>NC_059331.1:32033377-34860877 GCF_018350155.1 Leopardus geoffroyi | reverse complement strand
TCTGCTGGCCACCCCAGTCTCTGCCTTCCTCTTAACATGGCATTCCTCTACACATGTGTCTTTCTCTAAACATTCCCTTTTACAAGGACACCAGTCACATTGGATCAGGGCTCACCCTAATGAACTCATCTTAATGAATTACATCTGCAGTGATCACTTTCTGACTTCCTGGGGATAGGAACCTCAATATATGAGTTTGGGGCAGGAGTATGATTCAACCTGTAACACAGACTCAGGGTTTTTCTTTTTTTTTTGTAGCCAGTACAGTGTTTATTGATGAAATTTTTAATATTGATTTCACCAAGTTTTACCTCTGATACTTTTTTTTTTGCTAACAAAAAACCACATAGGTGATTTTTTTCCCACTTGTTCATGTGAGAATCTGAAGAGCCTTCAGACCTCCTGCTCCCCTGCTCATGGTTCCTCAGGAATAATAGATTCCTGCTCATATATATTAGCCATGGAGGGGATTTGTTATAAAATATGACAACATGCGATTTCGTCAGGTTTTCAGCAAAACATGGTAATATTATTTTTATAATGTTTACTTATTTTTGAGAGAGAGAGAGGGAGAGAGAGAGAGAGAGAAAGAGAGCACAACCGGGGCATGGGGGCAGTGAGAGAGAGGGAGATACAGAATCCGAAGCAGGCTTCAGGCTCCATGCTGTCAGCACAGAGCCCGATGCGGGGCTCGAACTCACGAACTGTTGACATCATGACCTGTACCAAAGTCAGACGCTCAACCAGCTGAGCCATTCACGTGCCCCAAGGTATTCTTTAGAGTAAATCTACGCTGTGATATTATTTATTCTCACATAAAAACTGGACAAGTTGAGAGATGAAAACTTGTGAAAGTTTAATAAAGTCGAGCATTTTTATTTTCTGTCACACTGTTTACCTTGAATTGAGTCTCGATATCAAAGTTTTGCTTTATTTTTTTAACCCTTCAAGTGATGAATCTGCCAAACTTGGACCCTTGGAAATTGAAAAACTCACACCCTATGATGAATATAAAAGGACTGTCCATCGAATTAGCATGCTGGTCAGACCGTCCAGAGGGAGTGGTTTTTCCCCCAGCCTCAAATAATTGTGTTCACTCCTTAGAAAACATGACTGGCTTTCAGTGGGACTGCTTGTTGTCCCCCTTCGCCTGGGCACATTGCAGCATTGTTTCCGAAACTGCCTTTTGGAAACGGGTCAGTAGAAAAGTTCTGTTACGAGAAATCATCTGTTATGAAAGGAGGCTGTTCTTTCAATCCAGCTCACTGCCGTGAAGGAGAAGCCCAGCACTTTCTCATAGCCACTAGAAGACATTTCACCAGTTTAACAGACGTGAGGAAATAAGCATGCTAAAAGCCAGCTGCAATCTCCGTACTCCCCCAGCCACTGCCGAGCTAGAAGCAGGAGTATTGGGGCCACAATGTGAAAAGTGGGGCATCTTCTTTCTAGAGAACATCAGTTGCTGTTGAAGTTTCAATTTTCTTTGTGGCATTTAAACTGTGTGATTTTTTTTTATTTTTTATTTTTTTAGTGTCAAAGAATAGAAAATTAGTTTTAATTGTTACTTATGAGGCACCATATGGCTACTCTATAATTCTGGCTTCCCATGGAGCTGTATGTGCATATGGAAAATGAAATTAATTGGAAATCACACCCTGAAATCTATTATTAAGTTAATATAGCTAACAGCTTGTGGGGTGTCCTCATCCTCAGCATGATGTAATTGCATATAACAAGTAACTATAAACTCCTATAGGAGACCAGGAGGGATAAAGAGAGGTCAAAGGGACAGGCTTGGGAAGGGAAGAACATTAATAATGAATGCTGCAGCAAACATTTCAGTTCCTCCCCGTCCACAAACCCAGGGTAGAGGGAAGCAGTTTAATCATATTCGAATGAATTAATCAGAAGTCTTATGAATTTCACAGCCAAGAGAATGATTTTTATTTTGCCAACTAGTGTCGTAGTATGCTAAAGGTCACTCATAGTAGAATTAGTGACAGTTAATTTAAATCAGAAGTTCTCAACCTTGGCTATGCATCCAAATTCACTGAGGAACTCTTAAAAACACATTCTCATTCCTGGGATTTTGATTCATTAGTTGTGGATTTCTGAATTATGAAGAAACCCTAGAGATGTTTCAGCCATGGAAACCACTGATTTAAGTGGTTTACAGTTAAACGATGCAGTCCATAGCTAGTTTGTGTGCAGTTTCCCCAACTTGGTTCCCAATTTTAAAATAGAATGAAATAAGTAAAAGTAAAAATCTAGCCTAGGGTCTGATACTTCATTTGGTAAACATAGAAATAGTGAACAATTTGATGTCATATGTGCTTTTCATGAATGTAATTTGTTAGTTTACTTGTCTGTCTCCTTCCTCAGTGAGGGAGTTGGCCATTTTATTCATGTTGGTGTTTTTTTTTTTTTTTTTTTTTTTTTTTTTTTAGCGTTTTATTTATTTTTGAGACAGAGAGAGACAGAGCATGAACAGGGAAGGGTCAGAGAGAGGGAGACACAGAATCTGAAACAGGCTCCAGGCTCTGAGCTGTCAGCACAGAGCCCAACGCGGGGCTCGAACTCATGGACCAAGAGATCATGACCTGAGCTGAAGTCGGCCGCTTAACTGACTGAGCCACCCAGGCGCCCCTCATGTTGGTGTTCAAAGCACAGAGGGTAGGAGTTCAGTAGATGTTCATGGGCATTCAAACATACAAGTTTGATGTGAAAAGAGAAGTTCATGTTTAAAATTAATAACTATATTTTCTTCATTATAGGCATTGGGTACTGTCTCTGTTCATCATGAGTTGATATTAATGACAGGGTTATAATGGCTCCTGAATTTGTGATGGTAGTATTTCTTAAAGTGTCCAACCTTCTGTTAGGTCATTCAGGACCAAACCCATGGATTTGAAACTAAGAAGGAGATTTTTCCTAGTCTTTATTCTTTTTCCCATAAGTGATAGGTCTGCACACCTAACTGATACTTGCAAGGGCAATGTCTAGAATTATAGTTGTGGTCTTTGAGGTAATGGTGGATGGTCTTTGTGCATGGTATAAAAGTGCCCTAAGGCTGTATTTCAGAAACCTGCTCCCATTTTCTCTTTTATCTACAGTTTGTGATGTCTCATACTCCCCACGGTGCCTGGATATTACGCTTGTTCTCTACTTTTCTTGGGTGTGTTACCTCCATTCTTCTATTCCTACTCAATTTCTGCCTCAGGGTAGGCTTATGTGGAGAGACCCTTAAATGCTGTGCAGGTACTGTGATGTTGAAAATACTCTGTTATCTATCCCAGAATGTGTTGCCTATGGTTACTCTGACTGGCTTGGACACAAGGCAGGTTGGCAGTCTCCTTGATGGACCAGAGGAAAGGAAATGATATTGTTCAGGTGAATAACTGGGGCAGAGACAGTGAGAGAAAGGGTTATTACTGTAGAATTGAACAAAGCCAGGGAAGACATGCACATACAGTAGTATGATTCGTGGCCTGACCCGCAGAGACCAAGAGCTGTGTCTCATTTATCAGGGCTCCCCTTCTTCCTGAACAATGGAACCCTGAGTTTCTTTATTTAATACTTTATTTTGAAATAATTTCAAATTATGAAGAATTTCAACGACCATGCAAACAGCTGCCAGATCACTTTTACCTAGATTCCCCAACTGTTCACATTTGAGAGCAAGTCTACAGACGTGGTGATGCCTCATCCCCTAAACATTGTGGTGTGCATTTCCCAGGAAACAAGAAAACTCTCGCATCGTCATGATTCAGCCCTCCAAGTCAGGAAACAATGTTGTTGTACTCTTCATCATTGAGCCTGCAAAACCCATTTGGATTTCATCAGCTATCCTTACAAGTGTCTGTTTTTCTGTCCTGAACCAGTATCCAAGTCAGGGACACACGTTGCATGTAGTTGTCATGAGTAGACTCCAGTTTCCTCTATTCCAGAATATTTCCTTCATCTTTCCCCGTCTTTGAAGTCCTTTCTTGAAAGCATCTGGGGCTTTCCTTCTGTAGATTGTCTCTGAGACTGGGTCTGTCCGGTGACTCCTCATGGCCAGATTCAGGTCCTGCATTCTTGGTAAAAATGCTGTAACAGTGAGGGTCACCTGTTCACATTTGGTCACTTTAGGCATGACCTTAGGCACTTTAGTGCATGATGTGTCCCACCAGTGGTCAGGTTTGTGTTTGCCATGTCTCCACCTTAAATTTGACATTTTATCCTAGTAATTGATTAGAATTGTGTGGGGAGGTGTTCTGAGATGACACCAATATCATGTTCTTCATCTGACCTCTACTCCGTTAACCTTGACCTTCATGGATGTTGCCTCGATCAGTTACCTCTCTGATGGTTTGCCAATTGGTAAGTCTCATTTCTGTCATTTGTTCTGCATTTATAAGCTGGCGGTGTACTGAAGGAAGAGCTTTTCCTTCTCTATGTATGTGTATGTGTGTGTGTATGTCATCAAAGACCTATGAATACCTGTTTTATTTAGTGCATTGTCATCCATTCCTAAATCTTTTTGACATGCTTCATCATTTCTCTGAGCATTTTCTTACTTTGTTTCCCAGAATGTCCTTGTTTCAACTTGTACTTCCCTGGTTCCAGCCCTCATACCAGCCATGTCTCTAAGAATCCATGGTTCCTTCTACTAGAGATGGTGTTTATAAACCAGGATCTGGGCATGTGGTTGTGCTCATTATTGTTGAGGTGTTATTATATTTAGGCCATCTCAGGAGATAGTTGGATGTGTATACACACACATGTGTATACATATACACACAGGTGTACATATAAATATATAAAATAACTGCATGCATTCTACTCTACGTGTACACATTTACTTATACATAAATATATCAAAAACCATTTCTTTGCATATGTTACAAAAACCGTATGTTTATATCAGTACTTGTGATTTCAGTCCTAAATCTCAGAGTTCTTTTTAGCCTCCCACCTTTCCATGTTGGGAAATACCTTTTCCTCCATTCAGAAACCTGGCTCTCATTATCCTCTTATATATGCACACTTATATTTTATTATATAGCTATTGCCTGAATCAGTTTACTATAACCTATCAATGTGACCGATTTCCCAATTGTGCTGTCTGCGCACCACACACACCCCAACCTCTTCAGTTTTGGGGTGCTGTCAGAGATGATATTCATGTGCATACGTGAGGCTCCTCCCTCCTTCCCTCAGTAACTATGTATTGGGCTCCAGCAGGCACGCTGCAAGTACCTTCCTGAGCCTTCCCCTTTGTCTCCTGAGCACCCCTTGTTCTCACGTTCTAGGGCCTCCTCGCTTTTTCACTAAGTGTATATGGCTGCATAGAGGAAAGAGTGCATTTCCCGGTCTTCCTACAGCTAGTTACAGACTTATGATTTGGTTATGGCCGGTAGTAGCCAGTTTGACCATGAAGTGGAAGTGATGTATTGAGGGACTGTGATGGTTCTGGAATTAGTAAATGGAGGATGAAGTTTCCAAAACCCATATGATGAATCCTAATGAATTATTAATTTATGTGCATATATTTTTTAGTTGATGTGTTTGTAATGTTTAAGAGAAGTTGACATGTTACAGTAACAGGGTACAGATTGATTCTACTTTATATATTTAATTGTGTGATTGACATTTCTGTTGTAAATTTTATATGGAAAGATGAGGTTTTTGACAAAGATTATAAACGGGGATATAATGCTTTCAAAGTTCACTCTGTCTTTTATTTTAACTTGGGAACTACTAGTCCAATTTATTATTAGGGAAGGTTTTTCTTGAGAGGTCAGACCATGGATGTGCTTAAGAAAAGAAAATGGATATATTTAGTTTGTAAATTCAGTTTAAAATATTTAAGAAAAATTAAATTTGCAAATGATGCTGATTGCCGAGGAGGATTTTAGTGTGTCCAACTTGAGTTTTTAAATGAATGTTAAAATTTTAAACTGACAAGTAGAATGATACGAATTTCAAGTTGAACTCAAAGGCTTATGGGAAAAATGTATTTTTAAATATTTGTCACTTTACTAAACTAAATATTTTATTTAAAACAGTATGTGAGCTCTTCCTTGCAGCAAAGCACCCCTACCTCCCAAACACAGCGACTCAGTGAACACTCCTCTGCTGTGTTGTCTGTAATCACAAATCCGCAGTGGACAAGCAGTGCTGGTCGACCCTAATGCCAGGCTGGTCACCAAAGCAGATTGCTGGTGAGACCACCTGGGCTGTGAGGTTGAGGGAACTGTCAGCCCTCAGCAAGCCCTGGGTGGCAAGATAACATTCACATACCCCTCCTGGTTGGCTTGGAAGGTGTAATAGAAAAAGCATTGGCCGGATGTCACACATCTCAAGTCACTTGTTGCCTTTTGAACTCTCGTGTTTTAACTATATGCTGGGGACAATAATTTCTTTT
The DNA here is from genome assembly GCF_018350155.1 of Leopardus geoffroyi. Classification (NCBI taxonomy): domain Eukaryota; kingdom Metazoa; phylum Chordata; class Mammalia; order Carnivora; family Felidae; genus Leopardus; species Leopardus geoffroyi. The sequence continues at coordinate 34,854,468 of NC_059331.1, read as the reverse complement.
TTTTTTTTTTTTTTTTTTTCAACGTTTATTTTTTTATTTTTGGGACAGAGAGAGACAGAGCATGAACGGGGGAAGGGCAGAGAGAGAGGGAGACACAGAATCAGAAACAGGCTCCAGGCTCTGAGCCATCAGCCCAGAGCCCGACGCGGGGCTCGAACTCACGGACCGCGAGATCGTGACCTGGCTGAAGTCGGACGCTTAACCGACTGCGCCACCCAGGCGCCCCAATAATTTCTTTATTTAATGCTTACTTATTTTATTTTTGAGAGAGAGAGAGAGAGAATGAGCAGGAGAAGGGCAGAGAGAGAGGGGGACAGAGGATCTGAAGCAGGCTCTGCGCTGACAGCAGCGAGTCTGATATGGGGCTCCAACTCAAGAACTGCAAGATCATGACATGAGCCGAAGTCACAGCTCAACCAACTGAGCCACCCAGGCGCCCCTGATGACAATAATTTCTAAATTATGGGATTGTTGAGAGGATTAGACATAACAGACATAAACTACCCAGTACCTTGCCTGTCCCTTAGTAGGGGCTCAAAAAATAGTGGCATTTGTTAGAGGAAGATATGAAGGCTGATGGATTGTTTAGGGATTGTTTGGGAAGAAAAGAGAGGATTTAAGACATAAAGCCTACAGTAGTTCACATTCTTTGGTTATCTGCTACGTTGCCAGGCATTGTGTAAAGTCTATATGTAGATCACATCCTTGGATTCTCCCAGTAACTTGTGAGTATTTACTATTGTCATCTTCATTTTACAGGTAGAAAAAAATGGAGGTTTAGAGAGGTTGACTTTTAAATTTTTACACAGCTAAGTAGAATTGTGGGACCTGAATTTAGATCCAGGAACCCTAATGCTATACAGTAGACCCCAGACACTCTTGCAGCCGTCTGTTGGAGACACTCCTGTCTTTAGTAACAGTAACACCGAGAAGGTAGGGGGCCGGTATTGCCTTTGACTTCACAGAATTCCTCTGTGACTTTTGTACCCCATCAGTTTGGATTGCTTTCTTTTTTAACAGGCATAATAAAAGTATTGAGAGAATACACCAATGGAGGGGGCTTTGTTTTATTACAAGATAATCAGGTGTGTTAAGTCACAAAAACATTTGATTGTGTAGGTAGTAAAAGGAATTGTCCTTGAAGCTGTTAATCCTTGTGAACTACCAGGTGGGTGTAGCCTGTCCTAGCTCAAAATGGGAGGTTTTTGCTATTAATGCTTTTATTGGGCCATTATCTTTTTTCCATTTTAATTGGCAGCCAGTTACCCTGGAAGTCATCATCAGGAATTCTGGTCCAGTTTGAAAGTGGATAGTTTGCTTCTCTTTGACCACTGTCACCTCCCTCTTTTCCCAACCTCTTTCACTCCCACAGTGTTGAATGGCTGAGGACAATGGACAGTCATCCTCAGGTGGTGTGGGTAGAGCTACAGCCCTGGCTGCATCCTGTGCTCGAATTTACACTATGTCATCTTAGACAAGGGACTGACTTTGAGTTTCAGTGTCCTGATCTCTAGGAATAGTATCACCTGCAGAGCAGGGGGCTTATGTGAAGATTAAATGAGATGTGCTGTATTAAGTCCTTTGAACAGTTCTTGGGACAAAGTCATTGCTGAATATGAAGTATCTTTAAAACACATAACGACAACCCCAACTGCCATAGTAACAGTATTAAGAATCGTGAGGACACTGGAGGACGCATAGCCCTGTATCCCAGTGCCACTGTACGAAACACCAGACAACCCAGCATCTAGCTTTCTTCCCAGCTCACTTTCCCTCCTCTGCAGGCTGCCACAGGACTGGAGTGGTCCCAGCCTCGGTGTTGGGGGAGGGAGGCCTGTGCTGGTACAAGCCTCAGCCTGCCAATGAGGCCTGAAGTTGAGCAGCTCCAGATGGAGTCGAGTGACGCCTTCTCTGCCAGGAAACGTGGTGGACAGCCAGGGCCATTCGCGCCAGGCAACAGCCGTAGATATATCAAAAGGGAGACAGGCAAAAAGTAAGGGAACATGAAGACCTTGGGACTAAACAAATGTTACAAACATAAACAAAAACATGGTGTGTGTCTGTGGCAGGCAAATGCTATCTAGGATCCAGGGATAGTTATTTTACGTACAAAATGGTGGTGCCTCTCAGTGGTGGCAGGGCAGTGCCAAATGTCTATTGAGTTTGGGCTGCTCTTGAAGGCATCTGACCTTTCGTTTTCGTTTTTGTTTTGTTTTATTTTGTTTTTGAAGAGAGAATGGGAGCAGAGGATCTGAATTGAGCTTTGTGCTGATAGCAGCGAGCCCAGTATGGGGCTCAAACCCATGAACTGTGAGATCATGACACGAGCTGAAATCAGACGGACACTCAACTGACTGAGCCACCCACGTGCCTCTTTTTAAAATTTTATTGGAGAGAGAGAGAGAGAGAGAGAGAGAGCGAGCGAGCTGGGGGTAGAGAGAGAAAATCCTAAGCAGGCTCCACTCTCAGTGCAGATCCCCACTTGGGGCTCTATCCCTCCACCCTAGGATCATGACCTAAGCCAAAATCAACTGTCTAAGCCACTCAAGTGCCCTCATCTGACCTTTTTGAATTAATATGATCTTGTATGTTCTCATTAACCATGAGCACATTTTATTTATCTTGTCTGAATGATTGGAAACAATAGAAGACATAGGTATCGGAATGTGTTCTTAATACTTAACAAAAGTCAGTAGCAGTAGATTTATTGTTTATTATGAAAATTATTTTGCCCAGTGGACAGCATATTTATCATTATGATATCACATGCCATGAACTTGGTATTTAAGAGGTAAGTGTAATTAAAAGCCAATACAAGTAAGGATGCTACGAGTAAGTTTAAGCCAGGCATTATATTGCGTTAAATATTTTACATAATTTACATGCAGCTTTTTCTTAATTTATCCTTCATATAGCAACTCTGTGAGGTAAGTGCTAATTTTATCAGCGTTATCTCACAGATGAGAAAATTGAGGCTCTCTTCTGTAGTCAAGGTCACTCAGCTGGCTAGTAAGGGGCAAAGCCTGAGTTCTGATCCAAAACTTCTGACCCATGAACTTATCCACTGTACTCTAATCACCTCCAGTGTGTTGTCTTCGTTAGGAGGGGCTTGAGAGGGATGGTACATTTATGTACATAGACACTAGAGGATTTAAGGATTCTGCCTGTACCTCTTAGAATGTTGGTGCTGGAGGGCATCTCCAGAGGGCGCCACACCCTCTTTAGTCACCCTTCAGGATCCTGGCACTTGAGGCACAGTGACTCGTCCTGAGTCTCAGCGGGATGAATCTTAGGTTACTTGCCTGGACCAGATGCAGCTAATTCTGGCAAGCAGAGATACATGTGGACCCCAGGCCCGCAATGCTGTGACTGTCTTTGTGCCAGAGTGTCAGCTGCAGCGTTGAGAAGTGGCAGTGTTTACCCCAGCCTCCACCGTGAGTCAATCCTCCCGTGGAGTGAAGTGGTGTGGTAAGGCCAGTATAGCTGAATGGCAGTGTTCTGTGTACATCTTAGGCACTGAGAAAATCTAATGCATAGTAAGCTCATTTCAGAAATAGCTGTTATTATATGTGGGACTTAAGAAACAAAACAGATGAACATAGAGGAAGGGAAGGAAAAATAAAGATGAAACAGAGAGGCAAACCCTAAGAGACTCTCAACTATAGAGAGCAAACAGTTGCAGGAGGGGTGTTGGGTCGGGGGATGGGCTAAATGGATGATGGGCATTAAGGAGGGCACTTGTTGGGATGAGTACTGGGTATTTTCTTTTTTAATTTTTTTTCAACGTTTATTTATTTTTGGGACAGAGAGAGACAGAGCATGAACGGGGGAGGGGCAGAGAGAGAGGGAGACACAGAATCGGAAACAGGCTCCAGGCTCTGAGCCATCAGCCCAGAGCCTGACGTGGGGCTCGAACTCACAGAGCGCGAGATCGTGACCTGGCTGAAGTCGGACGCTTAACCGACTGCGCCACCCAGGCGCCCCTGAGTACTGGGTATTATATGTAAGTGATGAATCACTGGGTTCTTCTCCTGAAACCAATACTACATTATATGTTAACTAACTTGAATTTAAATTAAAACTTAAAAAATAGCTTTTATTTTCTCCTATTTATAGAAATCCTACATGTTCCCTGTAGCAGATTTGTAGTCAAAAAGAAGAAAAAGTTAACCATAATCCTCCCCTCTGGTCAGAGTTAATACCTTGGTATATTTTATTCCCAATCTCTCCTCAGTATATATGTTGTATTTAATGTTATAAATTTTGGGTTAGAGCACGCTTCTTCCCCTACCCTGGCCTCATCTGACAGTAATACCATTACTGTGCTTACCAGGTCAAATAAACATTTTTTTTAATCTGAAAATAGTTTTTCTCTGATTATAAATGACATAAGAACTCGTTGTAAGATGGGGCACCTGGGTGGCTCAGTGGGTTGAGCATCTGCCTCTTGGTTTCGGCTCGGGTCATGATCTCACGGTTCGTGGGTTTGGGCCCCAAGATGGGCTCCACACTTTGTCTCTCTCTCTCAAAATAAATAAATAACCTTAAAAAAATAAAGAAGGAAGTAAAAATCATTTGAACTTTAACCCATATAGATAACCTTTTGATGATGTGGGGTTTTTATCATTTCAGATTTTTAGGCATTTATATCTGTATTTTCTAAAGTTTCCAAAAGGGTAATGTACTCTAGTTTGTGACACAGGTATGTTTTGTCTTTTAATCTTCTCAATACTTTCCGGTAGTTTTCCTTCAAATACATTGCAGGCTTATCAAAAGTCTGGAGTCCCATGATGTTAAGCTTTAGGCAAGTGACGTTGATATTGGCAGTACAGAAAAACTTTGGCTTAGAGATTGTCATTTTCATCACTCCATCACTTAAGCACCAGACCAAGGCTCCAAGCATCATCCTGGCTTTTCAGGTGTAGGTATCCCTAGGAGAATTCCCTCCTTTCAAAATGGAATAGCCACACCAAGATACCAGCACCGGTGTGGGGCAAGGAAACACCTTTGGTGCAGCTATTATGGGTAGTTTTCTCTGAGCTTATAAAACAACACTGTTGTAAAAATTCACGTAATAATATAGTTGTTTTCAAAAAGCTATATATGTTCATGGTTAAAAAGAAATCCCCTTTGAAACCAGCACTTTGCATATCACTCAACTAGGAACATTTCAAACGAGGTTCTGATTTGGAGGTGGTAGTAGGAGGAGGTGATTCCTTTTTTACACAGCCGTGACTAGTCGCAGATCTGTTGGGTGTCTACGATAGGCCAGGCATTGACCTTTGTGCTGAGGTGTATGAATTCAGTATTTTACTATGATTAGTTAGCAAAAGTCTTAAGAGACTTAAGATCTCCATTGTCAGTGTGCTTCTATTTAGATATTTTGTCCTAAAGACACTCTAGTAATATGTTTTCAGCAGTAGCAATGCATTTCGTGATTGGAATTTGAATCATATAGATATATGCATTTGTCAAAATTTACTGAATGGTGCACTTCAGATTTGGACATTGCACTTCATGTATATTTTCTCTCTCTGCAAAAAGAACCATAAACAAATATCAAACTTTAGCTATTGACACGCGTGCTGAAGAGTTTAAGGGTAACTGTACTAAAGTCTGCAACTTTCAAGTGCAGGTAAAAGATAAGGTGGCTCTGATGATGGAGAGATGTGTGATAAAGCAAATGTAGTGAGATGTGAGCAGTTAAGGAATCCAAGTGGTGAGTATGTGGATGTTTACTTCTTGGTGTTAAAATATTTTATGTGATAGGAAATTGTCATAATAAAATGTTTGGGGGGCAAACCCAGTAACGAGGCTGTATCTGAAGGGGTTAAAGCACAGTCTCTAGAATTGTCTTTCTGGCTTAAAATTCTGACTGCTTCTTGCTAGCTGCGTGACTCCATCTAACGAACCCTCAGTTGGATTATTTGTTGAATAGGGACAATGAGTACACTTAGCACAAATCTCATTCCATAGTAAGCTCCTAACAACCACTATGGTTATGATTTCACAGATTCAAGGAAGTGATGATTGTAAATGAATGACCATAGGCTGAGGTCGCACTGTGTGCCACCATATGCTGAGGGCCCACTATGTGCCACTCTCATTTGGCCATTTTCAGGAGAATGAGGCAGTCGCATTCTGCATCGTGCTGTGTGTGTTCTTCAGTGGAAACTTCCACACAAGGGGAGGTGTGAGGAATGTGATTAGCAAAACTGAGAGTGGCTTCATTAGGTTTGACAGAACGCTTCCCTGGCTCTGTTGCTCCTCCTTGGCCTGGCATCTCCTTTAAACTAGAAGGCGTTTCAGAGAAGTGGCATCTGCTCTGTTAGACACTGTGGCATTTCTGAGTCGATATTAATTTAGTTCATCGTAAAAATTACTCCCTTTGTGTGAGGCCAGGCCATCTCCTTTTTGGGGGCTTAGCCTCTTTTTGCTCTAAGGACCTGTGTCCTGGGAAATTCTTCTAAGGTGTCAGGATCTCCCTCCCTTCCCAGAGTCGAATCATGTTTATGCATTATGACAGCCTGTTCCAACCTGGAGCTGGGAGGCCAGGAGAAAGGGTCAGGAACCTGGAAGAGGCTGCAGCTGGGTCTAAATACACAGCAGTAGGGGGATGGGAGGAGAAAATTTCGGATAGTTCTGTGGATGTGCTGTTTACTGCTGGATGTCTGATATTGTGCTGCTCTGAAGTTGGGTGGAAACAGTAAAAAAAACTATGGTGTTGAGGGTAAGTGTGGGATATAGAACAAATATTGGCCACATGCTGAAAGGAGAATGAGCTGTTAGTGGGTAGGAGGAGTAGACTTGGATGCTAGCTTTCCAGCTGCAGTGATGAAATGTCAGTCTTCCGAGTAGATGTCTTGGAATGATTGGGATTTCCAAGAGTATCTTCATACTGGACTGCTTGATTCGTCAAGTATGAAACAGGACTCAATTTCTCTGCTTCATTGATACCATTGGAAAGCTACTTAGAACATGCCAGAATTTTCTTTGAGTTTGACCAGATATGGATGCTAGCTCTTGGGTATTTTTCTGTGTTGCTGTGGGTGTTACAATTCCAAAGTCAACTCCAAAAGTCTTATTATTTTTCCCCAGGAGTAAAATGAATAGCAGCTTATTAATTTGTTAATTTCCTATTTGTGACATTTGGCCTGGCTCCCTCTGCTATGAATTCTTGGTGAAACCAGGCATTTGTTTATAAAGATGGAGAAAGTCCTATCCAAAGAGACTGTTTTAGCTTGAATGTTTCAGAAATAATCAGAAAAGAAGACAGTCCAAGAACATAGATCTAGGTTTTGTGATTTATGAGGTCTGGCATAGGACAGGTTAATATATCAAGCACTCCAATTCACAGGGATTTAAGGTTATAAGTCCTTATTGGGGAGTGGTTCTGAGGAGGAGGTGATAGGAGGTGGAATTTGAAGTCATTGCTGATCTCTCCGACTGAACGGATGGACCTGTTCAGAACGAAGTCAGTTACCTCAGATACAGTTGAGCATGCGCTTGAGGAACTTGGACATATTCGCAAGGAATAGGGGGACAAAAGGAGGAAGAGAAAAGGATGGAGGAAGAAAGGAAGGAAACCAAAGAAAGCTCTCATAAAAGGAAACAGTATTTCTTAGGCCTTCACAATCCTTGAAAGTCAGCCCGATATGAACCCTTCCCAGTTCCTGGAAACTGCGTGCTTTCACCCTCCAGGATGCAATCTAAACTCTTCTTTGTGTTTAACATTCAAGCAATAGACTGAGATTTCAGGCACAATGAATGGATCCAGACAGGCAATAAAAGAGCAAGACGCTGCAATTTAAAACTCAATGCAGTTTGAAAGCGACATAACAAACTATTCTGGACCTCAGTAGACGTGTGTGTTGTGGGCAAGTGGTTCTGAGGCCCTCCATCTCTCTGGACGTGTGTCACTCCTGGCTTCTGTTCAACTCCAGTGTGTCATAAACCACTTTACCACTCCACCATGGGAAGGAAAAACCTTCTGGGTTCCTTCTTACGGCAGCACCACTGAGCCGTTGTTCAGAATTCTGTGACTACAGTACTTGGATTGTAGCAGATTTTAAGTCTGGAATATGTGTTTATTTGCAGGTTGGAAAGGGGTGGACATATCCTTCATTATTGCTGCTGTTAACGGCTTAGTTTGAATCTCACTGACCCCTTGGGAGCTTTCATAGGATCCCTGTTTGAGAGTTAGCTTACCTGCTTCAGGTTTTGTTTTTTTGTTTTTTTTTTTAAGACCTCTGTGATAAACTTATGGGAGATCTTAAAAGCAGTTAGGGCAAAATAAATTTAACAAAGGCCATAAATGTGTTTTTCTGTTTATTTTCTGTTCTTGAATATAGGGAAATAAACTTTAATATGGACAGATTTTTCTGAAGATCCGAAATAACAAATGTGAGTGACCTACAGTGCTGAATGTTGGCATGCTTTGCTGGTTTGTTTGAGGCGATGCTATAATGATTTCTAATTTAAATAGATAACCAAGAAGCCAAGCAAATACAGACAGAATAGCAAAGTAGCCTTTGTCCGTTGTGGATGCCTTTAGGTCTTCTCTTCCCAGCCTTGTCTGTCTGGAAAACAAGTCTCTTCCTTGTGACATCGATCAGCCCTCCTTTATGGCTCTTCTGTTCTCTCCTGCCTCGCTCAACGTGGCACCATTTCCCCTGCTCACTACACTGCGTTCTTAACATTTATTACAGTGTTAATATTTTTCAGTAATTGTTTGTTTGTATCTCTTCTGTCCAGGAAATTTTAAGTTTCTGAAGGGGTGGACTCTGACTTTTTTTTTTAAATCTTTGAATTCCCACAGAGTAGGTGCTCAGTAGCTGTTTAAAACGGGCAGGACATTTTCCTGCCACTGTCATTTTTCTTGCATGACACTTTAGGGGGTCATGTTGTTAGATGTTGAGCCGTGTTTTCTGAAGATGTCTTCTGGAGGCCTCTGCAAATATGACATCCCTGCCCCATATGATAAAGTTATAAAGGCTGATACAGAGAGGAACATTGAAATGTTCAAGACAAGCTACTGTGGACAACTTCCTGTGTTTATCTCACATTTTAAACTCTTTTTATTTATTTTTAGTACAACATGTGATAATTGGGGGAAAAATGTAAATCAGTACTGAAAAGATGTAATGCTCCCCCCATGATGCCACTGCTTGCCCCTTCAGATAACCTCAGTTAACAGTTCAGTTATTATGTTCACTTAGACTTCATTATGAGTGTATAACTAGTCACAAATGTGAGTATTCATTTTTTTAAAATATTAATCATTAAGGTCTGTTTAGAGTGTATAGTGTATGTGGGCTTATTCCCAAGTTCACACATAAAGATATATTTAGTCATTGTCAATGGACCTATAGTATAGTATTATTTCATTATGTGGCTATATAAAATTTATTTTTCTAATCCCAAATGTCCACATAGTGATAGTTTGGTTGTCGTCAAGTGTTTCAATATTCTAATTACACTGCAGTGAAAAATCCTTCTTTCTGTAGTGCATTTTCACAGAAGTGGGATTGCTCTACCCACAAATTTTCTGTGAGCCCTGGGTAGGTGGACCTCCTAATTGAGAACGTTGCAGATGCTTTTTAACCATGGCTTTTTCTGGAGCATGGAACCAGGTACCCAGTGATTTGCATTGGGCTCAGAGGTCTGAGAAGGATTTTGAGTGCACTCCCCGATTAGGAAATCAGATACATTAGGCCTGTCTAGAGAAAGGGTCCCTTGGGAGCAGAGCTTGTTAGAGAGTGGAGGGGCTCTGTGAGATGATCTTTGGGAGGAAAGGAGGTGATCGGGCAGTGTAGAAGGCCCAGACATCACAGGTTTAGGGTGTGGCGGTGCCTGACTGCACCATTCTCCCCCAGAGAGAGTGTGCGTCAGGAATAGAGACTGCCCTGCCAAGGGAAAAGCTGGGTCACTAGGGGCTCAGCTGCTCTCCTTGAGCGTTCACGGGAAGGTGAAAGATCCTCCTTGATGGTAGTGGGGGAGAAACCTAGAGGAACTGGCTGTGGTGTGACCATGGGGTGCAGAATGATAGCAGACAGCAGAGCAGAATCCAGACAGCAGCACATGGCACCTCTCACCAAATGGAAGGCTCCCCGGAGAAATCTATGTACCCAGACAAAATAGAAGACAACCTTTCTAATCAAGAAAGTTGGAGATCTCAGAATGCTAGTTATATTTCTGTGAAATATTTCTGTAAATACAGGTGTAGGTGGGCAATGTGTATGTTACATTTTGAATTCCATAGTCCTTCCTGTTGCTTCTGAAAGTAAAACCTTCATTTTATTATATCAGTTTATATTTATATCATTTCTCAGTATTACCATCTTTCCCTCTCCTCTTGTTCATCACTGGTTAAAGATCCACAAGAGGTTTGTTTTTTGTCTGTATTCAAAGGTAGCTTCCAGGTGTCTCCTGCTGCAAGAGGGGGTCTCTAACCCTGGGGTTCTCGAGCCACCCCAAGAAGTTTAGAGGTGTTAATTCTGTATTTGCAACACTTGGGGTCTCTTCCACTTGTTACTACCATCTGTGGTAATTATTACTGTGTAAGCCTGATTAAGCTAGAACTACATTTCCCAGAATCCCCTTCTGTATAATTCCTGGTTAGAGTGGGCTAAATGAGAAGTTTGCCCAGAATTTGGAATGCAACCATTACGCTGTGATGGACAGATGGACAGATGTAGAAATGCTGGCAAGGTGGTCCCGCTCATCCTTGCTCTTATCTGTTCCATACCCATCCTCTGACCCTGCTGATGAACATTGACCCAGACCTATCATGAGGCCTGTATCCACCGTACAGTTCCTGGGTGTGCTTTCTTTCACTGGTGACCCCTGTGATCCTCTAGCCCTCACTTTCAGACCTTTTCTTTCTCAGCATCTCCCCCAATTTTGTCAGCTTTTTGTTCCTATGATAAATCCCTTATTCATAACTCATAGTGGTTCTGCTTCCCTAATTGAACCCTGACTGAACACATCTTTGCTTTGAAAATCAGAAAGAAGATGATTATTTTATTTTATTTTATTTTATTTTATTTTATTTTATTTTATTTTATTTTAAGTAATCTCTACATCAAACTTGGGGCTCAGACTCATGACTCCATGAGTCATGTGCTCCACAGACTGAGCCAGCCAGCTGCCCCCAAAATGGTTTCTGATAACTAGTTTTCCTTTATCCTTCTTTCACTTCAAGTGCATCACAAAATACTGTAGAAATGCTGTTGGGGTTCATAAAATCTTCTGTGGCTGTTTTCAGGATCCGTTGAAGTTGCAGATGTTATACACAAATCTTTATTATCAATGTATATTATAAATTTGTCCCATAATCTGTACAAAACACAGTATAGATTTCATCTGGAAATTTCTTCTTCTGAAGAAACTGTTTTTTTCCTCAAAAGTTGTCATTTTTTTTTCCAGGTAGCTTCATTTGCAGGAGATCTGTTTCATGTCCTCTGGTTGCAATCTTATAATGTTAGAGATTCTTTGATAACACAGGTGTCTAAATAAATCTGGTCTTTTTGCCGTCAGTGTTAGGAGGTTCTGCCCTAAAGGTTTCTTACAGAAATATATAGCTTTTAATTTGATAGGCAAAATGTAAGATTGTTTTAGTAGTCTTAAGCTATAGAAATAGTAAGATACCACAACTGAATTGAGCCTTTCTGAAGTTATTTTTATCTAGCTTTAAAAATTTTATCACCAACAAAGTCTGTGTCAATGGTTATGAAATAATTAATAACATCAGTGACAAGATCAGAAGAGTAGACTAGTTTATCATGAGAGATTTTAATGAGAACTATAATGTAATAAATATACAATATTTTTTAAGTTTGGCAATCTGAAAATACAATGTCAAACTTTAAGAATTTGTATAGGAACTAAAATTAAAATTATTCACTTGAAAGCAAAAGTGTGTTGTCTTATGATATAATTATCTCCTTTATAATCAACAATCTGTTCCAAATGGCAGTATCATGCCCCTACACTATCCAGATGAAGGAAGTACTTTAGATAAAGTGGAATTAATTGACTACTGTGTTTGATAGGAACTTTAGGATTTAAAACTTACATAAAAGCTTTATCAGTAAAGGATTTCTTAATGTAAAATAATGTCTCCCTAAACAGCTTCCTAATTTGTATCACAAAACCCTTGTCCTAGAGATGGCTCTAGTTCCATCTTTTACTTTAAAAGTGACTATTTCAGGTGTGTGTAATTTGAATCTTCTTGGGTAGCAGTCTGGTGGGGAGCCAAGTATCTGTAATCCTAATTCAATCAATGGATGTGACCAGTGATGAAATAGTTTATTCTGACGTCTTTCATGTTTGAAATTTTCTGTTCCAGTACTGGGCGAGCCCACATCAGACATGTTGAAAGGTGAAATAATTGTTTTAGTTTCAGAGATGACATTGGGCATATGGAAAGAGTCATTGCAATATTGTCTCATTCCCAGTGACCTAATTACAACTTGAGGAAATAGGACTCCATCTACAGCAGCTATTATAATAATCGAAGATAGGTAATTCTCCAATTTTAGGTTTGGGTTCTGGGGTCATAATGAAGTCACAGAAGTTAACTCATTTTCTTTGGGAAATTGGCACTTAGGCACTTATCACCCTATAATTGTATGTCCTTTATAAAGGTTCCTCTTTCTGTAATATCTTTCAGCTCTTTTCATGCATCACCTTCCTCCTTCTTCTTGCCTTCCAGTAATAGGTCAATTTGAAATACATTGTAACTTTCTCAATTAAGAATCCTATCAAACCTCATGAAAGGTGATCACTGTGCTGGAAATTATGCCATGCAATTGTGCTGAAAACTGGATATTCCAATTTTGCTCCAGTCAGTGAACCATGGAAATCACAGTTCCCCCAAGAAAGCCAATGTTATTGACTTGAAATAGATGGTTACCTCAGTAGTCTCCAGGTATATACTGCTGCATTTGCATTTAGGAAGCTATTATATATTTTGTTAATGTTTATGTATTTTTGGGAAAGAAGGGCACAGAGAAGGAGACAGAGAATCCCAAGCAGGCTCCACCCTGTCAGGGCAGAGCCCCGTGCCTGAGCTCCGAGCTGCCACTGACAAACCCCATGAAATCATGACCTGAGCCGAAATCAAGAGTGGACGCTCAACTGACTGAGCCACCCACATGCCCCGGAAGCTGTTATATTTTTGAAGAGAGCAATGTTGAATTCACTAAACTATTTTAAATAGATAGCTGAAAATAACATTCTTACTGATATTCCTGATAAACATTTTCACACATATACTAGGTCCTTTTGCATTATGGTTCTGAACTGTTTCTTATAAGCACTCTTTTGCATAAATGTATTTTCAGAATGCTGTCTCTAAAAAGCACAGTGAACCAGTTTTACAAAGCTTGTCTAATTGAAAACATTTCTTATTTATTCTCTTTAGGTTATGCTTTTCTTAATGAACTTAATTTTTTTCTTTGTATATTTAATAATGCTTCTAAGAATGTTTGTTTTCCAGCATAGGACCATAAAAATTGGCATAAAACTTTGTTATTGTAATTAGAATGAAACTTGTCATAAGAAATGAAAGGAAAATATTTGAAAAAGTATTATTTTAATGTGGCTAATAGAGTCAAACAAGACCATGGTGTGGGGTTTTTTTGAGGGGGGGGTGCTTTCTAAATGGCTATAAATATTGTTCTCATAAGAGATTTGGTAGTTGAGAATCTTACATATTTATAAGCTTGTCAAATATGTCACAGTGCTTTTTCTCCTAAAATATATATAAATCATAGTAAACTGGTTTCCATCTAACCAAGAGGAATCCTAGTTGTGAGCACTGTTCGTTATCAGAAACTAACCAGAAAGGGAACAAAATAAAGTGAATGCATTGCACATTTACGCTGCTGCATATAAGAGTAGTAGTTAAGGATAAGGAGTTTGGAGTTATACATACCTGGAATTTTCCACCTCGGAGTCCAGTACTATGGTTATCAGTACAGAAGTGTAATCTGTTTCCATACAAAAGCTATTAGAATAGATGTTATTTCTCCCTCCATCTCTTTTTTTAGCTTGTTACCCCTAAAGTATGGTTAAATCGTCTTATGGTAGACAAACACTGGATTTCGTGTCTGAGATATTCTTCTGTAATTTTGCTTGGGATTAGGAGAGTAACGTGAAAACCCAAAAGAAATCCAAAAATGTGTGTATTTGGCGAAATCAGATTTATTTTAAATAGAATGGAAACAGTGACTGTGTGAATCAGCTTGGTTAATACTGGATGAGAAGAATAGCTACTGTTGAGTAGGATTTGGCTGCTTAATTTTCTCCCCTCCGAATAAATAACTGAATTAAATTACTTCACTTGAGTTGCAGTCAAGATGAGACAAACTTGCTTTCTTTTAGGCTATTGATGTACTATACTGATTTAACATCTGAGATCTAATAAGAAGAGATGATTTTAGTGAGCTTATTTTCGGCCTGGGGTGTAAGTTGCAGGAGACATACCTAGATGGGATACAGTTTTTTCCTTTGTCTTTTGCCATTTGTCCCAGTATGGCTTCACAGTGCCCAAAATGGTTGTTTGGTCTACCAGCTTGGTGGCATGGAATCCTTTGACCCGTGGTCAAATGGTGACACATGTAATTGACAACCACTTCATTGAGGCTACAACTGTTTCTTTGTCTTGATGGTTCATGCCTAAGGCTGATTTAATTAAGCATATCTAGTGCCAATTAACGATGCCCAATTAGGTATTCTGTGTGGCTTTCAAGTGTTGCTGCTGGAGATCTAGAGAAAAGCATCTCTTTCTTCTGGATGACAAGCATGTGAAAATTGATAATGGCAATGGAATGCTGGTTATCTTTTTTAAATAATTTGAAGGGAACACAATTAAAAATTTGAGTAGACCGTATTTTTTCTATTTGATGGCTCCAAAAGAGAAATAGGAAATGTCTTCCTATATACCTTTATTTTTTTGGTTAATTGCTAAAAATAATTAGCGATGATAGTTACCATATTTTGACTTCTTTTTAATGTGCCAGGCATTGAGATAAGCACTTTACCTACTATATTTCACTTACTCTTCACATCATCCTAACACTATAGATTATTATAGCCATTTTACTGACAGGCATATCACTTTTCCCTTTCTGAGCCTCAGTCTCCTCCGGTCTACAAAGAAAGTGATAGGCAGAGTGAGAGATTTTAGGTCTGTTTAACTCCATAGTCCGCGCTCTTACTGCTGTTCTTAGGCGCAATAGCCAAGATACGAAATAAATTCGTTTTACTTGGTTTCTTTCCTGGTGAGTTTCTGGTAATGAGCTGTCATCCCAACTTGCTCTTTACTCAGGTTGATG
Organism: Leopardus geoffroyi; assembly: GCF_018350155.1. Taxonomy (NCBI): domain Eukaryota; kingdom Metazoa; phylum Chordata; class Mammalia; order Carnivora; family Felidae; genus Leopardus; species Leopardus geoffroyi. The sequence continues at coordinate 34,839,127 of NC_059331.1, read as the reverse complement.
TGAGCCAGTTTATCCTAAGACATGGGTTTGACTGATGTTGTGATGGTTCATATCTAGGGCAGCAACAGGTGTAGGAGGACATCGAGGGCAGCAGAGAAGGAGCCATGCTTGCTTCTGGGAGAAGGTGAAGCCTGGTTTTCTGAGTGTTAAGAAAATTTAGGGGAAGGGAAGACCAACGAATAAAGACCAAGAACTTTCATAATCTGACTACCTCAGCTGGAGTAGCTGTCTTACCCAGTGCTGTCATAATGTCAAATCTTGTTGTAGCTCCTTGTTGCCTTCATGACAAAACCCTCTGTGGCTCCTTCTCTTTGAACCTTTGCCTGCTTGTCTTGAGTAAGAAGAACAATAATAGAAATAACTGAAACAGCCAACGCTTACAGAGCCCTCCACCTTCCATGAATGGTGGCTGACACTAGCAAACTTATTATTACTATTATTCGCCCACATCTGCCTGAGTGGAAATAATCCTTTTGATTCTTTAGAAGATAGAAAGGTATTAAAATAACTAAATGGTCATGGCAGTAGCCTTTCATTAATCATATGAGTTTCAGGCTCTTGGGATAAAATATTCACATGCATTGTCTAAATCTTAAACCAATCCTCATCATTTTTTCACAGTTGGGTAAACAGAGTCTCAGAGACATTTAGTAACTTGCCAGGTGTCGTCACCTGGATGAGGGACAGAGTCCTGATGGAAACCCAGTCTGCAGATTCTAAACCTGGTGTGTTAAACCAGAAGGCTATTAGAGCATTATACAAGATTGACTTAGTTTTCTGATGTTAGACAAAGAGAAACGACAAACAGAGGGTGCCAGCTGTGGCTGAAGATGTGTACTATTTGGTTTATGAAACATGTTTGATTTGAGGGCTGTTTGTTTTTTTTCCTTTTGTGGTTGGGGAGGTCAGTGTCCCTCTTTGCTCAAGACCTTATTTCTGTCACTGGGCTGCTTCATGCATTCAGCTTTCAAGCCAGGCGCATGAAGATGTTTGAAGTTTATGACTCAGGTCTCAAAGGTCAACAGGTCAACAACAGGCAGTACCTGCCCCCCCCACCCCGTTCCTTGAGTATGTCGAGAAACAAAAATTCCACAGCCACCTTCCTCCAGGATGTTTTGTTACCCTGCCACCATTTCAGAAATATTGCTTGCTTTCAGGTTCAATCCATTTCCTCCTCCCTTATCCAGTCCCATCAATATATAGAACAACTGCTCAGAAATCTGGTGGTTTCCAAGAATACAGTTATTAACTGCTCTCTTTGCATCTTGTCTTAAACGTCTCCCCTATGTAATCCAGTCTTCCCTTCGACATCTCAGCCGGCTGACAGGTAGTTAGTTCTTCTGACTGGCAGATTGGTGCCTCAGCCACATGAGAGTGTCATTACACAGTAAAATTAATACCTCCAGCCTGGATTTATTTAGCATCTTCTGACACTCAAAAGAGCAAGGGAACACATGCCTTGCTTTCTCTTGGGAGGGTTGAGTATTAGATTAAACTGGTAGGAAATATTTTAATGCCCTCGATAAAGACTTTGTATTTAGGTGCATTGATGTTTTTTTTTTTTTTTCTGGACGTTTTTTATGCCTTTATTTTCAAAGTTGGTTTAATAGAGCTTTTACAAACACTTTTGGAAATTAGGTGCATTTCCACGTTCCTTGTTGCTCAAAAACAAAACAACAACAACAGAAAAACCCACTACTGACTCTGGGTTTTCTTTTTCAGATGCAAAAGAAATTGTTTTGAAAGCCCAGATCTTAGCTGGAGGAAGAGGAAAAGGTGTCTTCAGTAGCGGTTTGAAAGGAGGCGTTCATTTAACAAAAGAGTAAGTCTGGAGGTGTTACTTCTCTGTCTTTTGGCTAAGTATTAGTGGAAGATCTTACTCATGATTGAAGGGAGCATTGAGAAAAATGGTTGGAATGGGGTGGGAGCAGAAGGTAGCAAGTAGAGGAAATGAATTATAGGTAGAGGAGGGCTCTGGCAATGCTCCAGTGTTCTTTCTCCCATAAAAGGATTTTTTCCTCACTAATTGGTGAGAAACCTGACACTCCTTCTGCCCTAGACAGTCAGTGATCCATCATAAATGTTGAAAATGATAACACAAAATAAATGCTGCCGCCATATTGTCACTTGCCTATTCTGGAGCCTGCAAGTGGCTCCCCATTGCCAGTGGCTTCACTTGTCCCTCCTGTCTGACAGTCTGAACCTTCCCTTATCATGGCCTATCTCTTGTGTCTGCCGGCACTGCCCCTGTGCCTCTCTTCCGCCACATACCTTTTCATTATTTACTTTGAATCATACCCTCTCCCTTATGCCCTCATTGGCCAATACTTCTCACATTACCCAAGTCAAGTTTTTGTTATTCAGCTCTTATCTAAATCTGTTGTGCATTTTAGTATTGTCTTTCTACTGTGACTGTAACTTATTTTGGGCAGAGAGGATAGCAGAGGGAAGCAAGAATCTCCCCTTTCCCTTCCCTTCCCTTCCCTTCCCTTCCCTTCCCTTCCCTTCCCTTCCCTTCCCTTCCTCTCTTCCTCCTTCCCTTTCTTTCCTTCCTTCTTCCTTCCCTTTTTTCAATCTTCCTTCCTTCCTTCCTTCCTTCCTTCCTTCCTTCCTTCCCTCCCTCCCTCCCTCCCTCCCTCCCTCCCTCCCTCCCTCCCTCATATATATTGTTCTCAGTGAGCCTCTGGTACCTTGCTAGGTACCTAGTACATTAGCAGAAAGCCTTGTGGACTCTGTGAGGGTGGAGCTGGACCCTGTGCAGCGTGGACATGGGGACATAACATGCACTCTGCTTTAAAATAATTTTCACCGTAGACAATGTTTTTGTTTTTTCTCTTTCCCTTTTCCTTCACTCCTAGCCCTCAAGTTGTAGGCCAGCTGGCTAAACAGATGATTGGGTATAATCTAGCAACAAAACAAACTCCAAAAGAAGGTGTGAAAGTTAACAAGGTAATATGAATGCTTTTGGTCATTTTCTGTGTATGTGTTACAAGAAAAGAAAATCACATTTCATTTTTGACAGTCTGATGAAGCAGTGCACTTTGGCCATGTGCCATTTTGTTTTTTAAACTTCTTATAATCTCTTTAGGTTGTGGTATGACTTTGAGGAGAAATAAAAAGGGTTCTGTGATAGTGTGAGTGTTTATCATCGTCAGCATTTAGTAAACGTAGGTGCGGGTGAGTGATCAAAACAACTGCTTTGCCTTTCAGAACATGCTGTTTAAAGCTGGAAAGGGCTTCGTACTCAGCTCTTCCTGCTGATAGCTCTTCCTGCTCAGTGCAGGACATTCTCTGCTCCTCCACCACCCCATTTCATTATGTATCAGAGTTACCTGTGATGTTGTTTTTCTAAGTGTCACTATACCTTACTTTGAGTTTAGTAGCGTTTAAAGCCATATTATTCCTGGAATTATGGAGTATTAGTGGTCCTTTGGGGGTCTGAAGTGTATATAGGCTGCACATCATACACACCTGCAGAACTTAGAGCCCTGTGTGAAGTGGCCTGCCTCAGGCATAAAATTGGGGTGGCGCAGTCGAGGCCAGAACCTAAGTCTCCTCCTGTCGTTTTGTTTGCTGTACCCCCCTCATCAATGGAAGTACCAGAACTCGCTACCTGATTTGCAGGACCCAGTGCCAAAACAAATGCGGGGACCCTCGTTCAAATTTCAAGTCACTTACAACAAATAAGACACCAAGAGACCAAGAGGAGGACCCTTCTGAGTTTCGGCCCCTATAAGTTTGACTATAAGGACACACCCCAGCCCTGGCAGGCATAGATCGTTAAAAGGCCCTGTCATAATGGTGAAAGGGGCCCCAGCATTTTGGGGAGCAGATTAGATAAGGTTAAAAGTATACCCAGGTTCTGCCAGTGTGTTATGCCTAGAGAACCTGAGGTAGTACATTCTGTTTTTAATTTTCAGGGTGAGTTGTGTGGAAAGTTGTTAACATGATGAAAAAAAAAAAAAAAATCGCTGGGTGGTTTACTTAGTGTACTATGACAGGGTCTATCTTGGTCCCAAAGAGGGAGATGGAAATCCTGGTGGTCCTTAGCTCTTTCACTCTGAGAACATAAAGCTTTTATAAATGTTAGGAAAGCATATTGACAAAACTGGTTATGCTGTTTTCCCTTTACCCCCACTTCTCACAGTTAAGAACTATTTAAAACTCAAAAGTGTTTTGTTTTGATTTTTGTTTGGCCCAACACAGTACTTGTATTTGCCTTTTAAATCTGATTATGAGCCCGTGCCTTTGTTAACTTCTTCAAAATTTGTCCATAGAGGACATGATAAGTATTTTTTTGTTTGTAGGAATTCGTTGTTTTATACGAATATATTTCTTTTTAGATTGTAGTTTGTGATACTTTTTTAAAGCATGTAAAAAATACCTAAAGCAGATTTGCACTGTGTGGTAATGCATAAAATTAGTTTGTAGATAGGTTTTGAAAGACTGAAGATAAGTGCATTCCTGTACATTGAGTCATTGCTAGGAAACATCTAGAATGATTTACTTTTAAGTAGTGGTTTTTTTCCCCCCTGATTGTAAAAGTGATTCACACACATAAAAACTTCCAGTAGTACAGAAATATAGAAATTAGAAAATAAACGTTTCTTGGATTCTCACCACAGTGAAATATCGTTTCTGTCCTTTTTCTGTATAAAATGTATGTTACCCCGTTTCTATAATAATATTATATGCGGTTTTAAGGAACATGCATTTTTTTTTTTACATAGGAGTATCTTGGACATCAGTAGAAGTCCCCCAGAAACTTTTATTTCTAAGTTTGATTGAGAAGCTGTTTAAACACACATACGTACATTTATACACATCGGATATTTTTTTCTAAGTCTGTGCCAATGCATTTTAGGTGTGTTCCCTAGAAAAATAATAGGGGAGGTGAGACTGCACTCCTCATTATGTTCTTCACGATTCAGTACCAGCAAAGCTTACTGCTCTGTAGCAAGCAAAGTTCAGAAACCGAATATATTTTTAACGTTATCTAATCATGGCCCTGTTGCGAATAGTTTGTGCACTGGTACTCATCCACAGTTTCAACAGCACCATATTAAAAACAAAAGCAAAAACAAACCAACCAGCCAGGTTCAGTGGTCCAGTAGGGCAAAGTAAGTGAAAAAGCTTTCTTTCCTGGGGGACTCCACGAAAAGGCTGTGCTGATGATACTGTTTTTGTCAGTCACAGATGAAGTCACATTATTGAGACGTATCTAACTGAGTTCCTGGTGGGATGAGAGCGTTCGTGGAATTCACTGGGAATGTTTTCTTAAAGAGTGATACTTTCTTTCCACCAAGCAGGAGCCAGTTCAGACAGCAGCTGGTCTCTCACAAATAGAAATTTGATGGAACGTACAGAACATCTGTCAACATTTTAGAAGATTAAGAATAGGACTCTTGAATGACACGTCTCCTAAAAAGTTAGAATGTTGTGTTGCTTCTCAGAATAACTACTGAAAATCATTAAATCTTGTTCTCTAGACTAGCTCTTATTAGATAGAAAGTGAACTTGAAAACAGAATGCTTCTATGAAAATCTTAACACCACGTGCCAAGAAGTATTTCCTTCATAGTCCTGAGTTACCATTTATGATAAAAGAGTCAGTATGATGCCTCTTATCAGGTATTTTATTTTTAACCAGTGATAAATTCCTCAAGTGTTTGAAAAGAAGAAATTTTGAGTTCATTTCTTTATAGCATTTTAGGTCGTCATATGTTTATTCCATTTCATGTGCCTTAAAAATTTGTGGTTTTATGACATCTGGGTAATTAGCAAGAAATGCTGTTTTATCTGTGACTTTATTTTGTGAAACCTATTAGTGGACTACTTTTAGGAAAAGCTATGTAAATGCTTTCATTATTTTCACTTCTAGTACTGATGATGAATATTCTTTTCTCTTCTCTTCTCTTCTCTTCTCTTCTCTTCTCTTCTCTTCTCTTTTCTTTTCTTTTCTTTTCTTTTCTTTCCTTCCCATCCAAGACATCTTTTACCATTTTTATTTGGAGTGTCATTTGGTACAGTCTCTCTCTCTAAGGCAGTTTGATAGTACTTAACATCTTAAATATGGAGAGTCTAAAACCTAGCCATCTTATTTCTAGGTACCTTACTATAGGGATATAAAAACAAATGAGTGAAGATATACACACAAAAATAAGCACTCAAGTGGCATTTGAGAAAAACTGAAGTCCATGTAAATGTCGGTCAGTAGGGATATGGTCAAATAAAGACTGACATATAAGTACCATCTAGTCACAATGAAGAGAGAGAATGTTGGAAAGATTTCCAAGCTGTAATATTAATATTAAAAACAAGAAGAAAGAAAAACATTCAAGCACGTATAATATGCTTCCATGCGCACTACGGTAATGCTTGTAGATGTATAGGAAAGAGAGAAGTCAGCAGTGATTTTTCCTGGTAGGCCTGCTGCACACAGCTGTTGTGGTTGTGCACTGAGCAAGACAGACAGCCGAAACAGTGAGAGCAGAATGAAACCCTTCCATCCCATTTGTCTCTTGCCCAAGCACAGTCCTCGCATACACTGGACCATATCCTCCCAAAGGTGCTACTTTATCTGATGATCACAAACGTTTCATATGGGCTCCTGATCACCCTAACTGCTGAGGCCCGAGCTCTGTATATGTGCAGCTGGGGGCTGCTTTCACTTTGTCATTTATATACGTCTAGTACCTTTTGCGTTATTTTTGAACACGCAAATAGTATATTTGTAATATAAAAGGAAGCATAAATTGAATTAGCAATACAGTTGATCAATGAGATAGAGGCATATATACATATAAAGCATCAGATGTACGGTAAAAGAATCCTTTCTGGGGCAGCAAACTTGGTTTTCCACTAGTGTAATCTGAGAAAAATCAATGTGGCAATATGTATGTACTGTTAATGTCTCAAATTAAAATAACAACTGCTTCCCTGGAGTTTTTCTTAAGTGTCAGGGCTTCTCAAGGAAGAAGAAGAAAAAAAAAAAAAAAAAAGATTAAAGTGGGAAAGCTCCTTGAGGCAAACCAAATACCTGTCACTTGAGCAAGTTAGCAGGATCAATTAAGGAGGTGAAAATGGGCATTCTGTACCATGAAAGCAGAACTCTCAAATCTCTGGGAGGTAACTCAGTGGGTTTGAAGAGCCTAAAATGAAGCTGTTTGATTTGTGTAGCAAGTTTATATAGATTTCCAAGTGGGAATGAGCTTGATGCTGAATTAATTTGACTTTCCCACTAATGTGGTAGGTGATGGTTGCTGAAGCCTTGGACATTTCCCGAGAAACCTACTTGGCCATTCTGATGGACCGGTCCTGCAATGGCCCCGTGCTGGTGGGCAGCCCTCGGGGGGGCGTTGATATCGAAGAGGTGGCCGCTTCGAATCCAGAGCTTATTTTTAAGGTGTGTTTGTATTCCTGACTATGCTGTGTTCATTGACTATTGTTGCACGAGCTGTTAAAGATTTAATGTGCAGTCTGAGGCTGGTAGCAGCACGTTCGTTCCTGGGATTTACGGCATGAAAGACCTTGAGTCCTTTTTCTTACTTAGCACTAAGCTGAGGTTGGGCAGAACCAAGGTATTCCCTATCCAGGGTCTTTTTCTTTGCTTTCCCCCTCCATCCCTTTATTCCTCCTTCCTGCCTTTTCTTCCTTCCTCATTTCTTCCATACCCTGCCCCAAGAATTAACCAATGGGAGAGGACTGTGGTGTTTCCATTTCCCCCGGTTGACTCCACCCCACCGCACAGTGTGTATGATCCAGAAATCCGCTCCTAGGACACCAGATGTGAGCTGGAGACTGCCATGATGTCTTTCAGTACAGCTTATGTAAACCGGAATCCTTCAGAGGCTCAGATTCTATCAGTGTGCTTCAATCCTTTAAAGCTTGCCCTTAGTATCTGGTCACAGATCTGGCTGAGGTCAAATCCTAACTCACCAGCAAGCATCTCAGTGTTTCCAAGCCTCATTGTTTTTGAATCACTTCAGTGATTTCCACCCCACAGAATTGTGAGAAATAATGAGGTGATGTGTACAAAGTGCTTCTCAACCTACCTCAGCTGTGAGAAGAAAAATCTACGGTCTTTAGAACTGTAATTCTGGTTTTTAATTTGGGGTTCTTGGTGTCAAAAAATCACATTAGAAATTTTTAGCAGAAAGATTTATTATTTCTTTTAGAATGTGATTTTGTTTCCCTTCAAAAAGCAGGAATTTTTTTTTTCCTGAACCTCTTTGTTTAGATCAGGTACTGATACTTTGGGTGGTTGGTTTTGGAATATTTTCACCAACATTACATCTTTTAGGTTAGCTAGCTTGGAAGTTAAGTTGAGACTTTACATTCTAGCTTACCAATAATACCTACTCATTTTCAAAATTACTGTGATTTATTTATTTATTTTTTAATTTTTTTTTTTAACGTTTATTTATTTTGAGACAGAGAGAGACAGAGCATGAAGGGGGGAGGGTCAGAGAGAGGGAGACACAGAATCGGAAGCAGGCTCCAGGCTCCGAGCCATCAGCCCAGAGCCTGACGCGGGGCTTGAACTCACGGACCGCGAGATCGTGACCTGAGCTGAAGTCGGCCGCTTAACCGACTGAGCCATCCAGGCGCCCCAAAATTACTGTGATTTAAACAAGCCATTCCATTTGTGAAGAGAACACCTGAAATAATGTATATGAACAGCACTTAGTATCTTGGAGAGAATGGCACTTTGTGGAGCTCAGGTATTATTAATAATTATCATCATCAATAGGGTATTTAAATCATACGGTAATATTTAACCTACATATGACAAGCTCTAAACTTAACAGCAATATTAGGCAGGAAAACCTTACTCTGGAAGTCTTCCAAAAGATGTCATAAAAATTAACTGACTAAATATTCGTCGGTGCCATCTGTATAGTAATTAAAAGTGAAAACTGGCATCCGATTGTCTTGTCAGCATGCCACCCTGAAGAATTACATAGTTTTTGGAAAGGCTGTGTTTTAGATGGTCTGCTAATTAAAACATACCCTATAGGCAGCTGCGGTAGCCCTGCTCGGAGATCTTTGGAAAGGTGCCACCCTTGAATTACTCATTTGCAAATAAATACTGGGCCTTTTCTTTCCAGGTTGTGAATCTTTTCATTTGCCTGTCTTGAGTTTTCCTTATTTTATTCATTTTTTCCTAGGAAGAAATCGACATTATTGAAGGGATAAAGGACAGCCAAGCTCAGAGGATGGCAGAAAACCTAGGCTTCCTTGGGCCTTTGAAAAACCAGGTACCTGAGCATTTGGAGGCCACTGTGCATATGACTTGTTTCAGAAAATGTGTGCTACCTTCCTTACTTGCCTCTGATGTTTGTGCTTCTCCAGGACCCAGGGTTATTTATTTGTCCAACCATTTTTCCCCAGTCGTTTGTGATGAAGAAAAATATTTCCCTTGCGTTCTAGAAAAGGGTGTTGATGAGATGTGTTCAAATATACGTGTGAGCGTTGTGCGCGGATACATGCGTTTTGCTGTGTATGTTAGTCTCTCTGGTTTTTTCTGCAGCACTACAGTGCCAGCCCATGAATTAGATGAGGCAGCATAGTGGTGAGAGGGACAGGCTGTAGAGTCAGGCAGACCTGAGTTTGAATCCTGTACTGCCATCCAGCATGCCTGATTCCACCCATCTGAATGTCTGTCATCGTCTGTGAAATGGGGATAATGAGAGGCCTCTTGTTAGGACGGAGTAAGCCCAGTACACAGGTGCTTAGTCAGTACTCCAGAAAGGTCAGCTGTTATTGTTATTAATAATACACATTACTTAACTAATTGCTATTCTTTCATAGCTAATGGGATTTGAGATGAATATTAATGGCCTGAAAGTGATACTTCACTGAAAACAGCTTAAATTATGCCAATTTAATAATCATATCTCATGGCTTCAAAGACAGAAAAACTGTCCTCTGAGCTGTTGGGGGAGAGACTCTGTCTTGAGCTTCACAGTTCTGCGTTGTCCTTGGTCCAGCCCACCGAGCTGCATTGGGTGTTTACATGAGCAAGCTTCTTTGTCTCACAGTTAAATGAGAAGGATTTACTGGCTGTTTTCTTCCTTCTCCACTACCAAGAGAAGCCACCTTAATAACCCAAGGTCCTGTGTGTATGTATATGTGAGTGTGTACATGAGTATGTGTGTGTTTCCTGGGACCCCCAATGGTTCCAGAGTATTTCCTGCTATTTAGCTGGGCAACATTCCTCTAATAAAACAGATTTCACACTCTTTTCTTTTTCTTTTGATTGACTCTATCTCTAGAAATTGAAGGCTGGAAATAGGCAAATCAGAGAAGGGTAAAGCAGAGTAAGACTTTAAAAATATCTACGTTTGAATTAAGAGAGGACAGCACTTACTTGAACTTGGGAGGAAAGGCTCCCTTGGTAGGTGGAAGGTTCAAGATGGAAGAAGGGGCAGGAACATGTGGGACTAAACCTTAGCAGGAGAAAGAGCCAGGACTCAGTGGACAGTTACAAGAACTAATTGTCACTTCTGAGACTGTCAAAGAGATGTCAAGTTAGTGACGTGCTGAAAGGAAGTTATCGTGGATTCCTGAGTAAGGGCTGCCGTGGTTGGAGTCACCTCCTGAGAATGAGGTCACTAATTAGCTTAGCCGTCCACTTGACACTTATTGTGGGACTTCTTGTGTAGGGGTGTGGTCACTGAGACCGTTCTTCCATAGGGTCCCCATGTTCTAGCGACGCTGCCCTACAGTCCGCTCCAGAATGTGCTCCATAACCCTATTCACATTCTCTGTATGCCTCTGCACATCGCTGTCTGTCTTACTTACTTGCAGTCGCCTTTGTAGATCCTGGTGTGCACCATGGAAGGGGCATTGTCAGCTTTGCTCACTGCTCTGTTGGAAGCGAAGTTCTTGGCAGGTATATCAGATGCCCGCAAACATTCGTCATATGCGTGAATAGGTGCTACAACACGTCCAGGATGTCCACTTCGAAGAGCTTCCTGGGGAGTTGGTGATAGGCAGGAGAATAAATCTGGAGCGGGCAAATCTGCTAACCCCTTGGCTTGACAGCTCAGGAGGTGAATGTGACAGAGAGTTCTAGAGAAGGCAGTAATAGTTCTAGGCACCCCAGAAGATAGTTTCCACCACTCTTCATTTAGAAGAGAAATTTAAGAGTCATAGCTCTTTAAATGGTTGAATCACGTTTTTTCCAGCACCCCAGACACTCTGGGTTTAAATGAATTACCTGCGGAAGGAAGATGAGCATGCAAGTTCTCAGGGGTCATGAAGAGCTATAATGTCATTGTATTTTTGACTTAAATGTGCTAAGGAAAGGAAAGAAGTTTTGAATTCATTTTTTTTCCTGTTTGTTTTTTTTTTTTTTTTCCATTGCCAACCAAATGAAAGCCTTTAAATCTCTGTTTGCTCAGCAAAGTTGGAGTGAGCTCTCCCTGGGTGCTGCTCACTCTGCTGGACCCTGGAAAACATGATGAGAAATAGCCACTGTTCTCCAGGGGCTCCCAGAACAGTGATCAGGTGCTGGTAGCAATTATAGGGACAGGGAGTAGGAAGGAGCGTGAGGGTAGTCCTAGTTGTAGGTGTGTGGGAATTTGTTCATCTAGGGACAACTGATTTTATTTGTACACTGGGAAGGAGACTGTATGTGTGCTGGAGTAGTAGATTTGGGAATGCATTAGGATGCTTCCTTAAGCCACAGGGATCAGTGAAATGTTCCAGAAAGTCAGTGTCTAGTAAGCAGAGGCTTACTCACAAGAAAAGGAGACTTGGGAGGAGGCTCCCAAGAAGAGAAAACATGAAAATTTTTTTATGTTTTTATTTATTTTTGAGAGAGAGACAGAGTACGAGTGGAGGAGGGGGCAGATAGAGAGGGAAACACAGAATCCAAAGCAGGCTCCAGGCTCTGAGCTGTCAGTACCGAGCCCAGTGCAGGGCTTGAACCCATGAACCGTGAGATCATGACCTGAGCCGAAGTCAGATGCTTAACTCACTGAGCCACCGAGAGCTCCAAGAAGATTATTTAAATGACCATCGATCAGTGATCCTTTGGTCAAGAAATGGTACCTTCAAGGTACCTTAGATTCAGTGTGACCTTGAACATTACTTAATTTTCATCTAGGATATGGTTTAGGCATGTGGAGGCTGTGCTCTCTTGGATGAACAACTTATAAAATGATTATCTTGTAAAGTTACTAATATCTTTCCAACCCATGCCTGTTGTGTCTGAACTCAGTGAGGTATTCATGTTAGACTTAAAGAAATATCACCTGGTACAGAAATTACCAAGTATGTGTTCCTGACAGAATTCATTTCAGCAAGAATTGGTTGAAAAGACTAAAGCCACAGGAAAGCAGAAAAGGACTGAAAATTCATAGATCTGTCAATTGTGTTAGTTATCCTCTATACTATTAACTTCTTTTTTTTTCTTTTTTTTTTAATGTTTATTTATTTTTGAGACAGAGAGAGACAGAGCATGAGCAGGGAAGGGGCAGAGAGAGAGGGAGACACAGAATGTGAAGCAGGCTCCAGTCTCTGAGCTGTCAGCACAGAGCCCGATGCGGGGCTCGAACTCACGAACTGTGAGATCATGACTGGAGCCGAAGTCGGACGCTTAACCGACTGAGCCACCCAGGCGCCCTAATACTATTAATTTCTGAAACATAAGCACCCTGTATTGTCAATATGCAACTTCAGTATTTAAGCTAATGAAAAGATTTGATGGGTCCAGTTAAAAAAGATCACCAATACCTCTGGGAATGGTTTGTCCCTCTGGCTAGCTTTAAGAACTGTGTGTGAATGTTGATGACATTGGTTCCTGGAATCAAACCAAAATATTGCTAAAATTTTTAAGCTGTTCAAACACTTTTGAAGGTACCTGTAAATTTGTCAGGGTTTCGTACATATGGCCCAAAGGATATTTGATTTTAGGCATCGTAATTTTTTAAATTGCTTAGCAAACAACCTTAAAATAACATTAATTGGTGGCAAAAGAAGAGAAAACAAATAGTCTGTAGAGTGTGGTTATGAACTGAGGAAGTAGGTGGCAGTAGGAAGCTGGCTGCCTGTAAGGTAAACAGCAGAATGTTTCCTTTGACTTGTGTTTAGTTTATTCTTTAAATCTGAACATGTTTGGAAAACTGGGGAGCTAACCCCCACTTTTCCCAGGCCCTGCCATTTCTGTTGTCGCACCTGCTCAGACTGCCACATTTGCCTGCCTAGCCTTCACAGTCATTTACTTGGATGGCCTCTGGAACGGGGCACGTTCGATCTCCAAGCCAGGCTGGTTCTCCCTTTTTTAGATCTTACATCGCAGATTTTGTAACACGTATCCCTTAGAGATCTCACAACGCAAATCTAATCATGCTTCAGTCCTGCTCAAAAAAATGCTTATGGTCCGTCTTTGTACAGAAATGAACAGTTCTAACAATGAATACCCCCAACTGCTGTGTTAGTATGTGATTGTAGTGGCACTAATGTTTAGAAAATTTGGGCTTCATGGTAAGTTACGTTGATAGAAGCTTAAGAAACATTGTTTCTTTTTAAAAATTTTTTCATGTTTATTTATTTTTGAGAGAGACCGAGAATGAATGGGGGAGGGGCAGAGAGAGAGGGAGTCACAGAATCTGAAGCAGGCCCCGGGTTCTGAGCCATCAGCACAGAGCTGATGCGGGGCTCAAACCTATGAACCACAAGATCATGACCTGAGCTGAAGCCAGATGCTTAACTGACTGAGCCCCCCAGGTGCCCTGAGGCTTAAGAAGTTTTGAAGTGACCCAGTTATCCGCTGACAAATAAGTGGATCCGCAACAGAAGGTTGTTTAGCTTTGAGAGAGAGGAAGATTCTGACGAGGCATGGACGAACCATGAGACATTGTGCTAAGTAAAATTAGCCCGTCACAAAAAGATACGTACGATTCCATTTATATGAGGAGCCTAGCGTCGCCAGATTCATAGTGATGGAAGGTAGAATGGTCGTTGTCAGACTAGGGGAGGGGAGAATGGGGAGTTGTTATTTAATGGGTATAGGGTTTCAGTTTTGCAGGATGAGAAAGTCTTGGAGCGTGGTTGCATGACACGGTCAGTATACTTAACACCATAGGAATGTACACGTAGAAATGATTGGGATCGTGAATTTTATAGTAAGTGTATTTCTAAAAAGAAGAACGTTTTCAACGTTTATTTATTTTTGGGACAGAGAGAGACAGAGCATGAACGGGGGAGGGGCAGAGAGAGAGGGAGACACAGAATCAGAAACAGGCTCCAGGCTCTGAGCCATCAGCCCAGAGCCTGACGCGGGGCTCGAACTCACAGACCGCGAGATCGTGACCTGGCTGAAGTCAGACGCTTAACCGACTGTGCCACCCAGGCGCCCCGAAGAACGTTTTAAAGGACCTGGGATAAGATCTTATATATGTAGGCACCCAGAAGATTTTTTCTGTTATGTAGTTTCTCCTCATTATCCAATCAGCCATTAATTGAGCCAGTATTTTATTGCGTGTTGACTCTGCACAGAGGCTGTGTGGGTACAGGATAGCCGGCATGCCTCTCTCATGCAAAACACTGCAGGCCCAGATCAATGGCCTAGAAAACCCCCCGAAATACAAGTCTGTTTGGCAGTGAGTTACATATCAGCTTTGCATTGTAACTCAAAATCCATTTGGATTAAAAAAAAAAAAAAAGTAAACATCAAATAAAAGAAATTTTACAGTATTTGAAAAAACTAATTGGAGAACCTCAGAGTGAGACCATCCTTCTTAAAGTCTGACCGAAAGCTAGAAGCGCTGAATGAAGAGTTCCATTATTACTGTTTTATGTGGCAGAAATAGCAGACCCATGGGTGAAAGGTAAATGTTAAAGGAGAAGAATACTTGCAATTTACATGGGATGATGAGCTAATTCCCTTCATGTAAAAACCCTTCTTATAACTCCACGAGAAAAAGACTAAAATCTCAACAGAAGAATAGGCAAAATTCACAGAAAAGGAAATACAAATGTCTCTTAAGCTCAGAGAGTAATGCTTAAATTAACTAATAGTAGGAGTAGTCTATATGAGAGACCCATTTTTACCCGGCATACTGGCAAAGATTGATAGCCTGTGGTTGTGAACAGAAAAACAATTTCTATGATCCTTGTTTGTGTAGTGGGAAATTAGTGAGAGCTTCTACCAAGAATTAGTTAAGATGACCTTTTATTATTTAAAATCCCCTCATCTCTTTCTTTGCTCTACCCTGGGGAATTTATCCTTTAGATATACATACAGAAATGGATAAGGCAACATTTTAAGTAATGTCAAGCTATTGGAAACCTAAAGGCTATTGTTTGAGAGACAGGTAAACTGAATTATGGTAAATCCATTCAATAAGCTATTCTGTAGGGGCGCCTGGGTGGGTCATTCGGTTAAGCATCTGACTCTTGGTTTCACCTCAGGGTCACGGTCTCATGGTTTGTGGATTTGAGCCCTGCATCAGGCTCCATACTGACTGTGGGGAGCCTGTTTGGAATTTTCTCTGTCTGCAACCTTCCCATTTGTGTACTCTCGCTCTCAACATAAACTAAAAAAAAAAAAAAAAAAAAAAAAAAAAAAAACTAAAAAAAAGATATTATGTAGCCACTTACAAGAATAAGATCATTGTATTTGTGTGGCTGGTGAAGGCTTTCTAAAATCTGTTAGGTGAAGAAACAAAGTATAGAACCAAGGTGGTTTTTGCTAGAAAGGTGAGCGCAGAATATGCGTACTTGCACATACACAGACTGTCCCTCAGTGAAGCACCAGCCGGGAAGGGGGCTGCTGCTGGATGAGACGGGAGCCGTGTGGCTGGGGAGTCTGGTGAAGATTCATAGGGTGACCCTGGTGTAGCCAGAAAAAAAAATCAATATTAAAAAATATTCAGTCTTACTCATTATGCGTGTTTACTTATAGCTACTGGGTTTCAAATTAGGATTTAAGAAAGTTTATATAACTATATACATATATGAGAAAAGAAAGATATGTATGTGTATATATATCTATGATAAAGACCATGTGAATTTCATTTCCAGGAGTTTTTCAGTCAGTACTGGAACAGAGAAAGTACTCTCAGTGTTTCACCACAGTGGGACTTTATTCTAGGGACTTGGTTACAAGGTGATTCAAGAGTTGAGAAATTCCAGCATGGGCAGAGGCAAGGTAGAGCTAAGCCATAGCAGGAAATTGTTGCTCCCTGCATGCTGGAGGGACCACGTGAGAACGTGGTATTTCTGTATCTTGGGATACAGAAGGTAGAACCCTGCTGGGCTTCTGGTGGTTGCTAAAGCCAGTGAAGGAGATGCTTTTTTTTTTTTTTTTTTTTTAATATTCAGTTTATTTTTGAGAGAGATTGAGACAGCCTAAGCATGGAAGGGGCAGAGAGAGGGGGAGACACAGAATCTGACGCAGGCTCCAGGCTCTCAGGGCCTGACATGGGGCTCGAACTCATGCACCATGCAATCATGACCTGAGCCGAAGTCGGACGCTTAATGGACTGAGCCACCCAGGCGCCCCTGGAGGAGCTGCGTTTGCAAAGCAGGAGAGGTGTCCAAGTACCCCAGCTTTTCCATTTCTCCTACCTCTCGTCTCCTTCCACTGCCTCCCATTGGCTGAACTGCGCTGGAAACCATCTAGCCCAGGAGCCTTGGAAACTCAGCCTCCAAATGTCAGCTCCCCTGATATACATAATAAGGATGGAGAAAAGCCAGAACTGGGTCTGAGGACAAAAATGCAGGGCTGGAACGATGAGCAAAAATGTTGCCAAGGGAAAATTACGGCTAGGCAGTAATAAAAATAATAAAAATTTTAATAATAAAAAGATGGCCCCAAGCGTGAGACTGATACCCAGCATTTAGCCGTAATTGTACACAAGTCTTGCTGTGTTGCATCACAGGTGTTCACTACAGGTGTGAGCTTTCCAGGGTGGTGTCAGGCCTCCTTTGTGATGTCTTCCCCTCACCCCTGTTCACACAATGCCAGCATGCTGTGACACAGGCCATGAATAAAAGTTGGTTGAAAACAATGATTGGGTGAGTGAATTTCAAGCAGCCTTGAGAAAAATGAAGTCAGGGCGTACCATCAGGGAAACTTGGGATACTGTTGCTCTTTGTGGCTTATGCCTTTGTGACAGACTGTTCAGTTTGAACGGGCTGGGCTGTTCAGTAACTGTACTGTGTAAGACTTTCATCTTCCTATCTTGCAACAGTTTCCATAAGACACTCAGTAATTGTTGTTTCGCAGGTTATAGATTTGGGCTGATGAATGTTAATAACTTTTATTTTAGCATAATAAGGAAAACCTGGTCATTATAAACTCTCAAAATCATATTTACATTTTACTTAAATGGAGATTGTTTATATTAATGATTGTGGCTCATACTGCATCATAGCTTGGCTAATAGGAACATGAAAATTTACAAAAAGATTAACGTTTTTTAGGTTGTACTGAAAATATCTTGTTTTCCTGATAACGGTCTTTCTTGGTGTCTGGAGGAAAGTTGAGCAATTCCTTCTAATGAATAGAAGTGGAAATTAAAATACTTAATGCTTTTCTCTTTTTCCCTTCAGAAAACCGAACTGAACGTAAAGACATCATATATTTAAGGTTACATTAATACAGCAAAATAAATGTTCTTTTACTACTTTGGTGTAATTTCATTGTACTTGATCCTGTTTAGGCTGCAGACCAAATTAAGAAGCTGTATAATCTCTTCCTGAAAATTGATGCCACTCAGGTGGAAGTGAATCCCTTTGGTGAAACCCCAGGAGGACAAGGTAACCAGAACAACAACAACAACAACAACAAAAAAGAAACAAATGCATATAATCATTTATGCAAGCTATGAATTAAATTGTACAAAAGACTGTAGCAGTAGCTTTGCGTTCATTTTGTTCAGTAATTTAATTTCTGCCATGGTTTCGAATGCTCCTGTGATACGGTTGAACATTTCAGGGCTTGAGTTTGTTTGCAGTCAGATGCCAGGCCTCAGGGGAAGCTCCTTCTTGTTTTATTTAGAAACATCCATCCACCAGCACCGCCTTGTTTCTTCGGGGCCATTCTTGCTTATAGTGTGGTAGAAATTTGGGTAGAAATGGGATCCTCTCCATTGGGGTGTAATGAATGCACCTGCTTTTTATGGAGCTAGAAATGCTTGAAGATTTTTAGTTTGCCTAAATCTGTGCAAAATCACTTTGTCCTCCCCTGCTGGATTTACATCATCATAGTGAGACCCTAGTGCCCACAATCCAACTTACTTACTTACTTACCAACTTACTTAGTTACTTAGCTTCTGATTCAGGTGGGAAAAGGTTTCCCCAACTTCCCTTGCAGGGAAGGTTTTTTCCTACCCATCTAAAAAGTATAAAGAACTGTGTTCTATGTCAGCACCCATCACCATTTCCCTGTGCCTTATATACAGCTAGTGTTCAGTAAACTCTTTTTAATTCGATAACAAAAGCTTGTGAATGTGCGTGTGTTTAAAGGTAGAGGCTGGGATAGCAGGTGGATAGGATATGGATACCAATATGTAAGTTCCATGAACCTTGTCTTTTTTTTTTTTTTTTTTTTTTAAGCACATTTCACTCCCAATGTCTTGTATGGTATCTAGCATTTTGTGGGCAGTTCGTAAAGAGGGATTTGCCACTGAGTTGGTACATTAGGTGATCTGTTATGTGCAAATACAACCAGCTAGTAAGCCGAGGTGGACAGTACACTGTTTTACAAAGGGGCCTGGGTTCAAATTCTGGGTCTGCCGTGTTCTGGCCACAGACCTGGGCTAAGCCTTGGAGTTTGTTTGTTGTTTTGTTTCTTACTCCAAAAGAGTGGTAAAAATGGTAACTGTCGTATCGGGTGGTTGTCAAATGAGGTGACTAGTGTTTTTGTAAGCATCCACTGTTGCACACAAAATGGACAAGCACCACACATTCACAGATGCTTCTCTTCTCAGATAGTCCAGGAAAAACTGCCAACAAGCAAAACTCCAGGACCAGGTGGCTTCACAGGTGAATTATACTAAATATTTAAATAAGAGTTAATACTTACCTTTCTCAAAATATTTCAAAAGACAGAAGAGGAAGGAAAGCTTTCAAATCCATTCTTTGAGGCCAGCATTACCTTGATACAAAAACCAGAAAAAGATACTACAAAAAAGAAAACTATAGGCCAGTATTTCTGATTAACATAAATACAAAAATCCTTAACAAAATATTAGCAAACCAAATTCAACAAAACTTTGAAAAGATCATTCACTGTGATCAAGTGGGATTTATTCCTGGGATGCCAGGTGGTTCAATATTTGCAAATCAATCGGAATGATACATCACATCAACAAGAGAAAAGATAAAAACCTTATGATCATTTCAATAGATGCAGGAAAAGCATATGATAAAGTACAATATCCATTTGTGATAAAAACTCTCAACAAAGTAGGTTTAGAGGGAACATATCTCAACTTAATAAAGGTCATCTATGAAAACCCACAGGTAATAGCATACTTAATGGTGAAAGATTAAGAGGTTTCCCTCTAAGATCAGGAAAGAGACAAGAATGTCCAATCTCACTAGTTTTATTCAATATAGTACTGAAAGTCCTAGCCACAACAATCAGACGTGAATGAATGAATGAATGAATGAATGATAAATAAATAAATAGAATCCAAAGTGGAAAGGAACAAAATAAAACTCTCACTGTATGCATATAGCATGATACTATATATATAGAAAACCTGAAAGACTCCACTAAAAAGCTGCTAGAACTGATAAATGAATTCAGTAAAGCCACAGTATACAAAATCAATATATAGAAATTCATTGCATTTCTATACACTAATAATGAAGTGACAGAGAAGTTAAGAAAACAATCCCATTTGCAGTTGCACCCAAAATAATAAAATACCTAGGAATAAATTTAACCAACAATGTGAAAGTCCTGTATTCCAACAATTATAAAACATTGGTCAAAGAAATTGAAGATGACACAAATGAAAGATATTCCATGCTCATGATCGGGACAACAAATATTGTTAAAATGTCCATACTAAACAAAGCAATGTACAGATT
Organism: Leopardus geoffroyi; assembly: GCF_018350155.1. Classification (NCBI taxonomy): domain Eukaryota; kingdom Metazoa; phylum Chordata; class Mammalia; order Carnivora; family Felidae; genus Leopardus; species Leopardus geoffroyi. The sequence continues at coordinate 34,819,070 of NC_059331.1, read as the reverse complement.
TAATGCAATCCCTATCAAAATACCAACAGCATTTTTCACAGAATTAGATCAGGTAATCCTAACATTTGTATGGAGTCACAAAAGATCTTGAATAGCCAAAGCAGTCTTGAAAAAGAACCAAACTGGAGGTATCACAATCCCGGTTTTCTTTTTTTAAAAAAAGTTTTTTTTTTTTTTAACGTTTTATTTATTTTTGAGACAGAGACAGAGCATGAACGGGGGAGGGGCAGAGAGAGAGGGAGACACAGAATCGGAAGCAGGCTTCAGGCTCTGAGCCATCAGCCCAGAGCCCGACGCGGGGCTCGAACTCACTGACCGCGAGATGGTGACCTGAGCTGAAGTCGGACTCCCAACCGACTGAGCCACCCAGGCGCCCCACAATCCCGGTTTTCAAGATATACTACAAAGCTATATTGATCAAAAAAGTATGGTACTGGTACAAAAATAGAGACATTACGACAAAGGAGACAATATGAAATGGGAAAAAGTTTCTTAAAAAATGGTGTTGGGGAAACCAGACAACTACATGCAAAAGAATGAAACTGGACCAACTTTCTTACACCACACACAAAAACAAGCTTGAAGTGGATTAAAAATCTAAATGTTAAGACCTGAAATCATAAAAAAAATCCTAGAAGAAAGTACAGGCAGTAATTTTTCTGACATTGGCTGTAACAATATTTTACTAGATATGTCTCCTGAGGCAAGAGAAGCAAAAGCAAAAATAAACTACTGGGGTTACATCAAAATAAAAAGCTTTTACACAGCAAAGGAAACCATCAACAAAACAAGAAGACAATGGGAGTATTGAATTGGGAGTATTGAACTGGGAGTATTGAATTGGGAGTATTGAATTAGGAGTACTCCCTATTGAATGGGAGTAGATATTTGCAAATGATATATCTGATGAGGGGTTAATATCCAAAATATATAAAGCACTTACACAATTCAACACCAAAAAACCTAAGCCAATTAAAAATGGCAGAAGACATGAACAGACATTTCTCCAAAGAAGGCATACAGATGACCAATAGACACATGAAAAGACGCTTAACTCCGCTCATCATCAGGGAAAAAAATCAGAACCACAATGAGATCACTTCACACCTTTCAGAATGGCTAAAATAGAAAACGTAAGAAACAAGTGTATGTGAGGATAGGGGGAAAAAGGAACCCTTGTGCACTGTTGGTGGGAATGCAAAGTGGTGTACCCACCATGGAAAACAATGTGGAGATTCTTCAAAAATTTAAAAATAGAATTACTGGATATTTATTTACCCAAAGAAAACGAAAACACAAATTCAGTATATATGCACCCCTGTGTTTATTGTAGCATTATTTATAATAGTCAAGATATGGAAACAACTCCAATGTCCATCTATAGATAAGTGGATAAAGAAGTGTGTGTATGCATATGTGGTGTGTGTATGTATGTGTGTATATATACATAGGTGTGTATACACCTATGTGTATACACCTATGTATATATACACACATACATATAAATATATATACACTTATATATACATATGTATGTATGTACATACAGTGGAATATTACTGAGCCATAAAAATGAATGGAATCTTGCCATTTGCAACATGGATGGATCTAGAAGATATAATGCTAAGTTGAATTAAGTCAGAGAAAGACAAACCTTAAGATTTCATTCACATGTGGAATTTAAGAAAGAAAACAAATGAACAACAAAAAAGGGACAAACAAAAAAACACACTCTTAAATGCAGGGAAGAAACTGGTGGTTGCCAGAAGGGAGGTAGGTGTGGGATATAGGTGTAATAGGTGAAGGAGATTAAGATACTCATTGTGATGAGCACTGAGTAATGTGTAGAATTGTTGAGTCACTATATCATACACCTGAAACAAATATAACACTGTATGTTAATTACGCCAGAATGTTTTAAAAAATACAAAATGGGGACAACAATATTAATACCTACCTTAGAAGGTTGTTATGATGGTAATGTTCTCAGAACAAAGCATAGCATATGGTAAGAGGTACCAAAGCATTCGCTATTATGATTTTATTATTTCTTATCCTTTTGAAAGTCAAACAAATAATAGACATTGAAAGTAAAACATCATACAAAGATTAGGATTTGTTTAAAAATTTAATTGTCACCAACTGCACTTGAACTAATACGAAATAGCCCTCAATTCCCTCCATGAGTCTTTTGGTGTTTCTGGTGGAGGCTTCTGTATTCTTCTAATAAATTCTCCATTTTCATTGACAAATAGTTAAATGATAGCTATAAAAAAAGTATCTTTTTACCAATTTTTTTTCTTTTTTTTTTCTTGTAAGGATTTCAGGTGAGGATAGACAAATAGCTAATGTTTAGGAAGCCATTGAAAATAATATATTCCAGGGGCGCCTGGGTGGCGCAGTCGGTTAAGCGTCCGACTTCAGCCAGGTCACGATCTCGCGGTCCGTGAGTTCGAGCCCCGCGTCGGGCTTTGGGCTGATGGCTCGGAGCCTGGAGCCTGTTTCCGATTCTGTGTCTCCCTCTCTCTCTGCCCCTCCCCCGTTCATGCTCTGTCTCTCTCTGTCCCAAAAATAAATAAACGTTGAAAAAAAAAAAAAAAAAGAAAGAAAAGAATATATTCCTTGTTTTACACATGTGACCCACCAGATTTTTATTTGATGGGTCATTTGTAAGCAAACTACCTTTATTTGTAAATATTTTAAAAATTCTGTCTGACTATAAAATCATCAGTATTTCAGATAGAGAGGAAGTGAATGGAAGAAGATTCTGTTTTGAACTCACATGACATAGTGTACTGTGATAGACTTTTACGTACATTCTTTTTTATTACTTACAGCAACCCGGAAAAATAAGAGGAGTTATTATCCCCATTTTACAGAGGATTGAAAATTAGTGTGACTCCACCGTAGACATCCAGTTAGTGAAGCTGGGGTTTGAACCCATGTCTCTCTCAGGACAGTGTACATGTTGGTTTCTACATACCAGACTGCCTTCTTTTCTACCTTTTTTTCTCTTTAAACTGTTAATTTACTTTTATCAGAGTGATCTGGATGTAGTCTCCAGTTTGGGAATGTTAGTCAAAATTCGTGCTGCCTTGAGTGGCTATTAATTACATCCCAGAAACAAAAGAGAAGGAAGTTCAATAGAAGTTCTTAAAGGTCATGGCTTGCTTTTCAAACTAGTATGCGTAAGCAACCTGGTTATTTCATATTTAAAAAAAAATGGAAATTCAGCCAAGGAGTTGGATAAAAATCATTCATTCAACTACTTTCATTCAACTCTTTGGTAAGTTGTCAGTCACAGGTTATAAGGATACAAGAAATTTTCCCTAGCGTGTATTTGTAAAACCTCAGGAAATTGGAAGTTTTTATTTTTTAACTATCAAGAGAAAGGAAATTCTTGAACTTTTTTAAAGGAATCATCATAAAATATATTCCGTGTATACAGCTCATTAAAGCATAAGTCTTATGTGATATTTTTAAGAGCAGAATTATCTTTAGCTATTAATTTGTTCATTGTACCATAAAAGTTCAGCTATTGAATTATAATCACAATTAAATGAGTATGTTGGTTTATAACTCTAATGAGCAGTAGTCAAATTAAACCCAATTAGGAAATGGTGATTAATGACCAAACGTACAAATTGATCTTCATCATTGTCACAATCCCCTAAAGCAATCCTTTATTTAGGAGCTGTAAAAAAAATCATTTATATCCTAGAAGTATTAATAACCTTAATATTTATAATGTGAATATTTAATTTTTTCCATTTAGATCAGTAATAGCAGAGCCTATAACATTTCACATTAAAATTGTGGTTTAATAATGACTCTTAATTTAGAAGTTTAAGGAGCTTGGCATCACACCAGACATTTTTACTTTAAGCTTATTCATTGCAGAGCTTCTTTGTAAGAGAATTTCTTCCATCTTCCATTGGTTAATGAGGACCATTTTTTAAACGTCCAGATGATTGGTCATATATTTGCACAGCAGATGATACCCGGTTGAATGAACAACGGTGATCTTGATAACATCTATGCTGCTAGGTCACCTATGGGAAATGTTTAATGTGGGGGAAAAACTGTAGTCCAAGAATTGTTTTTTCCAATGTGATTAAAAATTTGAGTCAAAGAATATAATTTGGCATCATTGACTGTAATGTAATTTAGTGATTGTTAGCTAGGATTATAATGGTTGTTAGTGACAGAAACCTGTATCAATCTAGTTTTTGTTAAAAAGCTTCCAGGTCAGGGAAGGATACCTATTTTCCTCATATAACAGGGAATTCTACAGAGTGGACTGGTTTAGGGCATGAAGGGAAGTAGGGATTCTCTGATCTTCCAGCCCAGCTTGCCTCAGGATTGGCTTGTCAGCCGGGCTTTCTGAAGTAACAGCCAAGATAGCTCCCAGTTTCCATCATTCTCCCCCAGGAACCATAGCAGTCTTTTCCAATGTTTCCAATTGGCCCCGCGTGGGTCACATATCCGTATGTAGACCAATCACTGAGCTGGAAGCACATGTATAGGAGAAAGGCATTTTCTCAATGCAGAAAGGGACATTGAGTCACAACGTGTCTACCAAATTGGCCTAACTTTTATTGACATGAAAGTAAACTGTTAATTAAATATTCGAAGAGAAATTAACTATTTTCCTTGCTTGTCCAGTTGAATTGCCAGAATTAACTCATTAAATATGTGGCCAAGTTAGAAGCAAGGTTTTCTTTATTGTTATTTATCTACCTGTCCATGCATTCATTCATCTATTTTGCAAGCTCCTGTGGGATTTTATGTTCTATTTCATTTCTTCCCACTTTCAGGCAGATCTGGCTGTACACAGACTTCTTTGTTTGGTGTCTTTCATGTTTTTCAGTGAGGAGAATGAGCATATTGTCCCCTCAGGAGATGTTTGCCAATACCTAGAGACTTTTTAATTGAGATATAACCGACATGTGACATTGTATTAGTTTCAGGTGTACAACACAGTGATTCCATGTGATCACCACCGTGAATCTAGTTAGCACCGTTTTTGTTTATTACAACTGCGAGTGTAGGATGCTACATGCCTCTTGTGTGTGGAGGCCAGAGACATTGTGCGATACACAGCACAGAAAATGATCTCACCTCACCTACCAGTGAGTCCTGAGGATTCCTGCTCCAAGGCATTTTCATCATTTGGAGCCCAAATCCATTCACCACGCTAAAGGGATGAAACCCAATTTGAAACCCTGACTACCTGGCCAAGACTCCATGAGAGCTAGGGGTGAGTGATCCAAAGTTAATTTGCACATCAAATCCCTTTCTTGCTTCAAATGAATTTCCCTAAATAGCTACCCTGTTGCTTCATGTTAGCAAGTGCCCATGTTGTTGGTGGGTGTTTGTCTCTGTTTTTCTCTTTATACATAAGACTCTATTTTCAAGAACATTTTCAGCTCTCTACCTTCACCCAAATCCCCCTCCTGCCTCGTATCTATTTTCTCTTTCACAGCAACTCCAGAAAAGTTCTAAAAAGTGTACAACTCTTGGAACATCGCTATTTAATGGAAAGTGGGACCAATTTTAAAGTGTCAGCATTTTAAGGCCATCTTGGCAAGGTGCATTTCAGTAGCCCATTATGGTTACTTAACACAAATCAAATACAGTGCAGTGCTTGCAGACAGATTATTTTTCAAACTAATTATGACAGTCTCATTTCCTGCTGTTTTTATGTTCCTTTTATATGCGAATTCCCCTCTGAAATGTAGTTTTCTTTTGTTTAATTCTGTAGCACATTCTTCTGTTGAAACTCTAGGGTCAGAGGCTGCTAACCACCAGTCAGATTCTTCATCTAGGTTGGTGAATTGGCAACTCATAGAATCTCACACCGCTAAACAAAAAAACCACAATGCTCTATGAATCTAAGTACCGCAGCTTTCTTTGATATTTGTTCAGAAGGAAAATTCATTTGTATAATCTATCAAGCATGTAACAATGTGCTTTTGATGGTGAAAATTGTTTTATAAATATTAATAGGTATGTTTTTTCACCCACTTTGTACACAGAATGGCCTTTGTTCAGGATGAATTTTCTATGGAATTGAGGTTTCATTAATGTGACACTCAAAATCTTATGTCGAACCAAGATCAGTACCTCCCAACATACATTTTACCATAGTTTGTTGTTATAATAAATGAAAAAGCTAAGGTTTGAGTAAGCAGGTTTATTTTATTGCCCTGCCATTCACATGGACATCAATCCATTTTTAACATGCTCATTCTAAAAGTGTGCTTGGACAGTCTTACAGAGGGAAACAAACATGTCAGAGTCCATCAATATTCAGGGATTAATCCACACCTTTTGTGCAAGCTGCAAGTTTTTGTTTATTTTTCCCGTTATGCTTTTTTGTTTTCATGCCAGATGCACTTTTCTGAGTTTCTCTTTCACTGTTATAAGTTTGGTACCTGAGTCTATAGAGGCAGGAGAAGTGTGACGTGGTGCTTGGTGATTGGCAGCCTTTTTCTGTAACGGGCCTGAGAGCCTCTGTTGTATGGATTCTGCTCTGCTATTGTTTGGGGACAGCAGCTACTGAAATTTGTAAACGAATGGGTGTGTCTGCATTCCAGTCCCAACAGCTATACTTTGCCATCTCCTGACTTAGATTCCCATTTGGGGCTATTTTCTACCAATCTTTGGCCACACTGGCCTTCTGCAAAGGTGCGGTATGTGATTTGAGGGTCACCAAAGGCATCTCTGCCTTTAGACAATAATCTCCTTCTCCCATCAGTTACAAAGCCGGAAAGGTCAACCATTAAAATCTTTCCTGTGGGACATTCTTATGTTTTCTGAATATGGCATTTCACTGAAAATCATAGGCAACTTGTACATCTGTCAACTCCAGTAGGCTTTAGTTTCAGTTCATTGTAAATAGAAGTCTAGGGTTATAAGGGAAAGGGGACCAAGTTACAAGTCATTTCTAGGGACAGGAAGAGGGGAGAATCTAGCCTGGGCTGCAGCATTGTGAGGCCGAGTGTAAGAAAACAGTGCGTCCAAAGGCAAGGGAATTAAAAGCAAAAATGAACTGTTGGGACCTCATGAAGATATAAAGCTTCTGCACTGCAAAGGAAACAATCAACAAAACTAAAAGGCAACTGACAGAATGAGAAAAGATATTTGCAAATGACATATCAGACAAAGGGCTAGTATCCAAAATCTATAAAGAACTCACCAAACTCCACACTCAAAAAACAAATAATCCGGTGAAGAAATGGGCAGAAGACATGAATAGACACTTCTCTAAAGAAGACATCCAGATGGCCAACAGACACATGAAAACATGCTCAACGTTGCTCCTCATCAGGGAAATACAAATCAAAACCACAATGAGATAGCACCCGACACCAGAGTGGCTAAAATGAACAACTCAGGAAGCAACAGATGCTGGTGAGGATGTGGAGAAATAGGAGCCCTCTTGCACTATTGGTGGGAATGCAAACTGGCGCAGCCACTCTGGAAAACAGTGTGGAGGTTCCTCAAAAAATTAAAAATAGAACTACCCTATGACCCAGCAATAGCACTACTAGGAATTTATTCAAGAGATACAGGAGTGCTAATGCATAGGGCACATGTACCCCAATGTTCATAGCAGCGCTTTTAACAATAGCCAGATTATGGAAAGAGCCTAAATGTCTATCAACTGATGAATGGATAAGGAAGATGTGGTTTATATACACAATGGAGTACTACGTGGCAATGAGAAAGAATGAAATATGGCCCTTTGTAGCAATGTGGATGGAACTGGAGTGTGTGATGCTAAGTGAAATAAGTCATACAGAGAAGGACAGATACCATACGTTTTCACTCTTATGTGGATCCTGAGAAACTTAGCAGACCATGGGGGAGGGGAAGGAAAAAAAGTTAGGGAGGGAGGCAAACCATAAGAGGGTCTTAAAAACTGAAAATAAACTGAGGGTTGGTGGGGCATGGGAGGGAGAGGAAAGTGGGTGATGGGTATTGAGGAGGGCTCCTGTTGGGATGAGCGCTGGATGTTGTATGGAAACCAATGTGACAATAAATTTCATATTAAAAAAATAAAAAAAAAACCTGTGCGGGTGGAGTATGGCTGTAGTGATAATAATGAGTGAGTGCCAGCTGTCTGTGCTAAGTGCTTTGCACAGAGTCTCTGCTTGCACCAACACCATGCAGTCGAAAATACTCTGGTCCCCATTTTACAGACAAGGCCACTGGGCTTAGGAGTGGGTGGTGTTGGAAGTGTCTGACTAGGAAGTGTCCGGTGTGTGTGATGCCAGAGTTCACTAAGTGGTGAAGTTCACGGGAAAATGTCCAGGCGATACGGCATTATGAACTGGGATAGTGAGGCAGGAAAGCCCTTTGTATGTTTGTGACCACTTTTAAAATATTAAGCAGATATAACAACTATGTGTCTCAAAGAGTCTAGCTCCTTAAAGTGCTTTTTTTCTCCCTGCCCTCCACCTACAGAAAAATATTAAGGCTTTTAGGGTGACAATTCAGTTTTGAATCACCCTTTTTAACTCCCGAGTCACCTTCCTTCCTTCCTATTTATGTGGTATTTCTGACTTGCTAAAGCACTTGGATGTAACATACATTGACCTAGGTGTGTCCTTGGTTTTCTCTACAGAGAGGGAACAAATGGCCACTATAGATAGGCCATTTATCCCACAAGTATGATACCTGTATGTACACCTTTATTTCTTCCTGTAGGTACCTCTTTTATCCCACAATCACCATTTTCAAGCTCTAGTTTAAAGTTTTTGTGGGGTGGTCTCCAAATAATGAACTCATTTCTGGACTTGGTGTATCCAACGTACCCCTGGGAAGGAGCATTTTTTGAAAATCTGGTTTTGCAGAGTTTAGGTGGGACTGCCTTCTGAACTTTGCATACGTATCCATTAATTATGTTCCGTGAAGTAGCTTGGAATTGTAGCCTTTGTAAGGGGCGAAGATCAGCCTGGACCTATGTTGATTTACTGGTTTATTGATTTTGACCGAGAAGTCTTTTATTTGAAACTCTTCAGTTAGGAAGTCAATTTTATAGCCTTTGTCCACTCATTTTGAAGGTGTCAGTTACAATAGTCGTGCCAATGAGTAATTGAGGAGCTAAAATTACTAATACATTAATTAAAATGTATTTATAACTAGTGGAAAGCCAAGAATGAAGTTGCTTTCCTATTGATTATTATACCAGTCATTAACTGCTGACAAAATGCCATTGCAGCAGGCAGAGAACGTTGGCCAATTCCTTTGGTAATTGTAGGATTCCATCATTAAGATTGCAGTATTCTGGACAGTAATTACTCATTTGCTCCGTGTATTCACAGTGTGTGGGTAAAGTGGTTGGACATTTTGTGGCAAGACTAAGGATTCTGGCAGACATTAACTTTTACATAAGATTCTTCCTTGACAGTCAGTGCTACTTTAAATAATTTGTGGTTTGAGCTTTTATTTATGCCAAGTATTCTTAGATGTTAATATGCCAGTTCTGCATAGACTTGTATCAAAGTACTTGATTTTTGTGGTAGAGAGACCCTTGTAAAAAACCTCTATGTAGGATCTGTAACTCTAGGATGTTGTAATGTAGCAACATTTTCTTGTAAGCAACTGGGAATAACAGTCTATGGTCATTGCTTTGGAGTGAATTATTGCAGGGTGGTTGTTCCCCTTTGAAGAGGTAGGTGCCTTTCAGCTGTGCTGGGGGAGAATGGGTAATTTCTCTAAAGGCTGAGTCAAAAATCCCCGCCTACCAATATCTCAAGTAAAGTAAAAGAAGGTTACAATAGAATGTCATCATAGACAACTAATTTCTGCCCTAAGAAATATAATAAAAGGGGTCAGATCCCAGGAAACCTGCATGCCATCCCTCCCCACTGCCGCTTCTCCCTGAGTGTTCATATAGAGATATCCTGTAAGGCAATGAAAGTGCTGTTTTCTTGGTCCATCCATATCATCCAGTGAGTTTCAACTGTGTCCAAGTCTCTTGGCCTTGAGAGAATTGGAGATTTCTACCTGCACCAGAGTAGAAACAGTAGAGCTGATAATGCCTAGCCACCTTCTGTTCTATCTGATCAGTCTTAGTGTTTTATAACTTGAATCAAAAGAATCATATCCTGCATGTATCAAGATGATGGTCCTGGTTTGAGCAGACCCCGGAGGAGGTATATCAGCAGTTTAGGGACTGTTAGTTCCATTTTCTGAATAAAAAAGCCGAGGCCCAGAGAGGAAGTAGGTTATTATGATTATTTTTTAATCAAGTCATAGAGTTAGTTAAAGGTCAAATAAAAACTGTTGATTCTAGGACACCTGGGTGGCACAATCGGTGAAGATTTCGACTTTTTTTTTAAGTTTTTTTTTTAACGTTTATTCTTTTTTTTTTTTTTTGAGAGACAGAGTAAGCAGGGGAGGGGCAGAGAGAAAGACACACACACACATAATCTGAAGCAGGCTCCAGGCTCTAAGCTGTCAGTACAGAGCCCGACACGAGGCTTTTCTCATGAACCGTAAGATCATGACCTGAGCAGAAGTCAGCCACTTAACCAGCTGAGCCATCCAGGCACCCTGGCATCTAACTTTCGATTTTGGCTCAAGTCATGATCTCCCCATGTGTGAGATTGAGCAGGCAGGCATCAAGCTCCACACTGACAGCAAGGAGCCTGCTTGGGATTCTCTCTGTCTTCTCCTTTCTCTGCCCCTTCCCTGTTCATGTGTGCGCATGTGCTAGTTCTCTCTCAAAATAAGTAAATAAACTTAAAAAAAATATATGGATTTTCACCAAGTGTTCTTTCCAAGAAATCTTTCAGAAATATTAGTGAGGATACTGATTAAATAAAGATTTCACTTTACAGCATCAGAAGGACAAAGGACAGTGGGATTAAGCATTATAATCTAGGTTCTCTTTGCATAGAAGGTAAAGGTGATGATTAGTGGTTAAATACTAAAAATGAATGTAATGAAAATGGCCTATCAAATCTGTATGTAACTGTGGCAGTCTGTACCTTGTAATGGGTGACCACAGTTTATATTACTAATTTATTAAACAGAGACCGACAGGTATAAATTACTATGTTCTTTATTAGAATGTAAGTCCCTTGAGAACAGGGTCTTTGTCATAATCATCTTTGTAGCCCTAAAGTGTAAGATCAAGAAAGCCATAACCACTTCTCCTGTCTGTATCATGAGAAAAAATGACAGTATTTTATTTTTCTTTCTCCTGTGCTAGCCTGGGAAACTAACTAATTTGTAGATTCTTAAGGGATATTCACGTATGTGCCTTGTTCCCTTTAGTTGTCTGCTTTGATGCAAAGATAAACTTTGATGACAATGCAGAATTTCGACAAAAGGACATATTTGCTCTGGATGACAAATCAGAGAATGAGCCCATTGAAAATGAAGCTGCCAAATATGATCTAAAATATATAGGATTGGATGGGAACATTGCCTGCTTTGGTAAGAAACTAGTTCTATCAAAAGAACGATTTGTGGATTTGGGGGGAATTTAGGAACTCCTGATTTCTGAACCTTTCTGAACTGTTATTTCCTAAAAGCCAGTAAAAATAGGAGTTTGTTTGTTTGTTTGTTTGTTTGTTTGTTTTTGTAGCCCCAAAGTCTTAGGAAACAATTTGGAGTTTCTTCCCAATACATTTTGCTCAGTGGTCACTGGTTTAAAGCGGGGTTTCTCAAGTCTGGCACTTTTGACATTTTGGGTCAGATAATTCTTTTCTGGGGGTTGGGGTGGGGGTCCTGTACATTGTCAGGTATTTAGCAGTGCCCCCTGGCCTTTAGGTGCCATTGACAGCCAAAAACATTGTGATAGCCAAAAATGTCTTCCAATACTGCCATATATCTTCTCGTCAACAAAATCACTCCAGTTGAAAAATATTATGTTAAAGCATCTCAGTTAAATTTTGTGTCATAAAAATGGAAATCTTTACCACCCCAGTCAGTGTTAACATGCTAGGAACCATTCTGGAAATTTGTGTTTAAGATACAGTTTCTCCGAGGAAGTGGGAGAGAACATACACTTGAATCATTATACTCCAGTTTCGGCTTTTATGATCACCAAATGATAAAATGTTTAATCCATTATCCAGTTTATTAATAAAACACTTGATTCTATCATACTCATCTAAATTTGTGAAAATGGCTTATTCAGCTGAGATAAGAATGGATCTATAGAGGCAATACAATTTCTGTTATTGTCCACAGCTTATAGAACTGAGATTTATAACGCGTCTGTGTTTCTGGTAGAATCAATTCATTGCCCTGGAAACTGAGGTCTTAATCTTAATGGAATTAAAATAAAAAAGATTTGTAGCTCATTAAGCCAACAGTATTATTATATTCAGATCTGAACAGACCCATCCAGTAGTCTGCTGTGCAATACAATAGAAAATGACATCTAATTACAAGTGATACCAAAAGCACTTGCTTTGTATTGGAGTAATAACTGTAATGTACCAGATCACGCGCATTGTTCTGATCTTGATAAGCTAATGCGCTCTCAATATTTGTAGGCATTTAGAAAGGAGAATGATATAATGGTGTGTTGAGAACAAATTAAATACAGATTCTTTGTAGCCTCTGTGGGAGTATGCATGATCTGACCAAGTTAGCAGCCTCAAAAGCTACGATTAACACATTTCAAATTGTTTTAAGATCTTATATAAACCATTTTTATTGTAGTTGCCCCAGACTTAATTAAATTAGTCACAGTTCACAGGCATGTCTGGGGAATTCAAGGGTCAGAAAAAGCGAAGTATAATTTTACCATGCGAGTTTCTGCTGTGTTCTGAAGGTTTGCTTTTCTTCTTCTTCCCCCCCCCCTTTCTAATCTGAGGAAAGTAATCTCATATAATTAAGCATAAGAAGTGAAAGAAGTACAATTAAAACTCAGCTCTGGAAAATAAGAATTGCAATGTTAAAACTTTTTACTTGTTTTCTTTAAAAAAACCCCTCCTAAGATGTTAACACATTTGGTTCTAGTTTTAATGATCAGGTTGCTAGTGAACATTTCTCATATTAATTTGAAGAAGGAACAGAGGGATAGGAGTATTATTTTGATGCTGTCATTTGTTCATTTGTTTTGTGAGTTTATCCACATAACCTATAAATATGCGTGGTTGAGCTGAGTGTAAAAAAGCATGGAGTCCTATTGAAGTTGGGACCCCTGTGGTTCAACCCCAGAGGGATGCCATATTCAAAGCATATTCTCAGCAAGCAAAAAATTAAATGAATTCCATTTTTTTTTTTACTCAGGTCTCTTAAAGGATATTAAAGACAATGCAATTCATAGACCCAAGCAATTTCTTGTAGCCTTTCTTCTCTCTTTCCAGGTTCATTTGAGTTCTGTATTTTTCCAGAACCCAAAACTCCTTCTTCTACTACTAGCTCAAATTAATCAATTATGCAAACTCTTCCCTTTTATCTGTTTGCCAGATTGATTTAACTTGTTAATAAACCTGTCTTTGTATCCCCAGGTCTTTTTTTGTTTATTTTTTTGTTTGTACATTTATTTTTTTGTTTGTACATTTGACTCTTTATCCTAAAAGTCTATGAATTTATCTGATTGAACAGGATTCTAGGCAGGACAGATTGGCCTGGTAGTGACAGGGGTCTGTCTCTGGCAGTATGGGTGAGGGAAACCGTTCATGCACCCTTTCCTGTTGCCAAATTGATCTTGTTGTGTGTGCCATCTGCATTCCACAGTGAATGGTGCTGGTCTTGCCATGGCTACTTGTGACATCATCTTCTTGAATGGTGGGAAGCCAGCCAACTTTTTGGATCTTGGTGGTGGAGTAAAGGAAGCTCAAGTGTATCAAGCCTTCAAACTGCTCACAGCCGACCCTAAGGTAACCTGTCGTTGTAGGCAGATCGTGTCATGTTCTGATTTTTCACCATCAAGAGCCACCTCTTTCCTACTGCTAAAGGATAATAAGCCAGACATTTATTTTGTAGCCCCAGATGCAAATCCTGCCTTAGATCTGATTGTAGTACACAATGATTCGACTCGTTTCAGGTGAAAGGCTAATAAATACTCCCAGGATCCAGTTTCAGCTTCTGTGTTTCCAGAGTCCTGGGAGATAGGAGGAAGTAAAAAAGGGGGTAGTGCTCCAGACAGGGAAACACCGGTTGGTGTGAAACATTATTTGAGTAATTTATACTGAAGCGATTAGTCCCATTCTTCACATGACTTACAGGACTCATTCTCAGATTCCTTCCATAAAGATGCCGCAAGTATTATCACACGATTGGAGACAGAAGAAAATTATAGGATTATAGAAGTGTATATCACTAGAAAATAATAACCCCACATTCTTCTGTATGCTTTTAATTTTCATCGCTGATAGTTGTATAGTTTACAGCATAGGTACTAGGTAGCATATAAGGTTGCTTTATGACCCTCTTTCCTTAACTAGAGTATAGCTATCACACCCACGCTAGTGTATAGTAGGTATTCCGTGAACATTTTTTGAGTTAAATACCACTATGCTTTGCTGGAACTGTAGGTACTCAGTAGTTTATGACAACAAGGTTTAGGTGGACGTTTGTTACGTGGAAAAAACTAACATGTTTTGAACGTCTGATATATACCATTTAATTCTCTTAACAATTCTGAGTTTAAACTTTCAGAATCATTATGTTTATACTGTTAGAGTATCTGATACATTCTGTTCTTTTTCGTGTTTTTTTTTTTTTTTTTAGTGTTCATTTATTATTTAATTTTGAGAGAGAGAGTGAGTGAGCAGGGGAGAAGCAGACAGAGAGGGAAAGCAGAGAAAACCCCAAACAGGCTTTGCACCGTCAGCGCAGAACCTCACATGGGGTTAAACCCATGAACTGTGACATCATGTTCTGGACCAAAACCAAGAGTGGGATGCTTAACTGCCTGATGGCACTCAGGCACCCCTCTGTTGGTTCTTAATGTATCTGAACACGTGGGAAGTCTGAACCATCACTAAGAACAACAAATGAAAATGATACCAGCTTTATTTTTTTTTTAATTTTTAAAGTTTATTTATATTGAGAGAGACAGCATTGGGGGGGGGGGGGTTGGGCGGAGCAGAGGGAGAGGGAGAGAGAGGGAGAATCCCAAGCAGACTCTTCCCAGTCAGTGCATATAACCCAGTGTGGGGCTCAAACCCATGAACCCTGAGATTGTGACCAGAGGCGAAATCAAGAGACAGACGCTCAAGCAACTGAACCACCCAGGCGCCCCCATATTGTTTTTTAAGAAATGTAGTCTGAACTTAATATGGAAACTTCTCATAAATAAGTGTACCAATAATAGTCTTTTGGTTCACAACTATAAAATTTTGTCTTCTATTTTCATTATGACTCAGATAGTTGCTAACCTTATGTTTTTGCTAAGTCTTTCCCTTCTGATTCATGAAATAAATGGTAAGGTATTATCAGCTACTTATTTTCAGTTTTCCAGTGCTATCCAGGAATAACAAAGTCATCAAAATCCAAAGTTGCCCAGCCATGAAGAATGTGTGTGCGGTTGGTTTTTCTGTTTCTATAAGTACCTTGTTTCCGTTGGTTAGGTAGGAATATTGTCAGTGGCTTCCTAGTTATTAATTTATTTATCCCTTCTTATTCTTATTTTCTAAGGGAAGCATCATTTTCCTTCCAGAGATTTTCTTATCAATTGAAATTTGTAAATACCGTGGACATAACTCACACACAGCTTTTTAAACTGCTTGAACCACAATGTACTTAGAGAACAGGGCAATTGTAATAAAATAGAACTTTTAGTGTCTACTGAAATTCGGTGCTAAGAATAATAGAGTGCTATCGAGGGAGTAAATCTACCAGGACAATCATTGCATTTTCTTTGGAATATCTTTTCTTAGTAGCTGATCTGGAATTTTAATTTTGTAACAATGCAGGAGGAGAAGGAAAAATCACTTGCAGAGCCATTTTTTTAAAACAGTCTCTTAAAAAATTTTTGACTTTGCCCTATGGAATATTTTCAAATGCTTGGAGTATTTAAACTTTTTTGAGATTGCCTGTCATCTTGGGTAGAGAAAGATATGTGGGAGTTATTTTATTTTTCTCATGCTATATCAGGAAAATGAATGCACAGCCCATCTCACTGTAAATTTTCCAAATCTTGAAATTTCAAAGACAGTTAAAAAGCATAGAAATGTAATGGGTATTTTCAATCCTGGCATTGTTTCACAGATTTTAGAGAACAGAGGCTAAAAAATAGTAAAGATGAATTGATTTGATTTTGCAAGGAAACTGGTTACAGTTCTGGCTGTAATTATTTCAAGTAGAACCCCATTCAGCTGCCCAGAAGAAAAGAATCCCAAAAACCCAAAGCTGATTATTACAAAGGTATTGATTTTCTCGTTAGATGTAAGGATTAGTCAGTTGAAGACACTGAAATTCAAAATTGAAAAAGGCCTTTTGTTGCTAAACTTGAATCAACTGATAGTAACAACTAGTTGTTTGTCATCTGTATAAGCTAATTCTTTTGATCAAGTAATAAATGTCATCATTCGAGAACAATATTGTGGGTTGACATATATTTCTACACATAATGTCAGCCATAGAGCTGAAACTTAAATTTATTTTGCCTGACTATTAGCCCTAATGCTTACATTCATCAGAACCCAACACAAATGCCTTTATAACTAATGTGTTCTTTATTTGTTTGTAATATATATGAAACAGAGCTCGTCTGCCAAACTAAGACAAGAGTCTTTTCAAGATAGCCTAAAAAACTGAATTCACGTTAAATATTTTATAATTCCTTAGTTTTCTAGTTGAGCTTGAGATGAGAGTTGAAGGACAATGTAGTTTGTTCTGTTGGTGGTATAACCTGATCATCATTTTTAACATGCAGTATTGTAAACCCTAGGATTCTTAATCCTAAGTAGTAAAGATCACATTAAATAGGAAGTAGAAGTAGGGGTTTGTGGTAAGTTATAAAGAATTTGAATAAACTTGAGGGAAAAATCCTCCAAGGTTTGTGTTATCCTTAAACTTTCGTTTTCCTGAGTCATACTTTGGCTTTTACTTCTAATTCTAAACTTAGAATTCCAAAGGTGTAGAAAATGAGTACAAATGACATCTGGAGTATGTAAAACATCTTGCATCAATGAATAATAGGAAAAGACAGTTGACCGGAATCTCAGCACTCACCCCAACTCTTTTGGCCAAAGTTAAGCAAATCTGTTGCCCTCTGGAGGACTGACTTTGAAAAGCAGTAGTGTGGGATTGACATTCCTGAAGACTCCTCACCTGATACGTCCCTGTGCTTCCTGGGTTAGATCCAACTTAGAGTCGTGTTTTCAAAGCTCTTTGTTTTTTAATTTTTATTTCTCTTAATATTATTTTTTTGATTCCAAGTATAATTAACATAGTGTTTTTCAAAGTTCTTTAAAAATCCAGGAAGGGGGAGCCTGGGTGGCTTGGTTGGTTAAGTGTCTGACTCTTGATTTCTGCTCAGGTCATGATCTCGCATCTGTGTGGAACCTGCTTGGGGTTCTCTCTCTCCCTCTTTCACTGCCCCTCCCCCTGCTCATGTGTGCACATGTGCACGCTTTCTCTCTCTCTGTCTCTGTCTCTCAAAATAAATAAACAAACACTAAAAAAAAAAAAAAATCCAGGAGGAAATGTGCTACATAAGCACCAAGTACCAGTTCAAAAAGGAATGGAAGGATTCTTAGTGGGATTCTTGTACCAGACTGCCCAGGTTCCTGTCTCACGTCCCATCTTTACTGCTTATTGGTTGTGGGAGCTTGAGCACGTTATTTAACTTGTATATATCTCAGTCTGCTCTTTTATAAAGTGAAATTATAACGGTACTTATTACCTCTGCGGGTTGCTTGCTTGCTTTATTTATTTATTCAAGTATTTAGAGCTTAAATTTCTTGAAGTTTTTAAAATTCAGGTATAACTGACATGTAACATATAAGTTTAAGATATATAAAGTGTTTATTTGATATATCTATGTGCCACAGTATGATTACCACTGTAGCATTAGGTAATACCTCTATCATGTTTCATAACTGTAATTTATTTTTTGTGGTAAGGACATATAATCAGAGAATCGCTTATTACATTAACCGAGATTATACATACACATTTCCCATTTAAAGGAGGAATAATTTCATATGATAGTGTCATTTAAAATTTTTAATAAATTTTCATTAAGTATAAACTTCATATAGAACAGTGTGTAAATCATAAGTATATAGCTTGATGAGTTACCACGAGGTGAACATACTGGCAGCCAGATCATAAAATAGAACATGACCAGTGTTAGGGACTAAATGTTTCATGTCCCCCCAAATTCATATGTTGAAATCCTAACCCCCAATCTGGTGATATTAGGGGGTGGGCCTTTGGGAGGTAATTAGGTCATGAGGGTGGAGCCTCATGAATGGGATTAGTACCCTGGTAAAGGAGACCCCAGAGAGGTCGCTCACTCCTTCTTCCATAGGAGGACAGATCTAAATGATGGCCATTTCTGTACAGGAAGTGGGCTCTCATGAGACCCTGAAGCTGCCAGTGCCTTCACCTTGGACTTTGGCCTCTAGAATTGTGAAAAGAAATGTTTGTTGTCGCATCAGTCAGTCTATGGTAATTTGTTAGACAGCCTGAACAGACCAGTACGCCATCTCAGAATGGGTACCCCATCTCAGGAGCCATTGAAGTACCCCCACGCCATACTTCTACCCTGCTTTCCCCTGAAGGTAACACAGCTATCCCAACTTCTAATGTCGTAGATTTTGTTTTGCCTTAACATAAGTAGGGTCATACGGTGTACATTTTTTTGTGTTTGCCATCTTTCACTTAACTTTTATTTGTAAGATTCATCTACATTTTATGTAGCAGTGGTTCACTCATTCTTCCTGCCGTATGCTGTCCTACTGTGTGACTCTGCCAGAAGTTTTCATCCTTTTCTGCTGATAGGCATTTATGTGACTCACAGTTTTGACTGCTACGTTGCTGTGAACATTCTCATACATGTCCTCTGGAGCACATTTCTGTGGGATATATTTTTGGAACTAGGATTTCTGGGTTATAACATATGTGTGTCTTCAGCTTGAACAGATACTGCCAAGCAGCTCTCCAGATGTGCCAGCTTTACACTCTGGGAGCCGTTTATGGCAGTCCCAGTGTGTCTCCACACCCTTCCCCACCCTTGGTGCAGTCAAGCCTTTGCGACTTTAGTCATTCCAATAGATGTATGGTAGTTTTCACTGTGGTCTAATGCCTTTCTCTCATGGCTAATGAGGTTGAACACCTTTTCATATAATTATTACTATTAGGATAATACTCTTTAAACTTCTGTTAACCTTGTCTGTAAAGTAGACATGAAAATAACACCCCAAAGCATTGGCTTTCAATATCAGCGGAGATAATATATGTGTGAGTACTTGGCAAATATTTCTCAAGCACAAGGAAAACTTTTGTTTGTGTGGACTTTTAAAAATTTTTTTTAATGTTTATTTACTTATTTTTGAGAGAGAGAGAGAGAGACTGAGATACAGCACAAGTGGGCAAGGGGCAGAGAGAGCAGGAGACACAGAATCTGAAGCAGGCTCCAGGCTCTGAGCTGTCAGCATAGAGCCCATGTGTTGACTTTTTTTTTTTTTTTAACGTTCAATTCCATTATCATTTCTGAGGCTTAGATTTATAATTATTGAAACAAGAGGAAGTAAATGTTCATCTTTGGGATGGGAGGTATCTGAAACAGATCCATTAACACCAGTGTTACTGTATGGGTTGTTTTGAAGTTGATGAAATGGGTAAACAATTCAGTAGTTTGCAGTGATTCTCTGTTCAGACAACCAAGAAAACACAACTTAATCGAGGGAGGATTAAATTCATATCTGCAAGAACCACAGAGTATCATTTGGTATAAATTTGAAAAGAGACCAGCTATTTTAGCTCTGTGGTATGTGATTCAAAATTGTTTAGAATTTGAGGCTAGAGAAGTAAAAATGCATGCCATATTTTCAGTATCAAATGCCTTTAGCATGCAAATGCCTTCACTTGTAATAAATGTGTGCTGATATTAATATGTGCTAAATGCCTCACGTACATATTGTTGATCATCATACATTTAGAATATATTTAAAAACAAACCACAATATCCTCTTCTTCACTTATTCCCATGTTTATATCAGAGGCATGAAGCAAAACTCATTTCATTACAGACCACTTGTATTCGCTGAAATACCTTATCTGCAGGGGAATATTTATTTTTGGTGGGTAATAGAACTCTTGTAGAGATTGATTTTCAAATGTAATACCCAATACTTGACACAACACGAGCATTATTTTTGAAATAACTCCCCCATCCCTGTTCTTACAGGCCTCTTTGAAAACAAATCTAAAAGTTGGAAAGAGTAAGTCCAGGCAGCCATTCTTTATGGTGATAGGCTGCCTGGTAGTCTAGTCTGAGAAGGATAAAAATGATTCTGTGCTTATGAATTTGTAACCTGTCACCTGGTTTCAGCCCTGTGCAGGGGAACACCGTGTATAAGCTGGAGAATGGAAAGCTCGCTGCCGTGTTCTTGTTTCTCTTTGTTTCCTCCAAGTGCTTTTCCTATTGTGTTGCATTTCTTTCTCTGATGTCCAGTTGATCCACATTTCCAAAAATGTCTTGCTGTCCTTGTCCAACATGCACTTGTTCCATTTTATCGGCCAGTACTACGCAGTAAGAGCTGGGTCCTGAGAAGGCCGTCGGTTCTGTATCTTACCCAAGACCAGTGTTTCTGAGAGCTACCCCTTTTCCACGCATCCCTAATGGAACTCTCTAAATCTGTTTTCATGCTGCTTGCTGACATACTGTCAGAAATAAATCAAAGGTAACGTTTTTTACTCTTTGCTCTGCTTCTCAAAATTCAAATTTGGATGTGCTTTGTTTTGTTTCATGGTAAGTAATTTGAAGAATTTTAAGACTTGGGGATATTTTAGTAAATTTTATCATTGGTCCCAACATGCTCATAATTGATTATGAATCCTGTATGGAGAAGCCTTTGTAGATGTTAAACAGAAATGAACCACTAATAAAGGTATAATGTCACCTCGATTGGAAATAATATATAATTATTAGAAGAGTTGGGGATATTTTTTCTCTTAATGTTACTGCACTGTGAAAAGACATGGTTCAGTTCAACAGTTAAGAAAATAATGCATTTTCTAACAATGCCAGGATTAATGTCAGGTATCTCTGAGTCTTAAGAATCTTACTATAATGCTAGACTGATCAAGCATCTGAAAGTTTCACTGTTATTATTTTTGAGGTATTGTTTTAGAATCCAAATAATGCCTGGTGGGAGAATCACTAGATGTAGGGAGTAACTTGGGAAAATAATTCAGGAGAACAAGGTGAAGACCCTTTGAACTGGGAAGGGTTCTGGG
The DNA here is from genome assembly GCF_018350155.1 of Leopardus geoffroyi. Lineage (NCBI taxonomy): Eukaryota > Metazoa > Chordata > Mammalia > Carnivora > Felidae > Leopardus > Leopardus geoffroyi. The sequence continues at coordinate 34,797,677 of NC_059331.1, read as the reverse complement.
TCCTCTCCTTTATAGGGGTGAGCTGTAGTCTGGTGGGATGAGCCCCACTGCCTTCAGAAGGTTGAAGACACTGTGAATTCCCTCTATACCACCCTCCCACCCACTGCCAGAGAACTAGGAGTTAGGAATGATTGTCTTGTTCCTAAATGAACAACACGTCCATATGGGCTTTGCCGAAGAAATTGGCTTGACTCAGAGTGGCTCGCAAGATAAAAAGTGTTTTGTCTTTTTTTTAAGGCTGTTTTATTAAACAGCATCCCCGTTTTCCTAATTATTAAATAAGAGAAACATAAAGTATAGAAAAGTACAAAAATAGATCAAATTACATGTATATGCACTTTTACATATACTTAAAATGAATACACAGAGTAGTAGTATTTTTGACAAAACTGGTATCAGTATGATTGACACTCTTCTGTAGTCTGCTTTTTTCCACTTTTTACGTACCTTTTCCCCTGTCATTGTACAGTCCTCTGCAGCATCTTCGGGAGCTGAATAGTATTCACTTGTATGAACATATAAATTTACTTAACCAGTCCTCTGTTATTTGGTATTCAGGATGTTTCTCACTTAAAATAATGCTGCCCTAACCTCCTTGTACTCTTAACTTTACGTACACTTCAGATTACTCATGTAAGATGAATTCCTAGGGGCGCCTAGGTGGTTCGGTTGGTTGAGCGTCTGACTCTTGATTTCAGCTCAGGTTATGATCCCACGATCGTGAGATCGAGCCCCATGTCAGGCTCCACACCGGGTGTGGAGTCTGCTTAAGATTCTCTCTCCCTTTCCCTCTGCCCCTCTCCCCTGCTCACATGTGCATTCTCTCTCTCCCTCTCTCTCTGTCTCAATCTCTCTCAAACTCTCTCAAAATAAATAAAATAAGACGAATTCTTAGAAGTAGGAGGCTAACTATGTATGAAGATTTTAAGGTTTTCATACTGACTGCCTATTTGTCACCACAGTAGGTAGAAGGATGTAGAAGGCTGTTGTCAATGAGAGGAGTATGCACTTGGCTGTTTAAAGTGGCCCCGTGTGTAGTGCCACAGTGCTGCCTGGTTTTCCTAAGTCATGTCTACTATGATGGATCTTACAGAGAAAATATACGTTAGATAAGCTTTGTTCAAGGGTGAGTAAAAATTCAATACGAATGAATTAATAGTATATATGAAGTAAGGTATCCTCAAACAGAAACACAGAAAACAGGTTATGCATTGCCGTTTTGATGAAAACGGTGTGAGGCTTATGAGAAACTAGCCCTTGGTTTCCTCAGGAGCAGTGGTTCGGTATTTGCTAACTCAGTGTTCGCTGAAAGTTGATAGACCGTGACTACTATGGATAACGAGAATTGCCTGAATGATGTTTTGGGTAATTATGGATGGCTCTTCAGACATTATGTGAAAGAGCTGCTCCATTTTATCTAAGAAAGGACAGTCCGGAACCCCTAGCCTGAATGTAAAGTCAAAAACTCTTTTCTTTTCCTCAGTTGCTTTTATATGCTTCCTAAAGGGAAGGAATTTGACTATGAATATGAAAACCTTCAAAATATGTCAGTTATGATATTTTAGACATATTACCTTTATGTTTGAGGATTAAATGAATAAACCTTGAGAAAATTTTAACTTAATTTTTCCACTATCCAGGTAAGAATGATTTCCTTACACATGTAAGTCCCTCACTTTATGCTTTTTGAAAGGTTTCTTTACATTTAAAAATTGATTATTTTTTCCACTTTTAGAAATTTGCATTTCCTACTAAAAGTCAGAGATGAAAAAAAATTGTCTCTAACTTTATCACCGTAACATGACCACTGTTACAATTTTGTTAAATTTCCTTCCAGCATTATCTACACATATCTTCTTTATAAGATTATAATTAGAATACCCTTCCTATTGATGGCCTTTAAAAAATATATCCAGTATTACATGATGTACATCCTCCAGTGTTGTTAGCTGGTCTCTCTCTTACTGTTAGTTTTACTAGCATATTAATAGTGGGCAGTGTGTTAAAGGGCTCTTGTTATTTAGGAGGTTATTTAAAGCTCAGCATTTAAAGTCACTTTCAGAAAATGTGTGAACTTTGTAAATCTGGTTTGCTAAAGTAGAGTACAATATAGTTAACAAATGCAGTAGTAACAAGTGTGAAAAACATTTTGGTACAAAACAGACTTATAGAACAATAAAAAAAAAAAAGAAAATCAGCCTTCTCTAGGGCTCAGCTAGATACCCCTTTAGCGTCTTATGCATTTACTACATCAGTGGACTACTGATCTGCCTTTGTTTTAATTATTGCAGGGTTAATGAATCATTCTTTAACATTTGATACAGTCATTTAGAATTGCCTAAATTCTGAAATACCTAAGAATTCCAAGTGTGGCCTAATGTACCTTCCTGATGGCTGAGTTGAAGATCTTCCCTGTATCCTCCTGATATATCCGGTTCAGTGAGGTGAGACCGAGTCCAAAACAAGACTTGCAGAAGTTAGAATAGACTCACCTTTATTTTTCCTTGCTCTTTCTTGCCAGCATTCTTCCTAAGAATCCATTGGTTTCTCTGTGCATCTTCTGTCTTTGTAAAGAGCAAGACACTTTAGGCAAACCTGTTAATTAGGTGCCTTTTTAATCTCTAGCCCTCATCAGATGCCACCTCAGTGATAATATGTGATAATATGTCCCCGGTCTCCATTTTCTTTTCTTTGGGGTATTTACAAGTTACAGTCTTTACCACTTAATCATCTCCTTTATTCATACATTTCTCTTTTTAAATCTTACAAAATCGCCTAGAAATATTCTCCCTCCCCCACCCCCCACTTCTTGCTGCTGTTTCATTAAACTTTTCATTTGTTCCATATTCTTTGAAAAAAGCTCCAAGTATAGTTTTGCCTTGAGTTTTTTTTCCCCCAGTGCCTGGTTTTGTCCTGTTCCACTATTATTAATACACTTCATTATTTCTAGCCACTCTAATAGTTCAGGGAACATAGTAGGTCCTCCAAAAATGTCTTTTGAGAGCAAATTCATATTGACAGCGTGTCTCTTTCTTCCCATGAAATCCTATGGCTCAGTGGTCTCAGTCAGCAAGAGAAGCATAATAAGTTAATGAGCTGTCCTTGTGAAACCATTTCCCAAGGTAGGTGCCAGTGCTCTGTGTCTGGCAAGACTCTCATGGGACGGGGCAGCCTGGTAGGGACCATTGTCTAGAGCAAGACTTGCCTCCCCAGGGTCCAGGAAGCAAAGAGGGAAGGTCCTCTTTGCAGAGGGTTGGGTGAAGTCCTATGCAGCAGCCAGACTCAGCAGCAGTCGGTAATAACAATACAGGAAGAACTGCAAGTGGCAGGGGCCCTTACCTGAAAGCAGGGTGTTAGAAGATGACAGCAAGTGTGCCAACAAAGGGAGGCAATTTTAAGGAGTATTTAGGGAATTCTGTTAACCAGTAGCCAGTGCCACAGTCCCCAGGCTGTAGTGCAGGGCCAAGCTGCCTTCATACAAAGCAAAGCATCCCATACGCAGAAGCTCGGTTCTAAGGAGACTGGAGGGCCGGGCAGGCAAGTAAGGCAAGAATTCATCCATAGTACAAGTCACTGTGTCAACCATGAGGTTCACTAGGCTCGTCCCATAGCAAGAACAACTTTATGGAAGGAGGGGGGTTCCCCCCCAGCTTGTTGGGGCAGCTCCTCAGACCACTTTATGAGGTCAGGACTAGTTCTCCAGACCAGAGAATGACTAAGCTGGACAGAAACCCATTCAGTGATATCAGCCAAATGATAATGCATGGTGTTATATATGCCAGGCATTCCTCTAGACCCAGAATTGTAGAGCAGTGAGTGAAATAGAGTCCTGTTCTCTTGGAGCTACCATTTCAGAGTGGGAAAGATAGTTAAATCAGTGAGTAAATAGATACATTATACAAAACAAATAAGTAATATACTGGGTGGTGGTACAAGGTTAAAAATAGAATTGAGGATGCCAGATATTTGTTATTTTTGATAAGTTTGTCCAAGAAGCCCTCTGATGAGTTTACCTTTGAGAAAGACGTGTCCTGACTGTTAGATGTGGAGTTTGGGTTTGTAGGCAATGACATGAATGCTCCCAGTGAGGGGAATCTGATCAATATCTGCACCCGTTGGAGGTGCCCTATGTTCCTTCATGTTTACTCACTACTTCTTTTTTTTAAATATATGTTTTTTAATGTTTATTTGTTTTTGAGAGAGAGACAGAGCATGAGTGGGGGAGGGGCAGAGAGAGAAGGGGACACAGAATCCGAAGCAGGCTCCAGGCTCTGAGCCGTCAGCACAGAGTCCCCATATGGGGCTCGAACTCACAAACCAGGAGATCGTGACCTGAGCCAAAGTTGGACACTTAACCGAATGAGCCACCCAGACGTCCCTCGCTACTTCTTTACCTCAGTGTCCTAAGCCATCTCGCTTGCTTTATGTCAACTTAAAAAAAAAAAAAAAAAGAGGTTTGGTCCACTTGAACTTTGCTCTAATTCGGGTGGCAACTGTCTTCCACTTAGAGGTCCTTTGTGCATGTCGATGGATATTTTATCTCCATCCCCAGGACCCTCCCCTCGGGATGCTCTGCTTCCAACTTTGAGGACTTACGAAACAGAGCACTTTGAACACACGTATTAGTTAGCATTCCCAAGGGGCAGCTGGCACAAATCCAAGTTAATTACTTTTCTTCCAGCTTATCTGTGAGTTCTTTCATTAATCGTTATCCGTAAGCATTCTGGACACATCCCTTTTTCTCAATTAGAACTCCACTGGAGTATTTCTGAACAAACATTTAGGTGTCTGCTTTAATACTCAGAAGCCTTAGGGTCATAAGTAGTGAACAGAAATCCATTTTGACCTTTAACCATTGATCTAGATTTCACGTGCTCGTTCATCCCAAATAGCACATGCCTCTGAGAGATATGAGTGACCTAGAATCTTCAGTGTGTCATTGTGATCCAAGAATGTGGGCATTTGGTAGCAGATATGAGGGAGAAATGCCCAAATTTAGATATTTCTGATATTTTTCTGTTTTACAACCTGTGACTGTGAGTGGATCTTCTTGTCTGTTAAACTGAACTGCCAAATGATTAATCCAGATGCAGACTCTGCTGACCAGATTCTGAAAGAGAGGTGTTTGGTAATCAAATGAGAAGAGTAAACAAGGAAAAGTAAAAAATACCCCCCCCCAAAAAAACGAGAACCTTTACTGAAAGCATAAATTCTGTGATTCTCTTATTCTCTACCAATGTATCTTTAAAAGCTCTCCCTGTTGTAAGTTGCACCAATTTATTAAACAATGCAAAACATCTTAGGTAAGACAACAGGACAGAAATTCGAGCCTCACCATCATCCTAGCTTCCTCCCCTTAATGAACACAGCTTGTGATTCCGGCCTTCAGCGGGCAGTCATTGCCTGTTCCTTGATCACCTACTGTGTGTCAGGTCCCGAGCCAGTCAACAGAATGGGAAACCATCCAGCGTTTAATGTCATTGGTTCCATTACGCTGTCCTTGTCAAGTCTTCCGGTTGTAATTACCCCTTTAGAGCAGAGGAAGACTTGAGCCTGATTGACAGATACAGTCCTTGCTAAGCTCAAAGAAGACCAGTGTAAAGCATCCATTCATACTGACATCACACCCTCTTCTCTAGGTTCACAGAGAAGAGTCTGTGCAGCCTTACCACTCAGAATGTGGGCCATGCACTTTCAGTGTTGACATCAACTTGAAGGCCGTTAGAAATGCAGGAACGTAGCTCTACCTCAGATCAGTGGGGTCCGGATTCGTGTTTTCACAGGATGCCCAGAGGATTCTCTGCACATTAGAGTTTGAGGGGGCACTGGTCCATAGCAGGGGGAGGCATACTGCAGTTCACAGCCAAACTCTGCCTCATGGGTATTTGTATAAGTAAAGTTTTATAGGAACACAGCTTTGCTCATTTATTTCCTTAAGCAGTTGAGTAGTTGTGACAGAGACCTGGTCCCCAGTGGTCTAGGGTCGGCATGCTTGGAGTGTGGTATTGGCCTAGTGTCAGTTTGTATAGAAGCACCAGCCTATGGGCTGTTTTAGGTCTATAATAAATACAAAGACAGAATCAGCATCTAGAAACTTTTATTCCAAATTTCTGTGACATACAAGTAGAAGATCAATTTTCTAGCATTTCATATGATTGTGTTTTACAAAAACGTCAGTGACTGTCAGGGCATTTAAGAAAAAATTGTCCTTCACCACAGATTATGTGAGAAGCACTGCTCTGTGAGTTTCAATGGGTACGTGTGTAAAAACCAGTATTGTAAGTGAAGGTGATTGTACAGGGTACATCTTGATGCTAAAGTGAGCTTTATTACGGGCTGCAGTATTCACATTGTCCTGTTGTTCTTTGCTCATCAAGCTTTGTCTTGGTTTCTTTTGTGATACTTCTCCTTATGGTCCTGGTGATGCCTTCGTTCGCCATCTGCATCCCCACTTGGATGCTCTCTTCCCCGCTCCTGCCCACAGAGAATGCTTATACCTGGCCCAGGCCCGTTGCTCTGCTGCATTCCTGGCAGAGGGTTGCTTTCAAGGGTGGGCGCCTGGTAGAAGCCCCTCAGTCCAGCCAGAGGCTTCCCTGCTGCTGTTCTCATGACACTCATGCAAAAGCCCACCTGCCTGTGGGATCACAAACTAAAACAAGGTGGCCCAGCAGGCTCTAAGTATCCCTTTCCACTTGGTGACAGCATGAGTAAGATCCAGGAGCAAAGTTGTGCCATAGAGGCTCCCCTAGTCATAGGGCTTCATTCCTAGGGCCTGGCTTCTCCAGCGGGTGGACCAGCAGGAGTGGCGTCACCTGGAACCTCTTTAGGAATGCAAATTCTTCGTCCACTTAAAGCTGCTGAATCAGAAAGTCTGGGGTGGGGCCCAGCAGTCTCTACCTTAGCCAGCCCCTTAGGTGATTGTCACGTTTGAGGATGTCTGCTGGAGCTCTGTTCGCGTCCTCTGGCTTCTGAGAGCTGCTTCAGCTCCCATCTCGGCCAGGAGCCCTTTCGTTCTCTGTTTACCTTTCAGGTTAGAGTGACTCCTGTGCTGTACTGACAGTTGGCCCCAGCTCACCCTTGTTGTGCCAAATAGTAGCCCGGGACTCCACTCGGTTAACACTGATTTGAATTTCTTTCTCCATACACTTGACATCCCCGTGTGTTTTAAGATTTTAATTCCTTTATTTCTGTGTCAGAATCTCTCCCTAAAACTCAGAGGGACTCTATCAGTTCTAAAGTGACTTTTCTATCCAAATGAGAATTAAGGATAATCTTCTAGTTAATAGGTAACATTCCTCAGCTGGGTTTGTAAATGCATTTTTCTGAAGATCAGTTCCCTCATGGAGAACTTTTATTTCCCTTCCCTCTAAAAGTAGAGAACAAAAACAAGTTGTATAATTTTCAAGTGACTTTCTATAAACTTTATGAAATTACCTCATCTTGAGCTCAGTCACTGAAGTAGATCTAATTCATTTCTGTCCCGATTAAGTTACCATCAGCTGCTTCTTTTCACAAGAGATTTCCTTCCTATTATTGTTCTCTGTGCATTTAATCTCTCTGGGTACTTTTCTTCCCCTCTCTTGATTTGTAAGTGTTTTGCTGCGATTCAATCTCCTGTCTATTCTTGTTACAAAGTACAACCTTCATTTGTTATCTGAGTTCCTTTTGCTATTTGGGGAAGAGGGAAGTGGTCAGATCTTTCAGTATTTGACAAATGTCATGATAATAGAGTGTTTCAAGGTGGAGATGTTGAATCAGCTTTTATGTTTGGTCAAGAAAATTCATTCATAATGATATGTGACATAAAGTCTTCACTGAATTTTTCTCCGGTATACATGAGGAATGAAAAAAAAACCCACTTCTTGTAAAAAACAAAATTTAATGTTTCTTTATCTCGATGGCTCTTTGTACAAGCTCCCTTTACAGATTACTCTGTGTGCCGACAAATCAGCATGTATCTTTCTCCAACTATGAGGTCATCTTGATATATCAACTACCATTGGAAAATTGAGATTTGCATGGGTTCCTTTCATATTTTCAGTATCAGGCTGAGACCTTATTGCTGTCTCTTCCAGTTTTGGGGTTGTATCATGTTCTTGAGTGTTCACGTCTTCCTTGGGGGGCAGGGTGTGGACCAGACAAGACATAGGATACAAGCTCACTTTCATCCCTACTTGTAGGTCTGCACGTCTCTAACTCACTGCAGCTACTACACGTTGTAATCACATCTCACATGTAGGTGAGGCTCTGAAAAGACCTTTCAGAAGGCAAAAAAGATTTATAATCAAACTTAACTTTGGAAATCCTTTTAAGTCCACTCATAAATTTTAGTATGGGTGAGGAGACGCTGATCCTTCTCCATGACATTCCTCACCACTGTGGTCTATAATTAAAAAACCGGTGGAATGTTTTATTAAAGTCTGTCTGGCCCCTGACACTATAAACTCCTACAAAGAGGATGGTCTCTGTTTTGTTCACTCCCTCCCTACTCCTCGCAAAGTGGCAGAAATATGGTGCACAATGAGTAAATATTTTTCTTCAATTATAAAAAAATTAACTATCAAAGTTAATGGATAAAATAAATAATAATAATAATGGCAGCTAACACTGACATAGGTATTAAGTATGTGCCAGGAACTGGTTTATGGGCTTTACAAATATGAACTCATTTATTCCTCACCACAAACCTAAGATAGGTAATAAATCATGGCCATTTTACAGATGAAGAAAGTGAGGCACTTTCCTCACTTGCCAAAGGAAAGTTGCCAAAGGCCACACATGAGTGGTAGAGCAAGGATTCAAACCCAAGCAGCCTGCCTCTAGTCCCTCTTCATACCAACTAGATTATACAGTGCCCTGTGAGCAAAGGAGCTCATCCCCTCTCACTTCCCTCAGCAACTTGTGTTCTTTGAATGGACCGGTGTTGGGGGCTCCCACTAGATTTGGCTCTTTCTTGCTCACTTGCTTGTTCCGTCCCTGTGCCTGCATAGTTGGATTTATATAAATTAAATGTGTGTCTGATGTGACTTTGATGTATGGGATGAGGCTAAATAACACTCCAGTGCAGGTATAAAGAAAGCAGTAAAAACCAGGGGCTTAGAAATTGTTGCAGAGTATTTTTGTCATACATATTAGATCTTTTTTTTTTTTTTTAATTTTTTTTTTCAACGTTTATTTATTTTTGGGACAGAGAGAGACAGAGCATGAACGGGGGAGGGGCAGAGAGAGAGGGAGACACAGAATCGGAAACAGGCTCCAGGCTCTAAGCCATCAGCCCAGAGCCCGACGCGGGGCTCGAAACCCATGGAACGCGAGATCGTGACCTGGCTGAAGTCGGACGCTTAACCGACTGCGCCACCCAGGCGCCCCTAGATCTTTTTTTTAAACATGCAACTTTCCAACCAAAAGGGTCATTATACATTGGTTGAAAGAGACATAAAGAATGCCTGTTCAAATTCTGTGGTTCTAAGAGATTTTTCTACATCTTACTCCAATGAAGATATCCTTCCAGGCAGTATTTTAGGTTTATAATTGCATGGACCTTCAAAAGAAAAACACAAACAAACAAACAAAACAGAGGTGCCTGGGTGACTCAGTCAGTTGAGCGTCCAACTCTTGATTTCAATTCACAAAATGATCCCAAAGTTATGGGATTGAGCCTCAGGTTGGGCTCCTCACTAAGTGTGGCTGAGCCTGCTTGAGATTCTCTCTCTCTCCCTTTGCTCCTCCCCAGATCTCTCTCTCTCACACACACACACAGACACACACACACACACACACACTCTCTCTCTCACACACACACACACACACACACACACACACCCTCTCTCTCTCTAAAATTAAAAAAAAAAAAAAAAGTTATCAGGGAACACCTGGAGGAAATGCATGTGCAAAGCACATCCTGGGTGGTGGGAGAACTTGAAAGCTTCATGCTCAGCAAGTCACTTAATGTAAAGGGACGACAAGGCCTGTCTTTTCATTGAAGACACATCATAGGACAGGTTACAGGGAGCTGACAAGTTCCAGGACATCCTCCTAATTGTTTAGTTCCGACTGCTAGCCTGTTTAGTCCAAGGCTTTGCTCTTGGACTCTTCTTTGGGGCTGTATATTCTCAACTGTGTATCTGCCTTTAATCAGAGTTCCCGAACCACACGTCTTTTGTTACATGGAAGGGAAACTCAAAGTTTCTCTCACCGTTGTTACCGTGATGAGAAAGAAGTCAGTTTGTTGTTTTTTTACAAACGGAGGAACATTTTCACCCTTGAGGTATTCATGTCTTGATTAAGGTAGCTAGGGTTTATATCATGTTTCTTTCTAGTTTGCTAATAGGAAGTAGTCTTAACTAAAGCGCATGCTTTCTCAGGGGTCGCCAGCCGTGAGTCGGTAGCTCTGAGTCATGTGCTCGGTGGCATTTTGTTAATTACACTTACTTATTTAGCACTAATGCAAGAAACATGACTAGTAAGTCTTCAGTATTTGGGTTGGTGTTTTAAATTCATTCCTCGGTAGCACCCTTTCTCCCTTTCCTTCTCTCATCTTTTCAGACCGGGGGAAAGAAAGGGCCTTTGGAGCTAGGTGTTGTCCTGAGTGAGCAGTCCTGAGGTTGGGGTACATGGAGTCTGGCTATGTGTGGGTTGTGGGGTCCGCTCTGTCAGTAGCTGGAAAGAGATGGAGTCCTAGCCTGCACCCCTGTATCTCTTCTCCTTCCTAGGTCAGGAGTGGGGCTTTCCTGAGGGAGAAATGCCTTTGGTGGAAAAGGACCCAATATAAGTATGAGAATCATGAGTGACCTGGATGCTTGTATGGGGCATTGAAAACAAAATAAAACAAAAGTAAAAACAAATTAAAGGAAGGTTCCATTAAGCCAGTAAAGTATGTGTTTAAATCTGATTTTAAGTGAAGCTTCTTTAAAAAAACAGTTTTAAAACTTCACATGAAGCAGTATCTGAAAATTGGGTGAGACCGTCTAAATAGGAAAGAAAGCAATCTCATCAGACGAGTTAAGTCTCAGCAAATGTAGCAGGATTTGGCATGTTCTTCTGAAAGGGGGCCAAACCCTTTATAGTCACCAAGTAAATCAAGTCTTGTCTCCTCTCTGTCAGCTCTTTGATATATCCGTGGGAATCCATAGAGTGAGACCAACGAGAACAGAGCAAACGAGCTTCCTTCACAGGGGTTATTTTGAGGCATTTGAACACAGCAGTATTCCTTTCTTCAACGTTCACAATGTATAAATTCCCGAAAAATTTTAGTATATTCATACTTTGTCCAAGTCTATCATAATTTCTGCTGGGCAGTGTATTCTTAAAACCTAATGGACCCAGGAAGATGACCCCAACTTTCTACCATTTGCCATCACTAGGGACAGAAGCAGTAGCCCCCTTAGAGAAGAGCCGAGCAGGCTTTGCAAATTGGGAGGGGACTGGCAGTATGAACTCGTGTTCCATTTACTTTAAGGAAATGGTTTTAATTAAACAACACTCACAGCTTTATTGCTGTGCTTGGCAAGCCTTGAGGAGTTCAGGGCTGGTAGTGCCGATACTCAGAATTATCTCAAGAAAACAGCCTTATGTCCTTCCCAACCACAATGCCTTTTATCATGAAGGTGGGTCAAAACAAAACTCTCCCCAAAATAAAGTCGCAGTGCTTCCTCTTACATGCTTTGAACTGTGTGGTCAAGAGTCCTAATGATTACCTGTCTAAAACATATCCCTCAATGCTCATTCTTTTTGGAATTATAAATTAATTTCTAAACTACTGATATTTTTTTTTAGTTTTAGAGTTGTCTATGAGATTTATTTCATTTCCTAAATAATTGAGTTCCATAATTTAATACATGGTCATTGGGGAGGATTTGGCATATAGAAAAGCTCACAATAAAATAAAGTCTCCCCTAATTTTTTAGCTCAGAGATAACTCTCATTAGGATCTGGTGTGTTTCCAGTGTTTTCTCTTTCTTTCTGTGTAAGTACACTGACTCTACACTAAATGGGGATTGTACTGTTTTTTTGTTTTTTCCACTTAGCAATGTACTGAAATCATTTTACCACATCATTAAATATTTTCGTGCCACAAGATTTTTAGTGGCCATGTCAAGTTCCATTACGTGAATACATCCTTGTGTTCGCAGTTATTTTCTTATGGCTAAGACATTAAGCTGGCTTCCTATTTTTGTTCTTATCATAATGTGGTCATTTAAAAATATTTTTGTGGTATAAATTTATAAGTGGAATTGGAGCTTTGGTGGCTTTTCCCCCCTTTGAGATGTGGGACTCTAATTTTTTAACCCTATACCTATACATGAAAGCATTTTCTTTTTTGCTGTCCTACCCTAAAATGGTATCTGGTGACCATTTAATTAATTGAGCTTGGTTGGCTTCCATCATTCCCTGAACAAAGCATTTTGCTAAATGATCCCAAATGTTAAATAAAACCAATTAACAAATAGATGCTTAGACATTAACAGATGTCTTCTGAGGGTATGTATATAATTAAACTAAATAAATCTTACTGTAATAATGACAGTTAAGATAACAACAAATTATTATCATCAAGGGTATTTCATTATAAGACAACCCACTAAACAGAGTCCATGGTAAAGTATAAAAATCACATAACAATCTAGTATATTTTGTAGTAAATGTGTGCTTATCAGATTTTGGATCTGGTACAAAATACATGACACTTTGTGGTTGCTATAAACTTTGCATGCAGCAATTAAGGAAATATCTTTTTTTTTTAATTTCCTTTTTTTAATATATGCCAGTAGTAAACAAGGAATATGTGAACTTTCTAGACTTTACCTTTTCCATGTATTGAAGAGATAAACATTACTGTGTTAAAATTGCCTCCAATTAGAGGTGAAGAAAGAACTTATTTCCTGTGTTCTTGTTGGAGTCACGTTATGGATTTTCATGGACAAACTAGTGATTGCCAACACCGTTAGCAACATGTATGTTCTCCGAGTTTGAAACTAGACTTGATTTTTTTCACTGAAAGTATCAGTCTCTAATGTGACATTAAATTCTTTTCACTCATTTTATATGTCTTAAATGAAGACCATCAGGCATTCTATACACATGGAAGATTTTTAAAACATTTTTTGGTAGTAATTAGGATGGTTTTTTTTTAATTTTTAAATTTTTTTCTTATTTTAGAGAGAGGAGGGAGGAACAGAGAGCGAGGGACAGGGAGAATCTTAAGCAGGCTCTGCCCTCAGCACAGAGCCCCACATGGGGCTCAATCTCAAGACTGTGAGATCACCACCTGAGCCAAAATCAAGAGCCCAACGCCCAACCGACTGAGCCACCCAGGTACCCCAGCAGTTAGGATGATTGTGTGTTTGTGTGTGTGTGCGTGTGTGTATAATACGTTTTCTTAATCACATTGTGGCCTCTGGGGGAACTAGTTTCGTGCATCTACTTTTTTCCTCCCAATTGCTGTGAGGAAGAAATCCATGGATCTGATTTGTGTCATTAAAGCACGTTTGTTTGGCCAGTGACCTGGTGGGTGGAGTCAAAGTGTCCATTTAAAAGGTCTGGAGCTCAGACATGTTGTGGTCCCTTTCAGAGGTCCTCCTTGCATGTAACACAGACCAAGGTTCTCCCCTAAAGCTGGCCACGTCAGTTTCCTTCTTCTCCTCTCCTCCTCCTCCTCATTTCTCCTGCCCTCCTTCTTTTGTATCCTACTCCACAGAAGGCAGGACCAGTAAATACCAGACCAGTCAGAGCCATTTATGGAGTAAATACTAAATGTTCTCTTTCTGTCTGGCTACTCTTCCTGTAACTCTAGAAGAGTGAGTTTTTCTGGTTTCAGTGGAGTGGTACGTTAAGAAACTTGGATTGAGAAGGTTGGAGTTGGAGCCTGGGGGATGGGGGAGCAATTATGACGTTTCAATATCTTGAACTTAACTTGGCTAAAGAAGTCCTCAGCTCTGTCATTCAACCTGAATAAGATCTGAGCGCAGTCACCTCAGCTAATTACAGAGGTCACCTTCACTTGCCTTACTTTGATGGCCCATAGTTTCCCCCACTGACCCTGTGTGACCACTTCAACGTCCACGCTGAGACACTCCAGACTCCCCGGGTGCTGTGGCCAAGTGTCATTTTAATATCATCCTAAGAGCACCGTGATACTATGATTTTTAGTAATTATTTCTTGAACATTTCTTCATCTTCACAAACACATGAAAGCAAGCGAACAAAACAGATGGAGACCACTCAGATCCCAACACCATTAGCAACATATATGGTCTCCGAGTTTTTCTCATCACGGTATGTTAAGTTCCTGTGGTTTCTGGCCTTAGGCAGTAAAGTGCTGGTCTCCCTTTCTGCACAACCTGTCACCCATTAGCAGGCCCTCTCGTGGCAGAGGGATGGAGTCTTCAGATGTGCGGAAGCTGTGCTTGGAAAGAGCTCTCCTGTGTTACGTGTTTGGTGGGCAAGGTGAGGACGGTGTGTAGGGCAGTGATGGCAGAGCTTATCTGTCTGTCTAAGTGGCGGTCTTTGAAAACACGGGCATTTTCGAGAAAAAGCATGTAAATGCGATGAGAAAATGGATTTACATACTGGGCAGGAGCAGACAGCTGGAGCAGAAGCTGAAGTAGAAGAAGCTCATTATGTGCTCATTTTTAGCTAACTTGGGCCTGAGGAAACCACATGAAATGTGAAAAATTCATTTAAGCTGGTTACACCACGCCATTCCTTTTCTTTCATTTTCTTTAGTTTATTAAATTTAGCCACATTTCGCTCCCTGGATTAGGTCAGATTTATGTGCGGACTATACTCTTAAACTCATTTTGTGAATTGTAAAGTTTGAATTGAGAAAGTAAATTCCCTAAATTTCCTGGACACTGTACTCCTTTTTTTAAAATTTAGTATTTTATTTTATTTAGCTAAGAACCTTACAGCAACATGACACTTAGGATAAAGGCTGAGTTTCACTTCAGGGCATTCTGCTCTTGAATCTTAAAGTCCTCATGTCCAGTCATTTTCCCTGTTGACTTCCCCTGAGACCTGCAGTGACACCTACAGTGACCACAAGTCTTGGTCATTCCTCTTATTGGGCTCCCATTATGCTTAAGACACAGTGCCCACCAGCCACCATGGCTTACGAGGCTCCTTGTGAGCCGCTACCTGCCAACTCTCCAGACCGCGTTGTGCCTTTTGTTTTTGTTTTTGTTCTTGTTTTCCAGTTTGGTTCAGTTGGTCACTGATCTTCTCTCCCTTCCTGGAATGTATGAGCACATCCCCATCCTCTTCTTTCCACCCCATGTTCTCTCCTCTCATGTTTTTCTTTCTTGTCCTCATTCTTCAGGACTCAGCCTGACTGCAGCTATGCAGCGAGCTTTCTACAAACCCCCACAGACCCGGTTTCTGAAGGTGAGGGTTGTTTCCCATTAGGACTTCTCAAATTATACTCTCCTTCTAGTTTAATTGTGTAGTCATATAGGTAACTTTGTGTTCAGTTCTGTTCCTATTATCCATCGCTTCCGAACAACCCACCCTCAAGCCTACGTAGTGGGTTTGGATAGAAGGAATCCTGTCTCTCATGGTTCTGTGGGCTCCCTGGATTCTGCTGTGTGGTTCTTATGCAAAGTCTGCCGTGAAGCTGCAGCCATTGGTTGCTGGATCTCCAAGGTAGCCTCCTTACATGCGTGGTGCCTTATGGTTCCTGGGCCTCTCTCTTTTTCTTTCTCTTCATATCTCTTCTCATCCCTCCACGTGGTGTGGCTTTCCCACACCTTGGTGGTGTCAAAAAGATCCTGTATGGTGAGTGGCTTCCAGGAGTCTGGGAATGGAAGCTGCTGCCTCAGGACCAGTACTGTGTCATTTGTGCCATATTCTGTTAGAGCTGTCACAGGCCCTGCCCAGGTTCAGAGGCGAGGGCGTGGTAGAGAATCAGACCCTGTCTCTTAATGTGGGAATGGCAGAATCAGAATGCGCAAGAGAATGTGTGGTGGGAGAAGATACTGGGTGACCATCTTTGAAAACTTCCTAAGCTCCCCAGCCAGACTCTGACCTTCATGGAGTCAGGGTCCATGTTTTACACTGTATCAGCACATAGTAGGTGCTGAAAAAATATTTTTGAGCAAATAAATGAATAGCTCCAGGGAAAAGTCTTGAATAAATATAAGATCAGGCTAGGAAACAAATATAAGTGAACTCGGTCGGTTGCTTTTTCTTAGGTTAAACTCCCTTTCCTATCTGCGCCCCCCCAGTATCTTCTAGAGTTTGTTACCATCCAGCATGCTTTTATTTCACACATTTGCCCCTCATGTAGCACTCAGCTGAGCAACTGTTCCTCTCTCATCTGTTTTCCCCAGTCAAGTTTCTTGAGAGCATGCATTATATTTTTCAGGATACTGAGCTGAGTATCAGACAAGAGCGTGTGGTAGTTAAGCCGGGCTACTTACTAATTAACCTTGAATGGAATGCCAGCTCTCTCCCC
This sequence comes from Leopardus geoffroyi, assembly GCF_018350155.1. Taxonomy (NCBI): domain Eukaryota; kingdom Metazoa; phylum Chordata; class Mammalia; order Carnivora; family Felidae; genus Leopardus; species Leopardus geoffroyi. The sequence goes on along the minus strand of NC_059331.1, from coordinate 34,781,227 downwards.
CCCACTTAGCTACGTGACCTTGGCAAGTGACTTAACTCCTGGAAGACTCCTTTATTTTTTTCCTGCCAGTAAAATGGGCATATTAATGGAAACAGCTGCACGTGGTCGTTAGGAATATTACATAAGCCGATCAGACATCAGGCTTGTAGCACATGCTGTTCGTTATTATTCACTTCCAGTAACTCTTGGATTTCGTGTTGTGTTGATAAAGCCGTCACTCAATACATAGTTGCTGAGTGAATAAACATTTTGCAATTTTCAAATACTCCCTTTCACCGACATCCTACCCTATACTTGTACAAGGTAAAATTACAGTATAAGTTCTCAAAGACATTATCCTTTTACTAAAACTCTATTTGAAAAAGCTGTCATCCTGGGCTTTCCCATTTGAGCTTTTTTCCGTGTTTATAGGAAGGCAGTGGAGCTGGTTTTTCTTCACTTCACCTGTCAAAGTTGTTCTCTCTGGAGCTTAACCAGGTATGATACATGCTTTGACTTAACCTTTGCACTTGGTAAGAAAAGTGTGAGGAACTGAAAAATTTCATATTTCTCAGTTTTTCAGATTATAAAAATACATCAGAGCTGTTATTTTGACTAGCAAAGTTTAAGAGATTGTGGCTAGTGTAGTAAACCTTATATTCCATAGAGTAATGATATAGTTAAGTGTATTTACACCATCTACCTGAGGAAGTAAGAGAAAAACAAAGTTGTGGAGAACATTCTGAAATTCTGCAGATGGCCTTAAAGGCCAGAGGTCATTAATTAGGAAGGAAGGTCTTTGTCTCTGAATTCATTTTGTTGTGGAAGTTCCCTTTCTCAGTTCTTAAGGACGCATTAAGTATTCGTACTTTTCAGATTTCTGACTTGTATCTAAAGTTATAATGGACCTGATTTAATATACCTTGCCCCTGGGGAAAAGATACTTACGGATTTATGTTGGAAAGGAAACATTCTGCTGCCTCCTCCTCATAAGCAGTAAAGCACATTATATCCTTTTATCTTGGGTGTTCAGCCAGATAGTATTTCATACCTTACCGCCCATACGTTTCCCGACTGTAATCAATCCATTGTCTCGTTATCATACTTGCCTGCACGGTGCCTGAGTTCTTGCCATCACTGTGCGCCAAAACTTCAGCAGTTTCTTTCTGGAGATCATAGTATTTGATCTAAACAGAGAAAGTGAACAAGACACAGGTTTTACCACACAGAAATCGATAGTGACAAACTTCAGTACCATTTCATCTTGCCAGACGCCATCTTGATAGTGCTCCAGCTCTCCCACGTTCGTAATGGCAGAACATCAGATTAAGGTTTCCTCAGAGGAGAGTGGTATAAATTGAGAAGTTTATTTTTACTGCCTAAAAGCTACAAAGCCGGTTAGATACATGGAGGCATTCAGCCACGATCAGATCAGTGTTTTGGAAATTCCTTCAGCTTACCTAGTAAGTTAATGTCCATTTGTTAAAAGAAAAAGAAAGTTAAGAAACTGACAAGGGTTTGAATTCATTTGTTAAAGTAAAGTACTTCTGCAAAGATACCATCTAAGGATTGTGTTATTAAGACTACTGGTTGCTGAGAAATTAACTGGTAATTCACAAGGCTGAGTCCTGATTCTTACTCTGGTTATCATTAGCTGAATAATATTAGGTCATTGTTTCTCAAACTTGAGCTTGTCCCAGAACTACCTGAAGGGGCTTGGTAAATGCTGATTGCTGGGTGGTGTTCTAGGTCATTTTCTTTAGTGCTCAGTGCTAAGAAGATGAATAAAACTGGGTGATGAGGTGATAATACGTTGGTCAGGGTCTTAGATACCACCAAGGCAGGATTAATGTGCAGGGCTTCTCTTAGAGGCAGTACCTTTGAGAGGGAATGGCAAAGAACCAGAAGAGACTGGGGAGCCATCAGACTGTGATGCAGGTCTGACCCTGCATGAGGGAAAGAGGGAAGGAAGGTTGGGTGCAGACACATCCTGTACTGATGTGCAGAGTAAGAAAGGTTTGGCCAGGCTGTCAGATAGACCTGGAACTGCAGTCACTGATAGAGAAGTCTCAGGTCTCCTGGGAATGGGCCTGCCTTAATGCCCCTCTACACCGAGTCACTGGCTGGGAACAGACCAGGAGCAGTGTGACCTTGACACCAGTACAGCCAGTCTGGCTCCCTGTGTTTGTAAGTCATGTGAGCAAGTAAGCAGTTACTTTAGTTGCAGTGTCCATGGAGGGCCTCTTGGAGGATGTGACATTTAAGCTGCAGCCTGAATGATTTAAAGGAGTTAACCTGTGGTGATCGGAGGCTAAGTGGAAAGAGCAGGGAAAGCAAGGGCAAAAGTTCAAAGGCAGGAAGCAACTGAACGTTTCAGGGGCAGAGCAGTGAGGAGAACTGAGTGGGAGGTAAAAGGTAGGCTGTGGCTGGCTAGGGAATAATTTGTAGGCCAAATTAGGAAGTATGAATTGTATGCTGATAAAATGGTAAGCCTCTTAATGGCTCTAAGCACCGGGATGATGAAATTGGAGACAAAGCTGGGAGTATACATTGTGGAAAAGGGAAGAAAGAAAACAGGCCAGTTAGAAGTCTAGCTAGTATTAGTCTAGGCAACACCAAACCATCTGTTTTGGGGGCACCTGGGTGGTTCATTTGGTTGAGCATCCAACTCTTGATTTCAGCTCAGGTCATGATCCCAGCATGGTGGGGTCTAGCCCCACATCCGGTACCATTATGAACGTGGAACCTGCTTAAGATATTCTCTCTCTCTCTCTCTCTCAAATAAATAAAGAAAAAACTGTCTGCTTTGAATTACTTTCTTTTTATCCAAGCCTTTGGGGTCCTGAAAATATGGTGGGTAGTATGCTTATATTTAGGGAATTTGCTAGAGATGCCCTGCTTTCTTCTCCCCCAAAATATATTTCATGCAGTCATTTTGCAAAGCCCATCTTCTGATTTATCCTGGTGGCTCTCACTCCTCATATAACCTGTTGTCCTCTTCTGTGTCCTCTTTGGTTTTGAACTCCATGCTGTGCATGCAGCCTCATGTTTTAAGGCAACTTTCAAAGACCTTGACCATCACATTCAGACCAGCCAAAATGTACTGACCCACCAATCTCATTTCTCATTCTACATATTGTCCCAGAAATTCCCAAGGGCAAAACTGAAGCATAACACTGGTTAATATATGGAGACAACTTCTAAAGGTAAACACATGAATGGAATTTAGCTAACCTTAGTTAAGAATAATTTCTCCTGTAATGACAATTCTTGCGCAGCCCCCACCCCAGAAGCCCAGTGTGTAAGAAAGAAGGTTGGAACGTTGGATGGTCTAGATTCCTGTTCCACCACTGAGCATTCTGGTCTGTCTGGAGCTGCAGATGTCTTTGACACGTTGTTTTGGGGGTTTTGGTTTGTTTGTTTTGCTGTACCTTTTGATTGCATTTGCAGAAGCCACAGTGAAAGCAGAGTAAATCCTAGCCATGATGTTTGAGATTTGGAAATATGCCCCTGGGAATTGGAAGTGTCCCCATTTCAAAGAAATGCCAGCTTAGAAAAGCTCAGTTCCCACACTTGTAAAGTTTCACTCCTGTGACAACTTCTCCCCTTCTTCCAGTTGTGGATCGCTCTGTTCTGTCAGCAGGTAGGGAGCTCTTGCGGGCCAGGAGAAGTCCGTGCTTATGCTTTAAGTAAAGCGCTGATTGCCCTGTCAGTCAGAGCGCTGAGCAACTGGGAACTTCTGAGATTGATGCTTGACAGAATAATTAGAAAAGTGTCACTTTCGGTAACCATTTGAGCACACTCTAAAGGAATGGGCCTAGGCCAGGTCTCTGCTGTCCAAATCAGAGGTTAAACGTTCAGGAAGACAAAACATAGTATGTCATGGGAGAAAATTGCCTCAGATGCGCAGAAAGGGATGGCCCTCCAACTCCCAAACTATCGACACCCAGTTGTTTGGGCGTTTGCACATGTGTTTTTCTGGCCTTCTGCCAACACTGATGGCCATTTTCATACCTATTTGAGATTATTTCACTCTCTGTCGGTTGTTTGCCTTAGACTGATGTGTGCAGACAGCTGGCGGGGCAGCTCTCTCCTTGACCTTTTCACAGGGATGACACTTTCTTCCTCATTTCAACATGGCCCCTGGCCCTTCCATAACCTCAGGGACCCACAGCCAGAGTCTTTCCCCGACAGTTCCCGTCAGCTTGATCACATCAGTATTTTCCAGACTTGCAATATCTCAAGTAGAGTGGGACACCAACAGGAAAGCATGAGAGAGGACAGGAAAAGAGTGGCCTCATAGACAAATGAATTGCTTCAAGAAGAGATTTACAAAAATCATTTATGTGCTCTCTTTATTTTATAGGAAAATACAAGTTAGGGAAATTAAGCCTTTATAAGAAAACATATGGAGATAAGAATTCCTCCTCTTTTATATCCTTTGTCATGAATGACTTCCTTTAAAAAATTTTGGAAATGAAAGAATTCTCTCCATGTGTACATCTTTGTGCATATACAGATATTTTTAATACCTCCAGATACCAGAATTTCTTGGGACATACCTGAGAAATGCTGACACTGGCCACCATTACCCTGTCTTTCAATGAGCATAGCAGCAACAGCGATAGCAATGAGGAATTAACATCGACGGAGCCCAGTGTGTGTGAGGCAACGTGCAAAGTACTTTCTAGGAGTTAAAATGTTTTGTTTTAAAAAGCGGAAAATTTTCAGTGTTGTTCAGCCACTTTGTTAAGTAGACAGTTGTAGAGAAGGATTATAATTACATCATCCCCCCGCTGGTGTTTAATTAATTAAAGCAGTAAAAGGGCAGAAGCCACAGCAGCTCACATTCAAGCTCACCTCTGAGGACTTGGCTTTTGTGCATTTGCCTCAGTTCTTGCTCACACACTTAAGCTGATCCCCATTTTCTGCAGACTACACTCTGAACTCCTGAGGCAGAGATTCAAAAGCACATGTCATCCGGCCCCAGAAAACCTTACCTTCCGCTGCTGACATCGATGTCACCATATGTACCAAGTACCCTTGCCCCAGAAGGTGCGTCCTTCCTCCCCAACTTTGCTGACCTCCTTGGAAATCTCCCCAGATAGTATGAACTGGAGGGTGTTTACCAAATCAGCAGTTTTCAAGTGCAGATCACGTTGGCCCCCAGTGGAAGTTTGGCAACATCTGGAGACATTGTTGGTTATCAGTTTGCTCTGCAGCTGGCATCTAGTGGGTAGAGGCCAGGGATGCTGCTGAACATCCCTCAATGAACAGGACAGCCCCCCCTACCAAGGGGTTATCCGCTCCCAAATGATAATAGTGCCAAGACTGAAAAATGTTTCACTGTAAGGCCTTTTTTTTTTTTTTAAATCTCTGAGTTCTCAGTGCCTGATACACAGTATATGATTAAAAACATATTGAAATGAACACACAAACCCCTTCCTCCTCAGAATGCCGTCTTTCTTTGTGCTTCTTCTGTTAGAGTTATGTGGAAACCTAATTACATTTTATGTTTTTACTTGCCAGAATACCGGAGTCGCTTAAATATATAATCTCCACTTAAGATTTCAAACAGATTTATGGAGTTGGCAAAAGAAAATGAGAAATGAGGTAGCTTCAATGTACCGTCAATGTTCAAAACCCCTGAGTCTTGTCTTGTGTCAAACTCATGTATGGCACGGTTTGTTAATGGTTGCCGCTTTAGTTTTCTTCATCTTGGTCCTTGGAAGAGAAACATAAAGAGGAATTTTCTTAAAAACCCATTGAAAAAGGGCAGTCCCTGTCATAGAATTTTCAGGCACGTGTGTGTAAGGAACGTCTTTCAGCAGGAAAGATGAGGTGGACTTGGGTAGAGTGAATCTGAGCCCTGGTTCCTAGATCAGAGACTTTAGGCAAATTACTCAGCCCTTCCCTCCTCCACCCACCCGTGAATCTGAGTGAGGAAAACCCCCGGAGAATGCGCACTGAAATGTTAATATTGGTTACATTTTCTCAGATTGGTGTATTTGGGGAGTGATTTTTACTTTTCTTCTTTTATGTATTGTTTGAATTTTTGCTTTTCAGTCAAACCAGAGTCAATGCTAACCTACAGAGCCAGGACGAGAAGCTAGATTTTCTAGCTCCTTCTCTGGGCCTCATAAGAGCCAGTGGGTAAAAAAAATCACTTTACAAACAAGATCCTACCATTGGTTCAAAATTATAGTACATCGGGGTGCCTGGGTGGCTCAGTCAGTTAAGAGTCTGACTTTGGCTCAGGTCACAATCTCACTTTTCGTGGAATTGAGCCCCACGTCAGGCTCTGTGCTGACAGTTCAGACCCTGGATCCTGCTTTGAATTCTGTGTCTCCCTCTTTCTCTGCCCCTCTCCCGGTCAAACTCTGTCTCTCTCTCTCTCAAGAATAAACATTAAAAACGTTTTTAAAAAAACTGTAGTACATTGTAATTATAGTAAACTAAAGCACTCCATTATTTGAACCTTAGTTTCCTCAGCTGTAAAATGGGAATATTAATGACTCCCATCATGTTAATGATTATAACCAATGTGATCAAGAGGGCTTTGGTGGTATTGCAGTTCTGTCTCTTTCTGGTGAAGTAGAACCTTAGAAAAGTCACTTCCCATCTCTGAAGTTAATGGCTTCTCTGAGAAATGGAGTTCATTAAACTCTCGCAAAGTTGACATATAAAGATTGGTTAAAATAAGCTGTTAGACCACATCATAAAGAACCTGGTGTTCAATGCATGATAGGTGCTGCTACTAATTTCTGATATCAATATTAATTATTATTGTTCCTCTTATTGTGACTATCGTGCTATTATTGTGTAAGCCAGATACAGCTTTTCCATGCAAGTTTTTTAGATTTAAGATATTATTACCCCTGTCATTGTTTTTAGCTGTACTTCTAATTGGAAATTCCAAGACCTCGGTCGGGGATGATTTACTCACTCACAAGACATTAATTGACACAAGGCATACTATTGGGATATCCAGTATAAAATCTGTATTTCTTTTTTAGTAACACAATTGCAACAGAATGTCAATTCCCTGATATTTTTCAGCCTCTCTTTCAGTTAGGTTGGAGTCATGTGACTGCCTTCTGGCCAATGAGGTGTAAACCAAAGTAAGGCGGGGACCTCTGGCAGGGTTGTTTTTAATTGTTTTTAAAAACTTGAAGCAGCTGAGAAGGGAGCCCTTTTCCCTTTTATTGTCCTTTCCTGCTCCTTGGATTACCTTTGTAATGGCAGGCACTCCACCAGCACTCTCGGACTTAGAGTTAACCTCAGTTGGTAGCCTTGTATGATGGTGGAGAAGGTCAAAGGGTCTGAGTTCCTGCTTGATAGTGATATACATTCCTGACCCATGTACTTACCTGTCTTTTTTTATATGAGAGAATAAATACTTTTATGTTTGTGTCCCTCTGTTTCTTTGTTCTTGACCGATCCAGTCTTACCCCTGAGGGCTTTGGCATACTTCTTCACATTTACCATGGAATACATCAACGTTTTTGTTCTTTTCTGGTGAATTTCTCTTCTAGTGTAACAGATAAGTTGACTCTTGAGCTAGACCCTTGAGCAAATCACCAAACAAAAGCCTTCATAGTAAGTGCAAAGACAAATGTATGTTATTCTTCAACATGCATTTTAGGCTTATTTTGAAGATGAAATTGTTTTAAAGAAAGGAATGATCGGCTATTCAATATGGGGTTTTTCTAAAGGTGGTACCAATATTACCTTAAAGCAGTGGTGAGGTTTTCTTTCAAACAGGTTGGCTGTACGGTGAATCTGATGTTTTTCCGATATATTGACTAGAGAGAGGCCATAGTGAATATGTTTCAAAAAATGTTTAATGTCCCCCCCCCCCCACTTAAAGTGCTTTGTCAAGCAGACCATATTAGCTTAAATAGTAGAAAAAAGAGAAAAAGGTAAAAATGTGGTAACTAATTCATACTAACACTCCTCTGCACACACACAAAACAGCTGCTCTTTAAATGGTTCACTGGCCACCAAGATCAGGTACAGGCTGTATTAAGAGTTTTGGGATAATTGACCTTCTGTATGAATAAATTAGAATAGATTAGATTTGATTGACCACATAACAGTTTAAATCCTAAAAAAAGCCTCTTTTCTCTTTCTAGGCTATCTTGTTATGTTGGGTCTCAAAGGTGATTAACCATGTGTTTTTCATATTGGAAGCCTTTTCTAAACACAAATTAGCAGACTGAGTAAGGAGAAGGTAATATTTACATGTGCAATTTCCTTTTAGATTCAGGGACTCAAAGGGCTATATGACAGAGTGGTTGAAAGACATTCTAGAAGGGTAGTGTGCTTCGATTGTTTTAATATGCATTAACCCTTCCCTTCCAGCCTTCTGGCTGGTTTCTGTATTTCGGATTGCCTGGGCAGTTGGTATGTGACATTCCCAGGATATTTTTTGCACTTCTGACCTTTGTTCAACTAAGGACACATGCGCTTGCGTGAGATACGCTGTGATGAAGAACACACTAGATAAGCACTAGTTACAGAACTCCTACTGTAAACGGAGCCATGAAATTTTGGATCTGAAAAGGACCTCAGACACCCAGTGAGTTTGCTCACTTTACAGGTGAGGAGCCACGCTGCCTGGCACAGTGTGATCATAGTCTGTCCTCACATCAGAAAATGTACCGCTGGGTATAATGTAACAGATAGAATTGTTCTTATACACAGAAGCCCTAGCCCTGTCTCTGCACTTACTGATGTGATGCTTTATTCACATTAGATAAACCCATCTGCTTAGAGGATAAACAGGAGGATATTGGTAAAACCTAATTTGTAGGGTTGTTTTGCAATTGAAATGAAACAAGTGTCTGTAAACCACCGTTTGAGTTACTACTGCTGTGTGACCCACCACCCCAACTCTCAGTGGCTTAGAACAATAGTCCTTTTTCTTTTCTCGTAGTTCAGCAGTTTGAGCTGGGGTCAGGTGAACATTTCTTCTACTGTTCTTGGTCTTGGACTGCATTCAGCTGGCTGGTGGCTCGGCTCAGTTGTGATTGTTGGGGCCACTGGACTCTTGCACACCCCATGTTCTTTGAGGGCCTCTCCCTCTTCACGTGGTCTCTCCATGTGGTCCCTTCTTACGGGACCCCAAGGCTGCTTCCCAACAGTGCAACCCTGACTTATTATATGGCAGGCCCCTCACGGCTTCCAGGAAGGTGAGAGACTGCCAGGACTTTATGCAGCGTCTCTTCTACACATTCTCGTGCCAAAAGCAGGTCACAGGCTCCACAAGAATCCAAGAGGGGCTACAGTCGGGCATTAAGGGACATCAGTACAGCGCACTAACACACACTTCCTCCATTGTGCCTAGTGCATCGTAAAGGCCCAATGAATGTTAGCTGCTCTCTTTTGTTGTATTAGTAGTCGTAAGAATTGCTTTTATTGTTTTGTTGTTCTTATATGTAAGTGTCTGTGGAAAATATTTCATATAGAAGTTGTGAAAGAGTAAACAATTGTATTTCTAGAGATCTTAGTTTAAATCTAAGACATCACCATCCACAGTACTTCTGGGATCTCTGCTGTAAAACCACAGATGGAAATATACGTTTTTTCAGTAGGGCACAGAGGAAAATTCCCTAATTCAGCAATTGTCCAGGAAATTCCCCAATCCTGTAATTCAGGCAGGCCTGGTTGGGGCCAAAGCTGTGCATTTCACATCACTGTGACATTGAGAATTGTAAAATTGAAATTGTTCATGTTAGGTCGTTTCTGCATTTTCTCCCCACTAACAGTACGTTACAGTTTCCATATATATCACTTTAGAACATTACATTTTTCTAAGCAGCAAGAAGTTAAAAATCTCTTTTCTTCTGGCATGAGTTCTCACCTGTGTTCAGGTGATTTTCATGCTGCTGGTCCTGAGAGCTACACTTTGAGAAGTAAGGCTATAGTCTACAACTCAGAGATCTCAACCAGAAACAGCATCCCCAAATAGATATCATTAGGTGATACCAATAACGATATTGGATTGTTCTGTGGAAGATATTTGGGAAATGTTTGGATATGATGAACTTCCTGTGTCCAGTGTTCATACAGTGTTATTATATGACTACTTGAACATTTTTTCTTTTTGCAAAGGCTCTTTGTCCTTCTACTTCTGAAAGTTAGATATTCACAATTTTAAATTTTCAGAGAATACCATAAAGGTATAAAGCAGTAAGCAAAAATCACCTGTAGCCATTCATGTCAGCATTAATATCTTGGTGTATTTCATCCCAGACCTATCATTTTAATATTTTATCCCAAACACGTTTTCCTTTCTGGCAAATAGGTGCATGTGCTTTTAAATAGTCATGGCTGAAAGTCTTCAAGCAACTTTTAAGTTCAGCTGTTTTGCTTGAGAGAGAAAGATACCGTGATCTATTTTTGCTAATATGTTTTAAACTTTGCATTATTTATAGTCTCTCCCTAGAAGCTTGAAATTAAATTTTCTTTCCTTACTGATTTTGATTCTTTCCCGTCTGGCTTACATTGACTTCACCTCCCTGTGTTTCTAATGAAGCCTGAAATTACCATGCTCTTGTCTGAGGGGAGTGTGTATTTCCCTGTGCCCTCATGTACCATGGACAGCACAGCAGCTCTGTCCCTGTTACCTACGATCTACCCCTACTCTCCATGTGCCATCGAGCGTTCCCCAAACAACCTTTGAATGAGGGTTTGTGCTGGGACTGAGCAAACACCTTGTTCAGTAACATGTGAGGAGCATTGCTTTCCTCTGGAGAGAAACCTATTTTCCTGTCATTTCTCTGTTATTCCGTCTCTAAGATTTGCCTGTATTATGGCCCTTGTATATAATGGGCTATACATTTTTGGTCCAACGAATTGTTGACTGATTGGTAACAGGGCATGAGTGTGCGTAGAGACTGGGGAGGAATGACATTGTGGCCCGGTGGATACCAGAAGTGCCACACCATACTTTTGTTTACCTGTCACTGGTGAGAAAGCAGTCACATGAACACGTGTTGAAAGGGAAGCTGAAAAACATGTAGAATTGACTTTCTATTGAGATTTTGCTACTAAGGAAGACGAGAAATTAATACTTGGCATTCCAGTAGCTCTGCCATATACCAGTGGATGTCTTGGCAGTGAATCATCCCTGATTGAGGTCTTACTACTTTCAGTGTTAGAAGTATAGCTAAAACGGTGACAAGTCCTTGAAGTTGGAAGAGCACTGGACAAAACACTGCTACATACCTCAGATATGCCCAAGGTAGATTGAGAGATGTATGGTGATGTCCTAGAATGTTGTGATGGATGTTGCAGTGGGATTGGAGTGCAAGGTAGTGGAACAAAAATGGAAAGATCCACCCTTTCAGGTTCCCATATTTGAAATCTTTGGTCCTCATTGTCATCACTTTTTCTGCCACATTCCTTAACAAGATCTCTATCCCTTCTGTGTTTTTCTCCACCCTCTACCTGGAACACATAGTTTATTTTGATTACAGCGGTTATCCTAACATCGAGAATTATAAAATTGAAATTGTTCAAGTTGGAAAGTTGATTTCTTCCTACTTTCCCCACCCAAGTATTTTACATTTTTAATATACATCACCTTAAAGCATTCCATTTTTAGGAGCAGGAATAAATGAAAAATCTCTTTTCCTCCAATCTGTTTCTGGAAAGTAGGCTCCCTTTTTAGTCAGTGGATTTGAACTAAGTTGATGAGGCAAACATGCAAGATGCCTATAATGATTTAATGCCCCGAATCCCATGTGTATATCAAGAGCAAAATAGTGCTTGACCTGCAGGAGAATAGACCAAATGACCTCTGGATACTCAAAGGATGAGAAGGATGAGCCAGAGATTTCTACAGTGTCCTTTTTCTCTTAATCCACAAAACTCAGTTTCAGGCTATTTACTGTATGTGCCAGGTACTATTCCAAGTGCTAAAGATACATCAGTGAGTAAGATATTATCTCTTTACTTCACGAGCTCATAATTTAGTATATTTCTTTTGCTATTTTTATTTAGTTCTAAGCGAAATTCTTATAAAATCTTTCAAGTGAAAATAGAAATTTGACTCTGTTTAAGCCCAAGGTTTTTGTTTAAGCAGCGTATATTGATTCTAAGGCTGTTGTCACTCAGCCCTGTAACATCTAATATTTTTTAGTAAGTTTTGTGCAAGAACAGTAGGCCATAATGGACATGCTTACCATGTTTAAACATGAAAGCGTAACCATGACAACCTTGGGAGCTTGCCCAAGTACATTGTAGCATTGTGGGTGTATCTAGATATATTTCTTAACGTTTGCACCTAGAATTGTGTTTGAACTGGATAGTGCCATTTGTAACCAATGTGCATGTGACCTGTGAACACGCCAATTTTCCAGAGGCCAGGGCCTTTGAGGAGGCAAGTGGTTGATATGGATCCTCTATCAGAGAATGTCTGGAGTGCCCCCCTACCCGAGGGTAACTACATTGAAAAGTTTTTTTTTTTCTTTTTTTACCCCCTGCTTTCTAATTTCTAGCCAGATAACCAGAAACAGTGCAGGGCAGGGCAAGGGGGGCGGGGCGGGGGGGGGGGGAGGCGGGGGGGCGTTGTCACACTCAACATTTCCTTCCCATCATTCCTTAGAAGGAGAAAATGTTCACTTAATTCAGGCTTTGTAACGTTTAAAGAACAGTGTTGCCATCCTTGCTGATAAGATGAGAGGTAAAGAGAAAAACATGGTAAGGATGAAGGGCAGTGCAGCAGAAATACACGACAGATTTGTAGATTGTCCTAAGTTTAAGGAACTTAAAGGAAAGGTAATAGGAAGGTCTACGGTAGACCTTGATCTGTGTTTCTATTTGAAAAGGAAATAATACCGGATGATTCGTTTAAAACACATTAGATCATTCAGTTGTAAACAGCCACTGATTTGGCTAGAAGACTCTTGAAACATACCCACGAAATCTACAAAATTAAAATGGTGTTCATGAATTGTAAATAAAGCTGCTAATTGAAGTGTAATTTACAAATGCAGACTGGACTAGAATTTCAACTGCTGAGTGACAATTAGATGAATTTATTGGATGTTATCTCTTACACCCAGGAAAGTGTCTTAGGTTGGCTGTAGTAGCCTCTACTCCATACACACTCAATGAGTATGTGAACTCAGGGCAGGAAGGGATGACAAGAGGGAGGGAGGGGGAGCTAAACTGGATGTGGAATTATTTAGTAAACTTGATAAGGAACTTGTGATAATTAATTTAGATGACTAATTGAACGTTACCTCTTTACTACATGTAGGAGAGGGTTTCATGAACTAATAGAAGAAAAAGTATTTTTTATCTGTCAAGAGGACTAACTCTTGCCAGCCTGTTAATCAACAAGGAAGCACTTATTTACCTAAAACCAACGCACTAATTACAGATCAGTCTCTTTGTGAAAGTAGGCCCAAAAGTTGAGAAAATACACAGGTATAATTTGTGACCATACATGGAGCGTGTTTAAAACTCACAATATTTAAAAATATTATGATAAAAAATAAAAATATAATTTGATATTTGTTAATGTACACTTTGTTCCCTGCCCAAGTTCACAGGAAGAAATGGGGATCTCCTAACTAGGCAAAGTAAAGTAGGGGAATGAATTTTAGGGGTTCTTGAACTTGGTTGTATCAGAAGCACCTGAGGATTTTTTGTTTTTTTAGGGAGGAGGCAGATCTGTAGAGATTCTCCTTTTATTCTTTGGGCATAAGACTGAGCAAGTATGTTTCCAAAGTTCCGAGATAATTCTAATGAGTGGGGAATAACTAGGCTAGACCAAGAGTCAGTTAATCTGGCTTCTACACCAGACACTGACGTGTTTTTTTTTTTTTCTTGTGACCTTGACCAACTCTTGAACCTCTTCATCCCTCAGTTTCCTCACCCTTTCAGTAACAGATCTGGAGTCTAACAGTAATGGTAAGTATTTAGGAGTTATGTGAACAGATTGTTAAACTTTTGGTAACCTGAAATTGGCCATGGTGGACTTCTTTATGCCATGGAAATTGGTAAACACTACGAATCAGGGCTTACAACTGCCACCATCCCCCCACCTCCCCTCTAGAGATCCAGTTTACTCGCACGCCAGAGACTACACTATATGGAAAATCTTTTCAAACTTTAAGGCTCTATGAATCTATGACCCATTACTTAAAAAGTAATCTTACAGACATTCTGAGAGATTTAGCCATCATTTTAAATTAATTTGTGATATAACTGTCACCAGAAATAAAAGCATAAGGAAAAGAATGAAAATTGATGTCTGAGTAGTCATTTTAATAGAGTATCTTTGTATTGATTGTGTCGAGGACCTGAAGAATTCAAGGATACTAGAAAGGGGATGCCCTCTAGGGAAACATCATACGAAGGTGCTAATACCTAGTTTAACAGTTTTGAAGTCACTCCCTTATAGATTATTTAGAATCTGCTGGGGTTTTGTCTTATCATTTCTTTCTCAAACCAGATGTTAGAAATATTTTCATCCTGGCTGTTTAAAGACTTGCTTACCAAAAGACTTAACATTTCATTTAGTTTATCAAACAGAAATTTTGGCCTTGTATGTAAGTATTGGCTCATTTGAGCACTTATCACTGAGAAGGTGACATTAAAGTTGTGTTTCAAGGAATGAGTAAGGCTTGGGTAAAGGACGTATAGGGAATGCAGTAAAGCAGTAGAAGCCACAGAGTGCAGAGCATGCAGTCACGCAGGGTGTTGGGAGAAACATACGTGTGCTACGTGAAGGCTGCTGGAACACTGAGACAGTGCATAAAATGGTTCCGTGATAGAATCGAGAATAACACAGGCATGGGCAGGGTTAGAAATTTTTCCTCTGCTACCGTTTGCTTACCCATAAACCTGAGAGTCATATGAAGTTCTTCCTCATAGAGCTGTTGTGGGGGAAGAAGAGATAAGCCAGGAAAATTCCTGGGACGGCACCTACCGTACAGTTAGCACTCAATAAAAACCAGCTCCTGGAGTTACCATGAGGCGAAATGGGTGAATTAGGGCCAAGCTGCCCTTGACCTTTTAATTGTGCAGGTCATCAGACAGAATCCTCTAAGTGATGGTGACTGCAAACAATTGGTTCAGTTCAGTTGTGCACTTGTGTGTTGGGACTAGTTAGAGATTTGGAAGAAACTGAAGAAGGGGCTAGATACCATAATAAGCCTTCCTGGGTAGGCAAAAGAGTTAGGGGGTGATCATGTTACCTTTCAGAACAGTATTTCCAGAATTGTGGGTCGGGACCTTGAGTGATTCTTGAGAGAACTCTCTCCAGGTGGTTAAATAACAGTGTTACATAAGCACAGCTCCTGGATGGAGAGATAGGTAAAAGACAGGTAGGAGAGAAAATGGAGCACATGCCAACTGGTGGTCTCTACGTGATGGGTACATGTGTGTTCTCTGTTCAACTTTTTCAGCTTCTCTGAATACTTGAAAATTTTCACAGTAGAGTATTGGAACAAATGAGAAGGTTTGTTCACTCTTTATTTCCCTTTCAGTTCTTAAAAATTTCAAGAAAGTCTCTGGTGCTAATGTGGCTTTAACACTTCACTTTGGCTCTGAGCCAGTGACAGGATGTATCTAGCTGGAATTTAATAAGAATACTTAACTTTTTCCATTTCTTTTATTATTTTAATTCATGGTAATTCATAGCACTTTTTTCTTGTTGATTGTGATATCATTCCCTCTTCAAATAATGTAGTTAAGTTTCAAAATATCCAGTAAATAGACAGATAGATGGTCCACTAGTGTTGGGAAAAACACAATTTTGTAAGGCTGGTGTACATGAAACTGCTGTAGGAAAATGTTGGTTATGAAGAATTTTAAGAGTCCTCACTTTCCAGAAGTTATATTATTCATCTTCTGCCCTTTGTATGACTACAGAATGAACATGGTTTGTGACTTCCTGTGGCTACTGTTAAACATCTATGCGGAGTGGTGACTGCATTTGTTCATATTCACATTTTCCTCAAAAGCCTATGAAAGCTGAGTTCCAAGACAGAGATTGTTGATTGTCTAGTGCTTAAGATCTGGCACTCTTTATTTGCTTTTGAAAATCATTGACATATTTTTTGGGGGAGAAAAGTGTGTAAATATATATGTGTATGTGTATGTTCATGTTAATTTATGTATATATTTTCCTGAAATAAGAAGAAGCCACGCAGTAGAGTAACTCACCAAGCCAGGTCTGGCTGAGGGTTAGATCTTAATTGTATGTCACAGTCACTTCTTCATATAATTTTCTTTTCTTAATAGAATATGGAAAATATTTTAAAGTACATCTCTTCTACAAAGTAAATATACACTAATGTGTCTCTGTAAAAACAAAAAGCAAGAAATATTCAACAAGTTAGGCAGTGTTTTTTATATAACT
This sequence comes from Leopardus geoffroyi, assembly GCF_018350155.1. Classification (NCBI taxonomy): domain Eukaryota; kingdom Metazoa; phylum Chordata; class Mammalia; order Carnivora; family Felidae; genus Leopardus; species Leopardus geoffroyi. The sequence goes on along the minus strand of NC_059331.1, from coordinate 34,764,867 downwards.
TCCATCTGCCCATTAGAGGATTTTTATGTTCATTACTATCTCAATAGAATTTGAGGTTTTTTTTCCATTTCGAGAATCAACAGGAACAGAGATAAGCAGTCATTATTACTGGAGCTTACCCACTGAAAGACAACTTTTTTTACATGTATGCAGGAATGTGGTATTCTCATGTACCATTTAAACGATTTAAAAGTATATTGCTTCCCAGAACCAATCATAGGCGGAATTCAGGTGTACCCCTTCCCAGTCTACTCACTGAATGTGTTTACATACATGCACATATACCCACATATGTGCATCTTCATTGTTCTTTAAATAAATGGCCCATCTTGTATGTGTTCTTCTGTGACTTACATTTTCACCTAATAGTAGATCTTAGAGATAGTTTTATGTTAATATACCTGAACTACTTCATTCTTTTTCATTCCATAAGATGAATGTCTCATAATTTATTATAAAGCCCTATCTTGATGGCTGTAAAGTTTTTTGGTTTCTTTTTCCAGTGATCATTAACTTTATGTGTCTTTATGAACTTGTGTATTTCTGATAAATTGTTAGAAGTAAAATTGCTAAAAGAATGTATGAATAGTTTAACTTTAGCTACTTCTTAAAACAGATTTTCTTAAGTTTTTTTTTTTAACATTTATTTATTTTGGGGACACAGACACAGAGTGCAAGCAACGGGGAGGGGCAGAGGGAGATGGAGACACAGAATCCAAAGCAGGCTCCAGGCTCTGAGCTGTCAGCACAGAGCCCAGCGTGGGGCTCAAAATCACGAACTCTGAGATCATGACCTGAGCCGAAGTCTGCACTTAACCAACTGAGTCACCCAGGCGCCCCAGACTAGCTCGGGTTTTTATGAACCCTTATTCTGTATTGGCAAATATGTTGGCTTATAATATAGTTTATTAGTGACCTAGTATTCCAGTGGTGGGAGTTCAGGTTTCCTCCTTAACAGTCTTGCTTACATTGGCTTTGTCTGCACCTTGTATTGTTGTCTGTGTTCCTACCCTGACCACAAACATTCCTCCTCACTGCCCTCTCCACCCCAGCATTCAGACCAGAGGTTTATTGATTTCTGTAGCTGTCTGCCTCAGTTCCTGCCATGTATTAATTGCTCATTGAATTTTGAAAAGATGATGGGAAAACCCCAGTCACACACACTTATAAAATCATACCTCTTTTTATATTCAAACAGTTGTTTTTCCTATAATGACTTGGTAACATTTTTCCTCATTTCTGGTGTTGGTCTTTCTCGCGAATTTTGTATTTAACTGAAGTGTCTTATGGTACTTCTAGTATTAGTGTTCTTGGGAAATGAGGTAGAAATCTTTCGAAAGGTGTAAGACAATTTTTTAAAAACTAACCCAGGTTTATAGACCTTGAATTTTAGCAGGCTATCCAGTTGAGAGTGATTCCTGTTAACATATGCATCTTGAGAATACACATTAAATAAAACAAGTGAACCAAAGTACAATGTATTTTCAGTAGCTAATTGCCAGTGATGATTTTTAAAACTTGTTTGAGGAACTGGTGTTAATTTTAGCTTTTAATCATTTTCTTCCTCAAACATAGGTGATTCTTTGAAAGTTTGCATTTTATTAAAAAAACCACACTAATGGAAGTCAAATTAATAGATAGTCTGGGTTTTAAAACTTACAATTGAACACAGTAAAATGAACACTGATTTTCTTAGCTACATATATTACTTAAAAAAAATGAAATGTCCTTCTCATGACCAGCGTGCTTTTAGTATCTGGCATTGTTTTCCCTAAAAAGACCTGCACATATGTACATACCAGATAGACCTAATTATTATTTATGTATGTGACTCGTATATTGAGAAGAGGATACACATTTTGTATTTGTATTTGTATCTTCTCTGAATTAGGACTGGAAAATGATTAATTATGAGGCTGTATTTCTTGTCAACTTGTGAATAAATATGTTCAGCATTCGTATAGCTGTTTACAAACAAGAAAAGCCATACTGCTTGCCAAGCACTTGATTAAAAAATGTATTCAATTCATCACACAGTCTCCCTAGGAAAGATCTTTACATTTGTATGGGTTGGCATTTAGTAATTAAATTCTCTTTAAACATTTTAATTAGGCTGAAGGCCACCCAAAGCCTTTGCTCTCATCTTGAAAACACTTTGAGCTCTAATAGGCCTAAAGCTGTAGGGCAGCCATTGTCATTTTCACAAGTCTTAAATCTAGAGCAGTGCTTCTCAAACTCCTGCGTGCATAAAAATCGCCTGGAGAGCCTGTTAGAACTCTTGAGCTCACCTTCAGAGACTCCAATTCAGTAGCCTGCCCTGGGGCCTTTTGAATGAGCTCCTGGACCTGGGCCTCTCTACTCCACCAGCCTGGGCTGCTGGTGCAGGGACCATGCCAGGGACCATGCTTTGGGAACCACTGGACCAGGAAATCCTGTTGTGATTTGAAAGAAGACAACCCGATTGATCTTCTCTAAGGGTTTTTTTAACTAAATCTTTAAAAAGACACTTCCGTTTGACAAGTATTTCAGATATTTTATTTCAGATATTTCAGAACAAGATAACAATTAGGTAATAAAATGACAAAGGTATTTTTGTATAAACTCGGGGAGCAGGAACAGAAGTAAACCAGAATGGCTGCCCCTCTGTTTCTCTTGTTTTTATTCAGCCTCGGGGGAGACCTTCCAGATTATTCTTAGTTCTTTTCCCACCCTGTCCAGTTTCCCAAACAGCAAGCTTATCAAATTGGTTAAGAGCTTGAACTCTCCCACTTCTAGCCTTGTCACCTTGGGCAAATCATTTTTTGTGTTGTTATCTCATATTGCTTTGTAACCAGACACAGATTCGGCAGCTTAAAATAGCATTTATCATGACTTACGTTTTCCATGGACTGGAAAATGGGAGCAAATTAGCTGGACGGTTCTGGCTCCAGGTCTCTCTTGAGCTTGTAGGAACATACGCGTTCAAGCTCACTCAGGTGGAAATTTGTAGGGGCTTCTGTTCCTTGGCACGTGGGCCTCTTCATAGGATTGCTTGTGACATGGCAAGAGAGCACACACAGGGCTGAGGCCACAGTCTTTCTCTAACCTAATCTCAGAAGGGACGTTTATGTTCACTAGAAGTGAGTCAGGAAGTCCAGACCATGCTTAAGTTTCATCTTCTCAAGGGAATATCGAGGAAGTTTTGGACATGTCCTTAAAACTATCATACTATATTAGCATTATTTCCTCATCCCTAAAATGGGAAAGTGAGATTTGATGGGAGCTCAGTACCGGTACCGATTAAGTTAAGATGATAATCATAATGGAATTTTATTATCATCCTTCCTTAAGAAGTTTATACCCAAACCAAGTGGCTGATTTGTGAAATTCTCCTGACCCAAATCTATATTCTATAAACTGTCACATTTTGTAAAAGCCCCCTCCTTTTTTTTTGCCCCCTCCCTTTTTTGAATGAAGGAACTGTACCTTGATATAAAACCAGAATTTATACAAAGGAGTTATTAGACTGATATTGTTACAGCAAATACTCAGCACCCAGGAAAAGATAAGCCACATGCACTTGGGGAATCAGGAAAGACTGTTTATTGTACACTGGTGCTGGCCCAACGGAGTCACCTCCAAAGGCTGAGCCCTGAAACTTGACATCAGCCTCCTTTTATGCCTGGGATGGTAGGGGGTCGAGAGAGAAAAAGAAAAATGGGAGGCGGCACATACCAGTGGTGCTACGAGGGCAGTTGGTGGATGCAGGAGGCAAGCAAGATTACAGAAGCCAAAAGCATGCAAGGGGAGTATCCAGCCTCGGACATATGGCTGGCCCCTTTTATCCTGGCTTTTACTAGCTTTTCTTCTCATTCCCCCCTCTTGATTCTGAGGCTGCTGTAGCTTACTTAGAGAAAATCAGTTTGTGGGGGCCAGGGAACCCTTTGCTGCCATAGGAGGAGGGGCAAAGACCATTCTGACTCCTTCCTTCTGGACAGCAGCATCAGAGGGAGGGGTGGGGCAGCTAGGGTTCTTCACCATTCAAAGGAGAGTAGGGACAGCTAGAATGGTCCAACTGGAACCTCATGTGGAGTCTTATAGCTTCTAGATGAGAGAAAGCAAACCTGGTTAGCATAGTAAGAACATAAGGACCAAACAGGAGGGCAATGAAAAGCATTAGGAGAGGACCAGCTAAAGGGAGGAGCCAGGATGCCCAATTCCATATGTTGCTCGAAGAGTTCCATGAATCTGCTAGTTCCTGTCTTCGTTTGTTGATTTGCTCCCTTAACTGATGGACCATATCTCAGACTATCCCTGATTGGTTGACAGAGAAGCAACATTCTTCATTTAGGAAGAGACCTAGTCCTCCCCTTTTGGCACTTAGTGGGTCCAGCCCTCTTCTGTTTTGTAAGACTCCGCCTGCTAGGGAGTCTACTTGGTCTTATAAAAACATCAGAGACTGGGGCGCCTGGGTGGCTCAGTCGGTTAAGCCGCCGACTTCGGCTCAGGTCACGATTTCACAGTCCGTGAGTTAAAGCCCCGCGTCGGGCTCTGTGCTGGTAGCTCAGAGCCTGGAGCCTGTTTCAGATTCTGTGTCTCCCTCTCTCTGACCCTCCCCAGTTCATGCTCTGTCTCTCTGTCTCAAAAATAAATAAACGTTAAAAACATCAGAGATTTGGTAATCTGTTCTATGTCATCTCTTAGGTCCTTGGATGATTCATGATAATAAGTGGTCGAGGAGACTATTCCTCCTCCTCCAGTGCCCACTTCTTCCTTTATCCCTAAGGCAATCGTCAGGGCTAGGACTTGAATGGCTCTTTATGATCGAGTTTATGCTGCCAAGGGTACTATGAGAGACTGATTGTTGGGTACAACGTTCATCTGAAGAGTGAGGAAGGCCAGGGTGCAGATGCCCATCAAATTGGCTGGTAGACACAGGTAGGCATCAAACCCACATACAAAGAGAAGCCCTAGAAGGGGTCAACCCCGGAGCTGGGTTATAGGAAGATGACTGAATTTCTGACTGTCAGGAGTCTGACATAGTTTTGCCATGGCTGATTTAAGGGTCCTATTCATATGTTCCACTTTCCCTGAACTCTAGGGCCAGTAAGTTGCATGTAAGTTCCATTGGACATGTAGGGTTTTGGCTACTTGTTGCATCACCTTGGCCACAAAAGCCAAGCTGTTGTCTGAGCCTATGGTTAATGGCATTCCATGTCTGGGAATGATATCCTTTAGCAGGGCCTTGGTAATTTCTCTTGACTTTTTGGTGTGTGTGGAATAGGCATTGACCGAGCCCGAAAACGTCTAGATGAATACCAAAAGATATTTGTATCCTCTACTGGTCCTTATTTTGGTAAAGTCTACCTCAAAATTTTCGAAGGGTGCCTGACCACATCGTTGGACTCCCATGGGCCCAGTGGGGCCTTGTTTGGTGTTATTTTGAGCACATAGGAGGCGGTGTTGAGAGACCAAGGTGCAGAGGGACGGGAGTCGAGCTGTTACATAGTGATGGCTCAATAAGGGTTCAAGGGTGGTTTTTCGTAGCTGTTGGAGAATCACTTGGTGGGCTAGCTGCTCCAGTATGTAGACTCTTTGGTCTGGAAGTACCCACCATCCTTCATTTGTCTGGCCTCCTGTTTCCTGTTGTGCCCATTTTGTTTCTTGGATTGTGTACTTTGGGGAAATTGGCAGTTCCGGGGCCAGCATGGTTTTTGAGGGTGTTGTTTGTTTTCCTGTTGTTTGTTTAGCTGTGGCCTCAGCCCATCGGTTACCTTCTGACACTGAGTCCTTTCCTCTTTGGTGTCCCTTACAGTGGATGACTGCTGCCTTCCTCAGTTCCCAGACTGCCCTTAATAGTTTAAGGATTTCTTCCGATTTTTTATTTCTTTTCCTCCTGTGGTCAAAAGTCCTCTCTCCTTGTATGGAGCCCCATGTACATGTAGAGTGGCAAAAGCATAGCATGAGTCAGAGTATATGTTGGCCCATTTGTCTTTACTGAGTTCTAGTGTTCTTGTTAAGGCCCACAGTTCTGCTCTTGTGGAAGGGCCTTGGCTTCTATGACCTCAAAATCAGAGACTGCTGCATAACCAGCATATCTTTTGCCTTCATTCATGAAGCTCTGGCCATGGGTATACAGGATGAGGTCAGGATTTTATAAAGGCCTGTGTGATAGGTCGGGTTGGCTAGAATAGACTTCATCAAGTATATCTAGACAATCATGCTCTGGGGCCCCCGCCACTGTGGGCAAGAAAGTGGCAGGATTTAGAATTTTTACAGCTTCCAGTCTTATTCGTGGGTGCTCACATAGCAGACCCTGATATTGTATCATCTGACCATGTGTTAGCCAGTGTTGCTCTCTGGCATCCATCGAGGTAATAACAGAATGGGGACCCTTAATGTTTAGGTTTTGCCCCAACACGAGTCTGTCTGCTTCCTTGATTAACAGTGTGGTGGCTGCTGGTGTCTTCAGACAGGGTGGCCGTCCTGCCTCAACTGAGTCAATCTGCTTTGAAAGGTATGCCACTCGTCTTTGCCAAGGTCCAAATTCCTGGGTGAGAACCCCCAGGGCCACCGTATTCTTCTCATGTACGAACAGGTTGAAATCTCATGATTCTAGGAGTCCCAAGGCTGGTGCTTTTGTGAGTTTTGTTTTTATAGTTTCAAACACCTTTTCATGATTGGGGCCCCAGAAAAGGGGTTCTATCTCTTCTCTCTTTAGTGCCCCGTATAGAATGGCACAGACTGCCTGTTTCCTTTCAGCTACCAGCATCCGTTTGTCTTGGGTAATTTTGAATCCCAAATATTTAACTTTCTGTTGGCAAATCTGTGCCTTTTTCCTTGACACCCGTATCCCGCCTTGCTAGTAGCCTGAGTAGGGCCCTGGTTCCCTCCCAGCACTGGGTCCATGTGGCACTGGCTAGCAGGAGATACTCCACATACTGGAGGAGGATGCATCCTAGGTCCCATCCCAGAAACCTGGCTAAGTCAGATGCCAGTGCCCCCTGAGTAAGTTTGGTGAATTTTTGAATCCTGCGGCAGTCTGGTCCAAGTGAATTGTTCCTTTGCCCCTGTGGTAGGCTTTTCCTATTCAAAAGCAAATAAGGGTTGGATATTAGAAGAACTAGCTGGAGACAGAAGGAGTCCTTTAAATCTAAGTGTGTGAACCATCCTGCTTCAGAAGGTATGAGTCCTAAGTAGAGTGGATGTATTAGGTAACACTAAATGCAGCATAACTGCTTCATTAATGGCTCTTAGGTCTTGTACGAGGTGGTAATCGTTTGTCCCAGGCTTTTTCATGGGCAGCAGGGGAGTATTCCGTGGGGACTGGCGTCGTTTTAGAAGTCCCCATCTGAGTGGCCTGTACAAGTGTGTCTGGATCCCCAGGTGCGCCTCCCGTGGGACCATGTATTGGCGTATTTTGACAGGTTGGGCTCTAGGCTTTAGGTCAGTTAATACTGGGGGGTGGTTTTTTGCCAGACCAGGGCGGGGGTTTCCTTCCCCCCAAACTGAAGGGAATTCAGCTTCTAGCTCGGGGGCCACAGTTGGCTCACCAGGAGGGGAAGTATATGATCGCCATTCCTTTTCCCTTGGAATTGTGAGGGACAAAATCATGGGTTGGGCCTTTTCGTTTAGGGTGCGGTTGCATCTGTCCATCTGAGGTGAAGGCTATTTCTGCACCCAGCTTGGCTATGAGGTCCCTATCTAACAATGAGACAGGGCAATTGGGTAGTTATAGGAATTCATGAACTATTTGGTGGCCCCCCCCCAGCTGGCATTGTTGGGGAGCACAAAATGGCCTTCAGGTTTGCACCCCTGTGGCTCCTACGAAGGTGACTTCTTGACCCGATGGAGCTGGTACCTTGTGTATCATCCACTGAGTGTTCAGCCCCAGAGTCTACCGTGAAGTCTCTTGTTTGGCCCCCTACCTTCATTTTGACCATGGGCTCATGGAGGCCTAGTTGCATAGAGCCTGGTGTTTCCTAATCAGAGTTCACAGTCCTGCCAGCCCGGGTCAGCCTCAGGTGGTTCTAGTTGGTAGCAGCTGGGTGGAGCAGAGGTTTTTGGTTTTCCCTTTTGACGGTTGGGGCATTCATTTTCCCAGTGTCCAAATTCTTTGAAGTAGACACATTGATCCTGTTCCAGTGGCACCCTTCTTTTCGTTCTTGCATCCCTTGTGGTTTCCACGGGGGCCCTTCTAGAAGGGGTGGTTGCCCCAAGGCCATGGCCAGGAGAGCTGCCTTTTGTTTCATTCTGCAGTCTGCCTCCTTTCTGGCAGCTTGATCCCGATTTACAAAAACCTTGTCGGTGATTTCCAATAATTCGGTGGTGTTTTTTTCCAGCAAATCCTTCCAATTTTTGGAGCTTCTGTCTAATGTCACTTTGGGCCAATCCCACAAAGGCAGCATTGACCATGCGCTGATTTTTAGGGGCTTCTGGGTCAAAAGGAGAGTAAACTCTGAAGGCTTCACATAATCTTTCATGGAAATCAGCCAGACTCTCTTCTGGCTTTTGTAGGACTTAGATACCTTTGCCATGTTGTGGGATTTTTGGCCTCTGCTTTTACTCCCTGGAGGAAGGCGAGTCCGTATCTTTCCAGTCAGGCCCTTCCTGCCTCTGTGCTGGGGTCCCAGCAGGGCTTCTCTTCAAGTATAGTCTCCTGTACCCAAGCCTCAACGTCTAGATGCCCATCTGCTGCCTGAGTCTGCAGCCGTTTTCTGGCTTCGGTGATAATTTGTCAGCACTCTTCTGCCAAAGTTTGGAAGTGAGTTTGGATTATGGATTCCAGGAGATCCGTCATCATCTGGGGTGGTGTGTGGTGTTTCTGGTTGAGGAGGTCAGTAGTGGAGAACAGTTGGTAGTAGAAAACCGATCCCCCCACCTCTTGTAGGGTCTCCTAGAAGCCTATTCTCTGGGGATCCCTGGTTTCCTGCAGTGGAATCTGCATTGCCACTGGGGCCTCGGACCTTGAGCCACAGACCTAAGACATCTTCCTACTGGCTCCGGTGTCCCTGGTTGGGGCAGGCTGGCTGCTGGCTGAGGTAAGACTGACGGGGGTGGACTGTCAGGCAGGAGGGATTCCCCTCGCTTGATTGATAGGGCGCTGGGGACATATGGTGGTGGAAATGGAGGGACTTCTTCTGAATTTTCTTGGAGGATGGGGGGCGGTTTTTTCTGCTGTGAGGGCTTCTCAGCCTGTGCCACTAAGACCCCATGTTGTCCCTTACTATTAACACAGAACCAGACCCAAGGAGGCTCGACTTGGGCTATCTCCAGCCACTGATCAATATATGGGAATTGATCTGGGTGGCCAGGGCTTCCACTAACTACTTTATAAACAGCTCAGACTGTGGGGATATCTAGGGTGCCCTCAGTGGTAAGCCTATACCAAATGCAGGCCATTCTAATTCACAGAGGGTATGTAACTTCCTGGGGGTCAGTTTGATACCATGGGCACTTGAAAATCCCTTTTTAAAATTCTTAATCATATATTCCAAAACAGTTGGTTTTGAGGAATTTCCCCCCATCCTGGGATTCCAGATGGATCCCTCCTAATGTACAGTGTTGCAGGACCAACACAAGGGAAGAGGTCACTTTGTCTGCCTGGCCGCTCCCTCTCAGGGACTTCGACACTTCTTAGCATTGGCAGGCCAGTATAAACCCCTGACTCGGATCAGGCGTCTGTGGACCTGATTCTGCCTTGAGCCATATGAAGTCATCACAGAATCTAGGGTAAGACCCACTCAGGCTGTGTAGCCAAAACCGTGCATCATAGACACTCACACGTTCAGACAGATTGCAGACTTCCACCCAGGACTTCCCTGTCCTGCATGGTGACTGTGTCACTCAGGACGTGATCAAGCTCCCCTTCACCTCTGGGGTGGGCCTGAACGTGGTCCTGGGTCTCCACGGACACTTAACCCAATCCAATGACCTGTCCTGGCAGCATTTTCTGATTCCCCCTGGAGTCTCTTCGAGTGCAGTGGTAACCAGCTATTGAGCCTGGTGAGCATTGGGGTCCAGTGAAATCACCAGCAGAGCACCTTCCTTTCCGTCACAGGGCCCACAAAGAATGGCCTCTGACAACGGTGGCTCAAGGAGCCAGCGGGGCTGTCAAATTCCCGGACAGTGCACCAAAATGTTACAGCAAATGCTCGGTGCCCAGGAAGAGACAAGCCACACACCCTTGGGGAATCAGGAAAGACTGATTCGCACACCGGTGCTGGCCCAGCAGAGTCACCTCCAAAGGCTGAGCCCCGAACCTTGGTATCGGCCTTGTTTTATAGCTGATGGTAGGGGGTTGAGAGAAAAAAAGACAAATGGGAGGGGCCACCTATCAGTGGCACTACGCAGGCAGTTGGTGGATGCAGGAGGCAAGCAAGATTACAGAAGCCAAAAGCACGCAAGGGGAGTATCGGACCTCGGACATCTGGCTGGCCTCTTTTATCTTGCTTTTATCAGCTTTTCTTCTCAATATCAGTATGATCGTGGATAAGAATATCTATAATAATATATTATTGAATAGGATTCAACATACGATAAAAATTATCATACTGTTGGGCCCATAATCCATCTCTGCAATTTTGTCTTAACAAAATAATGCCATAATTTTTGATGCAGAAAGATGTTTAGCACAGGACAATGTTGCATTTGACGGCTTGCAAGATGGCCTGCCATGATTGATCTCATCCTTCTGATGTTCATGTTCTTGGGTAATTCCCTCTCATTGTACGGGGGCTGAACCTGGTGATTCACTTCTGCTGAAGAGAAGTAAAAGATTAAGTTATGAAAAGACTGTGGCTTCTGTCGGGGTAGCTGCCATTCTCTTTATTTTTTAACACACAGTAAATTAGATTTTAACTACATCTGACATCAGTCTTCTTCTCACCTCAGAAATATATTGGGAGGAAATATTCAAAGTAATGACACACTTTGTCTTTGAGTATTAGGTGTATGTGTGTGATTTGATCTGCTTTTTGTATTTTTCTATTTCCTGTTGAGATCATTATATATATATTTTTACAATGGGGAAACATGTAGAAAGAGCAAGAGAAATAAAAGAACAAAAAAGAAAAGGATAAGGTACATGTAGGTGTTTAAACACGGGTAGCATTTGAGAAGTATTTGATTACTTAGGAGGAAAAACTTGTGAATTTGTGTATGTCTCGTTAAATGCTTCCAAGGAAAATATATAATTTGATTTAAGATTATGTAATATTTAGAATTTTATTGTGATCATATGTCATATAAGAAAACAAAAACTGGGGGCTCCTGGGTGGCGCAGTCGGTTAAGCATCCGACTTCAGCCAGGTCACGATCTCACGGTCCGTGAGTTCGAGCCCCGCGTCAGGCTCTGGGCTGATGGCTCAGAGCCTGGAGCCTGTTTCCGATTCTGTGTCTCCCTCTCTCTCTGCCCCTCCCCCGTTCATGCTCTGTCTCTCTCTGTCCCAAAAATAAATAAACGTTGAAAAAAAAAAAAAAAAGAAAAGAAAACAAAAACTGGATGAGATGTCTGTAGAAAAGTACTGGTGAGTTTTTACCTGGTACTTGCAGGGGCAATGCACCGTGTAAATCCATAGTAATGTTATTGATGACAATTTAGAAACGGTTTAGTCTGAGTCCTATAATAATTTAGGCAACAGACTACTAGCACATCTTTTCTAGTTTGTTTCCACCAGATCTGAACTTTAACAAGTGAAGACTTTTGAGTTGTTGGTCTTATTTGGTGATAGGATTTTTGTAAATTGTAGTCAGTGATGCTTAGCTGTCTTGCCTTCTTACTGTGGGTTTACCTTCTCTATTCCAGTCATTTCTGTAACATGTTGATGCCATCCACGATGGTTGATAATCTCCTATGGGGCTCTCCTTTGGAGTCCACTTCAGGTCACCGCAGTATGAGTGTCTAGACAAGGGCTGGTGAGCAGAGACATTAAATTGCTTCAAGTTGGTTGGGATCAGATACCTTTTCTCCTGCCAGAACTAAAACAAAGCAGGGTTTTGGATTGGTTTATTTTTTCCTTGTTCTTTTGATATTAGCAGTTATTAGCTGACATTGTTTTTGGAAAAATAGGTTTGTTTTTCTTTTCCAACTTTTAGGCCTTTTTGTTCTTTTGTTCTTACCTAAAGCACTTGGCTAAGATATGAGTTCATTACATGCATTTCTGTGATGCTCACAACTTTCATTCTTTGTATTTTATTTTATTTTCTGAATTGATGAAACCAAATGGAATAGTCTCCAGAGTCCCACATTTACTAGAATTCCAAGTTTTCACAAATGTGTCCATACTAAAACATATGCATCTTTCTGACAGCAAATACAATTTCAGAGGCCACTTTTGGGGGTTACCATTTTTCATACACTCATGTTTCAGACAATATTAGTAGAGTTTTGCTTCTAAAATTCAAGAGGAAGAGAACATTAAACTCTACTAAATGCTCAGGATAAATTCCATTTGTCTGTGTGCATATTTGTTTCTAAGTGAGGTTATTTAAGGGGGAAGAGTCATAATTGAAAAGAGCATATAATGTTCTCTTGTCTGTACTTACTTAGTTTTAAGAAAAACTGATTGCTTTTAGAATCCATTTTCTTGTAAAAAAAAAATCACATCATAAAAAGAATATTTCCTTTATTTTGACAAGCTTTTCTCTTCCTACAGCCTTAGAGCCCCTATGTGTGGACATTATAATGGGCTAAAATACTTGTATTCTTTTTAATCTATACAATGATGCATATACATTTTCCCCACTGAGTCTTAAGAGCTGCTTCAGTTTGAACAGTGTAGTAATTTTGCATTTTCATTTTCTCTGATTTAACCGATGTCTATAAATAAAGGCTGAAGCTTACTTTAAAAATAATAAACCCATTATCACCGTGTGGTGGAGATAACGTATTATCATTACAACCATTAACAGCTGCTGGTGTTAATAATACATATTTTCTGCTTCATCCCAGTGCAACCTACATTTGAAGGAAAAGATTGAAGTATACAGTCTTTTAAGCTTATTCTCTCGATGTGTCGTTCAAAAGGAAAATAATTGTTAAAAGATCCTGCAAGGACATTGTTTGGGTTGAAGTCAGTATTGCAAGGTAGTGGACTGTGCTCATTTAAGTACACTTGTGATTTGCTGAGAATTACAGAGCAGCTGGTCCTCAACCTTCATCAACTGTAGCTACACCACCCAGTGGAGGAGAGAGGTTACTGTAGCTCCCCACTCCAGCAAATTTCTACAGAACGCAAGTGACAGAAAAACCATTATAGGGTTGACCTTGAGTCTTTTGTACTTCATTTGGAAGCACAAGTGAATCATTCATAGGTTTATATATTTAACTATTATCAGTTCCTTATGATGGACCACAATGGATGGGACACCTGAAGAACGCACATTTGAGAACAGTGTAACATATGACCTTGGACTTGACTCAGCTCCTCCTGTGTATAGTTCTCTTGCCTGTTTATTTGGAATGGAAAGAGGAAAGAAAGGAAACCTCTGCACCTCATCCTGACACGTGGCCTATACATGGATGTATATGCAAAAATTAATAAGAAGGAAATACGTTTTTAAAATGAAGTGTTTGCTTTGTATTCACATTTCACCGTCTCCCGTCTCCCCAGCCAGTATGACATCTCACTGCTGGCTTTCTCCTCCCTTCTCCAGTGTTCAAAAATAATTTAGATATTTCTTTGTTTGGTACCCTGTATGCAATTTTGAACCTATTTTAGTTTCATGACTCTGTAATTCAGCAGTAATGATTGTCATCCCAAACGTGTTGTGTGTGTGTGTGTGTGTGTGTGTGTGTGTGTGTGCACGCACGCACGTGCATGTATGTGTACTTTGTTGCCTTTCACAGAGATTTTTAACTGATTATTTCATGGGATCAATCTGCGTATGTAGCAGTTATTCTCATTTCAGTGATTTAGGGATGTGAGATCAGCACTCCTGAGACCTGTTTTCCCACGTGCTTTGTCAGCCTCTGGATCTGTAGTGGCATTTGTGGATTTGGCCTTATTGCTCAATTAGACAGACTTCCCATAGATGTAGAAAGCTTTCTTCTTGGCAGTTGTTTTTTATGAGCAGAAGTCACACTAATTATGAAACCAGCAAATAGACAGTTAAAAATGTGTAGGTTATAGATGGTTTTATAGAGCTAGACTTCACTGAGCCTCTCACTGCAAATTAGTTCCCTTTTTAAAAGTTTATTTTGAGACAGAGAGAGAGAGAGCGCACACACACAAAGGAGGGACAGAGAGAAAGGGACAGAGAGTGAATCCTAAACAGGCTCCACACTGTCAGCACAGAACCCTTCGCCGGGTCTGAACCCATGAACTGTGAGATCATGACCTGAACCGAAATTAAGAGTCAGACGCTTAACCAACTAAAACACCCAGGAGCCTCAAATTAGTTCCCTTTTTGCTAAATCCTGCACCTTACAATCCCTGGCTAATATGGCCCCAATTTAGTCCATAGACCTTAAATTTAATTTATCCACTCTCTGCATTTATTATTAATTCCCTGAAGAACAGTCTGTCCCTCTGGATGTTTGAGCAGTTTGCTTAAGTCAGCTTGTATGTTAAGTTTACTTCATATCACTACTCACTATCTCCCTCACTTCTCAGTTCTTCAGGAAGGAATAGCCTTTCTTCCCAACATGGTGGCTAAACACAGAAAGGTCACTTGATAACTTTATCCCAGGTCCTTCTCTCCTCCCTTCCACACCTAGAAAATACTGTCACCCTTATCTTCTACCTCCCCAACCTTTCGTTGTTGAAAGGTCATCACACCTCCCATCCGAAATCTCTTTTAACTGAATAAAATTGATCATTTTCACCCGATTTCAGCCACAGATCAAGTCACAGCTGGTCAGTGGAATGAGAAAATAAACTTCAAGTAATATCTCAGCTAAGTGTTTTTATACTCCTTTGAGCAAGGGTTTGGGGAAGAAGCCATATGAAGTGGTTTTCTTAGAGGTCAACTTTCAGATTTTTAATATGGTTATAAAGTGATGTTTTATAAAGCAGTTGGCTTTTATAGAAACTGTGTCTTGAACTTTTACTTGAGGGAATGGCTATCAACAGTTTCCCCCCAGAGGTACCGTGAAATGGACTGGCATACACAGACCGCCGTCTCCCTCCGAGTAGAACTGCCCAACATGATAAGGTACCACCATGATTTTATTTCTTACCCACTTGAAGGTTTAAGAAGCAAACTCAGGAGAAATTAGACACTCCTTGTAATTTAATCCAACTCAATAAATGTGTACCAAGCTATTGTTCCTTTTTATTCTGTGCCTTTGCTGTTGTGAGAAGGGGTTTCCAGGTGGAAGGGTAACAAAAATAACCAAGGTTCCATTTCTGCCCTCAGACAGATTTGAAATAGATAAATCACTAGTGTAGCTGAACATTCACAGATGACCACAGAAAGTTTCCTTCACAGCTGTTTGCCCATAGTTTTACCATTGTGTAGAAGTTTGTCTCTAAAGACAGACTTTGGTGATCATAAAATTAGCATCATCACCTACAGCGCTGACCTCAGCACCTGGGACTTGGCATTTACTAAGATCATTTGTTGTCCATTAGGAATTCTCAGCCTACTGTACCATGTAGCCAGTTACTTGCTGCTTGTTTATTAAAACCGGTTTAATAAATCAACAAAACGATGACTAGCAACCCAGTATTGCCAGCTGTAAAAGTGAAGGTGCTGCTGTCATCTGCCAAGGATATAGTTGAACAGGTCGTTAGCCCCTCAGGTGATCCCCCATTGTTAAATCTGGTCCCTGCTAGAGCACCTTTTGACAGCTGAAAAATGCTACTGGGGACAAAGGGAATCTGAGCAGACCATCCATCATCCCTTCCTCCTATTCTTAAGGTCACTTGCCCTCAGTGTATACCACCCAGGGAGAGCAAACTTGGTCTCCATTGCCCAACCAAGCTGAACCAGTTGCTGAACCTCTAAGTGATTATTCCTTGTTTATGTTTAATTTCACTTTGAAGGTGGAACTGACTGCATTAGTGTCAGAGATATAATTTTCCCAAAGAAATAGTTCTGTCCTATTGCTTCCTTGATAACAATACACTTCTGAAACCAAGCATTTGTGTCCATGAACAATAAAGAAAGTCTAGGTCTTGAGTTGGTGACCTCGTTTCTATTGTTAACTCCCCTGTCAAGGGCCTTCTCCTCCTTGAAGTTATTTTAAAATCTGATCTCACAGCAACAGACTCAGTTTCACATGTGAATTTGGTGGGCTACTTCTAAGGGAAAATTATTTTCGCTAAAAGGAGAAGAGCACGAAAAACATAAAGCACGATTTAGGTGACTGGGCCCATTACTAGTCATTAAAGTATTATTTAGAGAAAAATAATCCTGTCTTCTCTGATAAAAGACAAAACCTTTTTGTTCAACCTTACTATGATAAGGCCAATAAGCAGGAAGAGATCCTATTGTGAATTACATCCCTAATGTTATTCTATTATTTCTAATGTCTTTGAAAATTTTTTTTAATGTTTTTATTTATTTTTGAAGGAGAGAGAGAGACAGAGCAGGAGCGGGGGAGGAGCAGAGAGAGAGGGAGACACAGAATCAGAAGCAGGTTTCAGGCTCTAAGCTGTCAGCCCAGAGCCCAATGCAGGGCTCGAACCCACAAACTGTGAGATCATGACCTGCGCTGAAGCTGGACGCTCAACTGACTGAGGTACCCAGGTGCCCCTCTAATGTATTTGAAGTGGGCAAGTGATCCTTGGTCAAGTAGATACCTTTTGCTACTGATTTCATTTTATTTTCATTTATTTATGAATTTTTATATAATTTTAATTTTCCCTCACTTGTTACCCAGCCGAAATATTACCTTCTTTGTCCAGGCTAAATGATTAAATTTCCACTCCCATGAACACTTTTAGGGCCCTGCCTTCTTTTTTAGTGAAATTTAGTCACAATACTTGTATTTATGTATTTATTGTTCCAATGTCTGGCCCCCACTGCTGGAGTATAAGCTGTAGGAAGACAAGGATTATGGTGTATATACCAGCACCAGACGTTTCATATATATTCACTTACTGTAATTCCACTTCTGGATATTTATCCAAAGAAAATAAAACACCAACTCAAAAAAGTACATGCACCACTATATTCCTTCTAGCATTTTTACAATAGCCAAAATATAAAAAATAAACTAAGTATCCCATTGGTGGATGAATGGGTAAGGAAACTGGTGTGTGTGTGTGTGTGTGTGTGTGTGTGTGTGTGTGTGTGTGTATACAGTGGATTATTACTCAGCAATAAAAAATGAAATCTTGCCATTTGTAGCAACATGGATGGACCTTGAGAGCATTATGCTAAGTGCAATAAGTCAGGCAAAGAAAGACAAATACCATATGACCTTGTTTGTATGTAGAATCTAAAAACAAAAACAAATAAATAAAAAAAAAAAAACCCTAAAATCCCAGGCTCGTAGATACAGAGAATAGACTTTTGGTTGCCCAAGGTTGGGACTGCAGGTGGGGGTGGTAAAATGGGTGAAGATGGTCACAGGATTCAAATTTCCAGTTATAAATAAGTCATGGGGATATAATCTACATCGTGGTGACTAGTTAATAATACTCTGGTGCATATTTGAAATTTGCTAAGACAGTATATGTTAAAAGTTCTCATCACAAGAAAAAAAAGTATAACCATGTATGTTGACCATGTTAACTAGACTTATTTTGGTGATTATTTTCCAATATATATAAATACTGGATCATTATATGTGCACCTGAAACTAATATAATGTTTTATGTCAATTATACTTCAATAAAATAAGTTCTAATTATAAAGCATTTACTGCCTATGACAGTGTTTCTCAATAATGTCAGATTTAACAACCCTTTTATTACAAATAATCTCTCATGCTCCCTTTAATAGCCTATTTTGTTTATCTATTGCAGTGAAAAAGCATCCCAAACAGCAGTCAATCAACCAATCAGTCAATCAATCAAATTAATAGTAAGGAATGTCTTGTTATTAACGAGTCAAATATTTATAAATGAGATGTTTTGATTCTAGAGAAAAGTTTGTTTCCTTAAGTATGATAAGTGTGTTTTTCACAGTCTTATTTCAATATTTTTTTACTCAACAAATTCTTGCTCTTAGATAATGCAAAAGTAAATTTCAGATAAGTCCACATCTACATTCTGAACAAATGGAGTTTGAAATGACTTTTAGTTATTTGTGCACAGGGACTTTATTAGCATTTTGAGTAGTAATCAGAGGAGTCTTCCAGCCAACAAGTCCTTTCTTGTATGTCTGTTTGCTTATTTTGTTTGTAATTGTATAAACCAAACTTAATGATCATAGGTGCTAACATGATTCTGGGTTTTATAAGTAGTGAAATAACCGTGATGATGGAATTTTGTTGTTTGTTCCCGTGCTTGTTTTGTTTATTCGTTGTTTAGCTCAGGAAAATGTACTCTAAAATACTAATTTGGCAGTCCTCTATTCATGTGCATCACCCTTCAAGTGGATCCCCCTTAACATATTCTGTTACCCTCTAGTATGGAATCTTTCATTTAGCAGCTGTGTGTTGGTTATTTTCAGTGAGTCAGTTAATAAATGGGTTGTGTTCTAGATTACAGGAAGGCAGGATCTTCTGGAACTAGAATTCCTCTCTGTACATCAAACTCTGAGCTTACAGTAACATTTTACAGGTTTCAACTTGAGGCTAAATGTCTTGTATTTTATACTGTATGAAACCCTACTAGCCCTGATGTTAAGTGCTACCCTGCTGTCCAGTGAAGATTTACTTCATTTTCAAGATTCCTGATATTAATTCTAGGGATAATTAATACACTTGAAAAATAAGTGTGAGTTCAGTGACAGTCACTGTGTCTTATTCTGTGTTCCCAGAATGTTGCCAACTGCAAGAAGGCAATACCAAATAAGAATAGGAAACACTTCACCCGGTAATTAGAAAGACAAGTTAAATTTATGAGTCAATTAGGAAGCCATAGATCATAGTAATCTTATATGGCATTGACTTTAAAACTAAAGAGCACTTAATCAGATGTGAAATGATTATCTGATGCACGGTGAGGAAGAAAGAGCGGTGATTACGCGTGGGTACAGGGAGCATATTCTTGGAGGCAGGGATAAGTGTTGGAAGGGTGGAAAAGAAAGAATAAGGTCTTTTAGACCGAATGATCAAGCAGGGGAGGATGGTAAAAAGATTGTTCAGGTTGTAAAAAAGGAGAGTGATAAGTAAGATCATCTAGTAAGAAGGGGTCAAATCGCAGAGTCCAAGGAAAACTTGTGTCACCTTCCTATCTGCTGTTGCACTGAAGTGATGTTCATTTGGAGTTTTCCATCAAACAATGAGAGCACTGATAGAGCTGAGGTGATAGTGGTCGTATTAGTAATGCCCAACAGTTACTGAGCGTTTAGTATATGCCAGCTTCTTGCATTTTTTGTGGTTTTTTTTACCTGCACGCATTGTTACTATAATCTGTTTCATAGCTAAGGAAAGGAGGCTTAGAAGAGGCTCATAATTTACCCAAGAACACAGAGCTAGTATGTTACAAAGTCAGAATTTGAGCCCAGGCAATTTTACACAGTAGTTCACATTCTTAAATACTTCCTGTATCCATCTGGCCAATAAATATCTGCAGAAAGTGGCAGTTCCGAGGTACCATCCTACACTTTTAGTAAGGACATTGCTATCTGGAGTCCATCCAAAGTAGGATAATTGGGATAATAAAGAATCCTGGAATCTTTGGGAATACGATAGAGACATCAAGACGATAATCAGGTTTGTGAGAAACAGTGATAATTTTTGGCCTTCTGTACACACCCTTTGTTCTCTTCTTCATTAGTCACAGTGGATTGAATTCCCTCACCGGTACATATTATAGAGATTTGGGGGAATTAGGTAGAAATGTTTGGCAGATCACACGATTATCCGTGATGGGTGAGACTATGTTTACCAGTGACAAAAGAGTTCCTAAGAGGTGTCCTTCAGTGGTCATTTTTGAATGAGGTAACATTGGCTTTTATATTCCACTCAAGCACTTCTTGAAGATTGAGTACAGAGGAAACAAAATCATGGCACCCCAGTGTCTATACTTGATTGTGAGCCAAACACAGGAGATCCTTGAGAGCTTTCAGGAAGTGGGAGAAGAGGAGGGAGGTACTGGTGTGTTGTTAGTATCAGTGCTGCTATTGGTGAGGAACTAAACAATAGAAATCTGGCATGTCTCCTGTTCTAGACTCTGAACCATTCTAAAATATAGCACTTGTTTAATAGTAGTGTTTCAGGGGCAAAACAGCCTTCAGTATGGGAGGGCGTCTGTTCCCAGATGGATTCCGATGTCAGAAATAGTAAAGTATCTAAAGGATTCTGTCTTCGAAGAGAGGAGATAAGAAGGAAGTTCCACCCCAGTCTTTACAAAATCTTGTGGTGGGTGAAGGAGAGAAAACTAGGCACATTTTGGCAAAGGCAGTATATTTTGTGGGCATTTGGGCTTTGAGAGTTGAAGGAGAGATGTGGAAGAGAATCAAAAGCGAGGCATAGAAAGGACAAAGACGAAGTTAGTGGATGTAAGGAAAAGGGAATTCTAGTGTGTGGACTTGAGAGTTCTTATCAGTTCATCCTAAACTCTAAAGGAGGCTGCGTGAGGGGCACCTAGGTGGCTCAGTTGGTTAAGCGTCCCACCCGTGGTTTGGGCTCAGGTATGATCTCATGATTTCGTGAATTCGAGCCCTTGCCGGGCTCTGTGCTGACAGGGCAGAGCGTGCTTGGGCTTCTCTCTTTCTGCCTCTCTCTGCCCCTCCCCCATTCATGCTGTCTCTCTCTCAAAATAAATAAACTTAAAAAAAAATTTAAAGGAGACTGCATGAAATTCTTTCTCAGGGTACACCCATTAACCATCCTCAAATAAGATTCAATCAGCTGTGGCAGCCCAATTCAAGGAAACCTGCCTTCTGCAGCCTAATCAGTCTGTCTCCAAAGGCTATGGCCACATCACCCTATCTCCTGTTCTCAGTTCTAGAGGCTTCAGCCTGATGTGATGAGCGTCCTGGTGAACTTTTGACTTTTGACTATACCTCGTGGTATAGATGAGGCAATGTGAACACTATACATGATTTATGTGTCAGCTGTCATCCCCTTTAATAAGATATGCGGACAATAAAAAGATATCATTCTAAGTAGGTGGTGAAGTAGCTATTAAATGGGGGTTTTAGCATTTATAAGGAGATATTCTTAGTTGACCTATACCTTTGAAATCTTTTTCTCACTCTCTAGATCATGTTCACCACTGGATTACAAAATGAGTAAAGGCAACCTGACTTTCTGGCCATCAACTTACTCTCTCCCCACATCTCAACCCAATGCTAGAGACATTGTAGGAGCTTTGTCAATTTCTTTTGAATGTTCTTTCCTCTAATATCCCTGTCATACTTTATTGTTCCCAAGGCTATATAAAATAAAAAAAGTAAGTTTTGGAGCTTAGTCTGTGAGAGTCCAGTAGAGCTGAGAGACACTCCTGTTTTCCATTTACCTGCCTCTTTTGAGTAAACTTCTCCCTACCTTGGAGAAATGTACATATATCTAAGCTCATTAATGTGTAAATCTTCACTGATTTAATTCTAAGAATTGGAAATGCTTCTCATTGAAATGTTCAGCTCCTAAACATAACCCACAATAGGCTTTTTAAAAGCCCATTTTAATTATTTTTCAGTCCCCTTTATTCCAAAAGATGCAATTCAGTTCTGACAGTGTCACTGTCCCCTAATTAAATTCTTTGAATTTGCAGCTCTTCTTCTCAATCTTCATTTATCCACGAGAGCCAAATTTGACCTAGATATGTAGTAGGGATGACCAAACATTGACTTTCTGACCCCCATTCTTTTCCGTGTTGCTTAATTCTCTCTCCTTGTTGTAGTACTAAAAAGTTTACAGAAACACGACACAGTGCAACAAGAGCCCGGTGCTGGCGGTGTCCCCCATGACTGGCATGTATTACTTGCGTGTGCATTTAGTGCATTGGTGCAAGAATGTTTCCCTGGGGTTTCCAAAACAGATGATGCAGTTGGGGCTATGATCGATGAAGAGGTGTTTCCAAGGTCCCGTACCTAATTTGGAGCAAAGACCCAAGTCTGCCACTTGACTACTAGTGAAATGTTTTATATGCTTGCTTCTTCGTGCTTTTTTTTTTGTTTGTTTTGTTTCGTTTCTTTTTTAAAAAAAATTTTGTATTTATTTTTGAGAGACAGAGCACAAGTTTGGTGGGGGGGGGTGGGGTGTAGAGAGAGATGGAGACACAGAATCTGAAGCAGGCTCCAGGCTCTGAGCTGTCAGCACAGAGCCCAACGCGGGGCTCGAACTCACAAACCTCGAGATCATGACCTGAGCCGAAGTCGGATGCTTAACCGACTGAGCTACCCAGGTGCCCTGTTTCGTGTTGTTTTTTAAGTGAAGGAGGATTGTTTGGGGAAATATAAAAAGGCCTCCTTTTAGCCTGGGGTTGGGGTCCTGGTGTACTATAGTAGTGAAATCTGAGGTACCCTCAAGGTGGCAGGACATGGGGTACATGGCCATGTACCATGTTGGGTAAGAGTTGGGGCTTTATGGTCAAGTAGAACTGGATTTAAACTCTAGCTGAGACCTCAAGCAGCCATTGGTCCTATAGGGCAAGGTACTGACCTCCAGGCCCTCCAATGTCAACACCTGAATTTTGGTGAGGATGACAGGACCAAATACCTATGATGCGCCTAGTGTTATAGCTGACACAGTGCCATGTCTTTAACAAAAAGTTAACTTACATGTTTATCTCAGTTAATGGATTACTGACAAACCCATAGGTGTCTGAAGATAAAATCAGGCTCATGGCAGTAGAACAGGAAGCATTAAATAGCCTTCTTTCTTATTATTCTCTAGTTGGAACATACACTAAGCATGTATGTGTGTGTAGCTATTTCTATGGTTGTTTGGCTTTTACTATATCCTCTTACATAAAGGAAGGTTGGCTTTGGAAATATAAAAAGAATTCTTTAGCATACATCTAGGTCATGTTGTAGCATGGAAACTTTTGGGGCTTCCCCTGTTGAACGGTGGCAGGCACAGGGACATCCTGCCCCTACAGAGGTGGCAATAAACGAGGAACGGGGCTCCAGGAGGAGAACACTGAGCAGCAGGAGAGATCGCCCCTGGAAGCAGGGCTTGGGGCTTCACATTTCAAAGTCTGCCACCATGTTTACCTCCAGGATCCCTTGATGTACTGTGGATCAGAATGGAGGGGTCTTGTGGTTAGACTTTGGTACTGGTCACTTGTAGGTCAGAGAAGGGTAAAGTTCACTATCATGTGGAATAGGGATTCACCTCACTTTTTATCAAAGCCGCTCGATTAAAAGCTTTTGTAGCAGAATAAAGCTTTTGTAGTGGGACAAAGCTATGTTGAAATCCTGGTGTGTCCGTTGACTAGCTGCTGGTGCTTGTAAGCTGCTTCATGAATCAGTTCTCCTGTCTCTAAAACTAGTGTAATTAATAATAGATAAATCATACCCCCTAGGCATTTGGTAAAGATTTATTTGTTAACTGAACAGTGTCTAGCAATAATAGCTAACAATTACTGAATACTTACCTTACCCCGTGCTAGGCTTAGTGTTTTTACTTGAATTATCACATGTAATCCTGGTACCAACTTTGTGAGGTAGGTACTATTATCATCCCCATTTTATAGATGAAGAAACTGAGGCCTACAGAAGTTAAGTAATTCACATAGCTAGTAGCTGATAGAACCAGTACTTGTGGGTCAGAGGTCTAAATCGGATTCTCATAGGTAGAATTTTATATCTCCTCAAAGTCCGGATTATATGTTATGTATCTTTGTATCTTGCCTCCTCTTTTTGACCTCTGGAACCAAAACAGCATTTTGTTGTATGTTGTATGAGATTCCTTAATATAAGGATTAAAGAATAATTTAGAAACAATTATAGCCTTGACAATGTAATGGGCTACCATGCAAAGGAGGAAACTCTTTGTCTTTGAAAAGGTTCAAGCTGTGGCTGGCTGACTTCTCAGGTCCTGTCCGACTCTAATGGTTCATTTATGGTTAATTAATGTCCTTGGCATGTCCACGTTACATAAGGCGCCTTCCTCTGCTGGAGGAGAGGGGAAAGAGAACCCGTCTGGGGGTTATGTGTTAAATGGTTCAGCCTTCACTCTTACAAAGTTAAGTCTCTTACACAGGATCCTACCAAATGTTATTGTCTAGCTTTACTAAAGGAGCAAATTCTCATTTCTACTTTCATGTTTGGTTTTAAGAAGCTGGTTTAGTCCCTTGTTAAAAAGTATTATGACCATGATGTAGCACCATTATTAAGAAATGTATTATACAGTATGATTGTAGTGTCGGATGAATTTATGTGAATTATTCCATATTTGAGAAGGAACCACTTGGTAGCTATTCTGAGTAAAGTTGTTCATGGGAAGGAAATTGCAAATGTACAGTTTTTCCCACCCCTCTTCAAAAGTCTTCTCATTGTCTAGGCAGCTAGTAATGGTGATTGCCCTGAAAATAAGATTACTGTGGTACTTCCTAGGTATTCCATATCTTTAATTTCTAAAATCTTTGCCATATGAAACATTTATGGAAAAGCGTACAATTAAACTAGGTATGTTGAAAATTTATGCTTACATTGGTGAAACATCAAAATTTTATGGTAGTGCTGTTTTTTTCTGGAGACAAGAATTCTCTTTTCCCCAATTTTTCATGACTCATCCTTTCTCAACTCATCTTTCTTATCCTTTGAAATTTCCTCTTCAGAGAATCAAAAAAGCTTTCTTCATCATTTTTTTTCTCCAATTCACAAGAGCTCCACTTTTAAGTGGAAGAAATAATGTTAGTTTTTCCACAGGGATTGATTATAAATTCCTTCTCTGTGCTGAATTACACTGGCCTCTAGTGGATACCTGTCACAATTATGTTTCATATCGATCTTTCCTTAACTCACTTACTGTAACACTATACCACATATTTTAATAATTTTCAAGAATCTATATTAAGCACCACAGTCAGAATTATCAGAAGTTCGAAGGAGATTCAAGCATGCAGTTGATTAAACTTTATGGGGATAGTCCCATACTTGTCAATGTTCTTAACAAATTTAGATTATTTGCTGGAGTTTTGTAAGATGGAATTGTGATGTTAATGCCACGGTATTTCTCATTTAACACACATTGTACCTAAGACATTTGTAACATCTTTTTTAGAAAACAACCCAAATACTCTCTTCAGCTAAATAAGATATTAATGACATATCAAATTATCTTATATCCATAAAAACAAAGCATAGCTGACATGTTCCAAAGGAACATCATCACAGTGGAGTTTACACTCATATAAAATTTAAGAAAAACATCCTCTTACTAAGTATAAATCCATGTCACTTCCTTGGACTTGGCAGTTTAATAAGCATATCTCACTATGACAGAGGATGACAGTCTTCATTCTAATACACAGTCAATAAATGGTAAAACTACATCCATATTTATTTGGTGATCTGCTATAAATTCAAGTGTTAAGTATTTTCTATTGAAACAACTCAATTTCATCCTATTTTTAATAAAGCTGCTTAAACCATTACTGAAATCTACTCTTTTTTTTTTTTTTTTTCAACGTTTACTCATTTTTGGGACAGAGAGAGACAGAGCATGAACGGGGGAGGGGCAGAGAGAGAGAGGGAGACACAGAATCGGAAACAGGCTCCAGGCTCTGAGCCATCAGCCCAGAGCCTGATGCGGGGCTCGAACTCACGGACTGCGAGATCGTGACCTGGCTGAAGTCGGACGCCCAACCGACTGCGCCACCCAGGCGCCCCTGAAATCTACTCTTGATTACCAATGAGCCAACAATCAAACCTCTAATTATTTGATAAATGGCACTGGATTTTATTTATATGGTGGTTTTGCCTCAGGGTCTCTCATAAGGTTGTAATAAAACAGTAAACCAAGTTTACTGTCATCTGAACTATGATGACGAACTTGATTGGTTTAGACTGGGGATCCCTTTCCAGCATGGCTCACTCACAGGCTGTTGGCAGGAGTCCTGAGTTCCTTGCTATATAGGAGCCTCATTTAGGCTCCTTGAGTGTCCTTATGACATGACTTTTGGATTTCCCCAGAGTGAGTGATCAAGGATAGAGAGGAGAGAGAAAGAAAGTGGGAGAGCGAGAAAGACAGAGAGAGAGAAAGCAAAGAGGAAGAAGCTCCAGTGCTTTTTATAACCTCATCTTGGAAGTTGCTTCCTGCTACCATATTCTCTTATTTGAAGTGAGTCACTCAGTCTAGCCCACACTCAAGAGGAATAAAGCTCTACACATTGAAGGGAAGATATTGAAGAATTTGTGGACAGATTTTTAAAGCCACCAGAGAAGATAATCATCATGGGAGGATTTGGCCCTTCAGGTTGGATTGGTATGCATAGAAAAGGTGTTTCAGAGGCAAGGGAATTAAAAGCAAAAATGAACTATTGGGACCTCATGAAGATGAAAAGCTTCTGCACTGCAAAGGAAACAATCAACAAAACTAAAAGGCAACCAACAGAATGGGAAAAGATATTTGCAAATGATATATCAGACAAAGGGCTAGTATCCAAAATCTATAAAGAACTCACCAAACTCCACACCCGAAAAACAAATAATCCGGTGAAGAAATGGGCAGAAGACATGAATAAACACTTCTCTGAAGAAGACATCCAGATGGCCGACAGACACATGAAAAGATGCTCCACGTCACTCCTCATCAGGGAAATACAAATCAAAACCACACTGAGATATCCCCTCACGCCAGTCAGAGTGGCTAAAATGAACAAATTCAGGAGACTGTAGATGCTGGCGAGGATGTGGAGAAACGGGAACCCTCTTGCACTGTTGGTGGGAATGCAAACTGGTGCAGCCGCTCTGGAAAACAGTGTGGAGGTTCCTCAAAAAATTAAAAATAGACCTACCCTATGACCCAGCAATAGCACTGCTAGGAATTTACCCAAGGGATACAGGAGTGCTGATGCATAGGGGCACTTGTACCCCAATGTTTATAGCAGCACTCTCAACAACAGCCAAATGATGGAAAGAGCCTAAATGTCCATCAACTGTTGAATGTATAAAGAAATTGTGGTTTATATACACAATGGAATACTGCTTGGCAATGAGAAAAAATGAAATATGGCCCTTTGTAGCAACGTGGATGGAACTGGAGAGTGTGATGCTAAGTGAAATAAGTCATACAGAGACAGACAGATACCATATGTCTTCACTCTTATGTGGATCCTGAGAAACTTAACAGAAGACCCTGGGGGAGGGGAAGGAAAAAAAGAAGGTTAGAGAGGGAGGGAGCCAAACCATAAGAGACTCTTAAAAACTGAGAACAAACTGAGGGTTGATGGGGGGTGGGAGGGAGCCGCGGGGTGATGGGTATCGAGAAGGGCACCTGTTGGGATGAGCACTGGGTGTTGTATGGAAACCAATTTGACAATAAATTTCATATTTAAAAAAAAAGAAAGGAAAAGCAAAGGTGTTTCAGGCTACACACAAGGACTTGAGCTAGGACGTTGCACTGGGGTGACAGGTGTATTGGGGACAGCGTGCAGGGCAGGGAGTATGGCAGGGTAGCTTTGGAGCCACGCTAGGGGTCTGCCACTCTCCAGATGTATGACCTTGGGGATGCCTCCTAACATCTCTGTGTTGGAGTGCTGTCTATAAAAGAGAGAAAAACATCACTTTCCTCATAAGATCATAGTGAGATAGAAGTGAGTGAGCCCATCTAAAATACTTAGAAAACCGCTTGGCGTCTTAAAAAGTGATCAGCAAGCATTGGCCAAACTGCTTCTGGCATAGCAGTATTGTTACCATATGTGGATTCACACTCTAACTCTTCATTCCACTCTTCCTTAGCCTAAGAAATCCTGCTGGGATCTCGTCTTCAAACTTGCTAAATTTTTCTCTGCCTTTACAGCTTTATTCTGCATCCCTCCATTTACCCATGCAACAGTTGTCCCCCTGAATATTTCTTACCATGCAGATTCTACAATCACTTGGGAGAGAGGAAAAGTCTGAAAGCTGCAGAGAGGGTGGGCATAGCAGCAGGAAGGTTTGGAGAGGACCTGCCAGGATGCTGACATGCCTGGCCCCTGAGGCAGTTGCAGTCATGAAGCACTGAGGACGGATGCAGCTCTCAAATACATTTTGTCTAGTAAGCTCAGTGTTTTCGAAAATCCATACTTCTGGCTTTTGAAAATGCAAAGATCTTAGCTCACATTCCCATGGCAACAATTGGATGGAGTATGTAGCAACGGTCCCTTTAGAAAAGGCAGGTCTTCTTCAGTGTGTCAAAATCTGTTGTTTTAATCCAGGGCCTCCTGACTCATTTATTGACCTCCGTGGCCCTTGAAGGCCTTGAGTGTGCAACCCCTCTCTCCAGTTAAAAGGCTGGCACTCTGCAGTTTAGTCACATGGTGTAATCTGCCGTAGGAAGGGCCTCCACCTTCAAGATCCCCCGTGCATCTCTCCATGGAGAGAACTACAGCATGAAACTGAGCAGGAATTCCTGTTCACAGACCTGACTGGGTAGAGCTTATAGTCCTCCCACCTAGCTGATAAGAACTTTGGAGGGTAGCTAGATGGCATCGTGTGGAAGGAAACTTTTTAGGCCACATGTGTGGCAGGAATGGGCATTGTGGGAGTTGTCACTCAGTCAGGGCCAACAGGAAACTGGAGTTGACTTTAGTCAACTTGAGCAACTTGAGCAACTCAGTCTTGAGCAATTAAGTCTTGAGCAAGTCAGAAAACCATCCCTAAGTTTCTAGAGTGAAAACTTGGACATGGTATTTAGGATGATCTTAACAAGAAACAAAAAGGAGTCATTTCAAGGCATTTACAAAAATGCATCTTTGAATCCAAGGGAGCTTCTACTTTGGTAAGGACATAAACAGACTTTAAATAATTCAAGATTACCTTTTAGACTTAGCACGTAAGAAAATACACACTCATTAAATAAATCCACGCCGTGGGATATGGAGCTGGGGAGATGGGTTTCTACAAACAAAGGGATTTTTATTTTTCTCCAGGTGTTTCAGAGTATAAAGGTCAGTTATGGTTATAGGGAAGAGAAGAAGAATCTCTGACATATCAGAAAAAACAAATATGTGTCTGAATCTTATGGATTCCAGTAGTATACATGCATGTCTGACCTACCAGGGGATGCTGACTTCTTAGAAAAGCTGTATAGATCTTTACATAGTTTGAGTGCTTCTGTTTCCTTTCTTATATTTTTTCCTGGTTGTTAAGCCATCCTGTATGTATTCCCTTGGGGTACTTTTTATTGTTGACTATTAACAGCTCAATGATACCGTTTATTTACTTGATAAAGCAGAATAATGTGATTTTGAGATAAATGTGAGACCACTGCTTACAACTGGGTCATTGTAGTTTCATGGAAGTTAAACATCATCTTTTTCCAAGGCTGCAGACCTACATTTTTACTTATTAGCCATCTTTTCAGGTTTGTTTTCATGTTACCTGTATTCTTCCTTTAGACAGACTGGGAGGCCACATGGGGATTGGGACTTATTGAGCCTATCTTTCATTATGCTGAAAATAAGGTTTGCAAGTCTCCTTCTAGATGGGCCTTCCTTAGTTTTTGTTTGCAGCTAATAAACCAAATAAAGCCATTTTAGTGCTGAGATGCTCGTTTTCACCTAACAAGCTATCATTTGTCATTTATAATGGACAGGACCCAAGATAATAAAGCATTTGGCTTGTTTTCCTTTCACAGCTGTACCTTGGGTGTAGATCCAGACAGTTAATGAGCAATAATTTCAGATTCTTAGGTGTTAGGCATCTCCAAAAAAGGACCAGAGAAGGAAGTATTTGATAATACTCATTAAGGTGGCTTGAGCTGTGAGTATTAACAATTTTTTTTAAACTTTTATTTCGTTGTTTAACCACAGATACGTTGTGGAGAAGGGAAAACTAAACAATTAACCTTCTAGTTCTACAAGGTTCAGATGAATGGACTTTCTCAAATTCAAGGTGGGTTGGTCAAAATAGGGTGTTGTTGCCAGTCTCACTAGGAAACGATTATTGCCTCAACTCATGGTATATGGAGAAGAATTGGCTTACAGAGAGGTGGATAGTGAAGGTGGGGGTACCAAAAGAGAAAGCCTGGGGACTGAGAACTAGTGGCCTGGAACCTCTTATATCTCTAAACCAAAAGGAAGAGAGAAGGGGGTAGTTACTTAACTAAAGAGTCCATAATGAAGGCTTTCTTGAGATCAGGGATGTTTTGTGGAAGGACGTACCCACTCAAGACAACCTCACTGGGAAGGACCTGGAGGAATGTAAACATCCTGACTCTCCCCTCCTCCATCAAAGGCTTCCCAAATGGCAGAGTGAGAAAGGAGCCCGACCATTCGTTTGTCCCTACAGTCAGCCTTCCAGGACCGAGAGGAACAAGGTGGAAAAAGGTGGGATGGGTCAGGAGGGGCACAGGGATCTAGAACATAGGTCCCAAATGACATCTTTTTTTTTTTTTTTTTTTTTTTAAGGGAGCAAGAGGGAGAGAGCACAAGCGGGGGTGGGGGGGCAAAGAGAAGAGAGGGAGAGAGAGAGAGAGAGCGCGCGTGCACGCGTGTGCGCAAGAGAGAGACAGACTCTTATGCAGTTTCCACACCCAGCATGGGGCCCATTGTGGGGCTTCATCCCATGACCCTGGGATCCTGACCTAATCCAAAATGGAGAGTCAGATGCTCAACCTACTGAGCCAACCAAGTGACCCTAAAATAACATTTTTTTGATAGTTGGTTGAGCCTGTGCCTCAAGGGATAGAATATTTAGGAATTCTTTTGTAAAGAAAGTCTAACAACTTGAAAACTCCACTGAAGTCCATAAAAGGTTAAACTACGGGTGAGAGAAGGTGTGACCAACCAATGATTTAGATCACTTTGAGGTGAAAAGTTTTGTTAAATTTCATCCTGAGCAGGCTGTGGGAAGTAATCTGCTCCAGACATGTTATTCTGACATTTCCTGAACTGCTAAATAAATAGATCAGACTTCTACACAATAGATTACAGCAAGGTCAGACAGTGATATCAGTAATTTTAGAATATTGTCTATAGCTCAGGGTGTTTTTTGGTGACAGTGACATTGGATGCTGTTAGTAGGTGAAAAATGAATTCTGTAGATTCCTCTCTTCCTGATATTAAATCTTACAGGGCTGCCCAGTTCTGCCCAGGCAATTTAGAGAAGCCCTACATCTGGTGGGATGTTGATTTTTATAATTACAAATGTTTTAATGGGTAACTTTCTTGGAGGTTTTTTGTTTCATTTTGTTTTGCTTAATGTACATGAGTTTAAACTTTTGATGCTAAGGCATACATAGTATCTTCAATGAGTGTTTTGGTGTCCATCATTAGGGGTGTGAAGTTTGAGGGTGAGGTCACTTTACTGAGATGGACAAAGGGTGGGATTTTAGGAAATAAGCCAGAAATATGTTGTCACAGAGAAAATTTGGGGCAGTGTACTGATTTTCACAAATATATAGGAAAGATCTGTTATGAGAAGAAACATATGTATGTATTTTTAAAATTATTTTACTTAAAAATTTTAATGTAAATTTTAGTGCATAATGAATAGCTTGTAACTTATGAAGATCTTGGTTGAAGCTTACATGTTGACTTTTCTGAGTTATATATTTATCCATTGGGGTTTTGATACGAATTTTTGTCAATCCTTTGTTTCTCCAGAAAACTAAATAATCTAATATATTTATCTGAACAGATGTATGAAGCATCACAGAATCATTATATGCCACCTTCATCTTACACTAGACTTGTTATTTACGGAAACAGTGGGTTTTGCTATTAACTAAATTTATCTTCATTTCTCTATGGTGTGAAGTGTGAATCTGTGTGGTCCTAAGTTTTGGCTCTGTCTGCTTAGCTAATTTTTTTTAATTGATGTCAGTCATGAATATAGGCAATGAAATCACCCATAGAAGCGTTTTTCCACCTTTCCTGTAGGAACGGTTACCCTGTGGAGACTGTTAGGTTGCAACGATAGATAGTAGACATCCAGCTTATAGATTAATAAATGGGTCTTTCACCAGGTTGCCAATTTTATGGGTATTTTCTATTTTAACTCTCTAATGAATGATGATGGAGCATACATATTCACATTCATCAAGATGACATGAATCTGAGAGGACTGGACAAAATACTACTCAGAAAGAATGTGTCAATAAATATTCTTAGTCTGCACCAATGTAATTCCCATTACAAATAAGATACAGATATTGCCTTATGAGCAGTGAGTATCCTGCTTTGAAAGCAATTATCTGTTAACCTGGGAAAGCAGTTTTGTAACTAAAATATTTTTTAACAGTCAATTCTGATAGTTGAGCTCTTAAGTGAGAATTGTATGCCTCTTTTTTTTTTTTTTTTTAAAGCCTTTAATGTTTCCTGGTGAATGGGTAAGACCAAAACCTCCGTGTTCGTTTTTATTCTTTTCTTTTAGTTCGAAATGGCTCTGTGGCCAAATTATACATCATAGAAGTTTTTGCAAGAGCTATTTTAAACACATGACACTCAAAAAAAGAACCTTGCTTTTGCCATTCTGGATGTCCAAGTAGTTTTTGTAATCCTGACAATGGTTCTGATTCTCAGTTCAAAAGGATATGGGAAATGTCTCTGCAGAGGATTAAAAAAAAAAAAAAAATATGTCTGTGCTGTTCCCTCAAATATCTGTGTTCTTCAGTCATTTTAACTTCTTGTCTCCTGTGCCTGCTTATAATGCCAACCAATATTTCCATCTTTAGATGTTTTTTCTTTTTCCTGTTAATAGCTGACTTAACCCCAGCTACAGTGTTTGCTGGCAAGTGAGGAAACATTTGTATCCCATTCTTGGAGTGGCCTTGGCATTCATGGTTGGTGTTCTTGATTACAAAAGCCTTCCAGTTTTGCAGACACTTACTTACCACTTATAAATGCGATGTAAATAGTGACGTGATTAGTATCCTTGGGGAGAAAGACCCTCGATCCCTGGGGCATCCAAACACTCAGTACACTAGCTCCTGAATTCATTGGCGATCAAATTTCCAACCCTTTGACTCTTGTAGAAAATGAGTAAAATAGGATGTAGAAGTTAGAACACAGATCGTCCACTAAAGTTGTCCTAAGCTAGAATCCATACTATTTGACCAGATGGCTTTTTTCGTAAAGGATTACATAGGCCTAGAGTTTCTTAGGACACATGTTAGAAAGCTTTCACTTTCTAATAGGCACTCATCTGGAGAGGAAGTGTGGCATAATAATGTCTATGGTGCACTATTCATAGTATTTTTTAGCCTATTAAAATAATCAGTATTCATAACGGAAGGTGCCTTTGTCCTGCCTAGTGCTGGAAGTCGATATTCATTTGTTTGTTTGTTTGTTTGTTTTTGGTTTTCATGTACTTAAACATACTTGATTAATGAGATTGTAGTCATTATGCTGGATGTGAATTAGGTTTCCTTACTAATTTTTTTTTTTTTTTTTTTTGTACAGAAAAGACAGTGTTGACAGACTAAATCTTTCAGTTCTAATTATCAAAGTTTGTGTTATGGGACTCCAAAGTTAGGGAGACAAACCTATAATACACTTGATTTGACTCTTTCCTCCACTGCGTGGCAGACATTGCTTATAGGTCACAGATCCCCCTAAACCAGGTCATGACCCTAACCTCGTTCTCAACACAGTACTCCAAATAGCCCTGCAGAGTTACTGCACCTTGCAGTGACCATTCCATCACCTAATACTTAAAATCTATATCAACAGCATGTCTCAAATGACATATTCTCCATTAGAATTTTATGGATCATAATTAGAAATAATTAATATTTCCATATTCTAGTAATAATAATAATGGCAAAGGGATAATTTTCACCATGACAGAAATGAGCAAGAAGACTTATCAGTGTGCAGAGAGAGGTCTTATAGGGACATCTGTTTGTTTCAGGACAGACTCTAAATTTTGAGGGCCAGGATCTACTCTTAAACCATCATCATCATTCTGCGATCCCATCTAAGGATTGCAGACAGCAAGCTCTGGACAGCTCTTTAACTGTGAACAGGAAACATTGGATAGTAAAGAACTGAAACCCGTTGCTCCAGAAAACTGTAAAGATCTCTTCCCTCTGATCCATTTTAATAAGGCTTTGGGATTTGGAAGCAAGAAATACATGAGTACCAGAATATGGGACTCAGAAATGTGCCCTTGAAGTTTAGAATAGAGCCAAAGTAGAGTTGGGGCTTTCGACTGATCGTGAAAGTCACTGGCTATAGAGAGACAGCTGGGAGGAATAGAAAGGCCATGAACTTTGAAGTAAGACTGACTTGGTCCAAATCATGCCTCCATTGCTTCCTTGCTCTGTGCCCTTGAACAAGTGATTTTAAGCTCTTTGAGCCTCAGCTTACTTACTGGGGAAGTGGTAGTATGTGATTACTAGCACCTAGGAAAATCAACATGCAATACATATTCATCCTCCATACCATTTTACTTATTTTAGTGAGGAGAAGATTGCAGGATATAACTAGGAAGGAATTCAGGAAGAGGAGAATAAATCAAGGACAAATCAGACACATTTCCCTCCGTTTATTCTGGCTGTTCTCAGAGGTCACGCTCAATGGAAACTTGGCTCTCCATCCAGATACTGTTTATCTACAGATGCTATTTCTATGTTATCAGTTTTGGAATAACTGATTCTAGGGTTGGAATAAAATGGTTGGGTTTATCTTGAATGAGTAATTAAAAATGCCAAATGTTTGATATTAAGGGTGGTATATAAAGATATTTTCTTTTGACTCTGAGATTATTCAGGCTGCATTGTGTAAACTTACTAAGAAATGGAAGAAATTAAAAGGGCAGAGTGAGAGGGTGAGTTTTTCAAGAGATACTCTTGTTCTCATGCCATTCATTGGGATTTGGAGGGTATATCACTTGCTTTAACCCAGCAATCCTAGTGCACAGATTTTCACAAAAGAACATAATTTGAAATTTCAAGAACAAACCAAAAGTAGAAAAGCAAGCCAGAGCAGCTCATCCCAGTTGAACTGAGCAGTCACCTTATTTATAAGTTTACAACAAAACCCAAGATTGAATTCCTCACCTGAATCACTTCCTTATTGACTGAATCCATTTAGACTCCCCTCTAATTTAGCGGAGTATTTTTATTAAAGGCAGGCATACAAACATCAATTATCCAAGCTGCATCTAATTTCCTTCACCGTTTATTTTCCTTCGTTGGCTGCCAATGGATTAGAAGGCATGATTAGAATTCAGCAGGAAAATAAAAACAACAACAAAAAAGAGAAAAGCAGTTTAACAGAAACAGATGCTTAAGCAAGAGCAACAACATTTGGAATTAAAGTAACTTGTGATTTAAAAAATGCCCTTATCTTGCCTAATATAAACATGCTTGCTTGATTTTTATCAGTCTTGCCTACTGTAACGAGACCACATTAGCATGCTGAATTAGAATAAGCAGAGGCAAAGCCCACTGGTCGCACTGACTGTGCTTATTGTAGATATTACTGTGTGTTTTAAATGCAGCCAGTACTTCAGCATTTGCAATCACCGTTACAAAATGGCTTGCTTATTGGTGAAGGCGATTCGTTCGCTTCCAGCCAATGTTAGAAAGAGAGTTAGCAAGAGAATGTTAACAAGAGAATAAAGAAAAGGCATTCAAGACATTTTATGGACTTGTGAAAGGTACAGACTTTGTTTCAGGGAAATGATATTAACGTTGGCATGGGCACATTTATTTAATCAGCTACTGCTACAGTGATGGCAGGAAAATGGTGAAACAAAGGAAGAGAACTTAAAATGTGAAAAGTTCTATCAAAGAGATTTCAAACGACGCAAAGGAGAGGTGGTGGTTGCAGTGGACTTGAGGCTAACCATGAATCAAATCATGTCTGTGTCAGGAGGTGACAAACTTTGGCCTACAGGGCAAATCCGACCCACTTGTTTTTGTAAATAAAGTTTTATTGGAACACAGCCACACTTATTCATTTATATATTGTCTGGGACAGCTTGCATGCTACAGTGGCAGAGTTGAGTAGTTGGGACACAGACTGATCTACAAAGCCTAAAATACTTACTGTCCCTTAAGAGAATAAGTTTGCCAGCCCCGACGTGTATGGTATGTGTCAGTGTTACCTGTTCCAGACAACCCTGTGTGTAGTAAGGTGAAACAGACCGTGGTTTGAACTTGGGACCTCTTAACAGCTAGCAGACCCTAAACTCTCTGAGCCTCAGTCAGTTCATAAAATGGAGGTCATTAAACCTATCACATAACTTAATATGGTTGCTGAAGTCAATGCTAATTCCCTTTCCACTGTCCCTGAATTCTGTACAGGTGCCTTGAAACCAAAGGCTTCTCAGACTCCTTTTCATGGTGTTTTACTCTGTTAAGATTCTGCATGATTTGATCCCACCCGGGGGTGGTCCATCTCATTTCCCACCACTCAACTTCTCAGGCTCCGGGTACATGAGCCTCAGGTGGGGAAAGTGGTTATGCCCACCTCATATACTACTCATTTGTTAAACATGTTAATACATGTAAAACAATTAGAATCCTGTCTACCATGTGCTAAATGCCTGGTAAACATTAGCTCTTGTTGTTTGTAATTATTATTAGTTTTGATTCTTATGGACACTTTTTCCAGAAAGGTATACATTCACATAGCATTTTATAATAGTTGCAAAGAACTCACAATTCCGCCGAAACTTGTGCCCCTATCCTACACACACAGGCTACATGTTATCCTTTGTCATTATCTGCCTTCAAGACCAAATCCTAAAGGAGAGTTTGGTCACAGGACTTATCTAAAATTACCCCCCAAAACTGTAGTGTGTGTGTGAGTTGAGGAGATTGAAGTTCCCTCATTTCATCAGATCCTCAAAGAGATTATGTTGCCAAAAAAGGGTTTTAGTCTGTGATTCTGTTGGTTTCTTTGTTTATTTGGGGTTGAAAGAAGCTTGATAAATACCAACGGCTATATCGCTTTTCATCTTTTGAAGTTCATTCTTTACTTTTAATTGTGGACTCAAATATGCAGGCAGAGGGCATCTTGCAAAGCCAGACACACAGAGACATTTGAAAGCCCTGCATTTGGACCCCCTGACCACCTGCACAGCTGCCAGCAGCCGCCGCAGACCTCGCCCTGGGAGTAGCTGTCTGGGGGCCGGGGACCTGCGCTGTGCATCTGGCACCGTAACTGCCTCACTAGATGATCTTTACTTTTGAGAAACAGTAAATAGCAACCCTTGTAATTCTCACCTGAGAATTCGGAGAAGCCTGTTGGTGAAAGCACTTAGGAATCTTCCGGGAAAATCTCTTGATACTTAAATAGACCTAACCGCTGCCCTTTTTTTTTTTTTTTTTTAGCATTCTCTTTGCCAGGAAAACAAAACAAAACAAAAGACTACTTAAAGTTGCTATTGCTATTGTCATGGAACAATTAGTGGTTGTCATAACAAAAGGACACGTGAGGGACACGTGGGAAATGGGACATGCTTTATACATGCTAAATAATAACAGTGATGTCACAAGGCTTTCTTTTGCAGAGTGTCTTAATTTCATTCTCAGTTTGAGATTGTGGATTGCAGTAGTTAATTATAGAAATCGGTCCAGAGTGAAACTTTAAATGAGATTTCCATTAAAGTGCATGACTGCAGCAAATTACTATATAGTGGAAGAAAATGGCATCATCTCTCGTGGACTGGGGTCTTCCACCACCCCTGGGGGTGATCTTGCTCGCTGTGCTGTATGGCAAGGCACGTCTTCTAAGCAGTCACCTTTCCCTGAGCTAAGCACTCTGTGTACTTCTGTGTCTTGTCGTTCTTTTAAAAGTCCTAACTGACTTGTTAGTATAGGTCAAACTCTTTGTCTTTGTTTCTCATCGCTTTCTTTCCCTTTCTCTCATTTTTACATTTTTTTTTTTTTAACATTTATTCATTTTGAGAGACAGAGAGAGAGATAATGTGATCAGGGGAGGGGCACAGAGAAG
Source organism: Leopardus geoffroyi (assembly GCF_018350155.1). NCBI lineage: Eukaryota > Metazoa > Chordata > Mammalia > Carnivora > Felidae > Leopardus > Leopardus geoffroyi. Next base: position 34,726,822 of record NC_059331.1, on the reverse strand, counting down.
GGGAGACGCAGAATCCGAAGCGGACTCCAGGCTCTGAGCTGTCAGCACAGAGCCTGATGCAGGGCTTGAACTCATAAACCATGAGATCATGACCTGAGCCGAAGTCAGATACCCAACCGACTGAGCCACCCGGGCGCCCCTCCTTTTTTACATTCCTGATCTTTCTCTCTCTCTCCTCCACCCCTCTCACGTGGGCTATACTTCTCATCTCAACATTCGCTACTTTCATGAAAGGCTGCTTTCAGACACCTGCCTTCACCCACCTCTGGAAAGAGAAGGAATAAGCAAAAAGAGCCAGGTACTCACCCCGGACCTCTGGCACCTGCAACTCCATCCCCATTTAATCTGTAGGTCCCGAACGAACTTAGTGGGGTGTTCACTCTGCCTTCGTCCTGGCTGCTCCCTTTTACCTGAGTTCCTACTCTTTCCTTTTCGTTGCTGACTGTAACAGAAAAGAGGTTTCTCAGAAAGCCTCTTGAGTAGCAGCAGTCTGCATCGCTGGCTCTGCCTTCCCCTCACCTTAGCTCTGCAAGGCGGCTATAAACTGTGGATTGTAATCACCAGTTTACTTACTGGTCTGGCTCTCAAACTAGTCTCTGAATTCCTTGAGGACAGGGAACATACCTTATTCATGTCCACATCCTAAGCACTTAACTCTGTACCCAGTATAAGGATGATGGTCATGAAGCATCTATTGAAGTTAATTCATTCACTCTTGAAACCACCATTTATTTGATGATTATGCTACGTCATGGATTGTGCTAGCTGCTGATGGAAAAAACCCATGGCCCCGGTTGTAGAGGAGCACAAAGGTGACCCTCCTTTGCTAGGAGTGCAGTTGCAGGATGAGCGGTGAATAAACTACAGTACAGAACAATAGTCCATTTCTCAGTGAGTCAAACAAGGGCAATTAATCATTCCTCCACTGTTGGAAAAGAGGGCATTTTCCTGGGGTCAGTACCAGTCCACATGATTGGCTTACTTTTAGCTACAAGTTGTTAAATGAAGAGTGTGTATTTTTAAAGTGTATCTATTTGTAACACCAGATGCTCACTAAACACTGTGAGATATTGACACGCCAATCCAGGGCTCACATTGACACTCCCTGCAGGGCATGCACCTCCTCAATAGCACTGAGACAGGAAGTCATGGGTGTCTTTTCTTGCTCCCCACCTCCTACCTATTTAAGTGAATTCACATAAGTTTGTTGTGTGCGATATAACTACTCTGTAAAGATGAGTGAAACTGATCAATTCACCCTAACCTAATGAGGCAGGAGAAGTTCACCTAGAACTTTTTGACCTCTGAATTCATCCTTAAAGAACCTATAGGTTGAAACGTGGCAGAGGTCTACAGGTGCCAACGTGTGCTTTACCAGAAAAGCCTAGTTTTCCTTACACAAACCTGAGTGAGCCTCAGCAGTTACTAAGTTTCTCTCTTGGACCCTGTGGAGTCATTATTGCTCTTGAGTGTTTTTTATTTCATTGTTTTGGCAAGTTCCTCTCCATCCCACAGCTATTTGGAAACTACTTCTGTAGGAAGCCTCAGTGCTAACAGCATTTAATAGCTGTCATTAGAAAGCAGGCTTCTGCTTACCAGTCAGCCTGCTGTGAATGTTAATGGGAGATTTCTGTTTGGGGAGTGGCCCCAACCTCTAATTGGTTTGAAAAATATTGGTCATTTATTTTATTCATAAGACATTACCTTTCGATTGGACTTACGTAAGTTTTCGTTTCTATTATATTCTAATTCAGCATAGCTATAGTGTACTGAACGAGGCTTTCTTATTTCTTACATGCTATCTAGGTAACCTGTCCATTTTCATCATGGCTTGTTGCAAATAAATGCATATATAAGTATACTTTGAGTACTTTGCAGGCATGTACTAAGTGGTTTATGTGTATTACCTCATTTAGGCCTTCCAACAACCTTACAGACAAGGTACTGTTAGTCCCATTTTTTAGAGCAGGAAACTGTGTTTGGGACAGGGTATATACCGCTTGCAAGATTCAAGTTCAGAGATTTGACATGCATGAAGAATCAGCAGGCAAGCTGGAGAGCTGACTTCGAGCCTCACCACTGCTACATGTGAGCTGTGTAACCTCGTGAATTCTCTGGAGCTTATCAGCTACAGAGGGCTCACCCTCACTTTACTTACCGAATAGGGTTTGGGCAAGAATAAAAATTTTAAATGAGGGTTCATATAACGGGCACTTTCTAAAACAGTGAAGTGCTGAACAAATACCGGGCAGTCTTTCCCGATATGTTTTGTGTAGTAAATTTAGCATATTTAAATGACAGGATTTGAAAATGGCATGCATCACACATATATATGCTTTAGTGTACCCTAATTTAATTGTGATGACATTGTTGGAATTCTGATGCCTTCAGTGTGATGAATAGCCTTTTTCTCTGGGTGTTATCCATTAGTCTAGGTAATGAATTCTCTTCATTATCTTGTTCTTCATGTTAATTATACAGGATTTTCTTAAACCTATTTATCAAGTCAGGATAAGTCTTTTTTTTTTTTTTTTTTTTTTTTTGGCCCGCATGTCTTTGAATATGGAATGTGTACAAACAGGTTAACATAATCAGTTTAAATTTACATTTCTGAAAAATTCCAGTTACTGGTTTGACTTTCCCCTGATTCTTACTTGTGGTATGAGCTTGTATCTCTTTCTTCTGGGGCTCATTTTTTTTTTTTTTAATGAAAAAGGTTGTTATCTGAGATAATTAAACTATCTCTGGTTTTTGAGACTGTACCTTTAGCATATCAAAGAGGTATTAAGGAAGCATGGAAAAGCTTGAATCTTACCTACTAGTACAAAACAACAAATCATTGGCTCTTAGTTTTGAAATATCCCGTAAGGTACCATGACAGATAAAAATTTGAGTATAAATCATGGAGGGAAAAGAAATAAGCACATGAGGTTTTAAATGACGCTACTCATCAAGAAGCAGTTCTAGACAACAACACAAGAAAACCAGAAGAGAGTATATAATAAATGTGTGGGGATTGATTTCATTTTGAGTTCGGAGAAGTGAGTGATAGAAGAATCTGGGTTCATACGGTAATGGTATGTCTTGACCTTTACTAATTCAGTACTAAATTTTAGCTTTCTTAACGTCTTGTGGGCCTTCTGTCTTACAGTTTATAATCCGTGTTAAAACAACAGCCGCAAGGAGTCTTAATGCTAATGTCAGCTAGCACTGTTTTGACGGGCATCTTCCTGTTTTTGATTTCAGGTGGAAGCCATCCTTGTCAATATTTTTGGTGGGATCGTCAACTGTGCCATTATCGCCAACGGCATCACCAAAGCCTGTCGGGAGCTGGAACTCAAGGTGCCCTTGGTGGTCCGGCTGGAAGGTGAGTTAGAGTTGATTTCCACAGCGCCCGTACCCCTTCTCCAAGACTGGGTGACCAGCGTGTTTTGCACTCACAGTCTTCCTAGGACAATGTGAAGAAACCCTGGATTAAATAAGGTGAAACAGATGCTGTACAGCAATGCTTCTCCGAGTCTCTAACAGGGTAGCAAGGACTGCAAGTCTCCAAGAATGGCATACGTTATGATTCTCCAGATTTTCCAAACTCATTCCAGTGGGGAGCCGTTTTATTTTGAATGCTTTCATGAGAGGAGTGCTTTGGGAAAAACGCACTGAGAAAGGCTGCTTCCAGAATCATTCATCCTGGGAGAGCAATGCTTGTCGAGCCTTTTGGTCTCAGGACTCCTTTACTTGTTAAAATCGAGGACCCTAAAGAGCACAAGGTTTATTCTGGGTTATAACTGTTGGTATTAACTAATTAACTAATTAAATTATTGAATTAATTTGGTAAGAGGTAAAACTAATTGGAACTTTTTAAACACTTCTTTTTAAACATTTTTTTGTATTCTATTATTCTGTGTATAAATATATATGCTATGTATTTTATAAAAAATATCTTTTAAAATTTTTAGTGAGAATGGCAGGACTGTTTCACTTTTTGCAAATCCCTTTAGCATCTAGCTTACTATTGGCTCCTGCATAGTAGCTGTTGCAATACGTTGTTTTGGTTGAAGTGCCTGAAAAAATATGACTTCTTAGAGATATTTATTTGGAAAATGGGGGGGTTTCCTAATAACCATTTCATATAATTGTGAATTTTCTTCATTGGTACGACACTAAAGTTAATAGGTAGTAGTTTCTTTTTAAAGATTAGTTTTAGGCGAAACTTGACACTATTTCAGTGGGCTTTTGATACTCTTATATTAAAATCCATTGATCTGTCTTGCACATTAGATGCATTTTATACATGTATATCCTGCACTGTTCGGTATGAAAAATATTAGATTATGTAGATCTTCCAAAGTTTGGCACATTTCAACATACACTACCAAAAAGTTCACATTTGTTCATATCACAGCATCCTCATTGGAAAGACGTCTAAATACTGGCATGTTGTCAAGAGTGGTAGATGCAACTTTTCCAGAAATCTAATTTTCACTTTAAAGCATAAATTTTATCATCAGCCACACAACGGTCAGTTACTTTCCTCAAAGTGATAGCCTCACTGCACTCATAGTTGAGAAAATTTCCACCACATCATGAAGTCAGGATGACCATAGTGTGTCCGTCATTCTTCCAAGAAAATAGAATATTCCATGGAAAATCAGGTGGTTTCATTTGCTACTGAGACAGCTGCACAAACGCATTGTTTCAGAAGAGCCACCAGAGTTCAGGATGCCCCAGACTTGCTCTCTGTGCGTTTGCTGTTTGGTCACAGAGTATTCAAGAGACCTGTGCTCAAGACTTGATATTTAATAAAATTAATATTCTTGAAAAGGGCACCTGGGTGGCTCAGTTGGTTGAGCATGCAACTCTTGATTTCAGCTCAGGTCATGATCCCCGTGTCGTGGGATCAAGCCCCATATCAGGCTCCAGGCTAAGCCTGGAACCTGCTTAAGATTCCCTCTCTCCCACCCTCTGCCCCTCTACCCTGCTGGTGCTCTTCCTCTCCCTTTCCCTCTCTCTCTCTCTCTAAAAAACCATAAGTTAATATTCTTTTACTGTTCACCAAGGACACTCTTACCTGAAAGTGGCAACTTTTTATTACAAGTATGTGGTGGTGAAAACAGTGACTGTTAGTACAGCTTGGTGCCAGGGCTCTGATTCCACGGTAATGTGCCGCTAGTTTCACCCTCCCTCATTTTGCTTCATCAGTGCAAATCCCAACAGAGTATCGTTGTTGTTGTTGCTGTTGTTGTTGTTGTTGTTGTTGTTGTTATGGAATAGTTTTACATCAGGAACTTCCTCAAGGTTCTGTGGACCACACTTTGAAAACCGCTGTAGGAGAGAAGCAAAAGAAGGACTTTAATGCGAGAACTACGCAGAAGGTCCAACCAGCTGATCAACATATTCAGATTACAGTGATCCAGCTGCCCCCTGGGTAAATTTCTGCAGTACTATTCTTGAGACAGCTCATTTTCCTCAACTTCGGAGCTGGTGCCATAATTCCCTAGAGACCTCCTTCCCTTCAAGATAAAGTCCTGGGAGTTTTTGACCCTGTTCTGTATCCCTGTCCTTTGAGGTCAAGATTCCAGAAGAGCTGCAGCTTGGGTTTTGTTTGTTTGTTTGTTTGTTTGTTTTTTCTGTTTACTTCTTTCTGTTTCTTTTTTCTCTCGCTCTCTGCCACTCTCCTTTCACCCTGAGCCTCTCTGCCACACAAGTGTAGATCTGTACCATATGGACTTGAAAGAAGTATGATCCCCCCCCCAAAAAAAATGGAAATAGCTGGAGTGCCAGTTGGCAGAGTTTAATATGGACATTAAACCATACGAGTGAATTACATCTTCTTAAAAATGTAAATGTGACATAATTGACCCCTATAAAAGTAATTTCAATAAAAGGAAAATTAGTGGCAAGGCTGCAGTGAAAAGAAAATTGACCAAGAAGTTAGTGGGTGCATCAGTGTCGGTATAATTCTGGTTAAAATGTTGATGTCACACTGTTTTCAGGGTTCGAGTGACCACTGACCCTCGGGTTCTAAAAGTTAGCTCTCCTTGTGTTTTTAAAGGGGAGCAAGTCTCTACAAGCAGATTAGACTCATGTCTGTTCCTTGGAAATGACTAGAAATGAGTGTATACTAGGGCAGGCTCATTCTTTCTACTGATGCTCACCATGCCTGTGTGGTCAGCAGAGGTCCCTAATTATTAGTCACGAGTACATTCATAGAAATGAAGGTTACTCCACTTTACTGTTTACTTTACTTTCTTTCTGGAGGAGCCCTTCTTTTATTTTCACCCTGCACTGTTGTTCCAGAAGTATTAAATGATCCCCATCCTTTAACATATCCTTATCGTGTGTATCTGATTAATACACATGCTAAAATATGAAAAGTATCACTTCCAGCATTTTCTCCCCAATAGTCTTTGTTGGCTGTATCAGACGTCTATCTGAGCTCCTAGGAAGAAGCTGGAAGTTTCTGTTTGTTAGACAACCAGATGTGCATCTTTTAAGTTACTGTACTTCCAAAATATATGCTTGTGTTTTTTTAATCGATTAATTAATAAATACTATGTGCAGGTCATTGCGCTTTAGACATTAGGGTGTATAGAAGTGTAAAAAACTCTGTCAGTTACTAGATAAGCAAAAATACAACAAAGAGAAAAAAGAAAAAATTAACAGTACAGATAATACATACAAAATGTTAACAGGTGTTTGCCCCAATAAACTCTGCTTCTATCTTAGTAGCAGTAGCTATTGGGGCATCCCAGAGAGCCATCAGCTTGGCCAGTGGAATTTTTGCAAATACTGATACCTTGCAATGCCCACTGTATCATGGAGAATTGTATGTGATGATTCAAGGTGAACTCAAAAAGCATACTGTCCCCCAAATTTACGTAGGCTAAAAATATCCACGGTGACCTTCTTTGTGACTACTCTTCTTCACTGTGATGCCCCTTATCCCATAATAAGCATCGAGGGCCTTTTATCAAGAGAGAAAAGCAGGCAAGCTTTTGACATTTCTGGAGTCCTAGCTGGTGTTCTTTTCTTCCTCTTGTAGGAATTAGTCTCTCATGTGAAAAATGCCTCTCACGCTCAACATGGTTTGTACCAAGGACAGCGATATTTTACCATATGTGATTTCTTGAAAACCAGCAGCCCCACACCAAGAGCAAACCTGTCCCCAAATTGTGTCCGTCCTACATAATAAATAAGAGAAAGATGAAGAATTCTGCTTTCACCGAGCTCTCCTCACTATTCATAGATAACAAAATGCAGAATATTGGTGATGGTTTTACCCATAAAGTCCCCATAAAAAAGAACTATAAATAAAAACCCAGCCAGTTCTCTTTATGTGAAAGGAATGTAGACTTCTGTAAAATATGTGTCCGTTAAGCTGAGTGCCTGTGTATCTCAGCCCACTTTCTTTGGCATACTCCTTTCTTTAAGCTTACTCAACATTGACTACTATAATTATAGCACATTTAGAGATGTGAGTCAGCAGAGAAATATCATAAAAGCAGACTTTCCAAGTTGAGCATAAGTTGAAATAAGTAAGATTTGAATCCCTGGAAAGGAAGGGGGAGGGAATTTGGTAAAGGATCAGGAGCAACTCATCACATCTGTTCCATACTTGGCAGCTGCTACTGGGACCATAATAGTGGTAAAACCTGCAGCCTAGGACCTGGATCAGGAGATCAGGAGGCTGTCCTGGAGAGAGGAATGGCTTTGCAGCAATATGTCATGGCTAAAAAAACCAAGTGGGGTGGGGCACCGGGATGGCTCCGTTGGTCAAGTGTCCGACTTCCGCTCATGTCACGATCTCACAGTTCATGAGTTTGAGCCCCACGTCAGGCTCTGTGCTGACAACTCAGAGCCTGGAGCCTCCTTCAGATTCTGTGTATCCCTCTCTCTCTGCCCCTTCCCCGCTCATGCTCACGCACGCTCTCTCTCTCTGTCTCTCTCTCTCTCTCTTAAAAATAAACATTAAAAAAAAAAGTGGGAAAATCATGTCAATAGCTAGAGTCTACAACATTAGGTAGTATCTAAAACCCAAGCAGGATTGTCACATAGAGGTAAAAGTAGAGTAGACAACGGCAGAGACAGAAGTGGAACTGAGGGGGTGCCTGGGTGACTTAGTTGGTTAGGTGTCTGACTCTTGATCTCATCTTAGGTCTTGATCTCAGGGGCATAAATTCAAGCCCCACTCTGGGTTCTATGCTGGGCATGGAGCCTACTAAGAAAGAAAGAAAGAAAGAAAGAAAGAAAGAAAGAAAGAAAGAAAGGGAGAGAGAAAGAGAGAGAGAGAAAGAAAAAGGAAGGAAGAAGGGAGGAAGGAAGGAAGGAAGGAAGGAAGGAAGGAAGGAAGGAAGGAAGGAAAAGTGAAATGAGAGGGGATAAAAAGGAAACTTGGGTTTTAAATAGTGACTGAGAATGAATGGTGGCATGGTTGACCGACCTGGGAAAGTCCAAAGTGGGAACCAGTTAGAACAGAGGCAGATGTGGCACAGGGGTATTGTCATCCTTGGTTGAGATGACCCTGTACAGTGTCAGATGGAGCACGTTTCGAGGTAGACATGGAGGAATACGGGGAATGACCCAAGGAGAAATGTCATAGAAAAATGGGCAAGTCAACCCATTTTGAAGTCCTCCAGTAAACAACGCTCAGATCTGGCTGCATGAGAAATTGGTCTCCTGCAGGGGCACCTGGGTGACTCAGTTAAGCGTCTGACTTCAGCTCAGGTCATGATCTCACACTTCATGAGTTTGAGCCCCGCGTCAGTCTCTCCTGACAGCTCAGAGCCTGGAGCCTGCTTTGGATTCTGTGTCTCCATTTCTCTCTGCCCCTTCCCTGCTTGTGCTCTCTCTCTTGCTCTCTCTCAAAAATAAATAAACATTGGAGGATCCTGGGAAGATGGCGGCATAGGAGGATGCTGGGCTCACCACACGTCCTGCTGATCACTTAGATTCCACCTACACCTGCCTAAATAACCCAGAAAAATGCCAGAAGACTAGCAGAACGGAGTCTCTGGAGCCAAGTGCAGACGAGAGGCCCATGGAAGAGGGTAGGAAGGGCGGCGAGGCGGTGCGCGCTCCACGGACTGGCGGGAGGGAGCCGGGGCGGAGGGGCGGCCCGCCAGCCAAGCAGAGCCCCCGAGTCTGCCTTGCAAAAGCGGAGGGGCCGGACAGAGTGTGTTCCAACAGCAAGAGGGACTTGACATCTGGAAGGTTATAAGCTAACAGCTCTGCTCAGAGAACGGGAGGGCTGGAGGACAACGGAAGGGAGAGTTGTTGAGCGCCAGACGACAGAGCTCAGCTTGGTGGGGTACAAAGGCACTCGCCAGCGCCATCTCCCTCATCCATCCCCCAGCCAAAATCCCAAAGGGAACCAGTTCCTGCCAGGGAACTTGCTCTTTCCGAGCAAACACCCAACGCTGTGCCTCTGCAGATCCATCCCCCCGGCGGGTCTGACTCCCTCCCGGTGCCGCAGGGCCCCTCCCGAAGCGGATCTCTGAAGGAAAAGCAAGCTGAGCCTGCCCCTCCCGCCCCTGTGCACTTTGCTGATCCACCCCAGCTAATACGCCAGATTCCCAGCACCACAAGCCTGGTAGCCCAGATGGGCCACGCCACCCCACAGTGAATCCCGCCCCTAGGAGAGGGGAAGAGAAGGCACACACCAGTCTGACTGTGGCCCCGGCGGTGGGCTGGGGGCAGACATCAGGTCTGACTGTGGCCCCGCCCACTAACGCAAGTTATTCAAGACAGCACAGGGGAAGTGCCCCGCAGTCCTGCACCACTCCAGGGACTATCCAAAATGACGAAACGGAAGAATTCCCCTCAGAAAAACGTCCAGGAAATAACAACAGCTAACGAACTGATCAAAAATGATTTAAACAATATAACAGAAAGTGAATTTAGAATAATAGTCATAAAATGAATCGCTGGGCTTGAAAACAGTATAAAGGACAGCACAGAACCTCTTGCTACAGAGATCAAGGGACTAAGGAACAGCCAGGAGGAGCTAAAAAATGCTATCAATGAGCTGCAAAATAAAATGGACACAAATACGGCTCGGATTGAAGAGGCAGAGGAGAGAATAGGTGAACTAGAAGATAAAATTATGGAAAAAGAAGAAGCTGAGAAAAAGAGAGATTAAAAAATCCAGGAGTATGAGGGGAAAATCAGAGAACTAAGTGATGCACTAAAGAGAAATAATATACACATAATTGGTATTCCAGAGGAGGAAGAGAGAGGGAAAGGTGCTGAAGGTGTACTTGAAGAAATAATAGGTGAGAACTTCCCGGATCTGGGGAAGGAAAAAGGCATTGAAATCCAAGAGGCACAGAGAACTCCCTTCAGACGTAACTTGAATCGATCTTCTGCATGACATATCATAGTGAAACTGGCAAAATACAAGGATAAAGAGAAAATTGTGAAAGCAGCTAGAGATAAACGTGCTCTAACATACAAAGGGAGACCTATAAGACTCGTGACCGATCTCTCTACTGAAACTTGGCAGGCCAGAAAGTAATGGCAGGAGATCTTCAATGTGATGAACAGAAAAAATATGCAGCCGAGAATCCTTTATCCAGCAAGTCTGTCATGTAGAATAGAAGGAGAGATAAAGGTCTTCCCAAACAAACAAAAACTGAAGGAATTCGTCACCACTAAACCAGCCCTGCAAGAGATCCTGAGGGGGATCCTGTGAGACAAAGTACCAGAGACATCGCTACAAGCATGAAACCTACGGACATCACAATGACTCTAAACCCATATCTTTCTATAATAACACTGAATGTAAATGGACTAAATGCGCCAACCAAAAGACATAGGGTGTCAGAATGGATAAAAAAACAAGACCCATCTATTTGCTGTCTACAGGAGACTCATTTTAGACCTGAGGACACCTTCAGATTGAGAGTGAGGGGATGGAGAACTATTTATCACGCCACTGGAAGTCAAAAGAAAGCTGGAGTAGCCATACTTATATCAGACAAACTAGACTTTAAATTAAAGGCTGTAACAAGAGATGAAGAAGGGCATTATATAATAATCACAGGGTCTATCCATCAGGAAGAGCTAACAATTATAAATGTCTATGCGCCGAATACAGGAGCCCCACTTACAGAAATGGATAGATCATCTAGACACACGGTCAATATAGAAACAAGGGCCCTGAATGATACATTGGATCAGATGGACTTGACAGATACATTTAGAACTCTGCATCCCAAAGCAACAGAATATACTTTCTTCTCAAGTGCACATGGAACATTCTCCAAGATAGATCACCTACTGGGTCACAAAACAGCCCTTCATAAATATACAAGAATTGAAATCATACCATGCATACTTTCAGACCACAATGCTATGAAGCTTGAAATCAACCACAGGAAAAAGTCTGGAAAACCTCCGAAACCGTGGAGGTTAAAGAACACCCTACTAAAGAATGAATGGGTCAACCAGGCAATTAGAGAAGAAATTAAAAAATATATGGAAACAAACGAAAATGAAAATACAACAATCCAAACGCTTTGGGATGCAGCGAAGGCAGTCCTGAGAGGAAAATACATTGCAATCCAAGTCTATCTCAAGAAACAAGAAAAATCCCAAATACAAAATCTAACAGCACACCTAAAGGAAATAGAAGCAGAACAGCAAAGACAACCTAAATACAGCAGAAGAAGAGAAATAATAAAGATCAGAGCAGAAATAAACAATATAGAATCTAAAAAAACTGTAGAGCAGATCAACGAAACCAAGTGTTGGTTTTTTGAAAAAATAAAGAAAATTGATAAACCTCTAGCCAGGCTTCTCAAAAAGAAAAGGGAGATGACCCAAATAGGTAAAATCATGAATGAAAATGGAATTATTACAACCAGTCCCTCAGAGATACAAGCAATTATCAGGGAATACTATGAAAAATTACATGCCAACAAACTGGACAACCTGGAAGAAATGGACAAATTCCTAAACACCCACACGCTTCCAAAACTCAATCAGGAGGAAATAGAAAGCTTGAACAGACCCATAACCAGCGAAGAAATTGAATCAGTCATCAAAAATCTCCCAACAAATAAGAGTCCAGGACCAGATGGCTTCCCAGGGGAGTTCTACCAGACGTTTAAAGCAGAGATAATACCTATCCTTCTCAAGCTATTCCAAAAAATAGAAAGGGAAGGAAAACTTCCAGACTCATTCTATGAAGCCAATATTACTTTGATTCCTAAACCAGAGAGAGACCCAGTAAAAAAAGGGAACTACAGGCCAATATCCCTGATGAATATGGATGCAAAAATTCTCAAGATACCAGTAAATCGAATTCAACAGCATATAAAAAGAATTATTCACCATGATCAAGTGGGATTCATTCCTGGGATGCAGGGCTGGTTCAACATTCGCAAATCAATCAATGTGAAACATCACATTAAGAAAAAAAAAGAGAAGAACCATATGATCCTGTCAATCAATGCAGAAAAGGCCTTTGACAAAATCCAGCACCCTTTTCTTTTTTTTAAAAAAATTTTTTTTTCAACGTTTATTTATTTTTTTGGGACAGAGAGAGACAGAGCATGAACGGGGGAGGGGCAGAGAGAGAGGGAGACACAGAATCCGAAACAGGCTCCAGGCTCTGAGCCATCAGCCCAGAGCCTGACGCAGGGCTCGAACTCACGGACCGCGAGATCGTGACCTGGCTGAAGTCGGATGCTTAACCGACTGCGCCACCCAGGCGCCCCAGCACCCTTTCTTAATAAAAACCCTTGAGAAACTCGGGATAGAAGGAACATACTTCAACATCATAAAAGCCATTTATGAAAAGCTCACAGCTAACATCGTCCTCAATGGGGAAAAACTGAGAGCTTTTTCCCTGAGATCAGGAACACAACAGGGATGTCCACTCTCACTGCTGTTGTTTAACATAGTGTTGGAAGTTCTGCATCAGGAATCAGACAACAAAAGGAAATCAAAGGCATCAAAATTGGCAAAGATGAAGTTAAGCTTTCACTTTTTGCAGATGACATGATATTATACATGGAAAATCCGATAGACTCCACCAGAAGTCTTCTAGAACTGATACATGAATTCAGCAAAGTTGCAGGATCCCAAATCAATGTACAGAAATCAGTTGCATTCTTATACACTAATAATGAAGCAACAGAAAGACAAATAAAGAAACTGATCCCATTCACAATTGCACCAAGAAGCATAAAATACCTAGGAATAAACCTAACCAAAGATGTAAAAGATCTGTATGCTGAAAACTATAGAAAGCTTATGAAGGAAATTGAAGAAGATAAAAAGAAATGGAAAGACATTCCCTGCTCATGGATTGGAAGAATGAATATTGTTAAAATGTCAATACTACCCAAAGCTATCTACACATTCAATGCAATCCCAATCAAAATTGCACCAGCCTTCTTCTCGAAACTAGAACAAGCAATCCTAAAATTCATATGGAACCACAAAAGGCCCCAAATAGCCAAAGTAATTTTGAAGAAGAAGACCAAAGCAGGAGGCATCACAATCCCAGATTTTAGCCTCTAACACAAAGCTGTCATCATCAAGACAGCATGGTATTGGCACAAAAACAGACACATAGACCAACGGAATAGAAGAGAAACCCCAAAACTAGACCCACAAACGTATGGCCAACTCATCTTTGACAAAGCAGGAAAGAACATCCAATGGAAAAAAGACAGTCTCTTTAACAAATGGTGCTGGGAGAACTGGACAGCAACACGCAGAAGGTTGAAACTAGACCACTTTCTCACACCATTCACAAAAATAAACTCAAAATGGATAAAGGACCTGAATGTGAGACAGGAAACCATCAAAACCCTAGAGGAGAAAGCAGGAAAAGACCTCTCTGACCTCAGCCGTAGCAATCTCTTACTCGACACATCCCCAAAGGCAAGGGAATTAAAAGCAAAAATGAACTACTGGGACCTTATGAAGATAAAAAGCTTCTGCACAGCAAAGGAGACAACCAACAAAACTAAAAGGCAACCAACGTAATGGGAAAAGATATTTGCAAATGACATATCGGACAAAGGGCTAGTATCCAAGATCTATAAAGAGCTCACCAAACTCCACACCCGAAAAACAAATAACCCAGTGAGAAATGGGCAGAAAACATGAATAGACACTTCTCTAAAGAAGACATCCGGATGGCCAACAGGCACATGAAAACGTGCTCAATGTTGCTCCTCATCAGGGAAATACAAATCAAAACTACACTCAGATATCATCTCACGCCAGTCAGAGTGGACAAAATGAACAAATCAGGAGACTATAGATGCTGGAGAGGATGTGGAGAAACGGGAACCCTCTTGCACTGTTGGTGGGAATGCAAACTGGTGCAGCCGCTCTGGAAAACGGGGTGGAGGTTCCTCAAAACATTAAAAATAGATCTACCCTATGACCCAGCAATAGCACTGCTAGGAATTTACCCAAGGGATACAGGAGTGCTGATGCATAGGGGCACTTGTACCCCAATGTTTATAGCAACACTCTCAACAATAGCCAAATTATGGAAAGAGCCTAAATGTCCATCGACTGATGAATGGATAAAAAAAATTGTGGTTTATATACACAATGGAGTACTACGTGGCAATGAGAAAAAAGGAAATATGGCCCTTTGTAGCAACGTGGATGGAACTGGAGAGTGTGATGCTAAGTGAAATAAGCCATACATAGAAAGGCAGATACCATATGTTTTCACTCTTATGTGGATCCTGAGAAACTTAACAGAAACCCATGGGGGAGGGGAAGGAAAAAAAAGGTTATAGTGGAAGAGAGCCAAAGCATAAGAGACTCTTAAAAACAGGACAAACTGAGGGTTGATGGGGGGTGGGAGGGAGGGGAGGGTGGGTGATGGGTATTGAGTAGGGCACCTTTTGGGATGAGCACTGGGTGTTGTATGGAAACCAATTTGACAATAAACTTCATATATTGAAAAATTATTAAATAAATAAACATGAAAGAAAGAAAGAAAGAGAGAGAGAGAGAGAGAGAGAGAGAGAGAAAGAAAGAAAGAAAGAAAGAAAGAAAGAAAGAAAGAAATTGTTCTCCTACAGTACAGCCAAGTTAAAAGGAAAAACCAACCCAAGAAAGAAAGAAAGAAAGAAAGAAAGAAAGAAAGAAAGAAAGAAAGAAATTGGTCTCCTACAGTACAGTCAAGTTAAAAGGAAAAACCAACCCAAACAAAACTCTCCTACCCAAACAAAACTCTCCTATTACAGAAAGTCTGGTTGTTAGTGCTTCCAAGAGGAAACACTGGCTAACTCTGGGACCTTTTGAGGAATTTCTCTTATACTTAATTTTCCATTAGCTTTCTCTGGGTTGGAACCCAAAATCTGTTCCTCCCACAAATCTCTGTGCGTTCGGTTATATTTTACCCAACCTTAGACTATGATACGGATCCTTCTTTTTTTCTTAATTAAGCAGCTCCTCATCTGTCCTGACAGAGCAAGCAAGATAAAGTGGTACGAAGAGGCAGGAACATTGTGGAGAATTTTAGTGGTAGTTGCTATTTAACTTGATAACACACTATACTTTTATTTTAACTGATGAATTTTTTAATTGTATTTATTCATGTTAATACTCAGATTGGTTCACATTTCCCGAATGCACACCATCATCTAGCTAGTAAAAGGGAGATGGGAAAAGATGTCCGTCATCCCAGCATCTGTGATAAAGCTTAGCGACCCATAAAAAACTAACTGTGGTAGAAAAATTTTACTGGAGTCTGAATTGCAATAATAAATAATTATTATTGCTAACATTTGTTAACTTGCTAAGTTTCAGATACTCTGACATATAGCTATATAGTCTAAATAAATGTCAGATTTTTAATGACCAAGAAAACAGGCGTTTCAAAAGCCGATGACAGATTTTATTATAAGTGTCTACTTCTTGTAAATAAAGAAGGTAGTCTCTCTTAGTTGTTATGTGGCCATTTGGAAGATCCAAGATCCTTGCCATAATTCTCACTGATTTATGACCCACGTTTTCAAGACTCTATTGCCACACACAATGTAATAGAAATGTCTTGATGAGGAAAGTTTTAATCAAATCAGGCTTGATTTAGTGGGATTTTGTGGACAAATCTTTGTTCTCAGCTGTGTAGTAAGTACAAGTTGTTTTACCAGTGGGTAAGGAAAAGATTAGTCTCCTCTTTGAAAATGGTAACTTCATAATTACGTATATTTACTTGCCTTATTGCAACAGAACTCACCAGCTGAGACACAGGATTATTTTTATTTAAAAGACTCCTTGGTAAATCAGACAATCACATTTTGGTGGGGGAATTTAGTTTTTTTACACAGTTGTTTCTGGCATAAATAAAGGACAAATAACCTGATGTGTTTATTTTTTTTTTTTTTGTCTCTGAAATATATATATACTTGGCACAAAAGTTAACTAGATGGTTAATTTAGCCCAAACCATGATACTATTGAGAAAAATGTACAGACATTTATTAACAGCATTGTATATCCAATGTGCAAAGATGTTTTAGCCAAAGCTTTGGGTTTTGTACAGGTAGTTTTACTATTCTAGATCAGGGCTTTCTAGTATCTTTATAGAGAATTTTTTTTTAATTTCATTTTTTTGGTATTGTCCCATTTAAATCTGCAGCAAACTTCTATACCTCAGATAAGCTGAAGAGGAATATGCTTTTCTCTCAGGTGCTCATTGTGATTCCACGTTAGGCTATAAATAATAATAAGCCTAGATAATTGATAGATTGGATCCTGTTTCTTAGTCAAATCGTTCAGTTTGATTTTTCCGTACAATACAGAAAGGTTTGTTTCGGCAACATAAACATTCTGCTTCTCTTTTGACAAATATCTTTCAAAACAAGAGTCCCTTGTGGTTCCCTTGCTTGTTCTTATCAATCTCTCTAATGTTCCCTAGACTCCCTTTATAGCTGTTGAGAACATAAATGTCTCCAAGTCCACAACTTCGTATCCCGTTTTCTTTTACTTTCTTGACCAAGGCTCCAGCAGCTCTTCTCTGTGGACACTGCCTTATTCTTGCTCTCTGAAATACTGACACATTGGAGCCACAGCCAGGGCAGTGCACCCGTAGTATCCTTCTTAGCACAGACACCGTAAAATTGCCATGTGATGCTATAGTCTGCTCAAGGGGCAAAGAAGCCTCGAGTATGAAAGCGTTCAGGGGCAGCCATACAGCTTTCAGCTGTGTCCACCCACTTGGCAGCCGTCCATTCTGCCAGTCTTCCATTATGCTAAGATGTGAGACCAAGAGAGGAGGCCAGTAATTATTCCTTTGACTCCCATCATAAAAGGCAGCGTTGGCAGACTGACTGTGGCCGACTAGCTGGGAAGACTTTTCATTCAGGCTATTTGAGCCCTAGGTTTGCTGCTGACCCCCAGAGTCATCAGAGAATAAGGGAGCCCTGGTCGAGGGACGGCATGATCCTGGGCGGAGGGAACGTGGATGCCCAGCAGGGCCAAGGGGCTGATGGCTGTGCCCGTTAACATCCCCCGACCTCTTAGCACATTTCCCAGCATGTGCTCTCTACCGAGTTTTCATCTTCTCTCCTGTTCTCGCTCTCTGTTCCCTTGCAAGGCCAGGTGGACCTGTTCCCCACCTCCACCCCCAGCCTCTCCAAGCACACCTTCCCTCCACTTCTCAGTTTGTTCTGTGGTCTTTGGAGATGTGGCTCCAGGAGGAGGGGTCAGATGTTGTCTGTGAGTGCTCGTCTCGTTTCCTTTTTGGGTTCCGTTCTCCTTGTTCTTTCTGTCCCCATTCTCCCGGTCCCTGTTTTCTGCACACCTTTCTCCTCCCCTTGCTTTCTGCCTCACTAGTGCCCATTCACCCCTCCTCGTCCCCTCCCTTCCTTCACTGCCCCTGGATGTACCCTTCCTGGGACTGAGTTCACTTGCTGTCAGTGTCTGTCACCTCTCCCCGCTTCGGTCACCAGCACCATCTTCCTGAGTATCCTCCCTAGTATTGATTCATCATCACCAGGTTAAACCAGAGGACATGTTGGAGACCATCCTGCTCTGTCATCAAGGCTTAAATCCTCTCATTGTCTAAATCGATAAACATTTCTGAATGCTTCAACCTTGCCACACTTAAACATTACACCAAGTCTCACAAGATCTAACTTAAAGTATTAGGGTAGCTAAAGCCTTTTTAGAGCAAATATTTTAAGTTTCCAGACATACATTAATCAACTATACTTGGTCTTTTGAATTTTCATCTTGCCCCTAGATGGTTCATGTGAGTAACTGAAATTTTTACCATGTTGGACATCTGCACAAGAGAAAGCCACTCATTGACCCAGAGGACAGTAGGCATCCAACCCGTCCATGTTGCTGGGTCTTTGAGGTGATCCTTCCTCCTCTGGGGACCCTGGTGAGAAATACAGTGATGCAGTAAGAGACCAAAATATCACCTTCGTTACTGGTGAAGAAGGTGAAGGATGAACCGTATTGTGTGCCGACAGTGAGCGTTCTTACTCTGAGTCACAGACGCGCCTAGTTACAGGCACCACAGACCCTGAGGGGCAGTGTGGGCTCCCTGAGAGAGCACAGTCCAAAGGACAGGCAAAAGAAGGGGCTGGGCTACACATACCAACTTTCTTCTTTCAAAAATCCCGGGTTGGGGTGCCTGGGTGGCTCAGTCGGTTGGGCGTCCGACTTCGGATCAGGTCATGATCTCACGGTCCATGAGTTCGAGCCCCCTGTCAGGCTCCGTGCTGACAGCTCAGAGCCTGGAGCCTGTTTCAGATTCTGTGTCTCCCTCTCTCTCTGACCTTCCCCCATTCATGCTCTGTCTCAAAAATGAATAAACGTTAAAAAAATTTTTTTTTTAAAAAACAAAAATCCCGGGCAGAGAGGTTTCTCCACTGCCAGTGCAGTGTCAGTGATGGTCAAAGATGAGCCCAGGAGCATCATGCCGTGTGTGGAAGGAAACACCCCCTAACACACATCCAGGTGATTAGTCTGCCCTGGACACGGGCTGCCGATGCCTTTTGGTCAGGTGCCCACCTCAGTCTAGGCAGTGGTCCTTGCTTCAAAAGCAGGGGCCTCACGTTGTTCCCATGGGACACTTGTAATCAGGAGGGATTTTAGAGCATGACAGGTCTGGGGACTGACACATCCTAAGTCCCACACATCACGACACCACCTTCTGCTTTGTGGGTGTCTTCTGAGTGATCAGTCAGTTCGTATCTCCGTGCCTCAGTTTCTTTATATAACACTTGAAAGTCACATTTGTTCAGCCACCGAAGAGAGAGAAAACACGTTGCTCAGGAAGGGGACACACTGGTAGATTCTGTCTGTCCTACTTAAAGGCGACAGATGTGTCCTGTGAGTGAGACTCTCCCAGAGGGTGCCACCTTGAGGCTGTCCTGAGGCAGAGCCATCTAGGAGGAAGGACTGCCCAAGAATGGGTTAGAACAGGCAGGACAAATAAATAGCTTTCATCTCATGCCACCTTCTATTTATTGGCAGTGGCTGCCCACAGTGCTGGGCCGAGAAAGATGCTGAGACTGTATCCCAGGTCAGCGGAAAAGAGCTCTGTGGTCATCGTCTTCTGCAGTTTGTGGGAAAGGAGAGTAGGGACACTCAAGCCAACTATCAGCCACTGTTGATTCAAAGAGAGCAAGAGTAGGTAGAATTTTCTGTCCTGGAAATACAGCGGCTTGCTGCATCAGAAGTGGGAAGCAAGAACCACAAGCTGGAGAAGTACATGATCAGGCCGGGTTCTTGTCCTCCACAGCCACAGCACCAGAAATTTGGATTGTATGGAGCAAAGGTCTGCAGACTTTTTCTGTCAGTGGCCAAACTTGAGGCTTTGTGGGCCGTGTATTCCCTGTTGCAGTAACTCACCTCCCCTGTTGTAGCACAGAAACAGCATAGACAATATAGGAATGGGGATGACTGTGCCACGGTAAATCTTTGTTCCAAAGACAGTGGGACATAATTTGCAGCCTGGTGTAGAGAAGAGACCAGCGGCAAGGCCTGGAATTCTGGAAACTCCCCACGGTACCTGAGTCTAAAGCCTCCTCCGTCTTCAGCTCTGAAAGGTTTTTTAAAAGTCAAGAAAAATGTGGTGATACTAAGCTCTGAGAACCTAACAGCTCAAGGAACAGATCAGCAGTGAGATCCACTTGGCCATTCCCCCCACATAAGTACAGAATCACAGACAGTGACGCCATGATGTCACTTCTCAGGCAGCATGGGAGCTCCAGGGTCAGGATCACAGACAAAAGTCCCACACTGCCAAAATTACCTTTGAAAATTCCTGAAATCATGCCTAAGTTAGAATATACATGAATTGAAAGCCATGTGGTAGACTCCAGGAAGGCAAATCGCCCTAAGTCTGTGTCGATGTTTTTTATGAGAAAGGCTCTATTCCGTTCTTTATGAGAACGGCCCTATTCCGAGCAGGTACAGAATTGTAGGGCATTCTGGCTTGCCAGAGGATGCATTCCATTCCATATGTTTGTCTTAGGTTAACATATATGTTGCTTTTTTGAGGGTTTACGTGGTTGAAAGTGAAAGTGTGAGCACGTAGCATACGGCCTCAGTGAATATATGTTAGACTTGGTTCTAAATCTGGCTTGCACACCCTTCTCGGAAGCACTGTGGAGAAGACCCTAGCCATAGACTTCCTGCCACTTGCGTCGGTGGTTCCTATGGGCATCATGAGAATAACACTCACACCCTCGGCGGTGGTTTCTTCTTACCCCGGGAGGAGAAGTCATCAAGGAGAATAGGTGTGCACAGGATGTCTTTTGTGATTTTTAATTTTTCTAAAATGTGAGGAATCCAAGGCATTTCTGTAAGATACTCTTCCAACTACAGTAACTTCCCAAGGTCGCTCAGCTTCTCGGTGACAGCCAGGTTTAAAATCTCCATTTCCTCACCTGTGAAGCAGGAATAGAAATATGGCGGTCTCATGGGGTTGTTGCAAGGAGAAGATGAGTTTTACAGTAACCCCGACAGTCCCTGGCTCGGTAAACGTTGGCTGCCATTATTACTCGAGCTCTTGTTTGTAACTCCACCAGGGGGCACTCTGTGCGCCAAGCAGGGGCACTCTGTGGGCTGGCAGCAAAGTGCCAAGCAAGATGTTAAATACTGGTTGCTCATCATCTGTGGCAAGTGAGGACTGCTGATGCAGCAGGAGTTTTACCTCTGATTCTCAACGAATTATTCCATTTTTAGCAGTACAATACCAAAAGACATGTGATAAGTTACCTACATTTACATGTCACCAAGAAAATGGGCCCCTTCTATCTGGTTGTCACTTGAAAGGAGAGTAATGGAAGAGGAGCAAGGGCAAAAGGACAGTGACCATTTTAGGAGGAATCTGCTGCTCTGTGGAACCTGGTTTGTTTCCACTGACCTCCTTTGTCCCTGGGGCGGAGGCGGGGAAAGATTTGATTACTTAGAGCAGGGGTCGACGTATTTTAGGATTGATGGGCCATGCTGACTCTGTCACAACCGCTCAGCTCTGCCTTTGGTGGCACAGAAGCAGCCATGGACAGTCTGCAAATGAATCACTTTGGCTGCATTCCAGTAAAACTTTATTTATGGGCACGGAAATTTGAATTTCATGTGACTTTCATGTATCACAAAATATTATTCTTCTGATTTTTTTCCAACTATTTAAAAATGTAGCAACTATTCTTAGCTGACTTAGAATAGCCCTGATTTAGAACACCAGACCGAGAGTCAGTCCTGTACATGGCTCGCTGATTATTTCACCAGAGCAAATCACCTAACATTTCCGGGCCTCAGTTTCCTCTCGTGAAAACAAGAGACTTTGATCCTAAAGGACGCTTAGGATTCCTCTTAGCGCTTAGACGCCAAGTTACACGGTTGTCATGCACCTTTGCAGTCATACAAATCTGTGTTCTAGCGTTGGCTTAGCCTTTGACTTGCTCGGAGACGTTGGGCAAGTTCCTCAGCCTCCCAGTGCCTCAGTCGTCTCATCTGTAAAATGGGGATGAAGATGATGTCTTTTTCAGGGTTGCTATGAAGGTTGAAGTGATACGATAATTGTGAACCCCTTAACTCCTGTATCCAACAAATATTTATTGTACCTAGTGTATATACAATAAGTGCTAACTGTTGCATTCTTAAAAAGCTCAATTCCTATTATAATATTACTATTTATTTATTTATTTATGAGAGGGGGAGCGAGAGGAGAGAGAGCACACGCATGAGCAGGGGAGGGGGCAGAGAGAGGGTGAGAGACAATCATAAGCAGAATCCGGTTCAGCACAGAGATCGATGCAGAGCTCGATCTCATGAACTGTGAGATCATGACCTGAGCTGAAATGAAGATGTGGATGCTTAACCAACTGAGTCACCCACGTGCCTCTGCAAATAATACTTTTTCAAAAAGCCTAATTTCTCTATACTTTTGACTAGAGAGTAATTTTCTTCACAGCCCTGTGATAAAAGACTGGCCTGAGTTGGGGGCAAGGAGCCCACCTTTTGAACAAAACCTTGTGATTTCTGTCCACTACCATGGTCTTCTCTCCCAGGTCATGAAAGCAAAGAACAAATTTTGATAAATTAACCTTCATCTCTCTTTACAGCTCTCTCACTCCACCTGGTGGCAGGAAGTCAGTGGTAAAACGTGCACAAGTGGAGAATTTTAAAAATTTCATAATTATTCTTTTTATAATATACCTCTATTGGCAGAGCAAGACTTCATTTTAGAATCATTCCCCTTTGATTGTCTGTGTATTGCCATTTTTAAGGCACGCGTCGGGGAGATAACCACTTAGCTTAGCAGCTTTCAGCAAGCAGATGTTAAGAAGTACTTGAAGTTGAACCAACGTGAGTCAATCAGTTATCTGTACAGGTGGTTATTAAAACTGTAGTCCTGCAGCCTCATTAAAAAGCAATGCAGCATTTAATAATTTTTAGAACATGTCAGCGGCACTCATTTAAATGTGGGGAAGAGATCAATTTCCTTTGTAATTGGGTACACAGGCATAAACACGGTCTTTGCAACTCTCAGTTCCGAGCCAGAGTTTAAAGTGGCTCTGATGGTTCACTATTTGGAAATAAAGGCAAGCAAGGGGGTGGGTAGCAGGTGTCAGCCACTTGGTGAATCCAGAAGAAACCAACCTTGAATATTCAAAGAACAGCATTAATGAAAGAAATCCACACAACAGCAAGCGTTTGCCCAAGGCTTCCCCTGATTCTCTTTTCTTTTCCAGTGGCCTCATTTCCAGGCTGCTAGTTTTCTTTCTGACCCTCTTCTCTGTGCATTCCCCCTTCCCCTTCTAGCTGCTCTCTCCATAGGAACCAGGCAGCAGGGTCTGTGGGCAGCAAGGCCTGCCCTAGCTTTGCTTCCTTCTCCCTGGCCTGTGGGCAGGAGAACCAATGAGGGAGAAACCAGCTTGGAAGCCAGGACAGGGTGCTGGCAGAGTCAGGGCAGGGGCTGGTGCCATGGGACTTGGCGGGCTCACTTGTTTCCCTTGTTCTCTATGCCTCTTTCCTGTGCCTTCCCCCTCTGGGATATTCCTTACTATGTGTTCTCTCTCTCTCTCTCTCTCTCTCCTTCCCTCCCTCCCTCCCTTCCTCCCTCCTTCCCTCCCTCCTCCTGCCCCCCAGAACCAAGCCCTTTTCCTTCCCACCTCCTCCCCGCCCCTCTCCTCTTTCCTTTTTCTCTTCTCTTCTTCTTCCTCTCCCTCTCCCTGTTTCATGCTGGGGTTCTGAGTCTGCCTAGCCTGTGCTTAATAATTAAGGCTGTAATTAAAGTGTAACTGGAAGCATAATTAAAATTCACTTTAATGGATCCTGGAATTGTGAAGCAATTAGGCATTTTGCTATGGCCCTGCAGGAGCAGCTGGAAGGAGAGAAGGGCCCATTTTCCTGGGCTCTGCTCTACCCAGTCTCTTCCGGCCCCACCCCCTGGTTGTTAACCTTGAGGAAGGCCTTCCTGGCCAGGAGGGACAGAGGAGTGGTGGCAGCTTGGAGTCTTCTAGGGCACCGCATAGAGCCAGCTGCCGTTCAGCCCTTCTTAGAGAAAGAGGCCACCACAAAAGCCCCTGGAGAACCCGAGAAAACTCAGGAACAGTCACTCCTAATTTCCCTCAGGTCGTTTGGGGCTTCTGTTTCAGTGCTATTAAAAAAATGGGTTATTTGGGGGTGTCGGGCCAGCAAGGTGATCAGAAAAGCTCCCACACCTCACCAACTCAAGCACACTTGGTATGTGTGGGTCCATCCACCGTCATTCAGCCCATCAGCAAGCCCGGGTTGTGTCATGGAAACTGCACTGAGCGCAGAGATCCTGGTGGGCCGGCCTGACAGAATGTCAGCCTAGGTGAAGCTTGTGTTTGGTGGGGGCGACAGAAGCGTCAGTGAGCAGTCCCAATAGTGCTGTGATTCCGGAAGTACAAGGTGGGATGGAAGCTCATTTACAAGTCCTGCTCTAGTTTAGGGGCTGGGGGAGTAGTGACAAGGGAGGCATCCCCAAAGACATGCCATTTATTTTTGTTTCAATTAATTTATTATTTTGAGAGGGAGACAGAGACAGCACAAGACGGGAAGGGGCAGGGAGAGGGGGAGAAAATCCCAAGCAGGCTCTGCGATGTCACCACAGAGCCCAGTGTGAAGCTCGAACTCACGAAACCATGAGATAATGACCCGAGCCAAAACCAAGAGTCAGATGCTCAACTGACTGAGCCACCCAGGCGCCCCAGGAAATGCCATTTAAACAAATATCTCATGAACGTTTGAGTGTTGGCCAAGCAGAAGACAAGAGTTCTGGTTGGAGGACTCGAGGCCAAAGGTCCAGCATGTCTGCGGGTTCACAGATTTCTAAATCAGTCGTTTTCCACCTTTGGGAATACCTGATGCTCAGTTAAGTCCTGAAGAAGATGTTAATTCAGGAACTGGTTTAGTTAGGTTTCTTGGTTGCAAGGAAGAGTGACTTGTTCCAGTAGTCTCAGAACCCTAAAATGGTCCACAGCCAGTCTGTAGCCATGAAAAGAACGCAGGTAAAACTGAATAAACAGTTCTCAGAATGGACAGCAGCCATAATGAAGCCGGCCCCCAGGAGGAGGAGGATGTGGCATGGAGGCCAACCTCAGAAGCAGCACTCCAGCAGCCTGTGCACTTGACTCCACCCCTCTCTGCATGTTTGCGCTGCCTCTGTCTCACCCGCTTACTAACGGCTGATTAAGTCCTTTTCATGCTACTGTTTTCCATATCGTGTGTGCTACCCATTCAGATTCTCAGCAGAGCAAACCTGACTGCACAAGCTAATGGCCATCGTCTGTATTTGCACCACCCTTCGGTCAGGTGCAGTCATCTTGGGAACAGTCCATGTCTGCCTTGGGACGAAGATCACCATGTGGTCCCTCCTCGAGAAGGGGACAGTTGGTAGGGTCGGTGTAGCCAGGCAGGGAGGCTGGAGAAAGCAGACACCCTACTTGTACCCGATCCTTGCTCTCAAATAATTTATAGTATCATTGAAGTTTAGATGATCTCGTGCGTGCAAAAGTGCCACAAATTTTAAATTGTAAATTTGACTCCTCAAACAGGAGTCACCAGGAAATCAAAGTAGAGTGGGAAGACCAAAGGATTTTGAGACCACATCCTGCCAGTCACCAGGCCTCAGTGCTCTTGGCCAAGAAATAAATAAATGAATAAAAAGCACTCATTTATAAAGACCTGACTCACCAGGTCTTTTAGAACCACCAAATTCACAAGTTCAAAGGCTCAAAGTAATGTGGGAAGACTGGAAAACAGATTATTTTTTTTATTATTGTCAATGTGATTATGACGATATCCTCTATTTATAAAGGTTGTCATTCATGGTTCAGCATGGATGTTTCAAGCATTAGTTCCAGGAATCATTCAGACCAGTGAGAGATCAAGTTCAGTTTTCATTCAACTACTTCCTAACTATTCCTAGCCATGCTAGCTAGACTTTAGCCTTTAACTTACCTGTGCCTCAGTCCTCCCTTCTGTAAAAGGAGATAATAATGGTAGCTCTCTCAGGGATGCTCTTGAGTAGCAAATGAACTAATAGAACTGAACATTGCAGGACACCTGCTAAGTTGCTGTTAATGCTTTTGTTACTGTTACCACTCCTGTTGATGCTGCTAATTCTCATACCGGTTCAGTTCCTCAGAGAGAACTTGACAGGCTTGGCTAAGATCTGTGTTCACAGGAGGACTCTGTCACCAAAGGAAGGTAGTCAGAGATGTGGAATGTTCAGGGAGATGAATCTGCCTCTTGATGCGTGGGGTTCTTGGAAGCTGTCTGTGTGGAGGCTGTTCTAAAGAGAAAGGAAAGAAGGAGAAGAGCCTTTCTGACCCAAATTTAGATTTCTTCCCTGGTGGATTAGAGGACAGGTAGGCAGAGAACTCTAGTCTATGTCTCTGTTGAAGGAGATAGAGGTTTACATATTTAACTTTCATTGACCTTCTGGTCCAAAGACCAGTTCCATTCTGTGTCAGTCAGGACTTTGCTGCACACTGTGTCATTATTCCATGAAAGCCCTACTTACGGATTAATGTCAGAATTCCTTAGCCTAATATTCAACACCTGCCATCGTCTGATCCTCTGTTCTACTTTTCAACCTCTGGGACCTTGTCGGAAACTTCTACCATATGTATCAAAATGAACACTGAGGTTGGATTAATGAAATAATAAATCTTTACATCTGCATTAGGTAACTAGTGTGTAGCAAATTGCCTTTAACGCAAGGAACGTTGTTGATCTCACAGTGTTCTGTGGTAGGGAATCTGAGTGTGGCTTAGTTGGGTCCTTTGGTTTAAGGTCTCAAAGCTGCAGTCAAAGTGTCAGCCAGGGATAGGGTCATATCAAGGCTCGACTGGGAAAGGATCGCTTCCCAATACATCATTGTTGGCAGGATATAGTTCCCCGTGGGCTGTCAGGCTGAAGGCTTCAGTTGCTCCTCGGCTTTTGGCTGGAGGCAGCCCTGAATTCCTTGCCTCGTGGACTTCTCCATAGGGCAGGCCACAGTATGGCAATGTGCTGCATCAGAGTGAACAGAGTCAGAAGGAACAAGGAAGAAGTCCTGGGATTTTGGAACTTAGTCTCAGAGATGACATTCTGTCACTCTTGCTCTTCTTAGTCATTAGTAGCAAGTTGCTGGTTCTACCAACAGCCAAAGGGGTTACACAGGGGCGTGGACAGCAGGAAGTAGGAACTGACCACAGAGAGCCATTTTGGAAGCTGCCTACCACCCTTACAAAGTAATGTGTCAGTCAAAGTAACGCCGGCTCCTGTAACAGATAAATGTTGAAATGTGATTCTTAATGTAGTAGAAAGTTCTTTCTCATTAATATGAAGTCTGAAAGGGTGCATGAGTAGGGTGCTCTGCTCTACAGAATTATTCTGGTATCCATGCTGAAGGAGGCATTGCCATGTCCAGAAAGGGGATTTTCAGAGTTGTCTTGGCTGGTGACATTCCAGAAGGTACACAGGGAAAAAACCGAGTGACTGCAGGAGCTCACAAGGGCAATTTTTATGGGCACATATTTCATGGCGCTCACACACTCTTGGCCAGAACTCAGTCACATGACCCCACATACATGCAAGGGAGACCTGGGAAATGTAGTTCCTGGTTGGGCAGAAGAGGAGCGTGACTGGTTGATGGCAAGCTAAGTCGGCCACAGATTCCTAGACATTTACAAAATCCTTTCACATGTGTTATTTCATTTGTTCATCTTCACAACCCATGCTGTCAGCATTATTATCCTCATTTTCTAAACAAGGAAACCAACCAGCGATATTCTGGTTAGAACATTCAGGGTTGTATTATTAGAACAGAGTTCAGGTTCCCATCACTGCCACATACAGTCTGTGACTGTAGAAAAGTTCTTTAACCTCTCTGTGCCTCTCTTGCCTCATCTGTGAAATAGGGACAGTAAGATCTAGGCATCGTCGTCATAAAGATTTCATATACTGCATGTAAGTCACTTAGCATTATGTCTGGCGTGTGTATTAGTTATGAGGAAGACGATCATAATGTTATGTCTGGGGATTAAGAAGTTGAGGCTCAAAGGTGTTACATAATTTACCCAAAACTGTGCAACTAATCTACAACAGAGCCAGGGTGAGAAGCTAGGGATTTTTGTTTGTTTGTTTTGAGAGAGAGAGAGAGCCCAAGAAGGGGCAGAGAGAAAGAGAGAGAGGGAGAGAGAGAGAGAGAATCTCCTCACCATCAGCAAGGAGCCCTTCTCTGGGCTCTATCTCACAAACTGTGAGATCATGACTTAAGCCAAAGTGAAGAGTTGGACCAAGGCTTAACCAACTGAGCCACCCAGGTAACAGCTTCCTTACCTTTTGAATTTTGTTTCCCAAAGAGGATATTTAGCAGATTTCCTGTGGAAAAGAGCAGTGAGTTAGCCTTGAACTAAAGATGCAATGCCAAGTGTTCACTTCGCCACAGCTGTGGTGGCCCCCGGCTCCCAGGGAATCCACACTACATCACCTTGTTAGCGCAAATGTTCCCCTTGAACTCAGCATTTGCCTGTTTGTATGAAACATGCTGACCAAGTGCTTCCTTTTTATTTGTACTCTTAGGTCCTCCAAGGCCTATATTTCAAGGTCTTTGTATATAAATAGGTTCTGCCTTGCTAACTAGATAAAAGCACAGGAAATGATGTAAGATGAGGTATTTCATTAGACTCTTAAATGTTACCACATTTCTCCTAGGGGCTTGTTCACTCTGCAAGAACAGAAGAGCAGTTTGCTTGCTAAATAGTCAAATCGCAGAAGCACACCTCTGGGTGGGGTAGCTTGGCCCACAAGTGCTACAAATCTGCCGAGAATGGGAGACAAAGATACACCATCACAGGCTGCAGTACTCTTTTTGGGGCCCTCTGCCCTTTTTGTCATACGGAGCAGGGAGGAAGTGAGAACACGTGTGTTGAATAACTATCATTGTTTCCAAAGCGGTGGATTCATGGCCATAGGTGGGCAGACCCTCAAAACTTTAGTTTCATGAGATCTTTAAGACAGTTGCCTTCTAGTATGGGCCAAAACCACGTTAAATCCACTCGACTGTGGATTATCAGCTGAAATGTCTGCTTTTATCAGTAAAAAAAAAAAAAAAATGTCCATTAGTCTCAGGCAATTCCAGTCTTTCGTCTTGCTTATTAGCCAGACCACCACTTGTTAGAGATCTTGCCACGTCATCTTCCCTGTCAGTGATGTCGATTAGAACAATATTTACTTCATTTCCTGGTGAAAAGCTAGCTCAGATCAGTCCTGTGCATCTTCACTTGTTACTTTCAGTATTCTGTGGCTACCAACCCATCGATTCGCCGTTCTCTCGCTCATACTGGACACATAGCTTTTTCTTCAGATTCCGTATTCAGGTTGTTCAAGCAAGGGGCACATCGGTTTCAGAAGATTTTCTTTTTTCGAATCAGTGGACCAAGTAGTTGTTGATCTTTCTTCGTTCACAGTCTTATAAGAATGTCATTATCTGCATTTTTTAAATGCCAGAAAAAAATATAGGTAGTATATTTTTATGTAATATTTTATGTATGTTATTTATTTATATTTATATATTTTATTTGTATTTAAGTAAGTTTGTATAATTTATATTGTATAAGTGTGTGTATAAGTGTACATATATTTATATGTATTTTTATTTATATTTTGTATATACATATATGTGTATATGTATATATACACATGTACGTGTATATATACACACGTGTATATATATATACACGTATGTGTATATATACGTGTGTATATATATATATATATATATATATACACACACACACATACATGTCTTATAATGCCAGACATTTGAGGTGAAAAAAAGGAAAAAAGTAAATTTTTCTGGTGGATACGTCTAAATAGCCAAATCTGAATCATAAAAAAGCTGAACCTGAGCTGTAATTGGTGAGACCTGGGTCTCGCACAATTTCAGGTTGTACGAAACTTTCCAGGGCCCCACCTCTAGTTTCATTTCAGTGACTGTCCGTACCCCCCTGCCCACCTTCTAGGAACCAATGTCCACGAGGCCCAAAACATCCTCAGTAACAGTGGACTCCCCATTACTTCAGCTGTGGACCTGGAGGATGCCGCCAAGAAGTCTGTGGCCAGCGTGGCTAAGAAGTGACAGCTTCGTCCTGACCCTTGGAGGGAGAAGGCCATTGTCTCATAAAAATGAATGATTCATCACTATGAAGGAAACGGTCATCTGATTGGGGGGAAAATGGGTGAGGGGATGATCACTCTGTGAAAGGCCATAATCACTCTGTGAAAAATCTTAAATCTGCATTTTCTTGAATAAGATAGCTAGCCCACCTCAGTAATCTGATGTCGCTTACAGTCTTCCATGTTCTGTTCTCATACTTTTCGGTCACTGTGAACCTGCTCAGTAAGCATCGCTTGTTGCCGACTTTAGGGGAGCAGTCTGTTTGGCCAAGCAGTATGTGTATATATAGAATTTGAGATCAGACCAATTCTACGATTTTTAATAATAAAAAATTCACATGCTCTAAAAAGTCAAACAGGATTACATTTAACAGCTTAACTTTCAAAAAGGCACAGCGAAGACATTCAAAACTGTTATACACTGCAACAGCTTTTACAAGTTTCTAATTCCAACGCACTTAGAAAGTCCATGAATGTTCCAAAACACGTTGTTTTACAGTGGAAGATCTATATTAATATCTCACACATGTATTCTACCATTTGCCTTAATAGTGAATATACTGTGTACCTCACACTAAAAATAACGCCAGAAGCCTTATTTGTGATTTTGGAATAGAAGCTTCTATTTCAACGTCAAAACCGAAGAATGCTGATTCTTATGGAAATCTCCATAATTAAGTCATTTCAAGAAGAGACAGCACTCAAGATCAAATTATGTTGTGTTGGTATCTTTCCTCCCCTCCTTTTTCCCTCCAGAATCTACCAGCTGGGAAAATGTAATTGAGAGAATCTGGCTTCTTTTTCATAATGCCTGTTTTTGTGGTGGGAAAGGATTTGAATTAGGTCTTTGTTGAAATTTTAGTAAATTCTTATCTGTACACAAATTTAAATAAAATCCTATGTTTTGTAAGCTGTAAGAGCTGTGTATTTCTTGTGTTAGTCAATTTCATCCCTCAATTTTATGTCTTAGATAAGAATCCAAAATTAGAAAATTTGGAGTGTTCCAGGATTATTTCAGTTTCACTCACCTTTATCAATAACCATTTCTGTTAGCAGAATATGCAATGAAAGAATAAAAATTATAAGCCCAGGTAAGTGTTACAGTGTCTAACAGGTTAAAATGTGACTTCAGTCTGCATAGCACTGAAGGAAATATAGGTGTAAACTCATCCTATTTAATGAGGTTCAGTTGCCAGCATTGAAGGTCTTTCTCTTCATGTATGAATGTTTAGTAGACCAGACTTTCGTTTGTTTGGTCAGTTTACATTGTTCTCATAAATCTCACATATGGACAGCAGTTAAAATGTCATTTTTTTTATAGCTCCATATTTGCCACGGAGAAAAAAAAACATTGAATGGATCAGTCTTACAGTCTTTTTAAATTGTTATGCAATGAATGAAAAATATTACCAATGTCTTTTTAAATGTGGTTTGGCTTTTGATCGCTTAATAACTAGTTAGCAGGTAAAAGAAATAACATATACATTGTCAACTAGACAAAAATCAGCATATTTAAATTTTTTGCCCTTTGTAAAAGCTTATGTTCACATAGCTATATTTACTGTTGTTTCAAATGAAGCCAATTTGGAGGAAGAGATAAAGGAATGAAGTCATTCATGTGGTCAGTTTCTAACAGGGTTAATAGTAAGCAAATAGTCCTTTATTTTCAAATAAGTGTTTTTTTCCATTTTTTTTTTTTGTCAGTATTAAGTTCTTTTTTCCCTCTTGGAAGTTTGAAGTTTGAGTTTATGTCGTTCACATAATATCTTGGAGCAGACCTCAGCATAGTTTCCATAAATATTTCTGGAATGAATCACTGGTATGTGTGTGTTGACCCAGCTATTGTGACTGATGACACAGGGTAGAATTAGGGACAGTTGGTGTTGGTAGTGTATCTAAAATCTTCCATATGTTACCTACACCAGCATTCCCTGTATTTCTGACCTTCCAGCATCCCTTTGAAGTCTGTTTCCTGATCTATATATAAGTGTGAACAGTAATTTCCTTTAAATCAGATCAGTAATTTTTTTTTTAGGGAGAGAGAGAGTGTGTGTGAACAGGGGAGAGGGGGAGAGGAAGAGAGAATCTTAATCACGCTCCACAGTCAGCACAAAGCCCAATGCAGGGCTCTATCTCACGACCCTGAGATCATGACCTGAGCTGCAATCAAGAGTCAGATGCTCAACTGACTGAGCCACCCACACACACACACCCCTCCCAGAGCAGTATGTTTTAAGCTATTCTAAGCAAGAATATCCATTAAAGGAGGTGACAGTCCAATCATAGTACTGACTATGCAAGAAGTTTACAGAGTAGTATACACTTTTTACCTGAAATGCTTTGCACATGAGATTTTAAAGATTTTGTTACTCTATTCATCCTTCTCCTGGAACAAACATCAGATATAGAGGTGATTAAAGTCCTGACCCCTCCCACTTAGCAACATTCACTTTCTTTGAGTTGATTAACCAGTGGTATTTGTCCAGTCTCTTGTAATGACAAAAACCCAATTCAAACTTAAGAAAAATGGGGGAGAACTGTTTTGCTCTTTTGATTATAAAAGACAGGGGTTCCGGTTTCAGTTAAGCCTGGTTCCAGAGATTCAAACCCTCAGAACTTGGACTGTGCATCTCAGACCAGCTTGTGTCCATGTTGCTTTCATTCCAGGCAGGCCATTTCCACAAGCTGGCAGAATGGCTGCTATTCATGCCTAGAACATGTTCTCAGGTTTAGCATCCCTGAAAGAGAAAGAGGGAAAGAGGAGATGAGAAAGAGAGAATGAAAGGAAGTAGGGGAAGACAGAGAGAGGAGACAGAGAGAGAAAGCTTGAGGGAGAGAAGAGGAAGGAAGGAGGGGAGCTACTCTCTCTTGGTAATTGTAAGAGACATTCCAGAATTGAGATGACCAACTGTTTTGGCCACGAAACAATCCGTGGGCCAGTCTTCTGGCCAGGAGTTTACAGGACTCTGATGAATCCTGTATGATGAATCCTCTGACGAATCTGGATTAAATACCTACCTTGTTGGCCTAAGGATGATACCAGCCTGACCCAAACTGCCAGAGCTGGGAGGGAGGAGTAGCTCCATAAGGAAAACTAGAGCTCCAATAAGAAGAGTGTATTCAGGGAAGGAAAAATAACAGAAGACAGCCATGCTCATCAACCATAAAGCAATGAGACTGAACGAATTATTCCATAAGGATGCTTCCAACTCTAGAATTTCATGATTCTGTTCTAGTAATTTCTTACCATTTCTTTGAATTACATTTTCACCTGTGCATACAAGTTACTAAGTTTTTGTTTATAGATGTTACTTGAGTCATCTAAATATTTGACCTTAATTGATTTGTCTTGAACAGTAATGTCTGTCTAAGAAATAATGACGTTGTGGCAATTAGCTCAATTTTGCTTTTGTATTTAAGTTGTAATTCAATTTGTAAATTAGTAACATTGCCAGGAAACTTTAAATGGCCTGGTTGGATCTGTGAGTCATTTTTAATTAGTTCTTTTATGAACTAATCCCCCTCAATTTGTGGTCTGAAAGGGAAAGAAGTCATCCTAAAGAATTACATATTTTTTTATTCAAGATCTTAATAAAAGTGGGAAGAAAAATTTATGTTTTGACATTTCTAAATTAAACATTTAAAAGCCCGTGATCATTTGCAGGATGCAACCTATGTTCTAAAAATTAAAATAAATGGAAAACAGATAATAGTGGTTAAAAAAAAATGTTGGGAAGAACAAGGAAGGGTATGTGAGAAGATAGTCTTCTATGGATATGTTCTTCAAGTAGATGTTCTTAAATATCCTTCTAGATCTGGAGTTGGCAAATTAAGATCTAAGCAGCTATTTGAGTAACTAGAGTTTTATTGGCACACAGCTCTGCCTTTTTATGCTTCTGTCGTCAGTGGTTCATGTCATGCTGCAGCAACAGAGGTTAGCTAGTTGTGACAGAGATCTTATGACCATAAAATATTTATTATTTGCTCTTTTATGGAAAAAATAAACAGATAAAGTCTATTTAGCTAGATAAATTAAAAAATATAATATTTCTCCAAAACTGACAGCAACAGATTATGGTTTCCAAACTGGGGAAAGGCAGACTTAGACATTAAAGTGAAACCAATGAGTAAGTAGGAAATAGGATCTCTGATCTTTCGATTTTAAATATGGGGAGAAGTTAGTAGTCTACGAAAGGCCGTTTGCCATTGAAAACTTACTCAGTTATGCTAATTTGTGTCTTTTCATCGCCACAAAAATTGCCTGCAGGTAGCTTGGTGTGCTATTG
This sequence comes from Leopardus geoffroyi, assembly GCF_018350155.1. Classification (NCBI taxonomy): domain Eukaryota; kingdom Metazoa; phylum Chordata; class Mammalia; order Carnivora; family Felidae; genus Leopardus; species Leopardus geoffroyi. The sequence goes on along the minus strand of NC_059331.1, from coordinate 34,692,396 downwards.
AACATATGCTGTTCTTGACTACATACGGGTGTGTTGGAATAATATCAAATCATGGCTATGAATATTGAGCTCACAAAGAGCTGTAGCTATTGAGTCATCTTCAGCGTGGTCCTTGTTAGACATTGTTGCACATGATTTAATCTTGGGGTCCTGGAAAGATGATAAGAAAGTAAGAAAAAAGTCATTTCAGTGCACCTGCCACCGACAACGTTGCTGCAGAGGCATTATTCCTTTTTACCATTGAGGAGATAGTAACATAATGAGATAAAAGTTGTTTCTGGTCATGTTACATAGTTAGTGGCAAAAATTTAGACTTCTGGACTTCTGATAATCCTATCACTTCTGTGGCATCCCTGCCCAAAAGAACTTTCTTCACTGAGGGCAGTGATAAGTATTGACTCTATCTGATATGTAGCTGCTAGCCACAGGTGACTTTTGACCACTGTGAACTGAATTTTAAAGTCTGCTTAATTTCAGTTAATTCATGGCCACTTGTTGCTGGTGGCTACCATATTGGACAGCATAGGTCTGTAGTCTAAATCTGATGGGTTTTGGGATGCATCACTTTGACGTCAGAAGACTTCACATTGATTGACTGCTTACTGTCTGCTAGGAACTTTACCTGTGTTGCCTTCATTAATCCCCTTAGCAATTATGTGAGTCTATCATTCTTATTTTATGGATGAGAACCTTGTATCTCAGGGAAGGTAAGAACATGACCAAGAACACACAACTGGCATTTGGCTGGTCAGGATTGAAATCCTGATCTTTTGCATCCAAAGCTACTGCTCTTGGTTTTAAACCCCAACTCTGTATAGTTGTGCTGCTTGTAGTCATAGAAAATTTGAAAGACTGTTTGAAGCTAAGACATTTAGGAACCTGGGTTCTTGAATCTGTTTCCTTTTAAGTGTACCCCATACCTTGGGAAACATAAGTTAAAAGCCCAAAGATAATCTTATGCAATTGGACAAATAGTATGGACTACAATGGGAATGGCACCTTCCTGGATTTGCACAGTGCATAAGGCAAGGGCCCTCTTCCAGAGTCCTAATTCCAAGTGCCTTCTCATAAATCCATTGCCTTTCCCAATATACAAAACCATGATCACCCTATAAGACAAAAGGCGGGGAGGTAAAGGCTGGAGACAGCATTATCACAGCAGTAGGAGAAAATGTAGCTAGCAACATCACCTTTCTTCTGGAGTACGTTAGGTCCAAAAATGTTGTCTCAGATTTTGACACTTGAAAGAGGCCAGTTGAGATTCTTAGGCATCTTATGCCGAACTTAACAAATCCAAAGTTGATTAGATTCATATGCCAACTATGGGAAAATAGGCTTTTTTTCCCCCTTGTTCTTCCTTTGTGTGTAAAGAGGCAGTATATAGAGACATGATTTTTAACTGGGAGCTTGTTTATCTAACTTTATTTTCTAGCTAGCAGAGAAAGAAATGAAAGTCATTAATGTAGCAATCACAGAGATATCTGCTTTGAGGTCAGACAAAGCCTGGTGAGACAAACTGGAAGATTTGAAGATTTTTTTTAAGTTAATTGATTTATTTTGAGAGCGCGCCATGCTCACGCTTGGAGAGGGGCAGAGAGAGAGAGAGAGAGAGAGAGAGAGAGAGAGAATCCCAGGCAGACTTGTGCTGTCAGCACAAAGCCTGACTCAGGGCTTGAACTCATGACCATGAGACCATGACCTGAGCCAAAGTCAAGAGACAGATGCTCAACCAACTGAGCCACCCAGACACACTGATTTGGAGATTTTTGTTTGGAGTTTGTTTTGAATTCTCCTTTAATATTGAATATTTGTGTGCTCTAAATCCTTATAATTATGTGCCCATTTTTAAAAGACCTTGTATTATTAAAAGCATACACTACAAACAAAGACTAAACTGCACTTCATTAAAATTTTTAAAAATTTGCAGAAAACTTTTTCAGAGAGTAGAAGCAATCCAGATATCTACCAACTGATGAACGGATAAATAAAATCAGGTGTATTTATGTAAGGGAATATTATTCATCCATTAAAAGGGATGAAGCACAGAAATGGTATGGTATGGATGAACCTGAAAGCATTACTAAATGAAAGAATCCTGTCACAAAGGCCACATATTGTATGATTTTATTTATAGGAAATCTCTGGAGTAAATAAATCTATAGACACAGCATGTAGATTGGTAGTTTCCAGGACTGGAGGGGAGAGGAGAATAAGGAGTGACTGGTAAGTGGTATAGGGTTCGCTTTTAGGGTGAATTTAGATGGTGGTGATGGTGCAAACCTCTTTGAATATACTAAAACCCACCAAACTGTATACTTTTAAAGGGTGAGTTTTATAGCATATGACCTGTCTCAAAACATTTTAGATAAATGGATAGGTGGAAGACCTTGAATTAGAATTTCACGTGTTATAAAATTATTGGTTGGGTTTTATTTCCAGCTCTTGGTTTATATTATCTCATGAATATAGTCAGGTGACCCTACCAGTTGGTGCTCATTTTTGTATGTGTTCATGGAAAGAACAGTAGTCCCCTTGCTTTCTAGATTTCAATGAGAAATCGGTTACTTTTTGAAAAATATCTGAACCTCTGTGTATAAACAATAAAGTCATTGTTACCCACCTTAAACACTATGTCATGGAATGCTGAGGTTTATTTTTCTTTTTTAAATGATCCCTAGTTTTACATATTTGGTTTAAAGTTTGCCTTTCAAAGATGCCCTTTGTGGGACTTTTTACACATTTATTAAATAAGAACTCTTTTAACTTTCTGTTGTTTAGAATATTACACAGTTTACGGGCATCTTGGTAGCTCAGTTGACTATGCGTCCAACTCTTGATTTTGGCTCAGGTCATGATCCGAGGGTCATGGGATCAAGCCCTGCATTGAGCTCTGTGCTGATCATGGAGCCTGTTTATGATCCTCTCTCTCTTTATCCTTCTGCCCGTCTCCCCTGTTCTCTCTCTCTCTCTCTCTGTCAAATTATATGTGTGTGTGTGTGTGTGTGTGTGTGTGTGTGTATGTATATATATGATTAGAGTGGTACACGCTTTGTGTAAACACATTGATATTTGTAAACTCTCAGAATATTGTATGTTGGTTTTAAAAATATTTTTAAAATGTTTGAATGCATTGAAATGCATTAAACTATATTTTTCCATAGTTTTATTTTTAATTTTTACAAAAACCCAGTTGTGTTAACAATAAGCATTTTAGTAAACAAGATTGGCAAAAATATAAGGAAATGGATATTTCTCTTTAGTTTGGCAATTGCTGTGTAATCAGGAAAACCTTGCTGGAGGGCAGTTTTTTGGTGCAGATTAACAGACTAAAAATGTTCATAGTTGCACGTCTTCAGGATTTGGAAATGGCTGTTGACTGGCTCCCAGTGACACAGAAAGAGACAACATCTGGGCTGAGCTGTCTGACTGAAGCAAAAGTGGGAAGCTCCATTCCAAAAGCAGAAATGATCTCAGGCCAGAGGGTTTCTGTCCTCACCACCATTGTGAATGGGGACAGCATACACTCCCAACTAGCTCCAGGTAGCCCTGTTCTGGGATGTGTAACACAGCCACAGAGGAGAGAGCGTGGTTTAGTTCTTCTAACTGAGACAGCAGATAGACTGAGTTTCTGTGCACCTCCCCACCAGCATTCCCACTGCTGGCACACAGACTTAGCAAACGAGTTGGAATGTCACTTCCCAGCCCTCAGAGTGGTGGAAAACTGCTCTCTGATTAGGTGGGCAGAGAACCGAAGAGAATTTGCATGTACAACTTCAGAACAAAGCGTAGAAACATGGAATGATTGGTGTCAATCATGAACAAGAGAAAATGAAAGAGCATGGTGTCTTTACCACGTAGTAAAGGAGAGAGAGAGGAGCACCACACATAGCGTACAAATGATCTTTTTTTGGAAAAGCAACTATTCAAAAAGTAGGAAAAAAAATTCCCTGGAAGACCTTCATGGTATAGAAGAACTTAAGAATATTAATTCAGTTAATAAACAAAAACCTGCTCAGACTAACTTCCAAACAGAGGAATAAAAGAAAGCTGAGAAAACCAAATGAGGACCAGAACAATATTCAAAAACTAATAAGTCACATGGGTCCGTAAATTTTAAATATCTTGTAATGCACAGGAGATCCTTATCCCTGCAGTGAAGAATTTCCCAGCACCAAATGTCAGTAGTGTCAAGGTTGAGAAACCTGATTTAACTGCATTTGGTAATTTATGATAGTAAGTGTGGGTTATTGGTGTAATTAAAATGAAAAAAAAATTAAACGAATTTCCAATTTGAAAACAAGCATACTGAGAGAGTGGAATAAAATGAAGTGTGATTCACAATGAATGCGGGGGGGTGGGGGGGGCAGAATGAAGAAATAAAAGCAATTAGGAGGAAATCATAGGGATAATCCAACATAAGGATAACATGTGCCTTTGAGGTAGAGAAACCATCACCCGGATGAAAATGAGTTATTTAAAGATGTAATGGAAAATTTTATTGAAAAGAATGTGGAATTGTGCCTAAATATTTGAAGATAGAAATTCTCAGTGGCAGAGGGGCCAATATGGTGGCACAGCCTAGAGATTCTCTGCTTCTTTCGTTCCTGAAATGCAGCTAGATGAGCACCTAGAAAATTTGATCTGAGGACTAACAACAATCTGTATAACTTCAGCCACAGAACTCAGCAGGTACAAGGCTTGGAGATGTGAACTGGGGGAGAGAGAAGCTGTGGAGAGTGGGGAGCTTTTTGTTTGCGGAGAGAGAGGATGGAGATGGGGGAGAGTACGAGAAAAGCACTTCCCACCAAAAGCATCTGGAGAGAAAGAGTGGAAACACCCGCAGAAACTGAACTAGAAGGGGAGAAAGGAGAAGGTTTTGTTGCCATTAGGACTCTATAAGCAGGGGCACAGAGTAAGAAACTCCACAGTTCGATAGCTGGCAGTGCTGTGGTGGAAAGAACGAATCCCTAGGAGCAGACAGAGAGGTCCAAGGGGTCTTTGGGTCACAAGGGGAGAGGAGGTTCCCCTACCGGGAGGACATTTGGTAGAGGCCATGCAGCCTCCCCAAAGGCAAAGGTCCCAGCGGACCCCAGATTACAGCCATGTTTGCTGGTGTTAGAACAAAGAAGGTAGGTTTATGGAAAAGCCTGCTGCCAGATGGGTGTTGTGATTTACTATAATCCCTGAACCACTGCTGCTACACAATAGCACGAAATTTTTCTGGGGTGGGCTGGCACCTGACTGCGGTCTCTGGGCCTCTCCAGAGACCTGGTCGTGTAACATTACCAGGGGCAGGCTGGCACCTGGCCATTGCTTGGCGAGACCTTCCCCCAGAGGGTCAGAGTGAGTTCAAGCTGCAGAGCCCTCAAGTGAGGGGATTGGCAACACAACCCCATCTGAGATAAAATTTGGGAGGGAGGTGCCGGTTGGCAGGCTGATGGCTTGGTGGTAGACAGTGTAGAAGTGGGACACAAAGGACTCAAGTAAATAAAATCAAGAATGAAAGAGGAGAGATCACAACCAACCCTGCAGAAACACAAACAACAATGTGAACAATAATAAAAGAATATTATAAGCAATTATATGCCAATAAACTGGGAAATCTGGAAGAAATGGACAGATTCCTAGAAACATAAAAACTACCAAAACTGAAACAGGAAGATAGATAATTTGAACAGACCATAACCAGTAAAGGAATTGAATTAGGAAATAAAAACCTCCCAAAAACCATGGTTTTCCAGGGGAATTTTACCACATCTTTAAGAGGAGTTAACACCTATTCTTTTGAAGCTGTTCCAAAAAACAGAAATGGAAGGAAAACTTCCAAATTCATTCTATGAAGCCAGCATTACCTTGATTCCAAAACCAAACACCCCACTAAAAAGACGAACTACAGACCAAATTCCCTTATGAACATGGATGCAAAAATTATTAACAAGATAACAAGCCAACCAGATTCAACAACACCTGAAAAGAATTATTCACCATGATCAAGTGGGATTTATACCTGGGATGCACAGCTGGTTCAATATCTGCGAATCAATCAATGTGATACATCATTTTAATAAAAGAAAGGACAAAAACCACATGATCCTCCCAATAGATACAGAGAAAGCATTCGACAAAATACAGCACACTTTCTTGATTAAAAACCCTCAATAAGGTAGGGATACAAGGATTATACCTCACGATCATAAAAGCCATATACAAGAGACCCACCGCTAATATCCTCAATGGGGAAAAACTGAGAGCTTTCCCCCTAAGGTCAGGAACACAACAGGGATGTCCATTCTCGCCACTGGTTTTCAACATAGTATTGGAAGTCCTAGTCTCAGAAATCAGGCAACACAAAGGAATAAAAGGCATCCAGATTGGCAAGGGGATAGTCAAACTCATTCTTCTCAGACAACACGATACTCTTTGTAGAAAACTCAAAAGATTTCCACCAAAAAACTTCTAGAACTGATCCAGGAATTCAGCAAAGTCTTAGGATATAAAATCAATGCTCAGAAATCAGTTGCATTTTTATACACCAATAATGAAGCAACAGAAAGAGAAATCAAGGAATCCATCCAATTTACAATTGCACCAAAACCCATAAAATAACTAGGAATAAACCTAGCCAAAGAGGTGAAAAATCTATACACTGAAAATCATAGAAAGCTTATGAAAGAGATTGAAGAAGACACAAAAAAATGGAAAAATATTCCATACTCATGGATTGGAAGAACAAATATTGTTAACATGTTGATACTACCCAAAGCAATCTACATATTTAATACAATCCCTATCAAAATAACACCAACATTGTTCACAGAGCTAGAACAAACAATCCTAAAATTTGTGCGAAACCAGAAAAGACCCCGAATAGCCAAAGCAATCCTGAAGAAGAAAACCAAAGCTGGAGGCATCACAATCCTGGACTTCAAGTTATATTACAAAGCTGTAATCATCAAGACAGTATGGTACTGACACAAAAACAGACACTTAGATCAATGGAACAGAATAGAGAATGTAGAAATGGACCCCACAAATGTATGGCCAACTAATCTCTGACAAAGCAGGAAAGAACATCCAATGGAATAAAGACAGTCTCTTCAGCAAGTGGTGCTGGGAAAACTGGACAGCAACATGCAGAAGAATGAACCTGGACCACTTTCTTACACCATACACAAAAATAGACTCAAAATGGATAAAAAAAACCTCTGTGACCTTGGCCGCAGCAACTTCTTACTCAACACGTCTCCAGAGGCAAGGGAAACAAAAGCAAAAATGAACTGTTGGGACCTCATCAGGATAAAAAGTTTCTGCACAGCAAAGGAAACAATCAACAAAACTAAAAGGCGATCAGCAGAATGGGAGAAGATATTTGCAAATGACATATCAGAGAAAGGGTTAGTATCCAAAATCCGTAAAAACTTATCAAACTCAACACCCAAAAAACAAATAAGCCAGTGAAGAAATGGGCAAAAGATATGAAGAGACACTTTTCAGAAGACAGATGGCTAATAGATACATGAAAAAATGCTCAACGTCACTCATCAGGGAAGTACAAACCACAATGAAATACCACCTCACACTGGTTGGAATGACTAACACCTCAGGCAACAGCATATGTTGGCGAGGATGCAGAGAAACAGGAACCCTTTTGTACTGCTGGTGGGAATGCAAACTGGTGCAGCCACTCTGGAAAACAGTATGGAGATTCCTCAAAAAATTAAAAATAGAACTACCCTATGAACCAGCAATTGCACTACTAGGTATTTATCCAAAGAATACAGGTGTGCTGTTTCAAAGAGGCCCATGCACCCCAATGTTTATAGCCACACTATCAACAGCCAAAGTATGGAAAAAGCCCAAGTGTCCATCAACAGATGAATGGATAAAGATGTGAGGTATATATATATATATATATATATATATATATATATATATATACACACACACACACACACACACACAACGGAGTATTACTGGGCAGTCAAAAAGAATGAAGTTTTGCTATTTGCAACTATGTGGGTGGAACTAGAGGGTATTATGCTAAGCAAAATTAGTCATAGAAAGATAAATATCCTATGACTTCACTCATATGTGTAATTTAAGATACAAGGCAGATGAACATAAGGGAAGAGAAGCAAAAATAATATAAAAACAGGGAGGGGGGAAACATAAGAGACTCTTAAATATAGAAAACAAACAGAGTCGCTGAAGGGGTTGTCGGTGGTGGGGGGATAGACTAAATGGGCCAGGGGCATTGAGGAAGACACTTGTTGGGATGAGCACTGGGTGTTATATGTAGGGGATGAGTCACTGGATTCTACTCCTGAAGTCATTATTGCACTATATGCTAACTAACTTGGATGTAAATTTAAAAATAGAAATAATTAAAAAAAAAATTCTCAACTTCAGGATAAAAATGAGAATCCTTCAGGTTTCCTGAGGGCACATGCAACCAAGAAAGCAAAAAAGAAAGCATTCTGGACTTCTGTTTCTCTCCAGCCTCTTTTAATATCAGTAGACAATGAAACGCAAAATTCTTTAAAATTCTTAGGAAAAGAAAGTGTTACCCAAGAATATCTTAACCAACAAAATGAGCACTTTTATCATATTATTGTCTGTGAGAGAGAAAGACTGGGAATAACTTCAGTATCGGAAAGTAGTGAATTGAACAAATAAACTGTATTCTATCTAAGCAATGGAATGCTATGTAGCCATTCAGAATGATGAAGAAGGCTTATTTGTGAAACAGCATACATATTATATGCTGCAAAGGGGCAGTAACAAAACAATATATATGATCATTTTTAAAAATTTATCCATTATCCTTGTGTTTGTATATGTAGAAATAGAAAATTGATCGTAAAGGTATAAACTAAGTTTGCTAGAAAAATAGGTGCCTTGTTTTCTTTTCATTTAACTTAATGGTTCTCAGCCGGGGGCAGTTTTGATCTCCCCGGAACATCTGGCAATATCTGAAGACATTTTTGTCTGTTGCAACTAGAAGAATGCCAGTCACTTCTAATAACACTGAGGATGCTGCAAAGCCTCCTCACATACATACAGCCCTCCACAACAAAAAGAGTATTCAGCCCGAAATCAGTAATGCTGAGATTGAGAAATGCCGGTTTCATTGTATTTATGAATTTACTATCGTAAGTGTGGGTTACTGGTATAATAAACATGAAGTTACCATAGAAAATTACTATATAATGTGGAACTGGAGAAGAGTTTGCTTAGTAGATGAAAGTATTCAACTCAAAAGGATATAAATTAATTTTTTCAGTCTCTTGTTAGGGATCTTGGATTCATTTGCAGTGCAAATCATCTGTAAGAGTGCAAACTTGTGTAAGTTATACTGTTCTTTTAAATAACATTCTCATCGGGGAGAATATATATTAAATTTTGAAAGAAAGGAAAATATGGTCAGTACAGACCTTAAGTGTTGGTTTCTAAAATGGCCTATTTAAATAACATTTAAAAATCTCTTCATTCACTTTTCATTGTAGTTCTCAGAATAAATGCTAATTTTAGTCTTAGGCCTGGGATTGGAATAATTACTGATTCTCAACAAGCCCAGATTTCATGGATATGCCCCCCACTTTTGCAATATTTTAAATTATTTTTTGCTATAATATGAGTTGTGATGTATTAATGGTTTCATGTTGTTTGAAGTCCCTTGCATCTTTGAAGTGTGGTATCTAAAATTCTAATATTTGAAATTGTGCCACAGAGTGTCCCAACGATGAGTGTCAAAACAGTATATGGATCTATGTTGAGGCATTTAGTTGGGGATAAAACTTGCTGTTTAGGAAGAAGCGTAGTATAGGGACCAGCCAGAACCTCAGAAACATAACTGGATAAAGGGAACATGGCATAGCTTTGCCTCCTCCGTTTACGAAAAAGCACGTTCTAGGTTGTCAGCCCTTCTTTGCCAAACTGCCACAGAGTCCTGGACAGGACCCAGTACTACTCAACGTCATCACCACTGGTGCTCATGTCGTAAATATGGCTGGTGGGTTTCAGGTTCTTCTGAGTATGTTAATCCTATATCTAAAATCCTGGTACTTGAAAGTGTGCCATGAACACCAGACCTCTTCAGGATCACTCTCCCAGCAGACGCCATTTTAAAGTAGAGCTTGAAAAATGTAGCTAATTAAGTTTAATTCAAACAAATGTTTGTCTAACATCTGTTCCTCACTGGCAAGATGGCAGCTGCTGGCAGAAAACAGATTAGATAAGGACGGACCCTCTACTGAAGGAGTGGATAATCCAGATGTCCTTAGAACCACTCACTGGAACTTGACAGGATTTTTAGCCATGATGGAAAATGAAACCCTAGAGAAACCTGACAAGAATTTCCCAGAGATGATAATCATACCATGTGTTCTTGTAATGTTTATGTCGGAGTGAGGGGTTTTTACATCTTAGGGGCAGATTTTATGTACTGAAAAGATTTTTTAAAGATTTAAATTGGGGGCGCCTGGGTGGCGCAGTCGGTTGAGCGTCCGACTTCAGCCAGGTCACGATCTCGCGGTCCGTGAGTTCGAGCCCCGCGTCGGGCTCTGGGCTGATGGCTCAGAGCCTGGAGCCTGTTTCCAACTTTGTGTCTCCCTCTCTCTCTGCCCCTCCCCCGTTCATGCTCTGTCTCTCTCTGTCCCAAAAATAAATAAACGTTGAAAAAAAAAAAATTTAAAGATTTAAATTGGTATGAAAGTTAATAACTGAGTTATAAATTTTAAAGCCTACTAACTAAAGTTATCGATCTTCTTGTTCTATTTCTAAATCTATCCAATTTAATCTATCCAGTCCCCTTTTAATGGGCCCTTGGTTCGTGCTTCAGTCTGTTTTTAAACTTAGATTCTTTTAAACATGCAAACTGTGCAAATTTAATATATTCTATTTCATTTTTGAGTGTTCCCAATTTTACAACAGGCCATCCGAACTACTTAAAGCAATTCCCTTAATCTAATAAAGTTAAAAATAGTCATTCTTAAATTATCTTAAATGTGCTCATATTGTTTGTATACTTAGTAAGATTTCAGTGTAAAATCTTGTGTGTTTTTCAAGTGTTCACTCACACATCTTAGATTGGAAACATGATGCTGACCTGTTAATCTAAACATCTCTTACACCTGATGAGTACACAAAACACCACATTCTATATATACAAAAGTATTGAACACTTGAATGTCTTAAACGTTTCTCTGCTTGCCTCTGAGCCTTTGTGTGTTAGCTGCAGTTAAAATAGCACGTCACTTGGGCCTGGACACAGGAGGGTGAGACACTTCCTTACAGCCTGGTGAAGGTGGAGTTCATTGTAGGCTCCGTGCTCAGCCTCTGCTACCTTGACTAGGAGTGGGTTACAGGTTATTTGTGTGGTGTTTGGCTGAAGTCAGGAAGTAGCATTCTTGACTGTTTTCTGTCTTGGTAGGCTGCTCTTTTTCTTGTCCTTTGTCTAGGGAGAACTGCTTCTCTTGGGACTTTTCTCGCCTGTACCCATTGGCATTTCCAGGTTACCAACTTCGCCAGCTCCAAGTTTAGAATATGGGGGGCAAAAAACCTCCAGGAAAGTCACTTTTATGTTCTTTGCTTCCTGAGAACCTTTTTGTTCTTTGTTTCCTGAGATCTCTAGGCGATCTCCTTTTCGTTCCCTGTAAGGCTCATCTTATGTTTGTCTAATACATAATGTGCAAGATTTATATTTCTTGTTGGGAGAAAAAGAGGAAGGCACATCTCCATTTTCTTCACAAGTAGAAGACCCCCTTCTTAGACATTTGAACTGAGTTCATTTAGGGGAAGAAAAAGTGTCATTGTTCTCTATGATTTTTTGCTGAGTTATCATTTGGGTTTTTTTACTAAATTTTTTTTAAATGTTTATTTATTTTTGAGAGAGGCAGAGGCAGAATGCGAGTGGGTTAGGGGCAGAGAGAGAGGGAGACACAGAATCTGAAGCAGACTCCAGGCTCCGAGCTCTCAGCCCAGAGCCTGATGCGGGGTTCGAAATCCCGAGCTGTGAGATCATGACCTGAGCCGAAGTCGGACGCTCAACCGACTGAGCCACCCAGGCGCCCCATTTGGGTTTTTTTAAACCATTAAAATAAATTTCAGTCATGCTTTGTGTTAAAAATTATTTGAGATTAAAAAAAAAGTGTAAAAAAATTAAAATCTTTCGTAACTCTCTTGCTAATGTTTTACACCTTGGTATGCTTCCTTTCATTAATTTTTCAATGCCTAGGGAGATAGACAGATTTGTTTTACTGTTTAGGATTTTACTATGTGTAGCTTTGTGTCATTTTTCTTTTAACATTATATTATGAGCATTTTTGTAGCCACCATCACCTCTTTAATTATCTTCTGAAAGTAGCAAACCACCTATAGAAGTGAGACAAAACTCCTGTTTGTTAAATATAGAGTATGCTCTCTACCTGGATAGTTCTGTTGAGAAATGTGTTATTATATAGTGATACAGTAAAGGGAATATACATTTCCAGGAAGGAATAAAGCATTATATATGCTAATACATTTATTTACTCAATAAAATCTTATATTTGAATTTTTTTAATGTTTATTCATTTTTGAGAGAGAGAGAGAGAGAGACAGAGTATGAGCAGGGAAGAGGCAGAGAGAGGAGACACAGAATACGAACCAGGCTCCAGGCTGTGAGCTGTCAGCACAGAGCCCGACGTGGGACTCGAAGCCACAAAGTGTGAGATCATGATGTGAGCTGAAGTCAGATGCTTAACCAACTGAGCCACCCAGGCGCCCCAGAAAATCTTATATTTGAAGGAGTTAGTGTTAATGACCATGGAGGCTCTAATGAACCCTGACATTAATTAGACATCTGTGAATTTCTGGACCCTTTGAGAAAAGTGAGCTCTTAACTTGCCTCTATACAAAGATTTATCCCAGTGGATAATATTTCAGGGTTCTAACTTTGCTTTCCTTCTTGGATGGGCAAGAAATGTTCAGTTTGAACTCCTGTCTTTGGTTGGGTTTGATTGGAAACAGAACCTGACACAAAGATTCTTTTGCAAGTGATTTATTGAGCTCAGGTTCTCCAGAGAAGGATAAGGGCACTGAGAGGAATGGAATAGTGTAAAGGAAGGGACTAGACAAAGATGTGATGTCAAGGGAAGCCTAGTTTAGCATGGTCTCATAGGAGCTCTAGAGCATAAATTGCACCACAGAGGTTGTCTCACCCAGAAGGGAGCAGGTCAGACTATTCAGTACCTGCGTTGGTCAGTCACTGGTTATTGGTTTCCCCTGGGGCTGGTTTGGGTAATCTCTAAGGTATCTCTGAATGAAACAACTCCTGTCACTCAAGGCCATTCCTCTGGAGAAGGATACAGATGTTAGTTGTTAACCGTCACCACCCACAGAAGGTGAGGATAGGTGCATCTTCTACAACCCCTTTCTTTATTCCATAAAAACTAGTGCAAGTCACAGTATTTGGCATTGTCCACTGCATTAGGGCACACTGGAGCACCAAGAGTTGTGTCCTCTAACCTCCTGGACTCTGCAGTCTAGTGTAGATGACAGACTTCACAATATCACAAAAATTCGTGTGTAATGATAAGCAGAAGACATATCAGTAAAAAGTGCTCCGATATAAAGTAACATGAATATATTATAAAGAAACTTTACTTACCCTGCGGTGCAAGGAAAAGCTTTTGAGCCAACAACTGATGAATAAATATGCTCAACTAAGAAAGTGACGAAGGTAAAGGACTAGGGAGAGAAACACAGGAGATAATTCCGGGTAGAGAGGGAACAGTGTTTGCAAGGACCCTGTGTGCGTGCACATTCTCTTCAATAGATATGTCTAATGTTGCTGAAGTTCAGAGAGAAGGAAGAAGCATTGCTGACTGTACCCAGTCAGTTGCCACAAGAATGCTGTATAACAAATCGTCTCAAAACTCCATGGCTTAAAATAATAGGCCTATATTTTTCTCCTGAGTCGAGTCAGTGATTTAGATTATACTCTTGCTGGTTTGGCTCATCCCGTGTCTGGGAGCAAGCTGGCTGATGGGTGATCTAGGTTGACTTTGGCTGGAACACCTGGGCAGTTTGACTCTGTTCCATATGTCTCATCCTTCAGCGCCCTTGCTGGGACGTGTCCTCACAGTCACAGAAAAGCAAGAGCAAAACCAAAAATATGCAAGCACTTATTAGGTATCTGTTTGCATCACAACTGCTAACACCCCATTTGCCAAAGCAAGTCACTTGACCCAAGTCAGACTCTATCGATACGGTAAATACACTCCAGTTTTGATGGGAGTTGCTTCAAACCCCGTGAACAAAAGGCATAGATCCAGGAAAGCACAAAGAATTGGGTCATTAATGGAATCAAACCAGTAATAGAGAAGCAGGCAGTGGCCAGACCATGTTGGACCTTACAATCTGTATCAGAGTTGCTGTAGCCCACACGATGGCCCATTTGCAAATCTGTGGCAGAAATCTGACCTCTTTATCTCCTCAGTTCTGCCTTAGGAATTAACCCGTGTCATCAATTGCATCATTTTCCTTTTTCACCTATAAGCTGCAATTCTATTTACTCCGCATAACCCCTATCCTAAGACATCTGTCTGTGCCTTGTTCATGATTCATGGTTTCTTTTTCCTTTCCTGTACCACTTGATTTGGAATTTAATGTACATTTTGCATTCCTGTCAGAAGCTCAAAGTGATTTATACTCCGTGCATTAACTAAGCTGTCAACTACTCCTTTGAGATAGTTATGTATCACAATAGATGTTAGAGAGCTCTATAATAGAAAAGCATAATTACCATTTATAGGTGCAGCCCAGAGAGGTACCAGGAGGTTCTTGAGTGATATTTTCCCCCCAGTATCTCATAAGTCTACGACTGAACAATTGGACTCGAGAGCCCTGTCTTCCAGTCTAGGCTATATTATAGTCACTCTATTCTATTTTTTAAAGAAAATCTTGTATGTAGTTTCTATTTCTGTCTGGAGATAAGAAAGTTCATCTGTTTCATGCTGCCTTATCTAAATGTCCGCAATCTGAGGGGGACCATGGAGTTATTTTCCTAGCAAATAAGGGAGAGGCAGGAATAAAAAAAGTATGTTTTTCTTAGCATACTCCATCGGCAAGAGAAGAACCAGCAATACATTATATTCCATCAATGAGTGGGAGTAAATCCCATAATCTTGTATGTCTAAATATATTGCAAGAAAAAAGTCATGAGTCTATGACTCTAATTTCAAGTACTGTTATGAAAAACAAGGAAGTTGTATGTACTTAGAGCAAGAAACGGAAAACTCACATGAGACTGTAATTGCTTTCCAAGAGCATGTCACTGACCGAAATCTGAGTAAGTGTGCTATTGGACATCTTTTTATGTTAAAGGCTAATTTTTCTAGGAAACCTTTGCTAAAATTGCTTTCATAAATTAATGACTGTTGTCAAAAATTTTTTTGGCACTGAAGTTCAGCCTCCTGGTAAAGTAACTGAAAAATTGAAGAGCATGGATTATACCTTTCCAATCTCCCAAGAACATTTTAGGATTGTGTTTAGGTAGGAACATTGTGGAACACATGTACTTCTTTGTTTGAGGCATTTGAAGAACCATGGGAAAGAAGAGAAAATGTAGTCAAGGACTATGATCAGATTTTCCAAGAGCGTTGGCTTCTTAATAAGATGGAGAATGGGCCATTGGGCCTTTCTCTTTAGACATCTTATGTGACATCCCTCGTAAACCCTGCTTATTGTTTGGACTTTGATGAGAAGGAGGCAGAGAGTTAAGGTTCTAGAGCGTCATCCTGTGGTGGCTTCTCTCTATGCCTGACTCCAAGAGTGCAGTTGCTATTGAATAAAAAAGGTTCTTCAGATTATTCCATTCTATTTGAGAAGAAAAGTTGTGGTTTTTGCATTAAATTCCCATTTTGAAAATAAAAAAGAAACTGCTTTCAGAATGCTATGTCCATCACAATTTTTTTTTTTTGGCTCCAACTCATAAAATACTGTTATAAGCTGATTAAACAATAAGTAATGTACTTATTTCACATAACTAGAATCTGAAGTTAATTCTGGGGTTGGTTTCTTTGGGGGCTCAGCAATTTTCTTGTGACCTCCTCTGATTCCCTTGGTTTTGTCCTCGTGTTACAATATAGCTGCCACAGCACCAAGCATCACTTCTTCAGAGTATAGCACCCAAAGACAGAAAAGGGAAGTTTCTTGTTTTGTGATAAGTCCTGGGTTGGGGGTGGCGGTGGGGGAACTTTCCGGGAAGTATTATAGCACAATTTCCCCTTTTCTCATCCTTTTCACAAGGAATTGTCTTAGGTCTATGCCTACCTAAATCACTAGCAAAGGGAATAGAATTATATTACTCCCAGATTAATAAAATTTTAATATCTGTAATATGTCTCCTTTTTGGTATTCTTAGTCTTTATTTATGCAGTCTCTTGTTTTGTTTTGTTTTTTTATTAGCCTTTCTAGAGATTTTTAGTTTTTCCAAGAATCAGTATTTGGTTTTTTAATCCTTCCTACTGTATTTTTGTTTTCTATTTTGTTCATTTCTTGATAACGTTTATTTTGCTTTTTCTTCTGAAATTTAGGGGTTTTCTAAAATATTTTTGTAGATCTTCAGTGTAAATACTTAATTCATTTATACTTAGCGTTTTTGATATGAGTATATGGATTTAAACTTATGTCTAAGTGTTTTTATTTTAAGTTTTTATTTAAATTCCAGTTAGTCAACATACAGTGTAATATTAGTTTCAGGTGTACAATTCAATGCTTCCACTCGCATACAATACCCAGTGCCCATCCCAAGTGCCCTCATCACCTATTTCATGTGTCCCTCCCCTCCCCTCCCCTCTGGTAACTATCAGTTTGTTCTCTGTAGTTAAGTATTTTTAAAATCTATTTTCCATTAGTTTATGTGGCCTTTTCACTGGTTTTCTGTTCCAAATATTTGATAATTCCCTCACTGTGGTTTTCCTTTTGGCTCACGAGTTACATAAGAGTGAATTTTTTTTAATGTTCTAAATATGTGGTCTTTTAGCTATCTTTTGATTCTTGATTTCTGGTTTAATTACTATCAGAGAACATAGTCTGTGTGCTAGCGAAGCCTTGAATTCTGTTGATATTGTTATGACATAGTCAATTATTATAAATGGCACATGTGTATTTGAAAAGAATATAGTGGTACAGGATTCAATATTTGCTATTAAATAATAATTTTGTTTTCAGATCTTCTCTATCCTTAATTTCTTTTAGCTCGATCTATCCATTTTTCACAAAGCTATGTTAAAAGTTTTCGGTTTAAATTTGTCTTTATTTTGGGGGTAGTGTTGTTAGATATGTGTAAATTAATGATTATTATATCTTTGGGGGAGTTACTCTTTGTATAATCATTGATATTACTCTTCTTTATTTCCAGTAATGCTTTGTTTTTGGACTTAGGTTCTGTTTTGCCTGATGTTAAATTATAGCCCCAGCTTTGGGGGGATTACATTTTACTGACATATGTTTTTCATTTCCTTACTTTTCAATTTTCCATGTTTTATTTTAGTTTGGCCATTACATAAAAACATACAGCTGGATTATTTGGGTTTTTTTTTTCTCATTTTGAAAATTTAATTTCTTTGTATTTATTATGGTAATTAGTTTATTTGTATTTCTTTCTACAATATTATTTTATATCTTCTGTTTACCATGTTTAAAATTTCTTTTTTTTTATTTCTCCTTTTCAGCTGATAAAGTTTGCTGCATATTTATTTATTTTTCTCCCTTTTGCTTTACTGCGGGCTGACGCTATAATAGGATGAGACTTGTGGGAACCTTGGAAGGTTGAGTGAATGTTGCATTTGGGAAGGTTGTAAATTGTTATGAATCAGAGAGCAAAATATGACAGGCAGAATTCTAAGATGGCCCCTAAGATTTCCACCTTCCAGTGTACCTACCCTGTATAATCTTCTCCCTTTGAGTCTGGGCATGACTGGTGAATCTGATGGGACAAATTCTGGTGATTAAATTACATTGTATGGCAAAGGTGAAGGGATTTTGCAGATTCAGTTAAGGTTTCTAATCAACTGACTTTAAGCTAATCAAGAGGGAGGTTATTCTGATTGGGCCTTACCTAATCAGGTGCACCCTTCAAATGAAAGTCTAGAGGTTGAAAATAAGAGAGATTCTCCTATTGGCCTTGAGGAAACAAATGGCCATGATGTGAACTAACTCTGGAGGAGACCATGTGGCAAGGGCCTGAGCCAATAGTTAGCATTAGAATACCAAAATTTCAGTCATACAGCTGCAGCAACATGAATGCTGAGGGAAATGGGAAGTGGCTCTTTCCCTCTAGAGCTCCATATAAGGATCCAGCTCAGCCAACTTTGATTGCAGACTTGTGAGATTCTGAGCAGGGAGGACCCAGCTAACCTGTCAGACTCCTGACCCACAAACACTTGAGATATTGAATGTGTTTGTTTTAAGCAGATAGGTTTGTGGCAATTTGTTACATGGCAGTAGAAAACAGAGAAGGCATACGTTGGTAGTCTTTAGTTTTAGTAACAACCCTTAATTTTTGCCCCCACATATCTATTTCGATATAAATATTTTAAACAAGTCTGAAGTTTTTTATTAATCTTCCTTCTTATCACAATTCAACCAAATTGCTCTCTTCCCCATTTTGTTGTTTTCATCGAAATACAATATTTAAAAGACACCCAAAGTAGTCAGTTCTCAAATGTACTGGGAGATCTCATCAGTTTCTTTAGTTAGCCATCATTGTTTCTTGTCTAAGTTTATGTGTCACAGTCTGTTCTTTTAATGACTTTTGTTCCTTTTATTTTTATCTTTAAATATTCCATTTATTTTAAAGTCATTGTCAGACTCTTCTATGAAATAAACTTTTTAGAGAGCAAATTTTGCCAACAAAAAAGTCTGTATTTTAATGTTTGTTTTCTTGTTTCTTCCTCTGTACCCCCCCCCTTCTCCCTTCCTCTCTCTGTTGCTGACAGACAATTGTACCTAGAGTCTCTATGGTATCACTTTGAGGCTCCTGCTTCTCCATGATACCACGGATATTGGTTCAGTCTCCATTCACACAGCCCTGTCTTTGGCCTCTTGTCCCCTGAAGTTTACAGCTTGCTAAAAGCTTTAATCCCACACAGTGGTGTGCAATTTCCACACCCCCCACCCCAGTCCGCTGTCCTATGCCTAGCTTATAGCAGTGAATCTGACTCTGCCTCTCTTTTGTACATATATTTTGGTCCCTGTTAAAACCTAGGTGCCTAGGGGTGCCTGGGTGGCTCAGCCGGTTAAGCGTTCAGCTTAGGTTATGATCTCAAGGTTCATGAGTTCAAGCCCTATGTTGGGCTCTGTGCTGACAGTGCAGAGCCTGCTTGTGATTCTCTCTCTTACTCTCTCTCTGCCCCTCCCCTGCTCACGTGGGGACTCTCTCTCTCTCTCTCAAAATAAATAAATAAAAATAATATAAAATAAAACATAGGAGCCCAGCTCTCGGCTGTCACTGCTGCCTTCAGACACAGAGTAGAGCATTCCTGCAGTTTCAGCTTCATTTGTTACTTAGTATTTTTGTTCTATTTCTCGTTCAAAACACACTTTTCTTGTTTCCAAGCCAGGGTGTATTTTTTTGCTTTTCTCTTTTTGTATTCTTCCTGTGTTGTTATTTGCTTAGAGCAGGGAGAGTGTATCAGGGCTTAAATCTAAGGCGCCATCTTGCCAGGAGGTCCCTTGAACATTTTCTATGCATTATCTCATTTAATCGTCACTGCTATGCTTTGAGGGAGGTAGGACCATTTTACCTATGAATGAACTGAGGCATTGGTCAGCAGTTTATTCAAGATCACATAAACTGGAGAGCCAAAATATGAACCTGAATTTTTGATTCCAGGGCATGACACCTGAACTTCTGAATCTTTTTTTTTTTTTAATTTTTTAAATGTTTTTGTTTATTTTTGAGACAGAGACAGAGCATGAACAGGGGAGGGGCAGAGAGAGAGGGAGACACAGCATCTGAAGCAGGCTCCGGGCTCTGAGCTGTCAGCACAGAGCCCGATGTGGGGCTCGAACTCACAGACTGTGAGATCATGGCCTGAGCTGAAGTCGGACGCTTAGCCGACTGAGCCACCCAGGTGCCCCACTGAACTTCTGAATCTTGACAAGATGGAGCCACTGAAAGTGTAAATAAGATGGAAATGAATAATTGATGAATAGCGTAGAGCCTATGAGGTGAGTCACCCAGTGGGGGGTTGGATCATGGCCTAAAGGTAGGATGTGTTTTCCTTGGAGACAGAAGATGTAGGGAAAAAAGGGAAGGTGATCTTCTGGAGAGATCCTGAAGAGGAAAAGGTTCGGCTGAGAAGCCTAGGTGGATAATGTAAGTGGTTATTAAATCTGCTTAGAGATGCCAGGGCCAGGAATGGGTGTAAGAAGGGCAAAGGTGTATAACAATCATTGTGAGAGATTTGATAAAGAATAAATTTGATAAAGAGAATTTTTAATCTGAACAAAGGAACACAAGACAACAGGTATGAATATTTGGATCCAGGAAGTTCTTTTTCAACTCTTTCTTCTTCCTAAGGCCTCAGGCAAGTGGATGGGGACACCTTTTGCCAAATTAGACACTTTTATGTCCCTATTTGTATCCATTGCAAGTATTTTCAAAGGAGACCTATAATTACATATTCTCCCCTCTCTTGATCTCCTGTACTTTCTAATAACAGCAAGAGGTAAGAGGTAAGGTAAGAGGTACATACCTTAGTTTGACTTGCAAAGTTTTAGTTTATACCTTTTGTCTCTATGTAATTATTAACAGCACCCTCTATCACTCGCAAAAGCAGCCAGATATGTAGATGAATTATATGTTTACCCTAATAATAACTAATTGCTAATGTTTATATTCTAAATCTGTGCTCAACATTTACATACTTTATCCTGTGTCTTTCTCACATCTACCCCATGAGATAAGGTACATGACTATTCCCATTATTAAATTGATTATTTCAGTCAGTGAATATTTGTTAAGTGCCTACTGTGTCCCAAGTAATGTGTTAAATTATGGAGGTAAAATTATGAGGTCAGTAGATGATGTCCTCCTCACCTTTATGCAGCCTGATTTGAGATTTAGAAGAGTTGAGTTACTTGATCCAGATTATACCGTTTGTAAAATCCCAGCATTTTAATCTTATAGTTCAGTTTCACATCAAAGCCTAAGTTTTACCACTGACTATTGTATTTTTAGGAATAACAAGTATTTGAAAAAATTTTTTTAACATTTATTTATGTTTTGAGAGACAGAGCATGAGCAGGAGAGGTGCAGAGAGAAAGGGAGACACAGAATCTGAAGCAGGCTCCAGGCTCTGAGCTGTCAGCACAGAGCCCAACATGGGGCTCGAGCCCACGAACTATGAGATCACGACCTGAGCCAAAGTCAGTTGCTTAACCGACTGAGCCACCCAGGCACCCTGGAACAATAAGTACTTTAAATGACACCTTATTGAATGAGCCAGGTAGCTATATAAAAACTAAACTTGTCAACATGTGTCAGATTTCAGTCGTAGATGAAAATATCTCACACAACAGTATTTAAGGGTGCAAATATCTGACGGCAAATTTTTATGTTAGTGCACATTGCCTCTTGGCCTCATCATCATTCTGTTAAACACTGAGAAGCATTAACCCACAGTGGTCTCCCTTCGAAAGATTGCAGCAGGTTGGAGATCTTGGGGATTTTGTCAACATCGTTTTGTTTTGTTTTGTTTTTTTCCCTCTAAAAAGAGGTAGATGTGGGTTTCTATAGCATAGAATATGCAAAGGTAACCCTTTATGATTCTTTCATTTTACAAAATTTCCTCTTATCGATGAGGAAAATTACAGCACTCAGAATATCCACCAGTAACTTTTAAAAATACTGATTGTAAGACATTGGACAGATAGACCATAAGCACAAACTGGCCCTTTTGATAGGGAAAAATTGATCTTTTTGTATTTGCCAGTTTTTAAGGTAAGAAGAATGAGAACATGAAAGTGTTAATGTTAGTGTCCAGCTGTGTGAAAGTGCCTTGTGTGACTTTCTAAGGGAAAGGTCTGAAATAGGAAAATGGGAAAGGAGGCGAGAATACTTGTCAACAACCCCCACTATTCAGGGATCAACCAGTGGTAATTTTTCATTTAATGCCCTCATGAAAGCATTTTTTAAAAATGCTTTTCCAAGTGGTTAACAGGGTTCATTTCATTTCAGCTAAAGTAATTTTATGACTTGGGTGCTATTATTTATGACTATGAAGGGTGCACTTTTCCTGTTATTTTGCTACATTATTCTGCCAATTGACTACAATGAGTAAATGACTAGAAATAGTTCAACTTAAAAATAGTGAAAGGGAAAGTAGAATTGTTTGCTTTTTGTTATTTACTGCAGCTTAAGATGAAGTTGTGAGCTTAAGGACTGAATACAGAATCAGAATCTATCTGCTGGCACAAGGAAACTTACAGGTGTGAGATTACTCAGACAGCCAAAACAGCATAAAATGCATACAACAACGAACATCTGAAAGTTGCGCTTTATGGGAGCCATAGAGAGCCCAATGTTCACCCCACTGTCAGTTTTTTATCATGATGCCACAATGTATCTTATGTTTTTTTTTTATCTTTTCAAATATTATGCTGGTAAAGTAATATTTTATCAGAAAAAGAAATGCACAGTAAGGTTGTTGTTACAAAAAGTGATCAATTGTGTAGATAAGGGCAGGGAACAGAACTACAGAGGCGTCATGCAGACTTGCAAAATGTTGAGCTAGTGACATACATACTTGGAGAGCAGAGTTCCTTCATCAGATGACACTGATGGCCATCATCTAATGCAAGTGGCATTCACTGGGGAATATAAGCACTCTCAATGTGAGTTGACAGGTGCTTTGATCACAGCTGAGTAACAGTATATGTGTAGTATATCTAAGAGAGAGAAGTGCTCAATGATTTTGTTCTGTTTACCAGTGAGCATTCATTCTAGAGAAGAGATATTTTCTTTGGTTGGTGGTCATTCAAAAGCTATGAGGTGGAATAGAAAATGTATGTCCTAATTAGTCCCATAAGAGCGCCAACTACATAGGCCACAATGAAGGTCTTTGAATTAAAAGGGTTATGTGTGATCCAACACCATCTTATTTACAGAAAATAGCTGGTAGTCAATAATATGTCTCTGCATCTGGATTTAGAATTGAAGAAATAGTAAAAAAAAAAATACTATTAAATCATGGCAATTGATTTTAACTCCTTACAGAATACTGTGCTGTTATGTGACAATTTCAGATGTTACTTTTCTATTTTGCTGTCAAGGAGTAAGATGCTTACGTGAACTTTAAAATGAGAGGTGAGATTTTTGAAATGCACTTTTTATTACACTCATGGTGCCAGTCAAAACTGTTTCTATGATTTCAGATGGTTGCTCAAGTGACAGATTTTATGATTTTTTCAGGATCTTGAATCCAAGTCCCCATCACTTTAAGGAAACATTATCATTATTTTTTTATTGTTGAAGATACAACATCAGAATTTCTTAAGGACAACAAACTGTGGAGCAAACATCTCATTCTTTGCAAATTTAATTACTTTCAAATGCTTGGTGAGTTCCCTTCTTATCAATGAAGGAAATTAATGACATATTGTTGGACATGCTTAAGAACCCCTCCAAAAATGACAAGAAAGGACAAATACTTTCTGGAGTATATTAGGATTCCATTCTCTGTAATCCTTCAAATTAAACATTGAGTATTTGAGGGGGTTATGTGGTATGGTTATTGTCTCCAGGATCAGACTGAACTGTCACGGTCTCCAGTGAGAAATTTCCCTGTAATGGGTCTATAGTTGGCCCACATACCATTTCTAGAAATGATCGCATATCATTTCCTAGAAATAAAATATTTAAAGGTAGAATGGGTGAGGCCCCTCACCTACAGGTAATGTTCCTTACTACAGAAATGGATATGTATACCTCATTAGCTTATGATACTAGTTTAGATTATTATTATTACAAAGCCATCTCTCTTGTTGATAAACCTTTTGTTACCATTAAGTAGTAAATACTGTTGCATTATTACATATTTTAATTTACTAAATGTGGTGATGCGCTTGTCATTCATCCATGAATGCCATAATTTAAGGAATACTGTTCTAAGTCTTAAGGGATAGACTGAGTCCAGCTCAGCGAAAAGCAGACAAAAATAAAAGTAAAGCATAAATCCATGGGAAATCCAGGGAAACACCTAATATATCAAGTGAGCTAAACTAATATTTTAAAGAATCAAGTTCCCAAATGGTCATGAAGTGGTTTTTAAATTTTTTGGCCATCAACCTCATTGGAGATACATTTTATTTCATCAGTTCAGTACACATTTGCATCTTTATTAGTCATCATTGGTCAAGTTATGCTGTTTAAGAAACAACTCATAATCTCTCTGGCTTCAAAACAATGGCTTTTTTCTCCTTCACGATATTCCATGAAGGCTGTGCATTCTCAGTGGCGCTGCTCCGGGCTGTGGCTGTCTGCTTCAGGCTATCGGGAGCCTGTGACTCTTCTCTAGGTAGTTTGTAATTCCAGGGTTCAGGCTAAAGGAACAGCCTCATCGTGATATGTGCTCACGGCAGAGGGAAAGGTAAAACCCTGAGCCAAATTGTGTAATTGCTGTGAAAGCGATAGCTCAGGTTGGCATACATCACATGCTTTCCTTCCATTGACTAGAAGGTCCCATAACCACTCTCAAACATCAGTGCAGTGTGGAAGCATTCCCCTCTCCTAGGAGCTCTGCCTGTCAACCGGTAAGGGCCCAGGATGAATAGTCCTTCAATAAGGAAAGGGAGGTGGGAGAGGGAAATAGTTGTGGAAAATAATACAGTCCACTACATGTGTGCACGTATATGAGTACATATGTGAGTGAACGAAAATTTCACAGATTAATGATTACCCTTACTTTGGTATTTCCTAATATTCTCTATGCCATTGTGGTTTTTAAAATTTTGTTTGAAAGTCACTAAATTAAATTTTGATCCATTAATGGGTTACTAGTAGCCTTTTGAAAAGCACTATTCTTAGGGGCACCTGGGTGGCTCAGTCGGTGAAGTGTCCAACTCTTCATTTTGGCTCAGGTCATGACTTCATGATTGAGCCCCACGTCTGGACTTCGCAGCCTGCTCAAGATTCTCCCTCCCTCTCCCATCCCCTGGTAGCACTCGCTCTCTCTCTCTCTCTCTCTCTCTCTCTCTCTCGAAAAAAAAAAAAGAAAGAAAACCACTGTTCTAATAGCTCAAACAATTTCTTGCAGCTTGTGGAATGTCATAATCAGAAAGTGAACAGGTCTTTGGTAATTGCTTTCCTCAGATTTAAATGAGTCAAGCCCATCTTTCTTGATTCTGAATTTAAGGATGTATTATAGAGAGTGGAACATTAGAGTTGGGAGTTGGAGAGTTTAGTTCTAGCTCAGCCACTGACGGGCTGTGTGACCCATTCACTCTTTCTAAGCCCCATCTTCCCCACCTGCACAATAGGGATAATGACACCTGCCTCGTCTATGTCAAATAAATGACATATGTAGTTCCTGGCATTGTTCTAAACACTTTACTAGCTCACTTAACCCACACAATAACCCTCGAGTTAAGTACTACTAATATTCTCACTTTACAGAAGAAACTGAGGCGTGGAGACGTTACTGATTTATCAGTAGTAGATACAGAATGCAAACCCATATGGTCTGGCTTCACAACCACTGTGCTAGTTGGCCTCTTTCGTGGAAAATAACATTTCCAAGGTGTGAAACTACCACCTTTAAAATTGTGCTGTATTAATCTTGCTGTTCATTCTCCGGGAAAATAATGGTCTGGTTTTGACTTTTCAAAGCGTCCATGGCAAAATTTGCACATTCACGAACAGTGAGATTGGCAGC
This sequence comes from Leopardus geoffroyi, assembly GCF_018350155.1. Lineage (NCBI taxonomy): Eukaryota > Metazoa > Chordata > Mammalia > Carnivora > Felidae > Leopardus > Leopardus geoffroyi. Next base: position 34,666,474 of record NC_059331.1, on the reverse strand, counting down.
AGTTGTGATGAGCAGATGTCTTGGTCCCAAGTCAGAGATGCAAAGCCAGATATTCAGCTTCCTATTTAGTTATGGCATATCCATGGGTCTGTTGTGTCTCTCCGGAGGCAGAGCAAGAATCAGTAAGTCAGGCTCAGAGAGCATGACTGTACATTTGCCTGGTAACGATAACTACGATCACTGCACGTGGACCCCAAAGGTTAGCTTTTTACAATTCCACCCCGTTCAGCTTTGGTTTATTAATGTTGCTAGAGCATACAAGTAAATGAGGGTCATCATTTGTCTCGTGGGCTTGTATTCCCCATCTCTGCAGCGGAATCACTTTCTGGATTGTTTTTTAAAAGGCTTGTTTACAGTGAGATCCACTCTTGCTACAGTGAGGTCATTTCTCCAGGAAAAATGAAAAAAAAAAAACCAACAGTAAACCCGTGTTTAAATTTCTTTTTCTTCTTTTTTTAAAGAACCAATTTCAGCAGGTTCAAGTCAAAGCCTTTGAAAAAGCACCCTATAATGAGTGAACGTATAATAAACTCCCTGTTTCTGAGGAACTATTCTAGAGAATAAAATCCTTTGCATCCAGATATAATTTCTACTGTATAGATTCCATCAGAAAACTAAGGATCTTTATCCAAAAAATGACTATATTTTAGAGTCTATTTATGACTAAATATGTCAATATCCATGTGCCTGCCTGATGGAGAAATCCTTTGCAATGAAACATAAATCTGCTTTTTAAAATTTTATTTTAATTCCAGCATAGTTAATATACAATGTTTTGTTAACTTCAGGTGTACAAATATAGTGATTCAATGATTCTATCCATTACTCAGTGCTCAAAAGGATAAGTGCACTGTTAATACCCTTTACCTATATCCCCATCCCCTACCCACCTCCCCTCTGGTAACCATCTGTTTATCTTTATAGGTAAGAGTCTATTTTTTGGTTTGTGTCTTTTTTCTTTACTTATTTTGTTTGTTAAGCCCCACATAGGAGTGAAATCACATGGCATTTGTCTTTTTCTCTGACTTATTTCACTTGGCATTATACCCTCTAGATTAATCCATGTTGTTGCCAATGGCAAGATTGCATTCATTCATAAAATCTGTTTTATAAAAAATAAACAAACAAAAATAAACAAAGTTTTTAGTGTTTACCCCGGCTATCAAAATGTTCGTTTCATCAGTTGGCATTGATATTGTATCTAGAAGAATTAGGGCCTAGAAAAATCTTAAATTGCTTGGTGTTGCTTTTTTGCACACACCTTTTGAAAGTCAGCTTTGCAGTATGATTTACATGCGTTAAAAATCTTCAACTTCAAAAGTACAAACGATGATTTTGGCAAATGTACCCTCTACACAACCATGATATTGAACATTTCTGTCACCTTAGACATTCCCCTTGGGCTCTTTAGCAAACTCTGTTCCCACTCCTGCTCCCTGATGATAACTGAACTTATTGTCACTACAATTTTGCCTTTTCCAGAATTTCATATAAATGGAAATACACACTTCAAAAGATTGTCCCAGTTTCATCGAAGAATCCATTCATATGAAGTATACAATGTTATGTGTGTGTTTTACTTTTCAGTATGTTCAGTACATGCAACAGTCACCACAGCGAATTTCAGAAACTTTTCATCACCTCAGAAAGAAAGCCTTTAGATACCACTCTTCTACTTCTCTGATCCCTGAGTGCTAAACAACTGTGAATCTGCTTCCTGCCTACGTGCCTTTCCCTGTTCTGAACATGTCATGGGAATGGAATCCTCTGGCGTGTAGTCTTTTGTGACGGGCTTCTTTCACTCGGCATAATGTTTTCAAGGATCATACATGATGTAGCATGTATCACTCCTCCATTCCATAGCATTCTATGGCTGAATAATGTTCCATTGTATAGATATATCTCATTTTATTTATCCGTTCACCAGTTAGTTTATGGAAATTTGGGTTATGCAGTGTCCTTCCTCGTTTTGACCGTTATGAGTATACTCCTATGAACATTCATTTACAGGGTTTTTGTGAACACGTGTTTTTTTTTTTTTTTCTTCTTGGTAGAGTGGAATTCCTGGATTGCATGGTAACTATGTTCAACCATTTGAGAAAAAAAAAAAAAAAAAAAACTGGTTTCCATTCCTTCTGTACCGTTTTACGTTCTAGCCTGCAGTATATGAGAATTGTAATTGTAATGTCTTCACATTCTTTCCAACACTTGTTACTATCTGACTTTTTTATTTTAGGTGTTTGAGTGGATATGAAGTGGTAAGTCACTGTAGTTTTGATTTGTGTTTCTCTGATAACTAATGATGTTAAACAACTGTTCGTGTGCTCATGGGTTATTTGTATGTCTTCCGTGGAGAAATGTGTATTTAGATCCTTTGCCCGTGTTTAAATTGGGTTGTCTTTTTATTGAGCAGTAAGAGTTCTTTATGTATACTTGATTTGGTTGCGGTACATTCTTTTTATATGTTGCTGGATTCAGTTTGCCAGTATTTCGTTAAAGACTTTGGCATTCATATACACAAAAGATATTGGACTGCAGTTTTCTTGTGACGTCTTTATCTGGGTTTGGTATTAAAATAATAGTGGCCTCACAAAATGAGTTGAGATTCCCTCCTGTTCAGTTTCACAGAAGAGTGTGTGACGAATTGCCCTTCATTAAATGTGTGGTAGAATTCACCAGTGAAATCATCCAGGCCTACTAGTAGTGTTTGGTTACTAATTCAGTCTTCTGACTTGTTATGGGTTCATTAAAATGGTTATTTCACCTTGAGACGGTTTCAGTAGTTTGTGTCTTTCTAGGAATGTATCCACCTCACATAGAGTATTTAATTTGTTGACATGTAATTATTCGTAGCATTCATTTATGGTCATTTTTATTTCTGTAAAGTCAGTGGTAATATTCCCTCTTATTTTCTGTATCTTTCCTTTCCTTTTTTCTCTTAGCTAATCTAACTAAAGGTTGGTAAATTTTGTTCATCTTTTCAAAGAATTGGGTTTCAGTTGTATTGGTTTTCTCTATTATTTTTCTGTTCTCTATTTTATCAATTTCTGCTCTCCTATTTATTGTTTCTTTCCTTCTGCTTGCTTTAGATTCACTTTACTCTTCTTTTCCATTTCAGGGTGCAGCAGGCTGGGTTATTAACCTGAGATTTTTCTTCTTTCTTAATAATGGGAATTTGCAGCTATAATTTTTTCTCTATGTTCACAAGGTTTTGTTAAGGGTGTTTGTACCTGTACTCCTAAAGGATGGTCATCTGGATTTATCTTTTCTTGTCATGTCTTTGACTTAAAATCAGGGATATGATGGTCTTATGAAATGAATTTCCTTCTTTTCTATTTCCTGCCTGAGCTTATCTGGGTTAGCAGTATTATTTTCTTTAAATGTGTTGTAGAACTCACTAGCGAAGACTATTTTTCTTTGTGGGAAGGTTTTTAACTACAAATTGAAATAATCATTTTTTTTTGTTTTGAAATTGAAAATAAACTTACTGCTTTTATAATACAGAAGAATGAAGGTAGATATTTTTCTTTTTTTTTTTTTTAATTTTTTTCAACGTTTATTTATTTTTGGTACAGAGAGAGACAAAGCATGAACAGGGGAGGGGCAGAGAGAGAGGGAGACACAGAATCGGAAACAGGCTCCAGGCTCTGAGCCATCAGCCCAGAGCCCGACGCGGGGCTCGAACTCACGGACCGCGAGATTGTGACCTGGCCTGAAGTCGGACGCTTAACCGACTGCGCCACCCAGGCGCCCCAGGTAGATATTTTTCTTAAAGAAACACTTGCTTTGTTTCTGAATTGAGGTTTAAAACCTGCATTTGAATATTAGTAGGTTACAGGACATTACTTTTTTCTCTATCCCTCTCATTCTGTGCAAGTGTAAAGATTCACATTTTCTTCTAAGATTGCTATTTTAAATCACTCTTTGTGTATGAGTAATTATTCCTATAACTGTGTGGATTACCTATTACTGAAATGTGAGTTCTTGTTTCCATTTACTTGTAATATAGTTTAATTTTCTATTCAGCTAATTTAGGAAATGTGTTCAGTTTAATTGGAACAGACTATGACTGTATGGTTGAAGGCCTGTTTCAATTTGTATATTGAGTCCCTCTGAATACTTTCGTGCATTATCTTGAGGATTGTTACATCAATCACATTTCTTTCTTTATCTCTGAAATAAATTCTGAGCCTATCATCATACCTTTTGTACTCTATAAGGGTCTTTTAGTACTGCTGTTTGTAAAGAATAAGCTGATAACAGAGTGGTGTCTTTAGTATAGCTAACACACACCTACATTAATGTTAATGTTTCTATGTATCTATCTCAAGCAAATACTTGCTTCCTGGAAACGAGCATCCTAGCCATTATGGCTCAGAGAACTTGGCTGCCTTTGCCAAGAAAGCTGATGCTGTTCCAGGTGCGTCCATAAGATGAAGTCGTTGCAGGTGTAATCATAGGATGCTTACTCGTAAGCCCATTGGTATTAAGACTAGTCTGGATTTTTCTTAGCCCCCCCCCCAGCTTTACTCAGATATAATTGGCACAATTGTGTATGTTTAAGCTGTGCAATGTGTTGACACATATATTATAATATGTCACCTCACACCTGTAAGAATGACTGTCATCAAAAAGACAGGAGATACCTGTTGGTAAGGTTGTAGAGAAAAGCAAACCTTTGTTCACTGCTGGTAAGAATGTAAACTGGTACAACTATTGGGGAAAACCATAGGGAGGTTGTTCTTAGGCTTTAGAAGCTACAGCTAGAAAGGAAGGCGATACATGGCATACAATAGTTCTGTCTAACCAGACCATCAAAAGACCTGGAATTAGAAAAAATATTTCCAGCTTGTATGTATTTACTTCTGCTTATAAGTACCGCTAATATTTCTAGATTCTTTTTTAAAATTTTTTTGTTTATTCTTTTTTTTTTGATAGAGAGAGAGAGCGTGAGCAGGGGAGGGGCAGAGAGAGAGGGAGACACAGAATCCGAAGCAGCTCCAAGCTCCAGGCTCCAAGCTCCGAGCTGTCAGCACAGAGCCTGACAAGCCCACGAACTGCGAGATCATGACCTGAGCCAAAGTAGCTGCTTAACCAACTGAGCCACCCAGGCGCCCCTGTATTTCTAGATTCTTAATGCTAGACCTTCTTTTAGACCTTTATTCATTCTAACTAATGCTATTTCTCCCTCTCTTCATCGGTTCTACATATTTTTCCCACTTTTTAATTCACCTCTTCTCCTAACAATACCCCGTCAGTAAGAAAAGCAAGGCAGGGCGCCTGGGTGGCTCATTCGGTGGAGCAACCAACTTAGGCTCAGGTCATGATCCCGTGGTTCCTGAGTTCGAGCCCCGCCCCCCACCCCCAGCTTCCAGCTCCGTGCTGACAGCTCAGAGCCTGGAACCTGCTTCGGATTCTGTGTTTCCCTCTCTCTCTGCCCCTCCCCCGCTCACATTCTGTCTCTCTCTCTCTCTCTCTCTCAAAAATAAATAAATGTTAAAAAAATTTTTTTTAAATAAAGAAAAAAGATAAGTAAGGCAATTTCCTATTAACTTTCTCAACTTGGTGCCTTCCTACTTCATAGTCACTTCTTTTTTTTTCTCCCGGTTCAATGAGAATGATATTTATTGCTCTCCAGTGGGTGCACTTATTGGTATAGCTTTGACCTCTGTGTTAATAATTGTATTTTTAATATAGAAAGTAAGCTTCTAAACTATATTTGCCTGAAAAGAACCAACTATATCTTTGAAGCTCAGATAAAATTGAAAATCTATGAAACCCTCAAGAATGTTTTTGGTGCTTGCTACCTAACCTCTCTTTAAGTCTGGTTTACTGAAGTGCAATTTATATAGAATGAAACGGAATCATTTTCATTGTAGATTTCAATGGGTTTTGACAAAAACAGTTCTGTTGCCCCCACCGTAATCACGACATAGAACAGTTATAGCATTCCCAAGTCCCCCATTCCCCTTGGTCATCAGTGGTTTCCCCCACCCCCACCCACCGAAAATCACTGATCTGTCTTCTCTATTGTTTGCCTTTGGACTAATGTCACATGAATGGAATCGGATAGTACACAGCCTTTTGAGCCTGCCTTATTTAACTTGGCGTAATTCATCTGATAGTCGTGCATGTTGTGTGTAACAACAATTCACTCCTTTTTTATCGCTGACTGATATTGAATAGCAGAGATGTGCCATGGTTTTTTCATTCATTCATCAACTGAAAGATACGTGGGTCGAATGGATTGTTGGATTATATGGTAAAAGTATGTTGAACTTGATAAGAAACTGCCAGGCTGCTTTCCAAAGCAGCTGTACCATTTTGCATTCCCTCCAGTAAGGTCTGAGAATTGCAATTATTGTGCATCCTCATTAGCATGTGGTACCGTCAGAATTTTTTAAATAGTTATTTTAACCATTCTAATAGATGTTTGGTGAAGATCAATAGATTTGAGTTTCCCTAATGACTTATGATGTTGTTATTTGCTTATTTGCCACCTCAGGACTTGGTGCACAGGACCATGCTGAATAATAAATAAAAACAAAATTAGAACTACTTTCTGAGGAGGCTGGAGCAGGAAGCATAGATATAGGTTTTTGGGCCACAGTACCTGTTACATATTTATATGTTTAATTTGAACCAGGAATCGGTGGATGTGGACCCAGTCTCAGCTAAAATTTGTCTAAATGATACTTGTCTTAAGTTAGATTCCTCCCCACCAAAAACCCAGTGTTTGAGAAGGGCTTGCATATAGCCATTTGTTTTTGGAAATTATCTCAAGAGAGAATTATAGGTGGTGGAAGTTAAAATAACAATCCAGCGGTGTTACTGAGCTCATTACTTCTGGAGTAACTCACTCTATTCTGGATCAAGGTTTGGCCTCACTCAAGCAGTCATGATGACGTTGATTTGCTTGTCTTGTTTTATTTTTTTAATTCTTTCTCTTCTTCCCCCCTCCTCCCATCCTTCCTAAATTCCTTTCCATTCTCCCACAGTAACTGTCATGAGAAATGCACAATCATGAGTCAAGAAGTATCTATTGTCCAGAAAAGACACAGAGGACCCACTTCTCTTAAGATCTTGACTCTCAAGTCTGTGTCTTTGAAGATAAAAAATTATGTCTTACTCTTTTTTTTTTTTTTTAGCATTCAACCTATGCACAGAACCCAGAATATAGTACATGCTAGCAGATTGTATTTTTAATGAATTAATGAATGATTGACAATTGAAGCCATTCCCGGATTAGAAAGTTCTTCTCTTTTTTAGATTTTTGGTTTTTTGGGTCTAGGTATAGACAAAACTATGGAGCTAACATATGCTTAACAATCTTAAACACTCCCCAGGGTAACTGAAAAATCATCCTTGAGATTTTCTCATTCTTGGTATCATATGAAGTGCAGACTTTACAACTTCATGCACTGCCTTCTCTAAGGCTCTCAAAAAAACCTCTCTTTTTATATCAGAAAAGAATCTATGGAAATTTCTGTGTTGCATTTGCATGTGAAGTCTGCTTAGAAATCAATGTTCCTATCCCTATAATTCAGGCCCTAAGACACTGGTTTTTCTCACCCCAGCCTGTGAACAATGATCTATCCCCCGAAGTTAGTAATATTAGCTCAAATTTATGCGGGTGTGTTTTCAGCATATTTCCCCTTTGGAACTGCCTTCTTCTTCCATAGCCTGCATATGAACACCAGCCTTAGTTATAAATGTTTCCCAGGGAACCGACACTCCAGACGACAGAAATGAAACGTATTGTATTTCTTCCAAAACTCTGACATGAATCCCACCAATCACCGTGGCACATGGCTAAGAAATGTACTTGGCTTTGTGGCCAGTGTTTTACCACTCCACAGTGAACTGGCAGGGCTTGAAAGTCCTCTGATCAGGTAAATTTTCTTAAGAGAGTGGGGGGAATATTGTCCAGTGAACATATTCTTGACTGGCAGGGAACGTGGGGACCGGTTTGTTCAATAGAATGTAGACATGATTACCTTCTACCTTGAATAATACCAATACGGTTGTTAGAAAGGAAAATGGGGCAGCAGGAATCATGTTCGGCATTTTGTTATTTTGTTTGTTTTTATTTAAATTCCAGTTAGTTGACGTAAAGAGTAATCCTAGTTGCAGGTGTACAGTTTAGTGATTCATCACTTTCGTACATCACCCAGTACTCATCGCAAGTGCCCTCCTTAATCCCCATGACCTATTTCACCCATCCCCCACCCACGTTCCCTTCTCCCTTTCTCCAACATATACACACTCCCTCACTCATTCGTACCCGCATAAACTACGGTGATTATCATTTGTAATGTTTGCCTAGCAACTTACCTTGGAAAGCATCTCTCAGTCTGTTGTATCTCATTCAGTCCCCACCACCCCCATCTGTGGGCAGTTGTCCTGCCCATTTTCCGCTGTGGAATCTGATGCCCAGGGTGGTTCAGTGACTTGAACTCATAAGGGCATATTGGCTTGGTTCTCCTCTACCACACTTATGGATAATAAAATCATCTACCTCAAATGGTTATTTAGAGAAGTACATATGACAATGCACATGAGTCGTTTAGCACGAGACCTGATATGGAATAGGAACTAGTAAAACAGTGGCTAAACTTAACAAATATCCTGGGGAAGTTCATGCCAGGCATCTTTGGCCCTTTCCACAGCCTACTGCATGGAGCAAATTTCTCAAAAAGTCACTTATCTTAATGAGCCTTAAAATGATACTACTTTCCCAAACCATATATATGTTGTTCTTCGAACACAGGATTTGTGTGTCAGTAACCTCCATAAAAAGACAACTTGGCTACCTCTAGTTCCTACCATAGAAATCCATATTAAAAGTATCACATTGGTACCCAGGTGGCACAGTCAGTTAAGCGTCTGACTCTTGGTTTCAGCTCAGGTTGTGATCTCATAGTTCATTGGATTGAGCCCCTCATAGGGATTCTCTCTCTTCTGTTTCTGTCCCTCCCCCCGCCCCTGCTCTCTCTCTCTCTCTTAAAATAAATAAACTTTTTTTTGAGTATCTACCTTGTGTGGATGTTTATTAAGCTCACTATATTTTTTTTTATTTTTTTCCAGTGTTTGTTTATTTTTGAGACAGAGACAGCATGAGTGGGGGAGAGACAGAGAGGGAGACACAGAATCCGAAGGAGGCTCCAGTCTCTGAGCTGTCAGCACAGAGCCTGTTGCAGGGCTCGAACTCATGAACTGTGAGATGACCTGAGCCAAAGTTGGATGCTTAACTGACTGAGCCACCCGGCCACCCCCTCACTATATTTTTTGATTATCATACCTGAACTTAAAATTCTCACATTTGATGTTTTTACATCTGTGTAAGAAAATGGCTCATTATACCTGTCTTAAGTCAGGTAGTTCAGAAAGCAGGCTGTGAAGTAGAATTTAGCAGGTAGGAAGTTTACTGGGGCATGCCCCTGGGATCAACATCTGTGAGGGGTGTGGAAAGAAGGACTGGGCAGAGGGGAGGTATTGTGGCTGCACTAGAACATTAGCCTGAATGAAGCTAGGTAGCTTCAGGTCAGAGTTGACCTACTTGGGCCTTTCTATGCCATCAGTCAGTCTTTGTGTGCAGGCTTGCTTTGAAGAAAGGCATGGCCTGGAGTGCAACTCAGCTGAGACCCATCAGCCACCAACACTCAACACTGGCAGCAACTGAGAAGGGGGAGGGAGGTGCAGGCATGAAGAGGGTATCTATGCAACACATCACAGCATCCTCTACAAAACAGTGTTTGCTGCTACAAAACAGCATCTGCTACAATTCCCTTTCCGCATGTCTCTTGTGCGTTTAAGTGTTCTTGGTGCCTTCTTGACCTCATTATAGGAAAGAGAACTGGCAGAATGATGCATCTTAAATGCTTTTCTTTTGGCTTTGTCATTGTGGTTTAATTATCATTTCTTTTGTCTCTTCACCTTTAAAGGTAGGAGGATTAGGAGTTTTAAAAAGCTCCTCGCTGGACTTGTTTCCAACTAATGCTAATGATTTAGGTTAAGTCCAAGGATCCTGGCAGGAAACAAATGGCATATTCAAATGGGGGTAACCAAAGAGAGTTTATTTATTTATTTTTTAATTTTTTTTTTAACGTTTATTTATTTTTGAGACAGAGAGAGACAGAGCATGAACAGGGGAGGGGCAGAGAGAGAGGGAGACACAGAATCTGAAACGGGCTCCAGGCTCTGAGCTGTCAGCACAGAGCCCGACGCGGGGCTCGAACTTGCGGACCGTGAGATCATGACCTGAGCCGAAGTTGGACGCTTAATTGATTGAGCCACCCAGGCGCCCCAACCAAAGAGAGTTTAAATGAAAGGACTGTTTAGGAATGTGTGGGCAGAAGTTAGGAGAAACTAACAATGAGTGATGAAATCCTTGTTTGGGCCACAGTGGAATGCCATCACTGCCCCTAACCTTGAAGCTCAAAGACAGGGAAAGATGAATGAAAGTGGAAAGAGTACATTCTGACAAGAGCCACGCCCTTTGGAAGAATGTAACCACTACAGTCCAGCCGGGAGGGAGCTGGGTAAATAAATGCCCTGATGTCGCTCTTCTGATCCTATCCCCTGATCTCCCGTTGGTGGCACACCCATCAACTGAATGTTACCAGAACGTAGCAGGTGAGGGAGCCTGCGGATGGAGTCCATGTGGGTCAGCCTCCTGGGTACGCAGCAGGGTAAAGTAATTCTGGAGCAGCAAACCAAAGGTCTCTCGTTACAGTCTTGTGCCATTTCTAGTATCATTCAGGTTTTTAACATTCATGTCAGTTTTTTTTTTTTTTTTTTTTAATTTTAGAGAGAAAGAGTGCAAGTGAGGGAGAGGGACAGAGGGAGAGAGAGAGGGAGAGAATCTTAAGCAGGCCCCATGCTCAGCGTGGAGCCTGATGCAGGACTTGAGCTCACAACTGTGAGATCAAGAAATCAAGAGTCAGACGCCAACTGACTGAGCCGTCCAGGCGCACCTGCACGTCAGTTTTTGAAGCCCTTTCCATGAGGTCAACTCTAGTGCATATCATCCAAAATTGCTTCCATGCTTGCCCCCCACAAAAATCCTTTTCCACCCAGTAGTCAGAACGATCATTGCAAAACACAGTTCTCTTGCTACCTACTTGCTGAAAAAGTCCTTAAGCGTCCACTCGCTTCTCTTAAAGACAAAGGCCAATGATTTTAACATGACCCACAAGATTCCTGGTCAGATCCTGTGTACATCTGCTCCAGCCTCATTCTGTGCCAACCATTTCTTCTTAGGTCTTTGAACAATCCACCCTGCTTCTGCCTTCCCTCCTACTGTTCTTTCTCCCTGCAACGCACTGGTCCTGGTTCACCCCTCCTGGTTTTTCACATTTCAGCTTGGAGATTTGCTTCTTCAGGAAACCTCTGATGCTTTTTGCTCCACCCCCATGACCCTTCAGGACCCTCTAGCAGATGGTCGTAGCACCCTCACATTTTTCCTCATTGCATTCTTTTAAATTCGTAATTTTATAGAGCTGTTTACTCTCCATTGCCCCTTAGATTGTACATTCTAGGAACACGGAATCTAGCAAAATGTCTTGTGGCACATGGTAGATACTTAAGAGATATTTATTGAATGTATGTATAAATGAATATCTGAATGACTGAGCTGGATAAGAAACTGTACAAACCGGATAGCTCACCCCTGCTTAAAGGGTCAGCTGTGACGAGTCCCTGCGGACCACAGGCTCAGTGTTGCCAAGGGATGACATGGGACTCATGTTGAGGGAACTTTCCGTGTTTTACCAGATATCGATGATGAACTTGATCTAATGTAAAATATCTTGACTTTCAGATGTTACTAATTCCAATTTGTTTAAAAATACTATACAATATAAAGAAACACTATATAAGCTGAATTCAACCCAGGGGTTATGTCTTCTAATTACTGGTGCATTTGGCTTCAAAGAAGGTAAAACTTCATGTTGGAGGTTCTCTGTTTAGCATGGAAATGCAAGACATTTTTTTTTTAATATATGAAATTTATTGTCAAATTGGTTTCCATACAACACCCAGTGCTCATCCCAAAAGGTGCCCTCCTCAATACCCATCACCCACCCTCCCCTCCCTCCCACCCCCCATCAACCCTCAGTTTGTTCTCAGTTTTTAACAGTCTCTTATGCTTTGGCTGTCTCCCACTCTAACCTCTTTGCAAGACATTTTTTTTATAATCGTGTTACGAATATCTGGGTTTACCCAGGTGTGTTTGTAGTCAATTAATGGTCCACCCTAGCTTCCACTTAACCACCATAAATCAAATATTTTAAAGGAACAGTCAGGCAGAAGGCAAGATCTATGGAGTAGTCAAACACCCCCACTAAAAATACGAATTTATAAACACTGGCTCATCTGGCCTTTTTAATGATTACTGACAGAGAATGAGTCAATTAACATGAGTAGTGTTGTTTTCTTAATGGTAATTTGTTTTTTTCATGGACTTAAAACTTTGCTTGAAGGCAAGTTGCCCTGGGAGGAAATGTGTTTCTGTTTCTGTGGAATTCATCAAGCGTTTCGTCTCTTCTGTTATGAGGGCTCGGTGCTCAGTCACTTAAGAGCCAGGTAGTACAAGTGCTGAAGACCATGAGTGGTAGGGAAATGGGGAGTGATTATGTCATGGAACAAATGGGGTATCATTGAAGCGGTCTGAACAGTAGGTAGCATACTTTCAGACACGTTGCATAGGTTTTTGAATACCCTCATGAAAAGGGGTAGATTTGACCTCTTTGCTTGATCCAGTGAGTGTTTTCTTGGGAACGAGAGTATCCTTACCATTCCAAACCACAATTTTCTGAGGAGAGGTGTAGATATTTGGCCTCTTTTATACTTTCAAAAGCTATATATTCTTTCCCCCCTCTTCTGCTATTGCTTAGAATGAAAAAAAAATATATATCTAAACTACTGATGTCAGATACCATTAACATCAGATGTCTTTCACCCAGGGTTAGGTTTCCTAGTGACTTTCAAGCTCCTTCCCTTGGAAAGCTCATGCACCTTGTCACAGGTGATTATTTTCCAAATGAAGAGGCATGCAGCATATCAAGATCATATATCGCATGGCATTTCGGTCAAGTATCTAAACACCTTTGCCAGGCTCCGGACATGCAGCTGTACAGAAATTAGGTCATCCCTGAATGAAAAACAGGCCAACCATGCCGATCACATTAAGGAATTTACAAACCCCTCACTGCCCTCTCCCAAATGGGAAGTTTCACCCTAAAGCTGAAGGTGGACTCTTGTTTTTAAACCTGGAAGCAAATTTTGAGGAGAAAATGCATTTTTCCCTTCAAATTAAATACGTGATTGCAAAGAAGACTTTTTTTTTTTTAAGTTTATTTATTTTGAAAGAGAGAGAGCAAGCATGAGCACAAGCGGGGGAGGGGCAGAAAGAGAATCTCAAGCAGGTTCTGTACTGTCAGCACAGAGCACGACTCAGGGCTCAAACTTACGAACTGTGAGATGGTGACCTGAGCGGAAGTCAAGAGTCAGACGCTTAACCGACTGGGCTACCCAGATGCCCCTGAAGAAGACTTTTATAAACAAAATGATTTCATAGTATCCTGGCCAAGCTTCATGTACATAACAGTTCATGCATCTTTTTTAATGTAACAGTCTGGAACAGAGACCAGCGCTTTCTAAGTATTTTCATGTCAAGACATACATAGAGTATATGTACAAGATACTAGAGGCTGGTTATGGTCTGGGGCCTCCCAACCCGTACCCCTGACGTCTGTAGGTATTAATATCCTTGCATACTTTTCACGTACCCTGAGCACACTGATTGGGAATTCTGAGTAGAACCACCAGCCTCTATTAACATTTTATTTATACATCAATTTCACGTACCAAAGAGCAGTGATGAAAAACTTTAATATTTTTTAAATTATTTCCAATAAGCATCTTCTCTATTAACTCACCAAACAAAACCTCCTATATTAAAATATTATTCTCATTATCATTCCTGACACTGATATTTACTATGTGGGTAGAAATTTAAGTAAATATTTATTTTTCATGTTGAGTGTAGCAATCTTAGGGATCCCTTCCAGATGCAGAATGCAATCTCAAACCATTTGGTGTTTGTCACTTCACGTAGATTCCCATTTAGTAAGTGGATGAGGTTTTCTTTTTTTAGATAAGTAGGTCTGTGACATTTTGGGTAAAGTAAATAACAGGTGCTGGGGATTAAATTTTATTTTAATAATCAATAGAATATTCATTGATGATGGGTGAGGGCAGTGAAAAGAAAAAGAATACCCTGGGCTGCCTGGGTGGCCCAGTGGTTGAGCATCCGACTCTTGATTTCAGCTGGGGTCATGATCCCAGGGTCATGGGATCAAGCCCCGAGTTGGGCTCCATGCTAAGCATGGCGCCTGCTTGACATTCTCACTCTCTCTCTCTGTCTCTCTCCCTCTGCCCCTCCCCTGCTCTCTCTTTCTCTTTCTCTCTTTAAAAAAAAGAAAGAAAAAGCACATCCTGCATAAAGCTCTCTTACTGACTGTTATTCATGTCTCAGTATTAAGGAAAGCGCCTAATTGGCTTATTTGATACTTTACCTGAATCTTCTACAACCAGTTGTCAGAGGAAACACAAACTCATGGGAAACCATAAAACCTTCAAGAATTTCCACTGCCATGTTTCATTAAAAAGATGTATTTTTCAATATGAAAACACAGGATAGTGTACTTTACTAATAAAGAGACAAATTAGGCAATACTGGCAGTTAGAACAAATGAACATAGGAGAAAGTTACCATCTATCCTTTCTTACTTAGACAATTATTCTAATGAGAAGAATCTAACATTAGGAATGAAATAATTTCACCAGAGTTAATTACTGACAACGCTGGTTTGCTACAGTAGAGTCTGGCCTCATATCTACTAAAAATGTTAATAGTATCTATATCCTCCTCGGGAAAGTACAAAATTGTCTCAAAATCAGTAGTTTTTGGTAGCTAATACATTCTTTTCAATATGTTGCTTAATACTCTTCCAAAAGACAGCTTCTTTTCTCTGCTCCCACTCCATCATCCCGTGCTGACAGCTGGTGGCTAATGGCATTCTCCTGCCACTCTATTCTCTGGAAGTTCCATTTCCTCTAACATCAGTGCCCCGGGCTCTTGTTTCTCCACATTGCCCTCCCTCCTCTTCCCTCTGGAGCACATTAGCTCATGAAGTATGTTGACTTTGGTGCATCCTCTGAGAAGATAGAGGTTCTATAGTCTCTTGCCTTTCTTTGTAATCACCAATCCATCTTTTTTTCCCCCATTTCCTGTTTTCTCAGTGTCCTTCTGTTCCATGGGAAGATACTGGCATTAATATCAGTCATGGGTCATGGGGTTTGAGATACTTCCTGTATCTCAAAGCTTGTGGTAATTGTGTTGTATCCAAAAATCATACTGAATAGCCAAGATAAAGTCAGGCTGCCTTTAAAGGTGATCCTCTAGTTCTGTGAGCTCAGGGAAGCTAAAAATAAAAAGGGTTTCCCAATCGTGCACTGTGTTAGGGAATGAAAAATATTATAGAGTTCAAGCTGGGGAATGCATATATACTCAGTGAGTCAGATGAAATCAGTGGGAAGCAGTCCTATGCTCCCTTGTCCTCCTTCTTTTTCTAGGCTCCTGTATGTTATAAGGTGAATAAGAGACAGGTGTGAGGCACCAGAA
Source organism: Leopardus geoffroyi (assembly GCF_018350155.1). NCBI lineage: Eukaryota > Metazoa > Chordata > Mammalia > Carnivora > Felidae > Leopardus > Leopardus geoffroyi. The sequence continues at coordinate 34,650,786 of NC_059331.1, read as the reverse complement.
AGCGTGGCAGAAGCGGAGGATGAGAAACTGGAAGATTGTAAAAATTATTCAAAGTTTCTGTCTGAATATCATGATTGCCTTCTCAGGTAAATTTATCATAGAGTAACCTGAAACCCTGAGCCCGGGTTACCTCATATATTTTGGTTATAGGGACACTAGATAAAAGCTATCATCAGTATTTCATAGGCATGAGTTTGTATAAGAATGATGACTTTCTAATCATTTAAATTGGTAATATCAGTCTGAGTAATTGATAGGATTCAAGAATTGATTCTCAGATATTCTCCCAGCATCCTGTCTAACCAATCTGCTATTTATTTCTGCCTGGATACTAATAAACAAACCGCCTAGGCTGAATACCATCTTTCACCCCTCCAGATCCCTTGCGTACCTTTTTTTTTTTTTTTAACCTGGCATCCTGTCCTAAGAGGCTGATGCAGCTCCCTTGTCCCCTGACTTCCTTTTAAGTTCAACCATTAGGAGCCCTAAGAAGAGCTTGGAGGAGAAAAGAGAGATCTGGATAATTCTCTCTCCCTGCTCTGAGGTTACCTTGGCCTGCATGCTCTCTAAACTGTTCTCAAAATGGACTTCTCCGCATGGCTGTCCCCTCCCAGGTGGCGGTAGCTGCTCCTCTGTCCTTGCAGGCCTGGGTATGGTGACAGATGGGCTGCTGTTCACACTTTATTCTTCAATATCATTTTTGTAAACAGTTCTCTGCAAATACCTCTTGTGTGTGAACAGTTTCTGTAATTATGCTCCTATCTTGAGTATGCTTTCTCTTTCCTGTGGTAACCTACGGATACACCCAACTCACCAATCACAGACTGACACTTATGTTGCAGGTATTGTATATGGCTCATATTTAATAGTTTTAAATAAGGTTATCTTAGCAATGTAGATGTTATAAAAGATTAACATGGTTTGGCTACACCGAGAATCGTTAAATAACAGACCAACTATCAAGTACTGGACACTAAACCCGAGAGATGAGCAAAGGCTTGAAGGAATTTGAGAACAAAACAATGAAACTTGCAAACATTTGCGATTAGCTCCTAGCTTGGGCAAAAATCGCTAGGCAGAGGCGGGCTTTGGAGATCTAGCAAAGAGATGAACGTTTCTTACTATGCGACATCATAGTGAAATGGCCGTGGCCAGGGCAGAAGAGGATTTTAGAGCCAGGGAAGCGGGCTCTCTAACGAGATCCTAGAAGAACCCTAAGTCCCACTCAAATCCGGACAGTGTGGATTTGAATAACAGGCTTTTCAAATGTGGTGTATCCATAGGACAGAGTATTATTCAGCCATGAAAAGAAATGAAGTGCCGATGCGTGCTACCGCGTGGAGGAACTTCGAACACATTATGCTAAGTGGAAAAAGTCAGTTGCAAAAGGCTATATGTTATAGGATTCCATTTATCGGAAATGTCCAGAATAGGCAAATCCATAGGGACGGGAAGTTAAGTTAGTGTTTCTGGGATCTTGATGGAGGGAGGAATGGTTGTAGGGCTCCTTTCTGGTGGTAAAAATGTACTGAAATTAGGTAGTCATGAGGGTAGTACAGCCCTGTGACTGTACTAAAGACCACTGAAGTGTATACTTTACAAGAGTGAATTTTATGATATCTGAATTATATACCAACAAAGCTGTTAATTTATAAAGTGAAAAGAAGAGGGGAAAAGGAAAAGAAAAATAAAGCAAGAGCGGTTATATTCATAACAGGCAAAGTAGAGTTTGGATCAAATAAAATTACCTGGGACAGAGAGGGACAGTACGTAGGATAAAAGTCAGCCCACCTTGGGGCGCCTGGGTGGCGCAGTCGGTTAGGCGTCCGACTTCAGCCAGGTCACGATCTCGCGGTCCGTGAGTTCGAGCCCCGCGTCAGGCTCTGGGCTGATGGCTCAGAGCCTGGAGCCTGTTTCCGATTCTGTGTCTCCCTCTCTCTCTGCCCCTCCCCCGTTCATGCTCTGTCTCTCTCTGTCCCAAAAATAAATAAACGTTGAAAAAAAAAATTAAAAAAAAAAAAAAAAAGTCAGCCCACCAAAAATACATACGTAACCCTAAATGGATATGCACCTAACAGTACGGTCATAAAATATGTGAAGGAAAAACTGAATGAACCGCAAGGAGAAATGGGCCAAATCACAATTATAGCCAGAGACGTCAACAGCCGTGTCTCAACAATGGACAAAACACCAGCACGGAACATCAGCAAAGATATATCATCAACACCATCAACCAACAGGATCTAATCAATACACATAAAACCCTCCTCCCAGCTGGAGCAGAATACACACTTTGTTCAAGCATTCATGGGATGGCACTGACATAGACCATAATCTGGGCCATGGAACAATCCCCAACAAATTTAAAAGAATTAAAACCATTCAGAGTGTGTTCTTCATGCTAGAAATGAAAAACAGAAAGATAACAGGGAAATCTCCAAACACTTGGAAACTAAACAACCTACTTCTAAATCACCCATGGAATTAGAGAAGGTGAAAAGCCTCAAATCAATAATCAAATCTTAACAATTTAGGAAATGAGAGAAATCAGAGTATAAGCACAGAAATCAATAACAATGAATACAAAATAATACATAAAATTAATGAAACAACTACAATATCCTTCAGTAGGTGAACGGTTAAACAAAATGTTGTAGATTCAGGTCATGGAATGCCACTCAGGAATAAAACAGGAGTAAAGCGAGTGATAAACGTCTTAACCTTGGATAGAACTCAAGGACGGGATGCCAAGTGATCAAAGCCCATCCCAGTAGGTCACACATTGTACGCTTCCATTAAGGTAAGATTATCAAAATAACAAAAATATGGAGATGAGGAAAAAAATATTAGTATTTGCCAGGTGTTCAGGATGGTGGAAAAGTGTGGCCAAGTGTGATGATAAAAGGGTAGCATATGGGAATATTTTATGGTGGCGGAATGGTTCTGTTTCTGGATTATGGCAGTGGTTACATCAATCTACACATGTGAGAGGATGAGATAGAACTGTAACGTACACATTTTCCCATTTTCCTTGTTTTGATACTATAATTAGGTAAGATATAACCATTGAGGAAGCAAGATATAGGGACGTCTCTGTACTATCTTCAGAACTTCCTGTGAATCCAATGTTCCTGCAAAACTAATTTAAAGAAAATTTACCAGATGAATTTCTATTTAACTTTCTAGGACCATGCATGTTTATTATTTATAAATGCCCACTTAGGAATACTTTGGTCTGAATACTTATTCAAAAACAAAGGGAGTCTCAGAAAACTTGGTTTTAAGTTCTGACTTTTCCACATTTCAGCTTTGTGGCTATGGGAAAGTAAATTAACCTCTATGAAGGCTCTCAATGGTATTTACTGGAATATTTGGTAGATTTTGTGTTCTCTAATGTGCTAGACATGAAGCTAAGGAGATCTAGCCTGCTTATGTCACAGAGTGCTTGAGAAGAACACCAAGGGATACATAGTCATGATTTGCACATAGTAAGTGCTCAGTAACTGCTTGCTGGATTAAATTAGATTGGATCACAGATAAAGGTCATATAGATATTATAAAGAAATATCTCTTACTAGTGCTGTGTTTGTGTTGTGTAGTGTGTCCAGACAGAATTAAGTCTTGCCAAGGCAGAGTTCAGTAAATGATGCTGCCTTTTTGAAACATCAAAATCGTGAGTAGATTTTGAACGTGAAAAGATGGCCCATGTAGTCCAACTGGCTACCTACAACTAGGATATCTATAGTTGACGTTGATGCCAAGATCCTCTTTACCCGGAAGGTTCCCTCGTCTCCCACCTGCTATGAATGTTATTGCTCATTGCTGAGGGCTGACATTTACCTTCTTCCCCAGAGAATTCTCAGCAAAGTAGGTTAGTCTCACCTGGGAAGTTATTCCCAGTTCTGGGAGCTGCCTACCGTAAATGCCTAACACAGGTCACAAAAGGCCACCCCTCCTCGCTCCAAAGTGGGACCAACTATGGGGTCCAGTCTGTAATTCAGAGCTTTTCTTGGGATTAGGCTAAAGCTAAGGTCCAGCTGAGAACACAGCCTTGCATAGCTCTCTCCCCTGGTCTCCTGCCCCTCTCCCTGGCTCCCTTTCTCTGTGAGCCTTCTCAATCAATCATGTGCTTCTGAAGCCCAATCTCAGGATCTGTTGAATTTAAATTCCTACAGTGGCCAGCGAAGCAGACTGGAATTTAAAAACTGAATAGATACAGAGGTAGAAATGCCAGAGAAAATACAAGGTGCCCAGTTAAATTTATATTTCAGAGAAACAATTGTTTTTGATATAAGTATATCCCAACTAGTGTATGTGTGTGTACTTGTGAGTGTGTGCAGGGGTGTGGACATGTATTTGTGCATGTGTGTGTGCACATGTGTTTTGTGCATGTGGGTGTGCATATGTGGTCACAGCGAGGCTCTAGTTTTTCATTTTTCCTCTCTTTTCTTAGCAGCTGCTGAAGAGTTTGGTTAATAGGTCCGATCTCCTGTAAGTATCTGTCATTCTCGTCTCACCCTGGGATGTACGAGAGCAGCCAACTTCTCATCATGGTAATCTTGTTACTCCACCGGAAGAACTCTAGCTTCAGATTCAGATTAGCTGTTAAGTGGGCACATTCTCCCCCCCTCCCCCATCATTTGAGGGAAGGTGCCTTTGTGATTCTGTAGAAGGACTTCTCTTTCTGACTACACAGTCCGGTAGCTTTCCGTCTCTCTCCTAGAGATGTCTGTTCTGCCTGACCTGCAGACACAGGATGACTTTCAAACCCCTTTTCTTGGTGGCGAACAAGCTGGTTAAGTCCAACCAGTAAGGATCTTTTTGATCCTAGAAAGAGACTTGGCGATACTCTACTCCTGTTTGCTACTAACGCCCAGAATTTTGCAGTATTACTCTATTACTCCCTCTGACGCATGGGTTATATACAAATGTGCCCAGAGGCATATGTGGACCCACAAATGCACAGGTTCATGTGTGTGCCTAAGTAAGCATGTCAAAGCCGGGAAAGTACCAGTGCCATGAACCACAGAGGCCCTATCAATGCCTCTGTGTCCACCCTGCATCTGGTTGGTTGGAATCCCTTCATATGGGGTAGGCAGCATTTTGGGGAGAGATGATCCTGTCTACCTAATGAGGTCAGAATCCCCCTACTGCCTTAATCTTGACGGATAGACATATATAACTGGATTAGTTCTATTTGACAGCATCTGTTCCTGGTTTACATGAAAGAACATTTTACTCAATCATATTTGAGCCATGCTTACAAAAAATTGCTATTAAATTATCCCTAATTGCAGAAAAGAATGTGCTTTTAACAATTGGTGTTGGACATATTCCCTCAAAATCATCCATTTTGTATTTAAAGTTTACATGAAGTTTCCATTATGTCCCTTATTATGTCCATGTTTGCTAAGTTTTGAATTACATGGAATAAAATTCATACCTTTGGCAATTCTGCTAGGTTAATAAGTATAGGGCTAGTTTGTTCATTAATTCTTTTTCTCTTGCTTTCCAATTTTCCTGTGAGTAATGGATAATAGTAAGAAAATAGTGCTCAAGTTAAAATAGAAGGACGATGTAAGATATTTTGTCCATTTAAAGCACATTTGTCCATAAAATCCTTTTTCCTTATTTATTGTTAGAAAATGGTTTCTTCAGGGGTACCTGGGTGGCTCAGTCGGTTAAGTGTCTGACTTCAGCTCACGTCATGATCTCACGGTTCGTGGGTTCTAGGCCCGTGTCAGGTTCTGTGCTGACAGCTCAGAGCCTGGAGCCTGCTTCGGATTCTGTGCCTCCCTCTCTCTCTGCCCCTCCCCTGCTCATTCTCATTCTCTCTGTCTCTCAAATAAATAAATATTTAAAAAAATTTTTAAGAAGAAAATGGTTTCTTCAGCTCTCTTATTGCAGCTTGATATGTAAGAGCTTTCAATAATGTCAACCAAGAATTTTTTCACTTCTTTACAAGTCTGTTATGGTTGTTTTGTACAGTGAATACAGAAGATGAGTACAGTCAGCTTACATATTCTTTGGCAATAAATGTGGCACTCTGGGACCGTTAACAACTCTAGTATCTTCCTGTTACTTAAGTGGCCCCAAAGAGATAGAAAACTTCCAAAAGGGTTTAGCTCACATCCAGAGGAAAATCTGGCTCACCCACTCACAAATAAAAAATATATAGACACTTTGAGTAAGCTTTATGATTGTGATGTGTGGGAATATCTATTCCTTTTACTTTCCCCTTGTGAAAATTAGGTAGAATTGAACATTTATGTTACAGTAGGGAAAAAATGAAAACCTGTGCTTCCTGAACATGAACCAAATCAAGGACTGTTTTTTCCCCCTGGAATTTATCTGCATTTCTGTGTTTTTGCAGCCTCTGTCTATGAAAGCAGAGTTCAATAGCAGAGTGGCAATAAGTTAATATATATTCATTCAACAAATGCTGAGGGAGGGCTCACTATGTAAACACAACAGTAACATTATCCCTGCCTTCACAACACTGATATTTGGGGGGGGGGGGGGCGGGGGGGAGATGGACAAAGAAAAAGTCAACAAAATCATTGCAAATTTTGAAAAGTACAACAAAAGAAATTGCCGAATGGAACAAGATCTACTCCAGATATACCAATGAAGAAAGAGCTCTCCAAGGAGAAGCTATTTTAGCTGAGATAGGAGGAAAAGAGAAGGATGAAACATAGTCCAAACGTAAAGAAGAGCATTCCTTGAAATAAGAAAGAATTTAGGGTGGCCAAGAGGTATGGGTACACCGTTGTTGGCTCCATGGGAAACAAGGTTAGATAGAGAAGCAGAGGCTAGACTTCAGAGGCTCTGAATTTAATATGCTTGGATTTTTTTCTAAATGCAGTGGGAAGACGTTGAAGATTTTAAGCTAGATCAACTTAATGCGATTCTTCCCTCTACTTTATGGAAGATGGAATAAAGGGTATCAGAGATAGAGAACTTCAAAACACAACAAAGACTTTTTTAGGAGACCAGGCAACCAGGGGTGGTGGTCTGGTCCAGGATGCAGCTAGAAAGGATTGACCACTTCATGGCACATGTTAGAAGGGAGAATTGACAGAACTTGTTGATGGCTCGGAAGTGGAAGGAAAGGTAAAAGGAGGAAGCAAAGAGGAGCCCTCTGGATCTGGCTTGAGCATTTGAGTGGAACTTGGTGTCTCTTACTAACAGAAGCCAGACTACTTTCATGGTTCATATCTGCATGAAAAAGAGAACAGTTATTCTTACTTGTTAGTGTTTCAAGTGATGTTAGCAACACAGCTTTGATACATTTGCCTTTTATCTTATGCGTTATCTATTTTTTATTGCATCCTAAGTGTAGATTTCTGCAGTTATGTAATGTATTGTATGGATAATGTTGATACTGGTTATTTTTAAAAACAAGGAAAAGACTTCTACTCTTAAAAGCAGTTTCTTGTGTATAACCCTTGAGGTGACAGTAACCCTTATCATGGAAAAACAAGCACAAGAGTTGATGTAAAGCTTTCTTTCAAGTACCCATTGTGTGGTCCATAATTCACCCTGAAAAGCTGATAGTATGATAGCAGGAGCCCTCTCAAATATATTCATAACAATATACAACTGCAGATTTCTGTTTTATACAGGTCAGTGGAGAACCATCACTGCTGAATCAATGTGTCTAACTTCTTGAATGTCTAAATTTAAAAAGAATACATTCCTGCTAAGATTCCTATCAACCCTTGCTGATTATGTTTCATAAAAGCAAATTCTCGTACAGTGGGCTCTTAAAAGGACCAATTTTCTGCTTCTCTTGACTATATGAGACATTCCGGAATTAATGAAAAAAAAAAAAAAGCAATGCCTGTCTGATCTGTAAGCACTGCAACCTTATCTCTGCATAAATTCTCACAGGTCAACTCAAAAAACAGTTCAGGGTCAAAATCTCATCTGGTCACCTAGATTAAAAACTAATTTCTCTAAAGTATATCCTATATTGAAGCTTTTTCATGCAAATAAATAGCAAGGGCCTTGTCCTCTCTTCCTTTATTAGTTGGGCATGTCATGAATTTGAACAGAACATTTTGTTCTGTACTGTAATTACATGCGTTATCAGGAAAAATCTATCCCTTGCATACGTATCGTCAGAAGCAGCTCTTAAGAGTGTGGTTTCCATCACAGGGCTCGTCACGGTGGTTCATCGTAATACTGACAGTTTAATCTTTTGTTTCATACGAGATTAAAAGCCGCTTGATATTCATCTCTTCACAGCTTGGACCGTGACTCCAGTTGGACTCAATCCGTATCTAAGTACCGTCTCTTTCATGAAGTGGACTCCATTTTCCCACATACGCTAGGTAATTATCTGCCGTTACGGGGGAAACCCTTCGTTGATGAGAAAACCCACCCAAACTGATTTTCTAAAAAATAATGTGGACTCACAACTACGTGGCTAAACAAGGCGAATCACCTCAGTCCTTTCCCTTTAGACGAAGCGACACAACCAGAGTTGTCGCTCGCTCACTGCCTCTTTGGCAGTTTGAAGACATCATTCTATTTGGTCATTTGTTTTATTGGCTGTTGAAACGTGATGGCTACCTCTGGAATGAAATGACTTTTCAAAGCCCTTTATTGGGTCTCGGGATGTGTCAGTAAAAAGAAAGAAAATAAATAAATAAGCAGATGGAGTTTGAACACAAAGAAAAACGACCTTCGTTCTGAGACTATTTATTAAAATGATAGTACAGTGCACTTCGCCTGTGAGGTGGCAAATCACAAATAAGAAATATGGGAACCCGTGGAGCTGTTGAAATTTAAATTATGTGGCAGCTTTCCATCAGAAATGCAACAGTAATTTAGAGTTAGGCTTTCCTGGCAGATTTATGTTTCAGTAAACAAACAAAAGGACTTTCTTGACTACAGTGCCAGGTGTGGGAAAAGATCCATGAGAATTGGAAAGAATATTGGGGAACTGTTGTGGCTTTCCCCTCTCATTCAGTATACTTACATATTTCACCCATATTTATATTCGTATCAAGGGCCAAAGCTCTATGAATGAGATTCAGCACATCCGGTTAGAATGCACTGAAACATTACACCTTAGGATAGCTGGCTTTGGAAAGAGGAAGCTCTTTTCAGTTCTTTGTAGTCCTGCTAAATATCAAGTTTAATTTCTGAACCGTGTCGTGGGTGTTATTTCATGACTGAAATGATTTTGCAACAAGCGCCTAGTATTGCACAAATGAGGACAAGCTTTGTATCTCAATAAAAATGAGTAGACGTGAGTAGAAATGAGAGTTTCGAAGAGCGCTTCCGAATATTTGGCAAAGTATCTTTTGTACTTTGAAAGGAGCAGCAGACAGCTTCTCTATCTCCTGATCGGGGCCTCCCTCTCCCCTGCCTCCCCTGAGATGAGCATCGACATTGTCGCTTCCCTGTTTTTATCAAGGTCACTTTGGAAAGCATGAGGTGCTGGGGAGCTTTCCCTGGCATCCCAGACCTTTACCAAAAGGCTTACATGCAGATTGTGGGATTTTAGGATCAGGCTATGGAAAGATTGGTCCTCCTGTTCTCCTTGCCCAGGTGACCCTGAAGAATGGATGGTAGTAGACAGTCCCACTCACCCTTCTCCGTGGAGGTGATCCAACTGAGCTGCTGAGTGTCATTGCATGTCTTAGGAGTGATTTTTTTAGGGTCCTTTTTTGTCTCCTGTTTTGTTACCCTAAACCCGCACACAATTCTAGGGCATATGGCCAAGCAATGAAACCCAGAGGTTTTCTAAGAGGTCCAAGAGGTCTCTAAGGATTCCGTCTTAGCAGCTTTTCTTTACTCAGGGGTAAGGCCAGTCCATTCTAATAGACTCTTTGGGAAAGCATCCTTAGTTTGCGTTGGGCTATTGTTGTCCTATGTAGTAATCACAAAGCCCAACGTGTTGGAAGCCTTTGTTTGAATTCCAAAGACTTGCTCTGGGGAGAAATGTGTTAGTTAATCACTGGCCACTTTTGTCTCTTCTCTCCTATTGTGTTATCAGGCAGCAAGTGCACTGGGGCAATGATGAGCACTGAAATACTGTCATATGTAGCCATCGGATTTAAGGCATAAAGCAAATGAGTTGCGATGGAATCATTATCAGATGGTAAGACTACTTGTCAGGAAAGAATACTTCTTGACCTTTTCTAAAGAGCAAGCTCCTGTTCAACCTTAGAGGAGAGGATGGTTTGTTTTATAAAGTGTGAAAGTATCTGAGGACATTAGGAAGAACTCAAACACACAGTGGAGAAATATGAGAATAGATTAAGATGCCCATTTGGATTGTCCCTTAAAGGATGGAGACTTTCTTTCCTTATGAGTTATAAAAAACCCATTCAGTTTAAACTTGGCAACTACCTTCAAGATAACAAAGAGGAGTATGTGTAATGTAGTGACTATATAATTTATGAAAATTGATGTGTAGTTATACATGAACAGTTGCTACTTTGGGCTTTTTTGCACTTAATTAGGCAAATTATTTTTGGTATTGATATATGTTTTACATAAATATAAATAATACAAATATATCATGTTAGTTTTGGATAAATGTATATACACGTATATGTAATATAAATAAATAATGTTATATCTTTTATATATAAATAGACACATATTTATATATACACGTACTTAATGAAAACATATTGTTGGTTTTTCTTGCCTTTTGTGGGTGCTATTCTTTTGGCAAATATTGTTAAATGGCAGTTTCTAGACCGTGAATAATATATATGGCCAACTGCCTCTTTCCCTAAATGTAATTAAGCAGGAGAATGAGTCAAAGATAAGCTCCAGCTTCTAGTTCATTTTTATAGACATTTGGTAATGATGAGCTGAGCAATCAAGTGTCTGTGTAAACTGATGTAACTTTTCATACCATGAGCCTAATTATAGCTCTGCTTAAACACAAGCTAAGTTGATAGCGAGTATACTTCTAACCTGAAACCTAGTCTCCAGGACACTTATAATTGCAGGGGTTGTTTTAGAGGGGGGAGGGGTCTGGAGAGGGGCATGTGAATAATTGCAAATGTTATTCTCCTCAATATCGTCCTAAAGAGAAGCCTCGGCTTTGTAGTCTATCCCACTCAAGCCCAGGAAAGCATATTCCCACCGCTCGATTCCCCTGGTTGTCTGGGAGTATTTCCATAGCCCAAGCACAAGACAAGGGGATATTTTGCCAACTCAATGCACACCAGATAACCAACTGCTTCTCATGGAGCTTATTTTCATGTGGGAGAAAATAGAAAATAAAAAAAAAATACACAAAATGATTCATTTTTTACAATTTACATTTTTTTTAAACCACACAATTAAATAGTTGTGGTACGTACCAGGAAGGAATCCAACAGAGTCTCGTGATAAAAGATAATAACTGTGGCCACCTATGGTGGGCATCAGGTATGTCTTCTCAGAGGAACTGACCTCCCAACAGAAACCTGAAGGAAGATAAGCCAGCCTCGCTGAGAGGCCCAGAACAAGGAACAGCAAATGCAGTGTTCCTGAGGCAGGAGAGAGTGTGACTGTTAGAGGTATTCTTGGAAGGCTGGTGAGCTTGCAGCTTAGCGAGTGACGAGAGCAGGAGGGATAGACCTTTGGATTTGGGGTGGAGCAGAAAGAGAGGGGAAAAAGAAATGGAAAGAGAGGGGTCTCCTTCATTAGCTGTGAATCTCATTGCTCTCTAACCCAGCCCTTTATTCCTATTGCCTCCAACTTTTTTTTTCAAGTATAAAAAAGTAAAAGGAAGTTTATTATTTATGTTTCATACTCAAAGACTATTGACAATATATGAATCGTCCCACTACCACGGACATAGACTCCATCAGAGCATAAATGTCTTATCATAGATAAAAAAAATTGCGAATTGTCTAAACACTGTGCTTATAGAAAGGCTGGTAGCAATATCTTATCTAAAGGGCAAATAATCTCAGACACATGCTGGCATCCTCAGCAATCTTGGATCAGATAAAACTGATAAATTACAAACTGGTTCACAACTATTTGGCACCGTGAAAATAATCCTTTACTGAGATGTGTTTAGTATTAATTCCTGGTCTCTTACAAGGAAATTATAAAACAGCTAATCCCCATGCGAATGGCCAGTAAGCCTATGATAAATCACCCACCTAACAAGAATGAAAGAAAGACAAATTGAAGGAATTAATAAACAATATAAAAAGATATTCGAACTTGCTCATAATTAAAATCTAACTTAAAATACTACTTTATTTTTTCCTTTTACCTATCAGGTTAGTAAGAATTTAAGATTTGTTATTACCCAACGCCGGTAAAAATGTGAAGAGTATGTGCCTTCAAATACTTTTGGAGAGAGTGTATGTTACTATGACATTTTAAAAATTGAAATATAATTGATATATAGTATTAGTGTCAGGTGTATAACATAGTGATTCAATGGATATATATATGTACATATTGCAAAATGATCACAATGACTCTGTTTAACATCCATCATTACACATAGTTACAATATTTCTTTCTTATCACGAGAACTTTTAAGATCCACACTTATCAACTTTCAAGTTATAATACAGTATTATTAACTATAGTCACCATACTGTATACTACATCCCCAGGACTTACTTATTTTAGAACTTGAAGTTTGTGCTTTTTGACCGCCCCCCTTACCCCTTTCCTCCCACCCCCTCCTCTGGCAATCACCAATCTGTTGTCTGTATCTAGAAGTTCTTTTTTTTTTTTAATTCCACATAAAAGTCAGATTATATGATATTTGTCTTTCTCTGCCTTATTTCACTTAACATAGTGCCCTCAAGATTCATCCATGCTGTCACAATCGGCAAGACTTCATTCTTTGTATGCCTGAATAATACTCAGTTGCATATAGTACACTACATTTTCTTTATCCATTTATCCGGTAATGGATACTTAGATTGCTTGTATGTGTTGGGTATTGTAAATAATGCCGCAATAAATATGAAGGTGCAGATATCTTTTCACGTTAGTGGTTTTGTTTCCTTGTGATAAATATCTAGAAGTGGAATGGCTGGATCATATGGTAATTCTATTTTTGATTTTTTGATGAACCTTCATATTGTTCTCCATCGTGGCTGCACGACTTTACATTCCCTCCAACAATGCGCCATTGTTCCCTGTTCTCCACGTTCTCACCAACTGTTGTTATTTCTTGCCTTTTTGATAATACCCAATCTAACACTTGTGGGGTGATATCTTTTGGTGCTTTTGACTTGAGTTTCCCTGATGATTAGTGATATTGAGCACTTTTTCAAGTACCTTTTGGCCATCTTTATGTCTTCTTTGGAAATATGTCTATTCAGATCTTCTTATTTTCTTATTGGACTGTTTGGTTCTTTTGCTCTTGATTTGTATGGATTTTTTATGTATTTTGCATATTACCCCTCATCAGATATATGATGTACGAATACTTTCTTCCATTTTGTAACCTAAGTTGCCTATTCATTTTATTGACTGTTTCCCATGCAGTCCATAGGTCTTTTGGTTTGGTGTAGTCCTATGAGTTTAGTTTTGTTTTTATTGACTTTGCTTCTGATGTTAAATAAATTTAAAAAAATCAAGGCCAAGACCAATGTCTAGGATCCTACCACCTGTGTTTCCTTTTAGGAGTAATATAATAGTCTTGTTCAAGTCTTTAACCCATTTTGAGTTGATTTTTGTGTGTGTTTTTAGATAGTGGTCCAGTTTCCTCCTTTTGCCTGCAGCTGTCCAGTTTTCTCAATAGCATTTACTGAACACACTGCCCTTTCCTCGCTACAGAATCTTGGCTTGCATTCCATATATTAATTGTGCATGTGTGCATGGGTTTATTTCTGAGCTATTTATTCTGCTCCATTTATCTATGTATCTGTTCTTGTGCCAATCTTGTACCGTTTTGATTACTATAGCTTTGTAATGTGGTTTGAAATCAGAAAGTGGGATGCCTCCAGCTTTGTTCTTCTTCCTCAACATTTCTTTGGCTATTTGAGGTCATCTGTGTTTCTGATACAAATACTAGGATGGTTTTTTATATCTGTGAAAAATGCAGTTGGAATTTTCATGGGGATTACACCTGTAGATTGCTTTGGGTGGTATAGTTATTTTAACAACATTAACTCTGCCAATCCATGAGCATGGAATATCTTCCTGTTTATCTTCAGGTTATTTCATCAATGTCTTGTAGTTTTTCAGGTACCGGTCTTTCCCCCTCCTTGGTTAAATTTATTGCTAGGTATCTTGTTCTTTTTGATGCAGTTGTAAATGGGATTGTTTTCTTAATTTTGCTTTCTGATAGTTTATTATTAGTGTATAAAAATGCAACTGGTTATTACATATTGAGTTTTTATCCTGCAGCTTTAGTTAACTTTTTTTTAGTTCTGTCAGTTTTTTGGTGGAGTCTTTAGGATTTTCTATATAGAAACTGCCATGTCATGTTTTATTTTTTCCTTTCTAATCTGAATGCATTTTATTTTTCTTGCCTATTACTCTGGCTAAGACTCTCAATTTTGTGTTAAATAAAAGTAGTGAGTACTGGCATCTTTGTCTTATTCCTGACTTTACAGGAAAAGCTTTTAGCTTTTCTCCTTTGAGTATGATGTTAGCTGTGGACTTTTCATATATGACCTTTATTATGTTCAGGTACATTCCCTCTACACCCACTTCATTGAGAGTTTTTATCATACGTGAATGTTGAATTTTGTCAGATGCATCTTCTGTATCTGTTGAGATGATCATATGATTTTTTTTCCTTCGTTTTGTTATCGTGGTGTAACATATTCAGTGATTCATGGGTGCTGAACCATCCTTACATCCTTGGAATAAATCCCACTTGATCATGGTGTATGATCTTCTTGATGAATTGTTGAACTCTGTTTGTTAATATCCTGTTCAGGATTCTTATATATTTTTTCATCAGGGATGTTGGACTACAATATTCTTTTCTTGTAGTGTCCTTGTCTGGTTTTGACATGAGGATAATGCTGGTCTTGTAAAATTAATTTAGAAGTGTTCCCTCTTCTTCTGTCTTTTAGCAGAGTTTGCAAAGGGTAAGTATTAATTCTTTGAATGTTTGGTAGAATTCACCAGTAAGGCCATCTGGTCCTGGCATTTTCTTTGTTGGAAGATTTTCGATTGCTGAGTCAGTCTCCTTAGTTGTAATTGGTCTGTTTGGATTTTCTGTTTCTTCATGATTCAACTTGGTTGGTTGAATTTCTAGGAATTTATCCATTTCTTCTAGGTTATCTAATTTGTTGGCATATAATTGTGTATTGTAGTTTCTTACAATTCATATATCTCTGTATCAATCATTATAAAGTCTCTTTCATTTCTGACTTTAGTTGAGTCTTCTCATTTTTCTTCTTAGTCTAGCTAAAAGGTTGTCAATTTTGTTTATATTTTTCTAAAGAAAAAAATCAGCTTTTAGTTTCACTGATACTTTTTTATTGTGTTTTCTGACTTTGTATAATTAATTTCTGCTCTGATCCTTATTTCCTTCTTTCTAATGACTTTGGGCTCAGTTTTTCCTTATTTCTAGTTTGTTGAAGCATGAAGTCAGGCTGTTTATTTGAAATCTTTCTTTTTTCTTGATGTAGGCAATTATCACTATAAATGTTTTCTTAGAAATGCTTTTGCTACATCCCATAGTTTGCTGTATTGTGTTTCCATTGTTATTTGTCTCAACATATTTTTGGATTTCCCATTTGATTTTTTTGTTTGATTGACCTTTTAGCTGCTCAGGAATATGTTATTTAATCTCCACAAAATTTGAGTTTTCCAGTTTTCTTCTTATAGTTAATTTCTAGTTTCATACTGTTGTGGTTAGAAAAGATGCTTGATATGATATCATTACTCTTAAATTTATTAAGACTTGTGTTGTGTTCTAACATATGATCTGTCCTAGAGAGTGTGTATTCTGCTGCTGTTGAGTGTAATGTTCTTTTTATGTCTTTTAGGCCCAAGTGGTCTAAAGTGTAGTTTAAGTCCATTGTTTCCTTATTGATTTTCTGTCTGGATGATCTATCCATTGTTGAAAGTGGGGTATTGAAGTCTCCTATTATCATGTTGCTGTCTGTTTCTCCCTTTAGATCTTTTCATATTTGCTTTATATATTTAGATGCTCCAGTATTGGCGCATAAATATTTATAGCTGCTATATCCTCTTGGTGAATTTCCCCTTTTATATAACATAAGGACCTTTGTGTCTTGTTATTGTTTCTATCTTAAAATCTATTTTGTCTGATACAAGTATAGGTACTCTTTTGGTTTCCATTTGAATGGAATATCTATTTCTATTCTTCCCTTTAAGCCTATGTGTATTTTTTTAATGTTTAGTTATTTTTGAGAGAGAGAGAGACAGAATGCAAGTGAGAGAGGAGCAGAGAGAGGGGAGACACAGAATCTGAAGCAGGCTCCAGGCTCTGAGCCATCAGCCCAGAGCCTGACGTGGGGCTCGAACTCACAGACCGTGAGATCATGACCTGAGCTGAAGTTAGATGCTTAACCAAGTGAGCCACCCAGGTACCCCAAGCCTATGTGTATATATCTTTAAAGCTGAAATGTGGGGGCTCCTGGATGGCTCAGTCGGTTTGGTGTCCGACTTTGGCCCAGGTCATGATCTCACAGTTCATGGGTTCAAGCCCCACATTGGGCTCTGTGCTGATGGCTCAGAGCCTGCAGCCTACTTCGGATTCTGTGTCTCCCTCTCTTTCTCTCTGCCCCTCCCCCACTCACGTTCTGTCTCTCTCTCCTTCAAAAATAAATGTTAAAAATTTTTTTTTAATCTGAAATGAGTTTCTTGTAGTCAGCATATAGTTGGTTCTTGTTTTTTTCTTAAACCTTTTGTCCACTCTGTGTATTTTGATTGCAGATCTGAATCCATTTACACTTAAAGCAATTATTGATAAGTATGGACTCATTATTGCCATTTTGCTAATTGTTTTCTCTTTTGTAGTTTCTTTGTTCCTTTTGTCCTCTCTTGCTCTCTTCTTTTGTAATTTGATGATTTTCTGTAGTGGTATGCTTAGATTCCTTTCTCTTTCTCTTTTATTATCTACTATAGACTTTGGCTTTGTGATTACCATGAAGCTTACATAAACCATGTTATAACAGTCTGTTTTCAACTAACAACAACTTAACTTCAGATGCATACAAAGTTCTATATTTTATAACCCCCCCACACACAATTTATGTTGTTGGTGTCATAATTCACATCTTTTTACTTGGTCTACTTATTAACAAATCATTGTAGATATAGTTTTTAAATGTTTCTTCCTTTTAATATTTATACTCGAGTTATAAGTGATTTACCACCCACTTTACAATATTAGAGTATTCTGAATTTAACTGTATATTTACTTTTACTAGTGAGTTTGGAGGGGAAGCCCACCCAACAGCACCTGCATATATCTTATTTGTCTGGGTCACTTGGCTACCTCTGGTTGGATAGGAATCAGAGGATATAAGTAATTTTAGCTTAGAGCATAACATTGTTGCCCCCACAAAATCAGGATATTGTTAGTAAGGACAACTATCTACTACTAACTGGAGAGCGGATATTAGACAAGCAGTGAACGATGTCTGCCATACTATAAAAATTCAGTTCTTACTACTTAAATGGCTCAGCTTGGAAGTAAACCAGGTTGATGCTCATGGACACATCTTTGTGGTTCTTTATTTTTCCTTCTCTATTTTAAGAAAAGCCAAAAAGAGAATGGATTTTTCATACAGGTTTCCATGGCTGCCTTCATCTGTTCTCTGCCCTGTTTCCCTCATGAAACTGATGCAATTGTTTAGCATGAAAGACTTTGCCAGCACATCTTACTGGAAGATAGCATTGCCAGTCTACCTCCTGGTAGAGTTGTATTGACATTTCTGTCTTCCAGAGACAGAAATGTATCCCCTCCCCTCTGATAGAATAAAACTCTAACCCCTTAGCATGACTTTTAGTGGCCTTTGAAATTTGACCCCTTCCTACTTCATCACCAACTAATCCTAAGTGTTGACTTTCAGCCTCAAGTAGCATAAAATTGCTTTCCCTTCCCTGTACCTATCATGCTGTTTCTCCCTATTCTGCCCTTGTTCTTGCTGTGAGCTCTTTCTGGAGTGTTCCTCCGCCACTTTTTTACCTAGCTACCTCTTATTCTTAAAGTCATTGGTTCTCAACTGAGGTTATCCCTGTCATCCCCAGCCAGGGGACATTAGGGAATGTCTGGAGACATTTATGATTATCCCAACTGAGAAGAGTGTGATGGATGTTTTTAAACATCTTGTAACTCACAGAACAGCCCCCGCAACAAAGAATTATCCAGCCCCATATGTAAGTAGTGCCAAGTTTGAGACCTACTGCTTTAGATAGTGTCTCCTTTAGAAAAAAAAAAAACCTTTTGTGAACTTTCCAAGTCTGTCTCAGCTATCTCACTTAATGATGCTTTAATACTATTGAGACTTCTTAAGAATCTCCTATTTTGGTGGCGAAGAGCTTGGAGTGTTGAGTCAGAATTTCTGATTTCAAATTGAGTTCTACTACCGTCTGTCCTTCAGTAAATTACGAAGTCTCAGTTCCCTGATCTGCAAAAATCAATATCTAATTCATGGGATTATGGTGAGTTTTAAATGAGACAATGAATGTAAAGTGCTTAGCGCAAATCTCGGTACTCAGCATATAATAGTTGTTCCTGTTGCTGTTATTGTTGTTAGTGTCCTTGTTATTATTTATTACTCTACTTTTAGGGTCACAGGCAGATTTACCAAGAAATCAGTGAAGCTTAAGCTTCAGGGCTCCTATTTTTGCTTGAGGGTTCTTCCAATGCATTGCACTTTATTGTATATTAAAGATTTTACGTTATCATTTTTGTAAATTTTTTTTTAATTTTTTTTTAACGTTTATTTATTTTTGGGACAGAGAGAGACAGAGCATGAACGGGGGAGGGGCAGAGAGAGAGGGAGACACAGAATCAGAAACAGGCTCCAGGCTCTGAGCCATCAGCCCAGAGCCCGACGCGGGGCTCGAACTCACGGACCGCGAGATCGTGACCTGGCTGAAGTCGGATGCTTAACCGACTGCGCCACCCAGGCGCCCCTTTTGTAAATTTTTTAATGCGTTATTTCTTTTTGAGAGAGAGACAGAGTGCTAGTGGGGGAGGGACAGAGAGAGAGAGAGAGGGAGACACAGAATCAGAATCAGGTTCCAGGCTCTGAGCTGTCAGCCTGTAAGGCTGTAACGCCCAAACCCACAAACTGTGAGATCATGACCTGAGCCAAAGTAGGATGCTTAAGTGACTGAGCCACCCAGGTACCCCTACATTATCATTCTTAAAAACTACCCCCGGCTCTGCTTCCTGTTCTCATCATATAAGCTCCAGACGCTACAGAATTAGACCCACTCCTGGTCAGGATCTAGTATAAAGCCTTGCTATTTGGAACACATTAAATATTCACCAGTGGCAATAAGTTACCCAGAACCATAACCTCTTTAGCAAGTCATGAGCCAGCCTGAAGACAAATGTACTTTTCCATTGTTGTCTGGGTTTTTGAAAACCCTTCAGCCTGAAACTCCCATTGTGTCGTCTCTTCCTTATTGGTGGAGTCCTCTAGGAGGCATTTCACCTATCATTCAGGAATCAATAGCATCCTTTTCCTTTTGTTCTCTTTCCATTTGATGATTCAGCATTGTTACGAGGACAATGAAGGAAAGTAAATACGCGCTGTCCCTGATTATTTACTGAAGAGAATTTTGATATAACTTCAACAGCAAAGCCTTGTTTCCATGGGGACTGTCTGAGTCTCAGAAATGTTTGTTAGTACAAACTTCAAGTTATTATGGTACCTGCTATGGAGTTATCTGACTTGCCTAGCTCCTCCTTCCTCAACCGACTCCAACATCCCTCCCTATGTTTCCTGTAGTAAATACTTGTGTGTGTCTGTGACTGGCTTCCAGCCTTTCGCTGTTAAGGGTGACATGACAAAAAGAGGTGGACAGGTCAATAAGAAAACAAAAACAAAAACAAAAACATGGCAGTGGAGTCATTCCAAAGTCCAAGCTGGTATTGAAAACTATATGAGACATTGAAATTCCCACCATAGAGAAGTCCAGTGACAGACACCTAATAAAAATGGAAACACAATAATAGAAAAAGTAATGCAAGAAAATTAAACTCTTGGGCTAACAAGACTCAAATAAAAATGAGAAATGATACTACAAATATCAAACTCTTCCCCTATGTAGCTCTACAGCTGATTGTTCAAGGAGAATGACTTACAGCTTTTCTTGCCTTAATTTTGATCTCTTGTCATTATCTGATAGCATCCATCATCCAAAATAGAAGTCACATAGGTCTTCATTGAGAAATCACAGGCAAAACCTCCTCCTTGATTTTTAGAAGTGACTGCTATTTTGTCCATGATTTTTTTCTAATTAGAACGGAGACTGGGGAGGGAACAGGCACATTTAATCATTTTGACCTGAGAAAAAGTAGAGGATAAAGGAAGACAGGAACATTTCATCATGAGAGAAGCTCTTGTCTGCTTATCTTTGAGCCTCAGTTCCCTTATCTGTAAATCAGGTTAATAATATTCACACATGAGGTTTTTGCAGGGTATAAATGGCATGAGACATGGCAAGAGATCTATCTGTATCATGGTACTTCCTCTCCAGAGACTCTTTTCCATGGATGCATTGTTCTAATTAACCAGAAGGACATGCTAGTGTTTTCCACCTTGATGTTTCTTTACAGACTTTTTACTAAGCTTTCCACTCATATATTCTATATTCCTAGAATATCTCCATTTGGCCTTCTCCAGGGCATCTTAAACGCACACAAACCTGCTGAACTCACCATCTTTCCCCCCAAATTTTGTCCTTTCCTCGTATTCTCCAGCTCATGAATGGCATCACCATTAATCTGACACACACACACACACACACACACACACACACACACACACAGGAACCTAAATGGAAATTTTGCAATCTCCAGTGACTTCATTATTCTTAGTATAGAGTTAAAGCATTCTGGATGTAGTCCCAGTTCCTTAAGTCTAGGAAAACAGGCATAGAGAAGAAAAACAGAGATTATTTTTCCGAAATACAGATTCTTTAATAAAGTACTTTGTATCTGAACCTCTGAAGCACATGGAGTCAACAAATAAGGACCCTTCTCTGGACTGCTAACTGCCAAGATGGATACAGCACACAGACAAAGGGTCCTGGGAGAAGGAGATGCGGTGTGCAAATTGGACCTGATTTTGTTCATGTTAGCTTCTTCAAAAAGGCAAAGGAAACTCAAGAGGCTTTAGAAGAAGAAAAAAAGAAGAAATAAAAGCAACTGAAATGCCACTTCTTGCCTCCCAACACACATTACATTTATCAAAGTAAATAGTATGACTTGTAAAAATGTCTGTTACTGCCTTTTAATTTCTCTTCAATAGCATCACTCAAAAAATACTATGTAGGCTGTGGGAGAATTGGAAACTAGCTTGGGAGAATATTCGGTATGGTTGACAACTTGATTTTATTCTCATGTGAATATATTTCAATATTCACAATTGCTGGTGATCTCTGTTTTAGAAGTTCTGTTGGAATTGTAATGCATCAACTTTTTTTAAAGTGATCTACATAATCACATAATTGTAGGCTCAAAGGGATATTTGGAATTATCTAGTCCATCACCTTTATTTGCAGAGGAAACTGGGATAGAGCAAGATTAGGACTTGTCCAGAGCTATGTAGATAGTATTAGCACTGAGTCTGGAACCTGGATTTCGTCTCTATGTAGTTTCTTTCCTCTGGTACTGACATCCTCTCCCTATTCTATTTTAAACATTTTTGTTTTAACAAAAAGTTCTCTCACCAAAACTCAGTAAGAAATTTGTTGTGTTAAATTATTTTTACATGCTTGATGACACTGTAATCAAAATAAAGATAGAGTAAAACTTTGACCAAAAACCAAGGGAAATAAATGTTGTATCTTGACTGTTTCCTTCCCATGTTATCTCTCCCCATTTTCCCTCAGTGCTCTTTGTATCAACCATTCTGAATCTTTCCTTGACCTTGACTCTTTTACCAGTTGCTGCAAATTTATTATTAACGATCTTTTGAATTCATTACCAAAATAATCTAAACCTATTATTAAAACATTTATATCCTCACTTGTCTACATCTAAACATTAAACTTTCATTTAAAGTTGAATCCAATAAAATAACTATTTTTTTAAACCTCTTGGTAACTGGCTTCTTACCCATCGTTTTTAAGGAGCTGAATTAATTATTAAAATAACAGATTATTTGCCTTGAGATTAACTGCTTGGTTTTTAAAGCCAATTTGTATCGGTAGACAGCCTGCTGTTCCCGGCATATTAAAATTCAGAATATACAAAGTAGATTTCAGCTTTGTTCAGCTTCTTTGCAGATCCCGCGTGATATTACACTACCCTTGAATGCAGTGTACTCCTATGAAAAACCCTTAGTATTCACTTGTGAGGTATATTTCTCTACTTGTATCACAGAGCAAAACAAGATCTCACAAATTAGAGATGCTCTCTCCATCAGGAAATATCGTTGATCAAAGTGATAAATATAATAAGGACAAATGCACATTTTTTTCAAGGTTAAGCAGCATTTTTACCTCCTCACCACCCCCCCCCCCCCACAGATACAAGCATTATAGAAAAATTGGGAAGGGAAATAGGCAGGTAGACAGGCATATCTCAGAGCAAGCTTGGGAATATCAGTACAAGTTCATGCTGAAGTTTCTCTGAGTGGCCTATAACTTAAAGGTCTCACCTGCAAAAGGGGCACTTAGCCCCTTTCCACTGGGGTTGGTTCAGAAGTAGACATTTGTCCCAATCAGAGCTTCTGAGGATCAGTCCTGTTGTCAGTAGTGTTGGGAAGGGAGGTGCTTTCTTGGTATGATAAAAATACAATTTTTCTTAGTATGCAAGCATACAATTTACATTTTTCTTTTTTGTTATATACATATTACATATATATATGATATATGTAATATATATATATGTATATAACATATATATTTTTTAATTCAAGTTAGTTAACATCCAGTATAGTATTGGTTTTAGGAATAGAACCCAGTGATTCATCACTTTCATAGGACACCCAGTGCTCATCCCAACAAGTGCCCTCCTTAATGCCCATCACTCATTTAGCCCATCCCCCATTTAGCCCATCCCCCTACCCACCTCCCCTGCAGCAACCCCCAGTTCCTTCTCTTTATTTAAGAGTCTCTTATGGTTTGCCTCCCTCTCTGTTTTTATCTTATTTTTCCTTCCCTTCTCCTATGTTCATCTGTTGTGTTTCTTAAATTCCACATATGAGTTAAATCATAGGATATTTCTCTTTCTCTGAATGATTTCTTTCGCTTAGCATAATACACTTTAGTTCCATCCATATTTTTGCAAATGGCAAGATTTCATATGTATGTATGTATACACATATATACCACATCTTCTTTATCCATTCATCTGTTGATGGATATTTGGGCTTTTTCCATAATTTGGCTATTGTTGATATTTTTCTTAATTTATTATTATACCATTCTTCCAAAGAACTTTGAATGAAATATCCCATTCTTTGATTGATCAGACATGGAACTGGCAAAATATCATGTCGGTTAAGTTGTTTCACTGCTAACAGTCATAAGTTCTGGGTCTCTCTCCTTATTTTTATATCTGTAGAGAAATGAAGTCTGCAATTGCTTTGGCTCTTGTATTGCAAACCATAAAGTAAAGAGGCTTAAATATGGACCATCCTAAGACTCCCATCAACTGATTATTTCCTAAAACTCCTCTGATCTTCTTTGGTATGAAAGAACAACTAAGCTGATGTTTGCCTCTGTGCTTTATTTCCTGATTCCTTGTACCTGAATTTTGTTTTTCCAGGGTCTCTCAATCTATACAGTCACACCCTAGGGCAAGGGGAAATTATGTCAAGTGAAGGGTTAGATAAAACGACACCCACCATTGGCATTGTAGAGATTCAGCTAACCATGCGTTCCAAATGAGTTTACTTACCAGGCTGGGTGGCAATGAAAGGATTATATTTGTATTTCAGTATTTATAACATCACTGCATCACCTTTTAGTGGATACCTTTTTTTCTGCCTTGTATCCATTCGCCCTACCTGTGATGTACTATTACCTGAGTTTCTTAGAGCAATCATTCTTCCCTACATTTCTTATTTCTTCATTTTGTCAGAGTGGTGTCACATAGCCCGGGCTTGACCAGCTACAGCATTGCACTTGAGCCTACCAGAGGCTACAGTTTCAGAACTTATGCTGGAACAATTACATTTATTAAAAAGGGAGGGTCTTCTTTCACCCATTAGACATGAAGCTTGGCAGATATCAGCCTGGAGCAGCTGCCTTTTGAAGCAAACAGTATTGGCCTTCCCATGGCCCCTAAGCTCTCACCGTTTCCATGCTAGCAGACCCAACAGCTCCCGACTGCAAGCAACTATGTCTGTTTGTCTGAGAGCTTTCTCTGGCCATAGCAGCCAGACCATTCAGTTGGCATGTTCATGGGACAGGCTGTAAGTGCCAGAGAATTCAAGTTCCCAGAGCAGCTTTCCACCAGTGACTGGCAGGAGTTGGTGCATCAAAACTCCAGTCCCCTCTCCCCTTAGTTGACAAATCTCTGAAGTGTGGGCTTGAATTTTCAATGTCAAGCTATTCTTCTTAATTTACTTTTGGATGGATATATGCGTGTGTGTGTGCACATATGAATACATATATTTATATGTATTTTTGTGAATATATGTGTATGCGTGTGTGGACACATACATAAATATTCATACAAATGCACAATTCATATTATTTCTATATTCATAATATTTTTATATTGTTTTATATTGTTATATATCTCTGACTGAGGTAGGAGGAGTGATTTTTTTCATACCTTTCTGGACTCAATCATAGTACACTGTTCTAATTAGTTCAGTAAAATCACTCAGTGTTTATTCAGTTCCGGAGCTAATATTCAGCCATATTTACCAGTACAGCCATATCATTTCTCTAGCTTGTCCTTATTTTATGGGTGTTCAATCTGATTGGTCAAGGTACATGCCATACATAATCTGTCAAAGCTGGAATCAATATCATGTCTGTCTCTTCGCACCCACCGTCAAAACCATGCCCTCATCTCCCCATCACTCAGAATTTAGATCTACATGCTCATAGAACATTCCTGAATCTGCAAGCCAACACCCAAGATAATCAAAATTGGGAGGAAGACTCCCAGGAAAGGAAAGGTGAAGAAAGCGTTTCTCACCTCCTCCCATCTATAACAGACTGAAGGCAGGGTAAGTTTTTCAGAGATATTTGCATGTTTGGGTTCTCTTATCTTTTGCTCCATTCCAGAGAGCCAGACCTTCTCTTGGTCTATCTTTGTCTTTGGATTTTTGCAGGACTCAAAACTAAATCTTCTTGGGATCCCTGCTCCTATTACCGTGGATAAATTCCTGAACTTACTGGACCTATTTCTGCTCAGAAGGGTCAGGGAAAAAGGAAATAGATCCCAGGAGGGAATGGGTGCCATGGCAGTGGGTCTGTTGGCAGAGAAGTAGAAGGATCCTCAACTTCACATGTCTATAGTGGAATAGGACAGTTGATGTCAGCACACCCTGGCCCCGTTTTCCATCAGATAAATCTCCCAGCATCTCTCCATTACACACTAGTTTCTTTCAGCTGGAGGAATAATGTTTGGGTACATTCATTTGATTTAGGGAAATGTATATTTTCATTTAAAATGTATGTTTTTCGCCATTGAGGAGGGTACCTGTTGGGAGGAGCACTGGCTGTTGTATGGAAACCAACTTGACAATAAATTTCATATTAAAAAATAATAAAAATAAAAATGTACGTTTTTCAAATAAGGAGACATCCTTAGGACATAAATAAATAGGGAAAAGTAGGAAATGGACATTTTTTACCCACTTGAATTGTGATCGAATAACTATACCCTTAATAGCCATATAGATCAGGCTTACAAGACACAGATGCTGTTCTCCTGTAGTGAGAACATGGTCCCTGGACCAAGGGCTTGTCATCTTATGAGGAATCCTATTGCAACCTATGTGGGAAACATTACTTCGTATTTCCTGTATGAACAGGGTAGGGAAACTGTTCGGTCTCTCTGGAATGCTCAGGTCAAGGTCTGCTGGCTCAAGATGATACAGTGTTTTTCCTAAGTGTTCCCTGTGAGGGGAACCAGGCACAGTTTTTTGTGCCCTGGGATTGAGCACTTTTTGTTGTGTTTGCAAATGCCTCAACCAGGTTTCTAATCTATTTGAGAATGTTTGCACCATATGAATAACGCCCCAAAGGCTTTAAAAGGGAAAAATATGCACACTCTGACGTAAAGATTTATGGGTTTCAGTGCAAAACATTTCAGTGGGGAGATTTAAAAATTAATTTGTATTCAAGGCAGCACAACATGGAGTATTTGAGGCATTTAAGAATTTTAAATATGAGGGAGTGTGCAGAATAAGGAAGCTATTCATTTGAAATAGTGTGTCAGAGTTTAGAACAGGTGGGGACACTCAACTTTTTTTAATGGCAGAAAATGTTGCAAAATCGAGTTTTGCCTTGCCCACACAGGAGTACTAAGAAACCAAAGCACCAGGCTTCATCTCTGCTAAAGAGCTCTGAATATGGAATATTACAGTCACTTCTATACCTACAATGCAAGCCACCATGTGTGTTTGTAAACAACTAAAAGCCCCAGCTAATCTCGAGCAATACACAGATGAGCCATCTTTGAGAATGCCAGTCGCCTGCTAATAACTTTCTAAAACTGCTCTCCAGCACTAATTGAAACCATAAATCCTCATCACGTTCAAAGCCTAACCACTGTATACCATTAGCTCACTTCAGTTCTTAATCTTCTTCTGGGTACTTTTCCTGCTGTATCCTTCTTCCCCTCGGAGGAGCCACATTTGTTATTACAGTTCAAATACCTTGAGATATCCTGTCGGAGAGCTGTATAACATCTCTCCAAGCATGTCAGTACGAGTGTGTACTTAATAGAAACAGCTACTCCGTTCCCATTAGAACAAGGTCAAAAAATGTGGGGGATTATATTTTCACCAATTTTATCCTAGGTGCCTGTAGATAACACAGATCGAAAGAATATTTAAATTCTGTTTTGCTAAGACAGGCTACTTCTGTTATATCGTGGAGCAGGTAGGAGGTTATGGTTGCCTCTAGACAATTTGCCAGACAAGAAAAATGGCTTCGCGGGCCATCTGACAGCTTTATTCTTGTGGCTCTGGCAGAAAAATAGGCAAAAAAGATTGCAGAGGCGGCTGAGTGGAATATAACACAAAAGTTCAGAAAAATATTAACTGGTTGTAAAATGAGTGGGAGGATGTAGTAAAGGAACTGGCATTTCAGTTATATAAAATCACTTATTACAACATTTTTATAGCCAAATTATGCTCCCTTTCTGTGCAGTATCTTTGGGTCTGTTGCCCGGAATAGGCGGTAAAGAATCCATCCACGAGGCCCGGAATGTTTATATGGAAGGAGAGAGAAGCAGCAGCCATGAATCACTTTATGGCTGCATCATGCTCCCGATCCCAATGAAGACCCTGTGGCAGTTTGGGTCTGATTTATATTAGGCCCTGTGCTTTCACAGATATGTTCTGGCCCCATTTACTTACAGGCACAATCACTCCTGTGCCTGCTAATGGACCCGTGTAATTAGTGTGGAATGCTCATATACATGTATCGAGACAAGCCCATTCGGGGCCCTCAAACTGCAAAGACAATAGTGAATGCTGCCATTTTTCTGTTCCTTGAAGCAGGGAAGTGACCAACGAAACATTTTCTTAGATGACGACACACACACTAGAGTCACCAAACTGGCTCTTTGATTGTAGGAGAGAAATGGCGGCCTCAATCTTCCATAAGGGGTTATAAGGACGTGGTCAGTCCATTAAGAAAGTTCTTCTTTAGCATAAAAATTCAAGGACACAGACCACCAATCCCTTGCAATGATGCATCCTCTAGTTGTAAAAAATATGAATATATATTCATTCAAAGACAAAAATCAGTAGTAATACTGGGGAAAACACTGGGTGAAGCAGTTAAATAGTTTTTCCTACTGTGGGACATCCCAGTGCCTCTCACATCCTAACAGACATTTCAGATGTCCACAAGAGGAATATTTGCATTTCTGATATGTGGTTCACCATGGGACTCTATACTTTATGAAACTTTCATGTGGTCAGTATTCCTTAGAGTACTCTAAGATAACCAATGCCCTTCTTTCTCTGGAACCCTGTTATATAACGAGAACTGATGTTTCTTTTAGGTGGCAAATTTAAATTCGGTAAAACCTTGGTTTGTGAGCATAATTCATTCCAGAAACATGCTTGTAACCCAAAGCACTTGTATATCAACGCGAATTTCTCCATAAGAAATAATGGAAACTCAGATGATTCATTCCACAACCCCAAAATATTCATATAAAAATGATTACAGGGGCGCCTGGGTGGCGCAGTCGGTTAAGCGTCCGACTTCAGCCAGGTCACGATCTCGCGGTCCGTGAGTTTGAGCCCCGCGTCGGGCTCTGGGCTGATGGCTCAGAGCCTGGAGCCTGTTTCCGATTCTGTGTCTCCCTCTGTCTCTGCCCCTCCCCCGTTCATGCTCTGTCTCTCTCTGTCCCAAAAATAAATAAACGTTGAAAAAAAAAAATGATTACAATACTGTAATATAATACAAAATTACAAAGAAAATACAAAATATAAAGAAAAATAAATTAACCTACACTTACCTTTGAAAATCTTTGTGGCTGGTGTGAAGGAGACAAAAGAGAGGAGAGTTATTGTGTAGGACGACTTACACAATCACTAACAGAATCACTGCTCTCTATTGGCTCAGTGGAATCTTTGTCTTTCCATGCAACTTTAACAAGGAACCTATCCAATGACCTAGAATGAAGCAAAGCATTCCTATGCTTACTCTTACATGGAAAAGCAAAGGACTGTCCACAGGTGTTTTAAGTGACAAAAAAAATATACTAATGCTAGTTGTGGGCACCTTCCAACGTTCTGAAAAATCACTGATTTCTGCCAAACACCACGGCTAAAGACTAAGCATCTGAGCATGGGACACAATCACCCACAATCCCTCAGTGACAGAGAGAGAGAGAGAGAGAGAGAGAAGAACCATTGGTTCAGTTGTGGTCATGTGACATTCAGCATCACGGACTACTCATATTGCAAGACACCGCTCATTTATCAAGTTAAAATGTATTAAAATGTTTGCTCATCTTGCAGAAAGTCACAGACCAAGTTACTTGCAATCCAAGGTTTTACTGTGCTTGGTTTTTCAAAAAGTTTTTAGGACTCCCCATTCTATTGAATAGTGATCAAATGTCTTTTTTTTTCTTTTATTTTTGGCATTCATATTCCTAGTTGGTGTGGCCCCAGCTTATTTTCTCCCATTATGACCTGTTACTTAACCTGCCTTCCCCCTTACGCTAGGTCTAATTTATTTCTTGCTGCTCTGTGTATACTCTTTGTATCTCTCATCTCTATATCCTTGAACATAATGCTTCCTCTTTCTGAAGCAACCTTTCTCCCTACTTCTACTCATTTGGAACTTAACCGTTTTTCTGGATCATTTTTCCTGCGTTAGTGTTTCTGTTGCATTCAATGTGGACCTCTGTTCAAGCTTACATCAACCCTCCCGTGTTCTAGTTGTTTGCTGATGTCTGTGAGTTCTTAAATATGAGTTCCTTTAAAGCAAGCACTGTGTCTTGATCATCTTTGAGTACATAGCCTGTTAGATTATCAGAAAAATAGAATCTAGGTCAGGGTAAATTGAGATAGGTGGTCCCTGGGCCCCATTTCTACTTGACTCTCTCCCTTGAGCGTTCCTCAGTGGTTTTGAAATGGCCAGAGGCCTGAGCCTTTCCCTTTTATCAGAACACACCTGCAGTTACTTTGCATCATTCCAGAAAGCACTATCATACACATTTAGGAGTAAATATGAGCTCTGGAGTCAAGCTGTCTGAGTTCCCAACACTAAGGTCCCAACACTAAGTAAGTGTAAGTTTGGGCAGATTAACCTTTGTGGCCTCAGTTCACTTAGCTGTAAAGTGATGTAACGCCTATTGCACATGGGTTTTCGGAGGGTGTTTATTTGTTTAGAATCAAAGGGAATGATGCACATGAAATACCTGGCACAATGCCTGGCATGTTGTAAGTACTCAAAAATGCTTTTGTTTTAGAATAGAAAGGAAGGGCCAGTTTAAAGCCCAGGGAGCTCCTTTGTGGCGTGTTTAGCATCCCCACTGTCCTCGCCTGTCAGACGGATGTGTTCATCATCTATTGTTGCCTAAAAGAGTATCACAAACTTAGCCACTTCAGGCAACACACATTTATGATCTCACAGTTTCCAGGGGTCCGGAGGCTGGCCACAGCTTAGCTGGGTCCCCTGCAAGGCTGCAGTCAAAAAGTCAGCCTTGCTGGGGGCTCATCTGGCAGCTCGATCGGGGAGAATACCCTCCCCAAGCTCCCTCAGGTTGTTGGCAGAGTTTGTTTCCTGTGGTTGTGGGACTTGGGGCAGCTCACTTCTTCACAGCCAACCATGGAGAGACTCCATCAAGACGGCAGTATGGTGTGATCAGCACATCCCATCCCATTGCCATATAACATTGGTCAGAAACAAGTCAACGGTCCCACCCACACTCGAGGGGAAGGGATCACACAAAGGCATGAATGCGGGGGCCATCTTAGTGCCTGTCCTCCATGAGGGTGATGATACTAATAGTAATGATCTCATTGGTTGTTGACAGGATTAAACAAATTAACACTTATAAAGCTTTGGGAATAGTGCCTGACACGTAGTCAGTGCTCAGTAAGGGCTCTCTGTTTATAACTGGGCCTGTGAGTGGAGGACGTGAGCCATGTCCCCCAACCATATAAATGAATGAGGCTACATTCAGGATTCATAACTGAGTAGATTCTCCCAGTCAGGCTTTCTGCAGGGCTGATTTCCCCAGCGGTTTTAGATTAGTGGCTGTGAACTCTGCTGTGGGTGGTATTGAATGTCAACTGTAGGTGGGTGTGACTTGCCTTAGTCATGTGTAACTAATTTAGAGTACACCATGTATTCAGGCAAGTGTCTATAATTGCCATTTTTGCGAATGGTGAGAACGACTTGTTTGCCATCTTCCCTTACAACTAAAAGAAATGTGAGTTAGGAATCAAGTAGCGGGCTTGAATGAAATGGCTTCTAGGTGTTCAGCACAACAGGTTGGCTTGTAGGCAAAGTTCAGACAGCCATAGAGCTAGGAATCAGCTCGGAAATACTGTGGCCAGGCACAGGCTCCCTGGAAAACAGAGGATGCAATTCCCTCATTCAACTCGTGCCTGTTCTGTGCCAGGATTTGTACCCAACGTTCAGGGGACAAAGGAAAAGAAACTTCGACAAAAATCATGCTTGTGGAATTTTTAACATCTGGCCCCCAATGTCTTCGCTCTTCACGTTAAGGGGGAGGGGGAAATTTATGTCCCCTGTCCTTGAATCTGAGCTCTGCGACTATTCAACAGTAGAATGTAGCAGAAATGATGCTGCTCCAGCTTCTAGTCTCAAACCTTAAGAAATTCACAACATCTACTCCGTGTCCCTCAGGAGGTTAACTCTTGAAACCCAGTCACCATGCCGCCATCGAGAGGCCCCGTGCAGATGGGATGGCAGCCAGCGTCACCTGCCAGCTATGTGAGTGACCCATCTCAGAAGTGTATCCTCCCATGCCAGTAGAGCTGTCACCATGGGGAGCAGAGATGAACTGTCCTCGTCAACTCCCGTCCAATATGCAGATTCAAGCACAAAACAGTTTTGTTTTAAGCTACCACATTTTGTTATTCAGGAAGAACAGTCTGGGAGAGGAGACAGACACTAGTCAAAGACTCACACTGGCAATTATATATCTGCGAGCTATGTCCACTGCTCTGCAGAATAAGGAAGAACATGGTTGTATGAGGCCACTGAACAAGGAGACTCCGACTTAGGTTATGCAGCCAGCGGGGGCTTCCCTGAAGAAGAAAGGCTTGAGCTGAGACCAAAAGAAGTTGACTTGGTAAAGGAGGGGCAAGACACAGCCGTGCAGAGGCTGCTGGTGTGCAAGAACAGGAGGCCTTTGAAGACGCATAAGTGGGAGACAGTTGGAGTGATATGAGGAGTACGCAGGTGGGCAGCGTTCAGCTTTAGAGTGTGCCCGTGTCCATGCGGGACACCATCCTGAGTCCTTCTCAGAGAATCACAAGAGATTGGGGGGCGCACACACATGTGGTCAATGACTGGGAGTGAAAGGATTAAAGCTTTACGGAGGATTTGGTGTGACCCGCCCATCTTACCTGCAAATGCAGCCTATGGTGAGACACTGAGCTGCTGGCACAGAGTGGGGGTTTAGATCCCGAGGGAATTAATTGCTTCCTGGCAGAAGAAAGTTTGAGAGACTTTTTCGTAAGAATTTTAACTCCTTTTCCGAACTGCATTTCTCAGCTGACCCAATTCAGTAGCAATGTCTCCAGGAGTTTTTAATAGATTCACAGGGGCTACACAGACTGCTGTCTATTTTTACATCTTTACAGCGAAGATGCTATTCCCTATAGCGAAGCATGCTTGCTGGGATTTTGGCCTGCTTTCTGTCTTCTGGTCTCTGTGTAGATGGGGAAACGTAGAGCAGAAGCTGTTATGTGCATTTCGTTCACGTGTATGAGGGTAGCTGCTCCCATCCTCTTCCAGACTCCCAACTTTTTCAAGTTGTTCCTTATTTTTCAGGCAGCCTCTTCTGCCCTAAACCCTTGGATTCACTCCTTCCTTCTTGCCACACCTCCTCATGTCCATGTCACTTCCAACCTCAGTCTTGGCTTCATGTCAGCAACCATGTCAGCCCTTATTTTCAGCCCTTCATGTCAGCCCTTATTTTATTTATTTATTTTTTTTTGGATTACCTATCATGATTAGGTACTAGGCACTGGGGATTTTGGAATGAAGTTGACCATAATCTGACCAGAACAGTGGTTCTCAACCATAGCAGCATGTTAGAATCACTAGAGGAGTGTAGGATGTAGCAATGGAAGCTTTGATAGTGCCTTGGATCCCTTCCCAGAGTTTCTGATTTTTTGCTTTTTCACTGTTGGGGTGAGATGTTACAAATAAGCCAGAGGAGTAAACTAGGATGATCCGTGTGGTCAATGATCAAACTCAAAAACATCAGTATGAACTCACGTTCGAGTTAGTATAGATACAGATGGTTACATGTAGAAATATTTAGATATATATATATATATATATATATACACATATACATTTTATATATATTTTATACATATATATATATGGTTCTATATGGATTAGTATATTCACATATATCTTCTTGCTGAGTGAGCTGAAAGGACCTATAAGCAATAATCCTGCAGTAGCATGGAGTACAACAGAGCCCAGATCTTGGTTTCTAATACCATTCTCCAATCAAAGAAAACAGAAATTCTTATAGAAATGGCCGACTTTAGGACTGAGGCAGGAAATATATACAAGATGATCCTGGAGCATCTTGTAGTGTGAGAAAGTAAGGAAGTACACAAAAATGAAACACACAATAGTGCCCACAATAATGATGATATGTCAAACTGGCGTTGATAGAGCTTCCCAGGGCCAAAGCTACAAAAATGTAAGCAAGAAGAAAAATAAATGGAAATGCCAACTGGTGCGACCTCTCTGGAAAACAGTATGGAGGTTCCTCAGAAAACTAAAAATAGAACTACCCTACGACCCAGCAATTGCACTACTAGGCATTTATCCACGGGATACAGGTGTGCTGTTTCGAAGGGACACATGCACCCCCATGTTAATAGCAGCACTATCAACAACAGCCAAAATATGGAAAGAGCCCAAATGTCCATCAATGGATGAATGGATAAAGAAGATGTGGTAGATATATACAATAGATTATTACTCGGGAATCAAAAGGAATGAAATCTTGCCATTTGCAACTACGTGGATGGAACTATAGGGTATTATGCTAAGCGAAATTAGTCAGTCAGAGAAAGACAAATATCATATGACTTCACTCATATGAGGACTTTAAGAGACAAAACAGATGAACATAAAGGAAGGGAAACAAAAATAATATAAAAACAAGGAGGGGGACAAAACAGAAGAGAGTCATAAATATGGAGAACAAACTGAGGGTTACTGGAGGGGTTGTGGGAGGGGACATGGGCTAAATGGGTAAGGGGTAGTAAGGAATCTACTCCTGAAATCATTGTTGCACTATATGCTAACTGATTTGGATGTAAATTTTAAAAAATTAAAAGAAAAGAAAAATCAAGAAGTTGTATGATAACCCCAAATATAAAATAAATATCCATGAGTCCATATTGGCACACAGAAATGATTGGATGAACAAATAAATGGGGCAAAGAGAGAAATGAGACAGCTCTCCCATGCAGAGGGATTCCAAATAATTCGTGTTATGTACTTTGCTGTCAAGGAGGTGAAGCGTAACTCCACACTCCTTAAATGCATGCTGTGCATGGTGATTTCTTTCCAAAGAGTGTTTACAGCATGGACGGGGGAGTAAAGTAACTTTACTATAAAGAAACCTCAGTACCTCAGCTGGCCAGGTAATCAAAGTTAACATCGACAGTAAGACTCATTGATGGTATGTGCGCTTGACATGACACGATGTAAATGGCACTTTACCTCTGTGATCTTTCTTTTCAAAATAACTGCAACTCTAGACTCATCATGAGAAAAACGTTAGACAAATCCCAGTTGAGGATCATCATACAAAATACCTCACCAGTACTCCTTTACACTGCCAAGGCCATCCATCAAAAACGAGGGAAGTCTGAGCAACTTTCACAGTCCGAAGAAGCCTAAGGAGCCATGAAAAATAAATGTCATGTAGTCTCCTGGGTGGGATCTTGGAACGGAAAAATGACAATAGTTTTAAAATAAAGGAATCTGAATAAAGCATGAGGTTTAGTTAATACTAATGTATTGGGATCAGTTCATCTGATGTGACAAGTATACCATAATAACAAGATGTTGGGGCACCTGGGTGGCTTAGTTGAGCATCTGACTCTTGATTTCACCTCAGGTCATGATCCCAGAATCATGGAATCCAGCCCCACAATGAGTTTAAGATTCTCTCTCTCTCTCTTCCTCTGCTCCCCCGCCCTCAAATAAATACATAAATAAAATAACATGATGTTATTGGAGAAACTGGGTGTGAAATATATGGGAAATCTCTGTACTTTGCTCAGTTTTTCTGAAAATCGAAAGTCTTCTAAGATAAAAAGTTTATTTAAAAAACAAAAGTCATTTTCATGATATTTTGGTCACTTCCATATTGTTGTCTTCAAGCCAACTAACTAGACTATAAGTTCTTTGCTGATGAGGAAACTTCTTTCCTTTTATAGTGTTTTATTATGTACTAGAAGATCCCACACACAATAGGTAGGCAACTATGTTTGTTAAATTTATTGCAATGACCCGATACTCTGTAGTTTTTAAGTAACACACATTTCTTTTGTAAAACTGAGAAGGATTTAGTTAAGGCAAAAAAGAAGGGTATTTAGACATGGTTACATGACATCTAAGAAGATCACTGTTAATGTTTTGGTATTCTTCTAGATATTTTTTTTATTCTCCACTCTAAAATTGGGATTATGCACTACCTACTATTTTGAAAATGATTTTCACTTCTGGTCTCTTATGAACTTTTTTCCATCCCATAAATAATCTTCTTAAAGCATAAAATGAGCGTTTTTAATGGCTGGATAATAATGAACTGGGAAGTTTGCTCAAAGAGCACAGGGAAGGAAGGAAAGAGGTGGATAAAAGATAGGGAAGAAAAGGAGCAGTTGTGGGTGATGACAGTGGCTTGGCAATGGGTGTCAGGAGTGCTTGACATGCTGGTGTGGTGAGAGTTCGGCAGGCGGAGGGAAAACTAGTCCTCCTTGCTCCTCTAAGTCTACTTTTCTGTAGACAGAGGGCCTAGAGAGGTAATTTCAGTGTTTCTCCTTTTCTACTGCAAAGGAGGAAGAAAGACATTCACCAGCAAGTTGAGTAGCATCTTTAATGCCATATCATTTCTTCATCTCATTAGATGCATATTCCAAAGCTTAAAAGTTAGTTCGGAGACATCGAACCACTCTGTTGTGCCTTTGTAGAGCTTCAGCTTTTTCAGCGCAAAGCCGCTTTCTGGACCATTTGTACAACATAGAATGTTTCCAGGAAAGAACCGATTGAGAGGACACTGGTTTCCCCTCTTGTCCTCAATGTATATAAAAACACAGAGTACCCAGAAAGATCTGGGAATTGATCCTATGTTTCCGTCCTCCATCAATTTCCTCCTGCCCCTGAGATCTAGTTCCACAGTGCCCAAGTGGCTTCCTTCTTATAGAGCAAGCTGTACTTGAGATATACTGAGTCATGTTGCCTACATTTTTAGTTAGGACAATGCTTATATCTCTTCCTTACCCAATTATCTGGAAGCAGAAAAAGAACCAAATTCTGTGATATCCATTTCTCTTTTGGACACTTGGATGCAAAGTTGAAGGGAAACTTTATCTGAGTGGGTTGCTCTGAGTGGAGACTTATTTTTGGCTGCATAATGAGGACATTTAGAAAACAATGAGTGTTTACATGAGGAGTGACGGAGGCAGTCACGAAAGTGTGGGACCAGTGTGGATTTGGGGTTTTGAATAGCATGTGGGTGACTCCTGACATTTGAGAACTTTTATTTGGGTGGATTACAGATGTAGGAATTAAATGTGTAGGTATTTAATTGCCCATTTAGTAATACTAAATCAACATCGGATTCAGCTTGGTGAGGAAAAAGGTCCATGCGTTGATTAATCTTTTTAAGAAAGATCCTGTAGGGTCACATTGATAACTATCTCTGGGTATTAGGGAATGTACATGGCCACTAAAAATCAACTTTTCTGAAATACTAGGTCTTCAAAATTATGAAGATTTTGGCTTGGGTTTTGGTTTTTATTTCTGGGGGGGGTTTGGTTTGGTTTTTGGCTTTAGGGGAAGTTTCAAATCATATGAGTCCATTTAAATTCCATCCCAGGAAAGTTAGTGAGAGAAATAATTTAAGGCCCTTCTTAAAACTTGTCTTAACTATGAGAGATTGGATGTCCCTGGGACATTCACTGGGAAAGAGGAATGAGAGGTTTGTATTCAAATACCTGCTTTGTCACTACCTTGCTATGCAGTGACAGCAAAATACAGAATCCTAGGCAATTGTATGTCCCTATTGCTAAGTGCTGCTGATATGGGATCAGAAAGTTGGGGTCCAGATGCTTGCTCATCACTTCGTAGCTACGTATCCCCAAGCAAGTCAGAGAACCTTTCTGAACTTCAGTTTCCTGTTCTATAAAATGAGAATACTGATAGCAAATACCAGCCTTACAACCTCTACCATATTGTCATCAGAATGAAATGAAAATGTAAAAGCCTAGATACTATTAATAACAGTATGAAATGCTGGCACAAGGCCCAAAATGATCTTGCCATGTGGTTCTAGTTCTGAATGAGGACGTTTTAAGACCTTGAAGTATATCCTTGTAATAACGAGTTGCTTTTGTTATTGTTGCTCACACAACCCTACACCAACTCTGTCTTTAGAGCAAAAGGAAGAGCTTTGTCTGTCAGCATTTGTTCATGATGGAGGTGGTAATCCAGAGGACATGTTGACCTGTGAGCTGAATCTGTGCAAGGTCTCCTCAACCCCTCCCCTGTCATTGGAATGTACATTCTGCCAATGTGCCCACAGTGAAAACTGTTCCAAGGACATAGCCTTGAGAGAGTAAGGTGTTGAAACCATCTGGACCAAACCCAGTTAAGGCCTCTTTGTAAACTTCTAAGATTTGACCGGTGGGTGTGGAGATCAACTTGTCTTGCAGCCACCCCAGACAAGTCTTGTAAGTAAGTTTCCTTGCTTATTAAAACTGCCACCCACCAATCTGGAGTGATCTGTCTTCTGTCTTTAGTCTCTTATGACCCTCCATGTAACGGGGCCAGTTTATGAACCAACTCCCCACCAGAGTACCAGGAAATTGCTGAAAAGGGGAAAGGGTTTCCAGCGAAGGAGACTTGGCTGATCCAGGAACTGTTTAAGCTGATGTGGTCACATCAACCAGCTCTTGAATTCCAAAGTGGTACAGTGAATGATGCCACGGCCAGTTTTCCAGTTGGCCTAAGGGCTAGGGAAGGGAATCTTCCTCATAATTCTCTCTATGGATAACTGTGAGGTCCTTACCGTGAAGGCAGCACTGACTGGGCCAGACCCCATTGCCTTGACATGAAGAATTTTCATAACCAGGGATCCCAGGACACTGGTTCTAGGAAGTCCCTTGTGTTCAATTGTCACTTAAATCTTTTTAATTTATACACTCTTGCCTTATATCTTCCTCTGCTAATGTGCAAGCTCCTTGAGGACAAGCTTGTGGCTTGTTCATTAGCAAGAAAGCATGTGGCAAATGAGGATAAAATACTTGATTTGGAGCTAGAAAAACCAAGTTCAGATGTCATCTCCAGAATTCGTTAGTTGTATGTGATAAGGCAGGAAGCTTGCAAACCCTCTTTGAGCCTTGTTCTTCACTTTTGTATAATGGGAGTTATAGTCTCCAACAAAATGGTTTTGTTTAAATCTACTTAGTATTGATGCTGTGTGCTAGGATGTATACGTTTGCTGCTTTGTATTTATTCCTGAAGCCTCACAACTCAATGAGACGTAATATTATTATATCCATTTTGCAGAGACAATCGTTTGCCATCTTACAGAAACATTAAAATACCCTGAGACTCAGTTGTTGGTTGTTCTCCAATCTTTTCTATTTTGACTTATTTGTCGAGGATGTCATCTGTCCTCATGACTTCATATACCATCTAGATCCCAAGGACTTCTAACTTAATAGATTGGGCCAAGGATACTCCCCTGAACTTCAGACCTGTATACCCAACCATCCACTCGGTATCTAATAGGCATCTACACATGACCTAAGCCAAGTTCTTGATATTCCTCCTACATGTGCTCCTTTTTAGTTACTCCTTGGTAATTATTAATTCTATTCTTTCAATAGCTAAGGGCAAAAAACCTTGGAGTCATCCTTGGATGACCTCTTAGTCTGAGCTCCCACATTCAGTCCACAAAACAGTAATTTCAGCTCTACCTATGGACCCTCTCTTTTGGGCTTCTATTGCTACCCACTAGTCCAAGGCATCATGTCCCACCTGGATTATTGCAAGAGCCTCCTGACCATTCTCCCCACCTATGACCTTGCCCCCAGGATAGTCTTTACTCAACACAGGAACCAGGGAAATGCCATTGGATGGTTAGGGTAGATGATTGTCCCCTCTGTTCTACACTCCTTGATGGCTGCCCATCTTTTCAGAGGGAAATCCAAGTCTTCACGTGGCCTGTGAGGAGTGACATGATCTGCTGCCTCCTCACGGTGGCCCCTCTGACCCCATCTCCTACCAACCTTACCCTCCTTGATGCTTCTCTAGCCCCCTCACAGCCTGGCTGATTGTGCAACACACCAGCACATTTTCTTCTCAGAATCCCTGTGCTTACTGCCCCCTCTGGCTAGAATTTTCTGCTCTCATGTATCCACATGGCTTCTTCCCTCGCTTCCTTCAGGCTTGTCTCAGACGTTCTCAGTGAGGCCTCTCCTGCTCCCACTTGCTAGAAAACCAACCACAAACCATGCCTTCCCTGGTTATCCTTCTCCTTAGCA
The DNA here is from genome assembly GCF_018350155.1 of Leopardus geoffroyi. Classification (NCBI taxonomy): domain Eukaryota; kingdom Metazoa; phylum Chordata; class Mammalia; order Carnivora; family Felidae; genus Leopardus; species Leopardus geoffroyi. The sequence continues at coordinate 34,611,013 of NC_059331.1, read as the reverse complement.
CACAGAATTGACTAAAACATTACATATTTCTTTTGTCTATAGTCTGTCTTTCCCTCCAGAATGAGAATGCAGCAAGGGAAAACATGTCCTCTTGGTTCGTGGCTGTGTCCCCAGTGTCCAGAGCAGGCCCTGACATGTAGTGGGTGCTCAATACATATTTCTGGAATCAATGAATAAAGAAACCAAACCTCAGAGAGATTAAGAAATTGCCCATGCTCCAGAAGGTTGAAACAGGCAATAGTAATTGCCGTCTGAAACGTAAGGTCTCTCTGAGATGAGGACACTCGGGATTCAGGCCCTTCTGGCTTTGGTCCATGGATTTCTGATAGCCGCTGAAGTGCTGTTCTTGCCAAAAAGTATGTTTAGAACTCTCTGCTGGGGTGCCCCAGTGAGTAAGACCTGCCGGGGTGCCTGGCACATAATAAGCTGACACTGCTAACTCCTGGGGTTCTGTGTATAACCCAAATTCATAGCCCTTGACATGGCCTGTCAGCTTCCACTGCCTTCTGTTCTAAATTTGTATGATCTTAGCATAATTAGCCCAGTTTTTGTCATTCCACAACTGCTAAGTATGCAGTGGCTGTGGCGTGTTATGGCTCCTCTTGGAAGCAGATGACATATCATGAAATATTTATTAAAAAAACAAGTGCAGGCTTTCTTAATTATTACCACTGACTGCTTTCCTCTCAAAGTCCAGGAGAGTCGAGTCAGTACGGCAGAACTGCTTGAATATGATAATTTCCTTTTGATCTTTAATTTCCCTCCTCTGCGTTTGGGCACATTTTACGGTTTCTTTGAAAAGCTCCACTCAGCCTCACTGGTGGCTTGTTTATTGTCCCCAGTCTGCAATGTCTTTTGTTTCATCATTTACATTTCTTGGGCTGTTTCAGATGAATAAATATTGCCCCAACTGCTCTAGCTTAATAAAACTATTATTGCTCATTAACTCTCTGTGCTAGAATTAGCTGGAAAATATGCACTGGGGTTGTTTCCTGCTTTTGTGTATTAATATTTAAAAAAAATCATTTCATTCTCTGGGACCTCTGAAGTTTATTCTTGCCAGTGGAGAGACAGATCTTTGGGCACAAGTTAGTGACTCCAGGTCATTGGTCCAGAGGATATGGGGTTTTTTTTGTTTTTTGTTTATTTGTTTTTAAGGAGTCACCTGTTGTTGGCTGGGCAAGGGGAAGGAGAAGGTGAACCATGTGTTTCAGTTTCTCATAGGCTTCCTGGAGTTCATAGGAGGAAAATGAGTCATTAAAGCCGTCTTCTCTTCCTGGTCCTGGACAGCCCCACAACTTCTTCCTATTTCTCTCCTTTTTCTCTTGCCCCCCAAGTCCCTTCTCAGGTGAATACGAGAAGCTTATTTAATGCCTCTTCACATGTGACTAAACCCAGGGTCGGCCCGTCTTCACAAAATGGAACTGGAGGATGAAAAGCCTGTTCTGAGTGAGGATCATAAGATCAGTAAGCATGCAACCACATTAAGACAAGAGCACACCATCTCTTGGGATTTTTTTTTTTTTTTTTTTTACATTTTTCAGCTGTCCTAAGCCTGATTTTTATGGGAGAAGACAAGGAAGTTGGAATAGAGAGACACTTTTGCCCTATGTTCTCAAAATATTCATTTACTCTTCTACTCTCCAGTGAAGCAAGTGGAAGCTAGTGTTCTACTTCTCATTTCATAAATAAGAAAGCTGATGAATGAGATACTAAGATCTAAAATATTCTAATGGAAACTGCAGGTAATTAGAGGGGGTCTTTAATACAGACAAAATAATATATATATAATACAATGAGACATAAAATACAATCACAAAATGATATGGAGAATAATCTATCCAACTCAAGAACCAGAATAGTACTAATTCCATTAAATCCATACATAGATAGCCCCAGAGCTATTATCCTAAATTGTTTGTTTCTTATTCCTCTACTTTTTACAAAATGATATTATTACATTTTCCTCCATTTCTAAACAATTTACTATTTCATTAGGGTTATTTTTTTTTAACATTTATTTTTATTTTTGAGACAGAGAGTGACAGAGCATGAACAGGGAAGGGTCAGAGAGGGAGTGAGACACAGAATCTGAAACAGGCTCCAGGCTCTGAGGTGTTAGCACAGAGCCTGACACGGGGCTCGAACCCACGAACCGTGAGATCATGACCTGAGCCGAAGTCGGACGCGTATCCGACTGAGCCACCCAGGCACCCCTCATTGTGGTTATTTTTAAGCCCTATAAAATGGTAACGTACCACAAGTAGTTTTGTGGCTTACTTTTTTCCACTAACACAGTACAACCCCATCATAACCAATACATGCGGTCCAGAAAATTCAAGCACATGAAATATGGGATCACATTGCTTTTAGATTAATGAAATTTAAACCTGAAATTGAAGCCTGAAAAGCTAGTGGGCTGGAAATCTCAAAGTCCAGATGCACAGTTCACACCCATCCTGGTCCTGACTGCTCCTGGGAGCATTCACCTGCTCCTACTGAATATCAGTGGGGACAATTATGTAATCTTTGTCACCATTTGGAGAAGAGCCACCAAAGGGAGTGAACTGACCCTCACTGGGCAGTGACTAGAATTTTTTTAGGTCACTGAGATTGGAGTTGTTTCTTTAAAGTGGCTGGTTGTAACTCTTCTGGTCAATTTAGCCCCTTTCCATTCCAAATGCCTTTTTTCAGATTTGTGCCATCTCTTTCTCTTGATCAGCCTTAGGAGAGCTTTGTTGACTTGACTACTGTTTTCAAATAAATGACTTTGGCTTAATGGATTATCTAATTGAGCGTTGTGTTTTTATTTCACTTAAAGAATTATTTTTCTTACACTTCAATTGAGTCTGTGTGATTATTCTTTTTCTAATTACTTTAACATGTTGCTTAGCCTGTTAATTTTCAGCCTGTCTTCTTTTCTTATATAATCATCCAGAGCTGCACATTTTCTTTAAATACTAGTTTTGATCCATGCCACAATTCTTGATTTATAGTTGTATCAGTCAGGATAGCCTAGATATGCTTCAGTAATAAACAGCTCCAAATTCTCATTTAGTTACAACAAAGATTGTTTCTAACAAGTTCCCAGTTGATGCCGATGATGCTGGTTCATGGCCCACACTTTGAGCAACACTACTTTAAATTCATACTTTCCTTCTTACTCAGTGGTACTTAAGCTAGTAACAGCTATGAAATAGGCTATGCCCCTTAAAATATGAAATAGGTAAGTATCCTCTAACCCTGAAGTCACTTAATCCTTTTTATTATCGCTTCAGACATCCTCTGGGGACTTATCTTGATGGTGTTAATGTTCCTTTCCAGGTAGGGAAATTAAGGGGCAGGAAAAGATTTCCTCTTAAGGCAAGTATTTAGCCCTCACATGATATTCTGACCTCACATCATCTTCTTCAACTGTGTGGACCACACATGAAGGCAATTCAGAGATCTCATGTAGTATATCATTCTAACATGCCCCCATCACTTTTCCAAGAACAAATTGAGTTGTTTTGTTTTGGTTTTGTTTTTGTTTGTATAGGCTAAATCTCCTAATACCTACCATGCCTACATCACAATTGAATTGGAGTTCCTTCCACATAAATCAACTTTGGGGCATTTTATAGCCCTACCCCACCAATGATTGGGCCAGAAGTGGGCACCTGACTCAAAGGCAACCTAGTGGGAAAGTTCCATGCAACAAGAATAATGAGGATTAACTGGATTACACAGATTCTTATTCCCATGAGCCCAGGTGTATTATAGTTCTTGTTCTTCCCAAATACCAGGTTATAAGGCTTTTCATGTTCAAAACGTTGAAATGTCTGTTGTGGTAGGAGACAATTCAGAGGGCTTGTTTTCCAAACCTAGGCTCACTGGAACATAGCACTTGACTGTTCAAAACACAGCGGCATTCCAAGGATGAGAAGTGGGGATGGTCTGCCTCCTGGCAGAGATGAATGAATGTTTTTAAATTGCCTTCTGGAAGACAATAAAAAAGCAAATTTGTGGGTTTTATTCTTTTTTTCACATTTTTTATAGACAAGGCATCTTATTACCTGTCTTGGGACTAAGTATATTCACCAGCCACCCTTGGTATGCCATTGTCAAAAGGACAGGCTTCCAGGGGCGCCTGGGTGGCTCAGTCGGTTAAGCGTCCCACTTTGGCTCAGGTCATGATCTCACGACTCATGGGTTCAAGCCCCGTGATGGGCTCTGTGCTGACAACGGAGAGCCCAGAGCCTGCTTCAGATTCTGTGTCTCCCTCTCTCTCTCTGCCCCTCCTCCACTTGCTCTCTCTCTCTCTCTCAAAAATAAACATTTATAAAAAAGGGACATGCTTCCAGAGGTTGAGAGCAGACGTCATTGAACAAGAGCTACACTCCTCCTCCTTGGGATGAAAGGGAAGGGAGCAGCCCCTCCCATGTAGCCCCTAGGAGAAGCAGACCTGCTATAGTGGTGGCATTTGCATGCCTGGAGAGTGGGCACTATATGCTATGAACCTGGGAGCTAAAATATTAAAGGAAATGGATGCCTGAGCAGCTCTGAGTGAAATATAGGAACTTAGTCAATGAAAATCCTAGCTGTTTCCCATAATGGACTGTGAATATTAGAGGCTCTTTCCCAAGCTTACTGGGCTTCTATAGATTCTGGAGGTCATATTCATCCATCTCTCCAAAAGGACTAAGATTTTCCACCCATGTGCTCGTGGGACATGGGGGAAGGTGGTACTAGATTTGTTTTGATTTTTAGGAAAATTGAGGAATGTGATGTTTCATGTATCTCCGTGTCAAGAAGCAAAGTCTTCTGTATTAAGCTGTCTTGCTTATTCCCACATTTATTCTTATAATAACTCCCATGTCTTAAGGAAGTCTGAGTAACTCTTTATTCCTTGCATATAAAAAGGGCCAAGCTGACTCAAAAACATATTTCCAAATGAATCTTCCCCAAGCAGCTGTTTGCTGTTTCGGATCAAAGGAGGGAAATAAATGGCTTATTTGGAAAATCATGCATTTCCCCATAACTTGTCTGAACCTTCTGTACAGGATATTATATCCCTACTTCATTGATACATCCTTCGATGGTTGTCAGACCAGCCTGTGTTCCTCCAGAGAAACATCAATGCCTCCCTGACCTTAAAGTTACCATCAGATTATTGCAAGGCTCCCAGAATTCTTTATCAGTAGGCTTTCAGAAGTCCCTTTTTGCCCATACCTGGTGGTTGAATTTTTCTTTCAACCCAGGAAGGAAGTCACAGACAGTGGATATAATGATCTCTGAATGAGACAGGATTCATTGAAGGCTCTAATGAGAAAGATTTCAGTTCTTACCCCCTTAATAAAATGCTCTTCTTCTTCCAGAGAATTAGGATTTGGTTGCAGCAAGTATTTCAATCCAGCAGCCTCTTAGACAAGGCAGAGAAATAGTATATTTTCTGAACGCACTCATCTTCTTAGAGCACTTTTCTCTGATCCTTGGAGTAATAAGAGAATCCTCCTCCCCAATTCTGGCCTTAATTTTTAGGAAATTCTTCCTTTCCTGAAAGCCACACTAAAATTATCCTGGATTGACTTAAAACTGGGACAAATTTAAGATTAGGCATTAATGGTTGTTTATTTATTAATTGATGCATAAAAATCAACCCAAAATCTAGTGACTTAATCAGCAATATTGAAGTAGATCTCCCCCAATTTCTGGTTCTTCAGATACTTGGAAAGGGATCTGATGTATTGTTCTCAATTGAGTCTCTCAGGTAGTTGCAGTCTTATATTGGTCGGGCTGCAGTCATCTGAAGGTTTGTCTGGGGCTGAAGGACTCACTTCCAAGTTGCTGCATTCACATTCATGGCAATTTGTGCTGACTCTTGGCTAGGGGCTCCAATTTTTCTCTGAGCGGGGCTGCTTAAATATTCTCAATGCATGGCAGCTAGCTTTCCCAGGGTAAATAATCCAAAGAAAGGTCCAAGTTGCATTTCCTTTTTTGTTCTAGTCTTGGACATCACTGCCACTTTTCCCATATTCTGTTGATTGAGGCACTTTAAAAATTCTGCCCAGGTTCTAGAGGAGAGAACATCACTCCTACCTCCTGATGGAAGAGTGTCAAAGTCACATTGTAAAAAGGGCATGTGGGATGGGATATAAGCTACTGCAGCCAGTTTTAGAAAATATAATCTGCTGTCACGGCTGATTAAACATTTAATGGATGTCCCAGAGTTGTAATTGTTGGAAACAAGAGTTTCCTAAACTTCTGCAGTACAAAGCGTTCCCACAAAAGCCTGGATACATAATGTTAGAAGTAGGGTTGTCCCTTGCATGGTAATCTAGGACAGCAACAAAAACTGCATGAAAAATTCAAAAATGAGTGGGATTTAGGACCTGACTTGGGAGGTGAAGAAGGCGAACTATTAGCACTTGCAGTTTGAGAGTGTTCCACTCTTTTCTCCTCCCCACATTTGCTTAAATTAAGGGGTTCTGAGATGATATTTGCTTAGGGAAGCTCTGAGTTTGCAGACCGTCTCCTTGAGCTTCAAGGATAGAGTTGGGAGAATAGGGCTATGCAGGTGGGTTGGAGTGGAGAGGGAAATGGGAGGAAGGAAAAGATAAAAGATTTCGGTTTGCATGGGTGAGCTGATCTACTTAACCAAAGTGAGTGAGGAGAAGAAAAGGAAGCACTTTGGCCTGGGATGAAGGAGGAGTTGGGGGTGTTAGTTTCACAGGTCCCTGCATGACAGTTGTTAGCTGTGAGAGTAGGAGAGGAAACAGGATTTGGGACTGTGTTTGGACTGTGCATTTGCTATGCTTTAGTGTTCTTGATAGATTTAAGCAAAGAATGGGATTCTCTTTAAATTAATTTTTCCCACTGACTTGTGCTTTGGGAATAGGATTCGTCCCCAAAACTGAACCACTGCGTGTTGGGGTTTAAGAACCCATAAATTAAGTGTGTCATTAAAGGCATGATCTCTGAAGTCACACAGACCTGGGTATAAGTTTTGGCTTGTCAAGTACAATCTGTGAGACTTGGGGTGAGCTATCCACCAACTTTGGGCTTCAGTTTTATCTCCAGTCAAATGAGGTAATGCGTTTCCAAGCCTTCTCTATTAAAATGCCAAGTCTTCTCTGGCATTTTAAATACTAGACCTGATGCAGCCCCAAATCATATGACTTCCTACAGTTTGGCATCCAGGCAAAATCAGGGCTTTGAAAAATAGAGTCCCTGAAACAGAATAATAAGAGGAGTCGCTTAAAATAGAGGTTCTCCAGCAAATCCAGGGCACAGGACTCTTCATTTAAGACAATTAAAGCTTTCAGCCCTTGCTGTGGAAACTGGGGCATTACACCTGGCTCCTGTGCTCCTGTTTGGCATATCATTTGGATCAGGGAGGAAAATAAGTTGTAGAAGAATCAAGTAGAATTCTTTAAAAAAATAATAAATAAACTATGATGTCCTCATTAGATTTTAACTCTTCTTCAAGGATATTTAAGGTGAACGTAAAGGTGGAAACTGAGGCAAAATATCAACTCTCCCCCCAAACTTACTATTTTATTTGGAAAAATACCCAGAGATTTATTTTTATTTTTTACTTAAGGTTTAGTTGTGTGGATTTCCCCCCTCTCTGCTATACGGGGGTGGAATTTCCATATGACTCATGCACAATTTGAAATTACTTTGAAAGACTCCACATTTTCCTATCATTTTCCTAACTTATAGGGTTAAGCTCGAATTGAGAGTTTCAGGTTGCTGATGGTAGTAATGATCATAGTTGAATATGAAAAATCTGCAATATTCTGAAGCGCTCATTTACCCTCAGATCAGTTATATTTTCCTTCTATTCTCCCTGTCCTTTCCCTAGGCATCATCTTCAGGACCATCATCTCTGCCACTTTTTAAGCCAGTCACAGTGCTTAAAACTTTTCATGTATTCTCTCATCTAATTTTCATGGCAACTCTTTGAGTCTCCTATTATTATCCCCAATCTAGAGGTAGTAAATATAAACCCAGCATGATTAATTAACCTATCCAAGGTCTCACAGCCTGCAAGATGGCAGAGCTAGGATTTCCTGATGCCAAAGTATTTCTCATAACATGCCAAATACTTCATTTATTTTTCAAATCAACCACTAGCACTGTTGACTTTTTTCCTCCCAAAACACACCCAGTAAAACTTTTAGAGAACTGCTATATAAAATAATGACGAGTTGGGGCACCTGGGTGGCTCAGTCAGTTGGGCATCCAACTCTTGATTTCTAATCAGGTCACGATCCCAGGGTCATGGGATGCAGCCTTGCGTTGGACTCCATGCTAAGCATGAAGCCTGCTTGAGATTCTCTTGCTCTATCTCTCTCTACCTCTCTTCCCTTCTTGCATGCTCTCTCTCTAAAAATAAAATAAATCTTTTATAAAATAAGACTAGTTGATAATAATGGGCTTATTGTTTTTAAAAAAAGAGAGAGACGTTATTTTCTAGGAAAGTTTTTTTTTAATTTTTTTTTAATTTTTTAACATTTATTTATTTTTGAGACAGGGAGGGACAGAGCATGAACGGGGGAGGGTCAGAGAGAGAGGGAGACACAGAATCAGAAACAGGCTCCAGGCTCCGAGCTGCCAGCACAGAGCCCGACGCGGGGCTCGAACTCACGGACTGCGAGATCATGACCTGAGCCGAAGTCGGATGCTCAGCTGACTGAGCCACCCAGGCGCCCCTCTAGGAAAGTTTTAAGTTTACAGAAAATTGACCAGAATGTACAGAGAATTCTCATATACCTTTCCTGCCCAGTTTCCATATTATTAACGTCTTGCATCAGTGTGCTACTTTTGTTAAAATTGATGAACCAATATTGACACATTAATTAGAAACCGTAGTTTACTTTAGAGTTCTGTGTTGTACAGTTCCATACATTTTGACTGATGCATTATGTCATATACCCTCCATTATAGTATCATATAGAATAGTTTCACTGACCTAAATATCTCCTACCCCATTTATTTATTCCTGTCCCTCAATGCCAGAGCCCCTGGCAACCCCTGATATTTTCATTGTCTCTATAGTTTGGCTTTTTCAAAATGTCATATAATTGGAATCAAATAGTTATAGCATTTTCAGACTAGTTTCTAAGTTTTGTAAGAAGGAAGAGAAACGTCCTATTTACCCCTTGACTGTATCCCAAGCAGTCAGACTCACTGCTTGTGCTTGTGCTCTCAGTGTGGGTGCAAGGGCATTACTAGAGAATAATCTTGGAGACCTACTGGAGGTAGTCTGTCCCTAAGGTGGAGCTAATCTGTGCCAACAGGCCACCAGAACTGAGGTGATGAGAATGGGGTCCTCAGATTTATTGGAAACCACCGATGTGTAGGGCAAACGGTTGTGTCAAAGGTATGTATCTTGATGGTACCAGCAACAAAACATGAGGAAATCCTGTGGGAAATAATCCCTAGCAGGGAAGCAGGTACTGGGATTTAGTGTCTCACCTGTCTGGCCTTTTGGAGCCTGCACAGCATACCTTGACTCTTCAGACCTTGAACTATTAGCTGTCATGAGCCAGAGAAAGGCAAGAGTAATCTGGTCAACATGGCATAGGGACACTCACGTTCAGAAGTGGCCATTACTGCCTACAAAGAGTACAGCACTTAATCATGGTGCTGTGACAGAAGGACGCAAGCGAACATTAGTTTATCTCCTATCCTGCCCCAGACCAGATGAGCAAGGACAGGGTTTGGGATGGGAAGCAAGGTGTGGGAGCGCATACCCACTCCACGCCAAATTCCTGGTCCCAAAGTCTACACCTGTGCTGGGGGATTGGAAAACCCTTTGAGCTGAATGGAATATTAGATTGAAGATAGGAAAGACTGAATCTCAACTTTCGTGAGACCGGTTGCAGAATTAAAAATGACTGAAAAGCTATGGAATTGAAATAAGAGTATCAAAAAAGCTTCTCTATAGTGAGAAAGGTGAGTTTTGACAAAGCTCGGTAGCAAATTTTAAAAAATGAAACTCTTTCATGTTTGTAACTCAGAAAATTGAGGCTGTAATCAAACTGGCTCCATATAATAACTCATATTGGTGTAGTGCGTGCTAGTTTAAAAAATGCTTTTATTATCCTTTTTCTCCGTGGCTCCTTTTTACAGCCCTGAGAGATAAATAGGACAAGTATTATTTCCTATTTCTTGGATGAGGAAACTAAGGTTTCAAGTGATGAAGTGACTTCATCAAAGCTACATGGTCACTAAGTAACTCACCCATTTTTAGTGTCCAGGCTCTCTGATCTCCTTTCTGTTCTCCTGACTAACATGATGTGTTAAGAAAACAACTTTAGGATTCAGATAAATCACCCATGTAAAGGAAAGAGTAGAGTCAAAGTAAATGTTACAAATAGGCAGAGAAAGAAGTGAAAAGGAGAGTATTTCTCATAGTGAGATCTTTGGCCCATAGACATTCGAATTTCCTGGGTATGAATCTACAAAAGTCCACATTTTTAGGATTCACCTTCAGACCTTTTGAATCAGAATTTCTGGGGCCAGGGCCCAACCTTCTACATTTTTAACAAACTTCCTCCATTTCACATTTAAGAAAACTGAGTCCCAGACATGTAAGTAATTTGCCCAAAGTCATAATTATTATAAGCAGAAGAGCTAGGGTCCAAACCCAGGATCATCCAAACTCATGAGCCTCTATGTTTAACTTTTTGGCTCGACTGCTTCTCTGTACATTTTCTGCTTTCATGTTGCCTAGATGTTATAAGCCCTTTGATTATAGCAAAACACATTGCTCTGTCCCATCTGGAGGAGGGAAAAAATCCCAAACCTACCCAGAGTCAGGCAACCTAACCGAGGTTAGATAAGCTCATTTTCCAGTCCTACAAAAGTCACCATAAGATTGCTTTTAAAGGATGCTGCTTCCACACTGATTTAGTTCTCAATAATTTATTAATCTATGAATACCCCCCCCCATTTTTTTTTTCAATTTTATTCTCAGAGGAAGCAGTCAAGTTTTCTCCTAGGGTGTGTTTTAGTGTGAGGATGCGGGGTATAGGGTTGTTAATGGGTTTTCCATTATCGCTTGAGATTTTGCACCCTGAGAATATCAAAAGCTGGCGGAGGTGCTGGGACAGGAAGAGGAAAAAGAGCCCCTCCAGGGCCTTTGCTCTTCTTTCTTCTGAAGTGTCCATTCAGCACGAGATCCTTGGGAGTTCAGTCTTTCCTTCCCAGCACAGCTTGACTCAGAATCCTGTCCTTTTATGCCTATGTCAGTGACTTAGCCCTGTAACTCTAGATGTCCCCTGGAAGCTGCTGTGCTTGCTGAGGTCCATCTTCATGGACCATAGAGAGAACCCTTGCCAGCTACTCAACAGAGGGAGTTCAATATACGGGTGTAGTGTCAGTGGACTCTATTTTCGGAATCCTTCCACATCATCACCGTGCACACTTTAAGTAGATGTCAATTTCATTTGCATATATTACAATTTGAATATATGACAATTTCATTTGTCAATTATACCTCAAAGTAGCTGGAGAGAACATGTTGGGATCTAGTTGTGCAGGTGTTGAAGGAACGGAGAGTGGACAGGAGGAGAGGGGCCAGCCCAGAATTTAACAATTGCAGGAAGGGGTGGCTATGGTGAGAGCAAGAGAAGGGATGGTGTTAGAATTCTGGAGTCAGGGGTGCCTGGGTGGAGCTAGAAGCTGGAGGAGGAGCTGTCCTATGGGACTATGTGGCTGGGACTGTCACGTGAAAGGTGGAGTCTGGAGAAGGGACTACTCGTGAGCTGGAGCTCACACAGGGTTATTCCAGAACAAGTAAGGAAAACAGAGGGAATGTGTGTCTAGCAGGAACTCACAGCCGCTGAGAAGATGCTGCCTGAAGCAGAAAGGGGGAGAACTATCCTGGCTGCTCCTTTCTACCTGCCCTCCAATCTGTCTACATGGCCTCCCATTGGAAGAACCTAGCCAGAAACCCGTCAGCACAGGACCCTGAGAATTATAGTTTCAGCCACCCACTTCCTTTGGTACAAAGCAGAACAGAGAAAGTATAGGAATGAATCTGAGAGCCACCGGGCACATGATCAGCACAGGCGCCAAAGGGAAATGACATCTGAGTTACATCACGAATACAGCTGACAAATGGGGCCACAAAATTTGGAAACAGAAAAGAATATATGGAATACGTGACTTATTGATGTTGCATTATGCTACATATGTTCAGTGATATTAAATAACATGTTGAATGTTTCGACCCTCATTAGCAGTACATAGTTCGCAGAACTGTGGAAATGGCCATGAACGGTGCATCAGTGCATTTCCATCAACTCCTGTACAGGCATCTGAGATCAGTTGATTCCCACGAATTGTGTCTCTGATTGCCATTGCATAAGCCTGCATCTTTAGCATATCCCAGAAGAACTGTGTTCAATCTGGGGGGTTTTTTTGTTTGTTTGTTTTTAATCATCTACGTTTCCATCTGCCTCCTATACATTAACTTGTTTAATTAGCTACCGCTAAACATCAAACTTCTTCTCCAGTTTATTCCACAGAGAAATATGAGCTAAGCTGCCACATGGAAACTTTTTCCATTCTCACATTCCCAATTTCCTGACAAGCAACTGACGCCCTAGTGGTCAGGATGCACTAAATAAATAAATAAACATATATGTGGCTATGTGCCATGATTCACTTCAAGATGGTGGATTGCAGTGTAGAAGTCTAGAAATGCTGTCTACCAGTGCGTAAGAAATCAAGAAACAGGAGAAGCGCCACTGGCGGGTCACAATTTGAAAGAAGAAAGGATTTGAAGTTTATTTATTATGGATCCAGAAATAAAAGTTCAAGGAGAACGGAATATAGTCAGATTATTAGGTCAGAAGTTAACCTCAGAATCTTCAGAGACCATGCATGATGGACAGGGCCGATGAACTATTTTGTTTTCCACCTTCTTATCTAAATTATTAGTCTTAACACCCATTTATTTGTCCAAAGTCAAACTTCAGGCTTGCCCACTGCCTATTGTTTGCCACTTTTCTTGGCAACAAATCTCGTGAACCCGTCTTATGCCATTGTTTCGGTGTAGGTGTCTCGCTCATTCTCCTGGATGCGACTTTATTTCACATCCACATCTACTTACGCCTTGCTCACTGCAGTAGCTTCCAACTGGGCCCCCATGTTGACTCATGAATTTATTTAATAAATTTTCCAATTTTTATTTCTATGTGGTAGCTAGAATGATATTTCTAAAAGGCTCGTCTAAGTAGGTAACTCCTTGGTAAAAACCAATATTCCTATTAACAGAAGCCCATTAAGACTTGACATTGAACACAGGAAAAAAAAAAAAAACACAACTATTAACTCTTGATAATAATCTTCCTAATCTGATTCCTTCCTCTCTGACTCCCACCTGACTTTATAGATCCTCTCCTGCAATTTCTCTATATTCATTTGAAAGAACAGAACTTTACTGAAAATGGTTTGGGTGTGGATGCAATTTTCAACATCTGTTTTAATCTTCAGTGCTGTTTGTCAAACATCTCCAGTCCTCTACCTTCGTGGCATTGTACCTCCCCTTGGGTTTGAACGGGTATGTATGACTAGTTCTGGCCAATGTGTTTTGCCTGGTTGTGATGTGGCTCACTTCCAGAATGGAACATTCCAGGTGAAAGACTTCCTGGAGCTCTTTCCTTCTGCCACAGGGTTTGACAGTGTTCAGCATGGTGGCTGCTCTGGCAGCTTCCTTCCTGGAGGAAGGAGACTGGGAGCAAAGCTCCCAAGTGATGGGCAACATAAGTGAGAAATAAACCTTTCTTGTTATAAGCTTCCTTTTGTTTGTTTTTTAAGTTTATTTATTTATTTTTAGAGAGAGAGAGAGAGACAGAGAGAGAGAGGCAGAGAATCCCAAGCAGGCTCTGCACTGTCAGCACAGAGCCCAATGTGGGGCTCAAACTCACCATCCGTGAGATCATGACCCGAGCTGAAATCAGGAGTTGGAGCTTAACCAACCGAGCCTCCCCCCACCCCCCTCAGGCGTCCCTCTTGTTATAAACTTCTAAGTTTTGGAGATAGTTATTACTATAGTGCAGGGTTGGCAGATCTTTTCTATAAAAGCTTTGCAAGCCACATAAGTAGTTGACGCTCCTCTTCCTGCTTCTTTATGATTCTTAAAACCGTAAAAACAATTCTTACTTTAGGCTATCTAAAAAGAGACCCTAGGCTAGGTTGTCCCAAGGGCTGTGGTTTACCATCCCCTGCTGTAAGGTAACCTGGTGTGTTTTGACTAATACAAAGGCCAGAAACAAAATCTATGCAGTTCTTTCATCGTTGCCTTTTTCCATGAGTCTGTTCAGTTCTTGCTTCCTCTGGACCAGCTTCCTCTCCTTTCTTGGCCTGAACATGGCCTGATATATTCACCACAGATAGCTGAATGTGACTACCCTTGTCTCAACTTTTCAGCCTAAGTATCTCTGGCCTGTTACTTCAGATTCTCTAAAGACCATCTGACTTAACACCCATGTATTGGATAAGGTATCCATCTTTGATCTAGTTAGCATTAGCTGATCAGGTTGTAGGCATATAGAACCATCAGGATCTGAGGTGGGGACAGGCTCTCTAGAAGAGACCATGAACAGGGGATGTTTATAGAGTTTTCTAGTAGAGTACTAACATTTGTACAGATCCTTTCCCATCCCCTTGTTTCGTCTAAGTGGTACATGTTTCTTTTCCCTGCTCTTCACCTGGCAATCTTCAACCATTTCTCAAGACTCAGCCTACGTATCACCTCCTCTGTGAGGTCTTTCATTAACCATTAACATCATCTCAGGTCTTCCCTTCAACCCACTAGGCAGAGTTAATTGCTTCTCCTCTGTAATCCTGTAGTACTTATATGAACATACCAAATCAAGATAATGTAATGATTGCATGTATTCATTAAATTACAAGGGCCTCAATCTAATGGAAGAGAGCCTAGTTTATTCACTACCATGACAGCTTTTTTTGCCAAGGAACTGCTACCCCCTCAAGTCCTTGAGGGACACTGTCCACTCATAATTTCTATCATTAAATATTTAGATTGTCTTTAGCAATCATATCAGAGGTTCTTAGTAACAAGAATTACCAAAAAATAGAGAGTCAAAGAATTTTCACTTTTCTTTAGCAGAACACAATCTTATGTTTATTAAAAATTAGTTCTCAGGGGCGCCTGCATGGCTCAGTCGGTTGAGCGTCCCACTTTGGCTCAGGTCATGATCTCCTGATTCATGAGTTCAAGCCCCATGTCGGGCTTATGGCTGTCAGTGCAGAGCCCACTTCGGATCCTCTGTCTCCTCCTTTCTCTGTCCCACCCCTGCTTGCACTCTCTCAAAAGTAAAACATTGAAAAAAATTGTTCTCAGAAGTGCAGTAATTGCAAAATCTATAGGCAGTGGTGTATAAAACGTAGCCCCAAAATACAATTCTAGCCTGAAAGTTAAGAATTAGGTAAGTGCTGTTTGTAGCCAAAACCCACGTGATGGTTGGGTTGGGGTTGTTTGTTTGTTTGTTTGTTTGTTTGTTTGTTTTGCCTCCAGTGCGGTGCAATGTAACAGCCTTTTTTAGGGAGTTGAGATATAACTTCGGTTATCAAACTGCCACCAGCTGGCTTAACTTTAATAAAACATCAAGCTGCTGAATATGTCATGCCTTTTTGGTTCCAGCAGTTAATATGTATATTGAGTGCTTACTATTTCTGGAATGCAGGCCAAAAGTAGATGGAACAATGTGTGTAAAATATTTATTTCAAATTATTATTTGGCAACATATGGATCCCATGATGTCAGCTTTGAAACATTTAGGAAGTTTTTAAAAAAACATGCAATGCCATTTAAAAGTAAGATTTGCCCTCTTATACGGCCACTAAAAATTTGAAAATGCTAAAGTTTATGAACTAGGGACCCCTTTTAGGCATTTCAGTCAAAATGGTCATGATATATCAGTTAGAGAATAATCGATTGCTCGTTGATGATTTTACTCATTTTACTCCTGGATTAGCACAATCTTTTTCTTTGCTCTCCAGTAAAATGTTCTGTTTGAGTGTTCCCTGATATTGCTTTGGAGGAAAGAAACTTGGGGGACAGTTAGCAATGGTATACGGGCTAGAAGTCAAGAAGTGATAGAGAGGAAGTAATGAGGAGTAGCCAGTAGATATTTGGGGAAAACATAGTACACAAGTTGCTGAGGGACTAAGTAGAGAGAAGGGAAATGCACAGGAAAGGGGAAAAGGTCCCTAGAGAGAGAGAATACAGATTGAGAAAAATAAGCCATATTTTCATAGAAATTGACCATCCACCCACATACTGACCCTGCTGGACTTTGGGATGTGTCTGATGTTCTACATGTCACTCCCATGGCCCAAGAAACTACAAATTCTGCCTTGGGCTAGCCACCCATTTTCTCCATGAGGTCCTCCTGAGAGATACATGCCTATAGACAGTTACCAGTGACAGGCTAACTAAATATTATTATATCTGAACCTAAATGCAGAGTTGTATTAGTTGTAACCTAGCCGTAACAGTTTTATTAATAACACAGGGAGAATTTTAATAACAAGGCAGAGTTTTAATAACATAGCTTGACCAAATGGAAGCCTCTTTTCTCCAAAGCCAGTTAGGCCCCGTCAGCCTCAGATAAAGCAGGTAGTAAAGATAGCTCTGACTCTATCCATCATGTCCCCAGATGCTCAGACTCTGGTTCAGTCTCCATGAGGTTAATGATGTCCGATGACTACCAACCATGGGCAATCTTGCTGGATCAAGCTTGCCAAGGTTCCCTTCCAAAGCTACCAAACAGGAAGGAAAGAGGGCATCTCAGGAGGGACTGAGAAATGCCAGGCCCTGCAGGAACAGGTCTAGGCTCTTACTATCTCTCTGGTGGATCAAGGAAGAAGGAGAAAACAGGCCAGGCCCAAGTATGACATAACCTTTATCTCCTCTGAAAGTAGGCCCATCAACATCTGTAAATTTTAGCAACTCTTCCCTTCTTGGGAGGCCAGATTTCTTGCTACTGATCTTAGAAAGGTAGAAATCAGGTCAGGCAGGGTTGAGAAAGGAAGGAAACAGTCTTGACTCCCCCTAGAGACCCATCGTGCCTCACTTTCTTGGTTACATAAATACACTGTAGGTAGAATAAAATAGTGTCTACCAAGGGTAATATTGAAGTCAATCCCTACCTTTGTGAATTTCCATTGAACAAAACTTGTCAATTTTTTATAAACCTCTGGCCCTTGGATCCTAAATAGTACAATATTTCAGACCTTGACCAAATTCCTGACCCTGATAATGACCATTGTTTTTCTATCTGACCCCTTTTTATCTTACTGGTCTTCTTTCTGAATGCTACCTGCCTGCCTGACCTTTCAGAGATCCCTACAAACTCCTGTTTGAGTGACTTCACATCTTTAATTCAAGATTCTGATTCTTGATTTTTAAAAGATTAGGCATTTGAGCAGGCCACACTTTCCTGTAGGAAAGCTTTTTGTTTCTTTTTTTAAACAGCAAGGGAAGAGCTATTTACAAGGGACCAATTTAGCAACATTCATTTCCAAAGTCATTTTCTTTTTATAGGCTGTAAATAGATTTGCAAAATCATGTAACTTCATGGTAATAACATGACCTGGAAATTACAAGGTAATTAAACTCAAAGCATCTAAGAATAGTACTCCAAGAATCGTTTACTTCTCAGGGCCAGGAGTCAAGATTTTTTTTGCTGCTAAGCACTAATGCAAAATGAATTAGTACTGAAAATTTCCAAGCTGCCATACTCCAGGAATTATAGGGGGCCACCTCTGTAGTTGCCAGGTGTAACTGATGACTGCAAGAGTGCAAGAGTGCAAACATTGTAAGAATGTTCGGAGGTGACTTGTTACAAAAGTTTCTTGTAACTTTAAAGTAAGTTCTGTGTTCCTGGAGAAGGTGAATAGAGACATCTGGGTGGCCTATATGAAGAACTACTGCCCTCAAAGTCAATGTTCAGTCAAACCTGGATGAATCTAAAAGTTTGAAAATGGAGGTGATAGTTTGATGGTATAGCTTGAATTTAGTGATACCATAGGAAAGTGCTGGAAGAGATTTTTCTAGGGTAAAAATGGAAAGTTTTCAGATTTCAGTTTGGACTGTCCAATCTCAGTGGAAAATAATCCAAAGCCAAGCGTTTTTCCTAAAACTTGAGGCTGACTGCCTGCCCCAAAGGCAGCAGGCTAACAGACATGGTGGCCATCTTGATATAGACACTGTTCTTTTGGACTGCCCTTATCTACCTCACCAGATGGCTGGCATTGAAGGGGCCTTTCTTTCTGCTGAGAAGAAAGAGATAAAATACATAAGGTCCTCTCTACCTTATCTACTTGGGCCTCCGGAGAAAACAATAAAGAGACATACTGCCTTCCAGCCTACCGAAAGGTTGGCATTGTTTATGTGTATTGAAGCTCAGTTGAAGTGGCTGCAAATACACTAGGAATAGAGTTTGTATTGCCATCTCTTCGGGGCCTCAGACTGGCTATACCCTCAACCTCAGGTTACTTCTCTTCTCAAAGTTGCCCTCTCATACGACTTTTTTTCTTCTAAGCTCTGATTATCTTTCCTGAATCTTGCCTCTTTAGACCTAGGGTAAGTAATCATTCCACTCTTATTAACCCTGGGGTACTCAACTATTCATTGTAATTTCCTACATCTGTCCACATCTTTTAAATATCACCTTCACCAAGCCCTCCTTGGATTTTCCTAATTTGAATGAAGTGTTCCCTGTTGGAATGATGACTGATACTCTTACTAATGTTGGGGGCAGGGGGTTCATTAAATATTTGTAATTGAGATCTGTTTTTATTGTTAAGAGCATGTGGTCCATGGAGTACAAATTGTAATTCCTTATGGTTTTCTTTATTTTGTTTTAGTGACTTGTGAGATAGAATGTGGTCCGTTTTTCTGAATGGTCCATGAATGTTTAAAAAGTCGTATTCTTTATGTGGAAGACAAGGTTATGTATAGATTCTTTATACCACACTTTCAAAAAAACAGACTCACCAGAAGTCATAAGACAGAACTTCAAACATGAACTTTCTCCCATAAATTATAATAACATATGACTGAAAATTGTAAGTCAACCCCCCACATCCCTCAAGAAAGAGAGATTACAAGCTTATAATGAGTAGAAAAAAGACCAGGGGACTAGTGGAGGCTGGGCTGTCTGCTAAGGTCATCCACAAGCTCAGTCCACCTGGGACAGACCCTCAGAATTTCAGGCGTTAAGAAAACCACATGTATCTCTGTTCCAAACACCTTTGGAACACTCGTGTAATCAGACCCGCAAGTGCCGAATCCATGAATGCTGAGTGACCTGTGTCCTGCAAATCCAGTCACCTGTGTCACTGGCCAAGGCACCCAACAGCTGTGATGCAGGCATGATCTGAGGTGCCCAAGGACAGAGAGCCCTGGTGTGAATGCACGTGGAATGCATATGTATGGGACATAAAAATGAAGACAGTATCTGGTGTGTGGACCACAAGGCAGATATGTTCTATGGCTGCCTGAAGCCTGTGAGGATAAGAGATGTGTTAATGGAAACAAAAGATAAAGCAGAAAGATGAGCAATTCAAAGATCTCTACAGTTTTTTTTTTTTCTCTTGGTCTTTGCTTTTGAAGCTGTTTCTCTAAGGCTAATCCTAATAAGGGACATGAACATAGATTAAACTTTTAATTAATGACCATTAACTTTTAATGCTTAAATATTTTATATATCTTCAATCATGTTGTATGTTTGATTCACTAGTGACTAAAGGAGATGTGATAAAATTTCTCATCATGACTGTGTTTGTCAGTTTCGGCTTGGAATCTTTTTTCTTCATCAGTATAGCTTATCCGTCATGGATCCCATTTCCTGATCTTGGTTGTCCAAGGTGACAGTTTTCTTTCAGTTAATTTACTCTAAATCATTATTGATTCGTAGTAAATTAATATGTTGTTTGAATCCATAGACCATATCTAGAAAGCCTCTCTATTTGCTTTAGTTCTGAAAGATTCTACTTGTAAGTCAAAGAGACCACTAATGCCTTTTGTGGTGGTATTTAATGGGCTTTTTGATGTAGTGTGTTTCTTTCCTCATATTTATAGCAGCTTGCATCAATGAGAGCCCCAATGTTGAGAATGCATAATTAGAGGTTCTTCTGTATCAACTTAAATCATATATCTGCTCCACAATGAGGAAGGGATGAAATGCATGTTGGGAGTCATAGCAGACATATGTAATTCAGATCCCCCTTTAAGAAAGAAGTCCTTGCTCAACTGTAAGATGTATGGTTAGCTGAAAGCCTCTGGCTGTTCCTCCTTCAGTGGACCCTAGCTTTTGAGCCAGGGTCACAGTCTTCCCTGGGAAGACCCAACTAATGACTGAGCAATAATACAGTGGTACAAGGGCTGAGCCCTTTCTACCCAGTGGAAGACTCCTCCAAAGGGCAGGCTGTGCTCCGCAGAGTCCTGTCAGGCTCCCTGCCCAATTCAACTTCGTCCCCTGTCTTTTTACAAATGTTACTTTTCAAGAAACTTGATGCACTCCTAACTCATTCTTAGCATCAACTTCCCAGAGGATCCAACTGGCACCAGAGTTAACCAAAAATGTTCATTCCAATCCAGTTCTTTGATTTTCTCTCCATGCTGCCTTTATAATCCTCCTAGAAAGATTAAAGATTTTATTTCAATGTTGGAATCAGTTTTTATTTCAACCAGTGCAGTAACGTGTGCAACAGATTCATCAATACGTTCAGGAAACCATTAGTTCATAGTACTCTTCTGACTCTTGCTCAGCCTTAAAGTATTTTGCCAGAGCAAATTCAATAACATTGAGGTACAAATGTTACGTTACAGATGTCATTGATCTCCTACAAGGTACTGCAAGGAACAGATGCATTGATTCCATCCATGGACGCCAATCTGCATCTGTGTGAGGAGAGACCATGCAGGGAGATGCAGTTTTTTTGACAATTTCAATTCTAACTGCGAAGTGTTTGTTTCAAGAGTTTGGTCTTCATCTATACCTTTACTGTTCTTTAAAAAAAATGATTAGAATACGAGAGGGAGTTTAGTAAGTTGTGTTTGGGCAGGAAGGGGGTCAAAGAGGAAAGTGAAGTGAATTCCAGGCAAGAGATACCTCCGTTGCTAAGAAGACGGGAGGGAGAAAAGCAGATAACAGTAAACTCTGTTCTTTAATTACTTGAACCATCCAGAGGAGTGGCATCATGTGGTCAAAGTGAAGATGAGGATGTTCTCACCGTCTGTTTCTCATGAATTTCCAGACTTTGAAATTCTAGACTCACCCCAGTGATAGTGTCCTAACACAATTGTGGATTTACCATGAGTGTACAGGGTAAGCATATGCAATGGGATGGGGTTCAGTGATGGTATAGAGTTAGTGCCTATGGCCAGGTGGACCACATCCAATGTGGTTTATAAGGCCTCATGGGGTTCTAAAAAGTGGGCCAAATATTTATGCAAATATTATAATATATTATAACAACCATTTCCTTTGCTTCACAACTCAGGGAGATTGACCAGAACCACACATCTTTAAGTTCTTTTATTTTAGTTTCTGTGTAAGCGAGTGACAGCTTCCACATGGGCAGGAGGTGGGGGTGGGGATCAGGGATGGTAAGTTGGTATCTGTCATGTAAAGGGAAAAATTTCACAGGCAAAACTTCACTTACCTCAGGGGAGTGGGAAAGTCTCTGTGAAGGTGATCATACACTTTAAGTGGTTGAAAAGCAGCGTCATTCCCTTCGCTCTCCATATGTCCTAAAGGTAATTCCAGATGCCCAGGTAGAGAAGTGTCTGGGAGGGGTGAATGGGTCATGTTGCTGACATTAATCACTTGCACACTGTTTCCTAGATTTCCCTCGGTCCTGCCCTGACGTGATCTACAGTATCTCCTGGCAACAAGGTGTGTGAAAGCTCAGGTCCTCCTTGGGCATCTTTCTTCTCCAAATGTCAACCTCAGAGAATTATCCTGGAGAAGAAAAAAAATTATCTCCTGTAGCTCCTTTACAACAAAAGCATTTTTTTTTTACCCATGCATTTTTAAAAGAGAATTGCAATGCTTATGTTTTTTTAATTTATTTTGGGCAACACACTTAATGTGTTACATAGTGTGTAACATGGAGATCATGTATAGATGGAGTTGATGTATACTTGTCTCCCCTACCTCAAAGGATTGTTTGACAAGCCCTCAAGTGGTATGTCATTGCTACTTATTTATCATACCTCATCCATCAGCATTTGTCAACATGTGTTCCATGGAACACTGGTCCTTTGAAAGGCTCATGAAGAAACAGATTTGGTTCCATTTGGTCTTGAGCAATGCCACCCGCCATACCTCAATCTCAGAGGTTCACAGTGCATGTTAAGGAATATGAGAGGTCCTGCAGTCAAGAAACCTGTTCAACTTTTTTTTAAACTATTTCCTAAACACTTTTAATGATGGAATCCTTTCTGTAGGTGTGTGACATTTGTTAACATCCCCATAGCCATGTGCTCGGGACATACGGTCAAATGATTAAGAGCCTACATATTTAATGTTTGGGTTTGAATCCCAGCAGTGACATCCATTGACTGTGTGACCTTGGGCAAGGTTATTATCCTCTTTGTTCCTCAGATTCCTCACCTGAAAAATGGGAATAGTGATAATACTGCATTTGTTTGCTGTGAGGTTCAAATAAGTTCATATATTTAAAGTGCTTAGTAGAATCCCTGACATATGGCAAGAATTTCATGATGTTTCCTGTTATCACTGTTGACTTTTCTCTTTGTATCTCTGAAAATAACTTTGGTTTAATAATAACAATAAATATGAAGTATATAATCTTATGGTTGACAGACTTTCCCATATAAGCCTACCTAATCTTCAAATCAATCTTAATAAATAGGCATTATTGTTATATCCATTTTACTGATTAGGAAAGAGAGGCCAAGAAATCTGAGTATACTTCATGAATGGGCATTAAAGGGGAGAACCAGAATCAAATATGTGTCTTTTCACATCAGATCTTGTGCTTTTTCTTCCTAATATATTTGGTTTTTCTGTGGTTCCAAATTAAAATATGAAACCTGTCTACTTCTAGTAGCTGAAAAGGTTTGCCTTTCAAAGGGCATATAACTTAAACCCAAGATTAAAAATAGAAGTTAGAAATTAAAGACATTACAGTGGATGAAATTTAAGCAAAGCAAGTAACTCAGGGCCTTTTAAGTAATAAAGTCCCTGGACTAGTATTGTAGACGAATGAACACACATGGGGTATAAATACATTTGCTAGGTTATAAACTAGAAATCAGTACATGTAATCTGAACAAGATCTTTATACTTTTGTCACATGCAAGAGGAAATTCTAGGTGTTGAAATACTGAATTTCTACGAGAGTTGGATAGTTATAGGGAAAATCAAACTCATTATTGAGATCTGGATTTGAGTTAAAGAGAAATTATTGGTCCTTATTTTAGCCCAATGTATGATCTCCTTCAGCCATCCATAATCTGAAATTCAGAAAAATCCTGCTTTGGCGTTTAATGTTTCCTAAAAATGCAGTTGGTGTATTAGCCCGGTTGGTCCGTGGGCCCTCATGATGCTATCATTCTTGAGTCATCTTTGGGTCTCTGACTAACACTGAAATAATTGGGTGATCTTTAAAGAATATTTTAGGGGATGGTGTCAAGGCTCTATGACAAACTTATCAAAATGTTTTATTTCTTTTTTTTAAGTGGAAATAACAGAGGGTGGGTGTAGGATCATAATCTCACTGATTTGCAATTGATCAAACGAAGACAATCTCATCATAAGTTCAACTTCTGGTCAAAAGAGTTAAGAAAACTAAGTAAAACACTTGTGTGGAGGAGTGTGTAAGAAGAAGGGAAAACATTTCATTCTGCCCAAATCACCACAGTCCAGTAATGTGCCCAGGCTGATCCAACTTGATAAATGAAAAGCCACATAATCCTTTCCATTAGGTCACTATCACTTGATTTTAGTACCCCATATTTCCCCAAAAAACTTATCTTACCATATGAACTACTTTGCTGCTTTTAATTAGAAAATGGGATCTATTTCTCATTTTGCTTTGCCTGCTAGGGAGCTTAGAGCTTAGGGCTAAACTTAGTGCTGAATCATAGTCATGATTTCATGTATCTGAAATTTGATGAGTCTCACCTCCTTTGTAGCCATGATTGCTGGTATTAATTTCTCTCTATATAAATTTGGGTATTCCTTCCTATGCTGATATTTATGTCCTTTTTTGCATGTCTCTTAGAAATTAGGATGAAATGAAGGAAAGCATTTAAGAGAACAGTTTTCTACAATGAGCACTGGAAAATTAAAAAATCTTTCTTCATTAAGGGCGCCTGGGTGGCTCAGTTGGTTGAACATCCAACTCTTGATTTCAGCTCGGGTCATGATCTCATGGTAAGTGAGTTCAAGCCCCATGTTGGGCCCTGCTCTGACAGTGCAGAGCCTGTTTGGGATTCTCTCTCCCTCTCTCTCTGCTCCTCTCTCTCTCTCTCTCAAAAAGAAATAAACATAAATTTTTTTAAAGTTTTTTTTTAATATTTATTGTATTTTTGAGAGAGAGAAAGAGAGAGAGAGAGAGAGAGATCGCGAATGAGTGGGTGAGGAGCAGAGAGAAAGAGAGAGGGAGACACAGAATCCGTAGCAGTGTCTAGGCTCTGAGCCATCAGCACAGAGTCCAGCATGGGGCTTGAACTCACAAACCGAGAGTTCATGACCTGAGCCCAAGTCGGCGCTTAATTGACTGCACCACCCGGGCACCCCTAAACATAATTTTTGTTTTTAATCTTTATTCATTAGCACTCAATTAACCAGAGTTCCCCTAATCCAGACATTTTATTTAATAATACTGTTAGTATAATAATTATACTTAAAGATAACCTTTGGGAGAAAACGGGAAAATATGTTCAGGTGGAAAAGAGAAGGTAGAAAGACAAAACCCAATCAATACCTATGATTTATGAAAGGTTCAAAGGAGATGGCTGTCAATATTAAGATAAACATTTTGCAAAGTAGAGAAAGTCTATTACCTCCACCCATCCAAGAGCAGCCAAAGAGACAAAGAAAACTGAAAGTTGAATTTGGGGGAAAGGTACCTACATCGCAAAGTTTCACTCAAGTCTCCATTCCTAGTTCAAGTTTTTTGAGACCTTTTACCTGACCATAAGATCTTTGCACTTCCTGGTCCTTTAAAAATGTTTCTCTTTTCTCCAGGGTATCAGAAAGGAAATTCCTAGGACATGTCACATTTCACAGGATAGAGAGATGCCATTTCCACTGCAATTCGGAATGGAAGCAAGTCTGGCCTCATTCTTTATCTGGGAACCTCCGTAACCGTCCCTTCCAACAACGCTGAGGTTTGATGGCAAGGAGACTGTTAGCAACAGAAAAAGGTGAAAAAGAGAAAATGAATAACTGAGTGGCCCTTTTCCGGCTCCCCGGGAAGGGCTAACACAATTGCTCCTGGTACTTCTTCGGGCATCTCCTAATGCCTGTGGTCTTGTGGCGCTACGGTTTTGTTGTTGTTTTATATGGGATCTCAGTTTGCAGACTTGCATCTTTCTGAAGACCAGTAACTGTTTATTTATAAGCCTCAAACAGCTATTAAGTGGGCATGTGGAGGCAAATAGAATTGCTGCTGAATGCATAAAGTAAATTGATTTGTACCTACAATTTACATTTATTCTCGGGGTATATTTGACACTAATGTTGTGAGTGAACTACCATGATGAAGATTAATTACGTAAACATTTTTTGCTGACTTTGTGAGCAGCCAAGTTGGTTGTTTCACTTGATTTTCTAAGCTTGGTGCCTAATAGCAAGATGGCAGACATTTCTTGGTTTTGCCCTGCACCTTCATAGACTAAGTATCCCGGACCAGTCTTACCGAAAAAGCGTTGGGGGAGAGTTTTTGCTAGCGACAGCATTCCAGCTTCCTTGATTGGGAAGGAAGAAGTAAAACACTGCTTAGCTCTTGGAATTTTGCAAACATCTGGATTTGCGCAGGATTCCCCAGAATAAAATAAGAATTGTGCTTCTCAAAGGGGTATAAATGTGCTACATGCACAAGAAAGGGCAATTTGTTTAGTTTTTCTTGTTCAACCAATATTAGCCTAGACCCCAAGCACCTTGAGCTGAAGAGAGTTAAGCACTCAGAGGCTCTACTCTTCTCCTTTGGGAAATGGAGATAATTACAGTACCTCCCTGCACTTTATGGACGACTCACAGTGGTGTCCGTGGGGTACCTCCTAAAGATGCAGTTTAGAGGCCCAACTCATGTCACACAAAATCAGAATCATTGTGATAGAACCTGAGTGTCTCCAGCTCTGGTTTAGCAAGGTTGTCCCTTGAGATTATGGAGAAATCCCGAGGGCTTTGCATGGTCCCAACAATTAACTAGAAAGGCCTCTAACTGCCAGCACATCATGGTCACTGCTGTAGGACTCGCTGGCCGGGCCCATGTGTACCTTCCAAGAGGGCAGATACTTTTGTGAAAGGCTCGGGTGGGAGCTCTTTGCCGCAGTTCTAAAAATGCACAGCGGCTCCACCCGAAGGCTTGTTCTTGGGAGTGAAGGTGTGCCCCCCCGCGATCCCTCTTAAAACCCCCCATCACCTTGTCTCCCTGAGCATCCATGCTCAAATAAAGCCCATGCATTTAGGTTGGCCTTTAACTGCTGTCTTCACCTCTGAAAAACCGACTTAGGCTTAGCTCCTGAAGCAAGAAAGCCCAGATTTGACAAAGCCTTATAACCTTTTTGTGCCAGACCTAGAGAAAAATAACCCTTGTTTTTCCACATCCCATAATCGAGGCAAAAGAGACAACAAGACGTTATTTTCAGAAATTTTCCTGCCTCGCTCACATTTGAGTTCACCTTCCTAATGTGTTGTTGATGCATTCATCAGAGTCCTGGAAACCCAGGACAAAGATGTGCACAGGGGAAACCACAGGAATACTCCCATACCCCATAGTTCTTGTTAGCAGGGAACAGGTCCCACCCAGTGTCCTGAGTAAGCATGGGGAGGATCATTTATGGGGACATGAAGATAAAGCAGCTAGGTGGAAAGGGATGTTCACCTCCATTTCATTGATGAATGCCACAGGGAGGAGCCGGGGGAAATCAGTGCCCTGACCCGGCTCTTTCTCGTGCCTCATTGTTCACACCGGGAACCAGGAAAGGCAGGGGAGCCGTCTGATGGGGCCCATGCTGGCTAATCTCAGGGCAGGGAGCAGAGGAGATTGGATAATGCATGAGGGAGCAAATGGAAGATGCCCAGCACACCTTCTTTCCATTAGGCTCTTTTTTCTTCTTACCTGACATTCCCTGGGTACTGATCATAGACATTCACCGATACCAGAACTGTTCTAGGAGTTTTATATACATCATATATATATATGATCCGGTTGAATCCTCACGACAGAGCTGTGGGTTAGACGCGATTATTTTAGAGGTGAAAAATCAGAGGCTCAGAGAGGTTCCACGCTCTCTATTTCCAAGGTCATTTCATAATCAGGACGCCAACTTTACTTGTGGAACCGACAGCAGTATTTTCACGTGTGTTTGCAAAGAGGTGATATGGCTGATCTTCCAGGCCTACCCTCTATTTGCTGAGAGACACTTCCTTTCATCAGCTGTCATTAGGGAAGCTCAAACTGAGCAGGCAGTGAGGCTGTGCTGTCTCTCTTTAGCCCTTACTTGTTTTATTTACATATTTATTTCTTAGCTTGTAGACTTTTTTCAGAGTATAACGTGCTTGCAGAAAAGTACTCAAATTTAAGCGCATGGCCTGAAGATTTTCACAAAGTAATTCACTGTATAACCAGTACCCAGACCAGGAAACAGGACATTCCCCATCCTAAGGGCCCTGTCCATTCCCCTGGTACCTAGTCCTCTGTCCCTACCACACTGCTTTCAAACCATCATATGGTACTCTCGTCTTTAGTCCTCGATGGGACTCAACAAGGAGATAAAAATTCTTATTTTTTATTTAATGTAGGTTTATTAATGATTTCTTGCACTGGGTCAGGTGGCAGCAAATGGCCCATAGACCAAATACAGCCCACCATCTATTTTTGTAAATAAATTTGTAGTAGAACACGGCCATGCCCATTTGTTTACATATTATCTTTGGCCGCTTTCAAGCTATAGCAGTAGAGTTGAATAACCCCAAAACAGGCCTTATCGTCCCCAAAGCCAAAAGTATTTACTATACTTTTATAGTATATACTATATACTATATACTATATATATATATACTATATACTATATATATACTATATACTATATATATATATACTATATACTATATATATACTATATACTATATACTATATACTATATACTATATATATACATATATATACTATATATGTATATATATATATATATAGCACAGTTTACCATGCTGTTCCTATACTCTAGCACAAGGACCAGAAACTTTTTCTGTATATACTATAGTATATACTTTTCTGTATATACTATAGTATATACTTTTCTGTATATACTGTATATACTGTATATACTGTATATTCTGTATATTCTGTATATACTTTTATACTATATATACTATATATTATATATACTATATACACTATATATACTATATATACTATATATATAGTATATATATAGTATATATATAGTATATATATAGTATATATATACTATATATATACTATATATACTATATATATATACTATATATATACTATATATACTTTTATACTATACTATACAGAAAAAGTTTCTGGCCCTTGTGCTAGAGTATAGGAACAGCATGGTAAACAAACAAACAAACAAACAAAAAACCTGACCCGGTCTGTGTCGCTAAAATGCCTACAGACTGGTAGGGGAGACTGACCGTAACAAGTAGCTGTACAAATAAATAATAAATGATATACGTGAAAGGTGCTTAGACCTCAGTGCCATGTAGGGAACAGGAGGCCATCCGCTTGTGCCATCACATTTGTCAGAAAGTCCCCCTACTTGGGCATAACACAGGTTTTGTCTCTCCTGGATAGGCACAATATGGATCCTCTGGGACTGTAACAGAATGTATGGGTGAGCAGCCTGGGGAGGACCATTTTCAAACATCCAGCATCCAAGGGGCGAGAAGAGCTAAGCAGGAAGAGTACATTTGAGCCATTGTGCAGAGTCTCCCCCACCCCACCATTATTGCTCTTGTCTGCTTAATAACGGGATGTCACCTGGACTGTTCACCTTTAAGCTGGAGGCCCAGACATGCTTCCTCTATTTCATTATCCAGTGACCTCTCCCATCAGCAGCCTGTGGCTGTGAATTCTTTATCCCTGTGAACGTGGCTGCCATGTGTGATTCTGACGGAAGACGGCAAGAAGCCCTGGGCTGGGGCAGCAGGTGCAAGCTTCCAGGGAGCACGGTAGGTTTACATTTAATATTGTTGGGAAAGGTTTTATTTCATTTTTGCCCCGGAGGAGTTTGCAAAGAGTGAACATTTGGATTTGTCTGTGAGGGAGGAAACTCGCGATGACTTTCCACCTTTGCCTCGTCCGGAATTGCAGAACAGACTTAAGGGGGAATCAAGCCTGAGACATCAGTGAGGGCACAGGCACCCCCACTGAGCATTGTAGCCTCTAGACCTGCCAGGGGCTAACTCTGGGGTTTTGTGGTATGGTTTGTTAGAATGTTCTTTTCTTTCTTTCTTTCTCAATATTTTATTGAAGAGAAATTTATCCTTACTGAGCAGGCATTTCCGTTCCCTTGAGTTGGATTTGTAGCGCTGAGAGGATCGTCGTTAGAGCCACTTATTGGAATAGACGTCTTCAAACCCTTCCTCATCACAGACTGTAGCCCTTCGAGCTTTGCGTGTTCTCAGCACATCTGCAGCGCCAGAGCATGGCCTTGTTCTTCTGAGCTGTCTGCTAAAAAGACCAAACTCAAAGATGATGATTTTTGTCTCTCCCCGAACAAGGAGTCTCAGAGAGACTGTCGGCACTGACAAGCGAGGCAGACATTTACATTTGCAGAAACTTAATTTACGGAACTTAGGGATTCTTTAAACCTGGATACAAAACCCAACAAAATAAATTTCTGCACACGTAACTCAAGCCTGTGTTGGCATCAATAATCAATCACTGCGTTTCTTCCTGCTGAGCCTGGATGAGGCCTCGGCCTCATTCTTAACACCGTATTTCTGGTGGCTACTCTCAGGAAACAAAATATAAGCTTAAACACATTTACCATTTCTGGTTTTTTTTGAAGTTTATTTATTAGAGAGAGAGGGAGAGAGAGTGCCCGTGGGTGGGGGAGGGGCAGAGAGGAGAGAGAGAATCCCAAGCAGGTTCCACACTGTCAGCACAGAGCCTGACGAGGGGCACAGACCCACGAACCGTGAGATCATGACCTGAGCAGAGAACAAGAGTCAGAGGCTTCATGACCTGAGCCGCCCAGGCGCCCCCCCCTAGCTTAACCATTTCTGATTTAAGTAACTACTTTTGAGTAGACAGCATACTTTGAATAAAATGATAATAAGTGAGTATTTATTATGTGCCAGAGATTGTCCTAGGTATCTAACGTGAACTCATTTGTTTAATACAAACCACATGAGTCCAGACTTGCTTTGGATTATAGTTGCATTACCAGTGCTTCGGAAGAGTCTCAGGTATGCAGTGGGTGCTTAGTAAATCCTTGTTATTGAAATGAATTCTAAAAAACCTATTATTATTCTCATATGGCAGACCAGGAAACCGAGGCCCAGAGAGCTTTAGTAAGTTTCCTACACGATTCAGGACTGAAGCCGTGACTTGACACTGCTTTAGTATTTTGTTCATATTTTTAACCACATTACCCTACTGCTTCTCACGAATAATGTTTGGCATCTCTGTTCTTCTTTATTAATGTCCAATAAGCTGGTTATTCAGCCTCGTTGCTTCTCTTTATTATTCTTGATCCTATCCTTTTTGATGTTTTAGAGAGCTATTTGTCTCTGCAACAACAACAACAAAAAAGGGAAGAGCAGGAGTTGACATCCAGATGCTGATGGGGTTTCGACAGAAGACACAAGTGAGGGAGGCCAGGTGGGGACCACAGTCGGTGGGGGGTACATGCCCTCGGGGCAGCCGCTACTCAGCTCCGGCAATTGCAGCTGTAGGGAATCCAAGCCCACGTTGCCAAATCTTCTTTCAATAGATGTAGGAAATCTGAACCCTGCCTGTGAAAACGCCAAACGAAAATATCAGTGTGAAAAATCCCGTATGTAAAATGTTGGCAAGCAAGTCAATTAAAAAAAAAAAACAGAAATCAACAAAGCATGGCAAGTCCAATAAAATATCTCTGTGGGCTCCATCTAGCCAGGGGTCTGTAGTCCGCAGCCTGTGGGAGACACAGGAGTAGCAGTGGCTTTGGGTAACTGATCCTGCAGTTCTGGCTAAAACAAACAAGCAAACCATGACAAGTAGTTGTAACTACTTGTTAAGATTTCAGCATAGGTGTCTCGGGGAAATAGAACAGCAATAATGATAGTAGCTCAATATGTTCATATTTTTCAGCTCGGGTCTATAGATGCATTGGGATCTCCTCGAAAATCATTTTGACGGTTCAATTACCTGGTCGGTATTAAGCAGTAGGATTCAGGATCAGACCCTGATCTCCAATTCTCAAGCCGGTTTTCCTATAGCAACACAAACCCTGAGGGGGACGACCGAGTCCAACATTCCCAGCTCATCACAGGCCTCAGTTTTTACATCTCGTATGTCATCAAGAGGTAAAAAAAAAAAAAAAAAAAAAAAAATACAAAAACAAAAACAAAAACAAAAAACACTTATCCAGAGCTCATGCCCAATTTCTGATGAATGTTTAGAGAGGAGAGAAACAGGACGATCATTTGAGGATACTTGAATGATTGCTCAAGCACGTTATTCTTGGCAGATCGAGGTTGTTCATTTCCATGTGGTCCTCCCCAGATCATCTCTAATTACAAAAATACGCGCCTAGCAAAGGCTGGATAAATAATGTAATTGTGGCCTAATCATTGTGTACATTCCTAAACACTCTGCTAATGATGAGTGGGTTTGGGGTTTTGTTCTTCCAAGTGTAGCTGACTGCCAGCCAGAGCTGAAATGTGGCATGTTCCTCACGCTCCACAGAAACCATTTTAAATTAAGCAGATTTGAAAATCTTCACGTGGAGGGAGATGTTTCTGATTGCTAGGTTTGTGTGGGCCTCTCGAATGCCAGTTCTATGCAGGAAGGGCTGTTGGCATTTGATGCCTCTCTGCCGTGTTTTGTATTTGACAGCTGTTCTGGGGTGTCTTTTCCCAGCCACCGGCCTGGCTACTGTCATAAAGCCAATTGGAGTCGCAGGCAATTAATGTTATTTTCCTCAAGTGCTCCCGGAAACGCTTATGTCACGTGGCACTTCATGAAATCTGTGACCTTTTGGAAATAGAGGCACAAGAGAGCAAACAAGCTTGGCTGTGCGTGTACCGTGTTCCATTAAGTTACAAAGGATATGAAAACAGATTTTACTTGCTGCGTGCAGAGATCTCTGTGGAGCAGTTTATGTGTCGGGATTCTTAGAAATGAAGATATGTGCCCTCACCGAAACCCAGATACCCCATAAAAGGGTGGTAGGTATATTGAACAGCAGTGCACTAACATGTGTGCCGCAAAGTATTTGAGAAAATTTCTGAATCATAACACATTCAGGATGGGTCTCCGTAACTAGTACTTTACCCTAGTGCCACATTTTAGGAAGGATATTAACAAACTAAAAAACGAAAGGAGAAACCCTGAAATTTTAGGAAGGGTTGGGCTGTTTGGTCTAGAAACAGAAGATGGTAAGAACGGGATGGTAAGGGGGGGGTGGTAATTATCCTCCGGTAGGTACAGTGAACTCTCCAGGAGAAAGCCCCGTCTTTTCCCTGGGGTTTCTGGAGGGATTCCTCAGTTAAGAAGACCTAGAGCATAATAAATAAATACTTACTAAAATTTTTTTGAATGAGTTTAAAAAAAAATGAACGGGACCCATGCAACAAGATCTTCGTAAAGCGATGAGTACATTACAGAAGCTTTTATGTGCGATGGGTTGCTTTATGAGCTGTGCTTCCTGTTATCTGCTTAAGCCACGGCTGTAAACTGGTGGCCCGTGAAGCATCACTTACTTTTGGATGGATACTGTTTGCCCACTCAGTGTTTTCTTTAAGTTTGATGTTTAAAAAGAATAATAATTGAAATGACGGTGCGCTCTCGCTCTTGCCCTCTCCCTTTCTCTCCTACACACACACACACACACACACACACACACACACACACACACACTACTCTCCATCCTGCGTTTAACAGTCAAACCGAGATCAGAACCTACTGCTCCCATTCAATGAGGCATGTGTTTCTGGTTCTCCTGTTGTTTTAGGCTGGGCGCTGAAGCAGGTACCTGAAGGTAGCTGAGCGTGCCGCCCTTGGCTTAAGCAAGCAGAGGCGGGAGCTAACCACCTATAATGGGTATGGTAGAGGGGGTTCCTCTATTGAGGAGGAGAATAGGCCAGACTGCAACTCTTGAGAGAGGCCTTGGTGCAGTGATGAGCAACCATACCTCGTTCATCAGAGTGAAAACAGCACTTGTTTGGTTTCAGCCAACCCATGAGCAATTTCTTTGAACCCAACCAGTCCATCAGAAGGAGCACTGTCTCAGCCACAGAATTCCCGGGCCTGTGTGGTACAGAGGCGTCCTCGGGATTCCATCTCACACGGGCCAAGGTGATTAGCTAACCTACGTCTTCATTCCACTTTTGTCCCTCCCCTTTGTCGCTTACATGGGGTTCTGTCTAGGTGCGTGTGTGCATGCGCGTGCACGCCCTCAGCCACCCGCCCAGCCACCCCCCACACACACACACCCCTCCACCCCCCCACACCCCCCCAACCCCCCCCCCACACACACACCCCTCCAGGGTCAAACAACAGAGTTGTAGGGAGTGGGGGCGGGGGAACTCAAGAAAATGAGTTGTGTCACCAATTAGTGACATCGGTATCACCGAGAGCCAGAATCGAGCAGTGAGCTGGGGGCAAGGGCTTGTCTGAATTCGAAGGTTGCCATGGTTGTGCTAAATGCTAATCACTTTTCATCACACTGACTAATGGGTGTGCAATTTTTGGCTCAAGTCCTTTGCAGCTATTCCAGGCTGGCTCCTGCGAGAGCTGCAGAGTTCCGGCTCCAGCTGTGCCCCTGCCTCTCCGCTCCCTTCAAAGAACATGAATTATTCTTAGATGCAGTCCCCTGAAATGTAGAGGGTGATTCACAGGAGAGCTGGAGAGGCAGCAAAAGTCAAAAGACTAACCACCCGCCTAGGGGCCAAGGTCCAGTTGTTGATATACCTAATAAGGTCGAATTGGTACTAAAACGCCGTATTTAAGTGCCTTCGATATCTTACAGATGCTGCATGACCATATTGGAAAAAGCCAAATTGTCATATTACTCATTGGCAAATGGGACATTGTGAAGGTTTGGGGGTGAATGTAATCTGCATTCACCTAGCAAGGGCTGAATAAATGCCAGCAAGGCTGGAGAGGCCATTTGCCTGGAGGCCTGGTGTTTGGTTCAGCTGGGTTCAGAGGTTTGTGTTTGTGCCATCTCCCAGGTGGCACAAGCTGAGGGCAGGATGGTGTCCTTGGGCCACACATGTTTTGGTCCCAGAGTCAGTGTCCAATATGTCAGGCCATCAAGGCAGATGGTGAGCAGGACAATGTTTCTGAACTCTTGGAAAATAGACCCCTTGAGAGTCCAGCTAGGGAAATGCCTGAAATTGGAAAATAATGTGATAGAATATTTGAATTGCCACCAAAGACTCCGGCTGGGAAGAGTGCCACGTTGAAATGAGGAGACGGCTTGGCTGACTGGGATCTTTCAGCTCTACTTAGTAACTGCCTATCTGTGGGCTGGGTCCGGGACTCCCAGTACAGCCCCAGAGTGCCTGTTTTACGTCTCCCTCCCCAAACACTACACATCCACAAGCACTCACCCCAGAGAACGCTGGGGGCTGCACCTACAAAGTTGTAACATTGGCCCAAGAACAGAGGTCAGAGCCAATGGTCACTGGGTATTTCATCAGAGGGCCTGTAGGTGGCCATCAGAGTGTATGGCAAGGTAAATGAAATGTCATTTCTATTTAACTCAGTCTGCTTTTTCTCCATGCTGCCAGCTACTGACTTGGCCTCTAAGACAAGGTTGTTGTTGTTGTTGTTGTTGTTTTCTGTGATTCACCAGAACCTCTCTGAACCAGAAGACTTCTGTCCTTCCAGGTTAGCCTCATTGAGGCACTAAACTGAAAATTGGACTGTCTCTTGTCCATTCATATTCTAGTTCCCAGGGCAAAGTATCTGTTCTCCCCACACCCCTGCCCCCCACCCCACCTCAACATTATTTTCTGAGCTTTTCATGACTATTTCCTTGGCATATAGTCTACCTTTCTTTTTTTTTTTTTTTTTTTTTTTACTCTACCTGTTTTAAATACCTGCACATCTCTATTTTTCTCCCCTCTGGCTAATGGAGCATCCCTGGCAAATCTGAAGCTATGGGGACTTAGTGGTTCCAGGAGCAGCCTTCAACCAGTAACAGATAGGACACCAACAGAAAATACTCCAGCTTCTTTGCCCCTCAGTTGGGCAAAGAAGTTCATTAGTCCTCCCATATTTCCCCACTAAGATTTAGTCCCACTTGCCCACAGTGGTATCTGACATGATAACACATTGTTTTATGTGCTTCTTTCCTTTCCTATCTCACTTATTCCCCCCTTGATGTTTCCATACCTCCCAAAGACATTATTTACACCAGAATCCTCCACTCAGACTCTGCTTTAGGAGAATCCAAGCTAGGAGAGTGAGCCTCCATGCAGCAAGGAAGGTGAACATAGGAAAGGAGGTTAGTATTTGTTAACATTTAAAGATGGCCAGCATCTTTATGCCTGTATTTCTCACGGTGAAGTGTAACTTCCAAAGAAGACAAGGGGCCATAATTGTTCTTGTTCACCAGTGGGTGCCCATAAGGTAGACACATAATAACATTAAGTAGAACTCTCATAATAGTAGAATACTTTCTATGTATTAACTGGTTAATTTGTGCAAAGAAGCTCCAACCATTTCGATGGTGTAGCTCCATTGGTTGATGCCCTTTCTATGGGGCGGGGTGCTCCCACTGCTTCCTGATAGGCGAATACAGGACCAGTGGGGTCACAGAGGAGGGAAACTGACTTTTTCTGGAGAGCTAGTCTTTCATCTAGGTCTTGAATATTAGTAGGATTCCAATAGTTAGAAAAGAGGAGTGAGGTCAAGGCTGATAATTACTTCTGCATTCCAGAAGTGTGTACTTTAGTATCAGCTATGTGGCAGGGATTCTGCTTGGCATGGAGAAGTAGCAGTGAGCAAGGCAGACAAGGATCCTGCCTTCTCAAAAGTTTGGTTGAAGCTCTATCCACACTGCATTCAACGTGGAGTTGTACTAACTGTCCTGGAGGTAGACAGCAAAGAAATAAGAAAATATCTGAAACAAATCATTAAAGCGTGGTCACAGGGCAGTGACTCTCAGACTTCGATACGCATCTACATCATGTGGGGATCTTAGTTAAATGTGGATACTGAATCAGGTCTGGAGTCAAGCTTGAGATTCAACATCTCTAACCAGCTTCCAGATGATACTGATGCTGCTGGTCCTCAGGCTACACTGAGCAGCATGGTGATAGCCCACAGCCCACTGGTTCTCATCCCTGTCTGCCCAGTAGAGCTCCTTGAGGAGGTTTAAAAATGCCTAAACTCACTCCAGCAATTTTCATTGAATTTTACTGACAGGAGCCCGGATATTGGGAATTTTTTAAAAACAGCTTTGTTGAGGAGTAATTTATATACCATAAAATTCATCCATTTTATTCTACATTTTGAGTACAATTAAACGATTGTTAGTATGTCTACAGTTTCACCACCATCACCGCCATCCAGTTTTATAACACTTTCCATCTCCCAGAACATCCATTGTATACTTTTGCAGTCAATCCTTGTTCTCGCCCTCTGCCCCTAAGCAACCATTGTTCTACTTTCTTTCTCTATACATTTCTTTTGTCTGGCTATTTCATAGAAGTGAAATTATTCAATATATAGTCTTTGGTGCCTGGTCTTTTTCAGTTAGCATAATCTTTTTGAGGCTCATCGATGTTGTACATGCATCAGGACTTTATTCTTTTTTATTGCTTAATTGGTTCCGTTGTATGGATATACTGTGTGTTTTACCGGATGACTGGCATTAGAATTGTCTCCAGTTTTTGGTAAATAATTTTTTTTTAAATGCTCACCTACAAGTCTTTACACGGACATATATTTTCATTTCCTTTGGGACATCTAGAAGTGTATTTGCTAGATCGTACAGTAACTCTATGTTTAGCTTTTTAAGGAACTATCAAATTTCAGGGGAGGAAGATTTTTTTCTTTACCCTTCTAGGTTCTTCTGGCTGGTCTATTAATAAAATTAAAGACAGATTAACAGGAAGAAAACAAATTTAATTAGAGGCATATGGGAGCCCTATTAGAGTATAAGACACACAGTCAGGCACTTGGGGCTTATATGCATCCTGAGCTATGGAAAAGGAAGCAGGGGTCTGGTATTTCAAAGGGGAGGAAGACAATTTACAGGAAGATGGGAAGAGCAGATGTTTGATAAACAAATGGTTGTCATGCCATGCAGAGACAGGGGGACACAGAGAGGAATTTTATCTGAAAGCCCTGCCAGACTTCCCCCAGTTTACCACATCTGTCCCATACTCTTTGCAGCTATGCCTGGTGATAGCTATTTTCCTGGACCAGACCCTCTATCTAAATTTCTTTTAGGCAATGAAGGAGGAGGTAAAATGCTCTGAGTCTTTTGGGCCTTGGTCGATTTCAGTTCAAAATAATCCACATGCCAAAGTGCCACA
Source organism: Leopardus geoffroyi (assembly GCF_018350155.1). NCBI lineage: Eukaryota > Metazoa > Chordata > Mammalia > Carnivora > Felidae > Leopardus > Leopardus geoffroyi. The sequence continues at coordinate 34,573,046 of NC_059331.1, read as the reverse complement.
TTTTAAGGAAGCTCCTTCTAAACCCCTTCAAAACTGTTTTCCAAAGTGGCTGTACTCTTCTACATTCCCACTAGTGCTCTCTGCAATTCTGGCTTCTCTACATTCCCACCAACATTAGTTATTGTCTCTGTGATTATAGCCGTTATTGTGGGTGTGAAGTGGTATCACATTGTGGTTTTCATGTGCATTTTCCCGAGGCCTAATGATGTTGAGCATCTTTTCAAGGGTTTATCAGCCATTTATGCACCTTATTTGGTGAAATGTCTATTCCCATCTTTTGCCCATTTTTAACTTGGCTGTTTGTCTTCTTCTCACTGAGTTGTAAGAATTCCTTATACATTCTAGACACTCCTGTATCAGACATATAGTTCTGGAAATACCTCCTCCCAGTCTGTGGTTTGTCTTTTCATTTTTCTTAACAATATCTTTTGCAGCACAAAAGTTTTTCATTTTAATGAAGTCTGTTTTGTCAGGTTTTTAAAAAATAAGTTATGCTTTGGGTGTCATTTCTAAAAACTCTTTGACTAACCCAAGATCACAGAAATTTTCTTCTAAAAGTTCTGTAGTCCTCTTGCATTGAAGTTTGTGATCCATTTGAGTAAACTTTTGTGTATGGTGTGAGGTAGGCATCAAAATCCATCCTTTTGCATGTGGATATCCAATTATCCCAGCAAGATTTGTTGAAAAAAATATTCTTTTCCCATTGGTTTATCTCTCTACCTTTGTCTAAAGTCAGTTGAGCATACATGTAACAGTTTACTTCTAGACTCTCAATTCCGTTCTTTGTATCTATCTACCTACCCAGAGCCACACTGCCTTGGGATTTTATTGTAATTTGGGTTTCTAAAAGGTCCCCAGGTAACTCTAGTGGGAAGCAAAGTTTGGGTATCATTATGATAAGGAATAATTGGAGGGATGGGGTGAGGAGGCCACTTTTGATAAGGTGGTCAGGGGAAGGCCTTTTATTCAAAAGATGAGGAAAAATCAGTTATGAGACGAGTTGGGGAAAGAGTACACATGAGCTGTCATCCAGGAGGCACTTTGCCAGGCTAGGCTGGGTATGTTTGCAGTCTGGCTAAGGGAAGTTGGGTGGCCATTCTAATGTAGGAGGTCCCGGCCCTTGGAGCCTTAAGTACCACCCTCTGCAATCAGCCAACACTTCATTCCCCCATTGATTTTCACATCAGGGTAGGTGTAAGCTTCCTTTAGTTACTCAAGGGTATAGCACAGGCTATACCACAGGATAAGCCAAGCATTCATTCACTCATTCATTCATTTTTTTAAAGTTTATTTATTTTGAGAGAGAGAGAGAGAGAGTGCATGCTGAGGAGGGACAGAGAGAGAGGGAGACAGAGAGAATCCCAAGCAGACTCTGCACTGGTAGTGTAGAGCCCAGCAAGGGGCACAAACTCACAAACCGTGAAATCATGACCTGAGCCAAAACCAAGAGTCAGATGCTCACCTGACTGAGCCACCCAGGCACCCCTCATTTATTCATTTAATAAATATTTGTGGAGTGTTTTCTGTATGCAGAGTAGTATACTAAGCCTTAGGGATATAATGATGAATGAAACACAGTCTTTGCTTCATGGATTTGATAGAGCACCTCCCTAGAGCATCAGTTAAACACACACACACACACACACACACACACACACACACAGAGCTGTAAGATTTAAATGCATTGTTGCCAGAGGAAGACATTTGCACACACTCTCTATATAACTGTTGGGTTCCTTTACTACCTTTAAGAGACTGAACTAGATATAGGTGCTCTCAAAAGGATTAAGTATAATGGCATGCCAGTTCCAACATCCCATTTTCTGACTGCGTCATATGCATCCGCATCCTAGTTATCAATTTATTTTCTCTCAGCTTCTAATCCTCACTTTCTTTGCACTGCTTTGACTCAACCAGTACTGGACCCTTTGCTGGCTGACAGAATGCCGGTTTTTGTCAAAAGACGACACTGAAATGATCCTGCAAGGCTCTAGAGGCAGGAGGATGCTTCCCTTCAGGGTTCGGTATTCTATTTGTTATTCAATGTGAAAGCTGAGTCCTCTGGAAGGGGCCAGCTCCACTGGTGCCCTCAGGCCCTGATCTCACCACTCCTGGCCCAAACATGACCATGGCAGGCCACTTCTAGAGACTTCTAGCAGTGTGCCGTCTGGCAAGTTTCTCCGGGCTCTGTAGTAGCCGCACCCTCTTCAGAGATCTGAAGCCTGCCTCACAGGAGGAGACTTGGGTCCTTTGTGCCCCATGCCCCGTCTTCAGCCTACAGGGAGGAGTTGTTCTTTTGCTTGGGATTTCACTTGGGATCAGCCACCTTCTTCTAGTTCACAGTTATTTATGTTAAAATTTCTCTGTTCAATTAGCCAGTGATGTTTCTATCTTCCCACTGGTCCCTGCTTGAGCTAGCCCAGAGTTATGAAAACAGTTCAGTCCCATTTGTTCAGTTCAGTCTGCCCAAGCAGAGAGATATATTGGATGGCTCCTTCAAAATGGAAAGAAAAGGGACGGGGGGTGGAAAGATTGGCTCACTTCCTGAAGCCCCGGAATAATCTCACAGCCCCACGTCGTACAAGGAGCCCACGACGAGTCAACATTTCCCCAGGCTTTGCACCACTGACACTCAGTGACAGTAGTGGATAAAAACTGATGCTGCCATTCCAAAGAGCTGATTTCATTTTTCTCCCAGCTCAGGTTTGCTTCAAGGTTGAGGCATTTGTTGGGATGGATAGGAGGGGATCCAGAGCAGCGTCTTAGCCCCTGGGGCTTGGACACAGAAAAGCGCTCCTAATAAAGTTAGTGGTGTGGTGGCGCTGCTCGCCCCCGAGCTGTTCCGTGGACCTGGTGTGATGCAGAAGGGACAGTTTGCAGGTATGCAGCCTTTTAAATGTGTAGATCCCTCCTTCTTGCCTATTTGCGAAAGAAGCAATACTCCACAGTGGTGAAACACACAGTCTCTAGAGCCTGGCTCCTTAGCTAAATGCTGGCTCAGCCACTTTCTGTGTGATCTTGGCCAAATCAGTGAACATGCCTCAGTTTCCTCGTCTTTAAAATGGGGACAAAGTAGTACCCGTATCATAAAAGTTTATTGTGAAGATTGAATGAGTTAATACATATAAAGGGCTTAGATGAGCACCTGGCACATTGTATGGGCTTTAAGTTTTAGCTGCCGTGCCGCCACGGCGGTGGAGGGTAAATGCTAGAAGGGAATGCAGTAAGAAGAAGAAATGCTGTGAACATTTATTAAGTATTGTGTTTTAAATATTGTATTAAATATTAAATATTTCCTGGAGTTACTGGCCAGAGCTCATTAGATCTTCTAATATAAAACTCTTCCCGTTTTACAGGTGAGGACGCTGAGGTTTAGACAGGTTAAGTCCCACATCATAGTTAGCCAATGGCAGAATCCAGTTTTTCAGCATGTCTGCGATTACTGGGTAGTTGCCATGCTTCCGCGTCACAAATTTTCTCTTCCCCGCTGATCTTTCCAGCCTTAGGTCACATCAAGCTCTTGCAAGTTCTCTGCACCTACGCTACAGCAGGCCCCTGTCAGTCCCTGATCGTGCTTAGTCCTGCCTCAGGACCTTGGTCCATGCTGATCCCTTTACCTGGGAATTTTCTTTTCCACCTCTTTACCTAAGTAACTTCTTCCCCAAACAGGCTGTTTATTTTGATGTAATCCATTCACAATGCTAGAGTGGCTGCTTCCCAGTCCAGGTGCACTGGTGTGGACTGGTGTGGCTGACAGAAGGCATGCCTTTTTCTACTTCTTACAAGTTTCCCTGTGAGCCTGGGAGTCCACAGAGCTAAGACACCGGAGCCGGAACCTTTTACTTGTTCACAAGGCTCCAAATGGCCTGGCAGCGATCACACCTCCCTGGCTACGTTCATTCTCCTGTGATGAGGTCTTATCACATCGTGGGCTTGGCCTTTAGAGTATTTGCCACTCTTGTAATTTTTCCAACTCGTTACTATTTGAAAAATCAAGTACATGGAAAAATCGAGAGAACGGTACAACGGACACACTCGTGCTACCTAGATTCAACGATCGTTAACATTTAGAATCCGCTTTAGTATCTGTACACCTATTTATCTTTCATTAAAATTTTATCAAAGTATAGCATTTACAGAAAAATTCATGAAGTATACGTGTACACAGACTGGTGAAGTTCACAAAGTGAACGCACCTGACCCTCCTCTGGATATATTCTCTGCCCAGGACGGGAATCTACAGGATGAAGGGATAGGCACATTGAGTGCTCAGGCCGCTTGTGAGTACTTGGAGTCCCCAGCGTTCTGCCCAAATGGCCGCAAGACTACTGCCAGGCCCTGCCTGGGGCTCCTCTCCAGGTCGCTTTCCCAAGACCGCAATCCCTAAGCCCTGCTGGAGGTCTAGTGGTGACTTCCCTGTAGTGGAGGGCAGAGCTTAGACATACAGGCTGGGTGTCCATACACCCAGCAAGATGACGCAAGATCCCCTCCCTGTGGATGGAGCCGTGCTGGGGGCTTCCCTTCTTCTCCGGTCCCAGGTCCCACAGATGGTACAGGCAGGCCTGCTCCTTGAACTCTCAACATGTAGGAGACATTCTATTCCCTTTATTTGTTTGTTCTATGGTTCATTCCTTCATCCATCCGGCAAATATTTATTGAGCGCTAACTGTACCAGTCCCTTGGACCCAGGTAGTTTACGTAGGAAACAGCTAGAAGCATTACAGGCAGAGCAGAGATGTAGATCCAGGCAGTCTGGCTTCGGATCCACGTTTGGCCACCATGCTGTTATTGTAGAATATTGGACCACAGCCAGTGAGAAACATGGATAAAAAATAAGGCGTTCGTTATTCTCTTTTATCTTTGTTTATCTCCATCCCTTCCCCGAGCTAGTTGTGAACTGATAGAGGGACTAGGCATGTGCATAAGAAAAAACCTACTAATAGAACAAGATTCAGGTCGAATGTTGGTGGGCACCCACGTGGAAAGAATCACCAGACAGCAGAAATCAGGGTGGGGAGGCTGGAGAATCTGGATGGATGGGGCTTAGGGAGTTTGAAAGGAGGTAGGGATATAAGGAGCAGCAGAGAAAAGCAAGGAGGAAGCTGCTTAGCAGAGAGGGCACATCAGCACTTCCAGATGGCCCAGCACCCCCTGGATGGTGCCTGTTGTGAATGCTGACCCAAGCTCCACTCAGCTGGTAGAACTCCTGTCAGCCTCCACTTCTGTTCTCCAAGATAGTAGCAGAACCCTGAATGTCTCCCCTGCTTCTTTAGCCCCTGTGAGTTCCCAGAAGGGATTGTTTCCCGTATTTCCTTAAGGGGGTCGTTAGGGAAGAAAAGCTGTCATCCCTTGGGCCTTGAACCATTGGCTTCTACCACAGACCTCTTCCACGCTCTGTGACTCCGCATATATACACAGCCTTACCAAGGTTGCAGCCCTTTCTGTGACCCTTTTGAATAAACATGTCACCATTCTGTGAGTGGGAGATTCTTCAGCTGGTCCCCTCTCTTCCAGCTCTGCAGGCTGCAAGAGGAGGTAAATGCAGAGGAATACAGGCACTTCTTGAAAGTTCCTATTCCACCACTTCCCTCTGCGAAAGACCTAGGTTAGTAATTGTTTTGGCTGCCCGAAGACAATGCAAAGATGGCACAGGCTTTTACGAAAAACAGTGAAACGCAAAAATAGCATTCAGCATTTGCTTCGTGGTGAGCTCTTATGGAGCCAGCACTCACCCAGCACACGGAGAGTGGCCCCGCGGAGTTCCTTCCCCAGGAACTACCCTCAGCACCTTGGCATCAAACTGTCTAGCTTCGAACAGTGTCTGTGAGCATCTGTGCTTTATCTCGATTTATTTTGTGCATCCCTTTGCAAGATATGTCCTAAGGGATATGTGCTAAACTATCAGAAAATCCTAAGAGAGGTTATTGTTTGGGTCTGGGAGTGCTCAAAAATTTTCCATGTAAATTAACGGTGATTGCTTCTTTGCTTTACTCCATTTCTGCTCATGAAAGTTTTCATAGGAACACTCTACTTCGGGACAGCAGGGGAAACCTGTACTTAGAATTATTTCCTCCAGGGGGCACCTGTGGCTCAGTCAGTTAAGTGTCCCTCTCTTGGTTTCAGCTCAGGTCATGATCTCATGGTTCATGGGTTCACGTCCCATGTCAGGCTCCCACGCTGACCATACAGAGCCTGCTTGGGATTCTTTCTCTCCTCCTTCTACCCTTCCCCTTCTCTCTCTCTCTTTCTCTCTCTCTGTCTCTCTCAAAATAAATACATATTTAAAAAAAAAAAAAAGAATTATTTCCTCCAGTTTTAGCTGTGAGTCAAAACTGTTTTTATCTGGGCCCCTGTAATTGGCCCAGAAGAACCCACGGCCCACATCACTTGTGCAGTCCAACCTGTTAATGGAAAAATGACTCTAAGAACAAAGAATTCGAGAGGAACAAACTGCTCCCTTTTAACCATACCTAATCACTCCCTTCTAGTAAATAGACTAGAACAATCTTTTCGTTAAGTATATGCTTTAAAGTCTTTCTTATCTGTGTAATTCTCCTATGCGTCAGCACCAGAAGCTATAGGTCCCACACATATCCACATCCCTCCATATTCACCACATCCCTCCACGCCTTCCAACTCCCAGTACCTCATGACTCCCGCTCCCCCCCCCCAACCCTGGGGATTTCTCTAGTCCTCAAAGCAGGGTGGCCTCCAAGCAGCAGGCTGGAAATGCACCGTCCCCCCCACTAACCCTCAACAGTTTCTGGTGGGAGTTGGTGATAAATGAATACCCCAGCTCTGTGTCCCCACGGGGGATGGCTCTGAGACACACAGTCTAAGTTAACTCCAGAGCTCCCCCAGAGGAATTAGGCCTCCCTTCCTCATGGCAGTCACAGTTTGAATAACACTCACTTTATTCCCTTCCTTCCCTCCTCCTCTTCCTAAATTACCTCCCCAAGTACATTGTTCTCACTCAGAGCCTTGTCTCAGGGTCTAGTTTGGGGATCCCAAACCTGGAACCTTTCTTCACCTTTTTTATGCTAAAGAACAAAGGCGTTCCAACCTCAAGAAGATCCTTTTAAACAGGAGAGAAAGCAAGGAAACTGTTTTCCCTTTGAGCAACTGTTGGGGAATTCTGCTTGCTTTAATTCGGAGCTAATTGCCCATAAATGTGTTTAAATTGTTACCAAGTCAAGGCCCTTTTAGTTTTAAGTAATATAAACCCACCTAAGCGAGATTAAGTTTTTGAAAGGAGGGATGAGGGCCCTTATCATGAGGACACTGAAGTGTCTCTCAAGGCCAGGAATGCACTTTGGGCAAGAGAGGCACTGGAACCAAGAAGTGGACAGCCATCTTCCTTTTCTTCTGTGGCCATAAGTTCTCTTCTTTTTACTTCATTTTGTACATTGCTTCTTCTCTATTGAGTGACTTTTCCCCCCACTTCATATGAATGGATAACATGGTCACAGGATAACCTTTGAGTTTCAAATTTTCGGTTCTACCATAGACCCAATTCAGAACTTCAGGGAGAGAGCCCTGATTGGCCCACCTTGCGTCAGATGTCTTTTCTGACCCAAGCAGCAGCTGTACGAAGGCTAGGTCTGCTAACACCCACCTGCTGGACTATGTGCTTCTAGGGAAATCAAAGAAGAGAGCCGATGCCTGGAGATACCCGCAAAGAGTTGGCAATTACATAAGTTTGAAAGCAGAGAAACGTAAGAAATGTTTTTGTTTTCTCTTTTTTTAATTAAAAAACATGGTTTCTCTTCCTTTGGGGATGGCCTGATTGGACATTTCAGAAATGCTACCTAATTCCAAGACAGCAAGTTTCTGTATATACTATGTAGTGTGCCAAATGCCCCTTCTCATTAATAGCAAGTCAATGTTCACTCAGCTAACCAATGATTTTTACAGCCATTGAGTTGGAAAAAAATATCATGTTTTCTAAAGGGCTTTTATCTGGAGAAAAAAGCAAAAATGTGGGATTTATCTGTTGCCTGTCATTGGACCCGCAAACATTCCATCTCCAATGCCCAGTGCCTGTGTATAGAGGGCAGGAATGCTGCCCCACTTTGGATGACCTTGGGGGTTGAATTTATAATATGTATTATTTTTTACTTCAAGCAACCTGGGTAGAATGCCAACTCTGCTACTTGCTAGCTATTTAACCTCTGAAAACCTTAGATATAGATATAGATATAGATATAGATATAGATATAGATATAGATATAAATTGTTATACATATAGATATAAATTGTTATACATATAGATATAAATTGATAAAGCGTTAATGGAAAAAGGCCCAGCACATTGGAAGGGGGGTTATAATATGGGTGCAGCACATGTTAACTTCCGATGTTGTTGTTGTTATTAATTCACTATCCGTGGCCCGTTTCTCATTAGCTACAATCAGTGCAAACCCAGATGGGGGTAAGTAAAGTGGTTAAAATCATGAGTTCTAGAGTTTCAGTGACTGGGTCAGATTCTAGTTCAGACATTTATTAGCTGTGTGTCAGCTTCTCTCTGCCTCAATTTTCTGATCTGTAAAATGGGAATCAGTCATCACATTCGCTATCTCTTATAGTTAGGATTAGATGAGAAGAGTTCAGGACAATGCCTGGCACAAAGGAAGCAGAACTCAGCACACAAGAGCCAGCGTTTATGTTAGTATGATCAGTACTCACAGTTGTGGGCAATGTGCTTGTGGGAAATCTGCTCTCTGGGCTGCAGGTGAGATGGTGATCTTTATAGAAATGCATATAGTTGCTTTTGATTCACATGTGATGTGACCCTGGCCCTATCTCAGCCACAAGGATATCCCAATAGAATTTGATAAACATTCCAGTTGTTAGTAGTGAAGCTTAGTGTCACAAATCGTATTTCTTCCTCAAGGCAAAAATAAGCCTGCTCTGAATATGAGGCCACTGGGCCTAGGCCAAATTTGCTACTTCAGTATAAAATATTTCAGGTGAACATATTCATGAATATATATTTCAGCCCAGGTTTACTGGTCAGAGGTGGTATGAGAATCACTCATTCAGAGATGTCTATTTTCATGCATTAAGCAAGCCATAACTTTAATTACTAGCCTGTCTGCCTGTTGTGAATTGAATTCACATTTATTTTTATGATTCTGATTCTGATCCTGACACTGGGGGCAGAGCCCCGGGCAGGGCAGCGTGTAGTTTCTGGGGCATCTGCCGTCTGGGTGATTCTGATGCTCACTCAGGTGCGAGAACCCCAGGGATAATGGACAATGGGGTGAACTTGAGAGTCAGTCCAGTAGGTTTTGAATCCCAATGCTATCATTCATTAACTGTGTGAACACCATGTCTTTGCGCCTTCATTTATAAAACAGGGACAATAATAGTTCCTTTTCATCAGATTCTTGTGACATTTAAATGAGATAATAAATGTGAAGCACTTAGAACAGTATCTTCAGGGTGCCTGGGTGGCTTAGTTGGTTAAGCATCCAACTCCTGATTTTAGCTCAGGTCATGATCCCAGGGTCCTAAGATCAAGCCCTGTGATGGGGGCTCCATGATGGGCATAGAGTCTGCTTAAGATTCTCTCTCTGTCCTTCTATTACTCTCTCTCTCTCTCTCAAAAAAAAAAAAAAAAAAAAGACAGTATCTTGGACATAATCATAATTGATACTCAAAAAGCATCTATTTGAATAACTAGAATCTTCCCATTCACAAATGAGAAAACGGAGATCAGGGGATGATTGGTCAAGAAGGTTCTATTGACAGAAGTGAGGTTTAAGTGAGGATTCATGATGCCACAGTCTTTGAAAATTGAGCAAGCTGTATCAGGAAGGGTGGAGACGAGGGACATACCTCCAGAAGAATGGCTAAGTTCAGTTTTCAAGAATTTTCTAAGTGATTTGATTCAGTGAAAACAACTGTTGACTTGGGAACCTGCCGAAAGAGGAGTCTGGCTTAAAGCATTGCTTCTTATGTAATTCTTGTCCCCACCAGCCGCTGCTCAGTGAACCCCTTCCGAGAGCCACAGTGCACCTGGGAGCCTGAGAGCAATAAAGAGTCCCTGTGCTCGGCTCACACAGCAATATAATTTTTCAAGTTTCTCCTCTAACCTTTGAAACCTCTTAGAAAAACAGGTGAGGGGCCCGAAAGACAAGCAAACATGGGAGTAATAGGGGACTCTGTCTCCTAGAGCCCCCTTGAGGATTAAATGAGATAATGTATCCAGAGTGTGTCTAAGTACAGTGACTGGCAATTAGTAAGGAGTCAATATGTGTAGCTATCCGTAGAAGAAAGCAGTTCAGAGCAGCCAGAGAAAAATATCCTTGTCTCTCAGAAAAAGCTTATTTCATTCTCCTTGAGCAGATGGAATTCTTTTAAACAGGCAAAGTCAGCATGCATTATGTGTCCCTGTATGATTGCAGGGCAATCCCTGGTGCCTGTCCCCACCGTTTTATGGAGGTCAGACTGCCATTAACTCAAGGGCTGACCAGCAGGGTATTAAAAGTGCCAGGACACTCACCTTAATGGTGGGATCCTGAGATTTTAGTGGGTTTAATGAAATAAATTAAATGAATTACAACCATTCAGGAGGTTTCGTCTTTTTTAGTAACCAAATCCACATTTGCTGCGGCATCCCCTTCGGTGCGGTTTCTGCTGTCTACACTGCGGTTGGGAGTTTTTCTCTAGAGCCCTCTCGGCAAGCCAGTGTCTGGTGTTTACAAGGAAGGAATTCTCAGACCTGTGTTCAAGTCCTATCGGCAACTTACTGGCTGTGTGCCCTGCGGCATGACGCTTGACCTTCCCCTCATAATTTTATTGTCACAAAAATGAAGATCGTGATAATGGCCCCTCCCTCAGGCTTGTCGGAAGTAATAAAACGAGAAATAGGAGATTTCTCACAGTGCCTACCTCTTCGCAAACACTTTGTAAAAGGCAACCGTTGTTAGTATTTTAATTGGTATTGCTATTTCTGCTACTGCTGCCATGCAATTTAGATTTTCTTACAGACGCAGAAATGGGTAAAATGGGGATAATAATAAGATCCGCTATTTACAGTTACTCTGAAGAACTCTCTAGATGGGCACTGTGTTGAGCTCCTTAAAGGAACGTCGATTGTAAACAATAGCTAATATGACCTTCTCATTGATACCATTTTTTACACATTTGGCCCTGGACAAATGGACAAAGGACAGGGCCCGTATCTAGGTTGAAATACAAGGATCAGGTGGAAAACTCCCACTATCAGGGCCCTCGTGAATAGTAATGGCTGTTGGCTGAGCCAGAACATAAAGTTTTTCAGGGCATAAAGTTATCTTTGCCTTCTAGCTTAATTTGATGGATTGTGTTAAAGGGGTTGGTATTGTCACACTGGGGAAAAAAAATCATCAGAGTGTGCTAAGAAAAGGATATTTGGGGCAGGTTAGAGCACAAGCAATGCCTCCCCCACATAACCCTTATTGTGCAGCTACTCCTTATCCGTCCTGCCAGGAGCACCATAAATCACCTCTAAATTGACTATTATGTCATCATCGGGCATCGGATGACAGATAATCTGGGCAACCTCATGGATTCCAGGGAGATGGTTTTCTGGCTCGTGTCAACTCAAACAAAAGTACTTAGGAGCAGTGCTGAATTTATGCCCATCTTTTGAATCACTCTCCTCTTTTTTATTTTTTTTTTTAATGCAATAAACAGTCAGGGAAAGTTAGTTCCTGTGTCCTGGTATAATGGTGGTGGATGACAAGGTGGGTGCCTGATAGAGAGATGCTTGTCATTGTTTTAGATTCTATTTGAAACTACATGCAGGGAGGTAAGAACTTCGCCTGCCCAAGAATCTATGCTGTAGCGTAGATGCTGATGGGGACAACCAAGGAGTAAGGAGAATACAGAAATGAGTAGCCAGTGGCCCATCCCGGGCCATGAAGAATGATCATGCCAGATTTCAAGAGTGAGCCTCTCATGAGAGGCAGCCAGTCCATCTAATCCTAAACCAGTGGGGAGTACACAGTTATCCAGGGGTGGTGCTATGTACTTTTTATGAATTATGCATCTTAAACAAACTTGCATGAACCCAAGCACTCCAGTGGAAGCCTTTTATCCAGAAGGAGGCCACAAGAGAGCCCAGTTATGGATCTCTGCGATGGTTTCCAAATGTTGTATTTCATCACTCACGTCAGGCAGAGTGCTGGCTGTGATCCACTCCTATTCATATGCACATGGCCATATTTCAGCTTTATTTCATCATGGAACTTTCAAATGACTGCTTTCCTTGAAATGAAAATTACTAGGTTCACCACTTTCTTGACTTAGGGGCTACAAGCAGGACTTGGCAATGCCCCATGGGCTCCTGAGTGCCATTGGTGCCCAAGACATAGATTCCAAAGACAAAAGGACAGAGAAAGGATGAGAAGTTCCATACTGTTCCAGAAGAATACAGTGGTGGAGAGAAGCAACAGGAAGGAAGACATGTATTTGGAGAATAGTACATGCTCTCCAGAGATACATAAGGTGTTCATGTCAGGAGCCCCTCACCTCAGCACAAGACCATGGGTTTCAGCGATGGAGAAATTCAAGTGTCATGAGTAACACACAGGACTAGGAATCAAGATACGTGGACCTAGAATACCGTCACCTGCTGAACACCCAATAATCAGTAGCTGAAATAAATTTGATGGGGGGGGGGCGTTGAACTGAGTAGTCAGTATGCAGCAAATGTGTTTAGGTTTGCGTGTGCATTGTCCCTTTTAATCTCCTTAGCCACTGTGAGACAGGCAGTGCGGTGTTTTTCCATTTCGTAAATAAGGAAAGTGAGGCTCAGAAGAGGCTAAGCGATTTTTTTTTTTTCAGGGTCAGATAGCCAGGAAGTAACACAACTGTGATTTGGACCCAGGCAATTCTTTTGTTAGCCCTCTTCAAGAGTATGCCATATTGTCTAGCACAGGTCCCATCATGTGTCGATGGGTGACCATAATCCATGCCTTACCCACCTCACAAGGGCACTTCTAGGTTCAACAGAAGAAGGAGTGTGGCTGAAAGCAAGAAGCGAAGTGCTGTCAGGGGGAAGGGCAGCTTCCTAAATCCAGCCTATAATCATGGTTAATGAGGGTAGGCTTCCGGAGCAGATGTCTGGGCATGGATTCAAGTGTTAGTCCTGCCACTTCCTAGCTATGTGACCTTGGGCAAATTCTTAAGCTTCCCTCAGCCTCACTTACCCCATTTGTAAACTGGGGATAATAATGGTCCCTACCTCATAGGGGTTTTTTGAGGCTTAAATGAGATAATGCCAGTATAGTGGTAAGCACAGGGCCTTGGACATGGGCAGCATTCAGGCATGAGTAACTTCTATTAGTATTATTTTCCCGACCCTATGAGTTCGTTCTCTCCAAGTGGTGGCTAGGCTCTGGTTTAAAAAAACCAAGAGCTAGGGGCGCCTGGGTGGCTCGGTCTGTTGAGCGTCCGACTTCGGCTGAGGTCGTGATCTCACGGTCCGTGAGTTTGAGCCCCGCGTCGGGCTCTGTGCTGACAGCTCAGAGCCTGGAGCCCGTTTCAGATTCTGTGTCTCCCTCTCTCTCTCTGCCCCTCCCCTGTTCATGCTCTGTCTCTCTCTGTCTCAAAAATAAATAAACGTTAAAAAAAATTAAAATAAAAAAAACAAGAGCTAGGGGCACCTGAGTGGCTCAGCCGGTTGAGCGTCTGACTTGGGCTTGCTCACATCTTGATCTCGGGCATCAGCCTGTCAGCACAGAGCCCACTTGGATCCTCTGCCCCCCTCTTTCTGCCACTCCCTGCTTGCACTCTCTCAAAAATAAACAAACACTTAAAAAAAAAAAAACAAACAAGAGCTAGAGTTTCCCAAACCCGTCTCTGAGCAGCTGATGGGCCACAGCCCCTTTGATTACATCTCTAGACAGTGGAGTAGCCTGCCTGGGAATTGACAGAGACCCCCACGGGCTGTCTTGATGGCCAGAGTGACAAGGAGCAATGGCTGGTTTGCTGTAATCATCATGAGAGCAAAGTCTCACCTGTACTGGAGTCACCCAGTCGACGGTCTTCATTGTCTAAGTACCTTTGTAATTTAAGTCTTTGTAGGACTGTCCTTCCTGTCTGACTAAAACCAGTTAGTTGCCCCTTTCCTTGCTGGAAGAATTCGACACCCCATTTCACGCACCATATTTAAGGGACTATTGCTAACAGCTATGCTTCATTAGAAAAATAAATCCACTTTGTGTTTTCATTTTGGCCCTTGTTTTTTTTTTTTTTTTTCCTTTTTAATGATTAAAAGTCTAATTATTTATAGTTCAAAAGAATGTGTTAAAATATTGGACCTGTGTGACCTAATTAAGGAATATATTCCTTCTAGAGTCACCCAAAATATAGTTCTGTGCTCAGTCATTTAATAAAATATTTAGAGACCACCGACTATATGTCAGATGTTTGGTACATTGATTGATTATTACATTAGCCCTGGCATCAAGGTGCTTCCTGTCTTGTTGGATAAACATATTTTGGTGACATTTTTGGCCTGAATTTTTTGTCTGGTTGTTCCTGTCCCATCTTAACTTCCAAGCAGTTGCCAGAATGAGCTCTCTAGGGCCTTGCTTCCACATTCAGTGGCTTTATGTTGACTGTTAAAGGGAAAAAGCCTAACTTCTTGGTGTGTTATGGGAGATTCTGTACCATCTAGCCCCTTGTACCAGCCCTAATCCCTCTTCTAGCCAGCGTGAGCAGGGTGCAGTTCCCTTGGCATGTTCATCTTCTGGGGGAGCTCTTAGACTCCATAACCTACATGTGCCCGAATATGCTTGTTACCTTCCCATGAGTCCTTCATGCTGAAAGTCCTGGCCCTTAGGGACGCCACCTCCCTGAAACTCTCACTGGACTCTAAAGACTTCTATCACTTGATTGTAATTTTTTATTATGTATGCGTTTTGTATTTGCCTTTCTTACTACATCTAGTGCCAGATATACAAGAGAAGGGGAATAGATGAATTAAATAAATAAATAAGTAAATAAATAAATAAAATATAAAACTCATCATCTAAAACCACAAATTACTACCCCTGGCACTCTGATAGTGACACTAAGGATGAGAATCCTTTTCCATTCCTTCAAATAAGCTAATGAAGTGAATTGGGCAAGATCAGGCGTTAACAGTGGCAGAGTCTGGACTGGAGACTCAAAAGTCCACGTGTGAAGCTGGAGAGTCTTTGACCTTCATCATCTGACCTTGCTTTTGGAGAGGTAAGGCGTGACATGAAACCCGAACCCATTGACTATTTGTGAAGGATATCACCTATTTGAGAATATGGGCTTTTCAGAAGGCTTCATACATAGGCATTTGGTACCGAAAGTGACGTTTTCAAACCCTTGTCACTGTGAAGTATAAAATCGTAGAAAAACGCTAATCCTGGCAGTAGAAAACCTGACTTTGATTTTTCCCTTTCCTCGTATCCATGTTTGATATTGCACAAGTTTTTATGAGTATGCTCTTCAGTTTCTCAATTTTGCAAACTATGGGGAATTAGACCTAATTATTTTCATCTAATGTTGCCTCAAGTTTTAAAGGCTTATTTATGAGTGTATTTGAATGTATGAATGTGTCTATTCAACATGAGGACATATTCTATGCCAAGACCTGTATCAGCTCTTAGGGGAAGACGTGACAATGTGGGCAGACTCATTCATGACACTTCTGTGGAACTTACACCTATATTTAGTGACATCCTATGATTTAAACCTTCCAGAAAGCTGAGTTTAGAAGGTTAAGAGAGACTTATAGTCTCTATTCAGCTAGGCAAATACATATTTAATTGCTAACACATACTCCAACAAAAATGTCCAAATTGGGTGATTTTTTTAAAGTACAAAGAATAAAAGGCTTTGGTTTGACCCTTGGCAACCCCCCTCAATCATTCCTTTGATCAGAATTTTCCCAGAGGGACTCTGTCAACTTCTCAGAATGTCTTCCTTCGCTCTAACCTCCCTCCATGCCAATGAAGCGCGGGCCCCCTGTCAGGCACTCAGCTTTGGAAAGCGTGCTTAAATTACTCAATTATTAATTATCACTGTGCCAGCCTGCCTGTTTCCAACTGCATTGTCCTTTTCAATGTTTTAACTTGCTTTTGGATCTTTGGGGGAAAGGACATCAAGATGGAGAGACAGGCAGAGCTCGCCTGTTGCTTGCAAATTAAACAGCATATAGTTGTTTCTGGCCCATCCTGCACTTCCTTTCGTTTAGGAAGGAGAAAATTGTTTAAAAACTCCATTTGTCTCTCTCTCTCTCTCTCTCTCTCTCCCTTATTTTTTATTTATTTATTTATTATTTTTTTTTTTTTGCCTTTCTCTCCTGATGGAGAAGGGCAGTGGACTCAAGCATGTATTTCCCACCTCAGTCTGTGCGATTTCTGAGGGTTCTCATTTTGATTTTTTTTTTCAGAAACAGGGACATATGTCTTGTCTATTTATTATATAGCCTCTGAATAGCAACACACGTGTCTCCAATTTAAGGTGATCTCTACAGTCTTACCTGTAAGATTGCCATCCTTCCATTTGTATTCATGTTGTAATTAGCTGCTTTTATTTTTATGTGTGCATTTTTGCAGCACAGGAGAACTCTCTACTGAAATGAGTAGTTGAGCAAATGTGGTGGTTTATGGTCATACAAAACATCTGATGCATACGTTCAACCATAACACGATGGTGTAGTTCTTTGAAAGGCTTCAGCAAAAAGCAAAACCCGTGCATGGCAAGTTATTTCGGTGCAGGATAAAACTTGTCTCCAAGTCTCTAATCCATTTTGATAAGGAACAAAAATGGAAATGTGCTGAAAAACTCTCTGGTCAATTGTAAAACTAAATGAAAGCCTAGGAACTGAATTTAATTTCTTGTGGTTAAAAAATACATCCTTTAGGAGAAGGAAAATCCTATGCTACAAGGTTGTATTTCTAAGTACAGTTTTCCCCCCACCAAATTCATCCAGGTGACAACTTTGGAATACTGATGAGGTGAAAATAAAATAGAAAGCAGTGTGATTCTTGTCTGGTGTGCACCATTGGTCACAGCAGCCTTCGCTATCCTCACCCCTGCCATCCTCCCCGTCACTGCCCATAATTCCTCCTTGACAGCAACTTTTCTTACCTAGGTTACCTGGACAGCTGCTTACCTCCTCCAGTTGATTTTCATTCATAGATTTGAAAGTTTTAAACCAATTTTAATAATTATCCTCACAAAACTTTGTGTAGTGTAATTTCACTATCTTTAACAATTTTATACTGGAAGGGTTCTAGTGTTCTATGAAATTAAAGTGTTAGGATAAATATCAGTTGTTTAAATTCTTATTCCATAGTGTTAGTTTTTTTAGTGTGAGTTATCTAAAGGTTGGAATTGTCTGGGGCTTGAACTTACAACCCTGAGATCAAGAGTCACATGTTCCACCAACTGAGCCAGCCCAGCCAGCCACCCCTAATGATGGAATTTTCATTTGGAATACTCCTTTCATTGATATTCCTTGTGTACGTCTTAAACTTGTTTTTAGAATATAAAGTCATAACATCTATCATTTAAGAAGCCCAAAACTCAACTAAATCACTATTAGTTAGGGTTCTTCAGAGAATCAAACCAATATGATAGGTAGATCTCTAGATACATAGATTTATTACAGAAAATGGCTCATGTGGTTATGGAGACCAAGAAATCCCACAATCAGTCCCCTGTAAACTGGAGGACAAGGAAAGCTGATGGTATATTTCAGTCTGAGTCTCTGGGCCTGAGAATCAAGGGAGCTGATGGTGTAGCTCTCGGTATGAGACTAACAGCCTGAGAACCAAGGAGTGGTCTGGTGTGAATCCCAGAGTCTGAAAGCCCAAGAACCAAGAGTTCTAACATCTGAGGGTGGGAGCAGATGTAGAAGACGGAGACTCCAAGATCAAGGAGAGAAGGAATTTGCCATTTGTTCACCTTTTTGTTCCATTCAGGCCCTCATCAGATTGGATGATGCATGCCTAAAGTGGACAGGGCAGATCTCTTTCCTCAGTCTACTGAGTTCAAATGCTACTCTCTTCCAGAAGCACTCACAGACACACCCAGAAATAATGTTTCCCCAGCCCTCTGTGTATCCCTTCGCTCACTCAAGCTGACACGTAAATGTAACCATCCCGATCACTCTGTATTTATTTTTAATCATGGCCTTTACAATCTTGTTAGTTTGGGTGGCCCATTCATCCACCCAGGTGTCTTTCCAAAAAATAATTATTGAGGAAACAACCATACGACACAGGCAATACGCTAGATCTTAAGAATGCAATTATAAAAGTGATTGTCACTGTGTTCTAAGAGCTTAAAGATAAGACATTATCAGTAAAAACCATAGGTCACTCCCATGTTCATTGGAGCATTACTCACAATAGCCAAAATATAGAAACAACTCAAATGTTCATGGACACATAAGTGGATGAGGAAAATGTGGGGTATTATTTAGCCTTCAAAGAGAAGGAAACTATACAGTTTGTGACAACGTGGATGGATCTGGAAGACATTAGGCCAAAGGGAAAAAAGCCAGTCTCAGAAAGACAAATACTGTATGACTGCATTTATATGTGATATCTAAAATAGCCAAACTCGGGGCGCCTGGGTGGCGCAGTCGGTTAAGCGTCCGACTTCAGCCAGGTCACGATCTCGCGGTCCGTGAGTTCGAGCCCCGCGTCAGGCTCTGGGCTGATGGCTCAGAGCCTGGAGCCTGTTTCCGATTCTGTGTCTCCCTCTCTCTCTGCCCCTCCCCCGTTCATGCTCTGTCTCTCTCTGTCCCCAAAAT
Source organism: Leopardus geoffroyi (assembly GCF_018350155.1). NCBI lineage: Eukaryota > Metazoa > Chordata > Mammalia > Carnivora > Felidae > Leopardus > Leopardus geoffroyi. The sequence continues at coordinate 34,554,250 of NC_059331.1, read as the reverse complement.
AAATAAACGTTGAAAAAAAAAAATTAAAATAGCCAAACTCATAAAAGCAGAGAATGGCATGGTGGTTGTCAGGGACTGGGGGGGAGAGGGGGAAATGGGGAATTGTGAGCCAAAGGGAATTGTGAGCTATAGCCTTCAGTTGTGCGCCACGAATATTTCCTGGAGATCTGCTGTCGCGCATTGTGCCTATAGCCAACAACATGGTACTGTGCACTTTAAATTTTGCTAAGAGAGTTAACACGGTTAAGTGTTCTTAACATGCACGCCCACACACAAAGGCACAAGGAAACTTTTAGAGGTGATGAATATGTTTGTTACCTTGATGGTACTGATAGTGTTTCCACAATGATACTCTCACTGCTAGGACCCAAATACTAGGCGTATGTCCAGAATCAATTGCATGTATTAAACATGTATATGTAAATATGTTTTTTTAATGAAAAAAAGAAACCCAACCCAAGGATGGTATCTGTTAAGTGACAAATGACCCGTGGCAAGAGTACACGCTTCAGGAATTCATAAAAGGAAACAATCACTTTGGACTGGGTAATCCATGAATATTTCTTAGGGGAGAATTTGAGTTGGATTGAAGGACGCTTAGGGTTTGATAAACAAAAGAGAGGAAGAAGGGCAAAGAGATCAGGCAGCATGGTGTGTCTGGAGAACAGTGATGGGCTATATCACAGAACTTGCTTTTTTTAAAATGTTTATTTATCGTTGAGAGAGAGAAAAAGAGAGACAGAGTCTGAGCTGGGGAGGAGCAGAGAGAGACACACACACAGAAAAAATAGACTTTACCACCCACTTTTTCCTTTACTTCCCAAAGGCTGGCTTTTATGTTGCCCCTCTGATCTCCTATTGCTTTTGTAAATATGTAGATTTGTCACACATTGTCAAGTGTGCACTTTTCCTAAAGTAGAAAGAAATTTTAGGAAAAATTTGGGCAAGTAGAAAATTGAATAAGCAAAGAATATAAAACACAAGAAACACAAACAACACTATCCCTTGGCAACCCCTATGGCCTTTTAATATAAATTTTCTCAGAATGTTCCATGTGAAAATACGGCATTTTATATAAAACACATAAAAATAGGATTTCAGCATGCATACTGCTGGTTAGCCTGCCTTTTTTTTTTTTTTTTAAATAATGAAATCATTTAAAGTCAGTAAATATAGTTCTGTATCTTCTTTTTAATGTGATCCATGTTATGGATCTAAAGTCATTTTGAAGCCAGTCCCCTGTGATTGAATATCTCCAACTTTATTCAGCCAGAATGAATTCCTAAGGGATGGCATTGTAGTCGCTGTGATTAACCATAAATGTTAGTCTTTCATCTTCAAAATCTGCGAGACTCAGACGACCATTCTGTCCCCACTCCCTGGGGATTAGCAGTTGCCTTATGCCATCTTGTATACCTGCGCCTCCTCAGTCCTCACATCACCTTCTCGTCACAGAGTTTCTGGAACCTGAGCCTTGTTCATCTAGTAGTTTGATCCCGTACCTTTCATTCAGTAGTTTTATGTCTAAGGATGATTGTTGCCTGAATCAGTTACTTCATTTGGGGACTGAAAAATGATATTTTTCTGATTCTCCCACTTGGTCTTTAACTGGTTTTTAAAAATACAGCATTATAGGGGCACCTGGGTGGCTCAGTCAGTTGAGCGTCCGACTTCGGCTCAGGTCATGATCTTACAGTCTGTGAGTTCGAGCCCCATATCGAGCTCTGTGCTGATGGCTCAGAGCCTGGAGCCTGCTTCCGATTCTGTGTCTCCCTCTCTCTCTGCCCCTTCCCTGCTCATGCTCTGTCTCTCTCTGTCTCAAAAATAAATAAAAACATTAAGAAAAAAAAATTTAAAAAAAATACAGCATGATACAAGGAGGGAGACTTTTCCCAGAATCAACAGTTCAATAAAGTAAAAATATCAAACCCGACCTCTGAGAGAGTGGCCAGATTTGCTTTCATGAGATGAGTCTGACATGAGTGGAAATCTCTCACGAAGGAGAGAGGCAGTGCCTTTCCGTCTGGCCATGGTGCTTGGGTTTGTTTCACAATGTGGTTACCATTACACAAGAATTTGGCCAAATTAGGCTGAAAGTACTCAGCTGAATTCCCACTGAGTGAAGTGCACAAAGGACAAACCTAGAATATTAAATATTAATTTAAGTCAAATCACAAAGTCTTAAGAAAATGTTGAAGCTTTGTATAAGAGGCCTAGAAACATATGTACCTCCACACACTGAACCAGCTCTACTCTTGTGTATTCCAAGGAGAATGCCTTGGCGGGTAAAGCATGTAAGAATAGGGTCAGTGATGTACATGACTGACTTTTCTCCCACCTAAGAATTTGAGAAAACAATCACCACAGTCATTACAAACCAAGGACTCTTAGCCATAACAATTTTTATCAAAAAACCCAAATATGCGTAATGTTTGAGTTCTGGGCATGACGAGCTGATAGGAGATTTCTTTGAGCAGATACTGACCATAAATTTTGTTGTGAAGTTAATGTGATCTTCAAAAAGAACATATTCTACTTTCTTACATTTTTGTTTTAAATTGTGTTTGTGTGCATGTGTGTAAAACTTACCACCATGGATTTAGTTGAGATCTTCCTTGAGGCCCTACTATGTGCTGCCCCTCTCAGTCCAGACTGCCATCACTTCCCATGCAGACAAGGTACACCATTATACCTTCCTATACCATTCTCCTCACACATGCTAGGTGATCTTTTAAAATTCTGAACTTATCAAGCCTTCGTGTATCTGCCTACCCTACTTCCCTCCTCAATCTTTGAAGTATTTAAATACAAATCCCAGATATTATTTCACATGTATGTTTTTTATTTTGCATTTTTAATTTTTATTTTTTATATATGTATAATGCTATTATGCCTCCTACATAATTAACAATCACTGTGTGGTAACATCTAATACCTTATCCATATTCAAATTTTCCCACTTGTTTAGGAAATGTTATTGTTGACTTGTTCAAATTCATAGACAGGCTCTGCAAATCACATTGTGTTGTATTTCTTAGGTCTCTAACAGTTGAGTACTCTCTCCTTTTATTTGTTTTTCCATACTATTGACTTACTGAAGAAGCTGGATCAGTTGTCCTATAATATCCTAGAAACAACATGGTTTTCTGTATTTTTCTGTTTGCGTTCACATGGTGGTATTTAACTTCTGCTTCTGCCTTCTATATCAAGCATAAGCTAACTCTGAAAGTTTGAATAATTTCTAATTCAATTTTTTGGCAAAAAGCTTTCTTTTGTAGTTTCTCTGTGCTTCGTACTATCTCAGATCATTGTTGCTAAGGTTGATTTGTGGGTTCAGAAAGTAGCTGCTTTATTATCCTTGCATTGGTAAAGGTCCCACACAACCTTTCATTCAGTAGTTTTGTCCCTTGATGATTGTTACCTGAATGAGTTATTTCATGCAGGGGTTGTAAAAGGGTGCTCTTTATAAATCTCCACTCATCTACATTTCATAATTGAAAAACTGTTTTTCCCTCAAAAACTTGGGGTACTTGGTTACCCTAAAATATAGTTTGTGCAGGAAAAGCAAGATGAATGCTTGAATATTTCCCCTTAATTAATTGGTGGTTTTCAGAGTCAGGTGTTGGTCAGCCTGATCTTTTTTTAAAAGTTAAGTTGGGTCTTGACTATCCTATCCTTGCTTAAAACCCTTCAGAGATCTCCATTGTTCTGCAGATCAAGTTCAAGATGAATCGCGTGGCCCGTTGCCTATCTGTGTTGCCTCATCAGAGCCTCCCTTCTTTTGCATAGTAACCACACTGGGTTTCTTTCAGTTCTCTAGACTCCTCAAGCTCTTTCCTTCCTCTACATGTAAACACGAACTGTTCCTTCTGTATGGACGCTTCTTTTGGTCCAAGACATGGTTGGTTCCTTCTTAACTACTAGGTCCTAGCCACATGACATTTTACAGAGAGGCCTTTGCTGGTGGTCCAGCTAAATTAGGTCTCTTTCCTCCAATGTGGTCTAATCCAGACCCTGATCATTATCACTGTAGCATTTGTCTATTTAAAAAAATTTCTTTTTGGTTCAACTTTCTATTGTATGTCTCCCCATCGAAGCAGCAGGCTCCATGAGGGCAGGGATTCCAATGACTGTTCAATGACTGGCCATTATTGGACAACAGAAGGCTTATGTGACAGAGCGGTGAAATTGACACAGTCTATATGCTACCCTCTGGGCTTTCGGGCCAGTGGGGAATTCTGACAAGCAGGTAATTTCCACACATTGTGATAAGCGCAGTGATCGGGGGAGATACAGGGATAGAAATGGGAGCACGCGGCAGGCCTACCTGATGTAGGTTTGGAGTATCAAAGAAGGCTTCTTAGAGATGGTGGACTATGAGCTGAGCCCTGCAGGATGAATAGGAGTTGGCTAGGAAAAGATCCCAAGACATAATAAGTTTAAAGGAGAGTGAGAGAATGGACAGGACTTTATCTTTGATTAGATGTGAGCATCGTTCGGAGGGATGGAGGAAGTCCAGCTTGATAGAGACTGGTGCCAGTCATTAAATAAGGATACTTAGAGGGGCAATGGGGTTGAAAGGAGAATACAGAGTCCAGTTTGGAACATTTCAAATTTGAGGTAACCCAGAGACATCCAAATAGAGGCCGTTGAATGCATGGATCTGTGAGAGGCACACGAGCTGAATTCTAGATTAAAGGGACAGAAGTGCACACAGACTGTAATAAAAGAAATGGAAGGGGACAAGGCAGCTCCGAGAGGATTTTAAAGTTTACAAAGCACTTCTAGCTGCTTGGACCCTCATGACAGCCTACAAGGGAGCAAAGAGAGATATTATTAACCTGTTTTAAAGATGAGAAAGTTGAACCTCGGTAATATCAAAAAATAATATATAAATTATAGCTACTAAGCGACAGACCTATTACCCTTCATCTCTTTATTCTTCTCTTATATTGCATTCACCTTGCTGGAGACCAACAAGAACTATTTTCAGATGTTCTAGCCATAATTCTTCATTCTTACGCTCCTTAGTCTTTTTTTTTTCATTGTGATTTTAAAAAAATCACACATAATGTAGAATCCTCATAAAAGACCATTTTAATCATTTTTAAGTGCACACTCTCTTTGAGACCATGCTTTCAATTCTTTTGGATATATACCCAGAAATAGGATTTTTGGATCATATAGTCATTCTCTTTTTAATTTTTTGAGGAACCATCACATTGTTTTCCATTGTGGCTGCGCCATTTTACATCTTCACCAACCGTGCACAAGTGTTTCCTTTCCTCCACAACCTTGTCAACGCTTGTTGATTTCTGCTTTTTTGATCCTAATGGGTATGAGGTGGTATCTCGCTGTGGTTGCTTCTTACTCTTTTCTTACCTTGTTTGAGTATCTTTTCTTGCACAGAGAAATACTATAACAGAAATTGTGGACAAAGTGTTAGATCAGTCAGATGGAGACCAATTGACCATATAATTGTCACAAGCAAATTTAGTTTCCTGAAAATAGTACCGTGCGCTGCACAGGAATATAATCTTCAGGAACAGCCTTGTCACCCTGGACTAGTTACTTTTCTTCATATACTGACTGTCAGTAATAATACTTTCTCATGCATTCCAAGCAATGAAATATGTTGTATATAAAGTGTTCCCCATAGTTTCCAGCACATGGGAAGCACTTGGTGAAAAACAGTTATCATTATGTGTTGAAATTTGTAGCATCTATGCATTCCCTTTTACCAAACTGGTGACCGTCCCAATCAGGTATGTGGCTGGTTTGGAATAACCTTGTTCTTGGCGAATCCCTACGGGTCCCTGTGATCACCACATCATTCTGTCAGACAGCTTATTGAATAATGTATACTAGCATTTTGTTTTTCCCTTTCCAAAATGAGACTGTGACACATCCCTCATATTCAGACATATCTTTTCTGGTTGACACAGCCAAGGTACATTAGTCAAATATTTATATTCCTGATACAATCTTCCCAAGACATCCTCCAAGCTTTTGGCTAGTTCATACATAAATAAATAAATGATGCTGTTAGGCCACTTTGTGTTTTTTTGAAGCCACTCCAGTAACCCCTTGTCAGTTGAGATATAATATCATAGTTTTTAAAATGCTTAAGATCTCAAATTCTAACTGAAGCTAACTCTTTCCTTCATATGCAAACAATAGTGAACTTGTTGGCTCAAAAAAAATATAAAAATCAATGAGAAAGATTTAAGGGAGCAATTAATGAGATAATGTCTAGAATGCAGTTTGAGCCCCTGGGAAGAAACGTGTTTATATCCACAAAGCATTTCTACCATCATGTTTGTTCGTGAGCCATAAATACAATTGAATTCTTCTGTGAAATCAGTGCCTGGAGGTAGGGAAGAGGAAGAGTCAATATTTGGTCTTGATGTATCATAGAGATGTTTGTTCCTATATATTTGAATATTTATTTGCAATTATTAATAGAGTACAAACTCTTTTTTGAGGGCATTTGACTAATCTCAGGTTAAAGAAAAAAAAATGACTTCTGGTAATCACCTTCGTTGTTACCCTTGAAACTCAGGACTTTTCTATTGTTTTAAAATTGGACTGTCATATTTAGGTTGGCTTTAAGTCATTTCAGGGAGATTCTGAAGAGTTTTTTATTTCTACCTTCATCCATTTCTTCATTGACTTTGTGATTTATTTAAAGAACACTGGATTTTTTACACCATTCATCCCCTTATCTAGGACACTGTCTCCAAGTTACAGTCCAATCCAGAAAAACTAAACTAGATGTACTGCCTACATTCAAATTGGCTGTGCCTGGTTGTCCTTCCATTTGCTTAAAAAACAAAACAAAGTTGGGGCGCCTGGGTGGCGCAGTCGGTTAAGCGTCCGACTTCAGCCAGGTCACGATCTCGCGGTCCGTGAGTTCGAGCCCCGCGTCGGGCTCTGGGCTGATGGCTCAGAGCCTGGAGCCTGTTTCCGATTCTGTGTCTCCCTCTCTCTCTGCCCCTCCCCCGTTCATGCTCTGTCTCTCTCTGTCCCAAAAATAAATAAACGTTGAAAAAAAAAAAATTAAAAAAAAAAAAAAAACAACAAAACAAAGACCATAAGTTTACAATAGCGTTGGTTCTAACTATGGAAAATTCTAATACTTTCATCCCTTCAGATAAACAGAAAAGATGGAATGGATGAACAAGCCATTTAATCTTGAGAGCCCATATTCTAGAATAGGGCTTCTCAGATTATAATGAGCATAGCTATCACGTGGAGATCTCCTTAAAAAGCAAATCATGATTCAGCAGGTCAGGGTAGGGACTGAAATTCTGCATTTCTAACAAACGTCCAAGTGATGACAAAACTTTTGATTCATGGACAAAACTTTGAAATGCAAGGATTTAGAATATTTTAAAATACTGATCTGAAAGATACCATTACTGGGATTGAGCTCGGAAAATACAAAGGTGTACATAGTAAATGAAGCTTCATGTCTGAAGTTAGAACATATTCCAAAGTGAGTTTTGTACAGATGGAAAGTAGAGCAGATTATTTGCCAAATTATCCCTTTGAAAGTGCATCTATTATGTGTGAATACAGAACATTGAAAAGAGAATTTGATACTCCCAAAACTCGATACAAAACTTTTAATGGACCGCACAGCGACCTCATTTTTGAAGTATATGACATGTGCTTATTTTGGAGTAGAAATAACTACTGATTATACTAATAAACTGTAGAGAATCTCTACCAACTGATCATTTGTGGTTGTTTTGTTTCCTTGTCACATACCTTCAAGTTTCCCCTCCAAGCAGACTTTTTTCTCGCGTAGTCTTTCGGCTCCTTTAAAATTCTTTTTCCCCCAGCATTAGTGAAATATAATTATCAAAAAATTGTGTAAGTTCGAGGCAGTGTGTTGACTTGATAGACGTATGTTGCAAAATGACATCATGTCACATCACTACTTTCTTTTTTTGTGTGAAGAGAATGTTTAAGATCTCTTCTCTTAGCAAATTTTAAGTTTATAATACAGTAATCCTAACTACAATCATTATTACTAGTTTATTACAGGATATGGTAAAGGATACAGATGAACAGCCAGATGAAGAGATACATAGGGTGGGATCTGGGACAGTCCCAACTGGAGCTTCTGACCCAGGGGAATGGGGATGCATCATCCTCCCCATGTGGGTATATTTGCCCACCTGGAAGCTCACCGAGCTCCTGGAATTCTATGGAGGCTTCCTCACGTAGGCATGATGGATAACCAAGTTGATTTTCAGCCCTGCTCCCCTCACTGGAGGACGGAGAGGGGAGAGGCTGAACGTTCCAAGCTCCTAACCATGGCTTGGTCTTTCTGGTGACCAGTCCCCATCCAAGAGCCCCGAGGAGGCCACCGAGAGTCACCTCAGTGGAACAAAATATGCTCCTGGTGCTGTAAGCAGGAGTTTATAAGAGGTTGAGGATGCAAGACAAACGTTAGAAGAGCTTTTAGTGCTCTTTAGTGCTCTTACCACTTTGGAAATTATGAAGATTTTAGAAGCACTGTGCCAAGAACCAGAGCAGAGACCAATATGCACATGTTCTGTGATCTCACATAAATTTTTACACGATGTCTTAAGCATTCTCCACACTTCAGTGGATCCATCACAATTTATCCAACTACTTCCTTTTGTTGGCAGTTCAGTAGCTTGTAGTTTTACAAAATGTTATGAAGTTTTTGCAGTATTGAGATATTTTACAGTGTGTTGGAAATTTCCTTGGCATACTGTTTCAGTTGTGGTGTTGACAGGGCATATTTTCAGAGATGTCTTATATTTGCTAAATGATTGCATAAGATGCACATTATTTTCACCCTGACGTTTACTGACAATTGACAATTGCACGCTCATTGTGGTTTACTGATTGTCTTCCGAAAAGACTGCACCTGTTTTCACGTCACCCCCAGCAGGTGACACCACCAGTTTTATGCTCAGATGTCATTTCTACTATGTCCTCTTCTGGTGCCCTAAAGTAGTGCCACCCCAGATTCTCCTTCCCTTGGTTTATGACACTGAAGACTTCTATAATTGCCTTACTTGGTGTGTAATCTCACATGTTATTGGTCTCTCTCATTCAAAGGATAGGCTCCATAATGGCAACCACCTCGCGTGTGGTGCTTCCTGGCTGGCGCATTGTAGACACTCATGAGACATTTAATGTGTGAATCCATTTTGCCAAACCGGTGGGGGAAAAACCAATATTCTTGGCCTTTTTAATTTGCCTTTTAAAAAGTTGCTAACATCATTAGTAATTTACTGTTAGTTGTCAGATCCCTTTTGTGAACTGTTTAAGTCAATCCAAATGCAAATCTGGCCATGAACATGTAACTTCAGATATACACGCTAGCTGGACCGTAGCTCAGAATGTGGGCTTGTTATCTTCCTGAAACACATGTGCCTGTGAATATTGAAGATATGCATATTAATCAAAGTGACCAGGGATTATGAGGCCACGGATGGATGCAGTGGAAAAGAAGGAAGAAAAGGTTGCACATCCAAATGAGCTTGAAAACATGAGATGACTAATCACTACCACCAGGGGGAGGAAGAGCAGAGGATTTTGTCTCCCAAGATGCCTTTGGGTGTTCTGCCCAGAATTCGTGATCCCCAAAGACCACCAGGGAGCCGAGTCCGATGCAAAAGCAAAAGAGCCTTTATTCGAGCTAGCTCGAGCTCAATCCCCTACCTGCACCGACGCAGCGGTGAGATACCGGGGAGAGAGAGCGAGTTTCAAAAGCACAAAAGTTTTATTGGGGTCTAGGGGCAGTTGGTGAGGTAATGGCTGTGGCCTCAGCCGATTGGCTGGGGAAGGGTCGGAGTCCTGTTATGCAGGTCGCCAGGCGTTACTCAAGGGGAGGAGGCGTGCTCAAGGTGAAGGACACGGAACAAGATGGAGTCCGCCTGCGTAGGCTCGCCCTTTCAGGGAATGCCTGCAGACATTTTTGTTTGGGAGGGAAAAGTGCTAGGCCATCTCTTTGGGTAGGGACCAGGGACTCCCCCAGCCCCAACACAGAAACCCTGGTTTAGAGTGAGACACAGGCATCAGTATTATTTAAAAGCTTCTTAAGTAACTCACATAATCCGCAACCATGATTGAGAACCTTTGAAATTTTGGAGAATTGGTTCTCAGAGATACATTCGTTGAAGGGTCCTATAAAATCCCTTGAGAGTATTTAAAAAACATGGATTCTTGGAGCACCTGGGTGACTGAGTCGGTTAAGTGTCTGACTCTGGATTTCAGCTCAAATCATGACCTCACAGGTCATGAGTTCGAGCCCTGTGTCAGTCTCTGCGTTGACGGCCAGAGCCTGCTTGGCATTCTCCCTCTCTCTCTGCCCCTCCCCTGCTCCCTCTCGCTCTGCTCGTGTTCTCTCTGTCACTCTCTCAAACAAAAAAATAAATAAACAAAAATTAAAATATGCATTCTCATTCCCTAATGAACACCCTTCCCGTCCCCAGCCTTTTCCCCGGCAGGTCTGAAGTGGGAAGGGAGAATCTACCAGGTCCAGAAGCTGTCCAGCTGAGACCACGGAAACTCTGGAACCACAGGTGAGTGGAGTAATTATCGGCTTAGTGGTGGCGGGGGAGGGGTCTCTCTTGCTCCAAGGTGCGTGCTTTTGGGAGAGTCCCTGCTTGATTCTGCCAGAGAGCTGAAGACTCAGTGCTTTCTGCTGTCCCGCGGCGACACCACTTGGTGTTTGAAGTGGGAGGCTCTACTCTGGCCTGTGTGTTTTCAGGACTGCAAGCCTGGTTGCCTGGGTGGGAGCGGAATCTAGACACAGGCGGGATTGAGGCTGCCTTTGTGTCTTCACATAAACCCGCCTGCAAGGCCCAGCCAGCGCGGCCACTAAGCAGGAAGCCTCCAGCTCCCTTTCTTGGTCTGCATTGGACACGCTAGAACTAGAAACTTCTGAAAGCCCATGAAAGGTAAGACTACCTTGTTCCAGTTTACCAGCCCCCCCCTCCCCCCCCGCCACGCTCCAACTAGGATTCCGAGGAAGAGCTAATCCTTTGCGTGACCCTTGCCCCTAGCTACCTCTTCCGCATCTTCTGTCCCTCATATAGACTGTATTGAAAGATAGCTTTCAAATATGACTTCAGGCTTCCGGACTCCCCACGGGGTTCTCAGTTGTGCTGTATTTGGTATGTTATCTGGGTCATCCAAGTGCTTGAGCTCACTTGTAATTTATCAGCAAAGGTGCCTTCCTGCCACCTTCAAAATCACCGGAGCTGGGCGGATTTCAGCAGAGACTGGCTGCTTACAGCGCCTCTTTCTTTCCCCGGGGTTAGGAGCGAAACAACAGCACTTTCATGCGTGCTCCTTGTGGTTAATTGATCCTGTTAACATTATCTTGGGGGAAATCGATGCTTCAGTCTTGCAGGAGACATGTAAATAAAGTGATAAAAAATAAACCAAGGCCAATTGTTTCCTGATGGGAAAATGCGAGGTGAATTAAGACAATTTATGACCAGCGGGTGGAGGGATATTTTTGAGCTCCCAAGGATTTAGCAGGCAGGAAAAGTGGGGCTCTGTTTGGTTAAGAGTGGTGTCAGCTGTGCAGCCTGCTGGGAGGCGGTCCTCACCGCACCTGTGGGGTCTCCTGGTTGGTGGCCGTGTTGCTTGGTCTTTGTGCTGTGATCTAGTTGAAACCAACATTCTTTATTCAGTTTTCTTATCAGTATTATCTTAGTAAATAAAGCTTTGTCCCAAATGACTTACCTAACTGATAAAAGGCATGAGTAACATTAATAAGGTTAAGAACAACCGGTGGCTAGAATCTCCTACATGTCTGTTCATTTATTCCCACCCATAATATTTGGTTGAATACCTACTCTGTATCGGGTATTGTTCCGGGTCTTGGGATACAATGTAACCAAGGCAGACAATTCCTTGCCTGTCCTGGAATGTACCCATTAGCTCGGGGGCAGAAGGTAAACAAAAGCTAGATGCTGTCAAATAATGATGAATACATTGAGGAAAGAAGCACAATAAAAGGATAACAAGGGAAATGTGTACAGTTTACATGGGGGTGGTAAGGGAAAGTCTCTCTGACATGGTGGCTGAGCAGGGACTTGGATCAAGAGCCATCTTTATGGCAAAATATATCCCCAGTAATGATCTCAATTGGGAGGCTACCGAGTACATTGGAAAGAGCCTGATCTTTGAAAGGAATCCTGAGACTATGATCTTGGCTGTGCTTCTAATTAATTGTAGGACGTGCGGAAGTTAAGTACCTGTCTGTGTATTCTGACTTCCCCAGGTGGAAATAGAAATATTCCAGTGCACCTTTATAAGGCGGTGTTGAGACTTGAATGAGAGTCGAACATTTGAAACTTGGTAGACTAGATTGTTGGAGGCCCTTGGCAAACGTTAGTCCCTTTCTACAATGCTGGGGATGCTGGGTGGCAGATAGGAGTGCATGTGGTCACGCACGTGTTTGAGTACCTACTGAGTACTGGGCACCGTGAGGAGTACTGCCGAGAAGGCAAGCACAATATCTGATCCCAAGTGTGTCTTTAGTAGAATATGTTCTATGATACCTTATGAGCCTCCATTTTCCTCATCTGTAAAATAGGAGAGTAATAATAATGCCTACCTCATAAGGTGGACAATAAAACGTTACTATGTGAAAAACATTTAGAGTGGAGTCTCACACATAATAAGTACTAGGAGAGTGTTTCAAAATTAAAAATAAGGGGCGCCTGGGTGGCGCAGTCAGTTAAGCGTCCGACTTCAGCCAGGTCACGATCTCGCGGTCCGTGAGTTCGAGCCCCGCGTCGGGCTCTGGGCTGATGGCTCAGAGCCTGGAGCCTGTTTCCGATTCTGTGTCTCCCTCTCTCTCTGACCCTCCCCCGTTCATGCTCTGTCTCTCTCTGTCCCAAAAATAAATAAACGTTAAAAAAAAAATTAAAAAAAAATAATAAAATAAAAATAAATAGCATCCCGCGTGAATGGTGCTGTCCTATGGAGGAGGTGTGCTGACCTTCCACAGTGTTCCACATACTGTTGGGTGCTCTACCTGTGTCACCTCACTGAATCTTCTTAGCAGTACGTTTTATAGATGAGGAAAGGGGACTCAGAAGTGGCTAAAGATTTTGCCCAAAGTAACATGCCTGTTAGCGGGGGACCTGGAGGTTTAAACTGGTCTTAACTGTGAAACCTCCTGCTGATCGAAATCCTTGCAGAATTGTTACTCAAGCTGAAGAGATGAGTGTAATTGGGTCCTGTCCTGATGGGGTGTAAATGGAGAGATTGAGCTGTCCACAGGGACAGATCTCACTACTGGCTATGTATCCAAATGCAAGATCCCCAGCATTTGGGGAAGCTACCAGCAAAGTTAGCTTTAGTCCCCAGAGCTAACGGTTTTGCTATACTGTTCGTAGAATTTAATGCAGGAAACCGTTATTAACTGATTCTATCTACAAAAAGAGCAAAATAATTCTTGGTGTGTTAGAGTGACCAGAAAACATGGTTCTTCCCAAGAAATGCTAAGGATATTCTCTAGGACTGGTAAACTGGAGAGAAAAAAAATTTTAAATAAACTTTTTTGGGGAATAATTTTAGATTTATAGAAAAACATCGTAAGGCTAGTGCAACCATTCCCACATAGCTTTCCTCCAGCTTTCCCTAAAATAGTAATGTTTTACCTAATGGAAGTATATTTATTAAAACTAAGACACTAATACTGATACGTTATTACTAACTAAACTACAGACTTGATTTGGGTTTTACCAGTTTTTCCACTAATATTCTTTATCAGGGATCCTTTTCAGGATACCAAATTTTATTTAGGAAATGCCTTTAAACTTTAGAAATTTTAACTTCTGTCACTATTTAGGTATTGCATTCTGACCATTGGGTAAAAAGATAGTGCTAATTACTAATTATTGGCTTCTTTGATCAGTTTGGAAAGAAGGCCTCTGAGCTTTGAATGGCATGGTCCTTACAGAGATTTGTTTCCCAGACTGAAAAAAAGGAACAATCAATCCTATAGGATAACTTCTAAATTTCTTGAAGAGAGCAGAAGAGTTATAAATTCAGTGGGAAAAATCTGCCTGCATTTCCTTTTTTTTTTTTTTTTTTGATTTATTGACCTAGTATCTCAAAGATGAAGAATTTACAGTTGTAATGTGTTCATCTAATTGACCCCTCACAAGACAGATTTCTCTTTTAGTTTTAATGCATACCTCTTGAAATTATCCCATTCTGTGTGTGTGTGTGTGTCTCAAAGTGAGAGTTATTCTAAGGGGGATACAATAATACTAGAGAGAGCACACAAAAGAAGTCTTTGTAAGTTTCACAATTACTTTTATTACATAATTTCATCGAAATGCTGATTAAATTAAATGCATGCTCTGATCCTGGTGCATTTGCATTCAAGCAACAGCTTTTTGGTTTGTTTTTAACAGAGGTCTCACTGACCTTGGAGACATTAGAAAGATTGCTTTCACATGGGTGAATGGTCAGGCGTATTTCTCCAGTGTATTAGGACGAGAATGGGCTGGTCTCATCAACAATGGGCCGTCTCTCTTTAAACTCTTGTGTATTTGTGTCAACAAAATTAATTATGACCATTTTGGCAGAAAAGTAGAACACAAAGCAACTTTTATTCATGCTGAAGCTTCTAGGTGTTTTCTTTGCAGTAAGAAGCTCAAGGGAGAGCTTATCATTTGAGAATTCGTGCAATTTCTTCCTAAGTCATTTTTTACTACTCTCTTACAGTCTCAAATGCTGCTTTGGTAGGTATCCATTATAGTTTATCCGAACAAAGAGTTGTTCTTGTCCAGTGGGAACTTGAGGAGTTCTTATCGGCACTAGTAAAGATTATTAAGGTAGACTCATTCTTATAATAATTTCGAAGCAGTTGTTTTGAAAAGTTAAAAAATAAAGGTGTGGAGACTAGTCAAATTGGAAATCATCATCCAAACCACCATGGCTGATGAATTCACTTCCCTTCAGTGAGTTCCCCCATTTGTTACAGGTGATACTCTGTATCAGCATGGAGACCCTTGGCTGTAGCATCTGAAAGGTAATATATCTTTGAGGATTATCTCTTTATTGCCCATCTATACCTGTGACACCAGCTGAGTTGCACATTCTTCATGCCCCCTACATGCCTAACAGTCCCCTACCTCTTCAGCTCTATTCCTGCATTCCCACAACATCCAATGCTTTTCCTTCTGTCTCTGCATGTAAGATTGGTCCTGTCCTCCAGCAGTCCATTAAGATACTTTCCTTAATCCCCCCACCGCCATTCGCCCCTCCCTAAGAAGAAGAGTTGATGATACAGACATGCATTCTCAGTAGTAGCAATATTATCCCAAGGTAGCAAAACTTGGTTTGTGGTTGGAAGGAAGTATAAAAATCTTAGTCTTTTTTTTTTAAAGTTTATTTATTTTGAGAGAGAGAGAGAGTGTGTAGGGGAGGGGCAGAGAGAGAGGGAGAAAGAATCCCCAGCAGGCTCTGCATGGTCAGCACAGAGCCCAACACGGGGATTGATCTCACAAACCATGACATCATGATCTGAGCTGAAATCAAGAGCCAGATGCTAAGCCAACGGGGTTACCCGGTGCCCCCAAATCTTACTCTTTTTATATATAAAATACAGTTAGGCACATGATACATGAACAGGTATTTAGTGTATCTATCCACCAAGATTTTATGAGGGAGGCAATTAGGAAACACATACCAAAAAAGGCTCTGAGAGGAACAACAAAGCAAAAAAAAGTTGGAAAACACTGATAGAAACTACTCTTTGAGTATTCAAGGTGTGCGGTAGCCAGATTCATGTCCCTGGCAGCTGTCCCCTCTTGGTGTCCTGAGGTACATAAGACAAGAGAAGCGGAGAAGAGGTAATGTTGGCCACTCTCTTGGAATCGGGCAGGGTCTAACGGACCATCTTCCCTCCATCATGGCAGAAGGAACTGATTTTTGAGAGCTTTTGTTGCCCGTGTGTACAGTACAAAACCATCCGTAAGTTTCTCATTGTGTTTAAGATTCCACGTTCACCAAATTTTGTTGTTATTTGTTTATATTTATGGACACATCAAACAAAATGGAAAAATAGAGACGTTCTGCCACAATTGTGGGGGAGCAGCCAAAGGAGCAACGAGAAATGATAGAAAAACTGTCCTGTAAATGTGAGAACCACAAGGAGGAGTGGGAGAGAGACCTTGTCTGCCTGGAGAGTCACATCTATGCCCACTGTCCCTGAGCCACCTCCCTCAAGGGCTGGGAAGAAATGAAATAGTCACTTTCTCAGCCATTCTTTCAGCCAGAAGTATCCAGGTGACAAATACAATAGAAAGTTGCTGGTGGTGAGGATGGAAGTTCTGGGGACGTTTTTCACCATTTTAGCTCTTTTCCTTTTCTTCTGTCTTGGAATGCAAAGATAATGTCATGATCTGGCAGCCACCTTCTAATCATGAGACAGCAAACGCAAGGACAAAACCCAGTGTGCTGTGAATGACAGAAAGGGAAGAAAGGAGAGACTGAGTCTCTGGTGACCTCACTGAATCGCTAAACCAGTGACAGCAACTTCCCTGTCATTCCATGGAATAATACATGTCTGTACTGGCTAAGTCACACTTAGTTGGATTTTCTATTTATTACTTGGAGCCAACTGCATTCCTGATAGAGGACATAATGTCAGATGATGAAAGAGACAGACACAAACATTTCCTGTCCTGCCCTCTAACTCCAAGTGAATATTAATCCTCCAAGTTATTTCTGTATCATCAACCTTAGCTCATTAATATTCCCTGACAAGGAGCGCATCCTGGTTTGTGGTTATTATGTTGCTTAATTTTCAGAATGATTCGGAAGCTCTGGAAGGGGGAAAGTCAAGGCTTTACAAGAAAGTTTCTGGTCGTCTTGCTGACTGATCCTGCTTTTGTTTGGGTTCTGCAAACTTAGCATCTAGGTGTCCCCCAGCCTCTGAGACAACTACCCTACCACCCCTGGTCCAGCCCCATAGGAAAGAGAAACCAACTTTGCTCCCTCTCCGTCCCCTCCTCCATATTCTGTGCTCACTTCTCAATTCAAAAAAACTTTACAGGGAAAACTCAACACAGAGTGAAGATAGTCTTTTGCCGTGTTACACAGAGCAACTAAATTCTCTTGCTCTCAGATTAACACCCGGCCACTCCAGGAAGGTTTTGCCTTCGCATAATCCAACGTTTCACTGAAGGGCCAATTTTTCTCCCCCCCTCTATAGAAGAGCTATATATGACCACTAATAGAAAACCTGCTGGTAGTGTTAAAATAGCTTTTTGTCCCTGCTTTGTAAATAAATATTTCACAACTACTGAGATTTAGTCTCTGTTACTGTACTTGAGCACATATTGATGTCTTTATTATTAATGTGGCTTGTTTAATGACTTCATTGATGAGAAGATTATGAAGACTTTAAGGTCATCTTTTTTTGTTGTAAGAAAACTAAAGAAAAAAAAAAGGCGGGCCACCTGGGTGGCTCAGTTGGTTAGGCTTCTGACTCTAGGTTTCAGCTCAGGTCATTATGGGGCTCTGTGCTGGTGGTACAGAGCCTGCTTGGTACTCTCCCCCCAACCCCCATTCTCGCTCTCTCTCTGCCCCTCCCCCACTCATGCTTGCTTTCTTTCTCTCTTTCAAAAATAAATAAACATTACAAAAAAAGAAAACAAAAAGGAAAAAGATAAAAATTAACTATGATACTGTCAACTACAGATGATGTTTTGGGGCAATATTTGTTTTTATACATATAATTGCATATATATGAGTTTCTATTTATATTTATAGGAATGGAAAAATTCTACATACGCATATGTATACTATATATGTGTATAAGGATTCCAGTCTGATAACCACAATTTTCTTTAATACATGTTGTCTACATTTTCCCATTTCACTCCATATTCTTTGACAACATTTTTTAAATGATGGCATAGGATTTTTATGGAAACGTAATTTGTATTTTTAAAAAGCTCAATTGTTAGACATTAAATTTTCTTCTATTTTCATTAATACAAATATTGCTATCAGCGATACTTTGGTGCATAGATCTTTGGGCATGCTTTAGGGTCATTTTAAATAAATTGGCTAGGATTTCGTAGCTAATTGAAACTTGGTATCAATCAGAATAAAGTATTTTATTCTATATTCAGCCGTATCAGTAGAATGTTCTTCTGTCTAATGTAATGTCTTTACTGAGGCTGTCAGTCCAGTTCTAGATTACCAGAATGTCAGTATTTCTGTGTTCTTGACTTTCTGAACTTTCAGACCCCTTCAGGTAAAACTAGTCTTTGTTCAGTATACTTTGATGATCGTTTAATACTTAACCAACGAAGAGACCCCATTGCCAGATGACGAAGGAACTAAGTTTCTGGTCAGATTTCCTGATTTGGTACATTTAAATGATGGGGGTTTCATTTTCCAGGCAGTTTGAGTAGCAAGACTCTCAGTGCACGAAGAGATGCATTTCTGCGTTAATGTTATTTTATGTCTATGAGGCAGTAATGAGTTTTTTATAATTGGCTTATAACTCATTTCACATTCATCAAGTTATTAATGAGAGAGAGAATTCTGGATTTGGTGGCAAAAGAGTAATGGTATTACATGTAGCAGCAGACCCAGACCCAGAGAGGAAAACTTCGGGTTAAGTCACTTTTTCGTAAGCAGTGCTACTCCTTATGTTGTTCAAACTGGGACCCAGAATCATACTTAGATTTTTAATCATTCTTTATAATTACAATAAAAATCTACTATCATTATGGAAAACTTAAAAATACAAAAAAAAAAAATAAAGGCAGGAAATAAAAACTATAACCTCGGGTAATTCATACAGTGCATTTCCTTCAAGTCATTGGTCTGTACCTACTTAAGTTTAAAGTCATACATAGTATTTCTTATTGGTCATTATAACCACTGCCCCGTTTCATTACAAACTCTTCAAAAAAACCGTTTTATCATCTGTGTAATATCCTCGTGATAAATGTGCCGTAAGTTAATCAAGTTTGAGAGAAAGACATTTTGAAAAAAGACTTCACTGCTAGGAATAATTCTGAGATAAGTGTCCTTGAACTTCTTTGTCAAAATATTGAACGTATTCTCTAGGGTAGATTTCCTAAAGTGAAATTACCAGATCAGAGAGTAAGAATTTTAATAAGCTTTCTGTAACAAATTGCCAAATTGCTTTCTAAAAAGCAATTCACACTCCCACCACCAGGATACGAGAGTACCTGTATTAACATACCCAAGTCAGCAATGCTTTTTTTTTTTTCTTTCTTCCAATTTTGAGTAATTTAATACTCAAAACATTTTTATTAGTGTTGTTAGTAAACATTTCCATAGGTTTCATTGTATGTGTTTCTTCTATCAAATATAGATTCCTGTCTTTCTGAGAACAAAAATTTCACTGTAGTGGGGCGGGGGTGGGGGGCGGAGAAAATGCTTGCTTATGGATCATTGAAATGGACTTAAGTATGAATTATACACATACTCTACTATATAAACAATTCCAGTACCATTTATTTAAGATTGGTACAGAATTTGAATACCAAAAAAGAAAACCCAACTGTTCTGAAGGAAATTACAGAAAAAAATTTTTAGTGGATTTTGAAAAGAAGACCTTAGGGGCGCCTGGGTGGCGCAGTCGGTTGAGCGTCTGACTTCAGCCAGGTCACGATCTCGCGGTCCGTGAGTTCGAGCCCCGCGTCGGGCTCTGGGCTGATGGCTCAGAGCCTGGAGCCTGTTTCCGATTCTGTGTCTCCCTCTCTCTCTGCCCCTCCCCCGTTCATGCTCTGTCTCTCTCTGTCCCAAAAATAAATAAACGTTGAAAAAAAAAAAGAAAAGAAGACCTTAGCAATCAAAACTCAGACACTTTAAAGAAAAAAGTGAGTAAATTTGGCTACAGATTCAAAATTGCATCCCAAGTGAAAATACATCCCTGATCGTGCAGAGCAGGGTTATCCTTATGATTTTTGCAGAATCCAAATGCAAACCCTCTCTTGCCACAACAGACCATGAACTTGCTCACTTCGCAGCTAGGCTACAATCAGCTACAAGGCCTCTCCGGAACCTTTATTCCTGCTCCCTGAAGTCCTCATAGGCCAGCTTCTTCAGTCTTGATGCTCCGTGTATATGGCTTCCATTTCCAAAGTCAGTGCACGGTCCAAGATGGCTGCTTCAGCCACAGCCATCTCATCTGTGTTCCAGAAGCAAGGAGGATGGGGGGAGGAATAAGAAGAGGATAGAGGGTATGATCTGGTTGTTTTTAAGGAAGATGCCCCGGGGCGCCTGGGTGGCGCAGTCGGTTAAGCGTCCGACTTCAGCCAGGTCACGATCTCGCGGTCCGTGAGTTCGAGCCCCGCGTCAGGCTCTGGGCTGTTGGCTCAGAGCCTGGAGCCTGTTTCCGATTCTGTGTCTCCCTCTCTCTCTGCCCCTCCCCCGTTCATGCTCTGTCTCTCTCTGTCCCAAAAATAAATAAACGTTGAAAAAAAAAAAAAAAAAGAAAAATATTAAAAAAAAAAAAAAAAAAAAAAGGAAGATGCCCCATGAAATTTCCCCAAACCAGGCCACACTCAGTGATGAGCTCACTTAGAATTTGTGGGTCCTCTCACTTGGAAAGAATGGAAGAATAGATATGGGGAGGATAACCAGCTATCTCCCTGCATGTAATCAATATTTTTATTAGTGTCAGTGTGTTTATATTTCCTGGTAGGTAGGACTGAGGTAGTTCATGAGCTTCAAAATACATTAATATTAAAGCTAATTCTACCTACAGTAAGCTGAATTATGGACAATAATACGATTTAATCTAATATTTTAAGGTTAATAGAAGAGAACTGAAACATGGGGTGCTCTGAGTCAAAATTCGGTTCATTACAGCATGACAC
Organism: Leopardus geoffroyi; assembly: GCF_018350155.1. Classification (NCBI taxonomy): domain Eukaryota; kingdom Metazoa; phylum Chordata; class Mammalia; order Carnivora; family Felidae; genus Leopardus; species Leopardus geoffroyi. Next base: position 34,533,356 of record NC_059331.1, on the reverse strand, counting down.
AGTGTTGCAGCACATTCTGCAAACATGCAGAGCCTTCCGGGCACCCCTGCAGCAGAACCCTCTACTCGCCTGCACCCCGAGAGGGTTTTCTCTGGCCACATTGTGAGACTTCACATAAGGAACTACAAATCTGCTACAAATTTCAAATGATTTGTTGGAAAAGTTTGTGAACATTTTACAAATCCTCTCGAAATTCTTGGAAGGCTCCTAGAGCAACTTTCCCCAAAGCCCCAGAAACAGCTCTTGCCCAGACTGGTTTGGTTATTTGTTGACTTACCTGATGATTTCATTTCATCCACATTACTGGCCACCCACATCATCAAAACTGGCCATGCTGAGAGCTTTACCAAATAACCCAGTAAGAATTTTTGTTTACCTGTCCTGCCATCATTTGTCACCTTAGGATACAACACAGCCACTAACAAGAACCCAGAGTCACTGTTGGAGTTATGCATTTGGTCATTCAATCCCGTAGGCCATTTTTCCAATGGGGAATTGGACATTTCCTGGCCTGAGGCCTTTGCTTCCATGTGTAGGGCTCCCCGGGCAGCCTCCACTTAATCAATTAAGGACAAATGGCTTCAGTTAAAGTTGCCAAACCTTTCTTCTCCCTCTCCATGTTTTTTTTTTAATGTTTATTTTTTTTTTTTTTGAGAGAGAGAGAGAGAGAGAGAGACAGAGCATGAGTAGAGGAGAGGCAGAGAAAGAGGGAGACACAGAATCTGAAGCAGGTTCCAGACTCTGAGCTGTCAGCACAGAGCCTGACACGGGGCTCAAACCCACGAACTGTGAGATCATGACCTGAGCCGCAGTTGGACACTTAACCGATTGAGCCATCCAGGCGCCCCTTCCTCTCAGTATTTTTTAATAACATCATGGCCTTTCTTTTTCTTTTTTTAAGGTTATTTATTTTGAGGGGGAAGGGGCAGAGAGAGTGGGAGAGAGAGAATCCCAAGCTGGCTCCACACTGTCAGCACAGAGCCAGATGCGGTGCTCAATCCCATGAACCCTGAGATCATGACCTGAGCAGAGATCAAGAGTCAGCCATTTAACCAACTGAACCACCCAGATGCCCCATCTTTCCTTTTTTTACCAACAGAGGAAAAAATTTATCTCAAGTATTTTTGGTTTTGTGTTCTGTCCTTCCTAGATTCTCCTATATGACAATGATACTAGATGAAATTATAGAAAATACCAAACTCTGATAATCCTACTTGAGATGCCCTCATGATTGCATTTAAGGTTACTGGTCTTCATGTCTCCTAGATGTTGTTGGAAAGATAGCCCAAATGTGGAGGAAGAAAAGAAATGGGGGAGGCAGGATATGGAAAAGTGATGGGAGAACCCTAATCACAACTTCATGACAAAAGTGTAAGACTTACTTTCAAGTAGAGTTGAAAACCATTTATAACACCATGACAGGGGCTGTCTTTGAACATTAAGTTCCTCTAATGGAATTTATCAATCCATTTCTACTCACTAACATTTTGATATCATGTAGTTGTACATTTAAATACCACCACTATAAGTACCTAGTTCTGGGTAAGATTTCTCCCTTTTAAGTGAAGTTCCACTAGGTTATAAATAGCTAATGGCTCTCCAAACTCCTCTGGTTTACAGGAGAAATAATTTAATGAAGTCTCAGATTGCTTCGTGTAGCTTTGTTAATGCAAATGAGTAATGCGTATTGATTTTTCATGGTGTAAAAATCTTTTTATTCATCTTGTGCAAGAGTCTGTTAAAGAATTATTAATGGTGCCTTAATTGCTTTAAGATCTATGCCCTAATTAAAACAGTAAATTCTTTATTACATCTTTATTTTAATTAGATGTACAGAAAGACAATAATTTTTACAAGAAACCCAGTGTAAAATAAAATTACCTCATTTAGAAATGCTTCAAAGAATCTGTAGTGGGGCTCTGCAGAGAGGTAGTTAGGAACTTTCTCAAGTAAAATCATAGTGACTCCACTCCCAGTCAAACTTAAGGTGCCATATTGACTGAAATTAATCATCTTAAATGAACTATTTTACACTTTCAATAAAGCACCGCTTATCTATACAAATCCATTTTTGCTTCCGCTCTTTTATTTAATTTCATTTCTTAAAAGTAAGGATATGTATTAAAGTTTGGAAAGCTCAGTTAAAGTGGAGGAAAACGAGGAGGTTACTGTCATGGAAATTACTTTTGATCAACCCCAGTCCATTTGTTTCTGCAGTTGCACTTTGTTCCGTTTGTTCAATTTGTAAGATGTTGCTTTTTAATAATTTGTCCTGAGTTGTGTGTGTAGAAAAAGCACCACCCAGATCAATATCTGCCTTCCATTTATCATGTCCTTCCCCACCTGCTTTGCTGTTTTTAACTTGCATGCATAATTAACTATAATTAACTGGGGCAATGCTCCTTGTGGCTAATGATCACTGACTTGAGGGTGGTGGGTAGGTTAACATTTGGTGTGGATTTAGGGCCAGGTAGTGTGTTGGGATCTTATTTAATCTTCATTAACACTCAGAGTTGGGATAGTATGACTTCCATTTTATGGAGAAAGGAATTGAAGGTTGACAGCCACAACCATTTTGATCATTTAAATCACAGAAAACTGTGCCCTGTGGGTCGTATCTAGGTTGCCACCAGATTTTATGAATAAATTTTTGTTAGTGCATACACATACCCATTTGTGTAGGTGTTGTCTGTGGCTGCTTTCTAATTAAAACGACAAAGATGAGTGGTATGGTGGGAGAGACTATCTGACCTGCTGATCCTAAAATAGTTACTGTCTCACCCTTAAAGAGAAAGAGTTTGCAGACCACTGGTCTCAACCATGAAGCCCGGAACTGCCCCCACCACTACTCCTCTCCCAGTCATCAAACCCCATTGCAATCCCAAGCCATGTTGTTGGAAATTATATACCCCTTTTTCTAACATACTCTTTGGACTTCTGTTTCTTTTTTTCCTTCTTCTATCTGAACGCTCAACATAAGGGCCTTTTTTCTGTGAAGGACATCTCTTTTCTGAGGAGGCTGAAATAACATCTCTGTAACCTATTTCTCGCTTAGCTGCCATTATTTATTTCATTCTAATCTTGTTATTTAACTCAATCTAGCATTTTGGACCTCAGCTAGTAAAAGGATTATTATAGCAAAGTATTGCCTCATGTTGTTCCTCTCATAACCTGAATTTCTTCCCTTACATTTTCCCAAAAGACCATGGTTATTTGACTGCTGGGCGGAAAGTCATAGCCATTTACAGTTTAGAAAAGCCGGCAACTGTCATATAATAGAAACCAGATAAAAGGAGCACCAAGCCCAGTCAGAGACCCTGTCCTTCCCTGCATGCAGAGAGAAGGGAGAGCATTGGAATAGGCAGGGGATCTCTAGGGCATTGTAGGATCTAGTGACTAATATGGCTTAGATCTTCTTTTCTCACAGGCATTGCTTACTAGGCATGAAAGCTGCCCGGCTCCAGATTGTCTTTTATCAAGTTCAGTTAGATGGACTAATTGATTAGGACTCCAAAAGAGGGGCCCAGCCATCACTACATGGATAGACCCTGAGGGAATTTATCCATGAGAAGAGGAAGGCCAGACAAGTTCTAATTAGTCAAAAAATGGTCAAAGGTAGTGAAAATTAGGCCATTCTGTGATGGTCAATAGCAAGTTAAAATTAGAATATCCATACTCTGGAATATTTTGCAAAATAAATGATACTACAGAGGAAAATGCCATAGCAAGGGGACATGGCAGATTCCTAAATGTACATATTTAATTTTATTATTTAACTTTTGTTTAAAATATACATACACATAATATATCTATATGTGTGTCATATGTATGTTTTAATCATATGTATATACACATATATTCATATACATATATTAACATATATGTATATGTATTTATTCATGAATAAAGCATTGCAAGATCATTACCACTATATTAACAGAGAATATATTTGGGTGATGGCATTATAGCCTACTCTTGTTGTCTTTATGCTTATCTGTATTTTCCCAGTATGTATGTATGTATTGTACAACTAATTAGAAGATGTTTCTTTTTATGAGATCAAAAGGACACAACTAGAAACATTGTGGGTAATCAAAAGAGAAAAACAAATGTTCCTCTCCTAAGTAAACTCCAAGAGTTTTTGTTAACTCTGTGGTTTTGGCACCCTTGGGTTTGGAAAAAATCTTAGAAGTACATCACTGTAACTGAGATGTATTAGGAGAAAACATGATGATTGTTTCCTTCAGAGTGTCAAGGAAGCACTAAAATAAAAAAGACAGACTATTGCTAATCCTTGGATTACTTACTTTGAAGGTTCTTAGGGCTTCCCAAACTATCCATGGGCTATGTTATTTCTTCTTTGCAAGACTTAGCTCATGCTGCTCCCTAAGTTTGATAGTCTTTTGCTAACCCTTGTTTACCGTGGACCAGCTAAAAAGTTGCCTCTTGGTTGTACTGCTCCCTAACTCCTCTCCCCATCTCCCACTTTCCACTAACCCCCGCCTGTCTTTCCTGGTCCTGTAACATTTCCATTACCATTTGTGAGTTGGACTTTGTTTTTGTTTTTCTCGCTCTTTTTTCCCTTGCACACTGAGGGCAAAACCTGATTTAAATCATCATTGTGTTTCTGGTAGTTAGAGTCAGTATTTGAATAGCCTGTAACAACCAAATCGCTTTGCTAAGCAAAATTTGATTTCCTTTGGCCTTCCAGCCCAGTTCTTAAATACGTCTCACTCTCCTCCTCTTTTGTCAGAGCTCTTAGATGTGACCCAGGTGCATGGCTGGGAGTGGAAGAGGTGATGACCCAAGAGCTTTCCTGAAGCATATTTACCCAAACTGTCACATTTTAACAATTTGTAAAGTAATATATTGATGCACTGTTTTTAAGAGGAAGGTGAAAATCTGTTAGAGAAGACAATAGGAACTGTGCGATTGAAACATTAGCCTTTGTCCACAGGATGCATAGGGAAGGTCATCTAAAGATGATGCCATTTTGTGGGTATCATTCTCCAGAAAACTTACCCTGCTCCACCCCACACTCACTCTCACTCCCTGGCCCTGGTTTTAAGGGACTTTCTTCCCATCTTACATGGGTGGGCCCTGTCGAAATTTACTCAGCCTGTACACTGTTAACCACTTTCCTGTCTGCTAATCTGACAAGCTTGTGCAATTTCCAATTGGAGGGCTTTGTTGAGATGTTCCTCTGACCTTGTAAACATGTATAGTCTCTCTAGGGAATAAATTTTAATGCATAGCTATAAAACCAAAATTACCTCTTATTTCTCAGTTCTTCCATGTCCTTACTTTTTGATCTGCTAGATCTAGATTGAACAATACGTTAAAGGCTTCACTAAGAAATTTTCATGATAAATGAAGTACTTAAGCTAAACGAGACCTGTATTCAAGGAGTTGGGCCCCTTTGGCCACCCCATTGATCCTGCAACACATAATCTCCCCACAGGTATTAAGGGATATAGTAAGAGAGGGGATGGGCAGAGAAGAGAGGGAGAGGGAAGGAGATCAGATGAACAAAGTCAATGTTGATCTGTTTGTGGAACACCTGCTATTCCTGAGCTTTTCCAGGTAAATTTAGCATCTTATCCCTACACAGCACTAAAAAGGAAAATTGTAATCTATAGACTGCTAGTTAGCCAAATTGACACCTTAATAAACTGTCATGATTTTCTGCTATCCAATGAGATAGGATTATCCACTGGGTTTGTTTGCTTGACCAGATGCCAACCACAAAACATTCCTGGGTCTTGTGTCCCCAATTAAAGTGAAACCAGAAGTGAATCCCAGTAAAAACTCAGTCATTTTGAGAGGCAAAACATACTCTAATTTTCCATAAGTTCTGTCTGTTTGATTTGTTATGAGTATTTTGCAATGGGGGGTGGGCAGGGATCCTCTCTTGACATGAGAGTAGGAGACGATGTTTCCATAGTGGGTCCCTGTATTTTACTGCATGGGCAAGAAGGTAGAAGATTCATAAGTTTGAGATCACTTGCAAACAACACCCTTCTGGACTCACAAAAACTTTTATTATCTCAATTCAAGTGATGGTTGTTGAGATTCACTGGTGTGTGGGACACTGGGCTAAATGCCATGCCATTCATTCTTTTTTCCTCAGGAGGAAATAAAATCCATCTCTTATTTCAAATTTTGTAGAGTTTAGTAGAGAGATTAAGACAAACCTGCAAAGTATAACCTAGAACACAGGGAGAAATACATGATATAAGAATAAGCGAAGCACTGTGACAGTCCAAAAGTAGAACAGGATGCAATGTTCTCATAAAATTCAGTGGCTTTGTTCTATCTTTCTTTGTGAGTTACAGATCCTATCTATTGTGTTTTTGCAATGTCTAGTGCCAAGATACAAGACTTTATCGTCAATTGTAGCACAAGCTGGGTTCAGTCATCTGAAGTGTGTAACCATTAATCCTAAGTCTTGTGCTGGCTCTAAGGTTTGTGAAACATGCTTTTCAACTTGCGTGAAGTCACAAAACAAGGCAAATGTGGAAGATAGGGATAGCTCATAAATTACACCTTGTTTATTTAAGGTAAATGATCTGTCTAGTTTTTTTTTTTTTCTTAACAGCATTATTTCCCCATCTCTCTGACCTGCTTTGAGTGTTTGAGTTTTCCATGATGTAAGATACGTGTACTTTTTAGTGGTTGAGACACAAGCTCAGTTTGTCTTTGCTCTGCAGGGCCTTAAATATTTCTGACCCTAACACAATCCAACATGTTACAAGATGGCACACGTCAAGCGCATGGCACAAATAGAGGAAGGGCTCCGTTCTTGCTTGCAATCATTGCTGCTATTTTTTGGAGTCCTCTCTATCAGGCTCCAAACCTCAGAAGTCATTGCCACCCTACTCCTGAGCTGATTCATGGGCAAAGGCAGAGAAAGTGTGCCACACAAATTTGGGAAACTATAATTCATTTGGGGCAAGTCCAAATTGTTAGTTTGTTTGAAATAGAAAATGAATGGTTGGGCTCATGTGGATATGAGAGATGAAATAAAAGCTGATATTTGGCTGTATTTTATGATCATTTAACATTTGAGTTGCTTACGTATGAAAAAAAAAGACATACTCTCTGAGAGCAGTATGAAAACTGGTTCTTCAATAAGCTTGCCTAGAAGTTAAAAAGCAATAGAAAATGGAATTATATCTGGGTTTTGAATCCACTTTGCCTCTGTAACTTGTTTCATACTCCTATTTACCCAGTACCTTAGCTTGTTCTTCACTAATAAGTACTCAGGTCAATTTAAATAGGAATGTACATAAAACATAACTAGATGCTCCAGGGGGAGTTGGATGCCTACCATATTCCACAGTTAAACTTAAGTTGCTTTTAGATTATCTGCTTTTCTGGATTATTTGTCCCTCTGCTTTCAGTTATTGCAAAAAGAAAAAAAGAAAAAACAAAACCCTCCAGATTTGATTTACTGAAATTCTGAGCTTGTCTTCAAGATGTTCATTCCCCAAAGTACACAAGCAACATAAATAATTCCAACGCATATGTCTATCTCTCTGCCGTATTCTACGATGCAGGCATTTAGTATGAACTGGGCTGGGATTCTGTTTTCTCTAGGTCAAGGCAAATATGTTCTTGATAGTGTAGATATGTATAGTTAAATATGAGTAGTTGAGCGTGTGAAGGAAATGTATTTTTCTTTGTAAAACAGGTTGAAAAACAGGACTTAAAGTCCTTCGAGGTTTTCTCCCGAAGTCCTAGTCTATTTAAAAACAACAATAGCCATAATAGCCTGCTCCTAGAGTCAAATATACTCTAACGTTTATTAATAAAATAGTAACATGTTTAAGTATTTAAATATTTTATTAAAATACAGTTACCAATCTTACTCCTTTTAAGTAGAGTACTTAATGAATCTAAATGATCAAGCTTTAAAAGAATAATACATACTTGTTCTTGAGTAAATTTGTGATTCACAGGTATAAACCGCCAGTACACAGTCATCCTGTTCTGAATTCGGTGTCCTTTACACGGTGACATTGGTGTTATTTCCCCCTGTTGCCAGCCTGCTCGCTGCCTGGCACCGTCTGAAAGGACGGATATAAGCAAAGTTGTGTGTGCAAGAAAAGAGAATCTGACCACTTGTAGGTTTGATTTTATTACCTGAAAGCTAAGTGGATTCACATAAATCACACAGTGGCTCAGATCTCCAGATAAGAAGAGAGCACACATCACCATATGGAGCCTCGTAAAGCTCTGGATTCTATGTGAAACATATTTTGGTAATATGTTATAAACAAACCCATGTGGCAGTAGGGAAGTGCAAATAACGGTTCATCTGCAAAGGCTCGTCCATATCTTAGGAAAAGAATATGATAGAACAACTGCACAATGAGTAACACCAACCTTCTGATGGTCCTAGGAAGCTGCTTAGCCCAGCAGACTCAGCCCCCGCAAAGCAGAGAGCTTTATTTTCACATTAGCTGGGGCCTCTGTGGGCTTGTGTCCTTGGCTCAGGGTCAAATGATTGCATAATGCTTCTCATAAGTGAGCCAGCAGAATGAGAAACCAGAAGGGCAAGAATGCTTAAAGGTGCAGGTGGCAAACCCAGGAGACAATCTCCAGATGTGCCTTGGTCTTGGGAGCTTCTTTCTGAAGAGAATTTGTGCGTCCCAGCAGACAGGCCAGGAGGGTCCAAGGTAGCAGACACAGTTGTGAAATGGGTTATGGTTACTGGGTTTCCCCACCGTTAGTACATACTGATTGAGGTTATTTGTTGATTGAATAGCGACCAAAACAGTTTTTTGTTGTTGTTCCTGTCATGATGGACATAAATACTGTTGACCAGAATTTAGGGATCATTTTGGGGTTGTTGAGGACACTCCTCCTGACCTGGGGTCTTTGTCACAGTTTGGCTTCTGGAACAAGACAGACTGGAGCTCACAGACATTGTCTTCTGGTCTCCCAAACTCCTATTTCCTCCACATCATATACACACAGGATTCAGTTAGTAGCCTCTTCATCACCGTTGCCATTAGTCAAAGTTAAATTCTATTGTATAGTTCCCCTCATTGCTTCAGGGTGTAAACAGTATTTATGTTCTAACTTATTTTCTTTTATTTATTAATTGATCTCTTCTTTTATCCCTCATCTCAGCCTATGTTTGTTGAGGCCATTGTATCAGATCCATGGGAAACAGAATATACATAGTTCCTCCCCTCATGGATGCCCAGTCTAGCAGGGAAGATTGTGAATTTCAACGTTGGTACTCACACCAATCGATAAAAAATCCAACACACTATGTCATATTTAATGAGACTATTGAAAAATATTACAAATTGTACAGAAGGTGCATTAGGGTAAAGAAGCTTCTCAAGAGTCTGGAGAAAGATCTAGGCACAGGAACTTGCAGGGAGATTCCAAGAATTGATGGATTTTCTAGTCTTGTTAGGACAAAAGTTAAGGTAGTAAAGTAAAGTTGTGTCTATATACTCTCCTCATTTCACAAAATAATCTCTTCTCTCAAGTGGCACAGATGGTACCCATGGTAGTTTCCTCTGAGTATTATTTAGCAATTTCACTAAATTACAAATGACCATGGGTTAAACAAGAGAGATGTTAACAGAGATGGTGGTAAGTTGTCTGGGGCTGTTGCAGGAGGTCTAAGGTATCATCAGTGTCCTAGCATTTTTTTCCTTTCTTCTCCCCTTCTATTTTAGGATGTGCCATCCTTTCTCAGGGTAATAGTTACAAAATGGTCTCTGGTGATCCAGCCAGGACCTCCAGTTTCCAGGTGCGAAATAAGAAGGAAAGGGAGAAAAGGCATAATTTAAAAAACATGTTTTTTAGAAACCCTACCAATAACTTTGCTTCTGTCTCAGTGGCCAAAACTCATATGTGGCTAGCACCGTTTCTTTTCCCAATAAAATCTGTTAGCAAAATTTTAATTGAAAAAAAATGGGTACTGAATGGATTAACAGGTCCCATTACCCCCCCTCCCCCCCCCCCCCCCCCCAGCTAGGACACCCAGAACATGCTGAAACCTCTTAGGAATGGAAAGACATGCGTAGGCATGGAAGCTGGAAGTTGTCAACCAGAAAGCTTAAGGACTCTCCCCACAGAGAACCATGGGTCAGCTTCCCTCTGGCACACATAGAAAGAAACTTGTGGCTAATTTCCAGAAGTTCTGTTAAGAAGCTTCTGTACATGTTTCTCTTCAAATAGTTGGAGCTTCTAAAACCTTACAGCCCATTTTATGTGCATGTGGACAACGTACGTGGATTTTTGTATTAATAGAGATTTCTAAAATATCTACTTCACATAAACACCGAAGCTTTTTCAAGTACTCGTCTTATAGATAATAATTGATTGGTACTTTAAAAATAGTGACCCAAGGGAAATTTTAATGATTGAATTATGATATTTGTTTAATACATTGCGGGGGGGGGGCACCCAGGTGGCTCAGTCGATTGAGCGTCCAACTTCTGCTCAGGTCATAATGTCATGATTCATGAGTTCAAGCCCCACATCGGGCTCTATGCTGTGAGCACAGGGTCTGCTTTGGATCCTCTGTTCCCCTCTTCTCTGCCCATATCCTTCTTTCTCTCTCTCTCTCTCTCTCAAAAATAAATAAAATATTTAAAATATATATGTTTCTGGGAAAATCTTGATTTTTAAAAATTGTTTGTATTTGGAAGCACTTGCTTCAGCTATTAAAGATAGTATCACACCCATCATCTGCCAAAAATACTCTTTATTTCTTATTAAAACAAATAATAGCAGTGGAGAAAGCTTGCGTATGAAAGTACATAGCTCTTTAAATATCATCCTATCTCATCTCAAAAGCAGCAAATGGAAACCTATTTAAATGATGCAGTCAATTTTAATGAAACTTGTACAAAATTAAAATATAACAAAACTAATCAAGCATTGGCATTAACAAGAGGACACATCCCAACAGAAAACAGCACACCCAGAGCAGGCTATGTCAAGGAAAGTTCATTTTCAAAGACATTATTTACAGAGGTGGGAGTAGGGTGCGGGGAGCTACAGAGGTAGTACAAAGATCAGGGCTGAGTAATGGAGGGAGAGCTATTACCTCTCCTTGGCCTAAAGGGGACAAAAGTAGAGAGATGTTAGCAGAACCCAGAGGGGAGAGAGTTGTGTAGGAAAAGTTGTCTTTAGGAGCAGTGATCTTAGGTCAAGAGAAACACGCAGCTTCAGAGATACGTCTAGTAATCTCCTAGGGAAGTCAAGGAATAAATACCCTGATCCCCTGCTGAGGCTTCCATTGGCCAAACCAACCAACAAGCAGAACCCTGTACTAGAAGCCCTTTGTCTATGTTCTAGGCAGGACAGATGGGGAAGGGAAGACCTGCAGGGATACATATAAGATGTCCCACAGAGCAAGGTAGGGATATGTGCATTTATAATGTGAGATTCTCTACCCCTGGGGATACTAAAGGCTCTTTTTCATGAGGGAATATATAATGTCATGCGCTGTTTGTCAGCTTAACCGATCTCCTGGTATCACCAAGGGTACTTCACAGCTACTCTGCTACCTTCCAGAAACCACCTACAAAAGTGAATTGATGGTGCACCCTTGTTAACAGATGAAGATTTGGCATTATTAGTATAATTAAAAGGATTCTAACAGTCTAGCCTCCTCCCTCTACTGATTCCTACATACTCCAGTCAAAGTAAATTAAACCCATTAATCAACGTGGTAGAAATGATATACAGTACAGGATACAGGCCAAACCGAGAAGAGACTAACAGCCTTCATTATGTTTAATTTTGTTCCCCAGCAAAGGATAATAAATTCAGATTGTAACATCACAATAAACCATTTAATTATTCAAGAGCAGGGCAAGACACATTATAATCAGCTCTCTATTATGTGTCTTCATTTAGGTGCTAATAGATGCAATTGAGTAGCCCAGCGGATCTTAAGCTATAGATTTGAAGTGAGATCTCAACCACTCTGTCACCTAGGAAGATGGCCCCACCATGAGGAGCTTGCCTTGGGATATGGGCAGGTGGTGACTTGAGATTTGGTGTTCGTTCATTTACTCTCAATTCAACCTATCTCGTGTGAATTCCAGCTATATATTAGGCAGACCTCTGAGCCTCATAGTTCCAACCCTGAAATAGACTAAGTGCTTCTCCTCATGTAAGGAGAAGCACGTAAGGCTTTGTAAGAAGGCACGTAAGGACTGGAACAAAATCCATCCTTCTTAGCCTTGAAACTCTCAGATGTCTCAGACTTCATCTTGTGCCATCTTCCTCCCTGTTCACCATGTTGCCACCATCAAGCCTTTGCTCTTGCTCAAAATGCAACATAGTTCCCACTTCATGTGCCACGCATATGCTCTTTCTCCTGTCTAGAATTCTGTTCTTCCTGATCTCATGTGACTGGTACCTTCTCATTAAGTTGTCTGATAAAGAGAGCCCTGGCCTGACCACCTTTTTCAAAAGAAGCTCCCCGAAACCCATTTACTCTCCTTTCTAAATATTCTTCATAGTACTTATCACTACCCAAAATTACCTTTCTTGTTTATTTACTATTGTTTATCTCTTCATTCGTAATTAGTACAGGAGAAGGGGCCTTTTCTGTTCTTATCACTGTTCGGTCAATGTGTATGTAGGCTGGTGCATAATAGGTTCCCAATAAATATTTGTGACTGTGGCTGATCATCCTTTTTAAAGATGGAAACAATAATATTTCCCATCCCACATGTTTTTTTAAGACCTAACTACATCCCTATCAAGTGATGGTGACTAATTCCACACCCATTCAATATGGGTAGGCAGGCTTTTATTGGCTGATATCCAATAGGGTATGGTAGAAGTGATACTGTATAACCTCAGAGGCTAGGTCGTACAGAGTGATACATACTGCCTTTGGAGTCCAAATTAACCCACATGGAGAGTCCCTGAAACTCGTAGAGAGAGAGAGAGATGCCCATCCATCCCCTGGCTACTCCAGCGCCACACTCTTTCATATCCAGGCACCTTGAAATCACAGGGGAGACTGAGCCAAAACCAGCCAGGGGAGTCTTTCCAAAATTCCTGAGCCATAGAAATAAGGAGACAGAATAAAATGATTTTTGTTGTTTCAAACCACCAAGTTTTGGAGTGATGTTACACCCTACTAGATAACCACAATACTGAAAGACTTACTGAATGAAAGAGCAAACTAACAAATTATTACTCTCAGAATGGAGAGAAGAACACATCTTCAAGATGGAAGAATATGTTTCAGAGATCTGTGTGTCTAAGTAGAAATAAAGTATTTTATTTTATTTTTTATATGAAATTTATTGTCAAATTGGTTTCCATACAACACCCAGGGCTCATCCCAACAGGTGCCCTTCTCAATGCCCATCACCCACTTTCCCCTCCTTCCCACCCCCCATCAACCCTCAGTTTATTCTCAGTTTTTAAGAGTCTCTTATGGTTTGCCTCCCTCCCTCTCTGTAACTTTTTTTTTCCTTTCCCTCCCCCATGGTCTCCTGTTAAGTTTCTCAGAATCCACATAAGAGTGAAAACATATGGTATCTATCTTTCTCTGTGTGACTTAAGAAATAACATATTTTAGAAAAATTTCAATATCAAGTGTCTCCAGTATAATACAGATTCAGTTATACTGTTGATCAAGTAATATTCCCTTTAGAATAGTATAAGACCCTTTTTTACCACTGCACAGAAACTACATGAGACAAACTTTGTTCCCTATCACAGGTTAACACTTTTTCATGGTAGATACTACTAGTTCATTACAGCATTCTTTCTTACTCTGTCCTCACAATCCTTTACAGACAGCCATTAACAACTCATAAGAGTTGGCACTCAAAATTTTTGCCATTCCAACCATAAGGAGATGCCAACATCCCAAATGAGCATTGTAGGTGGTATTCACTCCTTACCTCCCACCACCCCTTTCCTGGGATTTCTGTAGTGACCCCAGAACAAGGGACAGCTTGAGAATTTTGCAAGTTGAAAACATTAAGCCTGGTCTGGCCACACTTCTAAAATTCTATGGAAACACGTGTTTTCATGCCCAACGAGGGAGGCAGCATTTGTTTAAAGGCTACTGTAACTTCTCACTGGTTGATATGCACACGTGGAGATCTCTGTTGATAAGAATTTGCCCAGCATTGCTAGGGTTGTTAGCATGGTGCTACCATCTTCAAAACCTTTGTCACTTTGTTTGTATTGGGTGGCAGTGGGTCATTAGTTCCGCAAGGATTTCTTTGACTCATAATTGCTTCGTGTCTTTTGTATCTGTCTTTTATCCACATACATATGTCTGTCTTCATCCGTAAGCATTGACATAGTGTCATTATTCACTTCAACTTAGATCTTAGGATATCTAACTTCTTTTGGCCAAAGGCATTTACCTATCTCAAATACTGCTTTCATCAAGCAGTCCATCCTAGTTCCGGACAGAGTTAATGGTCACTCTTTCAGAACTGTAATATCAGCTGGCATCATCTCTTAGCAACTTCCACTATTCTGTGTAATTTAATTATTTTTGCAATTGCTTTAACTCGTCCAATTATACTGAAACTCCTTGAGGGAAGAAACCATTTCTGTTTCAACTTTGCATTCCCTGCAGAATCTGGTTAAAAACACCCTTCTTAAAGGAAATCCAAAATGTCAGTGTTTTTTTGCAACTCAAATTACTCTCAATTCACATCCAAATCTCCCTTAAAAGTGCATTTGTAATCTGAACAAGGAAACACATTAGAGAACCATTCTGTTTAGTAAACTGTGGTTCTGAACTGGGGACACAACTGAATCTCCCACTCCACCCCCCAACAGGTGGTTTTTAGGAATGCAGGGGAGGTGTACTTTGTCATAAAATTTGGAGGCATTGCCACTGACATTTAATGTCTAGGTACCAAGGACACTAACCATACTGAAATGTGAGGGACATCCCTATGTAACAAGAAATTGTCCTGCTAGCATATCAACAATGTCCCCAGTGAGAACACCAAGGGATGGTTTACCTAGCTGTATTAATAATAGCCATGGTGGGGTGCCTGGGTGGCTCAGTCAGTTAAGCATCCGACTTCATCTCAGGTCATGATCTCACGGTTCGTGGGTTCGAGCCCCGCATCGGACTCTGTGCTGAGAGCTCAGAGCCTGGAGCCTGCTTCGGATTCTGTGTCTCCCTTTCTCTGCTCCTCCCCTGATCACACTCTGTCTGTCTCAAAAATAAATAAATGTTAAAAAATTTTTTAAAAATAATAATAATAGCCATGGTTATTTTCATTTATTTTGTGCCGCACACTAGCTAAAAGGTTTAGCTCTGTGTGATGCTTCCATTTTGGTGTACATTAGAATCACCTGGAGGATGGATTCCAGCACAGATCGCTAGGGCAGCACCCTTGAGTTTCTGATTCGGTAGGTCTGGGATGAGACAGCAAAATTACATTTTTTACAACTTCTCAGGTAATGCTGATGCTGCTGGTCCAGAGACCACTCTTTGAGAATCCCAAACCTACAGTAATTTAACCTCAAGAACATGCTCTGAGCTATATTCTACATTATCCTTACTTTTCAGACGATAAAACCAAATTTGAGAGGTTAAGTCTATCACTTATCCAGAACTACACAATTAAGATTTGAAGCTAGATGTTACAAGTGTTGTTTAAAGTAAGAGTGAACCAATGCATTCATTTTTTGGGGGGCAGCATGCAGAGAAGCGGAAGTGAAGGTTCTGGAGCCAGGCCACTTGGTTCTACTATTTCTTATCTGTATGATCTTGAGAAAATTACTTAAACTCTCTGAGCTTCAGTTTCCTGATTTGAAACAGTGGTGACAATGGTTCTCTCTCAGAAGGGTTATCATCAAATCATAAACCGAGATAATGTATGAAAAGCCTAGAATAGTACAGAAGAATAAACTCTCAATTAGCTTGCATTCCTGTGGAAAAGACAAAGAATAATCTTGTAAAAATATAAATAAGTAATTCCAAATACTGGAAGTGCTATGAAAAAAATAGAAGAGGGAAATGGGTTGGAGGTAAAGAGTAGGGAGGTTGAGGCAGAAGAGGACTCTTCCAAAGAGGTCACCTTTGAACTGAGATGTGAAAGACCACAAAGAGCCAGTTTCGCAAAACTGGAGAATGAATGCTCCAAGCAGGGGCAAGAGTAGGTGCAAAGGCAGAGGGGCAGGAATATGTTTCCCTTATTCTAGAAACTGAAAGAAAGCCAGAGATAGAGTGGAGTGAGGGCAGGGAGTTTGGGGTGGGCGGGGAAGGGAATGGAGGCAGAGTAAGTAGTGGAGTGGGACGGAATGGCATCAGAGAGGTTGGTAGCACTTGATTAACCACCAATCTTGTAAGGTCTGATGAGAAGCATGCATTTCATTCCAGAGGTGGTGGAAAGCCATCGAAGCAGTTCAAGCAAGGGCGTAACTTGATTGGATTGTTTTTTTTAACAGATCACTCTAGCTGCTGCATCAAAAATGGATTGTGGTGAGCAAGAGTGGAAGCAGGCAACCCAGTTATGGAGCCACAGTGTAGACCACATGGCTTGGACTAGGGAGGTGACCCTAGAGGGGATGGGTTTAGAGTACCTGCAGCTTACTGACAAATAACATATAGGGAGGAATAGGGTACTAGGTTAGCATCAGGGTGGATGGCAGTGCAATCTGCTGTAATACAGTAGAAACACGTTTGGAGTTGAAAGTAAAAAGTTCTGTTGTGTGGGATGGATTACAATAGGCCACAAGGAATTGTGGGGATTGTGGACAGATTTGTTATCTTAATTGTGGTGTTGGTTCCATCATCCTCAAGCATGTGCGTACTCATGTGAAATACTATTTCTCATACTCAGGCTGAAATTCAATACCTTATATGCTTTAAGTACTTGCTGTGACTCAGTTATGCCTCAATAACTCTGTATTGTAAAATGCTGTGAAAGAGAATCATGATATGGAAGCTGAAAATATGCAACTTTGGCCTAAGAATTATTTTGTATGGAAGGCATTTGTGTTCCTGATATCCCTTATCTGCCTAAAAGCAGAGCCTCCCCAAAGTACTCTGTTGTCATAAATCCCCTCCAGGGAGCTACTCTCATCTTCTCTTCTGGAAGAGGAGTAGTCCACACCACACCCAAACAGATGTCACAAACTATCACTATCGCGTCTCCCATCTATTCTCCAAGGGCCTATTTATTTTTCCAAAAAAAAGCATTTTTGTTTCCAAGGGCTCTGTCTCCCCTCCCTTCTAAGAAGTCATTTTTTCTGCCCCCAGTGCCCCTCTGCTCCCTATCCTCTATTAAGAGAGTATGTAAGCTCTCAAACCTCACTGCTTCTTTGGGTATTCACTTGTTTCTGTGATGTCCCTATGAGCATGAAATTAAAATTAATGAATGTGTATGCCTTTTCTTCAATTAATCTGTTGTCAGTTTAATTCACAAGTCTCCCAGCCTCTAAAGGTAAGAGGGTACAGGAAAAAAATTTCCTCCCTTTCAGCTATAAAGAACAACCACCAAAAAAGTGACATGTTTATCTGCCAACCAGAGGTAGGCTGTTAAACATAGGAGCCTGGAACTTAGCCAGACATATCTCTTGAGATGCTTCTTGACAACTTCAGAAACTCAGGGATGAACCTTGCAGCCAGTCAGTACCCAGGTTTGGCTTGGCTAAGGAAGCACAGAATTAGAAGCTAGCGTTTGGTCCTGGTTCCTGTGAGATACGGAATATATACGTGACCTTCAACATGCCACTTGATTTCCTTCTAAATGTGGTTTGCATTGGTAAATTAAGGAAACTCACAACTGACTGTTGTGAGGGTGAGCAGGTGCTGCTGTAGAAGTGTCTGAAAAAAGTTAAATTCTTCCACAGATCTCGGTTGCTCTGAGTGTTACTCATTAGGAGAATGCTTCAAGGTTAGGGTAGTTTGGAGAAAGTCCTTGGTCAAGGACCATGAGGAAGAAGCACAAGCAAATCCACAACTTGGAAAGAACAGATTTGATTTTGTATTTATCCCATCTCCAGAACTTCCAGCTCCTCTCCTTGTCAGTCTTGAGGACAACAGATCTTAGTGATTCTTCTTGGGCTAAAATGTATCCAAAGTCATGGTCTGCAAAGCATACGTGATCTTTGTACCTTTTAAAACATGACTGAAGCACCTGGGTAGCTCATTGGGTTCGTCATCCCGTCTCAATCTCAGGGTCATGAGTTCAAGCCCTGTGTTCGGCTCAGCACTGGGTGTGAAGCCTAAGAAAAACTAAAAGTAAATAATAAAACATCACTAAGTAATTATTATGATGAGAACTTAGAGATGGGAATGGTAATCTGTATTTTGAATGATCCACGAATGTGATTTCTCTCTACAAAGTCTTCTCTGCAAGATTTATTGTCTGGTTGAGGTGCTTTTATAAAATATTTATAATATAATATAATATAATATAATATAATATAATATAATACAATACAATACAATACAATACAATACAATACAATACAATATAATATAATATAATATAATATAATATAATATAATATAATTAAATGCAGGCAGTTGTTTAAAGACTCATTAAGCACTGGTTTAAATTCCAGGGTCTCCAGCCATCCAAATTAGTGCCCGAGATCTTGACTGGAGTCAGGAATAAGCTAACAAATCAGCCATTCTAAATGTTGCATGATAGAGTTCATGTGTCCTCAAGTGACGTGAATGCTCTTTGATTTCAAACACATACATTTAAGGTTACAAACCCCTGAAAATTAATTTATTCCAGGGAAGAATTACATTATACAGAGAGAATGCAATCTGAAAAGAGAGAAAGAGTAGATGTATCATTACTCATTAAAAAGTACTGGATTTTAGGGCGCCTGGGTGGCTCAGTCGGTTGAGCATCCGACTTCAGCTCAGGTCATGATCTCATAGCTCGGGAGTTTGAGCCCTGCCTCAGGCTATGTGCTGACATCTCAGAGCCAGGAGCCTGCTTTAGATTGTGTCTCCTCTCTCTATGCCCCTCCCCTGCTTGCTCTATCTCTCTCTCTCTCTCAAAAATAATAAACATTAAACAAATTTTGTATGTACTGGAGTTTTACAAAGTGATGGCAATCACATCGTGTTCACCTTTAACTTGGACACATGGTTCCCTGAACTATATATACTACTACCTCATGTAACCGAAGAGTGGTTAGTTCCAATGCTGCCAGGGAAACTGGCCTTTTTGACTTCTTAAGAGATGGTTTGCCAGACAAAAATATTGCCTACATTGAATGGGTGATGTAAAGAAATTTCAAGAGTAATTTTAACTGTGCACAATTTTTAAATTACATGCAGCCGTCACCAACTAACTCTGCTCAAGAGGTGATACTGCAGTTAATGGCTCATCTACTTGGTTCAAGCCTGCACATATAAAGCTTAGAAGAGAGTAAGCAGTCAACAAATGAGAATTCTAGCCCTTTGTAGCAGCAACCATCATAGTCAGGGGATTAGTACTAGTAATTACAGTAGTAGATGACACAGCTGAAGAAAGTTCTCTTTGAACAAATGATAGGGACTCTTGGACACAGAATAGACCTCATTGTTGTGGTGGTTTAAAGTTCCTAGGCACCCTCATTGAGGAATTGTCCTGAATAATAAAGAAGAATTTGAGTTTCCTTCCTTTAGGAGATTATTTCTGTGGAAGTGATAAATGGTCATTTACAGAGAGATCGTTCTTTCTTCTCTCTATAATCTCATTACATTGACATTCTGCTTTGTGATTTTTCAAATGGAGCCACTCATTTATCCTACAGATTGTTTAATTAATAAGCTGTCTACTATACTCTAAAGAAATAATAGAAATTCTAGATTATAGGAGATGTGCAGTTTCTATCAAGTATTGGACTGACACAGAGTTCCGCTCTGCGTGAACATCCAGAGCAATTTGTATTAGCTTTTAGGTGTTAAAAGTTAAAAGATCCTCCTTTACCTTTGATTTATGTGTATATTTATGATATTTATAGATATATGGGTTTATCAGTAATTATGATGGTTTTTAAAATGTAAGTTTGCCTGAATTTCACTAGGCAAAACAATTTTGTTCTTCATGAAACAGCCCAACAGAGGGTTGGTAAATTTGAACAGGTGTATTCGTGGTACCTATGCTGTACCATTTATACTTACAGGTTACAAAATGCATTCACATATAAGATCTCAATTTACTGATATCATAATAAACAATTTCCAAAACTAATGTCAATTGAAAAGTACAGAGGTAGGGTGAAGGGAACAATGTAGTGTATCATCTACTGTCTGAGAAGAAGTTCATTATCTGAAGCAAGAGATTATGTTCAAAATCTAGGCCCCCAAATCAAATTGGGGTTTTCTCATCACTTTTCCTTTACCACGTCCCCCATTTTTTTCTTTGATACAGGAACCTGGGAGAGGAGTTTTCATCCTCCTCCAGAATTGGCACAGACCAAAGCTGCTACTTGTCCCTGAGTCTTCCTGTTACTCTGTCCCTCATCCCACAATTTAATGTGAAAGAGAAGAGGGTGACAGTATTTATCTGAGATTGACTGCATTGCAGGCCATTTGGGGCCAGAACTTAGGCTTACACTGCATGATGTACATTGTCACCATGAAGGAATAATGTTGAAATACCAGCTCTGGGGTTCAAAGGCTGGTGTCTGGAGGTCATTTGTTCTCACATTTCAGTTAGCAATTTACTTACCCAGAGCATCAAGAATAACATATTCATTGACTTAGATTTCTTTTTGTAGTACATGTCACATATATAGGAATACATGAAATATATATGTACATTTTAAAGAGTAATAATAATGGACACACCTGTGTATGTTCCACCTGGCTAACAAAATAGGACGTTGCCCATATCCCACTTCTGCATGACCCCCTCCTGGATGTATCCACTATCCTAAATTTAGTGATACTTATTACCTTTCTTTCATTTATAGTTTGATACAGCCCAGCATGTATCTCTAAACAATATAGTTTAGCTTTGCCTCTTTTTTGAAGCTTACATAAAGTGGAATTATATATTCTTTTGCGTCTGAATTCTCTTACTATCATGCTCTTTACTCATCCATGTTGCTCATAGTTGTGTTTAACTCATTTTCATTGTGCGGTATTCTATCATGTGAATATACCATAATGGATTAATATACTCTACTGTGAAGAAACATTTGAGTTCTTCCAGGGTTTTTTACAAATATTTTTTACAAATATTATTTCTTTGAATACTCTTCGGTCTCCTGTTGTGTGTGTGAAAGGGTTACTCTAGGATATATACAAAGGAGTGGAGTTCCTGAGCTATGCATACCTTATTAATATTCAACTATTTTCTAGTTTGTACTGTGAAAGGATATTTTTAAAAATATAAAATCATGACTCTCATACAAATACAAAATCAGTATGTGTCAAAGATTTTCTTTAATTCATTAATCACTGAGGGAACCTGTAAGTGTGACAGCCAAAAAACAGACAAATAGGTAATATCAACCCACGGTGGAAAATAATATGGAGGTTCCTCAAAAATTTAAAAATAGAACTACCTTATGATCCAGCAATCACACTACTGGGTATTTTCCCAAAGAATACAAAAACACTAATTCAAAGGGTTACATGTGCCCCAGTGTCTTTAGCAGCATTATTTACAGTAGCCAAGATATGGAAGCAGCCCAAGTGTCCATCAACTGATGAATGGATAAAGAGAATGTGGGTGAATATATATACACATTTTAAAAATAAAGAGGGAAATCTTGCCGTTTGCAACAACATGAATCAAGCTAAAGGATATAATGCTAAGTGAAATAAGTGAGAGAATGACAAATACCATATGATTTCACACATACGTGGAATTTAAGAAAACAAACAAGCAAAGGGGAAAAATAGAAATCGAGAAACAGACTGAATTATAGAGAACAAACTGATAGTTACCAGAGGGGAGATATGGGTTAAATAGGTTATGGGAATTAAGGAAGCCATTTGTTGGGATGAACGCTGAATGATGTATGGAAATGGTGAATCGCTATATTGCACACCTGAAACTAATACAACACTGTGTTAACTATACTGGAATTAAAATAAAAACTTAAATAGAATGCACAAATAGATGCAAAATTGGTCAGGATACATTGGGTAATAATCAGTGCCATTCACCTGGACACAATTTACATTTCTGTGGACAAGAATTACTTGTACTGCTGTCAGTTTTCTATAATTTGTGGAGCTGCAAAATGGCCAAAAGAGAATGAAAGATAGCAGTAACCTGGAAGGTTGTACTGCACAGCACAGCTAGTAATCTTTTTGGTCTTTACCAAAGTCTTTTATAATTTGTTCTGTAGTACCAGTTTACGCTTCCTGGGCAGTACCTGTGAGTTCCCATTGCTCTACATTCTTGCCACACTGAGTAGCATCAGACCTTTTCATTTTTGTCAGTTTGATGGGTATGTAATGGTGGCCGTTATGGTTCTAGTTCACATTTTCCTCATTATTAATAAAGCTAAAGACCTTTTCATATGCTCACTGGCCATGTGGATGACCTCTTTTCTGAAGTGCTTATTTCAAATTTTGGCTCATTTTTCTAGTGGTTAAATTGACTTTTTCAGAACTTGAAGGAACTTAAGTGGTCATCTAGTGCTGAATGCCCTCCACCTCTATCATTCTTGTGTCCCCTTTACAGTACAGGTCTTATTATATCTGCTATCATTTACTTGACGTTTTTCTCAAAATTGAGTCATTTTATTTTTTACATAGAGTGGTTTTAAAATTAAAATGTTGTAAGTGTTGTAAATAGACAACCAATATCAATTTGCCATAAGCGGAAGATAGCAGTTGAATGAATACAATAAAGAAAAATCACATAGTCGAATTTAACTAGGTAGATTGCTTCCACCTCAACTTGGGGCCTGAGTCCCATTCTCTCTCCTCCCTACACCCCCCCCCCCCAATGAGAAAAGACATAGGCAAGTATCAGATCACTGTAGAAGAAATCTTAGTACCATCCAGATTTTCCCTTGTCTTTATAGGAACACTTCAAAAAGAATGACATAGGAATAACAGTTTCAGTGTGTAAATCCATGGGACTGAACGTCACATTCACATCCAGGTCCCACTACTTCTGGTGTGGTCTTCCAGAGGAAGTCTCCCACACATTTTGAGAAACACTAATTTCATTCAACCCCCTTCTTTTAGAGGTGAAGAAGCTGAGGCAGCCCAGAGAAGGGGGATAGGACAGGCTGAACAGTAGTCCCCCCAAAGATGTCCACACTTTAATTTCCAGAACCTGTGAATGCATGCCCTTACACAGTAAAAGGAACTCTGTAATTGGAATTGAGGTTGGACCTTGAGATGGTGGGATTTACTCTGAATCATCTGGGTGGCCCAAACTACTCACTTGAGCCCTTGAAAGCAGAAATTTTCTCTAGCTGGAGTCAGAAAGATCCAGCAGCAGAAGAGGCAGGAAAGATATGATATCTGGGAGGGACTCAACTCACTGTTGAGTTTGAAAAATAAAAGGAACCAATAGAGAAGGTAAGGGACACCTAGAAGCTGAGAATAACCCCTGGCTGACAGCGAGCAGGGAAACGGTAGTTCCACAACTGTATGGACCCAATTCTCCAAATTACCTGCAAAGAATGAATGAGGTGGGAAGTAGATATTTCCCCAGACATGCCAGATAATTTTCCTCACTGGCCAACACCTTGATTTGAGCCTTAGGGAACTCAGAGCAGAAAAACCAGTCCTGTTTACTGGATTTATGATCTACAGAATGGTGAGATAATAAATTCGAGTTATTGTAAACAGCTAAATCTGTGGTAATTTGTTACAGCAGCCATGGAAAATTAATGCAGTTACTTGTTCAAAATCACACATCTATTTAGAGTCAGAGCTGAAACTAGAACCCAGGTCTTTTGTCTTCCAATCCAGGGCTCTTTATACCATAATGCATAATTATATTGATGTAAAACACAACATTGGCACAAAATAAAGTATAGAGAGAAGACTGTAGTTCTCATTCAGCTTTTTCAGTCCTGTGTGTCCATGTACTTCTATATTTCAGGGTCACATATTTTCAGGAGAATTAGATGTACTGAAAAATTTTAAATCCTCACAGAGCAATAACATTTGAATCCTGGTTTTAGTTTAACAGTTTTTACGCTGGAATATTTTGTGCAAAGTAAATAATGTTCCAAAAGGTAAAGGGACATGTGAGTCACACCGCTATGGAGATCACTCATTCTGTAGAAGGTTAAAGGAAAAAAAAAAAAAAACTAGAGGAAAAAACAAACCTAGGACAAGAAAGTTCAGTGCTCTGGTTGCTTAATGCAATCAATTTACAGTTCCCACCACTTTTCCACACAGTGGATAAAGGATCAGCTGAACCACCGTCTATTGAGTAAGATATCCTACTGAGAAGGAAATTAAATGTCTCCTGTCAAACACCTCCTGGGTTGGCTCTGATTTATCTAATAAATATAAAACTTTCTCTCTCTGAATAATAGTTTTTCAAGCCGTAAGCTGTTGGCAAGAAAGATGATTGTAGAGAGTTATTTCTCCCCCACGATCATGATTCCCCCCCCCATTTTGTGCTAACAACTACATTGATGTCAGCGCCATTGAAGTTGAGGCAGAAAATAAGGTTTTTGTGTGTGTGGCTCTGCTAATTCTTTGATAAAGATGCCCTGGGTTTTGTGACTTCCAGTTCCTGGCCAAGGCAAGATAACAGAACATTCTACCATTGGTTACCATAACTCCTGGTCATTTCTTAGTAAACCACTGAACTGGGAAATTGGGCAAAATACAAGAGTTCTGCTCCATTTCAGACTGAAAAATTTAACGGTCTCTTGACAGTCATGGAGCTCCAACAGGCAGCCTCCCCCACCCCATCTCCTTTTTTGGCTACTACATCATCAAGAGACCACAAAACTTAGCTTCAGAAGCCCACTGTTGAACATACAACTGGCATCTAAACTTCTGCTGTGAGCATTTTGCCTGCTTATAGAAAACAATTTTTCAAATTCCTCATTATCATCAGACTTTGTTTCTCAACAATACATTATTTTACACTCCAAACTTAAAGGGAAAAATAATAATTGTATCTAGAACATTCTTATTAACAACTCCAGCTCTGGTCCCTCTATCAAGATAAATTTTATATAAGATAGGGTGTAAATAAAATTAGGGCAAATATTTCTCTCAGTGAACACTCATAAAATAGCCCCTGAGTGTAGGGGTAATGAAATATACTCCCAGTCAGAAGAAATCTTACATTACCTAAGATTTCTATCAATTTCTTTGCTCTTGAAAAAGATGTCTCAATCAGCGTAAATCTGAGGCTTGAATAATGAGCACAGAGGGGAAAAATTGAACCATCTCTGTGCCCACTGTGAGATTTTCTGCCACAGCTCAACAGTGGAATGAGATCTCACCTGGGCTCCTCCGCATCAAGATCAACCAATTACATCAATCA
Organism: Leopardus geoffroyi; assembly: GCF_018350155.1. NCBI lineage: Eukaryota > Metazoa > Chordata > Mammalia > Carnivora > Felidae > Leopardus > Leopardus geoffroyi. Next base: position 34,507,926 of record NC_059331.1, on the reverse strand, counting down.
TTGAGCACCTGCCGAGTGTTAAAGGCAGGAGGATGATGGGAAGGAGTCCTAAATCCGACTGCTAGATATTCCCTTCTGGGTCTTAGTTTTCTCTTCTGTACAATGGAAGAGTTCCATGAACTTTGTAAAGTTTAAACATCTCTCCATTCCCATCAGCAACAATACTCTACAATTCTTTACTGTGGACTTTGTGCTTGCTTTAATCTTCATTGTATTATTCCAAAAAGTGATATGAGCTTATTATATTAAACTATCTAAAAATTACGGAAAAATGAAGAAATTTAAATACCTATAACGTACACATTCAGCAATTTATTAACATTCAAAGCAATGTCTTTTCAAACCTTTTATTATGTGTTTATATGTAAATAATTGTATGCACAAGTATACACACACAGATATGCGTGTATACAAAATTTTGACGTCCATTTCTTTCACGTAATCACAAAAATTTCTTCACGTTAGAAAATGTAGGTCTACCTGGCTCAGTCGGTTCTGCAACCAACATTGGCTCAGGTCATGATCTCACGGTTCATGGGTTTGAGTTGGGTTCATGGGTTTGCTGAGAACTTGGAGCCTGAGCCTGCTTCAGATTCTGAGTCTCCTTCTTCTCTCTGCCCCTCCCCCACTTGCCCTCTGTCTCTCTCTCCCTCTCAGAAATAAACATTTAAAAAAAAAGGAATGAAAACACACACACACACACATATGTACATATATATGTACATACACACACACACACACGTACCTAATCTTAACTGTTCGACAGAATTCCATTACGTGGATGTACCAGAATACATTTAGCTAGTTCTCTATTGATAGACATTAAAGTTGTTTCCTGCTTTTTACTGTTGCAAACAATGCTTAAGGGAGCTTGGTTCGCTTTACCTTTACCTGCCTAAGCAGATTTCTATAGAATGCAGACCTGTAAGTAGAATTCATAGATCAGAACACAGGCATATGTTTGGGCATTATGCTATATTTCTATTGTGTGGGCTATGGATAAAACATCAGGGGCATGCGAAAATCCATTTATTTCCCTAAGGCTTACTTACATGACTTCAGAACTATGGGAGTGGATTCAAATCATACTTGTAATGGAGATTTGAGATAATGTTCTCCCAGATATACTTAAGATATTCAATTCGGAAATACCTCTATTCTCACTCTTTTTATGAAGACACATAGATAGGTATTATCTCCAGAGTCTCCTAACTACTTAACTTTTAGTTGGTACAAACATCATTTTTTCAAACAATCCGTTAAAGATGCAAAACTGATTGAATTAGCCAAGACGGTTATGATAAAATTAGGAACACACTTGAGTTTTTCTTTTATCTTTCTCTTCTTTTCCTCTGCCCTAATTTTGTTTCTTTCTTTCTGACCTTTCTTTTTAGATAAAATGCCACTTAGCATAATGCCCTCTATGTCCATCCCTGTCGCCACAAATGACAAGATTTCACTGTTATGGCTGAATGATAGTCCATTGTGTATCCATTCATCTCAGTGAATACTTGGGCTGCTTCCTTTTCTTGGCTATTGTAAATAATGCTGCAGTAAACATACAGCGCATATATCTTGTAGAATTTCTCCTCCCTGTCCTTAAGATTTGCTGTCTACGTAGCTCTGCCCAGACTCTTCCACACGTTGACCTGACACTGTGATGTGTCTTGCATTTTGACATTTCACTGGGTGTTTTAACCATTGTACACATCCCTTATTTTTTTTTTTTTTTGCTCTTTTAAAATATTATCAAACTGTTTGTTGTGAGTAAAAAGACAACCAGTGGGAAAGATATTGATGGCAGAGACTCCTCCATACAGTAAACAATGATCTCCCTGCCCTCAGTAGGGGAGAGAGCAGGGTGGTATGTAAGTGCTCATTGGTCAGAGGAAAATGTGCCCTTGTGGCCAAACAGACCAAGTGTATACTGATTCATTGCTCTGTGGGACAGCCTGAACCTTCTCTCTTACTCTGATGACTCCATCATTACACACTAAAACTTGCCTACTTAAAGACTATCAGTTTTAGCGTTCTTTGTGATTAGATCATTACTATTTAGAATAACAATTAAGCAACACCTGTTCTATAAAGCCTCTAGGTTTCTATACATACGGTGAAAGAGACATATGTCAATATCCCGAAACCCTTTTATAAGAGTAAGGAAGTGTGACGAAGAAAGGTGGGGTGTCATCCTGATCAGAACAGATATACACCTGTTGCTGAGCAGTTGTTCAGCCTTGTGAATGCTCCCTGCCCTAGTCACATATTCAGCTTCTCTAAGACACAGCCATCTGATCTCTGGGAAGGAACCATCAGTCATTTTCCATGAGTCAGAATTTCTAGCAACATTAGAGGAAACATTTTGATTAATGCCTACATGGTGACCTGGATGATGCCAAGGGCTGAAAGTTGTGGTGAAAAAGAGGTAAGGAATAATTGTTTTTTAATAACCTTGGTTAATGTCCTTCTCATGGTTTTTATAATGAATCCTGTTTTTTCTACATTGTTAAAACTCAAGTTATTATGAACAAATTCCTGTATCCTAGAAACTACAAACAGAGAATGCTGGTGTGAGCCCCTAACACATAGTGTGTTTGTAGTTTATATACTTTTTTTCTTTTTCCTGAAGACTCAGACAAAAGTGATTTTCTTTGGCCCTAAGAGCCATTAATAGTATGGAAAATAAGAAAGTTATTTTTGATGAGATTTCAACAGACTTCTTCAATACTTAAGAAATCCTTTGTAAATAGTCTCAGAATCGCAGTGGAACTCATAAAAAGGTCTGTTAGGAGCTTTGATGAAATGTTTACCAACATAGAAGAACTTCAGAAGCTTTTAAATTTTTCTTCAATTGTAATAATTATAGTAATGACTTTCTTAGGTGGTGGTCTAAACTCATTTTATATATGAATATATAAATAGCAATGAATCTTCATCTAAAAATTCTGATGTGTAAACATTGTCAATTTTCTTTATTTAAAAAAAGATCTTTATACCCCTGACATGCTGTGATGACAAGGGCACTTGCCTTCTGTTATTTGTTCCAAAAACCCATGATCCAAATCTAATCATAAGAAGAACATGAGAAAAGCCCCACTCGAGGACTTCCTACAAAGTACCTGACCACTAGTCCTCAAGACTGTCAAGGTCATGAAAACAAGGAGAGACTGAGAAACTGTCATGGATCTGAGGAGATAGGGAAGACATGAAAACAAATGCAATGTGGTACCTTGGATTGGATCCTGGAATAGAAACAGGATATCAGTGGGAAAACTGATGAAATCTAAATAAAGTGTGGAGTTTATTAAATAGTTGTGTACTAGGGCGCCTGGATGAATCAGTTGGTTGAGCATCAGACTTCGGCTCAGGTCACGATCTTGTGGTCTATGAGCTCGAGCCCCGCATTGTGCTCTGTGCTAACTGCTCAGAGCCTGAAGCCTGCTTCAGATTCTGTGTCTCACTCTCTCTGTGTCCCTTCCCCATTTGTGCTGTGTGTCTCCCTCTGTCTCAAAAATAAATTTAAAAAAATACTTGTGTACCAATGTCCATTTCTTACTTTTGACAAATGTTCCATGGTAATGTAAGATGGTAGCAAAAGGGAAATTGGGTGAGGTACATGTGGCAACTCTTTATATTATCTTTGCAATTTTTCTGTAAATCCAAAGATACCTCCAAATTAAAAAAAAAAAATTAAAAACCTTACATTATAAACCCTCATTTTACTGGGCTGGCTAGAATTTTAGTCCCAGTCCTTAGAACTCCCTGGACCCTCAAGGCATTTGTCTATCCCCACAAAGTCGCTTAAAACCAACAATTGTGTTGTCATATTTGGGGCACAGAGGCAAGAATGGGAATCCCAGAGCTAAGGTTTGGTTTTGTTAAGTATACCTGAAGATGTGTGAACTGAACATCATGCCTCTAAGGCTTTGGATCTATGATAAGAAACTGTCATGTGGTAAGGCATAGGTCCCCTCTGCTCATGGCGTCTTCTGACTTCCACCCCAGTCTAGAGATTTAAAAAAAAAATTCCTCCTTTTCTTGCTGTCCTCAAAGTGTGCTATTTCCCCCTCTCCCTCTCTAGAAATACCTAACACCTTATTTTCCATGGGCTCAAACTTTCAGAAGAGAAAGGAAAGAGTGATTCCCTTCTGCCATTTCTTATTTGGCCCTGCAAAATTTGTCAGCACAAGAAAAAAACAAAAACATAAAACCTCTTTGCCTGAAATGGGTGAAGGAAAAACTACAGCAAAAACAAACCCAAGTTAATATATAAATTATCCTGCTATTTATGTCATTTCAAACTGGTATATTATTGTGACCCCAGTAACTTATCCTAAGGAAGCACACATAGATGGGATCCTTCACACCTCTGTCCTCAACCTGCATCTTGCAGCAGAAGAAGCTAATACCTATACAGTTCTTCTTGTGCCTTGGGGCACGTACTTCCTTGAGTCTGAGGTTACTAGCACCTTTCTGCTCCAAGAGGGGAGCTTATCCTTGCCCCTTTCCATGGCAAGAGACTTAATAAGATCACTCAAGACACAGGTTAAGAGCAAACTCAGGAGGAAAGGCAGAGCAGAAGAATGTTGATATTGAGAGGAAGCCAAGGTAGACAAAGGTCCAGAGTGGAAAATTAAAGGTTCAGAGTGGACTCGGAAAAAGGATAGAGACACTGTTTGGTCTGGGGAAGGTAGGAGAAGAATAGGTGCCTGAAACTTAGCGAGATGTGTGAACTGAATTCACTAGTGGTGGCTGCAGAAACAAATTCCAAGATTTTTAAACCCTAATGTCCTTTAAGTTTGTCAAGGTTAATAGAAAAGTAAATCCGTGTCTACAACTTTTTAGCTATAAAAATGGCACTATTCATATTAAGTTGTAAGTTTTCAGCTGAGGATGAGTCAAGAGGACAACACTGTAAAATAGTCCTTTCAGAGGGTGATCATGGTCGCTTCTCAAGAGATAGGTATCACAAATTGTGACTCTGGAAAGAATTCTCGTTCCCCTCATTTGTGACCCTAATATTTGTAGGGTCTGGGGCAAGAGAATAAATGGAAGCCTACCTACAAAACTTCTAAGTGTTTAAAAGTTATAAATCAGTCTAACAAAGTATTAAATAAAGCATAATCTGTTCTCCTACCTTGGCAAATAAGTCTTCGTTATGCAAATTCAAAATATGTATATCTATTTTATAAGACTGAAAGTTTGCCAAATATCAAAGGCAACTAAATTTCATTACTATGAGTGCTGTTCTGGGTGGTCTGTTATTAAGATAGCGTTGGGGCACCTGGGTGGCTCAGTCGGTTGAGCGTCCAACTCCGGCTCAGGTCATGATCTCACAGTTTGTGAGTTCGAGCCCCGCATCGGGCTCTGTGCTGACAGCTCAGAGCCTGGAGCCTGCTTCGGATTCTCTCTCTCTGCCTCTCCCCTGCTCATGCTCTGTCTCTGTCTTAAAAATAAGTAAAACATTAAAAAAAAATTTTTAAAAAGATAGTGTTGTTTATAGGAGCAATAAAATAAGGACATTTCTTAAATGATTACATATTTATTGCAAAGGTTATTTTACTGGCCTCCATTTAAGCAAAATTACTAATTGTTATCATAATTTTCAATTATTTTATATTCTATTGACAGTAATCTAAAGGATCAAAGATGAAATGCCATTCAATCAGAAATGCAAATTAAATGTAAAAAATTGAGATTAAACTGATTTTATAGTATATTCATAATGTTATTTTTCTTAATTATCCAGAAGCAATTGTTAAGCTTAGGAGTAAAACATTGATTGAAATTGTAAATTACAACTCAATTATTTTTAAAGACCAAAGTCTTACAATGTTTTATTTCAATCAAATTATCTTGCCTCCACTTATAAAAATAATACTCTTGGCAACGCTAGCCTTCAATATCCACCTACTTGGCAACATAAAGCATCAGTGACACAGTTCATGCATGATGTATCTGGAGTAGACCAACATACATACATGTGTGAATAATATGAATAATTTAATATTGTACAATATTCTTCACCTGCTGCATGCACTTGTTATGAATACCATGCTAATTTGTGTACATCTCCAGAATCATAGGTTGGAAACACAAAGAATATCTAGAAAAATGGACATTCAACCCTAATGGAAAATGACACTTCTTTTTGCAAGCATCCATTCATTTTCAAAATCTGAGGGGACTTGTATGAAGTAACTTGTTTTATCTTTTACCTAAATTCTGTCTCTCAAAACCTCTCTGCATTCCATAGCAACTACCCACACATCTTGACAATATTTGGAAGCAGTCATTTTTGTACTGAGTACACAGGCAGTGTGAAGAAGCCTTTTCCCAGACTCAACAGGGTCAGTCACAGGGGTACAGGATTAAAGTTACAGATTATGATGACTCGGTGCACAGAGCTGGATCTTGAGTGGCAAAGGGCCCATGTGTTCTTTAAAATTTTTAATTTTTTTAATATTCTGGTATGCATGGTCTCTTAAATGAGGGTCACAGGGCTAGGGCCCTTCTTGTCTAAGTCCAGGGCTCTAATGATTTTTGTTATTGATCTTGGTCACCAATAATGATTACTCAAATCCCATGTAATGTATCATCCATTGAAAAAGAAACTCACTGTTGTAAGAGGTGAGATGACATCAGGGTAACAGAAACCCAACAGAAAAATGGAGTTGCAGGTAGTCTTGTGAGGCCAAGAATGGAAGAATAAACATGATCACTTATGTTCCCCCTTTTCCTTGCCCACTGTCTCAGAAAGGTGTATGAATCACAGTAAGGTGGGTGGTTAATGACAAGTGCTAACCTTCATGCCCAAGGTCAGATAGCTGGTTATTTGTAGATGTTATTTCCTCTCTGCTGGGAAATTTGACAAAATCCTATTTCAGTGTATGATGCCTAGGACAGAGGTTTGGAATAAAGATCCTGGCTGTGAAGCAGCAAAATTGCCCATATTAACAGCTTGCCAGATGGCACATGTTTTCTTCTTCCTCATGAACCCACTATGCCAGCTCAGCCACCTCAAAGATCCCCCTGTCATCTATCATTACAGGCAGAGTGTTTTGGCTGGTGAGATTTGAATTGGGATATCACTGGGTTGAGTTGCAGTCAACTCAACTTCTCTGGAGAGAGAAGACGTTCAACAACCAAAGTAAAATGGGATCCCAGCATTCCTTTTTCATTTTCATGTAGGACATTTCATGCCCTGTCAGGAAGCAAGTCTTGGCCCTCCTCTCCATGATTCAAATCCCAAGATTTCCCCAAGGCCATTTCCCAATGAGTTACAGCTGTAAGTTTTATAGCTCCAAGGACTGAGATCTCTGCCCTATTTGCCTAAAGGCACTCAGTATCTCAACACTTCAGCTTCCATTTCTGCATGTAATGATTCGAAGAGCCTCCAGGACCACTAAGTTACTGTGAGGGAAATACTTCCTTTTAAAGGATAATATCCCAGGCTTCTGCTCTAAGAGTGTTATGCCAATGAAAATTATGGTCTGTTTAATTTAGTTTCCACATCTATAAGGGCCATGTCTTTTTATGATGTCTACTTTCTAAAGAAATTCACTGTCTACAAGTTGTGCCTCAGGATAAGTCCTACTGTACAAGTAGCATTCATTTTAGGGGCTAAGTTCTATAAAAAGCTTATCTGCTGGAGCACCGATGGCTTAGCTGGGCCAGATGTTTCCACAGCCTACACAAACAAAACAAAAGAAACATGCACCCCCTATGTCCTTCCTACACAAGCCCAGGAAAAGAAACATCTCAAAAATTCTTGGCCAACGTTGAGAACCCAAAAGTGAGACCTTGAAGCATTGAGCCTTTGTGGGCTTCCCCTTCTTCTAAATGGATGAGATCTTTTCTCACAAGGTGGAACCAAGTGAACCTCTACTTCTTGGAAGTCAGTAGAGAGAGATCCAAGATGCTGGAGTGTTTGGAGAAGAAAACATGACAACTTTGGACAAAGTGGGAAGCTACATCTTGCTTAGTAGTATTCTAGGGTAATGTTAACATGTGTGGACTCTAAGGCCAAACTTCAATGGTTAAATCCCACTTCTAACACATAATAGCTATATGGTCTTGAACGAGGTATTTAAATTCTCTCTACAAGAATGTGGGAATAATCACAAATAGTAAGAGGTGCTCAGTAGGGTTATTATCAGAATTAACTGAACCTGCCTGTAAAGCTCTTAGACCAGTGATTGACCTTACTAAATCCCCAACTAGTATTATTTATCATTATTACCCATCATAATTATCTCTAACTTTTGAAGCTAGGCCATGGCAGTGCCTGGAACTAGACCCAGTTTTCCATCCAGTATGATCACCACTGAATGGCTGTCCCAAGGCTGAACTGGTTATGTGTCCTTGGAGGACTAACAAGTAGCTTCTCTGTAGAAGTCACATCCCCATTCCTGGGGTCCCTATCGAATGTAAAGACTCAGCTGGCTGAAGGCATCTTACACTTTTCATTCATCTGTCCCAGAAAGGCATGAAGATATAGGTTAGGGTAGAAAGAGATTCCTAAAAAGTGGTAATCTGAGCTCAGTCTCATTCAAGGACTGTTCACAGAAAAGGAAACTCAAAAGGTGCCAGACTGGGCTTTCTGATGGAGACTTTTTTTCCAGGATCCATCTCAGACTTTGGCCAGGGTTTCCAGTTTATGAGTGTATAGGCATTACATGCTTCTTTGGCTAAGCTGCCTGCTTCACATGGTTTTACCTCACCTGCCACACAGTAACCCCTGATGGTGACATTGGGACTCAATTAATTAATAGGAATAGCCATAAGCAGACCACGGAGCCCCATGTCTTTTACTACAACTTTAAGTCATTCTTTCAGGCAGAAGGAAAATAATACCAAATAGAAATGTGGAACTGAAGAAATAAAGGAAGAACACAAAAATGGTATATATGTGGGTAAACATAAAAGATTTTTTTCTTATTTTTTAAAGTCTTTAAGGGTTATTTGAATACATAAAGCAAAAATTATAACATGTTATGCAGTTTATAGATTATGTAGAAGTAAGATATATACTAACAATACAAAAGACAGGAGGAAAAGTGGGTATTTTCTGCTGAAATATATGAAGCAATATAATATTTTTTTGAAGGTAGACTCTAATAAGTTGTATTGTGAATTCTGGAAAAACCACTAAAAAGAGGAAGAGCCAATAAGTCAACAGTAAGACAAAATGAAATAAACAACAGTCAATTCAAAGGCTAAGAAATAGTAAAAAAAAAAAAAATGAACAAAGAGCCCACCAGACAAATATAAAATAAATAATAGATTTAACATGTTGATAATCATATTAAATGTAAGTGGTCTAAACACTCTAATTAAAAATCAGAGATTTTTAAATTGGATTAAATAAGAGCTCAACTACATACTGCTTAGAAGAAAATTATTTTCAATATAAAGGCACACACCAGTTAAAAGGATGGCAAAAGGCATACTATGCAAATGTTAATAAAAAAGTAGTAAGACGTGGCTCCTGGATGACACAGTTGTTTAAGTGTCTGACTCTTGATTTCGGCTTAGGTCATGGTTTCATGATTCATGAATTCAAGCCCCACATTGGGCTTTGTGCTGACAGTGCTGGGCCTACTTGGGATTCTCTCTCACCCTCTCCCTGTCTCAAAATAAATAAACTTTAAAAAAAAGTAGTAAGAAAGTTCATGAGCTGAGATTTGGGTTTGAATCTTAGCTCTGCTACCTATTCAGTGGTGAACTTAGGCAAGTCACTTCTTTGAGCAGCATTTCTTCCATTTGTTTAAAGTGAAGATAAGATACCTGTCCCATGGGATTGTAGTATAATTTAAATGAGTTAATTACACTAAGTGTATGACTTAGTTCCTAGCATATATTTAGTGTCTAATAAATAGTAGTTGTTGAATTGTTATTAGCATGTTTGGCTTTGTTGTAGAAACCTCCAGATGTGACACTTTGAAATTGCTTGTCAAATAATCATGGTCTCAGAGAAATGTGCTGTTCAGTCTGGGTCATGGGATTCCAACAAGCATGCGGAAGAAATTTGTATTTTGGTGGCTGAAAAACAAAATTCAGTCTGCAGTACAAGTTGGTGAGGCAATCAGGTTCACCATGGAGCTCTTGGAAAAGATCGATTGGGCTTATCTCTAAGTAGAGCTGGGACGGTCTGTCATCTCTGAGCTGACTGGAGGCTGGCTTCCCTCAGCTTCCAAAGAGAAGGAATGAGCCATTATTGACAGGGAGATGGCTGGATAAGTGAGCAAAAGGCAGGAAAGACACCTGGAAGCTGCAGGGCGCGCTTGCTCTCAGTGGGTGAACGAGAAGGGAGCATCCATTCTCCCATTTCTGTTGTGACATTACGTAAAGATAATGTAACACAGATGCTCAGGATAAATAATTCAGAGGAAAACAAGAGACATAAAACCCAGGCACCGTGAACAGCAGCCAAGTTATCTGTGGAAGCAGCTCCTGTGCACCCTTGTTCTGACAAAGTCTGCGTTTGAACTTTATATCCAGATGTGAATCTTTAATAGGAAAGGGAAAACATAATAATTCCAATGGCCTGGAGGCTGTGTGATGGGTTCAGCTGAAGCTGCTGCCTTAAGCACCTGTTTCCAAGAACTTTGCCTTTTTCTTCCTTGCAAGCAACTGCCTTCTATTCTGGTTTCCTCTCCACAGCCTGCACCCAACAAAGATATCCTGATGTCTCCTTAGACTATCAAATATTCAAGCTTTATTTTATTGAATAATAATAGTTGATAATTAGTACTGTTCCTTGAGCATCTGGCCCGTGGCACTGTTTTATCGTGTTCAGTCCTCATACGCATCCTTGGAAGAAGATTCTATTATTTTTCCATTTTGGAACAGGACAAAACTGAGGTCAGAGAGGTTAAGTGACTTACCCAAAGCCATACAGATAAGAAGTCATAGAGTAAGAAACAAACACTTGGCACTCTGACTCAAGAGTCTGTTCTGTTAATCGCTGTTGCACTACTCCATTAGCTATGCAATAGTTAGGAAAATTCTTTCAATGCAGTATGATCACCCAGTGATTGGCAGCTCATATATCTATGTGTTACAAGGTGTGCGGAGTGACTAATAGCATGGACCTCAGTGGCACAACTTCCTGGGTTCTATCCCCCTTCCTCCAGTTTCTTAGCTCAGTTTACATGGACAAGTCTCTTAACCTCTCTGAACCTCATTCCCCAGCACAATTAACAGTGCCCACCTCATGGGTCACTGTGGAGATTAAATAAAATAATCCATGTAATGAGCACAGTTACCAGTGCCTGGAACATACTAAATATCCACAAACAGTAATAGTAATTAGTGGACAGCCGACAATTAATTACGCATTGGAGCTCAGGGTATCAGCTAGGTGGTTTTCTTGGACAAGCCTAAAGGAAAAGGGAGGATCTCTTCTGAGCAATTATCAAGTAATTGAGATGTTTTAAAGAAAACTATTTCTGGAGTTTTGTTTGGTTTTTTTGTTTGTTGTTTGGTTTTTTGGTTTTTTGAAGGCAGGAGTTTGGAGTAGGTAGAAGTTATCAGTGATGTAGTTATGTCTCCAAAGGATGGCATATGAAATCTTGTGATAAGGTGGCACATGAAGCAAAATGACCACCATGCTTCTGGAAGCAATCAGGCTTACCAGGGATGAAGGTTCACTAAAGTGGTCCAGGGGGTTGCCCACTGGGACCTTGTGGAATTGTGTCTCAGGATTGGGATGCCCATTAGGTGAGGAGAATGAAGACATGTACAGGAGACACCGGCCTTTTCAATATCCACTGGCTTGATTGATTGACAACCCCAAGCCACGTTTGTCACTGGGATACATGCAGGAGGAGGATGGAATCACTCACCATATGTGAGTAAGGTATGTATAAACAAAGCTGCGATGCGATTTATCATGAAATGAAATACAGATGCTGTCTTTTTATCATTAAAGTTATAAAATGGATAGAAAAGGACATGAATCAATCAAATTTCATAACCAAGGCCAGTGGTTGAGGACATAATACCATCTTAATATTTTCAAACAATGACAAACATGTCTGCTGCATATGGAGACCAGCACACATCTCCAGAACGCTTGTTTTTATTAATCAGCTGATTATACCACAAATAGAGCAGTCTTACTTGACAAAAGCCCCCAAACTATAGATTTCATAAATGATAACACATAATGTGATTTAAAACAAGTTTTAATATTTTATTTTTCATCCTCATTCAACATACTTTTTGAAGAAAGCCTTAGGCTTCTACACACATTCAGGAGAATTCTTTTAATTATAGATAGGAAGACCATTTTAGAAGCCAGGCTGTCTAATAGAGGCCCTCCACTACTTCTGTGATTAATTCTATTTAGACAAAGTGCATATTTAGCATAATCTCTACTCTTCCGAAGCCAGGAAAGTAAAAGTGATCTGTGGATAGTTTTGCATATATCCCATCGTACTTACCATTTTTCTCTAAGCTCATATTTGATGTTGTGTCTTCAGATGTGTAGTTATTTTGTGGGTGTAACTCCCACCTCCAATTACACTTTAAGCAGGGAACATTCTATGGTACTTGTATCTCCACAGTAATAGCACTAGCAGAGTATTATTTTCATATTAAGTACTCTCTAAATATTTATTGAATAAACAAGTGTTCTTATATACCCACACATACATTTACACACACACACACACACACACACACACACACACACACTTTACGAGACAAACATAAAAAGAAATGGTAAATAGAATTTTTGGTATCATTATTATGGCTCCCCCTTTCATGAAATGTTATGTAAATTTCTTAATTTCAAGGCAATTATAAATTTTCTTAAAGACTTAAAAACAACAGGTAACATGCAGCACTTAGCTAGGCACTGTGATAAGCACTTTACTTAATTTTATCCTGGAAACAACCCTATGAAGTAGGCACTGTAATCATGTCCATTTTTCAGAAGAGACAACTAAGGTTTAGAGCAATAACTTCCTGAGTGACTCATCCACTAAAATGGGAAAGAAGCGATGCAAATCCACGTCTGCCCTCTCCTTGCAGTCCCCTTGTTAGTCACTTCTCTATCCTGTCTTTCCTAGAGATGATCTCACCAGCTCATTCACTAACAGGGGACCCCCAGGGAGGTGAAATGGCCTGCCCAGCATTTCCGAGCAAATTTTTAGTGATGGAGCCAGCGCGAAAACTTGGGTCTCCAGATTCTCCATCCAGAGCTTTCTTCCCCTGGCCCTTCAAAGTTGCTTATTTTTCTCTCCCAAGTTCACAAATCCTTTTGCGGTTGGCCAGGGATTCGAATATCATTTCTGCTCTTTCCCTTACCAAGAAAATCAGCAGCCGTGCTGTGGTCAGAAGGGCACAATGCTGGCTTTGGTGAATATCCTGTGTTGATAAAAGCTACAAGAGAAAGCACTGTCTCTGGGAGCACTTTGAAGCCACAGGAAATCCCCAGAGGGCACAGGCTGATGGGGCACCAGTTGCTAGTTTTGTCCTAAAATTCCCCGGGATCCTCCAAGGTGTGTGAAAGCACGTTTCAGAGCCCAGGTCTGTGCTCGGGCATGCTGTTTCTCTCGCACTAGACCAGATGCCTTTCATTTTGGAGTCGACATCTGGTGTTGTCAGGGTATTTAACGGTTGCTGATTGGTAATGTGAACAGAATATACTGATCACTTTCCCCCAAGCTCTTTAAAGGAGAAAAAGGAGGAGACGAGAGGAAACGTTTATCTGTAATAGTATTTAAATTTGTTTGTCACTTGTTTTGTCTCTCTCTCTCCCTGTTAAACTAATCAGGATAAGGCTACTAGTTTGCATAATTATCTGCCTAACACCTGTCTCCATCCCTAGGACATGAACTACATGAAGACAGGGACCTCGTCTGTTTGCTCCCCACTGCATGCCAGGACCCAATTACCTGATGAGGGCAATAAATAGTTTTACTGTAAAAAGACAAGGCTTGGAGGTGACCACAAGAAAAATGCAACATCTCTGATAGATGTACTGAGGCCAAAGAACATTGTACCATGATAAGCTTTAGGTTGTAATGACTGCTGAGTTCCAGGATGCAGTTTGTCTTTGAACATGGGCTGTACATACAGAGAAAGATGGAAACCACTTGTGTGGAATTTGAACACGTAATTCTTTCCTCATTAAAGAGGATGAAAACAGGTGAATTGTAGAGTGGCAGACTGGAGGAAAGCTAATCCAAAAGCCGTGTCATCTACCACAAATTAGGAACAACCGAGTGCTTACATATTCCATAAGCACAGAGCAGCCCCCTACTCCTCTGGAGTTGTACTTACACCAAAGCCTATGTACTGATCATTTGGGACTAGAGATGTTCTGGGGTGACCTTGATGACTCCTACCTGCCGAGAAATGGACAAGAGTATATATTAATCCCACCTAGTAGCCTGCGCACAGGAATTCTGATGGTTGCGGACAGCTTTTGCCCCGCCACTGGAAAAATTAGCCTTGGTCAAATTCCCACATAAAGGCTCAGTCACTAAAGTCTATTGAGTCATCAATACAAGAAATAAAGATTCGAGAGGTGTGTACGAGAGAGCTGCAGAATGAGATAGTAGTGGTCCATCACTGACAGAATGAGCTCTCTTTTGCTGGGTGTGGAAATAACAATCACTGCTTCACGTTCTTTCTTTCTGAGTGCCTAGTTGTGAGAAATAGACGTCTCCTCTGGAAAACAATCGCAATGAAAAAATATTGTAAAGGAAGATACAACAATGGCTCCTCTCCTTAAAAAGTTTTATGGGTTTCCTTTCCTGGACGAAGCTGTAAGTTTTTATTCAGGAATGATAAAAGAGAGTTTGATGTTTTTCCATGACATCTTTATTCAGGGCACTGAATAAAGTTTTCTGCTAGAAAACTGAGAAAATGGTGTCTTAAAAGCCTGGGAAAAATTTTTTTCCAGTTTGTCCTCATTTTGGTAGAAAATTTGAAGGAAAACTAAAAATTATGTTTTTGACCTTTTCTTCTGGTTAATAGATTTTTTTTAGCCCAAGTCATGTTGGCAAAGAATTGTACACTGATTCCGCTGTGCATAGGCATTAGAGTATGACATGGATGTGACATTTCGTGTTTCACACCTTGCATACTAATACAGAGGAGGGAGTACGAAAGAGCTGTCCTGAGGGCAAAGCAAGATTTCTGTTTTTCTGCAAATGTTCATCACTTTTCTGCTCTCGTCTCAGAGAGGATTATATTGCCCGAATAGCTGCAGGCAGACATCACTTGCAGCCTGACCGCAGCTCTGAGAAAGAGTTTAAATAACATTTTCTACAGAATTCTCATACTTACAGTTAATATTTTGGATCATTTTGAGAAAAATTTAATCGCAAACTCCTTCCACTTTTTTCTTGTATGTTGCCATAACAACTAGAATCAGATTATGCTCATAAGTAACTCAGCAGAATCGTATGAATCGCCCTGCTAGTGAGTAAATCACCTATAACCTCATCCCTCCAATAAAAAATATTTTAGCTACTCACTTAGTTCCTGTTCCATTCCATGCTTAGCTGAATTTGTTGTTTAAGAGTTTGGTGGGGGGTTGTGGGGTGATTTTTTTTTTTTTTGGTAGTAATACTGGAGTTGATAACTGGACACATAACTAGTAAACTCTTAGGAAGCTTTAGGGAGATGGTCAGAGGGAATTGATAGCAGGGATGATGGCCATAGATCAGCTGGAAATGAATAGATTTGGTAGAGATCAAATTTGTGGCTCTGACATTAGCAGTCTGGCCTCATTAAGAGAACTGATTATCCTTCCTTGTTCAGGTATATGAGTTGACCCCTTTTTCAGATATGTGACCCTTTGGGTCTGCATTGAAGCTGTGTATTACAGTGCATAAGAAAAACAGGTTGACTAACTGAAAAGGAAAAATCCCTATATTAGACTCTTTCTTTTTCCCTAAGAAAGCTTCTTCCTATTTATCTGAAAGGAATCAGTATCCAATGTGTTTATTAAAATGGCCATATCGGGGCGCCTGGGTGGCTTGGTCGGTTAAGCGTCCGACTTCGGCTCAGGTCATGATCTCACAATCCGTGAGTTCGAGCCCCGCGTCGGGCTCTGTGCTGATAGCTCAGAGCCTGGAACCTGTTTCAGATTCTGTGTCTCTCTCTCTGCTCCTCCCCTGTTCATGCTCTGTCTCTCTCTGTCTCAAAAATAAATAAACGTTAAAAAAATTAAAAAATAAAATAAAATGGCCATATCAGTGACTAGAGTTAATGTCTGAAGTCTTAGTTATATCTACTAAAAATCTATGCACTATTCTCAGAAAGTGGCATAGCCATCAAAAGTACCTGGTCCATTCTGCCTCTAAGCTACCGTCCCTGTGTCATTGGTTATCTCTCCCAAGATTATCCTATAAGAAATAAACAGCCTACTCACAATTTAAATGTTAAAGGGATTTCTACTCCTTGAAGAGTTGAGGTTTCAAGTCCTAATTGAGAAAGCTCCTATTGTATCCTAAAGGGGATAACATCTCCTTCTCTCCCCTTTCTCTCTATTCCTGCCAGGTTTGGTTACATTGAATTCTTCAAACTTTTACAAGGTAACATGATGAGTTATTTTAACAATAGTGTAGCTACAGACACCTCAGCACTGATTACTTTCTTTTCTTTTGGGGGCTTATAGACTATCATGGAGGGAAATACATTTTATTTCTCCTCTCCATGAAAAAGAAGGCATGGTGAGTTTTCAGGAGAAGCGAGTTACCCTCTCTCTCTCTGTCTCTGTCTCTCTCAGGCAACACAGTCTCATAAACACTCACACACATGCACACACACATACACACAACATACTCCACACAAACCCACTCATTCAGACATGAAGTATCTAATTTTTGGTGTTAGACCCTGTATCCCCTAAGATAATGTCTCCTTTGCTTAGAATGGAGTTCCCCGATGTACCCTCCCTAGGTATATCTCTGCCAGAAAGGGTCATATTTACCCTTTCAAGTCCAATAAAGTGTCACGTTCTTTGTGAAAGTCTCCCTGACATCATATCACAAAGTTATAGCTTTGGCTTCTGCTCTATAACATTTTGTTCTTATTTTTCTAACAGCATTTACACTATAGTTTAGACAATTGTTGACCTGTTTGCTTTCCCCCTTCCTTGGTCCCTGGATTCTGCATTATAATTTGCTTTAAGAGCAATAGCCTTGCATCATATTGGATAGGCTAGGTTTATGCTGAGGTATTAAATGATCCTAAATCTAAATGACTTAAAAAAAAAAAAACATTTGATTTCTGTGCACATTTTATGTCCATCAAGAGTCAGCTGGAGCCTCTCCTCTGTGTTGTCATCATTCTCTTTCAGGGACCCAGGCTGGCAGAGCAGACTTTATCTGTAGCATTACACATTGCTTTGGAGGAATTTTTTTTAAAGCATGGCAACACATACACAAGCTTTTGAACCTACCACATGACAATTGTGCATGTCATTTTTTGGCTGGCATAATCCTTACCGTATGCCAGAATAGTTGTGATCTCTCTTAATGACGACCTTTGTATTCACCTTGCCTGGCACACACTAGATGCTTAATAAATGCTTGACAAATAAATGAGTAAATGAACCAGTGAATGGTTATAGGCATTTCCTTTATTTGTTTGAGAAGTATAAACTATATTGAGTACTGTAGGTTGGCATACATTGAGGTTTTTTGTTGTTGTTTTTCGCACAAAACAGAACCATCATCATCATTATTATCATGGTTATCATCATCTACTGAGCATCATGTGCTAGGCTTCAAGCAAGTACTTCAGAGACTCATTTAGTCATTATAACAATTGTGTAAGATGTGCATTATTATTATTCCTATTTTTTGAATGTTTATTCATTTTTGAGAGACAGAGAGTGAGTGGGGGAAGGACAGAGAGAGAGAGAGGGAGACACAGGATCTGAAACAGGCTCCAGGCTTCAAGTTGTCAGCACAGAGCCTGAGGCAGGGTTTGAACTCACAAACCATGATGACATGACCTGAAGTGAAGTCTGAGGCCAAACTGACCGAGCCTCTCATTCACCCCATTCCCATTTTATAGTTGAGGAAATTGAGGTAAAGAGCGGTTATCACTTACTCAAAGTCACAGCGAGGGTAAGTGAAGGCATCAAGTGTACACCCAGATCGGTTGGTCTCCAAAGACCATCTATTTAATCATTTTTGTTATATTCCTTCCAGAATACCCCCTATCTTGATCTTTGAATAGCCTAGCTAAGGCTAGTTCCAAAACTGCCCTAGAAAGGCCTGTATTACTGTCACTCAGTGGGTAAATATGAAATAAAACTACATTTGTACAAGGGCTTGGAGGAGTAGTTTCAAGCTGACATTGTCAAAACTCTCATCTAATGTTTGGTATTTTGTACTTTTTTCCAGCTCTTTGACACTCTGATACCAACTGCAAAACCTGAGGTATCCACTGCATACTTGCGCAAATCCTTAAAGAGGCCCAAAGTTATTATCTAGGGCAAATATGGGCTCTTGGACCCCTGGCTACTCACTCTGAGGCTAAGGAAATGGAGCTAGTCTTCCGCCTAATTGGAGAATCAGGCTCACTTCATAAACAATTCCAATGACCATTCTGCCCCCTCGTGGAAGGGATGTCTGCTGCTGTCCTTGGTTCTGAAATAGCAGTCCGCTGTGAGTCACAGCTGTTTCTCCTTATACTGGGACCTGAGGAGGGATCCTCAGCTACTTTAGTGTCCAGAGTTGTTCCTTGCTTCCTTTCTCTATCAATAAGGAGTAGAGCTGACTTCATGTAATTTTTATGGTTCTCTCATTTTGCTAACACTTGTTATTTTTACCTAGACGATTGGGAACACGTACGTGTTTTCTTTGTTTTCTACACATTCTGATCATACTGGTTGTGGCCACAGGCTGTTGCAATTATCTGACTAAAGCCAGAGAATGATTATCCTGAGCAGAGGAGAATTTTCCTCGCCATGGGACTGATTTTGATATAACACATGCCAAAACGTGGCTTAGTGTAATTGATATTTTGGGAAAGAACCCATGGAAATGTTAACTATCCAATTTGCCATTCTTTACCCCTTTATTAAATAAGGTATGCAGCGCACGGAATACTTGGATCATATTATCTCAGTTGGGTCCCCTCAGAAATGCCAATTGCATTTATGCTCTCATTTATTATAGAAACTTGGTAAAAATCACTCTGGCAGGGCTCTGTGCCTCCTGCAAAGTTGAAGATATTCTTCACTGTTAGCCCATGAACCTTTTAAAAGAATTCAGCTGCAAGAGAAAGTTTCTCTCAAGGCAACTTTTCTGCCTTCTTTTGTCCAAACAGAAAAATAAATATTGTGTAACCTAGCATGGTTTTCTCTTTGTATGAGCTGCTAGCAAATGTATAGCCAAATTCAATTTCTTTTTTTTTTTAATTTTTTTTCAACGTTTATTTATTTTTGGGACAGAGAGAGACAGAGCATGAACGGGGGAGGGACAGAGAGAGAGAGGGAGACACAGAATCGGAAACAGGCTCCAGGCTCTGAGCTGTCAGCACAGAGCCTGACGCGGGGCTCGAACTCACGGACCGCGAGATCCTGACCTGGCTGAAGTCGGAAGCTTAACCGACTGCGCCACCCAGGCGCCCCCAAATTCAATTTCTAATAGTAGTAATGAGTTCATTTCAAATGCCTGATATTGCCTGCACCCCTGCCCCTTCAAATGAATTTTATTCGATTTTATCATTAATTGATTTATTTTGTTTTCCTATACACAGCCTACTAAAAATTCATCTATTTATAATTTATAATCTTCCAAATAGTCTGTTTTGCACTAAATGTTGTCAGCTGCTATAAATATTTTAATGTAGAGCGGGTACATATTCTACACCTACAAATAAACAATAATTCCAATTAGCTTAAGCTATTCCATTTAGCAAGTATATTTGAGGAGTTACTGCTGGAAAATAAACAGGTAATCTTTATATTGCCATGAATGAAATGAAGCAGGACTAGAAAACTCAGTTGGCAGTGTTCACTCAGTGTTGTCTCTTAAGTAGATATTTATAGACTATAGCAGGGGTACCCAAAACGAAGCCTCTGGTGGGACCAAGAACTTGGGTTCTGACTCAGGATGTCTGCATCTTTTTCTTTTTTAAAAAACAATTTTAATGTTTATTTATTTTTGAGAGAGAGAGAGAGAGAGAGACAAAGCACGAGTAAGGAAGGGGCAGAGAGAAGGAGACACAGAATCTGAAACAGGCCTCAGGCTCTGGACTGTCAGCACAGAGCCTGATGCGGGACTTGAACTCCCAAACCACAAGATCATGGACAGAGCCAAAATTGGACGCACAACTGACTGAGCCACCCAGGCACCCCTCATCTTTTTCTTAGTAGCTGTGTGATTTGAACAAATTGTATGATTTTTTTTTTTTGGTCTTTTTTCCTTATGTGTCAGAAAGATTTTTGATTACATGAGATATAAATTAAAAGGGCCTGAAACATAGTAAGCACTGAATAAATGTTAGCTGTACCAATGTCTATAATGACTCAGTGGTAAGAACTATTCTCATTATTACTATTATTATATTACTATTATTATTCAAAGTTGGAAGACAAACAAAAGAGTGCCTCTTGTCTCCCTTCCCAATTTTATTTTTCTCCATGTCACTTATCACCATCATGTATATTGTGTATTTGCTCATTTGTTCATTTTTCTCGCTCCTATCAAAAAAATTGATAAAAGCTTTAACTTACGTGACTGAGAGAGGTTTTTGCCACATGGCCATGTCCTCTGTTGTTATAGATGCTGGAGCCTACATACTTCAACTCTCTGAGCAGGATGTTCCTGTGGCTACACCCTCATTGATGATCATGTTCACTGTTAGCACATGATTTATCATCTAGCTCCTGAAGATCTTCTCTTGCCTTTCAGATCTTTCCGTTCTGCCTGGAAATGGCCATTCTTTACATCAGGGTTGTTATTATTCTCTTAATCTGTAACTCCAAAAAGTTCAGACAATATGAATATAGAACCCTTATTGATCACGTTGTGCAGGTGGACACCTGGGTTTGACCTCCAGCATCACCACTTACTGTCTGGGTGGCCCTCATCAAATTACTTACATCCATTAATATGTTTATTCGAAAAATGGGACTAAGAAGAAAACTTGAATAATGAGGCTGATGTAAAGATGACAGGAAATAAATCACAGAAAATGCGAAGCAGGCAGTAAATACTCAGTAAATATCACATAGTATTCTATATCCCTAATTTGGTACACCGTTGTTTTAGAGGCTCTAGGGGTTTTGCCTGATAGCATCACTGTGACAAAATTGTGTCTTTGCTGCCTCTCTTGTCAATGTTCCTTTTCTTTCCATAGAATTTATATCCCTAACTGCCCACCTCCCCTCAAAAAGTAAATAATAGGAAAACATACCTCATACTTATTTGTACCTTAACTTGTAAAATGGTTCTGAGTTGTTTATAAAACAAAGTTTCATTTATGAGATGAGGTTTTCAAATTTTTCCTCAGGCTGTTATTATGTAACTCAGTCTGGTTTTCTCTGCCTTAACTGTGTCCAACGTCTGGCAAAACCTCTATAGGTGACAAAGATGAACTCATTCCAAGGTATCCTTCGAGCGCTGTGTGTGATACATCAGAGATACTTCAAAGAGTAAAGCCCTAAGAGACAGAATGATGATAAATATACATGCCTGCACCCTATAAAACTGCACTTCTTAAGGTCACTTGATTGGGATGCTCTAGGTATATATGATAAGTTTTGGAGTCACTGGTCATATAGGAAGCAGGATTTGGGATTTGTAGTCTTATACTTGATATTGGTCTCATCAGGAATATATCTGCAGACAGTGGGTAAAAAGGAAGGGGAAGAAGCGGTAGTTTTTTTTTTAATTTGGAAATCACAGACTCGTGGAGAAATCTAAATTGGTTTTTGAAAACTTCTTTAAAAATGAGTGATCGGGGCGCCTGGGTGGCTCAGTCGGTTAAGCGTCTGACTTCGGCTCAGGTCATGATCTCACGGCTCATGAGTTCGAGCCCCGCGTCGGGCTCTCTGCTGACAGCTCAGAGCCTGGAGCCTGTTTTAGATTCTGTGTCTCCCTCTCTCTCTCTGACCCTCCCCCATTCATCCTCTGTCTCTCTCTGTCTGAAAAGTAAATAAACGTTAAAAAAATTTTTTTTAAATAATAAACAATGAAAAAATAAAAATGAGTGATCAACTTTGAGAACCAGAGCAGTGTTGTGTTTACTATAGTTCTTGCTGCCATGAACCCCCAAGTACCACTGACCAGAAGCACGCTCTCCTATAAATCAGCCTATAAATTAGAACTGAAGATTTTACCTAGAAATAAACAAACTGACTCTAAAAAAGAAATTATTTATCAAGCACTGACAAATTACTTGTAACAAAGCAAAGGCATTCAAGAATTTTATACTTTGAGGACAATACCAATCAGGAAGTACATGTGTCAAAATGAAAAGGCACGTCAATAAGTCAGCTCTTGGTAGCCACAGGTCAGGAGTTGAATTGGAGAAAGCAGTTTGGGAGTTTTCCCTGACTTTTGTTGTGTTTGGGTGTTGGGGGGTGTGCCGTTTTATTTTTCTTCTATGAAATCACGTAGATAAGAGCAAGATTGAACTCTAGTGGTGAAAAGCCCAAACTACAAGCTATTTAAAATGTTACATATGAAATAATAGCCCTGGAATGCTGTACCTAAATAAAGAGGTTCAGGACGCTGCAAGCCCGAGCAACAGCAGCAGACTGGATCCTAAAAGAAGAGTCTGTTTGAAAGTACCCAGGTTTCCTCCCATATGGTGTGGCTGTTATGGCTACATCAAGGCAGCACGCTGTTCTAGGGCAAATGCCAAGGGACGGTATTTTTAGATTTCTCAAATCAACCACTGAATATATATGAATCTACAAGGATAGCATTCATGAAGTAATGTGCTGAAAATAAATTTTATTAAGAATTCCTTAAGTCAACCTTGACTATAACCATGTTAATAAAGAACAGGCCCAGCCTGAGTTTCATTCAGTCCACAAATATGAATTAAGCCCCTTGTCTGCTGAGACGCTGTTGGAGGACATAAAGAGGTATTGGATAAGTGTCTTGCTTTCCTGGGTGGAAGATAATAGAGACATAGAGGACTCACACAGTCAGGTTTGCCACACTTTCTCCAAAAACTGCTGTGAACAGCATCGACCCCTACCTTGGAACCGTGTGCTACAAAATCTGACTGTGCTCACCCTGGTCCTTGTGTAACGTCACACTGTGTCTGAATACTTTGCTCTGGCTTGAAGCTAGGAATTCTCATAGATTTCATTCAGGGAGCATATCTATGTTTATAAGACCTGTATATCATCCGGAGATAAGTGTACCATTTTCTCTTGTGGATTGGATCGTTATTTTTTTTTTTTTCCTTTAAAATTTGAGTGGGCTAAGGACACCTGGGTGGCTCCAGTCGGTTAAGTGTCTGACCTCAGCTCAGGTCATGATCTCACAGTTTGTGAGTTCAAGCCCCGCATCAGGCTCTCTGCTGTCAAAGCGGAACCCACTTCAGATCTTCTGTCCCTTTCTCTCTCTGCTCCTCCCCTGCTCATCATCATCATCATCTCTCTCTCTCTCTTTCAAAAATAAGCATTTTAATTTTTTTTTAATTTTTGAGTGGGTAATCAACAACTCAGTCTTATTGCTGAGGTTGCCATGGGGCAGGATTTCTCAGAGCATATTTGGCAGAAAATGGTATTGAATATGTGTTAGTGAACCAGTCTAAACTGGGGGGAGAGAGGGGGAATGCATCTCTTTATATATCTAAGTATCAGGATGGGGTGTATCTGGCTTCAGGGATGATTAGATTTAGAAACTTAAATGCCATATGGTTAGTATTTATCAGTATTATTCTCAGGTATTCAGTTTTCCCTCCTCTTTTTCTCTCCATCTCTCAATTAAGTCTCTCCCTGAATGTTGGCTTTTCTCCTGCCATATACAGGCCTTTTTCACATAGCAAAGAGTGTGTAACAGGCCATTTAAACATTACAGCCTGAGAGACAAGGGAAGTCTGTTTTCCAGTCCTAGCCTTTAAACCTTAGGAATTTGCTCTGATTGGTCTGGTTTAGTTCATGTGCCTACCCTTTAGCCAAATCATAAGGCATATAATTTGCCATGCATGGGTCATATTCCTGACTACCCTTGTGCCAGGATACACAGTGTATGTATCAGAAAAAGGAAGGATAGAATTATTGCATGACCGGTGACTATCCTAGCTTGAGTCTACTCTAAGGGACTCTTTGGAGAAGGGATTCTGTGCTGATACTGCTCAGAACCTTTAATATGCTGACACACATAGTGAATCTTCATGAACTGGATATGGAAAGCAACATTTATTAATGTTTTTTGTCCACATGACACTTTTTTCCCAACTAAGTGTGCAGGTATTTGATAGAGCCTGTTTGGAAAATACAACTCCAGAAAAACAATACTCATAAATTTTATAGATTGTTTCCACTCATAAATGTTAAATTTTGCCATCCTAGTTTTCTGTTCCAGGTAATCGGGTGTGTGATTAATAGAGCTGTTCTGATTTCTATTTCACGTTTTCTCATTTTCTTAAAAAATGTTTACTGGGTGCCTCAGCATGGTTCTGGGTGCTAGGAACAGCAGTGAATAAAACAGATAATAAGCAAGCCTTCGCAGAATAATATTTGAATATAGAAATTACCAAAAAATGGATACACATGGTCGGTGATAATAAGTGTCCCAAAGAGAACTAAAGCAGGGGAAAAGAGAATAAAAGAGGAGCTAGAATAGGTGGTCTCATCATGGGAAGCCTCTCAGAGACGTGAAATTTGAACACAGGCTTGCCTGCCGTGCGGGAGCTGGCCACTCAAACATCTGGAGACAGAGCATTGTAGGTCAGTTGGTGCACAGGCTCTGGGATGGAGACACACCGACATACTTGAGGAAATGCAGGTCTAAGGATCAGGGGAGCTAGAAAACAGTTACTATTACCACAGTGTGAGGAACGGATAAACGATTTGAGCAAACACGTGAGAGTCTGAGCTGCTAAGCTGTGCTAGGCAAACCAGGCCAGCATCTGTGGGAAATCATTTTGGAGATGGATGATAAAGAAGTTAAAAGACTGTGGTGGTCTAGGTAGTGTGGACATGACAGTGGGAATAGAAAGGAGGAAATCATTCAGCCTCATACCCTTAGAGGGAGAGAAAGGATTGGGATGCATGAATAGAGGTAACATTCTACATCCCAGTGGGAAGGATGCTTCAATCACACGTTGAGAAGACATGAAGACTAATGCCCGAAGAGCTTAGTGATCAGTGGGTTACAAAAGGCTTACACACCCAAAGATTAGTTTGCTTTTGGTGCCGTGACTACTGGGAACCATTGAAGTTTTTTGACCTGAAGAATAACCTGATCAGTGCAAATGTTAGAGGCACATGGCTGTCTTTTGTTTTCCCCAGCTCCTATCAACCCTTCACTGTTCTATGCCCCACTCCCTCAGCACCCTAATGTAAGGCAGGGAACTGACGTATTTTTTTGAACAAAGGCACTAATCATTAATAATGCCTAAATCCCAGAAGCTGCCACTTTCAACTCTCAAGCCTTGGAAGCAAATTAGTGACATGTCTAGTCCTTAGGCCAAATAAGATAGACTGATACCAGGAAGCACTATAGGACAGTGGTTTACCATGTGCATTTGTCCTGGATCTGGCCTTCTCTAGCTGAGTGACTATTGCAAGGCTCTCTGTGCATCATGTGCCGCATCTATAAAATGCAAATAATAGTGGTACTTAGATAAAAGATTTCTATGAGAATTAAATAAAATTAGTCATACAAAATGTTTAGAGTAGTGACCAACACTAAAACGTAGAGTACTGCCTTTGTTAAGTCAACTATTCTGCTTATCCTCACTCTCCATGTCCCAAATTCCCACTTACCACTATGACAGATCATCAAATAAGAACTAAGGAGGGAAAAGCTAATTTGATCCTCATACTAACAGAGCCAGGAGGAAAAATCCATTGGACTTGAGATTAGAGAAAATTGCAGGGAGGCAGGGAGCAGAGCTTCATGTTTTAGAGCTGGACCACCCAATATGGCAGCCACTAAGCAGATATGGATATTTATATTTGAATTAATTGAAATAAAATAAACTTGGGGCGCCTGGGTGGCGCAGTCGGTTAAGCGTCCGACTTCAGCCAGGTCACGATCTCGCCGTCCGTGAGTTCGAGCCCCGCGTCGGGCTCTGGGCTGATGGCTCAGAGCCTGGAGCCTGTTTCCAATTCTGTGTCTCCCTCTCTCTCTGCCCCTCCCCCGTTCATGCTCTGTCTCTCTCTGTCCCAAAAATAAATAAACGTTAAAAAAAAAAAAAAAAAAAAAGAAATAAAATAAACTTTAAAATTCACCTCTTCTGTCATGCTACTCATGTTTCAGTGCGCAATGACCATGGTGGCTTGTGCCTACCATATTGGAAAGCACAGCTCTAAACCATCAGATTATACGCATACCTAATTCTCTTCCTCTCTAAGTTTAGTGGTATAATAGCTCATTCATTTTTACTGAAGAGTATACCATTGTATGGATATATCACAGTTTGTTTATCCATTTACCTGTTGAACTTCTTGGTTGCATTCCGTTTATGCTGATTGTAAATAAAGTGACTATAAACGTTCACATGCTGGGTTTTTGTGTGGACATGCATTTTCTTATTAATTCACTAAATATCTGGAAGCAATATTGTTGACCACGTAGTAAAACTCTTCCAAAGTAACTCTGCCAGTTTTTCATTCATCCCAACTGTGAATGAGACTGTTGTTCCACATCCTTGCCAGCAATGGATATTACACATTTTTTTTGGATTATAATCATTCTAATAGGTATGTATTGTGTTTTAATTTGCATTTTTCTAATGACAAATGACATTTAACATATTTCCATATGCTTATTTGCCATCTTTATATCTTTTGGGGTCAAGTTCAGTTCAGATCTTTGGCTCAGATTTTCACTGGGTTGTTTCTTATTGTTAACTTTTAACATATGTATCTTACATATTGTGGACACAAGTCCAATATGAGATATGCGTTTTGAAAATATCATTTCCCAGTGTGTGGCTTGTCTTTTCATTCTCTTAACACTGTTTATCACAGAACAGAGGTTTTTATTTTAATAGAGTCAAGTCATCAACTTTTTCTTCCATGCTTTGTGCTTTTGGCATTTTATCTAAAGCTTCCTTACCAAACTCAAACTCATTATATTTTCTCCTGTGTTTTTTTCCTAAAAGATTTATAGTCTTGCCTTTTACATTTAGGTCTATGATATATTTTGAGGGAACTTTTGAGAACTTTGTAAGACCTGTTTCTAGGTTTGTATTTTCTTTCTCGTTTTCTTTTTTTTCTTTTTGAGAGAGAGAAAGTGGGGAGCGAGGGGCAGAGGGAGAGAGAGAGAATCTTAAACAGGTTCTATGCCCAGCATGGAGCCCGAGACAGGGCTGGGTCTCACAACTGTGAGATCAAACCTAAGCCAAAATCAAGAGTCGGACACTTAACTGACTGAGCCACCCAGGAGCCCCTCTATGTTCGTATTTTTATAGAGAGACATCCATGTTTTCCTACGTCAATTGTTGAAAAGACATTCTTTTCTCCCTTGCACCTTTGAGAAAAATCAATTGACTATATTTGGGTAAGTCTTTTTTCTCTTCCCTTGATCTGTGTGTCTGTTCTTCTGCCACTACCATGTTGTCTTGATTTCTGTAACTTTATAGTAAATCTTGAAATCAGGTAGTGGGAGTCCTCCCACTTTGTTCTTCTTCCATATTGTTTTGGCTATTTTAGGTCTTTATCTTTTTCGTATAAACTTTAGAGTCAGTTTATCAATATAAAACCTTTTGCTGGAATTTTGATGAAAATTATGGTGAATTTATAGATCAAGTTGGGAAGAATTACCTGAATAATGTTGAGTCTTCCAACTGAGGGACATAGAATATCTATTTATTTACATCTTCTTTGATGTCTTTCATCAGAATTTTGTAGTATTTTGCATTTAGATCTTTTTTGTGTGTGCAACTGTGAATGGATTTTTTTTTTCAAATTCCACTTGTTCAAATAAGATACCAAGGAATAAACCTAACCAAATAGGGGAAAGGGCTGTACTCTGAAAAATAGAAAACACTGATGAAAAAAATTGAAGAGGACACAAAGAAATAGAAAGGCATTCAATGTCATTGATTGGAGGAACAAGTATTGTTAAAATGTCTATACTCCCCAATGCAATCTGCACATTGAAACATTCCCTATCAAAGTACCAACAGCATTTTTCACAGAGCTAGAGCAAACAATCCTAAAATTTGTATGGAGCCACAAAAGACCCCAAATAGCCTAAGCAACCTTTAAAAAGAAAAGGGAAGATGGAAGCATCACAATCCTGGATTTTAAATTATATTACAAAGCTGTAGTAATCGAAACAGTATGGTACTGGCACAAAAATGGACCCTTAGATCAATAGAACAGAATAAAAACCCCAAATGAACCCACAATTAAATGGCCAATTAATCTTTGACAAATCAGGAAAGAATATGCAGTGGGAAAAAGAATGTCTCTTCAACAAATGATGTTGGGAAAACTGGAAGCAACATGAAAAAGGATGAAACTCAACCACTTTCTTACAAAAATGAATTCAAAATGTCATTCAAATGAAGACATAAATGTGAGACTTGAAACCATAAAATCCTAGAAAAGAACACTGGCAATAACTTCTTTGACCTCAACTGGAGCAACATTTTTTTAGATATGTCTCCTGAGGCAAAGGAAACAAAATCAAAAATATACTATTGAGACTACATCAAAATAAAAAGCTTCTGCACAACAAAAGAAACAGTCACCAAACTAAAAGGCAACCTGTGAAATAAGAGAAGATATTTGCAAATGACATCTGATAAAGGGTTAGTATCCAAAATCTATAAAGAACTTATCAAACTCAACACCCCAAAAATGAACAATCCAGTTTACAAATGGGCAGGAGATATGAATAGACACCTTTCCAAAGAAGACATCCAGATGCCCAACGGACACATGAAAAGATGCTCAACATCACTTATCATCAGGGAAATGCAAATCAAAACTACAACGAGATACCATCACCTCACACCTGTCAGAATGGCTGAAAGCAACAGCACAAGTAACAATAGGTGTTGGTGAGGATGTGGAGAGCACTCACTGTTGGTGGGAACGCATACTGGTGCAGCCACTCTGGAAAACAGTATGGAGGCTCCTCAAAAAGTTAAAAATAGAACTACCCTATGATCCAGCAATTGCACTATTAGGTATTTACCCAAAGAATATACAACTACTAATTCAAAGGGATACATGCACCCCAATACTTATAGCAGCATTATCTACAATAGCCAAATTATGGAAACAGCCCAAGTGTCCATCAGCAGATGGACAGATTTTTTACAGATTCATGAAAAAGAATGAAATATTGGCATTTGGAACCGTGAATAGAGCTAGAGACTATTATGCTAAGTGAAATAAGTCAGTCTGAGAAAGACAAATACCATATGATTTCATTCACATGTGGAATTGAAGAAACAAAACTAATGGTCATAGGGGAAAAAGAGAGAGAGGCAAACCAAGATACTGACTCTTAACTATAGAGGACAAATTGATGGTTACTAGAAGGGAGGTGGGTGGGAGGATTGGTTAAATAGGTGATGGGGATTAAGGAGTGCCCTTGTGATGAACACTGGGTGATGTATCGAATTGTTGAATCACTATATTGTACACTTGAAATTAATGTTACACTGTATATTAACTGGAATTTAAATAAAACCTTTAAAAGGGGTACCTGGGTGATCCTTGATTTCGACTCAGGTCGTGATCTCATGGTTTGTGAGTTTGAGCCCCACACCCAACTCCATGCTGACAGTGTGGATGGAGCCAGCTTGGGATGCTCTCCCTCCCCCCTCTTTCTGCCACTCCCCACTCTCAAAAATAAGTAAACTTTAGAAAAAAGAAAAACAAAACAAAACAAAAATACAGTTGTTCATTGCGGGTACATACAGCAATTGAGTTTGTGTTTAACCTTTTTTACTGCAAACTTGCTATATTCACCTATTCCATTCTTTTGTTGATTCTTTTGCATTTCTTACCTACATGATCATGTCATTTTTGTTCTTCCCTTCCAATTGGTATCCATTTCATTTCTTTTTCTTCTCTTATTGAATCAGCTAGCACTTCCAGTATGATGTTGAATAGGAGCAGCAAAAGAGGACATCCTTGTCTCATCCTTGTTCCCAATCATAAAGGGAAATTATCTAGTCTCTTGCCATTAAGTATGAATGACTTAGCTGTAGCTTTTTTGTAGATGTTCTTGATTAAGTTGAAGTTCCTCCTTACTCCTAGTTTGCTGAGAATTATAATGATTTGATGTTTGATTTTATGCAAGGTTTTTTCAGCATCAGTTGATAAGCACATATGGTCTTTCTTCTTTAGCCTGTTGATGTGGTGGGTTAGATTGACTTTTAAATGTTGAACCAGACTCACATAACTGAAAAAATGCAACTTGATCATGTTGTATAATTCTTATACATGTATTTTGTATATATGTGTGTTATAAATATATACTAGATTTGCAATATTTTGTCAAGGATATTTGCATCTACTTTCACGATAGATACTGACCTGTGGTTTTCCTTTCTTGCTTAATGTTTTTATCTGGTTTTTATATTAGGGTAATGCTAGACTCAGAATATTTCACACTTTTGAAATATCCCCTCTGCTTGTGTTTTTTAGAAGAGATTATGAATAATTAGTATAATTTCTAACTTAAATATTTGGTCAAATTAATCAGTAAATTTGGAAGTCTAGTTTTCTGGGTTTTTTTTTTTTTTTAGAAGGCTATTAATTATTGATTCAAGCTTTCAAATGGATATAGGGCAATTCTGGTTATCTGTTTATCCATGTGCATTTTGGTAGTTTTTATCTTTCATGAAATTGACCTTAAAAAAAGGAAAGAAATTGGTCTGTTTCATCGGAATTAACAGATTTGTAGACATATACCTGTTCACAACATTCCTTTATTATCTTTTAAATGTTCAAGGGGTCAATAGAAATGAACATTTTTTTCCATCTCTGATGTCATAATGTGTTTCTTCTTTCCTTTTCTTTCTTGGTTAGCCTGAATAGAGGTTTATCAATTTTATTTTACTTTTTTATTTCAGAGAACTAGCTTTTTGATTTCATGGATTTTCTTTATTGTTTTATGTTTCACTCTCATTGGTTTTTGCTCTGATTTTTTTTCTTAGTTTTGCTTTAGATTTAAAGCTTCTTTCTCTAGTTTTCCATTGCAGAATTTTAGGTTATAGCTGTTAGATTCTCCTTCTTTTCTAATACATATATTTAATGTTATAAATTTCCTTCTGAGAACTATTTTCATTATATCCCACGTGTTTGGTAAGTTATATTTTTATTTTCATTTGGTTCAAATATTTTTACAAAATTCTCTTGAGACTTCTTTGAGCTATGGTTGATTTAAAAGTGTGTTGTTGAACCGTAAGAGACTCTTAACAATAGAAAAGAAATGGGGTTGATGAACATGGCGAGGGGTGGGCTAGATGGGTGATAGGTATTTAGGAGGGCACTTGTTATGATGAGCACTGGGTGTTGTATGTAAGTGATGAATCACTACTTCTGAAATCAACATTGCACTGTATATTAACTAACTAGAATTTAAATAAAAATTTGAAAAGAAAAAAAAGTGTGTTATTTCATTTTCAGATATTTGGGATTTTTTTCAAATATCTTCCTTGTATTGATTTTTACTTTAATTCCATTGTTGTCTGAGGACATATTTGTATAAATTCTATTGTTTTAAATTGGTGAAGGTGTGTTTTATGCCTCAGGATTTGGTTTATCTTGGTGAATGCTCCATGTGAGTTTGAGAAGGATATACATTCTGCTGTTGTTGGATGGATTATTCTATGAACATCAATTAGATCAAGTTGATTGATGGTGCTGTTCAAATGACTACATACTCATGATTTTCTGCTTGCTTGATCTATCACTTACTGACAGAGGAATGTTGAAGTATCCAGCTATAATGGTGGACTTGTCTGTTTTCCCTCCTAGTTTTCTTAGTGTTTGCCTCATATATTTTGATGCTCTCCTCACAGATGCATATACATTTAAGGTTGCCATGCATTTTGGAGAATTGTTCCTTTTATAATTATGTAATGCCCCTCTTTGTCCCTCATAGTCATTTTTTCTTCCAAGTCTGCCTTGCTGAAATTAATTTTTCTACTCCAGCTTTTTTCTGATTATTATTAGTTTGGTACATCTTTAACCATCGCCTTTCTTTTAACTTGAGTCTTTATACATTAAGTGCATTTCTTATAGGCAACATGTAGTTGGAATGTGTTTTTATCTCCACTGTGAAAATCTCTGTTGCTACTTGTGTTTATAGGTCATTCACACTTAAAGAAATTAGCGATATGGTTGGATTAATAGCTACCATGTCTCTAATTGTTCTGTTCTAATTGTTCTGTTCTGTATTTGTTCTTTATTTCCCTCCCCTTGCCCATTTTTCTGATTTTTTTTTTTTTTTATAAATTTTTTTTTTCAACGTTTTATTTATTTTTGGGACAGAGAGAGACACAGCATGAACGGGGGAGGGGCAGAGAGAGAGGGAGACACAGAATGGGAAACAGGCTCCAGGCTCTGAGCCATCAGCCCAGAGCCTGACGCGGGGCTCGAACTCACGGACCGCGAGATCGTGACCTGGCTGAAGTCGGACGCCTAACCGACTGCGCCACCCAGGCGCCCCCATTTTTCTGATTTTAATTGAGCATTTTATGTGATTCTATTTTGTATCCTCTCTTAAAATATCAAATGTACTTCCTTTAAGAAATTTTAGTGGTTGCCTTAAATTTACAATATGTGTTTTTAATTATATAAGTCCACTTTCAAATAACACTTCATGTGTAGTGCAGGTATGTAATAACAGAACATTGCCAATCCCTTCCTCCCATATCTTGTCATTCATTTCCCTTTTCTGTATGCTACAAACACCCAGTAAATTGTTGCTATTAGCTTAAACAGTTATATATTAGATTAAGCAATGAGAAAAATAAAATATTTTACTTTGCCTTAATTTATTCCTTCTCCAATGCTATTCTTTTCTTTGTATAGTTCCAGATTTTGACCTGTATCATTTTCCTTCTACCTGAAAAATCTACTGGTGAATTCCCTCAGTTTTTGTTTGTTTGATAAAGTCTTTATTTCTCCTTCGCTTTTGAAGGATAATTTCCATGAATATAGAATTTTAGATTTTTTTTTTTTTTGTATTACTCTGCTCCAGCTGCCATACCATTGAGTGGGCAGCTTAAATAATAGAAATGTATTTTTTCACATTTCTGAAGACTAGAAGTCTAAGATAAGGTTCTAGCCAATATGGTTTCTAGTGAGGGTTCTCTTTCTGTTTTGCAGATGGCCATCTTCTCTCTGTGTCTTCACATGACCTTTCCTTGGTGCATACACATGGGGGGAGGGGAGGAATGGAGGGAGGGCATTCTGATGTCTCTTCTTATAGGACATTAAACCTACTAGATCAGGGTCCCATGTTTATGACCTCATTTAACCATAATTGCTTCCTTAGAGAACCCAACTCCAAATATATCTATGCTAAGGGTTAAGGTTTCAACATACAAATTTTGGGGGAACACATTCAACCCATAGCAAATACTTTAGTTCACTCCATCCAACTAGAGGGGAGCTGAGGGAAGTGGTTTTACCACAACTGAGATAACTAAGGTAACACTCTGGCAAAATCTTCCCCACCCCTCCCCTCAGCCCCAGTAGACCTTTGTTATGTAGAAGGCTCTGGGCAGATTTCACAATAATTATTCTTCCTCTACCTCTTCTGAAGTCACAGGGATATTCTTAGATCTTCAGTGTGAGGATCTGGTAGATTCCTAGATGTTTAAGCCAAAAAAGTGTTGCATCTCCGAAAGATTGTGTCACCCAGGAGTTTCAGTCTCAAACTAGTCCACACTCAGTCTCCAGCAGTCCTTCAAAGCTTTCATTTAAATGGTCTCACCAGTTTACAGCTCTAGCACCTTCCGCCCCCAGATAGGTGTATATCGACTGTGTCCCTCTCGATGGTCCTGTTTCTCCATATTTGGGAGTGAGTTTGCCTCACAACTTCAGTACTCTGATGGGTCCAACAAAAGTCATTGATTTCCAGTTTGTCCATAGTTTTCCTGTTTTAATAATGAGAGTGTTGACTCCCAAGTTCTTTACATATATAAGCTGAAAACAGAAGGCATGGCATAAATTTAAATGAAATCCCCATAGTTCTTACAGAGCTGGGACAAGTTTCATAGCATAGAAGAGACTCCTCAGGTCCCCATCTCTTCTGCAACCTCTCTCCAGTTTGAAATAAACAACTGGAGCTGAAACAACTGTCTTGTCCATCCTTTTGGGCCCCTGTTCACAGTTAGATCTTTGGGAAAAGGACTCTTACCTTTCTACTATGAAGGTTGTAACCCTGAGGTTACAGAGATGGTTGTTTGTGT
This sequence comes from Leopardus geoffroyi, assembly GCF_018350155.1. Taxonomy (NCBI): domain Eukaryota; kingdom Metazoa; phylum Chordata; class Mammalia; order Carnivora; family Felidae; genus Leopardus; species Leopardus geoffroyi. The sequence continues at coordinate 34,473,357 of NC_059331.1, read as the reverse complement.
GGGTCCTCAGCAAACAGTTTCTGTGACTCATTTTCCATTCCCTGTATTTCTCCAAACAGAAGATTGAGTGAATTTATGTTGATATGATGCTCTGAGACTCTCCTGTTGTTTAACAAGGCAGTTAGCCCCAAGCAGTGTTCTCTTTCTCTCCAAATGGTTTCTGGGAAAACCTTGGCTTTGACTCTGACAGTGATAGACACCTAATTCAAAAACAGTTCTGGATTTTTCTTGTGCTTGGCGGCTGTTTTTATAGGGCAGAAATACATTTTGAGGCTTGCCTCTCATTAGCTTGTTCTTCACATATTCAAAACTTACAAGGTCATTACCACAGAAGGTACAATCACATACAGTCACCTCATCTATAAAAGCAGTCTCCACGGAACACAGGCATGTGGGGCTTGATGTGTGTATTAGCTGAGGAGGGGCATTTGTTACTTGCAAAAAGCCACAGGGATCACATAACAGAGCACAGACATAAAACTCAGACTCTCTGTGCTCTATATAAAATGGAAAGAAAGCCACAAGAGAAAAAATAGGATCCATCACTTATGCTGCACACTAAGTTGTCTGGGTGGTTTATGATCATTCATTAGTTATTCTTAACAGCACACTTGTGAGAAAAAGGATTGGGTTCTTTCAGAGGAAGAAGTATAAACTTTGAATCAGGCATTGTAGCCTTTTGTACCTTTTCCGTTCCACCCTGCAAAAATCCCTGTATAGGTATAATGCATAGATTATGGGAGAATTCGGATTCAAAGAAAGGTAGGAATTTTCTACTGACAACTTGGAATTCTCCCTCAGAGGAAGAAAGCAAACGCATCTGACGATGGCCCATTTGACTTGAGGATGGCTTCGTTCAGGTGTCAATAGTTATGCTTCTGGAGTTTGTCTCTGACATTTCTTTTCAGAGCCATATTGCTCCTAGCTTGTTTACAGTTGTTCCCAGTGGTATCAGTTCTCTCTGTAGACAATTGTTTAAAACAATTGTGAATGAGTAGAAGAGTCAAGAAATGGACACTTATTTGGCTCATGAGAATACTGTAGAACATCAGGATCATTCATCTGAAGTTTTTGCCTAAGCTGCTTTAGAAAATTGCTTCGACTCTCTATTTCAGTTTTCCTGGTAAAACACCATCCTAATACCTCTGAACCAGAGACTTGTGCTGTATGAGTGTCTGTGAGAGATGCAAAGTGTGCTCTGAACACCGACCTCATAAGGAGCCATTTCAGGGAACTATGGCTGCCTATTTCCAAATTAGGGCAGATCCAAAGAATCAGTAAGTAACACCTTCTTTGAAGAGGGCCAGGGGCAGAGCAAACTCTACAAGCTCTGGATTGAATCAAGAGCTTTATGAGTAATTTGGAACTTTTTTTAGGAGAGCAGAGGCCTGCCCATTTGAGGAACCACCCTTCCCCCAGTTTGGTGTATGTTATGACTCAAAAGCGAAATTAGCTCCTGTTAACTGTGGGCCTTTGAAATTTTCTCTTAACACCTCAGCCAGTCAGTTCATGTCCCCTGAGCAGGACACACAGCCATGGGAAGGGGAGGCTTTGGCTTTTGAGTGGAGCAGTGTAGTTGTTCATTCAAAGCACCAAGTTCGTTTCCTAGTTGTGCCAATTATTTCTTATGGGTGGCAGAGTTATTTATTGCTTCTAAGTCTCTGTTTCCTGGGTTTTTTTTTTTAAGTTTTTATTTTAATTCCAGTTAGTTACCATTCAGTATAATATTAGTTTCAAGTGTACAATATAGTGATTCAACAATTCTGTGCAACACTCAGTGCTCATCACAACAAATGCACTCCTTAATCCCCATCACTTATTTCCCCCTCTTCTCCCATCCACCTCCCCTCTAGTATCCATCAGTTTGTTCTCTATAGTTCAGAGTCTGTTTCTTTGTTTGCCTCTCTCTTTAGTCCTTTATGATCGTTTGTTTTGTTTCTTAAATTCCACATATGAGTGAAATCATAAGGTATTTGTCTTTCTCTGACTGACTTATTTCGCTTAACATAATACTCTCTAGCTTCATCCATGTTGTTCCAAATAGCAAGATTTCATTCTTTTTGATGGCTGAGTAATATTCCATTCCAAGATGGACACTTGGGAAGCTTTCATGTCTTGGGTATTGTAGATAATGGTGCTGTAGACATCAGGGCAGGTATCCCTTTGAATTAGTATTTTTGTATTCTTTCGGTAAAACCTGATAGTGCAATTGCTGAATCGTAGGGTAGTTCTATTTTTACCTTTTTGAGGAACCTCCATACTGTTTTCCAGAGTGGCTGCACCAGTTTGCATTCCTACCAATAGTGTAAAAGGGTTACCCTTTCTCCACATCCTCACCAACACCTGTTGTTTCTTTTGTTGTTAATTTTACTCATTCTGACAGGTGTAAGGTGATATCTCACTGTAGTTTTGATTTGTATTTCCTTGATGATGAGTGAAGCAGAGCATCTTTTCATGTGTCTGTTGGCCACTTGGAAGTCTTCTTTGGAAAAATGTCTGTTCGTGTTTTCCGTCTAGTTTTTAATTGGACGATTTGTTTTTTGAGTATTGACATCAGCCAAAGAAACCTTTTACTAGATATCTCTCCTGAGGCAATGGAAACAAAAACAAAAGTAAACTATTGGGACTACATAAAAATAAAAAGCTTCCACACAGCCAAAGAAACAATCAGTAAAACTGAAAGGTGACCTACAGCATGGGAGAAGATGTTTGCAAATGGTATGTCTGATAAAAAGTCAGTACCCAAAATATGTAAAGAACAGATAAAACTCCTGGCTTTCTTTAATTGGAGTCATAAGAGTCCAATAATAGTAATGATATTGTGAAGAGTTGTAAGATTTAAATGAGATGGGGAAGCAGTGTTCTTCCTGGTGAAGAATAAGTACTCAGTAAATATTTACTGCATGGTTTTATCATTTTTGTCAGAATTGCAGTTGCCATCTTACTTAGATGAACTGCCTCGTGAAAATATTGAGTGCCTTTTGCTAGTTTGGGGTACCTCGTTCAAAGCCACAACAAAATTGAGAAGTTGGCATTTTGATTACCCTTCCTCCCTCCTCGACTGAAGATCTTTCTCTTTTACCGTCTGTTCTCTTGAAAAGGAGAGCAACACTGATAAGTTGTCCATGCCTTATCGTAAATTGCTTTAAGTAAAAATCCTCCCGAGCGTATTTGAGTTTGGAAAGAAAAAGCTGATGTTAGAAAAGCCCTCCTCCAATGTCTCTCCCTACCCTCCACCCACACACTGTCCAGGAAACAAATTTGAAGGTGAATTTTTGTTCAAGTCCCACAGGCTCATTAATTTCTATAACCTTGAACTAAGTTTAAATAAAACCACATTCCTACAAAAGTTACCCTTTATCAACACTATGCCTATATTAATATATATATATCAACACTATGCCTATATTAAAATATATATTATTATTTATATATATTTATATATTATATAATATATATAAATATATATTTATATATATATTTATATATTTTTTAATATAGGCATTGTGTTGAGATATATATATATATTAATTAAGCATAGGGGTGCCTGAGTGGCTCAGTTTGTTAAGCATCAGACTCTTGCATTTCATGGGTTCAGACCCTGCGAAGGGCTCTGTGATGACAGTGTGGAACCTGCTTGGGATTCTCTCTCTCCCTCTCTCTGCCTCCCCTGTGTGCGCTCTCTCTCTCTCTCTCTCTCTCTCTCAAAATAAGTAAATAAACTAAAATAATAATGATAATAAGCGTAGCTTTGGAATTCAGTCTTTTTATGGAAATTGATCTATCTCTGCACTTGTGTCGTCTTTGACTTTGTCAACCTTGAAGATAAAATAGCCAGGTTTTGAACAAAATTAGTTTATTTGAGAATAGCAGAAGAATTGCAATTCATGATATGCAAATTATGGAAAAGCATAGGCAAATCCAGGGAAGGAAGGAGAAGAACATTATTTTAGAGAGGCAAGAAGGCAAATTGGGAGGGGCTATTTGAAACAAAAGTCCATTGGAGAAGAGCAAGGTTTTGGGTTCCTAACAACTTCTCCTTGGCTGAGTTGCGGTGATTCCCATTGGCTGGATTATTGCTGGACGAGAAGAAAATCTTCCTTCCACCTGCTAGATTATGTAAACTAAGCTTCCATGAGTGCTATGTGGGAGTGCGCCCCCTTCAGGATTTCCTGACTCCCTTTTGAATGAGAGTTTTCCTTTATTCATTTTTACAACCTTTAAAGTCTTAAGTGTTAGAGCTGCTCAAAAGCAATTACCATGCCAACCCTATCTGAAAAAGCAAAAATTATGGAAGTAAAATTATACAACAAATGAATTAACCTTGGATGACAAAACAAGGACTATACTGGAAGATGCATGTGCTCTATTGAGACTTTGAAAATATAGTTTTGCCATAAGAGACTCTTAAATACAAAGAACAAACTGAGGTTGATGGGGAAGTGGGGAGAGGGGACAATGGGTGATGGGCATTGAGGGCGGCACTTGCTGGGATGAGTACTGGGTGTTGTATGTGAGCAATGAATCATGGGAATTTACCCCCCCAAATGAAGAGCACACTGTACATACTGTATGTTAGCCAATTTGACAATAAATTATATTTAAAAAGAAAAAGAAAAGAAAATATTGCTTTGATGATTTGAAAAGAAAAGAATGCTTTGCAAGTTGTTCCTAATTAGACATTTGTCTAATTTAATTTATAGCTGAAGGATTTTAAATGGCTCTAAAGCGTCTTCAAATTGGGGAAAGTTTCTGTTTTGTTGCTAAGATACATACATCTTCACAAAGCCATGTGCTAAATAAACGTGGGCCTCTCTGGAAGGAGTCAGCAGTGGTTGTTGAAATTTAAAATAAATTTCTGGACACTTCTCAATGTGAGGGTATCTAAATTTTTAGACTAAGGGTAAACATTTTCCGACACAGCTCCCCATATAAGTATATTGCTTGCCATATTGACATCATCCACCTTGAATTATAAACTAGTTCATTCAAATCATTTATGTCTCCACTAAGTTAAGATCCTTACAACAAGAAATTTAAAGTTCTATTGAGCTGTTGCCCCAATTCACTGCTCTTTTGGGCATCGAAGACTCACTGACAGACTCCCACCTTGGCTCTTAGCTGTCAGTGGGATCAAATTCCAGCTTTACTGAAGAGTAAAATACCACCCCCCTCAGACACTTAGGGCAACATCTCCTTTGGAGTCTAAAAACGATGACAAACTCAAACTCTTTTCCTTAAAATGTAAGAGAGGCCACTAGATTAAACACAATGCAATATGGCTCAAAACCAGGACTCACCTGTTCTTCTGGTCCCTCCTTCACTGTTCTCTGACTCATTTGTCCACAGGATGCCTCAGGATTTAGGGTGTCTGTGTTTGGAAACATGGTTGAGGCAAAGATCTATCATTTAGATTGCCTGAGTTTTTATTATGATTCATCTACACAAGGCAGTTTGGAAGTCATTTGTTTAGTGGCATCAGAACCATGGCAAAACCCATTATTGGTTACCAGTTGTTGGTTACTGGTTACTGGTTCATATGATAGGTGACCAAGAGTGACAAATATGTAGAAAAGGTAAGTGTAGCCATCTATTCCTTTCCCATGTGGTGTGCTGAAACACGAACTCTGAATGCCTGATTGCAGTCATGCTGAGAAAGTGATTATTTTTTCTTCTTCATACAGCCTCAGGTGGCCTTGTCCATTTGCCCCATGTGCTATATTAAATATGATCATTCCTGATGTATCCCATGATACGAAAAAGGTTAGGGAGGATTGCTCTCAATCAGTGGTTCTCAACATTAAGTTACATCAGAATCACTTGGAGAGGTTGAGAAAAGAGATTTCTGCTCTTCCCCCAGAGTTTCAGATTCAGCAACTTTCATTTGTAATAAGTGTCCAGGTGGTGCTGTTGCTGCTGGCCTAGTAATGTGCTTTGAGAACCACTCCTCCAGATATTCTTAGAAACAAAACAACAACAACAACAAATCCAGCAGAATGAAAGAAATATGAGTGTCAAACAATCTCAGGCATGTCTTGCCTTATCTTGGATTGCTACCTGGATATGAAATGGGAGGTTGCTCTCAGATGATTTTTTTTTTCAAATATCCAATTCTGTGAATCTTGTGTGGTTTGTGATATCTCTGACTCCTATATTTCTCCATCAATTTTTCCTTATCCCATATTTTGGAAATCTGTTTAAGGACACTGATTAGGATTCATTCTGACTTGATTCCATATTATACCGCTCATCATTTTTCAAATTTGAATCAATTTAAATTTAAATCTGCAGTCTTAGGTAGGCTGACCCATCATCCCAGTTTTTCCAGGACTACATGAAACAGGACTTTCATTGCTACAGTTAGGAAAGTCCTGGGCAAGTCACCATGGGTTGCCCACATTACTTAGCAATCTGGCCAAATTTTGGTCAGCTACAAACATAATGATGATATACCTTTGTCATCTAAATCACTTAAGTAAGACCCATATCAGGAATGCACCATATTTTCTTTATTCTCTAGACACAACTGAATAAATAAATGTAAAGTCCTTTTTTCTAACATAGCTTACCTTTATATTGTCTTCATATTTAAAAAATAAAACTTTTTATCTATTGCCTTTACCAGATTATTGGAATCATTCAAGAAGGAAAATGGTTTTTATGCTGCAGACCTCCTGTATATCTGGTGGGAAGGAGAAGATCTTTGACTTTATATAATTTTCTAAAAGACAGATTTGAAACACTAAATTAACCCTGACCTGTAGCCAAAATTGGCTCTTAAACCTCACATGTTTAGGAGTAAACAAAACCATTTATTTCTGAAGGCTTTCCATCCCACCTCTCTTCTGGGAGATTAGTTCCATGAACTTTTCTAAAATAGTATGATTTGCCAGCAGCAGGGAAAGTGTAACAAATTAATTATAGATGTATGTTAAATTACTTTCATTACCATCTCTGGTTTAGGGATAGACTCTCGTGACTGGAATGACTGATCACAGAGTCTTTCGATCCATCCCCATAGCAAGAGCGACTTTTGCTCTGTTTGTAATGCTGTTCTCAGATAAGGGAGGTGGTCACGCTCTGGTGTGCAGAGCTGTTTGCAGATTCCTGAGGAGGGAATATGACTGGTTCAGTATGTGGTATTCAAGTGTAGAGGTAGATGGAACCTTGATTGTCACGGGTTCCACGCGCTTCGGGTTTCAGAGGTCACATAAATACCAAGATTTTTGCCAACTTCACACAGCCCCTCAGTTTTCAGTCTTCACTGCTCATTTTGAAGTCTCAGTGTGTGGAAGGCCTTGGGATTTCTCACACGTCCTCACAAGCTGCTCTCCAGCTCTTCTGCCAGGCCCTCCTGGTAGCTGCTGCTATAGCTGGCAGTGGGTCTGGGCCTCAGGAAGTTGCGTCACTTCCCAACCAAAGAAACCTGAGCACTTTACAGGGAAACTAAGGCTAGAATGCATGGGAGACATGGAATCTTACCTTAGCCATTGTGTGGGACCTCAAGCAACCTAATATACTTAACCCTTAGTTTTCAAAGGCCGAAGAAACAAATGGACAATGGCCAGATGTTATCCGCAAATGGAACTCCAATCCACGATCTGTAGCAACCAGTCCAGGGGACCAAACCATAATTTCTATAGCAATCAGCCCAAAAGGGTCTGTACTTAATCAATAAGTGATAGCTTCTTTAATATTTGTGCCTGCTTCCAACTTAGAATCAGAAAGAGAAAGCCAAATATGCCCCCTCAAGCCAATCCTGTAGGATGCCCTGCTTTTACTCAGCCCTTCTACAGCTTCCCTATACCAACAGCCTCCAACCAGGGCATACCTGAATCCTTCCCTTTTTCCACTTTAAAGCTTTCCACCTCACTGCCTGCCTTCCAGTCTCTGCTAAATGCAAGTGACAGCAGCTGACTCCTTTGTATAAATAAATACTCTTTGCTTTTTCTCATTTGGGTAGGTTTTTATTGTTTCCAGATTTTTCTTCTATAAAAGAGATATCTGGAAGAAAAAAAAAAGAGCTGGAAGGGGTCTGGGGATCATTAGAAGAGCACCTGTAACACTCAGAGAGCCAGACAGACAGGTTACTTGCCATCTTTTAAGAAACCTGGAGGTAGGCATATCTGTGCCCCATTCCCAGCTACTTACTTAATCTGTTTTACAAACAGCTGGTCTTATGTCAGCTTAGATAGCAGAGTTTCAAAGTTAAAACAAGATTTTCTTTTTTTCTTTTTTGTAATTTAAATTCAAGTTAGTTAATATACACTGCAGTCTTGGTTCCAGGAGTAGAACCCAGTGATTCATGTCTCACATACAATACCCAGTGCTCATCCCAAAAAGTGCCCTCCTCCATGCCCATCACCCGTTCAACTCATCATACCACCCACTTCGCCTTCATCAACCCCCACTCCGTTCTCTGTATATAAGAGTCCCTTACGGTTTGCCTTCCTCCCTCTGTGTTTTTGTCTTACTTTTCCTTCCCTTCCCCTACATTCACCTGTTGTGCTTCTTAAATTCTACATATGAGTGAAATCATATGATATTTGTCTTTCTCTGACTTATTTTGCTTAGCATAATACACTGTAGTTCCATCCACATTGTTGCAAATGGCAAAATTTCATTCTTTTTCATCGCCAAGTAGTATTCTATTGTATGTATAATAAGATTTTAGCACTGGAGATGGGGTGCCTGGGTGGCTCAGTCGGTTAAGCATCCGACTTTGGTTCAGGTCGTGATCTCATGGTTCAGGAGTTTGAGCCCTGCATCAGGCTCTGTACTGATAGCTCAGAGCCTGGAGCCTGCTTCAGATATGTGTCTCCCTTTCTCTCTGCCCCTTCCCTGCTCATGTACTGTCTCTCTCTCTCTCAAAAATAAGCATTAAAAAAAATTTAAAACTGGAGACAGATTCAACACCAAAAAAGAAAAAAAAAAAAAAAACACCAAAGAACAAACAAACAAACAAACCCAAACAACCACATAATCCAGTTTAAAAATGGGCACAGGGGGTGCCTAGGTGGCACAGTTGGTTAAGCATTCTACTCTTGATTTTGGCTTAGGTCATGATCTCATCATATCAAGCCCCACATCAGGCTCCATGCTGTCTCTCCCTCTCTCTCTACCCCTCTCCACACTCTCTCAAAATATATGTGCTGCCGAAGCAAGCACCACACTCTCTCAAAATAAATAGATACTCTTAAAAAATGGGTACAGGACCTGCCTAGATATTTTCCAAAGAAGACATACAGATGGCCAACAGATACATGACAGTATGCTCAACACCATTAATCATCAGAGAAATGCAAATGGGAACCTCAATGAGAGATCACCTTACACCTGTCACAATGGCTAAATATCAAAAAGACAAGAAATAACAAGTATTGGTGAAGATGTAGAGAAAAGGGAATCCTCATTAACTGTTCAAAATGTAAATTGGCACAGCCACTGTGGAAAACAGTATAGAAGTTCTTCAAAAAATTAAAAATAGAATCACAATATGATCCAGTAATTCCACTGTTGGTTATTTACCCAAGGAAAATGCAAACACTAATTCAAAAAGATATATGTACCCCTGTGTTTATTGCAGCATTATTTACAGTAGCCAAGATAGAGAAGGAACTTGAGTGTCATAAATAGATGAATGAATAAGAAAGATGTGGTGTGTGTGTGTGTGTGTGTGTGTGTGTGTGTGTGTGTGTGTGTATAATGGAATATTACTGGGCCATAAACACAGGATGAGAACTTGCCATTTACAACAACATGGAGGCACCTAGAGAGTATTATGCCGAGCGAAATAAATTAGAATGAGAAAGAAAAATACCATACTATTTCACTCATGTGCAATCTAAAAGACAAAACAAAATAAATTAATAGACAAACAAAAAGCAGAATCAGACCTATAAATGCAGAGAACAAACTGATGGTTACCAAACTGGAGGGGTAGAAGGGATGGGCCAAATGGGTGAAGGGGAGAGGGAGATACAGGCATCCAGTTATGGAATGAAGAAGTTACATCAATAAAGGGCAGAGCATAGGGAATATGGTCAGTGATATTGTAATAGTGTTGTATGGTGACAGGTGTTAGCCACACTTGTGGTGAGCACAACATAGCATATAGAGAAGTTGAAACCAATGTAATATTGTGTGTGTCAAGTATTTAAACATCATACAAAAAAATAAAACTGGAAATAAATTATTTGCATCGCTATAGAGCAAAGTCTACAAAGTAACCTTTGCCCCTCCTGATTTATAAAATAGCCCAGTGAGTAGAAAATTAAGGCCAGGACATCACAGAAGGAACATTCAGTGATCCTTTTGCTCATATTTGAGTTTAAGATATTTTTTCTGACAAAACCCTAGTCCAGGGGAGAAAGCCTGTGGTTTGGAGAGGTTCTGTAACTGGCTCAAAGTCACAGGGATCGTTGGTGCTAAGACTCAAGTCAGAACTAGTGACCCTGGGCCCTGCAGTCTCTGTGAAAGAAAAATGGCCAGAATCTTACTTCTTCTGCCTCACCACATCTTGTTTTACCCAGAGGGTATAGTTGATGCCTGTCTTCTGCAGACAGCCCACAGAGAGAGCATCTTCTTCTCTCTGCCTGTAGGCATGTGTGGCCCGCTCTGGAGGATGGCTGGAAATAACTGAAAGTTCATGTCCCTGGGATGGCCCTCAAGCAATGACAGAGAAGTGTTGATGGATGAGTAGGATTCATACTGAGCAGGGCGCCTGGGTGGCTCAGTTGGTTAGGTGTCTGACTTCGACTCAGGTCGTGATCTCTCAGCTCATGAGTCCAAGCCCCACATTAGGCTCTCCAGTCTCTGCGTGGAGCCTGCTTCAGATCCTCTCTGTCCCTCTCTCTCTGCCCCTCCCCTGGTCACTCTTTCTATCTCAAAAATAAATTAAAAAAAATTTTTTTTAATAATTCATACTGAGCTTCCCTGTCCTTAAGTGGGACATTTCTGAAAGAGATTCCACAGTCTCTCGGAGAGTCACTCACAAGAATGGGCTCTGGTTGCCCTTGGAAGTACCTTGCTCATAAACACCTGCTTCATTGGCATCCATCCCTCCCCTGCCTTACTACCCAGTCCCTCACCATATATCCCGGGATTACCCCCCAAATCAGTTACTTGCAGCCAAATCCTTGGCTCAGAGTCTTCTTTAGGAGGAACCTAAACCAAGACAAGAGAGGGAGCCTGGTTTTAGAAATAATTCAGCATTGCGGATCTACTTATCAAAACATCCATGGTCTATAATGGTTGGAATGAAAGGCAAACATCATAATCAGATAAGAAAATGACAGATGTTGCAGGGAATACAATTTGTCAGGAAAGATTCTTTTTAATAAATCATTTGTCATAAATTACAAAGCTTTCCTTATGAGGGTTTGGGAGCCAGAATGACAAGTCTCTGTGTGTGTATATGTGAGTGTGTGCTCAAATCCTTTAATCCTGCATAAATATTCAAAATAGATTAGAGAAATTTAATTAACCTCTGATGACTGCACATTTCACTCACATTTTAAAAGCAAATGCTTTAGAATTTTAAATACGAAAGATGACAAAATCACAGTTTCAAAGACAACATAAAATATCTTGTGGACACCTTCATACACAAGGCTTCAGAAATAGAGATAAATAGCCCTGAGATCATGAAGAAAGGTATTTAATTACTGAAATGAAAGAATTAGACCAACAGAAATATATCTTCAAGTAAAATACTGATAATGGTGAGTGATACTGGATTAGTACCAGCTAAGAATCAGGCAGTTCTCCATACGTGTCTTGTGAGAATTGGTCATCTCATGGGGGCAGACTCACTCAACTTCCTGATGTCTAATATGAAGTCCTTCACCCAATATCAGTTATTGTCCTGTGATCAAATAGTGAAACAAATTAGGAAATATATGTTCATTTGTATGGTTGTATATGTATGCAAGTTGTGTGTGTTTGTGTGTACTAATTAAAAAATATACCCACTTTAGAAAGCACATAAAAATTTAGAAGAAGACTAGTGACCCCATGAATAAACTTTCAGAAATAGTTGTTATTAATCTTTCAGCATCTATAACACATATTTATTATATTTTTAAATAAAATACATTTATGTATGTAAATGTACATACAGAACAGAATTTGCCTCAAACTATATTAACTATTTGATATCCTGAACTTTTCACTTACTATACAATGAGTATTTTTCCATGTCATAAGATACTTATTGAAATAGCCTGGCTATTTCCTAGTCTGCGTAGCTCAGTCGGTTAAGCATCTAGGTCTTGATTTCGGCTCAGGTCATGATCTCATGGTTCATGGGTTTGAGCTCCATGTTGGGCTCTGTGCTGACACCATGGAACCTGCTTGGGATTCCCTCTCTCCCTCTCTCTGTTTGCCCCTCCCCTGCTTACACACACACTCTGTCTCTCTCTCTGAAAAATAAATAAATAAACATTTTTGAAAAAGCCTATAGTTGATGTCCTAATACCTCCCTGTATTTATATCCCATAATTTATTTTTTGAAGGTTAATCAGGGTTCACAGGTTTATTCTAGTTTGTACAGAAAAAATCCCAACCACCTTAAGTAAGGAGGAAAATATAACACGATTTGTCCTTTGTCGTAATGCACGGGGGTCCCTGAAGATAGATGGTGCCAGGTTACACTCGCTGAATATGTAGAGAATGTCCTTTGCTCCTATCATTAGACATGTATGTTGTTTGCAGATATTTGCCATTGTAAATAATGATGCGATTAACATATTTATTTATTTAACTCTTAATTCGTTTCTTGTGACCAGTTACTATAAGTGGAATTTTCTGAGATATGATTATGACCATCTTAAAACTCTTGATACACATTACTAAATTGTTCATCTATATAACTTATGTATTCTTGTTAGCAGGGTGTAACAAGTATTATTTAATCATACTTTAACTTTGCATATTAACATTTTAAATTTTTTTCACTTTGAAACATGAAAAAAAGTCTCTCAGTTTTTAAATTTAGATATATTTGCTTATTACTGAATATTTCATAATGTCATTTACCCATTTTCCTTTATAGTTTTAAGGGTTTTATATATTCTCACAATATTAATCCTTTGTCTTCATTTAACAATTATTTATTGAGCATCTACTTTATACTAATCTTTATACCAGGCACAGGAGACAGGAATTTGAACAAAGTAGTAGTGTCTTCTTTTCTCATAAAGCTTACAGTGTGTGGGAGGCAAACAGTTGAACAGATGGATTTAGAGGAGGAGTACAAGGTGTTATGGAAACTTAAAAGATTAGCACTGTGCAGAAGAGTAAATATAGCAGGCATGATATTGGTTATCCTTAAAAATCCTGCTAACCAGGTTGGTCCTTGGATTTCATGAGAGTGCCAACCATTCTCTGACAAGAATGGCTTATTGTATTTGAACTACTTGTACACATAACATGATGTATGCTGAACACCTGCTTTCTTTCTGGGAGTCTGGAACTTTAGCACATGCCAGACAGAGGTTGCCTACATGAGCAGCCCCCAGGAAAAACCCTGAGCACTTAGTCAATAATGAGCTTCCCTGGTAGATTACAGTTCACATGGGTTGTCACAACTTGTTGGTGGAAGACTTAAGCATGTTCCGTGTAACTCCACTAAGAGAAGACCCTTGGGCCTGGTTTCCTCTAGACTTTACCCCAGGAACCTTTTACCTCTGTTGATTTTGATTTCTGTCTTTTGGCTGTAATAAATCATAGAACCTGGGAGTCCTCTTGGAAACCACAGATATGGCCACCTAACCACAGTCTCCTGTGGAGGGTATATGAGGATGTATGAGAAAATAAAAGCATCTGAATGGGAAAATTCATGTGGACCAAACACTGCTCTAGCCCTTCCTTAAAGGGCTTAACACAAAGCTTAAAAGCAAGACCTTAAATGATCACACCAAGTCAAGCAACTTAACCAAGTCTCAAAACAAAGCTGACTTATAGGAGGGAAAAAAAAAAGACTCCACACCCAACTAGCCAAAAGTCCCAATGTGTGGTATTCAATCAAAACTTACCAAGCTTGCAGAAAAGCAAGAGAATGTAACCCATAATAATGAGAAAAATCAGTCAAAACTCATCTATAAATGACACAATGGTGCACTAACTAGACAAAGACATGAGAGCAGTTATTCCAACCAGTCCATATACTCCAGAAGGCAGAGGAAAGATTGAATATATTAAGTAGAGACATAAAAAAAGACCCAAACCAAACTATTAAGGATGAAAACTATGATGTCAGAGATGCAAAATACACAGGATAGAAAATAATTGCAGATTCAGCATTGCAGAGGAAAAGATTAGTGAACTTGATGACATAGCAATAGAAACAATGCAAAATAAATTAGAGAGATAAACAGCTCTAGAAACTGAAAGAGGTATCCGTGAACTTTGGGAAACTTCTTGCAACCAAATATATGTGTAAACGGAGTCCCAAAGAGGAGAGGATAGAAAGGATAAGAGAGAAGAAAAACATTTAAATTTTTATTTTTATTTTTTTAATTGAAGTATAGTTGAAATATATTAGTTTCAGGTACAGAACATAGTGATTCAACAACTATGTACATTATGAATGTTCACCACAGTAAAGATAATTATCATCTATCACCATACAACATTATTATATTTTTGACTGTATTTCCTATGCTTTACTTATCATCTCTGTGACTTATTCAGTCATCTATTTCATTCAACTCCCCCCTCCCTCCTACTCCACCATGTTTCCTCTACCCATTTGAAAACTCGAAAATGTGCAAAGTGGCACAAAAGAGAAGTATGGAGGGGACAGCTACCCATGAGTCAGCCTTTGACCAGTAAAAGATGAGACTAACAGGAACGATTAGAAATTTCTCTTTTAATTCCTCTTTCTATTGGACTACTCTGGAATACCTATATTCTGTACATCCTTTCAAGAGGTAGCCCACTTGGGCAAGTGACTGTATCTGTTTCCACCTCGTGAAGAAGTGGACAGCTGAGTGATGACCCACATTTCCTTTCCCTCACTCCCACTGCCCTGGGATTGCATGTCCCTGTAAAGCATTAGCATGTAAGTATCGCCTCAAGCTTTAGTTTTCAGAGCATCCCAAGTAAGACAGTGCAATTCAGGAAAAGAAAATATCACATAGGATAAATGAGATAGGCAATTGAAGGCCTAACAAGAGTAGAGAATGTTGATGTGCCATGGAAAATGGGCAAGGAATAAGAATATAAATAAGATTGTTGGAGAAAATGCACCAGCTGTCTGAGGTCAGTGATTGCAAATCCAAATTTGCCCCAGTCTGCACGGCTCTATCCATCCAACACTTCTCAGTAATGTGGGTATATGGGCAGTCCACTCTGGGACTCATCCAAATGTGGGTAGAGTTTTGGTGAGTCAGGTGTATGGGAAGGCCAAGGGTCAAGAGAGTTAAGGATATTTACAAGATAGTCATTGAAGAGAGACACATTCTAAGCTAGGCTTGAATAGTGGAAAAAAATGAAGAAGGAGGCTGGGAGAGGAGCCCGAAAGAATTGTAGGTCTCAGTATTGAACAGAGAATTGAATTCTTAGTAAGAATGGGGAGACCCAACAAGGGTTGTTGTCTGAACATAGAATGTCTGCACTGACAGCATCAGAAGTGGGAAAATGGCCCCAACGTGTGCAAGAGTGTGGTTATAAAAGGGTGGCTGAAGGGTCAAAACAGTCCCTCCAAAAGTCACAAGAGATGTAAAGCAATACTAGTAAAGCAAAAACTAGGAAAGTAGAACCAATTCTTTAGAATATTTTCTTGAATCTTATCTCTTTTCATAGTCTTTGACTGTATTTTTTTGACTCATTATTGACTGCTTTTCTTGATGAATTTTCCTTCACTATATCATAGATGCTCACCTGATTCAGAAAAAAAAATATTTAAGTAAATTGAAGGTGAAA
This sequence comes from Leopardus geoffroyi, assembly GCF_018350155.1. Lineage (NCBI taxonomy): Eukaryota > Metazoa > Chordata > Mammalia > Carnivora > Felidae > Leopardus > Leopardus geoffroyi. The sequence goes on along the minus strand of NC_059331.1, from coordinate 34,457,430 downwards.
TGTGTGGGACAAGGGGTGAAAGAAAGAACTCCCTAGTTGGCAGGGATGGGAGGGGTAGGAAAACACGATTATAGTGCACGACTCATGCACCTTGCCTCAGTCTGAACTCCCTCATATGCAACATGAAAATAATACTACTTACCTCATGAAGTTGTTTTGAGGATTAAATTAGGCAAATGAAATTAAGTATGTAATGCCTGACATAAGTAAAGAACTCCTATAATCCCCTATTTGACACGGGCTTAAACCAAATTCTATTATGAAGGGCTATTACTAAAGTACAAAAAAGAGTAATTTTTTTTAAATAAAAGAATCACAGAAAGTGTGTTTTCTGGGGGACTATCATAAAAGGTATCAGGTATAGCTGTCAAATATTTCTTAGATTATTTTATTTGGTAACCTTCTCCTGCAAGTAACAGCAACCAGTTTGAACTTCATACTTTTCAGAGTCTGGTGAGGTGGGTAATGGATGCCTGGAGATTTTCTGCCTCAAGATTCCTGGATGGATACCTGTTTCCAGAATCCAAAATAACAGCAACAGACAGCACCCGCTAAAATGTAAAGGGTGTTATTAAGTTAAAAGGTTGTAAGTTAAAGCTTTTGTTTCTTATGCAGATAGAATAAATGATCTAAATACCCCAGACTGAGCTCTGCCAAACAGAACAAGCAGGCGGCAGATGCCTGAGCAGAGGAAATGACTTATATTCAACTCTACTCTTGACCTTTATTTCCACTTAGTTGGAAGGATTTCTCCACCTCAAAATACAACCTACTTCTTACTACCTACCTCCAAGGCTTTGTAGAGTGAAATAAGCCATGTACAATTTGAATTTTATAAGTACTCCACAAAAAGGAGATATCATTCACCAGGGGCAACCTGGCCAGCTGGCTTATGTTTTTCAGTTACATTTGGGCAGGAGCCATCTCCCGACTTTTTTTCTATTCATTCCCTAAAACAGTCTAGTTTACCAGATGGTTTTCTTTACAATGTAAAGCCCATTGTTTGCTGTTAACTGGAGTCATTGTTTTTCCCCCAAGTAAAGAGAAAAATACATATTGAATACAAAATGGAGCTTCTTTCATAAGGTAGAAAGTTTGTTTAATATAAAATGAGTGTCTAACCTGGCACATTCAATTGCATACTGAAGACCCAGGGATTTACTTGAAAACAAGCCAAGTGCATTTAAAATTCTTATTACCCAGCAATGGGCAGTTCTGGGTTACATGCATATTAATCAACAGGGACTGCTGGGAACCCAGATGTGCAGGTGTTTTTTCTACATAAATGCGCGTGTAAAAATGATTTGCATATTCAATTTCTCATGGCAACGCATTGGATCAGCCTGTAGTTGGGTGATTTCCTGAAAATCTCAACTGAGAGTTTTCATTTATTTAGATCCATAGGGAAAAAAAATAGAAACAGGAAAACAGCCTCAAAAATATAAAGAAATTCCTGGTCTCTTTGGAACACACTGTGAGCCATGCTAATTGTACAAAAAGTCTCTCTCACCCAGGATAATAAAAATAATCATGACGATACAAATAAAAATTAAAGACTAAACAGGCAAGTAAGTTTTATAAACTGTGGGTAAAATATGAGTATGAAACTCAAGGTAAAAATGGTGGCAAGTCATTTTTGGTCTAAACAGTTATAGAAAGTCCCATTGAACATGGATTGACCATGAAATTACATACAGGATTCTCACCGAACACCATTTACCATCAAATGCACATGACACTCTAAAGCTGCAAGAGTGACTAAGTAACCTGAAAAATGATAGCTGATGGATTCTTGATTCACTCTCTAGTTGCTGTGGGGCTCTGGAAAGCATTCTTCATACTCTGTTGCAGTGTGTGTGTGTGTGTGTGTGTGTGTGTGTGTGTGTGTGTTTAATGACTAATGAGATCATTGATTTTTCTCAAAGAAAAAAAAACTTATCGTGATGAGCACTGAGCCATGTATAGAATTGTTGAATCACTATGTTGTATGCCTGAAACTAATATAACACTGTATGTTAACTATACCTAATACAATTTTTTTAATGTTTATTTATTTTTGAGAGAGACAGAGACAGAGTGTGAGTGGGGGAGGGGCAGAAAGAAAGGGAGACAGAATCCGGAACAGGCTCCAGGCTCTGAGGTGTCAGCACAGAGCCCGACCCGGGGCTCGAACTCTCGAGCCTTGAGATCATGACCTGAGCCAAAGTCGGACGCCTAACTGACTGAGCCACCCAGGTGCCCTATACCTAACACAAATTTTAAAGATGGAAAAACAACTAAATTGTGGGAAAGAGTCAGACTCTTGTCAATCAAAGCATCTGTTCCACAGTTTGATCTTGATAAATCCTAGAATTTTGGCTATGAAGTGTTGCATTTAGGTTTTGAAGATATAAATATCCTACAGAGATATGCTGTTGAGCATATCACGTGAAATCAAAGAAATAAGGCCTACTGCCCTTTTCAAATAGTGTTTTATCTCATTCTCCAGCCAGAATCTCACAAAGAATTGAGAAGAAGCCAGCCCCCAAGAGTGCATACTATATGACATTCTGGGAAAAATAAAACTAGGGTCAGCAAAGAGGTCAGTAGTTGTCAGAAACTGGAGAGGAAAGGAGCATACAAGAAGCATGGGGAACTTTGGGGAGTGGTAGAAATGTTCCATATTATGATTACACTGACAGTCATATGAGGGTAGACAAATAATTCCTCAATAAACATAAATTTAAAAATCCCATAAGCACTTTTGCCATGGATAATCAGAATGATTCAATGTGGAAAAAAGCTTTGGACTCCTTGCGATTTCTTCCCCCATTGGATGCGTGTTCACTCAGTGGCCATAACATAATCACGTCCACAATTGTAATTGTACTTATCAGTGCTGACTTGAGATCAAGAGGCACCTTGTCGAATTCCAGCTCTTCTGTGAATGAAGCCATGTACAGGTTGGCATTCTTTCCTTCCCCGAGCTGTACCCTTCAGAGTTCTTACATTGCCCTGTTCCATCAGCACTGACCAGAGGGTACCTTTTCCAAGTCTACATCTGGCAAGCGCTATGAGCATTGGCTAAATGACCAATCTCTTCTCTCTTATATGGCATGGGTGGCAGGTGGAACGCAGAATAAGAAATCATTGAGCACTCCCTTGTTATATACACACTAGGTAGGTGTGCACAGAGATTTCTATTTTGCATCTTGGTGGTTTCATCCGACTTACCACACATACATGTGTCACCATGGCTTTTCCACGTGCGCGTTACTGGAATCGTCCAATTATGCAACACTGTGATAAAGGAATCTGCCAAGAGTTGGTTTTTTCTTCCCACCCAGATATGATACGTCATTAATGTGGTGTTCACAAGCTTTCTGGATAGAGTACGGCACTTACCTTTTTGGCAGTAGAAAGCAACAAACAGGAAGGCATATCCTCGAATTTTCTTAACATACAGCATGGTGAAGACTAAGAGAAGATACTTAGATTATCTTTTTAATTCATATATTCCTACTGCATGAGTAATATTCTTATACCGAAGATTCATTTGTCCCTATATAATCAGGTTCAAACCCTGCGTTCATCCCAGAGTACTACTCATTACGTTCACAGGGTTATTCTGAAATAGCACTTATGTTGTTATTGCACTGACACTTTTATGCATCAATGAACCACTTCGGAGCCAATGGACCATTTTTATAAATTGCAATTATAGAATAGTATAATTGCAACAAAGAAAAATGGGAAATTAACAAACGTACATGGTTAAGATGTGTATGATGTGTAAACACATTAGAGACATTATCTGCACCCTGTTAACTAAAGGTTAACTGGGATGAGCTCGTCAGCCTTGTCCAGCCCAGACCCCATAGCATGCGCTGTGGTGTTTAATCACAGTTCTGTAGCATTCATACCTTATAGTTCAGAATCAATACCTGTATTTAAACAAAACACATTCTTGCCTCTTCTTTTTATTATGTGTGGTATTATTTATAGCTCCAAAATAAGTCAACTGCCAGCAGAGCCCTAGGTAAATCACCTGGACCCCTGTGAACCACACTTTGACAGCTTTTACCCCAGAGAACTTATATCCTTCTCCCTTTGCAGCTAAGGAAACTGGATCCAGTCAATTAGTCAAGTTCCTTCCCCAAGGTCACACTGCTAATGAATCGCAGCTGGCAAGAGACCCAGCCTCCGCATCTCCTGCCTGCTCCTCCCTTTGCACCACATGCCCCCAGCCCCTTGATTGATTACTGGCAGTCTGCCTCGATTGGGGGTTCTCAGACCTCCGTGATCATCAGCATCATTTGGAAGATTTGTTATAGTACAGAGTAGTGGGCCTCACCCCAGAATTTCTGATTCAGTAGTTCTGGGGTAGGGATGAGGATGTGTATTTCTATCAAGTGCCCTTAGTGATGTTGATGGGACTGGTGCAGGGGCCACACTTGGAGAGCCACTGATGTCTTGCTTTTCTCTGGCAGTCCTCTAAAATAGTGCTTCCCAAATTTTGATGTGCAGCCCAATCACTTTAGGGACCTTGCTACAATAGAGATTCTGTGTTTCTAATGAATCCCTAGATAATGCCAGGGCTACTGGTCCTTGAACCTGCTGTGCTTTGAGAAAACTCAAAAACGTGCTCAGCCACCAGGAGGAAAAACTAGAAACGTGCATGGTAGACCAGAAAAACACAGAATGCTTCAAATGTAGGATCACTTCCAAGCGGATACACTTGGATGCACCCAGGAAGCAATCCCCATCAATTTCAGGAGACAGGGTGTGTCACTCATTTCCATTTCTTTTATGTCATCATAACCACCACTTCCCACGGGTCTCTAAGGTTGACTGGTTTGGTCTCTGTCTTACTCTTTCTCCTTAACTTTGAGCAGGATGGCACTTTCAGATGTCTCCCAGAGGGATGGAACCCAAATGCTTGTGAGAAAGGAGAGTATGTAGGGCACGCTAAGCTACCTGTATTTTGACCTGGTACTAAGCTGCCAGTCCTAATGACCAAGGATTACACCTGCTCTGTTATACTGCATTTTAAACTCAAGGATCCATAACCAAATAATCACACAGCAGGTGTATGGGGCTTCATACCTTCAGGGTCTAACACATCCTAAGGATCAAAAGGAGTTCGTGTAACGCATACCCGGTGATTCAATAACACAGCCCCTTCCTCCTCTCTCATATGCTTTACCGATTGCAATTTTGACATTGGTTTCAAAGCACCCCTGACTGTCCATCCTACAACAGTGAGACCTCTGCCTTTTGCAGATTAAACTTAAGTGAACAGCTTATGCCTTGGCATAGTCCTTATTATTCATTTCTTAACTTTTACAGGAATACTACATGTCATTCATCCAGGAATGCTTTGTGTCATTTTATCAGTGACACTTACTATGTGTCATTCTTAAAGAAATATTTACTGCCCTATACTAGACACTGGGGATTCACTGGAATATGATCCAGATCATTCTCCTGGCTCTGTAGAGGTTTACATTAGTCTAGAGGGCATGCGGAGGGAGGTAAGGGGCGCAGGCTTGCAAATTAACAGTAGCAATCCATTTCCTAATGTGCCTTTTTGTGGCAAGGACAGGGAGAACCTAACACAGTCCGGGTTAGGAAAAGCTTTAAGAAGTGACCTCCAAGCTGCTCTATCCTGAGGGTGACAGGGAGCTATTAAGGGGTTTTAACCAGTGTAAACATCCTGATCTGATTTGCATTTTAAAAAGATCACTCTGCTGTTTGGAAAGACTGGAGAAAGAAGGACAGGGAAATCTGGAGGAAAGAAATCCAGAAAGGAGAGAATGGTGGCCTCTACTAGTGTGGGGGTAGAAAGAAAGACATATTCAAGCCACGGAAGGTTTGAAACAATGAGACTTGAGAACTGATTGGGTTGGGCTGGTAAGGGAGGGAGAACGCAAGGATAATGCTCAAGAATAAGAGATTCCATTTGTTGGAGACTGCGTAACCATGCAGGAAAGAGGGCACCTACTTTTACAAATGAGGAAGTTATGGTTCCAAAAGGTTAACTATGTGCCCAAAGTCCCAAGAATTAATGAGTGAATGCTAGAACCCAAGTCATCCTGACACTAAAGCCGTGATCCTGATCAGTGGTGTTAATTTTGGTTTCAATTAATCATCAGCTTCCTCTGGCTCCGAAGGCACGTTGCCTGAATGTGAATCCAATTTTCAGCACGTGCCAGTGGTGTGACCCCAAGCAAGTTATTTAATCCCATTAATCTACATGTTTCTTGTGGAGAAAAATGAAGATAAAAATAGTTGCACCTTCCTGTATTTGTTTAACGCAATGCCTTGAACATGTAAATGCCCAGGAAAAGTGCATTACTGTCATCATTTTCTTACTTAGCAGCTACTCTTCCTGGTATTCCCAGGGTGGCCATATTTAGTGCAGGTATGAGGGTGTAAGGACCCAACTCCTTCACACTGCACAGAGGCATGAGCAATGTGGCAAGCACCGTCGGCTCTCAATCGGTTTGCCACTTTCTCACCTGTCCCTCTTCCCCTCCCAGATCTCTAAAGGAGGAGTCCTCGGTGACCCACTTTTTGGATTTACTCTTTTCTGCCGACATCCTCTCCCTATGTAATCACATCCATTTTCCTGACCTTAAATGCCATCTATATTCTAATGTTGCTCACCTTTCTATCTCCAGTCCTCTGCTTTATAGCCCTATATATTCAACTGCCCCTTGACATCTCCACATGGATGCCCAGGGGTCCAAAACTGAGCTCCTGACTTTCTTCCCAAAGCCACCTCCTCCTGTAGCCTACCTCTTTTTAGTTACTGGAAATTCCTGTCTTCCATTTGCTTAGGCTAAAACACGGTTGTTATATTTGACTTCTTTTTCTTGCACCCCACAGCTGGTCTGTAGCAAATCCTATTGGCCATGGCTTCAAAATATATCCAGTCATCCCACTTGCCACCACCTCTGCTGAGGTGGCTTCGTCACTCCCTGGATTAGTGTCGTAGTCTCCTCATTCATCTCCCCTGCTCCTCTCCTCTCCAGCAATGGAATATGTGTAACAAGGCAGCCGTTGTAATCCTTTACAGCTCATGTCCTCCTCTGCTCTGAACTCACCAAGGGTGTCCCATGATCCATGATCCAAACACCCTCCATGATCTGCACTCCTCTTATCTTTTTTACCTAATTGCATACTGCTCTTCCTTTCACTAACTGCTTCAGCCCCACGGCTGTCACTGTTGGTCACAGAACTTATCAGGATGCTCTCATTCCAGGGTCTTTGCCCGTGAAGTGCCCTGGGCCAGAAAAGCTCTACCCTCCATCACATAGCTAGTTGCCTCACTTCTCAGTCCTTACCCTGTTCATCTCCTTTGGGAAGCCTTTTCTGGTCACTGTGTGATATTTGAGCCAAGCCCAATGTTCCTTATCCCGTACCTCTGCATACCTCTGTTTTATCTTTAGCTTTATTGTGATTTTAACTTACTGAACACACACACACACACACACACACACACACACACACACACACACGTCTTTTTTATTATTTCTTTTCCCCACTGGAAGTAAGTGACATGAGTGAATTTATCGTTTTGTTCACCGCGGTGCCCTCAATACCTGGAGGAGTGCCTTACACAATAGTCACTCAATAAGTATTTGTTGAATGACTGAATCCTTTGAAATTTTCTGCTCTTTCTGAATTCACTCCTATTTTATATTAGACGTCCATTTAAATTATCTGGCACCTCAATGCATCTCAGTTTGTACCTTCAAGTGAACAAGAGGTCCCCCATCAGTAAGTAACTGGCTTGTTTTCTGTCCTGGGCACACTCTATGTGCCGCTGACTTTATGCCAACCCAAGTTGTTGACCATCCACATTTTTGCTAAATGCTGCTCCTCTGTAGTTCTTCCTGGGGCTTCTTGTGAGTCAAAACTAGCTTTGGATACAGGTTCCTCCAAGCTGTCTCCACCTATTCCTCATGAAAATTTTATAGAAATTTATGCTTTGTACATACAGAAACAGTTCCTACCTTTCCTTGCAAAACAAGCTCCTTACATAATGGAGCTCACTGTATTTATTGAAATCAGTTACTACTGATGTCTTAAAACATAATATTATTATAACAATTCTTTAACTCCCTTTGAAATGACAAATGGAAACACAAAATGCAAAATGTTACGAATAAACTAAACCTTTCTTAAAAATTGATCACATAAAGCTTGAAAAGCAGTGATGATTACCTTTATAAGACGTACAATTAACTAGAACCTTTTGTATTTCTAGCCACAAATACGCTTCATATTCAACCACCCATCTAAAAGTAACAAAATTGTTTCTGAACAGTTTATGTTCTAAAGAACAACTTTAAATTATTTTTTGGTAGGAAAGTTGTAGTGTTCACATTTCATAGAGTCGATCAGATGTTTGTCGAACTCTCCACAGGTTTTTTTTTTTTTTTATTCACATTGCTAGTATCGATTAGATAGAAAACAGCATGTATGATCGGAAAGTGCCCATGTATTTCATATGATAAATATTTCTAAAATACCAATCAAAGGTACCATACCACATTATAACTTAGAATGAACAACAGTGACTACCTAAAATTGTTGACCACATAGAAGGGTAGAAAACTTAAAATAGTGTCAGTATCAGCAAAGATTCAAGGATTTCCTACTAACTGGAAATGGCCAGAATCTAAAATCTTACTTCACAGTGAATGTTTTAGAATGCCGGGCTTATGCGTTGGGTTCTATCCCGCTGGAATAATATGGTTCCGATTCTGGTATGTTAGCACTGCCTATTGGCTCACATACAGATCCAATGAACTGTTATATTAGCTGCATGTAATTTCAGTATTAATCTCAACACAGGGTGTTTTGAGTATATTGTACATGTATCATACTTCTCAAATCAGTATAGCTGTAGCAACATCATATTTGTAATGTGTACTTTGATACCCCAAAATAGGAAGCTATGAAATGTTGATAAAATACCAAATCCATGTCATTTCCTTCTATCGTTGTGTTTCTAGTACTTGTAAAATGTCATCATTTTCAGGTATATATAATACCTTATTTTTTAATATTAATATTTTAAATGTTAACATATTTTTAGGAATCACTGATAGTAAAGTCATATTTAACTATGAAATAACTGTGGATAGAAGACAATATTTTAAAGCGTTATAAAGATTTCTCTATGTTTCAGAGTGTTCAGAAACTAATTAATTTCCATTTTATGCTAACATCATTATGTACTTAAAATTAGGTAATTGAGACACATTTAATTTCCTTTTAGATTAGAGGTTTTGCTTTTATGATTTTCTCAACTATTCAAATTTGCGCTTTTGATTTATGCTTTTTGTCTTCTTGTACTCTTTCATTATTCATTTTTATTTCGTTCTTTTCTCTCCTTTGGAATTATTATGTTATAGGCCACCATAAAATAGAAGAAAATTCCAGAATAGAACTCAGCTATTACATGCTAGATATAACTCTATATGCTAACTATGTTAGGACAAGTACATAGCTATAAGACGCATAATTATCTGTAATTATGCTTGTAAATTAGAAAATAAAGCATAAGTTTAGAAGGTAGAAAAAATGTTACTGCCAGAGAAAACAAGAAGTGTTTTTCTAAAAGACTTCTTTTGGTTCTCCTTCATATATTATGATTGCATGTTCTCTCCAATGGGAGATCATTAGCATATCACATGAAAAAGATATGGGAAATTAATGCCTTCCTTTAGTGGGTTATATTTTAACATATGCATTTTGAATTACAAAATTCATTGATAGAATATCTAGTCTACAAATTAACACTTAACTTTAAAAAGATGTGGACGTAACTTTAAAGAATTTCTAAGATAGAAAGTTTTGATATATCCTGGAAATATGCATCTTATATGTTATTATGCAAGAAAAGCTTATTCCTCAAATATTCACATATTTCTGAATTGAAACAGCTTTTCAGTTCACACAGTTGAAAAATAGAAATTTTAGAAACATGATTTTAAAAGTGCTCATGTCAAACAGCATTCTTTATGCCTTCCGTGGCAAATTTAGTTAGGCACCAACTTTCAAACTTATAATTCCATGGCCACCTACTTTATGAATCACCCCAGGTTATTTCAGGAGATGGTTTGGAGGAAAGACCATATTTTTTAGCAACCAATATTCCTCCTCATAGACACCTTTCTGATTCAGATTCTATATGTGTGCTGGGCGGTCCTCTAACATTAACTTGGTTTTCAACCCAAAGACCTTTTTTACTTTTGGCATGCAAATAACTTTGATGGTGACAGATGTTAACTGGACTTAATTGTGGATCATTTTCAATGTCTAAAAATATTAAATCACTATGATGTACACCTGAAACTAATAGGATATCGTATGTCAGTATACCTTTTTAAAAAATCTGCATTAGTGAATCCCCCTAGCTGACAGAAATCAGCTTTTTATCATATGGGCAGTGGAGCTTCCCCTTCTAAACTGATGGCTGAGTTTCCAGATATACAGCATGGCGAGTCCAAATCTTGAAGTGTAGAGAATGACCTTCACAGTAGTCAAAGAAGTGTCATGGACACAGCCTGGCCTCAGAAACCAGAATTACTGCGTTCAAATCCCAACCATGTCACTTTCTAACAACATGGCCATAGGCAAATTACTGAAATTCTTCCTGCTTTAGTTTCTATGTGTCTGAAATGGGGATAGGATGGAATCTACTCCTGAAATCATTATTGCACTATATGCTGACTAACTTGGATGTAAATTAAAGTAAATTAAAAACAATACAAAAATAATAAAATGGGGATAGTGATAATAGTTACACAGGGCTACAGAGATTGAATGAGTTAATTCATATAGAGCACTGATAACAGCAGATACTCGATAAACGGTAGCCATTGCTGTCATTGTCATTGAGACCTTTGATTTTCAGCCTAAAACTGCCTCACGTCATTATTAAACTATCCAAGATGTTTTAGGGCACAAGAGTCTGACTTGGAAGTCCTCTGAGCTGCCATAGATAACATGCAAGTATTTCTGTTTACCAGAGGAGAGAATGCAAATGTATCTACTTCATTGACAGACTTTTGGAAGCAATGTTTTTCTTTTAACATAAAGGGAACAAAATCCTAAGGGTTTTCCATTCTGCCTGTTAGCTTCAAATATTCCTGCTTTATCTGGTGAATAAACGTAAGCACTGTAGGAGGGCCTGGGTGGCTCAGTCCATTACGCATCCAACTTCAGCTCAGGTCATGCTCTCACAGTTCGGGAGTTTGAGCCCTGCATCGGGCTCCGTGCTGACAGCTCGGAGCCTGGAGCCTGCTTTGGATTCTGTGTCTCCCTCTCTCTCTGCCCCTAACCCACTTGTGCTCTGTCTCTCTAGAAAACAAATAAACATTTAAAAAATTGTTTTTAATATAAGCCCTATATCCTTGAGAGGAAAACCCTGAACTTCATCCTTACTATAACTTGAGGCCTCGCTTGAGCTGGATTCTGCCTCTTTCCCATCTTTATCACATGACATTTACGTCACTTACTGCCTCTCCCCTACCCCCAATTTCTCATTATGCATCATGACCTTTCTTTCAGGTCATGAAATACTCAAGTTCTCTGTAGCCTCAGGACTTTTGTTCATGCTGTCCCCCTGCCTAACTAACATACTTCTCTTTAGTCACCCAGGCCTGTCATTTATTGGGATCCCACATCAGAGAGGTCTCCCATGACTGCACTATTTACAGCAAGTGCTTCTAACTCTTATCCTTTTTTAATGTCTCAGCCTCTTTGGGATCCTGTCTATCGTTATCTCATGTTGCATCCCCCTGATTTCTGTTGACTTTAGAGAGGATGGAGTAGGGAGAAGAGTTGGGTCTTCTACCGTGTTCCATGAGGACCATGTCTGTCTTTTCAGTGTTATATTGTAAATGTCTAGCACCTAGTTGGGATTAAGTAAATGTTTACTGGTCATGGATGAATGACCAAATAAATCCCTTCATACAAATTGTTTCACTGTTTCTAAATAGGAAATTTTTCTGACTTGCTTAATAAATAACAGTTTAAATCTGTATGTTCATGATTCATATGTTCTTACATCTTATAGTTTATTCCTAAGAATTTTTTTTATCCAATTAACTTACTCTGCAAACGTTTTTTTAATATAAAGAGAGTAAAGAAAAACTTTGGCTCATGCATGTGAAAATAATGACATTCTAAATTGTGATGGTTCGTATTTAGTTGTTCTATAGAATTAATTTAGACACTTAATTTGATCACCTCCCTTTGCTCTGAGCTTATAAGTAGGAAGTGTCTTATGTAATAATGCCTAATCTAATATAAAGCCTCCACAATCTCCAAACTTTATGGCAAGACTGGTTATCTTAAGTCACAGGAAATACTACAATAATGTTCTTTCCATTAAAACATTGTTAAAGTGTTATTACTGTATTTAATACAGTTAATTCCCTTATGTCCAGGCTAGTCTTAAAAATATATTTGTTTACTCACGTTATATAAATGAGCATCAGACCTAAAGTCAAAACCTTATCTTAATGGCTTGCTATTTTAAGGAAAAAATATATAGAATGATTGAATGTTTTAAAAATAAGAAAAAAGAAAAAGCACTCACTTTGCCCTCCCCATAACTCATGGGACCTTGCAATAATTTCCATTTTTAAAAGTAACATAGTATTTTCACTTTGAATACTTTTTGAAGGAAAACTGTATCCACCTGCAAGTGATAACAGGGGAATATTTTCTTTCTTTCTTTCTTTCTTTTTTTTTTTTTAATCTGACAAGCTAATCAGTTTCTTCCTTGGGAGTTTCTGGTTAACTGATATAGCATATATTCTTGTATATCCTGCCAGAACCTCTTTGATTTATTCTTTATTTGTAGCTACATTTAAGAAAAGAGACATGAGGGGCACCTGGGTGGCTCAGTTGGTTGAGCGTCCGACTTCAGCTCAGGTCATGATCTCACGGCTTGTGAATTCGAGCCCCACATCGGGCTCTGTGCTGACAGCTCGGAGCCTGGATCCTGCTTTGGATCTGTGTCTCCCTCTCTCTGCCCCTAGCCCACTCGCATTCTGTCTCTGTCTCTCTCAAAAAGTAAATAAACATTTAAAAAAAATTTTTTTAAGGGAAATTGGACATCAGGTAGTGATAGCAAAACGTTCCCAGCAAGACGATTCCCAACAGTGCTTGTATATCAGGTACTTCTCACCATGACTGGAAGAGTTTCAAATGGTAGTGAATCAGTCACACCCAGACATGTGCCATTAACACAGTCTAGGAGAAGCACTTCTGGAATGGTGGACTAGGACCTCCAAAAATCCACTCTTGTGCATAACAGTGAGAACACTGGCAAAAAGTCATGAAAATCAATGTTGGCAGAACTGTGGATATTAACCAAAAACTTGCAACAATCCTTTGGTTATTTCTGCATTTATGCAAGAAAAACAGGAGAATCTCCATAAGAACTCCAAGCTCCGTGGCTTTTCTTCTTCCCCAATCCCATCTTCATATCCCCAGCTCTACTGCACCTAGGAAAACGACAGCCTTATTCACTATAGTAGCTATGAAAACCAGCAGCCTGGCAGCCACTGGACAAGGCAGAACAGGTTTCGAGTCCCCGAAAAACACCATCCCCAGAGAATTGCCATTAATCGGCCAATTTGAAAACTTTCTGGAAAAGTTCTGCTTACAGGGCTTGTCTTTATTTGACCTGATTCAGAGCTCACTCTGTGGAAACAGCCCCAACACTAGGGCATTCCCCCCACCCCCATACACGCAGAAAATCAGCAGCATTCGTTTCACGTCACTCTTGCCTGTGACAGTGACACCAGTTGAGGCTAACAAGAGCCTGATATAAACACTTAAAGGGAGAAACTGGAGAATTAGATGTCAATGGGGAACTTTGAAAATCTCATGCAAACTCCTGGAAAGCTAGAACAAAGCATGGGCAGGGTGGTGTGTATGCTCAGGAGAGACGTAAGAAGGCTTTTTTCTCTCACCTGTGGCTGACCGTGAGACAGCCCAAACAGGAAGCGAATATTAAGGCAAAGTTTTAAAATGCCAGCCTGGGCATTGAAGGTGTGCCCCAACACAGAGCCCTGTGGCAAAGGCAGGAAGGTTTACTGGTTCGAGGAAATCTCCATCCAATCATTGCGTACCTTCTAAGCTAACCAAGCACAGACTTAAGTGACTTCACGTGACAAAGAATACATACTTTACATAATTTGACCAGGAAGGTCACAAAACAAGCAGATAGCAACAACAACCACAATGACAACAAAAATCCTAAAAGTAGAGAAAACATTCCAAACCCAGAGGTTTCACATTGTATTATTTAGCAAGCCTTTTTAATTTAAAGTGAGACATGACTTATTAGATAAAAGGAAATGAGGTAAATAAGCCTTTAGTGTGTGACTGTATGTTAACCTGACCATGAGTTAGGCTAGTATACTGGTTGTAGGTTTCAGAGGCTAAAATTTCCTCCAGAGACTTCTGAACGACAGACAGGTGGATACTGAGAATCACAACCATAGCAGAGACTCACAAGCAGAAGACTCCATGAGCAGAAACTCAGATGAAAACAGCTGTTGGGATAGGAGAACCTGAACTGTAATTGATGAATTTCTAGAGGTTCATTGCGGACAAGTCTCAGGGTTAAAAACTCCAGGGGATCCAGCGTGGGGATACACATTTCTTTTTTTTTTTAATATAATTTATTGTCAAATTGCTTTCCATACAACACCCAGTGCTCATCCCAACAGGTGCCCTCCTCAATGCCCATCACCCACCCTCCCCTCCCTCCCACCCCCCCCATCAACCCTCAGTTTCTTCTCAGTATTTAAGAGTCTCTTATGGTTTGCCTCCTTCCCTCTCTGTAACTTTTTTCCCCCTTCCCCTCCCCCATGGTCTTCTGTTAAGTTTCTCAGGATCCACATATGAGTGAAAACATATGGAATCTTTCTCTACTGATTTATTTCACTTAGCATAATACTCTCCAGTCCTATCCATGTTGCTACAAATGGCCAGATTTCATTCTTTCTCATTGCCAAGCAGTATTCCATTGTATATATAAACCACATCTTCTTTATCCATTCATCAGTTGATGGACATTTAGGCTCTTTTCATAATTTACCTCCAGGATCCCTTTCAGGTTCTCACAGTGATCTCTAAGAAGAAGAGAGCCATTTTGAAATACATCACAGCATTCTGTTCTTCTTAATAAGTCTTGACCTCGAGAGCAACCGTTTGACCATAGTCTAACCAATTAAGCTTTAATCAAAGCCTAACTAACCTAGGGGAAGGGCAATACCCAACTCTACCCCCCCTCTAGCCATCCTGTCCCACTTGAGGGGGCAAAAAACTAAGAAGTACTTGCAAGGTTCACAACAAGAAGCAACAGCTTGCTCAAAGCCTGAGACCTAATCACAGGACTAGAGAACACTTCCTCTCCCCAACACATTACCACCACAGTACGAAAGACCTATTTACTCAATTTCTTTTACTCAGTACATTATGTCAGGCTTTCAATAGAAAATTACAAGGCATACTAAAGGCGAAAAAATAGTTTGAAGAGCTACAGCAAGCATCAGAATCAGACTTAGATATGGCAGTGATGCTGGACTTATCAGACCATGAATCTAAAACAACTATGATGAATAGGCTGAGGGCTCTAATGGAAGAAATAGACAATATGCAAGAACAAATGGGTAATGTCAGCAGAGAGATGGCAAATCTAAAAAGAGTAAAAAAGAAATGCTCACCTAACGGGTTCATTGGTTTAATGAGTTCATTAGATATGTCAATAAAATCTTTCAGAACTGCAAAGCAAAGAGAAAAGACTGAAAACCTGGAACAAAATATCCAAGAACTATGGGATATCTACAAAATATGTAACAGACATATACAGAAGAAAGAGCGAAAAGGACAGAAGAAATATTTGAACCAATAATGACAGAATTTCCCCACCTACCCATATATTCACAAAACTCAGAGAACACAATGATAATTGCCAAGGAAGGAAGAAGGAAGGAAGGGAGGGAGAAAACACTACACCTAAGCATTAAAGAGAAGGAAAAAAGGCTTGAAAAAAGCCAAAATAAATAAAACACTCGCCCCATGGAGTTGCAAAATAAGGATTAATTGACTTCTCCTCCTCAGAAACCATGCATGTAACAAGAGAGTGGAGTGAAATATTTAAAGTGTTGGGGCCTGAGGGAATAAAGAAAAGAAGTTTTTCTTAAGAAATACTTTAAGTGTTGAGAAAACAACCACCAACCTGAACTTTGTATCCTGTGAAATTATCATTCAAAAGTGAAAAAGAAATAAAGATTTTCTCAGACAAGTGAAACTTGAGGGAGTTTCTTGCCAATAAACCTGCCTTACAGGAAATGTTAAAAGAGGTTCTTCAGAGAAGAAACAGAGTAACATCAGTAACTCAGATCTACATAAAGAAAGAAATAGCGTTAGAGAAGAAATAAGTGAAGGTGAAATTAAAGATTTTGTTGTTATTATTCTTAATTTATCTAACAAATGACAGTTTGCCCAAAATAACAATCGCTACGATGTACTAGATGGTTATAGCTTATGTATAAGTGAGACGCGGGACAGCAATGATACAAGAGGCAGGAGGAAGGAATTAGAAATACATTGTTATTATAAGATAATTGGACTACCCATGAAGTACTATAGTGTTAGTTCCAAGTGTGTATTGCAATTCCAGGACAACTACTAAGAAAACCAACAAAAAACAAACAAACAAAAAAAACCTAAAAAGGCAAGTATAATTGATATGCTAAGAAAAGAGAGAAAATGGAACATATAAAATGCTTAATTAAAACTACAAAAGGCAGAAGAAGGGTGGAAGACAAAAATAGAAACAAGGAGCAAGGACAACAAATAGACAATAGTAACAAACATGGTAGATATTAATCAAGTTATATCAGTAATCATTTTGGGTGTCAATGGTCTAACTGTATCAATTTAAAGTTAGACCATTAAGTCTAACTTAATCCCCAGCTCTACTGCACCTAGGAAACTGCACCTAAGGTGCAGTTTTGATTTACTGAGTAAATCAAAAAACAAGAGTAAATCAAAAAAACAAGACAGAGCTGCATGGTATCTACAAGTAATCTTCTTGAAATATAAAGATACATAGATTAAAAGTAAAGGGATAGAGAAACACATATCGTGCTAACACAAATCAAAAGAAAGGTGAAGTCGTTCTGTTCATTTCAGACAGAGAAGACTTCAAAGCTAAGAAAGTTATTGGGATAAAAAGGGGCTTTACATAATGATGAAGTGGTCAATTCTCCAGGAAGACATAATAATCCTTAATGTGTATGTGCCTAATGACAGAGAATCAAGATTTGAGGCAACAGCTGTTAAAACTGCAAAGCAAAATGGATAAATTCAGTTGTTAGTTGAAGAATTCAGCACCTCTCTATCAGAAATGGAGAGAGCCAGTAGGCAGAAAATCCATAAGGACATAGTTGAATTCAACAGCACCATCAATGAACTGGATATAATGAACATCTATGGACAAGTTCATCCACCAACAGGAGATCATAGATTCTTCTCAAGCTCACTTTGAAAATTCACCAACAAAGACCACATTCTGAGCTATAAAACACATCCTAACAAATTTAAAAGAAGAGAAATCGTGCAGTATATGCTCTTGAACCCACCATGATGTCTAAAATAAAAAGGATGAGCTATAACAAGTGTTGGCAAGAATGTGGAGGTTTTGGAACCCTTATACATGGCTGGTGGGAATGTGAAATGGTGCAGTCACTTTGCAAAACAGTCTGGCATTTCCTCAAAATGTTAAACATAGAGTTACCATATGACCTAGTAATTTGACTCTTCAGTTTATACCCCAGATAACTGAAAACATATGTCCACACAAAAACTTGTTCATGAATATTCACAGCCGCATTATTCAGAATAGGCAAAAAGTGGAAACAATGCAAATGTCCTCCACCTGGTGAGTGAATAAACAAAATATGATACATGCAAACAAAATGTCACAGATCCATACAATAGAATATTATTTGGCAACAAAAAGGAATGACATACTGATACGGCTACAAAATGCATGAACCTTGAAAACATTATGCTAAGTGAAAGAAAACCGTCACATACATATTGTATGATTCTATTTATATGAAATGTCTTGAACAGACAAATCTATAAAGACAGAAAAATAAGTTAGTAGTTACCAAAGGCTGGAGGAAGGGGGAAAGGAAAGAGACTGCTATTGGGCATGATTTTTTTTTTTTTTTTTTTTACAGCAGCGGGGGGATGAAAATGTTCTGGAATTAAGTTGTACAACTCTGTGGATATACTAAAAGTCACTGAATTTGACACTTCAAAGGTGAATTGGGAAGCGGGGTGGGGGGGGGCATGAATTCTATCTCTATAAAACCATTCTAACGAAAACATGGAGTGCCTGGGTGGCTCCGTCGGTTGAGCGTCCAACTCTTGATTTTGGCTCAGGTCATGATCTCACAGTTCATGGGTTCAAGCCCCGCATTGGACTCCGCTCTGACAGCACGGAGCCTGCTTAGGATTCTCTCTCTCCCTCTCTCTGCCCCTCCCCTGATCATGCTCTCTCTCTCCCTCTCTCTCTCTCTCTCTCTCTCTCAATAAACAAAGAAGCAAACTTAAAATAATTAAAATGCACACACACACAATACACTACTGAATGAGTATGGGTTCTGAAAAACTTATGCTAATCTACATTATCTCAATGTACAGAATTACTGTACTGTTGTCAAATAGAATTAAAGGCTGGCCTCTTTTTAGATTTTGCCAGTATTCAAGTCTAAGGAATGAAAACCATATCCACCAAGGTACTCGTGCTCTGAGAAGTGGCTATAGATGGTTCATTGCTATGGCCTAACTGAACGATCAGAAGTAGCTCTGGAAGGTGTTATGAACTGAATTGTGTTGCCCCAGAATTCATAGGTTGAAGCCCAAACTCCTAGCACCTCAGCTACTGTGTTTGGACACAGGGCCTTTAAAGAGGTAATTAAGTGAAAAGAGGTCATTAGGATGGGTCCTAATCCATTATGACTAGAGTCCTTAATGGTGAGGAGATAGGACACAGACACACATGAGGAAGGAGCACATGAAGACACAGGCAAAGACAATCTATGGGCCAAGGAGAGAGGTTCAGAGAAGAAGCAACCAACCAACATCTTGATCTTGGACTTCCAGCCTCCAGAATTAAGAAAAAATTAATGTCTGTCCTTTAAGCCACGCAGTCTGTAGTATTTGTTATGGCGGCCCTTGCAAACTCATTCAGAAAGGAAAGAGTTAGAATACTGTCTCTGCAACTCCCACCAAGAGAATTAGCAAAGTTCCATGCTTTAAAATGTAAGGTCTAAGATATTATCAGTATTCACGAAACCGTGTGTTTTTTTCAGCTAGTGCGGTTCGGTTTCATCTACTCCATTGCCCGTGGCATCAACCTTGCTTTCTTTGCCTTTAGGCTAACGGGCCCGTAAAGAATCCCTGGTACCCAGAAAGTAAGAAGAATTCCACCTAAGAGGATAAACTCCGCCTGCAGCAATAGCTGTAGCATCAATTAGTTCGAGGGGAGCAGAAAGGCTAGAGTCACTAGACTTGCTGTCATTGCAATGCCATTAGCAGATGACTTTCTTTCTTAAGGGTTTTTGAAGTCATTCTCAGTGAAAGCTATCTCCGAGGCCAATTTCTGGAACTGTTCGTACCGTCTGTTGGCTCTCAAGGGGAGGAAAGAGTTAGCATGTAGATGGCCCTCACGTGCTCCAGCCGTGCAAGGGAGCCATGTCAGGGAGAGTGAGCCATGGGGTTGATGCTGGCTGGGGAGGCACAGGGGTCCAGACTCGGCAATACTCTACAGTCCACATGTTAAAGTTTTTGGTCTTAATCTTAAGAATATTCAAATCAACAGCATAAATTGACAACCATGTTAACCACTTACACATTTCTTTAAAGCCTTTTTCAAATTCCTACCTTATTTTACATCCAAGGCCACCTTATTAAATGGCTAAAGCAGACAAGGATATATTTTACAGTTCTGAGACCCAGAGAAGCCAACTTACACATTGTCAGAATTTGAGTTTGAGATAAGGTAAAATTTAATTACTTTAAGCTAATGCCAGAAATATAGGATATATGAAGACTACTTAAAGAAATAGTTTCTTTGATTTTAATTATTTATAAATAGATATTGTTTGTCAGTTTGGGGTCTCCAGGTATTAGTGGGTAATTAAAACTAATTTGTAATCTGTTTGTCATATTTTATAAAAACAAATGTGTTTTTTTAATGTTTATTTATTTTTGAGAGAGATAGACAGTATGTGAGCAGGGGAGGGAGAGAGAGGGAGAGAGGGAGTCATAGAATTCGAAGCAGGCTCCAGGCTCTGAGCTGTCAGCACAGAGCCTGATGTGGGGCTCGAACTCACGAACCGTGAGATGGTGACCTGAGCCAAAGTCGGACACTTAACCGACTGAGCCACCCAGGCGCCCCTAAAAACAAATGTTTTTAAATTGCCAAGAAATGCTTCTTTCAAGAATGTTTAGCGATACCCTCTAAAAATTGATATTTTACATTATAAAGTCAGTTATTTACGAATGTGTTGTCACTGTCATTTATTTCACCTTTTAGTGGTGTTTCTGGTTGTTAGTAATATTAGCAAAAAAGTAAGAAACTATATTTGTCCACGCATTTCTCCTTCTTTGGGTACTTTTGTATTTTAGGGTGAAAGTGTAAAGTCTTTTTCACAGATGCTTATGCTTCCTGCTTTAAAATAAAAATGCTGGGCGCCTGGGTGGCTCAGTCAGTTAAGCATCTGACTTGGGCTCAGGTCATAATCTCTCAGTTCATGAGTTCGAGTCCCACATCGGGCTCTACACTGGTGGTGCAGAGCCAGCTTGGTATTCTCTCTCTTTCTCTGCCGCTTCCTCACTGGCACTCTCTGTCTCTGTCTCTGTCTCTCTCTCTCAAAATAAATAAATAAACTTAATGAAATAAAACAAAACAAAAAACCACTTTGCTCCTTATGTTATTCCCCACCCCCACCCCCACAAAGCTAGGGAAAAAAAAGGACTGTAATCATGCTTATCTACCGCTCGAACAGGTGAGAAGAGAAAAACATCCAGCCTTCTCTTGCAAGGCTGGCTCTCACAGCAATGCTTTGTCCTTAATGTCACCTCTTCTGACGCCCCCCCTCTCTCAGGCAGGGTAGGAGTCAAGAGCTACCACTTCCCTCGGGGAAACTGCCATCCATGGGGATATATGGAGAATCTAGAAATGAGGCCGGGAACTACTTGCGCCTTACCAAAGCCAGACCTATGTGAGCCGCTCACGTAGAACTTGAAACGGAAGGAAACCCTAATGGAACTATCACCTTGCTGTCAGCTATAAATCCCCTCCCTCTCCTTCCTTTTGTCTGCATTACTGCAGCCTTTAAATACCCTTGGGCTCCCAGTGGTACTTTGTAAGCAACGTGTTTATGTATGGAAGGAAGAGAGAGGATTGGAGATTTAGAGTCCAATTAACTTTGCGCCTGAGGATTGCTGAATAACTCTGAACTAGTCATTCTCCTCTAGTAAACCAAATAAGAATACTTAAGGTTAATGAAGATTGTAAAATGTGGCGGTGCACCAGAAGCCAGGTGCTATGATAATTTTTCCTTTCCCGTATCCTATTTACAATAGAAAGCATTGTGAATGGACTTCCCACCCCACATTTGTGCAGTACACAATCTACACAACCAAATATGACAACTCTGATTAGAGATAAATGGGCTAGAGAATTATATGGGTGACATTCATATAAAGTACAAGAATGCCTAACTGTTCCCAAATCAATTGGCTTTTAAAACTCTTAGGACTATCTAAGGAAGATATTAGAAGTTTGCATTAGTTAATTATTAAATAATACCTACCACTCCTTCCATCCACATATGTATCCTACGATTTTGGAGGTGAATATCAAAATTATAATCCCCAGGGCACTGATACGGTCCCCTGCAATAACGACTGACCTACAACCAAGTATATACCCCCAAATGCTGACAATAGGATATAGCAGAAGGAAAATTTTAACTCAAATATTGTGACCTATTGTGCCCAATAATCAAACACCATTAAGAGTAATTTGTAGTGGGGCGCCTGGGTGGCTCAGTCGGTTAAGCGTCCAACTCTTGATTTTGGCTCAGGTCGTGATCTCATGGTTCATGAGTGTGAGCCCCACGTCAGGCTCTGTGCTGACAGTGCGGAGCCTGCATGGGATTCTCTGTCTCCCTCTCTCTCTGTCCTTCCCCTGCCATTGCTAGGTGTCTCTCTCAAAATAAATAAATACACTTTTTTTTTTTTTTAAAGAAAATTTGTGGAGACTTCCACTTCTATAAAGATAGACATAGTTGTCTCTTTCCTCTTGCTAGCCACACCTAAAACCCCTGGACATAATACATAAAACAGATAGAAGGGGGACACCTGGGTGGCTTAATCGGCTTAGTGTCCCACTCTTGGCATGGGCTCAGGTGATGATCCCAGGGTCATTGGGTCAAGCCCAGTTTCAGGCTCCATGCTCAGCTTGAGATTCCCTTTCTCCTGCTCCTCTCACCTGCTTGCACTCTCTATCTCTAAAATATAAAAAAATAAATAAGTTACATGTTTTAAAAAAGACAGAGGAATCTGAAAGCTGGAGAGAAAAAGACAGACAAGCTAAAGACCTCAAACCTAAGGAATGGCAGAATGGCTTCATTCGAAAAACCACTTGCTATACAAAAGACCAAGGAAACCTCAACTTGAACAACAAAGAGGCAATCAACAGATGCCAACATCAAGATGACACAGATGTTAGAATTGTCAGACAAGGAGTTGAAAGTAGCCATCATAAAAATGTTTCTGAGTAATTACAAATGCACTTGAAGCAGACGAAATAATGGAAAGTCTTAGCAAAGACACAGAAAGTGTTAGCAAAAGAACTATGATATAAACCTTGTACCTTCTACAAAAAGTAAGTCAAAACAGATCATGAACGGAAGTGTAAAATGTAAAACTATAGAAGTTTTTGTAATGTAAGAGAAAATCTTCGTGATCTAGGGGTAGGCAAAGTCTTCTTAGACTTGACATCATAAGGATTATTTCTTAAAAAAAAAAAAAAATAGATTGGATTCCATCAAAGTTAAATTTAAAACCTTTGCTCTGTGAAAGACCCTGTTAAGAAGATGAAAGACAAGCTACAGACTCAACGATATCTGACAAAGACCTTATTTAAATCTGACAAAGATCTAAAATATACCAAGAACTCTCCTAACTCAACAGTAAAACAAAACCCTAACAATCTTCGTAGAAAAAAGACACTCCCGGAGAGGTTATATGGATGGTAAATAAACACAGGAGAAAATGCTTAACATCATTCGCTCTGGTAGATAGAATAATGCCCGGTCATCCGATCTCCAGAACCTGGGAATGTGTTATCTCATATTCAAAAGGAACCTTGCAGACGTGATTAAGTAATTAAGGATCTTGAGATAAGATTGCCCTACATTATGCAGGTGGGCCTGATGTAATCACAAGGTAGGGAGGCAGGATCAGGGAAGAGAGAAGACGCTATGAAATGATATGAAGACAGAAAAAAGACCAGGAGCCAAGGAATGTAGGCAGTCTCTAGAGGCTGGGAAAAAGAGGGAAGCGGATTCTCCCCTAGAGCCTCCAGAAGAGACGTAGCCCTGCAGACCCGTTTTAGATTTCTGACCTCCTGAATTGTAAGAGAATAAATTTATTTATCTTTTCAGGCACTGTTTGTGATAATTTGTTATAGCAGCAATAGGAAATTAACACAACTAGAAACATGCAAATTGAGACCACAATGAGCTCTTACTGTGGACCCACGAGAACAGATAAAATATGAAGAATAGTAACAATACAGGTGAACATGTACAGAAACTGGATCTCCCATACATTGCTAGGAGAGATGTAAATGATACAGCGTCTCTTGAAAATTATTTGGTAGTGTCTTTAAAAATTAATCATGGGGCGCCTGGGTGGCGCAGTCGGTTAAGCGTCCGACTTCAGCCAGGTCACGATCTCGCGGTCCGTGAGTTCGAGCCCCGCGTAGGGCTCTGGGCTGATGGCTCAGAGCCTGGAGCCTGTTTCCGATTCTGTGTCTCCCTCTCTCTCTGCCCCTCCCCCGTTCATGCTCTGTCTCTCTCTGTCCCAAAAATAAATAAACGTTGAAAAAAAAAAATTAATCATACATTTACCATATGATCCAGTATCGTGCTCCTGGGCACTCATCTCAGATAAATTAAAATTTATGTCCACCCAAAAACTTGTGCACAATGGTTCATAGCAGTTTTATTCGTAAAAGCCAAAAACTGGAAACAATCAAAATGCCCCTCAGTAAGTGAATGGTTAAACTATGATACAGCCATACCGTAGAATACTACTAGGGAAGAAAAGGGGATGAACGATTGGTACACTCAACACCTTGAATGGATCCAGAGCATTATGCCCAGTAAACAAAGACAATCTCATATTATTCCCTTTGTATAACATTCTCAAAATGACATAGTTAGAGAGTAAGAAACCAGATTAGGGACTGCCTGAGATTAAGGGTAATGGGCACTGGCAGTGAGCGTAAGCTATACCTGAGGGAAATATAATGTAATATGGCGTGAGGGAAACCTTCGTGATGATGGAATTGTTACTGTATGTTGAATTACGGTGATGGTTGTCCAAATGTATGCCTGATAAAACCTATACATACAACTGTCAAGGCACTGATTTGAAAGTGTGCTGTAATTCTGTGAGACATAACCCTTGAGGAACGACAGGTAGAGGATACCTGAAAACCTTTTTTGTGCTCTCTTTGTGACTTCCTCTGAATTTATAATTAATATCTTTAACTTAAAAAAACTGTGGCAAAGGTAGAAAGGGGCCGACAGGTATCTTTCCAAAAGAGACAGGTAAAAGTGTAATGAATTATGATGGTTTGTTTAGGAAAACTAAGAGGCAGGTATTCAAGAGAAAGGGTTTTCTAATTCTTATTTTTCATACCATGTCTCCATTTTTCTCCCAATTTGAAATATATCATGCACACAGAAGAATATAGAAAATGCATATTTACCAATCACCCAAGACTATGAACGTACCACTGCCTTAGAAGGCCCCTGTTTGTGACTGTTATTACAGCCCCTGTGTGCTCCCCGAGATAATCACGTTCTGGTTTTTGTGACAATCATTCCTCTGCTTTAAAAGTTTCCTTCCCATGTATGTAGCTCTAAACAGTTGTTTGTTCAGCCTTGTCTGTTCTGAGCTTTGTTTAAATGGAAGCATACTGCTTGGGTTCTTCTGCCAGTCACTTCTTTTGCTACCGTTATGTCTTTGAGGCTTATCCTTGATGACTCTGTCTGTGTTTAATTCACTTTCAGTGCTAAATAGTATTCTCTGAATGACATGACCACAGGTGAACATTCAGGTTTACCGCTCTTGGATATTAGGCACAACCGTCTTCTCTCTTCCTCTTAGGAGCAAGTCTGACCAGAGAGAATGCGTGCTCAGTTGTTTTCAACCAGGTCCAGCTGGGGACTGAGACTAGATCAGTAGCTGACTTCTGCTGGACTGCCATGTTAGGAGAAAGCAACTAGCTTGAGTGTTTACCCTGTCGTAGGCACTATGCTGGAGGCTCACTTGTTTAATCTTTAAGATCAATTTTAGAATTATTTTGTTCAGTGGAAAAAAAATGGATTGTATTCATGTATTAATTTGGGAATAGTAATTATCCTTCTTATATTCCTCTTGTATAAAAACTGGTGATACCTGCTTTCTCTTACTGGATACAAGTTGATTCTTTAAATCAGTAGGATATTTTCCCCATATAATTTATTAATATTGCCATTTATCCCAAGGTAGTGCATTTGTTCTTAATGAGAAAAAGAGAGAAAGAGATGTATGTATAATGTGTGCGTATGTCTTTTTCTTTTTAAGTTCTATTGTTTGAAGTGTTCGAGCGCTACAAAGATATATATTATATATGTGCCTACATTTGTATGTGGAGATATGTATATCATATGTAAAAATATGCATATTTTGTATAAATATAATATGTACATATTTTATAGAGAGATTGGACTTATATAGAGACATATATACCTCTAGTGTCTATTATACTCTTATCAACTCTAAGATGCTCTCAACTCATTCTGTTGGTTTTTTTTTTTATAAAAAAAAACATGTAAATTACATCACATGTAAACAATAATGATCATTTGTTCTATTTTACTACATATATACAACTTTTTTCTGTTTTTTTTGTTTTGTTTTATTTTGTTTTGCTCTTCTAGAATTTCAAGAACAATGCTAAATAGAGAATAATTCAAATGCTTTCTTCATCCTACGTATGACATTGGATATAGATTTGAGACAAATTCATTGATTTATTAAGGATAATTAGTTTGATGGGGCGCCTGGGTGGCTCAGTCAGTTAAGCGTCCGATCTCGCGGCTCAGGTCACGATCTCGCGGTTTCTGAGTTTGAGCCCCGCGTGGGGCTCTGTGCTGACAGCTCAGAGCCTGGACCTGCTTGCTTTGGATTCTTTGCCTTCCTCTCTCTCTGCCTCTCCCCTGCCCATGTTCTGTCTCTCTCTCAAAAATAAATAAACGTTAAAAAAAATTTTTTTTTTTTCAACGTTTATTTATTTTTGGGACAGAGAGAGACAGAGCAAGAACGGGGGAGGGGCAGAGAGAGAGGGAGACACAGAATCGGAAACAGGCTCCAGGCTCTGAGCCATCAGCCCAGAGCCTGATGCGGGGCTCGAACTCACGGACCGAGAGATCGTGACCTGGCTGAAGTCGGACGCTTAACCGACTGCGCCACCCAGGCGCCCCCCAAAAAAATTTTTTTTTTAAGAATTAGTTTTTAAATAATTAATTTCCACAGTCATCTTTACATTGCCTCCACCTACTTGCCTCAGGTTTTGAATTAGTTGTTCTGAATTAATTCTTAAAGTAAATGCATTAAACACAACCAATTTTTGTCGAAGGAACATATTGACCACATTCCATAAGTCCTACTATGTAATATTCCACTTTTATTATTTTAAAAGTCAGTTATTTAATTTTTAAAATATCTTCTTTTACCAATGGTTATTTTGGGAGATAAGTTTTTTTTAAGTTTTGTGAATTTTTGGCTTTGAACTCATTGTTAATTTATCTTTGAGATGAATAACTACCCATTTTGTTAGTTATGGAATGATAAAAGTATTATACCATCTATATAAAATATTTAAATTTGGTTTATGTGGCAAATATATACAGATATGGACAGGAAAGTTACAAACCATCCTCAGGAAAGAGGCTGCCTCTGGAGAGAGAAACTTGGAGAGGGCAAAGTCCAGGGGAAGTACTATGGGGGTTTTAAACTTACCTGTAATATTTTATTTACTTAAAAATAATTGCTGAAGCAGTCACGACAGAGGTTAACATCTACGAATCTGGGCCATAGACACCCGAATATATACCATATTATTCCGCGTACTTTTCTGTTTATTCTAATAATTTCATTAAATGAAACTTGCTTTTTACCCAACATTATATTTTGATACATATAAGGCAAATTTATTCCTTTTAGCTGCCATATAGAATTCTATCAGTTACATGTCCATTCCCCTGTTTCCATTGCTATAATGAATATCCTCATGTGTTTTTTATGCAAGGGTTAAGGTATATACCTGAAAATGGGAATGCTTGTCTTCAACTTTACTAATTATTACCAAATTACTTTCCCAGGTGGTTGTATTAATTTCCACTTCTGCCAAGAGTTGATGAAAGTTTCCTCTTTCACCTTGTGCTTGCTAATGCCTGGTATGAATCAACTATTAAATTTTAGAGCATGAAATGTTGTCATTGTAGTTTTAGATGTTTATTTATTTTTGAGAGAGAGAGAGAGAGAGAGAGAGAGAGAGAGAGAGAGAGAGAGAGAGAATGAGCAGGGGAGGGGCAGAGAGAGAGGGAGACACAGAATCCAAAGCCGCTCCAGGCTCTGAGCTGTCAGCACAGAGCCTTGAAGCGTGGCTGGAACTCACAAACCATGAGATCATGACCTGAGCCAAAGTCGGACGCTTAACCGACTGAACCACCCAGGCGCCCCTCATTGTAGTTTTAATTTGCATTCTCCAAATTCCTAGTGAGGTTGAGCATCTTTTAACATGTTTGTTGGGTTTTCACATGGGAGATTTATCTACTCATATCTATTTCCCCTTTGTCTATTATGGTGTCTCCTTACTGTTTTGTAGGAACTATTTGTGGACTTTGGATAGTGCCATCTCACAAATATCTTCTCCCATGTGTCCTTGTCTTTTAACTGAGTTTATTACTTTTTTTTAAATTTTTAATGTGTATTTAGTTTTGAGAGAGAGAGACAGAGTGTGAGTGGGGAAGGGGCAGAGAGAGGAGGAGACACAGAATCCAAAGCAGGCTCCAGGCTCCAAGCTGTCAGCACAGAGCCCAATGCGGGGCTTGAACTCACGAACTGCGAGATCATGACCTGTACCAAAGTTGGACATTTAACCAACTGAGCCACCCAGGCGCCCCTATAATGGTTTTTGTTTTTGTTTTTAATACAAGTTGTTGCTTACATGTAGTCTAATCTATCAGTCTTCTCTCTTATAATCTGGTCCTTATCACTTCTCGGCCTTTTGGCTAAGATCAAGTGTAGTATCTGTTCTTGTCAGTTTAATATCTTATAATCTGGTTCTTTATGCATCTGGTTCTTTATGCATCAATATCATAAAACTATTCTCATAACTTCTAAAAAGAATTCTAGAAGTTTTGCTTTTCATATTAGGCCTTTGATCACCTGAAACTTTTTTTTGTATGTTGTGTGAAACATGCAATTATAAAATTATTATTGGATAGTTAGATAAAATGATTAGACCTCCATATGACTGTCACAGATGGGATAAATGAGGCACTTGCCTTTGGAGAGAGTATCTGAGGAATCAAGCTAAGTCATGCCTTCAAAATGTTATTGACAGTATTACCTGCTCCACTCATTTAAGAACTTTCCGGGGCGCCTGGGTGGCGCAGTCGGTTAAGCGTCCGACTTCAGCCAGGTCACGATCTCGCGGTCCGTGAGTTCGAGCCCCGCGTCGGGCTCTGGGCTGATGGCTCAGAGCCTGGAGCCTGTTTCCGATTCTGTGTCTCCCTCTCTCTCTGCCCCTCCCCCGTTCATGCTCTGTCTCTCTCTGTCCCAAAAATAAATAAACGTTGAAAAAAAAAAAAAAAAAAAAGAACTTTCCAATGTATGTGAATAGTTGTTGTTGTTGTTTTTCTGGGAGCTGGAATATATGGCAAAGTACATCATTTTTCCTAAGTGATAGGTAAGGTGGGTGCTAATAAACGCAAAGAAATAAGTCTTTCAAGGCTACCGCTTTGCTTCAATCACTGGCGTGCTGCCTGAGAACTGGAAGAACTGATCAGCAGAGAAAGAATGAGAAGCATCAATTTGTTGTCTTTTGAGTCAAATAATCATAGTTTTTAAGAAAATTTTTTAACGCGTATTTATTTTTTGAGAGAGACAGAGCATGAGTGGGGGAGGGGCAGAGAGAGAGGGAGACACAGAATCCGAAGCAGGCTTCAAGCTCCGGGCTGTCAACGCAGAACCTGATGCGGGGCTCGAACTCACGAACCACAAGATCATGACCCGAGCCAAAGTCAGACGCTCAACCGGCTGAGCCACCCAGGTGCCCCCAGGTCATCATAGTTTACTGTTTACTTCAGTGTAGTGTGGCTTGACTGTTTGTGTAAGCAATGGAAATTTCTAGAATGAAGGACACATTCAAATATATATGTGCAAATACATGCTAAAAAAACAAGAACAGATTTTTCTCGTTTGGCTTAATAGACCTTCTTCTAGTTCTTCACTAGGTCAGCACTACACAGGAATAGCTTTATAGCAGAGCCTTTTTATTGTGCCTTGGTGAAAAATGGAGTTCCTACAGTACCCAGAATCTAACACAACTCGTTCCCATAGCTGGGCATCTTGATGGATTTAATAGATATTTTATAAGCTTTTTCTATCCAGCTAAAATATATCTGAGCAAGAAGTCTAAACTCGACTGCTAAATCTGGCTGTCCAGAGAATCTTTTAGCTGTATTCAGCTCTAGAATACAATAGTACATCCTCCCTGCTCCTTACCAGTGAGTCATCAGAACTACCTTCCTGAAGTTCTTTGTGTCTTCCCATGGTGCTTCCCACCATGTACCTTCAGGAATCTTGCGTGGCCACTGAAATACAGAGGCAAAAACAATACAACATTGTACCTCTATACTCAACGATGATATACTGACCCCTTAAACATTTGTTAGGGGAAGGAGTGCCTGGGTGGCTCAGTCTGTTAAGCGTCTGACTCCTGCTTTCGGCTCAGGTCATGATCTCACGGTATGTGAGTTCAAGCCCTGCATGGGGCTCTGCGCTGACAGTGTGGAGCCTGCTTGGGATTCTCTCTCTGTCTCTCTGCCCTTTCCCTGCTCACACTCATATGCACGCTCTATCTCAAAATAAATAAATAAAACTTCCAAAAAAATCTGTGAAGGGGTAGATTTGATGTTTAAGTGTTTTTATCACAGTATTTTTAAAAAAAAAATTTTTTTTTTTCAACATTTATTTATTTTTGGGACAGAGAGAGACAGAGTATGAACGGGGGAGGGGCAGAGAGAGAGGGAGACACAGAATCGGAAACAGGCTCCAGGCTCTGAGCCATCAGCCCAGAGCCCGACGCGGGGCTCGAACTCACGGACCGCGAGATCGTGACCTGGCTGAAGTCGGACGCTTAACCGACTGCGCCACCCAGGCGCCCCTCACAGTATTTTTTTAAAAAAAGGATTTATTTTCTTTTTTTTTTTCTTTTTTTTAATTTTTATTTTTGAGACAGAGAGAGACAGAGCATGAACAGGGGAGGGGCAGAGAGAGAGGGAGACACAGAATCTGAAACAGGCTCCAGGCTCTGAGCTGTCAGCACAGAGCCCGACGCGGGGCTCGAACTCACGGACCGTGAGATCACGACCTGAGCCGAAGTCGGGCGCTTAACCGACCAAGCCACCCAGGCGCCCCAAAAAGGATTTATTTTCCACACACTTCACAGATCCACATTAGGTCAAAACAGGAAACAGATGGGAGAGAGTGCCTATACCTCACACATCTAGCTGGCAGAGGTCAGAGCTGTGATATTAGTCTTCACAGATTGCTTGATAAATCATCATAATGAGGAAAATGTGACTAAAGTCAGTCCTCAAGAACCTTGCCTATGTTTGACGAGGAGATGAGAACCAGAGTTTATCACTCTTTTAAAATAGGACGACAGAAAGAACAAACTGAGATAGGAAGAGCATACATTTTTTTAGTGGGTTTCATTTCACAATAATTGACACAGAAAATGGAAGCTGTAATGGGGCTGTAACTACACACTCTGGTAATTTTCCCCTTGGAGTCAAATCAGGAATGTGAGGAGTACACATCAGCATTTCCTATGCTTCCGACTGGATTGCCGGCCTGCTGAGAAAAGTTAGGGCCTTGTAGCTTTTATCGCTAGTCATGACAGTTCATGAGATCTGAAATAAAATACCTTCAGCTGACATAGACAAGAGATGACATTAAGGGCCAAACCGGGAAAACTCGCTGTGAGGTAGTCTTATAAAATGTACTCTCTTATTTATTAAAGAAGGCTTAACTCTACATTTTTTGGAAAAGAAATTCAACCTTTTTGTGGTGATGTTTTGTGATAATGTCAAAGCACAACATTCTGAAGAAATGGATCTAACACGATTATTATATTACGCAAGCCTGAGATACGTATTGATTTATGAGAACTGTACGAAGCCTATCCTCTAAAGAGCTCCAACGTGTCCTAATTCAACTCCGAGAATTGCTTTGAAAACTCTCTCTTGGGAAAATTAGATGAAAGCTCGCCCTAAGAGTGATTAAGAGATTTATGGGATTTATACACCAACTTGAAAGCTCAAGATTTTAGGCTTGTACTAATTGTTTCCAACCCTAGGTCCCAAAACTCTGACTCCGCTATTGAGATGTCTTGAAAGATATTTCAAGATAGGCTTCCTAAACCCCACAATAGTTTAATTCAAACATTATTTCATACATTTTTAGATATTGTTTGAACTGGAACAGCCGCACAAACCCACATGTTCAAAAGCATCCAAGACCGTATTTCAACACACTATAAAGCAAGAATGCCTGCTCTCTGCTCTCTGGTGAAACACGTAGCTACAAATTTCAAAATAACATTTGCTTTGCAGTTTCTGCACACAGTCGCACTTCTTACAAATGCCGCACTAATCCTAAAAAATTTACATGGCTTGGCATACATGTCTTTTTGATAGTGTTCAGGGCTGTGCATTAGATTTTACATTTCGCATCAGCTTTTGCGTCTTGCTAAGAATTTTTGCAATGTGAATACTATTCATTAAACTATTCAGGTTGCAATAGTATCATCCTTTCGAAGCAGACAATCTGAGCAGTGAGGCCAAATCTTCACACACAAAATGAAATTCATTTGACTATTTGACTATATTACTTTAAGTAACTATTGAATAGAGACAAGCAATACACAAAAGATTTTTTTAATAAATGAAATAACTACACCAAACACCATATTGTAAGATAGATTTTTAAACAAGTTCCTCAAAAATTGATTCCTTTTGTGAGCTTCTCTGAAGTTTGAAGACTTATCTACCAACAGTTAGATAATATTAATAGATAAATGTAGGAAAACATCTAGCATCTTCTGTGGTGTGCTCCTATTTAGTGAAATGGATTTTCTCCTTGTTGTGCAAACAAAAATACAAAAATTGGTTGAGTGCTGAAGAGGCTAAAAGACCACACTGTCCTAACTACTGTGATCACAACCCCAGCGGTCAAATGATCCACTTGTCAAGATAGCCTGATGCATTTTCTCTGTTCTTATCCATAAATAAAAAACTGTTCGAAATGTGAACTTACAGGTTAAAACTCCTAAAATTCCATGTTTTGTTTGTTCCACGGACCCAGGTTCTGTAAAAGGTTGATATTTGCAAAATGAGTCCCACTGTCGTTTAAAATTTTGGAATACTATGGTGTTCAAATAATACAAAGATTAAAATTACTGGCTTTTAAGTTGCACAGCCAACCATTAAATAGACTCCAGTGATCATCCCTAAGTTGTTTGTTGGTTTCCTTGTTATGTAGGCTCTGAAGTCCTAAGGTCTCTTTCTCGCTTTGAAAACTGCGTCTGCCCAAACAGCCCATTTCAGCATTGTCCTCTGAGCAACAGATCCTACAAACTGGTATTTTTACACGGTGTGATACTTGCCAAGGTTATTCTGTACGCTTGCATGTTCCCGCTAGTGTGTCAGCGGCATCTAAATTTCTCCTGATCCACTGCCAGTGTTTGAATAAAGTGTCATCCTTTTCTCAAATGTGTATTCACTTTTGAGAGAGAGAGACAGAGCGCGAGTGGGGAGGGGCAGAGAGAGAGGGAGACACAGAAAACCAAAGCAGGTTCCAGGCTCTGAGCTATCAGCACAGAGACCAATGCGGGGCTGGAACTCACAAACTGTGAGATTCTGACCTGAGTTCAAGTCGGAGGCTTACCCTCGTCACCCTGGTGCCCCTGAATAAAGTGTCATTCTATTCAGAGTGCTGTCTTAGCTTCAAGATGTGAATAGCTAGCTTCCCACAAGCATGATTAAGTCAGTCACAGGATTTAGCTATATTTTCTACTCAGGCTTTACCTGAAATAGAATTCTCTATTAAGCAAGACAGCAGAAACAGGAAGAAGTACTCTCTTTAAACAAAATGCGCAGTTTGGAGAAAAATTTAGGAATGATACCAGGTAAGAAGGGATATTCTTCTAACTCATCTTCAATTCTGTTGCTCATGGCTTGATTTAACCTTGAGTTTCCTTCAGAGCTTGAGTGAGTTCCTCGCAATCTGATTTTTTCATTTTTTAGGGCTTCTTTAGGAATTAAATTCTTATTTGCCATGATCAGTTATCAAAACCACTGTAGCCTTTGTTCTTCTCAGACCATTTATACTGTAACTTCATCTCAACTTTAGCCAGGCTCTTTCCACTTGAAATTTATAAAGGAATAAAAAAACACACACACAAAAAAACCTTCATTTGCTTTCTCAAGTTACTTGCCTTGTTTCTCTGCTCCTTCATATGCCTTTCAGCCAATAGAAAAGGAGAGATTAAAACATCAACAGGCATGACAGTAATTCTAGCTTGGTTGAGGTGCTTCCAAGAATCCCTTTTTAATTGAAATGGAATTTCATTTATTCTAAGCTTGCCTGCTGCCCTCCACACACACACAAATGATCTTTAGCATCTCAGCTTGCCACATTTAAAAGGATCCAGGCCTCTTTTCCCAGAATCTTACTTTTTAAAGAAAGACACCTAAGCACAATATAAAAATGTGTTTTTTTAATTTTTTTTTTTTTTTTTTTTTTTTTTTTTTTTTTTTTTTTTTTAGAAAGAGAGAGTATACCAGCAGGGGAGAGTGAAAGAGAGAGAATCTCAAACACACTCCATTTCCGTTCGTGCGGAGCCCAACGATCCCACGATCCTGGGATCGTGACCTGTGCTGAAATCAAGAGTCAGATGCTCAACCAAATGAGCCACCCGGGGGCCCCTAAAAATGGTTTTAAATGGAGCGATAAGACAGCTTTTCCAACATATCTCATTAACCAAAAATACCATTCATTTATATAGCAGCTAAAAATGGCAATTTTCTCCCCCTCTGCTTAATTTCCTGTTTCCCTCCTTTGTACCATGTTGGAATTCACAAGGCCCTGCAGAGACGGGAGGTCAGGATAGATTTACGGAGGCCAGGCAAGCAGAGAAATAAATTCAGAATGCAGACCCTGGCCAACTTTGGTATGTACCTTATGTTGACTAACTCTTTATCCTATTCGTGGATTCACTTGCTCATTTCTTGGTCCCAGAACTCACTGCATGGCTCACTGGATCCTTCAAGTTTTATTTTATAGCCCAATGGATGGATTCAGTGAGTTTCAAGAGTGTGATCAACTATTCAGAAGTGGTATGAGAGCCATTAGAGGTCAAAACCCAGAAGGACTTTACCTTTATCAAACTAAGCATCGCTTTGGGTTTTTTGTTTTGTTTTGTTTTGTTTTTTAAGGGTTTATTTATTTATCGTAAGAGACAGAGAGAGAGAGAGCACGTTCACGCCCAAGTGAGAGAGTGGGGGAGGGCAGAGAGAGGGGAAGAGAGGCACTTTCACCACAGAGCCCAATGGAGGGCTCAGTCTCAGGAACCGTGAGACCATGACCTGAGTTGAAATGCTTAACCGACTGAGCCAAACTAAGCATCGCTTTGAATGAATTCTGTGGTTAGTAATTGTCTCTATGGTAACTTAATAGAATAAGAATTGATAGAATGAGTTAGGATTGCCTAGAAAGAGAAAGATACTCTAAGACTTCTTTTATTATTTAAATTTTTAAATCAATAATATAAAAGAAAGTAATGTAAAAAAAGGGATTCAGAGAAAACTACTGCTCTCACCTATGATTCTCTCCTCTCCATTTCTCAACCTGCAGATGAGCTCTAATCTTGGTTTCTTGTGTATACTTCCAAAATTCCTTCATCCCTACATAAGCAAATAAATATATACCTTCAATTTTCCCCCTTTTTATATACAAGATAGCATGCTAAATCAGCGTTTTACACTTTGCTTTTTACACTTCATAATAGATCTTGGTGTTCTTTTAATACCGATACATAGAGAATTCCCTTATTCTGTTTTATAGCAGCATAGTATTCCATTATATGGATCCAACATGATTAAATGGTCCCCACAGAGGAAATTTTTAAATGTTTCCAATATTCTGCCATCTTAAATATTACTGCGACTACAGTTATCAATTAGTGCATTTTGACCCAGCTTATGCTGCTTTCATCTCGAAACAAAATCTTGATGTAATCATGCATGCTTTATAACTTTTGATCATCCAAGGTCATAAAGGGATTTTTTTCATGGATTCCTCTAGTGCTCTTATGGTTTCATTTTGTACATTTATGCTTTTTTTAATGTTTATTGATTTTTTTCAACGTTTATTTATTTTTGGGACAGAGAGAGACAGAGCATGAACCGGGGAGGGGCAGAGAGAGAGGGAGACACAGAATCGGAAACAGGCTCCAGGCTCTGAGCCATCAGCCCAGAGCCCGACGCGGGGCTCGAACTCACGGACCGCGAGATCGTGACCTGGCTGAAGTCGGACGCTTAACCGACTGCGCCACCCAGGCGCCCCTAATGTTTATTGATTTTTGAGAGAGAGCGCGACACAGTGCAAGCAGGGGAGGAGCAGAGAGAGAGGGAGACACAGAATCTGAAACAGGCTCCAGACTTTGAGCTAATCCTGGACTACTATCATAAGGTGTACATTATTGAAACTTAGGGTATGATTTACTCTCCAATATGATTCATTTTCCCTCTGTTTTTCTTTTGTAAATATTTTCTTTTTGGGTATTCTTACTGATTTTGCCATGTGAATTTTATATTCAGTTTGTCCAGTTTAAAAAAAAAATGAAGACTGTTGGTATTTTATTGGTATTATAACATTCAATTTTAAATTAACAGAAGAAGGGGCGCCTGGGTGGCTCAGTCGGTTAAGCGACCGACTTCAGCTTAGGTTACGATCTCGCGGTCGGTGAGTTCGAGCCCCGCGTCAGGCTCTGGGCTGATGGCTCAGAGCCTGGAGCCTGCTTCCGATTCTGTGTCTCCCTCTCTCTCTGCCCCTCCCCTGTTCATGCTCTGTCTCTCTCTGTCTCAAAAATAAATAAACGTTAAAAAAATTTTTTTTGTAATTAACAGAAGAAGAATCGATATCTTTATGATATTGAGTCTTCCTGATTCAGAACCTAATACATATTTCCAGTAGTTGAAGTCTTTTTTCATATTCTTGATAGCATTTGAAAGGGTTCTTCACATAAGTCTTGCACATTTCTTGTTAAGTTTATTCCCTTTTATCTTTGTCATTGCTACTGTAAGCAAGATCTTTTACTTCTTCTGAATTTTTTATCTCTAGGTTTTTTTCAAACATAATACATTTGATTATTATCAAGAATAAAAGGGAACAGAGGTAACCTACAAGTCACTGACATTTGTGGTGAAGCAGGCACTTAACAATGATGTTTGAGCATGAACATCGGTAAAATCTGAGCCTTTACTTCACAGAAAATATTAAGACCGTCATGGGAAGTCCTTATTTAGGAATTGCTAAGAGGCACTGTTTCTGCGTTTCCCTTCATCAGTTCTCAGGCCCTTCCCACAACCCAATTCATACCACTAACATTATATTTTCTGCAGCTAAATTTAGCCAACCATTCCAGAATTGGCTTTTCTCACAATTCACTTGCCGCATTAAGAAATGTTTTTCTTTTAGCTTTGTAATCTTAATACATTTTTTATCTAATATCTTCAAGGTATAGGTCACATTCTTAGTAACAGTAAACTACTGACCCATAGTTTAAGGTCCCCTCGTCCCCAGTTCTATCCTGTTTTTTCATGTTTCACACCCCAAATTTGACTACTCAGTATTTCTCCCATACTCTCATACTTTCCCATATTTGGATCTCTATGCCCTCCAATTTCAGCTCCATTGGTTAAAATTCTACTCAAACCTTAAGGCCCTGCTAGAAACCTAAGGTCTCACCTCTAATCGCTTTGTTTGTTTAATTTTTTTTAATGTTTATTTATTTTTTGACAGAGAGAGAGTGTGAGTGGGGGAGGGACAGAAAGAGAGGGAGACACAGAATCCAAAGCAGGCTCCAGGCTCTGAGCCGTCAGCACAGAGCCCAACGCAGGGCTCGAACCCACCAATTGTGAGATCATGACCTGAGCTGAAGTCGGACACTCAGTCGACTGAGCTACCCAGGCACCCTGCCACCTCTAATAGTTTTAATTATGTACTTCTTCCATTATGGGTCTTTTTCTAACCTTTAGTTTTAGAAAATTTTACCTATTAATGTCTGTATTTATGTATTTGTGTATTTTTAATTGACCTATGATACTTTGCAAGTTTAAGGAGTATGGCATGTTCGTTTGATACACTTCTATATTGCAAAATCATTGCCCCTCTGGTGTTAGCTAACACCACGATCACTTTGCACAATTACCATCTCTTTTTTTGTGGTGAGAGCATTTGAGATCTATTCTCTTAGCCATTTGCAAGTATATAATTATAATATATGTAACATATATAATTATAAATAATCACCATGCCGTACATTAGATCCCCAAAATGGATTCATCTTCTAACTGAAAGTTTGTACCTTCTGACCAGTGTCTTCCCATTTCCTCTGCCCCCACCTCATACACTCGTAACCATCATTCTACTCTCTATTTCTGTGAGTTTATTTAGCATGGTTATTTTTTAGTCTGTTTATTTTGAGAGAGACGTGCTCCAGAGTTCAGCGTATAAGTAATATTATGCACGATTTGTCTTTCTCTAAATTCTTTTACCTAGCATAATGCCCTTAAGGTCCATCCATGCGGTCACAAATGGCAGGATTTCTTTCTTTCTCATGGCTGAGTAATATTCCACCACTTATGCATGCCACATCTCCGTTGTCTCTTCATTCCGTGATGGGCACTTACGTTGTTTCCCTATCTCAGCTATAGCAAATAATGCTGCAGTGACCATGGGAGTGCAGATATCTCTTCAAGATCCTGATTTTAGTTCCTTTGGATATACGTACAGAAGTGGGATTGCTGGACCACCTGATAGTTCTATTTTTAATTTTTTTAAGAACCTCCGTCCGCATGTTGTTCATAGTGGTTGCACCAATTTACATGCCCACCAACAGTGCCCAGGGGTTCCTTTTTCTTGACATCATTGACAGCACATGTTATTCTTGTCGTTTTAATGACAGCCCCTTAACAGGTGTGAGGTAATATCTGTTTGTGATTTCGATCTTCCATGACAGTTCTAATTACAACCGATCACCCCCACCCCTCTTCTGAGTGTCCATGATACTTTTTACCTCTAGTTTTCTGTGGTAATGTAATGCCCCAAGGTGGTCCAGAACCTACTCCTTGGAATCCACAAGTATGTTATGTTACGTGGCAAAGGGACTGTGTACAAGTAATTAAGGTTAGGAACCTTAAGACAGAGTATCCTATGTTATCCAGGTAAACCCGATCTAATCCCACGAGCCCTTCAAAGCAGAGAACTTTCTCTACCTGGAGTCAGGGAAATGTGGCAGAAAGAGAAGAGAGAGACAGGAAGTAGTAGAAGGATTCTAGCCATGATTACTGTTTGAAGATGGAGCCAGAGGTGCAAAAATCATGAGAAGGAAATGAGTTCTGCAGACAACCGATGAGCTTGTAAGAAGACCCCGAGTCCCAGCCAGCACTGTGATTCTGACTAGATGTTAATTTCTGCCTCATATTCATAAAGTACGCAAAACCCCAAGCTAAAGGGCACCAAGGGACATTCAGATTGTTATCATGGAATTTGGTTCAAGTGAACAAATTACTAGAAATCCCAGAGCGAATTGGGAGAAATCCCAGAGAGCTGGTGATGCTCAGATTCTTTGTACAGACTAGGAAGTAAGAAAAATGAAGTGTGTATGGACAGACAAGAAACCGAAAACACAGTGGATTAATGGTGATAGTATCACGAGAGATGGAAACCATTAGATAGGCATGTCTGATCTCCTCCAAAGAGCTGATGAGAGCATATGTTCATGTGCATGTGTGTGTTTATGATGGTGTGGGTATTCTGGGGGCATTTCTCTCCTGACTAAGGCAGCTGAACATCTGTGATACAAGAGGGTGAATGGAATTCACAGTTCAGTCCTTGACTGTAGAGGAGAAGAACAGTTGTGAACACCAGCAAGATCAATTTGCTCTTTCTTCCCACTTATAAGACACTGAGACTGTCAACAATCACTGTTTTTAGAGAAAGTCATGATTACATGAACAGGAATCAGCAGAAAGCTCATGGTATACAGAATTGTTTATCACAGAGGTTATTGTAACCAGAGCAACATATTGTCCTCATTATAGATCATAAGAAAAAATGCCTGTTTCCATTGACTTTTTTTTTTTTTTGCTGTGATGCAATATTATTTGTATTTCACAAATGGTATCTTAGCTTTTTTGGAAAGAGTTCTTCATTGATTAAAAATGCAAAGCTTTCTCTAGGTGATACTAACTGGTGCCATATTTTCTTTGGCAAATTTCTGTTGCTGTAAATCTAGCCTTTAGATATTTTGGGGAACATCAGCATCATGTGAGAAATTACTGTATCTCTGAAGGGTCTACAGATCCCTCAAATTAGATGCACTATTTGGGAGGATAAGGGCCTATTTCTAAAAAGAGAGGCCATACTTGTCCAGATGTTCAAACGGCTGTGGACTAAATAAATAAATAAATAAATAAATAAATAAATAAGAAGTGTTCTGTTCTGGAGTTTTGGATGATTCCTCTTCACTCAGGACATAGGAGGTTTTTCTTTCTGTCTCTCTTTTTCTCTTTCCTGGTTGAAAATGCACAATGGTTCATTGTGATCTTCTGTTGATCTCCAGAAGTGCTTCAGATTCATGCAAGTGGGTACTCATGCTTGAATCTGTGACAGGAGAGAGCCCAATAAAATAAATACACACATTTTTAAAATGATGTTGGGACTGGCAAGGACCAAAGAGTTAAGGCCTCTTTCCTTTTGGCTTTTAAACTTCTAGCAAACTTTCCACAATGATGGGCTTTCCATCTTTGTAAGACTGATAGATGTAATTCATAGCAAGCCCTGTTTTCCAGTCTCATGAGTGAGACTCACTATAAACAAATATTTAATTACAGCCGTAATAATAGAGGGCTCTTGGAGTGACAAAAAAAAAAAAAAAAATGTGTGCTGAAATCTTTTAGTGGTATCCCATGACTCCCGGCATAAATCCCAAATCCCTTCCATTAGTTTTATGACCAAACCCCAACTTAAGTCTACAGGTTTATCTATAACAGCATTAGCCTAGGCACTACTGACATTGGGGCCAGAAAATTCTTTGTTTTAGGGCCCTGTCCTGTGCATTAGAGGATGATTAGGTGCATCTCTGTCTTCTACGCACTAGATGCCGGTAAGCCTCCATACACACAACAGTTAATGGCAACCAGAAGCATCTCCAGACATTGACAGATGTCCCTGTGGCCAAACTCATCCCTGGTCGAGAAGCACCAGTGTATAGTCTTTTACGCCTTCCAGCTTGACTCTCACACCGTGAACAAATTTCTTCCAGCTCTTTCACTGTTTCTCTCCTCCGTACTTTTGTATTTTCTGTACTCTTTTTGTGTGCAGTTCTCTTCCCCTGCTGTATACCCAGCATAGTCCATCTTCTTTTCAGGGCTCAACTTAGAAGTCTGGGTGAGGGAGGTACAGCTTTCCCCCTCATTTCCCCTGAAATAGTTAAACATTTCTTTATCTCTCTCGCCTATTAAACTGTACTTTGCAAAATGTTAAGGATCCTTATTGGGTTTATTGAATGTGTCCCATCACCTGGCACATATTAAGGTGTACAATAAATAATTATTGAATGAACTAATCTCTGAGCCCGGACAAGCATTAGTCAATACTATCATAGTGTTACTTAAAAAAAAAAAAAAGTACATCCCCTTGTACAGTTATTAAGCATTAAGATTTCAGAAAATAACCTTGGAGAAAATCTGGTATAACGTGTCAAACACAAATCACTGTTTCAACTTAATTCTTTCCAAGCTTTTGACCTTTATAAATCTTCTTAGCTTAATTCATTTTATATTTAAAACCTATATTTTATCACTATTTGGCAGATCTTTGTTTGCTGTCTATTAGCACGGTAAAGGTCACATCGTTAGATGAAGCCTGGTGGCAGAAAAAACACAGTAATTTGCCAATGGGAAACACATGAAAAGTGACTTCATTTTTTATGTTGTCCTACAACTTTTACCTTGGGGTCGATTTGAAATGTTATTATTCAAAATTGAAAACTATGTCTGAAATGAATTCTGGAAAGTACACAAAAGAGAAAAGTCCAACCCTAAAACCGTAGTTATTTTGTGCAATTAAGGAGTAGGAAGGTGCTTAAAATGTCTTGGCCGGCAAGGGATTTAAAAAGCTGCTAAGTAAAAGCTACGTAAGTAAGTACAGACACTCTGAGCTTTGTTTTTCCACATTGTTTCTTATCGATGCCACTTTTCTTACTGATAAAAGAAAATAAATCCGAACAATACTCATATGGCAGACAGATAATTGTTTGATGTGTGCCAGATTGGATACAAAGTGCAGCCCATTCCTGATAGTGTTGTAGGGTACACGGGGCAAGGTTTACAGGAATTATCTAGGCCCTGTTTCTCATTTCAAGGACTTCTCTCCAACACAAAGCAAGGTAACCTGTCAAAATGATTTACTGAAGGTCTCCTGTGCCCAAGCACTAGAGGAGATAAGACATAACTAAAGCACAGCAGTGGCTTGCAAGGACTACCGGTCTGGGGAGGGATAAACGACATGTACAGACAAGACGATAATTTAGCGGGGGGAAAGCCCCATGTGTTAAAGACAAACAGAATGCTACATGAATCTGAAGACAAGCGAGATAACGTGTGTGTGCATGTGTGTGTGTGTGCACGTGTGTGTGTCTGTGTGTTCGTAATGCGGTTGTCTCAGAATACAGGACCTTCTAGGTAGATTAAATAATATGTTTAAGGCAGCATTTATATTAGACATATTTTTATAACAGTGAGAAGAGGATGTATTTGGAGGTAGAGGCTAGAATATTTGGTGCCTTATATGTCAACGTGAGGAATGTGTCCTCACCCCGGTTGACAAGAGCCACATTTCAACAACTTGTCTCTACCCCACTAGCATTGAGTCAAATGCTTGCCATTCAGTGATTGGTGGTGTTGGGGATGGTGGTGGCAGAGTGGGTGTGTGACGCAAGGGAAGAAGGAGGGGAGGGAGGGTGCTAGTCACTAATAGGGAGGCACTGGAGATGTTTACCTCAATACTACCCCTTTTAGCTGTACTGAATATGAATAAACAGTCTAACAGGAGGCCTAGAATAGACAATGAGGAGAGAGATATATGAATGAATACCACTGGAACTACCTAGATGAGAGAAAATGAGGACTTGACTCTGGGTGACCGTGGGATTAAAAAAAGAGAGAGAGAGAGATTCATGAGAGAGATTATTTTATTTTACTTTATTTTATTTTATTTTTATTTTACTTAATTTTTTTTTATTTTACTTTATTTTATTTTATTTTATTTTATTTTATTTTATTTTTTAAAGTTTAGTTAGTTAACAGACAGTGCAATATTGGTTTCAGGGGTAGAATTCAGTGAGTCATCCCTCATACACAACATCCAGTGCTCATCATCACAAGTGCCAGAGAGAGATATTTTATACAGATAATTTCAGGAACTGATGATTTAGCTGCAAGCAAGAACGACTTGATATCACTCTGAGGTTTCATGACTGAACAACTAAGCAATTCAAGAAGCTGTTAGTAGAAATGAAGAAATAGGGATGCCTGGGTGGATCAGTTGGTGAAGCATCCAACTCTTGATTTTGGCTCAGATCATGATCTCGTGCTTTTGGTGAGATTGAGCCCTGCATCTGGCTCGGCACTAATAGCATGGTGCTTGCTTG
The DNA here is from genome assembly GCF_018350155.1 of Leopardus geoffroyi. NCBI lineage: Eukaryota > Metazoa > Chordata > Mammalia > Carnivora > Felidae > Leopardus > Leopardus geoffroyi. Next base: position 34,413,752 of record NC_059331.1, on the reverse strand, counting down.
GTATTCTCTCTCTCTCTCTCTCTCTCTCTCTCTCTTTCTCCCTCTGTCCCTCCCCTGCTCGCCACTCTCTCTCTTTCTCTTTCCCAAAATAAATACACTTTAAAAATATTTAAAAACAAAGACATGAATAAAGAAAGAAAGTGAAGAGGTCAGTGTTTGAAAGGTTGAACTGTCACATACTCACAGGTGAATGTTGTGGAGATAACTGGCTTTTGAGCTCAGGAGAGGGGCCAGGGCTAAGATTACACTTTTAGGAGCCTCTCCTGAGCAGGAGAAGATAAGGAAGTGGAGTGGAAAGGAAGGTTTACTGAGGAGGGAAAAGGAGACACCGTTGAAACAGGACATTTGGTTAGACCTACATGTAGAATATCAGAGAAAACATACCAACATTGTGCTCTGTGAGAACATTTCAAGGCTGGAGATTTAGAAGTGAACATAGAGGAACCATAACTCCTCACTCCTTAAGGATGAGCTGCCCATAGTAACTTGCTTCCACAAAGGAGAGTTTGAAAAGGAGAAAAAGGAGGAACTTTACATGGAGAGAAGAGACCAGGCAGGCAGGTGATCAAGTCAACCTTGACCGCCATAGATCGTGTGGATAGCATGATATGATGAAAATGGCCTTTCACTTCTGTGGTATTCTTCCTCAAAACTCATAATCCCAGTCTCATCATGAGGAAAATATATAAACTCAAAGTAGGAACATTCTACAAAATATCTGGCTAGTACTCCTCAAAACTGTGAGTCATAAAAACAAACAAAACAAAACAAAACAAAACAAAAAAAGCAAAACAAAAAAAAAAAAACAAAACAAGGAAACTGTACAGAACCATCACAGATAAGAGGGGTCTGAGGATAAATTCAAGTAAATGTTTTTTTGGGGGTTTTTGTATTATATCCTGGATGGGAACCTGGGACAGAAAAAAAAAATGTTAGGCAAAAACTAAGGAAATCTACGTGTTATGTAGAATTTAGTTAATAATAATTCACCAATAATGATTCAGAAATTGTAACAAATATACCATATTAATGTTAACAATAGGGGAAACCAGTTAAGGGTATACATGTGGGTGCCTGTGTGACTCAGTCAGTTAAGCATCCAACTCTTGATTTCAACTCATGATCTCACAGTTTTTAGCTCCATGTCGGGCTCTGTGCTAACAGCAGAAAGCCTGCTTGGGATTCTCTCTCTCTCCCTCTCTCTCTGCCCCTCCACCACTCTCTGCCTCTCCCCTGCTCAAGGGTTCCTGCGCCCACTCTTTGTCTCTCTCTCAAAAATAAATAAACATTAAAAATGGAGGGATATATGCGGAAAGCTGCTGTCTTGTATTTTCAATTTCCTGTAAATCTAAAACTGTTCTAAAAATCATCTTCTTATTTTTAAAGGGAGAGACATTGTACGTTGAGCAATCCACTTTATCAAATGCTGCAGAGACACAGAAGGAAGTCACAGGATTGGCCTGTCGGTTATATGTGTGTGAGTTAAAACCAAAGAGATTTCAGTGTGTGGTGGGCAGGGAATTTACAGAGAATGAAGTGGTGAGTGGGGGATAGGGTGTGAGAGCAGTAAGGAGGACAGTGTTGAAGAAGAATGGCCCTAAAGAATGCAGGAGCCCAGACTCCAGAGGAGCTGGAGAGCATTTACAGAAGGAGGGACAGGAACCAAGCCAAGGAGGAAAACTGAAAGCTCAGTTGAAAGACAACATAACGGGCATGTTGCAGTCTCCTCTGCTATGACAAGTGACCATAAACTTGGTAGCTGAAACCACACAAATTCTCTTCCATGTCTGGATATTGGAATTCTGAAAGCACTTTCACTGGGCCAAAATCAAGGTGTCATCTGGCCTATATTCCTTCTGGAAGCTCTAGGTAAGAATCTGTTGCCTTGACCTTTAAAGCTTCTAAAGGCCACCTGCATTTCTTGGCTTGTGGTCCCTTCCTCCATCCACAAAGCCAGCAGAGTAACATTATTTTTCCTCTTCTGATCTCTGCTTCTATCCTCTCTCCCTCAGACTGTGCCTCTTGTCTCTCTTTTATATAAGGAACCTTATGAGTACATAGCACCCACCTGAATAGTCCAGGGTAATCTCCCCATCTCAAGATCCTCCTCAATTCAGTCACATCTGTAAAGCCCTTTTACCATGTAAGATAACACTTTCTTAGGCTCTAGGGATCAGGGTATAGACATCTTTGGGGAGCCACTATTGGTTCTACCAGTGGGTAACTGCTGAGCCTTGAAGAAGGTCCAAGAGATGGGATAAGAAGATGGAAGGGTCTATTTTAAATTTGTTTAAAAGTTTTATTTATTTATTTTTGAGAGAGAGACAGAGAGAGTGAGTGGGGGAGGGGCAGAGAGAGGGAGAGAGAGAGAATCCCAAGCAGGCTCTGTGCTGTCAGCACGGAGCCCGACACGGGGCTCGAACTCACACACTGTGAGATCATGACCTGAGCTGAAACCAAGAGTCAGACTCTTAACCGACTGAGCCACCCAGACGCCCCTGGAAGGGTCTATTTTAGCCAAGAGAAGCTGGGTACGGTAGAGGTGGTGACTGTTACATCTGGAAGCATGAAGGAACTGAGAAACCAGAAGATTCTAAAGATTAATATTGTACATGTTAAGGTCTCCAAAGATGGAGACTGCAGAAATATGCATGGGTCCCTTGAGTCTTTGGCTGATTACAAATTTATGTATGTATAGGGTAAAATCCGAGGGAATGGATAAATAATTACAAGAAACTGATGAACAATTTCTGGAGCCTGCTCATGAAATTATTTGAGTTACCTTCTGACGTGGTGGACAAAATTCACTGAATACTCAAAGCAGTCAGTTAAAACACCACAACAGCTACACATAAGAAATGAGAGTAAAGTAAAACCCCGATAGAAATATTATTAAATAACCATCAGAGTGGATAAAATTAGAACTCATGATACTACCAGATGCTGGTGAGCACGGAAAGAAACTAGATATCTGAAACAATGCTTGTACCCTATGGAGAGGCCCAGGTGGCAAGGAACTGAGGGAGGACTCAACCAATAGCCAGTGGGGAACTGAGGCCCTCAGTCTACCAACCTATGAGAAATTGAATCCCAGCCACAATCACATGATCCCCCCTCCAGTTGAGCCTTCAGATGAGACCACAGCCCTGGCCAACACCTTTATTGTAGCTCCGTGAGGGAGCTTGAAACGGAGGCACCTAGCTAAGCTGTGTGCAAATTCCTAATCCACAGAAACTGTGAGATAATAAATGTTCATTATTTTAAGCTGCCAGGTTTGGAGTAATTTGTTACATAGCAAGAGATAACTTCTATTCCTCCTCTAGTGCCTACATGTATTTGGCCCTTATCACAGAGTATTTTAATTATACAATTATTTCCCCCTTGGGATTATTGATTCCCTTGGGCAGGAATTGCTGTGTGTCAGTGGCTAGTATATGGCTGCCACGTCATTCAAAAGATATTGATAATAGAACTGAAATGAACTATATTTAAAATAACCATGGTGACAAAGGAGAGGCAGTGTAGTATAAGGTGGAGACAAACTTTTTTGGTTCAAATTTTCCCACTTCACTCACCAACTGCTCACCACAAGTGCAGCTACCATCTATCACCATACAACATTGTTACAATACCATTGACCATATTCCCAACTGTGTGATCTTTAGCAAGAATCTTAATCTTCCTATAAGTCTGTTTCCTTATCTGTAATGAGAATAATAAATAATAGTACTTTCCCGAAAGTGTTGCTGTAAAGCTTAGATGAACTAATATTTTAAGGTCTTAAAGTAGCCCCTGACATACATAGTTGGTCTTCAATAAATGTCAGATGTTATTTCTTATATATTTCTGAGTGAAGGAAATCAGGATGTACAATTTGTAAATGACATCAAGTTAACATGGATTGCAATGAACAGTAGTAATACATTTTAAAATTCCAATTTCCTTCCGCAAACATTTTAAATCGTTGTCCTCAAAGAGGTCACAGAGATGGACCCATAAACCAACAAGTGACATGATGGAGCATTCTCTTGGGAGCATAAAGAGGTGGCCCTTAACTCAGTCTGGGGATAGTAGAGGGAAGCCTGTTTAGTTTTTCAAATCTATCAATTAATATAGAGATAAAAACATAACCACAAAATATTTATTACCTTTTCTACTTAGATATGTGCATAAAAATATATGCATAATAAATTCAGGGTACTTATTTTTTTTAATGAAAGATAAGTGTTCTTTTACAATGGGCTCCTGAAAAGACTCGTTCAAAGTTCTGCAGCCTTCTAGATGTGAGAGTCATTGCATAAAATTAAAGAATGATGAAATGTGGGGGGGGGGGGGGCGCGAGGGCAGGGGGGGAATATTATGGATGATAGGCTTTTAAGTAAGGTAAATTTCTACATTATATCTATTTAAAAAAACAGACTGGTATATTGAGAGTAATATATCTTAAGTAGTATTAAATTTGAAGAAAAATAATAGTATTAAAGTTGAAGAAAAAGAAAAATAAGAAAATTGCCATAAAATCTACTTACTTGAGGGGTGCCTGGGTGGCGCAGTCGGTTAAGCGTCCGACTTCAGCCAGGTCACGATCTCGCGGTCCGTGAGTTCGAGCCCCGCGTCAGGCTCTGGGCTGACGGCTCGGAGCCTGGAGCCTGCTTCCGATTCTGTGTCTCCCTCTCTCTCTGCCCCTCCCCCGTTCATGCTCTGTCTCTCTCTGTCCCAAAAATAAATAAACGTTGAAAAAAAAAATTAAAAAAAAAAAATCTACTTACTTGAGCAGTAAGTAGTAGAGAAGTATAATTTTATAAAACACATAAATTGATATACATTTGTAAATATATATTGAAGTTTTATTTAATATACTGTTTATAAAAATTAACTGGTAATAAAAAAGTGAGTTAGGGCAAATAATTCACAACTCTTAAATAAGTACCCATAATTAATAGCTGATTCAGAGTGCTTAATATACGCCAGGAACTTTCTAAATGTTTTACATATATTAACTTCTTTTTTCTAAGTTTTTATTTAAATTCCAGTTAGTTAACATACAATGTAATATTAGTTTCTGGTATACAATTTAGCGATTCAACACTTCCATACATCACCTGGTGTTCATCACAAATGCCCTCTTTAATACCCATCACCTATTTAACCCATCCTCCCACCCACCCACCCTCTGGTAACTATCAATTTGTTCTCTATAGTTAAAACTCTGTTTCTTGGTTTGCCCTCTCTTTTTTTTTCTCCTCTATGACCATTTGTTTTGTTTCTTAAATTACACATGAGTGAAATCATATGGTATTTGTCTTTCTCTGACTTATTTTGCTTAGCATTATACTCTCTAGCTCCACCCACATCATTGCAAATGGCAAGATTTCATTCTTTTTGACATCTGAGTAATATTCCATTGCGTAGTTATACCACATCTTCTTTATCCACTCATTGGTTGATGGACCTTTGGGCTCTTTCCATAATTTGGCTATTGTTGATAATGTTGCTCTAAACATCAAGGTGTGTGTGCCCCTTCAAACCTGTATTTTTGTATCGTTTGAGTAAACACCTAGTAGTCCAGTTGCTGGGCCATAGGGTGATTCTATTTTTAACTTTATGAGGAAACGCTCTACTGTTTTCCGGAGTGGATGTATCAGTTTGCATTCCCACCAATAACATAAGAGAATTTCCCTTTCACTGCATCCTCACCAACATCTGTTGTTTCCTGTGTTGTTGATTTTAGTCATTCTGACAAGTGTGAGGTGATATCTCATTGTAGTTTTGATTTGTATTTCCCTGATAATGAGTGATAAACATCTTTTCATGAGTCTGTATACCGTCTGTATGTCTTCTTTGGAAAAATGTCTATTCATGTGTTAAATGAATAAATTGGGTGATTTATTTTCCAGGTCTTGAACTTTAGAAGTTCTTTATACATTTTGAATACTAACCCTTTATCAGGTCATTTTCAAGTATCTTCTACCATGCCATGCCATAGGTTCCCTTTTGGTTTTGTTGATTGTTGCCTTTGCCGTGCAGAAGAGGGTTTCTTTGTTTTGTTGTCTGGTTTGTTTGGTTTTTGGTTTTTTATCAAGTCCCAATAGATTATTTTTGCTTTTGTGTCTCTTGCCTGAAGGTACAGGTCTAGTAAGAAGTTGCTCTAGCTGATGTCAGAGAGGTTACTGCCTATGTTACCCTCTAGGATTTTAATGCTTTCCTGTCTCACATTTAGGTCTTTAATCCATTTTGAAATTATGTTTGTTTATGGTGGAAGAAAGTGGTTCGGTTTCATTCATTTGCATGTTGCTGTCCAGTTTTCCCAACACCATTTGTTGGAGAGACTGCCTTTTTTCCATTGGATACCCTTTCCTGTCTTGTCAAAAATTAATTGACCATACAGGTGTGGATTCATTTCTGGCTTTGCTGTTCTTGTGCCAGTGCCAAACCGTCTTAATAACTACAGCTTTGTAATATAACTTGAAGTTTGGAATTGTGATGCCTTCAGCGCTGCTTTTCATTTTCATGGTTGCTTTGGCTATTTGGGGGTCTCTTGCGGTTCCATACAAATTTTAGGATTGTTTGTTCCAGCACTGTGAAAAATGCTGCTGGTATTTTGAAAGGGATTGCATTAAATGTGTAGACTGTTTTGGCTAGTTTGGACATTTTAACAATATTTGTTCCAGCCCATGAGCATGGAATGTCTTTCTGTGTCTTTGTGTCGTCTTCGGTTTCTTTCATTTGTGTTTTGTAGTTTTCAGAGTACACATCTCTCACCTCTTTGGTTAGGTTTATTCCCAGGTATCTTATTGTTTTGGGTGCAACTATAAATGGGATTGATTCCTTAATTTCTCTTTCTGCTGCTTCATTATTAGTGTGTAGAAATACAACAGATTTCCGTATACTGATTTTGTATCCTGTGACTTTACGAATTCATGCATCAGTTTTAGCAATGTTTTGGTGGAGTCTTTTGGGTTTTCTGTATAGAGAATCATGTACAGGGGCGCCTGGGTGGCGCAGTCGGTTAAGCGTCCGACTTCAGCCAGGTCATGATCTCGCGGTCCGTGAGTTCAAGCCCCGCGTCAGGCTCTGGGCTGATGGCTCAGAGCCTGGAGCCTGTTTCCGATTCTGTGTCTCCCTCTCTCTCTGCCCCTCCCCTGTTCGTGCTCTGTCTCTCTCTGTCCCAAAAATAAATAAACGTTGAGAATCATGTACAGGAATAAATCCCATTTGATCGTGGTGAACAATTCTTTTAATGTGCTGTTGGATTCACTTTTCTAGCATTTTATTGAGAATTTTTGTATCCATGTTCCTCAGGGATATTGGCCTGTAGTTTTCTTTCTTAATGGAATCTTTATCTGGCTTTGGTATAGGGGTAATGTTGGCCTCATAGAATGAATTTGACAGTTTTCCTTCATTTTTGATCTTTTGGAATAGTTTGAGAAGAAAAGATATTAATTATTCTTTAAATGTTTGGTAAAATTCACCTGTGAAACCATCTGGTCCTGGATTATTTTCATTGGGAGATTTTTTTTTACTGATTCAATTTATTTGCTGGTTCTTGGTGTGTTCAAGTTTTCTACTTCTTCCTGTTTCAATTTTGGTAGTTTATATGTGCCTAAGAATATAACCATTTCTTCTAGGTTGTCCAATTTGTTGGCATACAGGTTTTCATATAATTCTCTGAGAATTGTTTATATTTCTGTGGTTATGTCTCCTCTCTCGTTTGCAGTTTTATTTATTTTGGTCCTTTCTCTTTTCTTTTTCATAAGTCTGATGAGGGGTTTATGAATTTTACTAATTTTTCCAAAGAACCAACTCCTGTTTTCATTGATCTGTTCTATTGTATTTTTACTTTCTCTTTTGTTTATTTTTGCTCTAACCTTTATCATTTCCCTCCTTCTGCTGTCTTTGGATTTTGTTTATTGTTCTTTTTCTAGCTTCTTTAGGTGTAAGGTTAGGTTGTTTATTTGAGATTTTTCTTAGGCCTGTATTGCTATATACTTCCCTCTTAGGAGCACTTTTGCTGCATTTCAAAGATTTGTTCCATTGCATTTTCATTTTCGTTTGTTTTCATGGTTTTTTTTTTTTTTTTTAATTTCTCCTTGGATTTCTTGGTTAATGCATTCATTGTTTAGTCGTGTGTTATTTCACCTCTATGTTTTTGTAGTCTTTCCAAATTTTTTCTTGTAGTTGACTTCAAGTTTCATAGAGATGTGGTCAGAAAGGATGCATGGTATGATCTCTCAATCTTTTTGTACCTTTTGAGGCCTGATCTGTGACCCAGTATGTGATATATTCTGGAGAATATCCCATCATAAACTATTAACCTTCTAACCTCTCTGTGAGTTAGGTGCTATTACTATCCCCATGTTAAAAATTAGGAAACTGAGACACTGAAACTTAAGTAACTTCCCAAAGATCATGTAAGTCAGTGAGAGGTAGAGCTGAGGGTCAAATTCAGGGAGCTTAGTGTTAGCTTTGTTTCACTTGTGTAATAAATGATACATTCTCTTTGTTCAAAATAAATAAAAACAACTTAGAAATGAAACAATAAGAGTGTTTCTGTATCTCAGTCTCTAAAAGTAAACCCTGTTGAAGGTATATAGATACACATATAGACTTATACATTATGTATACAGGAGGCACTTTTATAAAAATGGGACATATTTATACAACATATATAGTTTTTCTCTTAATATCTAAAATACATGTTTCTCTGTCTTTAAAATATCTTTCTATGTATTGTTACAAATAACACAGCAATTAATATTCTTCTACATATATTTTTACTTGTGCTGAATTTCTCTGGAACAAATTCCTAGGAGTAGGATTCTTGGATTCAAGATTATGTGTTTGGGGAAATCTTGACAGATAATGATAAACTGTCTTACAAAAGGGATATTAATTTTTTAATTGCCACCTTGAATGTACCATTAAAATCAAATCATCATTTAAAATCATAATTTTGGAAAAGTCTTAGGTTTGCATGCTCCAGTGTTTTAATTCCTGTATTGACAGTTTATCTCCCTGCCTCACTCACTAAACTGTGTAATTAGTTCCAATCTTTTCATTATGATTCTCCTAAATTTCTAGATAGACAAACCAATCATTTACAGAGAAATAATCTTGTCCGTCTTTTGCCCATGAAATTTATTGTTACTCCCTTGTCTAAATTTACACTGCCAGGGCAGGGATAAATGATAGCACTCTTCATCCGACTTGAGTAGGAATGCCTATACAGTTACTCCAACGTAAATGTTTCATGGGAGTTTCTTCTAAGGTAGTCTGTGTCAACCAAAGCAAATTTATTTCTCTTCCTAACTTATTGAATGTTTATATTCACTGTAGGTATTGAATTTTATATAGATCAGTGGGAGAGTATGGCTTTTCTCTCTGTGATTTTCAAGTCATTCCCCAGGCCCCTGGCAGCCATCTTTTCTACTTTATGTTTCTTCTGCTCTCTGCAGTGATTTGAAGAGCTCCCATTTCTTTAGTAAGTTCTCCCAGCATATTGTTCTTTTTCTGTTGCTTCCTTATCACTTCTTTGACCACTTTCTTTTTCTATATCATGTATGTTTTTTTCAACTGATAAGAGAATATAGATTAGTATGTGTCTGAAATTTTCTTTTGTTTTCTGGAGTAGTTCTGTCATGCTTTCATTATCTCCAAGTTGTTTGTTATGTTTTCTTCTCCTTCTTCTCTTTCCTCCTCCCCCCCTCCTCCTCCCCACCCCGCCTTTCCTCCTCCTTCCTTATCTTTCTCTCTTCCTCCCCCCTCCCCCCACCTTCCTCCTCCTCCTCCTCATCATCGTCATCATCATCGTCGTCGTCGTCTTCTTCTTCATCATCGTCGTCATCGTTGTCGTCGTCGTCGTCTTCTTCTCTCTCTCTCTCTCTCTCTCTCTCTCTCTCTCTGTCTGTAGTATCAATGCACAGATCCCAAGCTTGTTCCTTTCTTCATGTTACTCTTCTTGGAACGTAGACAGTTTATCGTGTCCTCTGTCAAGAACAGAGTAGGGATGGTTTGGGGAAGCAATTGTGTGCCAGTAGCTTTAATTTGGACATCTTGTTTTTAAATACTTTCTCATCCAGTCCGTGAAGACTTCTGCCCTAGAGGCAACATCATTCCTAGGTTTCTAGCATTCTCCAACTTGGGGTTAACAAGAGGTTAGAATGGCCTCTTGTGTCACAAATCCTGCAGTGACTCAGTGTTGCCTTCTTTCCGCACAGCTGAGTTGGTTAGTACATGCGAAGCTGATCACTGCTCTTCTCTCCCACTTACTGGCTTGCACTTTTAGGCATCTTTCCTAGGAAAGACGTGTAGTTCAGTGTAAGTATAGATGGCAAGTCCATGCATTTTCTCCTCCGTCCCTCTGCCTCCTCTACTCTGCAGTGAGGTCCCCATAGCTAGGTTTTCACTTGTGGCCTCTCCATAAGAAAATCACCGTTCATTTAGAGAATCTTTCAGGCTCCTTTCACTGACTTCAGAAAAAAAAAAAAAAAAAAAAAAACAAAAAAAAAAAACCACAACGTAGATCTATCCAGCTAGTTTTAGCATGAGGTATTACTTTGATTCCACATTTCCACATTTACCTGGGAAACATTTGAAGCTTGCCTTTTGAATCTGAAACAAAAGTTGGGTATTAACGGTATGTAGCATCTGTTCAGCAATTCAGCTTCTTAGGGGAAAGGCACGTGTCCTCGGCTGTGCATATCCAGAGTCACCAATTTTGGATACTCCATTTTCTCTTTGAATGTGTTGAATCCCTTCCTTTAAGGGTCAGCTCTGCTAGATTGGATACTGTTTATAATCCCGGTCAGGGGAACTCCTCAAATTTGAGGGTTAGCAGGCCATTTTGTTAGGAACTGGATTAGAATGACAGCTGATAGTTCTTTGTTAGACAGATTCACAACTATTTCCTATATATTTTTCTGCGCAGTTGTGTTCTGAAGTTAACACACTGAACAACCCCTCTCTGGCCTCACCTTTTCTGGGAAGATGAGATCCAGAAAAACTTATTACCCAGTGCATGGTGGCAGCCCATTTCTCTGGTCCTGACAGTACTTCTGATTGATGCTGAAGCAATAGAGACTTGGTACCTTTCCCATAGCCACTAACCCCATGGTAGCCTTTCCTGATGTTTTAAATTTCCAGAATAAAGTGAAATCCATACCTATTTTAGAATGAGGCAAACTGATTATTTACAAAGGAATAGGAATTAAACACAAATCAGGCTTCTTATCCATGACACCAAATGCTATAAGATAATGGAGAAAAGCCTAGAAAGTTATAAGAGTGAAGGACTGTGAACTTTCACAATCAAGGGTTAAGGTGAAATAAAGATACAAAACATAAAAACATTTTCTGTTACACACGGATTCAAAAAGTATACTACCCATGAACTTTATGGGTGTATCCATATGCTTTATGAGCATATCACTTGAAGATACTTGGATAAAACACAAAATTATATAGGAAAAACGATGAGAAAGGAGCTTTCTGATGAAAATGATATGTAAGCCATGTGTACATTTGTTCCTCACCATCTTCAGCCTCCATTAAATGATGGTGTAAAAATTTGGATAAAAAAATAATAAAAAATTTAAAAATCTATGTATATGTATACATACATAATATAGTATCACACACACACACACACACACACACACACCCACACACACCATAAACCCACAAGAATAAAGAAAATGGGATAGGGAACATAGGACATGGGACTTAGTGCTTACCAATGGTAGGACTGAATGCTAGAAAGCAATGGCTTCCGTATAGTGGGGCAAGTTATTTTCCATCTAGAATTATGTACTCAGAATTGATCAGTCATATGTCAAGTAAAATGAAGACATCTGCTGATAAACAAGGATTTAATAAAATTTGCCTCCAAACGTTCTTTCTTAGAAACTGCTAGAGAATGGGTTAATATAAAATGAAGCAGAGGTCAAGAGAAAAGAAAGAGTAAATCCAACATAGTAGAGTAGGAAAAATGTTGTAAAAGGACGCTGTGAAGTGGGCTCTGGGGGCAGAAGCATGGAGAACTCTGTGGTACTTGGTTGAGGGCTCCAGTGGCGAGGAAAAGGTGATCTGAATGGCATTTAGAAAAAAACAAGAATGTGCTTTTGAATTGGGGTAATATTTTTCCTTTTGCCATTCAAGAATGTTTTCCTGGTAGAGTGCCTGGGTGGCTCGGTCGGTCAAGCGTCCAACTCTCAGACTTGGGGCTCAGGTCATGAGCTCACAGTTCGTGGGTTCAAGTCCCGTATCAAGCTCCATGCTGGCAATGTGGAGTGCTTGAGATTCTCTTTCTCTTGATCTCTGTGCCTCTCCCCCCTTGCTCTCTCTGCCTCTCTCTCAAAATAAATAAATGAGCCTAAAAAAAAAAAAAAGAGGGCGCCTGAGTGACTCAGTCAGTTAGGTGTCGACTTTGGCTCAGGTCCCGATCTCATGGTCCATGGGTTCAAGACCTGCATCAGGCTCTGTGATGACAGCACAGTGCGCCTTCCCCACTCATGTTCTGTCTCTCTCTGTCTCTCAAAAATAAATAAACATTGAAAAAAATTTTTTTAAAAAGAGTGTTTTCCTGGCCCCTAGGAGTTAACTATCTTCTACATGTGGTTAGGATTTTTTAGAGAAAGACAGCAGAGACATTGACTAAAGCAGTACTCAGTGTAAGGCATGCAAAATAGGATTATGAGGCAAGAAAATAAGCTTGTGAACCCAGCTTCTCCTTTGAGGCAGAGTCCTTCATTCCTGTACCATTCGCTCTCACGTTACCAAGTGCCAGACTTATCCACCGCCATCTGGAGGTTTCTGTAAAACAGGACTGTAGGGGGAGAGAGATGGTGTGGAGGAGTGCACAGGACAACTGAGTGGTGAGGACACGACAGATGTAGCAACATCATGGGCAGAGAACTCTGGACGAGAGCATCCCCTGGGCTGCCCCCACACCAACGCGGGACATGGCCACACTGATTTGGCAGGACAGCCTGTCAGGCAGGGATAAAACTGGGAGTGTTTATCTGAAAATCTAAGGGCTCCTATAAGGAAATTATTAAATGTGCTAGATCTAATTTAGGTGTAAATGAAAATGGACATTTTATTAATTTCCTCCCAGTACCCAGTGAGTGGGGATCCAGAAAGGTGGACTGCTTGCATATAGCCAAAATAATGAAATTATTATTCCCCATATCTGAGTTACGAGATTAAAGTATTGCAATCTGCTTCTTGATGCTCACAGATCCTATAGTTTCCAAGATGGGCTCCCACATTAAAAAAATAAAAAAATTCTCTTTTTCCATTTCTGTTAATTTTATTTTTTCTTCCCCTGCCTTCAACCACATACAACACGATAAAAGAGAGGGAATCGGGGCAATTGTACATTGAGTGAGAGAAAGGAAATCTAAATTCTCCAAAGAGATTTGGTCAGTCTTTAGGAAACGTATAGGAAAGCTCAACACCGATAAACATTCCACACGCAGCTCTCTTTTCAGTCAGGAGGCAGTATTTCCACTGAGGATTCAGGCTCCAAAACAAAAGACAATACTTTCCCTAAAATCTGGTAAAACAGAGTTCAAGTGTAGCACAATAAGCAGTGATCTCATTATGTATATTGCACATGTGTAGAAAAGCACCAGATATTTCCATCTGTCCATCTTTATCTGCAGAAAATTGATTTCACAACTCTTCCGGATGTTTAAATGCCATGTCCTGTATAAATATGTTTGCCAATCACCCCTAAGCCTGAAAAAATGTGTCTTTCCAAACAATAGGGCAATGTGGAGTCAGAAAGTCCTAGAGACTAAACCCGTGGTTTATTTATTCTTCAAATAGGCGAGGGACTCCAAGCTCCGGGCACCTGGCTCTGTGCTCAGTATATACTCAAGAGTAAAAGCACACTGTCCCTGCCGTCAGGAGCTTCAGATCTGGGCAGGGACAGAGGAGGACCAGAGCGCCGAGAGGAGGCGCAGGGGTATAAAAGGACAATCAGGCAATCGTTAAAAAATGGAGTTAAATGCCTTCGGCCATCCTGGTTAGGGAATGAGGTGTTCAGATTCATTAAATCATCTGGTGATTCCAAATGAATAACCAAGTTTTCAGAGTCAGTGTTTAAAACGGACAAAGCTGCGGCACAAGAGTCTTTACTGAGTTTCTTTCCAGGAGTCGTTGTCATTCTGAACACCCAGCCCTGGCAAGACCACGCGGCCGCTTTCCTCTCTCGATGCTACGTTCCTCAGGATCTCTCTGCTCTTGGCTCTCCAGAAGGTCTCTCTTCCCTTTCCCGTGCCTCACGTGGGGCCTCCCGGGCTTGGCTTTTCCCTCGCGCGTCCTTCTCTCAGTCCAGGCTCCTTCCAGGAGCCCGAGCTGATCAGTGCTTGGACGGCTGCCAAATCCACATCTTCGCTTGACCTGTCACCTTCATTCGGTTTCCTGCCTCCACGCCCATCCTGGCTGCTTGTCTGCACAAGCAATCTATACACCCTTATCCCACGGTCACTTGCAACGCGGCTCTTCCAAAAGTGAGCTCACCCTCTTCACATCCCACACTGGCTTCCTTTCCAACTGTCTGCACTCCTAACACCTCCAGCATTCTGGTTGTGAATATGGAACCCTTCCAGCCATCCTCCCGGGTCCCCATTCCCTGGGGCCTGGGAGGAACTCTATGTGTCCACTTTCACGTACAGCTAGGTTGGATCCCACACACGTCACAATTCCCTTTCAGTTTGTTTGTTTCCACAACACTAAAAACAGAGCAGTGACAGATGGCTGCCGTGCGGGCGATAGGCTCCAAAAAGATAACGTATATAAAAGCATTTTGGAAAGTAGAAAGTTGCGCAGGAATAAGATGTCAGGCGGTGGCTCATAAACATTAAAATATTTTTTGCATGGGAGGCTGGTGTCATATACAAGTATGATAAATAGGATACATGGGCTTAAAATATAGAGTTTGTCATGCCGAACGACAAATCAAACTTGTGCAGCTCAGGACCCCATAAAACGTGGATAGTATTTTATTTTTGAAATAGTGAAATGTAGGTTTAAGAGAAAATCGTATCTCTTAGAAACCTTCGAGAAAGACATACATATATAGATGTACGTATTTTGCTATATATCACATTTATGTATGACCGTAAAAGTATAGATCCACGTACCCTATGCCTTCTCTTTGCCTACCCCCAGCTGTAGTGTGGCTTTATAAACCATGGACTACAGCTGTCCCAGGGCTAAATCACTGGGCGCATGCCCTACAACCTAGTGGAGAGATCCAGAAACCATGAATGAAACCCATGAATCAGTGAAGGACCGGGGGCGGGTCTAGGTCATGGGTACTACCTCTCTAACCTCTCTGGTACAACACCACTATGTGAAAGTACTCGGGTCTTTGCCACCTTCCCATTAGCCCATCCATTCTGGGTCCTGTCACTCCTGCCATCACCACACCCACCACATGCTTTCGAAAACACGGGACCTTGAGTACTTACCACAAACCAGATGTTTTGGGTGAGAGGTGAGAACCCCAGCTGGCTCTGGGTAGAATTTCATCTGACCTGTGGGGCAAAGTAGCAAGAAGTTGCAAAAACTTCCCACTTCACATTATGCTCTTGCACGAATGCGAGAGGCCCCCAAAAGTGTGTCCTTTTCCCTTTGTCTTCTTTCACTCTGCTGCTGTTTCTAGGGAGTTGTTTTTCATCATGCCAGACCCCTGCCTGTAGGTTTCTGCATGTTCGTGTCTCCATGGCTTTTATTACATGGCTTTTATTACATGCCGAATTCTCAATGGGGGATGGTCTAGAAGGGGGATAGGTTATGACTTTTTGCATGGGTATTTCTCATCTCCTGTTTTTATCAGAAAGTTATTAAGTGCTCTGATTTTTTTTTTTTTTTTTTTTTTTTAACTTGGTGGCTCCAGGCCTGCGTGTCTCAGAGTCTCCTTGCCTCCAGGCTTCCTGGGCCGGGTGCCCACACCCTTGCCCACCCACCCCCACTCACACCCTCCATATGCACCTCAATTCACAGCAGTGTGATTTCTGTCCCTAACACCCTGCTGAATCTGCTCTGTCATTTTCAGGCTTTAACCTGCCAGATCCAGGGGGCACCTGGGTGGCTCAGTCGGTTAAGCGTCCGATTTCAGCTCAGGTCATGATCTCACAGTTTGCGGGTTCGAGCCCCACATCGGGCTCTGTGCTGACAGCTCAGAGCCTGGAGCCTGCTTTGGATTCTGTGCCTCCCTCTCTGCCCCTCCCCTGCTCGCACTCTGTCCGTCTATCTCTCTGTCTGTCTCTCAAAATAAACAAACATTAAAAAAAAATACTTTTGGGGCACCTGGGTGGCTCAGTCAGTTAAGCGTCCGACTTCAGCTCAGGTCATGATCTTGCGGTCTGTGAGTTCGAGCCCCGCGTCAGGCTCTGGGCAGATGGCTCAGAGCCTGGAGCCTGCTTCCGATTCTGTGTCTCCCTCTCTCTCTGCCCCTCCCCTGTTCATGCTCTGTCTCTGTCTCAAAAATAAATAAACGTTAAAAAAAAAAAATTTAAAAAAAATACTTTTAAGCTGCCAGATCCAGGAGCCCCTTTGTAGCCTACATTTCCCTTATTCTCTATGGATCTCATTCTTGAAACTCTCTCTTACAGGACTCCTTCACGGGTCCCCTTTCTTCTCCTCCAACTGAATTTCTCAGATTTTGTTCTTAGATACTTTTTCTTCTCATTCTTCATTGTCTGCTTGAGCTAATCCACCAGTTCACTCAAATTCAACTAAAACTAGGGACACCTGGGTGGTTCATTCGGTGGGGTGTCTGACTTCAGCTCAGGTCATGATCTCGTGGTCCATGGGTTTGAGCCCTGCTTCGGGCTCTTGTGCTGGCAGCTCAGAGCCTGGAACCTGCTTCAGATTCCGTGTCTCCTTCTCTCTCTGCCCATTCCCTGCTCACACTCTCTCTCTCTCTCTCTCTCAAAAATAAACAAACATTAAAAAAAATTTAATTCAGCTAAAACCAGCACTGTAGACGCCAGAATCCTGATTTCCATTGCTAACTTTGACCTAACTCGTGAGCTTAGCCCAATTGCCAGAGAGCATCCAGACTTCTCACCATCTCAGATGCTCACTGCTGACATGGAAATTCTTTCCCGTGTTGTACAGGTTCTTCCCGGTGTATGATTTTTCTTTAAGTTTATTTTGATTTATTTTGAGGCAGAGAGAACAAGCAAGAGAGGGGCAGAGAGAGAGGGCAAGAGAGAGAATCCCAAGCAGGCTCCATGCTGTCAGCAAAGAAGCCCAACAAGGGCCTCCATCCCACGAACTGTGAGAACATGACCTGAGCCAAAATCCAGAGCTGGAGGCTTAACCAATCGACTGAGCCACCCAGGCACTCCCTGTGTATGATTTTTAAAACTTCACTTTGGCTGCCTGACTTATGGATAGATGCCAAACATCCTAATCTGACTGCTGGTGGGAGGTGCGGTGTTTTGACTTTGTCTCTTTATCATTAAAGGATCTTTGGAATCAGTTTTCAAGAGGTGACCTACGTGACCCGAACTCTATTAGATCCTTATCTCTAAATGACAGCAGAGGACAAGATAAACTCAAAGGACAGGTCTTAAAAGCAAACAACGAGAAACCCTCATTTTTATTTTGCAGACAAAGGTTACAAGCTTGCTTTAAATACTATTGAAGCTCAAACCTTGAGAAATGCACAAGGCAGAAAGGAAAGTGAGATCTGTGTGACCAGAAAACTGTGAAAATTGCTTTCACTTGGGGATTATGGGCACAATGTCATTAACAGGAGTGCAAATGGCTTCCCTACTCTTTAGTATATATGTCATACTAGCTATTAAGAAAATCTTGTTCTGCTGAAGCTACGTTTTGAATATACCTGAAGGACTATAATATAATTATTAATAATACTAACAACAATGAACATTTATAGAGTGTTCATTATGTGCCAGGCTCTGTAATAACAGTTTGTCATGCTTACTCGATCCTCACAAAAAGTGTATTAGGTGGATTATTAGTCCTATTTTATATACAAGAAAACTGAAGCTCTGAGAGGTTAAGAAATCTGCTCATATTCACCAAAAACACTATAATTTCTGTTCATCAGACCAACAACAAAAAAATACTTCGAAAATCTATGAACATTTTTTATTTGTTAATATTTATGCTTAGTTTTGTTTTTCTTTTAATTTTCTTAATGTTTTTATTTATATTTGAGAGAGAGAGAGAGACAGAGTGCAAGTGGGGGAGGGGCACAGAGCGAGAGGAAGACACAGAATCTGAAGCAGGCTCCAGGCTCCGAGCCATCAGCACAGAGTCCGATGTGGGGCTCGAACTTACGAACTGTGAGATCATGATCTGAGCTGAAGTCGGACACTTAATCAACTGAGCCACCCAGGTGCCCCTATACTCTTTTTTTTTTTTTCACCAAATCATATAGTTGCGCGTATATTTGTGGAAGTGGAAAAGGAAGAAAAAGATCTATTAAATTCCATTTACTTTGAACAAACTAATCAATAGAAAATGTTCTGTGTATACATGATAAGGATAATTTAAAATGATTACATTTTAATGTTCAATTTAGTTTTCAAAGTAGGATTTTAAAAATCTCAAAATAGATTGATGATTTTAATTAAATCATATCATATAATTTTAATTAGGTCCTAGAAAACTGGGTTATTAGGTACTCGAGAGTCATTATTCACTGAACTATATGTTAAATAACACCATGACCATGTCAATTACAAACAAAAGATACCTAAATATGACTACGTGTATGAACATATTTTATAAAGTAAGACTATTTTACTTATTTTTTATTGTGAAATATATCATGTATACATAAAAGAGGGCATAACGTATTTATGTAGGAACTAAAGAATAACTCATTCAGTTGACAAATATATAGGAGAAGCTTTTTATAAACTTCCAGATTCAGCCCCGGAATGTACAGAGCTTGGAAGTTGTCACTCACAAAACTTGCAGCAAGATAAAGCTGTTTTAGAAAGAGTATCAGTGACTTTTCTTGGACCCATCAGAGAAATTGTTTGCAGGGCAAACAGTCACCCTGAAATCTGGAGTACAGCTAAATCCAGACACTTGCAGTCACCATTTGCTTACCTGGCCCAAAAGTCCCAAGAGCCATAAGAACACGTCAATGATAATTTCGATGAACTACTGAAGGCTGATTGTGGACTAGCGTGAGAGTGAAGAAGCCGTGGGAACTGCCATCTTAGGGGAGCCCCCAAACTTTTGCGGGCTTTACCTACAGTCACCCCAGCAGTCTTATGGCAAAGATCTGAGAAAGGTTCCCCAGTGGCTCCAGCAGCAGGGGAGGGGTAATAATTGTGACATATACCCAGAGCCTTTCCCATAGCCTCTCCAGGGAAAAATACATCGACAGAACTTGATAAAAGCTGGAGGAAGAGTTAGCCTTCCTGTCTCACCTAAGGGAAAAAGGAATGTACACAGTCAATAGGGGTCAGAAACAGATTGGGAATGCCATAATGGGGAAAGGAAGATGATGCGAGGGAAAAATAAAACACTATTCCGCTGGAAAAATAACTGTGAAGGTCACAGCTCTATGACACAACCTCACTTAAAAGGCTTAGATTCAATTGGTGAACTTCATACTGTGGTCTTTCTCCAGTACCTATGCAACCACACCAACAAGCTTCCATATAATAAGAGCTGCAAGACGTCGACTTTCTCTGAGTAGAAGTACTCAGAGAAGACCAAAGGTAAGGGGGAGAGAAAACAAGGGTACTAGAGAAATTCAATGCCTCTAAGACCTTAATTAAGTATAGCAATCATTTAACAAAGCCCAACTCCTAGCCATATTAACATAAATGTTCATGCTATAGGTCTATTTATCCTAGTTTTTTTTTTTTTTTCCTTTTTCTTTTTTTAAAAAGAAAGAGCCTGAGTAGGGGAGAGGGACAGAGGGAGAGAGAGAGCATCTCAAGCAGACTCTGATGCGGGGCTCTATCTCATGACTCTGATGCATGATTTTTCTGTTCAGAATATATTTTTCATACATTTTAGCATGTCGTAATTATTCACTGAAAGTCAGACATGATGTATTGAGTAATGTGAAGTAAGGTAATCGAGCTCCTAGGTGGCTCAGTTGGTCAAACATCCGACTCTTGGTTTCGGCTCAAGTCATGATCTCAGAGTCATGAGATCAAGCCCCACATTGGGCTCTATGCTGAACATGGAGCCTGCTTGGGATAGTCTCTCCCTCTCTCTCTGACTCTCTCCCCCACTCACACATTCTCTCTCTCTCAAAATAAATAAACATTTTTTTAAAAAACCAATCACTTAAAAAGAAGCAACTCTAAGAGGTAAGAAATTTAATGAAAAGGGCAGACAACATACAGCCAAAGATCTCAGAAACTCCAAGCAGGAATCAGAAGGAAATATTAGAAGTCAAAAACACTATAGAAGAAATGAAAAATGTCTTTGTTGGAATTATCAGTAGACTGGATGTGGCTGAGGAAAGAATCAGTGAACTTAAATAGATGCCAGCAGAAATTTTGCAAATAGACACGAAAAGGAAAAAAAAAAATTAAAGACACAAAAATCCAAGAACTGTAGGATAATTATAAAAGGTATAATATATTCAAAATTGAAACACCAGGTAGAGAAGAAAGAGAGAAATGAGCAAAAGAAATATTTGCATGATGCTGAAAAGTTTTCACAATTAATAACAGACACCAAACTAGAGATCTGGGAAGTTCAGAGAACACCAAGCAGGATAAATACCAAAAGTTTCACCAAGGTATATCATATTTGAAGTTTCAAAACCAAAGAGAAAAACTTTAAAGAAGCAACATGAAAAAAAAAATCCATCATTGGGCAGGAACAAGAATGAGAATCAGCTCATACTTCTCTTTGGAACCTATGTATATAACGAGAGAGTGGAATGAAATATTTAAAAGGTTGAAACCAAAACCCCACCAACCTAGAATTCTAAGTCTAGTAAACTTATCCTTAAAAATGAAGGAGACATAAAGACCTTCCCAGACAAACAAAATCTAAAGCAATTTATGATTTGCACACCTGTCCTAAAAGCAATGTTAAAAGAAATTCTTCAGAAACTAGTAAAACGATATAGGTCAGAAACGTAGATCTACAGAAAGAAATTGTCAGAGAAGGATTAAATGAAAGCAAAATATTTTTCTTACATTAATTGATCTTAAGGATAACTGTTTAAAGTAAAAATAGCAATACCGTATTAAGTGACTAGAGCCTATGGATAAGTGAAATGAACAGTCAAATCCATAGGGCATGGAAGGGAGGAATTGGAAACTCTATTGTAAGGTACTTGCACTACACAAAGCAGTATAGTGTTATTTAAAGATGAATTTGAATTAGTTAAAAAATGTGTATTGTAAATCTAGGGCAACCACTGGAAGAAAAAAATTCAAAGATGTATATTTGATGTGATAAGAGAAAAGCTCAAACAGAATCATATAAAATGTTCAATTAAACCAGAGAAGGCATGGGGCGCCTGGGTGGCTCGGTCGGTTAAGCATCCGACTTCGGCTCAGGTCATGATCTCATGGTTCGAGAGTTTGAGCCCTGCGTCGGGCTCTGTGCCGACAGCTCAGAGCCTAGAGCCTGCTTCTGATTCTGTGTCTCCCTCTCTCTCTGACCCTCCCCCGTTCATGCTCTGTCTCTCTCTGTCTCAAAAATAAATAAACATTAAAAAAAAAATTAAACCAGAGAAGGCAGCAAATAAATGAAAAAGAGAAAGGGTAAAGACAACAAATAGAAAACAGTAAGAAATATGGTAGGTATTAATCCAGCTGTATAATCAATTAAAAAAAATTTTTAAATGTTCTATTTATTTTTGAGACAGAGAGAGACAGAGCATGAGCGGGGGACGGACAGAGAGAGAGAATCCGAAGCAGGCTCCAATCACCGAGCTGTCAGCACAAAGTCCGACACTGGGCTCGAACTCAACAAACCAGGAGATCAGGACCTCAGCCGAAGTCGGACGCTTAACTGAATGAGCCACCCAGGCGTCCCTGTATAATCAATTTAAACGTAAATGTCCTAACTATATCAATTAAAAGATAGATTCTCACAGTGGATATAAAAAAAGAAAAAGCCCCAACTTTAAGTTATTTACAAGAAACCCACTTTAAGTATTAAGACTCAGATAGTTAAAAGAAATCGCTTGGAGAAAGTTACATCAAATTAACACTAAATGGAAACTGGAGTGGCCATATGAATTTAAGATAGAAAGCCTTCAGAACAAGGAAAACTATCAGGGGTAAAAAGGGGCATTACATAATTATGAAAAGGGCCAGTTCTACAAGCAGACATGATCAAAATATTTTGTACTAAAGAAGGCAAAATATAACATCAGAATTTGTGGGATACTACAAAAACATTGCTTAGAGGGAAATTTATAGCATCACATGCATCATATTAGAAAAAGAAGAAAGATTTAAAAGTAGTAACGTAAGTTTCCACCTTAAGTAAAAAAGAACAATTAAAGCAAGCAGAAAAAAATAATAAAAATTAGAGCAGATGTTAATGATATTAAAAATACAAAACAGAGAAAATTAATTAAAATCAAAATCTGGTTCTTTGAAGAGACCAATAAAATTAATAAGCCTCTAGCTGGATTAGAAGGAAGGAAGGAAGGAAGGAAGGAAGGAAGGAAGGAAGGAAGGAAGGAAGGAAAGAAGGAGGGAAGGGAGGGAAGGAGAGAGGGAGAGAGGAAGGAAGGAAGGAAGGAAGGAAGGAAGGAAGGAAGGAAGGAAGGAAGGAAGGGGCAAGATACAAATTACCAGCATCAGGAATAAAAAGGGGTTAATCACTACTGATTCCCTGGACATTAGAAGAATAAAGGAATAAATACTATAAACCACTTGACGCTCAACTTTATATTGTAGATGAAATGAATCAATTTCTTGAAAAACTCAAAACTTAATGAAGAATATATAGTCTGAGTGACCAACCCAATAACTATTAAAGAAATTGAATTAATAATTAGTAACTTTACAAAATTAAAGCATCGAGCCCAGGTGGTTTCACTCATAAATTCTACAACACATTCAAGGTACAAATTATACCATCTCTCCACAATCTCTTCCAGAAAAATGGGATAAAAATAAAATCTTCCTAACTCTTACTAAGACACCAGCATTACCCTAATCTTAAACACAGAGAAAAACATTACAAGAAAGAAAAACTACTGACTGATTTTTCTCATTAGCATAGAGTCAAAAACTCTCAACACAATTTAAGCAAATCAAACCCAACAATGTATAAAAACATACATCATAACCAAGTGGGGTTTATTCCAGATATGTAAGGCTAGTTCAACATTTGAAAAGTCAGTGAATATAATCCACCATATCACAGGCTAAAGAAGAGAAGTATTATCATAGAAATTATAAACAATGTGTAAAACAGCTTCATGAAAGTAGATGGGAGGGAGAGGTGTCGACCTGAATAACTCTAGAAATGAATGGAGTCAGTAAGTGTGAAGGCAAAAGGAATGTACTCTCACTGATAAAGTGACTTTCCATGGGAGTGTGGGTGAACAATCCCTGCAGCACTCTATGTATATACTAGAACTGAATAATTAAGTAAATGGATGGTGGATGGCGGCAGCCGGGTTAAAGTACGTACACATTCTTACTTCCTTATCTAGTTGGCTGAGAGGTTCTAGAAACAATATCCCAGTAGCAACAAGCGCACCTAACGCCCGCGTCTCCGAGAACAACTGGAGATACTTGGGAAAATGGATTTGGGGGCTGGGGAAGGAAATATACAAGATGGGCCTGGAGCATCTTGCAGTGTCAAAAATAGACACTCCCCCCTTTTTTAAAAAAATAAACCAAAAACATTTATTTTGATGGGAGTAGGTCAGAAGGGCACAGGCCCCAAATGAAGAGCTCCCAATGGCCAAAGCTGTTAACAATTTGAAAATAAAGTATTAGTAAGTACTATACTTACTAAAATAAAGTGTTAGTAAGTATTATAAGCCTAAGTATAAATTAAGTATTCATGAGCCCATACTGATATAAATGGATAAATAAATAGATTAGGGAGAAGAATCCCAAATAATGTATGTAGATGCCCCACCCCCAAGAGATGGCGAGTAACTCTGCTCTCCTTACGTGTGGGCTTCCCATAGCGACTTCCTTCTGAAGGGTACAGTATGGAATAGGGAGGGAATAACTTCACAGTGGGGAAACCTAACAAACACTGTCCCAGCCAGGTGATCAAGGTTCACATCAACAGTGGTAAGTCAGATTGAGAGTATATACCCTTAATAAGCTGTGACAATGGTACTTTTCCTCTGTGGTCTTCCTCCCCACAATACATAACCCCAGTCTAATCATGGAAAAGAAAAAAATCTGACAGATGCCAATTAAGGAGCATTCTACAAAACATCTGACCAGGAAGTACCCCTCAAAACTGCCGAAGTCATCAAAAACAAAGAAGGTCTTGGGCGCCTGGGTGGCTCAGTCAGGTAAGCGTCAGACTTCAGCTCAGGTCATGATCTCATGGTTCATGGGTTCAAGTCCCACATCAGGCTCTGTGCTGACAGCTCGGAGCCTGGCTCTTGCTTCAGATTTTCTCTCTCTCTCTCTCAAAAATAAATAAACTCTAAAAAAATATTTTAAAAAAGTCTATCATATGCTAGACACTTTTCCAGGTCCTCCAGACACATTGCATAACAAACCGACTTGGTGCCTGTCCTCACAGAACTTACTGTTCTATGGGGAACCAAACAAAAAGTCACGGGAACAGAACCACTTTGGATGGTGTGATCAAGCATGACAGGGCATTTATTTTAGCTAGGATTATCAGGGAAGATTTCTTTGAGACCTGAAAGATGAGAATGAAATAGTTATGCAAAGAACAGGTGAAGAGGAGTCTCCATGTACAGGAAACAATATGAACAAAGTTCGTAATATCGGGAGAGCCTTGAGGAATTGGAAGAATGGCCAGTGTCTTCACGTTGGGCTTTTGCAGAAGCCAGTCCTGAGCAAGTATTTGATTGCAGGTCCAAGGAAGGATTTGAGTGCCAGTAGTTGGTTCATTGAGGGGAGGTGGGAGGTCCCAAGAGGCAATGGTAGGAGGGCGGGAAAGTGAAACAGGGAAGGTGTGATATCAAGCAGGTTACTTTCATGGTCAACTAGGATTCGTTTGCACTGAGGAACTCTAGGAGACAGTAGAGAACATGTGTCACGTATTCCACCTGTAGAAAGAAGCTGGGATTTTATCAACCAGTCCCAACAGCAATTGGGTGCAGTCTAGCCCTCCGGGGTGTTAACTCTGACACTGCCAGCCTGCCTTACAGTGGACCAGGCAGGGTCCAACCGCCAGCAAGAATGGGATTTCTATGCCACTCGGGGCCAGGCACAGGCAAGGATCATAGCTGGAATCACTCAGGGATGGGGTTTTGTCAGGCAGGTATGGCGGTAGTTAAATGAGACAAGGTAACTGAGCAAATGTAAAATGACATTATTCTGAGTGAATCATGGAATTGAACTTGACTAAGTTCAGGAAAGGTCCCCAATAGGGACTAATGGATAGTAGAAAAAGCAGTGGGGTCCATGGGTTGGCATCTCGATGAAACCCCAAACCTGGTAACAGGGTTCTTGAGCAAGAGAGTTTCAACAATAGAGGTGGTGGCTGTGAGATGTTTATTGCATATTTTTTGCCATTTTAATAATTTAAAATACATGATTGAAGAGTGGAAGTAAATATTGTGTCATGGTTACCTAGTCATACTGGACTGTGCCCCCCCTCAGCAGTCATAAAACACTTCCCACTTTCACAGATGAAAATTGTGCCTTTATGGCCTAGCAATTTAAATCTCTAAATGTTTACTTTGTGACTGTGCTTTTTCTTTTCTCTGAAATGCCAGCCATATTGATTCACCTGTAGGCGTGTGTGCAACAGCTTGCTTGTGTATACACACAGTATCTGGGCTAACACAGGTTACCAAAAGAGAAAGGAAAACCAGCAGACTCATGAGCCAGAGACCCAACTTTCTAGGTTCTTGAATCTTCTACCAGAGAGATACAGGTAGTCAAAATCGAGTATGGAGAATGAGAATTAGGGACTCACTAGAACTGGCGTAGTTAATGCTACCTCTTCGTGTTTATATTGAAAAGCACTTGAACTCTGTCTACCAAAGTTTTTGTTTGTTTGTTTGTTTTTTAACGTTTTATTTATTTTTGAGACAGAGAGAGACAGAGCATGAACAGGGGAGGGGCAGAGAGAGGGAGACACAGAATCTGAAACAGGCTCCAGGCTCTGAGCTGTCAGCACAGAGCCCGACGCGGGGCTCGAACTCACGGACCGCGAGATCATGACCTGAGCCGAAGTCGGCTGCTTAACCGACTGAGCCACCCAGGCGCCCCATGTCTACCAAAGTTCTAAGTCAAGAAGTTTTAGTATATCCTAGAAGCATAAATGATGGGAAAATACTTTTCCCTCCACTCAAATCCATTATATAAAATGCCAGATTTCACTTCAAAAAGACTAAGCAGGTGTCATTTACATCATTGCTCCGAAGATTTAGAGATACCAGATCACTTACTTTTTGTATTTGCAAAGAATTTTTCAATAAAAACCACTGGCATACAAAACCAAGATTTTAAAATGGCAACTCATGGGCACTTGGGCAGCTCGGTCAGTTAAGCGTCTGACTTCGGCTCAGGTCATGATCTTGCAGTTCATGGGCTGGAGCCCTACATCATGCTCTCTGCTGCCAGCACAGAACCCTCTTCAGATTCTGTCTCCTTCTCTCTCTGCCCCTCTCCCACTCTCTCTCTCTCTCTCTCTCTCTCTCTCTCAAAATAAACATTTTGAAACATTTAAAACATTAAAATTAACACGTTAAGTCATTTTAAGAACCAAAATAACAGTACTTCACAAGCCTTTACTTCTTGTTTTTCAACTTACTTGAGGGTCAGAACTCATAACAGGAGTATATTAGCATAATGATATAAAAATGGGATATCCAGGTGGGGTGACAAAGAGAAGGTATTTTCCCACCTCATCTATTCCCTCATTGATGATCAATCACAGTTAAAAATTACAGTGGATATTTTATGTAACAGTGTTGCCTTAGAAAGTTGCTACCGCTCCTTCAGTTTTGTTTGGAACTAATGGAGCGTGTAGGAAATAGACTAAGGTCAAAGTGGAAATCTTTGTTCTAATCCCAGATGAACTCCTTATTAGTTAGATGACCTTCAGCAATTCACTTGATCTTTGTGTTTTCCATCTGATGAAATAGGATTGTAGGGGTCCTACCACATCTCAGAGTTCTCTAAGATTTAACTGAGAATTCATTTCTTTTTTTTTTTTTACAAACACTCATTGATTGCCTAGGGGCACCTGGGTGGCTCAGTTGAGCATCTGACTTCAGCTCAGGTCATGATCTCACGGCTCCTGAGTTTGAGCCCTGCGTTGGGCTCTCTGCTGACGGCTCAGAGGCCAGAGCCTGCTTTGAATTGTGTTTCCCCCTCTCCCTGCCCCTCCCTGGCTCATGCTGTGTCCCTCAAAAATAAGTACACATTAAAAAATTTTTTTAAGAAAAATGTTAAAAAAAAAACCACTCGTTGAGTGCCTAGTATATGCTAGACTCAGATCCGAGGTGCATAATGAATAAAATGAATTCCTTGCTTTCATGGAGCTTACATTTCAATGGGGGAAGACAGGTGGTATGGGTGAGTAGAGTTGGAAGCAAAGTGTTCTCTTTTCCATAATGTGATCAGGGAGGTCCTGTCTGGAATTTTAATAGAGGCTTGAGTAAAGTGGGTTGTCAGGGCTTCCCTGGCTAAAAACACAGCAAGGATAAAGGCAGTGATGTTCGAAGGGCTTGGCCTGTCTCAGGAATGGCAGTCTGTGTGGCTGGAATAGAGTGAGCTGGTGGGATGTTACCTGAGGTCCAAGAGGTGGGGTTGTGAGGTGTCGATCATGTAAGGAAGGAGTCTGGCTCTCATCAGAAAGGAGATGAGAAGTCATCTCCTGGAGGGGTCTGAGCAGAAGAGGGACATAATCTGGCTACTGTGTGGAGAACAGAACAGATTACAACCAGTCCAGGGTGACAGAAGGCAGACCAGTTCAGGAGCAGTGCATTAAGGTGGACAAGGTAGGCTAGTTTAGACTACAGTGATAATGGTGTTAATGGTACCTGGTTAGAGTCTAGGTGTGTATATATATATATATATATATATATATATATATATATATATACACACATATATACACACATTTTTAATGTTTTTATTTATTTTTGAGAGAGAGAGAGCGAGCGAGACAGCAGGGGAGGGGCAGTGAGAGAGGGAGACACAGAATCCGAAGCAGGCTTTAGGCTCTAAGCTGTCAGCACACAGCCTGACATGGGGCTTGAACCCGTGAACCACAAGATCATGACCTGAGGCAAAGTCGGATGCTTCACCAGCTGAGCCACCCAGGCACCCCAGAGTGTAGGTATATTTTGAAGGAAGAGGCGACAGAATTTTCTGATGGATTGGATGTGAGGTGTGTGACAGAGGAGTGGAATAACAAAAGTTCAGGCCAGAACAAACGCATCCAAGATATTAATGACATAAGCAAGCTTGCTTTGGTGTTTAAAGAGCATTATATAAGGTGATATGAACTAGTTCATTTTGTCTCAGAGGCCAAATATTTGAGAGATTAAAATCTTATTCCATTCTACTACGACAGAAGGTATTTCATGTTTTTCACCAAATTTTAATTCTGTACAACTCCCTAGTCAGAGGTCCAGTTACAACAATGGTAGTTTTTAATCAGAAAAGGTTTTATTATAAGAAACAATGCCATCAGGTAAAAATGCAAAAAATTGTGCAATTATGGCAAAATGTTTAAAAATATCTACACATTTGCCCCCAAAGGACTACAGTACTTAACTACATACCTGAGCACTGAACATTGAATGCCATTTTAAACTGCTTCACGTCGGGAATCTGATTCCTTGCAGAGCACACCCTCTTTTCTTCATGCACCCATGAAATCAGCCTGATGCTTAAGCATCATCTTTGCAGGATAACAGAAAACAAAGATGGAAAATAAAGAATACGGTTCTTTCCTATAACACAGTTACACCAAGTCCAGTTTCCAATGTGTAAAAAATACACAGGAAAGTGCTACATACATTCTTCAAATGCAAAAACGAAGTTCAAGTGGGACTGGCATATGTTAGCCTAGATTTTAATTCTGTAGTCCCCATTGTGCCTTTTACTTTTATTCTCATCATCCTATGCAAATGTACCTTAAATATCTAAACACATACCCACACAAATTACTAATCTTAGTTTTCTAGGACCTCTTCTGAAATCATTTTAAAAGTGGCAAAATATCCCAGTTATATAATTTAAACAAATAGTTCTTCGTACAAAATTCAATATATATTCTACTCCTGTAGCAAATTCTAAGCCTTGGCTTTGATACACTATACTTAGATCACACCCCCGATATAAATTGTTATAACAAAGGATCGACTGTTGTGCAGATGAACGGAATAAACCTACTGCAGAATTGACCACAGTATATTGTACCCCTATATGTCACACAGCACGTGTAAATTGCTAACTCACTGTTCTATGTCATGTTTTCAAGTAACACATTGTTCTAAATAAATACAGAAGATTGTCAAGAAGCGGCAGGAAATCTTAAGGTATTCAACAAAGCTTCCAAAAATAAATTATATGAACATCTCTTGCAAAAGTTAGGGATTTTCGTTTTGTCCTCCCGTCTGCGATGCAACACTGTAAAGATGCTTCAAAACACTCACAGCAAAAGCCCCCAAACAGCATGAAGATAAAGGAAAACAAGAAAAACTAGAGAGAGAAAAAAACAAGTGGTTGACAAAGTTTATAAAGAGATTATAGACATACTATCAAGGCCAATAAGAAACCACATATCCAACTTCCCCAAGACTTGATTTTAAAATGTTAATTCTATAAATGCTGTCCACTTTAAATTCTGCTTCAGAAAACGTTCCTTACTTGCAGAGGTCAAGGACAAGCCGTTTGGAAAGTTTCTGAAAAACGAGGTATGTGAGGCAAAGAGGCAATGTTTCAAATTTGTTTCACAGTATCACATGACAATTTGTGCAAGAGTTTCTAATACAAACCATGCCAGTTTGTTTTCCTTAAGAGAATCAAAATATTCTACTTGAGGACAGACTCCGGGCTATCCATCTACTTTTTATCAATTATTCTAGGCATAGTAAAAAACAAGTTACTGATCCAAATATCCACCTTAGGTATGACCAATGAGTTGGTTTGTCCTTTATGTTAATAACTAACTGACTGTTAGAAATTCATCCGTTCAATATGAAAAGAGATTTAGTACCTATAATGCTATGGTTCTACTCACTCACCCTTTTCCTTCTCAGTCACCTTCAGCTAGAACAAGGTTTGCAATGTAAAAATATACATTACTATTAAGTGCAAAAATGAAAAAAAAAAAAAAAGTGAGGTTTTAATGGTCATATGTAACTTAAAAGCCATTAAATTAGACCACCGAAGGAGTTCCATGTTTCTGGAAAACAAAAATGTAAAAGCAGGTGTAAAACTTCACATTATGCTCTGTGCAGAAGAGAAATAAGTTAACTTTCACTGTACCGATAATGAAGGGACAGGTGGAGGATGGAAAAGGAGGTCAGGCAACAGAAGGGCCCGTGTTAGTGCAAACTGAGAGTAATGTTCTCACTATTCTGAGTCCAGTTAGATATCTTGCTGTCATGTAGGCAGAGAATCCTGTGAAATCACAAGAGTTCAACAGGTAAAGTACGATGCCACAAAACTAACAGGCCAATTTGAAAGGTAAGCATAGGCTCAGACAATTTAAACCTATCTAGGTATACACATGAATTCACTTACACCAGCACCAGCCACCTGTGAATTTAAGCCCTTTTCAGGATTTGTAAATAATGAGACAGTGTGAGCACACGAAAAAGTTATCAACAAAAAAACTACTAAAAACTTAGCTTAACTTAAACTTCCATGGGAAATAGGAAACTATCAGACGAAAAGCTCTAAGACGTATTTGTTTTCCTTCAGCCTACTCTAATAACATATTTAAATCTCAGTACACTTGAAAACAGTACACAAATGTGTGTGTGTGTATGTATATACATGTATATATATATACATACTAAGAATGAGGGTCTAAGTTAGTGCTTCTCTGTGTTGGAGAGGTCACAGCTAAAGTCCTAGTGATATTGCCTCAAATTTTTACCCGTATTTAAAATAAAAAGTCACATCAAATTAGTTTGGATGTCTCTGACCAATAATACCCTAACTGCTCTTAAAAGAGTGCATAGTTGTTGATTCATCTGGTATCTCAGTGACGAATTATCACAAAATTCTAGAATGAAAAGGATTACTTTTATACCAGAAAAAAAAAAATGCTGATAATTGCACTTTGTTACCTTTTGCTTAATGAAATGAAAACATCACAAGGATGAAAAGAAATCCCTCCTACACCATAATCTTTAAGAGCACCCATTGCCATATATAAACTCTCTCAGCTTCTTAAATACTGACAGCACTTCTTGTATCATTGCTTCCCCAAGCCCAAGATGCCAGTGAGCTCACTAAGGCCTGCTACTCATTAAAGTACTTTCTGAAGACACTGAGGATAGAGTTTAGCAACAGCACATTCAAAATGCCGGCCAAGGTCCCAGAGCCGATCTGGGGTCTCGTACACTTTCATCCACTGGTCAGTGACGTCGTCATATTGGTAAAGGGAATTTTTCCTGCTGGTTCTGAAGACATGTTCTTCAACGGTCACTTGGGTAGCTCGAACAAATAAATGGAGTTTATTCTGGAAAAGTACCAGTTTAAGGTACGGATTTATGGACTCATCACATGGAAAGTCCTTCTTCCGAGTCCATTTATTGAGCTCAATATCATAGGCTTCTACAGTGAACATACGTTGATGGTTTCCACAGGTTCCAGCTATGTAGTAGATAGAGTCCTTGTATACAGCTGCTAAGCCCTGGATTCTAGGCACAGTCATGGGGGTTAAAAAACCCCAGTAGTCTTTTTGAGGCTCATAGAAGAGGAAAAATTCTCCTAAAAAAACAGAAAGAAAAACAAGAATATATATATATATATATATATATATATATATATATATATATATATATATATATATTTACATGTGTCTTTTTGGTTATATGTTGAAGAGCCTAATTTTCTAAATATTTCACATTCTAAAAGATTTCTTGTATAATCTCCAGAGATACATTATATAGTATAAAATCGTTTAAAATGTCTTCATTCCATGGCAGAACCTAACACGTAATATTATAGTCAACCTGAATTGGGGAGGGGTTCGAAATAGGGAGGGAGAAGGAGTTACTTTGACTTGAAGACAGAATAAGAATTGAGAGCTTGGCTCCATTTGAGCCAAATATACCAATGAACCAAATATACCCAATGGTATATTTCAGAAAATTTATTTTAAGCCAGCTCTAAAAAAGCATAATTACTAATGGTTAGCCAGTACGATCAGAGTATGTATACAGCTTCATCATGAACAAACCACTATAAGTTTATGTGCTAATTACTTAATTAGAAGGCAGCACACGAATTGTTCAGATGTGTGTCTACAGGCCATGGATATGATTACTTTAGCACTGTCGTAATGCAAAGACAAATACTTAAGAGAAAAAAACATGGCTTTAACAGGACAGAAAACATACATTTCATGGAGCTGAATCTGGGTCACTTTTAATTCTATTTTGATGACAAAAGGGTGTGCGGAGACAGACTGCCAATATAAAAATGTCCGCATGAATTTAACTAGCAAAGATTTACAAGAGTTTGGCTAACTATAACATTTGTATAAAATCCTTGATTTAAAAATCTGGACCCTTTATGAACAGATTATAGGATACTCCAATAGCCACACATAGTACAGCATAAGCTTCTGACTATTTATGTCAACTTTATTTATATAAAGAGGCTTTGTTTAGATTAGAAATACCTACTTCTAAATTGAGCTTCCCCTTGAAAACTGAACTAGATTTACTCTTATCTACAGATTTAACGGACTACTCAGTAGTAGTGACACTATAATTTCCATTTTTCTTAGAGGAGCTTCTTAAACTACCACCTTTTGGTTGCACATCACCTACCCTCACTGACTTTTAACAGAATTTTTTTAATTTTTTTTTCTTTTTTTCATGTTTATTTATTTTTGAGACAGAGAGAGACAGAGCATGAACGGGGGAGGGTCAGAGAGAGAGGGAGACACAGAATCCGAAACAGGCTCCAGCCTCTGAGCGGTCAGCACAGAGCCCGACGCGGGGCTCGAACCCATGGACCGGGAGAGCGTGACCTGAGCCGAAGTCGGACACTTAACCGAATGAGCCACCCAGGCGTCCCTTAACAGGATTCTTAATAAAGACAATAGAAATGAAAACTTTCTGGGGCACCTGGGTG
This sequence comes from Leopardus geoffroyi, assembly GCF_018350155.1. Taxonomy (NCBI): domain Eukaryota; kingdom Metazoa; phylum Chordata; class Mammalia; order Carnivora; family Felidae; genus Leopardus; species Leopardus geoffroyi. The sequence goes on along the minus strand of NC_059331.1, from coordinate 34,380,300 downwards.
GCTCAGTCTGTAAAGCCTCTGACTTTGGCTCAGGTCATGACCTCATGATCTCCCCTCTCAGCCCAGAGCCCACTTCAGATCCTCTCTCTGCCCCACCCTTGCTCATACTCTCTCTCTCAAAAATAAATAAACATGTTTAAAAAAAGAAAAGAAAAAGAAATTAAAACTAATGTGTACTACCTCTCTCCAATTTTTTTTTTTTTTTTGAGAGAGAGAGACAGCATGAGAAGGGGAGGGCCAGAAAGAGAGGGAGAGATAGAATCCCAAGCAGGCTCCGAGCTGTCAGCAAAAGCCTGATGCAGGGCTCAAACTCATGAACCGTGAGATTGTGACCTGAGCCAAAATCAGAGTCAGATGCCTAACTACTGAGCCACCCAGACACCCCCTACAAATTTCTTATGAAAAGGAAAGATGACAAACAAAGTAAATTTTTAAAATCTAAAGTCCTCTTTAAAAGCTTAACCATGCTCTGTCTCTCTCTGTCCCAAAAATAAATAAACGTTGAAAAAAAAAAAAAATTAAAAAAAAAAAAAAAAAAAAAAGGGGGCGCCTGGGTGGCGCAGTCGGTTAAGCGTCCGACTTCAGCCAGGTCACGATCTCGTGGTCCGTGAGTTCGAGCCCCGCGTCAGGCTCTGGGCTGATGGCTCAGAGCCTGGAGCCTGTTTCCGATTCTGTGTCTCCCTCTCTCTCTGCCCCTCCCCCGTTCATGCTCTGTCTCTCTCTGTCCCAAAAATAAATAAACGTTGAAAAAAAAAAAAAAAATTAAAAAAAAAAAAAAAAAAGCTTAACCAGTGAAAGGCAATTAAGAAAACTTTTAGAGTCTCAGATTCCTCTTACATAAAACATAATCTCAGGTTAAACAATGTTCATTCCAGCCCTGAAAATTCTATTAATTCATTGTTACTTTGCTTTAGTATTTACATTAATACATAACCTTTACCTTACAACTGGGAATCTCTTAATTAATTATATCTCTACCAACTAACTGGTTAGCCAGCAAGACCAAAATATATGTACAGAAATCTTCATCATATTGGAGGATATAACCTATGCAACCATACTGGACAGATTATGTATCCATTCTTATATTCCATTATTCAGCAAGACCAATAAACCTATCCATGCCCATGTTCCTATTTAACTAAAATAAGATACTAGTTAGTTAATACTCCTTTTGGAGAATTAAAATGATATTGAAGTTTAAACAAATGGGTTCAGGCATTTTGTGTCAAATAAGGATGACAAGCAAAGAATATATTTTTTTAATGGTGTGACAGCGAAAAAAATCTTATGTATCTATACAGAATCATCCCTTTTTTCTTATTTTATTAAAGTAATAGTGTGAGGAAAACATGTATAAGCAATTAAGAAACACAGGAAGAGGAATAAAGATGTTGGTAGTATCATCATCGCATTCAACATCCAAGCGACTGAAATGTCTACGAAACCAAACACAGGGAAAACATTATTTATCACCAATTAGAACCTTTGATAAATTATCTTATTTCTACTCACTTGGTCATTCTTTCTACTACTGCTGCTACATCATCTTTACCAGAGTCCTAGCCTTCAGTAGTTCAAACAAAAAAAATGTTTAAAGCTAAGTAGATTTGATAGTCCCTCTTCATCTGTAATAGCAAACGCAAGAAAAACTGGCATCCCAAGTTTTTCACTGAAAAAGCTTAAAAACATATTTTGAAAGGTATCACACACTGCGGTGAAATTAAAATCTAAAGACTGCAATTTCAAACTCTTTATAATTCCGTTTCATGACCTTGGCAATCCTAAGGTTGATCACAAAATTCTTTGTTCTCTTTTCTCTTTCAAACTAATCCACTAAGTTCCATAAAAAGTAGTTGCTACATCTCTTGATTATGTATTATGGAAGAGTAAAAAGACATGTATCAGACTTGCTCTCTTAAAGTCTTAAAAACGGCTCTGAAATAGTTTTCCCCAGAAGGCCAAACTAATACTTATCAGATTATGTTTTGAAAAATACTTATTCTACGTGATGTCAAAACACAGTAAGAACATAAAAACTTACAGGCTCATTTAAAGATGCCTGCCTTTGTGGATTCAAAAGCTGATGGTCTTTAAACATCCTTTCTAGAATAGACTGTTCCCACCAACAGATTACGGTAAGAAAGCCAGAGGAAGTCCCCAGTGAACAAGAACAAGCACCTGTTTTAATAGAAGTAGGTTATTCTGCTACCCTCTCATGGAGAATAAACCACTCAGGCACCTACCCTGTAAGACATAGATCTTCTCTTTGTACTCCACAGCATTATGAAACTCCATGGCAACAGGCATCGCACAAACGCTGGTCCAACAATTCTCTCTGCTATCGTAGCACTCCACGGATTTTAGTGAGTTTCTCCCATCACCTTCGTAAACACGACCTCCAATCGCATACATCTTACCACAGCAATACACCAGTTTGCAGCCTATTCTCGCTCGCAGCAGGGGGGGTTTGGAGAGCCACCTGTTGGTGGAATGGTCATACATCCAGAAATCATTTTCTGCCTTATGGTCGATGGAGACCTCGCTGCTGCTCGGCCTGTACCCTCCTGCAATGTAAATGTCATTGTCTGGTGATACGAGAATCCCCACTTCTCTTAGATCATTTGGTGGTTTGCATAGTTTAAACACTCTTCCTGTGACTGTATCTAGACAAGGCACTGTTTGCTTCTTTCCTGAGTGTTTGTGGGCAGCATCAAAACATATGATCATTTCGGAGGCAGTCATTCCAAGTCTCTGTGTGCAGCCATTGGTACTGGATGGGCCCTTTTCTACACAGCTTTTGGCTATAGCCTGTGCAAACTGAGGTGGAATTTTCTCTATAAAGGCATCCTCCATCAGAGGAAAACGTATGCATTTGGCAAAAATTTCTGGAAGGTGCCCTTCTCTGTCATCCTGTTCATGTTCAAACCACCTTACGATGCTTTCATAAACATGCTCTTCTCGGTCTACGTTTAAATCATCACTGTCTAATATACTTATCAGTTGGTCTTTTGTCAGCTGGAGAAACTCTTGTTCTTTGGTGACACACAGAAACTTCTTACGAATGTATTCTTTTGATCGATCTCCGAGTTCCTGATGACCATAATGATCAGCAAAGATGAAGACTCCAATAGAATTCTGCGGGTCCAAATGACTGATCATATACTTAGCACATTGATCTTGGATGGAAGGAATCTGGAAGATGCTAGCTGCAGTGAACAAGGCTTGAACATTGGCCTCTGTCAGAACAACTCTGGAGGTGTAGGCATAGTTCAACACTAAATCCATGGATTCAGCTTCAACACCAACTATTCGAACTTCTTTTTGAGTACTTTCTGTAAGGCCGCTAGTGAACATGGATCTAGGAAGGAAAGAATGGTTAATAGTATATCTGCCCTCCATATAAAAATTATGGTGGCAAATTTTTGGAGGTATACAGTTACCACAGAGATAACCTTTGTAACAGAAAAAAATTTCCTAATGTGTTTCCTGATATTCCGAATGTGGGTAAAAGTTGATCATCTAGCATAAGGATTTAGCCTGGTTAATCTCGAAAATCCTACTCTGAGGGCCAGTCCCCTTTATGCCAACTCTGAGAAAAAGAATATACCTAAATAAAGCACACCAAAAGATGCCATGAAATATTCCAGGACACCTTACTTTCCTTGGAGTCCCTATCCAACCTTCTTATCAGTTGCCTTAGGGACTTGAGATCTTAACTCACCAGACCAGTAAGAAAATTTAAGAATGCATGGAGGGTGTCAATGTAAGACACTGGCATATATAGACTGATTAAACTTTTCATGTCTCAATGGAAATGTACAAGGCAACTTGTCCCCAAAATAGATCTTTAAAAATTTCATCTCAGAAAAACAGGATGTTCTTCAGAAGTTCATATTCTCTACCTACTCCCTTTCTTTTGAATGCTTCCTTCATCATTATAAGGAATATAAAGAACATCATTTCACTTTTCCTTCGACAGTGTGAAAACCTTTGCTTAAAGAAATATACTCAGTTTTCTCAAAGGTACCATATTTTACCCAGGTATATCTGAATATAAATAGATTATAGTAGGCTCAATATAATGTGTACTTTTTTTTTTTTAACGTTTATTTATTTTTGAGACAGAGAGAGACAGAGCATGAGCAGGGGAGGGGCAGAGAGAGAGGGAGACACAGAATCTGAAACAGGCTCCAGGCTCTGAGCTGCCAGCACAGAGCCCGACACAGGGCTCGAACTCATGGACTGTGAAATCATGACCTGAGCCGAAGTCGGACGCTTAACCGACTGAGTCACCCAGTGCCCCATGATACGTACTTCTAAAGAGAGTTTAAGAATTAATTCTTTGGAGATGACGGTTTTGAAAATCCCAAGCTTTTGCCTTTGAAAGCAGACTTTCTTATTTACCTACTTACTTACTAACTCACCTACTTATTTATTTATTTATTTATTTATTTATTTATTGTAAATATCTGCATTTGTGGGCTCTTCTTGGCCAAAATATTAAGTAGCCAAAAGTTTGACTCTGTATTTAAGTGTTATTAGTCGTGTATACACGTCATTTGCCTTTTTTTCCCCTCCTTTAAGGCTTCTTCCTGGACTGCGTTAAAATTAAATACAAAAATCAAATCAAGGTTCTTTGAAAAAGATTTTAAGAAAAGGGCTGTTTGCCCTTGGGTGCTTAACAGATGTCTATTGAAGAAATCAACCTAACATTTGTGATAAAGTTGTTGATACAGTTCTAGGCCCTTCTCATTTTACAATGCTAGGTTGTAAAAAAAATATCCTTAACTAGTTAATTTTAAGATACAATGAGAAACACTGGGTATATACCTGGGTGCAAGGACCCAGCTTGCTGCCTGGGTTCACCATCTCTGAGTCCTATTTTGGCTTCTACAATGTAAATCTTAAGTTTAAGATCAAATGGGCTTTTTTTCATGAGTGAACACTAGATGTCCCAATGTAGGAGCTGGTTTTCCAGTTCAGGTGCTGAAACACCCAGCTATACAGCTACCAATTAAAAAGAAAAATAAAGCCTTTCATTAGGCAAAGATTAACTCCCAAAGGAGAACATTACCACATACCCCTTTATCATGGGAACTCTGCTGACTTGAATAGGCTGGCCTCACACACAGGAGCAGTGTGACACCTGATGGGTTCTCTGTTCTACTAGGTTCTTTCTGGAAATGCCACATAAAGATGGAGCATTTCCTCACACAAAATCCTGAGCAGCAGAAAGTTTCTAATGATCATGCAAATTTTAATTCTGACAGGTCACTGGGATCGTGACACAACCATGCCAGATTTCAAGCTATTCTTATTTTTCCCCCAGTGATGCAAGACTTAGAAACTATTAAGTATGTCTTCCTCGATTTCACATAAGGAGCAGCACCAGTGCCAAGAAATTTCTGTACAAATAGCTCTTGCAAGAGATAAGAACCTAATCCTTAAGTTTTCTAGCCAAATACCTTCATCTGAATTCACCTCTCTTATGCTTAGAAACTTTTCCAAGCATTTCCTTAATTTCTTATAATTAAGAAAATCTACTATAGCATATTTCTTTTAAGGTGATTAGTCCAAGTCTTCAGAACTAATTTTAATTAAGTATAAAATTTAAATGATACAAGCCAGAGTATAAAATTTCAGTATAAAATATAGACATTTTCACTTTCAAGTTTGAATTTTTTTTAACTATTCAAATTTAACATACAATAGAAATTTCTGAAAGGCAACTTCAAAGTGGACCCACTCCTGTTTGTTAAAAGTCATGATAGTGGGGCGCCTGGGTGGCGCAGTCGGTTAAGCGTCCGACTTCAGCCAGGTCACGATCTCGCGGTCCGTGAGTTCGAGCCCCGCGTCAGGCTCTGGGCTGATGGCTCAGAGCCTGGAGCCTGTTTCCGATTCTGTGTCTCCCTCTCTCTCTGCCCCTCCCCCGTTCATGCTTTGTCTCTCTCTGTCCCAAAAATAAATAAACGTTGAAAAAAAAAAATTAAAAACAAAAAAAAAAGTCATGATAGTGACTAAGAAGCTTGGCTCTAGAATCAAATCCAGCCTCTGCCACTTAGTAGCTAGATGACTTAGGCAGTTCATTTAACCTCCGTGAATCTCAGTTTTTCACATTTAAAATGGAAATAACGCTGTACAGAGACAGGACTGTAAAGACGTATAAAACAATGTAGGTAAAGTAAGCTTAGCCCGAATTTGATCAGTAGTAACCGGGACATATATTTAAATCCATGGATGAACTAACCATGTCTAACGGAGAGTCCGGACAAGCACATCTCCCCAGGCAGTTTCCATTACCAGGCCCAACTTCCTACCTTCTGTGCATATCAGTTTCTTCTTTTTTCCTTCCAGCTCACTGCCTCATGATGGTTAATACTTAACAGTCCAATGACCTATCCCTAGGCAAGTCTTAATGGTTACATCATAAGCATCAGGCTATGAAGCGACTATATTTAACCCAGTATTCTGAGAAAGAGGAACCAGAAACTACGGTCTGGAACGCTACACTGAAAAGCACCCTGAAAAAGAAAAACAGCACTTTTAGACCGTAGTTGAGAAAATTAGTTCACTGTCTTTCAGACACTATTAGTGAACACTGAAAGGCTTAAAAAAATGAGCACTTGAAATCAAGGAAGTTAAACTCAAGCAGGAAACTGTCTGTATCAGTGATCTTGTCTTAAGGTAGGAAATTCTTTGTTAGATCCAGGTTTTAAAACTGTACTGCTGTAGCTTTTTGATACCAAAGAAGAATGCAATGAAAATGAAAACTTCACTTAAAAACACTTCTGGAAATCTTGGAAACGATCATGAGTCTGGAGCCTAAGATAACGCAGAAACTGTATTTCATTCATTTTATTTCATTGCTTTGACCCCTGTGGCGGTAAAACAAACCACCGAATGGTAATTTGTTTCCCAAGGAACGTGCTAGTAAGTTTTAAATTCTAAGAGTTACAGGCACCGGAGAAATATGTGTCATGGTTGGAGTTTTGGAACAAATACTAGATCAGCACTGTCCACCCAAACTTTTATCTGGGTTATACAACTGGCAGCTCCTACCTCCACGTGGCTACTGAGCACTTGAAATGTGGTTAGTTTGCCTGAGGCAATGAATTTTTTATTTTATTTAATTTAAAACAATGACGTTTATAGAGCCGCATGTGGCCTGTGGCGGCCATGCTGAGCAGCCCAATTCTAGATTTTGTAGTTATTTGCCAGAAACAAACAAAAATATATTCACTCACTTAAAAACCAACCACCTGAATTCTAGAAGAATCCATCAAGTCAAAAACAAGGGCTTAATAAAACAGGGCCTGTTACTTATTTTAAGGAAACAAACTCGCGGGTTTCATTTCATCGTCTCACCTCCTTTTTATAATCAAGTGGGCAATACTGAGGGACAAAGGGAACTCCGTGCGGACACCGACAGAAGTTTCTACCATCATCATACCTGAAGTAAGGGCTGATTGCAGCAAGAACGTTTCTATGACAGGAAAATGTTTTCCCGTGATCCACTTCCACTACAATGTCTGTCAACTGTCCTTCATCGTACATTGTTTTGAGTTGCTTAAGAATACTGCACGCATGGAAGGGGTCCATGGCATCATTGGCTGTGTCTGAAGATGGAATCCCATTCGGTGTTGGGGAAGACTTACTTAAATCTAGGAGAAAAATCGTACAACCACAAGAAGTTCCGAGCCAGTTACGGCGTTCACGCTCCCCCCGCCCCTAGAAAAATACATATTATGTGTAGAGACATACACCATCAAAAGGGACCGCGGGGTAGGATCTGGGAGAGCGAGAGAGAGAGGGCTGCGATGCAAGTTCAAGCACCAGCCTGTTCCTCCGGGAGCCCGGCGAGCCCGAAGCCCCGTGCTCGCCGAGGGACTGTGCCGGCAGAACAGTCTCGGCGTCTGCGGCGACTCCGCCGAGAGCCAGAACGTCCCAGCCGAGAGCGGAGGGCAGCAGCCTCACGAGGGAAGCTCGATGGATGGCGGCCGCCAGTGCCCCCTCAACCGCCTGATGAACGCGTCGGGGTGGCGGCGGGTACCCGGCCTCCCCATCGCTGCCCAGCCGGACCGCCCACCGCCCTCCACGCCATCCATCCTCCCTCCCCTCATCCCTCTCCACCTCCCCATCCTTCTCTCCGGCTCCTCGTCGCCACCTCCTCAGCTCGCAGTCTAAGCCTGGACCCTGGCCCACCTCCCGCCTAACACACCTCCCTAGCCACCACACGACCCACCTGCCGACGCGGCCATTTCTCTACGGGGCCCGGCTCCAGCTATTTAAAGAGGAAATGTCATTTCGCTTCTCTCGCTCCCGGGTTCCGGCTCTTCTTAGCTTCACCTGGCCAATGGGGTGGCCTATGCATCCGGCTCCGCCCCCAGCCTCCGAGTTCCATGCTCCGATTGGCCATGACGTGCGCAAGGCGCTTCGGGGAGTGTAGTTTTATTGCCCCCGCTCCCGCGTGGTCCGAGTAGGGCGGAGGCTCAGGCCGGTGATTCCTATTGGCTGGTTCTGGCGGGGGTGGAGAGCTGGGAACTCGCCAGCCTGTGTCTGTGGGGCGTGCAGAGCCTGCCGGGAGAGGTAGTCTTCTGGCTGAGGAGAGCTGTCATTCTGAGGGGCTGGGGTAAGGAAAGCTCTTGAAGTGCAAATTTCCCCCATTTTAGGCCCCTCTCCAGGCCCCGGCTCTTTTTTTTTTTTTTTTTTTTTTTTCACCTTTTTTCTTCATTCCCTAAACCTCTCGCCAGTGACTAGCTTCCGGTCTGAGAGCGGGCTCTGCCTGAGGGCTGTGAAACGAGAAAAATTTGGAAATGGACAAGAGGGCTGTTGTCCAAAAATGCGAAGGAAATCTGACACTCCACCCTGAAGTAAAATATCAGGAGGCCCCAAAGCAAGCCATCTCTGATGAGTCACCTGTGACACCCAATTGAAATAGCATCGCCTTGGCCGAGTGCTCTGGTTTCTACAGATTAATTGGTCTGGTTACAACGGCTGCTCAGGATCTTTAACTCCCACTCATGCCTTGCTTTTCTCCAACACCCAGAGAACACCTGTTCCACTTTTAAGAGGGCGTGAACAGTCTAGAGGGATTCAGGATGCTTTCCTTTTTGCTCCTGGGAAATGGAGAAGTTAAGATACTGAATGGTCTGAGATTTCCTTTGAAGAAATATTGGAGGGTGCCCTGAGCCTGAGCCAGGGATCATTACTGAAGCCCTGGCTCTTTCCTTACTAAATATGTGAACTTAGATAAGACCTTTTAAATCTGGGGCACTTAGCTATTCACCTGTACCATGTGAATTACAATTACTATTCCATCTACCCCATAGCCTACAGGCCTTTGGAAAGAAAGCAGAAATTTTACAGTTGACACGTTTTGATTTACTTGTCTTGTGTTTCTAGCGTCTAACAGGGAGCCTGGCACATGATAGATTCTTAATGTTTTAAAAAATGTAAGGCACAGGTGACCTCACATTGGAAATGCTATTTGTAGACCTTTGAAACATAAGGAAGTATCATGAGTGAATGGGAAGGAATTCTTAGGAGAGATATAGATATTCTGTGTGCATAGCTTTTCTAACACTGAAAAGATCAAAGAGTTGAGCTTCTTGATAAAGGATTTGGAACTTAAGTTGTGACTGAGAAAGAAAGAGAATGATGAAAAACAATCCAGTTCTAGCTCTGCTGAAAAATTTAGAGCTCGAAATACTATAATCTCATGCAAGTTAACAAGAATTGGCATTTCCTTGGGGCTGGGATATACAAACATTGATGTCTACACTATGTCTACACCCTGATTGTACCCTGTATACCCTGTCTGCACAGCTCTGCATGGATAAAATTGATTTAAACTTGATACTCAGAACTTTAAATTTCCATTTTATTATGATCTCAGTGCTGTTGCTTTGTGACTTATGAAAATACGGGAGGTTTTACTCACCATATTGAAAGTATTAAGGCAAAACTGGCATCAATCCTTAGGGATTTAGCAAATAAAAATAGAGGACACGCAATATTTACAACATAAGTAAAATATTTGTTACCAAAAATTCAAAATTAATTGGGTGTTCTGCATTTTATCTGGCAACCTTTTCAAATGTGTTAAAATATTGATTTCCTTTTTTTTAATGCATTATTTTTTGAAGTATCTTTATTTTTTGAGAGAGTGCACACTTGCACACAAACAGGGGAGAGGCAGAAAGGGAGAGAGAGAACCCCAAGCAGGCTCAGCACTGCACAGAACCCACACGCGGCTTGAACTCACAAATTGTGAGCTCATGACCTGAGCAGAAATGAAGAGTCAGACATTTAACCAACTCAGCCACCCAGGCGCCCCTAAAATATTAATTTTCTTATGTTTTGTTTTTGTCCTCATAAACTATCTAAGCCTTAAGAAATTTGGCCAGTTTTCTTTTTCATTTAATTCTCACCTAATTAACAAATAGACTTGGCAATACAGTTTAATTCATTCAAAGAAAGCTTTTGATTCTTTGACCCACAAAAATTTCTGAATTTCTAGGTGGCAGGATACAAAGAACAAAGGCCAATCTAAATATAAATAGGAGAAAAAGTGAACATTTACAATTGCAAGGTTGCCATTTATATGACACTGTAAATAGTCTCCATTCTACTGGGCAGATGGCATTACATAGTAAAGATTTCATCATCATTAGAAATGCATTAAAAAAAAGAAGAAGAAGAAGAAATAAGGGGATGTAAAAATTGAGCCAGTAGTCCCACATTACTCATTCTCAATGATCTTTAAGAATACAAAGGGGATTTTGTTTCAGGGTTGATACTAAACAGACAAAGTCTACAGCTTTGTTTTCAAATAGCTCTAATTTGTAATTTTATAAGAACTTACTGCCAATCTAGAAAGGCAGCCCCAAAAGTAAGCCAGTTTTGTTAATGCCTTAAGTACTATATTTTCCTGTGAAGCATTTTCTCATATATTTATAATTTAAAGTAAAATTTAGTAAGGATGGAAATTGAAAAAGCAAACCAGATACTTGAGCGACCTATATTTAGTTCAAATGAGACACTTAGAGCTTTATTATTTTAATACTTAATTATCTAGGAACCAAAAGGAAAGAAGTTTGCTATAATCATGGTTGTTTGAGAAAAAAGTCCTTACGTTAAAACTCTAGCAAAGATGAAGTATTATGAAAGCAGCAAATTTGGAAAATGAGAAAATTGCACAGTTGCCTTGTTTTGTTTCTTCTTCTTTTTTTTTAATGCTTCTACTTTAAGAGAATGACTTTCAGAAATTATCAGCTGTGCCCAGGCTATTGTTGATAATAATACCACACAACTCAAGAATGATAGCAACCCTGATGAAGAAGGTATAAACGAAAATAGGACATCACCCTGCAAATCGATTCTGCTGTTTTCCAATTTCCCTGTTCAGTACTGATTGAGGCTGTGAAATTGACCAGAGTAATATAAAATGAAAGTAAAGAGAGAATACCTGTGACTGCTACCTTTTAACAAATGACATCCTTCTGTATGTATCCTTCTCAGGCTATAACTATAGGAAAATGTGACATTTGTACTTGCTAACGACTTTTATGTTGGCTGAATTAATGCTTTATATTTGTATTTATTTTTTTAGTTTTTATATATATAGAGAGAGAGCACAAGCCAGGGAGAAGGGCAGAGGGGGAGAGAGAGAATCTTAAACAGGTTCTACGCTCAGCATGGAGTCCAACTCGGGCTTGGTCCCATGATCCTGGGATCTTGACCTGAGCCCAAATCAAGAATCATGTGCTCAGCTGACCGAACCACCTAGGTGCCCCTGAATTAATGGTATAAATGAAGCAACAAAAGCTATTGTTTGAATATAAATTTAATACTGAAAAAAGTGGGTTTTTTGTAATGTCTAAAGCCTGATACTTTCCATATGATTTTGTTTCTTTTCAGTTCAAAACTCTAAAGAGATATTAACATCAGGTTTATTGATTGTACATTACTGGCCTTTGTTGTATTTTAATGTTTTAAATTTATTTTTAAGTCATCTCTGCACCCAACATGGGACTCAAACTCATGAGCGAGATCAAAAGTTGCATGCTTTTCACACTGAGACAGCTAAGCACCCTATATTTCAATTTTAATTCCCTTGAAGTGATGTGAGGATTCAGCATGATATTAACTAGAAGACTGCCTTTTGTGAATCACTGAATTTGACCATACAGAGGGATATTAAAACACACTGATTTGTCTTTTAAGTATTTGAAATTTAGCATACATATGAAAAACAAAAGACTGTAAAACTAGTGGCAGGCACATGCAATTCTCCCAAGATATTTATTACCATTCCCCAATCTGCATTCTGGGCAGGCACCGTATAAAGTAATATTCCTGAAATCAAAAACAATGGGGGAGGGCCCTGTGGGAGGTGATTTAGGTAAAGAGGGTGGAGCTCTCATGAATGGGATTAGTGCCCTTATAAAAGAGACCCCAGAGGGTTTCCACCCTGTGAGGGCAGGTAGAGAAGACAATAATTCCACGAACAGAATAGGGACCTCGCTAGAAACAAAACCTGCCAGAGCCTTGATCTTAGATTTCCCAGACTCCAGAACTGTGAGAAATTTCTACTGCTTATAAGCCACCTAATGTATGGTATTCTGTTACAGCAGCCTAACTCGACTAAGGTGTGTGTGTGTGTGTGTGTGTGTGATATAAGGTATATATAGGAATATATATGTATATGATTTTATCCATGTACATATACATTTTATCCATTGAGATAAAACATGAAAATTCACATTTTCACATAAAACTCGACTAAAAAATGAGGACTGAGGGCAGCCCTAGTTGGAATAAAAGAAGCCTTTCGGAAAATTAATATTAAGGATTTCAGAATACAGATGAGATTTTGTCCAGCTGGTGTGAGATTTCAGCTAGGCACCAAAGGAGGATATACCACAGAGATATTCACAAAAGGGATAGAGTATGTTCTTACCCATTTGCTTTATCTTGGCTTGACACACAAGGTAAAGCATTAATTCATCCATACTTTAGTATTGATAGGGCTTAATTCAGGGCTTGAACAAGGATAAGAAATTCATGGCTATGTGTCACCAACATTATTTCACTGAATTTCATGTTTTAATTAAATAGTATAAGAACAGTGTTACAAATGAAGAGACTAATGAGTGGAGAACTTAAATAATTTGTCCATACTCAGACAGAGATCTTTGGCTCTAAAGCCAACTCTGTTTTGATTACAGTATATAAAGGTCCCTAGGAATAAGACAGAGTATTGAAAATAAGATGTTGTAGAATTTTTTTCTCCTTTAAACAGGTCTTGGTCTGTATCAAATCATAGTCAAATAGTATCTGCGAGTATTTATCAAATGGACAGTACTATTGGTGTAGGTTTGAGATACACCCAAGAAATGGAAAAAAAACTTAAAGTCACAAGGGAAATAGTCACACTGTTAAAGTAATTTGACTTTGTCAGACTGAACTGATAGATTTAAAGGTATAATAACTTAGTATTTTTTATCTTTCCACTAAATAATTAAATAAAATGCTTAAATATGTATAAATATGATTAATTATTAATATTTATTAACTTGGCTATTTTTCACCATTCTACTGCAAGGTTGAATTATTTTACAAGACTGGAGACTGAATGGAATTACCATACTGGACCCTTGAGTTACTTGATAATATTTAAGCTTAGAATCTGTGTGAGAGTCAAGGCCACAGTCAAATGTGAGACTTCAACACCCTTCCCTGCTTGAAGATGAGCTTATAATCCAAATGGAATGAATGGAACTAAACAATGATTGTTGATTTTCTCTAACCTCAGTCATGATCTGAATTTTTTTTTTCTCTGAAGCTTACAGAATCACAAAAAAGCCAAATGGGAGGGAACATCAGAGGGCAGTAGTCTTGAGCATGTAGACACAGGAAATGAAATTCGGGCAGAATCGGCATCAGAAACAGGAAAGGAGTACTTTAAACACAGCAGAGAAAACACAGAGGATAAGGAGTTAATTGTACTTTAATCCCCCAAACTAGCAATATTTATAAAGCAAATGTGTTGGTCTACCGCAGTAATTTCAGTGATATTTAATTTTTATTTCTGTTTGTTGTATCACAGGGTTTCTGAATCTCTGCATTACTGACATTTGCAGCCAGATAACTCTTTGTCATAGTGGGGTGTTCTGTGCATTATCAGATACTTAGCAACACCAACACCCCTGGCCTCTACCCACCAGATGCCAGTAACGCCTCACACAAAGATGTGTCAACCAAAAATGTCCCCAGAGATTCTCAAATGTCCCTTATGGGGAAAGTTGTCCCATGTTGAGAACCACTAAATAATTAAATTAAATGGTTAAATATGTATATATATAATCATCGCAGATAATGACAAATTAATTTTTATTATTCATGGCATATTAACCCGTTTGCAGCTTACTCATAGATAAACCTGAGCAGGAACCTGGGATGCAGCTACAGTAAAAGCCTGGTTTGTGAGCATAATTCGTTCCGGAAACATGTTTGTAATCCCAAGCACTCGTATATCGAAGCGAATTTCCCCATAAGAAATAATGGAAACTCAGATGAGTTGTTCCACAACCTGACAATATTCATATAAAAGTGGCTATAATACTGTAATGTCATACAAAATAATAAAGGAAATACACAATATAAAAAAATAAATTAACCTGCACTTACCTTTGAAAACCTTCATGGCTTGTGTGAGGAAGACGAGAGAGGTAGGTTATTGTGTAGGATAACTTTCACTATCACTTATGGAACCACTGCTCTCTCTTGGCTCAATGGAATCTTTTTCTGCATTGGGGCCATTGTATATGCTCACACAGATGTGTGATAAACTCTTAGCATATACTGTATTTAATGTAACTGGCAATAAGGCAGCCAAAGAAAAGCTCTATATCTGCTGGCAGCCTGACCTAGAATGAAGCAAAGCTTCCCTTGTATGGAAGTGAAGCTTACTCTTATATGGAAAAGCAAAGGACTGTCTATAGGTGCTTTGAAGTGACAGAAAATACACTTCCAACATTCTGAAAAATGACTGATATCTGCCAAATACTGTGGTTTGATACCGAGCATCCAAGCATGGGAGTCAAGCACCCACAATCCTGCATAGGGAAAGAGAGAGAGAGAGAAAGGGAGGGAAAGAGAGAAAGGAACCATTGGCTCAGCTATGATCATGTGACGTTCCATATCACCTACAACTTCTATTGCAAGACATGGCTCATTTATCAAGTTAAAATTTATTAGAAATGTTTGCTCATCTTGCAGAACACTTGCAGAACAAATTAGTCACGACACAAGGTTTTACTGTATTTTCCTACCTCAATACTGTGTCATAGGCTCATCATTAGTGATCTCTAGCCTTTCTAAGGGAAGAGGAATCAAACCACCCCCATAGGCGTTCTGAATGCAAATGTCTGTGATATTAAAACTAGCACGTATATGTAAGGATAAAGTATGGGATCGACTCTTGCTAATGTCCAATACAGGCAAGCAGACATTCGGCTCCTTGCAGTTACTCAGAGACCCAAACTGATGGAGCAGCCACCATTGCAAATGTTCATGGTCACTATGCCAGAAAGAAAATGTTGGTGCCAAAGGCAGGCTGCCCCAAGATGGGCCACTTTGGTATGAATGTTATTTTGAGTTAAAAGAAATCAAAACCTGGCAGATTCAGAAAAGCTCTTTACCTCCCACTCAATGGCGGTTTGTACCAGGATGAAACCTATTAACAAAGATTCCCCTTTACCTAAGAAATTTAGCTACATAACAGGGAAAGCTTTGTTTTCTGAACATCTCCTCTCATCTTCCTGCTCATGGTCTTTGTCCCCTTTGTATCTTCAAACATCTACCCCTCTCTTACCTCATATAAGCATCATGTTGCCTCACTGTCTTTGGAATTTCATGTGTGTGTGGATTCCCCATACAAACACCATCAAATTTGACTTTGTCCTGTTTATCTGCCTCACCTCAATTTGATTCTTGGTCCAACTAGAAGGACCTTGAAGGGCAGAGGAAATTCTCCCTTCCTAACAAAAGTATGTGGTAAATTGTGCACCCAGGTTTTAAAGTTTTCACCTGGAAAGACATGTATCACTTCTCTTCCCATTTCATTGGCCAGAAGAGTCATGTTGTAATGCCCGAAGTTCCGAAACCTCCCACAAAAGTCCACCAGAGTCGTAAGTCAAAGCCAAGTGGCAAGGGTCGTTTATTGCAGGTTCGAACCTGGTCCTCTGCGCACTCGTCGCCGGTGACGCAAGAGGCCTCGATCAGGGTTGGTACAGCGTTTTTATAGACAGGGACAAATAGCACAGGTGAGGTTTCAAATTATGAGGGGCCTGATTAGTCGATTTTAAAGTACGGACATTTGTTGTTTTCTGATTGGGCGTCCTTTGTCTGTCCTTTGGCGGGAAGGCTTTGTCCGTTACTTGTGGTGGGAGGGAAAAAAGGGGGAAGGGGGTAGGTGAGGAATGTGCTAAGCAAGCAGGTTTACAGAAGCGAGAAACGCCGGTTAGTTTATGTACAATCACTCATTCCATTACATATCAGACTACATTTAGGAAGGTTTACAACCCATTCTACTACACAGCAGGTTACATTCAGGAAAGGTCTCACAATGCTCATAGCAAACAGCAAGCAAAACAGACTTCTCAGCAATTGTATTTCTTATCAAAGATCCATAATAAGCAGAAAAGAGAACCTAGCTTTAAACTAAGGTAGGGCTGTCATTTGGATTGTTCCTTTCAATGTGGCCACTCTTAACTGCATCAGTATATGGGATGGGAAGTCCAATTCAACTGTTCTCAGAAGCAGCAAGGCCAGAGACCAACATCAATGACAAACATACCGTGTAAGGATTGTGCTAGACACTTTTAGTGATGCAGGAGTAAATAACACCTAGTACCCACTCTCAGTGACCTGGCAATTAGGAAGAGAATCTGTAGCATACACACATGACTTTAAAACAAACCAACAGTTGCTACAATTATTTTCCCCCAATCACATGGGAAAAAGAAACCAAAGCCAACTGTCTATTGCAGGGGTCCTCCACCAGGGTGAATTTGTCCCCCAGAGGATATTTTTGGTTTTCACATATTAAAATGTTGCAGAGGAGCCAGGGAGGTTGCTAAGTATCCTACAACTCACAGCAAAGCTCCCCACACAAAAAAGAAACTATCTGGCCCCAAATGTCTAAGGTGCTGAGGCTGAAAAACTCTGGTTTATAATTTTCAGACTTTCTCACACACACTTCTAAGTCCACTGAAATGAGTATTAGGCCTGTCAAATATCTGTAGTTGAGACCTTACTAGACAGAAGTAACCAGAAGCCCACATGTGCTCTGATGAGGGAGCTTGGGGCAAGCTGAGGGCAAAATACAGGCTGCACCCCACCCCCAACCCCCACCACCAAGGTGGAATATGTGTGATAGTCCTCAGACACTCCTGGCTACCCAAGAACAAAGGAAAGGAGTTTAAGTGCTTGCCATGGTAATGTGGGAAACTAAGGCAAATGAAAAATTAAATTCCCTTACTGCCTACAGCCCATCCACAAGTCCTTGAAACCAGCAGATTGACCTCACTCGAGGACTCAGCTGCCTCGATAATGACATTTTGCGAGGGGCAAAAGAGAACCTTAGCTTAGTTTAACATTATCCCAACCTTGATGATCCTATAAGTCAACGTCCTTTATCTCAACTGCCCCAAGATACATGCTAGCAATCATACTCCAAGCTTATGGTCCCCTGATATGCATCTGAAGGGCCTTATGACTGAGGTTTTATTAAATGGTAATAAATGGTGTTTCCCTAGCAACAGCTAGCCCCTCAGGGTCCTGGAAACCTTGCTTCCAAAGTTCTATGGAGACTTATTCTATCCCTGACCCCTTCCCAACCTGAGGGTATATAGTGAGTTGCCTGTCACGACCCCATGCAGCACTTCCTGCCCATGGATCCTGTCCCCATGCTTTAATGAAATCATCTTTTTGCACCAAAGATGTCTTCAAGAATTCTTTCTTGGCCATCAGCCCTGGACCCCACGAACTCCCCATCACCCCATAACTTAATCATGCTCTACCATCATACATTTCATGTTCAGGTATGGTACTTTTATTCAGAAGTGCACATCTGGTACATCCGTTTCGAGATCCACATGAGAGTTGACTATATTTTCCATTTTTTTCCCCAAAAAGACTTTGAAATTCAAATTTAAAGCATTGCTTTTCAAAACAGTACCACAAACGTGTATGCCAACTTAATTAGAGCAAAATTTAGTCCCAGTGAGAGGAAAAAAAAGTGGCATGAGTTAATGAGATGCTTACCATGGATAATAAGCTTTAAATCAGGTTATGGTAAGACCTCGACAGGGTCACCTTTCTCTAGGAACAGTCCACCATGATAGGAGCAGTCAAGAAACGATGGACAATAGGGTGTGACCAAGGAAAGGGGGTGTGCTAAAGCTCAGGGGTACTAATTGAGTTTGTGAGACAACTTTTTACAGACACAAATGAATGCAGAAGCAAGAGAGGCATGTGGAATGAATTCTTTATACCTAAAGACTGGGAGCTATAAGTAAACTACACTGAGGGAATTTTAACCTTCCAAAGTCAACTTGTGTTTGAATTTGGGTTTAAAGTTAGTTCCCAGACAGCGAATTTTGTTTTCTGGTCTGAGCCTCAAGCCTGAGGCTTGCAGATGACTGGTTCCAGAGGCATGATGTGGTGCTTGGCAAAAGGATATTTGTGGGCTGTTAATCTGTGAATCAAAAGGCAAACCCTGGCCCAGCAGCATGTTAATCCTGATGGCTGAGAGGAAGCCAATACAATCATTTACAAGAATGATCCCAGTTTGGGGTCTCCAAACTATGTTTGGAATGTACCAAATCAATAAATTGCTAACTTTTCCACCTGTGTTAGCTCACTGTCTCCTCAGGGGGTTGAAGCTTGTAGCACAAATCCAAATCCAAATACTTTCCTCATTACTCAGACTACAACAGGTTAAAGGAGCAGGCCTAAGCCCACTTTGGAATTCTTTTATTTACAAGTTTCCTGAAGTCACAAGGGAAATTTAATTGTTATGCAAATTCGTCATAAAAAAAAAATGGCCCCTTTCATATCTGTCCTTGGTGAATACCAACCATTTTTTCCCTTTTATTCTCTGGTTATGTTTATTAAGTAAATGTATTTGGTCAAACAGAATATAGGCTCAAGTCTTTAGGAGTGATGGGTCCATAATTCCTGCAACTTGTTCTCAAATGTTTTGGCACAAATCCTAAGTATACAAGTTTACACACACGCAGGAATAAAGCAAATTTGGCAACATGTTATCTTTTTGATAAACTGAAATGAAGAGTTTACTGGATTCATTGTACTGCTTTTGCAGGTTTAAATTTTTCAAGTAAAAAAAAGTAGAAATAAATAAACAAAACCCCCAGATGTGTAAGGTAGCAGAAAGGAAGAGCTTTTATGATGTAAACTTGAAATCTTAAAATGAGATAACATTAAAAATTGTCTTAGTTTTTTCCTTAGAGAAAATGCGGTAGAAATAATAATATTAGGATATGATGGAACACACTATTCAAATCTTTGTTAAATCATATTGATGATGCTTCTCTCCCCAGGGTGTATTTTCAACAGTGATGGTGGAGGATTCCAGATTTAGCCACACAATGTCAACTGGTTCCTTTCCTTACCAACAAGAAGGCATACTCAGGCAAAAATAAAGGTAAGCTTTTTTAGCATGATTCAGTCTGAGTTGACTTTGATTCATCAGCACTGGGCCCTAAGCTGCTTCGCTAAGTAGCTACAGATTGTACTGAGATAAAAAGTGCTTAATTAGCACTCAGTGCTTGCAAGGTCTGACAGTTTATTGTAGTGGGTTGTACCTTGAATACCTCCTTGCTGAATGATACTATGGACTGAATTGTGTCCCTCGGAATTTCTATGTTGAAGGCCTAACTCCTGTTATATAACAAAAATTCAGCTGAATAAATTTTAAATCTAATTGGCTTTAATGAATGATTCATGTCTCAGGCAGCATCCCATCTAGCAAATAGAAAGGAGCAAAAAAGAGCTACAGAAAAGGTTTTAAAAGGCAGATAGGGCATAGGACAAGGGACACATAAACAAAACAAAACAAAACAAAAAACAAAAAAGACTATTTCAGGCAAGGTCCTTTCTTTTGGGGGACAAAATCAGTCCATCAGGAGATGACCTCACTCAGGCTGACCAAGAAGTTCCAGACTGACCAGTTGAGATTATATTCCTGGAGAAGGTAGGAAGTGCAATTAGGTTAGATACTCATTTCAGTTTGCTGAGGTGGGCCTGACAAGTGATTCCATTTTGGTCCTGTTGTCTCTTTTTTTTGTAAGTAAACTCTACCCCAGTGTGAGGCTCAAACTCTTGATGTGGAGATCAAGAGTCACATGCTCTATTGACTGAGCCAGTTGGGTGCCACCCCGTTATCTCCTTTTTAATGCGCCCAGCTGTGAAGGTATTTGGAAATGGGGTCTTTGGAAGGTAGTTTTAGGTGATATCATGGGACTGCCATGATAGGGTGGAGCCCTATCTCCCCGCCATGTAGAGACACAAAGAGAAACCAAAAGAATTTCTGTTAAAGTATAAGGGATCACATAAACTTATAATTATTCAAAATAGAACATATGTTGTTAATGTGAATTAATGTTCTACAAACATCAATAATAAAGTTAAAACTAAAACTATCATACTAATTGGGGGAGTGAGGTACTTGCATAGAATATTACACATATACATGTTTGTACATTAGCTAGTACAGAAAGGTGGAAACGGCTTTATGTTTTAAATCATTTGCTACGTTACTGAGATGACCGGTGATAAATGAAATTACAATATAAACTAACATCAAACCACGGTATATTTTAACATTTTTACTCGAGAAAAACATCAGTCTGGTTACACAGAAAGAATAACATTATATGCCAATCTCCTAAGAAGACTCAATATCTTGGTGTTATTCTAAAAACTGCCATGTCTATGGCTATTTCTTGTTCTAGAGGAAAAAAGTATAATGGAAATAGCAATAAATGTCTCTCAAAACTAACAGGAAAACCTACATGATTTCTTTTTTTTTTAAGTTTATTTATTTATTTTGAGAGAGAGAGAGAGAGAGGACAGACAGAGAGAGAGGGAGATCGAGAGAGAATCTCAAGGAGGTACACACAGTCAGTGCAGAGCTCAATGTGGGGTTTGAACTCCCGAACCATGAGATCATGATGTGAACTGAAATAAGAGTTAGACAATCAATGAGCCGCCCAGGTACCCCCACTTAAATGATTTCTTAAGAAATTATCTTAATTACTATAAGAGTCTCAGCTTATGATTCCAGTAGGTTTCATGTTGTTTTAAATCACACTAAACAAGGGAAGGTATTTATAATATAGCTTCTGTTGGGGAGGAAGAATTTTACTCTTAACACTTTAAGATTCTTCTAGCTGATATTTGAGACAAATTTCTGACATGAGACAGATTAAGAGGAGAAAATCAAATTGAATTTTGTACACACAGGGAATCCACACAGACTTGAAACTCCAGATAATCACGGAAAATAACGAATACACATCATCCTGAACAAAGGAGAAAGGGGTAGGGGCCTGGGACTTCAAAGGGAAGGAATGCAATTCACAAGAAGATGAAAAAGATTAAATGTTTGGTAAACAAATGTTTGCTGAGTCACTCAGGAATAATAGGGCATAGAAAGAATGTTGGTTAAAGAGGATTTGCTGACTTCTTCCCTATCATATCTAGTTTATATTATAATGCGGTTATCCATGGCAATAGCTTTCTTCCTGGAACAGGTCCTCTATCAAAATTCTTTTAGTCAGTTGTTAGTAGGGGAGAGAAGTCAAAGTTTCTGCCTGAGTCTTTTGGGCCTTGATTGTTTTCAGCTTGGCATAATCTGCATGTCAAAGTGGCCCATCTTGGGGCAGCCTGCCCTTTGTTTCTATACTTTCAACTCAATTTCAACCTTCCTTACAACTCTGAAGATGCCTTTGAGCTTGTCCCTGCCCCAAGATGGTGAATAACGGTGTGAAATGGGTGGGTAGATTAAGGAATGAAATATGATACAACGATAAATTCGAAATGGACGAAAGACCTAAATGTGAGACAGGAAACCATCGAAATCTAGAGGAGAACATAGGCAGCAACCTTTCTGATCTCGGCTGCAGCAGCTTCTTACTAGACACATTGCCGTCGCCGAAGACAAGGGAAATGAAAGCAAATGTGAACTATTGGGACTTCATCAAGATAAAAAGCTTCTTCACAGTGAAGGAAACAATCAACAAAACTAAAAGGCAGCTTATGGAATGGGAGAAGGTATTTGCAAACGGCATATCAGATAAAGGGTTAGTATCCAAAATCTGTAAAGAACTTATCAAATTCAACACCCAAAAAAGTAACAACCCAGTTAAGAAATGGGCAGAAGTCATGAATAGACACTTTTACAAAGAAGACATCCAGATGGCCAACCGACACATGAAAAGATGCTCCACATCACTCATCATCAGGGAAATACAAATCAAAACCACACTGAGATACCACCTCACACCGTCAGAATGGCTAAAATGAACAACACAAGAAAACAAGAGTTGTTGGTGAGGATGTGGAAAAAGCGGAACACTCTTACACTGCTGGTGGGAATGCAAACTGGTGCAGCCACTCTGGAGAACAGTATGGAGGTTCCTCAGAAACTAAAATTAGAACTACCCTACAATCCAACAATTGTACTATTAGGGTATTTACCCAAAGGATACAAAAAATACAAATTTGAAGGGGTACATGCACCCAATGTCTATAGCAACATTATCAACAATAGGCAAACTACAGAGAGAGCCCAAATGTCCATCGACTGACAAAAGGATAAAAGATTTGGTACACATATACAATAGAATATTACTCAGCCTTCAAAAAAAAAAAATGAAATCTTGCCATTTGCAACAATGTGGATGGCACCAGAATGTATTATGCTAAGAGAAATTGGTCAATCACAGAAAGACAAATATCATGTGATTTCACTCGTTGAATTTAAGAAACAAAACAGCTGAACATATGACAAGGGTGGGGAGAGAATAAAGGGAAACAAACCACAAAAGACTTAACAATAGAGAACAAACTGAGGGATGATGGAGGGAGATGGGCTACATGGGTGATGGGTATTAAGAAGGGCACTTGTGATGAGTATTGGGTGTTGTATATAAGTGATGAAACACTGAATTCTACTTCTGAAACCAATATTGCACTATATGTTAACTAACACAAAGTAAAAAATAAAATGTTATATTTTTACTTGCCACACAAATTAATCAAATAGATTCAGTAGGTTAAGACATGGATTAAAGCTAGGAATAAAACACTAAATATCCTCTCCTATTTTGGCATAGTTTGTCACCAAATAATCTCCATGTTTTGTCCTTTAGAAATATATACGTTAATTATACAGATATATGATATATAATACATTTTAAATAGGGGCAACTGGGTGGGTCAGTCAGTTAAGCATCTGACTCTTGGTCTCAACTCAGGTCATGATCTTGCGGTTCATGGGTTCAAACCCCACATCAGGCTCTGGGCTGATGGCCCAGAGCCTGCTTGAGATTCTGTCTCTCCTTCTCTCTGCCTCTCATCTGCTTGTGGTCTCTCTCTCTCTCTCTCAAAATAAATAAACTTTTAAGAATAAATAAATACATTTTAAGTAAATTTGACTGGTAGGCCTTTTGGCCATATTTTGGAGTACATACTAATTAAGAATTATTTTATCTTTCTAGAAAATTCAACTTTTTCCATTACCAAGTGACAGTCCTTATTTTAATAACACCTTTCATCCTAAAGTCTATTTTTTCTGATATTAATATAGTCAAACAGTTTTTTTATTGGTGTTTACACAGTCTAACTTTTTCTCCTTTTATTTTCAACCTTACTGTATCCTTAAAGTTGGCATCTATTTTAATACAAATAGCACATATTTTATAATCAAGTCTGAAAATTTTGAAATAGGACATTTAGTTCTAGATTTAATGTAATTACTGTGTATTTAATTTAAATATTAACATTATTGTATGTGCCTCAGATTTTTTTTCCCAGCCTATGTGTTCTATTCTTTTTTTAATTGATAAAGTATTTTTTATCATTCCATTTTCTCCCTTTGTTTGGAAGTTATAAGCACTATTCCTTTTCTTTAGTAATAATCTTAGTTATTATAACACAGATAAGATACATCATTGATTTATAATGGTCTACTGTTAATCTTGTTTCCTTATTCCAGAAAAGGTAAGGTCCTTAGAAACATTTTAATTTCATTTATCTCCTTATTGATACAGATGGCACTGTGCAGGAATTTTATTTGGCATAATTTAAACCCCACATTACCATTACTGCTTTATATGGTCAAAGTTTGTTTACATTCCTACATACTTATCATATTTTGATGCTTTTTTTCCCCTTCATACAACTCTGTTTTCCCATTCTGGATTGTTTCCTCACATCTAAGACAGGAAGAAAGCTCTCACCAAAACCCATCCATATTGTCCCCTTGATCTTGGACTTACCAGGCTCCAGAACTGAGGGAAAATAAGTTTCTGTTTTTTGAGCCAGTCATGGCCTCTTATTATGGCAGCCCACGCTGACAACTGGAAACACTTTGTTGTGATAGCTGATAGGAATTGCAGAAAAGAGAGGATGCTATTAGCTATATAGTTAGTACTTTGTAAATCTGAAAGCCAGTCTGTGTAGGGTTTCCATGCGATGAATGGCTGTTTTTTAACTTAAGGTATATTAGAATAGGTAGACACATTCACGTGAATGATGACTGGCTTTTTTTTTTTTTTTTTTTTGAATGTTCTTAAGCTTATTCTCACTCCTGGCCCATGTCCATTTATATTAAATATACTAACTGCTCTTTTTGTACACCTTTGTATAGCAAACATTTAGAGAGTCTAACATTTCTGCATGTAGAACATTGCCACAATTGTATTATCATAAATTCCTGGGAGAGCTGATGTGCAAGCCAAGACCCAGAACAGAGGCGTCACTATTGTGGTACTGTCCTCTTTCTTTTGAGGCTTTCCTCTCATCTCCTCTCAGTCTGTTTTCACACAAAAGAGAGTTTAAAAAGAAGCCTTCATACTTGAATAAAAGTCTATTAAAATAGAGAGTCATACAAATGTGATACAGAGTTTAAACTTTAATTTGAATTCAAAGCATAAACCTCCTTTTCACCAGTCTTCTGGTATAAGACCAGAGCCTCACCTTGGACTGAGTCTGCTAGTTGGAATCTGCACTATTTTTCTTCCTTACACAGTATTTGTAAGGCAAAGCCTATGGTTTCCTTTTTCAATTTCCTTAAAGTAGAATAAGAACTTAAAGAGATTTGAAACAACTATATGCAGAATCATTCTAGGCTTTTATGGTCCCCTGTAATATTTTACAGTTGTTTTGGCTATACCTAATTTGACTGGATATTTTTTTTTTTTTTGACTACCCATAAGCCAAATCCAGACTATTGTGTGTTTTGTACAGTCTATAAGCTAAGCACAGTTTCTACAGTTTTAAAGGATTGGTAAAAAAAAAAAAAAAAAAAAAAAAGAATATATGGGGCACCTAGGTGGCTAGTCAATTAAGCATCCAACTTCAGCTCAGGTCATGATCTTGCAGTTTGCGAGTTTGAGCCCCGCATCAGGCTCTTTTGCTGTCAGTACAGAGCCTGCTTGGGATCCTCTGTTCTCCTCTCTCTCTGCACCCCTCACTTGTTCTAAATAAATAGGATAGGATAGGATAGGATAGGATAGGATAGGATAGGATAGGATAGCATAGAACAGCATAGAATAGCATAGCATAGCATAGCATAGCATAGAATAGAATAGAATAGAATAGGTGAACCTGAAAATGTTTACAATCTGGCCCTGTGCAAAAGAAGTTTGCCAGCCTGTTCGTTAGGACATCAGAGACCTCTTCTTGATTCTTCGCAGGTGCAGTATGAGAGAGCAAGTGGAGTTTTAAGTGCCAGACTTAGAAATGGTGTGCATGGTTTTTGCCCACCTTCTACTGGCAAAAACTCAATCACATGGATTCCCCCTAACTGCAGGGGAAGCTGGGAATTGTTTAGTTGTATATCCTGGAGAAAAGGGGTACGGTGAAGAAATATAATTTGTTTCTGTCATATGGAGGCTTTTCTGATCACTCAACTTAGAATAGAAATAAAAGGTCTCTTATTTTGATCTCATATTTCATTGGATTCTGTGCTATTTATGTGAAATAAAATCACAACAGTGCAACTGACATAAATATATTTGAAATATAAAACGGAAACTTGCTGAGTCTACAGACCAACTACTGGGATGGGGAGGACATGGGCATCTTAGAGGGGAACCTTCTAACCTGGAGGGCTCAGCAGGCCCTGCTTATCAGGCATTCTGTGTCACTGATGGTTTAGAGCAGTGCTTCTTGACCAGAGGTGATTTTGCCCTTCATGAGACATTTAGCAATGTCTGGAAACATGTTTGGCTGCCCCTACTTAGGGAGTGGTACTGGCAACTAGTAGGTGGAGGCCAGGAATGCTGTTCAATGTCCTACCATGCTCAGAACAGCCTTTCACAACAAAGAATTATCTGGCTCCAAATGTCAATAGTGCTGAGGTTGAGAAACCCTGGATTAGAGAGCATTAGTTGATCTGGCAAGTTGCTAAGTGGAGGTTTGTTAAGAGAGCCTCTATGAGATGTAACTAAGAATTAAGTTGGTCAAAATATATCGGAAGTAAATATTTGGACATTGTTAAAGTTCCTAAGGAAGGCAGTTAATTCATACCTTCCCCTCCCTCTGGATCCTAAACACACTGAGATTTGGCATAGAAAGCAGACAGGAACAGGGTACCAGCTTTCTACCTGGCCACTCCTGATCAGAGAACATAAAATGGACAGATGGCCAAAAGGGAATTCTGAATGCTTCCCCTCAAATGTGGAGAAGAGAGAGCTGTGTCTTAAAAGCTCAGGGAGTCGGAGAGAGTGAAGCCACAGAAACAGAGCAATGTTGAACTCATCAGTGTCTCTTAGCAGAAAAATACAGATCGTGGATGGCAGTTTTTGTCATCTCATTGATTTATTTCTCATGAGAAGTATTGAAAAGCTGGTAGTTTCAACCTTTCCAATTAGCTGGAATTTCTGTTTTATTGTCTGGAAAGGACGATAGAAAGAGGAAAAAGTTGGTTCTCCCTCAATTATGGTGGAGAAAGCACCTTACCTGTAGGAAGCCCACTCTTTTCCTCTGTCTTCTACCTTGACTGAATACAGGATCTTGAGCAAGTCACAACCGTCCAGACTTCAGTTTCCTCATGTGGGTAATAATCCAGATTTGTTGGCAGATTAGAATGAAGACTGGCTCAAATAATCGATAGGGATCTCGTAAAATTATAAGAGCATTACAAAGGACACACAGGTGGTTTAGAGAGCACAAAATGTATGCAATTATGAAATCTTGGCTTGTGATGTCAAGTGTATCATCTCAGTCTTCCAGATAATTAGAAATTAGGCATGGGGAGAAGCTGTTTGAATGGAAAATGTATAGGTATTTTAGGGCATGAAGTCGTCTGAGCCCCATGTCATCTTTGGCCTCAGTGATAGCTGCACCTGTGATTGAGAAGTACATTATTTTGCTGCCCCAGTTTTCTCTGCTGCCTTTGGCTCTGAGAATGTTCTGACCCAAATTTTTGTTATTTCCATCGGTTGTAATTCTCATGCTCAGAAGTTTTCTTTGAAATGGCGCCAGGATTTTTGACATTCACCTGATATATTTCTGTGATTGGTGTTTGTGGTGATGGAGGCAATACACCTACAGGATTTAGGCTCAGAGACAGGAATTTTAGTCATGATTTAGTGTCTTGCAGGCCTCATGATTGAAGGAAAATCATGGATGCTTCTGAGCCTTCACTGTGTCATCTGGAAAATGGGAAGGATAAAAGCATTAAACTCTCAAGGCTCTTGTGAAGGTTACTTGTGTGAAAATATCCGTGAAACTATGAAGCATGCACAAATGCTAGAAGTGTTACTAATTCTTCATCTACGTGTAGTCACTCTCTGGGACTTGATAAAGTCTTCTTTGCTTTGAGGAATAAGCATGCCAGTAAGAGAGTGTCTATTTACTCAATCATTAGGTGTGTAGTTAAAGAATAGCTGGGGGTCCCTTTCTACTGATTCAAACAACCAGATGTGTTTTCCTAACTAATGAAATGTGTTTCTAAGGGTTTCACCTCAGCATAACCACTTAAGGGCACAGAACAAACGCTCAATCTCACTGCTATGTGCCTTGAGAGGTAAATCAGGGCCCCTGAGGATCCTATTTGACCAGGGGCCTCTTCCTAAGCCATAGTGGCTTCTGACCACGTGATTGAATGTTACAGGAATGTCTGAGCTAATACTCTCTCTTTAAGTCTCAGCTTTGGAACCTTTTTAACCTGATTAGAAGGAATGACATGAAAACGTGTTAATCTAAAAAGCCTTCTTTTCCTGTTTCCTTATTAGACAATTGTCACAGATTAAAAACAGGACTAAGGAAAGTCAACACTGAGGTTCATCTAGAATTTCAAATGCATATTTCTAAGAAATAATTGTGACCCAACACAGTTCTCATGAGTCTCTGTTGGCTGGGCTGAAAAGCTCAAAACAACCGTCTCTGTTCACACTATTGGAGTCCTAATTGGCTGCCTGGAAATACTGATCACAGGAATCCTCAGCTGCTGCCCCTTACTTAATTTAATTAAATTCAACATCCTCTCCTTCCACCCGGGGACTTGGCAATATGTGCTTGAAGAGTTATAAAAATGTCCATTCTCTTGGAGTCAGTAATTCTACTTTGGGAATTTGTCCTAAGGGAACAAAGCAAAACATAGAAAAAGCTATGTGACCCAAAATATTTATCCCTACTTGATTTATAATATCAAATGACTGGAAAAAGCATTCAGGTCCACCTTTAGGGAAACAGATCAGTTATGTAAAGGCCAAGGGCAGGGTGCCCCAAGATGAGCCACTTTGGCAGGAACATTATTTTGAATAATTTGAATAAAACAATCAAACCCAGCAGACTTAG
Organism: Leopardus geoffroyi; assembly: GCF_018350155.1. Classification (NCBI taxonomy): domain Eukaryota; kingdom Metazoa; phylum Chordata; class Mammalia; order Carnivora; family Felidae; genus Leopardus; species Leopardus geoffroyi. Next base: position 34,351,179 of record NC_059331.1, on the reverse strand, counting down.
GAAAAGCTCTTTACCTCCCACTCAGGGAGAGAGACATAGTAACAGAGAGCTATTTAGAGAGATTCCTCTTTACTTAATAAACTTATCTGTGTAAGAGAGCAGCCTGTTTTCCAAACACCTCCTCACACCTTCTGGCTTATGGCCTTTGTGTCTTGTGTATCCTCTGACCTGTAACCCTCTCTTAGTGCATATAAGCATTATGTTGCCTCACTGTCTTTGGAATTTCCTTGTCTATGTGGATCCCCATACATCCACTATTAAATTTGATTTTCTCCTATTAATCTTTCTCATGTCAATGTGATTCTAAGTTCAGCTGGAAGGACATTGAAAGACAGAGGAAATTCTTCCTCCCCAACAGTTGTGATGTATGTTTTAAAGGGAACATTACACGATCAATGAAAATTGTAGTCATAAAGGCTACGTTAAAACATGGATATACTAATGATATAACATTGAGTGAACAGGTAGAAGTTATAGATATCAGCACACTCTGATTTATACCTATGGGAAATTATGGCTAACAAAACAAAACAAAACAAAACTAGGGGCACCTGGGTGGCTCAGTTGGTTAAGCATCCAACTTCAGCTCAGGTCATGATCTCATGGTTTGTGAATTCAAGTCCCGCATTGGGCTCTGTGCTGACAACTCAGGACCTGGAGCCTGCTTCCGATTCTGTGTCTCCCTCTCTCTTCCCCACTCCTCACTTTCTCTCTCTCTCAAAAATAAATAAACATTTTTAAAAAAATCTTCAAAACAAAGAAAAAAATATGAAGAAATTTGCCAGAATGCTATTATCTTTGTTATGTTAGGGGGGATGAGATCATGGACGGTTTTCAAAAAACATTTTTCTCTTTTGATGATGACTATATAGTTTTTATAATACATTTGTTACAGATTTACACCTTTCAATCCTGCTTCCATCCTTATTTCTGTGTCTGATGTATGATCTAGACCTACTCCAAATTTGTGGAATAAATTAGATAAGAGAAACCTCAGAATGATGAGGATTGATTAAAGAAGGCATCTGGCAGATCCTACAAATAAAAGGAAATTTCACAAATATGTGAAAGAAAAAAAAAGTGTGAAGGTACCTGGGATGTGTTAACATTATGTGATGGGCTATAATGAGGAAGGCATACTTTGTTTTATGTCTAGTTTTAGAGAAGCAAATATCTCAAGAAATGAATGCCCCGAGTAAGAATGACTGACAAGCAATGCTCTGAGCAGACTTACATGGGTTTTTAGAGCACAGAAGGTGCAGTGTGCTATGGTAGTAAGAGTCTTGCTTGGGAGCGGGGGGGTTTAGGGGCGTTGTGAGAGCTGGGTCCTTGCTCTGACTCAGACAGCCACGTACACTCCTGAATATGCCTCTGTCCATTTTTAAAATGAGGACTCTATTATCTCTAATGTCTTTTCCAGCTCTGAAATTCATTCGTTCTTTCACTCAATACATTTTGAAAAATTGTTTAATGTTTATTTATTTTTGAGAGAGAGAGAGCAGGGAAGGGGTAGAGAGACAGAGGGGACAGAGGATCTGAAGCTGGCTTTGTGCTGACAGCAAGGAGCTGGATACGGGGCTCGAACTCACCCACACTGAGATCATGACTGGAGCTGAAGTCTGACTCTTAACCGACTGAGCCCCCCCCCCAAGACTAATTTTTTTTTTTATTTTTATTTTTATTTTTTTTTAAATTTTATTTTTCAACGTTTATTTATTTTTGGGACAGAGAGAGACAGAGCATGAACGGGGGAGGGTCAGAGAGAGAGGGAGACACAGAATCGGAAACAAACTCCAGGCTCTGAGCCATCAGCCCAGAGCCCGACGCGGGGCTCGAACTCCCGGACCGCGAGATCGTGACCTGGCTGAAGTCGGACGCTTAACCGACTGCGCCACCCAGGCGCCCCTAATTTTTTAAATTAGACTGTACACCTAACCCTGAGATTAAGAGTCACATGCTCTAACAACTGACCCAGCCAGGCACCTCTCATTCCACAAAATTTTATTGAGTGCACACTGAATTCCACTAGGTATTGGTGGAGGTGAAAACAAAACAGAAAAAATGAGACAAAATCAGAATAGGATTCCTCATCCCCCCAAAAAGCGTTTGAACCCTATTTTAGGGGTGAGGAAGGAAGCAGGGCAACAGTAGGAGGCCTGTTTTGGATCTACTTTTACAAATAGGTACATGAAACACATTGAACAAATAACCATTCTCCTTAGTAAGACAGGCAAGAGGAACATTCTCATCTGTCCATTAATGCTGATACTATGTTCAGTAAATTAAAAAGCAATTACAGAAATTCAGTGTCTGCCTAAGAGAACTCATGTGCTAAGGATTCAAGCGAGATTATCAATATTAAAAATTTGGTTCATGTGACAACCTAGTTGGGAGATAAATACCCTGTATCTTGAACTTAGATCCTTTATTATATCTTGTTTGTATCCTTCCCTTGTCATCACTGTTTACTTGTTCATTTCCCAAACGGACAGAGTGTAGTTCTAACATTCTCAAATTCCCTACTCATAAGAGGGACCGAAGAATGTTAACAGTCTAGCTGAGACTTCCCACGAGGTGCCGAAACCCAAACCTTTATTTAATGTTGACATAAAACCAGACTGAGACACCCACTAGTCAAATACCATAATGTAAACTTTGCCAGTGACAGGCTCAGTGCTTTAAGTCAGTCTGTAAGTTTTAGAATTCTGACATAGTTTCCTTTTTTTTTCACTTATTACTGAGTCCTTCTGTATTCCTAGACCTTCTCTTAATAAAAACAGCTAACACATACCAGACATTTGCTGAGTGCCAGGAAGTTTGCAAAGCACCTTACATACATTATATGATTTTTAATCTTCACCAGAATGCTACAAGACAGACACCATTAAGAAGATGAGAAATGAAGAATTAGCTAAAGGTGGCAAAATGGGAGCAACGGGAAACGTACACGGTAAGGTAACCATGTATATGATTTTGAAGTTGTCACTTAAAATATAAACTTTCACTCTATGTACAACATCTGCAATCTTGACAATTATGTAGTGGATGGGGTGCTATGCTGCCGAGTCCCCCCCCCTCACCGCCTTTAGGACCTTATTCACCCACCTCCTGGCAGTGAAATGGGCTGAGAGGCCTCTCAGTGTCTCTTGGGAGAGTGCCTCATCTGAAAAGAGCTGCCCCTACTCAAGACCAGGCAACTTCCCTCCAAGAACTGGTTAAAACAGGGATCTTAAAGCCCGAACATTGGATGTCCTAAAAGAGCATCCTGTGGGGTCAACTGGTACCTTTGTTGGGACTGAACCCTTCCCTTCCCCTTTAGGTCTTGATCCTGATGTCATTCCTTCATAAAGTTCCCAAATGCTTACCTCCACTCAGAGTCTGCCTGCCAGGAACCCAACCCAACCTACCCAGAAACCCCAAATTGATCAAGAATCACATAATTTCAAAGCTTGGTCAGCACAATGATTATAAACTCTGTGATTGAATACATGAATACATGAGTGAACGAAATGGCTACAAAGAAGCCCCTGTTTCACCAATAAAGGTAGTCAAGGTAAGGAAATGAGATATTCAGCTGAGATCGGAACCCATGTCTTTCTGACCCTAGAACACCTGCCTTAAAGCCACCATGCTATATTTTCCCACTAGCTAATGTATCTTGGTTTTCTCCAAAGTCACTAATGCATAGGAACAAATGCTTTTAACTTCATTTGTTGATTTGATAGTACTTAAAACATATTTTTCTAAGGGGGATATTTAAGCATTTGAGGATGACCTTAAGCTATCTTGAACTTTGCATGGCAACTCTACCCTGGTGCTCTGCCTTACAGGAATTTGACTGGCCACCACATATGGTGGGGAACCTCAATTTTTTACCTGTATCTTGGGTTCCAGGACAGGAACAAACACATAGTACTACTAAGCTACATTTCCTGGTTGAGTGAATGAATGAATGAATGAATGAATAAGAAAAATGTCTTCAATTTAAAATTTTAATGGGAGGGACGCCCGGGTGGCTCAGTCGGTTAAGCGTCCGACTTCGGCTCAGGTCATGATCTCGTAGTTTGTGAGTTCGAGCCCCGCATCAGGCTCTGTGCTGACAGCTCAGAGCCTGGAGCCTGTTTCAGATTCTGTGTCTCCCTCTCTCTTTGCCCCTCCCCAACTTGTGCTCTCTCTCTCTCTCAAAAATAAATAAAATGTAAAAAAATTTTTTTTAAATTTTAATGGGAGGGGGAGAATACTCCTTTACATTTCACAGAAAATTATTTTGTGTGTATATTTGCCAGTCAGTATTTTAATAGACTGACTTTATGTCCCATGAAGAATCATTACTAGGGGCACAGAAAACTGATGTTCGATTTTGAACTGAGACGAATAGCAAATGTCAATTAATATTGTATTGCATAGAATCATTGATTTTAATCAACTTAATTCAATGCATATTGTGCTTATATTATGTATAGGGTAGCATGAGGAGAAAATAAATACTCAATCCTGGTAGCAAGTAAAGTATATTGTAAGAGTATGAGGACACACACAAATATATAACACAGACAACATGTGATTAATTGCTAGAGGACAAATAAAATCCTGTAAGAGCAGGGAGAAGCAAACTGATCTGAGAGAAAAGAGGGACCGAGTCTTCCTTGTGCGGGCTGCCTGGCACAGGCTTCTGCACTTCTGATCAGTTACTTCCTTACTGAAGAACTGTCACATGTTCCCTGTTTCGTATAAATAGAGCCTAAACCCCTTCACATGTCCTTCAAGACCCTTGTTTGCTGGGCTACAATCCTCTAAGTGTACAGTGATCAACTCACCCCAATTTTCCCAGAAGTTACCCAGTTTCAGTATTGAAAGTAACTGCTTCTCTGGTGAACTCATCAGCCCCAGGCAACCCAGGACAGAGAGTTCCTCTAAGTACACATTTCGTGCTTAATGAGGCCAACGTGAACTACTTTCTGGTTCCTCCAGACTTCCCCTTCTTTCTCCCTTCCAAGTTTTTCTTCTTGCCTCATTGCCTTTCCCCAGCCTTGTATTCAAATACCGCTCTTTAATTCGAGAAGCACATTTAGTGTTTCCATCACTAAGACTTGATGATGGTATTACTTATGTTGATATGATTACTGCTAATATGAACGAACCTATATTGAAACTTTTATAGCACTTTAACCAGATTTGCATGTATGACCTTCGCTTTACCCACAATTATATAGGTCCTACGATTATCCCTGTTTTACAGAAGAATACACTGAGCCTCAGTGACAATATTATAACTTCTCCAAAGTTATCCAGGGAACAAATGGCGAAGCTGAGACTGGACTCAGAGCACTGTAACACAAAACTCCATGCTTCTAATCATGATGGTGCACGTAGTCTCTTTTCCTACAGCCTTCCTAGGTGAAATTAACACCGTCTTTAATTTTTTTTTTCAATGTTTATTTATTTTTGGGACAGAGAGAGACAGAGCATGAATGGGGGAGGGGCAGAGAGAGAGGGAGACACAGAATCGGAAACAGGCTCCAGGCTCTGAGCCATCAGCCCAGAGCCCGACGCGGGGCTCGAACTCACGGACCGCGAGATCGTGACCTGGCTGAAGTCGGACGCTTAACCGACTGCGCCACCCAGGCGCCCCAACACCGTCTTTAAAATAAACACTTCTTTGGCCGCTTCACATTCTTCATTTCACTAAGAACATTGTACATCTGACTTGTTTTTGCTCCCATGGTAGGATCTCTTGATACCAGGAGCTAAGCCTTTTGGTACTTAAGTCCCCAGAGTATCAAAGAGACACAGAATATAGGTCACCTGAGAGAGTATGTGGATGAATGGAGGAGATGTTAAAACTGAGCCTTAAAGGAATTAAGTTTTAGGTGTGGGGAGTATGCCAAGGCAAATGAATAGTAATAATACTGCTAGAAGGAGCTAGCATCTGGTGAACTGTCACCCTGCACCAGACAGTATGGTGTCTCATTCTCATAGGTAACCTATGGAGGAAAGGCCTATTACTATCCTTGTTTTTCTGGTGGGGAAACTGAGGCTCAGAGAGATGAGACCAGTCGCCCAAAGTTCCGTGGCTGGTTAACAGCAGAGACAGATTTCAGTATCATGTAACTCCATACCAAGAGCTGTGAATTCTGCTCTAGACACGAGAGAGGAGAGGAATTATAGGGTACTATCAAGTCACCCGGTTTGGCAGGAACAGAGAGAAACAGAGCATAAGGAGAGTGGTAATAACAACGAGGATGATAATGATGGCTGTTCTTTGTTTTATAAACCCTTCCCATTGCTTGTCTTGTTTGAGGGTGGCAATATGGATAGCTACCGTTTACTGAGGACTTTATTTACAAAGCACTTTTCATGGACCACCCATCTCATTTAAGCCTCACAACGACCTTTAAATAGGCACTGTTATTATCTTCCTTTTGAAACAAAGTCAATGAGGCTTAGAAGGTTGGGTGGCTCCCAAGGCTCGATTCCTAGAAGAACGTCTTCTTCCAGTTTTGTAAACACCATCAAACGATGATGAGAGCCACGCATGCAAGCACACACCTGTTCCTGCGTGCCTCCCCCCTGTGGACCTTCCAATCAAGCCTTTTAGGGAGGTTTCAACCTAAACCAGTTTCAGCCGGTAGCATGCCAGGAAGCAGGCCCCGTCTCAGCACTTCCTCCCAAGATTCAGCTTTGGTAGTAATTCAGCTCCTGCTGTGTGGGCGAGAGGAGTCCCCGGCCGCCCCCTCTGCGTCTTTCTCTTATTGATGTGGGGTTGCATCGTGAAGGTGATCTGCTAGACAGGAGAACACGGCTGTCCAGGTAGGTCCCTTTAACGCGGACGTAATCCAGCCACTCCAATAAATTGTGGTGAACGTTCCAAAGAGTTCTATTTAGCTCAGAGCGGTTTTCCCCTAGAGAAGAGGCCGCTGTTGGAACTCAAGCCAGCCTAAAGGCTTCTCTTTGAAAGCTGGAAAGCAGCTCCAGCCAGAGCGGTCTGGAGAGCCTGGACGCCTGGTCGACTCTCCTCTGCCACCTAGCGCTGCTCAGCTTAAAGGTGACGCTCTTTTGAGTGTTCTGACAAGTGTCTTTTCTGCGCACTACGAATCTAGCTGTCTTTTACGAGATGTATTCTTTGTGTTACAGTAAAGGTTCCTCATCCCCAGGCGTTTTCCACCTCTTGTGAAATGTGGCCACGCCTTGATCTTTTGGAAAATGGGGTTTAATACTCCATTGCTTCGAGAAATGAAACTAAACCAAGGTGGATTTCAGGTCCACATGTGTGAATATCAGTTTCTTGGAATCCATTTCAGTTTCAGAGTCTTGCATTTGACTGTATAGTGTAGGATCCTTTTGTAGAATCTTGTCTATGGTTTATGTTGTCCGGCTTTTCAGAAGCCGGACAGTAAGTATGAGGTAGGACAATAAGTATGAGGTTGGACAAAAACGAAGTCAGGAAGTTCCAGGGCAGTTTTGGAACTAACCAATTTGAGGGGACATTTTGAGGGAAAAGATGATGTTCTGTACTTCAGAACTTCCGTGGGGGAAATAATGAGAATATAGCCGTTGTTCCTGTTTATAGGTACAGAGGAGCCCCTGACTTCCCATTTTCACCCTACTGGAGTCTTGATATTCTGCGGGAGCGCGTGTGTGGGTGTGTGTCATTCAAGTCTCTGAAGGTTGGTTTCCTTGCCTCTGACCCTTGCAAAGGAAAGGGTTTATGTCTGTATAATTGCTGTGATGATTGTTGATACATACTTGCATTTATTTAGGAAGCGCGCCTTAAGAAGCACTATGTAAAATCCTTACCTTTTGAATGCATTTTTTCAATCATTTTAAAGTGGCACAGTTAACTTATAATTAAGTATTTTATGCACCAGCTTACGTTTGTAATAGCTTTTTTAAAAAGTTATTTTTGAACCATTCACCTCATTTTCCTTTGTTGACTTCGTGTGAATGTGTGAGATGCAGTAGTGCCTTTTTAAATTAGTCTCCATGACAATGATTGGGCCTGTCTAGAAGTAGCTGGTGGAAACTGAAAATTCAAATGGTGCTATGGAGATTCTCCTGTTAACAAATGTCACTTCTTACAGATGGGAACAACTTGATTGAACAACATCGTTGAAACAGATGGTCATCTGTAGTTTGGTGTGGGAAGAAAAGCTTCCCCAAATTATCGCAGTTTGATAGTGAAGGAAATTTAAAGATCACACGCAAATGTCTCCAGAAAAGATCATCTAAAAATGATAGCCTTTGGAGATTTTATTTCAATAGGGCCAGTATCGCTTGCGGGTTCAAAAATTCGGCCAAGTGATGCTTATTACTACGTAAACAATTACAGCTGGGAACGATACTCAATCATCTAAGTCAGGGTGGATCTCCTATAATTTCCTGCACCTCTATTGTCTTTTTATCTTCTGTGCATATTGTATTTACAAAAACAATTTTTCACTTTTAAGTACATGGAAAGGATTAAATTCTTTTATAAAACCGTTCAGTACGTTTGTATCAAACAACAAAGATAGACATGAATTCATTTGGGGTGTTTGTTTTTCCACGTAGAATGGCTTCATCGGTTTGCTGTGTGGGGTTTTAGAGCATTGACTCGATTCAGTATGCCTGTGAAGAAGCAGTCTCAACATAACGATGATGATGGTAATAATAGCGGTTTATTGAATGCATGGCACTATTCACAATATCTGTGTGCCTTATCTTACTGAATTTGCATTCAGTTCACGAGGTGGTATTGTTATTCTCTACTTGACATGTGCAGATTGATTTCTCTTTTGAGTTACGTACTTGCAAGTGGTGAAGCGACTCCTAGATGAAGAAAGAGGCATTCAGACCCAGGACTTTCTGGCTCCTAATGTTGTGCTAGTCCTCTGTCATCTGATGGGCCTTTTTTACCTTGTGGTTAGTAACTTGAGTTAATTAGAGCGAGTGATAATGAAGGCAGTGACAATGAAGTGGGTTGGATCCTTAACTGAATTTTTCTTGTTTTCTTATTTCATAAAGATAAGGTCTTCTTTCATGACTGGAAAGAATTAAGAGGTGTCAACCTGGGCTCTGTATTGCCTCAGCTACCACTCAGCTGCCTGGTTTAGATGGGGCTGCGCCCTCCAGTTCCTCATAGACGTCCCATTAGTTCCTCGGTCCTTGATGTCATTTGCTTTGTGACCCGGCTTTATTCTAAGGCCTGCGGAAAAGCGAGTCAGTTTAGCAGCGAACAGTTAGGTACCGGAGGCTTCTAATGTATTCAAATTTGGTATATAAAACATTGAGTTGTTCGTGTGATTTGTTCCTTTTAATTGTGGTCTTAAAATAGTTTTAGGACGTGTTCACAGAATGCTAGCAGCACATGTGTGAACCCTAATACTTGGATTCAGAACAATTTGAGATCAGTGGGAAGATCGTCCCTCCCACCCTTCAGTATAGCAGACATTGTGAAGTGCCCAGTTGGCACTCAGTATGCAGAAGAAATAAATAAACAGATGTGGACCCTCACACGGCACCTGTATGAGCCACACCTTCAGAGCCATCCCCACATATGGACCACAGAGGAAGCTCCAGTCTTGGCTCAGATACTACTTGATCTTGGACCTTAGGGGTGCCTGGGTGGCTCAGTCGGTTAAGCATGTAACTCTTGATTTCTACTTGGGTCATGATCTCACAGTTTGTGGGTTCGACCCCACCTCAGTCCCTGCCCTGGCAGTGTGGAGCCTGCTTGGGATTCTCTCTCCCTCGCTCCCTCTCTCCGTCTCAAAATAAATAAACTTTAAAAAAAAAAAAAAAAAAAGCAATAGGGAGGCACCCGGGTGGCTCCGTCGGTTAAGCGTCCGACTTCGGCGCAGGTCATGATCTCATGGTTCGTGGGTTCGAGCCCTGCATTAACCTCTGTGCTGACAGCTCAGAGCCTGGAGCCTGTTTCAGATTCAGTGTCTCCCTCTTTCTCTGCCCCACCCCCGCTCGCACTCTGTCTCCCTCTGTCTCAAAAATCAATAAACATTAAAAAGAAATTAAAAGAGAAAAGCAATAGGACCTTAGACCTCCAGAGTTGTCTCATATCAATGTAATAAGATAATTTGTATAAGTTACCTCTTTAAAGTTCTCTTCCTACAACAGGGTGCTATGATTCTGCAGTTAAGACAGCTGTTTTCTTTCATGCTATCTCAAGAAAAGGAGGCAGCAGGATTCTGTTCATCAGAATTTTAGATGATAAGCAAAATTCTAAACCTTCTTCCAAGGAAGGTCATATTAAAATGAACCGTAATGAATTCAGAAGCTCAGAGCTCAGTCTACAGCATTTAAAAAGGCACCACCAGTACCTGAAGAGATGTAAGAATGAGTATGGTTGTCATTCTTCATAACGTCACATGCAAGATTAAGTCTTCTGCTTCATGTCTTAAAAATAGAGTTAAAAGACAACCCTAGAGAAATCTTAATATGCACGAAAACTTCCAATGAAGATTAATATTTTATTTTACTCACACACATTTAATTTCATTTTACTGTAAGCAAAAATAATTTTTGTTACTCACATAAACTACTGATAATTGCCTTAACGGCATTAGCTTTGTTCAAATTTATATTGATTGCAAAGACCTAAATAATTTTAATTCCATAAGCTTGGTTTTCTTATACCTAAGAGGAAACAGCACAGAATGTACGTACTTTATTTTTTGCTTTCTGTGAGCTTTGTTGTTCTGAATATAAAATCAAGTTTTCCCTAAGGCATTGAAAATGTTATTTTTTTTTTTTTTAACGCTTTCAATTGTAAGGAAATTGGATGAACGCTGAAAATAGGCTAGGAACTGGATAATAAAATTCAGGATACACTTAATCTCAATATATAGATAACGTCTTCATTAACTAGGAAAATGATTTTAGCTTTTGTTTTGAAGTGAACATTTTTATTAAATAAATTCTTAAATTTGGTAGAGGAAAAGGGTTTTTCACTGTCGAATCTTGTTACCAGTATTAGGTGAATGGAAAATTAGGGCAAATGCAAATAACGGAGGAAAGAGGAATGATTTGAATGCCTATTGAAACTGTCAGGCCTTGTCCAGACATTATCCCGTTAGTCTTAGGAAGAATTCTCTATGGTCGCTTTCACAGTCCCTATTTTGCTAAAAAATAAAGAGGCTAAAATGTGGTCACAGGTTCACCAATAGGCAGGATCTGATTTTAGGCGGCCTGGTTCCAAACCTTGAGAGTTTTCCATTTCACCATCCTGTAGGGAAGAAGTGTATTTTTGTGCAAACAAGACTTCCTATCTGTGTTTCCCATTAGACTGTAAGTTACGTGAGACCAGAGATAGAATTTGTCTTGTTCTCTTCTCTGTCCCAGTTCACTTCCTAAATCCTGAGGAAATGCTCAGAAGAGCGATGGGAAGGGAAGAGCACTCCGAGAAATGGGAATTAAACGAACAGTAAACAATGAACTAGAAACATAAACAATCAGGCAAACTTGTTTCACTTCGTATATTTCGAAACACTAATTTTGAGGCTACTGATTGTTCTTTCTTACAGAAGATGGCTGTAGAATTTTGTTGTGAAGTTCAATACTGATTTTGGGTAATCTATGGAAAGGAATGTGTGAGTAGCATGTAAAATAATGACCTTCCTTTTAGGTTTAGAAATAAGAACTGTTGACCCACAGTCTGTTTTGGTTGAATCTCCTCAAGTTCATTTCTAATATAATAACGTGCAACAGCTGTCTTCCCAAAATGGCGCATTCACTATGTAGTAACAGTTTTTTGGCATTACCTCTAAAACCAAGTGTTTTGTTTAGTCTTAGTGAACAAAATTAGTAACTTGAGGTCACCCACCATCCTGAATATACTTACTTGATAATCATTGCATATATGCCGGTGCCTTAGAGTCAGAAGCCGTGTTCCTTATACACAGGTTCTGAACTCTCCTTGGATAAAACACTTTCCCGTCTTCTTTGATATATTCCAAACTCATTCATTTTATGGTAAGTAGCTCAGGGACTTAGTGTCTCAGTAAAAATATGCTGGTTTTGCAGCTGGTTACTTTTAAGAAGAAGATTCTTGAAATTAATTAAGTATATGAAAGACTAAAATAATCCTCCTGGATTCTCTTACTCTTTAATTCAGCACAAAATGACTTTAAAAATTATTACCTCGCATGGACCTTGTGTTGTGGTCAAGGCCATTCCCTTTTTCTAACTACTGGGCCACTGTTGATAAATTTCTAAAATCGACAATTGTGCTATTTCTGAGAATTGTTTCTATTTCATGCTTAATGCAATCAGTGGAAAGACAGAGTACTGAATTTTGAATATTACATCCTTGTAATGATTACCATTTTAATGTTTTGACTTGACATTAATTAGCTTCTCAGCACCGTAGTATTTCATACAAATGTGCACAGGCAAAACTGAAGGAATTTTGTTAAAACCATGGCTCATGTGTGTTGAGGATAGTAAATGTATTTTACTCTACCTTCACCTAGAAAGAAATCCTTGGGTTTCACATCTCTTAAGTGAGAATTTATTAATACTGTACACCTTGTATTTCTAATACACAGGTGTTAAAATATTTGATTACATTTTTCCTCTTATTTTAGATTAGAGCGCTGAAAATAAGAATTTTAGACCCTAATTGTTATATTCTGCTTTTATTAATCTCAGCCACAATAAAGATAATATAGAACACAAAATCCACCTTTTAAAATTCCCATTTGAACTTTAGAGACTTGGAGAAGTCACTTTTGATTACAAATGGTTAATCCTCTAGTCTTCTGTTGAACAAGTTTGTCATCTTTTATCATTTCCCTTATATAAAAATAATTCATCTTTCTGCCATGCCTCTTGACCTTAATTCAGGGAGTTCTGTGTTCTGGGTCAATTTTGGAAAACTGAGTCAGTATCCCAAAATCATATGGCATGATGTACTTTTTGCCACTATTTTTAGTAGTAGTATCGTTAAATGTTATTTTTCATTGACGTTTTAGCCAAACTCTTATTTCCAATATCATGTACAATGACTTATCCCATTATTTGGCATGACTAAATAGTATATGGTTAGAAACTTTGCTACCAAGCAAAGCATTTTTTTTTTCCATTTCGTGTATATCCAGAGATGATGATTGGACTCTACCTTGTTCTTTCTTTCTTAATCAGATATCGATAAAGCATCAGGTCTTGCAAGATCAGAGAATCAAAGATGATTAACATACCAACAGCCCTTGTTCGCCAAATCCCCTTGCAATTAGCAACTAGAATCTGTGACAAATGAAGGTAGCATGGAAGGTGTGAGATAAAAACAGTGATAGGAGGTGATGAAATTGCTGTGGGGTCCAAGGGAGAGAACCGACCAACCTGTTTAGTATACCCATGGAGGAAATCAGAGGAGATGAAAATTGAGGCTTGACTTTGAGGAAGCAGAGGGTTCTACCAGGTGGAGAAGGTAGAAAAGACCATTCTGATTGGGAAAGCTTTGCCTGTGGTAGCTCTGAACCTTGGAGGTCACACAGTGTCAGAAGGACTGGACCCCAGTGAGCAACCTCTTGAGCACTTACTGACTCTCAACCCTTGGGTAAGCTACATAATGTGCTTGAGCCTCAGTCTTGTGGTTGGTTGTGGGATTAAATGAGATCTATACCAAACTGCTGACACAGTGAGTGACACATCTTAGACACGCGTTAATTTTACTTTATTCTGTTACCTGGGTATTCAGGGATGATCAGTAGCTCCGTGAAGTTGGAATATAGACAGACTATTGGTGAGCGAGGACAGTGAGTGACCGAAGGTAGAATGGAAAGAGAGCTGGAGGCAGGATTGTGATCTATTTCATACTTCGATTTTATCTTAAAGTCAGTGAAAGTTGACCAGAATGAAAATACCAGAGGGTGATGTGATCAGGGTCTAATTAGAATTGTATTTCTTGGGAATCTCTGGAAGATGGACTGGAGGAAGATGAAGCATGTTCTTCCCATCCATCAGGAGTCCACTGAGCATCCATTTTGGTTGTGTTGGCCAGACATGGTAAGAAGTGGATTTTAGCTATCGGGAAAAGGAGGAAGGCTGCCAGGTCTGAATATTCTGGTGCCTGAGGCACGATGAATTCCTAGTGTAGGGCTCTGGAGGAGTAGCTGTGGGGTGTGTAGTCTCTGAGGCCTTGGCAAACTCATCAAAAGTTCTCTTTGGCTCAGCTAAGGCAGGAGGATGCTTACCTCCACAGGAACTATATAATGCTCAGGGAACGAACACCTGCTTTAGTAATTCCCAGGGACAGAAATTCAGGGTTTACCCCATTCTCTTGGACCTTTCAACCTGGAGACCTAGTCCTAATCATGATAAGTAGTGCTAGAGCTGCATGTCATTGTAGGAATTTTTAAAAATAAGGTTTTAGGTTTTTGTACTCTAACATAATAAGATGCACACATGCTCTAATAGATTGAAAGAATGAAGAAATGACTTCACCCTGTTATTTTCACTACTTACACCTACTACTGCCTTTCCCTGTATAGCCAAGCTTCCTGAAAGAATATTCCACATTCACATTCTGTATCAGCAAGGGTTTCAGGAAGAAACAGATGGCACATTAGAATTGGGGTACTTGAAGGAATGTCTACTAAAGGAACTCGTTATGAATGTGTGGGCAGGGGAGAAGGAAACCATCAGGAATAGTGCAGTCCTCTGAGGCTTTTTCCATCTCCAGAATCATCAGACTCTTGAGTTGGTATATTTTAGAGTTGTACAAAAAAAATTACTTGAAGATTCCTACAGGTTGCTCTTTGTCTGATAGGAGACATAAAGGATGAACTTCAGATTTGCATGAAAAGCTTTTAGAAAATTGACCTATCTCTTTTTGATAAGTTGAAAGACCACGGTAATTTAGTTTAATGTGTTAAGTAGTTGCTTTACTGCAATGGGCCTTTTTTCTTGTGGGGATATACTTTGTGTTTTATGCCTGTGTTATTTCTTTCCTCTGTATTGAGTTGAAAAAAGCATGTGACGAACAAATAATGCAAAATGATGATTTCAAATAATGTTTTAATAGCAGTGCATATGTTAATAGTATGATTTAAAATAATGGTTAATTAATGCAATTCAAATATAACTGCTCAGTTTGAGATTGAGGCAGATGTGGGAAATAACTTGACACATAAATATTTAAAGTTGAGGAGAACAAGCCACAACTTTTGCTTTTTGTTTTTTCCCTGATGTTGCCAAGTTTTTCTTATTCTCAAGCTTAGCTGAGAAATTTATATACTTCTGTAAGCCCCCAATTTATCTGTTGAATTTTCTGTACCTTTGCAGCCTTTCTCTAAATTCTTACAAGGTAATTTGCCCTTTTGAACCACTTTTACCTTGTTTGGTTTTGCTCTATTTTTTTATCCATTTCCCTGGGTGGCTTCATCTTTTAAGGTCCTGTTCTCAGGTTTATCTTTATTGATCTTCCTCTTCCTTATTGATCTCGTCTTTCATTACATGTGATGTATTTGGGGATGATAAAGATAATTAAGTGCTGAAAACAAAGTCATTGATTTAATGCTGGAAGACAAATAGAACAGGAGCAAAAAGTTTAACTTGATTTCAGTTTCAGGGTCCCGCTTACGTCCATGAGTAAACTGTCCATCAGGGAATTGAAAGGCTCGTGAATGTAAGCAATGCAGTACCAGGTAGAGCTGCAGGGGACACTAAACCAGGTAGTGACAGGGTCACCTCTCGGAGTTTGAGATTTTGCCATGGTGTTTACTCTCGGGTGGAGCCCAGTTTGGACTTACTGGTGCTAGCACTCACTTTGTCATTGAACTGCTTTGACTTTCCCCATCAAGCTTCCTTCATCTTTTCTAAAGAGGGATTTAGGTAGAATCTAGTGTTTGGACAAAATGGTTTTAACCTTTTTTTTTTTTTTTTTTTTTTTTTTTTTTAACCTTTTAACCTCATGTTCTCTGGAACAAATCTAATTTATGGTTAAGATATGATACAAGGACTTTTAAATAGCCTGCATTTCACATTCTTGTTTGTTTGAACTACTTGATTTTAGGACTAAAGTTTTAAATATTGAAAATACGAATAGGGGCTCCTGGGTGGCTCAGTCAGTTAAGTGTCTGACTTCAGCTCAGGTCATGATCCAGCTGTTCTTGAGTTGGAGCCCCGTGTCAGGCTCTGTGCTGACAGCTCAGAGCCTGGAGCCTGCTTCAGAGTCTGTGTCTTCCTGTCTGTCCTTCCCCCACACGTATGGTCTCTCTCTGTCTCTCTCAAAAAAAATGAATAAATGTTAAAAAAAAAAATGTGAATAGATACATACCCAAAGGTACCCTACATGGACTACACAGCAGCATTGTTCACTAGAAGCACAGAAACAGCCTAAATGCCCATCAGTAAATGACTGATACCCATTCTTAATTCAAACAAAATTGTTCAGTGGGTAATAAAAGTAAATGTGTTGTGTTGCCATATAAACACCTGCAAGATGTATTCAATGGGAAAGAAAAAAAGGCAGGGCAGTTAACACGGTATAATCTCATCTGTGTGTAAACGAGAGGAGGTTTGTGTGTACGTGTTTGTATATGCACACAAGTGGGATTGGTGGCGGGACATTGAGGCCCTTGGAGTTGCCCACATTTTCGTTAGGTGGATGTGTTACTTTGTTGTTTACACGTGTGTAATGAAGGCTTTCTTGCTATTTCCTTGATTATGACTGAAATGTGGGTGGCATTCGTGGGTGTGACATGAATGGCACAAGAGGTGAAGCCCCAGTGGGATGAGAAGGGATCCTTGCAAAGAAGCAGCCTGTTGACAGAGCCAATGAATCGTATGATGTTAGCATGAAATTAAATATATTAGTTGAATTCATAGATCTCAATGTATAGATCTAAAAATTGATATATAGACTTATATACATAGAAGTAACTCTACACGTATTAAAATAGAATGATGGTTGTAAGTATGTGTATATTTGTATGTATATGCACATGTATATTGACACACATGAATTTGTGTATGGGGTGTGTGTGTGTGTGTGTGTTCCCCAACTCCCTCCCCTGGGAATTCTTGAAAATGAAATACTACGATAGCAGTGAACACAGCTGGCCCCCAAATCTTGATTTGTAAATACCATTCTCTACTAACAAGAATCAGGGCTTCTTACAGAGATGCCTGATTCCAAGGCTAGGGCAGGCAAAGTAGAAGATGAACTTGGGGTATCTTGTTGGCCAGAAAGCAAGAAAGTGCACAAAGAGTGATGGGGGCATGTCAGGTCAAAAGTACTCTTATTGGCCAAACTGGGGACAAAGTAAATGTCAAAAACAGATTATAACCCGTTGAGTAAAACAGGAAACCTAGTATCATATTGAAAAAAAATGAAAGAATAAATTGACAGTATGATGAAGAATCAGATATTTATATGATTTGAAGTACCTCTGCCAAATATTTAAAAATTACTAAGAGAAAAAGAGAAACTTTACTGTGGATAAACCTGGTAGAGACCACCTTATCCGAGAGGTCAAAGTGAATATTGTCTGTGATGGGATAAATGGAAGTCATGTGATGTCTGATGGGATGCAGTGGAACAACATAGCCTCGATCCTGCCAAGATGCAGAACCTCAATCTAAACTTGAGGGAACATGAGGCGAAGGCAAACTGAGGGGAGGTCGACAGAAGAACTGTTGTGTCATCTTTGAAAGTGTCAAAGTCAAGAAAGTTGAAAAAGTACGGAGGAACTATTTCCAGACTAAAAGAGATCAAAAAGACACTATGACTAGATGCAATGTTTTATTCTTTTCTGGATCGTTTTTACTATGATGGACAATATTGGGGTAATTGGAGGAACTTGAATAGGGTTTGAAGATTAGATGGTAGTATAAATCATTATCAATTCCCCAATTCTGTGGGGGTATTATTATATAGGGGAATGTCCTCACTTGTGGGAAATAAACTCTGGGGCCAAGGGTATCAGGCCAGCAATTTATTCCCAAATGGCTCAAGAAAACAAACAAACAAACAAACAAACAAAAACTCCTACAGTACTTGTAACTCTTGTACATTTGAGATAGTTTCAAGATAAAAATAAAAAACAAAAATGTATTTGTTAGACAAATACCGTATGGTAACTCTGATATGTGGGATCTAAAAAAGCCAAATTCATAGAAACAGAGACGAAAATGGTGGTTACTGGGGGTTGAGGGTGGGGAAAAGGGGGAGATATGGGTCAAACAGTACAAACTTTTATAAGATGAACACATTCTGGGGATCTAAAGTATAGCACGATGATTATAATTTAATAATACTATAGAGCATACTTGAAAGTCGGTAAGAGAGTACATCGTAAATGTTCTCACTGCAAAAAAGAAAACGGTCTTTACGTGACATGATGGAGCTATAGGCTGAGGCTATGTTGGTAATCATTTTGCACCATAGAAGTTGATCAGATCAACACATGGTGCGCTTTAAACTTACGCAATGTTACATGTCAGCTGCGTCTCAAAGTTGGAAAGAATGTGTTTTTTTTTTAATTTTTGTAAGCTCCGCAGGGTTTCATTAAACTGGACTTTGTGTAAGTCTTGAGTGAAAACATAGGCAAAACGAAATGTTTCTACTCATTAAGTGTTTTGTTATTTTAATTATAGTAATGATTGACGTATGGGAAAATACATGCTAAATTTTGACTTGATATGCAAAATGGTCCATATAAGACTGTAATGTATTGAGTCATTTTGGAAAAATGCTCTTCATAGACGGTTTACCTTTACGCACAGTACTGTGTTCTTTTCTAGAGCAAGTTCTTGTATAACTAAACCACGTTGGGCTCAAATACATCTCCAGATAGGAGGTTTGAATTTGGATAAAATTTCAGAACCGCTTCTTTGCTGACTGCATTGCCAATGCTCCTGCTTAGTTTTTCCTTGTCTCTGCCTAATTCTCTCTACCTTGTACCCTAGTCTCCAGCCAGATAAAGTAGAGTCCAGATGAATGATGACAGAGCCCTTTCTGCCACAGGTGAGAACAAGCAGAATATTTTCCTTGTATTGAACTTAACTACATTATTGAGTAGCTTGAGAATAAAAATAAATAGGACACAATCTCTCCTTTAAAAGTGTGACCAGTCTTTGCCCACAATGTCACCTAGAGGTTTGCCTTGATTAGGGAGTGAAGAAAAATATCTTCCATTATCCAGAGTCAAATGAAGGCCATCCCAAATCCTCAGGTGCTGTACCCTGTACTCTTCTAGGGGTCTTTTTAAATTAACAACTAATTATCCCAGAGTGGAAATCAAAATAGAAGAGCAATGCATTGCCCTGCAGAATGTTTTTCCTGGCTTGCCTCTGAACAGTTTTTGATTCATATTCTCATTTCACTGGGTCTTTGATCCCTGCAGCTTTTGATGTAACTGAAGGCAGAGTTTGTAGAAACTCTCTTTATAAAATCATGAGTTAATTTCTTAACACTTAGCACACCACTGCTAGCATTATCATTTTAGCCAGTAATGGCACGGGTAGCAGAGTGAAATTGAGGGGTAAATCGGAAGAAAATTGAGCATGATATTGATCTCCCTGAATTCTGAAAATCTTACCAGATAATACTCTTCAATTGTTGCATTATAGACATCAGTGTAGGCCCTCCACACAAAACGTTGTCGAGAACAAGAGAAACCTGTAGAACTTCACTCTTAAGACCAGTGCAAAGCCGAGCTTACCTGATATGCTACATTGCAGCCCTTTAACCAAAGGGTCACTGTCCCAGAATCGCCCCTGGAACAGGGCAGGGAGAGCGGCACAATGGGCAAGGTACTGGTGGGACAGACTTAGTCCTGGTTCCAGCTGCAGGTCAAGACCGAGCCCAGGTTTGCATGTGGCTGTCTGTGCTCATTAAAATGATCTACAGCATCACTAAGGAGGATGCTTATTTTAAACACATGGAAGAATGCAAATGGCGCTGAAAATATACTGCTTGAATATTTAAATGTACATCTCATACCTTTTGTTTCAATTTAAATGGAAAGCAAAATTTTACTGCAAGTGTGTGCATCTGTCTGTGTCTATTTACAAAATACACAATTAGAGAATGGTTTCCTACGTACACATCTGTTGAAATCATGCGTGGAATCGCATCATTATTCTCCTTGTTTTGAATGTTTTTAACAGCTTAACATCCTAAATAGGTCTTTAGAACTTGAAATAGTCATTTTATGTCCTTATTTTAGGCGTCATGACGTCTATCCTCATGCATTTCTATATCTTAACATTTTATTTTTTTAATGTGGCAGCTTTATTTTTTTATTAACTTTATTAATCTTGGCTTCTATTAGGGGAAGGAAATGCGATGGCACAGGAATGTCCCTTTTTTGTGTGGCAATCTTTAAAATGATTATTTCCTGTCAGAGGTTGGAATTGGAGCTTCTCTCTGGCAAATACATGTCTGCAGGCTCTCCCTTCAGCAATGTTTATCAGCGGCATGATAATGAGTCCATTTCTATGTAAATATAATCAGTATTTGATGGTGGTGAGGAAAACTTCTAGATTAAATGATTTCTGTGGTTCCTTGATTAACATACTTTATGAAACCATTACCATATACACTCCCATTGCGCATTTGGAAATAGCTCAGATTCAAGTCTTCGGGTCTTTCTAAAGAAATGTAACCCTCTTTCTAGGGAAAAAGTACGTGTGTGCCGTGCTGGTAGGCCAAGTAATGCAAGACCCTGCATTTTGTTGCACAAGTATTTGTCCAGTTGACAGTGAACAATTCTTATTATATCTACTACATTCCAAGCATTGATGTAGGCATGCATACGCCACCCCAGCAATCATCCCGAAAGACAGTGTCCCCTGATCTCATGGAATATCTGTCCCAATGGGGAAAGAAAGACAGCCACGAAAACAAATGCTCTTGTTTTCTATAGTGATAGGAGAGGGAAAGGTATGGAGCGCCCTTCACGTGGGTGACCTGGAAGGTCTTTCTCAATGAACTGACAGGAGTTGAGGTAAGCGATACAGGTGCAGGGTCCAGAGGAGGGAGTGAGTGTGGATGTTCAAGGCACACACGCACCAGGGCATCTGGGGCAGAGAGGAGAGGGTACAGTCACGACAGAGTAGTACAAAGGATCATGACCCTTAAGGCCCTCACTTGGGGCTAATGGGGGTGTCAGTTTTAGCAACTATAAATAGAGGGAACTGTTAAACTTGAATTTCAGAGAAACAATGAAAAAAACTTCAGCGTAACTATGTCTCATGGAATATTTGGTATTTTTATATTTAATCTGGCAACCTTAACCTTACCCTTCTTGTCCAAGCTAGAACACTTTTGAGTGAAAGGATTGTTGTTGACAGCTGATCTGGACAACAGGGGATAAGCCTGTCTGACTCAGGCAAACCAGGGGGTGTGGTTGTTGTACTTCCAGGGTTTGCATTTTTTTTCTTTTCTTTGAATTTTTGTAGGAAGCCATTTGGGGAGTTTTAATGGGTGATCTGTCTGATTTAAGCTGCTGTGGCTATCGTGCGGAGAGTAGATTCCACATAGAGTACAGTGTAGCCAACACCATTTCGTGGGACGTCGGGTAAAGAGGAAGGCAGTGAGATGATGGTAATGCAGGGCTCTGCTTTAGTCTTTGGTAAATGTTTGGCTGGGATTGGCTTCGAAATATTATGAAAGGAACAATCCAAATGACAGCCCTACCTTAGTTTAAAGCTAGGTTCTTTTTTCTGCTTATTATGGATCTTTGATAAGAAATACAATTGCTGGGGCGCCTGGGTGGCGCAGTCGGTTAAGCGTCCGACTTCAGCCAGGTCACGATCTCGCGGTCCGTGAGTTCGAGCCCCGCGTCGGGCTCTGGGCTGATGGCTCAGAGCCTGAAGCCTGTTTCTGATTCTGTGTCTCCCTCTCTCTCTGCCCCTCCCCCACTCATGCTCTGTCTCTCTCTGTCCCAAAAATAAATAAACGTTGAAAAAAAAAAATTAAAAAAAAAAAAAAAAAGAAATACAATTGCTGAGAAGTCTGTTTTGCTTGCTGTTTGCTATGAGCATTGTGAGACCTTTCCTGAATGTAACCCGCTGTGTAGTAGAATGGGTTGTAAACCTTCCTAAATGTAGTCTGATATGTAATGGAATGAGTGATTGTACATAAACTAACCGGCGTTTCTCGCTTCTGTAAACCTGCTTGCTTAGCACATTCCTCACCTACCCCCTTCCCCCTTTTTCCCTCCCACCACAAGTAACGGACAAAGCCTTCCCGCCAAAGGACAGACAAAGGACGCCCAATCAGAAAACAACAAATGTCCGTACTTTAAAATCGACTAATCAGGCTCCTCATAATTTGAAACCTCACCTGTGCTATTTGTCTCTGTCTATAAAAACGCTGTACCAACCCTGATCGAGGCCTCTTAGCGTCACCGGCAACGAGTGCGCAGAGGTCCAGGTTCGAACCTGCAATAAACGACCCTTGCCGCTTGGCTTTGACTTACGACTCTGGTGGTCTTTTGTGGGAGGTTTTGGAACTTTGGGCATTACAATTAGTGACAAAGAAGCCAGATTCCTTACTTCTTGAGGCCCCTCTCTGCTCCATAGCAGATATATTTAAATGCATTCACATCTTTAAATAAATCTGTGTTTTGTTTTATTAGGAGTTGACTTTCAATTGACTGATAAGCCTAGTGTTTTGGTTTTTAGACACTTAAATAATAATTTGCTTCTTGGAGCATGTTTAGAGCACCTTGAAGAGTTTGTAGGACAAGAACGTTAAGCCCACATAGCATCTCCTGTCAGAGCTGGAGTTCCGTTGAGTCCGGCCAATTTCTCATCTTGTGCTTTTTTTTTTTTTTTTTTTAAAGTTTATTTATTTCAAGAGAGACAGAGCCAGCAGTGGAGGGGCAGAGAGAGAGAGAGAGAGAGAGAGAGAGAGAGAGAGAGAGAGAATCCTAAGCTGGCTTTGCACCGTCAGCACGGAACCCAATGCAGGGCTCAAACTCACAAACTGCGAGATCATGATCTGAGTTTACACCCCGAGTTGGGCATTTAACCGACTGAGCCACCAAGGCGCCCCTCATCTTGTGCTCTTAATCACTATTATGCTAAAATGTCTTTTTGCATTACTGAATAGATCTATCTTAGTGCATGATTTCAAGGTTTTTTTCTTCTCACTTAACCTTAAAGGAGAAATAGAGACTTATGCTTGGCAATCCTTTTCTCAGGGGTTGTCGGAGTGTGGACCTTGGACCAGCATCACTAAGCCCTTGTGAGAAATGCAGATTCTCAGCTTCCACCCTGTACCTACTACCTCCAAAATTCTGGGGATGAGGCCCAGCAACGTGGGATTCTGATGCATGCTGAAGGATGAGAGTCCGCTTTTTTATAGCTGTGTTACATCCTGTCATGTTAACTCACCACAGTTAGCTAAATAGGTCAATTTTTATTGCAGTTTTTAGCTTACTATATGCAATGTTGGCAACAAGCTTATTCCTATCTGCGTTATTTCCTCCATTTTTCAATTACTCATCAGAATGGAATTATTAGGGCAAAGATTAGGACCCTGTTTATATCACGTTTTTTAACCAAAGTCTTTTCCAAAAACATGTTTCTACTGCCCCTCCAGAACTTTGGGTGAGCAAGTTTGCCTGTCACTGAACAAACCTGAGGTATTGTCTTTTTAAATTTTTTTTTTAACGTTTTATTTATTTTTTTGAGACAGGGAGAGACAGAGCATGAACAGGGGAGGGTCAGAGAGAGGGAGACACAGAATCTGAAACAGGCTCCAGGCTCCGAGCTGTCAGCACAGAGCCCGACACGGGGCTCGAACTCACGGACCGTGAGATCATGACCTGAGCCGAAGTCGGCCACTTAACCGACTGAGCCACCCAGGTGCCTCAATGAGGTATTGTCTTTAAAGGGGATCTTTTAACTGATACTCTCCTAACTGTGAAGTGATACCTGATTTCAGTTGGCATACTGATTACTAGTAAAGGAGAATACTTGGTTTGGAATTAATATTTTAAAGTGTGAATTACATTTTTATGATTTATCAGTTAGCTACTTTGTAGTTCTTAGAAAGTCAGTGAGAGCTTTACATACATGTACAGGTATGTGTCTGTGTATGTTTCTGTACACACTGCTGTTCCTTTTGTTTTTACTCCTTTTTTTTTAACTTACCCTTGTGTGAATTTGACAAAGTCAATGGGATTTTTAGAAGTATGATATAGTACATTTCATTTAGAAGATGTATTTTTTCGTGGTTTCAAAACTAGGGAATAGAATCTTTTGTACCTTAAAAAGTCAGTCGTAAGCCTGTGGAATGGTCAGGCTGAGCTTGGGTCGGCAGCAGTAACAAATTTAACCAGAATCCAAGCAGTTTTCACACAACAAAGGTTTACTTCTTCTTCATGTTACATGTGCAGCATAGCTCAACAAGACGGCTCTCGTTCAGAGACCCGGGGTCATGGGAGTGCTACCATTATGTAGCTGTGCCATCATAACATGAGATCTCTGTGGAAGGGTAGTTGAGTATGCATGCAGGTAACACAGAAAGCTCCTTACTGCTTTGGCCCTGAAACAGCCCATCCTTTCTGTTGAAGGGCAGGCCTCACAGCCAGCATTCATCACAGGGCCTCAACCAAGTACAAAGAAGAAAGGGAAATACACAAAATGAAATACTTGGTCAGCAGCAAATGTCTGTGTTTTAACTGCTCTCATAATGTGATGAGCTATCTATAATGGATATTCAAGGCATTCATTCATTTATCCGTTTACTTATGTATCTGGTGACTTAACTACATTTCAGGTGTGATGAAGATAGGAATTGGGAAGTTATGCAAATGTGAGAGGCTGCAGTGAGTAGATTGGTGATGCCACCGAAAGATCTCAGCCAGGAGCTTTGAAGCTGTGGTCCCACTGAGCTGGGAGACTTTGTTGCAATTCTCCCATCTCTGGGAATCTCCTACCACTCCCTTCACAAAAATGAAGTGTAGTTTTCTTTTCTTTTTTCTTTCTTTCTTTCTTTTCTTTCTTTCTTTCCTTTCTTTCTTTCCTTTCTTTCCTTTCTTTCTTTCCTTTCTTTTTCTTTCTTTCTCTTTCTTTCTTTCCTTTCTTTCTTTCTTTCTTTCATTCTGTCTTTTCTTTCTTTCTTTCTTTCCTTCTTTCTTCCTTTCTTTGTTTTTCTTTCTTTCTTTCTTTCTTTCTTTCTTTCTTTCTTTCTTTCTTTCTTTCTTTCTTTCTTTCTTTCTTTCTTTCTTTCTTTCAATTAGTTTACCAGGAAACTATTCTGAAACCTCTCTGACCACATGTCTGGCTACACACAATTGCCTCAAGGGAGTGAGGTCTTCTCCTTTTCTTTCAACTTCCAGATCTCCTACATGTGCAAACTGTAATCCAGAATTATATGAGGACAGGGATTCAGGGAGGTAGCCCCTGATACCTCCTCTACAAAATGCAGATCTTTGAAGCCTGGCAGGGTGGCCTAGTAGGCACTGGACAAACTGGTGTCCTCATTTATTAGCAGAAGGGCACATAGAGGAAACCCATAGCACTGAAAGTAACATGCATGCCTGTATCTCTATTGGACCCCTCTTTGAGTGAAGTTGACACTTGAGATTACTGATGGGAATAATAAAATACCTTCTAACACTCGTTTGAAATAAGTTGTTGTCTTCTCTCAATTGCCTTTCATACATTCTGAAAAACACAAGACCAGAAGGAAGATGGGGATACTGTCTAGTCTTTGCCTCAAATGTCAAAGACCTAAAAACCGTTTTATGAGGACAAGACTTAACACAAGTGAGGCAACTAATATTTCGTGTAAGATTATATATAAAGGTCATGAAAGGTCATGCTTAAAGTCACAGTTGGAGAAATAAACACGTGGATGAAGAGCTATCATATTTAGACCTCAACAGAATTGAAAGACACCTACATTTTTCAGAATGTGAATGAGTAAACTGTAGTATCTCTTGTTTGCTTGCAGTTCATAGAGGGCAATAGAAATTACTCTTCTCAGGGCGCCTGAGTGGCTCTGTCAGTTGAGCAGCTGACTCTTGGTTTTGGCTCAGGTCACGATCCTGTTGTTCATGGGATCTAGTCCCATGTCAGGCTCTGCAATGACACTGTGGAGCCTGCTTAGGATTTTCTCTCACCTTTGTCTTTCTGCCCCTCTCCTGCTCACTCGCTCTCTCTCTCAAAATAAACATAAAAGATAGTACTTTTCTTGTTTTCAGGTATAAAAGATTTGTGATAGGGGTTAAAATTTAAAAGCCCTGGTGAATGAAGGTCAAGGATGCCAAAAGTAAGGGGAGCCAGTACAGAGATCTTGGCCAAAAGCTTCAAAGCAGGTAGGAGCCTGTTGTTACCAGGTAAAATAGCTATTAATCAAGTAAACTAGTTGACAATGGCAGAAAACTAGCTACTACCAACCTGTACCAACCAGGCATACTACCAAATACTGAAATAATGATCTGGATCCCCCCAACCACCCCTAGCAGCATTTTGTTAGATTATTTTACTATGATGCTTAATAGGGAATGTCTCTAAGGCAGCCTCCGGATTGGCCTGTAATGATCCCTGCATTTGGACATAATTTCCCTAAAAGAACAGGAATGGCTAAAACTTTCCTCTGGCATGACAGCTCAGGATCAGCAGTGGCTTCCTGCCAGACTGTGTTGAGAAGGGTTCCGAGCTATATCTGAGCTCAGCATGAAAGTGCTTGGTGTGAGTGCAATGGTTGTTGTCGTGTGGAAGGAGGTGCTCTGACTGCCTTCCATGTATTTGCCCTCTGTGACTTCCTACTTTCATCTTCCTACCTTCCAAGTAGAAATGATTCTTTTTTCCTAAGCTCCATGTGACATATTAATTTCACATCTTTGTTCTTCTGCCTTTGATACACTGTACATTAATATGCCTACTGTGCCTGTAAAACACAGAATATAATATGATTTTCAAGACAAATAATAGATTGCTTTGTTTCTTAGATCTTTGAAATCTTTTCTTCTCTTGCCATATGGTAAATCCTAGAGATGCCAACAGAGACCCCAAGGATCTTATCAAGATGTCGCTGAGTAAAGGTCTTGCCCCCTTTGAGACTCAGTATGATGAAAGTGAAGCCAATTTCAAACAAACAATATTATTAAATTCAAGGCTCAGATCTCTTACCCTCCCCATACTGACGTTTATTATCTGTAGAATCACAGCAAGCTGCGATACCAAAGCAGTTGATTGGAGTTACTCAGTAAATAACATCTGATGAAAAGAAAATTAGGTGGTAAAGAGACCCTTGAGAAATTAGAAAATAGCCTTCTAGGCTTTGAACCTATTCATCATTTACAAAGGCATTGAATAATATAGCAGGCCTAAGAACCAGTAGCAACCTGCTTCCAAGTCCCGAAAATATTCAATCAAACAGTTGAATAGTCCAGCTTGAGGAATTGTTCAAAGTTGAATCAAAATAAGCTTTGATTAAGGAAAGAAAAAAAGGAAAAGTTAATCTTCAAGTTTAACAGAAAGCTTAAAAGAGCTGTTACAAACAACATGAATTATTTAGGGTAGGGATATTGTGACTTGCGTTTGATACACATAAAGCTCGAATGTCTGCTCTCAAACCCAGTCCAAATAAATTGATTGATTTCAGGTGAGCAATGCTGGGATGAGGAGAAAAGATGAGCCTATCTTCCTTAGTGCCCTCGCTTTGTTTTCTGTAACGATAGGTACTGAACTTTGAGCCCCAAGCATTTTTGTTATTGCATTAAAATAGGAGAGTAAAGCCCTCAGGCGACAGACTTCTCTTGGGGCAAATAAAGTCTTCTAGAAATGTCACCCCTGAATCACTTCTACGCACGACCTTGGATACCCAAGTGAAGCAAAACAGTAAAAGTGCACCTGTGTCCTCCTTTGGGTCCATAGTGGAGTCGATGAAAAGTACTGTCACTAGACGTTGATGTTAAAATGTTTTACATTAGAGAAAATAGCAGGTAATAGCTGTCCTGTTGATCTTCTACCCCACATCTTCCAGGAAGACTGGCCCAAGTCTCCTGTATCTGTCCTTACTTCTAAGTTCTCGTAACATCGTGGACATCCTTCTACTGACAGTTTATGAGGGGCAGTGGCAGTAAGCAGAGCACGAGCTTTGAAATCAACACCAACCCTAACTGGGCAAGTTCTCTATCTACTCGGCATCTTTCTTTGTGTCAAGGGTTTACGAGAGCGCCTGCAGGATAATGGCAGTTGCTCAATAAATGAGAGTACTTACTACTCATTAGACTAAGAGTTCTTAGAAACGGGGGTCCTGACTTCCTGTGCGTCCCACGCAGGATACCTCCAGCTATGTGGCAGGCACCTAGGAGATGATGTTTTCGGAGCAAATGGTCTCTGGCTCAGGTGCCATTCCAGGTAGCTAGCTGTTCTGTGCAGTGTGTTTCCATATAATGTGAGGCATTGTTCTCTTACAACCCTCCTTGCAGCATGTTTCACAGTTAGTTTACGTGTCTTTCTGATTCCCACAAGTGGCTTTGTGAGGTCTTAATCTTTTCCATGGGTCATCGTTGATACACTACCCAAAAATAGGACGGGTTAGCTGAGGGAGAAAAAAAGGGATAGGTAAGTGAGGGGGTTGTTAGAGGACAAGCCTAACAGCGTAAGAAGTTCACCCACTAAATGCAATCTTTATTTTAGTAGGAGTTTGTCTACAGTCACTGTATCTTCATCCTTGTACTCTATTACTGATCCATTTATCCAACATTTACTCAATTCCAATGTTCTGGGTGACATGGTGGGGGATACAGGAAAGAATTGGGGAGAGAGATCAACCAAGGATTTAAAGTTTCCCAGGGAAGAGAAAACCTAGGTTACAGTGAAGTAACTCAAAGTTCATCACATGATGTGATTCCTACTAGGAAATCTTGACTGAGTTCTCAGGACTTCTCCCTTCATTCCAACTCCTGATGGTCATTATTTCAACCTTAAACTCCTCTTCCCCTCTGCAATCCGTTCTAGCCAGTTTTGCCAGCTAACTCTCCTCCTCCTGAAACATGGCCCCTTTGCCTCTTCCGTCCTCTGTCTGAAGACTCCCTTACCCTTCATCTTGGTCTGACCTAATCTTCTTTGCATTGTGGAAAGGCCAGCTCAAAAGCCGCTTCTTCCTTGGTGCCCTCCCTGAGTGCTTGAAGCCCAAACAGTCTTTCTTTGCTTTAGATGTCTGAAGTACTATCTACTTACTGTTCACAGTGGACATGAAAGTAGGAAAGCTATTTAAATTTTGTAAACTGAGTGTAGTAAGTCACTGAGCAAAAAGGAGGTATGGTGGATTGGGGGAGGACTGGGTTTAGGGTGATGTGGTTTGACAAGATGCCTAGCAAGTGACAGGGATTCGTGTCTGCAGCTCAGGAAAAGCTGTGCCAGTGGTGTGGATTTGAGTGGTGGAAATGGATGTTAAATGAATGGGCCTGACAAGAAAGACTAAGCAGGAGACTAAGCAAAGATACTTGAGGAGTACTTGTGTTTAAAGAAGGAGAGGAACTTTTGAAAGAGACTGAGAGCTCTCTTGAGGTAGAATGGAAAACTGCAGCATAGGGAGAAACCAAAAGAAGAATTCAAGGAAAAGTTAGGAAAAAAAGGAAGACTGTAAAGAAAGATGACTATACTATCTACTTTCTGGGCAATCAACTATCTGGTGTCCTTGAGGTGTGCAAATTCACACTGCCATGTGACCATAGGTAATCACTCTTGGGTCACTGTTGCAATACATGCCATTGTGAAGAAAGAGCTCATTGACTGGAATGAGCTCTCAAAGGCAGATCCGTCTAGAATTGTATCTGCACAAATTAATATTTCTTGGAAGACACATTTTGGAGTTTGTTAGAGGAAAGTCATCAGTGCTAAATGGAAAAAAAATTAACATGAGGATAGGAGACTACTTTATATGTGCTCCGTGTCTAGTGGGTGTGCATACACATGTTCCAGCTTTTAGTTAAGATTTTACTGATTAATATGAATATTATGTACAAGATATACTTAAACTAAGTCAGTGACTGCAATTAAGTTTGAGATTAGATATTGCAAGGTCGAAAAGAGAAAAAGTGGAAACGGAAAAGAAACCCTGAGCTCAGGTTAAACATCTGACAAGTGTTCTATTGAGATTGTAGAAATGAGTCAGCTGAGTGAGTCATCCACTCAGAAAGCTTCCAAAAGCCTCACCAATGACCCTCCTAATTTGGCCATTTAATTGTTTACTCTTGTCACTTTGCTGTGAGATAATTGCCTGTAGAAGCATAAAGATTAATGTCAGCCAAGAGAAGGACAAAAAAGGACTTGACTCCACAGGTTTCTAGTGTGTTCTCAAGTGAGAAAGGGTAGGCTCCTTCCTTGCTAAGTAGCGAACCGTGCTGAATTAAGACTGGGGCAGAGATCTTAGGCGCAAGGGTAGAGCAGGTAGCAGGTGAGAGAGATGGAGATTTATGGCACCCTGGGTCAGCCAAGGAGGGGGGCCTAGGTGTTAAAACCAGTGGGGTTACGCTTGAAAAGATGCTCAACGTCACTCATCATTAGGGAAACGCCAATCACACTTAGAGTGAGACAGCAGCTTATACCTGGGAAGATGGCGGCCATCAAAAAACATAAAAACAAAACAAAAAAATGACAAGTGTTGGTGAGGGTGTGGAAAATTAGACACCTTGACACTGTTGGTGAGGGTATAAAATGGTGCAGCCACTGTGGACAACAATGTAGGCGTTTCTCAAAAGATGAAAAATGGAATTCCTGAGTCACCCGGTAATTCTTCTTCTGTCTACTAGCTAATGATGGATCTTTTTGAATGTGGTATATACATACAGTGGAATATTACTCAGCCTTAAAAAGGAAGGTAATTCTGGCACCTGGGTGAAACCTGAGAAAGTTAAATGAAGTGAAATGAGCCATTGATAAAAAGAAAAAAGACTACTTGATTCCACTTAGAGGAGTCAAATTTAATAAAGAAAATAGAATGGTTTCCAGGAGCTGAGAAGAGGGGGCATCGGGAAGTTACTGAGTTGTTGTTTCATGGGTACAGAGTTTCACTTTTGCAAAATCATGAATTCTGGACATTGGTTGCACAACATTGTGAACGTACTTAGTACTACTGAGCTGTATACTTAAGAATGATCAAGGCGGTACATTTTATGTTGTCTCCTTTACCACAATTTTAAATTTGTAACAAATGATGATAATAAGCATAATCATTTATCTGGCAAACATTTGAGCGGTCACTATGAGCCAGGAGCTCTTCTGCTGCTGGGGAACACGATCAGTAACTCCATATACAAGAAAGTCTTTACCCTCATGGAGTTGACAGTATAGTGAAGGAGGATAAGGAAAATGAATAAAAATAAGCTGTATTCTATGGAGCAAGGTGCTCTGGAGAAGAAAGCAGATAGGAGGGGCATGGGATGTCAGAGTTGCCAGATTTGGGGTAGATGGGGGAAGACTTGACCATCCAGGTAGCATACAAGCCAAGTCCTGATGGTGAGGGCATGAAGCACGGATATCATGGGAGGAAGAAGGGTTCCCACAAAAGGGACAGCCACTGCCAAGGTTGGAGCCTTCCTGCTCCGTGGAAGGAGCAGCCAGGAGGCCCCTGTGGCTAGAACAGGGTGAAGGTGCAGGTGGGGGCTAGGCGATGAGGAGACCAGCAGAAAACTGAGGTGAGATGCGGGGGGCATGGATTAAGGTAGGAACCACGGAGAGAGCAAGAAAGGTTCATTTTCAAAGTGATGCTAACTGGGTTTATTGATGGATTAGGTGGAAGAGTGGGGGGGGAAAAGAGAGGCGTTAAAAATGACTCCAACACTGTGGTTCTCAACCAGGGATGATTTTTGTCCCCCAGGGGACATTTGTCAATGTCGGGAAACAATTTTGGTTGTCACAGTGTGGGAGGAGGGTGCCAGCTGCTGCTGGCAGCTAGTGGGTAGAAGCCAGGGATGTTGCTAACATGACAGCCCTCATACAACAAAGAATTATCTGGTCCAAAATGTTAATAGCGCCAAGATGAAGAAATCCTGCTGTAAGATGTTCAGCCTAAATAATTAGGATAAATGACAAAGGAAAGCCAGACTAAGGTGATTAATTTGAGGTCAGGCCCAAGACTCTCAATCTGGGAAACATGAGAATAGTCATAATGGCTTACTTTTATTAGTATGCACCCTGCCTCAGGGACTATGAGCAACATATTGAATGACCCATCTAATCATCACAGCAATGCAATGAGGGATGTTTTGACATCCCCTAATAAATACAGGGGAACACCGGTGGTTTCCCCACTTGGAGTACACAGAGGGACTTGGATTAAACCAAGACGTGTCGCAATCTGAAGTTTAGAGTCTTCATAGCGGGCCACACCGGCTTCCTAAATTGATCCTTTTCCCAAGTAAAGCCAAACAATGAGGGCAGCACAAACAAAAGATACATATGCATGCATGCATACATATATTTATGATTTTTAAATTTTTAATAGTTTTTTAAAACATTGAGTCCAGCAACATGAGAAAACGCTCCATGTTGAGTTGCTGCCACCAGGACACCAAAGGACCCTGTTAGCTGCTTAGAGCAATAAGAATGGTGAGAGACAGACTTCATTGCCTTCAGGGTGAGGACTGGCAATGGGTTGACCGAGAGGGGAGAGCAGTTAGACTTGGCATTAGATCGCAAAGACCAGGCAGCCATGCCTAATGTGCGGCCAGCCTCCAGCCTGGACAACAAAGACCAAGGGATCCCTTCCACATGCAGTGACACAGACAATAGCATTTCTGTCCCTCTGAATTTCTACTTCTCCCCAGAACTTTTGAATCATGTTTAGAAAGCAATCGACTGTCGCTTAATTATTTTACTCTAATTTTGCTTCTCCATACGTGTTTTGAACTACAGGAAATAATTTGGCAGAAAGGGGTGGCTTTTAGACTATGAGTTAAATTCTCAGGATCATCCTAGATCAGGGAGGGTTGTGCTTTTTGCATGGCCGTCTCCCAGTACCTGACATATAAATAAGGCACTAAATTTAATAAGCCCGCCTAAACTTGAATGTCC
Organism: Leopardus geoffroyi; assembly: GCF_018350155.1. Lineage (NCBI taxonomy): Eukaryota > Metazoa > Chordata > Mammalia > Carnivora > Felidae > Leopardus > Leopardus geoffroyi. Next base: position 34,318,194 of record NC_059331.1, on the reverse strand, counting down.
CCTCCTCCATGGTGCCATTGAGGACCTCTCTGACCAGGTCTCTTCACCTGAGTCTCATCATACTCTATTTTTTTTTTTAAGTTTATTTTTGAGAGAGGGAGAGAGAGAGGGCTTGAACGAGCAAGTGTGTATAAGCAGGGGAGGGGCAGAGTGTGAGACAGGGAGACAGAAGATACGAACAGGGCTTTGTGCTGACAGCAGAGAGCCTGACACAGGGTGTGAACTCAAGAACTGTGAGATAATGACCTGAGCCAAAGCAGGAGGCTTAGAGATCATGACCTGAGCTGAAGTTGGACACTTTACCGACTGAGCCACCAAGGTGACCCCCCCCATCATACCCTATGTGCCTGCTACTATTCTAGAAGCTGAGGATACAGGGGTGAAAAAACTATCTGCCCTCCTAGAGCTGATGGCCCTGTCTATAGTACTTATTGAATATGCCCCTAAGTACTAGTTAAATTTTTGTATACATCTTCCGTCTCTGCGAGTGGACTATCAAAACTTTTAAGTAGATTTGTATGAATCTATATATAAATAAATTTTTATACCCTGTGCTTTGAATACTATATCTTCAGAGTAGTAGATGTTCATTAAATGTTTATTTCAGAATTCAAGAACAAAAGATGAGGCGCCTGGGTGGCTCAGTCGGTTGAGTGTCCAACTTTAGCTCAGGTCATGATATCATGGCTTTGGAGTTTGGGCCCTGCATTGGGCTCTGCACTGACAGCTCAGAGCCTGGAGCCTGCTTCAGATTCTGTGTCTCCTTCTCTCTCTGCCCCTCCCCCGCTCAGCTTTGCACATGCTCGCTCTCTATCCCTCTCTCTCAAAAAATAAACATTAAAAAAATAATAAAAGAACTCAAGAACAAAAGAATTGTCAAATTCTGCCAATAAAATGCTCATATGAGATCCTTGTTGGTGGTGCTCACTCTGGATGGGTGATGATTTACACTATGGTTAACAACATAAAGTACCTACAAATGGTGGATTCATGAAATGAACATTATCTTCCCAGCTTTATAAAACACTATGCGCGGCGGAGGGTTGGGAGGGAGGAGTTGTACAATGAGACCAATATCACTTGTTACTGGAGGATCTAAGTTTGTGCTTATCATATTTGTTTTTCATCTCTTGAAACCTCAATGAGCTGGTTCTACGTCTGAAGAGTGGAGATATACTAAGTTGGCCACGATGTGACTCGAGTTCCATGACATAATGTTTGGTGACAGTACAAGATGTCCATATCATCATGGTCAGTTACGTGTGGCTTTGAGTAAAATGCAGCCGGTATTGACATGATGGTTTGGGCAGCTCCTTGCATAGAGAGTTCTTGGTCCAAGAGTTGCGAGTCCTAATTGGCATGTATCAATGAGATGTCATTTGAGTGAAGGGCTACAAGGGAGAAGCACCCAAATAAATTCCCCATCAGCTTGCTGATGCTTCAGACAGGGCATTTCTTTTTACCCTAATTAAACAAAGATGAAAAATTCAATTATGAAAAGTCACGCCTTCACTCCAAGGGAAAAAACAATGGATTAGTAAAGTCATTAAAGCCTTCATTCATACTTAAGACCAGACCATCCTGGTCTAGCTTTATAATCTAGTGAACATTTGTATAAAGAAGAAAATACCTTGGACAAATGCCAAATTCATCCCTTTATATCAGAATTTTCTACTTACTGATTATTTGATATGCATTTTATACCAAAAATACAATAAATCTTTGTCAAAGGATGGAAGTCATAAGGTTATCTTTTTAGTCCTAAATAGTGTATTTAATGTGGAATTTCAGCAGATGACCAAGAGGGACATATACAATTTTCCTTTTTCTTAGTTCCTTGTCCAGTTTTGCTTCACATATCACCAATGAGTAACTCTCTTTTCCCACGTCGTCTGCCCTGTAAGACCATATGAAAATTTAATTTGGCTCCAGAAGTTTTGTTGAAAGCTGATCCAGTGTTTGGTGCTGTGGAGGAACTCGAAGAGAAGTGAACTGAGAGCCAGGTTTTCTGAGAGAGTCCTCCCACGACTTGACAAAACTGGAATCTCACGTAGCCACAAGAGCTAAATTATTGGGACTGTCATTATAAAGAAATAATCGTACTCAAAACTAATTGGAACTTACAGAGCAAGTCTCTTAACCTTTGCGTTTCTGTGTTGATATACTGGTTTGTTTTCAGACCAAATGGTTTTGGATACATAGGTAAGAGTTTTTCAGAAGTGGTCTCCTCTCTGTACTTGTTCCAGCCCCAGTGTGCCCGTACTGTGGCTTTTGCACCTGTTATATTGTGCATACTGTGATGATTTGTTAAACAAATGCATTAAATTATTTGTTCACTCTCCTCGAGCAGACACTAAACTGCATTGGGCCAGAGACTGAGGGCTCATTGCATTCTTTACACTCGCAGTGTCCTGAGTTGGTGTCTCTCAATAAGATTTCTTGTCATAATTCACTTGCTTCCCACTTCGAGCACACATTCAGAATGCAGAAATCTTTTTCCCACTTCTTAAGCCAGGATTAAGTTTTTGAATAAGATTTGGTTGGTTTATGTGTGCTGCACGGAATTATTAAAGGTAAAAATAGAATTTTCCCCTGACAGCATCTTGTTATACTTAAAATGGAATGTCTATCCCACATCCATTTTATGTTTTCCTTGTAGTTTTTTTTTTTTTTTTTTTGCCCCTCATCTCTTTCTCAGTATCTCACATGTATAATAATAGAAGTCTTTTCTTATGCTCCTCATATGGCTGCCTTAAGCTTCACTGCCTTTAGGAGTACATTTATATTCAGAGTCTCCAATGGTAAATAATTTCAGCAGGATGAAGCTCTTTAATCCTATTTTATATCTAAAAGGCATGCTCAACACTATCTTCTGCCATCTCTTGAGAATCCAATTTCCTAAGGTTATATTTCTGAGACTGAGTGGAAATTTTCAAACCCCAGAGTTCAAAGTTAAGTATCAAATTCAAACAAAGCCCAAACAATCCACCCTGAGACTGATTTGTGTGGCCATAAACAGCAGCAAAATCTTCCAGTGGCTATTGCTATAATAACTATGATTATAGCTTAGCAAAGGCAAGGCTGTCTCCCCTAGCCCCTAAGCATCTGGGGACTGCTTCTCCTAAACAGAATTTTTAAAAAACATAACACTCACAAGAAAAGCAACCAGAACATGATAGCGGATACCTGTGTAAGTACTAGGTATCCAAACAGGGGGACACGATTTGAGAATAAATTCAGATATAAATCAAAATTCTGTTACTGAGACATAGCAAACTAGCATCTAGGTGGAATCCTACTGAATACAGTTCATCGAGGAAACTTCTTGTCAGTAGCTGCTAACTTTCTTTTCTTTTTGTTTAAAAATTTTTTTTAACGTTTATTTATTTTTGAGACAGAGAGAGACAGAGCATGAACGGGGGAGGGGCAGAGAGAGAGGGAGACACAGAATGGGAAGCAGGCTCCAGGCTCTGAGCCATCAGCCCAGAGCCCGACGCGGGGCTCGAACTCACGGACCATGAGATGGTGACCTGAGCTGCAGTCGGACGCTTAACCGACTGAGCCACCCAGGCACCCCAGCTGCTAACTTTCTTGACCAACATGCCAAGGTCAAGTGGTCTTTTCTAAACACCCCCCCTTTAAAAAAAAAAATAAATTGAGCAGGTAAAACATACTTAAGCTGCTGGTTTACTGAAGTTTCTAGCTAAGAGTTAATTCTGAAGTCACTACTTGACCAAGATACTTGGCAATTTATTACAAGCATCCCCAGTACTGATTGCGTCTTAAAAAAAAATCCTTTTTGAGAAATTAGATCTTCATATGTTCTTAGGAAGCATATCTGTGCCCCTGACAAACTGAAAGATTGGCAGGCATTTAACTGCCTCATTTCTGGGGGTTATTAATCACATATTCTATATACCTGCTTTTTCCTGAAAATCCTCAGTGCTGTAATGGTAATGGGTTAGTGAGAACACTCATTCCTGGGTCATGTGGAAAGTCACCGTTAAGACAGTCTGCCCTTCAGTCTTATCATTACAGGTAAATACAGAATTACATGCCCCAAGAAGCCAGCTTTCTTTCTGGAAAGTCCAGGATGAGATATAAGCCAAATCAGTGAGATATAAGCCACCAGTATCAACTTATTCCAGTCACAAATCCCCTCAGTCAACCCTTAATCTATAAATAAGTAGTAAATAAGGAAATAAAAACCCAGATAAAATAAATATTTAATAAAGAGGCTGGAGACCATAAAATAAGACTACAGTCTGTTTTTAGGCCAGGTTGCTATAATACTTGAACTTTGAAATATGCAAAGTCCGTGGCTTCAGAAGTTTGAATCATCTGTATAATTAGGGATGGAAGAAAATATGCCATTGCTGTAAGTCCCATCCTAGACATAATAGGACTTATTAGCTATTTTTCTCTAAAAGGGGCTTGACTTTAACTGTGCACAGCCCAAAGTCTTAGTCTTTGCTCAAAATGCTCTGGTGGGAAGGACTCTGCTGCCCTCTACTGTCTCTGCAAGCAGAGGACACAAATGGAGAGAGACAACTTAAGCACCTCTGAATTAGAAAAGATGGGAATTCCTTATCCCTTATCCCTTCCTCTCCTGGAAGGCCAGACAGGTCCACATCCCTTCCAAGGGGAGAGACCTTGTAAGGTTCTTGAAGCTCCAATCCAGTCCTTCAGCGTAACTGCAATGTGTGCTACAAACCTGGATGGAGCTATGGGAGGTTTGAAATGTCAAGGCCAAGAGATGGAACAGTCCATTTAGGTGGGCAGGTGTTTTTGTTTTGACTGGCCATTATCTAAAACTTTGGTCACAAGAAAACAAAACATTCATTCCACCCACCCATTCGTCCATCCATTTATTTCCAATGTAATATAAGCAGAACAATGACAGAAGACACAATCCCAGTTTAACTATTGTAAAGAAAAACAAAGCAGGGTAAAGGCATTTGGAGGTACTGTCTACATAGAGTAGTTAGGGAATGTTCCTCTGAAGACGTCAAGAATGAAATGAAGAAGTAAGCTGTGGGGAAAGAATATTGCTGGCTGAAGAAACAGTAACTGCAAAGGCCGTGTGATACGAACATGTTGGGTGTTTTAAGAAGGACAAGTGTATTGACAGAGAAAGTGAAAATGAGTCTGGGAAAGAGAGCAAATGGGCAGAGGACAGGTTATCTAGAGTGGCATGGCCCAGTAGACCTAAAATGTGAGTCACATGTGCCATTTTAACTTTTCTAGAAGCTATACTTTAAAAAGAGGAAAAAGAAAAACAGATGAAATTAATTTTAGTTATGTTTTTAATTTAACACAGTATTTAAAATAGAATTATTTGAACATGCAATGAATATAAGAAATACTGAGATACTTCCCTGTTTTTACTGCATCCTTCAAATTTGATGTGTGTCTTATACTCAGAGCATACCTCAGTTTGAACTTGCCACATGTCAAGGGCTCAGTAGACAAATGTAGCTATGGCTACCCTAAAAAAATTTTTTTTTATTCTAGGTGTATTTGTTTAAATTCCTTTTGAAGTTAATTTTTTAACATACGCTTTGGAAGTGACCCTTTGTAGTGGTGTCCAAATGATTTCAGCAGAACTCAGTGAAGACTAAGTGAGCAGGAAAACTTCCAAGGTTAACCTGAACCAGCAGGCGAGGTCTGTTTTAAGTTATGTTTCACTTTGGGGAACAAGGTGGGGAAGAATTTAGCACAGTCCTGGAATGTCTCAACAGGAATAAATTAAACCTAGAAGTCAGTAGAGGTTGTTTATGGACTGTTGACCAGAAGGAGCTAGGGAGATGTGAATGAGTAGGATGCTTATTCCTGTATACAAGTTACTGTTGGGCCCCAGCTTCAACCGGCCTGGTTCCATCAGAGGATATGCAGTGCTGTGGTTCGGAGTTTACAGGCTGAATCCTGACCCTCAGTTTTGCTACTTAATAACTGTGTGACCTTGAATGGAGTACTCAAGTTTTTGTGCCTTAACTTCCTCCTTTGTAGTGCAAGGTAGTCTTGAGTATCACCAGTTGATATCAAATGCCTGGAACAGTGCCTCGTGTATCATAAATGTTCAGTAATGATAGCTCCCCGTGTGGGACTATCTCTTGCCTACCACCGTAATATCCTCTCCACCTTGCCTCTCCATCCCGCTGCTGCTTGGTGACCGCGCTGTGCGGTCTTTGACAGGTTTTCCCCAGGTACAGTGGCACAGCCCTGCTCTTGGGCCAGAGCCTGATACCTTTCGCTTTTATCCTGAAGCTTCTTGGAAGTCACAGCTTGGGTACCCTTGGGAACCTGCCTGGCATTCACAGTTTCTCATCCCCAAAATGCAGAGGACTTAATCGAGTGGACCATCTTTGACCTAGAAGAAAGGGAGATGAAAGAAAAACCTTTCTCTTTTTGCCCCTAGGGTAGACAGTTCTTTTTTTTTTTTTAATTAAATAAAATATTTAAGTATATTTGTTTTGAGGGGGAGTGCGTAGGAGCAGGAGAGGGGCAGAGAGAGAGGGAGAGAGAGAATCAGAAGCAGGCTCTGCACACTCTCAGTATGGCGCCCAAGGTGGGGCTTGATCTTACGAACCACGAGATCATGACCTGAGCCGGAATCAAGAGTCTGCCACGTAACCAAGAGACCTCCCCCCAGGTGCCCCTAGGTAGACACTTGTGAAGCATGTTTGAGATTCACAGAAGGTCCTGTGGAAGTAAGCACTATTTGCCTGAAGAGGAGTCCGTCTCCGTGTACAAAGTATCCTTTCTTCTTGTTTCTCTAATGTTGCCCTGTACCCCTGCTCCCTGGGATCACATTTCCAAATACACTACCTGAGCTCGCCTCCTTCGCAAGCTCTGCTTTCAGGGGAACTCAGGATAAGACACTATTATTTTTCATTTTCTTGGCTGTGACTTTGAAAAATGCATATCCAGTCATTCCCTTTGTTACGTCCATTTCCAGGGTGGCCTTGCCTCTTGTCCTAATGACCTTGACCCCATTTCTCTGGCATTACCAGTCTCACTCCTTGTATCAGTTCCTTCGCAGGGTCTGTAAACTACTCCTCCTGTAAACCCTGTACGCCCTACAGAGAACTCCCCCTCAGGCTGCCGCCCAATTTCTTGGTAGGGGAGTCTGCTTTTGGTGCCTGCATTCACCCAACTCTCCTTGCATCCCTGACTTGTGATGCGGGATCTGTTTCCACCGCTCCAAAGCCATTTCACAGGGGACCTGGTAAGGGACAACTCCAGTCACTTCAGAAGAAGTACAGTGGAACTGTTAAGCTGTGGCAGTTGTTACATAAACTAGATCTATTCTGCAGAGAGTTTTGGGACTAAAGAGAACAAACACGATAATACAGATTAACAGGTAATGAGCACGTGTGCTATTCCAAGAAAACTGGAAGCTTTGGGGGGCGCCTGGGTGGCGCAGTCGGTTAGGCGTCCGACTTCAGCCAGGTCACGATCTCGCGGTCCGTGAGTTCGAGCCCCGCGTCAGGCTCTGGGCTGATGGCTCAGAGCCTGGAGCCTGTTTCCGATTCTGTGTCTCCCTCTCTCTCTGCCCCTCCCCCGTTCATGCTCTGTCTCTCTCTGTCCCAAAAATGAATAAAAACGTTGAAAAAAAAAAAAATATCTGCTTGTAAACGACTGGAAGAAAAAAATCTAAAAAAAAAAACAAAAAACAAAAAACTGGAAGCTTTGGAAGCTAAGTGCTTGATATGCATTCTCATTGAGGGTTTGAAACAAGCCCATAAATGGGAGTTGTTATTATTCCCATTTTGTAGTTTAGAAAGTAGATTCAGAGAGGTTACCTCATTTGAGAACCCACAGCACACACAGAGTCAGGACTTAAATCCATGTCTGTCTTTCTAGAGGCTGAGCTCTTAGTTCATTACGACTGTCTGTCTCTGACCCTAGTCCTAACGCTGTCTGGACTCTGCCGCACGGAGAGACAGATTTTCTTTCACTGAGTGAAAACAACAAGGGTTCAAAGAGTGCCGTTAAATGGCGACAAGAAAAGAGATGAGAGGTTGCTTAGGGCTGGGGAGTTAGGAATGGAGAGTGAATGGGTACAGGATTTCCCTTGGGGTGATGAAAATGCTCTCGATTGATGATGGTTATTTTCCCGCAACTCTGTGAATATATTTTGAAAAACCTTTGGATTCTATACTTTAAACAGAGGGGTTGAATGGTATATGGATTACCTCTCAATCAACCTGTGATTGAAGAACAAGAACCCCCTGGGAAGGCCTGACAACCTAACACCACACATGTGGGAAAGGGGAGATAAATGCCACTGTTCTGGATCAACTTCACAGCCTGTAATTGTTCATAACGTGGTGCTTGGTTCCCGCTTGGGTGCGCTTGCGGGGTGCGGACTTGGAGTTCCAAGAGGTGTTGCCTTTCAGGTGATTGCTGATGAGGCATGGGGACACCAAGACCCGCTAGCTAGGAAACCTGTTAGCAGTGGGTGCAGCCAGACTCTTCTTTTTGCTCCAAGAAAAAGGGGGTGGGGGTAAAAGATAACCACCTCCCTGAAAGCAAGCAGCATGGTTCCTTTGAATGCCTGCCAGTAACGGCAATGGCCTTGGTTAGAGGACCACGTCCAGATGTCTCGGGCGGTTTCACTGACCATATTGCCTCCCAGTACATGTTCTTTGTGCTAATTCCCAAAAACAAAAAGGGAAAAGAAGGGAAGGGTGATTCAGTCCTACCACCAGAATGCGGTTCTTTTCCTTCCGGCAGGTGTTGACTGTAGTGAAGCCACGTGGTAGAGACGGTGGCTTTCAACTATGAAAAATTTGGACTCAACACGAGCCTCCGTTCACCCGAGGGAGGGGCAGCAAGCAAAAGAAAGACGACTAGGTTGGCAAGACCGTTAAGTATCAGTGTCTGCTCACCCTATTCCTTCACTTTCTTGATTCACTTCTCCCTAAACATCTGAGCAGAGGCAAATTTCCGACTTCTCTCCACCTATGACCTTATTAGCTCTTGACTGCTCAGGGGTGCTTCCCTGTCCTAAACAACCCCATATCCCCAGCAGTGTTCCTTCATGTTCCCAAAATTTGATCTGATGCATACAGCAGCTCAGAAGGGCTGTATCAATCTTGTGCGAAGGGACTTGTTTCTTAGCCTTCCTCCTCACACCTGGCTCAAGAGGAAGCGAATCCTAGAATTACAGGTAGTTTTCTCCCTACCTCCCAGTCTCTAGACAAGAAAGAAGGCCTGTAAATCTGCCTGATAAAGGACCAGAGAAAGGGCTGATGGGAAGACGGAGGGAGGGAGAAGCTGGATACTCTGGGGGACAGGGACATGGGGTCTGCAGGGAGTGACAGCGTGAGGCCAAGTGCAGAAGAAAGGAGGGGAAGTTATGGCAGGCTACAGCGGTCCCCTATATTCCTGAGCTTTGAAAGATAAAAATAAGGGGTTTGAGCTCCCAGTGGTTGCTGGGATGTGGGTCTGTCGGATCTTAGCCTGACACACTGCCCTGAGATTGATCACTTGGGTCAAAAATTCTCCCTGGATGTGCCCACTAACCGTACCCTTTAGATCTGTCTTTAAAAGCAAAATTTGGTGGTACATGTAGACAGTAACCAGAGGGTCTTAGAATCCTGGAGACAAAGTATAAGGACATTGTCCTTTCCCTAAAGGGAAGCAAACTTCCTCCTCTGTGGGCTCATTTTCAAAATCAGTAAGATTGACGGGATTATTAACAGCTTACTTTATAAAGTGCCAACTAAATTGATAAACCTTTTAGGATAGATGTTGAGTAAACAACAATATTTTGTTGAAACATTTCAACGTTTTTATTTATTTTTGGGACAGAGAGAGACAGAGCATGAACGGGGGAGGGGCAGAGAGAGAGAGAGACACAGAATCGGAAACAGGCTCCAGGCTCTGAGCCGTCAGCACAGAGCCTGACACGGGGCTTGAACTCACGAACCGCGAGATCATGACCTGAGCTGAAGTCAGATGCTTGACTGACTGAGCCACCCAGATGCCCCCCAGCCCTCACCCCTCCCTGGTGTCTTTTAAAAAGCACGTTATTAAGAAATGTATAAGCACACATAAACAGGTGGAGGCAATTGTAAACGAACCCATCTACCCGTAATGTATGCTTTTTTTTTTTTTTTTTTTTTTTCCATGTGTGCTTTTTATTTTTTCTCTTTTCTGGACTATTAAAAAAATTTTTTTTTCAACGTTTATTTATTTTTGGGACAGAGAGAGACAGAGCATGAACGGGGGGGAGGGGCAGAGAGAGAGGGAGACACAGAATCGGAAACAGGCTCCAGGCTCTGAGCCATCCGCCCAGAGCCTGACGCGGGGCTCGAACTCACGGACCCCGAGATCGTGACCTGGCTGAAGCTGGACGCTTAACCGACTGCGCCACCCAGGCGCCCCTGTTGAAACCTTTCAGATTCCACACTGTATAAGAATTCTTGAAGTCCTTCTGTTCTATGTTCTACTAGTAGAGGAATTCTTAACTTGGAGACAGAGAAGTTCTGAGCACAAACCCAGAACCCATTTCTTGACCCATTTCTTACTGTAGGATGCTAAGCAGGTCAGTTAACCTCTCTAATTTTCTCTTTTTCAGATGGATAATAAAGGCAAATATTTAACCTATCTTTACCACAACATTATTACTATATTTATTTTATACATGTCTGTTACATACAAATATATTTATTGTATATAAAAGAGAAGGGAATAAAATATATTGAGTTTTCCTAAGTAACTTCATCCTTATCTTACAGATGATCCAGTTGTCTCTCAGAAACTTTAGTTACAAATACCTAGGAAGTGGCAATACTGGGTTCACAATATTTTTCTAAAGGTCGTCGTCCCCTTTAGTAAATAGTGAAGTATTCTACAAGGCACACTGTTACTTAGTTCATCAAATTTTCACTGACAATTTTTGTTGGAAGTTTTGTGTTGCAGTCAGTATTCTCTCTTTAACCATAATTGTAACATTGTTTCTTCCGCAATGTAATGTTTCAATAGCTACCCTTTAACATCTTAAGTTTTCAAGGCTCTACACCATCTGTAATCAGCTGAGACAGTTGGGTGGAAATTCAGGAAATTCTGCAATGTAAAGTTTCAATAGCTCCCCTTTAACATCTTAAGTTTTCAAGGCTCTACACCATCTGTAATCAGCTGAGACAGTGGGGTGGAAATTCAGGTGGAATTTCACCCATCTGGTAGGATCCCATTGTTAACCTTCCCTTCCTAACTCACATACTCTAAATGATTGAGCATCTTTTAAAACTCAACTTGGGTTTGCAGTGTGAGTGAATTGATGACACAGTAATAGCGTATGTATACAAACTAAGAATTCCTTTATTTTTCTTTTCCTTTTTCTCTCCGAAAGAAAGACAAAGGAGTATTTGGAGAGATAAAAGTCCTCATTTGGCTCTAAGTAAAAACTCACCTTCTTTAGGCACGTCTATACACAAGGTCGCCAAGTTCACTGTGACCTAAAATGGGGGATAAAAAAGGTGGATGATTATTGTTACCTGTTGCTGGGTATTATCTATCAGCAACTCAACTTCAGTTAACAAGCACAATTCAGATTCCTCCCACAGCGAATTTAAGTATTCCATTAAAAAGTGAGAATGTATTCAAATTAAAACACCCATTAGATTTAAAAGAAGAAAATGAGGGGAGGCCAGAAAACTTTGAAGAGGACCAGGGAGGAATGCATCAGTAATTTCTCTGGCAGGTAACACATTCTCAAACTGGCCTGACAGCCAAAGGTGAAATAGAAATTTCTTTATCAAACGGGAATGCAAAGGAGGGCTGACCTTTGATCACATGTCCGTTTGTAGTTTTGACAGGAAAATTTGCATGGGAAAAAAAATAGTATGCTGGACACTTACTACATGAAAAGTTAAGTTCCAGCAATGTAAAGGAAGCCAGAGGTCAAACTTCTTAAACAGCCTGTCAGATAAAAGCTGGATTCCTTCCCCTGTGTGCGTGAGAAGTTTTTCAAGCTGCAGAGGACTTTTAAGGAGAATAAGTGAATTATTTCTGTTCTGTGCAACACAAAATGCTTCTCATCTTTTCAGGCTCGAGTTCGGGCTGGGAATGTTTTCATCTTACACATACTAGGAATTGAGACAGAGAAAAGCAAAAATGGTAGATATGTAATAGCCAACCATCTCGTTGGCTTTGACTTGTCATCCTACAGGGGAATTGGTTCAAAGTATCAACCTCTTTTTAGTGTCTCCCTTTCACATGATATCAGAAGACCAAACAGAGTCCTTGAAGAGTTAATTAAAAACTATTCATCTGCGTGGCACCTGGGTGGCTCAGTCGGTTGAGCGTCTGACTTCGGTTCAGGTCACGATCTCACTATTTGTGAGTTTGAGCCCCACGTCAGGCTCTGTGCCGACAGCTCAGAGCCTGGAGCCTGCTTCAGATTCTGTGTCTCCTTCTCTCTCTGCCCATCCACCGCTTGTGCTCTGTCTCTGTCTCTCAAAAATAAATGAATAAATGTAAAAAAAAAATTAAAAAAAAAATTCGTGCGTTAGGTAACAACCCAAGTGAACATTAAGGACATTTGTATGTAAAAATCCTTATGATGCAGAAATGCCTATTTTTCTGGTCAAAGTGTTTATCTCATAATTGGTAATAAACCTGTTTGTAAAGAGATTCTTAGCTTGACGGGCAACTGCGCTGCTGACTGAAAATAGTTAAAATGATACAGTCCAATTCCGCCTGACTTCTCACCCTACTCGTTTTCCCATTCAGTTAAAATACTGTGTTGAAGACTGTGTTTCAAGCACATGGTAGGCACATGATACATAATTGTGGAATGAAAGAATGTTGTACACAGTATCCATACAAACAAATGAGGAATGTTCAGCCTTTGTCTTTATAATAGTGGTTTTCACTGGATACTATCCATTTTTATTTAGATGATAGCCATTTTTATTTTTTTTTTTTTGAAAAAAATTTTTTTTTCAACGTTTATTTATTTTTGGGACAGAGAGAGACAGAGCATGAACGGGGGAGGGGCAGAGAGAGAGGGAGACACAGAATCGGAAACAGTCTCCAGGCTCTGAGCCATCAGCCCAGAGCCTGATGCGGGGCTCGAACTCACGGACCGCGAGATCGTGACCTGGCTGAAGTCGGACGCTTAACCGACTGCGCCACCCAGGCGCCCCTAGATGATAGCCATTTTTAATCTGACAAGGCAATATAGGATTAAGGTCAAGTGCATGGGCTTTAGAAGCTCACATCCTGCTGCAAATCCCGGAAAAAACTTCCCGACTTGGTCACCTTGGGTTAATTAATAAGTGAGTTAGGAGTTTATTCCACGTACGTTCTCAACAAGACTCTACTCCTTAGCTCCAGAGTCTTGGGGGTCATGCCTTGAAATATTTGCACTTGTTTGTATGTATTTCATCCATGTTGATCCTAAGGAGTCTTCTTACAGTTGGTAATGCTAATTGGTCTTCGTTCCTGGTAGTAAGTACCCTAACATTAACCTTAGCTGATTCAGATGGTATTCCTGATTGGCAGTTCTCTGTCTTAGCAGGTGACTTCTCCCTGTGGAGAGAGACTGCTGCTGGTAACAGTTGTCCATATGACGGGGGTGTGAGTGGATTGTCTCAAAGTTAATACCATCTTTTACAAAGATCAAGAGCTAAAATAAATACCTAACTCCTGATTATTGGTGTATTTCCACTATAAGTTTTGGTATGCAAAACATTTTTCCTTTAATAATTTCTCCAAAAGACATCAGGCACCTTAAAAGAATCTTTCAATATGTGATAACTGTTTTCTTTGAATAGCCTTAGACCTTTTTTCCCCTTATTCTTCTTTACGTCTACTTAATCTGCGAAGTCGAAAAGAAAGCAAGCAGGGAAATGGTATCTGAAATTAATGTTCGTGATCTAGGCCTGTAGCTCTCCGGTCATGAAATATTTATTTTATTACTTATCCTCGGAAGCTTGTTAGCCTAATGTTTTGAAAGTCAGCAGTCCCTAACATAGGAGTCCAGATGAGCTGATCTTACGAAGACCAACATTTGGCATAAAGGAATAAAGGAGATGCTTGAATGTGCTTTCTTGATTTAAACGAAGACAGTGAAAAACCTTGACAGCTGGTCTGCTTCTAACAATTCTGACCTTCTACTGATAAGGTCTTATTATACACTGGAAATTTCCCAGTTACAGGACATCTTATAATTTTTGTAAAGATCCTTAAAATCACTGTTTGATCATTTACAGAGCTCGAAATGATCACACCTAGTGAATGTCATGCATAATGGCCAAACTAAAACATTTCTCAGAAACACCCATCTCTGCACTGACTCATTACCCTGAACTCAGACCCTGAATATTACTTTCCAGGAAATAGGTGTGGATCAGTAATTCCAAGTAAGGCATAAATATTTGAACATCCCTTAGTGTGAAGGAAATGGGGGAAAGCACACCAAATTGCATATTATCACTGTATTTGGCCTGACATGTCTGCCACGGGTTTTCTTACAAACAGCTCTATTCACATGCCAAAAAATTCACACTTGCCAAGTGTACAATTCAGAGTTTTTCTTTCTTTAGGTTTTAATTATTTTTGAGACAGAAAACGCAAGCAGGAGAGGAGCAGAAAGAGACAGAAACAGAGGATCCAAAGCAGACTCTGCATTGTCATCACAGAGCCTGATGTGGGGCTCAGAGCCGAAGTCAGATGCTCAACGGACTGAGCCACCCACATGCCCCTCCAATTCAGAGGTTTTTAAAGTATGTTCACAGAATTGTGCAGCTATAACCATTAATTTCAGAACGTTCAAAACCTCAAAAAATTGTTGTTGCTTTCAAGATTGTTTTGGCCTTTCTGGATCCTTTGCATTTGAATTTTAGGATCTTCTTGTCCATTTCTGCAGAGGCAACAGCTGCGATTTTGATAGGGATTAGACTATATTTGTGGATCAATTTTGACAGTCTTGACGTCTTAATAGTAAGTCTTCTCCATGAACATGGGATGTGTTTCCATTTACTTACGTCTTCTTTAATTCTTTCAAAAATATTTTGTGGTTTTTAGTATTAAGTTCTATACTTCTTTTATTAAATTTACTCATAAGTATTTTATTATTTTTGTTACAATTATAAATGTAGTTTATTTTATAATTGTTCATTACCCATGTCTATAAATACAATTGATTTTATTAATCTTGTGGTCTGTATCTTTTCTAAACTCACTTATTAGATCTAATAAACTTTTAGTGGACTCCCTTAGAATTTTCTTTATACAAGATCATGTAATCTGCAAATAGAGAAGTTTTACTTTTACCTTATTTAACTTTTTCCTTTTCTTCATTTGAATATCTTGTATTTCCTTGTCTTGCCTAATTGCCCTGACTACAACTTCTAGTATAATATTGAATAAAGATGTCAAGAATAAACATCCTTTTCTTGTTCCTGATTTTAGGGTAAAAGCATTCTTTTACCATTAGGTGTGATGTTAGCTGTTGATTTTTCATTGGTAGCATTTATCAGATTGGGGAAATTCCTTCCTGTTTCTAGTCTTTTCGGTGTTTTATCCTAAAAGTGTGTTGGAATTTGGTCAGATTCTGTGTTTCTTGAGATGATGATGTGAATGTTGTCCTTGATTCTGTTAATATGGTGTATTATATTGATGTCTCACCTGTTGACTTAATCTCCCAACCTTGGGGGATAAACTGCACTTTGTTGTGGTATATAATCCTTTTTTTTTTTTTTTTAATTTTTTTTCAACGTTTATTTATTTTTGGGACAGAGAGAGACAGAGCATGAACGGGGGACGGGCAGAGAGAGGGAGACACAGAATCGGAAACAGACTCCAGGCTCTGAGCCATCAGCCCAGAGCCTGACGCGGGGCTCAAACTCACGGACCGCGAGATCGTGACCTGGCTGAAGTCGGACGCTTAACCGACTGCGCCACCCAGGCGCCCCTATATAATCCTTTTTATATCATGCTGAATTTAGTTGGCTAGTATTTCATGTTTATAAATCCTAAGGGATATTGGTCTTTAGTTTTCTGGACATATCATTGTCTGGTTTGGGTGTTAGGGTAATACTGGCCATATAAAACAAGGTGGAATGTGTTCCCCCCTCTTCAATTTTTGGAACAGTTTGTGCAATTTTAGTGATAATTCTTCTTTAAACATCTGGCAGATTTCACCATCAGAGCCTGGGATTTTCTCATGAAATTGTTGATTGTTAATTCTCCCTCTGGTTTGTCGCTATTCACACAATGTATTGCTTCAGTTTGGGTAGTTGGTGACTTCCTGGGAGGTTGCCCATTTTATCAAAGTTACCTATTTGTTGGTGTAAACTTATTCATAGTATTGCTTTATAATTCTATTATTTCTCTCAGAGTGGTAGCGATGTCCCTCTTTGATACAGGATTTGAGTCTTTTCTCTTTTTTCCTGGTCAGTCTAGCTAAAGGCTTGTCATTTTTGCTGGTCTTGAAAGAGCCAACTTTTGGTTTTGTTGATTTATTTATTGGTTTTTCCATTCTGTGTTTCATATGTAACCACTTTAGTCTTTATTAATTATTTCCCTCTGCTTGATAACTTAAAAAAATTTTTTTTAAGTTTATTTATTTAGAGACAGGGAGAGCATGAGCGGGGAAGGGACAGAGAGAAAGGGAGATAGAGATAATCCCAAGAAGACTCCTTAGCATCAGCATAGAGTCTGATGCAGGGCTCATACTCCTGAACCATGAGATCATGACCCTAGCCAAAACCAAGAGTTGGACACTTAACTGACTGAGCCACCCAGGAGCCCCTTTTTCAGTTTTTGGTTTTTTGTTTTGTTTTGTTTTGTTTTAAGATACAAGGTTAGGTTACTGAGTTGAGACTTGCCTTCTTTTTTAAGAAGGCATTTACAGTTATAAATTTCCTTCTAAGCACTTCTGGAACTGCATTTCATAAATTTTGTTGGGTTTTCATTTTTGTTCTTCTGAAAGTATTTTCTAATTTTCCTGTGATTTCTTCTTTTACCCCCTGGCTATTTAACAGTGGGCTATTTGGGAGCACCTGAGTGGCTCAGTCGATTATGTGCCAGACTCTTGGTTTTGGCTCAGGTCATGATCTCATGGTTTCTGAGTTGGAGCCCCACGTCGGGCTCTGTGTTGACAGGGCAGAGCCTGCTTGGGATTTCTCTCTCTCTGTCTCTCTCTGACCCTCCCCTGCTCACTCTTCTCTTTCTCTCTCAAAATAAATAAATAAGTAAACTTGAAAAAATTTAAGAGTGTGTTGCTTAATTTCCACATATTTATGACTTCCCAAAATGTTCTTGGGTTATTGATTTCTAATTACATTGCATTCTGGCTAGAGAGCATGCTCTTTGTTATTTATTTATTTATTTAGTTAGTTATTTATTTATTTAAAAAAATTTTTTTTAATGTTTATTTATTTTTGAGACAGAGAGAGACAGAGCATGAACAGGGAAGGGTCAGAGAGAGAGGGAGACACAGAATCTGAAACAGGCTCCGGGCTCCGAGCTGTGAGCACAGAGCCCAACGCGGGGCTCGAACTCACGGACCGCGAGATCATGACCTGGGCTGAAGTCGGACGCTCAACCGACTGAGCCACCCAGGCGCTCTGACAGCATGCTTTTTGATTTATTAAGTTTTGTTTTATGGCCTGACATACAGTTAATCCTGGAAACTGAAGAATGTGTGTTCTCTTTTTGGGCAAAGTGTTGTAAGGTGTCTGACTGTTGTTCAGAATCTTCCTTTTCCTTGTCTGTCTTCTCCCTAGTTGTTTTGTTCGTTGTTGGAAGCGAAGATCTGAAGTCTGCACTATTACTGGAATTGTTCATTTCTCCCTTCAGTTCTTTCAGGGTTTTTTTTTCCTATGTGTTTTAAGATTCTTTTGTTATGTGCACATGTGTTTACAATTGTTACATATTCCTAATTAATTGATCACTTCATCATAAAATATTCTTTACTTGTAGTAACGTATTTTGTCATAAAGCATTTTTTTTTAAATTTTTGAGTGAATGAGAGCGCCAGTGGGGAAAAGGGGCAGAGAAAGAGAGAGAATCCCAAGCAGGCTCCACATCAGCACAGAGCCCAACATTGGGCTCTATCTCACAACCCTGGGATCATGACTGGAGCCTAAATCAAGAGCCAGATGATCCACTGACTAAGTGACCTAGGTGCCCTCATCATAAAATATTTTTGTGATACTCAGCACTGATTTTTATTCCCACAACCACAACGTTCTTACTGAGCTGAGCATCCACCATTCCTCCTGCATAAATCCTCCTTGAATTGTTGCAAGCCTTTGGTTAATTTCCAGAGCTCTGAAAAGTTGCTTTTGAACATTTTTGCCAGTGTTCTCATTGCCTTTATAGATGAGCAGATTTTCAGAGGCTTTTACTCTCATCCTTCTAGAAGTTCTTCATACAAGCTATTTTTAAATGGAGAATTGAAGGAACTACGTTTTGTTTTAGCATAATTATGCAGGTGCCCCTATTTTTGCAGTCTCAAACCAACTGGCCCAACAGATGCAGTCACAGGCCCAATAAAGGAAGTGATTCATGAAGACCCAGGCCCTTCTCTGGCAGAATAGGACCACTTTTTGTTAGATTAAGAAAGGACTCAGTTGTAAGTAGAAAGCTTGGTGACTTCTAATGATTTTACAGCAGGGGAAGTTGGTAAATGCTCCCTAATGCCTGACTTGCCTGCCCCATGAGGAAGATATCCAACACTGACACATGATAAGCTTCTGGGGCATTTTTTTTTTTTTAATTAGAAAATCAAGTATCTGGGGAAAAAAAGTATGGATTGTAACTCTTCGCAAATTTAGCATGTTTTAAGCAGAAAGAACGTATTTTGTCTTCATCTAAAGTATAAGGAAACCAACTGTGAGGAACTATTAATTTGAACTGTTCTGGGGACATTTCTAAGAACAATAAAGTGCGAATGTAAACACTTGGAATCTCGCTTATGGATTAACTCTAAGATTTGTCCAGTAATTAACATTGGGGGTTTTAGGTTTTCTCTAAAGGAATAAATACATTTCATGCATTCACAAGCAACCATAACCTTCTTAAAGAATAACCGGTGTTTTGTTTTGTCTTTTGTTTTTTAAGTGGAGCAGAAAGTAAACGATTTGAATGACTTTGGAAGGAAAGAGGATGTAAGAAACAAAGCGGTAGCATTCACAGTACAAAAAGAAAAGAAAAAAAAAAAAAACCCCTGCAGATTTACATTGACAAAGACCTGAATAGCCAAAAAGGGTTATAAATCACTGTACACAGATCACTGTCATTGAAGACCTCCATCGATTGTAGAAATACAAAAATATCTGAGATAGAAATCTGAATGTTTCCAAGTTGGGAGACTTGGTACCAGCTTCTAAGAGAGGAACGTACTCAAAAATAGAGCACTGTCTATGCCTTATTTATTCTCTAAAATAGAAAGTAACAAGGTAAAAATAGATTCGATTCAGCCAGTGGTATTCAGAGCCGAGGTAAAGTGGGTCATTGGAAGGAGTGAGGGAGCAGTATCAGTGGTATGTGATGCCCAAAGCATGAGGAACTCAGTGGCTATGACACCTGCTTAACCCGTTCTGACTTCTGATCCAGCATCTCTTATGATGGTCTAATTATAGAACTCGTTGCTAATGGTTGAAGAAATACAGCCGTTTGAGTTATTTGGAGTAAGAGCATCAATCAGTATTTAAGTACAATGCCATTGACGAAAAAGCCCATTCTGTTTAATACCTTGAAACTTAAACATGACTGCTGAGAAACAGATACATTCTCATAAGCCCTGATGGCTTTTCCCTCTCTATCCACCCACTGCTCTCCACTCTCTCCATATTGTTAGGAACCTACTCTCCTGTCTTTAACTGGGGTGTAGCTCACATATTCTTGGTGTTTCTTGGCGAATTAACTGTTTTCCTTTTGAATTTTATTCCTTGTTTTATCCCTGAATTCATTTTCAGTATATTTGATATTTGATTCCATGTATCTGATTTGCTTTCTCTATCCTAGAATAGCCTAATCAGGAGTCCTCGTGGTTCTTATCCCTCTGTTTTGTTTTTGTGTTACGGTTTTTGTTTGCTGGTTCTTTTCAGGATGGATCCGTAGGTATGGCTGTATATTTGTATCACCTTGTGCTTGTTTTATGTATGTGTATATGAATTCCATGTGGTGGCCTGGGTAACCAAAGTATCATCTCAAGGTGGATTTTATAGTCCTGTCTCACTGGCAGACCTAGAGCATCACTGGACCATACAGGTTTCTGTTTCCTTTCTTAGTTGGGAGGGTTCCTGTTATATTTGAATTGTATATATTTGAATTGAAATATACACCCCTAAAGCCACGAGGGGTCTAAATTCAGAGTTGTGATTTATCTCAGGAAACTTTAATTTTACTTTTCCCAGTTAAAACCAAGATATAGAATGAAGCTCCCTTGTCACCTAACTGGCCTGGTGGGTAAAGATTATTTGTCCCCTTTGTTAGACCCTTTGAGGGCCCAGTTTTTTGGAGGGTCTTCTCTCTCCCTGCCCTGTCACATTCTAGGTCTCATTTTCTGTTCATGTATCATTAACAGCCAAATTGAGAGCTGCCAGCAGTCCAGAAAGCTTTCGGGGAGGGTGCAGCGTCATCTCACTTGCCTGGCACTTTGATTCTCTGAACTCCATGTTGCTTATTCTTTCAACTTGGTGATTTGCCTTTCTTTCTTAAAGTTTCAACCATACAGTAACACATAACTGACTGGCTAGCCAACAATTTATTTCTCACATTTATGGATGCTGGGAAGTCTAAGAGGCAGTGTGGGGTGAGGGCCCACGCCTTCATTTGGAGATGGCCACTTTCTCATTGTGTTTTCACATGGCAGAGAGAGAAGTTTGGTCTCTTTCTCTTCTTGTAAGGACATTGAGCCCATCATGTGGGCTCTACCATTATGACTTCATCTAACCCTAATTACCCTCCAAAGGCACCACTTGCAAATACCATCACATTGGGGATTAGGTCTTCAACATACAGACTTCCATGGGGACACAAATATTCAGTAAATAGCACAAATTACATTATTATTTTTATCCACTCTCTCTAGATACACCATCTGGGTATACCGTCATGTCAGCACAATGAGCTTCCTTGGCTCCCACTTATTTCTGATGCCAGGAGGCAGCATATTTGTAGGTGATGATTCCCAGAGTATCCACATCCTTTGTGCAAGATTTAAGGGGACTCTAACTCCCTCCTTCTTAGATGGTTAATTTTTATTTTAAAATCACACACCCAAGAATTTCAGTGAGCTTATAGAGCACAAGATCAAAATACAAGAATTAATTGCATTTCTATCCAATACCAATTGACAATCCAAAAATGAAACTAAGAGAACATTTGTAATCGAACCAAAAAGAATAAAAATGCCTGGAAATACATTTACCAAAAGTATACAAAACTTGTATACTGAAAGCTACAAGAAATCAAATTCAGAAAGCTGAAAAGAAATGGAAAAAATATTCTAGATTCATGGATTCACTTAATATTGTTCAGGTGGTAGTACTCTGACAAACTGACCTGTATATTGACTGGAATTGCTGTCAATATTTTAGCTGCCATTTCTGCAGAAATTTCTAACCTTATTCTAAAATTTGCTTAAAATGCAAGGATCTAGAATAGCTAAAACAATATTTGAAATGACCAAAGTTAGAGAATTCATATTTCACAATTTCAAAACTTACTATACAGCTACATTGTTACAGACAGTGTGCTGTTTCTTAAGGATAGACATAGTGATCAGTGGGATATAATTGAAAATCCAGAAGTAAACCCTTTCATTTATAGTCCTTGGATTTTTTGACAAACATGCCAAGAAAATACAATAGGAAAAGGATAATCTGTTCAACACACTGTACTGGGACAATTGAATATCCACATATAAAATGATGGAGTTGGACCCCTTCCTCATACAACATGTAAAAATTAAGTCAAAATGTATGAGATATCTAAATTTAAGAGCTAAAACTGTAAAAATTTCAAAAAAAACCCATAGGAGTAAATCTTTATGACCTTGTATCAGGCATGGTTCCTTAGACACATCATTAAAAACACAAGTAACAAAAAAATAGATAAATAGAAAATCAAAATGAAAAATATTTGGCCTTCAAAGGACATTATCAAGAAAGTAAGGGAAAAGTTAAAATACCATTGAAGTAGGGGGACTCTGGGCTTTTCTTGCCCCTCAAACATAGTTGTATTGAGGTCAGATCACTTGGAACACACAGGAAATCAATCTGTGGACTGGCAGAAGGGTCTCCACAGTTGGAGGGAGACAGTTTGGCAGATGTGTGGTACATGAAAGTAAGTTGGGGGAGAGAAAAAAATGGTGGCATCATGTGGCTTAGGGGGGAGGAGATCCTTCCGTGGAGAGACAAAGGGAGAGAAAGAGGGGTTGACTAAGTGCAGCATCAAGTTCACACAAGAAGGAAATACGTCTCTGGACCTCAAGCTAGGGAGTGAGAAGTACTGAGTGCCCCAGTTCTTCTTTGCAAACAGCATTTGGAGGTTAAACTCTCAGGTTTTGGAAGTGTGCGACTTTCTCCAGAGGGGAGCTATGGCATGCACTCCCGGGGAGAAGGGAGCTGGCCCCAGAGTGCACAGCATTGTGTAGTGATCTCCAGGGTGCACTGGGAGAGAATAGTCCCCTTCCTGGAGTACTTTTGGAAGAGGATTTATTGCATCCCCAAGGACAAAAGACACTGCAGGTGCCAGCCAAAGGCCTTTCATCAGCAGGGTGGAGAGGCTATACTCCATAGGAGTGGGTGGATCTGCACTGTGCCAAGCCCTTTAAGACTTTGGATTTTGAATTCCAGCCACACACCAAAGAAAAAACTCAGGAGAATTTTTGTGGCGCAGGGCGAGATGACTGCCCGTGATCTTCTGTGAGGGCAGCCTGAACAGCGGGGGTTGAGATCCCTGCTCCGGGGACAAGAGATGGGGTGTGTTGCCATTTTCCCCCCAACACCAACATAGGGAGACTTCAGAGAGCAGCACAATGGTCCCCAGGGGAGGTGGGACCCACTTATACCACACCACACCCCCCAAGCCTAGCAACTGCTTATTTACTGGGTCAAGACTGATTCTGAGCCAACGCGGCAGGCCTAGCCTCCAAACCAGCACAGCCAGCATCCCCCCTGCACCACGAGCTAAAAACTGAGTGCTTCAGAATGACACCTACAGTTCTTCTTTATTTTTTTCTTTTCTCTTCTTTTTTTTCCCTTGGAATCAGGCTTATAGTTTCTTTGTTTGTTTGTTTTTCATTTTCTTTTTCCTTTGGATCAGACTTTTTAATTCTTCTCTCTTTCCTTTTTTTCTTTCTTTTTTTCATTTCTTTTTCTTTGGAATCAGCCCTATAGTTTTTTGATTCTGTTTGTTGTTGTTGTTCCCTTTCCTTTTCTCTTCTTTTTGGGATCAGGTTTCCTACACCCCCCCCCCCTTTCTTCAGGGTTACTTTAACAAACAAACTAAAAAAACCCTAGTTAAAGGTCTTAACCCTCCACCACTGCAAGCAAGGAGGGGCTTTGCAGAGGACTGACCAGTGGGAAAGAGCAGCCAAAACACAGCAGCAGAGTGCACACAGCATGCAGCAGAAACACTTCCTGGAGTGCCAGGCCCTGGGCAGCGTATGACCCCTTTTTAATACAGCAACACTTTCAGGTGCGGGAAGCATAACATGCTTTAAAACACGCAAGAGACAGAAACTTAGCTAACTTGACAAGACAGAGGAATTTTCCCTAAAAGAAAGGCCGCAAAGAAATCATAGCCAGGGACTTCCTCAAAACAGATATAAACAAGACACCTGAACAAGAATTTAGAACAACATCAAAAGACTACTACTAACTGGGGTTGAAGAAAAACATAGGAGACACCAGAGAAACCCTTGCTGCAGAGATCAAAGACCTTACAACTAGTCAGGATGAAATAAGGAATGTTATAACAGATGCAAAACAAACTGGATACGGTGACAATGAGGGTTGAAAGAGCAGAGGAAAGAAAAGGTGGTAGAGAAGATGAAATTATGAAAAATAATGAAGCTGAAACAAAGAGGGCAAGGAAATTATTAGGTCATGAGGGGCTCTTAGAGAACTAAGATGATTCCATGAAATGAAACCATATTTGTATAATAGGAGTTCCAGAAGAGGAAGATTGGGGAAAAAGTAGCAGAAAGTTTATTTGAACAAATTATAGTTGAGAACTTCCCTAATCTAGATAGGGAAACCGGCATTCAAGTCTATGAGGCAAAGAGGACTCCCCTATGACAACATATATCATAGTGAAACTTGCAAAATACAAAGATAAAGAGAGAATTCTGAAAACAACTAGAGACAAAAGGTCTTTAACCCAAGGGTGGACACATTAGGGTAGTAGCAGACCTGTCCATTGAAACTTGGCAATCCAGAAGGGAGTGGCAGGAAATATTCAATGTGATGAATAGGAAAAATATGCAGCCAAGAATTCTTTATCCAGTGAGGCTGTCATTCAGAATAGAAGGAGAGATAAAGAGTTTCCCAGATGAACAAAAACTAAGAGTTCATGACCACTAAACCAGCCCTGCAAGAAATTTTAAGGGGAGCTCTCTGAGTGGAGGAAAACAACAACAACAACAACAACAAAGGAACAAAGACTACAAAGGGCCAGAGAACATCACAAGAAACACCACCTCCTCAGGTAACACAATGACACTAAATACCTATCTTTTAATAATCACTCTGAATGTAAATGGACTAAATGTTCCAATCAAAAGGCGTAGGGTATCAGAATGAACGAAAAACACAAGATCCATTTATATGATGCCTACAAGAGACTTGTTTTAAACCTAAAGATACCTGCAGATTGAAAGTGAGGGGATGGATGTATGGCCAACAGGCACATGAAAAGATGCTCAACGTCACTCCTCATCAGGGAAATACAAATCAAAACCACACTCAGATACCACCTCACGCTGGTCAGAGTGGTCAAAATCAACAAATCAGGAGACTATAGATGCTGAAGAGGATGTGGAGAAACGGGAACCCTCTTGCACTTTGGTGGGAATGCAAACTTGTGCAGCTGCTCTGGAAAACAGTGTGGAGGTTCCTCAAAAAATTAAAAATAGACTTACTGTACGATGTAGCAGTAGCACTGCTAGGAATTTACCCAAGGGATATAGGAGTACTGATGCATAGGGGCACTTGTACCCAATGTTTATAGCAGCACTCTCAACAAGAGCCTAAATGTCCATCAACTGATGAATGGATAAAGAAATTGTGGTTTATATACACAATGGAGTACTACATGGCAATGAGAAAGAATGAAATATGGCCCTTTGTAGCAACGTGGATGGAACTGGAGATTGTGATGCTAAGTGAAATAAGCCATACAGAGAAGGACAGATACCATATGTTTTCACTCTTATGTGGATTCTGAGAAACTTAACAGAAACCCATGGGGGAAGGGAAGGAAAAAAAAAAGAGGTTAGAGTGGGAGAGAGTCAAAGCATAAGAGACTCTTAAATACTGAGAAGTGAGGGTTGATGGGGGGTGGGAGGAAGGGGAGGGTGGGTGATGGGTATTGAAGAGGGCATCTTTTGGGATGAGTACTGGGTGTTGTATGGAAACCAATTTGACAATAAATTTCATATATTGGAAAAAAAAACCAAAAAAACCCACATTTCTATTGCACCAGAAAAAAAAAAAAAAGGAAAGTGAGGGGATGGAGAACCATCTATCATGCTAATGGAGGTCAAAAGAAAGCCATACTTCTATCAGACAAACCAGATTTTAAAACAAAGACTGTAACAAGAGATGAAGGGCATTATATCATAATTAAGGAGTCTAGCTAAGCAGAGCTAGCAATTATAAATATTTATGCCCCCAACTTGGAACACCCAAATATATAAATCAGTTAATCACAAACAAAAAGAAACTCATTGATAATAATACAATAATAGTAGGGGACTTTAACACTCCACTTACAACAATGGACAGATAACGTAAGCAGAAAATTAACAAGGAAACAGTGGCTTTGAATGACACACTGGACTTGATGGACTTAACAGTTACGTTCAGAACATTTTACCCTAAAGCAGCAGAATACACGTTCTTCTCAAGTGCACATAGAACATTCTCAAGAAGAGATCACATACTGGATCACAAATCAGCCCTCAAAAGGTTCCAAAAGATCAAGATCATACAATGCATATTTTCAGATCACAATGCTATAAAACTTGAAATCAACCACAAGAAAAAATTTGGAAAGCTCTCAAATACATGGATGTTAAAGACCATACAACTGAAGAATGAATGGGTTAACTAGGAAATTAAAGAGGAAATAAAAAAAAAAATACACGGAAGCCGATGAAAATGAAAACACGACAGTCCAAACCCTTTGGGATGCAACAGAGGCAGTTGTAAGAGGAAAGTACATTGCAATTCAGGCCTATATCAAGAGGCAAGAAATGTGCCAAATATACAACCTAACCTTATACCTAAAGGAGCTAGAAAAGGAGCAGCAAATAAAGCCTAAAGCAAGCAGAAGAAGGGAAATAATAAAGATCAGAAATAAGTGATACAGAAACAAACAACAACAAAAACAACCAGTAGAGGGGCACCTGGGTGGCTCAGTGGGTTAAGAGGCCAACTTCACCTCAGGTCATGGTCTCGCGGTCCGTGAGTTTGAGTCCCGTGTCAGGCTCTGTGCTGACAGCTCAGAGCCTGGAGCCTGTTTTAGATTCTCTGTCTCCCTCTCTCTGACCCTCCCCCATTCATGCTCTGTCTCTCTCTGTCTCAAAAATAAATAAATGTTAAAAAAAATTTAGTAAAAAAAAAAAAAAAAAAACAACCAGTAGAATAGATCAATGAAACTAAATGCTGCTTCTTTGAAAGAATAAAATTGATAACCCGCTAGCCAGACTTATCAAAAAGAAAAGGAGGATCCAAATAGCTAAATTAATGAATGAAAGAGGAGAGATCACAGCCAACACCACAAAAATACAATTAGAAGAGAGGACTATGAAAATTGTATGCCAAAAAACTGGGCAATTTGGAAGAAATGGAAAAATTTTTAGGCATTCACACACTCCCAAACTGCAACAGGAAAAAATAGAAAAATTGAACCACCCCATAACCAGCAAAGAAATTGAATCGGTTATCAAAAATCTCCCAAAAAATAAAAGTCCTGGGCCAGATGGCTTCCCAGGGGAATTCTACCAGACATTTAAAGCAGAGTTAATACCTATTCTCCTCAAACTGTTCCAAAAAATCAAAGTGGAAGGAAAGTTTCCAAACTCATTCTGTGAAGCCAGCCTTACCTTGACTCCAAAACCAAAGACCACACTAAAAAGGAGAATTACAGGCTAGTATCCCTGATGAACATGGATGCAAAAATTCTGAGCAAGATACTAGCAAATCAAATTCAACAGTACATTAAAAGAATTATTCACCACAATCAATTGGGATTTATTCCTAGGCTGCTGAGCTGGTTCAATATTCGCAAATCAACCAACATAATACATCATATTAATAAAAGAAAGGATAAGAACCATATGACCCTCTCAATTGATGGAGAAAAAGCATTTGACAAAATACAACATCCTTTCTTGATAAAATTCCTCAAACATACCTGAACATCATAAGGGTCATATGTGAAAGACCCATCACTAATATCATCCTCAGGGGGAAAAACTGAGAGTTTTCCCTGTAAGATCAGGAACATTACAGGGATGTTGTTTCACCACTGTTGTTCAACGTAGTAGTAGAAGTCCTAGCCAATCAGACAACAAAAAGGAGTAAAAGGCATACAAATTGGCAAAGAATAAGTCAAACTTCCACTCTTTGCGGATGACACGATATTCTTCTACATGGAAAACCCTAAAGACCACCAGAAACTGCTAGAACTGATACATGAATTCAGCAAAGTCACAGGTTATAAAATCAATGCATGGAAATTAGTTGTATTTCTATACACCAATAATGAAGCAGCAGAAAGAGAATCAAGGAATTGACCCCATTTACAGTTCGAAAAACCATAAGATACCTAGGAATAAACCTAAACAAAGAGGTAAAAGATCTGTATGCTGAAAACTATAGACAGCTTATGAAAGAAATTGAAGAAGACACACACAAAAAAATGAAAAACATTCCATGTTCATTCATTGGAAGAATGAATATTGTTAAAAGGTCTATGCTACCCAAAGCAATCGACACACATTCAGTGCAATACCTATCAAAATAACACTAGAATCTGGGGTGCCTGGGTGGCTCATTTGGGTTGGTTAAGCATTGACTCTTGATCTTGGTTCAGGTCACGATCTCATGGTTCATGAGTTCGAGTTCTGCATCAAGGTCCACGTTGGCATTGTGGAGCCTGCTTGGGATTCTCTTTGTATTCTCTCTCTGTACCTCTTCCCTCCCTTTCTGTCTCCTTCTCTGTTTCTCCCTCTCTCTCTCTCTCTCTCAAAATAAATAAACATTAAAAAAACCCAACAACACTAGCATTCTTTACAATGCTAGAACAAACAATCCTAAAACTTGTGTGGTACCACAAAAGACCCCAAATAGCTGGAGTAATATTGAAAAAGAAAAACAACGCTGGAGGCATCCCAATTCTGGACTTCAAGCTGTATTACAAAGCTGTAATCATCAAGACAGTATGGCATTGGCACAAAAACAGACACATAGATCAGCGGAACAGAACAGAGAACCCAGAAATGGACCCACAAATGTTTGGCCAACTAATCTTTGACAAAGCAGGAAAGAGTACCCAAAGGAAAAAAGACAGTATCTTCAGCAAATGATGCTGGGAAACTGAACAGCGACATGCCGAAGAATGAAATTGGACCGGTTTCTTACACCATACAGAAAAATAAATTCAAAATGGATGAAAGACCTAAATGTGAAACAGGGAATCACTAACATTCTAGAGGAGAACACAGGCAGCAACCTCTTTGACCCCAACGGTAGCAACTTCTTACTAGACTTGCCTCTGGAGGCAAGGGAAATAAAAGCAAAAATGAATTATTGGGACCTCATCAAGATAAAAAAAGCTTCTGTGCAGTGAAGGAAACAATAAACAAAACTAAAAGGTAACTGACAGAGTGGGAGAAGATATTTGCAAATGACATATCAGACAGAGGGTTAGTGTCCAAAATCTATAAAGAACTTTTCAAACTCAACACCCAAAAAATCCAGTGAAGAAATGAGTAGAAGACATGAATAGACACTTTGCAAAGAAGAAATCCAGATGGCTAACAGACACATAAAAAGGCATTCAACATCACTCATCATTGGAGAAATACAAATCAAAACCACAATGAGATACTTACTACCTCACATCCGTCAGAATGACTAAAACGATCAACTGAGAAAACAACAGATAGTGGCGAGGATGTGGAGAAGTGGGAACACTTTCACACTGTTAGTGGGAATGCAAACTGGTGCAGCCACTCTAGAAAACAGTATGGAGGTTCCTCAAAAAGTTAAAAATAGAACTACCCTACAACCCAGCAATTGCACTATGAGGTATTTATCCACAGGATACAAAGATGCTGATTTGAAGGGACACATGTGCCCAGTGTTTATAGCAGCACTATCAGTAATAGCCTAATTATGGAAAGAGCCCAAATGTCCATCAATGGATGAATGGATAAAGGAGAGATGGTGTGTGTGTGTGTGTGTGTGTGTGTGTGTGTGTGTGGTGATCAAAAAAGAATGAAATCTTATCGTTTGCAACTATGTGGATGGAACTAGAGTGCATCATGCTAAGTGAAATAAGTCAGTCTGAGAAAGACAAATATCATATGATTTCATTCATATGTGGAATTTAAGAGATGTAACAGTTGAACATAGGGGAAGGGAAGGAAAAAGAAGGTAAAAACAGAGGGAAGGAAGCCATAAGAGACTCTTAAACACAGAACAACAGAAGGTTGCTGGAAGGGAGATGAGTAGAGGAATGGGGCAGGTGGGTGATGGGCATTAAGGAGGGCACTTGTTGGGATGAGCCCTTGGTGCTACATGCAAGTGATAAATCACCCGGATCTACTCCTGAAACCATTACTACACTGTATGTTAACTAATTTGAATTTAAATAAATCCATTTTTAAAAAGAAGAAAGTGAAAAATCTAACTCACAGAATGGAAAAAATATTTGCAAATCACATATTTGATAAGGAACTTGGATGAAAAACACAAAAAGGGCTCTTAAAATGCAACGATAAAGCTGTGAATAACCCTATAAATAACCGTTGCCCCCCCAAATGGGTAAAGGATGGATATAGACATTTCTCCAAAGAAGACATACAGGTGGATAATAAGTGCATGCAACAGTGCTCAGCATCATTAAACATTAAGGGAATGCATTTCTTTTTTTTTTTATTTTTTTTCAACGTTTATTTATTTTTGGGACAGAGAGAGACAGAGCATGAACGGGGGAGGGGCAGAGAGAGAGGGAGACACAGAATCAGAAACAGGCTCCAGGCTCTGAGCCATCAGCCCAGAGCCTGACGCGGGGCTCGAACTCACGGACGCGAGATTGTGACCTGGCTGAAGTCGGACGCTTAACTGACTGCGTCACCCAGGCGCCCCAAGGAAATGCATTTCAAAAAGACATTGAGATACCACTTTACGCTCACTAGAATGGCTAAAACAAAAAAAAGACCAGAACAAATGTTGAAAAGGATGTGAAGAAATTGGAACCTTCACACATTGCTCGCAGGGATTGTGAAATGGTGCCACTGCTTGAGTAAAGAGTTTGGCAGTTCATCAAAAAAGTTAACATAGAGTTTCTTTATGACCCAGCAATTCTATCCCTGAATATATACCCATGATAGAAACGATCACCTGTAGTTGATGTTCATGGCAGCGTTATTCATAATAGCCAAAAAGTAGAAGCAACCCTAGTATTCTTTTAATAAAAAATAGAGAAATCTGGTACATCCATAAAATGGAATGTTATTCAGCCATGAAAGGAGTTAAGTGCCAATGCATGCCACAACATGGATGAACCTTAAGCTAAGGGAAAGAAGCCAACCACAAAGGGCTGTATGGTATGAATCCATTTATGTAGAATCTCCAGAAAGGGCATATCTCTAGATTCAAAGCAGATTAGTGGTTGCCATGGGCTAGAGGGAGGGCAAATGGGGAATGACTGCAAAAGGGTACCAAGTTTCTTTTAGGGCTTATGAAAATGTTCTGGAATTAGTGGTAATGGTTGCATAACTCTATGAATATGCTAAGAACCACGGAGTTGTACCCTGAAAAATAAGAATTTTGTAGTATATGAAATAGATCTCTAGGAAGTGCTCTTCGACAGTCACACTCACAAAACTGTACATTTGGAAAATATAGATGAAGATTAAAAGAGCTAGCAATGCTACAATTGAAAAACTCCTGGGGACAATTTAATGTGCTTCCTGCTTGCATTTTATTATGTGTATGTCATGTGATTTATAATTTACATATACATTTAATTTTCTTAAGTTTAACATTTAGTTTTCTTAGTTTTTATTTAAATTGCATTTAATTTTTTATTCTGGTTTTTTTTTTTTCCCTACTTTAATCCTGAGTGATTTTTTTTTTTTTTCATTTTGCTTCCTGGTCTTGATTACTGACATTGATGATAGCCACTTAATTTCCACAAGTGGAGATACCACATTTTATTGGACAGTTCCTCTCTTAGCCATTTGATTTGTTTCTATTTCTTTGCTATAATAAAAATGCAGTACTACATATATTTGTATATATAGTTTTTCTCAGTATGTGGGGTATTTCTTTAGAGTATTTTTTTTTTAAAAAAAAGATGTTAATTGTGTGTCAAAAGCTATGAACATTTCCTGATGCTTGGTGACTATTGCCAAATTTTCTTTAAAAAGAGTTTCTCTGCTGTTCCATTAAATATTGTTCGCCAAGTAACTCTCCATTACCACTAACCTTATGCCCAGAGGACTTTTTTGTAGACCCCACATGTCCAAGTTTACCAAAATCATTGAAGAAGTTGGCCATGTGCCATTGAGAGGGTGAAAACAACCATGAAATTGGTTATGAACAGGTGCATTACACAATTGATTATCCAAGCTTTAGTCTCTTCCATAATTAATCATGGGCCCTTCACAAGAGTCATGTTGCAGAGGAGTCTGCCACTTAACATAGCCAGGAAAACACATGGTACCAGGAATTAGGGAGCAATGGAAGATAAAGATGAGCAGAGGCAGAGAAAACAATTTAGAATTTTATTTCAAAGCACGTCAGTTTCCATAGGCCTGGGAACTTCACATTATGGCAATCCCCTGAACTTCTTGCTGTCTAAGCATTTAGATCATTCGAATGCAAGCCTATTCTTTTCAGGGATTCCATAATTGCTGAGGGAGCCAAGTCTTTTGTGATAGGTCCGTGTAGATTTGGGTAGTCCCCTTTGGAAAACACTTCTATCCCACCTCTAGCCAAAAGCTTTCTAAACGGTGTTTTCATAAAGGAGAATTTGTTTATGGATCTAAGTATTCCACTGGACCATGCATATCACAGGGCAGCTCACAGGCTTCTTCGAGGTTAAGAAAGAAGTCCTTTTCTTATTTCTTTCAGTATAGACTAAGACCCAATTCTAGGTGGCCCTCCAAAAACAAATGGTTACGTCAAACTGAACAACTGGCATCTTTTGCAACATGACCTCTCAGGGAGAGAATTTTAAGGCAAATCACCAACTGGCACAGCGTTCTAATTTTTGACGGATGTATTAATCACGGTTTTTTGTTTCCACATACCCACACCCTCACTTCACTTTCGGATGCTTAATTTATGTGCTTATTTCATAGTTCATGTTGGGGAAATCTCCATGGTGGATTCAGATGGAGTTTTGATTGACTGATCTCCAAAGTAGTTTTTTTTTGTTGTTGTTGTTCTCTGGTGTCTCTCTCAGTCCTAGAAAAGTCTTACATTTCTACCATAAATGTGAACACGTTTTGCCTGTGTTATTACTTCCTTATCCTCAGAGTTTGAAAGGTCTGTGGCCCACGTTTTTCTTACATCACAGATTTTGGGGAAGGTTGTTATAATTTATCCATTATTTCCCTTTATGTATAAAGGCATCTGGTCTTATCATTCTTCATGTTTTCAGAATTCACATTAAATCTATATCTTTGAAAATATTCCTGTGAGATTCTTCTCCAACAATCCTGTTCCATAGTTTCTTTTTTCTGTCATGCATTTCACACTTTTTTATATCTATCTGCTAACATAGAATCATTTCTAAACTCTAATGTAATAACACTAATCACTAGAGTAACTTTATTTTCCATGACACCTCAACTTATTTTGTATTCATTTCTCCCACAGTGTTTTTATGGAGCACCATCTCTGCACGTTGTGGAGCAGTGAGGAGCCAGTGATAAACAAAAAGAAATCATACCCCTACTTTCATGGAGCTTGTAGTGTAGAAGTGACAGGCAGATTAGCAAACACGAACAAGATTTTTTAAGAAAACAAAATTGCAGCTGCCGTAAATATCCTGAAGGAGAGGTATATGGTACTGGGAGAGTGTGTAAGACAAAGATACATGCTGTAAGTCATGGAAGTGACACTTTTGAGGAGTTGACATTGAGCTGGTACATGAAGGATAAACACGAGGTACTCGTGTCCATGCGGGAAGGGAAATAACAATGTTCCAGGCGTAAGGAATAGTATAAGCAAACTTTATCACAGAAGAAGAAAGCGTCCAAGACTCTGAACCAAGTCCAGTGCAGCTAGGTGCATGGAGAAGGGGAGGAGTGTGGTAGGAGATGAGGTCGGTGAACAGGGCAATGGCCATATTAATGTATTGTCTTCATCCTAGGAGCAGGTACATTCATTTCAATTAGAAAAGCAAATGTTGATCATATATAACGATTAGAATTATCTCAGCCATTGATTTTGCAATATCCAGCAGCAAGTTTGAATTTAAAAACCCATATGACCTAAAGTAGTTACTGGTATGAATCTTGCTGCTTCCATACGCTCTTCCTTGAATTTTATATCGAAGACACTTTCAAGTGCCCAATAGTGTTTTCGGATTCTGTATTTTTTTCCTCCCTAATCTCTTGTCCTACTCGTGCCTAGCACAGTCCTTCATGCTTAGCTGATGGTGAATAAATATTTGCAGATTGGTGCATGAGAAAGAATAAGTGTGAAGTAGCCAGAGCCTGTTATGTGAAGAAGTCATTTAAGAGAGCCATGGTCTGATATGCACCCATGAGTTCATTTCTGATACAACGAAAGAGAAAGAGGGTAGAAATAGGAACACTGTCTTAATGGAAATGCATTTCACTCTATGAACTATTACTACTTCTTCCATTGACTTCTGCCTTCTAAAAAGACTCCCCTCTTTTTATATCCCTTGTATTGCTGTTATCTGGGTCAGGTGTTGACCAGTGTAATCAGAGTAGACAGTACGCCCATCTGTTTGAAGATCTCTTCTGCCAGAGGAATGTGAGAGTGTGAAACATCAAAGAGCCTTGCAATACATCCTTCACTCCTGTGTTAGAGATAATTGTTTCCCCAGAGTAGTGGGAGGCTTTGTAATAGCTTGGCTAAAACCTGAGAAGCTACTTAAACTCATTTCAGTTCTGCAGACCTTTACAGAATGGTTTCTGTGTGCAAGACAATATTCTATGTGAGCCAAGGGCTGCACAGATGGATGTGCTGTGACCCCAGCCCCTCGGAGGAGCGCACAAGCCCGTGCACAAATACAACGCGAATTCACAGCAGATGTGATATTTACTGTAGAAACTGGTCACACGGAGAGCTGTGGGAATGCAGGTGAAAGAATTCTTTTTGTAGATAAGGTTAAAAGCTGGTGTCTTAGTCCCAGACCATGCATATTTTGATAAAATTGGTTTATTTACCAACATCTATTGACTGACAAGTCCTGCGCCGGATGCTGCAGATATGAAGATGAGACATTTCTTACCCTTGAGGAGCTCTTAGTTCCCCAATGAAGACATATAAATAGATTATTAGAAAATTTGCCAACTGTGACATCACAGTTCTGTGTATAATCCTAAAGAAGTGCAAACAGAAGACACAGGGTGCACTGGCGTTTTTTCTCAGTAGAGTTGGTAGGAACGGAGTCCTGAAGAATGGGTGGGTAAGGGACAGGTTGATAAGGACAGTTGAGAACAGTGGGAAGAGATTTTGCAAAGACCCAAAGGAGTAAAGTTGGTTCTGTTTAAGGAATGGGTAGTCATTCTAGATTCCGGAAGTACGGTAGTGTAAAGTATATAGCAGGAAGAAATGCTAGACAAATTGTATACAGGCGGATCATAAGCTGAACTAATTATTTTGGATATTATTTTAATTTTTTTTAAGTTTATATTTGAGAGAGAGAGTGACAGATCATGAGCAGGGGAGAGGCAGAGAGAGAGAGAGAGAGAGAGAGAGAGAGAGAGAGACATAATCTGAAGCAGGCTCCAGGCTCTGAGCTGTCAGCATAGAGCCCGACGTGGGGCTGGAACCCATGAACCATGAGATCATGACTTGGGTCAGACCCTTAACCGACCGAGCCACCCAGGTGCCCCTGTGTATGATTTTATAGGGCAACCAGGAATCGCTGAAAACTTCAACCAGTGGCAGGATCAGTTCCACATTTTAGAGGAGACATGGAAGACAGGACTCGAAGCCAGGATGCAAGATGGGAGATAAAAGCATTGACCAATCAAGCAGAGGTGAGAGCAGGGCTAGAGGAGCAGTATCAATGTGGCCGCAGACTGATCTCACTGTCCCATGCAAGCAAAAGAGGAAGAGGTGTTTTGCTCTTTTTCTAAACTGGCTGCCAAAGCATACACAAATAAAATGTAGCATGTATTAGAGTCCTCAGAGATTTGGTTACTATAGTTAAATTAGGCCGAGTTAATTTTCTAAGGGAGCCAGGATCAAACTCAACTGATAATGAGCACAGACAAGTTTTCTGTTCTCATCCGTAAAATGGTTGTGATAGGACCTTCCTCATAGGGCTGGTCTGATGATTAAACGAGATGATGTCTTATAAGACATTTGACACTGGCCCATCATATGCACATAAGTGTTAACGATCATTGTTGGTTTACAGGATAGTTAATACGCATCTAGTCTAAGCTATCACACTAAGCCAAGACAGTGGAGATAAAGTCACAAAAGGCAGAGAATTTGATCTCTTTAAATTTTTTTTTAACATTTATTCATTTTTGAGACAGAGAGAGACAGAGCATGAACGGGGGAGGGTCAGAGAGAGGGAGACACAGAATCGGAAGTAGGCTCCAGGCTCTGAGCTGTCAGCACAGAGCCTGACACGGGGCTCGAACTCACAGACTGCGAGATCATGACCTGAGCCCAAGTCAGACATCCAACCGACTGAGCCATCCAGGCGCCCCTGATCTCTTTAGTCTATGAAGAAGGTGTTATAGGAAAAAACTTTTCACCTCTGACTAGGGGGCCAAGAGACAGGAGTTTTGGGGAAAGGGCCATTTGAATTTGATCACAAAGAATAAGTGGAAAAGGCATTCCAAGCAGTTGAATAGAGCCTACCATCTCCAAATATGTTCTCTGAACGAGCAGCGGCAGAATCAGCAGCACTTGGGAACATGCTGAAAACAGAGACAAGAGTGACAAAAAGAAAAATGAAAATAGTCATCTCAAGAAAGGGTACTTGTACAAATTGATATCCATAACCAAAAGAATGAAGTTGGACCCCTTCCTCCCTCTACATAAAAATGAACTCACAGTGGATCATAGACTGGAGTAAAAGAGCTAAATCTGTAAAACTTTAGAAGAAAACATAGGAATAAGTTGTCATGACCTTGTATTAGACAACTTGTTTTTCGATATGAAAAGCTCAATTGCAAATTAAAAAAAAAAAAGATTGACTGGACTTCACTAAAATGAAAAACTTTAAAGTTTCAAAGGATACCGTTAAAAAATAAAAAGACAATCCGGAGAATGAGAGAACATATTTACAAATAATATATGTATGATCAGGCACTTGTCCAGAATATATAAAGAACTCATAAATTTCAACAATAAAAGGACAACCCAATCAAAAAATGGACAAAGGACTTGACCAAATATTTTTCCCAAGGAGATACACAAATGGCCAATAAGCACATGAAAAGATGCTCAGCATCATTAGCTGTTAGGGAAATACAAACCAAAACTGCATATTTCATCCCCACCAGGATGGCTAAAATAAAATAAATGTTGGTGAGGGTGTGGAGAAATTGTACCCTTCATAACTGGCTAGTGGGAATATAAAATGGTATAGCTAGTTAGAAAGACATTTTGTCAGTTCCTGAAAATATTATAGATGAAGTTATCATAAAGCTTGGCAATTCCACTTCTCGGTGAATACCCAAGAGAATTAAAATATATATCCATACAAATACTTGTACATGAATGTTTATGGCAGCATTATTCACAGTAGCCACATTATTTCAAATGTTGATCAGCTGGTAAGTGGGTAAACAAAATGTGGTCTATTCATATAATAGAATGTTAATCAACAACAGTTTAAAGGAATGGAGTACTTACATTTCATGATTAATATCACTGATACTACATCATGGATGGATCTTAACGTTATAAAGGGGTGCCTGGCTGGCTCAGTAGGTTTAGTGTCTGACTTCAGCTCAGGTCATGATCTCACGGTTTGTGAGGGCAAGCCCCACATTGGGCTCCATGCTGATAGTGGGGATCCTGCTTGGGATTCTCTTTGGTCTATCTCTCCACCCCTCCCTGCTCGTTCGTTCTCTCTCTCTCTCTCTCTCTCTCTCTCTCTCGATAAATAAACTTAAAAAAAAAATTATAAAGAACCACTTAAAGAATGATCTAAAGAAGCCAATAGCAAAAGATTACATCTTGTATGATGCCATTTATATGTAATGTCCAGAATAGATAAATCTATGGAGGAAAAAAGTCAATTAATGGTTTCCTAGGGCTAGGGAAACTGGGGGAGATGGGAAATGACTGCTAATGCAGAGCTAGCTAGCTGCCCTGTATAGTAACTACTAGCTGCATGTGACTCTTGAAGTTTAATTAAATTCAAAATTTGATTCTTCATTTTCACCTGCTGCATTTTACCTACTCTGTAGCCACATGACTAGTGGCTGCCATATTGGACAGTACATTTAGAGAATATTTTTTATCACAAAAAGATCTTTTAGCATGGATCTAGAGCATACATTAAAGCTGTGTCTGGATCCATAAAAACCTGAAAATACATATAAAACTTTGAGCATATTTGCATCTTTTTTGAGAAGAGATACATGGCTTCATAAAACTCTCAAAAGAAATTAAGTCCCAATGTGAACACAGCAGCATTTTTTAAAACCATTGGACTGAACTGTGAACATATCAAAGTATTATCCTAGTACTCCTGTAGTGAACTGAAATTGCTTCTTACTTGATGTCCTGATGTAACTACCTATTGAAGAATCTTAGAGGCCTGGTTTTTGTTAACTCTTGCTACTTTTACCTGAGAAAGAAGAGATTCCATAAAAACCTCTTTGGATTATCCTCTCTTAATTAAATCAGAACGTGCAAATGACCGTGAGCCAAAGCAGTAATAATTATGCCATAGCCAGTACTTGTGAGGCTCAGAAGGACGTTGACCCACAAAGGAAAGTGAAAGCAAATGTCACACTGAATTTGAATTGACACAAACGTGGGTGTATTTTGATGAATGATAATGATGAGCACAGGCACAATGGCGGAGGGCCTCCCCACGGGAAGCTCTGAAGGATGACAGCATTCAGTAGGTGCAAGTAAGTGCCTTAGTGCAGCCACTCTTGGAAGCTCCCTGCTACAGAATGAAGGTAAGTTCCAGAGGGAGTCCCTCTGAGAAAGGTCATCACAAATCATGCACTATTGTGGAGATGCAAAGGCTTCGCATCCGAAACTCTTTAATTTCATTGGGCATACTATGCTGTCACCAGCTTGGCTGCAAAAATCGAAAT
This sequence comes from Leopardus geoffroyi, assembly GCF_018350155.1. NCBI lineage: Eukaryota > Metazoa > Chordata > Mammalia > Carnivora > Felidae > Leopardus > Leopardus geoffroyi. The sequence continues at coordinate 34,279,253 of NC_059331.1, read as the reverse complement.
CTGCCACCACAGCTGTCCCTGCCGCTGTTTGTTTCTAAAATACCAACACCGGGCACCCCACAGTTGCTCTCTCAAAACAAGGAATTATTGCTTTGACTAAAAGGATAAAGCATGGCAACAGCAAGCACGTGTGACCATGGCTGACAAATGGCTTGTGTCAAAGTCTCGGGAGATTAATATGTGGCCCCCTCCTGAGAAGACAGCTCAGATGGATCCTCTTACGGAAGCATCCCTAGTCAAGGCCAAGGGTGATTGCTGTCCAAGAAGATGTTTGCTTAGGATCACAACCCCTCTAGCTTTCACCTCTCAGTGACAATGAACCAACATTTTTGATAATGACCTCTCTTCCCCTCCAAACCACCTCACCGGTGAGACCCCAGACTATCAGTTCAAATGGGAAATCGTGAGGTATGCCGGTGGCTTATGGACAAGACATCAGGTGTCATACGTGTATATACGATAGCATCAGTGATTCCTAGCAATGCCAGTTAGAGAAAAATGCCTTTTTCCCCCATGGCATAATACGTCACATTTCAAAGTTTTCGAGAAACCACAGTCCCCTTTCCTTTTCCTTCACATTCACTGTGAATTTATGATATGATAGGGTAGGTAAAAGAATGAACCTTACGAGACTTAGACATGAGCCCTACTTCTGCCATTCCCTGGCTGTGTGACTGTGACCACATACTCTGCCTCTCTGAGCCTCAGTTTCCTTAACAGGGAAATGCAATAGTGATAGCATCTGGGTTTTTTTTTTTTTTTCCATTTTTAAATATTTATTTATATTTTGAGAGAGAGAGGGTGGGGGCAGAGCAAGATGGAGACAGAATCTGAAGCGGGCTCCACGCTCTGAGCTGTTAGCACAGAGCCCAATGCAGGGCTCAAACCCACGAGCTGTGAGATTATGACCTGAGCTGACGTTAACTCAGCCACACTTAACTGGCACTTAACTGACTGAGCCACCCAGGTGCCCCTGATAGCATCTGTTTTAAAGGACAAGAATCTGGTTTAGAATCAAATGACGTGAGTATAATTCGTTACAGTGTCAAAGTCAGTGTGAAAGGTCAAGAGTTGACAGCTCTTCTAAAGCCCCCAAGTCATGCTAATGGCTTTCCATATATTATCTCATTTAATGTCAGTCTTAATGCCAGCTGATAAAGTTTTTGCAGATAGTAATTGAGGAAAGAATGTGTTCTGAAATTAATTTCGTAAGAAAAACTACGTGGATATAGGCAGTGTCTTTGTATTTCTTATGTTTTATAAGTTTGTGTGTCTAAGTTTTCAACCAATACTTGGAGGAAGTAAACTTTTCCCATTAATTGTGCGTCCTCATTGTGTCTGGTGAATTTAGCTCTAGATGGAATTGGTCTGAATCCTTTGGTATTTATTCTTTTACCACGTGAACTGATCATTTTTGCTCAACTCGGCACCACTGACCACACGGCCAAAAAGTGATGTCATTGAATGGCAAAAGGGGTGAACTGTAGTGAAAGCTGAAGTAGGTCAGGAGTACCTTTAGAAAGTCTGTGGTTTGGGCGGCTTTTGGAGGGCGGCTTTTGGAGGTCAGAGGAATTTTAGATGAGGAACCATGATGAAAAGATAAATACATCTTAGGACTCAAATTGCTTATTTTAAATGAGACATGTATTTTTTTTTTTTCTCTGTGCTTCTTTAGTGATAGGTCTGAACCTGGAAACTATAAAATTTGAAGGTTGCCAACAAAAATAATCCAATAAAATTTGTGATGAATATTTCTTCAATGCAGAGTTTCCTTGAAGGTCTGAATCTAAAACTCATTTATTCATGGCTAACAAATAAATTACATTTGTTGCCAACCTCTTTGGAGTTGGTCCATAGCTAGGTTTCAGTTAAATGACAGAAGAGCCATTTAATAATCCTGACCTTTGGGGGTCTTCTCCTGAATGGTAAGATCATTGCAGGCACAAGAAAGGTTCTGGATCCTCCCTAACATGCATACCATACAACGTCTACCTCAAGGAGTCAAGATGGAACTCAACTCCGTCTTACCAATCCATAGGACAGAAATCTCCGTTTTCAGGAAAAACAGGTCTTGAGATACATCTCTTCAATTGTGAAAGCATCTTTTTCAATTTAGAACTTTAGAAACTCCAATATTTGAATACCCAAAGACCCTTCCCTCCTTACTTTTACAGATATGAAATAAGCTCTGAGAGGGGAAGTAATTTGTCCAAGGATACACAGCTTTGTTGTAGCTAAGTGAGGTCTAGCAGTAAGTACCTCTGATTGTTGATTCAGTGCTTTGTATAGTTAATGAAATGACTGCAAAGAAAGTTTGAGGAACATTTCTAGTGTGGTATCTGTCTTAAAATTTTTTTTTTTATGTTTATTGTTGAGGGAGAGACAGAGTGTGAGTGGGGGAGGGGCAGAGAGAGAGGGAGACACAGAATCTGAAGCAGGCTCCAGGCTCTGAGCTGTCAGCACAGAGCCCCACGCAGGGCTCGAACTCACGAGCTGTGAGATCGTGACCTGAGCTGAAGTCAGATGCTTAACTGACTGAGCCACCCAGGCATGCCTTTGGGGGTATCTGTCTTTAAAAAAATAGGGCCACCTATACTTTCATCAGTAGGTTTATTTAAATCATACCTAATCACTCCCCTTTGTGACCAACAGAGTGCTTCTGTAAAGTGACTTGAGATATGAGTAGTTTAATATTAACTGGTCTATACAATAATTGACTATAATAGCCTGGGGGTACTAGTTAGGGTCATCTGGATACAGGCAGCAGAAACTGGGCAACTTAGGCCCAAAATGAATTTGTTGAGGCATACAGATCACACAGGTTCTAAGCAGCACTGAAGAAAGAGACTCAGAAGGGCACAAACCAGGTTAGCTTTAGGATCCGAAGGTCCAGGAAGCAGAATTGAATCACCACTTCTCCAAACGAGTATGCCCTTTGTGTTGTGTTGATGTTCAGGGGTGTGTGTGTGTGTGTGTGTGTGTGTGTGTGTGTCCTTGCATTATTCTCAAAATTTGAATTCCCAAGAGGATAATGCCAAGTGGCATAGCCCAGGCCACTTGCCTGCCCCTTCTTATCAAAAGGAGACTGTGCATCTTAGGGGAACAAGAGATAAGATGCTTCAAAAGAAGTTCAGGGTGCTGTTACCAGTGGAAAGGTGAAAGGGTGCTGGGCAGGAAAAATCACCACCACCACCCTTGGCTTCCCTTATGGTGGCCATATGGTCCTCTTGGTGAGGCCTTTCAAGGTTCAAGCATTTTTGGTTCAAACCTATCTTTTGGAAGATAGGACAGTGGAGAGGGACCACATTCTATGTGTCTCTTATTACTTTTCCCATCACCCTCTTTCCTCAACTGTGCCTCCGTAAGGACTAGCTAGGCGCTCATTATTTGACTGATATCTTGCAATGCACTGAACCGCTCATCAACCTTTTGAAACAGTGGTTGGCTCACAGCCTCAGGAATATTAGAACCAGGCAGGTTTCTTTATAGATAGTTTAATACTCTGGAATCTGCATTGCCATGAAAGTATAGCGTTCAGTGTGCTGGCATCATCATTATCCATGCTAGGAGGAATTAAAAGCACACGGGCGACTCCTGTGTTCATTGAAGCATTATTCACAGTAGCCAAAATATGGAAACAACCTAAGTCTGTCAGCAAATGAATGGAAATGAATGGGAAAAGAAGATGTGAGATACATCTATAGATATATAGACATAGGTACAGATAGAGATATATAAAGTTAATTCATACATTGAGACTCAAGATGGAGGCCACCTCCATGGCCCAGCACACATCATAGATCTAAACCTAAGTGAGCCTGCACTTGGGAGAGATGCCTCCCTGTCAGGGAAACCTAACACACACCAATCACAACCCTCTAACACTTTAGCTTACCTTACCCTAGAAGACCAACCTGCCAGCCTTAAAAGGAAATTCCCAACCTCCCAGTCAAAGGACCTTTTTCCTCTTTGCCTTTTATAATACTCTGTAAAACTCAATCTTGCCCAGGGACACCTGGGTGGCTCAGTCAGTTAAGCAGCTTACTCTTGACTTTGGCTCAGGTCATGATCTCATATTTGGTGAGTTTCAGTCCCACGAGTTCAAGCCCCGCATCAGGCTCTGCACAGAGCCTGCTTGGGATTTTCTCTCTCTCCTCCCCCTGTCTCTGCCCCTCCTCCCTGCCATGCAGGCTCTCTCTCAGAATAAACTTTATTTTTTTAATGTGTATTTATTTTTGAGAGAGAGAGACAGAGAGCACGAGTGGAGAAAGGGCAGAGAGAGAGAGAGAGAGGAAGAGACACGAAGTCCAGAGCAGGCTCCCGTCTCTCAGCTGTCAGTACAGAGCCCAATGCAGAACTCACACTCACGTACTACAAGATCATGACCTGAGCTGAAGTGGGACATTTCACCGACTGAGCTACCCAGGTGCCCCCAAATGAACAAAGTTAAAAAAAAGCTCAATCTTGCCCCAAATCTCTTAGGAATGTGCCACTGTATGATGTCACTTGTATGTGGGACCTAAAAAAGCCAAAGTCATGGAAGCTGAGTAGAATGGGGGTTACCAGGATTTGGGGTTGAGGATGGTAGGGAAAATGGGAAGAGAGTACAAACTTCCAGCTAGAAAATGATCAAGTTCTAGGGATTGAATGCACGTTGTGATTCCAGATAACAATACTGTATTAAATACTTGAAAACTGGTAATAGAATAGATCTCAAAAGTTGTCAACATGCCAAAACAACAAAAAGAACACTAATTATGCAACAAAGATTTAGCTGTTATGGTGGTAATCACATTGCAATATTTCAGTGTATCGGATCAACGCATTGCACATCTTAACGTTGCGTAATGTTGTATGTGAATTATATCTCAATAAATCTTGGAGGAGGGGAAGTATGCAGGGTAGTACCAGATTACCCAAAGTAACTAGCTGTGTAAATTTAAGCGAGTTATTTAATCTCTACATGCCTTGGATTCCTTATCAGTTAAAATGAGGTTAATTACTTTACTTTGTTTTGAGGAGTAAACAGTTTAATATATGAAGAATGTTTCAAGTACCTAGCTGATGGCAAATTAGTTGCCATCAAGAGAAAGACAGAAACCGTATGTTTTCACTCTTCTGTGGATCTTGAGAAACTTAACAGAAGACCATGAGGGAGGGGAAGGGGAGAGAAAAGTTACAGAGAAGGAGGGATGCAAACCATAAGAGACTCTTGAGGACTGAGAACAAACTGAGGGTTGGTGGGAGGTAGGGGAGAGTGAAAAGTGGGTGATGGGCACTGAGGAGGGCATCTGTTGGGATGAGCACTGGGTGTTATATGGAAACCAATTTGACAGTAAATTGTGTTTTAAAAAAATTAGTTGCCATCAGCTCTCCTCCTCCTCATCACCGTCTCCACACCTTGAACCAGGACTGACATCTTGGTGAAGATGGGTTGCTTTTCCAGCTTTTGTAGACATTTTTGGATTGGTAGTGACAGGTGAATTGCGACAATCAAAACCACATTCAAGAGGCTAACTGCATTCACAGCGTGTGCTCAGATGTTGCTTTCCCCCATAACTCATGTGTCTTAGAAGGGCTTCCTCAAATTTGCCTTTGTGGTTTTTACGTTCTTTAAAAATATTGAACTTACAAGCAGACTCAGCTGAACTCAAGGGTCTGCATTTCTTTCCTTCCAAGGGTTTGGCCTTAGGTTTACAATGGCTATACATTTAATCAGTGAATTGTCTTGTGATTATTCACTGCCCATTTATCAGCTTGCCCTCTTACATGGTGACAAATGGTGGTTCCTTTTAAGTTTCCAAGTGGCCAGTTTAATCTGGGCCCTCTGTTGCTTTGTTAGGGAAATCGAATGCCCAGAATTGTTCTTGAGCTTTCCCTTGTTGCGCAGAGGTCATGGGAAAGTAGACGTGAGAACTCCAGTGTGATTCATCATTGCCTAATAAAGTAGCGTGACATCTGGGCACAGCATTCTGACTGAAGGCGCTCACGTTCTCTGTCTCTCTACAAAATGGTCTGCTCGCAAGTAAATGCAACAGTGGCTCTGAACAGGAAAGGTAATGTGTGGTCACACCTGGGGTTATAGCTGTTTCTACCTGGTGTAATAGAAGTGACAAGGTGATGGGGGTTTCAACCACACTTTGTGTCTGCTTTGGTGAAATACTTTCCCAAGACATTCTTTTTTTCTTTCCTGAGTCTTTATGTTTCATGTATTAGTGGTAAAGGCTAAAATAACTGCATAGGTTAAACCTTGTAACACGTGCCAAAGAATGGCCTATGGTAAAATCAGGCGTATAAAATGGCCCTTGTGAGCATCTTTGTCCTGTAAATTTTTATGCTTAGGGAAGGTTTTGCATGGTTAATTTTATTACACAGTAAATGTGCTTTTATTTTTTTGATAGTAAAAATTTATATATATATTATAATCTATATAATATATAGATTATATATGATATATGATATATATTATAACCTATATATTATATACATTATATATTATAATCTATATATTATATATAATATATATATTGTGTGTATATAAATATATAAATATATAATATATAAATTTTATATATATATATATAATTTATTGTCAAATTGGTTTCCATACAACACCCAGTGCTCATCCCAACAGGTGCCCTCCTCAATGCCCATCACCCGCTTTCCCCTCTCCCCCACCCCCATCAAAGCTCAGTTCTCAGTATTTAAGAGTCTCTTCACAGTAAATGTTCCTATTCACTCAAAATTGCTGTCTGAGAAACGTGTGTATCTTTATTAGGGGTCATAGTGGTGACTTCTCTTTCATCTCTTTGACTGGCTCAGGAAGGGGATCCCTTCCTTGAGCCTCAGAGAGGAAGGGGACTTTCATCTTAGAAGTCGAAAGGTACCTGGAAAATGTGTCCAGTTGGGACAAACTGAGTCCCTTCATGCCCCCTGGAGAAAAGCTCCTTTCTTTTCTAGGATCTGTTTCATTCATTCACTTACAGGTGAGGAAAAATAGTTTTCTCTATATCCTAGGTTCTTGGCTGAGATTCCCTCCTTCAGTAATACAAGATTCACAGGAGAAAAACAAGCAGAAGTTTAATAGCACATAGCCTCCTATATATACATGGGAGAGACCCAGGTGATTGGAGTAAGTCCCAGAAATGGTCCATACTGCCATCTCCAGGTAAGACGAAAGAAAAATATTCGAATGGAAGCCGGTTATTAGAGAGTAGGAGTCAAAACAATAAACGAGGGTCAGGTGGCTACAAAGATGTAAATTGATCGCCTCCTGCATTGCTAAGAGTTTGTAGAAATTTAGCCATCCTATGGAAGACAGCCTTACCAATGGAGAGTTCTCTTATAAACGTAAATGTCTCTAAGGGAAACGCAACTTGTGCTTGATTGTCACAGTTTGTCCTGTGTCTGCTGTTTCTTACAATCGGCCTTAAATAATCCTTATGCCAAAAACGCGTATTTGGGGGGGGGGGCACCAAAATATTTGGGGTTGGTTAAGCATCCTGACTTCAGCTCAGGTCATGATCTAACGGTTTGTGGGTTTGAGCCCCATGTCAGGCTCTCTGCTGTCAGCCCCGGAGCCCGTTTCAGTTCCTCTCTGCCCCTCCTTCGCTTGCGCCGTCTCTCAGAAATAAATAAAAATTTTTTTAAAAAAGCGTATTTTGCAGTGACAAGTCCTCCTTCTCCTCACATTCATTCATTCACTTGTTAAACTTTTACTTTCAACATCTCTATGCCCTGTCTGTCCTGGAGACACAAACCCCCGGGAGCCAGAATCAGGTAAGGTCCTTCCTCTGCCTTCGGTGTGCCCAGGGACCCATTGATGAGACAAGCAAGTAAATTAATAATTACATCGTGAAGAGGTTAGAGCCTCACCCTTCCAAGTGCGGTGTCTGAGAACTTGTTAGCAGTATGTAATCTCAGCCCCACCCCCTGAGACCTACTGAGTGAGAGTCCACATTTTTACAAGATCACCAGATGATTAAAATGCACGTAAAATATAGCTCGAGGCATATGCAGGGCACTGCCTAATGAGCTAGGGTGCAGAAGGGCACGACGTAAGGACACAGGGCAGCAGAGCCTCCTGAGCTCCGTGAGCCCCTGGCCTTGCCTTTCACACTCTCACAGCAACCCCACTGGCCAATTTGCATTGTGTCCCTACAGGTGTCTAGAGTGGGGGGTGGGCGTCAAGTAGGTAGATGTGAGCAGACTGCAGGCCACATCTCAAGGGAGTGTGACTCTTACCCCCATGGGTTCGACACCGTGATCCCGAGACAGAGAAGAAGGAATTTGCTGTCCTGCTCACCTGTCCTCTCCAGACAGGGAAGGGGAAAACTTAGGTCAGTGATCAAAGGCCTCTGAGTAGGAGGCGAAGCAAGGCTAATCTTGATTCTAAGTATTTCTCTGAGGAGCTTTATGGGTTCTTTTCCCTGGTCCTCCCAACACTTTGCAAATCTGTTGAATACTACGTACCTGTTTCCCAGACAGGCACACAGGGGAGACTCACACATTCGCACATGATGGAGAAGACTCACAGAGCCCCTCAAGCCCAATCCAGAACTCCCTCAGGCTCACATTCCCCAGTTTAAGAACCTCTGACTCTGCAGAAATGCTGGGTCAAATTTAACTACATTTCCTATATCATATTGAAAGAGTTTATTCCATGCCAGGATTTACATTGAGTCATTCACATGCATTATATTCCTTAATCTTTGCAACAGTACTATCTGGTAGGTTTTTGTCACCATTTTACAGATGAGGAAACCGGAAGATTAGAGAAGGTTGTTAAATTGTCCAAGGTCATCATTTAATAAGAGGCTGAAGTGGAGACCAAATGCCCTTCTGTCTGATTCTAGCACCCCCCGCCCTTAACCACCATGCATGCTGTCTCCTCAGAATGAAATAGTACCTTTAAAAATAAGGCAACAGACGTAATTTATGCCACTAAATTGTACATTTAAAAATGGTTAAACTGGTAAATTTTATCTTTTGGTTATTTAACCCCGGTAAAAATAAAACAAGACAACAATGAAGAATATAATATACACCTTGCACGGTGTTACGTTTGGAAATGTTCAGTGTTTCCAAGTCCCTGTATGTAGGCCCTTTGATTCACCACCCCTTTCTTTAAAAAGCCATGAGGGGTACCTGGGTGGCTCAGTCAGTTGAGCGTCCAACTTCAGCTCAGGTCACGATCTCACAGCTCGTGGGTTCAATCCCTGCGTTGGGCTCTGTGCTGACAGCTCAGAGCCTGGAGCCTGCTTCGGATCCTGTGACTCCCTCTTTCTCTGCCCCTAACCCACTCACATTCTGTCCCTGTCTCTCTCAAAAATAAATAAACATTAAAAAAATAAAATAAAAAGCCACAAAATGACCAAATCACAGTTTAGGCAGCTTTGCCTCTTGTTCACAACTGGGAACCAGACCTGTCCCAAGTTCCCAAGTACTCTTTTGAAGATAGACTTTCAATTTGTGGTTACCCTACGATAGGCCACAGACTTGATATACACATGCTTATATATTTTAATCTCGTGTCTTTTTTTTTTTTTTATCGAAATACAGCTGGCACACAATGTTACGTGAGTTTCAGGCGTACAACATAGTGATTCAAGAAGTCAGTACATTTTGCTCTGCTTACAAGTGTGGCTACTATCTGTCACCATACAGTGCTGTTCTAATATCACTGACAACATTCCCTATGCTGAGCCTTTCATTGCCGTAATTTATTCATCCTGTTACTTGTTACTTTGTCTTTGTCTTATTTCGCTTACTGCAGTACTCTCTAGATCCATTCATGTTGTTGCAAATGACCAGATCTCATCCTTTTTATGGCTGAGTAATATTCCTGTGTGTGTGTGTGTGTGTGTGTGTGTGTGTGTACCACATCTTCTTTATCCATTCATTCCTTGATGGACACTTGGGTTGCTCCCATATCTTGGCTATTTTAAGTAATTCTACAATAAACATAGGTATGCATGTGTCTTTTTGAGTTAGTGTTTTTGTTTTCTTTGCGTAATACCCAATAGGGGAATTACCAGATCATATGGTAGTTGTATTTTTAATTTTTTGAGGAATCTCTGTATTATTTTCCATGATAGCTGGACCAGTTTGCATTTCTACCAACGGTGCATGGGGGTTCCTTTTTCTCCACATCGTTGCCAATAGTTGTTATTTTTTTCAGATTTGATGTATGTATGCAGGCCCTGTAAGATACAGAACTTCTTAAGAAATACCATTGTTGGGGCGCCTGGGTGGCTCAGTTGGTTAAGCGTCCGACTTTGGCTCAGGTCATGATCTCGCAGTTCGTGGGTCTGAGCCCCGTGTCAAGCTCTCTGCTGACAGCTCGGAGCCTGGAGTCTGCTTCAGATTCTGTGTCTCCCTCTCTCTGACCCTTCCCCGTTCATGCTCTGTCTCTCTCTGTCTCAGAAATAAATAAACATTAGAAAAAAATTTTTTAAAAAAGAAGTATCATTGTTACTTATTCTGTCCTTCGGTGCAAATATGAAACATCTTATCAAATAGTAACCTTTAAATATCTTAGAATCGGGGCGCCTGGGTGGCGCAGTCGGTTAAGCGTCCGGCTTCAGCCAGGTCACGATCTCACGGTCCGTGAGTTCGAGCCCCGCGTCAGGCTCTGGGCTGATGGCTCAGAGCCTGGAGCCTGTTTCCGATTCTGTGTCTCCCTCTCTCTCTGCCCCTCCCCCGTTCATGCTCTGTCTCTGTCCCAAAAATAAATAAACGTTGAAAAAAAAAATATCGGGGCGCCTGGGTGGCGCAGTCGGTTAAGCGTCCGACTTCAGCCAGGTCACGATCTCGCGGTCCGTGAGTTCGAGCCCCGCGTCGGGCTCTGGGCTGATGGCTCGGAGCCTGGAGCCTGTTTCCGATTCTGTGTCTCCCTCTCTCTCTGCCCCTCCCCCGTTCATGCTCTGTCTGTCTCTGTCCCAAAAATAAATAAACGTTGAAAAAAAAAATTAAAAAAAAAAAAAAAAGAAAAAAAAATCTTAGAATAATGGTTTAAGGACACAGATTCTGACTGGGTCAAATTTTATATATGGTTTTTACTAGTTCTGTGAGCCTAGGTCAAGTTTTAACCCTTATATAGCTTTGTTCCCCTGTCAGGAAAATGCGGATAATAGTAAGATTATCCAGATGCGGATACCTATTAAGCTAGGGTAGCTGTGACCATGAAATGAGGTAGCATAAGTAAACTTGTTTGTAGAGTGGCTGGTCTGTGCAGAGTAAGCAGTTAATAAAGGCTAATGTTGATGGTTAAGGTGGTGATGATATTTACTTGTTTGTTATTCAGAGTCTGAGGATTATCCCAAATCACTTTGGTGTGGCATTTCTTGTCCCACTGCCCTTGATGATCCATCCTCATGACTGTGGTCTCCGTGGTATCTTTATCATTGACAAGCTAAGCGCCTTTTCCGTGTTTGGAGGTATAACTGCGATACATCACGATGCTCATATTTAAGGGGAATATACTTGTTGAGCTTTGAAGTATGCATATGCCCATGAAACTACCACTGCAGTCAAGATAATGAGCATATTCATTACCCCTAAAGTTTCCTTGTACTTCTTTGTCAAAGCCAAAGTCCTTCCTCCCTTTCCCCACCAGTATTTCTCCCCAGGCAACCACTCATCTGCTTTCCGACACAATAACCTTGAGTCATATTGAAGCGTACTGGAGTTTCTCCTACATTTTTTCCAAGTTTTTATTTAAATTCCCATTAGTTAACATACTGTGTACCGTTAGTTCCAGGTGTAGAATTCATTGGTTCATCACTTACATATGACACCCAGTACTCCTCACAACAAGTGCCCTCCTTAATCCCCATCACCCACCTAGCCTGTCCCCCACCTACCTCCTTCCATCAACCCTCAGTTTGTACTCTATTGTTAAGATTCTGTGTTCTGTTGCCTCTTTATTCCCCACTCAATGTTCATCTGTTTTGTTTCTTAAATTCCACATGGTATTTGTCTTTCTCTGACTTATTTCACGTAGCGTAATAGTCTCTGGATCCATCCACGTCGTTCTATTTGGGCATATCATTTTGCTTTCCCCTTATATTTAACTATATATTTAGCTTCTCTTAAAAGTGGGAGGGGCTTTTGATGGATAAGTGTTCAGCAACTGTGTAATAGGCTCTCAAGATAAATAAATCAAACATGCCAGCCTTTCCTCACTTTGAACTCCTCTGAGTTAGCCTGTCAAGTTCAGTAGACTGTACTGCCATTGTCTTGCCTGTTGTGTTGACAGCATTTCTTGATTGATTCAATCAGTTTTTGTTTCAGTAGTACATCACAGTATTATCACTTTAGAAGACATTTCAGGCAACTGTCAGATGTCCTACTTTCAGGTAAAATTGAAATGATCTCACTACCTGAGGTATACCTTCTGGAAATGGGTCTGTTCTCTTAATATGCAAAGGAACATAACTATATCACAATTTATTCCTCTTCCTTGAACTTTTTTTAAGTTTATTATTTTGAGAGAGAGAGAGCGTGCGCGCGCATGTACTAGCAGGGGAGGGACAATGAGAAAGGGAGAGAGAATCCCAAGCAGGCTCTATGCTGTCCGCACACAGCCCAATACAGGGCTCCATTTCACTGTGAGATCATGACCTGAGCCAAAGTCAAGAGTCAGGATGCTCAACCAACTGAGCCACCCAGGCGCCCCTGAAGTTTTCTTTTTATTAAATTAATTGTAAGATATTTTTCAATTTCTAAAACATTTGTTGTGGAAGGAAAGATATTTGCATCTTAGAATCCAAGATATGTGGTAAGCTTTCATTTGGCTTTATTTACTATATTGTTTGATTGTTTTCTTGCTATTTAAGGAGAAGGTCTATAAATTACATATCTTTGTATCCCATGCAAGGTCTCACAGAGTTCTCAAATATGTATGAACCCACAGAATTACATAATGCCATAGAAGAAAGGAAGTCAAACTTAATTTGGACTCTTTCTCTCGTATTGCTTATGGAGAGAAGCACACCAAAGAGAAATATCTTGCCCAGATTCACGTAGTCGTTGCAGAGTCAGGGTTCGCTTCCAGGTCTCCTAACTCTTCAGCGTTCATTTCAGTTGAATTTATCATTGACACAGTGGAGTCTGGAATGGACAGGTAATTCTTAAATACAATAGAGTTTGACTTCTACACACAGTTTTCAGAATGTATACTCTTGATCTTTCCAGTTTCACAAATTCAGATATGGCAGCAGGTATTTAAATATAATTGGTTATATGGGGCGCCTGGGTGGCTCAGTCGGTTGGGCATCCAGCTTCAGCTCAGGTCATGATCTCACAGTTCATGTGTTCGAGTCCTGTGTCAGGCTCTGTGCTGACAGCTCAGAGTCTGGAGCCTGCTTCAAATTCTGTGTCTCACTCTCTCTGACCCTACCCCACTCGCGTGCACTCTCTCTCAAAAATGAACATTAATATATATATATATGTATTTATGTGTGTGTGTATATATATAAATAAATATATATAATATATATTATTATATATAATAACATTACTATATATAATATTATATAAATTTATATAAATATATATAATATATATATATTTTGCTTATCATTTTTGCTGGACCACTTAGTGGAATTATATGGTAGGCCACAAAAAAAAGTATTTGTGTGTGAGTCAATTGTCTAATGACTAAGAGTTACTGATGACCTTACATCTGCATTTAACCTTTGCTTCTTTTTCTCCTTCCTTGTTCATTCATTCATTCATTCATTCATTCATTCATTCATTGTTAAGCTCCTCCTTTTTCCATGGTACAGATCTAGGATGTAGTCACTTTTAGGAGGATTCAGTGCTGAAGAAGACTGGCAGGTTTCCTGGTTTCTATTGCAAAGGCAACAAACAACGAAGAAGTAAACAGTAATGAATAAGACATACAATACTGTGATTGCCAACTTTAAGAACGATTGTGAAGGAAATCATGGGAAGTCGCATTTATGCTGAAACCTGAAGGTTGAACAGAAATCTTAGGGGAAGAATAACCCCTATATCATGATGTAATCTTAATATTTAATTTGGATGCAAACCCAATGTAATACTAATATTTAATCTCGACTCATACTCCATAGTACTGAAAACTGAAATTCACCCAGTGATGTTACTGCAGACAGCATATTCCTGATGCCTAAAAGACTTTGAATAAACATTTCACAGATGCCTTGGGGAGCAGCAAGACATCTTTGACAGGGAATTGCTCGTGAGCTGAAACCCTGATTGTTTGCCTCTGTATCCCCATCTCTCCTTCAGCGCTGGCCCAGTCACTATGACTTTGATAACTCCCCTTTAATGTCTGAAGGCGCTTTTAAGTGTTGGTCATCTCAACTGAAGGATAGGCCGTGGTGACCTACCAGAGTGGAGGTGTTTGAAAGACCTTAGTCCTTATCCCTTGGGAAAGTTGAGAAACCTGCCTTTGCAGAATATGCCCTTGCCCGTCACGGAGTTTCTTTGAGTTTCTTCCCAGAGAAACTGTTTCTTTCATTTCTGCCTCCCTCAAGCATTGCACCTCACCTTTATCCTTCCTTTAACCACTCCCTTTGCAAATTCTGTCAATGTTGTTTTCAAGTAAATATTTGGGTAGATGAGTTTAAATTATTTGTTTGTTAGGGTATTATAGTTAAAAATAATGCACTTTAGTCTTTACAATTTGAGGGCACACGTATTCTTAAATTACCAAAGTCATATTAATATCACAGATAAAATACTTTTCACAGTCACATCTGACCATTAGCTTTGCTTTCACCATGAGGTCTGGAGATAGCTGGCTAGATGCAGATCCTGGCTCTGCCATATTTTTTTTTTAATTTTTTTTCCCAACGTTTATTTATTTTTGGGACAGAGAGAGACAGAGCATGAACGGGGAGGGGCAGAGAGAGAGGGAGACACAGAATCGGAAACAGGCTCCAGGCTCTGAGCCATCAGCCCAGAGCCTGACGCGGGGCTCGAACTCACGGACCGCGAGATCGTGACCTGGCTGAAGTCGGACGCTTAACCGACTGCGCCACCCACGCGCCCCCCGGCTCTGCCATTTTTATTGCCACAGGACCTCGAGCAAGTTACTAACTTCCCTGTGCCTCTCTTTCTATATTTGTAAAATGGGTATAATAGCATTAGGGTTGTTGTGAGAACACAGAAAAATTGAAAGAGCTACTGCATAGAAAATGCTCAGATTAGTGCATAAATTAGTTGCTGTCATTTTTTCTGGCCCATTTTTTAAATGTTTATTTAATGTAAACATTAATATATGAGGGAGACATTTATTTATTAAATAAATGCTCTCTTATTAGGCATATTTACATTTATGCCTTATTAGGCATATTTACATTTAATGTGTACTCTCTCTCTCTCCCTCATATATTAATGTTTACATTAATATGCCCAATAAGCATATATTGCTTATGCTGGCATCAGAAAGACATTACACACATGTCTGATAATATTCCTTATCTTGAAATCTTCTTTGTTTAATTTTAACATATTCACTCCAACTTTCTTATGCTTACTGTTTACACGATAAACCTTTCTATCCATTTATTTACCCACTCTTTATATTTGAAAGGTATCTATTGTAGATGGCATATGATTGGGTCTTGGTATATTTATTCATTCTGACAATTTGTACCTTTTAATTGGACTGTTTAGTCTATTTAAATTTAATTACTAAGGTGCCAGGGTGGCTCAGTCGGTTAAGTGTTGGTCTCTTGATTTCAACCCTGGTCATGATCTCATGGTTCGTGAGATTGAGTCCTACATCAGGCTGCACACTGACAATGTGGAACCTGCTTGGGATTCTCTCTCTGCCCCTTCCCCATTACCTCCCTCTCTCTCTCTCAAAAAACAAAAACAAAACAAACAAAAAAAACCTTTAAATTTAATTACTGATAGAGTTAAATTTAGGTCTACCATTTATTTTCTTTGTCCATTCTGTTTTTTGCTCCTCTGTACCTTCTTTCCTGCCTTCTTTTGAATTAATTGGATATTCTTTTAGAAATCTATCTTAGTTTGTCTGTTGGCTTGTTAGCTCTATCTCTTCATATTTTATGGAGTTGCTTTAGGGATTAAAATACACATTCTTAGGTTTTCATTTTACCTAGTGTTGATATTGTATCTTTTCATGTAAAAATAAAAGGTAAGAATCTTGCAATATTTATCTTGCTATCCTCATCATTTATGCTATAATTGTCATATGTGTTACATAAACATACACATTATAACCCCAATGCTATTGTTAGAATATTTTACTTAAACAAATAGATGTAATTTAAAGAAAGCATAATGCAAAAATAGTATTTTAAAGGAATTAATGCAGAAGATAGATTATATCCAGTACTCTTCATTCCTTCTTGAAGATCTAATTTATCATCTTATATCACTTTTTTGCAGTCTGATGAATTTCCTTTACCCTGTTTTTCAATACAGGTCTGATGCTATCAAATTCTCTTCTATGCTTCTAAGCGCTAACCATGAATTTTTATTTAATATAGGACATTTTTCAGTAATAGAATTTATATTTGGTCCATTTCTTCCAGCTTTATTGAGTTAAATTGGCAAATAAAATTGTAAGATATTTAAAGCATACAACACTGATTTGATATATGTATACATTGTGAAAGGAGTTTACAAATGATTAACACATCCATTATGTCACATATTTGCCTTTGTGTGTGTGTGTGTGTGTGTGTATGTGTAAGAGAGAATGTGTAATTTCTATTCTCCTGGCAAATTTCAGTTGTACAATACAGTATTACAAACTATAGTTACCATGCTACATATTAGATCTTCAGACTTTTTTCATCTTATAATTGAATGCTTGTACCCTTTTATGAATCCCTCCCTATTTTCTCCATCCCCTTGCCTTCACTAGTAACCACTTTTCTACTGTCCAACTTTATTTTTTCATATTTGACATATAAGAGATACCATGTAGTACTTGTCTTTCTCTGTTTGTCTTATTTCAATTAGCCCACTGCCCTCCAGGTTCATTCTTGATGAATAGTGACATTGAGTACCCTTTCATGTTCCTGTTGGCCATTTGTATGCCTTCTTTGGAAAAAAAAAGTGTCTATTCATGTTCTTTGCCCATTTTTAAATTGGGTTATTTGTTTTTTGCCATTGAGTTATATGAGTTCCTTGTGTATTTTGGATATTAATCCCTTATCAGATTTGTGGTTTGGTAATCTCACATTTCATAGGTTGCCTTTTCATTTTGTTAATTGTTTTTCCTGAGCAAAGCTTTTTAGTTTGATGTCATCCCACTTATTTATTTTTGCTTTTGTTGCCTTTGCTTTTGGTGTTAAATCCCCAAATCATTGCCAAGACCTATGACAATAAGCTTACCCCTATGTTTTCTTAGGTTTTATAGTTTCAGGTTTTATGTTTAAGGCTTTAATCCATTTTTAGTTGATTTGTGTATGGTATAAGATAGTGGTCTAATTTCATTCTTTCACAATCCTTTTTTCCAAACACTGTTTATTGAAGAGATTGTCATTTCCCCATCATACATTTTTGGTTTGTTTGTCAAAAAGTAATTGACCATATATACACAGGGTTATTTCTGGACTCTCTTCTGTTCCATTTATCTCTGTGTCTGTGTTTATACTAATACTGTACTCTTTTGATTACTATAACTCTATAATATAATGTGAAATCAGGAACTGTGGTGCTTCCCGCTTTTTTCTTCTTTCCCAGGATTGCCTTGGCCAGTCAGGTTCTTCTGTGGCTCCATACAAATTTTATGATTGTTTTTTGTATTTCTGTGAAAAATGCCATTGGCATTTTTAGGGGGATCCCACTGAATATGTAGGCTGCTTTGGGTAGTATGGACATTTTACTTAAATATTAATTCTTCCAACCTGTGAGCATGTGACATCTTTCCATTTATTTGTGTTTTATTCAAGTTCTTTCATCATTGTCTTAAAGTTTTCAGTGTATATTTTTTCACTTCCTGGATTAAATGATTCCTAAATATGTATATTTTTTGATGCCATTATAAATAGATTTGTTTTCTTAATTTTTCTTTCTGATAGTTTGTTGTTGGTGTATAGAAACACAAGTGATTTTGTTTTTGATTTTGTATCCAGAAATTTTATTGAACTCACTTATTAGTTCTGATGGTTTCTTGGTGGAATCTTTAGGGTTTTCTGTGTAAAACAGCATGTCATCTGCAAATAGTGACCATTTTACTTCTTCCTTTCTGATTTGGATGCTTTTTGTTTCTTGTTATTGCCTAATAGCTCTGACTAGGAATTCCAGTACTATGTTGAATAAAAGTGGCAAGAGTGGGCATCCTTGTCTTGTTCCTGATCTTAGGGGAAAACATTTCAACCTTTCACCATTGAGTGTGATGTTAACTGTGGGCTTTATTATGTTGAGGTGCATTCCTCTATCTACACTTTTATTGAGTGTTTTTATCATGAAAAGATGCTGAACTTTGTCAAATGCTTTTTTGGCATCTACTGAGATTATCATATGATTCTTATCCTTCATTTTGTTAATGTGGTGTATAACATTGACTGATTGGCCAATGTTGAACCATCCTTGCATCCCAGAGATAAATCCCACTTGATAATGGTATATTATCCTTTTAATGTACCCTTGTATTCAGTGTGCTAATATTTTGTTGCTGATTGTTGTCTCTATGTCCATTAGGGCTATTAGCCTATAATTTTCTTCTCTTGCAGTGGTCTTGATTACTTGCCTCATTAAATGTGTCTGGAGGTGTTGCCTCCTCTTTTACTTTTTGAAAGTTTGAGAAGGATTGGTATTAATTCTTCTTTAAATGTCTCATTGAATTCACAAGTGAAGCCATCTGGTCCTTGATGTTTTTGTTGTTGTTGAGAGGTTTGATTTCTCATTCCATCTCATTCCTGGTAATCAGTTTGCTGACATTTTATCTTGCTTTATAATTCAGTCTTGGTAGGTTTTAGGTTTCTAGGAATATATCCACTTATTCTAGGTTGTCCAGTTTATTTTGTTTATATTTTCAAAAAAACAGTTCATGCTTTCATTTTCTATTATCTTTTAAATTTCTATTTCATTTTTTTTTTTTTTTTTGGCTTTGATCTTTGTAATTTCCTTTCTTCTGCTAACTTTGTGGTTAGTTTGGTTTTTTTTCCCTAGTTCTTTGAGATGTAAAGTTAGGTTGCTTATTCAAGATCTTTCTTTTTTCTTAATATATATGTTTTTCCCTGTAAACTTCCCCTTAGAACTGTGTCTGCTGCATCCTGTAAGCTTTTGTATTTTCATTTGTACCAAGATTTTTTTATTTCTTAAAAAAATTTTTTTTGACCCGTTGGTTATTCAGGAGCATGTTGTCTAATCTCAAAATATTGTGAATTCTCCAGTGTTATTTTTTTTATTAAAAATTTTTTTTAACATTTATTTCTTTTTGAGAGAGAGAGACAGAGCATGAGTGGGGGAAGGGACAGAAAGAGAGGGAGACACAGAATCTGAAGCAGGCTCGAGGTTCTAAGCTATCAGCACAGAGCCCATAATTGGGCTTGAATTCATGGACTATAAGATCATGACATGAGCCAAAGTCGGTCACTTAACTGACTGAGCCACCCAGGCACCCCTCTAGTGTTCTTTTTGTAATTGACTTCTAGTTTATACTGTTGTGGTAAGAAAAGATGTTTGATTTTACTTCAGTCTTTTAAAATGTATTAAAATAGATATGTTTCGTGACTTCTGGTTCATCTTGGGGAATATTCCATGTGTGTTTGAGAAAAATGTGTTTTCTCCTGCTCTTGGATGGAACGTTCTGTGCCTATTTGGTCCATTTCATCTTATGTGTAGTTTAATCCCATGTTTCCTTACTGATTTCGTCTGGATGATCTATCCATTGTTGAAAGTATATTTCGTTTATTTTTATAGTCCTTTTCTCTGCTGGATTCCCTTTCTTTTTATTTATTGTAAGAACTGTCTTTATAACCCCACCTGTGAAACTCAATATCTGAGTCTTCTTGAGGTTGATCTCCATAGATTGTGAGGTTTTTTTTTTGTTGAGTGGGTCATGTTTTCTCATTTTTAATATGTTGCATAATTTTAGATAATATTATAAACAATGTAAATTATATCCAGAAAACTCCACATTCTGTTATGTTCCTCTGAAAAATATTGATTCTTTTTCCTAACGTGTTTCCTCTGCAGTGGGTTGCCGCTGAAATCCTATTGACCTGTTTTTGCAGACCTACTTGGTCTTCTTGGAATGTGTCCTCCATATGCAGAGTTAGGGATAGGTCAGAGATTTGGGCAGAATTTATCGGTAAAACTTGGTAATCCTCTCAAAATCTCTCTTTTGGAGATTTCTTTCATGATTTTCCAGTACCTACACTGATTTCAATTTTGTCCTCTGGTTCTTCAAACCAGTAATACTGCTGTTGTGTTCTAACTGAATTTCAACCACCCACAAAATCATGAACTGAAGCTTGCCAGCAGACTGGAAACTATAAAAGATCAGGAAATTAACCCACTACAGTTCCCTTCCTCCAAGTGGTAATTCACCTTGAATATATACCAGCTTTTCATCACTTTCTAGTGCCTCCAGATACTTGCTTTTTATATTTCTTTTTATGTGGGAGGGTTGGTCTATTAAGAGATACTTGGCCATTACCAGAATCAGAATCCATGTATTTACTCTTGATACCTTTTAACATTTATCTTCTTTTACATATTCACTTATCGCTGTTGTGAGCATCTATGCGGTACGCTCACATTTTCTCCTTGTTGTGACATAGCCTTCAATGTTATCACTCTAAACTTTATAACAGCCAGTGGAATAAGTGACAACTTCCTTACAGCCCAATGAAGTATTGATACGCTCCCCAATTGAAACTTAGAAGTGAATATTCAGACACCTTTTTGGTTTAGATGATTTATTAACTGTACATGGCCTTGCTCTTTTAGTAAGCTGGAGGGTATAATCACCTCATCTCCTTCTGATAGAAATAAATACCTTTCTGGTTCAGGCTGTCAGTTTCCCAAAGTCAATGTAAAGAGTAGTATGAAACATACATAAGGATGAAGTTCATCTTTATTTGAATTCTGTCTGTGCAAGTTGTAACTTGTGTGACCTTGGGTAAGTCTTCCTGGACTTCTTGAAAAGGAAGAAAAGGAAGTTTTATCATCCAAAAAAAATGAAAACAAAATTTAATGGTTTTTAGCCCTCAGTGTATGTACTATTACTAAATGTTTGAATTTATGTGGTTTGAGCATACTGATGAATTGGTTGTAGTGTTGTAGTGGGGACATTTGAATTATATAAAGACCTGAGGTCAGATATGCCACACGCTGAAATCTTGACTGGAAGAGATTTGATACTCTATCATGATAGGATATAATATGATCTGATATGATGAAATATTATTATTAAAAAAGAAAGTATTTTCCTACCCTTTGGAAGTGATTTTGGGTAATCTGCCATTGGAGACCAAAAGGAAGGGAGTTATAGACTCTTTGATGTCTCCTGTCTCACTGGTGTGGGGCCAAAGCAGTGGATAAAAAAGTTCTCTGTGTTTGGTCTGGGTTATGGCGCCCAAAGGGATCCTGGGAAGCAAGGGAAGCCCTGGCATTGGAAGGGAACAAAGGAAGACTAAGATCTCTTAGTTCTTATAACCTCAATAATCTTAGGTAAATAGAGCCCATTCTGCCAAAAACACTCCTCAAACCTAGCCTGTATTATATGGTTCTTTCTTTTTTTTTTTTTTTTCAACGTTTATTTATTTTTGGGACAGAGAGAGACAGAGCATGAACGGGGGAGGGGCAGAGAGAGAGGGAGACACAGAATCGGAAACAGGCTCCATGCTCTGAGCCATCAGCCCAGAGCCTGATGTGGGGCTCGAACTCACGGACCGCGAGATCGTGACCTGGCTGAAGTCGGACGCTTAACCGACTGCGCCACCCAGGCGCCCCTATAGTTATTTCTGATATTGACTCACGCAGTTATAATAGGCCGCATGTCAATTAAACAATCACGAATGGTACCTGTTTATTACTACTTGTTATTTTATAAATGATAATAATATCTTACACTTTTATTATACTTTTCAAAGGAGCTTCTTAAGTCAGCTCCTTGCTACAACCTTGAAAGGTAGAGAGGACAGGGATTATGAGGGCAGAAAACTGGTGTGTAAGAAGACAAAGTTGCTTTTGTTTTCTCAGTAACTAAGTCAAGTTTAGGACACTGCACTTTCTCCTTCAACTCAGATAGAATCAAATACAGTGCTCTGCCTTGTGAAGAGATCATTGTCATCTACGTTATTTGTCACTTTTTAAGAAATAAATTTTGGGGGATAACATTTCCCGAGTCTTTTTGAGAGTGGTCATAAATGCTGTGTACAAAATATAAAAGAGAACAAGAATAAAATAACCTCCCTATAATTTGTTATCCTTCTAGGTTTTCCTTCTGTGCATAATATTGGGACATAGAAATTTTATTTTACCAGAATGGAATATTCTGTAATGCTACCTTTTTTCCACTTACTGTATTTAGAAAGCTTCTCCAAGTCATTACAATTTCTAAGCATGACTCTTAATGGCTCTTTACTATTCCATCATGTGAATGAACTATAATTAATGTAGGTAATATCTATTGTACTTTTAGTCTCTTTCTACTTTTTATTTATAATACAATACTGAACATGCTCAATGCAGATCTCTGTGCATATTTCCTTAGAATAATTTTATAGAAACAGGAGTACTATATCAAAGAGCGGTGTGTCTAATTTTAAATACTATCTGATGTGGCTTTATTACTAGAGGTTTGAAGCATTAACTAGCTGTTAGATGGAGGCTTTTTGGAGCTTTTATAAAAAATCTTTTGATTGGAATGTTATCTTTCTGGTGATGTGATTCACATGTTAGGAGGAGGTATTTACATGACATACTGCAGGTATTGTCTATACGTTACAAATGTACATTAAAATAATTAAATTGTACCTGGTTGTACTTTGAAAATTTCATAAAGCCCTTGAGATAATTGGTGATAGGTTTGTATCAAAATTAGGTTTGGGAATTGTTGGTCTAGAGCCCAGAAAGCAGCAGAGGATTTATGTGTGTGACTTTGGTAAAAGATTTCTAAAACCATTTCACTTTATATCGCTAATTTCCAAAAACTATCGCATTTCAGCAAGCTATCTGTCCCAACAGAGGTAAGTATTAAGCCCTGTGCTCAATGATATAAATCTAGTGCCAGTTGTCATAGCTTAGGCACTTCTGTTATATTTTGGGTAGTTTAACACAGTAAGAGTGCCAAAAAGCTTAATGTGGCTTTGTAATTTCACAGGATAAATGATGACCATTAAAATATTATGTTGTTTGTTTCACGTGAGATAAAAAATGAGCAATTAGCTGAGAGCTGAGAGATGTAGATGACATTGAAACAACCCATTTCTTCCCCAACAGCAGAAGCAGTGTGTGTTTTCTGCTTGCTGATAGCATGTTAGTTGCGTTTTTAGTTGAGCGTAGCAGGCAGAAATGCACTAGAGGTAGTTCAAACAAAAGCAAAGCATTGTCAAAAGGATAGAGATGCAGCTGGCTTAAAAACTGAGCTAAAATTAGAGTCTCCAGTGCCAGAAGAAATCGTGGGAGCCTTCTCTATCTCTCATTTGTGTCTGTTTTTTGTTTTAAGACTGTATTATGGCTTTTTGCATTTCTACCACAAAGCAGAAAATGGCTTCCCACATTAGCTGGATTTACACTCCTGCCATTCAAAACATGAGACAAATAGAGCCTGGGATCGCTTCATCCTTATTTAAATTCCCAAGATGCCATTCACAATAGCATCGAGAAGTTAAATACTGAGGAATAAATTTGACAAAAGATGTACAAATTTGTTCTCTGAAAGTTACAAAACATTGGAAGTAACTCAAGAAGATCTAGCTAAATGGAAAGACAGCCCATCTTCCTCCAAGTCTTAATAGATGTTAAGACTTGATATTTGCTAAGACGGCAATAATTCCCAAGTAGACCCACAGGTTGCACACAATCCCTGTCACAATTCCAGATGCCATCTTTGCAGAAATTGACAAGTTTATTCCAAAATCCATATGGAAATGCAACTTACCCAGTAGAGCCAAAACAATCTTGAAATAAGAGAACAAAGTTAGAGGACTATATTTCCTGATTTCAATATTTACTATAACACTGCAGTAATCAGAGTAATGTGCTACTGACCTACGGCAGACATGTACTTCAACAGAATAGACTTGAGAATCTAGAAGTAAACCTGTACGTTGATGATCAGTTGACTTTCTACGAAGGTGCCAAAATGATTTCATTGGGAAAGAACTTCTTTTCAACAAATGGTAGTGGGACACTGACATACACAAAAGAGGAATTTGGACCCCTACGTCAAACTCAAAATAGATCATAGACCTAAGTGTAAGAGGCAGAACTATGGAGCTCTTTAAAGAAAATATATGAGTACATGAGTATATCTTTGTGGCCTTGAGTTAGGCAATGGATTCTTCAAGAAACACAAAAAGCACAAATGACAAAAGAAAAAAAGAAATAAATTGGGCTACCTCAAAATGTAAACATTTCGATGGGTTTCAAATTCTCTCTCTGATAAAAGACTTGTATCCAGAATATAAATGACTCCTATAACTCACAAAAAAGAGAACTGATTTAAAAACGGGCAAAGGATTAAAATAGACATTTATTTTCAAAGACGGACAAATGACCCGTAAGCACATGAAAAGATACTCAACCTCATTAGTTATTAAGGAAATGCAAAGCTGTGTCATACCAAACTAGGATGGCTAAAATCATAAAAGATGGACAATAATGAGTGCTGGTGAGGGTGTAGAGAAATTAGAACCTCATTTATTGTTGATGGGAGCGTAAATTGGTGCAGCCACTTTGGAAAACAGTTTGGCCGTTCCTCAAAACATGTGACCCATCAAGTCTACTTCTTTTTAAAGTTTTAAAAATGTTTGTTTACTTTTGAGACAGAACATGAGCAGGGGAGGGACAGAGAGGGGGAGACGCAGACTCTGAAGCAGGCTTCAGAGGCGGGGCTTGAACTCACAAACCGTGAGATCATGACCTGAGCCACAGTCGCATGCTTAACCCACTAAGCCACCCAGGTGCCCACTGCCAATTCTACTTCTTAGAGATACGCCCAAGACAAGTAAAAGCTTATGTGCACACAAGAACTTACACATGCACGTTCAGAGCAAACAGCATTATTTACAGTAGCCTCAAAGGGGAAATAACCCCCGTGTCCATCAACTAATGCACAGGCAACAAAGATATGGTCTTTCTGTGCAGTGGAATATTAGCCATAAAAAGATGAAATATAATATAATATATAATATATAATATGTAGTATATGTTTTATAAAGTATTTTATATGATATATAATATTGTGTATGTTTTATAGTATTTGATCCTATATGTTATGTAGTATATGTTATATAGTATTTCATTACATTATATAAGATGAAATACTGCATCATCAATGAACCTCAAAAATATGCTGACTGAAATGAAAGCAGTCACAAAAGAGCACATATTGTGTGACATGTGTATGAAATGTCTACAACAGGCCCATCTAAGAAACAGTACAACAGCAACCGGGTAGGCCTGGGGTGGAAAAGGAAGAAGGGGAGAGTGAGTGCTTTTGGGGGGTGGGTGTAACAGATGTTCTATAATTGGTTATAGTGATGGTTGTACAGTCTATGAATATACTAAAAACATGGAATAGAAAAGAATTCCCTAGGGAAAGATTCTGAATG
The DNA here is from genome assembly GCF_018350155.1 of Leopardus geoffroyi. Taxonomy (NCBI): domain Eukaryota; kingdom Metazoa; phylum Chordata; class Mammalia; order Carnivora; family Felidae; genus Leopardus; species Leopardus geoffroyi. The sequence continues at coordinate 34,253,490 of NC_059331.1, read as the reverse complement.
CCTTAGAAGGGCAGCGTATCTTTCAATAAGTCTGCTTCCATAAGAATTTTGTTGGAAGGCTGGGGAAGGGGAGGGAAAGGGCAGTTTCCAGAAAATTGGTGCCGGGCGATGGAGAAAGCAACAAATAACTCATAACTAAATATTCCCTCGCACAAAGCATACTGGTAACTAAATACAGTAGATGTGAACGCCTCTTACCTCTCTTTGATTTGCCATTTCGAATGTAGCTAGAGCTTGCTTTTTAAAAACATTATTGGATATAGTAAGCAATACCTTGGCTTACAGACAAGTTTGACTCAATATTGTTTTTCCTTTCTCTCTGACAAGACATTTTTACCAAAGACCGTTAGTAAAGAGGCGACTGATGTTTGCTTTATTTGCCTGTCCTCTCAAAACACAAGTGCTCCTATGTGAAATGCCACCTGGAGACAGTGGCCGTGGCCCATAAATTTAATTACTAACCTTTCATTCATAGCTGGCAAAATCAGTTCTTGAAGCATCTAAGCTAATCAGGCTTCTCTGACAACGCCAATCAATTGTGCAGCAGGCTACCTTCGGTTTAATTACTCTTGCTCTGCATTACATTTTCAAAATGTCAAGAATCCTCTTCTGTAAGAGCCATAAATCATTCCTACATGGTTTAGTAGAGTGCCTGTTGTTCCCTCGCACCTGACCTTGGCTGCGTGAAGTTGAAATTGATCATTTACTGCAGCGGTACAGCACTGCAGAGAAAGGAGATTCAACAAGAACCACAGCACACACAAAAAACAGGCAGGCTCTGCGGCACGTTCTTTCTTCCCCTGAAATGAACCAGGTGCTGTCAGATGCTGCTGTGGAGGGCTTGCTTGTTCGCAGTAGCATTTTCTGAAGCCGATGAGCGCTGAGGCTTCTTAGAAGCTTCCGAATTTCTGTGATCTAAGCAGCATAAAGCCACTCTGACATCAGAAACCCAGTTAACCTCTTGCTGTAGATTCAAATCCAAAAATGACTGCTTTGCCTGCTATTTTTCTTCAGATTAAGAAAATGTGTACGCACTTCTCAGCAAATCGGAAGAATAGAACAAAAGGAAGGTGGCTCGGTGTTGAGATTAAGTACAGGTTTAGAAATGGATCTGGGTTCGAATCCTGCTTGCACCAGCTCCCTATTTGCATGAGGCTGGGCGAGCCATTTAACCTTGGTGAGCTTCATTTTTTTCATCGGTGCCCTGGGCACAATTACGGGTTGATGCCTACAGAGCAGAGCTTCTCAACCAAGGGCGACTTTGCCCACCCACCCCTGGGGTTAGGAGACAGTTAACAATACCCGCAGGCATGTTTTGATTGTCACAAACGGTGGTGGAGTGCATCAAGTAGATAGAGGCCAGGGATAATGCTAACCATTTTATGATGCTCGGGACAGCCCTCCTTATAAAGGAATCATCCAGCCCAAAATGTCAGTAATGTAGTAGTTGAGACACCGCTGTGAGAGCAATTGACACAGCTCTTGATTATAGGTATAAATCCTGAATCATTACTGTCATTATTTTGGTTTGTTTAAGTAAAGCCATTCTCATCACAAATACAAATTTCCTCCTCTCTCTCCTTAGCCAGTTGCTACATAACCATTAAATACAAGAAAGATTTTTCCCATAGCTAGTACTGGAATTATTTTCTTAGTAAATATAACCAGACTTTTTCTTTCTACTGGTGTTTGGTTTCTTTGAATGATCTCTTCTCAAAAATAGTGATGGCCCCCCAGTTTTAAAACTGTTCATCATGAACAAATATACGAATCAGCTTTTAAAATCTCAGTCTTTGAAGGTAAATTTTTCTTCAACTCTGAATCTTGGAGGTCAGTCACAGGATGATAAAGATCCTAGATGTCATTAGGTCTAATCTGACACATAAAGCAGAACTCAGTTGGCTTTAAAATAATTATCCTCTTGGGGTGCCTGAGTTGCTCAGTCGGTTAAGCGGCTGACTTCGGCTGAGGTCATGATTTCACAGTTCATGGGTTCAAGCCCCGCGTCGGGCTCTGTGCTGACAGCTCAGAGCCTGGAGCCTCCTTCCGATTCCATCTCTCCCTCTCTCTCTGTCCCTCCCCTGCTTGCAGTCTGCCTCTCTCTCTCTCTCAAAACTAAATAAACATTAAAAAAAAATTTAATAATTATTCTATAATTATAGTAGACCATTATCTTTATTTATTGACTTTTTAGCTTAGTGGTTCTCACACTTAGGTCACAAGCTAAAGAGGTCAGAGTTTCCTTAGGTTCCCCTGGTCAGTAGACCTTACCTTGTCACTGCCAGTTAATTTAGCTGGGCTACTGTGCAGGTCCCCATTCACCACGCTGCCTTTGCTCTGCTTTGTACTGTAAGTGTCTACTTCTGCAGACTACGTTCTGTTCTTCAGGCTCCCTTGCCCACTGACCTCCAATATGAGCTCAAGATTGGCACTGATGCAAAAGAAAACAGGAGAAAGGGAGACGCCAGAGTTCCAGCTGCTTCAGAATTGCCTCCTCCGTGGCCCCTCCTCCAGCTAGGTTGGTTCCTGGATCTCGGTTACAAGCACCTCCTTACCTTGTCCATCATTCTTAGGGTGGATAGATGCTTCCACTTTTTCTAATCTCTGGGTTTTCTCACTGTCACATTTTCAGATTTTCTAACCCCTTTTTGGGGGGGCCAACATCTTTGTTGTAAATTAATTTGTCGATGTTTGATGTCCTCCATTGTGCTCGCTTCATTTAAATATGTTCCATCCTACTGTGGAAAAGAAAAAGGAGAAGCAGGCAAAACAGATAGCTGAGAAGCGCCTGGGTGGCTCAGTCGGTTAAGCATTCAACTCTTGATTTCGGCTCAGGTCATGATCTCATGGTTTGTGAGTTTGAGCTCCCCACTGACAGTGTGGACCCTGCTTGGGATGCTCTCTTTCTCTCCTTCTGGCTCTAGCCCTCCTCTGCTAATTCACTCTCCTTCCCTCCCTCTCTCTCTCAAAAGTAAACGTTCAAAAAAGCTGAAATCAAGATTAGCAGTACATATCATATAATACGCACTAGATACAAAAAATGTAAGAAGAGCACATATGTGCTGAACATAGACAGGAAGGGGTGGAAGGACCAAGGAAACATTAAGTATCCATGAGGCCCCGAACAGTTACACTAAATAAACACGAGGCTAGGGAGGCTCCCAATATCCATGAGGGTCTTTAATTGGCCACCATCAGTGACACCAGTTTTGGCCCCCCATCTCCTCTACTCAAGAAGCGGTCAGATTAATGGGAGAGCTAAATCTGTAGCCAGATGTCCTTGGCCCTGGGAGTGATGGAGAAAGTGTATGTTGGCCATGAGCTCCTTCTGTCTGCCAGCTCTAGCTCACACCTCCGCCCTGGTCCTCACCCCCCGCAGAGAAGGTTGCTGCAACACAGCACAAAACATGACATAGAAACGCCGCCATCTCACGTGTGGCCCCTTCCATCCCACTTCAACCCACTCCGTGCGTCAACCTGCCTCACTCCTTGCTTCTCCATATATCTTGTAAATTAATTCAAACAGGTGATCACAGCATCTTAACTAGATCTGTGAGCCTCTCTTTCCCCAGACTCCTGGGGAAGCATGGCTCTTGCTTTACTTGGAAGTCACCATTCCATCAAGGCAGTTTCCAACCTGCTATTTTGAATCAGGCTTTGGTCCATCTAGAAGACTTGGGTGTGTTTCCGGAGTCTGCATGTTGTACCTCAAAAACCATCTCCCCCGATTTGAATAAGAGATGTTTTCCCCCAGCTTTGCGAAGAATGAAACCTTATCAGGCCTGAACTTGGGCTTGGTTTATCTTCTCCAGTTAAGCACAGTGAGCTTCATCTTGTAGGGCCCTTGACAACTTGGTCAAAAAGCTCGAACTTAGAAATAAACAGGCTTGAAACCTGAGTCTATCCACCAAAAGAAAACATACACCACAGCAGGCTGGCCAGTGGTCTTTAAAGTCTGATGTAAGTCTTGGTTGGCAAGAGGAGATAGACATCTCAGTTGAACATCAAAGAGATTAGTTGAATGAGGTCAACAGCACACCAAAAACATGCCCAGGTCCGTACTGGGTACTCTGTATAAGTCTTTCTTTTAATCCTTGAATAATCCCAAAGGCAGGTATTATAATCTCTATTTCATAGATGAGGCATTGGAGGGTCAGAAAAGTGTAGGCTGCAGTCACAGAAGAGGGAGGTGGGTATTTATTGGTTGGCAACACAGGCCACGTTCAGCTCCCAGCTCTGCCACTTTCCAGGTGGATGTTTTACTTGATCTCTTTCTTTATTTCCAAAATGGAACTAATTACCGTTCCTACTCAAAGAGATGTCATTAAGATTCAGTGACTTAATCTTTTCAGAGAGCCTGTAACGGTTCCTAGCCTACAGTAAGAGCTAAAAAAGGGTTGGGTAACTTTTTAAAACCCAGTCTGCCTGATCCCAGGTCAGTACCTTGCTTCAGCTAATTCTAGAGCACTCTAGACTGGCTTCTCAAAGTGTGGTTTGCAAATGTCTTAAGTGGGTTTCCTGGACGCAGAGCCCACAATGGTGTTTTATAGAGCAGTACAAGCCAGTGCTCTCTGAAGATACCTTTAAGGAAGAATAGGAAGCTGGATAGGATAAGGATGTGGTTTCAGGTGAAGCCTAGCTTCAGCCTAATTCCTCTCTGCTGAGGAGCTCTACAGCAGAAATTGCACCCAGGGTTTGTCCCGCTTTCTGGCAAGGGGGACAGGTTTTTGTTCCTCCATGCCTGTGAGTCACTGGGTACCCCTTGCAGAGAATGGAGTACACAGACATAAACAATAGCCCAGGGGCCATCATTCAGAGACCTTAACAGCAATACAGGTAGCCAGTGGGGAATGGATACACTGAACCTGGTAAAAGCAATCTCCGGGATCCACTGGACAGAACCGAAGTATTGGAATCATCTTCGAGTCTGTTGCAAAGATAATTGCAGGACCTATCCTAGAATTTCTAGATCAGAATCTGCATTTAACCAAGATCTCCAGGTGTTTGCACATTGAAGATTGAAAATGTCCATTCTAAAGGAGTTTATGGTGTGGGTGCACGTGCGTGTGTAAGTCTCCAGTATCACAACCAACTCAAAAAGCAATTAACTCAGAAAGTTTAGATGCCTGTCACTCTAGTATTTGATAAACCACAACTACAGTGTTCCCGTCAACAAAATAGGTGAGAGGGCAACAAATATTGTCTTTAAAACTACAAATAGGAAAAAAGCAGATGACTGCTTCTTTTGGCTACACTCCACAGTTTTCTGGAGTTGGAAAGTCTCCAGGTACTCTCTGGGCCATGTCAGTAGGACATGACATGTGCCAGCAAAGCACACGCTTTCTGTGGCCTGGCTGTGGCCTGCCTTTGGAGCAACCGTGGATGAGCTTTACAAATATTTGTATCCGTTTTATGGGAGGCACCGTTCCCTGTGACATGGGGCCAACTGAAAGCTCCCAAATGCCCTGGAAAGAGAGATTCAATTTAGAGTTGCGATCTGTACACTTTTACAGACAAAGCAGGTGGCCAGTATTTTGGATCATAATATTTGTGAGGTCTGACTTGGGGATTTAGAATGCCCGTACTAAACGATACAAATTCATAAGCCCTCCGCGGTTCTCGCCAGGCCTTCACACTTCTGTAAGAATTTAGGGGAATGTGTCATTGTGTCCTTCTTATCTCGTCATCACTCAGAAAGTCCTCTTACTTCGTCGACTCGTTGTTTTACTTGGTGCTTCTTGAAGACCAGGTATGCGTGGGAGGGAGAGGTTGTAAGTACTCGCCCATTTCTCATCTCCCTCCTGGGCACACAGGGGCATTGCACTTCCCAAACCCATTTGATCTAGATGAGGCGCTGTGATTAATTCTTGCCAGTGAAATGTGAGTGAAAGTAATACATAAAACTTCCAGGCTAAAGCTTTTAAGAATTGGCGTGATAACCCACATTCTTTTTTTCGTGAATGTAGTTACCTAAACCTTCCTGTCATAGGGAAGTGGTTCAAGTTGAACAGTCTGGTCCTCTAGTTCCGTGGACCGAGGGAGCCCACACTTACCTGCACTTGACTTCACTTGAATTTTGTTGGCTGAACCCCTGAGGTTCAGAATAGGTCTGTTGTAGAATCTTACAGTTACTAAAATATTAAGAGAGCGTAAGAGCATTGGATCTGGAGTCAGAAGACCTAGATAAATCTTGGCTCCAACACTTACTAGATGTGTGACATTAGGAAAATGAATAACCATCTCTGGTTTTAAGTAATATTAAATTGAGCTAGGTAATTCTCTACGACCCTTTTTCCCAACATCAGCATTTTCTAATTCTTTGAAGCCCCATATCCTATTTGCTTCTGTTAGTCTAATACTCCTCCCCTCCCCATACCCTGCTTGCTTATTGTGAATGATAGTCATGTAAATCAAGGGCTTGCACGGGGCGCCTGGGTGGCTCAGTCGGTTAAGCGTCTGACTTCAGCTCTTGTCACGATCTCGCGGTCCGTGAGTTCAAGCCCCGCGTCCGGATCTGGGCTGATGGCTCAGAGCCTGGAGCGTGCTTCCAATTCTGTGTCTCCCTCTCTCTCTGCCCCTCCCCCATTCATGCTCTGTCTCTCTCTGTCTCAAAAATAAATAAACGTTTGAAAAAAAAAAAGGGGGGAGGCTTGCACTATGCAAATTCCTTATAAAGGTATCTTTACAAAGATAATCCTTATAGAGTCATGGAGTTAGTTCACACGTATAAAAATACAGTATTTTGGGGAGCACCTGGGTGGCTCACAGGGTTGAGTGTCTAATTTCGGCTGTGCTCATGATCTTGCATTTTGTGGGTTCAAGCCCCACATGGGGCTCCGTGCTGACACCTCAGAGCCTGGAGCCTGCTTCGGATTCTGTGTCCCCCTTTCTCGCTGCCCCTGCCCTGTTAGCACTCTGTCTCTTTCGGTCTCTCAGAAATGAATAAACATTAAAAAAAATTTTTTTTAATACAATATTCTTTTATGAAGAACGTGCTTTCGGTACATAAGTTCTATTTATAGGGCCATTCCTTATCTTTGCCTGTTTTATTCATCTGCCTCATTTATTCATCTTCATTGACAGCAGTGTCTTTCAAAACAACCAACATTGTGACACTCACGGGTCTGCCCCCCAAAAAATCAGTCCTAGGAAACGGAATCGTTTTTGCTACCGCCCAGTAGATGAGTTTCCATCTGGATTTGACCCCAGTCTAGTCTCCCACTGGAATACTAGAGACTGATGTAGATCATAGCTGAGAAACGTGTTCTTTCTGGAATTGTACCTGCCTTCGCTGCCTTTTCTTTCTTCTCTTGCCTTTGCCACATCAGATTTTACGTTTACAGGCTTGGCTTGAGGAGGCAGTTCCAGTACTTTCTGCCCTCCTTCAAAAGAAAAAGATACAGACTCTTCATTTGAAGTGAAAAGCCCAGCTTATTATAAGTTTGAGATCAGAGTATTGATCGGAGGGAAACCGTCAGGGAACTGCAGTGGGCGAGGGGAGAAAATCGGCGTGAGAAAGGAATAGGTAGGGTAGGAATACATACATCGATTATTTCAGGTGGTGCCTTGTTCCCGAAATGAATATATCCTCCCAACTTGGGTCCTCTTTTCAGAGTTTTTCTGAAAACAGAACGTATTTTCTTGCTCACCACCTGTCTGTTCACGGTTTGTCCTCTCTGGGGCTGTTGGAGCTGCGGCTGCCTTCACCCCCCCCCCCCCCCCCCCCCCCCCCCCACAGCTGCTTCTAGATGAATTGCATGGGGCCTACGCTTTGTTAGCCACCATTTCAGAGGGAAAGTCCTTTTGTCCTAGCCTTCTCCGGGCTTCACAGCTCCAATGCACATTCAGGAGCACCGGAGAACAAAACCCTTCCATCTGTAAGGAAATGCAGCCGCAAATGCTCTCTTGCTACAGGGCGCGCGGAAAATAGATTTTTCATATTTATTCACAGTGGGTGAAAGTCTGCGAGGACAGACTCTCAAGTAGGAGACTGCACAAAATACGGCTGGAGCATTTGGGGGGTTTTTTGTTTGTTGGCATTTGGCCCTTTTGTTGTTGTATCTCGAAATTGAATTGGAAACCTAGGCGCTTACTATGTTGTCCCTTCTCAAGTGTAGATAAAGAGTAATTGTAACTGCTTTCGTAAAAATCAAACTTTTTTCCTGCTCGGTCACACTGAAAGGAACACCACTCAAGTTTTAGTTGTATGTTTTACAGTAATTTATTCTTCCCTCCTCTCTGAATTCCTTATAAAGATTTCTGCATTCTATTGAAATCTTTAGAACCAAAGTTTGGTCTGATTTTTGTTGTTTGGCTTCAAGCACACGTTTGCCCCGATTTCTTCTTTTCCCACACAGAACTGACTTTGAAGTTAGGTTTCTCTCTCTACTGCTTCCTACACTTGTTTGTCCCCCACTACGAATCAGCTGCCTTCCCTCTCTGGGTACGACATCTCAGTTTCTCTTGTCTTTGAGATAAATGGTTTTGTTCTGCCCTCCTCCTTGTGTAACCTTTTTTCCCCAATGCTTTATGTTTCTTCACCTTTTTCTTCCCAATTTCCCTCAGAATCCAAATTAATTCTACTTTCTTTCTACCCCACTGGCAGTTGTCAAGAATGACAGTGGAGAGCGGAATAACAAAATATTTGTCTCGCTTGTTTGCTAAGAAATTAAAACATATTGTAAAGGTGGCATTCTTCACATGCCCTGGGAGCATCAGAGAAGGTAAATGTCGTCCCATGAAACGGTACTCACTGGGATCTTGTTCTTAGTAACATTTTGCTGATTTCACTTGATGGAAAGTTAAACATAGCTAAAAAATGTTTGATAATTTTCCCATCTAGAGGGGAGCGTCTCTTCTCCCTTGAGCCTGGGTGGGCTCTGTGACTACTTTGGCCAAAATAATTTGGTGGAAGTTTGTGCCTGTCTGAGAGGCCAGTCTTGGGTGGTAGCTCTATATCCTTTCTCTCACAACACTCATTCTTGGAGCCTGAAGTCACCCTGAAATAATCCAACTTCGCTTGAGCATGCTGGAGAAGCCATGTGTAGGAATTCCTGGCAATAGTCCCAGCTAAGTTCAGCTTTCCTTCTAGCCAGGGTTCTAGGCATACAAAATAAAGCCATCATGAACCTCCAGACCGGCTCTTCTGCCAGCCAATACCACCAAGTGACCTCCATCAACACCACAGGGAGCAGAAGAACAATGCTGTCAAACCATATCCAAATTCCTGACCCATACAATTCTGGAATATAATAAAATGGTTGTTGTCTCGACGCACTAGGTTTTGGAGGTTTTACACAGCAGATATTTATTAATAACGGGAATGCTCTTAATGTTGCCAGACTTTACCATGGGCTGGTGGGCCTCCAGAGACCCTCAGGCAAAACATAGTTCCCCCCTTGGGCCAACTTGGAGCCAGAGAAACAGCTGCCCATACTTCATCCTGCTTGCTTGAACCAAAGGATAATAATATCCTTCTTAGCCTGAAGCTGCTCTATATAATCGAAGCCTCAACCCATAAGTTCAATATGTAAGAAATGTAAGTTTCTTTATTTTTCCCAAACAACTTAGCTTCAAGCTTTTTTTCCACTTACGTGTGTCATCAGAGAATCCTTCACTTTTCCTGGAATCCGCAAACTACAGCGTGTGGGCTGCCTGTTTTTGTATGTCCTGAAAGCTTAGAATGTTTTTTTTTAATTTTTTAAGGGTTCTTTTTGAAAAGAAACAAGAATATGCAACAGAGACAAAACATGGCCCGTAAAGTCTAGACTGTTTGGTATCTGACCCTTTGCAGAAAAAGATTGCACCCCTTGGGAAAGACAAGGGGTTGGGGTAGTACATAAACTTCACTTCTGATCTTATTATGGTTGCAGCCTCGCAGATATGTACCTCCTGCTTAGATAACAGACAACCTGTCCCTTAATGCATTTAGAAGTTCCCTTTGGGTTTTGCAGTTCTCCCTGCTGGTGCTGTCCATGAAGGGCAATCATTTTGCTGCTCCCGCCCTACATATGGGAGATTCTGTGGATACTACCCAAAGCCCTCTGCCCCTTCAGTCCTTCTTGGGACCACAGGTACTATTCACAGAAACTGCATGCAGCTACAGCAAACACTCCCAACCTAGACAATGCATTTCTTCTCTAGGATACGCTGCTAATACAATGTCCTGGCTGGGAACGGACATACATCTGCTCATACATCCGCCAGTCCTACCTGCTAGTCCTGCTTTCCCTCCCCAGGACTCACCCCTGGACAAGAAAGGGAAGAGGTTCAGAATGTGCCCATTATTTTTTGGGCTCTTACCAAATGGTCGGTGCTACGTTAGGCTCCTTGGATACACCGATGCACAAAACAAAGATCCCTTCTGTCATTCTAAAAGGGGAGGCAGACAATAAATAATAGAAAAAAGGGACTAAGTAAATTATATACTAAAAACATAAAGTATATACTAAAAGTGCAATCGGAAAAGAATAGAACACCCTAAGGGCAATAGATTGGGAATGCAGTGTCTCAGGGCAAACCTATTGAAGATACAATATTTGAATAAGAACCCGAAGGAGGTGAGTGAATGAGCCATGCAGTTATCAAGAAGAAGAATATTCTCATGTACTGAAGACATACTAAGCGACAAGAGGGAGACTAGGGTAAATGGAAAGGAGTCTCATCAGGAGTGCAGGGTATGTGTGTAGAGTCTTGTAATCCTTGCAAAGGATTTATGGCTTTGACTGTGAGTACCATGGGGAGCCTTTGCAGGGCTGTGAGCAGGGAGATTGTCCTCATCAGGCACTGATGATAACAGGGACCACTTTGTTTTGCTGAAAGCAGATTGGCAGGGAAGAGCTGGGAGGCAAGAGTAGAAGCAGGTACACCTGTTGGGAAAAGTTATCACGGTAAGCAAGACGTAATCGTTTGACCTAAGGTGATAACATTGGAGATGATAAGACAGGCTAAGACTTGCCATTTCCAAGATTCTATTCTCTCTCACTGAAAGTTTTTTTTTTTTTTTCACTTTAGCTCAAAATTTTCTTATAGATTGAAGATATAAAAAGTCTTGCTCTTAAGTGATCATGGGATCTCCCAAATCTGTGTGCTAGGCCCTGAATTATTGCCCTTTCCCTCAGGACCCAGGCTTTTACGTCTCAAAACCTAGTAGAATCACCTTTTTCTCTGCCTTCCAGAGAACATGTCCCTTCCTTGCATCAGTGAGCCCCAGGTAGCCTCACTGCAACTTGATTGATGAAAGAAGGCAAGGACAAAGTCAAAGCAGGAAAGACTGGGGGAAAAACATCAATTACTATTTCAGAAATACCATCGCTGCACTCTTGTTTTGCTGCCTGACACATAGAGATGATTGTTCCAAGTCATGCTTGTTGTGAGGGCACATGTATTATGAAATAGTGTCACGTTCATGGAGCCACTTGGGTCTGGTGATCTTCAGCTGACCACGGGATAACTGAAGCTAATTTAGGTAGAAAAGAACCTACTAGTACCTGGTCAATAAATATATGTTGGTTCTTCATAGTATAGGAAAAATCTGGATCGTATCCTAGATGTTGAGGATGATACACCAAAGAGTCTCTGGATTCTGTTACGTTCCTCTGAAAAATATGGATTATTTTTGTAAACAGGAAGTTAACTTTGCTGAACTCAAGCTGCAAACTTTTTCTCCCCTGCCATCAGGAGCAGATGCAATCTTTTCAGTTCTTTTAGCCTTAGCTGGTTTGCTTGGAGGCTTCTTCATGTGCATGTGAGTTGGGGCTTAGCCACAGGCTGGGATAGAGTTTATACACAAAATTTGGGACTCTCTGTATCTCTCTCCTTCATCTATCTTCCCTTACTTTTGAGCTGCCACACATAACCTAAACTCTGACATCTGACGCTCAGGCCAATACACTGCGGGGTTTTCTCTCTGAGTATAAGTTGACCCACATAGCAGAGTAAGGACTGCTCTCAGGCTGATGCTGTCAAAAAATGGGAAATTCCCCACGTGTCATTCCTTTTTTGGTCTTATCAACTCGGGTACAGTATATGCTTTCCTCTGGTTGTTCTTGTATGCCTTTCGGTGGTAGTTTTCTTTGGTTTGCCCAGAATTTATGGTTGTTATTTCCATTGCCAAAAGCAGAACCCTCCTACTCTTTGCTAAGTCTTCAGTTACCCATCTCTCTTCTGTTTGTTGAAGATCCCATCGTGGGGCTTTATTTGATTAATCTCTGTTTTGATGCCAAGAGTTTTGCTACTTAGTAAGTGATTCCTGGACCACCAGCGTTGGCCTCACCCGGGAACTTGTTAGAAATAGAGAATCTTAAAGATCTCCTGAACCAGAATCTGCATGATAATATCCCACGTGCTTCATAGGCACATTAAATTTGATAAGCACTAGCATAGAGCACAATGAGGGCCACTTGATGTGCACTTGGAAAATGGTAATTAAAAGTGTAAAAATGGGGCATCTGGGTGGCTCAGTTGGTTGAGCATCCAACTCATGATTTGGGCTCAGGTCATGATCTCACAGTCCTAAGACCGAACCCCTCTTTGGGCTCTCGGCTGACAGCATAGAACCTGCTTGGGATTCTCTCTCCCTCTCTCTGCCCCTCCCATGCTCACACTCATATTCTCTCTCTCTCTCTCTCTCTCTCTCTCTCTCTCTCTCTCTCTCTCAAAATAAAAAGTTTAAAAAAAGTAAATTCTTCAGCCCAACATTTACTACTAAGAGAGGATATATTTGCATTGAGAAATCATTTTCCTCTCAGATTTTAATATTGACATCTTTTTTTTCTGTACTTTCTTCCTAAGAAAACATTTCCTAAACCAGTGGAGGATTTGGTTGGCAAATAGGAATCTGGATGGTAAAGCAGAGACATTTTAAAACTCCATCAAAAAAAAAAAAGGAAAATATGACCAATATCAGTCATTGCATTTATAGGAGAACCAGCCTCATGTTGGTTGTAATTGAAATGAGAAATTTTATGAATCAAATTCTCTGTCTACATTTTTAAAAAGCTTTTTCCCCAGCCCCTAAGCTGTAGATGAAAATCCCCTTCAAAAAAGAATTTGCCATCCACATCCTATGCATAAATTCATCCAGATGAAAGCATTCTTCTTTATTGGCAAGCAAAGCTGATGATAATTATGTGCTCTGGCAAAGCAAATCCTGTCCTAAAAACATTTCTGGTAAGTGTTTATAGTTTAGGAAACAGCAGAATAATTTTGCATATAGGGAACATGGGCCCAGGATGACAGAAACCAAGTGAATGTATCCCCTTTACATTGAAAACTAATTCTTCCTGACTAAAATGTTTTCACTCTTCTTTAGCGAATGGCAACTCTTGATGTAATTTTATGCGTTGCATTCTTCAAAGAGAAATTATAATTTAGAAGCATGAAAGTGGTAAAACAGTGCAAGTGAAAAAAATGGACCATCCTATAGTAAAAAGTTACAAAGAAAGCAGGAGGAGAATCATCGGGAAGAAGTTATGACACATGCACAGAAGCAACATGTTTGTGCACTTGGAGCCTGGTAATTATTTTGCCAACAGGCATGAAAATTCTCACCCATATCAAAATTCTTACCCATAATGAAATTAACTAGCCTAACACCCCCTTCTTTCCAAGGGATCAGTAATTTCTAAGATATTGTAGGCAAAAACCGAAGTGGTTATCTTTTTTTTTTTTTCCGTTCTGGACACGTAATGTTATTAAATAATTGTGGTTTGTGAAAATGACACTTCTAAATAAAAACGAACAGCTTTAAAATCAGCTTATAATTGACAGCTGTGAATTCGCCACCAAGGAAGAGAAGCAACAACGTAATTGACACAGAAATGAAAACATAAATGTCAACATGTAAATGGACAATTTCCTGTTTTTTGCTGAAATTGGCCATTAGGATTGGCCAAGAACATAAATTCTCTCATTGTATAATTTTGGAACAATCTTCAGGCAGATCCCAGTGGACCAAGGGCACCATATCCCTCCCCTTGGATTTCCAGCGGGCTCACTGCTAATAGGGCTGTGGGTTCATTTCTACAGACCCTGTGTTATTGAATGATCGCAAGGAGCGTGAGTTCTAGGACCAAACAGACCTTGATTTAAATCCTCGACGACTATATATTAATGACGTGAGCTTCAACACTGTAATGAACTTTTAAGCCTGTGTGTCTCCGTCTTTAGAATGAGGAGAAGGTATAATCTCCCTTATCTCGTAGAACTGGTCAAGCAAATTAGGTCATTTGTGGAATGTTCTCATTATAATGCTTGACAGAGAGTAAGTGCTCTACAAATGATTCCTCCTCCTCCTCCTTCTCCTTGTTCTCCACCTTCTGCTCTTGCTACAATAGGATTTTCAGCTCGTAAAATCGATTGAGTGGGTTGTTAGTGGTGCCAGCCGTGACTCTGAAACAGTTCATGTCTGCAGTGGCACTGCTGCCCAGGAGAATCCCCTGGGTGATAGAAATGTTCTGATCCGTGTTGCCCATAACGTGGCTAAGAGGGACTTGAAGCGTAGCCAGAGCAACTGAGAAGCTAAATTTCAAATCTTATGTCAGTTAACTTAACCACAAACTTACTGGCCACGTGTGCTTCGTGGCTACCGTATTGGCCCGTGCGGATCCAGAGCAAGGGCCGCAAACCTCATCCCGGGCGCAGACAGGCGGCATCGATGAATGCAGTAAGTTGAGTCCACGAAAGAGTGTAGTGGCCCTTGGAGACACAGCCTTGTCAAAAGAAGCCGGTACTCGTCTGCCAGGGCTGCTGAGCAGGTGTATAGCTAGCTTCTCTAATGTTTCAGGAGAAGCCAGAAATGCACGTTTTTGCATAAAGTCTTCTTATTCTTTAAGATATCACCTGCACAAAACGAGGAACACTCCGGGTCAAACAAAACATGCATAGTAACCAGACGTAAGCCGTAGAATATTAGCATGCAGGGGCGCCTGGGTGGCGCAGTCGGTTAAGCGTCCGACTTCAGCCAGGTCACGATCTCGCGGTCCGTGAGTTCGAGCCCCGCGTCGGGCTCTGGGCTGATGGCTCAGAGCCTGGAGCCTGTTTCCGGTTCTGTGTCTCCCTCTCTCTCTGCCCCTCCCCCGTTCATGCTCTGTCTCTCTCTGTCCCAAAAATAAACGTTGAAAAAAAAATTAAAAAAAAAAAAATATATTAGCATGCAACTTCCAGTTTCAACCCTGTCCCTAAAATCGTGGAAAAATCTCCGGATTAGACTGTTGTAGGAAGAGTGGGGAGCGTCAGCCTTGTTGCATGTCAGGTCGGGTTCACAAGCACTGATACTTCTTGGGAACCCCATTAATGATGCTGCATCAGACCATCAGAAGCTACCTCACTTCCGGGTCCTCCATTTCACATGGCTCAAAAGCCAAAATCAACTAGTCTTAAAAAGAAGAATCTTGCAGTGACATTAGTGTTTCAGGGTCCTGCTCATCCACAAACACTTGGTGTCCACTGATGTAATCGTCTCCCCCAAAAGGAGAGTGACAGGGACAGGAACCAGGTCAGTCTTCCACGTTCTAAACTCTTAAGACTCTGGCAAGCCCCATCGGATGGAAGAATCCAAAAACAAACAAAAAATCTGTCCTGCTTAAACATAAAGCTCTCCGGAATCTGCTAACTGTATGAAGGCACTAGTTTTCACCCCATGTATTCATTCACTCAATTATTGAACAAATAGCTGTGAGGCAGCTCTTATCTCTGAATCACCAGTGCCACCCCTTGCCCACCACTTGGGTGTGCAACATTCTAGAGTCAGCTCCCAGACTTGTCCCCATGTAAGAGCAAAGGCAACATAGCCCCTGGATCGAGAGCATTACCTTAGGCCTCCTGGGATTCAGATCGTCTGCTGTCTGTGTGGCCTTAAACGAGAGACTCTTACATTCTTAGTGCCTCATCTTAAAAAGGGCTAATTTAAGAGTATCTTCCTTACAAATTGGGGGGAGGATTAAATGAGAAAGTCATGTAAAGGGCTCGACATAACCACGGCAGGCTCTCAATTAAATAAAGGAAATTTACAGATAATGGATTACATTCTGCTCCCCACGGGGGCATAACCAGGAGCGGGGGTTATCTGCCCCAGTCAGGAGGAGTATTTTATCACTGACTTCATTTAGAATTGCTGGTGCAGGCTGATAATTAAAAGCAGACTGACTTGTAGTCAGTTTTATCATCGTTTGAAAATTTCTCTGCGTATGGTGCACTCCGTTACCGTCTGCTTCCCCAGGAGCCATGGCTTCCGTCTCCCCCGCTGCGACACCACTGGCTTCATGTTTATCCCTTCTGTAGTCTTGCTTTCCAAACATCCTTAATATCGTTTGTAGTCCCTCTTGGAATCTAGGACAGTTGCGCATTACCCGTGAGTGGGAAATAGACTCCATGCAAACAAATATTGAATACTTAGGATACGGGGTGACCAACCTGTACCAGTTTACCCAGGATTTTCCCAGTTGGAGCATTTCAGATCCCTTGCCCTCTCAGTCCTGTGCAGTGGGGACAGCTGGTTACCCTGAACTTGCCAGGCATTAAATAAATATGGTAGCAAAGGTAAGAAGCCAGGGTTCCATTACTGAGAGTTGGAATATCATTTGGTGTAACATCAGCAGAAAAAGAACTACTCACTAAATGCGCGCGCGCACACACACACACACACACACACACACACACACACACACTGTGTACACACACATTTTAGAGGTTGGATACCACAGGGATTGCCCAAGCCCTGCCTTTGGCATTATACAAACATCTGCCTCTACCCGCTGGTCACCCAGTGACCCATATGCCCAGGCTCATTTCCCTGAACCTGGAAGTGGAGTTAACAACCATCTCTTCACGTCCTTTCTTGTCTCATGCGTTTTGATGTGCCTGCTAAGGGAATGTTCGACATGCTCCAAAAGAGGCCACACAGACGTGCAGTCTGAGCCAAACTGATCATTGCATAATTGATAATAGGCCTTTTGTATTCACATTCTATTTAGATTATGGTATGCAGCAGGTGACAGGTGTTCAGGGAGCATTACCCAAGCTGCCTGTTGCCCAGAACATCCTGAGACCAGCTGGGGCAAAGAGCCCAGAGGAAATCCCCATAGTAATTTAATAGTTCACAGAGCTTTGGGTTTGGGAGGATTACAACAAAGAATTAAAGTGATATTGACCACCCACTTAAGAAGAGCCTTTGTGCTTTTCCCTTGATATTTCTACACTTATTTTGTTCCCAAGGAAATTGCTGCAGGGTGACTGAGATGAAAACTTTTTTTTTCTTTTGCACAAGGGTGAATATTGCCATTTAACTTGAGCAACAGTTAAACAGAATACATTTAGTAGGAGAGGAGCCTGCTTTGAAACATGCAGTATCAGGGAAGATGGGAGTTACTAACTTCTCTTTTCAATAGATTTGCACCAGAGCCAGAGGTGGAAGAAAAAAACTTAGCATGGTCTTTCAGGATGAGAAGCGGGTGCTGAAACAGAACTGGGCAGAACGTTCCACTTGATTTCTGGAACTCATACTCCAGGCTCACAGCTACATTGTTCACAGTCACTGGAACCACTATCTTGTTGTTTATTATAAAATGTACTTTCTGTTGCCCTAACCTTTTGAGTATTTCCCCCTGTTTTCTCAGGAAGTTTGGTTATTGAGAACAAATGTGGTTCAGAATTCACTCATTGGCTCATTGATTAAGTGTGCCTACTGTTTACCACACACCGTATGGGAGATGATCATTCAGTATTTGTCCCACGGATACTCCTAGAGTATCTACTATATGACAAGCTCTAAGCAAAGCACTGAAGTCACATTCTGTACATACAGCCTACATTCCAAGGGAGCAGACAGCCCCATTTGGTGATACTTGCCTTGGAGAAAAAGAGAGTACCATAAGGGAAGGATAAGTGCCAGAGCAAGGAAATGAAAGATAATATTTGAGCAAAAGCTTGAAAATGGTGAATGAATCAGGGAGACTTTGAGGGATACAGTATTCCTGCCAGGAGAAACAGGCTGTGCAAAGGCCCTGAGGCAGAGGGTGCCTGGACTGCTTGATATCATTGTAAGGACTTCAGTTTCATTCTGAGTGAAATAGCAAGTCTTTATAGTGTTTTTAATAAAGGAGTAATGTGACCCCAGTCAGGAATGCTATCTGAGAAATCATAAAGGTCAAGAACAGACTCAGAGAGACTTCTTTGAAGCCTGTTTGAATGATCCATGGAAGATAGGGCAATACATAGGAAGAAGGACATAATTCTAGCCCTCAACAAATACATAACTAAGTGTTTTCTGGGGAAAGCGGATTTTTGCAGCATTTTATTTAAAAATGAAGCAGAATGGAATAATAAAAAGCAAGCTGGGAAAAGGGTAGTTCAGTCTGACCACGTAGGGAAGGCTTCTTGGAGGAGGTGGCTGCAAGAAAGACATTTTCTATTCATTCTTTAAGACTCCTTCACTTCCCCCTTTTTGTCTTCTTCCCTGTCTCCGTCTTGCAATATGCTTCTTTTTCTTTATTTCTGTATTACGTTTGATGACATTTTCTTGCCTGAGTAATAACCAGTTAATAGTTAGCCAGAGACTAACTTTGGTATCACCTTTATAGCACCTTACTTTTACTGCCCTCCATCTGCTGTAACTTCATTTGTCTTCCCTCAGGCAAGTAGAGTTCAGGACATCGGGTAGCATTTTACAGAAGGTCTTTAAGCACTGAGAAATGGATTTGGATGTTCAAAATAAGGCAATTAATTACATGGATTAGAATATCCTTTGAAAGGAGGAGGTTTGGAGTGGGAGGGGTAATTGCAGGTGAAATTTGGTAGAATATCCTTAATGGCTGAGGTGGGCACGGGGAAGCTTAGTGTGCCATTCACTCTACTTCTGTGAATGTTTGCAATTTTCTCTAATAAGACATTTAAAAAACCTCATTAGATCACTCTCATGAAAAACTGCCATCCGCGCACCCAAATATCTGGCATTTTGTAGAAATCCTATCTTTGAAACTCTTTTTGTCGGGAACCGATCCCTGACCAGAACGGCTTGCCAGGATAGACATTTCAGGAAGTAGCTGTTTTAAGTACGTGAGCAGGATCCTTGCCTTCTTGATTTTGAGTCAGTGGTAGATCAGCCCTTGTCTTGCACTCTGAGTTCTGTAATAGTCTCTCGCTCTTCAAGAATATGTCTCTTTAATAGAGGTTCTCTGAAGTAACTGGCAGTATTTGAAGTACTTCCAGAATAAGACAGATCTTCATCATCCCGGATCAGCACGCGGTAGGTGTGTGGCAGGTATTTGTGGACCTCTTCTCTGAAGCACTTTGTCTACGAATCTCTCCTTAGCAACCAGACGGTGGACTCAAACCAGACTTTGTCTATTAATTCTTAAAAGACGAACACTAGAGGGCAGTATTCACATTGAGAAAGAATGGAAAGATACATAGTACGTGAATGGGAGATAGACTGGCACGGTCTCTTCCAGATAGCCTTTTAAATAGGGTGGAAATTATATTAGAACAGCCTTAATATATTTTATATTCCTTCTATTATTAATGCGGCTCAGAAGTATTAAAACCATCCAGTTATGCAACATGTAAGGGTGCATGTGCTTCGTTTCCATAGAGAGTATGGTAAGGATTATATAACAGACTTGATTTTTTTCAGCCCTTAATCTAATAAAATATCCTTTGACAATCTTGAGCCAAAATTAAGAGACTGGAAATTGCAGTCTCGAATTAAATAGGTTAAATAACTCTCTGCAAACCCCCATCCCCAGACCCAAAGCAGTGTCAGTGCCTCGGGAGGAAATGGCTTCTTTTCCTGATTCATTAGAGACAGTTTTCCTTTCCAAGTAATGGCATTGCTGAATCCAAGCCCTTGGATTGCTCAGCTTCCCGATAACCAGCCCTTTTCTCAGTTGTTTGCTCACTACCAGATCCTGCTCTCTCTCCAGCCACCCCCAACCCATTTGAACTTGTATTGTTCTTGTGATACATTTTCTTCTCTTCATATGACATCTACCAGCATCCCCAAGTCTTGCACACTAGGATGTTTTCCTCTACTGACATTATCTCCATTTTCCTTTTTGGTACTAGAAGAACATTCCTCAGTAGCTCTGTTAAAGCATATTAAATTCACTGAAAATAAGTTTTCATTCTCTTCTAAAATTATTTGCCTAATGTCCATTGAAGAAGAAAACGTTTCTTCCTGTTTTGTTGTTACAGATCAGAAAGAGAAGCAAAGGGCACCTTAACACAGTAATAAATGTTAATTACCACAAGACAAATTAAGTGTCATAATTACTTCATTCCTTAGAAAGACACCTTTAACATTGATGGCAAACCTTTAAAATATGAAGCACAGGGGCGCCTGGGTGGCGCAGTCGGTTAAGCGTCCGACTTCAGCCAGGTCACGATCTCGTGGTCCGTGAGTTCGAGCCCCGCGTCGGGCTCTGGGCTGATGGCTCAGAGCCTGGAGCCTGTTTCCGATTCTGTGTCTCCCTCTCTCTGCCCCTCCCCCGTTCATGCTCTGTCTCTCTCTGTCCCAAAAATAAATAAACGTTGAAAAAAAAATTAAAATATGAAGCACAGCCAACGTACGGCAGGTAAAAAGACAAGGTCCTAACAAAGGACTGATGTCTAGAATATAAGATCTCAAAACTCAACAACAACAAAAAAAATAAATAAATAAAGGAAGAAAGCAAGCAAGAAAGAAGCCAGTTAGAAAATGGGTAAAGACATGAACAGCCATCTCATTGTAGAGGATATACAGGTAGAACACAAAAAGATGTTCAACATCATTAGCCAGTAGAGATGTCCAAATTAAAATCGCAGTGAGATACCACTATGCACCTGTTGGCTGAACTAGTACAACTGAAAGTAATATAACACTTATAAGTAATAAGTTATGTTAACTAACTAGAATTAAAATAAAAGCCTTTAAAAAAAAAGGATGGTATTAGCGAAAGAATAGAGACATAGATCAGTGTAACAGAAGAGATTGCCCCAAAATAGGCCACACAAACGTAGTCAACTGATGTTAGATGAAGAGGAAATGCAACTTAAGGGAGAATGGATCGTTGTGTCGAGAAATGATGGTGTCATAACTGGAGATAGATGTACATAAGAAATTCAGCTACACATAGACTTTATACCTTATACAAGCACTTTAAATGAATCCTGAACTTAAGTATAAAATGTGAAACTGTAAAACTTCTTGCTGGAACAAAGTAGAAAATCTTCATGAACTTGGGTTTGCTGATGACTTTGAAAATACAATAGTAGTAACAAAAGCATTGAAAAGCAAGGATATTTGAAAGAAAAGTTGCTCAGTCAAATTTAAAATTTCATCTACAAAAGACAAGCGCCCACCGCCCCCACCCCCCACCCCAGCCGCCGGGAGAAAACATTTGCAAAACACATATGTGAGAAAGGACTTATATCCAAAATATACGAACAACTCTTAAAGCTCCACAATAAGAAAACAAACAAGTTGTTTAAGAAAAGGGCAGAAGATCTGAACAGACACCTCACCAAGGAAGATATCCATGTGGCAAGTAAGTGCACGAAAAGATGCTCGGTATCATGTGCCATTAGGAAATTGCAAATGAAAGCAATGAAATACCACGGCACATCCAACCAAAAACTGACAATAACTGCTGTCAGGGATGGGGAACAGCAAGAACTCTTATTCATTGCTGGAGAGAATGCAGAATGGCACAGCCATTTTGGAAGACATTTTGGCAGTTTGTTTACAAAACTAAACGTTATCTTACCATACAATCAAATAGTCATGTTCCTAGGTATATAGTCCACTGATTTGGAAACTTTGTCCACTTAAACACCTGTACATGAATTTTTACCCAGCTTGATTGATAATTGCCAAAAGTTGGAAGCAACCAACAGGTCTTTCAATAGGTAAATAGATAAACAATTTGTACCACATCCATAGAATGGAATATTATTCAGCAACATTAAGAAATGAGCTACCAAGCCACGAGAAGATATGAATCCGTCTTAAATGCATATTGTTAAATGAAAGAAGCCTGGAAATGTGGAAAAGCTATGTGCTGTATAATTCCACTTGTATGAAATTCTGGAAAAGGCAAAACGATAGAGATAGTAAACACATCAGTGATTACCAAGGACCCTAAATAGGATGGTGAAACTTCTTTTTTTTTTTTTTAATTTAAAGAAAAGAAGTGGCTAATATAAAAAATTGCAATAATGCCACATACCATGATGCATGAGGAAGGCCTGGATCGTTCACACATGGCTAGTGGAAACACACTGCTCACTCTCATAAACAATTTGGCAGTTTCCTATATAACTAAACATGCATTTATCATGTGGTCCAGAAATTGAACTGTTAGGCATTAATCCCAGAGAAATGAAAATATAGTATTGTGGATTGAACGCAGAAGTCATGTATTGAAGCTGTACTTCCTAATGTGAAGGTATTATAAGAGGCAGAGGCTTTGGAAGGTAATTAGGATCAGAGCTATCAGGAATGAGATTAGTGCTTGCCCCTCTCTGCTCTCCAGCTTGTAAGGACAGGGAGAAGTTGGCATTCTGCAGTCCAGAAGAGAGCCCTTAGTATAACCCTGACAGCATGCTGACACCCGGATCTCTGACTTCCAGTCTCCAAAACAAGCTTCTCTTGTTTACACGTCACCCAGTATACGGTACTTTGTAATAGCAGCCCAGACTGAGATGTTGATCTCCACGCAAAAGAAAACCTGTACGTGAATGTTCATGGTAGCTTTATTTATAATAGTCCCAAGTTGGAAACCACCCAGTGTCATTCAGCAGGTGGATGGTACAACAACCTATAGTCCATCCAAACTGCTGAGCAGTAAAACGGAACCAACTGTTAATACAGCAACAGCTTGGATGAATCTCCAGGGAGTTATGCTAACTGAAAAAAAAAAAAAAATCAATCCCCAAAGATGACACACTGAGGCTTCCATCAGTGACAAAGCTTTAAGAACTGAGAACATATTAGTGGTGGCCAGGGGCGATTAGTAACCATGGGAGGAAACCGAGTGTAGTTATAAAAAGCCAACTCCATGGATTTGTGTGTTCAGCGTCTTCATGGTGGTGGAGATAGGAACCCACACAGGTGATAAAATTGTATAGAACTAAATTCATACGCAGAGACACAAATGAATCCAGGTGAATGAAACCAGAGAAATCTGAATACAATTGGTGGACTGTATCTATGTCACCATTCTGGTTGTAATATTATACTCGACTTTTGTAAAATGTTAACATTGGAGGAAACTGGATGAAGCGTACTCAGCATTGGTATTTTCTATTCCTTGCAGCCAAATGTGAATCTCCAATTCTTTCACAATAAAGTTCCAATTAAAAGAATATATAAACAGTGGTTCAAGAGCTCAAACAAGGTAGCTGGTCAGCTCATGGAAATTTAAATGTGTCTTCAGACTCTTCACTTTTTTTCTGCTTGTTTGGACTTCACTTTTCTATCACAGTATCTGCAAAGCAGTTGTTTCCACGTCTTGAGACTGGCTGGCTGAAGGGTTGATCAAAATAAACTGAGATAAGGGTTCCCTAAGGCAAACAGAAAAAAAAAAAAATAATAATGTAATTTCCAAAGTAAATTGGCTTTTTGAACAATTGCCACAAAAATTACAGTATTGGAGAAGGAAAAGGGTAATGCTGGGAAAACATAAATCTTCTCTTAGTTAATCATGCTTTCAAAATATTTTGCCAGGCTGTGCGGATGACACGTGAAACGAAGTCCCTGATCAGCATGTGCGTGCGTTGGTGTGGGGAGCGCTGGCGTTCACGGTCCTTCCCACCTTCTATAGGCTAAGCTTTTCTCTGCTCCTCCCACCATCTCTCTTCTCACATTATTACCAGGTGGGCAGAAAAGCAAAGACGTGTACCTGGGGCGAATGAAGCTGCTTTCATAGCCTTTTTTTGAAACTGATGGAAACTAGAATTCACTCTGGTTGTTGAGCAATCTCCGAGTTCTTTCTCAGAGATAGAGAATGACAATCTCCTTTTTTGGTTGATGATGTCGATGCCTTCACGAGGCAGAAGTGACCATTCTCAATCTGGCAGAGAAGGCACTGCTCTTTCCTTTCCCTTGCATGGGCAAGGCTGGTAACAGTGACTCGTTAACGTTCTCAGGGCTGCTGGCAGAGTCAGGGCTAATCCTGGCAACTTTTATTAGGATGATATTTTAAAGACTGCATCCCTTGTGCTCTTGCTGTGTTTCATCAAAGGCTAAGATGAAAACCTACCCAACCTGTCTCAAGGGCCAACCTAATATGCCCTTTTAACTATGTTTGTGGAGGAAAGTGCTTTGTAACCTTATGCATCACAAAACTCAGCACACGAAGCAGATGCCAAATGTTCCAGAAACTGCAGATATTGACCGATCTCTTTTTCTCCCAAGTAGATAAACTTGGGACACAAGAAACACATCATTTGTCACCAACAGAAGAATAACAGAGAAACACATGGTCAGACTGTATTTTTCAATTTTTTTTTAATGTTTATTTATTTTTGAGAAAGACACAGACTGCGAGTGGGGAAGGGGCAGAGAGAGAGAGAGAGGGAGACACAGACTCGGAAGCAGGTTCCAGGCTCTGAGCTGTCAGCACAGAGCCCAACGTGGGGCTTGAACCCATGAACCATGAGATCATGATCTGAGCTGAAGTCTGTCACTTAACCGACTGACTGAGCCACCCAAACGCCCCAGTCAGACTATTTATCCCACCACATCTGCTTATTCTTTGATGCCTGTCATAAAGCTCGAGCTGCCGAGAAACATTTTATAATAAAGCGTATTCTCGAATTTTTTTTCAAAATTATATTGACCAGTTTAAATTCACATGTAGTCATGTTCATCGTAACTAAAGGCTTAGTAACCCACAATGTTTCTTACCTTCCCACCTATTTCTCTCAAAGTAATGCCCATACATCTGAACTTTCTGCAAGGGCTTGTTAAAGATGCAGGTTCCCAGGCCCTACCCCAGACCCACTAGATCAATCTCTGGTGAGGAGTCCCAAAAAATGACATCTTTAACCAGCCCTCCAGGTGGTTTTAAAATTGATGCCATCTTACCAAATCTTTAATAATAGATTAATAATCATGGTTTAAATATCATAAAACCACAATAGCCAAATTATGGAAAGAGCCTAAATGTCCATCAACTGATGAATGGATAAAGAAATTGTGGTTTATATACACAATGGAGTACTACGTGGCAATGAGAAAGAATGAAATATGGCCCTTTGTAGCAACGTGGATGGAACTGGAGAGTGTGATGCTAAGTGAAATAAGTCATACAGAGAAGGACAGATACCATACGTTTTCACTCTTATGTGGATCCTGAGAAACTTGACAGAAACCCATGGGGGAGGGGAAGGAAAAAAAAAAAGAAGAGGTTAGAGTGGGAGAGAGCCAAAGCATAAGAGACTCTTAAAAACTGAGAACAAATAGAGGGTCGATGGGGGGTGGGAGGGTGGGGAGGGTCAGTGATGGGTATTGAGGAGGGCACCTTTTGGGATGAGCACTGGGTGTTGTATGGAAACCAATTTGACAATAAATTTCATATATTGAAAAATAACTAACTAACTAACTAAATAAATAAATATCATAAAACCATCTTTATATTTTAAGTAGATTGATTTGTCTGTATGTTTCCTCCTTTTCAAAGTATCTTTTGGGGGCGCCTGGGTGGTTCATTTAAGCATCCGACTTTTGATTGTGGCTCAGGTCTTGATCTCATGGTTGGTTTAATGTGATCGGGCCCCCATCAGGCTGTGTGCTGACAGCTTGGGGCCTGCTTGGAATTCTCTGTCTCCCTCTCTCTGCCCCTCCCCTGCTTGTGCTCACACTTGTGCTGTCTCTGTCTGTCTGTCTGTCTCTCTCTCTCCCTCAATAAAAAAATAAATAAGCCCAAATTTTTAAGTATCTTTTGGTTCTTTTTGTTTTGCTAATTTTACCTTTGGACTATAGAAACATGATGGATAGACAAACATATAGAGGAGTGCATAGCTGTAAATACAGACAGACATAGAGATCTTTTTATCTAGCTAACGTTAAAAAATTCCCCTCAGTAAAAATGGTAAATATTTTTTAAAAGGTGATAAGAAAAACAAAATTAAGGTTTTATGTAGCCCCTATGCTGCCTAAGAGGAACATGGGTTTTTGAAATACAAGAGACTAAGGGGAAGGTGGCAGTGGCTCATTTTATTTCTTTTATTTTTATTTGTTTTATTTATTTATTATTTATTTTATTTATCTTGTCGTGCTTCACTTAAGCTACACTCCCTGACGGGAAGCCTGGCAGTTTCAAAAAGATTAAATGCGGGGGCGCCTGGGTGGCGCAGTCGGTTAAGCGTCCGACTTCAGCCAGGTCACGATCTCGCGGTCCGTGAGTTCGAGCCCCGCGTCGGGCTCTGGGCTGATGGCTCAGAGCCTGGAGCCTGTTTCCGATTCTGTGTCTCCCTCTCTCTCTGCCCCTCCCCCGTTCATGCTCTGTCTCTCTCTGTCCCAAAAATAAATAAACGTTGGAGAAAAAAAAAATTAAAAAAGATTAAATGCGAAAGAAAGTTTCTTCAAAGTAAAATGCAAGTCCCGGTGAAAGGAGAAAAAGGCAAATATCGCCCTTAATTTTGCTCTAAATGATGGCTCAAGCCTGATGACAGCAGAGTCCTCAGCCAGTGTTTTCTGAAGCGTTTTCCAAGAACACTGGCCCCATGTGATGTGCCTCTAGGGAAGGGTTCCATTTTTCCAAATATGTTTGCAAATCGCTCCAGACTCCCTCTCCTGTCTTCCACCCCCGTTGCTTCAAAAAGTGCACGTTCGCATTAAAGACTCTGAGGAGTCCTGTGGGAAAGAAACTTGGTTGACTTTGATCAGCAAAAAATATTTCAGGCTTCTATGTCCCCAAGGCCTCCCCCGCCTCTTACTCTGTGTCACTTCTGTCACTTCTTGGGCAGTTCTTCTGAGCAGGTACACCCGGAGGTTTCAGTAAGCAATCCTGAATGCATCTTTTGAGTCTGTGCTATGGGGTTAAATTCATTTAATGCACCTGCCGGTTAGATAAATCTC
Organism: Leopardus geoffroyi; assembly: GCF_018350155.1. NCBI lineage: Eukaryota > Metazoa > Chordata > Mammalia > Carnivora > Felidae > Leopardus > Leopardus geoffroyi. The sequence continues at coordinate 34,226,432 of NC_059331.1, read as the reverse complement.
CCCTTCACCTTCATCTTTCCAAGCTGGGCTCTTGGTCGTCAGTGGCAGGACACTTAAAGACATCCAACCTCCGCTGCCAGAAGGAAGTGACGAGCCCCTACCTTTCTGTTCAACAGCACAGCCTCGCGTAAGCAGAACATGATTCCAGACGGATACTTCTCTTTCCTTAAGGGCCCCCATCTCCTCTCCTAAAAGATGGTATCTCATCTGTCTCATAAATCAGAGATTTCTGTCTGATGTGCTTCCTGTTCCGTGTGGCCACCTACAGCCAGAGCTTCCAAGGCCCCATGTTCACGGTTTCTTGTAAAATACTGCACACGGGTAGTCTTTCAACATGTCAGGGTAAAATAGTGTTCCTTCTTAAATGATTGCACTGCTCTGAAGTCCAACAGCAAGAACTTGCCCCCACCTACACCCCACTGGATTTCCAGGTCTTGTTGGCCCCTCTCGTTCACCACCATCCTGGTGCCTAGAACAATAATGCAGTCAGTCCATAATGGCACACAGTGGGTACTTGACAGATACTTCTTGGAAGAGCGAACTAGGCAGAATGTTCCATAATGATCACACTTACAGACTGTTGAGAGCATCTCTGTGGCTGACACATCAAGATCGTGTCAGTTTCTCTCCTTATGCTCTTCTTCTAGGACTGGCCAGCCTCCTGAAGCTTGGGGCTGTATTTCACACGCTCAATCCTGTTGCTCTAGGACGGGAGCAATGTCAAGATCTTCTCGGAAGACCCATGGAATATGTTCTGTGGGCACCCGACAGAGGCCTGTGGCCAAATGAATAAAAGGAGAATCACTATGCAGAATAGGGGATTTATCAGAAGAACAGGACAGAGTAGAAATGACCAGGAAGCTGCGAGGAGTTCCAAAGTCTTTATGCATCCGGACTCCCTCTCTCAAGTGTGGGTCATGCCCATGCCCGCTGTTGGGGTCCAAGTATGGTGGGCCTATCTGGCAAATGTGGGAGGGAGCTCCCACATTTTCTTTGAATGGGCTTTTTAGCTTTCTCCAAGAGGACTCATCTCCAAAAGGAAAGTGGCATAACAAAGTAAATAATAAACCCAGTCATCAGAGAGACGGAAAGATTCTGGGTCAAGTGTGTTGACCATTCCTCCAGTGACATCCCTGGAGCAGCCTTCTGACTGCATGTGCAAGTGTTAGAGAACGGGGCTGTGAGTAAATACTAAAAGTGTGATTTCCCTAAATTTGGGGTCAGATTAGTAGTTGAGAATCCCTGCCTGGAGGCCTCCCTTAGGTTAACAGAGCATCACAAATGAGGAAAAAAATCATTCTTCTCTCCTTACCCAGGGCTCTTGTACAACTTTGGTGCATGGAGGTACATGGCAACCCTTGGCAGGGATTCTGTGCAAAACATGGTGAGAAGCTGGTTCCCTGAGGAGCAAGCCAGACTGTTCCCAGGGCCTGCAGGGAGGACAAGAGCCTCCTCCTCAGCAGAGCAAAGACTAGTGCTTAGAGCTACTCAGACACCATAGAGGGGAAGGGAGAGGGGAGCATAGTGTTAACAGAAACCCAGACTTTTAGGGTACCTCTTGGGACCAGCTGGCCAGCAAGGGAGTTTCAAGCAACTTTTTGGGGAGGGCTGTGGGGAAAGCCGGGGGGTTGTGTGCACAGGTGAGGGCCAGAGGCTGAGTCATGTGTACCGTAAAATAGGAAGTTGATTCCAAGATGACAAAACCCCTGTGGCCATTCAGTATGGGCTTTCAGAAGTCTCTCCTCTGGGACACCTTGGGCATGTCTGCACAGGTCAGAAAACTAACATTTTAGAGAAAATATTCTGAGACAGGAGCCAGGGACTCTGATGATAAAATCAAAGAATTTTAGGAGACAGACTTTGAAGGTGATTTCATTCAAGTCCGTCTCTTTCCAGATGAGAAACTGATGTCCTAAGTGATATGTGGGAAGTCACCTGGGGAGGAATGATTGTGTTTTTTTCTGAAACAATAGTGTTGAGTAATGGTCCTATTTCAGCAGCTTCTGTCAGAGGCCTAGCCTTTCGAGTGCTCTCAGCTTTGGGAGAGCCATCATGGAGTAAGGATTGGCCACTGCTGAAAATTCTACCACAGGGGAAAATGCTTTATTCCTCTGGAGGTATCCAAGCCCAGCCTCACTGATCTCTAGATCCAAGAACAGCAAAAAATACCCACTCTCTGCCTTAAAGCCAGATTTCTACTGGAAATGCTGCTTGAGACTACCTTGGTGGCTAGGCGGCCCCAAGAGGCACCCTATATGTCCAGGTTGTGTTCAGACTAACCTGCCTATCCTTAGAACCCCATGGGCACCTGGGTTATGTTAGCACCAGAATATCTTTCTCTTCCCTTTCCCGTGTGAGCTCTACCATGGTCATGAGTTGAAACAAGAACCTACCTTTGGCAGCCATCCACAGGGATTTATTTTTTTTAAATAAATAGGCTCAGCCAGCCACACCTGCAGAGACAAGCCCCCCCACTCCCACCTGATCCCAGGGGAGCCTCTGAGAATTCCCTTGACAGGTGTCTGCTGAGAGGACTTCTCCAACAGACCCAGAGAGAAATGGCACGTGGGGTCCTCTTAGGCATTTCCTTCCTCAGTTCCTCGAGGCTCTGTTGCAAGCCCGTCTAGAAATTCCAAATCCTTAGAATTTGAAGAGTAGACCTCCTGAGGTTCAAAGAGCACCCCAGAGGGAAAGGCTCCGCTGGGGTCCAGATCTCCCCGACCCATCCCCTTTTCTGCCAGTTCCCCACCTGTCCAAATTGGGTCCCTGTCTATCCCTAGCTCTTTTCCTTCTGCCCTCACTTTGTTAAGAGAGGACACTTGCTGGTTCGTCCATTTATCCACTCACAGTACAGTTAGGGAGTCCGGGCCCCGTGCTGCTCACCATTGGGGCATGTCCTTGTCCTCACTGAGCCAGCAGTGTGCCAGAGATCTTAAATGAGGACACTATAGGGTGAGAGATGCTGGAGGTGGCTTCCGTACAGAATGGTGGGAGAAGACACAGAAGGACACCTGACGGTCTCAGAGGATCAAAAAGGGGCCTCCTAGAGGAAGTGATGTTTTAACTAAGATCTTCAGGATAAAACAGTTGCTTGTCAGAGCAGAGAACCCGAGGGTAGCATGGGGACAGGGGAGTATTGCACGTGGAACAGCTCATCTGCACAAGCTCAGAGGTTACAGGATGATCTAGATCAATGGAAAGAACAGGATGGAAATAGGAGGCCTGGGATGGGGGCTCCACTGCTGGCACGTAGCTCTAGTCACAACACAAGTCACTTCTTTCTGGTCTTCACATTCCCCATCCGTAGTGCAGAGGGAGTGGGCTGTAGGACAGAGGACAGTAGACGGCCATAAAGCTCTTGTACCTATAATGCTGGCACAAGGGCCATCCAAGGACTCGTGCCGGAAGGGCAAAGACAGTCACCTTGGGCTCAGCCCGTGGAGCTCTCCCAAGTTCCTGCAGTCGGGGGAGGGCACTAGGGAGGGCAGTGGAAAGTTTCCCGGGACTCGGAGCCGCTGAAGTCGCCACTGCGTCCTGCTATCAGAGGGAGACATTTGTATAGTCCTCACTCTTTGATAGTCTGTGTCTGAAACATTTTGTAAAACCCGGAGAAGGGCAAACACAAAAGGTGTGATTGGATGGCATGCTGAAAGAACTTGCAGTGTGTAATGAATGGAAAGCAAATATTGATTGGAACTTGTTAAAATTGTGGTATGTAGAATAAGAAGCCGTGTTTACCAAGGTTCTTAGATTTCTCCTAGGCACAGTAGGTGCCCAGTGATGATTTTGCTTCATTGGAATGAATGTATGGATGCCTGGACTAGCCCTGGTATTACATGGTTGTTACATGGGACTTGGTATTATTTGATTTCCAAAAACAAACAAACAAACAAACAAAACTCTAGGAATAGTCTGGTTCCCATAGTGTTGACTTAAACTCATGGGATGTTTTCTGTCACGTAAATTATTTTCTTCTGATTTGAAACAGCATCTGTGGCCCTGGTCAAATGTCAGTCAAGCTAAATTCGTATCATCCCATCGAAACACGTTGTGATCAAGGTCATACAGCAAACACATGCTTTATCTTTCCTCGAGTTAAGGTCCTGGTGCTGCTTAGGACAACTGTTATGAGTATTGGCCGACACAGCTTAAGGTCAAACAGAATGAGTACTTGGCGGAATCGATCCATAAATGGCACATTTGACGATTGATTCCACTTGCAAAGGAAGCTGTTTCTTGGATTAAGTAAACACGAGATAAGCGTCCTCTGCATAGGTATAACAAGAACCATTTAAATTGCAATGGGACGTAAGACTGAAAAGAAAAGACAAGACAAAGAAAGTTACGTTGGGGGAGGTTATAGTTTGTTTTTGTGAAAACATGTGTCAAGCTGTTTGGCTGGCATGGTACCTGGTGCAAGACATCACACTGTAATGGACCAGGCTGGACATCACTGCATTTCCACTCACCCCAGACAAGGGACGGAACCAGTACAAGATATTTGTGAGGTGGGGAAGATTCCAGTAAGAATTTCAAAGCAAGGGAATTTAAAAACAGCCAGTGTAAGAGTTATCTCAAAAACTCACAGTTGAGGGTTGTTTTTTTGTTTGTATGTTTTGTTTTGTTTTGTTTTGTTTTAGAGAGTGTGTGTGTGTGTGCATGAGTGGGAGAGGAGCAGAGAGAAAGGGAGAGAAAGAATCAAAAGCAGGCTCCACACCTTCAGCCCTTCAGTGCAGAGCCCAACGTGGGGCTTGAACTCACGAACCGAGAGATCGTGACCTGATCCAAAATCAAGAGTCAGATGCTTAGCTGACTGAGCCACCAAGCCCCCCCTAAAGTGGAGTTTTTTCTTTCATAATTTTTTTTCATGTTGATTCAGTTTTTGAGAGACAGAGCACGAGTGGGCGAGGGGCAGAGAGAGAGGGAGACATGGCATCCAAAGCAGGCTCCGGGCCCTGAGCTGTCAGCAGAGAGCCTGATGCGGGGCTCAAACTCACGAACTGCAAGATCATGACCTGAGCCGAAGTCAGACACCAAGACTGAGCCACCCAGATACCCCAAAAGTTGCATTGTTTTAGACACCTCTCACACTGGCTGCTTTTTACATGTACTATTTGGAGCCAGCGTCTAACTAGAATGTCGCCATCCCGTTGTTCAGTTTGGGAGACACCAGTGCTCATCTCCAGGTGGTTATGTTCTCAGCCTTTGGTTCCCATTCCCTGTTTCCTTTCTGAGAGCCCAACACCACAAATCACCACAAAGGGGAGCATCCACCTGGTGAGTCAAGCCCCTGTAGGAGGCATCAAGTGGATCCTCGTCTGGATGGTAAAGGAACACGTCATAAAGCTGATCATTTACGTGCTCAGCCATTACCCAGGCTGGGCCGATGTGGGCCCACACATCTATTACTGTTTAGGGCCCCAACCAACCTCTCAGCCCCCAAGTCACCCGTAGGGGTCTGGGAACTTCTCGCACAAAATGTTTGCGTATACCCCCTTTCTGAACACTGGAGTGTGCTGGCACGACTCCGTAAGGGAGACTGCCGGAAATGCATACAAACCATCTTAGAAGCGGGGTGCCTGTCATGCCTTAGGGGCAATCTCCCTTCCTAACGCTGAGCAGGGTGACTCCCTAAGATCATTTCTGCTGGAGCGAGGACACCGGACAACTGTGTAAACCTTTCCCAATCATCTTCCGTAGTTCAGCCTAGAAATCCTAAATAGAAAACCCTTTTTTCCCATTGATGGTCCATGTGAGTGAGGGTCGTACGTTTCTGCCAGAAATAAGTTGAGGGTCTGGTGTGGCATTTCCGCTCGATTCTTGAAGATGACTGGCCAAAGAGAGAGAAGGAGAAAAGAACACGAGTCATGAAGATCTGGAAGGCTAATGGTTAGCCTCACCTCCCCTTCAGCATCTGCTCTTTTCCCCCTACAAAGCCCTGTGAATGGGAATTCGCACAGCTCACACGGAAGAGGCTCCCAAACTAATGTGCTCTTTGTTCTGCCGGCCATCTATGGCTGGCCATACGTATTCTGGCATCTCAAGAAAGCTGCAGCTTTGAAATGTTAGCGTGACACTTTCCTTCCAGCTTTAGAAATTTAATTTTGGAACTCAGGTGTTAGGTCCTTGCTGCTAAGGCCACTGCCGTTCATTTGTGTGCACAAAGTTATGCCTAAGGATTCGCTTTCACGAAGTTGGCCCGAGAGGAAGAAAAAAAAGAAAGCAGATCAGTGTGTGTTGTACTAGCTTTGGAAAATGAAGATTATTTAAGGGTCTGGTTGCAGATTATGGGCCCCCCAACCCTAAGATTCACTATTATTACTATTAATGCATTTACTTTAGAGCAAGTAATTTAACCAAATAACCAGGAAGCTGAGTTAAATTAATCCCTAGCAAGGGGATTCATCCAAGGAAAAAGGCCCTGACAGACCTGTTGAAGCCCTCCCCAAAATCATCTTCTGAGGGACACAATTGCCCCTTTTGGAATATTAGTGACAATGATCATTTCTGTGTCTGAAACTATTCATAGGGAACTACCTTTGCATTGATAATTGCTTTTGTTTTTCACAGTGACTCTGAGAAGTAGGCTCAGGGACAGATATTAACCTTTACAGTTAGGAAAGCTTAGCCCTTATGCTTAAGGTCACCCAGGTAACTGGCAGAAGCTGTGTTCGAATCCAGACCTTTCCATCTGAGAGGTAAGTGCTTTTCTTCCTCCTGATCGCTACTTTCTAGGAAGCAGAAAATGAGCTCATTAAATTGTTAGGGCTTTCAAGAATAACCATACTCGCAGGCACATAGCGTCTTCTAAATAAGACCGCCTGCTTGATCACCAGAGAGTTTAGAAAACAGGCTTTTTCTGCTCACTTTTACTGTCATCTGTGAGACACAAAACTCAAAGATGCCTGGAAGAAGTAAGTTAGAATTCTGGTGCTGTGAGCCTTTTAAATAGCCCATTGTCTCCGAGGAGAAGAACAATCTGGGCTTTGTACGGCTGGGGGCATTTTTCATGAAGCCCTGTTCCCTAGACAGCCTCCACTCCTCACAAGGGCTGTTGTCTTTTTCCTGCCACAACATCAGTGTGACATATCTCACACTTAAAACGGCAGCCTACTCAGTCCCCATTCATGGATTCCTCTGGAAATGAAAAAAAAAAAATCTCTGTCTTTGTCAAAAGAGTTATTGGAAATGGAATTTGTGAAAAACCCTTACGATGCAAAGGGAACCCAGACAATAATGTTTTGTGACCGTTCTGTTTGATGTGTGCTGACGGGAATTAATCATTTTAGTTAACAGAATTGCTCTTTGTTATGCAAACTTTGCAAAGTCCGCCTCGTCTGACTCCTTGCTTTGGGGAATCCTGTGTGCAAAACTCATCTTTCTGTGGGCAGCAGGATTCCTGTGGCAGCTTCTGAAGCCAAATTACTGCTTGACCTTAACGTCCGTACTGCCACCGGGTCGGATGCCAAGCCAAGCGAAGACGAAAATACTGTAAAATACATGCACACACGGGTCCTATTCCCCAAGAATTGATTAAGTGGAATGAGTATTTGCTTTCCCATTTCTCCTTTTCGTTGGCTGGCTTGTGAAATAGCCAGCTTCTATCAAAAATGACCACAACCCTAAAAACACGCCATTTCCAGATTAATACACTTCTGTTCACGTTACATATCCAGCACCGGCCTATGTACCATTTCGTCCCCTGGAGGAGATAGTTTGGCCTGGATTGGGTGCTTTTCGATTGCAGGTTTAAGAAACAAATAAAGCAAACCCCCACTGCCAGCAACACCTCCCTAACGCCCTATGGTTTCCCCAGGCATCGCTGACATGGCTCGAGCCAACGCTTCCAATCTTAGCCAGTAGGTCTGTGTTCTCTAGAATCACCCCACCGCCATCACCGTAAAGACCAACAGACTTATTTTTATTAGAACCTGTTCTCTTTCCGCCCATGAGAACCTAGCATGTTAGAACCATCACAAAGACCCACCAGGGTTCCTTGAACCAGTTACGAGATTCTGTCTCCTAAACCGTCACCCTTCTAGAGTTGGTCAGGAAGGCGCCAGTCCCTCTGTATTCACCTAATAAGCCAACAGTTAGCCCCAGATGGTCTAGCTGCAAATATTCCAAGTGGCAAGGGCAATAACAACACATCAGTATAACCCATGAAGACAGGAAGCAGGCATTCGGAGTAGAAAAGATCGGAGGTCACATCCCACCTGTGCCGCGTCCCTACCACCTGGGTGATGTGGGCAGGTTCTCACATGTCTCGGGACTTAGACCCTCTCTCATGGGTAAGGATGATGTGAGGAGGAAATTAAATGCTCCGGTGTATACCACAACAGAACTTCGGCACGCGGCACATGGTAGGTATCTGACAAGTGACGGCTTCTAAAATTACCATTGTCCTCGCTGCTGCTGTTCATCCTGTTGGTGAAAGAAAGTCCATTTTCCACGTAATTTTTCAATGAAGACTAGAAAGTCGTCCCAGGAAATAGATCCTTATTCTTTTAAAACTCAAGATTTTTTTTGTTCTTATTCTGCCCCAGGTTTTAAGATAAGTAAAATGTATAAATCCACTTTGAAATGGAAAAGTGGAAAAAATGGGAAAAAAAATGGAAAAAAAAATGGAAAAGTTGCCAGCGATAAGAACATGTTAGAATTTAATCAGTTGGGTTTTTTTTTTTTTTTTAATGTTTGTTTTTTTGAGAGAGACAGAGACAGAGAGTAAGCAGGGGAGGGGCAGAGAGAGACAGAGAGAGAAAATCTGAAACAGGCTCCAGGCTCTGAGCTGTCAGCATAGAGCCAGACGCAGGGCTTGAACCCTTGAACCATGAGATGATGATCTGAGCCAAAATCGGATGCTTAACCGACTGAGCCACCCAGACACCCCAATCGGTTGGTTTTTAAAAGAAAATAATAGGTCCGTGAGTTCGAGCCCCGCGTCAGGCTCTGGGCTGATGGCTCAGAGCCTGGAGCCTGTTTCCGATTCTGTGTCTCCCTCTCTCTCTGCCCCTCCCCCGTTCATGCTCTGTCTCTCTCTGTCCTCCAAAAAATAAATAAACGTTGAAAAAAAAATTTAAAAAAATAAATAAATAAAAATAAAAGAAAATAATAGTGGGAAATTACAAAAGCAAAGCATTTGACCCCTAATACTGCTTTTTTGGGGGGTGACAGAAAAGACGCCTACTGATTTCACGCAAACTTCATCTGCCGTCTGAGTGGAATGAGATTAAAGTTCTGATGCGTACATCAAGCGCAGTTGATAAATAACTATGAATGCGGGGGGAGAAAGGTGGGGGGTTGACAGTAGGACATTTATCAAGCGCACGGTTCCCTTGTAACCCTACCTGGGTCTTCAGTATTCCTCACCCTTATCAGAAGCTGATGGGAAATACAGTGTACTTGTTCACCAGCTGCAGGGGTGTACTGTGGCTTTTCTAAATAAAGGGCATGGCAGGCATAATCATTTGAAAACTTATCTGCCAGGATATCTGCCAGCCCATCAAATGTTCGCCGGTAAACAGGTAATCTGAACCGGTGGGTTCCTGCAGACAGGGAGCGATTGAGTCTCCCTTGCCAGGGAGAGAGAGAGGAGTTTGCCTGATTTGGAGTGTGGATATCAGGCCCCCTGGCCGGTGAACAGCCTCCCGTTAAGGAACTCAGAAGCTTTTACACTGGTTACTGAAAGCCCGGGCATGTGGGCAGAGGGCCCTGTCCTGTCTCCCTGCCAGGACTTCTAAGACCACACTAAACTAACAAGGCTCGCTCCCAGACTTTCCCAGGAGAGCTCCTGCTTGTGAGAAAGAAACTTTCAGCAGGGATGGTATTGACTTTTTCTAACTCCGTAGACCACAACAATGTGTGAACAGATGTATTTGAAACATACATTTGGGGGGGAGGGGTATCAACATTGATTGTATTTTCACCGACTTTTATAACACATTGCTAGTTTATTTTAATACGGGGAGATAGAAAGAAAACGAATGGTCTCCGATCTTACTACCTAACAGGTCCTCTTGGCATCCTTTTTCATAGTCTGATTCCCGCTGAGCACACATGCAGGCAAGTGCCCACCTCAGAAGCATGCAGCTTGAATACACCTTTATTCCTGTTACCAGCTCCCGGATCAAGGAAAACTTTACCAGCCTCCCAGAAGTCCCCTTGGCTGCTTCCAGGCACTGCCCGCTTCCAAGGGAAGCTCCATCTGGATTTCCCCCAGCACAGATTCGCTTTGCCTTGGCATTCTTTTGCTTTAATTGATAAAAATAATTAGGTATATCATCAGAAAAATTTGAAAGCACAGAGACATGAACTGGAGAGCAAAATCCTCCTTCCCTGCCCCCTTTACTCTAAATGTAACTTCAATGCCTCAATTTTCATTTTGGTGGTTTTGCTTTTCATTTCCTTCAGGAAACGTCTATGCCATGTGCCAGGTTTTTGTCTTAATTTCTTCTCCTTCTCCTCCTCCCTTTGCTCATTCTCCCCTTCTTCTTCCTCTTCCTCCTCCTCCCCTCCCCTCCTCCTCTCCTTCCTCCTCCCCCTCCTCCTCCTCCTCCTAACTTGCACACAACAGAGCATAATAAAATTGACCTATTTGTTGCTTATCTTCTTTGTACTGTTTTTCCCCTAAAGGACATTTGCACGGATTTCATACTACCACATTAAAAGTACTTTGGTGGTAGGGGTGCCTGGGTGGCTCAGTTAACCGTCTGACTTCGGCTCACGTCATGATAACTGGGTTAATGAGTTCGAGCCCCGCGTCGGACTCTGTGCTGACAGCTCAGAGCCTTGGAGCCTGCTTCAGATTCTGTGTCTCCCTCTCTCTCTGCCCCTCCCCTGCTCACACTGCCTCTCTCTCTTTCTCTCTCTCTCAAAAATAGATAAAGGTTTAAAAAATGAAAAAAGAAAGTGCTTTGGTGGTAGAGGGCATTGGGGGGAAGAGTAAGCAGGAGCATTTTATGATTTGTAACCACATCAATTGTGCTCTTGATCAGAAGGGGAGGAGGGGGAAAAGAGTGCTGCTGCTTTTCTGTAAGAAGGTAGATAAGGTCTCCTAGGGTCATCCCTGCCTCTTTTCCAAATATCTGGGTCCTTCAATAACAGAGCTCAAGAAACAAAGCCCTGTAGCCCAGGGGAAGGACCCCTCTATCCTTCATCCCAAGGAACTCAGCCTCCATGGGGAGGGCCCATGAGACAACAGGCAGAAAAGCACATTCTTGAACTATGGTATTTGTTGGTTTCCCATTTTATTATTATTTAATATTTTCCTTGTTATCATGTTGAAAAATGAAAAGCCTCCCCCCGCCCCCCAAAAAAGAAACAAAATACCTAGAGCTCACGTAGGTTTCCTTCAGCGAGCTGGCTTAACTTTGTTTTCCTTTGACAGGGGAAATTGCCATCCAGGGAGACGTTTTTACAATATTGCAGACTTTAAGCCTGCCACTTTATTTTTATTAAAAATACGGTTTTCCAATAGGTGGCACTAGTGTGTTTAGGTAGAGTTAACACAACCCCAACAGGGAGAAATAGTAGGGTTGAAAATAATTATAGTCACCGCTTATCAACAAGTTTCTCTTGCACTCTTAGAGGTTGTCTTGACTTCTCAGCACCTCAGACAGGGGTGCAGGATACCCTAACTAGCCTTTCAGAAACCGGCCCCAGCCTCTTGATAAGGAAATAAAGATTACAGAAAGAGAGCGAATAGATCTCCAATGCAGAGTATTCTCTTCAGCCTTTAGTTCACTTAAGGTAATGTTAAGATCTGACATTTAAAATTTAGGGTTGAAATTTTCCTTTTATATACAGCTGAACACCACGGGAGCCACAAAAGTCTAATTGGCCTGGAGGTCGCCTCCTTGAAATGCCGTCTTGACGCCCAGAGAAAGGCATGCACTTTGCTTCTGTTTCTTGGTTTGCATTTGTGAGTGAGACGTAACAGTGACTTCTCAGGGACAATCAGTGTATTCGATGCTGCCTTAAGAGAAGAGAATGGACCTTGTCCATTCAAGGTCAATTTACCATATGCCCTCAGGAGCCCTTGAATTTTCACCGCTTTTTAGCACTATTATAACTGGAAAATTAGAGCTATTCTTTGTGTATCACAGAGTCTGGGAGAGCCCAAGTTCATACAGTCTCTGGGTGTTGGAACTGTGTTGAACGTGATTGCACTTCCTTCTTTTTTCTAACTATATCATCATGAAGTGTCATTTATGCTCTCTTGGATTATTAATCCACCTGGAAAATGGAACTGAATCTTACTTCTGCGCCTCTGTTACATAAGGTAAAACAAAAGCCAGATACTTTACAAGCACCAGGCTTGAGTGTGGATGCACTTTTGTTTTCACTCAGTTTTTTATGCTTGAAATATTTCATAATTAAACATTAAATAATTTTTAACAACATCACTGTGCTTGGAAGGAAAAGCAGGATGTAAATTCAAGATGACTTTGTAGAACTTCTACTCATCCTAAGAGTAATACCTGATAAATATGGGAAAATCGGAAAGTGAAAGATGGAGGGAGAAAAATCATCAGCCGTAGGGGAGCTATCCACAGTTCATAAGCCTGAACACATTTGGGGGTTGTGATTAGCATTTTTTACAAAGGTTCCTATTAGAGTGCAGCAATTAAATAAAAAAGGGCTGCTTTGGATTGCTGAAGCCAAGGGACAAGCCCAGCACCTTATAAGTCCCCTGAAATTATTGAGAATGTTCCCTTGGACAGAAAGTTTAATTAATTAAACCTCTAAGGTCCTTTCCAAACCTAAGATCCTATGAGGTCATTCAGTCATTCAACAAGTACTTATAGAGGGGCGCCTGGGTGACTCAAGTTGGTTGAGCATCCAACTCTTGATCGGCTCAGGTCATGATCTCATGGTTCATGATTTGGAGCCCCCCTCCCCCCCCAGCATCCCCCATCAGGTTCTGCACCGACAGTGCAGAGCCTGCTTAGGATTCTCTCTCTCTCCCTCTCTGTTCCTCCCCTGCTCACACACTCTCAAAATAAACTTTTTTTTTAGAAAGTACTTATAGAATACCTGGTACAGAGAAGACACTTGTGCTGGGTACTAAGATGTACATTGGTGAGAAAAAGCAGCAGAAGACAGGCATTAAAGAGTGAATCAAATAATTCATTACTTGACTATAAATGTAGCGAGGACTCCGAGGTTGGTGTGTAGGAGCAGTTTAGAGAGCCAGGAAACAAGTCTGAACGCTGTAAGAGCTATGAACTAGACACATGGAGGAAAGGGGACGAAGAGGAGACTGTGCAAAGGCCCTGTGGCAGGAAACAACTTAATCTCATCTGAGAAGGGAGCAAAGTGAGTGGTGTGAAAGGGTACAGGGGATGTCACCGACGGGATGAGAGAGCTTTCAAGGGCCTCTTGATTATGAGTGGACTCTTTACACAAATACCTTAGCTTTTATTCAAAACGAGGTGATATTCGATTGAATTTTAAGTGGAGTGTATCTGCTCTTACACGGGGCTTCCATGTCGAGGCTGAATTAGATGGCACCAAGAGTGGGTATGGGTGAACGCTAAGTGTTTGCTAGAATTGTTCCAGACAAGAAATGATAGTGGTGACAGTGGATGTGGAGAAAGATATTTAAAAAGCATCAATCGGGCTTGATGCAACTGAATATGGTTAGAGGGGAAGGCAGTAGGAAGAGGGGATGGTTCCAGGATCGAATGTATTGAATCAGGTTGTTGTGGATGAGTATGTTACGTCTCAGGGAACATGACTTTCTTCTGTCAGCAAACATTCTCGAAGCACCTATGAAACGTTCTGTGAAAAAATTGAGACCAGGTGTCAGCAAACTATAGCCACGACCAAATCGAGCCTGTTTTAATGGATAAAGTTTTATTGACTGTGTACACAGTCACATGCATTTGTTTGCATTGTTGCGACAGAAACAGAATGACCCACAAAACTGTAAGTGTTTGCTATCTAGTGCTTGAGCGGGAAGTTTGCCAACCCCTAACTTAGAGGATTTCTATGTCGATCTTACCTTTCTGAGTTTCTTTGTTACCTGAGTTGTCCCAGGTGCTGAGCAGCTATGTTACCCCTGTGGACAAATGGAGAAAATATCAGTGAGGGCTTTGGAGTATATACAAGGCTGATATAAAGTGTCAAAGTATATCATGAGAGTGTGCCATTTTGATTTTAGTCTTCCTTTGCCTGGTCCTCAATCTTCTTTTCCACCCTGATCTCGCCCCAAGTTCGAGAACCATTTCCTGCTTCCGCCAAACCGAAAACTTTCTCAAGTCCACACCCTTATCTACACTGCTGCCTTTTCTTTAACTCTCTTTCAATTTACTTAAACCCTACCTGTTCACCGTCTTTAAAAATGGACTCTTCTTTGTGAAATTTTCCCAAATTGAGCCAGCCAGGTGCCTCTCGTTTGTCTGAATACACTTCACACTGAGTCTGTCCCTCTCTTCACCGCTTACTGTCAATCTGCCCCGGTGTTCTATGTACTTGTCTTGCTAGGATTTGGGGATAGGAGGGACGATGGGCCATGTAACTTGCTCATGTCTCCAGCCCTGTGGTGCTTAGCACAATGCCTTGTCCTAGCAGCTCGATAACTAACTGCTGGCTTCAATTAATTATACAGCTAATAATGATGTTAGCTTTTATGTTATAGCCCTAAACTAGTTCCTCCGAAGGAGGAAGACGAGGTAGAGGGTGGGTGTTCCCAGCAACCTCATGCAACAGTGGATTAGATGGATTCTTCCTGTGAATGCAGAGATCACACCCAGTGACCCACAGCTTGATTCTAGCCTATAGACCTGTTCTGTTTGGTTTGATCTGTGTGGATACATGGCGGGATTATAACTGTTTCAATTGAGTTGCCAACATCTTAACATTGGAGAACCTCACCAACGAATCGGGATCTATGGTTTCTTTTAGGGACGCCTGCGTTCCCACTTGGCCACAGTCTGCACAATACGTGGTAGAAACTTGTCTCTTTAGATGAAGCACGTGGTCTCAAATTTGTCATAGTCCCCACCACTCTCTGTTGTATGACTGATCTTGCAGTCGCAGCATATTGGCCCCTTGTCATTTTATTTACTCCGCTTACATTTGTTTGCTCTCACAAATAGAGCTGAGAGGAAAATGAAATACTACTTTCGCACATGTTTTAGAAGACTGAAAATAGGGGCGCCTGGGTGGCACAGTCGGTTAAGCGTCCAACTTCAGCCAGGTCACGATCTCGCGGCCCGTGGGTTCGAGCCCCGCGTCAGGCTCTGGGCTGATGGCTCAGAGCCTGGAGCCTGTTTCCGATTCTGTGTCTCCCTCTCTCTCTGCCCCTCCCCCGTTCATGCTCTGTCTCTCTCTGTCCCAAAAATAAATAAAACGTTGAAAAAAAATTTTTTTTTTTAATTTAGAAGACTGAAAATAGCCTGCGAAGCAGAAGAGCATATGATCAGGCTTATGGACTCCCGAGTCCGACCATGCGGGTTCAAATTCTGGTAAACCCTCCTACTTGGGGTTGCCAGATAGAAGATAGGAAAGCCGTATTTCAGATAAACATTGAACAATCTTTAGTATAAGTACGTCCCGTGTAGTTTTATTTGCTAAACCTACCACTTCTATTTGGTGTGTGACCTTAGGCAAGTTACTAGCTTCTCGGTGCCTCCATTTCCTCATCTGTAAACTGGGGGTAATAAAGGGACATTGTGATGACAAAATAAATATTGGCCACTATCATTAGTCTTTTTTTTAAATTATTACAACTAGATAGAATTTACATATAACATTCACAGGTTTAAGGTTACAGCGTGCTGATGTGATATACTTTTAGATATCTCAGTGTGATTGCCACCATAGCATTAGGTAATCCCTCTATCATGTCAAGTAATTATGATTTCTTTTTTGTGGTGACAATAATTAAGATCTAGTCTCTTAGCCAATTTGAGGTTTATCATAGAGGATTGTCGACTATAGTCACGATGCTGCTCATTAGAGCTCCGGGACTTTTTTATCTACTGGCTGCAAATCTGGACCCTTAAACAACATCTCCTAGTTCCCCCATCCTCAAACCCCTGCAAACCACCTTTCCACTCTCTGTTTTTGCAAGTTGGGTTATTTTGGAACCCACATATAAGTGATACTCATGCAGAATTTCTCCTGCTCTGCCTGACTAATCTCTCTTAGCTCAATGACCTCATGGAGTATCCATATTGCAGCAAACAGGGGGATTTGCTTCTCTTTTGAGGCCAGATAATATTTCATTTATATATTTTTTCATATATAGTCTTGTTATATGTTTTATATACGTATTTATATTTATCATAAAATATATATATATATATGTTTTATATATATTCTTTGTCCATTCATCTGTTGACAGGTTGTTTTCATATCTTGACTATAGTGAATAACGCTCTAATAAAAATGGGAGTGCAGTTCTCTCTTGAATATCCTGTTTTCACTTTCTCCGGAAATATACACCCAGAAGTGGAATTTCTGGATTGCATGGGAGTTCTATTTTTCATGTTTTGAGGAACCTCCATGCTGTTTTCCAGAGTGGCTGCACCGATTTACATTCCCACCCACGGTGCACAACGGTTCCCTTTTCTCTAGCCTGACCAACAGTTGTTATCTCTTGTCTTCTTAATGACAGACATTCTAGCAAGTGTGAGGTGATATCTCACTGTGGTTTTGATTTGCATTTCCCTGATGATGAGTGATGCTGCGCATCTCTTCATGTACTGGTTGGCCATCTGGATGTCTTCTTTGGGAAAACGTCTATTTAGTTCCTCTGCCCAATTTTTTAATGGAATTTATTGGTGTATTGGGTTATAAGAGTTTTTTATGTATTTTGGATATGGACCCTTTATCTAATGTATGTGTGGCAAATAATAGTTTTTTTTAAGAAAAATAGGAGACGGGGGGCACCTGGTGACTCAGTTGGTTAAGTGTTCACCTTCGGCTCAGGTCGTGATCTCACAGTGCATGGGTTTGAGTCCTGCATCAGGCTCTGTGCTGACAGCTCAGAGCCTAGAGCCTGCTTCCGATTCTGTGTCTCCCTTTCTCTTTGCCTCTCTTTCCTTTCCTTCTTCCCCCCTCCCCCTCCCTCCCTCTCTCTCTGTTTCTCTCAAAAATAAATAAACATTTTAAAAATATTAAAAAACAAAAATAGGACACAGGATATTTCACTGGGACAGTAGGGAACATATCTATACGTTTGCTAAACAAAGTATATCAGCGTCCTAATACACAATTTAAGATGACGTATTTGGGGGGGTGCCTGGGTGGCTCGGCTGGTTGAGCGTCCAGCTTGGGCTCAGGTCTTGATCATGCCGTTTGTGGATTTGAGCCCCGCGTCAGGCTCGCTGCTGTTAACACAGAGCCTGGTTCGGACCTTCTGTACCGCTCGTGCTCTGTCTCTCTCTCTCTCAAAACAAAATAAAAAACAAGGATGACGCATTTGGGCACCTAACATTAACTGCCCCTCTGGACAAAACTTGAAAAATCTCAGTAGCTTGATGATAGAGATTTCTATCTTGCCTACTGTGGAATGTA
The DNA here is from genome assembly GCF_018350155.1 of Leopardus geoffroyi. NCBI lineage: Eukaryota > Metazoa > Chordata > Mammalia > Carnivora > Felidae > Leopardus > Leopardus geoffroyi. The sequence continues at coordinate 34,208,906 of NC_059331.1, read as the reverse complement.
GATCAGGGACTCTCTCCCTCTTACATGGAATCAAAGTCAGCACAGCCAAGGAAGAGAGGAGTAGAGGTGGCTCGCTCGCCGTTAACAACCCTGACCCAGAAGAGAGAGACTTGCTTCCATGGTCAGAAATACTCACATGGCCCTAGCCTAACTGCACGAGAGCACACCGAATGTGTGGTGAGCAGTTCCTATCTTGGCCACGGGTGCCATTATAAGACAAATACGGCCTTCACTTTTTATAGTACCCATCTGGCTACCAAGGACAATCAGATTTGCAAGTCCAGTCCGTGTAATGGATTCAAAGTCAGAAGACCTGTGTCCTAGTTATGCTCTTGCTCAAGTCAGGCAAGTGAAGCCAAAGGATTTTTTTCTTTCCTTGGAAGAGTCATCTCCTCCTACCACTGGAGAAGCAAAGGGACTTTTTTTCTCTTCCGATCGGGAGCAGGAAGTTGTTCTAAGTTGAGTTAGTCACACTTTTGACTGGGAAACTTTGAAAGAGAATGTGAAGTCATGAAGCGAAAGCAAAAGGGAAGGAGGAAACTGCCTCATTCTGAGTAGGGACCCACAGGTATGGGAGGTTCACAGTTCTTTTCTACCTGTAGCACATCACCTGGATCTCATTTTTCATCTTGAATTTGGAGGTACATAAACCTTGATGTCTTCTAGCATTTGAAGAATAATTCTCAGAAGATACACAAATGTCTGCACGGGTCCGATCTGTAGTATGAATCCACGTATTTGCCTGGAATGGAATTTTACCACAAGCAGTTCGGAAGAACATCGCCTTGATCGTTGCAGCCAGGTATTGGGGCTCACTGGCCAGTCTCAGAACCAAAAGCTAGTGCTGACTTCCTGGCTGCCACGGTTAATGAGGCTGTGTTACCGTCTCATCTTAACGGCATTTCTGAGCCATGACCACACAGGGAGACAGGAGTGAGCTGGAGAGAAGTAGCCTGTGATGAGTGATGAGGCTTTGTCAGTTCTACCCAACTTGTACAGTTCACAAACCAGAGAATATTTCCTGATTGGAAACTCTAGATTTGCAGCTTTGGTGACTATTTTTAGGTAAGTTCTGAGAGGTTACAAGTAGGGACTTGAAAACACAATTAAAACCCCAGAGCAGATAAGCAATCTGTGTGTGCTCAAGGAAAGAGAAGTGAATTTAGTGTTTATACTCTTTGAAAAAGGAGGAAGGTGCTGTTGGCAGGTCCATAAAATATGTATGATGGCCAGGGTGGCAGAGACTCAAAGTCGAGGGGAGAATCATTTACCCGATGTCATCATTCTGCCTGGGTCGTCTGCTAAATTTTCCTGAGCATCAGTTATTCTGGTGCTGTAATAATCTCTGAAAGGAAACAAAATTCTTGTCTCAAAAAGATCACCTATTTGGTCTATGACTTATCATTATAAATATAGGGAGACATTTTTAGACATTTATGAAAGTCATGGAGACTTATTTGGGTACTCAAATTCTTTAGGGGGGCCATGATGGTCCCTTTCACCTACGCTTTGCTTTGCCTCTTCTGCAAATCCAGAAAACTCTGACAGCTCCGTGATACTAATAAGATATCCCAGTTATAACCTCTGAACACCCTCATGTGAAAATTGACCAGACCCTTACAGTTCGTTTTTATTTTCCATCATACAAACAAGTAAGAAACGCGAAAACCACATTCAGTGATGTTAACACTAGATACTGTACGTTTAACAAACTAAGGAAGATTAATCCTTACATTTTCAACTTTTTTCCTCTTTTGGTATTAAACATGGTTATATCTGGTTGAGGGAAGATTTGTTGAGCGTCTTGCTTTCAGGTGGTCTCCGTCTCTGTCCATTTTCTGATACCAGCTATCAGTCTTTCCAGTGATTTTGTGATGTTATCAACCCCCCTACCGTAACTTCTTTCACTGCTTAAATCAGACGATCAGTTCCTGTTCCCTGCTACCAGAATTTCTGGTTGGTGTATTACCTTTTCAGACTGGTATTGCGGTTGCTGAGGTCTGTGTATATTTCACCAATGAGATGTAGCCTCTTTCAGGATAGGTTAGCTTAACGTGTGCATCTCAGTGCCCAGGGTAGAACCTCACATCCCAAACAGTTAAAAGTATGGATTCTGGAGTCATATCACATTGATTAAAATTCCAGTTTCTTCCTTTACTAAGTGGATGATGTTGGCCAAGTTAGCAACCTTTGTCAGTCTTGGCTTCCTTGTGTAAACTTAAGAACGCTTCCATGTTTTAATGCTGAAAGCGTTTCAGAAGTACTAGGTATTATCAGTGTAACAAGATGAATTACCTGGTTTTATTTTTTATTATTTCATGTTATGTTGCTATAGTATATCATATATATTATATCTATAATTATTATCATAGAGGTGCCTGGGTGGCTCAGTTGGTTAAGCGTCCAACTCTTGGTTTCAACTCAGGCCATCACCTCACGGTTCATGAGACAGAGCCCCACGTCGGGCTCTGCACTGACGGGGCAGAGCCTGCCTGGCGTTCTTTCTCTCCCTCTCTCTGCCCCCCATACTCTGTCTCAAAATAAATAAACTTTAAAAAAGATTTACAATGATCATATATGTTACGTAAATTATATGTTTATATTATACCTATCATTATATTACAGTTATTGTTATAAATACTCAGCACACATACAATTAAATCTAGGTGTTTCTCACACTGTAAGCTCACCATGAGGTGGTTTGCTTGTTTTTTTTTATTTATTTTTTTTTTATTTAAAAAAAAAATTTTTTTTTCAACGTTTATTTATTTTTGGGACAGAGAGAGACAGAGCATGAACGGGGGAGGGGCAGAGAGAGAGGGAGACACAGAATCGGAAACAGGCTCCAGGCTCTGAGCCATCAGCCCAGAGCCCGACGCGGGGCTCGAACTCACGGGGCCGCGAGATCGTGACCTGGCTGAAGCCGGACGCTTAACCGACTGCGCCACCCAGGCGCCCCGGTTTGCTTGTTTTTAAGAAAGGTTTTCTAACCTTTGGTTTTTTTAAAAAAATCTATGTTAAAAGGTGTCCCTTTGAAGGGAGTAATCATTTTTAATACGGAGATTATTAAAATGCCAGCAGGGCATTTTTTTCCATAATACACCACGTTTTTCAACCTTTACCCAAGGAGTATTGTCCTGATTGAAATGTCGTTGAATCTTTTTCTGAATGGCACGGTGTTTTTCAAGAAGAGTCTGTGCGTTTTATCTGCTCGAATACAGTGCTTCCCCAGACCGGCTACATTTTCCACGGAGTTATGAGGGCTGTAAAATCATCTTTTCATCCAGAGCTCTTAGTATGGCGCCTGATTCTGAGAGTCTTTTATTCTTCCTGCATTTATGAAGGCCTCTGTCTGCTTTTCTTCTGCAGACCCACTGGTCAGTTCCATTCCTCAACGCGACCTCTCTAACAAATGGCATGTTTCTTCTTCCTTGGCATCGCACAGAATTCTTTGGAGTTTCACTCCCCCTTTTTTTCAGTGCTGATGTCAGGAATTTTCCTTTGTTTTGTTGAGAAGTTTGCATCCCGAGATTGAAGTGATAATGCCTCAGTTATCAATCATGTCATCAAAATGTCAAACTGGGATTGGTCTCGTCTTTATTTTTTTGGAAACCCTTGGTCCCCAGAAGAGTCCCATCATAAAACTGTTGTGGTTAAAGCAGAATTGATTTATCTGTTCAACCATTATTAATTGGGGATTTACAGTGAGTAGGATTTGCTCAGGATGTTGGCCTGATTCAGAGATGAATTTGACACATCCACCCATGTTGTAGAAGCAAACAGTCTCAAAGGATGAAATTCTCTACCGAAGATCAATGTTCATCTTTATTTCAAATTCACTGCACTGGTTCTCATATGGAATATAAATACCATCAACTCCCCATAGATCTCCAAGGACTGAAGAATGCCAGGAAACAATAGAGGAAGGGAGAAGGTCATGAGAAGAAGAGGGTTTGTTTGTTTTTTTTTTAATTTAGAGAGAGATATAGCACACAAGCAGGGGAGGGGCAGAGAGAGAATCCCAAGCAGGCTCTTCACTGACAGCAGAGAGCCTGATGCCGGGCTCAAATTCAAGAACCAGGAGATCATGACCTGATCTGAAACCAAGAGTCGACTGCTTCATCGACTGAGCCACCCAGGTGCCCCAAGGGGAAGTTGTTAATGAACTTTTGCCTGCCTCCTCAGTATATTGGAACTCTTCTCACCCAGTTTCGCCCAGAGAAGTTCTTCAGTGGTCATCCAGCTGGAATAGGGCAGAGCCATTTGGTGGCCTGCGAGACCTGTGCTCCTCCCCCTGTCTGCCACACTGCCCCACAGACGGGGAATAGCAGGGTATGGCTAACAAGCCAGGGCAACATGCTCTTCTGAGCAGCTGGAAGGCCCCTACCTGTTCTTGTTCCAGAATCTGAGAAGATAAGTCAAGTCAAAGAGAAAGTGCTTCAATGATTTGACTCCTATGAGCTATTACCACCCGATTAGAAGGCATTTGGTATAGTCTGTTAAATGTCTAAATGTGTTTCTGTCTAGCCTTGTACATCCCGGTGTCTTTCCTGGAGAAATACTTGCCCATTGGTAGAAAAAAGCTTGTCCGGGGCGCCTGGGTGGCGCAGTCGGTTAAGTGTCCGACTTCAGCCAGGTCACGATCTCGCGGTCCGTGAGTTCGAGCCCTGCGTCGGGCTCTGGGCTGATGGCTCAGAGCCTGGAGCCTGTTTCCGATTCTGTGTCTCCCTCTCTCTCTGCCCCTCCCCCGTTCATGCTCTGTCTCTCTCTGTCCCAGAAATAAATAAACGTTGAAAAAAAGAAAAAAGCATGTCCGTTAATGGTAGAATTTTATGTGATGTGCAGAAACTGGAAACAACACAAATGTTCATTAATACTGGAATAATTAAATGCATTCTGGTAAGTCTATGCTGTTAAATGCCATGCGGATAAGGTAGATCTATATAGGTAGAACTAAAAAGATCTTTAGAGCACATTGAGAGACACAGGCTTCCAGTGAGGAAATGAGTAAGTCATGGGGACAAAAGCACAGCATAGGGAATACAGTCGACTCTACTGTGATAACATTGTAAGCTGACGGGCAGTAGCTCTATTTGTGGTGAGCACAGCATATCACATAGACTCATCAAATCTTGTATGACTCGTGCCGTCCACCTGAAACTCATGAAACATTGTGTTAATTTAAAACACACACGAAGCGGGGCGCCTGGGTGGCTGAGTCGGTTAAGCGTCCGACTTCGGCTCAGGTCATGATCTCACGGCTCATGGGTTCGAGCCCCGCCTCGGGCTGTGGGCTGACAGCTCGGAGCCTGGAGCCTGTTCCAGATTCTGCATCTCTCTGTCTCTCTGCCCCTCCCCCATTCACGCTCTGATTCCCTCTGTCTCAAAAAGAAATAAACATTAAAAAAAGAAAATTTAAAAAACACATGAAGCGAAAAAGTCAAGTAGCAGTAGCAGAAACATGTATGTTGAATGATCACATGTGTGCAAAAAGTAAATCAGAAATGCAACATTTCAGAAAAGGGAATGATGAGTTAAGAAGAAGACGATAATAGGGGCCCCTGGGAGGCCCAGTCGGTTAAGCCTCTGACTCTGGGTCTAGGTTCAGGTCATGATCTTGAGGTTCATGGGTTTAAGCCCCGCATCGGGCTCTGCACTGACAATGCGGAACCTACCTGGGATTCTCTCTCTCTCTCTCTCTCTCCCTCTCGTTCTCTCTCAAGAGAAATAAACCTAAAAATAAAGAATAAGACAATAATACTTCCCAGTTGGGGAGAGAGAGAGCACTCAAGAGCCCAGACTGCTTCATGTGGAAGGTGGTATCTGAATTGGCACATAGTGAACTGCAGAGACATTAGAACTTACCAGAGCCACCTAGCTAACGGGGCTGAGCCAAGACAGGTACCCAGTACCATCTGGATCCCGAGTTGGGGCTTTTCAGTAAGGTTCCTCTGACAACACAAATTCTAAACAGCAAATAGAAGCTGTCGACATAACCCCACATCTGCATAAGGTAGAGGGAGAAGATGTGCATATGCTGTCATTAAGTAATAGCCATTGTTAGGTGCTCTCCCACAGGCAGTGGGGAACGTCCAGGTGAATCAGAGCTCCCCCGGCCTTAGTAGCTCGAGGTCTGGTAGGAGAACGAAGATGCATTTATAAATCTTTTTAGTGTCTCAGAGTTAGACTCTAAAAATTACAGGGCAATTCAGAACAGGGATTAATGAGCCAGGAAGGATAATACTTCCAGCTAGGGGGGCTGGAAGATGTACCAAGGAAAATGTGTTAAAATACAAGAGAAAACTACCAGCGACTTAAACCATGAGCTTTAATTTCTTAGCAAGAAGTCTGAGGCTGGCTACTCCTAAGCTAATTCAGCATCTCAACGGTGTCATTAAGGACATAGGTTTTTCCTGTCCTCCTCAGTAATCCTTCATCTTTGGGCTTGTCACCTTGTCCAGTATGACAGTCGCAGCTACAGGCATCTCAGCCACGTTCGAGAGCAGGAAGCGGGACGGACCCAGGGCAGCAAAGAGAAGGGGATCGGGGGCTTTTAATGAAGGACAGTCTCTTGGCGTGTCTCTGCACAAAATTTTTCCCCAGATGCCTCCTTCAGCAATTCCTTCTTACAGTTCATTGGCCAGAACTGGGTCATAAGCCCCGCACCCCAAACCCGAGGATTGCCGTGAGGGTTTGATCCTGCCTTTTCCACTCGATCATGGAATCCCGGCTAGGAATAAGGAGCCCTGTGGTCTGAGGGGCTTCTGAGGGTATCTGCCACGGCAGGTTCTGTGGAGGAAGCAGCACTTGGGTTGGATCTGAAACAACGCTGAAAAAGAGCATTTATTGGCTTGTCCATCCAACATCCCTTTTCTAAGAATTGACCCTGCCCGGCTCCAAGTGGGAGTTGCCAAGATCATACAATATGTTCCTGCCTTCTGGGAATCATTATAATAGATTTAAATAGATACTGCCAAATCGGTCTTCGTTTTGTCTGTTCCTCTCCAGGGGCGCTTCTAACTTTCTTCCTTTTGTTGAAGCTAATTGTGTAAGCGTCCTACTCCTGCTTGGCTGTCAGTCAGGACAGTTGTTCATTCTCTGCGCTCAGTTTCTGGCGTCAGTCACGATCCCAACTATTTTCTCAGGAAGGATGTAGCTCACGGAAAGTGTCATTAGCCGTGCAGAAGGAAATCGAAAAGGCACAAAAGGGACACCCGCGTGTCCCGGAGGCCGTGGTGCAGAAAGCACGCCCACCCCGAGCGTTAAGGGGACGAACAGGCTGAGTTGTTACAACTTGAAAGAAACTCTGAAAAGAAAGTGGGGGGAGCAAGAGGCTTGGAGGAGCAGCCCCACCTCCCTGGAGCCCAGTCCTTTGAGGCTGAGGGGCTTCTCGCTGGTGCTGCTACCTCTGGGAGAGTTGGACGTGACTGGTTCTGGTAACGGAAAGATCTACGGGTGGAACCAATGGAATGTGCTCTTTTTAAAACCCAGTGCTAGAGAAACGCTGACAGCAACAGCAGGTAAAACCAGGGGGAGCAGATCTCCTCTCCCTCCTCCCTGCTTCCTTTGTCTAGTGTTCCCTAATTGGGCAACCGAACAGGAAGCTCCTGGCATCGCTAGCCGAGTATAGATTTGGAGCGAACACGGCTTAATAACCACGTTATTTTATTTTTTTTTAGCCCGTCCCTAGTAAATGGGAGAAATAATAGAACCTACCTCACAGCGTTATTTTAAGGTTTACACGAGGCAAATCATGAAAAGTAATTAGCAGAGTGCCTAGGGCCTCGGAAGCGCTCGGAGAGAATCGGTGGGTGTTATCACTCTGTGTTTTGCATCTGTTCTGTGCCAGGCACAGATCTAGGTCCTGAAAATACAATGGTGACTCAGAAAGACAAGGTCCCTGTGGCACTTAAATTCTAGTGAGTGGACGTCCATAATAAACCGGAGCATTTTATAAAGGGGTGAGTGGCATGGATATCATAAAACAGTCTTGCTGTTGAGAGTAACCTGGAAGAAACGACCTAAGAATTGGTGGCTAGCAGCTAAGAAAATGAAAACACAGGCCACGGACAGGGACCATATTTGGGGCATACTTAGACTAAAACACTGTTTTTTCCTGACCTTCAGTTTTAACTGTGAGTCCTGTTTTTTTTTTGTTTTTTTGTTTTTTTTTCCCCTCTGGCAACTCTTCACCTAGGACGTAGTAAGAAGTTTGCATGGTTTTCCGTCTGTAATGAGAAACCAGTGGCAGGCTTTTCAGAGGCACCATGGGACGATCTGTGTATTACTGAGATCATTCTAACTACTTTGGAGAACAGATTAGGAGGAGGTGACAGCATGGCCATGGCAGAGGTCCAGGAAGGGGAGCATGGGGGCATAGACTAGATGACAGTGGAGACTGAGAAAGGTACATAGCTTTGGGGGATACATTTTGGAGATAGAGATCCTAAGGGCTTATTTATGGATTATGTATGGGAGGGAACAAGAGAAAGAGGAAAATGAAGGATACTCCTAGGATTTTGGCCTCAGCAACTGGGCAGTTTCTCTGCTATGTAATGTGAAGTGATGTGCCCAAGGTCATGCAGATGATAAGTTGCAGAGCTGGGTTTCTAACCCCAGCAGCCTGGCTCAAGCCCATACTCTTAATTGCCATGATCTGCTGTCTCTCATGGTGTTGGGCACATGACAAGCACTCAAAGAACTGTTGAATCACTGAATGAATGAATGAACGAACGGAAGAATGGATCTATAAGTGGGGTCCCCACACTGGTCTTACGTTTATTTTTTAAAGTTTATTCGTTTCGGGGGCGCCTGGGTGGCGCAGTCGGTTAAGCGTCCGACTTCAGCCAGGTCACAATCTCGCGGTCCGTGAGTTCGAGCCCCGCGTCGGGCTCTGGGCTGATGGCTCAGAGCCTGGAGCCTGTTTCCGATTCTGTGTCTCCCTCTCTCTCTGCCCCTCCCCCGTTCATGCTCTGTCTCTCTCTGTCCCAAAAATAAATAAACGTTGAAAAAAAAAATTTTTTAAGTTTATTCGTTTCGAGAGACAGAGCACGCACGAGAGTCAGAGAGAGGGGGAGGCAGAGACTCTGAAGCAGGCTCCACACTGTCAGTGCAGAGCCTGATGCAGGACTCGAACCCATGAACTGTGGGATCATGACCTGAGCCAAAGTCAGGAGTCGGACACTTAACCGCTTAAGCGACTGAGCCGCCCAGGTGCCCCCTTATGTTTATTTTTAAACGGGCTGGCCACTGCGTCCTTATGCCCTCCAGGCAGACATTATCAGTATGTTTTCCATCCTTTTGGACATCATCTCATATGTTGATGTTGGAAGTCATTGAAAGAATACCTGGAAGGTGTTTTTAAGATGTAAACTGTTCTTTTTTTTTTTAATTTTTTTTTTTCAACGTTTATTTATTTTTGGGACAGAGAGAGACAGAGCATGAACAGGGGAGGGGCAGAGAGAGAGGGAGACACAGAATCGGAAACAGGCTCCAGGCTCTGAGCCATCAGCCCAGAGCCCGACGCGGGGCTCGAACTCACGGACCGCGAGATCGTGACCTGGCTGAAGTCGGACGCTTAACCGACTGCGCCACCCAGGCGCCCCTGTAAACTGTTCTTAAGTGGAGTTGAGAAATACTCTTTCACAGTGCCCCAAGCAAATTGGCACAGGTAGTTAAGTGTAAACTCCAAGGAGGCCACATAGTATTCGCATGGACTCCATCATCATTTGCATTTGTGGTCCAGATTTCCTCCAACCTAGAGGGCATTCTGTGCAGATGAGCCATCTCGTGCGGAGGGACTGTGCTTCCGTCAGGTGGTGATCCTGTGCGGTGGTAAAGGCTGCCGCCCAGGTAGGCCGAGAGCCCCGTGTCCAGATAATGGCTCTGCTCTGTGGCCCAAAGCAAGTATCTTAACTTCTCTGGGCTCCGCTCCGTCGTTTGTGAACTAGGAAGGGTAACAGTGCCTGTTTCATTGGGCGATTGTGAGGGCTGAGAAGATACTGCTTTTACTAGTAGCCGGCTGAATGAAACACAGAAGGAAAGTTGGCATCTATTATTTTTACATCGAATTCCCGCTCAGGAGAAAGCTAGTCATATCGGGTCCACTAGAAGTGTCCAGGGCTATGTAGTGAATTCTCGCCTGGAATGTATAGATTCTGGCCTGGTTCTCACAGCCCAGCTGGGAGCTTGAGGAGAAAGCAATGGTTGTGTTCTTGGTATCATCTCTTACCGCATTCCTTCTTCCTTTGGCTTCGGGAGCCCTGTCATAAAATCCCTCCCACCTCTCAAGACAAATGGACAAGTGTCGTTTGGAGGTGTTAATGATACGGCCCAGATCTCTTGGGCCTGTTGTGGCCTCTGCCTTAGATTTTCCATCTTGGCTTCAGAGGAAGTGCATACCGGAGCCCAAGAACTTGTAAGCCGATTGGCATTTCCACCATCATACGCGCCCATGTGTTCCATTCAGATCACCAAATTTGTAAGTGAATGGAAATGACTGCATTTTGTTAACGTTTATCTATTTTTGAGAGAGAGAGAGAGAGAGAGAGAGAGAGAGAGACAGAGCGTGAGCAGGGAAGGGGCAGAGAGAGGGGGCAACACAGAATCCGAAGCAGGCTCCAGGCTCTGAGCTGTCAGCACAGAGCCCGACGTGAGTGAGGCTCGAACCCACGAACCACAAGAGCATGACCTGAGCTGCAGTTGGACGCTTAACCGACGGAGCCGTCCAGGCACCCCTGAACGTGACTTATTGAAGAATGTTCTGATAGTAAATGCCACCCTAGGACAGGGAGCGGGGTTTATAGGGTTTTCATCTTACTTACTGAGAGGTGCCGGCCTCTGAGTGGTGAAATCACTGAAGGAAACAACTTTGCGGGGAGAGACGTCTCGGTATCTGGTTGCACCATTGGCAGGATGTAAAGTCATCCTTATCGTAACATCACTGAGGAAGATAATTTCAAAGAGCACGGCGTGTCCAATAAAAATAATTCTTTAGGAAACAGGTGAATCTACTCTCAGAAAACCCTCTATGCCTAAGCACAAGCACATGGAACAGGTAGGAATTGGGGATGTTTATTTACTTGACAACAGGGTTTTTCTTTTTAGCTTCAAAGGAAAAAATTTCCTGGAATTTCTTGAAGTATGAGCTATGAAACACATATAAAATGATCTGGGGCGGAGGTTGGGGGAGCGCCTGGGTGGCTCAGTTGGTTAAGCATCCGAGTCTTGATTTTGGCTTAGGTCATGATCTCAGGGTTCCTGAGGTCAAGCCCTGTGTTGGGCTCTGTGCTGACAGTGTGGAGCCTCCTTGAGATTCTCTCTCCCTCTCTCTCTGCCCCTCCGCTGCTTGCTCTCTATCTTTCCGTCAAATAAGTAAACATTTTTAAAAAAATGTGATCTGAAGGGAGCCCGGGTGGCTCATTTGGTTAAGCATCCAACTCTTGATTTTGGCTCAGGCCATGATCTCACTGGATGGGATCGAGCCCTGCCTCTGGCTCTGTGCTCAAGCTCAGAGTCTGCTTGGGATTTTCTCTGTCCTCTCTCTCTGCCCCTCCCCTCTGCCTCTCAGAATGAATAAATATACACTAAAAGAAAATAAAATGTGATCTGTCACGTGAAATTTTCCCCTTTTACATCCTGCCTTCTACACTGACCAGCTCAATCATTTTTGTCTCTCTAAATATCATGTCCTTGTTTGCAAAACAGGGGGCTTAGGATGAATGTAGTCAGAGTCTCATCCAGGCGCAAAATCCTTTGTTTGTGGGACTAGAGAATAGTTTAACATACTAATTCATTTTTTCTCTCTATGTGCGTTTTTCTTTTACTCCTTCCCTCATTTAAGCAGGTAGCAGGTTCGGGCCTTCTGCAATTTCGTGGCAGGGCAGAGAGCAGAGAGAAACTTTCTTTTTGAGGGCAGAGAAAAAGAGAGTGAGCATGGAGAAACCTGACGGGAAAAGTACCATGGGGCCAGAATCCCAGGGTTCAGAATCCCAGAGAAAAATGGCTCATTTGAGCATCGAGGCAGCCATGGAGATGAGCTCCGTCCCCCAGGCTTCATGCCGAAGCAGTCACAAGCTTCAGAACCAGCCTCTGTGGACGGTGACAGTGGTATCCCCAAGACCACCACTGTGCTCACAAGGTACCCCACCACACCACCCCTCAGCTCAGAGTTAGACACGAGTGAGGAGGAATCCCAACAATGACTGAGAGTGAAGATTCCCCCCAGTCTGGCAGGACAGGGGCTCAAAAGGCAAAGCGAACTGGCTTAGTTACATGCAGACACGTGATGCTCCAGGAGTGCCAAGTGTAGGCACCGCATCCGTACTCAGTGTAGGTCTGTATCACGATATCTGCGATCCTTCATTCTTTCCAAATCTTCTGTTACATTTCCCCCCGTTTTTGCCCAGTGCTTTTATGTCTCCTCAAAACTGTGCAGCTTGCATGAGGGAATATTGAAATTGTTCCCTCCAGGGCCCATTTTTTTTTTTTTTCCCCTCTTCCTCCGAGGACTCAAGGGTTTATAGAAACAGTACCAGACCTCTACAGATGCTACTGTTTGGGAGGCACTTGGCAACCGGTGGCTCCTTGGTTGGGTTCAAGGGGGCACTGCCAGAGCTGTTAGGACTCCATTCACCATGGAAAGCTTTGTGACTGTCTGGCTGAGTGACTCTGGACAGAAGTCAGTTTATATCTCCGAGCTTCCATTTTTAGAATTGAGTGGGGAGTGGGGGAGGGGTGAGCCAGACCCAGAGTGCCCTTGAATAGCTGGGCGGACTGTGCCTTCCCCAAGGATGTCCCAGCCAAGGGGGGCCAGTCCCAGACTAAGTGCAGCCCCACCGTCTACTCCTCAGCCCTGTGCCCTGGGGACACGCTTTGGCTGGCCTTTTCCTCCTCCACGCAGAGAAGCAGCCAGACTACCTCTGGCCCTTATCACAGCAGCAGAGTCGGGCTCAGATATTCTGTGATTCCAGTTTGCTGAGCCTTTACCTCTAAGTGACTTAGCTTCTAGCAGTTGTTCTGGGGGGGAAAAAAAAGGATAACTTTCACAAATATATTCCTTTTTCTCTCTGAAGCACTTTTTGAACGTGTGTGTGCCTATATATATATTATAAAGAGGTTGATAAGAAAGAAAGAATTTCAAGAAGGTTGCCACCGTGTCACGTACAACCTCCAGGTACCTCAAAGATCTCTGCAGAATAAGGTGGTTCTTTCCCCTGCCTGGAGTTAATCGATAGGACCCGTGAACAGAGAAGTTTGCCCTGCAAGTATGAAAAATAAGCCCTGAAGTCGCAGCAACTGGGCCCAGCTGGCGTTTCTCAGAAGTCCAGCAGTCACCCATGACCATGACCGAATCAGAGCTGAGCTCTGGGTGGGGAAGCCACGCTGAGAACACCTCCCGTGGAGATCAACACCAGTGTCCTCACTTGGCCTTGGCCTTGGCCTTGGACATGGACGGTGGAGGCCTGGCTTCTGGGATGTCTTTGTTGTCAGTTCCAATAGGTGCTGTGGTTTCCTGACTGAATGAAAATAGGACACCTGTGCCAGTGCCCTCCCCCGTGCCTGGGGGCGAGGAGGGCAGGCCGCCAGGGACCCCGGAACCCAGGCTGCAGGGAGCCCATTAGGGAGGGCGCATGGGATTGGGATTCGGGGATTTGGAGGGGGCGCACTAGTCCCTGCAGGTCGCCCTGGCCGGTCCCCAGCCCCAGCTCGCTGCTGCGTGGTCCCTCTCCGGGATGCAGGAGCATGCCGCCTTTTTCCTGTTTTCTGTTTGCAGCTACTCCAGGCAGTTGAATTAGACTCATGATTGTAATTGAATTTCTCCACGCTCAGCTGTTTTCTCTCCAAATGTATAAGAGGCCAGGAAACATTTCAAAGAACTGAAGAAACTGGTCCAAATTCAGAAAGGTTAGAGAAGTCACAGGGTGAATATTCCTACCAATACAATATTTCTTAATAATTTTATCAAATATAATCTCACGTATTCTATACCTTTATATAGCATGAAATATGTACTCTTATATGTTAACATACATAGTAATCGTATAGATAGATTTCAGTTATGATAATGTTATATATATCATGTCACATGATATGATGTTCAAAAATAATTTTAACAATATTAAAAAAAAAGTAGAGGACTACTCCAGAATCCTAAAGTTGTCTTTTTTTTTTTTTTTTTAACATTTATTTATTTTTGAGACAGAGAGAGACAGAGCATGAACGGGGGAGGGGCAGAGAGAGAGGGAGACACAGAATCGGAAGCAGGCTCCAGGCTCTGAGCCATCAGCCCAGAGCCTGATGCGGGGCTCGAACCCACGGACTGCGAGATCATGACCTGAGCCGAAGTCGGACGCTTAACCGACTGAGCCACCCAGGCGCCCCAATAATAATTTTTTATAATTATTTTAATGTAATTTATATCTCACATACAGTTAGTATAATATCTGTATCATAATTATTGCTTTTGTGATACTGTAATAGATGATTACACATAATTATATTAATTATTATTGTTATTATCGAAGATAAAATTTTTGGTGGCTTACCAGGCACCGTGCTAAATATTTTACAGGCATTGCATTACCTAATTTGAACGATACCCTATGAGGCCCGGCCTGTGGTTTTTTCCTCCTTTTTTAACATTACTATTTTATTGAGGTATGATTCCCAGCGGTTTTTAGTATGTTCGGAGTTTGCAACCACAGCCACAGTCAACATTAGGGCATTTCGTCACCCCAGAAGAAAGCTCCATACCCATCAGCAATCACTCTTTATTCCCCATTTTCCCACCAGCCCTAAGCAACCACTAACCACTTTCTATCACGATACATTTGCCCTTTCCAGGCATTTCATATAAATGGGAGTCCTACCGTAGATCGTCTTTTGTGGCTGGCTTCTTTCACTGAACGTAACGTATTCAGGGTTCATCCGTGTTGGAACAGGAACCCGTACTTTATTCCTTTCTCTGTCTGGGTGATACTCCATGTGATCATCCATAATAGACATTGAGGCTGTTTCCACCTTCAGGCAATTATCAATGTCGCTCTGGGAACTGATGTGCAAGATTTTGTATGGTTGTATGCTTTCATGTCTCTTGAAGGTACTGTGTTTGCACCCCATTTTATAGAGGAAACTGAGGTACAGAAATGTTCAGTAACTGGCCCAAGGTCACGCAGCTAGTTAATGCTCTGAGACCCAAACCCACTTCTGCCTCATGCTCTTGGTTACTCCCTCTGTCGCCCTCAAGATTACCAAAGGTTAATATGTGGAAGGCAGACTCTCCTGTCCTTCAGGGCCTCTGGAGAGGCCCTGAGAAGCAACCCAGCTTCAGGAAGTTTCTGTGCGAGCTGCGGATGAACTCTCTCCCATTAAGACCGGTTAGTTAAGCCTGGGAGTGATTGCCAAGGGAGGGGTGAATTCCCCTTTCGAGTTGAAGGAGCTTCTCTGGGGTCCTTTAAGACAGAGCAGAGATGGATGTCTCACTCCTGGGAATGGGGTTTGGCTCAAGGCTGTCCAAATGGCAGCCCTCATTCTGCATCTGGTGTCCAAATGGTGTAAGAGGGGGCCAGGCAGTAATTCGGGCCTCCTTCACCCCTTCTCAGCCCTGACCGCACCCCAGCCAGCCCAGCCTGCTTCCAAACCCCCGCCCCACAGAGCAGAACCTCCCAGACCTCCGCGTTCAACCCAGGCCCTGACCTACCCTCCCTCTGGCTCCCACTTGGGTGTCTGCAGAGGGAACTGGGCAAGGCCTGCTGAATCAGGGCCTCCGTTGGGTGGAGAGAAAGGTCGAGAGGTTTGGGGAGGGTGGGAGAGGGGAGGGCCAGAGGAGCCATTTCAGAACACTCAGGGCAGGGCAAGGCAGGGCAGAAGAGGAGGGCATCCACAAAGCCTCCCCAGGGGAAGTGATGTTAGAAAGTGAGGTCTCTGCCCCTGTGTGGCTTATGGAACCAGTGTCATTGATAGATTTTTACAGGATATGGATTTTCTTCTGAAACAATTCTACCAAAGAACAGATTCTGAATCCTGAAATTGTTGCTGGGCCAGTTGTAGAAAAAAACAAAATCCACAGGGTTTTTTGTTTGGGTTGGGGGGGGGGTTGGGGGTGTGGGGAGGGATTTAGCTATGAAAAGTAGTGGAAACAGTTTCAGCTTTAAAGTCTGGCACAGAGTCTGGCCCTCACCAGCAATAGGACCCCAAAGAATTTTCTTAACTTTGCACAGCCTCCTTTGGTTTTGTGTATGAAATGAGAATAATAATAGCAATACCTGTGCAGCTCACTTATGGCCCAGGGTATATTCTTAGCAACTATACTTCTGCATATTGCTGAAACATGGGAACTAAGGGGGTCCACCGGCTGACAATTTTGGGGAACGGGGGTTTTAAAAAAGCGCAATAGGCTTTAGTCTTGCACTGCTTCTGAGGATATTTTATATACTGGCCTGCTTTAAGACTATCTAAGAAGGACCCCGTTCTGTTGAATTTCGCAAGTTTATTTAACCATGGGAATTTGGGGATATGACCTTCGGGTAGGGGTTGCAAACTGAAGGTCCAGGGGCCAAATCTGACCAACAGATGTAGAGTTCTTTGGCCAGCACAGTGTGGCTTTTCAAAGTCTCCAATATTTAAGTATAGAGAGAGATCACACACAGATCATGAATTTTCACATACAAACGAGCTTTTTAGCTTCTCTTGAAAACATACAGGGTGCCTGGGTGGCTGAGTCGGTTAAGCATCCCACTCCGGCTCAGGTCATGGTCTTATGGTTTGTGGGTTCGAGGCCCGCGTCGCGCTCACTGCTGGCACCTCAGAGCCTGGAGCCTGTTTCAGATTCTGTATGTCCCTCTTTCTCTCTCTCTGTCTCTCAGTCTCTCTCTCTCTCTCTCTCTCTCTCTCTCTCTCTGCCCCTCCCCCATTCACACTATCTCTCTTTCCAAAATAAATAAATATTTAAAACAAATTAAAAAACAAAAAAAGAAAACATCTAAAGATCGGGGCACACTGAATCCTTGTTTCTGCGTGGTGACGGTGGCCAGAACTTGGGTGATCGGAGCGGCATCTTCTCCATCCACACGGAGCGTGTGCTCTCCTCTTAGTCGCTGGCCCCTGGGACATTCAGTTTGTGACCCCTGAGAGTCTAGCGCCAATCAAACGCTGAGATACGGAATGCAAAATGGTGAGTTTTTCCCACATGCCCCTTCATTCACAAATGGTTGAGCATGTGCTCATTCATCATACTTTGTGCGTTGCTAAATGGCATGCGATGTACATTATAAGGCGTATACCAAGAATCATTTAACAGGATGAGATTAAAAAGAAATAGAAATTAGGAGTTTCCCTCTTCATGCTACGCTCTTTGGAGGTCAGGCTGCATGCAGCCCCTTGTGCAGAGTAGGCACGGAGTCGGGCTCACTGAGAATCATTTTTGCACACACTGGTTGGTTGATGGGATGCAAAGATCTGCGACTTGCTTCTTGAAGCAAAGCTGAACATGAACCCACCATCCCCGGAGCTGACCCTGGGCTACGTGTCCTGGGTACTTGACCTCCTTACTCCTTACAAGGAGATGGTGAATTAAATGCTGTTTTGCTTTGGCTTTGTCCTTTAGGGTTATTTCTTCTTTCTTTTGACTATGACAGCCTTTTGAACCCAGGCTGTGCCTGAAGTGCTAATTTAGGTAAATGCCAATTTATTTCTTTTTAAGATTTATTTAAATCTTTACATAAAGATTTAAAGTTTGTGCCTTGCAAGGGTCTCAGTGCCATCAACATAGAGCCCACTTCGGATCTTTTGTCCCCCTCTCTCTCTGCCCCTTTCCCACATGTATTGTCTCTCATGACCTGAGCCGAAGTCGGATGCTCAACCTACTGAGCCACCCAAGTGCCCCAGGTAAATGCCAATTTAAACAAAGGCAGAAATTGGTACACAACATTCCCCTCCCTCACCCCACCCAAATACTGGTGAAGTTCTTGCGTTACCCAGAAAGAACCAGGAAAAATATTACACAACATCAAGAGACTCTTCAGGTCTTGAAGCAGCCATACTCCATTATTGTCCCCAAGGGAGTCCTAGAAAAGTGAATAGTAACTGCTTGTGAAGTCATAGGAAATTTTTACATGAAAGGCTAGCGCAGAAACATTTTTTAAAAGTGCTTTTTATTATGCCGATAATGGACTTCAATTATCACCATTTCAACCTCACTCCCTAACACATCTTCAAAATACCAAATAGCCATGTGATCGATAATATTTGGGTTCTTAAAATCCAGTCATGAGGCAGAGGGAAGAGCTTTCAGCCGGGCAGGGCGGTCCTCCCCACCCAACCTCCAGCCAGGATATTTGGAGAGCAGTTGCGGGAGCTTGAAGACTTAAGGAATCCTAATTCCCTGTGATGCTGCTACCCCTACCGGCAGTGCTAAGACTTTGGGCACCATTCTTCCGGGCATTTGAGGAAGTAGCCATTTCCATACTTTCTTGGAACATGGAGTCATTCCATAGAGTGGCCCCATGGTGAAGACTTTGGGCTCTGGAATCTGCCCTGAGTTCCAATTCTCACCTTACCACTCACTAGCCGGATGGCCAGGGCAAGTAACGTAACATCTCTGGGCCTGTCTTCTCCACTGTAGAATGGGAATAATGATGGCACCTGCCTCGTAGGGAATATATGTAAAGTGATTGGTGCAGTGCTTGGGCCCACGGGAGGTCTAGTACGTGTTGCCTACTGTGTTGCAAACAAGGAGCTACCTCCCTTGCTTTTATGCTCTCAAGATGAGAAATTTAGTTGTCCTCATTTAACTCGTGGAATCCCTTAATTTTCAGCTGCTCTGACCCATGGCTCCATGATTTAAGCCAGGCACTGGAAGCCTTTTTTCCGTGATAAGGCCAGGCAGAAAATATATTTGCCTTTGCAGGCCATAAACTCTCAGTCACAATGACTCATCTCTACCTTTGCAGCTAGAAAGCAGCCGTAGACAGTATGAACGTGTGTGGCTGTGTTCCAAGAAAAGTTTGCTTACAAAAATAGGTGACAACAGGATTTGGCCCACAGGTCACAGCTTGCTGCCCCCTCACTTGGGCTCTGTTTCTCCCCAAAATGGGCAAAAAACAGGCAAGAGTCCCCTTGGGAGAGTCGGGTGTGTAGCCCGTGTGTTCTTTGGAAGGAAGGCAGGAAAGGAGCTGTGCTTGTGTGGGGAGAAGGGAAATGAGAGAGATCGAGCCCTCTGTCACACAAAGAATCACCTAGACTCTATTTGCAGAACAGGACAGTCTCAAAGTAGAAGGGAAAGGAGCTGATGGGGTAGGGAGAGGGGAGTGGAACCAGTGTTTGGTGCAACCAGCCAGAGCTTTGTGCTCACAAAGCTCCAGGCTCCGGCTCTATGTTGCTCTGTTTCCCAGTGCTCAAAATCCCTGGCAGCAGGCGAAGAAGCCTGTAAATGCGCATGTCAACCAGGGCCCTGTAATGCTTCCGTCACCGTCCCCTCAAAGTACTCTTGGTTGTGCCATATGGAGAAGGCACCAAATATTCTCAGAAGTTCCCTGAAACCTTCAAGAAAGGGGCATTTGAGAACAATACTTCCTAACATTTGTGTGTGTCCCTCACTACCAACCATGACATTTGATTTCCCCACATCTCCTGCCTTAGGAAAATGTCTTCTCGAATCATCAGTTCTTCCTAATGGAGATTGTTCATGCCCGTTCTCTTTGTCTCCATCTGTCTTTGGCAGGACTAAATCTCTTCTTCCCCCACCGTCAGGCTCTTGAGTAGAGACAGAAATACTTTCACAAAATGAACCAGGCAGCCCTTTAGGGATCCCCCTACCTTCAATGTTCCCTCTTCTCTATCTGCCTTGCCTGAGAGACCAGGAAGACATCGTGAAGCCATGAGTATCTGATGTGTAAGAGTCCCTGGCTTGGGCTCTTTGTGTCTAGGAAAGGGTGACCAAAGTGAAGCAAAGCTTCTCCTGGTGAGGTCTACCTCCCTTTCACCCTAGGTGCTCTTTACTTTCCCCCAGGCAACACTCAACATCTGGTGTATCTCAGGCGTGGGGCATCTCCTACTACCCCATGATATACCTCTGTGGTAGAATTCTGGGTATACGCTCTTGGTGATTTGCTTACCTATAGTTGAGGGGTTTTGTTTTGTATTGTTTTGTTTTGTTTTATGCCCTTGACTCTTGTAGGGGTCCCTGCAGTGCCAAGCTGACAGTGGAATTGGGGCTCTACCTTGAGTGGAGATGTTTATTTTCCAACCATTGTAATTGGGGTAGCTGTTTGAGGAAAAGTTTATGGGGCACCCCTTGGAGCATGAATTCTGGTTTATTTGATGTCGGCTCAAGAAATAAGCTGAAAAATTTCTAGAAGATCATCTGCCCATCCTCTGCACAGGCAACAGCTCGGGTTCTCCAAGAATAATAATAAGAGATACAATTTTACTTAATCAAGAGGTTCTCAGACTTAAGTGTGCATTAGAATCATCTAGAATCCTTTTTTTTTTTTTTTTTTTTTAAGAAGAAAAGAAAAAGAAGATCATCTGGGCCTACTTCTGATTGAGTAGGACTTGGGTAGGGCCTAAGAAGTTCTGTCTTTAACATGTACACAGCCTACCCTCTCCCTGACCTAGGTCATTCTAATGTAGATGAGTTAGGGACGACAGCTAGAGACATGCTTGCTGAACCTGAGAACACGGAATATAAGGGACTAACTCGGACACGTGATTCCTCAGGTAGATAAAAAAAAAAAAAAAAAAATACCCATGTTATAAGGATTATTCTCCCCCAACCAACTTCTAAAAAAAATTCTTGAAGGAAACCAACGTAGAAGAAATACAAAGACTCAAGGAAACTTGAACCTGGTAGGATTTTTTTTTTTTTTTTTTTTTGGCGGGGGTGTCTTTCTCAATCTTTCACATGCATCAAGTCACATGGTTTACAAAGCATTTTCACATATGTGATCTCATTTATTGTTATCAGAGTTTCGTGATTTGAAGTCCACATCCCCTCAAGAATATGTGGAGATTTCATGGCACTTGTGAACTTGAATGAGAAAATTTTTTTCATTAAACTCTAACTAGAAATGAGCATTTCCATCAATTATGAATCTAAGCAACAAACCACAGCCCAGAATGTACCTGTGACTTTATCATGAACGGAAGTCAGAGATCTTTTCATATCACATCACTGCTGTTGTAGACATGTGAACATATCATTTAGGCTCCCTAATAGTTTGAAATCATTCAGTCTTCAGACTGACTGCTAAATCTTATTATTTAAGGCTTTACTAGAGACACATTTATTTTTATATCAATTGATTTTAATAATTAAGCAATTGTATTTGAATATGTCTGGTTTTGTTTGCAATCCTGTTTATGTCATGCATTTAAAAACACAATTCTAAAAGGGATTTGTGGCTTCCGGGCTGCCAAAAAGATCTTTGGGGGAAAAAAAAAAAAAAAAAAAAAAAAAAAGGGTTAAGAATCATCCCTGATCAGGGGCGCCTGGGTGGCGCAGTCGGTTAAGCGTCCGACTTCAGCCAGGTCACGATCTCGCGGTCCGTGAGTTCGAGCCCCACGTCAGGCTCTGGGCTGATGGCTCAGAGCCTGGAGCCTGTTTCTGATTCTGTGTCTCCCTCTCTTTCTGCCCCTCCCCCGTTCATTCTCTGTCTCTCTCTGTCCCAAAAATAAATAAACGTTGAAAAAAAAAATTTTTTAAAAAAAGAATCATCCCTGATCAGATTATCACAATGACTCTTTGAAGGTGGCAACATAGTTCATTGTTATCCTTTCCAAGGATGAAGAAACTTAGGAAGTCGAGTGACAAGTCCAAAGTGGCAGAGCTAGTAGGTAACACAGCCTGAACTCAAACTGGATGCTCAGGGATCCTTACTGACCACAGTCAGTAAATAGAAGAAGGCCAAGGCCGCCCTCTGTGCAGTAGCCAGCACATGAGCTGGAGCAGTGGGGAAGAAAAAACATTGAGAAATGTCTGCATCTGGGGAAGGCTTTGGAGTAATTACCAGAACAGCCAGGAGATGAGCAGCCACAGAGAGCTGAGCCTGTCAGGCTGAGGTCCGGTGATTAATTAGTATGAGGAACTCAGCCAAGAGCAGAGAAGCCACACCAGGCCTCCATCCATTTGTCCATGCCCTGGGGTCAGAGATGGAGCAAATGGAGTCTTTTATAAAAGAGGAAAGGGTGGAATGTGGCCATCGGGGGAGTTCTGCAAGGAATTCACAGGTGTTTTCTTATTGTACTCACCCCTCCCTCAGGACCTCTGGGTGTGCTGTTAGCTGTAGAGAGGAGGGGTGGGGTGCAGCTTGGCTGTGTTCTGCAATCTTTCATAGGCCCCACCCACCCACCCCGTATTTTTCTATGGGCTACAGTGGTTTCTATTGAAATCACAGAAGCCATGTTCAAGTCACAGGGAGCTGGGTCACTGGGAAATTCACTGGGCTCTTCAGCGAAGGTCAACGGGTAAAACTGGAGAGGCTTTGGGTCTTTAAGGGGGTCAGTCGCCAGGGTCACTCCACCCTGGCCATGAAGCTGACCTCTTTACCATCCTGTGAGTCAGTGCATCTTGGGGATTCTGCAGAATTGGGTTCAAGAGAAACTCGTCAAATTCTTCTCTCTTGTAAAGAAAGGATGCCTCGGAGGTTGGTTTGGCCCATGTCTTCCCATTGAAATGCTCGCGTCAGTGTACTGGTAGTCGATCCCCAGAGGCGTTATTGATATGCAAACACAGCTACTGTGTATCAGGAGGACACTTTCCCCCCAACACTTATTTGAATTATGAAATCGAAGATTTGGAAAAGATTTTCTAAACACAGAACAAGAATCACTTTTAACGCAGCGCCCAGGAAAGCCAGCGTTAATATTTTTGGTGCCTTTTCCTGTGGATAGAGAGGTTGGCAAATAGGCAACTTCCCGAAGTCCGTGATATCTAGAAAGCGTGCAGTTACAACCTTTGGGCCCACAAAAACCCAGTCTGGTTAGTAGGATATTATGAACACAGAGTCCTGTTTTGTTGTCTTCTGAGACACACAAAATCAGGTTCAGAAATGTGAGCATTCTTCCTGCTCTCTTTTTTTCCTCCTTCCATCCATCTGCCTGCTCATAGGGTCTCTGCTTCATCTTCTATCCTGTGAGCCTCGACCACCATATACTTAGTAACTGGCAGAGCACGGCCATCTAACTTGGGAGCCCTTATCTGTAGCAGATTGTATTTTCCCTGCAGTAAGAAATTTCCTGTAGGCCTCCAAGGACCAGGCTAAGGGTGTCATATTCCTTAAGAAAAGAATTGTAGCAGATGAACGACTCCCTCCTCTCCCTGCCACTCTCAGTCATCTCCCCTGGTGTAATTTAACTTGTTACATGCTAAAAGACTCTCCCTTCCACCTAGAGAATGGGAAGATGGAAATTAATGGCAAGGACAGAGCACCCTTCTTGCTACATTTTATTGATAAGACCTAACATTTCTTTTCGCACTTGATAGATGCCAAGTACTAGTCTCCTTGCTCATCACATGATTCATTGAATCTTCATATCAACCCTATGAGGGAACTGCAGTACAGAGAAGTCAAGTAATTTACTAGCCTGAGGTCATATGGCTAGTAAGTAGCCCAACATGGATTCTAACCCGGGCCATATAACCTGACAGCCCCCATCTTGGCAGGTTGTATTTTCCAAAGATGGCGGCACCAATGTATCTCATGCCACATGGCATCTTATGACATATGGTAATGCTTCTCCATCAAACAGTGGGGATCTATATTGCTCTCTTTGAACCTGAGTGAACCCTTGTAACTGTCGTGACCAACACAATGTGCTGGAAATGGCACTGTGTGATTTTCAAGCCAGGTTATAAAAGGCAATACAACTTTTGCCGAGCTGTCTTTCTCTCATGGAACACTTCCCCTTAGAATCTAGCCACCATGTTGTAAGGAAGCCCATGCCACGTGGAGACGCCTTGTGTGATGCTCTGGCTGACATTCCTGGGGAGGCCCTAGTCCAAGAGCCAGCATCACCCCCCTGGATCTGTGCGTGAATGGACCCTTAAATGATTCCAGCCCCAGGCTTCCAGTCTCCCTGCTGTGGTTCTAAGACCTCACAGAACAGAGGCATGCTCTGCTCCCTGTGCCCTGTGTAAATTCCTGACCTAGAAAAATTATGAGAGGTAAAAAGTGATCACCAGTGCTTGAAACCTCTACTTTTAGAGGTAATTTGTTATATAGACAGAGTAACTGGAATGATGCTCTTAACTGTTGTAGCACGGTGAGGGTAAGCTCTCAGCAGCTCTCCATCTCTCCTTTGTCCTGGCCCGCTCTGCTACACCACCACCTTGAGTTTGCCATGAAGGAAATCTTGCCTAGATTTGTCTTGGTCCAACTCTACCGGGAGAGTTATCTCCATTAGGCTTTCTCTTATTGTTTAAGTTTTCATGTTTTTCTCAGTTTTCATAGGTCTTTTGTTGGGGGAATAAGAAGCTATCTCAGCGCATGCAAGCCAAATGCCATTTTAAGCCAGATGTGTAATTGGCCTCTTTCAGGAAAGATATAGCCAGTCCTTCAACAGTGTTGACCAGGGAGCTGCTCACACTAGTACTGACCTTTGTCCAAGCGAGTTCATTCAGTCCAGAGATACTGAATAATAATTTTAACAACAGCAACAACAGAAAAGTAGAACTGTGCCGTGTCTTTGAAATCTTGACCGATGAATCCTCTGCGTATTGGTCTTCCCTGGAAAAGGAAGAAGAAAGAGGAGAGGAAGATCAGCAAACCAAGAGAGAAATATAAAGGCCTAAGGACCAAGTGAGGTGATGTACTCGTGTTAAGTTTGACTGTAAGAGAGAGTCAAGATGTTTAAGGTGTTTGCATCTCTGGCCTCCAAACTTGTCCCCACCCCAGAACTATGACAGTTTTTAGAGCTTGGTCCTCAGATATAAGAATGGCTCACTTCTTCTAGTCCTCTACTCGCTGTCCTTGAAAAATGTCCATAGGTGATAGTATAATTTAAAAGGTTTATGGGGTACCTGGGGGGCTCAGTCGGTTAAGTGTCTGACTTCAGCTCAGGTCACAATTTCACAGTTGTGGATTTGAGCCCTGCCACAGGCTCAGTGGTGACAGCTCAGAGCCCGGAACCTGATTCAGATTCTGTGTCTCCCTCCCTCCCTCCCCTCTCTCTGCCCCTCCCCTACTCATGCTCTGTCTCTCTGTCTCTCTCAAAAACAAACATTAAAATTTTTTAATAAAAAAATAAAATAAAATAAAATAAAATAAAATAAAATAAAATAAAATAAAAGGTTTAGTTGGGGAGGGGTGCATGAGGAATAGAGGCAGTAGCAGGTAAGAGATCACCAGTACCTGTTAATATAAGGAAAATACATGGGCCAGTTTCACATGGACTTTGATGCCCAAACAGACACTTAAAAATGGTTATGTATTTGTTTATATCACATTTGAGTTTGGAGAGTTGTACTCCTGAATAAACTGCCTCCTCAAAAATATGTCTGTATACATGTTCTTACCCTCCCATAGTTATAGGGCTGGGAGGAAAACAAGATGACAAAAAGAGAGGAGAGAGGTAAATCACAATTAAATACATAAGTGCCCTCGTTTGAATTTTTAAAGCTTAAGTATTGTGATACTGTCTCAGGGTCCCCAAAAGAACAGGTGGCACATGTAAAATAAGATTATTTGAGGGGCGCCTGGGTGGCTCAGTCGGTTAAGGTCCAACTTCGGCTCAGGTTATGATCTCGCGGTTCCTGAGTTTGAGCCCCACGTCGGGCTCTGTGCTGACAGCTCAGAGCCTGGAGCCTGCTTCGGATTCTGTGTCTCCCTCTCTCTCTTCACCTCCCCTGCTCATGCTCTGTCTCTCTCTCTCTCTCTCTCTCAAAATTTTTTAAAAAAGATTATTTGAGAAGGTTTTATCTGCAAAGGATCTACCTACAATGGTGTGCATATAGGGAACCAAAAGGGAGAGTGCATGAATGAGGGACTAGGGGGAGTAATGGCCACCACCTTAGCCTAAAGGGGAGAGAGAGGTTACCAGGAATGAAAAGACAGTCTCATAGAACTGCTGCTTTGAGAGAAGCTATGACCTTCTGTCAAGATACAGTTGAGGAGCTCTTAAAATAGACTGTAAGAATTAATATCCTGGGAGTGCCTAGGTGGCTCAGTCATTTAAGCATCTGACCCTTGATTTTGGCTCAGGTCATGATCTCACAGTCTGTGGGTTCGAGCCCCACGTTGGTCTCTGTGCTGACAGCACGGGCCTACTTAGGATTCTGTGTATCCCTCTCTCTCTGTCTCTCTCTGTGTCCCAAACAAACAAACATTTAATTAAAAAGAATCTTTAATTCTGATCTCACTCTTCTCCCTCCCTTTTGCCCACTAGAACTTTCCATTGGCTACCCTACCAGACAGCAAAGTACAGGATGCGAATCTAGATGGCAAAGAAGAAGCATCCAGGACACTTGCCAGCCCACACCTATAAAAGTTTTCAAAACCATAAAATGCTTGCTTGTAGAGGGTGCTAAATTTTATTAGTAATGCCTGAAAAGTACAAATTCAACTTTAAGCCAAATGTCGATTTTAGAGAGACATTTACAAGAGACGAAGATTTATCAGTCATCTTCTCGGCTCAAATAGAATTGAGTTCTCTGGGTGTGCAGCAATGAACTTCATTCCTATTTATCTCTGTGTGGCTGGTCTTCACACCGATAACAAATACACCATAAACTCCTAGGCATTGTAGCTCAATAAGCAATCCTTTTAAAGCCTAAGGCCAGTAATGGCTCCCCCTCTGGTAACCACCCCCTGCCCCACGGCTTAGAATAAAAGCGAGAGTCTTTGCAATGGCCTACAGACCCTAGATCATAAGCTCCTGGCTGCTTCACTGAACTTACTATTATTCTTTTTTTGGCTTACCTCATTTCAACCAAACTGGTTCAAATACATCCGTCATAACCTGTCCTAGGGCTTTTGTACTTGTTTCCACTGCCCTTTCCCAAGCATAAACGTGACTCCCTCACTTTTATGGATATGTGTCCAGATGTCACCTTGAGAGAAGTCTACCTGACAATTTTATATAAAATAGTAACTAAAGCAAAATTGTTTTCCCAAAGAGGCCTTACCAGTATTTCCAGTCCCATATGACCTTCCAGGAATTGGCCCCTGCTCCGCAACGGGTGGAGTCTGTTTTTTCTCTCCTCGGATGGGCCTTGTGACTGTGAATGCAGTAGAAATAATGCTTGGGAGTTTCAAAATTACGTCATAAGAGGTCACACGGCTTTCTTCTGATGCTCTCCCTTTCTTGGGATATTGGCCCTTGGAACTCAGCCATCATTTTGCGAAGGAGTAAAGGCCACACAAACGGACCGCTTATAGGTTTGTTTCATTCAACAGCCACGAGCTAAGGTCTCAGCCAATAGCCTACAGTGGTCACCAGATACGGAAGTGAGTGAGCTATCAGGTGATTCCAGCTCACAGCCTTCAAGCTGCCGGAGCTCATGCCAAGTGGAGTAGACGGGAGCTATTCCTGCCAAGACCTACCCACATCGCAGCCTCATGAGCAAAATGAATGGTTATTTATGCTACTATGTTTTGGAGTAATTTATTACAAATCTTTAACATTAGAATCGATTTCAGCTCCGAAAAGTGAAATGTGGTGACAATAAAAATCCTAAAACATGTCAGAATGGCTTTGGGAGAAGGTAGGGGGCAGGAACTAGAAAAGCTTAAGGAGAGTGTTCGTGAAAATCTGAAGAATCTCGAGATCAGTAAAGGATGCCTGATAACCCCTTATGAAGTTATCTGTGAAGGAGTAAAGGAAGGTGAGGAAAATGTTTGGAAGCTGGGGGAAATCTTGTTATACCTTCAGACAAAGTGCAGGAACACTGTTCCTAAAGCAGTGTGGAAAACTGAACTAATCTAAACTAGTGAACTAGGAGATCTAGCCAAGGAGATTTCAGACAGAATCTTACAGGCATCTTGTAACTGCTTCCCATTGTCTCTGATAAAATGAAAAAGGAAAAAGATGACCTTGGGAGAAAAAATAAAAGAAACTATTTACATTTCAAGTAACATTTAGAAGAGATATAAAGGAGCCAGGATTTGATATGTTCAAAAAAAAAAATGACTTCTAATTCCCAGCCTCTTCCATAGTCTCAAATTTTGAGATAGCCTCAGAGCAAATACTAAACCTAGGACCAGATCGTAAGGGCCTTTGTTAGAACCTCAGAAATACCCAAGGCACTGCCTCTATACTGCTTTGCTCAGACAGAAGGCCCTCCGACGATCTTACAGGAATGCTCCCCAGACCCTCTGTTAACCAGCAGAACTAAGAATCTGAAGGGTGCTGTTCATTAGAAGTTTTACATCAAGCCCGAGATAGAGACGAACTTATTTGACAAGGTTGGTGGCTGTCTCATGGAATGTATTCATAATGTATTGATTCATAAGAAACCCACAATGTTCTTAAAATAATTGTATCAGCTGAGATGGAAGGGAGGTTTAGTCAATATTTTACATGCAGAAAACAGAAAGAAACCATTCAGCTGTCACATGGGCCATTTTTTATAGAAAAGGAAGGCTTTGGAGGTCATAACCAAGAGCCATGGTCCACCATTGCCAAGTGGCAATACTGTCCCCTAGTAGAGTAAATGGCAAAGTGTGCCCTACTGGATTTCAAAGTTGGTATGAACTCCTGTGTGCTTCCCTTTTCCCCTCTTTTGAAAGAGAAGGGTCAACAGCAGTCACTGTGTACCTGTCCCAACAGTAATGTGCTTTCCCTATACAGCAGCTCAAATTCTCTCTCAAGTTCACAAGTCTCAAGATCAATGGGAACTGTCCCTAGAAGCTCTCCTTGAGGAACCAAACCCAAAGAGCCTCATTTGCATATGAGCGTTACCTGGGTGGCAAGGTCTTAGACTGTGAGCCTGAAATTAAAGCCATAATAGAAGTAGACTTTGCAGTCCTTGGAGAGAGGGGAAGCTGCTTTGAATGCAATAGGGCTATAAATTACTGTAGCCATAGGGCAGATTGTGGCAAAATGTATTTTCCAAAATGGCCAAGGGAATGATTCTCATCTCCTCACATCCTCTTTCATAGCCTTGCTACTTTTTATCAAGAGGTGGAATCTACATTTCCTTCCTTTAGGAGGAACCCGAGAAATGTAGCATCTATCTAAAAGCAATTATAAAATGTTGTTGAAATGTCTTTAAAAAAATAATAAATATGTCAGGGATAGGAAGACTTGATGTCATAAAAATATTAGTCCTAAGTTCATAAATTCAAAAAAATCTAATTACCATTTTAATCGGCAGGACTTTTCATGGAACTGACCAACCTCGTTCTGAATTTGTGCAGAAGAGGAAACAGCTATTAAAAAAAAAAAAAAAAAAAAAAAACCAAGGCATTTATGATTAAGAATAAAGTAGAATGTGCAGGAAGATATTGGCACTGGTGTATGTAAACATTATAAAACTTAGCAATAAAAATGTCATGAATCTGATACACAAATAGGCTGACCAACAAAACGGGCTAGAGAATCAAGAGCTATCTTCGTGCACATATGAATACTTGATTCATGATAATAGTGGTTATACAGGGCAGTGGGAAAATGATTGTCTTTTCAATAACTGGTGCTGGGACTTTGGGTATCATAAGGAAAAACATTGAATCAAAGCCCTTCTGTATTCCAATTCCAGGTGGATTTTAGACCTTATTGTTCAGGTAAAAATATAAAACTTTTAGAATAAATGCAGGAGGGTGTCTGAATGTCCTCAGAGAAGGGAAGGATTTCTTAAGTGATACACAAAAAGCACTAAGTGTAAAGAGAAAGATTGATAACATTGACTGCATTAAAATCCAGACCTTCCGTTCAAAAACAAGGTGCAAAGAAATTCACTCACTTGGAAGAAAGTATGTGTGATCCATATAAACCCACAAAAGATTAACCTCCAAAATATATAAATAACCCTTCTAATCACTAGTAATTTGGAAGATGCAAATTAAAACCAGAATGAAATACTTTTCACAGACCTCAGGTTGGCAAAAATTTTTCGTCTGTCAGTATTAAATGTGGGTTGAGAATGTGCGGAAAAGAAAACCTTCACACATGCTGGTGGGATTATAAATCAGTCTTTACAGAGCAATTTGGCAGTCTTTAATAAACTTGAAGCCACACATCATATATATCCCAGCATTTCTACTTCTAGGCATATATCTTACAAGAGACTTCTGCCCATATGCGCAAAGAACCATGTCGAGGGATATTTGTAAAGCCATTGTGTGTTATATAAAAACATTGGAAACAACCTAAATATTTATCAGCTGGAAAAATGGAAAAACAAATTGTGGTTTATTTGTACAATGGAATGTTTTACAGCAGTTAAAAAGAGTGAGCTAAATTACATACATAAACATGGATAAATCCCTAAAATATGATACTGACTTAAAAAAAAATCAAGTTGTAAAATGATGCAAACAGAATGATCCACTTACCGAACGTTTTAAAAACATGTGGAACAATACTATAGTTTGTGATACTGCATGCGTATAAAAATATTAAAACATCCTTGAGGATGATAAAAACAAAATCTAAGATAAAAACAAAATCCATCTGTGGTTGGAGGGGAATAGGAATAAAGAGCGGTACTCGAGAATTTCAGGCATATTAATGTTGTTTTATTTCTTTGAAAGGAGAAAGAGGGCTGTGGCAAATTGTTAAGAGTTCATAAAGTTGTGCTGTAAGTGGGCCTTCAATATATCCTTCTCTCTCCTGTCCTGTCGACACACTTTCTTTTAAGTTCTCTGGGAATTATAAGCCTCAGTGAGTTTGTATGGTTTGTTGCTTTATTTGTGGACCTGGTAACTTCTGCAGAGAATGTTCTGACAACATGCATGGAATTCTATTTATACTGTGCTCTGAAGTCAAGTCTACACAGCATTAGCAAACCTCTTCAGTGTTAAATAAAATGATCAGTCAGGTTATTCTGCCTTTCCGGGCATAGGGGTTTCTTTTACATTTATCACTTGAAAATCCACTCCCAACCAGTCTAATCTACAAAAGAAACTTAAGATGTAATCAAGTTATCTCCCAAATTGTCTACAGAATAGAAAGAAAAGACAACTCGGCATACCCACTGTGGTTACTAAGGTCATATTAAATATCACATTTCAATTTTCCAGAATGAGAAGGGAGATTGAATCATCAAAAACGATGATCAGGACTTGAGTTAGAAACTCTTGGTTGTTGACGTTTCTGGAAGGTCATCCCATCTCCATGCCTGCTTCTATATCTGCGCTCACCTCATTGTTCTAAGAGAAAATAATACAGGATTTGGGTTAATTATCCAGAAGTGAGAGCAAATAGATAGCTTTATTTTGTGTTCTTTCTTTGTTTATTTATTCATTTTTAGATGGCAAATCATCTGTATATTCTTTGGTTGCATTCCTTTAAAAACAGACCCTAAGAAAAGGATTTAAGTGAAAGTAGTTTATTTGGAGGAGGAAATCCCAGGCAGCCCAGTGAGGAAATGGAAAAATGAGACCGAAAAGGGAAGAATGGTAATCAGGAATGTGAATGAACAGGTTGCTGCTCTGGTACCTGGGGCTCAGTTTTGCTGGAGAGTTTTTGAGGGATGGTATGGAAATACCCTTGAAATCAACCCTGAAAATCATAAAAAAGCAGGTGGATTTATCCATCATCTCTTTATCCTATTGAAGGATTGTTCCTAGGGAAATGAACTCTTTGCATTCAGGCCTGTACCTCCTGAAAGCTAGCCAAGAAGGCTCCTCTGGGCCACAGAAAGCCCTCAGGCTGAGTTCAGCATCTAGCTGTGTGCACAGGAGCTCTACAGGAATTTTCTATGTCATCTAGCATGGACCCCGGGATCTGCCCACCTCATCTGACCAAGATTTCTACAGTAGGGCACGTTGTATCGTGTTTTCCAAAGCGGAGGACAAGTACCACCAGTGGTTCAGATGAGGATTTTAGATGATGCGGGGTCATGACAATAGATAGCAGTGAATCATGTGGTGAGAAAGTTCTTTTCACTTTTGTTTTAACCCTTCTCATAATCCAAGAGAAATAGCTCATTTTGGTCCTAAT
Organism: Leopardus geoffroyi; assembly: GCF_018350155.1. NCBI lineage: Eukaryota > Metazoa > Chordata > Mammalia > Carnivora > Felidae > Leopardus > Leopardus geoffroyi. Next base: position 34,176,806 of record NC_059331.1, on the reverse strand, counting down.
TGTTTTGAACTGAATAACGTCCCTCCAAAATCCGTAATTTGAACTTCTCCCCACCCCAGCACCTCAGAATGTGACTGAATTTGGAAATAGAGGGTCTTTAAAGAGGTAATTAAGTAAAAATGAAGTCATTAGAATGGGCCCTAATCCAATATGACTGCTATCCTTATCACAAGATGAGATTTGGACACACAGAGGTACAGAGGCAAGACCATGTAAGAACCTAGGGAGAGGTTGGCCATGAATAAGCCAAGATAAGCCTCAGAAGGAACCATCCCCACCAACACCTTGGTCTTGGACTTCTTGCCTATGGAACTGTGAGAAAACAAATTTCTGTTATTTAAGCCATCCAGGTCTTGGTACTGTGTATGGCAACCTTAAGCGAACTAATAGACTCATTATGGCTTAACTACATCTCCAACACTTGTTAGTTCCCTGTTTAGCAGAGTCAGCCTCAGGCTCAGAACTTCGACTCACAACCACAGTTGGCTGAAATGTGCTAACATTGTCCTGTTTCCATTGCATTTGTTTTTACAATTATCCTCAGCCTATCACAAGTGGTACTATTTATTGATTACCTGCAACAATGCAAAGTTTCCTTTTTAAACATATGTATATAATCTTTAAAATTTTTTTTTAATGTTTATTTATTTTTGAGAAAGAGAGAGAGAGAGAGACAGAGCATGAGTGGGGGAGGGGCAGAGAGAGAGGGAGACACAGAATCCGAAGCAGGCTCCAAGCTCCGAGCTGTTAGCACAGAGCCCAATACTGGGCTGAAACTCACAAACCGTAAGATCATGACCTGAACCGAAGTCGGACGCTTAACCAGCTGAGCCACCCAGACGCCCTGTAATCTTTTAAGCCAGCCAATTTAAATCACAACCTTAAACAAATATTACAGTCAGGACAATGATATGAAATGGCTGAAGTCTGGGAAATTCTGTGAGCTTTAGAGCAACATTATGAGGGATGGGAATAGTGTGACCTTGTCAAGCACTAAACCTCCCAGAGCTTCAGTACCCCTAATATTAACCTCATAGGTTATGTGGGGAAATTCAAATAGAATATTTGTTTTTGTTGGGTTTTTTTGTTTGTTTGCTTTTTAAGAGAGAGAGAGAGAGATAGCATGTGTACACATGCATGTGAGTGAGAGAGAGAGGGAGGGAGGGAGGGAGGGAGGGAAGGAGAGAGAAAGAATCTTAAGCAGGATCCATGCTGAGCATGGAGCCCGATGCAGGGCTCAATCCCACAACCCTGGGATCATGACATGAGCCAAAATCAAGAGTCAGAAGCTTAACCGACAGGGTCACCCAGGCGCCCCAAATGGGATATTTGTATAACAACAAGCACTCTGCTTAGAAGTAATAAAAAAGGCAGTAAATGTTAAATCTCTCTCCTTGAAATATTTATAAGAAAATATAGATATTTAAATGGACCTTAGGGTCCCTTAAGGGTGACCTTAATAGGACAGCTATTAAGCAGATATCAGAACATTACTAATCAGATATTATTCAGATTTAATGTAATTCTCTTTGAAATTCTCTTTCTCATCATTTTGTCCCATCAAAAGAAACTAGGGTTCTGCAATTACTGGGTTCTTTCTTTTCCAATTTAATGTATCATTTTTTGTTATAGAGACAGAGGAAAGCATTAATTTTCATTCTCCTTGTCTACACAAAATCCATAAAGAAATAAAAAAAAACATTTTGTTTTACGTTTAAAAAGCAGTACTTAATACATTTTTAAATTTTTAATTTTTCAATTTTAGCTCTCTTCCACTCTAACCTCTTTTTTTTTTCCTTCCCCTCCCCCATGGGTTTCTGTTAAGTTTCTCAGGATCCACATAAGAGTGAAACCATATGGTATCTGTGTTTCTCTGTATGGCTTATTTCACTTAGCATCACACTCTCCAGTTCCATCCATGTTGCCACAAAGGGCCATATTTCATTCTTTCTCATTGCCACGTAGTACTCCATTGTGTATATAAACCACAATTTTTTTTATCCATTCATCAGTTGATGGACATTTAGGCTCTTTCCATAATTTAGCTATTGTTGAGAGTGCTGCTATAAACATTGGAGTACAAGTGCCCCTGTGCATCAGTACTCCTGTATTCCTTGGGTAAATTCCTAGCAGTGCTATTGCTGGGTCACAGGGTAGGTCTATTTTTAATTTTCCGAGGAACCTCCACACTGTTTTCCAGAGAGGCTGCACCAATTTGCATTCCCACCAACAGTGCAAGAGGGTTCCCATTTCTCCACATCCTCTCCAGCATCTATAATCTCCTGATTTATTCATTTTAGCCACTCTGACTGGTGTGAGGTGATATCTGAGTGTGGTTTTGATTTGTATTTCCCTGATGAGGAGCGACATTGAGCATCTTTTCAGGTGCCTGTTGGCCATCCGGATGTCTTCTTTAGAGAAGTGTCTATTCATGTTTTCTGCCCATTTCTTCACTGGGTTATTTGTTTTTCGGGTGTGGAGTTTGGTGAGCTCTTTATAGATTTTGGATACTAGCCCTTTGTCCGATATGTCATTTGCAAATATCTTTTCCCATTCCGTTGGTTGCCTTTTAGTTTTGTTGGTTGTTTCCTTTGCTGTGCAGAAGCTTTTTATCTTCATAAGGTCCCAGTAGTTCATTTTTGCTTTTAATTCCCTTGCCTTTGGGGATGTGTCGAGTAAGAGATTGCTACGGCTGAGGTCAGAGAGGTCTTTTCCTGCTTTCTCCTCTAGGATTTTGATGGTTTCCTGTCTCACATTCAGGTCCTTTATCCATTTTGAGTTTATTTTTGTGAATGGTGTGAGAAAGTGGTCTAGTTTCAACCTTCTGCATATTGCTGTCCAGTTCTCCCAGCACCATTTGTTAAAGAGACTGTCTTTTTTCCATTGGATGTTCTTTCCTGCTTTGTCAAAGATGAGTTGGCCATACGTTTGTGGGTCTAGTTTTGGGGTTTCTATTCTATTCCATTGGTCTATGTGTCTGTTTTTGTGCCAATACCATGCTGTCTTGATGATTACAGCTTTGTGTTAGAGGCTAAAATCTGGGATTGTGATGCCTCCTGCTTTGGTCTTCTTCTTCAAAATTACTTTGGCTATTCGGGGCCTTTTGTGGTTCCATATGAATTTTAGGATTGCTTATTCTAATTTCGAAAAGAATGCTGGTGCAATTTTGATTGGGATTGCATTGAATGTGTAGATAGCTTTGGGTAGTATTGACATTTTGACAATATTTATTCTTCCAATCCATGAGCAGGGAATGTCTTTCCATTTCTTTATATCTTCTTCAATTTCCTTCATAAGCTTTCTATACTTTTCAGCATACAGATCTTGTACATCTTTGGTTAGATTTATTCCTAGGTATTTTATGCTTCTTGGTGCAATTGTGAATGGGATCAGTTTCTTTATTTGTCTTTCTGTTGCTTCATTGTTAGTGTATAAGAATGCAACTGATTTCTGTACATTGATTTTGTATCCTGCAACTTTGCTAAATTCATGTATCAGTTTTAGCAGACTTCTGGTGGAGTCTATCGGATTTTCCATGTATAGTGTCATGTCATCTGCAAAAAGTGAAAACTTGACTTCATCTTTGCCAATTTGGATACCTTTGATTTCCTTTTGTTGTCTGATTGCTGATGCTAGAACTTCCAACACTATGTTAAACAACAGCGGTGAGAGTGGACATCCCTGTCATGTTCCTGATCTCAGGGAAAAAGCTCTCAGTTTTTCCCGATTGAGGATGATGTTAGCTGTGGGCTTTTCATAAATGGCTTTTATGATGTTTAAATATGTTCCTTCTATCCCGACTTTCTGAAAGGTTTTTATTAAGAAAGGGTGCTGAATTTTGTCAAAGGCCTTTTCTGCATCGATTGACAGGATCATATGGTTCTTATCTTTTCTTTTATTAATGTGATGTATCATGTTGATTGATTTGTGAATGTTGAACCAGCCCTGCATCCCAGGAATGAATCCCACTTGATCATGGTGAATAATTCTTTTTATATACTGTTGAATTCGATTTGCTAGTATCTTATTGAGAATTTTTGCATCCATATTCATCAGGGATATTGGCCTGTAGTTCTCTTTTTTTACTGGGTCTCTGTCTGGTTTAGGAATCAAAGTAATACTGGCTTCATAAAATGAGTCTGGAAGTTTTCCTTCCCTTTCTATTTCTTGGAATAGCTTGAGAAGGATAGGTATTATCTCTGCTTTAAACGTCTGGTAGAACTCCCCTGGGAAGCCATCTGGGCCTGGACTCTTATTTGTTGGGAGATTTTTGATAACCGATTCAATTTCTTCGCTGGTTATGGGTCTGTTCAAGCTTTCTATTTCCTCCTGATTGAGTTTTGGAAGCGTATGGGTGTTTAGGAATTTGTCCATTTCTTCCAGGTTGTCCAGTTTGTTGGTATATAATTTTTCATAGTATTCCCTGATAATTGCTTGTATCTCTGAGGGGTTGGTTGTAATCATTCCATTTTCATTCATGATTTTATCTATTTGGGTCATCTCCCTTTTCTTTTTGAGAAGCCTGGCTAGAGGTTTGTCAATTTTGTTTATTTTTTCAAAAAACCAACTCTTGGTTTCGTTGATCTGCTCTACGGTTTTTTTAGATTCTATATTGTTTATTTCTGCTCTGATCTTTATTATTTCTCTTCTTCTGCTGGATTTAGGCTATCTTTGCTGTTCTGCTTCTATTTCCTTTAGGTGTGCTGTTAGATTTTGTATTTGGGATTTTTCTTGTTTCTTGAGATAGGCCTGGATTGCAATGTATTTTCCTCTCAGGACTGCCTTCGCTGCGTCCCAAAGCGTTTGGATTGTTGTATTTTCATTTTTGTTTGTTTCCATATATTTTTTAATTTCTTCTCTAATTGCCTGGTTGACCCATTCATTCTTTAGTAGGGTGTTCTTTAACCTCCAAGCTTTTGGAGGTTTTCCAGACTTTTTCCTGTGGTTGATTTCAAGCTTCATAGCATTGTGGTCTGAAAGTATGCATGGTATGATTTCAATTCTTGTATACTTATGAAGGGCTGTTTTGTGACCCAGTAGGTGATCTATCTTGGAGAATGTTCCCTGTGCACTCGAGAAGAAAGTATATTCTGTTGCTTTGGGGTGCAGAGTTCTAAATATATCTGTCAAGTCCATCTGATCCAATGTATCATTCAGGGCCCTTGTTTCTATATTGACCATGTGTCTAGATGATCTATCCATTTCTGTAAGTGGAGTGTTAAAGTCCCCTGCAATTACCACATTCTTATCAATAAGGTTGCTTATGTTTGTGAGTAATTGTTTCATATATTTGGGGGCTCCTGTATCCGGCGCATAGACATTTATAATTGTTAGCTCTTCCTGATGGATAGACCCTGTGATTATTATATAATGCCCTTCTTCATCTCTTGTTACAGCCTTTAATTTAAAGTCTAGTTTGTCTGATATAAGTATGGCTACTCCAGCTTTCTTTTGACTTCCAGTGGCATGATAAATAGTTCTCCATCCCCTCACTCTCAATCTGAAGGTGTCCTCAGGTCTAAAATGAGTCTCTTGTAGACAGCAAATAGATGGGTCTTGTTTTTTTATCCATTCTGATACCCTATGTCTTTTGGTTGGCGCATTTAGTCCATTTACATTCAGTGTTATTATAGAAAGATACGGGTTTAGAGTCATTGTGATGTCCATAGGTTTCATGCTTGTAGCGATGTCTCTGGTACTTTGTCTCACAGGATCCCCCTTAGGATCTCTTGCAGGGCTGGTTTAGTGGTGACGAATTCCTTCAATTTTTGTTTGTTTGGGAAGACCTTTATCTCTCCTTCTATTCTAAATGACAGACTTGCTGGATAAAGGATTCTCGGCTGCATATTTTTTCTGTTCATCACATTGAAGATCTCCTGCCATTCCTTTCTGGCCTGCCAAGTTTCAGTAGAGAGATCCGTCACGAGTCTTATAGGTCTCCCTTTATATGTTAGAGCACGTTTATCTCTAGCTGCTTTCAGAATTTTCTCTTTATCCTTGTATTTTGCCAGTTTCACTATGATATGTCGTGCTGAAGATCGATTCAAGTTAACGTCTGAAGGGAGTTCTCTGTGCCTCTTGAATTTCAATGCCTTTTTCCTTCCCCAGATCCGGGAAGTTCTCAGCTATTATTTCTTCAAGTACACCTTCAGCACCTTTCCCTCTCTCTTCCTCCTCTAGAATACCAATTATGTGTATATTATTTCTCTTTAGTGCATCACTTAGTTCTCTAATTTTCCCCTCATACTCCTGGATTTTTTAATCTCTCTTTTTCTCAGCTTCTTTTTCCATAATTTTATCTTCTAATTCACCTATTCTCTCCTCTGCCTCTTCAATCCGAGCCGTGGTTGTCTCCATTTTATTTTATAACTTGTTGATAGCATTTTTTAGCTCCTCCTGGCTGTTCCTTAGTCCCTTGATCTCTGTAGCAAGAGATTCTCTGCTGTCCTTTATACTGTGTTCAAGCCCAGCAATTAATTTTATGACTATTATTCTAAATTCACTTTCTGTTATATTGTTTAAATCATTTTTGATCAGTTCGTTAGCTGTTGTTATTTCCTGGACGTTTTTCTGAGGGGAATTCTTCCGTTTCGTCACTTTGGCTAGTCCCTGGAGTGGTGCGGGACTGCGGGGCACTTCCCCTGTGCTGTCTTGAATAACTTGCGTTGGTGGGCGGGGCCGCAGTCAGACCTGATGTCTGCCCCCAGCCCACCGCTGGGGCCACAGTCAGACTGGTGTGTGCCTTCTCTTCCCCTCTCCTAGGGGCGGGATTCACTGTGGGGTGGTGTGGCCCATCTGGGCTACTTGCACACTGCCAGGCTTGTGGTGCTGGGGGTCTGGCGTATTAGCCGGGGTGGATCGGCAAAGTGCCAGGGCTGGGAAGGGTAGGCTCAGCTTGCTTTTCCTTCGGAGATCTGCTTCGGGAGGGGCCCTGCGGCACCGGGAGGGAGTCAGACCCGCCGGAGGGATGGATCCGCACAAGCACAGCGCTGGGTGTTTGCGTGGTGCAAGCAAGTTCCCTGGCAGGAACCGGTTCCCTTTGGGATTTTGGCTGGGGGATGGGCGAGGGAGATGGCGCTGGCGAGCACCTTTGTTCCCCGCCAAGCTGAGCTCTGTCGTCCGGGACTCAACAACTCTCCCTCCCGTTGTCCTCCCGTTCTCCGAGCAGAGCTGTTAGCTTATAACCTTCCAGATGTCAAGTCCCTCTTGCTGTTGGAACACACTCCGTCTGGCCCCTCCGCTTTTGCCAGCCAGACTTGGGGGCTCTGCTTGGCCGGCGGGCCACCCCTCTGCCCCGGCTTCCTCCCGCCAGTCCGTGGAGCGCGCACCGCCTCGCCGCCCTTCCTACCCTCTTCCGTGGGCCTCTCGTCTGTGCTTGGCTCCGGAGACTCCGTTCTGCTAGTCTTCTGGCAGTTTTCTGGGTTATTTAGGCAGGTGTAGGTGGAATCTAAGTGATCAGCAGGACGCACGGTGAGCCCAGCATCCTCCTACGCTGCCATCTTCCCAGGATCCACAATAAGTGTACTCTTAATCCCCATCAGCTATTTCACCCTTCCCCACACCCACCTCCCCTGTGGCAACCACCAGTTTGTTCTCTTGTATTTAGCAGTCTGTATTTATTTTCTTCATTTGTTTTCTTTCTTAAATTCCACATATGATTGAAATCGTATGGTTTGTCTTTTTCTGGCTGACTTATTTAACTTAGTATAATATCCTTTAGATCCATCCATGTTGATGCAAATGGCAAGATTTTATACCTTTTTTATGGATGAGTAATATTCCATTATATATACGTATGTATATATATGTATACACAAACACACACACACACACACACACACACACACACACACACACACCCCACTTCTTTATCCATTCATCTATCGAAGGACACATGGGCAGCTTCCATAATTTGGCTATTGTAAATAATGTTGCTGTGAACATAGGAGTGCCTGTATCTTTTTGAATTCGTGTTTTCATAATCTCTGGGTAAATACCCAGTAGTGGAATTACTGGATTATATGGTAGTTGTATTTTTAATTTTTTATGGAACCCCCATACTGTTTTCTACAGTGGCTGCCCCAGTTTGCATTCCCACCAGCAGTGCACAAGGATTCCTTTTTCTCCACATCCTCACTAACACTTGTTGTTTCTTGTATTTTTTATTTTAGTTAGTCTGACATGTGTGAGATCCCATTGTGGTTTTGATTTGCTTTTCACTGATGATGAAGGATGCTGAGCATCTTTTCATATGTCTGTTGGCCGTCTATGTCTCCTTTGGAGAAATGTCTATTCATGTCTTTTGCCCATTTTTAATTGGATTGGGTTTGTGGTTTTTTTGCTTTGTTTTGTTTTTTGGTGTTGAGTTGTGTAAGTTCTTTATATATTTTGGATATTAACCCTTTGTCAGATATGTCATTTGCAAATACCTTCTCCAATTCAGTATGTTTTCTTTTAGTTTTGTTGATTATTTCCTTTGCTGTGCAGAAGCTTTTTATTTTGAGGTAGTCCCAATAGTTTATTTTTGCTTTTGTTTCCCTTGCCTCAGAAGATATATCTAGAAAAATGTTACTAGGGCTGATGTCAGAGAAACTACTGCCTTTGCTATTTTCCAGAATGTTTATGGTTTCACGTCTCACATTTTGAGTTTCTTTTTGTGGATAGCGTAAGAAAGTGGTCCATAACTGGGTTCTTCTGATCTATTTGGAACTGTTCAGTCCATGACTTTCAGATGTTGGGAAGTCAAATGAGGGAGCAGGTTTGGAAATACCTTAGAAAGTTTGCATACAGATGGAGTGGTGATGGGGTTACCACTTACATCGTGTTGTTGCTGTGCTCTTTGATTTGTGTATCTTGGTTGCATTCATTAAAATGAACCACAGTGCTAAAAACTGCATTTTCCCCCCAGGGCTTTTTCCTCTTAATATGAGAAGTGTTCACAAATTTCCTACCCAAATAGTAGAGCAGTAGGGATGCTGAGATCCTTCTTCTAGTGCCAGAGGACTTTGGGAGAGAAAAAAATTGTCATCTCAAAGTTTTTGAGACCCGTATGAGAGAAGGTGGTTTGATTTGATAGTCTTAAAACAGTGAAAATGCCAATTTTGAATACAGTGTCAAGCTTCTTTCATGGGGCAGGATGCAGGGGAAGCTACGTGGAAACTCCCAAAAAGAAGTTATCACTGGGTTTCTTAGGGTATTGTGTTAAGGTGATTTTTTTTTTTTTAAACAGGAATGTATTGAGGTTCTGGCATTGTGTCCTGAAAAGCCCTTACCTGTCAGCAGGATCTTCAGGAATGTTGTTTGCAGTCACTTCCAAAGGATGCAGTTCCTTTTGTGAATATGCCACCAATAGTGAATAAAGGGAAGGGCAGCCCTCAGGACAAGTGAGGGGGTGGATACCAAGGTGTGGATATTAATAACAGAGTACTAGCTGGCCTTAGGTTATTCTTGAAATTAGTCAAGTCTCGCCAACTGTAGATTTCTGAGCAAAAGAAATAATCGCAAATGAGCCAAAGAGAAAAAGTCTATATTCCCTTGGAGTTCATTGTACATTTTAACCTCTTCTTGTGCCTTCAGGCCCCATGGCAGTTTGGTAAAGTCTCTGGATCTTTTCTCAAAATAGTATTTTCAAATGTATGAAATGTATGAAAGAAAAACAATTGTACCGGAATTCAGCAACTTGCAGCACTGTGCTTGACCCCACATTACTGCACAGTTCACCAACAATAGTTTAAACTTCTCTCGTCTCTATTCCCAGACTGCATGCCTATTCTTGTTACAGAAGGCCATGCAGCATTATAGAAAATTAAGAATTCTCATTTCAATTGTTAAAAAGACAAAATTCCACTAAGTAAAGCTTGAAGATCTTATTGGCTTTATTCAATGATTCATGAAGCAGGCAGCGTCTATGTAGCAGATGGAAGGGAGTTCTGAGGACTGGTACAAAATGAGAGACTTTTATAGGCAGAAGAGAGCGGGAACAAGGAAGTTATACTAGGCAAAAAAGCAGGTTGGTTATTGCGAAGTCACTTCCTTTAGGGGATGGAAGGGCTAGGGGCCTGTTAGGCAGATTGCCTAACTAGTGCTGATTGGGTGGTGCCTCATGGACTGGTTTAAGAATCCATTTTTGGGAGAGCTCAAACTGTAATTTAGTTAAATCTTAGGTTGGTGGCATGGGGCTCAGCGAAAGCGACTTTGTTTTTAGCCTGTTGTCATGTTTTTAACAGGACTGTCCAGTCTTGTAAAATTTTAGCGAACAATAGAAACAACTCCTTCAATGTATTGATTAACACTGTAAGTAGAAATACTAGAAAGCAATGAGATGTCTGGGTCACCAACATAAGAAAGCGTGGTTTCACTATTTGGTGGCTGAATGACAACTGGGTACAGAGCTTCTCTGTAACTGACCAGCTATGTCTTGTGAGCATCTCTGGGTAGGAAGGCTTCACTCACATGCCAAATCACTGCTAAGCCTAATGACTACTATCATTTCAAAGCGATGAGCATAAATGATATTTCAAAATACTGTTGACAACTATAATGTGGTAAAGCACAACTGTGACTTTTCGTTGATAAAAAGTCACAGGCACTGCTAAACCTTGGGATTTACTGTCTGTACTCACAGATGAAGGAACTGCTAAATTTCAGTTGGAAGGTAATAAAAAAGTATGATTATTTTCATATCCAAGGACCTCCTAGACACCCAGGTTGACCCTAGGTGTCAGTTGCTTGTAGGAAGTCATATGGTAAATAAACAAATAAATAACATGCAAACTGGTAAGACGTATCACAGAGGGTAATAACACAAAATAAGGGAGGTGGAGCTATGTGTGGAGTAGGGGAACATTTCCTATTTTACATCAGCAATGCCATTCTAGGCTGACATTTGAGCAGCGATCTGAAGGAAGTAAAGAAGTGAGCCCTGTGACTATCTACAGAAAGAACATTCTAGGCAGAGGAAGCACCAAGTGTGGTCCCACCTCTTTGGGCTTTATAGATTGCATCAGGCAAGATTTAATCTGGGAAACAGAACCACTATGAGGATTTGGGAACAGGGCTTTTTATGGGAATTAGACTTTAGACAACTGTGGAAGGTGCTAGGGAAGTAACAGCCTCGAAGAGGTCACTGGATGTCAGAGAAGAGTCAGTAACCAGATGTGGTGAAGGTCAATAAGCCTAGCGAGGGGGATCTAGGAGCCAGGCATGTCCAGCTGCTGGGATGCGGCTATGAAGAGCTGCTAGAAGGGTCTACAGAAAGCTGTAGCCTGTGCATAGCCACCACCTGTGTGTCCATAGAAAGGCATCTGGAGATGGGCTTCATACGGCTGTTGATGAATAACCAGGATGAGCTAGACATGGATCAGAGGAGAGTAAGATACACCTGGAACCTGCTAGACACATCTGTGTTTGTCGTTTACTATAATCGACTGCAAAAGAGTAATGACAGCTGTTGCATTGCTGCATTCCAAATCTCAGACAAATTCGTCTTTGTCCAGTTTCAACCAGAATCATTCAGGGAAGAGGATTCTGGGTAACGCGATTCCAGCCCAATGAAACTGACAAAGTGTAAATCACCTCATGTGTCATTATAAGGGCTTTTTGACTTTTAATGGGGGAGATGGAAGGCCTCTGGATGGTTTTGAGCAGAGAAATGTATAATCTGAATTATAAAAAATCTCTCTAGCTCCACTAATTGCCACAGTACGAAGAACCATATTTACTGTATGATTTTCCAATCGTCACTATTCTCTTGATAAATATAGAGGACTTCTCTTTTTCTTCCTTCCTTCCTTCCTTCCTTCCTTCCTTCCTTCCCTCCCTCCCTCCCTAATCAGAATACCCCCAACCCGAACCAATTAACTGTGTCCACACAAAATCTCTAGAGTGCTGAATTTTCCTATCCCTGGAGAGCAGAAAGGTTGGTTTCAGATAAAAGACATACAGCTTGGAAAAAAAAAAAATCAGAATCCATTAAATAAATAAATAAATAGCTGGTGAGTCACTGTGGAGAATTGTATGTAGGTTCCTCAAAAACTTAGAAATAAAACTGCCATATGATCCAGCCATTCCACATGTGGTTCTATATACAAAGGAAATGAAATCACTATGTTGAAGAGATACATGCACACCCATGTTCATTGCAGCATTATTTACAGTAGCCAAGACATGAAAGCAACCTAAGTATCCATTAATGGGTAAAAGGATAAAGAAAATGGAATACTATTCAGCCATACAAAAGAAGGAAATTCTGCCATTTGTGACCATATGGATGGATGTTGAGGGCATTATGCTATGTGAAATAAATCAGAAAGAGAAAGACAAGTATCGTATGTTCTCACTTAAAAAAAAAAATACGTAAACAAAACAACACCAGCATTCTTCATAGAGCTGGAACAAACAATCCTAAAATTTGTATGGAACCAGAAAAGACGCCAAATAGCCAAGGAAATCTTGAAAAAGAAAACAATACAAAACAACAAAAAGAAAACCAAAGCAGGAGGCATCATAAATTGAACTTTAAGCTGTACTACAAAGCTGTAATCATCAAGACCGTATGGTACTGGCACAAAAACAAACACTCAGATCAATGGGACAGAATAAAGAACCCAGAAATGGACCCACAAGTGTATGGCCAACTATTCTTTGACAAAGCAGGAAAGAATATCCAATGGAAAAAGGCATTCTCTTCAGCAAACGGTGTTCGGAAACTGGACAGCGACATGCAGAAAAATGAACTTGGACCACTTTCTTACACCATTCACAAAAATAAACTCAAAATGGATGAAAGACCTAACATAAGACAGGAAGCCATCAAAATCCTGGAGGAGAAAGTAGGCAAAAACCTCTTTGACCTTGGCCGCAGCAACTTCTTACTCAACACACCTCTAGAGGCAAGGGAAACAAAAGCAAAAATGAACTATTGGGACTTGGTCAAAACAAAAAGCGTCTGCACAGCAAAGGAAACAGTCAGCAAAACTAAAAGGCAATCGGTGGAATGGGAGAAGATATTTGCAAATGACAGATAAAGAACTAGTATCCAAAATCTGTAAAGAACTTATCAAACTCAACACCCAAAAAACAAATAATCCAGTGAAAAAATTGTCAAAAGACATGAATAGACACTTCTCCAAAGAAGACATCCAGATGGCCAACCGACACATGAAAAAATGCTCAACATCACTCATCATCAGGGAAATACAAATCAAAACCACAATGAGAGACCCCCTCACACCTGTCAGAATGGCTAACTTTAACAACTCAGGTAACAACAGATGTTGGCGAGGATGCAGAGAAAGAGGATCTCTTTTGCCCTGCTGGTGGGAATGCAAATTGGTGCAGCCACTCTGGTAAACAGTATGTAGGTTCCTCAAAAAATGAAAAATAGAACTACCCTACAACCCAGCAACTGCACCACTAGGTATTTATCCAAGGGATACAGGTGTGCTGTTTCGAAGGGGCACATGCACCCCAATGTTTATACCAGTGCTATTGACAATAGCCAGAGTATGGAAAGAGTCCAAATGTCCATCGACGGATGAATGGATAAAGATGTGATATCGATTGGTCGATCAATCGATAGATATATACAATGGAGTATTACTCGGAATCAAAAAGAATGAAATCTTGCCATTTGCAACTATGTGGATGGAACTTATTATGCTAAGCGAAATTAGTCAAAGAAAGACAAATATATGATTTCACTCATATGAGGACCTTAAGATACAAAACAGATGAACTTAAGGGAAGAGAAGCAAAAATAATATAAAAGCAGGACAAAACATAAAAGACTCTTAAATATGGAGAACAAACAGAGGGTTACTGGAGGGGTTGTGGGAGGGGAGATGAGCTAAATAGGTAAGGGGCATTAAGGAAGCTACTCCTGAAATCACTGTTGCACTATATGCTAACTAACTTGGATGCAAATTAAAAAATAAATTAATTAAAAAATAAAATAAAAATAAGTAAAAATTTTATTTATTTATTTATTTATTTATTTACTTACTTACTTACTTACTTACTTATTTAAAGCCTTCTATTTACCCAGTACCAAGGCACTATTCTAGGCATGTCATAGTCATTTTGTACAACACAGACAAAAATTGCTACCCTTATGGATCTTACATTCCAGTGGGTGAGTTACCAACATAAAAATTATGTTACATGGGGTGCCTGGGTGTCTCAGTCGGTTGAGCATCTGACTTCGGCTCAGGTCTTGATCTCACAGTTCGTGAGTTCGAGCCTCATGTCGGGCTCTGTGCTGACAGCTCAGAGCCTGGAGCCTGCTTCGGATTCTGCTTCTGCTTCTCTCTCCGCCCCACCCCTGCTTGTACTCTGTCTCTCTCTGTCTTTCCAAAATGAATAAACATCAAAAAAAAATTAGGTCACATGGTATTTTTAAATGTTTTGGAAAAAATAACAGGGCAGTCCGGAGTCCTGAGGAGGGTTAGGGAGACCGATAGCAGGATTAAATAGGGTAGTCAGGGAGGGCATCCTTGAGAAAGTGAAATGTTAGCAGGCCCTTGGAGAAGATAAGGAGTGAGTCATGTGGCTAGATATCCGGGGACAGAAAGAACATCTAAAGCAGAGGGTCAATAGCAGGCACATGCCTGGCACACTCAGGAAACAGCAAGGAATGAGCAGGAAGGAGAGTCATAGAAGATGAGGTCAGAAGGCACAGTGGGGCCAGAAGCTTTGAGCCTTGAAGTCTCTGTAAGGGACTCTGTAAGTGTAAAGCTTTTACACTTAGTGAGATAAGGAGCCTTTACAGAATTTAGAGCAGAGAAGTAACGGTGCATCAAATTGCTGACATGTTTTAGGAATTTTTGCCCTGTGGATTCAGTTTCATATATTGCATTTTGGAACTAAAGTGCATAAGTTGCCTGGTCTCCTCATTGTTTCCAAAACCAGATAAGAAGACTTAAATCTCTCCTAAAGGAGTAATAAGAAAAGAAAAGAAGGATGGGACTGCGAGCTATGTCTACAATATCAATCTTAATGACTGCAGAATGCTCAGGAAATGGAGACTGAGCTGACCTGAGGGCATTCTTCGTGTTCTCGGGAAGGATTTGCAGTGGCGAAGCAGCCTTGCTCCGAGATCCCTTGGGGTTTGGAATTAGCCCCGACTTGGTTTCTCTGGGCCCAGAAATACTTCCCAAAGTACACTTGATGTTGATTAATGATTAACAAAAAAAAAAAAAAAAAAAAAGCCTCCCTTGTTCTGTTCCTTTGAGTAATAGGAAAACCCCCATCTCTAGGCGCTCTCATCTGGTGGTTGGAAGAATTGTCCTTTATCATACTGGAAAACCTCAAGCGGAAAGATATACCAGCTCTTATGAATACCTGGATTGATGGGTATAACCCAAAAGCCAGCCTGGGTTACTCCACCAAATCCATAATAAGTCCAATCATAAAATTACAGTGAACCCTTTTCCAACTGGACACAACACTAGATTCTAAATGATGGAACCAACCCGAAGGGTGTCCTGAAGAAGGAGATAAACCTCCCTAGAAAGTCACTTTCCAGCCCTCAAACTGCATCATTCTCAATTTAGAGCTTAAAAAAAGAAAAAAATTCCAACAGCAACTTCTTTTATTTGCAAGGGAGGCAAAACCCACCATTGAAAGCAGGTAAAAAAAAAAAAAAATGGCAGGAAAGTACCATTTTGTAAGGAGGTTGCAGAGAGATTGCCCAATACTTGGAATCCACTTTGAGACTGAGTCCCATCCTATATACAGAAAATTGTATGCAGTCCATTCCCTGAGGCACAGTGATGAAATCCCCTGTGGAGTAAACAGAAAAGAGAATAAGCATCAAGACCCAACAGGACTGACTCGACCAGAATCAGAAAGGGTCTGGCAAGCTCACAGCAGAGTCATAATGCTGGTCACAAAATCCTCCCTAAGGCTGCCAGTTTCCAAAAGTGTAGCCAGAGAAAATCAGCATGTTGAAAGACAACTATGAGAGACTCAAACAATGAGACATTTTTTTTTTTGAAGGCACAGCCCCTTGTGCAGCTCACCTACAGAGGTACTACAGACGGTGAGAAAAATGAAGGTCTTCTACGGGGAGAGCCGGAAATCAAGAAGGTTGCAAACCCCAGGGTAATTTAGAGTAACGCTCATTATCTTTCCAATTTTTAAATGAAGCATTGAATTCGGCCCCTGTTAGCTAAAGATTTACAAACCCAGGCCGAATTCCAACAGTCTCCACTCCTTCCAGCCAGCTCCAGGAAGCTGCTGTACAAATTTTTGGGAAAGGAGCCTAAAGAGCTGGAACCACCTGGCTTCAGGGTTACTTGGGGGCATAGAGTTTGCTTGACCTGGTTCTCTAAGGGCCATAAAATAAGAACTGGCATTTACTGACCGAGGCCTTATGGCTGGGTGATAAATTGCCTATTTTATTCCTGCCCTGGGTAAGGAAACCTCCATTGACCTTGTTAATTCCTGCAATGAGAACTGTCTCCTTAGTGATTGAGTCTAGAGGCTGATAGAAGCACTGTGTGGACAGACAATAAGCTTTGTTCTGCTGACAAAACATTTTTAGGGAACTCCCCAGACCCCAGTGAGGATGTGAGATCCAGGGCTCTGGAAGTGAGCTAAGGGGCGACACAGCCAGGGCCCTGAATACCAAGCATCTCCTAAAGGCTACCTCCTTGTGCTGATGCGAAGAGGCACCCGCACCCCAATGCTTATAGCAGCACTATTGACAATAGCTAGAGTGTGGAAAGAGCCCAGATGTCCATCAATGGATGAATGGATAAAGAAGATGTGGTATATATAGACAATGGAGTATTACTCAGCAATCAAAAAGAAAGAAATCTTGCCATTTGCAACAAGGTGAATGGAACAAGAGTGTATTGTGCTAAGCG
This sequence comes from Leopardus geoffroyi, assembly GCF_018350155.1. Lineage (NCBI taxonomy): Eukaryota > Metazoa > Chordata > Mammalia > Carnivora > Felidae > Leopardus > Leopardus geoffroyi. The sequence continues at coordinate 34,159,938 of NC_059331.1, read as the reverse complement.
AAATAAGTTCGAGAAAGACAAATATATGATTTCTCTTACGTGTGGAATTTAAGATACAAAACGAATATAAGGGAAGGGAAGCAAAAATAATATAAAAACAGAAAGGGAGACAAACCACGAGAGACTCTTAAATACAGAGAACAAACTGAGGGTTGCTGGAGGGGGGTTGGGTGGGGGATGGGCTAAAAGGGGTGAGGGGCATTAAGGAGGATGCTTGTTGGGATGAGCCCTGGGTATTATATGTAAGTGGTGAATCACTAAATTCTATTCCTGAAATTATTATTGCACTATATGTTAACTAACTTGCATGTAAATTTTAAAAATGTATTATTCAGCCATAAAAGAATAATAAAATAAAAACTTTGACAATATAAAAAAATTAAATTAAACTAAAATATTTGAACCACTCTAAAAAGCAAAGGTTACCTCCTTCACGCACGTTGGTGGGAGAGTGTCAGAGCCAGGGGAAGTCGTTACTGGCAAAGATACTGCCCAACACCCCAGGAGGGCCCTGCAGTCATCTTCAGCAGAGAAACAGCAATGGCGTCTGGTGGTCATTTTTTGGAATCTCCCTATAACTTGAGTTGAGCTGGAGAACTGAGTATTTCCAGAGAGACCTTGCAGATTAAAAAAGCCTATAAGCAGAAGTTGCTGGTTCTGAATTGAGGCCCACGCCAAACACAAACGCTCTTCAGAAAGCAACGGGATCAACCCAGTCAAAAGTGCACAACAGGGGAGCCTGGGTGGCTCAGTTGGCTAAGCATCCAACTTTGGCTTAAGTCATGATCTCATGGTTTGTGACGACCTCATGGTTTGTGAGTTTGAGCCCTGCATCCAGCTCTGCACTCTCAAAATAAGTTGTCTCTCTCTCAAAAATAAGTTTTTTTTTTTAAGTGCACAACACAAACATCCAAGAGAAAATAAAGATCCCAGATAGAACCTGAGTATACCTCCATATTTAACTGCAACCTCTACCCTGTTGGAGAGGAGAAGGTTACACTCAGAGGGGCTTCAGATGACTTTCTGGTTATAGTCAGGGTGTTGTGGAGCGCCTGAGTGGCTCAGTCAATTAAGCGTCTGACTTGGGCTCAGGTCATGATCTTGTGGTTCATGAGTTCGAGCCCCGCATCAGGCTCTTTGCTGACAGTTCAGAGCCTGGAGCCTCTTCAGATTCTGTGTCTCTCTCTCTTTGTCCCTCCCCTGCTCATGCGTTATCTCTCTCTGTCTCTCAAACATAAATAAAATGTTAAATTAAAGGAATGGGTTGCACAGCACCCTCAATGCCATTTTCATAGGTCTTATAACAAAGCAACCTTGACCGTGAGCAGAACAAGTAAGATAGAGGTATGGCCTCTGGTCTTGTTATATGAACTCTTGACTTTGTCTTTATATATTTTTGTTGGTTTGCAGTTTTAGCACTTGACCTCAAACATAAGAGTTGATGTAGTTTCGTGTCCGTCTGTCAGCCTGCTCTTTCCAGAGACAATTGGCATCCTGTTCATCTTATTTAAAAATTTGTCTCCAAAACCAAGCAGAAGAGACAGAACGAGCTGGAGAAGAAGGAAGACAAGGGATCATCCTGAACACTTCTTAATCCCAATAAGCAAAATTTATTCTGTCAACATGTGAGTCATAGGATTTCATAAATCATCGAACCCACCCTTCTCGTTTTACATACAAGGAGATTAAGGGCCAAAGAGGGACAACAATAACTTGGCCAAGGACACACATGTTTACGAGTGTAAACGCAATGTTAAAATCTATTCCCAGCTACTGATTTGCTTATTTAACTTCCTGCTCATTCGTCCTATAGGAGTTATTAGCATCCCAAGATTTGTGTTGAAGAAAAAGCCTGGCATGTTACAGTCAAAAAGAAGGGAACTGTAGTTGAACCAGCTGTGTATCTGTCCTGGCCTGAGAAAGCTATTGCACCGAGCACTGGCAAACAGTGCCACCCTTGGGAAACTAGATAGTCCGACGAGGGTCACAGGTGGAACACCTAGGATAGTGACTTCACTTCCGCTTTTCCCTCTTTGCTGGGAAAAGAAAACTCTTGAGTCAGTCATCCCACCATCTTACCAGGACATTATTTTTACCTATAACGCTTCCTTGCTTTTTTGTAGCAGTTAGACTTTTAAATTAAAAAGTTGGTTCCCTGGCATGCCTGGGTGGCTCAGTCGGTTAAGCATCTGACTCTTGATTTTGTCTCAGGTCATGGTCGTGGGATCAAGCCCCATGACGAGCTCTGCACTGAGCATGGAGCCTGCTTAAGATTCTCTCCTTCCCTTCCTCCCTCCCTCCCTCTTCCCCTCTCCCCTGCTCACACACTCTCTCTCTAAAATAAAAAAATAAATAATTTTTTAAAACGTTGGTTCCTAGAATATGCAATGGCAGTGTTCCAATTTCATGGGGAGAATGGGCCCTTATTTATCTGAATGTGTGGTGCTCATTTTCCTTGTGACTGGATTATTGGAAAATTCAGAGACACAATAGCATGAAAACATTCTTCATGTGTAGCATGTCATTGCCATTAGAGTCTGTCACTATTGTGTGTAGCTGGACGATCTTCTGAATTAGTATTTTTAACATTTTTCTTTGGGAGAAATCCCTTCAAGTTTCGCTTCCGTATAGCCAAAGTTTCTGTGTGTAGAACCTCCATCATGTGTATCTGGGGCTCCTTATTTAAAATAAATTGGGGCGCCTGGGAGGCTCAGGCTGTCGAGTGTCTGACTCTTGGTTTCGGCTCAGGTCCTGACCTCAGTTTGTAGGACGGAGTCCCCATGTTGAGCTCTGCACTGACAGCCCAGAGCCTGCTTGGGATTCTCTCTCTCTCTCTCTCTCTCTCTCTCTCTCTGTCTCTCTCTCTCTCTCCCCCTCCCCTGCTCATGCTCTCTATACGTAGATACATACATATATAAAACATTTTTTAATAAATTTTAAATTCTTTTCTTTACACCTGTATTTAAGGAAATAGTTGATCTATGCCATGTTTCTTAGCAATGCCATGTTTCTTAACAACAGCATGTTTATTAACATGCTATGTTTCTTAACAATAGCACTATTGACACAGTGACATTTGGTGCCGGGTAATTCTTTGCTGAGGGGGTGTTCTGTGGATTGTAGGACGTCTAGCAACATCCCTGGCCTCTACCTACTAGATGACAGTAGTAGTTCCCCTTTGTAGTTATGACAACCTAAAATATATCCATGCGTTCCAAGTGTCCTCTGGGGGCCAAATTAACCCTGGTTGGGAACCACTTGTGTAACTTGCTTCAGAAAGAGACCCCAGGAGAATGTAAGCTCCATGAGAGCAGAAACTCTGTGTGGGTTATTCTTCACTGTATTATGCACATAGCAGGTGTTAAATTTGTTGTTGTTGTTGTTGATTGAATGAAGGACACAATTGGCGCTAAAGAGAAAGCCTTGGATGTATAATATTCAAACAGCAATCTGCCACTCCCTAGCTATGCCATTTATCTAAATCACTTTATCTCTTACAGGCATGATATGTATTGCAGGAAATGCCTGCAATTTTGCCTTAACTCCACAATCTTGTGAATCTCAAATATAGTCATTTGTGCAAACATGTTTGTAAGCTCTGAAATGACCCCCAGATCTGAAAGATAATGAAGGAAACATATCTTGAAGTAGATGCTGGATTAACTCTGGATTAACTCCAGAGTAAATCCCAGGTCACCCTGAAATAATGGCTCCTGCTTCTCCTATCCCCAAAAGCTCTAAACCAGGCTCTGTTTGGCCTTGAAGTGAGGCAAGGACACAGGAAGAAGACAAATCCGGATTAAACCACTCCAGAAAAACAGAGGGATGTGTCAGGCTGGGGAACAGGACAGTGCCTACTTGTGGTTTCTTCGCAAAACATGCGTTGTTCTACACCAGCCCCAAGTGATAAAGGAAAACGATGTGTTCCTCAGATAGAAGGTTCAGTAGCAGTTAGGAATGAAGACTGTTAGGAGCCTTTACCCTGAAATGCTCTGATTTCCCCGTTCTCCCAATTCCATGAGCAAATCAACTGGAAAATGATATGTGTGTGTGTGTGTGTGTGTACACATGTATACAACACAAAATTTGTCTGTATCTCCCTTAAGCTGCCAGCTTTGCTAAAAGCCTAAGGGCATGACCCATCAGCATGTTGGAGAGTCCAGTATAACTTGGTGGAAATTGCACGAAGAACCACCAGGGGTCAGATTCTGTGCAGAAGGAGAAGAGATGCTGGGGTTGGGGGTGGGGGTGGGGGTGGGGGGGCGTGGGGGGGGCGTGGGGGAAGGGCAAGGTCACACCTATATATCAGGGGTCAGAAGATCTCAGTAGTATGTCCAGGACCCTTGTGTGTCAGATCCATTTCAAAATACATCCAGAGAGTCCAGGGCTATGTGCAATTAGATACTCATGAGCAACAGGTTGAGGTGTCTGTGGCACCATGTTACAAGTTCTGCCGGAAGGAGAAATGTTAGCAGGAAGATACTTGCCCCGCCGTGTTATGAATCATCTCTTGGGCGGAGGTGGAGACACTTGGCTTCTGTACGTGTCAGTTTCCTCACTCGGGGAAGGGAATAATGTTGCAGATCCCGCATAACTAGAAGTGCTGTTGTGGGGCCCAAATGCAGTAAGGGACTTCGCATTTAAGTTTGTGTTACATACGTCAATGGGTTGTTGTATTAGGAATCTACAGAGAAATGGAAACAACATTTTTTATACACAGTATTTATACACAGACACACATACTCTCATTTTTCTTTATTCAACTTTCTAAGGTTTTTCTGTGTAGACATATAATACATGGCATTGTGAAAACTCAAACATTAAGATTTGAACGTCTCACTAATTCCTTACCCATAAGAGTAAGTGGTCTTAAAGGTTCGATGCCTATATGTGCGGGTTTATTCCTATGCTTATATTACTATAAATGCAAAAAGCATGAATCACCACCCAATTGCAGGTTAGTAGTTGTAGTATCCAGGATAGGATTGCGCAACGGGGGTGGCAAAGGCAGGGTTTCACAGTGATGTCTCCAAACCAGCCCTCGTCAGCATCTCGGGCCATACCCACATGTCTTGAGCCTGCCAGTTGACTTCTGGCTCCTTGCTTTTCCATGTCTTCCCCTACCCTTGCAGCCCAAATCCGTCATGCTAATTATTATCCAGGCTTTCCAAATGAAACCTAACACTCCTGTCTAAATCTATTGCTTTCCAGCTTCAGCTATTCCAGTCTCTCCCTCCCTCCCTCCCCCTCTCCCTCCCCGCCCCCCACACTTTTATCCTTGTGTATTTCTTCTTCCTCTGGAATCTGTCTTGCAGTGCCAGGGTTACTGACCTAGGGAGTAACGATTTGTATACCGAGAGTGGTCCCCTGGTGTCATCAGCCAAAACAGCCAGCCCCAGGTGTGAATAATCAGGTCAAAAACGAAGACACAGAAAGATGCCTGTTACCGTGGCCTTTTTCTTTCTCGGTGTCGTCGGGTGTTTCCCACGCCGGAATCATGTGTCTGCCACCTTCACTAGTTTAGCCTTGTTTTCATGCCAATGGTACTGTTGTTTACCTGGTGGTTTTTCTAATCAATTCACTTTTTTAACTGACAGTTGTCTTAAAATTTCTGTCATTGACACAAATGCGAGGCAGTGTCACTTGCTATAAGTGGAAGGTAACCATAAAAGAAATACATAACTCTTAGTTGCTTCAGTGTATTCATAAAACAGGGGCGCCTGGGGGGCTCAGTCGGTCAAGTGTCGGACTCTTGATTTCTGCTCAGGTCATGATCTCACAGTTGTGAGTTTGGGCCCCACATCAGGCTCTGCCCTGATTATCTCGGAGCCCGCTTGGGATTCTCTCTCTCCCCCCCTCCAGCCCTCCCCCGCTTGTGCTGCCTCTCTCTCTCTGAAAATATATAAACTTTTTAAAAACATTTAATTTTTTATGTTATTTCATTTTCGAGAGAGAGAGAGACAGAGACAGAGTGCAGGCAGAGGAGGGGCAGAGAGAGAGGGAGACACAAAATCCAAAGCAGGCTCCAGGCTCTGAGCTGTCAGCCCAGAGCCCGACGCGGGGCTCACCCTCACGAACCATGACTGAGCTACTTAGGTGCCCTGAACTTTAAAAAAAATTAAATAAATAAATAATATGATGTCTTCATAAAACATATTTTCCCCAGTTTGGGAAATATTACTTTACTTATCTAGCTAGAGATTCCATAGTGTTAGGTTATTAGTGGAAGCTACAGATTCTGGAGAGATCCATAAGAAAAAGATGCTTCAAAGAAAACTTTCGGGGCACCTGGGTGGCTCAGTCGGTGAAGCGTCCACCTCCGGCTCAGGTCATGATCTCATGGTTCGTGGGTTTGAGCCCCACATGGGGCTCTGTGCTGACAGCTTAGAGCCTGAAGCCTGCTTCAGATTCCGTGCCTCCCTCTTTCTCTGTCCCACCTCAACTTGTACTCTGTCTCTCTCTCTCTCTCAAAAATAAGTAAACATTAAAGAAGTTTTAAAGAAAACTGTCAAGGGGCGCCTGGGTGGCTTCAGCTCAGGTCATGACAGTTTGTGAGTTCGGGCCCCGCATCAGGCTCTGTGCCGACAGCTCGGAACCTGGAGCCTGCTTCGGATTCTGTGTCTCCCTCTCTCTCTGCTCCTCCCCTGCTCACGGTCTGTCTCTGCCTCTCTCAAAAATAAATAGAAACATTTTTTAAAAATTAAAAAAAAAAAAAAAAGAAAACTGTCAAAAGTACAGGCTTTGCAAGGCTCCTTGAACATTTGGCATCAGAGCCTTAGAACTGGGGGCAGAATTTAATCCAGCCTCAGCCACAGAGCCTGAACACCCACTGTTCCCCTCCTAGGTGGTGGCGGTAAAACAAAGGTCTCCTGACCTCTACCCCCAGTCTTCCTATGAACGACCTGGTGTTGGAGATCAGCCAACCTAGTGTTTTGCTTATCCAGAACTTAGTGGCTTAAAACAGCAACCAATTTATATCCTCTCAGTGTTGTGGGTGAGGAATGTGGGCAGGGCTTGGCAGCATGAAAACGTTGCTCCGCATGGTGTCAGCTGAGGTCATTCATTCCGCTAGAAACCGGGTCAGGCCAGAAGGTCCAAGAAGGCTTCATTCATGTTTCTGGCACCTTCTGCTTCTCCTCATCGCCTCTCTTTCCACGTTAGCTTGGGCTTCCTCACAATATGGAAGCCTTAGGATAATCAAACTTCTTACATGGCATCTTGCTGCATGAAGTGTAAGGGAATAGTCCAAGATGAGCAAAAGAGGAGACCATAGATCTCTTAAGAACTGCCTTATTCTTGTTGATCAGAACGGGTCACAGAGCCAGCCAAGGTTCAAGGTCAGGGGAAATCAACCAAAGTGCATTGGCAAAGAATCTGCAGCTTTCTCGAATCCATCACACTTGGGTTCAAACCCTCGGAGGGCCGCCTGCTGGCTCTTTTGCCTTAAATTGTTTAACGTCGATTCCCTCATTAGGAGTAACATACATAATAATATTTACCCTTAAGTTTTCTATGACGATTCAAGAAAATAAGCGTATGTAACGATTCGCACAATGCTGGAAAGATAGTTAAGTGTTCCACAAATTTTAGTTTTTTCCTTTCCTGTCAACCAGAGGCTGATTTCCTCCATTGTGAGGATGTTCAGGAAACTCACTGTTGAAAACCATGATCCTGGGATGGGATATTGAAGCACAATAGAAACACCATCTCCCAAAAAGTTAAGCAGAAGGAAAATGTCCTCAGATATCAGGCTTCCAGGCATCCCAGACTAAACCTGTGTCCAAGCCAAAACAGAGGCTATGGATTGAAAGGTTTATCTACAAGAGCTGACCTTTAAACATTGCAAAGGCCTATGTATGAAAACAGAACCATGGAGCCAGGCCTGTAGCTGTTTTGAGTCTGATCTCCACGTGATAATTTCACTGATTGCTATGTTTTTCTCCAGTTCTTAAATCTGCTTTATGTCTTAAACAGAAGGAATACCGAAGATACCTCCTCTGCTCGCATTCAAATCCCAATGCTTTTATTAAGCTGGGCTGTTTATTAATAAAGTACTGGAAATTTCTGCTTGATAAAGAAATGCATGTTGTATGTAGACTAGGACATTAGTTCTCACCTGGGATGATTTTGCCCCGTTCATACAGGGGACAGGTAGACATGTCTGGAGACAAGATTGGTGGTCACGGCTGGGGAGAGGGAGTCGTATTATTGATATCTAGAGGGGAGAGGCCAGGGACACTGCTAAACCTCCCACAGTGCGTATAACAGCCCCCACAACAGAGAATTTAATGGCCCGAAATGTCAGTAATGCTGAGATTGAAAAACCTTGACCTAGGACATCGCTGCAATGCAACTTGCTCTGGGAACTGGTATGAAATTTACATGGAAATAGGCTAACCTGGAGTCCCTTCTAGCTATTTAGTGCCTGAAGGACCAAATGAACTGTATTACCCTGCCAATTAGGTAGCATCCACGGTGGGACTCAGAAGCAGGTGGCAGGGGGAGCCTCCCCCTAAGCAAATATTCCCAAAGTGCTGCCTTTTCAGGAGTTTTCGGATGGTTTGGAAGCTCACGATGAAAAGAAGTAGGAGGGAACAGTATAAAAAAAAAAAAATCCAGGGGCACCTGAGTGGCTCAGTCGGTTGAGCATCCAATTTTGGCTCAGGCCATGCACGATCTCTTGATTGGTGAGTTCGAGCCCCACATCGGGCTCTCTGCTGTCAACATAGAACCCGGGCTTCGGATCCTCTGTCCCCCCCCCCTTTCTCTCCCTCCCACACGTATGCAAGCGCCTGCTCTCATTCTCAGAAATAAACACTTGAAAATAAATAAACATTAAAAAAATCCAGACAACAAATTGAGAAGATGGCAAAGGGTGGCATCCTTCTTAGTGCTCCCAACCCAGCCCCAATCCAATTCCAGGTGTGACACCACCCCTGTCCCCGATCCGGAAACTTGAGTGTGCTTTTATTGGTACCCAAGAAAAGTACCAGTATCTAAGCTCCCCCTTCATCTCTACGCCCTCCAGCACCTGCGAGAGCCTGGCAGGTATTTGGATTTCCATCCAAACACACAAGTGGACAGGGTCACAGGAAACATGTCACAGGTCACAGGAAACAAGCAATGCAATTTTTCAAGCTGTCCAAAGCCAAGGCATGGAATTAAGGTTTGAAATTTGGAAAAAGACCAGTACGTTTTGAAAAATAGCGTCAAGTTAAAATCTGGGCAAAAAACAAAACACCTTTCTAAAATGTAAGTAGTACTGATACACGAAACAACACGGATGAATTTCACAGAAATCGCAGCGTGTGAGAGAAGCCAGACACATAGGGAAACCTCCCAAGTGGTGCTGTTTGTGAAGCAGGGTTCCTCAGTCTTGGCATTAGTGACTCAGTTAGTGACATTTGCGGGCTTTGTTATACGGGGCTGTGCTGTGTATTGCAAGGTATTTAGCAGTGTCTAATTTTGTGTCTCACTTTGTTAAAAATTTATCAAGCCCAACACTTCTGTTTTGTGCATTTCTGCCTGTATACACTCTGCTTGGAAGAATGTGAACGAGGCTCTAAGAAGAGAGAAGCAAATCTTCAACAGCTGATAGGGCAAAGGGTTCGGGCTGGTGGAAGAAATCTGTACGGATTTCAACATTTTCCAACAATACAGGTTTATTTCTCAGCGTTTGTTACGATTGCCAAAGTTTAAGGTTCTCAAAATGTCACTTGGAAGGAAAGAAATTTCCCAGCTCATCTTGAGAGGCGGAAAGCTGGTGGAAAAACAAAAAAGTGTATGACCTACAGATATTCCAAGGCCAGCTCGTACTCTGGGCAGCCCCTGCACTTGGCTCCCAGCCTCTGAGGTGGAGTTGCACACACATTTATAGATTACATTGTTGAGATTATCATGAAAGGGTTCCGTTTGTCAAATGTCCCTTCCTCGCTACGATAACTGTCAGGTTCTTGGGCTGGTATTGTCCTTCTCGTTCTCACAGTTGAGTCATTGCCGTAACTAAAATAAAATCCTTCTTTGAAATGTCTCTCTTGATACCCTCGGACCCTTTAGACTTGTCGGGGCCCAGAAATCCTATTGAAATGACCTCTGAGGGCCTTGTCAGATCCTTTTCTTGTGTAGGAATTTTGCTTTATCTATCATTGTTTTAAATAAATAGACCAATGGCTAGGTCTTGGAAACATTTTTACTCTTTAGGGATTATCTTTGCAATGTAGTGATTTTAATGTAACCTATCTGACATTGAAGTCTTTCTATTTTAACAACTGAGCTAAGGGAAAAGTAAAGAGTCGGTACTTGAATGGTTTGGAACATACTCAGGACAATATTGTTCTGGAATTCCCTAAGGGGAAACCCCCTCCACTTTCCCACTCTTTATTTTCTCCACTGGAAAACTAGGTTTTGTGACTCAGTGCCTGACCCACAATGTCACTGAGCTTAGCTCAAGGACAGACAGGCACAGAAGTACAATACAAGTGTTTTTTGAAGGTTAAGATTTCTAGTGAGATCATGAAAAACCACGTATGAGCTGTTCTTTCAGAGACAGAAACTGGATCGTGCATCCCCTGGGCAAATCATATCTAATTTCCCTCAAGTTCTTAGCTGTGTTTCTGGAAAAGGACCATACAGTGTGGTTACAGTATCCTTGCTCTGAGCCTTCCAGAAGATGGCCTGATATCTATCGATCTCTTGTTCTCTTATGGTACAAAGGTACCTCCCTTCTTTAAAAACATATAAGATCCGAATAGAATAAGTGAGAAGTTGGGGGAAAGAATCATGCCCACAGATTGCCATCTCAGAGACATAACACGAAGTTTCCTGACTTAATGCAAAACGGTGGCCTATCAACATTGGGAAAGTGGTGGGACTGTGTCCCCAGACACTTTTCTTCTTCTGAAGGTGTATTGAAAGCTGTTGTCATTATTCTACCAGCTAACATGGGTTTACAAATTACTACCAGAGTGCCTAATCCAGCCATACCCATTCATTTATGTATTGTCTGTGGCTGCTTTTGAGATATGACATCACAGTTGAGTAGTTGTGACAGACAGCACAGGGCCACAAAGCCACAAATCTTTACTCCCTCCCCTCTATAGAAAAAAAAAAAAAAAGCCATTCTGCTCTGATGGGAAAGTTTCATTTTATCTATGAATCATACTAATTTTTAATTCTCAAAATAATATAATTACTCTCTTCATATTTAGTTTTATTCTTAAAGAGTAACCCCCTCCCCCTGAGACATATCTACCCATAAGTTTCCCCCGAAATACATTTTGTAGCAGGTTGGAATTTTTGTCCCCTCTTACGACTTCCATTCTCACTCTCTCTCTCCCTCACTCACTCTTGCTTCCTCTGCCTCCCTCCCTTGTCTTGCCTCTCTTTCTCTTTCTAGCTGCCTCCCCCCTTCCTACCCACCTCTCTATAGCCCTGGGAAAGGGAAAGGATTTTTGGTAAGACAGAGAAACAAAATGAAGACAAAACGTCATCATACATCAATATGTTTCTGCAAAAGATGATCCTTATTGCTCATGGGCACATTTATTCTGAAAGATGCTTCAATGTAAAGCTTCTGAAGGACACAAATCAGAACCTCTTGGGGAGACAAGAAAATGTGACTTGAGAACCTGTAAGTTTGAGACACCCCCCCCCCCGCCCCGAGGCTACACAAAAGCCCCAAACTCTTCTGCCTTGGATCATTTTCTCTGTTCCTCTCTCCTCCTGCGGTGCTAACAGAGTTTGTGTTTGGAGGTTAGGACAATACATGCTTCCTATCAACTGTCTTGAGTTTCCTCTGCCCCGGCTACCAGCTTCTTAATGAATATAGAGCTTTTACAGAGTGTAGAGCACCTTCGGTGGGTTAGAACAAATAGTTGGCTGTCCAGAATTTGGGGAAATGGAGTATCTGGCTTAGATGTGCTTTCTGCCAAACTACAAAAAGAATAGGAAGTTCAGGCCATGGTTATCATGCAGAAAGAAATTTCTAGATTGGAACCATGTGTGCAAAGACCTCATACCTGGAGTAAATTAAGGCTATGGTGGTGCTAGACAAATACCATTAAGATCTTGCAAACCACCCACCCAGTTTCAAGAGGAAGAGCTGAATGCAAACAAGCTATTTCTCTCCTACCTGTCGTGTAATTGATGGCTGTTTGAACCGTTTATGACGAAACGGCCTCTACTCTGACCTATGATTCCTCCTCTGGAACCCGTACTTGGCATGAATCTCCTCCAGTGTCCCCCAGTGAACCAACCAAAGACCCCCCATCTTACCCATTCACCAGGGAAGTTAATCCGAATTACTCGTCTTGTGTCACCGTTGATAATCATTTGAACGTATTTTTCTGTGGGGACTTAATAAAACTGTTCTGACCACATGTTTACAATCCCTGTCGCCAAGAAGGTCCTTCAAGGCGACCACCGCTTCCAACTGGTGCATCACCTCACCTCTCACCATGCCTGGTTCGCACCCCAGTTGATGTTGGTTGAATGGATGCAACAATTAGTTCATTAATCAGAGAAGAAAAGCCATCCTTTGTTTTGCGGTCTGGGGATGGGGCTCACGATGATGTGGGGTAACAATAGCCGGCTCACTTGGAGAATTTTCTGGCAGGCAGGCAGTAGAGATGAAGGCCAATCTCTCAGCCTGGGGCGAGGGGGTAATGGGGGGGGGCACCGCACAGAGCTGCTCAGAATTTTGCTCGTGTGGCATTGGTTTAGGGCCAACCTATAGGACATTTTTTTTGCAGACTGGGCCCCATAAATTGACATTTTCTTTTCAGACTTTGGCTTTCTGGGCCAAAGCTCTCTGCTCAGATCCTTCCCGCCACTCTGACTACATTTGTCCTGTGATCACGTCACTCTGTGGGTTGAAGAAACGCAAGCCCTAGGGGAAGATGAAAGGACATCTTTAGGCAAGATGGCTCACACGTCAGCCTCCCCACTGCCATGAGGGGCACGTGAAGATGATTTTCGGTGCCTCTTAGACTCTTCCTTTCCTGCTGGGAGTACCAAAACTCACATCAAGTTATGTTGGTGTGGTGGCGGTGATCTTGAAAGACAATTTTATTTTCAAACGAACACGTGGGAGAGAACATTCTCTTCCTTTTGAGCCCCTTTCCCCAATGCAGTGGCAGCGTGACGGAGCCACACTCATTGCCATCTGTTTTGCAGCTGCTCAGAGATGAAGCCCGGGATGGTTGTTAGCACTGGGGCTGCCCCAGGCCGGAGTTGCTTGTGCGTTGCTTTCGGCACTCATTTCTGTAAGCCTCGGACTGTTTTCAAGTAAGCCCCTGAGATTCTTTTTTTTGCCCCCAAAGAAAAACATTCCCCACATTCCCAACTTCGTTTGTGCACAAGGATGGGAGTGTCCCCTTTGTCTGTAGCCCGGTGTTTTCGTTCCCTTTAACAGAAGTCTCTGGAGCACCTACTGCATGGCCAGACTCTGCCCTCTGTGTTACAGGAAGTCTGAGGCTGAAAACAGCATGAGGTCCTGGCCTTCCAGGACCTCGTGACCTATCATAGTGGATACCAGCGCACAATTTGTTATATGTATAATCCCATATAATAAGTACCTATAACATACAAGTACCCAAGTGCTGTAGAAGATAGGATTAGTTCTATTTGGGGGGCAGAGATGACTGAACCCAAGTTGGGGTTTTAGGGGGTAAATAGAAGTTTGCCAAAGACAATAATCATATAATGATAATAAATATTTATATCTTTTATTATGTGATTTACAATAATGTCTGTCTCTAATACCATTTGTTGAGCACATATTACGTGGCAGGCATTCTGCCGAAGGATTTATATACCTTATCTCATTTATTTCTCACAGTAATCCTTATAATAATAGCAAACGTGTTTCTAATACTTGTTATGTGGCAGGTACTTAATATATAAGCGTAAAAGAAATGCAGTGGAATCTTTGGACTTTTTTTCACAGCTCTGTGAATTGCTGCTCTGAGAATCATCAAGAGGAAAATACTAAACACTTTTTCAGTGCTTCTAAATTTTTACTATATCAAAACCATGCTGAATCTGTACAAGAGGAAAAAGAAAGGAAGGATGGGAGGGAGGAAGAAAAAGCTTTTAAAGAAAAGAACAGGATGTCCTCCTCCCTGTCATTGGTACAGGTCTATAACGGACCTTCTCATGATCTGTGTCCAGCCTACTTAGAATCCTGCTGGCAAGCAAGGCGTATCAGTGTTGGGCTAAAACCAACCCTCTTTGGTTCCCTTCTGGAATGGAGCTTTGGAGCCAGCATTGTTCCACAGCTGACCTCCAAGATAGTCTGTAACTTGGCTTTGGACTTTGTTGCCCTTGGTGTATTGGTAACTTTCACCATTAAGTCTAAAAGTCTGTGTTTGTGTTTGTATTGACACACATTGGGACAATTAGGAACATGTTTCACATGGTGGCTGTTACTTATTTTTCATACAAAAACTATTCTTTCTAGTTTTCTCTCTTCTTCACCCAACTCTAGAGTATAAAATGAAGTGTAGCAAGATTGCCTTCATGCTACAAAAACAGGACAGTTTCATGGGAAACAGTAATAATTCCACTGAGTTTGATGACATGTGTCTGTTACTTGATTTGTCTCCGTTTGGGAACCACCAAATTAAAATATCCCAATGTCCAGTGACCAACCCAAGACCAAATCTTGCCAACAGGACACCCTTCAGAGGAACCCTTCATGGCACCTTCAGAAAAGACTTTCAGAATTCAGTAAACTCCTCTGACCACATGTGGCCCACTGGACAAACTCTTCTTCCAATCAAGGAACGATGCCTTTGGTTCTAGAGCTCGCCAACCGGTCTGTTTGGAGAAAGCACAAACTATGGAATGAAAACCTCCTGACTCATTTTCAAAAGCCTCTGCAATGAAGCAATAGCTGTTAAAAAAAAAAAAAAAAAAAAAAAAAAAGGCTTTGCACAGAGGCACCTGGGTGGCTCAGTCAGTTAACGCCCGAGTGCCCGATTCTTGATTTTGGCTCAGGTCATGATCTCATGGTTTATGAGACTGATCCCCACATTGAGCTCTGTGCTAACAATGTGAAGCCTGCTTGGGATTCTCTGTCTCCCTCTCTTCCCCTCAGTCTCTCAAAATAAATAAATAAAATTTTTAAAAATTGTAAAAAAATAGAAATTAAAAAAAAAAAAAAGGCTTTGCACAGACAGTCCTGGGCCCACAAAACCTAAATAGAGACCAACTCAATCTCCGAAGTAAATCCAAATATTTTGCTGCATTGGTTGAGTAAGAAATATCAACACACAGACATGCCCCTCTTCCCTTTTCGTGAAAGAATCTTCCCATGTCTCTACACAAGGAGGAGACAGGGAGGATAGATTTTTCAAAAGGCAAAGCCAACGTTATTTTTAAAACTCATTTTATTTGCTTATGGTCATTCTCTATGCAATAACACTGTTTCTTGGCTTTGGTTTCTCTCTCCATTTTGGTTTACAATATTGCACTTTATTTGCTACCATTCCCTCTCTGTTTTATGGGATTAACGTGTGCATCATTTGAAATCTCAGATTAATTTAGCAACGTCAAGAATTTTGGGGATGCTTGGGTGCCCACACAGCCCAGCTTTGGTGAATCTGTGGCCTCACCGTGACACAAAGAGTCCTGTGATTCCCTGGGAACTGAAGGCCATCGTTGAGAGAGAAGGGAGGTGGCTTTCGGAGCTCATCTAAGTATTAATTGAGGTTCTTAAATGTGAGCTCTCATTGCAGGCTCCAGACTCGCCCCAGAATGAAATTACATTGAACATTAAACATTTTTCAGAGTTCACCTTCCACTTTAAAGAAGAGGAAGAAAATTGTTTTGGCAATGCAGATGCCTGTTAGTATACACATCATGACTGATAGAAGCACATCTTTAAAAAAAAGAAAGAACTTAGAGAGAGAGAGAGAGAGAGAGAGAGAAAGTAGAAAACAGCTCCCAGAGAAGTAATTTTTCAATTTCCTTGATTTGTTTAGTGGGAAATTGGTCTCCAATTTATTATAATTTGAAAAGACAATGAATTCTTCATTTGGAATTAATATAACAATGACTGAAAGGCATCTTGCTTGTCTCACAGCTTACAACCTGTTTGGATAAAGCATTTTGAGTCATGGATCACTGTTAAACCCCAAGACTCAGGGAAGGCGGGTAATGCTTTCCATATGGTTTTCCCTAAATGATAATTATAGCTCATTCCAAACTACAAATTATATGCACTAAAAATGTTAATTTAATTTGGGGTTACTGACTAGATTTTTTTTTTCTAAAAGCAGGTGTAATAGTAATTACATTGTCTGAATATTGTCAACAGTGTTAGACATGATGAATTGGTATAACCAGATTATTCCTGAATTTGACTTGATTTTGCGGAATCTGCTCACAAATGTCCAGCCTGGTGTGCATGCTCTGTGATTTATCCTGGAGGGGTAAAACATTAATGAGGAAAATCAAAATAAATGCTTCTCCTGGTCTCTCCAGTAAGGCTGTTTGAAACAGTGTATCTAAGAAAGAAGATGAGAGGCTGGAACTCAAAAGCTGTCTCCATGTGACTTCTTGGAATTTCATCGTCAATCAGCATGAAATCAGAAACATCACTAAGGATTGAGGTTGAAATTAACTGCAACCTCTGATGGAAAAGTACTTCCTTGAGAACCTTTAAGTTAGTTTCTATAATGAAATATGGCAATGAATTAGCCCTGATGGTCTGGAGAAAGGTGCTTAATATGAAAAATGGCTGCTGCTTAGAAGCCAAGTTCTTCTCGTGTTTATTTTAGTGACTCCTCCTCTTCCTTCCCCCTGTCCCCACTAAAGCTGTCTTTTCAGGAAGCCATCACTGCTGACAACAGAGGCATATAGTTTGGAAGAACTTTAATTAGACTTAAAATTTGCAAGGTGACCGGAGCCTTTGAAGTCGTCATAGTCCAGAGGCTCTCAAAAATCAGTATTCAGAAGAGAGGCAGAGTATACAAGGGTTAGGGGTTCTGCAGTCACGTGCCTTGAGTTGGAGCCTGGTTCCCCACACTTACTACTCCTGAGACATAGGGGAAGTCAATGTGAGCCTAAGTTTCTTCATCTGTCTAATGGGTATAATAATAATAAAACTCAGGTCCTAGGTAGGTCTTATGACATCAAAAAAAAAAAAAAAAAAAAAAAAAGAATAGAATCTGATACCTAGAAATCATCTCTAAATAGCTGCCTTTGTGTAGGAAAACATTTAGGGTCCATTTTTAAAATGTAGAACTCTGGGTTCCCACCTTGAGAGATTCCAATCCATTAATCTGCATTTTGACGAACATCCCACGTGGTCCTGAGCCACACTTCAAGAGGCACTGATTAACCCCAACTCCTTCGTTTGGAAGACAAGAAAAATGAGTTTGGATGGTGAAACGCTGGTGTCAGGGTCACATGGGTAGACAGTGATCCACCTGATAGAGATCTCAAGCCTCTCACTTATCATTCTAACATACTCTCCATCATAGGTCCCTCCATTTGTTGAACCTTTAGTATGAGTTTTTTAACCAGAAGGACACATCAGAAACACCTAAAGAGCCTTTCCAGGAGCACCTACGTGGCTCAGCTCGTTAAGCATCAGACTCCTGATTTCGGCTCAGGTCATGATCTCATAGTTCGTGGGATCAAGCCCCACATCAGCGCTGTGCTGACAGCGTGGAGCCTGCTTGAGGTTTCTCTCTCTCTCTCTCTCTCTCTCTCTCTCTCTCCCTCTCCATGTGCCCCTCCCCCGAGCACTGTCGCTCTCTCGCTCTCTTGCTCTCTGTCTAAAAATAAATAAATAAACATTTAAAAAAGAGCCTGTCCAAATGCTCAAGCCCAAGGCCCAGCCTAGACCTGCTGAATTTGATGACCAGTGGCAGATCTCAAACCTAAATGCAATGATCCCCGATTGTTTCCTGATGGCAGGGGGTAACCTTGTGTTAGATTCTCATACTCATCTTGGGCTAGAGCCCAGGGCACACAATTTAAGTCATAGTTGAGTCATTTTTCTTTCCTAACCACACTGCTGTATCGTGGAACTGTAATAGGCACAAATTATTAACTGCAAATATATTTTCAGTTTATTTCTCTTCCCTTCACACTATGGAAAACTAGCATTGGCCACTGCCCAGGCAAAGCATTCTGCCTCTCCCCTTCAATCTCCTAGGGCCTTTAATAGATTAGAATCATCCAGTGGTTCTCCCCTGGGGTTATTTTGCCACCCAGGGGGCATTTGGCAATGTGTGAAGACTTGTTTGGCCCTCACACACTATTTAGTAGGTGGAAGCCTACTAAATATTCTGTAATACACAGGACAACCCTACAACAAAAAATGTGTGGACCCAAATGTCATTGGTAACATAAGCTTGTCAGAGGGTGGAGGGATTCAGAGAAGAGATTTGTTGCTGGAAAGCCTTAAGAGGTGCTTCTAGAGGGGAAAAATTCACGTGGAACAGGAGAGAGTGCATGAGAGAAGAGTGGGTTCTACCATTTAGTAATAGCAAAGAGTGTCTGAAGAGAAAATGGAGCGAGAGAGAAAGAGACTGTGGGTGTGAGACAGCAGCTGAGAGGAAACGGTGCTTTGGATTAGGAACCAAATCTTTTCTAATGTTCCTCAGGAGACGCAAGTTTAGAATGCCTTACATGTTTGGTATCTTTATATTTGATGCTTCTCCCAGACTGTGCCCATGGGTTCCTGCCTTACAGTGTGATTACCGAACAGCCCTTAGAATGAGAACCCTTCTTAGGAGCACCTGGCTGGCTCAAATGGTTAAACGTCCGACTTTGGCTCAGGTCATGATCTCACAGTTTGTGGGTTTGAGCCCCGTGTCGGGCTCGGTGCTGACAGCTCGGAGCCTGGAGCCTGCTTCAGATTTGGTGTCTCTCTCTCTCTCTCTCTCTCTCTCTCACTCTCTCTCTCTCTCTCTCCCTCCCCTTCCCTTGCTTGTGCTCTGTCTCTCTCTCCTAAAAACAAATTAACATTAAAAGATTTTTTAGAATTAGAACCCCTTCATCAAGGTGGTAAAAACCATTTTCAGGTGTCAAAATAATATTGCTTTGTCCTTATTGCAGCCTTAGGTCAATATCCAATACATATACCATCTACAGCCCACATGCTTTTCAGGAGGAAGAAGAGCAGGAAGGTGACAGAAGTCAACCCAAAGACCCAGAAAACTCTAGTAGAAAGTTTATGCTTTGGCTTTGTCCCTTGTATGGTCAGTAACCAGTCACACTGACTAAAGACCATTAAGTATCTTGGTGACTCCAGAAAACCAAATAACCATATAATTTATAGGTAAAAACCATAGGCTCATAGGAAGAGAACTTTCTGGAAATAGTGACTGTGGGAGAGAATATCCCCTGTCCTAGACTGTTACAATACTGGACCCAGGTGAATCATGCCTCCCTGTCCCTGCATCTCTGCAATAGGATATCTCCATTCCTCTCCCTACCCTCTATGATCTGTGCTAGTCTAGTGACTTCTTTTGACCAATCACATGTGGCAGAAGTGATGTACAAGCTCTGAGCCTGGGCCATAAGAGACGTCGTAGCTTCAGTTCCCTCCATCTTAGAACCCCGAGACCTCCACGGTGTGGAGAAGCCCCATCTAGCCGGTTGGAGCTTGGGAGGGCACGTAGTGGAGAGATGAGGCACCTTGCACATCAACAGCTGCCACCAGCCACCCACCATGGAAATGAATTCTCTGGACCTTTCAGCCCCAGTAAATCTGTCACATAACTACATGAGCAAACCCAGGCAAAGCCAGCCAAAGAACCACCTAGGTTGCCAACCCACCAAATTGGGACAAATAAATCATTGCTGTTTAGGGATTTGCTTCTCGGAAATAAGAACTTGAAAATTCGCCCTGAGTCCCCAGGATTGAATTGCTTTAGCCAAAGGTGGCTTGCAACAGAGGCCAAGGTAGTTGTATCCCCACCCCCCACCCCAGTTGTGTTTCTGCTTCTCCTGGGCCCGCAACAGCTCAGTGTGGATCCCAGGCTCACTCTGAGCAAAATGTTATGTCAGTAAAGCATGTCTGTGGCCCTTTCTACCTTCTTGTTATGTATTCTTCTCTCCTCTTGCAGGAGATTCTGTCCTCCCACAGACTCCTCCAAGATGCCAGGGCCCCCACAGGGGCAGCTTGTCACCAGGTGGGGCTCCGGATTCCAGAAGCGCCTCCTCCTTTGTCCTGCCCACAAAAACTTTTCTTCCCTAAGTACCCTGCTCCTGCCTCACTGTCACTGGGAAAAACATCCAGATCTATCAAGTTACTAAGGTGTAAATGGCTGATGGAATGTTCTCACCGTGTTTATCAATACGGGCATGCTATACGCCTCAGGCATACATCACCTCTAGCTTCACACTGACCAGATAAGGGGGACACATGAGGAAAAAGAATGACTTTCCCAAGGAAAAAAAATGACTTTCCCAAGGTCATGGAGCTAATAAAGACAGAGCTTAAACCTTTCAGCCTCTAAGGATGGAATTTTTCTAGGATTTAACATTGCTGGATCGATACCTGTGGCCTTGGATACTTAATTTGAGAAACTGTGTCAGGAAAAGGAAGCGGATAGTCTGAGAGATGTTTTGCCATTCACCTTGTGTCCGGTGGGTGCTCATTGTCCGTAAGGCACTTTCCACACCATGGTAGGAGCGGCAAAAAAGAACCCCTGAAGATTTGCGAACAAGCGATACACGATACTTGTTTCCTCCTGAAAGGTGGCCGCTCTCCCGGTAGCCTTGGAGAATCAATTAGTATATAGAGCGAGCGGCTAGGAGGCAATTTCATTGTACCCGGTAAGAATAGGAAGACCTGAACTAAGGCAGGTTAGGAAGTTTAGAAGTTATGTAGAGGTGAAAATTTATGAGAGTTGTAGCTGCATTTTGAGGCCTGGGATTTACAGCCACCTGTCTCTGGTGATATATAATAACAGGCCTTTTTATGTATTAGCCAGGTGGGGCCAGGTTTCGAACCAGACAGAAGTGTATTTGGACCTTAGTTCTATCCTGTAATAGGAACATTTGGGCAAAGTACATTACCTTCTACATCTCAATTTCCTTATATGTAAAATGGAGACATAATAACATTACCAGCTTCAGGGGCTATTGCGAGTATTGAATACGAATGGGAGTATCAAGAATGCTAAGCTGAGTGGCAGTTATTTCGTGACTATTATTACTGGTCTGCTTGTATGTGAATGTTTTCCCCGCTTGCAAATTTTTTATTTCTTAAGTAAACTCTACGCCCTGAACATGGGGCTTGAACTCATGACCCCGAGAACAAGAGTCATATGCTTTACCTCCTGAGCCAGCCAGACACCCTCTACTTGCAAGCTTTTGCTATACGTCTACGGTCCTCTTTGCTTTGCCTCCAATTGTGTGGTGACATTGAGGTGGGTTTAAATGATTGGTCAAGCATTGTAGGGTCTTTGGGAAAACTGTATACATTTCATCGTAGATATCCCCACCTTGTACCCATTTTGTAGAGTAGTCTGACTGTTTTGAGGTGTCTCCTTGAGCACCCAGTACTACCCTCGGGTCTGTACCACGCAGACTGGGATTTAAGGAACTCAATTATCTGAGAAACTTGGAACACCTCAGCTCCGGATTTTATTCTGGAAATTTGCCTCAGGGAATTAGCCCATTCAGCGGGGAAGGTAGCAAACATATTCCCCCCAGCAGCAAACGTCTCTGAAATATCAAAGTTTGGCCTGGTGTTTGAATTGAATCAGATGTCAAGAAAAACACACTGCATTCCTTTGCCATAAGACAAACGCCATATGTTAGGTTTATTTTTAAGTGGTGGGTAAGAACAGGGAGACCATGTTCTAGTCTGAGAAAATATCAATGCCATGGTGTCAGCAAGGCAGGTTATGGTTTAATTCATACCTGCAGATTACCGAGTGAAAAATGAACCTACATCCACAGCCTGACATCTGTGCAAATGGTGCATGGGGACGGAGGCCTGTCTACCTTCCTTAATGTTCTTGGGATAAAGTAAATACTGAAGGGCTTGACGTCTTTCCTAAACCTAACAAAGCTGGCCCAGCTGGTGCCCAGATGCAGTGCCGAGTGGGTGGAGGGTCCTAGGGCTGGGGAGGCAAAGCAGAAACGAGAAGACGCCTTGAAGTTTAGGAGACACGGGAGAGAAATAGTGGGAAACTCCTGCTTTTACCCGGGATTGTTCTTGTGAACAGTCGAAAAACGGATCAAGTTGGAGTTTGGGGTGGCCCTTCACTGTCCCCTCTCTGGCCATCCTGCCAGTCCCTCCCTATTGCATAGCGCACCCTCTTCCTTCTCAGAGTTCACGGGCTCACTTGACAAGATCTTCGCAGCAGTTTGGAAGCATCTCTTAAACCTCAAGATGCACACACGTCAGCCTCAGCCCTTCACCTTCGCGAACCCCTGCCTACGTGCATACGTGCACCATTCTCAGACAGACACCTGGACGAGGAGATATGGTAGCACATTTGTCGTGGCAAGCAGTTGGGAACACCTTCAGTGGCCCGAAGGAGATGAAATAAGGCGTGGTGAAAAATGAAATATTGGTTCTGAGATTTCTCCTTGGTCACACGGGGTCAATATCGGCTCCTTATTTCATGGAGTTCATGAAGATTCGGTAAGAAAAAGTTCTTGGCAAATAGTCAGCAGACCATAAATCATAGCTATTATTATTGCTACATGGAACAGTAGCGAGCTGTCAAAAAGAGTGACCTATGGGGGCGCCTGAGTGGCTCTGTCACTTAAGCGTCCCACTCTTGATTTCCACGCACATCATGACGTCACGGTTGTGAGATGAGCCCCGTGTGGGGCTCTGCGCTGAGGGCGGAGCCTGCTGGGGACTCTCTCTCCCTGTCGCTCTTTGCCCCTTCCCTGCTCATGCTATGTCTCTCTCAAAATAAATAAATCTTGAAAAGAGAGAGAGAGAGAGAGTGGCCTATGTTTTCCTGTAGCAACTGATAGCAAGGGGGTGGGGGGGGGGGCGGGAGAAGGAAAACGACAAGACCAGTATATTATACCATTTACGTTTATATTTTGGATTCCTAACTGCATCAGGGACCTACCACCAACACACTTGCCTGACTTCCAACTCTTTTGGATGAGCCTCTCAGCCAGTCAGAGCAACTAGAAAACAACAATGTACAGCAACTCCACGCATGTAGGCTTGAAAACCTCACAAAACAATATTATGTGGTTTCTTTGGATATGCATATGTGGATAAAAACAGAAAACTGTCAGAAAAAGGACTTCTTAAAGAAGTGAAGTAGATGACGTTTGGAGGGTCCTGTGTTTCTTTGAACTTGAAAACAAGGAGGTGGTGCAGGTCGGGATCAGGGGAAAGAACAATCTGACTCTTACCTACAGGGTTTTCATCTTGCGTAGGAAGAAATACTTACATGTGACTCATGCCATTAAACATACTTCAGAGTAGAAAGAGTAACGATGCCCAGTATTCACTTGTAACCAAGTTACTGTATTTTTCTTGAGCCGATCTGACCTGAATCTTAAAACCGCACAATAGGAGCGTGCTCAGATGCCTTCTAGAGCATGCCTTGTCTCCAGCTAAGGGAACCAAGAGTTCGGGATGGGAGGTGACTAGCTCGGAGTCACATAGCAGAGGCAGGTGGGACAGAGGAAGGGGTGAGTGGCTAGCAGTGGGTTGGGGATAAGTAGTTGGAAAGAAACTGGCCAAGTTGCAGGTCAGGGAAGATTAGAAGGGCATGGACGTCTGAAGGTGGGGCGATGAGTTAGAAGGGCATTAGAGGTTTTGCAGCAGAAGTCCACAAAGATAAAAATTCAGCAGGCAAGTTACTCATGCTTTCCCCATTCCCAAGCTTCCCAGGGATCTCCTGCATGTGCCTGCTCATCCCCCAGGGCCTTCGTGTTAGTGCTGGTAATAGCAAAAGGAGAATTGAAAGACGGCCTGAAAAATCTAGAAATCTCTATATCAGAGGGAGTTTGGAAATAGTGGGGTGCTGTGGGGGCGTGTAGCAAGAAGTGGTTGCACTCCAGAGACAACGGCCAAAGAGGGAGAAAGAAGACTTCCTAAGGTTACAAGGGCTGGGAATGTGATCCCCTCTTTGCACAGTATTTCGAGAGACTTCAGTAAAAATTTAAATTGCTCTTTAGTATTCTCTGGATGGCAGACTTGCTGTTGTGTCGCACGGACAGTCGTGGCCCATAGTGCAAGATCCGAAAGTTTGCACAAGAGCGTCACCATTGCTGATGGAAATGGAAGGAGATGCTCAGCCCTCTCAAAGTCAGGACGAGGGCGGGACCCAGAGCCCTCGGCCATCTTTAGTCTTTGCTCTCCTTCCTTTGTTTCTCTGGCAAAGGCGAAAAGGAAGTGGTGGCCGTAAAGAGCAGCCCACAACTGAAACCATTGCCTTTCCCAGCGTGATGAAAAAGGGATTTCATAATGGCGCCTGTTGCTGACTGAGAACATACTTGCTTGGCTTTTGATTCTCACCTCACTGAGGCTCTAAGACCTTCAGTGGAATTAAAACTAAACATGTACAGAAATAGCATATATGTCAGATCATTGTGACCTGAAAAATAAAATGCATACGCACACACACACACGCACACACACACATGGAGGAGGGGAGAAGACACATGACCTTGGTTTGGGCTGGCAGAATACTAGATGGAGGGTTTGGTGGCTTACTACATCTGGTGCCCTGTTGAAACTGAGTGGAAGGCTTTTCTTTTTTTGTTAGAAGCACCTACCAGAGAGTCTTCATCTATCCGCCCTTGGCTCCCTTAGCCCCGATAAATGGGTTTTATATGCTGCATTTTCCAGCCAGATGAGAATATGTATTGACATTCATTTGCCAGAGATGATCTGGGTGGCACCTTCTTAGAAGGATGGAAATGATTTCCCTGAATCCCGCACACATTGAACGAAGAATAAACAACCTTGTTGAAATCGCCTACACGACCTGGAATGCTAAAAGCCTTTCGTTTGCTTGGTGTAGCACAAAAATATGAGAAATATTTAATCTTTAAAAATACACAATGGTATCATAATTTTGCTGCAGGTTCAAAGAGAGCACAGTATAACTCAGTGTATTTAAAATGTAAGGTCATTGTATATTTTCAGAATGCAAACAGCAGAGAGTTTGATGAATAGCTAAAGAGCACTAGACCATATCTTATCCTTATAAAAGTGTCTCCCGTGAATGTTAACTGTATCTCTCAGAACATTCTTAATATGCTCCATAGCTGAATATGTAGACAACAACTCTATAGAAATGTATATGCCTACCTGGTGTGTGGTCTATGTCAATTCAAAGTGGAGGTTATATAAACTTTGGTGCCCAACCTTCTCCTTTTGAACAAGAAGACAAATCTAAAGTTTTATAATTTTCCAGATCTCTTACATACTTTAGACTTTTAAAAAATCGTTCTTGACATAATATTCCTCTATCGTTTTATTACCAGATTATTTACATTAAATTTTTGTCTCTTTTAAAGTTTATTTATCTATTTTTGAGAGAGAGAGACAGAGCGTGCACATGCAAGCAGGGGAGGGGCAGAGAGAGAGGGAGAGAGAGAATCCCAAGCAGGCTCTGCACTGTCTGTGTGGAGCCTGATGAAGGGCTCGTACCCACCAACCATGAGATCATGACTGGAGCCGAAGTCGGACGCTTAACCAACTGAGCCACCCCAGCGTCCCGATCTTTATTTCTTTAATCCGTGTTTGATGTGTAGTCGAGTATTTAAAACTATATTAGTTTTATATTATAAAGCTGCTCTATGTTCTTGTAAAAAAAAGAATTTGAATGGTGTGTGTTTAATTCAGCTACAAGTAACCAAGACATAAATATTTAGGGATTTATTCTCTTGTCGAGTCTGGAAGCAAGAACCAGAGCAGCACTATACAACAGAACTTACTGTGATGATGGACATGTTCCGTTATCTGTGTGGTCCAATGCAGTAGTCACTGGCCACCACAGGTAGCTAGTGAACACTTGACATGTACGAGGGGGGTGAGGAACTGAACTTGTTTATTTTATGTAATTGTAATTAATTTAAATTAAAACATCTCCATGTGGCTCATGGCTCCCACGGTAGACACAGAGCAGTTGTGGGTGGGTATGGAGAAGACCCAGGCTCCTTCATCCTGTATTCTGCCCCCCCTCAAGATATCCTCTGGGTCCAAGATGGCTGCTGGAGCCACACCATGAATCCACGTTTCAAGCAGCGGAAAGGAACGGGGGTAAAAGGACTAGTCCCTTCCCTTTTAAGGAGCCTTGCTACCTGTCCTACACAGCACTTTTAACTTCCACCTTGTCCAGAACTTAGTCACATAGCTACACTCAGCCCCGAGGAGTCTAGGAAATGTTCTGCCTTATTTTTTTTAAGGAAGAAGGGATTTGAGGGAGGACGATTGTCAGTCCCTGCCACAAAAAATATATAAAGTCCATCATTTTCATCCGTTCCTCCATCCCCAATCCAAACCCATCCCTAGTCCTTGGGGACAATTACCATCAATGAAATTGTTTCTGACCATCTGGCAAATGTTTCTGTAATACAAACATTCAAACTTTTTATCTAAACATTTTGCCCTTTTTCTATACTCTTCTGCAAATTGCACCTTGCATTTTTATAACATGCCTAAGGTGACTTTCGTTGATAGAATATATAGACCTATATCATTCTGCTTCAGCCAAAATATAGTCAATTCTGTGAAGATAGAAATTAGGCCTGCTGCTTCGTCTTTGTGACTGACATATAGTAGACATGGGAAGAAATTTCAGCAGTACGGTATCTCATGTTATGGATATACCATAATATATTTAACCCATTCTTTCCTCCTACCCCCTAAAATAACAAATATCCTCTCCCAAGAAAAAACAACTTCGCTTAAAGTTCCCTGAGAACTTTAGATAGCTAATTAAAGTAGCTGCACCCTGCCAACCCAGTTTCTTCCTTGTCTACCCATCAACTGCAAAGATTGATGGCCTACACTCTTGAGCCTTGATTCAGTTGTTACAGCAACTCAGAAATATGTGTCCATGTGTCTG
The DNA here is from genome assembly GCF_018350155.1 of Leopardus geoffroyi. Classification (NCBI taxonomy): domain Eukaryota; kingdom Metazoa; phylum Chordata; class Mammalia; order Carnivora; family Felidae; genus Leopardus; species Leopardus geoffroyi. Next base: position 34,132,909 of record NC_059331.1, on the reverse strand, counting down.
TTCCCCCAGCCGTGAAGGTACGGGGGGACTCAGAGCATCAGCAAAGGGAAAAGTCAAACCAGTTAAAAATTCTGTTAGGAAGAGAACTGTGTTAGTACAGATACGCTCTACAGCTGGAGAAGAGTGGTTGTGGATGCAGCTCAGAAGTGCAGTGAATGGATGTTGTGGAAGGTTCTAACCATCCCCAGCTGTGCCCATCCCTGGGGGATTCTGTGCAGAAAGTGTAGCTGAGGAAACAGAGACAAACAAGAAGGAAGCAACAGCTTTGGAAACAGACAAACCGGGGTCAGCCCCTTTCTAACTGTGTGACTCCAAGTAAGTTATGAAATGTTTCCGAAGCTCGGTTTCCTTGTCATGAAAAGGGTGGTCGTGTCCCTTGCGTCCTAGCCTTGTTGTGTGAATTAAATGAAATATCACACATTGCCTGGCACGTAGCAGCACTTGCACAATCAGGGCTGTACATGTGGAAAATATTCATGTGTTTCCAGAATATTGGAAGGTGTCCCACCCGCCACTGGGTCCACGTCGGGAGGAAGACTTCTACAACCATCGAGTTGCCCGTCCGTATCGAATAATAACAGTACCAGACGGTTACGGCCTAAGATTGAGCCGTCTTTTATTTCTTTATGAAGAGAAACACGTCCTTACTGAAACATCGTCCACACATACTTGGGTGGCTCCCTCACTGACGGATTTGGTCACTTTTGGCGTCTGCAGGATGTAGAGACCAGGGCAAAAAGCAGGATAATAGCAGTCCCCTCGACCAGAAGCTCAAAATCCCAGATTCCAATTTAGAAATATTTCTAAACGAGAGTTTTGCATGGACCATATGCATCAGAAGTACTGAGGGCTGCTAGTTAAAAATTCCTGTGGCACCTGGCTGGCTCAGTCAGTGGGACGTACAACTCCTGATGTCAGGGCTGTGAGTTTGAGCCCCACACTGGGTACAGAGATGATTTAAAAAAATGAATTTTTTTAAATAAATAAATAGGGCTGCCCATTATTTATTTAAATAAATAAATAGGGTGGCTCAGTCAGTTAAGTGTCTGACTTCGGTTCAGGCCCTGATCTCACGGTTGGTTAATTCAAGCCCCACGTCGGGGTCTCTGCTGACAGCTCAAGAGTCGAGTTTGATTTGGATTCTGTGTCTCCCTCTCTCTGCCCCGCTCCCACTCGTGCTCTGTCTCTGTCTCTGTCTCTCTCTCTCAAAAGTAAACTTTAAAAAAAACAATAAATAATCCAATTAGAAAAAATGCAAATTTGGGACCCAACCAAATATGCAGAATCAGAATCTCTGGGTGTGGGGTCCCCACTCCTCCAGGTTAACAAGCTTACCAGGTGATTTTTGTGCATAGAAAATTTTAAAAACTATTGTCCAAGAGAGACTTAAATTGAATAACAATAACTAAATTAAATAATTGAATGCTTTTTAGAATCTACCTTGTCAAGATGATACAGTGGGCTGACACTAGAATACAAAGATGTCCCTCTTTGTAGGAGAAGAGTAGGAGGTCCAGAAAAAATAGCAGGGAGTAGTGGATGACTGACTCTGTCAGTCATTACCAGAGGAGGATTTAAAGAGGAAGTGATATCCCCTGTGTTTATTGCAGCATTATTTATAATAACCAAATTACAAAAGCAGCCCAAGTGTCCATTGATAGATGACTGGATAAAGATGTGGTGTGTGTGTGTGTGTGTGTGTGTGTGTGTGTGTGTGTGTGATGGAATATTACTTGGCCATAAAAAAAGAATGAAATCTTGCCACTTGCCTAACCTGGCTGGATCTAAAGGTATAACGCTGTGAAATAAGAGAGAGACAAATACCATGTAATTTCACTCACATGTGGAATTTAAGAAACAACTGCACAAAGAAAAAAAGAGACGGACCAAACAGCAAACTCTTAACTCCAGAGAACAAGCTCTTGGTTATCAGAGAGGAGGTGGGTGGGGAAGCGGGTGAAACAGGTGGAGAGGACCAAGAGTCCAGTCATCATGATGAGCACTGATTAGCGTATAGAATTGTTGAATCACTTTATTGTACAGCTGAAAATAATATAACACTGTATGACAACTATACTGGAACTTTTTTAAAAAGGTGATATGTGAGCTGGGCTTTGAAGGATGAATAGGAGTTGACCAAGTTTCCACGATGGCACGACACAAATTCTAAGGCAGGACCTCTCAGGCTTTATTGCACATAGGAATCGCTTGAGGACCCTGTTAAAATGCAAGTTCTGTTTCACCGAATCTTGGGTGATGCTCCCAGGTAATGCCGATGATTCATGCGTCATGCTTTGTGTAGCAAAAGCTCTGGAGACATTGGTTATGATACATCAGACCAGGTTTCTGTTCCATCTATAGTGAGGAATGAATTACCTATTATGTTGATATTTATTGACTTCTCTTTTATGGAGAGCCAGCTGACCTCCTTTTTTCTGCTCAGAAACATTATTAACCGCCATTAAATCAGTAAATCCCTTAAGCATGCCGTGGCATTGCCCATGTAAAAGGCAAGTCAACCCCAAACACAACACCAGCAATTATAAGCATTTGGAAAACTGATGTGTATATTTTAGTGGTTATTGCTTTTTTTTTGTTTTTCTGTTTTACTCTTCTTTTTTTCGCTTTGGGCATAGATTTAAGTTTTTTTTTTTTGTTTTTTTTTTTTCCTTTTATTCTATCCCCAAACTAAGGAACAGCAGCAAAACATAATTTCTCCCATACAGACCTTTGGGACTCCTCGTGCCTCTCCTTTATGATAAATCTTAGTGTCACTGCCAGAGGTTGGCTTATGTTATCTTTGTTATCTACTAGGAAATTTCCCTCTGTAATTGCAGTTTGTAAGCTTAACCTCTCTCTTGAGATCCGACTCACCTCCCAACTGGAAGCAGAGTGATGAGCCCAGAGTTTGGAGGTGGGCAATCCTAGGTTGAAATTCGGGCTCTGGCACTCACTGTGTCCCCGTATGCAAATGACTTAACCTCTCTGAGCCTATCTTCACAGGTAAAATGGGGATAATAAGAGTACCCATTTCATAGTCTTTCTGAAAGGGTTAAATAAGCAATCCTAAGTAAAGAACATAGCACCTGGTTTGTGATACCTATTTCCCCCTAAAGAAGTAGCTAGAAAATCATGATACTCCCTCACCCTACTAAACTAACCTCCACCCCCTTTCCTGTTTCGTTCCAGTCCCTGTGCTAACCCAGACGCCCAGCTCACATGCCTGAGCTCCACCCCCGCCCCCCACCGTCACCATTGCTTCACCCTCCTTTTTGCCTGAAGCCAACTCCTGCCTATGTATTTCTTCTAAAGGACTCAATCTTGTTTGCACAGAAAAACAAATACACCCACACAAGCCACATGTTTGCTATCTCACCGTGTTTCATTCTAAGACTTGAGGACAATCACAGCAGGCGAGAGGAAAGGCAGCTCAGGGAGAAAATGTACTTGGACGCACTTGCGACGGGGGTGGGGTGTGGCCATGTCACCCCAGGTACACACAGGGTATAATTGAGATTTTTCTGTTTGGGGTTTGGCTTTCTTAACTCCTGATCATATCTCATCTGCCTCCTATGCTTGAAGTCAGAACTACTGTTCTCTGTCCTGTGGTGAGTTGGTAACATAGCGTCACACCATGGAACTGCAGCCATCCCAACCTCCTGAAAGGCTTGCCGTGTTGTTTCAAGACGGACTGAGGACGCTTGGCTTGTGTCTTGAAACAACTTAAGTGATGAGCCAACTTATTCTGAAATCAGTTAACTCTTTCACCAAGTACCTCTGCAGGTGTCCCAACGCATCATCTCGGGACACTCTGTGTAGCACACAGTTGGGAGGCAGAGTTGTTTATTTGTTCTGTCTTGTCCTTTGTCCTGGAACAGACTAGAGTAGGGCAGGTAAGAGATGATGAAGAGGGGAGGGAAGGCTGACTTCCTACCGCTTTTTCTTGCTCGTATTGATCTAGGGGAGCTGAACTTTATTTCCTAGGCTGCTGCTTTTCAAACTTTTAAAGATTGATTCATTCAAAATAGTATTTCCCAAATGCCTTCTATGCACGGGAATAGGATCCACTAAAGATACAGTGATCCCAGGGTAGCTCCCAAATTTCTCTGTGGCAACAGCCCAGGGGCAGCATCTGGCTGGAAAGGGGAGGGCCACGGAACTTTCCATGAAGCCACATGTGTACAGCAGGGGTATTGTTTGTCCTTCAGTTACTTATTTATTTGGGGGGGTGGGATTGGGGTGACGGTCCTACTCTGAGGACCTGAAGAGGGGCTGAAGCCAACCTTTTGCTCTGCCACTGAATGCTAAACAAAACAAACATGGGGCCTCCCTGCAAGAGAATTGCAATCTAGTGGTGGGAGAAACCGATGTTAAATGAGGAAGCAAACAAAAAATTTGATAAAGATGATGGCAAGAAGTACTGTGAAGGAAAAGGAATAAAATAGTGTGATGGAAAATAATGAGGAAGACCAGGGAAGGTGACACATAAGGAGAATTTTGAAAGCGAGGAGTCAGACACAGAACAAAAGTACAGGTACGTCGACAGGTATGTGGAACAGCACATGACCTAGAGGTGGGAAACAAAGGGCAGTGGGAGGCAGAGATCCCACCAGAGGTGAATAGCACAAGATGAGGTCAGAGAGGAGGCAGGACCGGGTCCACACACGCGCTGATGGATTGTGTTCTGTACCAATGCAACAGAAAGCCACCGACTGGTTTAAAAACCAGGAACTACTCTCCCCACACCCTGACCGATTGATGATCGATTGGTTGATTGTACTCTTATTTGGAAGACCAATATTTTAAATGATTAAAGGAGACCTTCTTTGAAGTGAGGGGGGCTCCCAAAGCCAGCCTGAGAAGGCTTGTCTTCTTGAGCCACTCCCGAGGCAAGCCCCCAAAACCTTAGCTCTGCAGGACATTCTAGACCAAAGGGGACCATTACCCATTGATTTTGCAGGCCGGGAATGATTTCAACAAGGAATGAGCAAAAATGACTAGCGTCAGAGCCTGGAACCTAGCTGCTCTGGAGAAAATGGGTTTGCAATGATGCAGGTTGAGACTGTTATGTGGTGTCTGTGAGCATTATTCCATCTCCTAGTCCAGGATTCGAGAGAATGTATGATCAGAGTTAGGCAACGTGGGTGTGACCAAAGTGCTAAGGTATTGGCTTATGGGTCCAGATTGGTTAAGAAGGAGAAAATAACTCAGGAGAGGATTGGGGGAATAAACTAGGTCAAGGTAGTCGAGCTCACCAGTGTCAAAATCACATCAGGTGGGCAAGAGCATGAAAGAAATAGAAGAAGAGAGTCAGGGGGACATTGGATAGACATGTTCTGGGTGACAAGATCCAAAATGCAACCTGTTGAGTTCCTAAGGCAAGTGATGTTCAAGGTTGCTGGAGCGTAGACGGACCAGGACCTATGGGGTCATTGTCTATTTGAGCAACAGGGCTGCCGAAATCACCCAGGTGATGACCGGAAGCACGGAAAGGAAAATCAGAGGCTGGGTACGGGTGAGAATTCATGAACTCTCGTCCTGAGTTATGCAGTCTTGAAGGAAAAAGGTTTTTTTGTCTTAATTTATAAATCCTCATAGATTTGTCCCCCTTCCTCCTTCCAGGAAAATAACTCCTGTCCTAGATGAGACGCTTATCGTTGCCAAGCCTTGCTTTATGTTTTCACTACATACCCATGTATCCTTAAATGGAGCCTGTTTTCTGTATTTCTAAACTTTATATAAATGATATACTTTATATTTTTCTACAGTTTCCTATTAATTGAACATTAAATGGTGAAATTCATCCAACTTGAGATACACAAATATAAATGTATGCACATACCCGCATACTTACTTCACTTGCCTTCCCATACAAGTATTGCACAGTTTTTCATCGTATGAGCATACAGCATAGCCTTCTTGGTGAACATCAAGTTGTTTACAACTTGTGTCATCTCAGACGTTGCTCCAGTGCACATTTTGTACATATTTCTCCTGCATCTGGGTCACAGTTGCTTTGGCCTCACCCAACAATGACACTGATGGGTCACAGAGTAAGGGCTTCTTCAGCTTGATTAGATACACCGATTGCTCTCCAGTGTGGTCGTTAACATTGATACTGTATCCAGGAGGCTAAGTTTCCAATACTCTGTATCATCGTCCTACTTGATGTTGTCCAGCTTCTTAATTGGATGTGAAATGGTGTTTACTAAGGTTTGGGCATGTGTTTCCCTAATTGGTAGCATAATTGAGCGTCTCCTCATTCTTCTGTGTGATATTCATGCTTCCTAGTCTGTGGATTGCTTCAAATGTTTTTCCCGTTTTCTTTGGATTATTTTTATTGAGATCTAGGATTTTATTATGTATTCTAGATACAATCCTGAATTGTATCTGCATTTAGAAAACTCGGTTCTTTCATTTTGCTTTTGCTGGTTTTCTGTTGAACCTACGTTCTTAATTTTAATATACACAAATGTATCAAGCTTTTCTCTGCAGTATTTTAAAAGGCCTCAAAGAGGGGTGCTTGGGTGGCTTAGTTAAGCCTCCAACTCTCAGTTTCAGCTCAGGTCATGATCTCACAGTTCATAAGATCGAGCCCTGCATTGGGCTGTGTGCTGACGGCCTGGAGCCTGCTTGGGATTCTCTCTCTCTCCCCTTCTCTCTGTCCCTCTCTCAAGCACGCACATGTACATGAGCTAGCTCACTCTCTCTGTCTCTCTCTCTCTCAAAATATAAACATTAAAAAAAAGGGGTTTTTAAGGGCACTTGGGTGGCTCAGTCAGTTAAGCGTCCAACTTTGGCTCAGGTCCTGGTCTCACAGTTATGAGTACAAGCCCTGTGTCAGACTCTGTGCAGAGAGCTCAGAGCCTGGAGCCTGCTTTGGATTCTGTATCTCCATCTCTATGCCAATCCCCCACCGCACTCACGCTGTGTCTGTCTCTCTCTCTCAAAAATAAACACCAAAAAAGTTTTTTAAATAAAATCCTCAAAGAAACTATTTTAGAATGAATGTGATCTTGGAAGCAACCAAGATAAGTGAAAGCAAATCTGACTCTTACCTTTTGTCCCGAGTTCTACAAAGTAAGGAAGAGTGAGTGGCGCCTACTGGAAAAGGGACTTCTATGAAGGAATAGAATTTCATAGAGGTTTCTATGAGAAACGTCTCACAAATAAAACTTCTCTAGGAAACAGACCAGAGTATATAGCAATATTTCATGTAATATAAATAGAATTTTAAGGAATTAAAGAGAAGGGGGCCAGTGGTGGATAGGCAGGACAAAGAAACTGAAAGAGAAGGGAAGTGATGAACAAGGTAGCAAGGAGAAGAAAAAGAACTGGTGGGAAAGAACTTACCCACTTAGCCGTGAATAAGAGAGGCAGAGCTGAAGAAGGACCCATGTGGGTCTCTTCAGCCTCAAGAATCTTCTCAGATTTTAATGTGCACATGAATCACCTGAGGACCTTGTTCAAAGTGATAGTGATGCTATGGGTACACAGAGCAACAAGATAACACACTGTCCTTTGCATTTAAAACCTTAACAGTGTCGGGGCGCCTGGGTGGCTCAGTGGGTTAAGAATCTGACTTTGGCTCAGATCATGATCTCATGGTTTGTGAGTTGGAGCCCTGCATCAGGCTCTGCTCTGATAGCGTGGAGCCTGCTTTGGATTCTCTCTCTCTCCCTCTCTTCTGCCCCTTCCCTGCTCGCTCTCTCTCTCTCTCTCTCTCAAAAAAAAAAAAAAAGGGGGGGGGGAGGGGCGGTCGCCTTGGTGGCTCAGTCAGTGAAGCATCTGACTTTGGCTCAGGTCATGATCTCACGGTTCGTGGGTTCAAGCCCCACATCGAGCTCTGTGCTGACAGCTCAGAGCCCAGAGCCTGCTTCCAATTCTGTGTCTCCCTCTCTCTCTATCTCTCTGTCTCTGTCTCTCTCTCTCTACCTCTCTGCCCCTCCCCCATTCACACTCTGTCTCTCAAAAAAGAATAAATAAACATTAAAAAAAATTTTAACAAAAATAAAATAAAACCTTCACAGTATTTCTCAAGACAAACTAAATGGTCTCAGAAAGAATATTCACAAACCGACAAATCTACAAAAACTTTTGTTTGACCCAGAACATTTCTATTGTTCCTTCCAGAGATGGATCCTTACCCCACCACCACCATCAAGACCACCACCAGTGTCCCAGATGGTGAGCCTCAAGCATTTGAATAACAAGTTCAGAGACCCCTGTTCTGATGTTGAAGAGCTAAGTTGACTTACCAGCCCTTGCAGCACCTGGGGCAGGAATGAGAACTGAGCTCACCTCCCAGAGCTAACCTGGTTTGCCAAGGAAGGTTGGACAAACCCCGAAGCTTATTGTATAGGGAGTTGTCCTAGGAGAGTCAGACAAATAAGGCATTCCTGGTATCAGAGTGTATGAATGTATGAATTTTGCTTTAGAAATCAGCATTGAGTTTTAAGCACTAGGCTTTAAAGAAACGAAGGAAATTCAAGTCCTCATCCACAGTTTGTCCTTTACCAGTTCTGTAACCTGGAGACAAAGCCACTTCACTTCTCTGGACCCCCATTTCTTTGTCTGTAGAAATGGCGCTCATACTGTCTAAAGATACAGTCCGTGGTTTTCCTTTTGTGTGGTTATTTTTAGGTTGTTTCAATGGAAAGTTCTGCAGAGGAACGGAGAGTATGAGCTTCCTTGTGCTCAGCAAATGCTTGGGTCCTTTCGTCTGAAAAGCTGGGAAACCAGAGAAAAAAGGAACCATCTCTGGAATGAGCAGTGGAAATATTCTGGCTTCAGCTAGCCTGTTGTGGATCTGTTGGTTTGGGGACACTCTGTCCAAGGCCATCTCAGTTTATCTTGAGAAACTCTGTAACCGACCCAGGGACTCCTAAACCCTCTTAGAGCTCAACTGACAAAGTTTTAAGATGATTTTGTTTTTCTGCATGAAGTTTATTAATTAATACTCTGAATGGACTCAATCGACTCAATTATTTTCTTGGCATGCTGACTGAAGATGCATGTTTCTCTTTGTGGGATGTTGATTGCTTTAGGCATGAATTCTTTTCTGCTGGATATATCTTATGTTGGGTTTTTCCCATTTTCTTTCTTTTCTTTTCTTCCATCATGTTTCTTTCTCTTTCTTTCTTTCTTTCTTTCTTTCTTTCTTTCTTTCTTTCTTTCTTTCTTTTTTCTTTCTTTCTTTCTTTCTTTCTTTCTTCTTTCTTTCTTTCTTTCTTTCTTTCTTTCTTTCTTTCATTCTTCTTTGCTTCCTTCCATCCATCTATCCATCCATAATCTTTGGTGGTGTTTAGCACAGTAGCAGAAAATAAAGATCAAAAGGCTTGAAAGTTGTCCTAAATTCAGTACTAGGTTTTTAACACCAAACCTTGCTGCCAGAGGCACCTGAGTTGCTTTCTCTTTGTCGTTGCCTCTTCTACAGAAGTGAAACCAAAACAAGGCCTTGGAAGACTAAACCTTACAGCAAGGAAAAGTTCATCATCTTGCAGGATATCCTTCAGGGTTTCAGAAATTTGACCTGGGGCTGGCATCTGGGTGGCCTCAAAAAGTATTCTACGTTCAGGGGGACTCTTGGATTCAACTGGGAGACAAAGGCTGTGTTTTGGACAGTAAGGGCAGCCCCTCTCTCTTGCTACCAATGAGATTCCAAAATTTGTCCTTGCCAGGGGGGAGTAAAAAGGAAAAATTCCCTCAACAATGACCACCAATTGTAAAAGGCTGAACTGCTGTTATAACTCAAGGAGATGTCCAGCTGGAAATATTTGAAAGGATTTTGATACCCAGTGGAAAACTCCGGAAGGGGTTCCAGGGTTAGGGGTCATGTGCGTAGCCTCGAAGGCTACGTATGACAGAGTTGTTTTTCTATCAGCACTTGACAGGTGAGTGGTGGACATCACATCTGACTCCTCAGGGAGCTGACAAAATGTCAGGGCTCTATGCCCAGCTTAGTTCAGCCGTCAGTCACTTCAGGGCCTTGTACAAACAGTTACGAGTCTCCAGGCCCTTCCTTTCCATTCAGCTTTTTTTAAAGTTAAACAAAGTCACTGACCATCACAAAGAAAATATTCAAAGCATCGTGTGGAAAGAAAAGGGGGTGCAAAATGGGACTGTTTTCTTGGCTGTGTTTGGATTATAAACAAATATTCACACCTGTGTTGGGCCTCCGGCAGATGAAGAACGCAGCCAACTATTTGAAACAAACACATTTTCATACTTTTCATAATTCCAAGGCATTTTAGCACATATTGCCAAGACTGAAAATTAAAACACGAAGAAGAAAAAAAAGCAAACCAAGTATTCTGTGGGTGATTAACCACAGGAGGAAAATTGCTAAATTAGTTGAACTTAACAACCAGCCTATGCTATATTTCATTTCTGGATTCAACGATCTTGCTGGAAGTAGAATATCTTTAAAGTAGCACTGACAGAGTTGATGCTGCTGATAGATGGTTCCCACATGTAAAGTGAAAAAGGAGTGAACGCACTTCACCACAGTATTCGTGCCATGCCAAGTGTTAAAATGGGAACAAAAAAATCAAACTCCGGAAAACTGACATGATCAATTTAGTAAAAAAATGTGGTCAGGTCAGCCTTCCTAAGGGCAGTTTCTTGTTTTTGACTATGGTCAGCCCGGTAGCATAGAAACTCCATAGTACCCAAATATTGATTGGGTTTCCAACACTCCAGAGTCTACTGACTACATAGAGACAGCTCCTATCAACAAACAAATGAGTCCTTTGCTGCTGTACTGGATGCCGTTAAGTGCATCTTCTTAAAAGATCTTCAAAGGTAATTACCTGGCTATTTTTAGAGGCATTGAGGGCCCTGTTTCCTTGCTCAGTGCCCTCACAGATCTGTGTAGAACTATTTGCTGAATTTTGATTTCCTGGAATTCAGGGTTGGCTTAGGGACTAAATGAGTTTGCTCTAAGGTGCCAGCTGGTAGCCAGTTTCTTACAACAGACACAGCCAGTGAGGTTCCTCAGGTAGTGATGGAGCTCCTTGGGTGGCCCACATGTTCACACAACTGACTCACCTGCAGACCCTCCAGGCTGTTCCAGAAGTTACTGTAATATTCGGTGAATGTTGAAAAAAAAAATACCAGGAGGCATTTTCTTAAATGGAGACTAGAGGGGTTTGTACTAAACTTTCACACTGAAAATTAGGTCCCTGGGTTTTCCTTCTCCCTGTAGACACTAGTTATGGTTACCAGTCACAAAGCCATTTCGTGGTTAGGCCCAAAGAGTATTTTAAATGAATTTCATTTGAAATGGCATAAACATGGCACAAACACAGACACATAGACCAATGGAATAGAATAGAAACCCCAGAACTAGACCCACAAACGTATGGCCAACTCATCTTTGACAAAGCAGGAAAGAACATCCAATGGAAAAAAGACAGCCTCTTTAACAAATGGTGCTGGCAGAACTGGACAGCAACATGCAGAAGGTTGAAACTAGACCACTTTCTCACATCATTCACAAAAATAAACTCAAAATGGATAAAGGACCTGAATGTGAGACAGGAAACCATCAAAACCTTAGAGGAGAAAGCAGGAAAAGACCTCTCTGACCTCAGCCGTAGCAATCTCTTACTCGACACATCCCCAAAGGCAAGGGAATTAAAAGCAAAAGTGAATTACTGGGACCTTATGAAGATAAAAAGCTTCTGCACAGCAAAGGAAACAACCAACAAAACTAAAAGGCAACCAACGGAATGGGAAAAGATATTTGCAAATGACATATCGGACAAAGGGCTAGTATCCAAAATCTGTAAAGAGCTCACCAAACTCCACACCCGAAAAACAAATAACCCAGTGAAGAAATGGGCAGAAAACATGAATAGACACTTCTCTAAAGAAGACATCCGGATGGCCAACAGGCACATGAAAAGATGTTCAGCGTCGCTCCTTATCAGGGAAATACAAATCAAAACCACACTCAGGTATCACCTCACGCCAGTCAGAGTGGCCAAAATGAACAAATCAGGAGACTATAGATGCTGGAGAGGATGTGGAGAAACGGGAACCCTCTTGCACTGTTGGTGGGAATGCAAATTGGTGCAGCCGCTCTGGAAAGCAGTGTGGAGGTTCCTCAGAAAATTAAAAATAGACCTACCCTATGACCCAGCAATAGCACTGCTAGGAATTTATCCAAGGGATACAGGAGTACTGATGCATAGGGGCACTTGTACCCCAATGTTTATAGCAGCACTCTCAACAATAGCCAAATTATGGAAAGAGCCTAAATGTCCATCAACTGATGAATGGATAAAGAAATTGTGGTTTATATACACAATGGAATACTACGTGGCAATGAGAAAAAAGGAAATATGGCCTTTTGTAGCAACATGGATGGAACTGGAGAGTGTGATGCTAAGTGAAATAAGCCAAACAGAGAAAGACAGATACCATATGGTTTCACTCTTATGTGGATCCTGAGAAACTTAACGGGAACCCATGGGGGAGGGGGAGGAAAAAAGAAAAAAAAAAAGAGGTTAGAGTGGGAGAGAGCCAAAGCATAAGAGACTGTTAAAAACTGAGAACAAACTGAGGGTTGATGGGGGGTGGGAGGGAGGAGAGGGTGGGTGATGGGTATTGAGGAGGGCACCTTTTGGGATGAGCACTGGGTGTTGTATGGAAACCAATTTGACAATAAATTTCATATAGTAAAAAATAAAAAAAATAAAAAAATGAAATGGCATAAACATTCATGGCGTGAGGACTGTATGCTGAAGGAGACTCAAAAATGAATGAAGCAAGGCTCTTGGCCTAAAAGAAGTTTTCTACTATCAGGGAGATGAAGCACATTCATGAAGATGATTGTTAATGTAAAAAAAGCTATGGAAGTTCCAAAGAGGGTGATGTCTTCTCTTTCAGGCCATCGGGGAAGGAATTGGATTTAGAAGAGATGTTAACGCAAGGCAGGGTCTCTCAGCTCCGGCAGTATTGACATTTGGACCAGATAATTCTGTTGAGAGTCGTGCTCTCCGCTTTGTAAAATGCCAAGCGGTATCTGTGGCCTCTGTTTACTGGGTTCCCATCATGCGTGTGTGCCTGCGCCCACACACACGCACACACACACGAGTTGTGGTGGTCAAAACATTGCCACAGGTGCCCTGAAAGTGAAGAAAGAATTACTCCTACTTGAAAAGTTCTAGTGTAAAATAGTGTTTTCCAAAGCTGGACTGAGGGAAAATGACATCAGAATTACCCAAGTGCGTATTAACAATACAGTTTCCCAGGCCTCACCCTGACCCTGTGGAGTCAATGACCACCTAGAAGTAAGGCCCTGGAGTCTGCCTTTTAGCAAGTTCCCTGAGGAATCTTTATGGTGACACAGCTGTAAAGACAACTGCGGGCATGCGTTCTACTTTGTTTGGTAAAGCTGCCTTTCTGATCAAAGGACAAAATGTGACTAATGCTTAAGGATGGCTTCTCAGGACTTGAAATCATATATTTCAATGGAGGAAGTTCAGGGCTGACTTTTCCGTCTTGAGTTTTGCCCTGAGTCAAGTTGTGCCAGAGAAAGGCTCCAGACCAATGCAGTTCCACCTTGACTGCACGTTAGAATCACGCGAGGAGCTTTAAAAACTATAGATGTGTGGGGCGCCTGGGTGGCTCAGTCGGTTAAGCGTCCGACTTCGGCTCAGGTCGTGATCTCACAGCGCGTGAGTTCGAGCCCTGCGTCGAGCTCTGTGCTGACAGCTCGGAGCCTGGAGCCTGCTTCGGAGTCTGTGTCTCCCTTTCTCTCTGCCCCTCCCCAGCTCTTACTCTGTCTCTCTCTGTCTCAAAAATAAATAAAAACACTTAAAAAAACCCAAACCATAGATGTGTGAGTTTCACTACCCAGAGAGTCTAATTTGATGGGACTTGGATACGGCCTGTGCAGCAAGATTTTTTAAGTCTCAGTGGGTGACTCTAATATGTTTCCAAGGTTGAGAACCACTGTCCTAAACCAGAGATTCTCAAACTTGCCTATGTTTATACAAACATATGGATGATACAGAAACCAATGAAACAGGCCCCTGCTCTCAGGAGTTGTCTGAGTTTATCATAAATCCCTGGTCACAGGCTTGCAAAATAGAGAAAAATAGCCCCCAAAGGCAAATAGAGATGGCCAGAATATGTGAGACTTTGAGCCTAATGAGATTTTTTTTTTCATATTTTCTTCTTTGGGACAGTAAGCTAATGAGCTAAAGTAAAGAACACAGGTTATGATACTCTCAAAAGGCAGCAAATCTCCTTAGGGATCATTCCCCTTAAAGAGATTGATATTAAATGTGAGCGTCAGGAGTGCAAAGTAGTTACCTCCAGTAACGCAAATAGAAGGTACCATACCCACAGAGAGCCAGGTTCAAATACTGGCCATTTGGGTGCTGGCCTGGCCCTGTGTGGACTTTGGCCATCCCATGTTCTCCAAGTGGACAGACCCTTTGGATGCTCACCAGAAAGTCAGCTCATTTTCTCTTTGCAGATATATTTTACCCAGGCTGGTTACACCGGCAGTAACAAACTCTGAGATTGCATGTCCCAAATCACCTGCCTTCTCTATTTCCCTCCCACTCTGTGGCCACCATACTCATTTGAGATCTCTGGTCTCTTATCTTGAGAGACATTTGTGACCAGGCCATGCCATCATTATTCCCAAGATGGTAGGGCTTAGTGGACATGGGAACAGTATTTGAATCCCAACCCGACTATGGAGAAGTTACCTAGCCTTTCGGAGCTTCATTTTCCTCCTCTTTGAAATAAAGTTGATCGTGTTATCATAAGGATTAAATTCTGCCCCTCATCCCCAGTGAGGTCCATCTTCCTTTCATTAAAGTTTCAGCCTTGGGGCGCCTGGGTGGCGCAGTCGGTTAAAGCGTCCGACTTCAGCCAGGTCACAATCTCGCGGTCCGTGAGTTCGAGCCCCGCGTCGGGCTCTGGGCTGATGGCTCAGAGCCTGGAGCCTGTTTCCGATTCTGCGTCTCCCTCTCTCTCTGCCCCTCCCCCGTTCATGCTCTGTCTCTCTCTGTCCCAAAAATAAATAAACGTTGAAAAAAAAAATTTCAGCCTGAATATACCCCCATCAGAGGGACTTTGATTGTTAATCCAATCCCTCTCTGTCCTATTACTATATTTTAATTCTCTGCATAGCATTGTCTGTTTGCTTATGAACTTGTGGTTGTCCCCTCTTACTGGAATGGAAGCTTTAAGCAGGGACTCTGAGTATCTTGTTTACTGCTATATCTTCAGCCCCTAGTGGGCACGTAGTGGGCACACAGTAGGCTTTTAATAAATACCGAGTGATTCCTATGTACCAAGGACCAAGTTCAGACCCGATGCTCAGTAGGTACTCAATAAATGGTAGCCATAATTATTATTTGTAGTTAAGTTTCTTTGAGCTGAAACAATATTTCAATTCAGAAAGTGTCACTCTTCTGAGATGACACAGACTTCATGTGGGAGAAGCCATGACTGGTGAGACTAGTTACTGAATAAGGGTCAGGGAGGCAGCAGGGAAAAACTTTTTTCTGTTATTTCTAATCCTAGTATCAAATTTAATGCTCCCTACTCTGCTTCCTCCAGCGTGAATAAAACATGGTATCTTATAATTTTTAAATGAGTTCTATCACCGACGCAAGGGCAGGCACAAATGCATTTCTCGATTTCTCTCTCTTCTTTTTTTTCACTGAACATTGGGGCATGTTATTTACTTCTAACCTCGCTGCTTCCATCTCACTTCGGGGCAGAGAACAGAGCCATAAATCGGAGCCTGGAGCAGTTGCAAGATTTTTTTCCCCCTAAAGTTGATGTTCAAGTCATAGCATGAACAGGAGCCTCACGTGGTCTCATAAAAAGTTTCGCAGATACGGGCAGAAGCATATGGGTGTTAGGTGTTTTTGTTTTAGGGTTTGCTTTTGGTTTTTGTTTTGTTGTGGGTTGGTGTTTTTTGGGTTTTTGGTGTGGTTTGTTTTTTTTTTCTTTTTTAGTTTTTACAACTGTGTGATAACTAAAAAGCATAAGGCAACACAATACCAGAGGCTTTTGTTAAAGACTCTGGGACTAATCTGGTGTTGATCTTGAGCTCCAAGACAGAGTCCTAGCCCTCAGAACCTGACAGGGAATAATATTTATGGAAGTCCAACGAATAAGAAAACCTGTCCACCATTATTATGGTGGCCACTGGGTATGTGTTCTACATGTTGCTGTTTTTCAGCCATTTCACTGTGTATCTAAAGAGGATGGTTGGGTGAGCTGTATTCTACAGTTGGCCATTTGTGTCTAAAACTCACAACTGTTTACAGCCAGAGCCCGACACTTTTAAAGAATAAAAATGTGGGGCGCCTGGGTGGCGCAGTCGGTTAAGCGTCCGACTTCAGCCAGGTCACGATCTCGCGGTCCGTGAGTTCGAGCCCCGCGTCGGGCTCTGGGCTGATGGCTCGGAGCCTGGAGCCTGTTTCCGATTCTGTGTCTCCCTCTCTCTCTGCCCCTCCCCCGTTCATGCTCTGTCTCTCTCTGTCCCAAAAATAAATAAACGTTGAAAAAAAAAATTTTTAAAGAATAAAAATGTGACATTTTGTATCTTCTGTGGCTCAGGCCATTCTGTGCCCTACTCAGCAAAGAGACGTGGGCCAAAGCAAAAAAACAGCAAAGATACTATTATTGCAGCTTCATTCACTGAACACAAGTTCTCAGCTACCAGCACTATGTATGTGATCTCGTAGTCATACCCGCTCCCATTTTTTCTTTAATAGAAATGTTAGGCCTAGAATTATTCAGGGTTTTCTGCCTAGAAGTACGCACTGTGTATACTAATTCACACAGTGGTGTACTAAGTATACCTAACCCGTAATCTCCCCCAAGATGTGATATAGACTGGAAGGATTCACAGATTCAAAGAATAGAGTAAGAGGCAAAAGATGTACCATCAGAAGTGTTCACTGCAGCGTTATTTATGTGAGCAAAAAAAAAAAATTGCTAAATAATTATCAAATAAGAGACTGGCTGGGTAAATGGTAGCATGTTCCTATCTGCAAAACCACGTAGCGATTTAAAAAATTATGTTCACATAAAGTAACTGAAAAAAATTATGTTCGTGAATATTGACCTGAAAACACATTGGATGAAACACTAATTACACACACACACACACACACACACACACACACACACGCACACACACACATCCATCCCTATTTATGGAACTTTGTGCGCACATAGGTACAGCCAGACAAATGCGTTGAAGGATGGTCACCAAATCATTAACCCTACACCTCTCACACTGAAAACAGAAGGACATGCTGGGTGATTTTTACCTTCCTCTTTGTGTTTTTCTCTGGTTTTGACAGGTTTTTCCAATGAGCCTGTGAATATGCATGCTTTTTTAAATAAACTTTATTTTTTAGGGCGGTTTGAGGTTCATAGCAAATTGAGCTAAGCATTCCTGTATACCCCCTACTCCCCTGCATGCGCGCGCGCGCACACACACACACACACACACACACACACACACGTGCATGCTTAGTTTCCCCCACGAAGGACCTGCTGCTAGAGAATAATACATTTGTTACTACAATGGGATCAATGAACGCATCCTGACCTGTGATTATCATCCAAAGTTCACAGTTTACGTTGCGTTCATTCTTGGTCTTGCACGTTCTGTGGGCCTGTGCCATTTTTTAAAGCAGTAAATGTGTTTTGAAGTTATTCTTAAAAAGTGGATTAATGAACTATTCTGAGTTATGAATAGGAACTAGGATGTTTCTGAGGATGCTTTAGAATCAGAGAAACTAGACCAAAAGGAGGAGGATGGTTCAAAGTATGGAACTATTCATTTGACTGAGGAACCGACCACACTAATGCATGATGCTTCTGACAGTGAGGTTGACCAGGGTGATGTTTTTGAGTGGAAAGACGGTGCTTCTCCATCTGAGAGTGGTCCTGGTTCCCAACAAGTGCCAGACTTTGAGGACAACGCATGTGAAATGAAACCAGGAACCTGGTCTGATGAGTCTTCCCAGAATGAAGATACAAGAAGCAGTAAGCCAGCTGCCAAGAAAAGAAAAAAAAAAAAAAAAAAAAAAGGCTACCGTGCAAGGTGACAGAGAGCAGTTGAAATGGAAGAATAGTTCCTATGGAAGAGTTTAAGGGTTTTCGTCCAAGGACCAGCCACAGTGGAAGAATTCATCTGAAAATGATGAGCGCTTATGTAACCCACAGACTGAGTGGCAGGATGGCACAAGTGACAGTGAGGACAGGGAGCAGTTTGACAACATGACTGATGGGGTTGCTGAGCCGACTCATGGCATCCTAGACGGAGTTAAAATGAGCAGCCAACAGGCATAAGTGCCAGGCTCTCAGGCATCGGGGACATGCTGCAGCCTGGAACTCTGCTCTCCTGGTGGTAGGACTGCACAGCTGTGCTCTAACTGGTACTGCCTTCTGAGCGCTGGGTCATCGGGCTGTGGGGATGCGTGGCCACTGCAACCCGGCGGTGGTTTCTAAGTCTCTGACACACGATTGGCTGATCTGGCTTCAGAACCTGCTGTGACAGACACGGTAAATAAATGTGGAAAACCAATAAGCTGGTGGCCCACGAACGCACACGAGGAAAAGCAGAGGTTTGTTTTATCTGCCTTCTCAACATTGCTTTCCCTCTGTAAAATGTTTGGTCGGATGACCTTGGGCAGCGTTCTCCTGATTCACGTGGTGGTGCAGGGCCAACAGACAAGATGCCAATCCAGTGTGTATAGTAGACTTTGGGGAAAATCAATTTTTTTTCATGTATTCATTCTGAATAGTTGAAATGTATATTTGTACAGTCTTTTAGACCTATGCAAGTGATGCCTATGATATTGTGTACCCATCAGAGATTTGTTTCTTTTTTCTTTTTTTTTTTTTTTTTTTTAGTGTTGCCCTTGCTGTGTAATAAACGCTGTATCTAGTTTACCTAGCAAAAGCTTGAAACTGCGCTAGTATGGAACTTTGGACAGACTTAGTTTTTGCACACAACCTTGTACAGTCTTGCAACAGAGGCCAACCATGTTGGATATATATCTGGACTCTCTCGTATTGTAGAATTTTTCTTGTTCTGAATACCCTTGACATTACAGCTGGCAGAAACAAAAACTGGTGTTTCAGATCTGTTTTCTGAAATCTTTTAAGCTAAAAATCACCTGCTGGAATTGACTTTGCAGCTACTAATTTTGACACCTTTTAGGTCTGTATGAAAGTGTGTTGTGTTGAAGCAGCAAACCAATGAGTGCTGCGTTGTGGATATTTAGTTTTATCTTTAGCTAAACACCACCCTGGTGTCTTCATTTATACCATCTAATATATGACACACTGTTGTAGTATGTATAATTTTGTGATCTTTGTTTCCCTTTGTATTCATTTTAAGCATCTAAATAAATTGCTGTATTGTGCTTAATGTAACAAAAAAAAGGAACTAGGAAGTTTATGATCTCTCATCTCCACTTACCCAGTCTTCTTGGGATCTCAAAATGCAGATGAATCATAGAAGGGAGAGTGTGGGTTGAACTCACCATAGCAATAAATTATTTGTACACCTTCCCCCTGCCTTTGGGTTGCTTGGGAAGCTGCAGTAAGCCAACTCCTCCCCACTTCTCCTTTGGCCTACATCCCCATGGATCAAAAGAAACTCAACTTGGAGTTGTGGAGCTAGAGGCTGGGAAGATAAGAAAAAGCAGTGATGAGGCAGAAAGAGATGCCTGAGTAGGCAATTTCCTTGGTCAGAACTTCAAATCGGAAGGTCAAGTTTCTTGGCATAATGCCAGGATGTTTTGGACCCTGGAAATAGGGTTGTAGTTCAGTGGTATCCCCCCACATTCTCCATCCCCACAGTGGGAAATGGGGAGAATGACTTCAATATGAGGGTCCTAAGCTACAGATTCTAGAGAGCAAGATTTATGTCATGTTGTCGTTACATCCCCAAGATCTCACTTAAAAACCTATTTTTTAGGCAGCACTCACTCAGTGGGTGAATAAATGAGAGAAGAAAGAGAGAGAAGAAAGGGGGCAAGACAAGGGAGGGCCAATGAACGGAAGAGACTTGATATCATAGAGCAGTTATCGCTGAATTCCTGGTGAGATCCGTTACACTTTACCAAAGTCTCCATGAACTACAGAAGATTTGAGTTCTTAAAGCTGTCTTTGACCACACTTCCCCTGGTCATCCAGATTTGGCTTCTCCAATAAAAATCACATCTAATTTACTCTTTCCTCCTTCCTCCACCACTACCCTCCAAATGCTCATCATCTCCATCTTCATTTGAAATGACAACAAAAATAACTGCTCATAGCGCACCGGTTAAAATTGTATAAACCAACTTCCATTTCTAGGAGGAGTCTCTAAACCTCTGACTACAGCCTATCGATTCTTTCTTTAGGTTTTGGTCCCGGAGAACTCTGTCGTCCTCATTCTCATGCTTTTGCTGGGAAGAAGACCACCAAGTGGCATGGGGTTCATTCTTGCCTTTGCATCTCAAAAGCTACGTGCCTTTGGGTGAGTTGCTGGAATTGTCAGTTCCTTTATTTGTAGCAGGGTGAAAAGAGCTCTCTTGGATTGTGAGGTTCCTGTTAAATGTGTAATCTGGAAACATCTGTTTAAATGATTACCTTTCTAACAAGGCTTTATCACCAAAACAGTGCAGGAGGAATTCATTTTTCAGTTTCTGCATCCTGGTAAGAGAAGAGAGAATGGCCAAAATCTTCACTCCTTCTTTGGAAATATTTGTTTTCCATTTTTAAAGAGCAGGGCTGGGTTATAAGGAAGGCCTAGGAGGTCTGGACACCCGGGTCTGATGAACTCTGCGAGAGACACCTGGCTCCAGATTTTTACACAGGGAGGTAACTTTCCAAACAAAGAGGCATACCACCTGCTGATTTCTTTATTGAGAAACCGAGAATTACATAACTCAAAATCATAAACAATCCACATGCAAAATGAGAAGGCATAGAGGGGACAAGTTTAATCAAGTTTATGGGCATTTTGAGACCAGTAACCACAAAACAAGCACAGGTGAAGAAATCGTCAGTTATAAGGCTGCTGTATGCCAAGTCAAGCCTCGGGATAAACAGGAAGGTGATACGATTGTTTGATCCAGCTCTGGCATGACTGAGCAAAAGGGCAGTGCAGTATGAAGCCCAGGGTGAAAGTACTTTGATCGTTCAACAGTTCAGTTTTTGGAAAATTATCTCAGGTCGTTAATTTAGTGGTCGTATTGCCGAAGGAGTAACAGGGAACAATAACATATTGGGGACTGATGATGTAATGATATGAACTGTTGGCTTTCTTTCACTGATAGCGAAAGCAGGTGTCTAAACATAAATGTACCAAACTGAATGTGAGGAGTGTTTTCTTTTTTAAAGGATCTCATTTGGCATCGGAACGTCTTTCCTTTAGACCGGGGTCAGCAAACTTTTTCCATAAGGCCAGATCGTAAATGTTTTTGGCTTTGCAGGTCATATGGTATCCGTCACAACTAGTCAACTCTGCGATTGCAGCGTGAGCACAACCAGAAGTCATTTGTTAAACGATGAAATTTATTACTGCCTTCTAGTGAAACTTATTTATAAAAACTGATAGTGAGCCATGTACTTGGTCTGTGGGCCATAATTTGCTGACCCTTGCTTTAGACCAATCTACGCTGTTTTGGACACCCCAGGCCCCAAAATGCTAATATTACCTGCTGACATCATATTCTTTGTGTTCAAGAAGAATTTAGTTTGGCCTTTCCGTGGAATGGATTTGTGTCGTGTATTCTGAATCTGTGACTTAGTCCAGGAAATATTCCTACCATAAAAATATCACAGTAAGATTATATCTTCCCGTCTTACATTTTTTTCCCTTGGGTGATTTTCAGGACATGGCTGTAAACCGCCTCGTTCAACTTGTATCTCTAGTTTCAATCCCATCTTTCAACAAATTCTTCAAGCACCAATAAACCTTCATTCTTCGCACAGTAGAGGGGCCCCCGTTGCTTTCAAACACACTGGATGAGCAAAGACAAATGTCTTTAAGGCCATGTCTTATCAATGCACACTACAGAGTGCCTTGCTGCTCACGTGCCCTTGAATATTAGATGAACGAAAAAGTAAGCGCGTGAAGGGAGGAAAGAGGGGGGGAAGGCAGGGAAAAGGAGAGAAGGAGAGGGAGAGTAGGAAGTGAGGGAGTTAGCAAGCATCATTGATTCAATGAATGAATGTGTTTCCACATCAATATTTGTTTCTTTTTAGTTTTTTTAAGGTTTTATTTTATTATTTTTGAGAGAGTGAGAAAGACAGTGTGAGCAGGGGAGAGGCAGAGAAAGAGAAACACAATATGTGAAGCAGGCTCCAGGTTCCGAGCGATCAGCACAGAGCCTGACGCAGGGCTCGAACCCACCAACTGGGAGATCATGACCTGAGGCGAAGTCAGACGCTTAACCGACTGAGCCACCCAGGGGTCCCTATTTCTCTTTCTTTTCAGGCAGATTTGTACATAAGGGCTTTCAGGATACAAGTTTTGTGTGAACGACTCAACAATCAGGAAAGAACCCTTCAGTCCTTTACTCAACACATATTTAAAAATTTTTATATGTTTTATTTATTTTTGAGAGAGACAGAGCATCAGTGGGAGCGACAGAGAGGGAGACACAAAATCCGAAGCAGGCTCCAGGCTCTGAGCCATCAGCACGGAGCCCAACGTGGAGCTTGATTGAACCCACAGATCATGAGGAGATTCTGACCTGAGCCAAAGTTGGACACTCAACCAAGTGAGCCACCCAGGCTCATATTTATTAAGGAGTGTCACTGTGCCATGATTTGGGGACATGTCGATGAACATACTAGGCACAGTTCCTGCCCCCGTGGCGCTTACATTCTGTTGGATGGAGCGGACAGTAAACAATCAAGTCCATAAATGAGGTCCACAGGCTTTCTCTGCAACGACAGCTCTCACCGTTGCCTTACCCTCAGCAATCGTTTGCTAAAAAAGTATTCCAGGTCTGTAAACCAGTCCCTCCCTTCCTCAGCTTCCCCCCTGCTAGATAGATCTGCAAACTGGTCGCAGGGTAAAGTTGGGACAATAAAGCAGTGAGAACTGGACTGTGTTCCCTGGTGTTGTGAATAGCTCACTTGCTTCAGCATCAGGCTCAGCGGGGAGAAGGCGCTTCCTTGAAGTGACTTGAACTTTCCCAGGCTAGTGGCTGGCAGGAAGCTGTAAAATGTTGGTGGCAGCTTCAGTAACTAGAGCCAGTGTGCTGTCCTTGACCACTGGAAGCTCGAGCCGTCTAAATAACACCGCAAACACGGCTGGTGCCGTGGCCGTGACATCTGAGGAAAGTCTGCTTTTTCTCTTTCAAAGCCCCATGGTCCACACCTAGAGCCTCGGCTCCCGGGGGGATAAACAGAAAAGGGGATTGGCAGCCAGCTCTGAGAGAAACAATCGAGGATGTTTGCTGCTGTGGCAGCCAGACCGGCCTCTGCTTGTCCAGACAAAGCCCATCTCTGCAGCAAAGTCTCCAACGAAGAGTAACCAGAGTCGGAGGCAGGCGCGAGGATACCTAAGGAGCAGGCCTCAGTACAACACCCTCCCCACCCGCCCCCCCCCGCAACATACACACACACACACACACACACACACACACACACACACACACACCAGCAGGGACAGTGTGCTGTTCATCCTCAAGAAGCCAGGCTGGTTCCATAACCCGAGAAAGTTTTTTCAGGGATGTATCTGGAGCCTCATATTTTTGTGAGCTAATACCTGACCACAAAAGAGGACTGTCCAAGAGAAAGAGGCTAAGAAAGCCATATCCTCTCCAGAGAAGGCATAGCTCAGGGGAGAAATCGCAGGCTACATCACCACCTGCTAAGAATCCTACCTATGCTTTCCAGAACACTCTTAATTAAAAAAAATATATTATTTGTTGAGTGTTTACTATATGCCGAGTGAATATGCTAAGCGGTTTATATCTGTTACCTAATCCACCTGACCCCTCTGTAAAAGAGAGTTAGCATTAAGCCCATTTTTCAGATAAAAATACTGAGGCTTGAGGAGGCTAAGTAAACTTACTAAAGGTCACAGAAATTACAGGGGATGGGGCACCTGGGTGGCTCCGTTGGTTAAGCATCCGACTTCGGCTCAGGTCATGATCTCATGCTTCGTGAGTTCCAGCCCCCCATTGGGCTCTGTGCTGATAGCTCAGAGCCTGGAGCCTGCTTGGAATTCTGTGTGTCCCACTCTCTCTCTCTCTTTGCCCCTCCCCTGCTTGTGCTCTCTCTCTCTCTCTCTCTCTATCTCAAAAGTAAATAAACATTAAAAAAAATTAAAAGAAAAAAGAAATCGCAGGGGATGGAACTGATATTAAACCAGGACGTCTAATGTCATCCCATGATGCTGCCTTTTATTTCTATCGTTTCACTTATTCCTCACCGCACCCCTCTAAGATAAACAGATTGCAAATTATTTTCCTGATTTTGTAGCCAAGAAATGTGCTAATACATAGCCACCAGCCATGTGTGGCTACTTGAATTTAAATTAATTCGAATTAAATAAAATTTAAACATCATTTCCTTAGTCGCACTGGCTAACTTTCAAGGGCTCACGAGCCACCTGTGACAGCACAAATTATGAATATTTCATCTCTGCAGAATGTTCTGACCGACAGCCATGGCCCAGAACTCTGAGGCTCAGTTCAAGTTTCTGAGCACCATAGAAAGAATAGTGATGAAAAAGGCTTCGTTGGGAAGGTTACAAATCTTGGAGGCTCTGATAGATTAAACAACTTGCTGTTGGTACAGACAGGGGCCAGAACGCTGCTCACCTCTGTCTCCTCTGCCACGTTGACATTCTGGCCTCTTGACAGAAAGGAGAACACGATGGGGCGCCTGGGTGGCTCAGTCGGTTAAGCAGCCGACTTGGGCTCAGGTCATGATCTCGCGGTCCGTGAGTTCGAGCCCCGCGTCCGGCTCTGTGCTGACAGCTCGGAGCCTGGAGCCTGTTTCAGATTCTGTGTCTCCCTCTCTCTGATCCTCCCCCGTTCATGCTCTGTCTCTCTCTATCTCAAAAATAAATAAACGTTAAAATAAATAAGCATTAAAAAAAATCTTAAAAAAAAAAAAAAAAAAAAAGAAAGGAGAACACGATGACTCCTAGTGTCCCAGGACTGGGTCTTTCTAGGTGTGTTTGTACTGGGCTTGCGATAAACCCACCCGCCTGTCGGGAGCAGTGCTCTTGCTTATACAGCAAGCCCAAGAAGATAGAAACCCAGCTTTTCTTGCATGGATCCTTGTCTTTTCGGAGGGGGGGGGGCTCATACTCTTGAAAAATAAATCACAAGCGCTCAACCCTCCCCAAGAAAACATTTACAAAACTAAGGCCACCCTACGGCAATGGTAGTTCAGAGGGAGCATTTAAGAGCATCGACCCTAGTTCAAGTTCCAGCTGCGGTTCTCCTAGCCGTGCGACATTAGGCAAGAGCTCAACTTCTTCACGCTGCGAGTTCTCCATAAAATGAACAGGATAATCGTCCGAGGATCTTAGATTTCTTGTGAGAATTAAGTACCGCATTGACGACAATTGTGCAGCATCCACACAGGCCAGGGGCGTAGGAAGCTGTCTGTGAACGGTAGCTTTTGGTCGCTGAAAGCTTTTTTTTACCCACGTGCGGCAACAGATTTGATTTTTCCAGACCACTCGGTGTTACATCGGTTTTATTTTTCTTCCTATTTGATACAGACCACTGTGATACCGAGTCTGATGCAAATACAGTGAATTGCATTCACTGGGTTGTTTTATTCTTCTAGTGTATTTATGTAGTTGTATGATAAAATTTTGGCCAGAGAGAGGATAAGAAAGAGCGTAGCGAATCATGGTAAATTGACCAGTTTAGGGAGGCTTGGCCAGGAAAGCAAATCCGTTTGCTCAACAACCATTTTTTGAGCCCTCTTCCACATGCCAGGCAAACACGAGTAAGACATAATTCCAGCCTAGAAAAGTTTGAGGTCTAATAAGAGAAAAGGCAAGAACATTGATACACAAGTAATCCAAGTACCACCAAAGAGATACAAAAGTCCTGTGAGGACCTCAAGTCCTATTTAGTATTTAGATACAAAAAGTTTTCGGGAAAGCGGTAAGTGTCAAACGGGGCTATGACAGAGATCTGAAAGCCTGACCCGAAGGAGAGAGCTTTGCAAGAGGCAGAAACAGTAGGAACAGAGGTCTGGTCAGTTGTTGCAGGTGGAATAAGGCTGGGATGATGAAGGGAAGGAGGTGAGCTGGTAGGTGAGGGAAAGAATGGGGAGATTTGAACACAAAGCTTCAGGAGCGTGGACTACGTTTGAAAAGACGGCAGTAGATGGTATTTTACGAAGATTAACTTGTATCACTGTAAAGGAGGGAGAAACCAAGGGCAAGGGGATTACATAAAGAAGCTTTTGCAGTTTTACCGCCAAGGAGTGGTTGGAGCAGTGGAAAATGAGACTGAAGTGGAAACCACCTGAAGACAGTTACCAATAGACCTTGATATCACATGTGTAAGAGACACTGGTGTCTCTGCCATTGGATCAATGGGAGAACAGTGGCACCGTTAATAGGATGGGGAGATCACGAGTGGCGGCCCTTCTGAGGGTGAAAGGCTCTGAGTTCAGACTGGCCCTGGGTCTGATCCGCTTCCTGCCCCTCCTGTCTGCTCTGCCACCCAATTTTAAATAAGCTAATGGAGGCGTTTTATGAAAGGAATAACACTTCATTACGATATTTTTGAAGGGTTGCCTTTATGAGAAAAAGTACCAAAACAGCCTTCAGACCGTTGTGGACTTTACAGAAATTTCTTCGGGTTCTTTGCGAAGGGTGGCTCGTGACCAAAAAGTTCTATTCAAACCATAATCAAGAATAATAGGGGAATTGTCGTAATTTATCTCCCGTGATCTAATCTCTGACCAGGCTTGCATCTCAGACACACCTTGTAGTTTGTTGTGTGTTGAATCTGTGTGAAAAAAAGAAATTAATCCCCCAAATTAGTCCCGCCAGGTGTTTCGGGAAAAAAAAAAAAAAGAGTTTCCATATGACGGCAGCTCCTGTCAATATCCTGCTAAAGAATGAGACTAATTTTTTTTTTTAAGCTTATACAGTCCTGACTTTGTCTAGGGACTCCTTCAGTTTTCCTGTCTCCAGTAATATCGCTTTAAACATTTGCTTTCTCCAAATCGCTTATGCGTTCTGTATAACTCCACTTGTGAGGCATCTTGGCGTGTTACTGTGGAAATATTAAATCATTCCATATGTGCCTGTGTTTGCCTCTCCAGGTATATTTTAGAATTTACTTGAGAACTGTGACTGTATCTTCTTGTCCTCCTCGTCCTCCTCCTTTCTTCCTCACCTACTCTTCCCTGGGAACACCTCAGTAGTGTTCACTGAGCAAGTACTCAGTCATCCTCGACTGGTTGATTTCCTCATAGAAAAAATAGAAGCTACCATTTATTGACTAGCATGTGCCCTATATGAATGAGGTGCTTTACCTATGTTCTTTCTTTAGTCCTTACAACAGCCCCGGGAGTATTGTCCCTGCTCTCCAGCTCTGGAAACTGAGGCATAGCAAGAGAAGGCAACTTGCCCAAAGTCACAGCTGGTGGATGAGTGGCATAGCTGGGAGTTAGACCTGGGTTGCCTGATCCCAGAGCCTGGGACGTCCTATGATCCCACTCATTTTCCGTCCTTTTAACTAGCAACTTCTCAGGAGTCATTGCTCTGCAGATCTTTTTTTTTTTTTTTTTTTTTTTTCAGTTTATTTATTTTGAGAGAGAGAGAGGTAGACAGAGGTGGAGAGAGAGAGAATCTCAAGCAGGCTCTGCGCTGTCAGCCCAGAGCCCAACGTAGGGGTCGATCTCACAAAACGTGAGATCGTGACCTGAGCCGAAACCAAGAGTGAGACACTTAACCTACTGAGCCACCAAGCTACCCTGCTTTGCAAATTTTGAAAGGAAAGCATGTACCTTGGGCTAGTAAAACAGATATCTCTGATAAGAGACACTGGATAGGAGGCTTGTTGTAAAGTCTTCATTTCTAGAAGGCTCTTGTTTCCATATGCCTCTTGTTGTACCCAGGCTCATTGGCCTATGCAGCCATGGTTAACTCGTATTCTTGCTACTGTAAGTGGGGTTCTTGGACCAGAAGAATCAGCATCACCTGGGGTATTAGAAAAGCAGACTTGGAGGTCACCTCAACTTACTGAGTCAGAATCTGCATTTGAACAATATCGCTACATGATTTGTGTGCGCGTTACAGTTTGAGAAGAACTGTGCTACTTATCAGTTGTCACGGGAAATGGGACTTCTCTCTCCTGTGACTATTGGTAAAGAAGTCAAGATGGGTCAGCAAATTGATTCCAGTGAAGAGAGCGACATCACCACATCAGTCCAGGGGGTAATGCTGATTCTCTCCCATGAACACATAATCCTTAGCACCAGCTGTTCCAGTCTCCTGTATCAAGATCAATATTTCAAGTTAGTTGAAAATTCTCTGGATATAGAGTCATGTGTTAGGATTAAAATATAAAAGTTTGTCTAAGGAGAATTTGAAAATTCACCGTGCTTTCTACAATGTGTCCCTGATGCCCATCTTTATAGTATCCAAAGTTCAGCTGCTAAATCCATGTGACATTTTAATCTAGCCCAACGTCAAAACATCATAACTTTGTTCAAGAAGAGGTGAGTTTAGGATTACAGCACCTTTTTAAGATCTACGTTAAGAAATGTTTATGCTACCAGTCTCTAGCATGGGCCAAATCATGTTGTTGCTGTGGGCATAGCATAGAATAGCCTCCTTATTTTTCTCTCTAACCTGCTTAGAGCCCTATACAACCCCGAGTAAGCATTGCCCTTGCACTGGTTTGAATTCAGTGGTATTTTATAACATAGGACTAGTGATTATTTGGCAAGGGCTTGCCATGTTTTGCTTTACCATTTAGACCCTGCTTCTTTTCAAAGAATACATTTAAATTCATTCTCTTTCTCCATGCTCATCCTTAAGTATTTATCACATGATGTGGCCAGTACAAAACAAATCAGACATGAATAATTGCCCCCGAGGA
The DNA here is from genome assembly GCF_018350155.1 of Leopardus geoffroyi. Classification (NCBI taxonomy): domain Eukaryota; kingdom Metazoa; phylum Chordata; class Mammalia; order Carnivora; family Felidae; genus Leopardus; species Leopardus geoffroyi. Next base: position 34,103,810 of record NC_059331.1, on the reverse strand, counting down.
GAGTACATTCTGGGGTAATGGGCCCCCAAGGCTGCTGTAGGCAAGGGGTATAGGCAGAGTGGAGATCTTGCAAAGAACCTGGATACAGAAACTCTGGGGCTGGGGGGGGGGGGCGGTCACTGATCAAATGACACATCTTGGGCACCCAGCGCTGGGTGGTTGTTCAAGGAACACGTGTCCTCCCCCCACCTGGCATGCAGGTGACACCGGCAGGCCACTTCCCCTCTCTGGGTTTGGTTGGGGTACTTCATCTGTAAATACTGGCACATTGCAGTTCCAAAAAGTTAATCCCTTCTTTCAACAGGTTGAGGTCTGTGTGCCAGTGTGGTAGATGTTGGGATCTTAGCAGTGAAGACAGTCTGTGTTCCCCGAGACAGTTCTTTCTGGCAGAGGAGCCAATAAATGAGCACATAAATAAAATGAAATAAAGATTGTCAAAGGAGAGTATATTCTGGAGAAAATTATACATAGGAAAAAAATTGGGAAGAGTCTAAACTCATCTGTCCGAGGTGTCCAAAAGGTAATGTTCTGGGGAAGTGAGAGTATGGCCATGGTCTGGGAAGGTCTTACAGCAGAGGAAAGACATGAAGACATGAGCAAAGAGCGGAGAGACTATTCCAGAAGGAAAACAATCTGAGCAAAGGGGAATGGGCTAATAAGCATGGAACCTTGTTCACGGCATTTTTGCCGGGAGCTGGCGTATATGAACTAATACATCTGGGGCGCCTGTGTGTTTCTCCCATTAAAACACCATATTAAAAGGTGCATTTAGTTAACACATTTTCTACAGCTTCAGTAATAATCTATAATTACATAATTACATATAATTGGATAGTGTCTGTTGTATATAATTATGTAATTAATATATTAATATCACATTATGGTTCATAATTAAGTTATAGTATGTAATTAATATTTTAGTAATACAATTAATAATATTAATAATGCCTTAGCTAATATGAATATGTAATTATATGATATGGTTAGATATAATGATACCATTATATGGTATGGTTTTATGTAGAATAATATATAATTAGCACCTTTAGGCCTCTTCATATCTATGACTAAGTATTTTATATTTAATACTCAGCAACCTCAAGGTAGTATTTGATCTCCATTTTATTGATAAGGAAACAGTTTAGGAGCTTGACCAAAGTCACATAGTAGGTGGTGATGTTGTACATGAACGCAAAGTTGGAAAGCACAACCCACATTCTTAACACTATGCCAAACTATCCTGATACTCTACATAGGATAGAACCTTGGCTATTGTATACTCAGGTACAAAACAACATGGGATATTAGAACAGGAAAAAATAATCCCTTTATGCATAAATTTCCCTTCTGTAGGGGAAGAGAAGGTATGATATATAGATCTCAAACTGTTGAAGCAAGATCATATAGTAATCGCCTCTTCCTCAAATCCTAGAAGTGCATAAAAAGGCTTGGGGTGTGGTTATTTGGGTGAGACTGCTTAAAATTGATAATTCTGTGGGATCTCCTATGCTAGGCCAAAGTGCCAATTCGATTGTTTATCGGGCCACGTGGCTCTGTGGTGTGCAAGCATCCCTTCCCGAGATGGCTTAAAAATGCCAAGTCCCCAACTGAGGAGTACTTGGGTCATCTGGGAAATTGCACACATTTGAGTTATTGATAAGATTTCTAGAGTGTGTGTTTGAGTATCTTTTACTCGGTCTTTTTTGAGTTCATGGGAGGCATTTAATCATGATCAAAAATGATTAAAAGAATGGATCTAGTTACACATACATACCTGGGTTTGAGACATGACCCTGCCACAGTGGCCATACGTCTGGGTTGTTGACTTAAATGCCCAGCCATTGCGCTTACATTGTGGCCCCAGGCAAGCAGAGTCCACGTCACCCGGGAACTCAGTGGGATGCAGAAACTCAGGCCCCACCCTGAAGGCTGAATGGAAAACTCTAGGGACAGGGACCAGGAATCTGTGTTTTAACAAGCTTTCCAGGTCTGGGAGCCCTGTGCCCGGCCTTAGCTTCCTCATCGATAAAAAGGAGATAACACAGGAATACTATCCTTTTCACAGGATCTTGCGAAGATTAAGATGATGTAGGTAAGGACATTGCTCAACACAATGTCTAAAGTAAGAGTATTTGAGGGCTGCCTGGCTGGCTCAGTCAGGGGAACGTGGGGGGACTCTCGATATCGGGGTTGAGAGTTCAAGCCCCAGGTTGGATGCAGAGATTACTTAAAATCTTTTTTTTTAAAAAATAAGATAAAATAAAGTAAGAGTATTTGATAACCGGGGCATCTGGGTGACTCAGTCATTTAAGCATCCAACTGTGGCTCAAGTCATGATCACATGGTTGGTGAGTTGGAGCCCCGTGTGTGGCCGTCTGCTGCCAGCTCAGCTCCCACTTCAGATCCTCTGCCCCCTTCTCTGTTTACTCCTCCCTGGCTTGCTGTCTCTCTCTCTCAAAATTAAAAATAAACTTTAAAAAAAGAGTATTTGATAATTACTATCTTTTTTTTTAATGTTTTAATTTATTTTTGCGACAGAGAGAGACAGAGCATGAGCAGGGGAGGGGCAGAGAGAGAGGGAAACACAGAATCGGAAGCAGGCTCCAGGCTCTGAGCCGTCAGCACAGAGCCCGACGCGGGGCTCGAACCCACAGACTGTGAGATCATGACCTGAGCTGAAGTCGGACGCTTAACCAACTGAGCTACCCAGGCGCCCCAGATAATTACTATCTTTAATAACTTTTTTTTTTTTTTACTTACTTTTGGTTTAGAAAGGTGAGAAACCAGGACCCGAAGCAGACGACTCTGTCTGCCTCAGGCTTCAGCAGAAATTGATTCTTACAGTTAGTTGTCTGACGTTTGCCTTATGTCACTAAGAAAACCTGAATTATATAAACAGGTTTCTGTTGTGGTCTTCCCTTGGCTCCTGTTTGAAAACGAAGGAAGCCTGTGGCTGAGTGTTTTACGGCCAGTCCAGAGGCTCCATAGAACAGCTCTGATGGATGTGTGTGTCAGATTGCAAAACAATCTTGATTGGAGCACTTCAACCAGAAGATTTAGAAAACCACCTCCAGGTGTCACATTTGGGAATACAAACACTAATGAAGTGACGTGCTTCTTCCCAGGGAGATATGACACCATCACGGCGGGCTGTGACATGCCCATATATATCAGGGGCTGAATAAAAGTCCTGGTAAGGCCTGGCTTGACCCACAGTGGCCTGTTCCAAACCACCCGAATCCATTCTAACTTCTCAGCAACTTTTGTTTGGTATTCATTTGTAGGAGTTTGGGCATCTGTCTTGCTTGCAGCTTCCTTGCTTCTCACTTGCTCTTTCCCTCTCAGACAAAGGTCAGCACACTTTTTTGTAAAAGGCCAGAGGGTAAATGTTTCAGGCTTTATGGGCCGTAGGGTCTCTGTCGCAACTACTCGAGTCCACCATTGTAACTCAAAGGCGGCCATAGACAAGGCATAACCAACTAAAAGTGGCTGTATCCCAATAAAACTTTATTTACAACAACAGATGGTGGGCCAGATTTGTTCCACGAGCTCTAGTTCGCTGACCTCTGACTCAGAATCTCAAAACATCTCATAGAAAGAACCCAGATGACCAGGCAGAAGAATAATTCTGTGTCCACGGGTAAAGTTATGGCTTAGGAGTTCCTGGCCTCAACTGAGCCAGGCCTTGGGTAATGAAAGATAACACGAATATTCCTCCAGACCAGCTGAACCAAAACCCACTCTGAAACTGTTTTGCTCCCACCTGGTGGGAAAACACCTTTTCTCACTTCAACAACTTTTATTGAAGGTGTTGTCTCACAGTTTGGGACCAACTAAATCACATTCCAAATCTGAAACAAAGAAGTCTTCCTGTAAGTGATGAGACAGAAGGGCTCAGACACCAATGAAGTAGGAGGCCAAGGCCCAGCCTTAAATCATAAGAGTAGAGAGTGAAGGCCAGCATCTTCCTTTACTAGAATAGTTCAGGGTATGTAACTCCTGGTGCTTAGAGACAGCTGAACCGGCCCCTCTGCAAAGAGATAACCAGAGGGTATGAATGTCATAAATTACTCTTTATCCTTGCCCTAGGAATGCTAAAGTAATAATATGAATCCCTTATGAGACTACAGCAGAAGAACCCGGTTGACAAGCATTTGTGACCTGGGCTGTTCTTCCATTTGAAGAGTTTTTGCAGTGCCAGGTGTGGTTTGAGACTCAGCCTCGTATGACTTGTTCATTCCAAAGTTGGAATTTGCTTCGTGCCAAGGGAGCCATTTGTAACAAATGTCATTGCTTGCTTGTCCAACAGCCGTTCCGATGCCTGCTTTTTTTTTCCCTCGAAGAAGAGGCGCTAATTTTGTTGGTGTTCCACATGTCACAAAGATAAATCTTCGTTGGTTTCGTTCAGGGATGATCGTCCCATTAACCATAGCCGTGAGTTTATGGAGATGCATGTGATCCAGTGCTAACAAGTGAAAAATAAAGAAAAATCTGTGGGGAGGCTTCAGGAAAAGCTATCTTCTCCCTTAAAAAGAGGCATAGGAGAACATGTGTCCTTCTCTTGGCATTGTGCATGTAAAGCATGGAACTGTGGGTCCATCTTTAACCCTGGGGGATGCTAAGCTGCGGATAATAAAGCAGAATAAACCCTGCCCCTGCCTTGACTTCCTGTTTTTGAGGATGTAAGTGTTCCTTATGGAAACTGACTTGAATTTTCTGTCTCTTGCAACCAAAACGGTCCCGAATGATACTCATTGCTGTTTGGTCTTCCCCAGGCCAGTTCAGGTCTCTTTGCTCCCACCAGCTCTCAAGCTCTCTGCTTTCACTATCCCCATCTCATCTTAGCGCCCAATAGCGACTTAGTAATTATGCTTTGTTTTATTTTCTTTTCATAACTGATAGTCCTTGAGGTTGTGATCTTACCTGTTAGAATTTCACCAGGGAGCCACTGGCCGGTAAAGTAGTTCTAAAACCAGCTACTCGCAGACTGAAGTGATCCCAGCCTGTGGCTTTGTTATTGGAAGGGTTGGTCGTGATAACGCTGTGTTTATTTTTCATTTATTCGGTGCAGTTGTCCTCCCCTAACAAAGACTGTAGGCTAGTGGATACAACCACATAAGGAATTATTTACTGTGTGATGATGGACCAGAGAGGGAACTGGGGGCTCTGGAGGTCCAGAGGGAGGGTCTGTCGTTGGCTTACCCGACAGACACTACCTTCACATTTCTTCCAGGCTTGCAGAGCCTCCTCCCCTGTAAATGTCAGACACTCACTCTCCAGCCTCCGTTGTGGCTAGGACATGTACATAGGAGCCCCTTCTGGCCATCGAGACATCAAGGAAAGCCTTCAAAGGATTTCTAAGAAGGATTTTCCTCAAAGAGTAAGATCATCCCACAGAAATGTTTTCTTCCCTTTCTGCTCTTGGTTGTTTCGTGGGAGGGCATGATTCAGAGCTACAGCAGCCATCTTGTGACCATGAGGTAAAAGCCAAGAGAATTGCAGCAAACGAATCTAAGTGTAGACATTATCGTATCATAGAATCAGCCCTATATCTGTGTATCTCCAGATTTCTTATGTGACACTACAACTGTATTTTAGTACCTGTTACTTAGAGCCAGCAGCATGATAAATGGTAGCAAGGGTATCTAACCTGGACTGGAGAATCTAAGAAGGATTCCTGGAGGAAGTGACTCATAAACTAAAGCATGAAAGATATGTACACATGATGTAATAGGAGGAGAGGTTATAAAGAAGGGTCCAGAGATGTGGAGGAGAGAATACGGCAAGTTTAAAAATGCAAAAGCAGTGGCTATGGCTGCAGCATAAAATACTATTTATGAAGTGGCAAGAGATAAGGTCAAATAAGTAAAGGAGAGAGGACAAATCATATATAACCTTTAAGACATGTTAATAAATTTTGCCTTTTTTCCTAGGGATATTACAAACCCTTCTGAAATCTTTCTCATTATCAAGGTCAAAATTAATCACTTCTTTTACACACTCTGATCACATTGCTGATAATTTAAGGGTTGTAGTTTGTTATTCAAGTATTTGTTTCCTCCAGTTTAATTCAATAATGATCATCCCATTATCCATACCAGTGACTGGTTTATGGATGAGCATGGAACCCAGTTCTGCCTAATGGAAAATAAAGAAAAATCTGCTAGAAAGCATCTGGAAAAGCTATCTTCTCCCTTCAAAAGAAGCATCAGGGAAAATGTGTCTTCTGGAGGGCAGAAACTATGTCTTATCTCATTTATATCAACCCCCACCAACAAAACCTAATCAAGGTTTGTTGATTCAAATTGCCTATCTCATTAGAATTTACAGAACCTAGACCTATTTTTTTAATGTTTATTCATTTTTGAGAGAGAGACAGAGAGAGAGAGCCAGAGTGCAAGTAGGGGAGGGGCAGAGAGAAAGGGAGACACAGAATCCAAAGCAGGCTCCAGGCTCCAGCTGTCAGCACAGAGCCTGATGTGAAGCTCGAACTCACAAACCGTGAGGTCATGACCTGAGCCAAAGTCGGACGCTCAACCGACTGAGCCTCCCAGGCGCCCAGAACCTGGACCTATTTTAAAGTAGTTTGTCTTCTTTGATCCTTTCAATAGCCCCACAAACTGTAGAGAGAGTCCAAGCTTCTCACAGCTGGTTAGGGCGGAGCCATAGGGTTAGAACCATGTTGTATCTCTGTTCATCCAAAAATATTTGTCACTGTATCATACGGTTTTAACCCATAGCAAGTGCTTCCATCACTATGAGCTTGTACATTTATTCACTTGCAGTGAGGTCCCAGTTTGATGAAATTAAAAAACAAAATTTTCCATGTAGTCATTGCCAAAAGCTTTGTAGTGGTGGAAACATCCAGTCACACTTTCTTTTCTGGAGAAGAGCTCAGAGTAGCCCTTTGGAGTTAGCAGACACAGGGCAACAAAGCCTCTACGCTGTGGTTTGAGAAAGGCTAGCATTCCCCCATGTCTCCTGGTCTGCACCTCACAGAATACTTCAGGCTAGATGATGCATTTGTGTAGAAACTGTATTAGTTAGCGTAACTAATTACCTACCATAACAGATGAACCTGAACGTCTCAATGGCTCAACTCAGTGTTTTATTTCTCTCTCATATAGAGATTGACTTTTAGGGGGACCACATTAAAGACCCAGGCTTGTGTGTCCTTCTTGCGGGTCTCTCTTGTGGTTCCATCCTCCCCAGCCTCTTCTGAGTCCAGTAGACAAACAGAGGGAGAGAGAGAGAAGACTTTTCCATGGACCTCACTTCTGCCCACATTACACTGGGCAGGACTCAGTCATGTGGCCGTATTTACCGCAGATGAGGGTGGAAAATGTAGTCCACCTGTATGACCAGAAAGATAACCAAATGATTTTGAAAGACAAATTGACATCTCTGACTTAGGGACCAAGGGGAATCTTGAGAAGAAAGTGTTGATAGCCCTCCACCTTCTGAACCTTCTGAGGCTCAACCTTATGTAGTACTTCCGATGAAACAGGATAGTGCAGAGAACGATAGGGTACCTAAAAGGGAATTCACCATAAGAGATAAGATAGACTTGCCTGTTGCTTTATCTTAAAGCCAAGGTCATGTTTTTTACGAATGAAAATTTGTTCCACATATGATAAGTGGGTGAAATTAGAAATCCCTCCTTATCCAAATGGGTATTTATATATTAGAAGAGCTATGTACTAAAGAATTGCTTATATTTTCAGGGCGCCTGGGTGGCTCAGTCGGTTAAGCATCCGACTTCAGCTCAGGTCACGATCTCGCGGTCCGTGAGTTCGAGCCCCGCGTCAGGCTCTGGGCTGATGGCTCAGAGCCTGGAGCCTGTTTCCGATTCTGTGTCTCCCTCTCTCTCTGCCCCTCCCCCGTTCATGCTCTTTCTCTCTCTGTCTCAAAAATAAATAAACGTTAAAAATAAAAAAATAAAAAAAAAGAATTGCATATATTTTTGAAAGCCTATATCCCAATATAATACCATTTAATATAAAATAATAATCTATTATTTAAAAAACTCATTTATTGAGTACCTACTGTATGCTCAGCACATTCTAGGTGGTGGGGTACAGGTGTCCCTGCCTTCACCCCCTCCATAACAAATAAATATGATTTCAAGTAATCATAAGCACAGAGAATAAAACGGAGTTTGGCTGCAACATTAACGGATAAAAAGTGACTAGGAGAGAAGGGTCTAGCACTCTTTTAGGTTGGATAGGGCAGGAAATAGCAAATGTTACCAAGAGAGAGAAAGGCTTCATTTCTCCATTTCTAAGACCCAACAAGATCGATGCTATGCCAAAAAGTACTGATAACCAAACACTTTTCTGCATTGGTCCAAGACTACTGCAAGTTTCTGGACCTCTTGCTTTCAAGAGCCACACTATGCAACCATGGTGACAAAAACAGCCCAAAATGAGCTTCCTGCGCAGGCTCATGATATTTTCCAGGGTTTCCTCTGTACAGGACGGTGATCAAGAATGACCCCTTTTGCCAGTGACTACCCCTGGGATTCTCATACTTACCCCAGGAGGTACATCTCCGTAAAAACACACTAAGGAGGGGGGCACCTGGGTGGCTGTGTCAGTTAAGCATCCGACTCTAAATTCCAGCTGAGGTTATGATCTCACAGTTCATGAGTTCGAGCCCTCCATCGGGCTCTGCACTGACAACATGGAGCCTGCTTGGCTCCCTCCCTCTCTCTGCCCCTCCCCCGCCCACTCTCTCTCTCAAAATCAATAAACATTTTAAAAAAAGGATTACAGTGATGAAACTCAGGCCTCAGAGTTACGCAGTTTGAGTAGGAAGAAGAAGTGGGCTTACAGGTAAAGAAAGGCGTATCAATGCCACCTTCATTTCACAATCATTTCATCAGCGCTTTCTATGGGTCAGCTACTGTGTTAAAACCTGGAGATAAAGCAGGGCCTGGGTGGCTCCGTCGGTTAAGCCTCCAACTTCGGCTTGGGTCATGATCTCGCGGTCCGTGGGTTCGAGCCCCGCATCGGGGCTCTGTGCTGACAGCTCAGAGCCTGGAGCCTGCTTCGGATTCTGTGGCTCCCTCTCACTTCCCCGCCCACGCTCTGTCTCTCTCAAGAATAAACAAACGTTGAAAAGAGAGAGAGTGAGTCCTGGAGAAGTAAACAGGTGTGGTGCACCCCTGACTTGCTAGGTGTTAGCCTCCAGGGAAACAGAGTGCTCGACAGAAAAATCAAAGCTGTCCATACACGAGGGTTCATGCTCTCCGGATTCCGTAAACTGGGGTGCGGTTGTGGAGGCTCTTGGGCCGCTCCTCGCGTCTCTTCACAAAGACGTGAGTCCATTCTTCCACCGCGAGGCACTCCTCCCTGAAGGGGCACTGACTTCCTGTTCCTGTTAATGATTCTGCAGGTGCTCCCCCAACGAGGGAATTCGGCCTCGTTCCGCTTCACGAGCAGGCAGCTGTGGGGGTCCCACAGGGCGGTGTTCTTACCTTATCCTGGGATCCAGCCCCAACATGTGTGTTCTCATTCTGACCCTCCCAGGTCACCCCGTGGCTGCCAGAAACCACGCGTCCCCGTTGTGCGTCGTTCCCCCAGAGTCGACCTTGTCATGACACAGGTGCTGTCGGGGGCCATGTCTGAACTCCGTGCCAAAACAACTAGCCCAGAAGGAACCTTCGGTCAATCTGGTTTGTCAGAAAGCCAAAAAATAAGACATGCGTTCGATTGAATTCATGGAAGACTTGGTCTGTTTTATTTTTAGCTGAATTTAGTCTTGTTGGCTCGCGTATCTAGGCAAAGTTCTCGTCTCCTAGGGTTACAAGAGCTCACGTAGTCAACAGCCACCGCAACAAAAATGTGTCCATTCCCCCCAGCCCCAAGATCTTCATCTTATCTCCATAACCACCGCGGAAAGCAGTTGAGGGCAAGAACTGTGTCATCTTCTCCGTTGCACAGAGTAGGTGTGTATTTTTTTTATATATTTTTTTAAATTTTTTTTAACGTTTATTTATTTTTGAGACAGAGAGAGACAGAGCATGAACGGGGGAGGGTCAGAGAGAGGGAGACACAGAATCTGAAACAGGCTCCAGGCTCTGAGCTGTCAGCACAGAGCCCGACGCGGGGCTCGAACTCACGGACCGCGAGATCATGACCTGAGCCGAAGTCGGCCGCTTAACCGACTGAGCCACCCAGGTGCCCCGAGTAGGTGTGTATTAATATGCATGCCAGTCAAGGCCCCTCCAGGAAAGAAATGACCTTACCCAAATGGAATCACATGAGGAGAACGTGGCACAGGGACAATTTGCAAAGGTGGAGGCAGGTGTACAGAAATGGTGGGAGATAGGGCAGCAACTCCGGGTAGTAACAGAACTCTGGCTAGGCCTGAAGGGGCATGATGGGAGGACGTGGACTGGAGAGACCGATAGTCAGCCATCTTTATCCAAGGAACACATCCACTATGTGTCTCATCCATAATAGCAGGAGAGCTGGCGGAACAGAACCCCAGCCTCATGCTCCTCCCTCCCTCTGGTCACCTTCCTGGGGTCCCCTGTGGCCAGACTCACCCGGAAGCCTGAGGGCACAGAGCCTGTGAATGTAACTCATATCTGTCAGCCTCCCCGAACACAGAAAAATCTAGAAGGATGGAAAGTAGAGCTGGAAGGACAGACGGAAGTTATCCAGCCCAGGACCGTGTCAAATCTAATTTCCAGGAGAGTTTGATTCCACTCCCTCCCTGGATCAGCATCTTACGTTTCAAGTTAGGCAGGTACGTGGATGCACAGACTCTTGAGCTTAGCCGAGCTTTGAAAGCACCAATCCCTCTGGGATGCAGAAAATGTCTCTCAAGTATCCCCAGCAACTGGCAGTCCATCCCCCTCTTGAATGCTTCTATTGATAGGAAGATCACTCCACGTCAAAGCATTTGAGGGCACTTGTAGTGAGCAGCCTCCCTTTTCCTAGTTTTGTCCTCCGAGGTCATCACAAGTTTAAGCCCCCAGCTCCTTTTCCCAAGGAAGGATGTCTGAGCTTTAAAACACATCTTCGTGTGGGGTGAGAAGCTGTAAAGCTTGATCTGATCTCCCAGGCAAAGGCACAGGGGAGCCTATCTTGCCAAGACGGCAGGGAAATCACTTCTCTCCTTGCACCCCAACGCAAACGCCTCTAAAATTCACAGCATCCTAAAAATGAAGACGCGCCTATGAACTCCCTGAGAACCAGGGCCGGGACCCTGTAGACAGACTGAATTGTCTGAATTGTCTTTCAGAGCTGCACGCTCCCCTTGGCAAGACAGAAGAACCCAATGGCGATGGCCCACGGCAGCCAGCGTCATTAAGGAAAACCTAGCAGCTAAAAATACCCGCCGCCAGCTCTGAGGACCACACCGTCGCCAGTTCGTTATATTTCATCTTTTCAAAACTCCCAGCCTGCAGAACGCACTCCGCATGGGAAGGACTGGGGCGTTTGCAGGAATCAGTGTAAAACGCAGACAGTAGTTTATTTGTTAGGCTGGTAACACGTGAGAAATGGAGGAGAGATTTGTTTTCTGTAGCAGGAGGCGGATCCAGCCAGCTGGCAGTGTGCCCGAAACAAACAACCAAGAAACAACTAGATCTGTGTGAAACTTGGTGAGAAAGTTTTGAGTCGGTCGGGCAGGGAAGGGGCCGCCGGTGGAAGATAAAACGGGCCAGCAGAGAGGACAAAGAAGACCGTCGAGTTCTCTTACTGGTGGACTCACTGCATAGACGCACATATGGATTCCCTCCCTCCTTACCATCTCCCGCCCATTTTCGACTGTCACCACGTCACTGAACCATGGAGAGCCCTGGACTTTGTCCTGTGTCTTTCTCACCAGTTTTAAGAGTTGAAATTAAATTTGCTGGGTCCCATGTCTTCTACTTCTATTCAGCAGCTGCTAGCTTGGAAATATCAAGTTAGGACGATAAAGGAGCAATTTCGGTGGTCACCCCACTGTTTGCTGTGTAAACTCAGATGCCACAACAACACTGAGAGACACATTTTATTAGCCCATCTTTTGACTGTCTAAATATTTTAAAATTTACTTTCTATAAAATTCACTTTTTTTTTTCTGTACGGCTAGTTCTAGGAGTTTTTGTAAATGCAGCCAGTTGTGTAATCTCCACGGTGAAAATACAAAGTGCTTCTTTTGCCTCAAAACTTCCCCTTGTGCTAAACCTTTGTGGTCACATCCTCCCCCAACCCAGCCCTATCCCCTGGAAACTACTGCTTCTCTGTCCCTACAGTTCTGTCTTTTTAAAATGTCATACAAGTGAAATCATACAGCATATAGCCTCTTGAGTCTGTACCAGCCATGTTGTACAAGTAAGTCAAAGGAAGTTCAGAGACGTTTAACAACTTGTCCAGGGTCACACAGCCAGAAAAGCAGAGCAGAAATTTGAGAGCAAGCCCACTGATCCTAAATCTTATCCTCCTCCCCAGTGCTGAGCTGGAATTCTACCTGGCTTCTGTTTCCTCGGCTCCCTCATCAAGAATGGGGGTGGTGGCAGAGGGGTACAATGAAATCACCAACGCAAAAGAACTTAGGAAAATATAAAGGCCTTTGTGCATGGCAGCGTATCTTATTGTTTGTAACAGTCTTTGTCCCATGCCAAGTATTTGCAGGAGGGCCTTGAGCTTTCCAAATCTCCCTACTGAACTTGGTGGCATCCCTTTGAACCTGGCCGTATCAGTCTGTTTAAAGACACACACACACACACACACACACACACACACACACACTCACTCCTTCTGCTAAGGTAAGAAGCACCTCAGGAAGTTAAAGGACCTGTCTTGACTGGAAAAAGAGAATCACTGTTTTCTACAAACAGAGATTTAGCTAATGGGATTTGGGTTGTGCAGGGATGTTTTGGTCATCTGAAGGCATTTTTCTATTCTCAGGACATGAAAGTAAGTGCTATGAAATAAAATTTGACTTGACTCTTATGTCACAAGAAGTAAACATCATCTGCTGGCCTGATGGCTTGGATGCCTCTCTTTAAACTGCTTCTGCCAAAGGCTTTGAAATGTTTGCTTTCAGGCTGGATTCAACCATCAGAATATTTAGAGAAGCACATACGCCAAAGCCCACAGAGCAGATCCCTCTCTTGGTGAAGATAAACCTGCAAAGCTGTGGTTTTCTCGAAGCCACAGCAATAGGAGTCTCGTTCCGTCCCCCACCCCTGCTCCCTATAAATGTCATCAAAACCAAAGGTCTTCTTCCTTTGTTACGGCTACAGATGGTACAGTTTTAGAAATAGGCCCAACCAAGGCTTATGAAATACGATAAAACCTTGGTTTGCGAGCATAATTTGCTCCGGAAACATGCTGGTAATCCAAAGCACTTGTACTTGGAATTTCAAGCGAATTTCAAGAACCATTGGTTCAGTTGTGATGTGACTCTTGGCATCACATACTCCGGGTATTGTAAGACATGGCTCGTGTATCCCCTTAAAATTTATCAGAAATGTTTTCTCATCTTGCAGAACACTCGTAAAACCAGTTCCTCACAATTCAAGGTTTTACTGTACCTGGAATATCACTCTGTTCCAACATTGCCCTGTGGAGAGATGATGCAAACCACAGGTGCAATTTTAAGTTCTGGTAGACATATCTTCAAAAGCAAAAATCATAACAATAATAATAATTGAAATTCATTTTATTTATTTATTTTTTTTTTTTTTAATTTTTTTTTCAACGTTTATTTATTTTTGGGACAGAGAGAGACAGAGTATGAACGGGGGAGGGGCAGAGAGAGAGGGAGACACAGAATCGGAAACAGGCTCCAGGCTCTGAGCCATCAGCCCAGAGCCTACGCGGGGCTCGAACTCACGGACTGCGAGATTGTGACCTGGCTGAAGTCGGATGCTTCACCGACTGCGCCACCCAGGCGCCCGAAATTCATTTTAATAATATATTTTAAACCAGCATATCCAAGATACATAATCCACATCCAGTTATTCGTGAGATTGGTTTTCTCATCCAAGAAAATGACAGTGATGTCTTCTCACAGAGTAGGCGGGAGGATTAAGCGACATACTCTGACTAAAGTGCCTGACCTGTGGTAAGCGGTCAATAAGTGTCAGTGGTTTCTAGAAGCATCAGTATTATTCTTTTTACTGGTATCATAACTCTTACCGTGACTATTGAGAAATCAAACCTCACAAGTCTGTCTTTGGGTTTCTCGTGGAAAATGGAAACCAGAATCAGATTCACCACCTCCAAGGTCAAGGGGAATTAGGAAAAAGGCAATCAAAGGAAAGAATCATGCTTTATAGCCCCGAAGTCTTTAAAATATTCTTTCCCTTGTGTTCCTGTTCGAGAGTCACAGCCTATAACGTGGAAAATGTTTTGTCCTCTTTAGGGATGAGGAAAGTGAAACCCAGAGAAGTTAGGTAAGGTGCTTAAAGTTACCCAACCAGAGCAGGGTAGTCAGGACTTAACTACAGCGCTTTGATCCCCAGAGCTATTTTTCCAAGAGAACTCCAACCATTCGGAACCTCAGGTCTGCATCTGAATGCTGGTTCTGCCGCTCACCGTGTACGCTGGGCAAGTCGCCTGACCTTTCTGAGCTGGCTTTTCGCATCTGTAACTTGGTAAGATCTTGCACGTGGGGCTGTGGGAAGGTTAAATGCAGCTATTCGTCGACTGAGTAGCAGAGCACTCCGCAAATAGTCACCTTACAGTCTGCGTTGGTTTCCTAAATCGGAACCCCTACCGGACTTGCAAGTTGGATATTGAGTTGGTTGGATATTGCTGTACACTTTGGGCAGAAACTGTCAGTGACCAGGGCTCGTAAGGCATCGCTTGTTTAGACGAGAAAAAAAATCACTGAGGGTTGGGAGTGAGCGCTGGCGTCCTGCCTTTCCTGCCTGTTGATTGACTTCAGGGTGCCCATCTGGCTTCACATGCTTTTTTTTCTGTGAGGCCTTCCTCACCCTGCAAGATACCCTGAAGAGGCCTCATCTTGAAACCATCACTGCCATCCGGCTAGCAGACACAGTGCTTAGCTCTTCAGGGAAGGCATAATGGGGAAAAAAATGACCCCACATCAAGAGAAGTGTGGCTCCGAGTCTTAGCAGGGCCACACATGGCCGCCTCCCATGGGACAGTTGTGGAGACTTTAATAAAAGTAAAGAGCTGTTTATAAAAGTGTGGGTATGGTTAAGGGAAACCAGCGAGCGGTGGGGTAGAGCCTTGTGCTTAGCTGCGGAGGAGCTGCGTCTGCTCAGGCTTGAAGGCGAGAGGAGACAGAGCCAGAATTTCACCGCAACTGGAGAGGGAGCTCTAACCAAACTTGGCTGACCGGAAGCATGGCCTTCAGCAGGAAGATGCAGCCACGCTGTGGAGGAAGGAAAAGGGAGGAACGAGGAAGGAGGAAGGGAAGTAAGCGTGGTGACCTTACTCTCAGATCTCAGGCCAGTGCCCCTGATGGGCCTGCATTCAACAGAAAGTCAGAGGGAAAGGGAGCCCGTTGGGGGAGTCCATAAAGATCAGCCTTCTGGAGCACAGAGCTTGGTAAAGAAGCGAATGGTACTGGAGGGACAGATGGACACTGTCCAGCCCAAAGTTCTCATTTGGTTTGGATCTTGGAACCTCTCCTACTTGGCCGATTCTCCAGCCCCCAAATCTGGGAGGTGTTTTGGAAGAGAGCGCAACCAACATATTACTCTTCAAATTCTACCCTCGTATGCTCTAACATGCTCACTGACTTGAGCATGAGTTCTCTTCCCCCCCAACATCTTTCTTTCTGAGCGGCATTTTTCCAACACGCACACTATAGCAGCTCTAGAAAAGCGTGTTCGGTGTGCGACTTAAGCAACCACTGCCAAGAGGAGCGCCTGGGTGGCTCAGTCGGTTGGGCGTCCGACTTCGGCTCAGGTCATGATCTCACGGTCTGTGGGTTCAAGCCCCGCATCGGGCTCTGTGCGGACAGCTTGGAGCCTGGAGCCTGCTTCGGATTCTGTGTCTCCCTCTCTCTCTCTCTCTGCCCCTCCCCTGCTTGCACTCTGTCTCTCTCTCTCTTATAAAAATAAATAAACGTTAAAAAAAATTTTTTTTAATAAATAAATAAACCACTGCAAGAGAACCAAGGCTGACTAAGTCCTTTGATAGACCAGCCACTGTACTCGGTGGTTAACACAGGTTACCCCTCAATCTGTGCCCTCGAGGATTCTATCATCTAATAGGAAAAGGAGAAAACATGTTTGAAGCTCACCACTTCAACTGCAAACATAAATGTTACAAAGATAACATTATACTGGAAAATAGGGTTGGGTTTGGGGTTAGAAGTTTGGGAAATGGTTAGCACTCATCTGAAAGAAGTGATTTACACCAAGAAAAAGGATTTGATGGAAATCTGATCGAGATGGGCATGGTATTTCATATAGAGCAAGAGAGAGAGACTGTATTTGACACAAACTGAAATATTGGCCAAAATGTCTTAGTCCCTGGACCTGATTTTATTAAGGCTGTGTCTGATTTATTTCAAGCCCTTAAGGTAAGCAAGACGTTAAATCAAAATAAGGCAGTTGGAGCGCCTGGGTGGTTCAGTCGGGTAAGAGTTCGACTTCGGCTCAGGTCACGATCTCGCACTTTGTGACTTCCAGCCCTCATCTGGCTCTGTGCTGACAGCTCAGAACCTGGAACCTGCTTTGGATTCTGTGTCCCATGAAAGCAGCCCTAAAGACCTACACAGCTCCATCCCTGACCACACAGAGTATGAGACTGAACCCCACCTAGCCCCTCTGGGCCTGAATAAATTTGTATTCAGTGGTTGCAGTGGGCTAGGGCAGAAGAGGAACAGGAAAAGAGAGGGAATTGATCATCTGTCATCTTATAACCCCAAGAAAGGTAGATAAACTTTTTCACTTTTCAACCAACCCTGGACACAGAACACATTTGGCTGTACTAACAAGGATACTCCGTGTAATAGAAGTTGGGGTTTGGGGTAATTTCAAGTTGTAAAATGGGAAATCTCTCTTCTTCATAAGTAATTCATTGACGAATTTCCTTACGAATTTTCATAAATTTTTCTGTGGATTGTACATCTAACACTCATGCAAGAATCTTGAAGTAGCACACATACAAAAGTGAATATATAATGAACTGTCAACCACCTTTTATTCCATCTTACAGAGATTTCTGCTGAATAACTTTGCAAGAAATCTCTATGTGTGTTTAGCTTTGAGGTCGGTTTTCTTTTTCCTTTGACACATTTTGTTTGACACAAACATCCTCATTTTTAACATAGCACTAACTTTTACTGCATTTTCCTCCATCACAAAATAATTCCTTCTTTATTAATTTACCCTTTTAATCATTTTTAAATACACCGTTCAGTGGCATTCAACACATTCATGATGGTATATAATCATCACCACTACCTCTTTTCCAAATCTTTCTCGTCATGCCCAACGGAAACGCTATACCCATCCCTCCCATGCCCACGGTCCCTGGAGAAAAATATTTTCTAAACATCCTTTCATGTTGACTACAAAATATTTCTTATATGGATATTCTATTGTTTATTGAACCATTATTAGAACTGTGGACAATTATGTTGTTTCCACATTTCTCTTCTAAGGCAGCAGCAAGCACCTATATGCGAGCATGCTTCTGTTTGCTTCTCCTTTGTATCTGGTATTTCTCTGCTGTGATATTCTAGATTTTCATTTGTGTCAACTGTGTTTGCAGTTGCTCGTTGGAGCATTTGTACAATACATGGTGTAAAGTCGGTATCACATAATTTTACATATATTCACAAACATAATTCATGTACGTGATATGTGATTATATAACATAGAATTCATATATGTATTACTCTATCCTTGAAATAAACTCCTGGAAGTGAATTTACTGGGCAAGTGTGAAGTATTTTAAAGCTTTAAAGTTCCTGACAAAATAGCTTTGTTAAATCTTTATCATTGGGGTGCCTGGGTGACTCAGTCCATTAAGTGTCCAACTTTGGCTCAGATCATGCTCTCAAGGTTGGTGGGTTCAAGCCCCACGTGGGGCTCTTTGCTGACAAAGCAGAACCTGCTTCGGGTTCTCTCTCTTTCCCTCTCTTTCTGCCCCTCCTCCACTCATGCTCTTGCATTCTTTCTCTCTCTCAAAATAAATAAATAAGCTTAAAAAATCTTTATATTTATTATTTAAAAAGACTTTCACCAAATTCTCTCTAAACCGTTTATCACATTTAGTAGATAAATAAGAATTATATCTAATACTTATGATTTCTCTTACATAGCTTATCACTGAAGAATGTATTTCTTTTACATGTTTATTAGCTATTTTGTATTTGTAAATTATCAAGATATTTGGCTGTTTCTCTGTTTCAATTTTACTATGCATCTTATTCATTTATCTAGTTTAAGATTGATAGAGAATACTTAACCTTTTGCCAGAGTTATTTGAGATAAATATTATCCCTCATTTGTTGTTGTATTATTATTTGTGATTTTTATAGCAAAATACAAAGTATGAAATGTTTATATGATATAATCTTTAACCTTTGGGATTGTTGTCTTTTGTTTTTACTTTTAAAAGCTCTTCCCCAAATGAAGAGTCAGTAATCACTTATTTTTTAGATATTTGTGGTTTAAGGGTTTTTTTCCCCCTCTTTAACTCTTAAGTATGCCCAGAATTCAGATGGAAGTTTTGTATCCAGTAAACTTTTTTTTAATAGCTAATTCACTGCCATCATATTATCTACTTGTTAAAAAGCTTCCCCACTAATTTGTGATAATGTCTTCAACATATAGGTCAGAATTCAATGTGCTTGGTCTGCTTCACACTACCCATTCTATTTGCGTGATTACATTTTTATTCCTAGAGCAATGCCATACTGTTACAATCATTTCACTTATTTTTTTAACTTGTAATCTTTTACTGTGGAGAATTTCAGGAATATGCAAAATAGACATGATTAAATTACAAAATCCTATGTACTCATCACCCAGGTTCGATGCTATATTTTTTTTAAAAAAAGCACGATAGCAAAGCCCAAAAGAAATGGCAAAGAAAAAGGAGAGCAGAGACTAATAACCTTCCCACACTGCGTCTTACTCAGTATGACTTAGTCTCTACCAACAAAATGAGTATAAAATCATAAGATGTTAGGGAAAAAAACTGTTGTTCCAAGAAACCTAGCTAAGGAGAGCCAGTGTCATTAAACACTATATATGAGGTTCTGATATTCCTACAAGCAGGACAAAGAGAACACCTAAGTCATATAAGAAGTATGTGAGTTCATAAGAAGTGATGAACCTTTTCTTTACATGAAATTCAAAGAGGAATGTTTTCTTTAAACATTGTTGAACAAAATGGACCATGTCTTCCAAAGTAGAATTGCAAAAGATAACAAAGCAAATTTTAGATTACTTTTCCTTTTCTCCACTTTGGATAAAAACCAAAGTCTGTTTTTCATCACCATCTTGAGCACATTTCCACCAAGAGCTAAAGTCATAGCCTCAAGGTATGTAGTTTTTCAAAGATGCCTAAAGAATCGAAGGCAATAAGTCACACGTTTTTAATTAATGGTGCCTGTGTCATGATGAAAAGAGTGATAAATATAAATTTGTTCTTTCCTTAGAAAAAAATAGGAGATTGATATACCTTGCTTTTGACCTGTTCTTCTCAAAGCGTGGCCTGAGGCTTTTTATGATAAGTGTTAACGAGTTGGAAAAAAAAAAAAACACATGTTTTAAAGTTCTTGTTCCAGGTAACGTGGAATAAACACACTCTAGACTGTATCTCCCACCAAATGTAACTATAAAATCTGGACAGAAGGCATAGAGCAGTTGTTGGAGAACTCTGAAACATGATTAGTAGCAGGTGAATCGCCGAAGATTAGAATTTAAAGCATTACCAGAATGGTTGTGCGTTTATCATTTTTTCTCTTCTAGCATGCCCCAGCCCGAACACAGTGCAGCCTAAAACCCCAAAGAGAGCACAGAGGTGCACACAGAGCTCCAGGAGAACCCTAGTCCTGGCTTGAGAAAAGGGGACAGGAAACTTCTAACCCTGAGAGACCATGTGGGAATCCTCCATTTTGCCTTCTTTTTTTTTCCTTCTCTTGTCTCTCTCTCACCCTTTCACCTCAGCAATCCCACAGTGGTAGTGACAGAAGCTGGCAGGAGCCAGAACCCTGAGGGAAGGACATCTTCCTCTCCTATAGTTGGAGATGTGATCCCAAGAGAGTGGGGCAAGCCCTCCATTGAATTTGGTGCCTTCTCTATCTTCTTGCCACTTGGGCCCAGACATGGGTACAGTCACAGATACGCAAGACAGAAAAAGTAAATGAAGCCCCAGCTATCAGGCCACAGGGCCAAAAAAGGAGCCCAAAGGAAGTGAAAAGTACCAAACGCATCCAGCAGGGAAACTGAGAAAACAACGCTTAAAGTTGCTCCCTCTGAGCTGTCTCTGCTGGAGTCTGATCCTAATCAGCCAGCCAGCAACTTTGAGAATTGAGCTAACAGATAGCCCATGGCCAAGGTCCCAAACGAATCACTGAGTGACACACAAGTAGGACAGATCCTAATAGGACTATCAAGACCTTGAAAATTGAAATGACACTGGAAACAGTGCCCATATTTTGGAATTTATGGTCTTAACCTCACCAGTTTGATTGCCTGCTAAAATAAAAATATCAACAATTTTCATCAGATTTAAACAAGACACAGATTTTTATAATATAATATTCAAAATGTTCAGAATACACTCCAAATTACTGAGTATACAAAGAATGAGAAAAACCTCAAACTGCATGGAAAAGGCAATCAGCAGACATCAACATGACAATGACATATATATAGGAATTATCTGACAAAGACTTAACAGCAGCTATTATATAAATGTTCCAACAAGTAATCACAAACACACTTGAAATAAATGAAAAACAGAAAGTCTCAGCAAAGAAATAGAAACTACTAAGAACCAAATGAAATTTTAGAACGAAAAAAACTCAATAACCAAAATTAAAAACTCATTGTATGGGATCAAAAGCAGATTGGCGATAACAGGAAAGAGTTGGTGTACTTGAAAATAGGTCAGTAGAAATTGTCTAATTTGAACAATAGAAAAATATTTTTCTAAGCTAATAAAGCCCCAAGGACATGTGAACCACTAACAAGAGGTCTAACATTCATGGCATCAGAGTCCAAGGAGAGAAGGAGAAGGAATAATATGCTGAATAAGTACTTGAAGAATCAATGGCTGAAAACCCCAAGTTTGGCAAAAGACCTTTATCTACAACTACCCAAAGCAATCTACGTATCCAACCCAACCCCTATCAAAATAACACCAGTATTCTTCACAGCACTAGAACAAACAATCCTAAAATTGGTATGGCACCAGAAAAGACCCCAAATAGCCAAAGCAATCCTGAAAAATAAAACCAAAGCTGGAGGCATCACATTTCCGGACTTCAAGCTGTATTACAAAGCTGTAATCATCAAGACAGTATGGTACTGGCACAGAAATAGACACAGAGATCAATGTAACAGAACAGAGAACCCAAAAATGGACCCACAAAGGCATGGCCAACTAATCTTTGACAAAGCAAGAAAGAATATACAATGGAATAACGACAGTCTCTTCAGCAAGTGGTGCTGGGAAAACTGGACAGCGACATGCAGAAATATGAACCTGGACCACTTTCTTACACCATACCCAAAAATAAACTCAAAATGGCTAAGAGCCCTAAACGTAAGACAGGAATCCATCAACATCCTAGAGGTAAAAACAGGCAACAGCCTCGCTGACCTCAGCAACAGCAACTTCTTACTTGACATGTCCCCAGAGGCAAGGGAAACAAAAGTAAAAATGAACTATTGGGACCTCATCAAGGTAAAAATTTCTGCACAGCGAAGGAGACAATCAGCAAAACTAAAAGGCAACCAACAGAATGGGAGAAGATATATGCAAATGACATATCAGATAAAGGGTTAGTATCCAAAATCTTTAAGGAACTTATCAGAGTCAACACCCACAAAACAAATAATCCAGTGAAAAAATGGGCAAAAGACATAAATAGACACTTTTCCAAAGAAGACATCCAGATGGCTAATAGACACATGAAAAGATGCTCAACATCACTCATCATCAGGGAAACACAAATCAAAACCACATTGAGATATCACCTCACACCTGTGAGAAAGGCTGAAATGAACAACACAGGTAACAACACGTGTTAACAAAGATGCAGAGAAAGAGGAACACTTTTAGGGGCGCCTGGGTGGCTTGGTCGGTTAAGCGTCCTACTTCGGCTCAGGCCATGATCTCACGGTCCGTGGGTTCAAGCCCCGCGTCGGGCTCTGTGCTGAAAGCTCAGAGCCTGGAGCCTGTTTCAGATTCTGTATCTCCCTCTCTCTCTGCTCCTCCCCTGTTCATGCTCTGTCTCTCTCTGTCTCAAAAAAAATAAATAAATGTTAAAAAAAATTAAAAAAAAAAAAAGGAGGAATACTTTTGCTCTGCTGGTGGGAATGCAAAGTGGTGCAGCCACTCTGGAAAACAGTATGGCGGTTCCTCAAGAAATTAAAAGTAGAACTACCCTACAACCCAGCAATTGCACTACTAGGTGTTTATCCAAAGGATACAAAAATGCTGATTCGAAGGGGCACATGCACCCCAATGTTTATAGCATTGTTTATAGCATTATAGTGCTATCAACAATAGCCAAAGTATGGAAAGAGCCCAAATGTCCATTGACTAATAAATGGATAAAGAAGATGTGGTATGTATATTCAATGGAATGTTATTTGGTGATCAAAAAGAATGAAATCTTGCCATTTGCAACAGTGTGGATGGAGCTAGGGTGCATTATGCTGAGCAAAATAAGTCAGTCAGAAAAAGACAAATATCATAGGATTTCACTCATGTGGAATTTAAGATATAAAACAGATGAACATAAGGGAAGGGAAGCAAAAATAATATAAATACAGGGAGGGGGACAAAACCCTTAAATGTAGAGAACAATCTGAAGGTTGCTGGAGGGGAAGTGGGTGGGCAGATGGGCTAAATGGGTAAGGGGCATTAAGGAAAACAATTGTTGGGATAAACTCTGGGTGTTATACATAGGGGATGAATCACTGGAATCTACTCCTGAAATCATTATTGCACTATATGCTAACTAACTTGGATGTAAATTAAAAAATTAAAAAATATGTGTCTATTAAAAAAAAAGACCTTTATCTCCAGATTCCAGAAGGGTGGCCAGCCCCAAACTGACTAAGTCCAAAGAAATTCAAGACCAAACATTACCAAACTACTACATCAGAGAGAATGAATTTTCAATGGAAATTTACTGAAAGCCACCAGAGGAAAACAATGCATCACCTACAGGCAATCAGTGAACCAAGTGACTGCACATTACTCATCAGAATACCACAGATGCTTGAAGAGAGTGACACAACATTTTTGAAGCCCTGAAAGTAAAGAAGTGCTAACCTAGAACTCTATATCCAGTGTAGAAATCCTTCAGCAATGAGGGTAAAATAAAGATATTCTTAGTAAAGAACAACTAAAAGCAGAGTTGCTCTAATTTTATTTTTATTTTATTTTTATTTTTATTTTTTTTTTTTGCCAAAGGAAATACTTCAACAGAAGTGAAATGACTCCAGAAGGAAAAATTGGAACATCAGCAATGGAGGGAAAGCAACAGAAATAGTGAATATCTGAATAAACATAAAGAACTCTCAGTTGAATTCTTTAAAATATTTGATCACTGAAAGGTAAAATTTTACCATTGTATACGGAGTTTTTAATGTATGAAGATATGACATATAACAACTGGAATGTAAAGAGAGGAATATAATGAGACCTACCTGGTAATAAGTTGTCTCCATTGCACTCAAAGTGGTAAAATATTACTCGTAAATAAATTGTGTGACATTAAATATATATATACTTTAATCATTAAAATAACCAATTAAAACCTTTGTAAAGAGATATAGTCTAAATCACAATAAATAAGTTACATGATATTTACCCTGATGCAGAGGTCAACAAATTATGGGCCATTTCCATCCTACAACCTGTTTTTGTTTTGACTGCTATGCAAAATGTTTCCATATTTAAAGATTCTTTAAAAAGTGAATATGAAACAGAGGGAGAAAAAAACATCAGGTTGTATATAGCCCACAAAGCCTAAAATATTTCTTATCTGCCCCTCTATAGAAAATATTTACTAACTCCTAAGAGAAATGAAGACATATTCACACAAAAATCTGAATATGAATGTTTATAGCGGCTCTGTTCATGATCACCAAAATCTTGAAGCAACTTAGGTGTCCTTCAACAGTGAGTAGATAAACTATGGCATATACATATAATGGGATATTATTCCATAATTAAAAAAAAAATGAACTGGAGCACCTAGGTGGCTCAGTCAGTTAAGCGTCTGACTCTTGGTTTCTGCTCAACTCATGACCTCACAGTTTTGTGGGTTCAAGCTGACATGATGACAGTATGGAGACTGCATGGGATTCTGTGTCCCCCTCTCTCTGCCTCTCCCCAACTCACGCTGTACTGTCCCTCTCAAAATAAATAAATAAATAAATAAATAAAAAGAATGAACTATTGATACACACAATAGTATGGATGAATCTCAAATGCTTTGTGTAAGGAGAAGGGAGGTGCTGTAGTGTCAGAGGAAGTCAACTAAAACAGAAAATCTAACTAAGTTCCAGAGTCTCATAATAACCAGTTATCCACCTTTAATCATAAACTGTTCATCATACCAAGAACCAGAAACATTTCAAACAGTGAAAAAGGACAATATAATCTGAAAACCAAGATGGCAGTAATGTTAAAATTATCTGATAAAGAATTTAAAGCAAACAAATAATCCAATTAAAAAATGAGCAGAATACTTGAATAGTCATTTCTACAAAAAAGGATATACAGATGGCCAACAGACACATGAAAAGATCTTCAACATCATCATCATCAAGGAAATGCAAATCAAAACTATAATGAGATATCACTCCAGAATGGCTAAAATCAAAAACACAGGAAACAATAATGTGGGCAAGGGTGTGGATAAAAAGAAACCCTCACGTACTGTTGGTGGGAATGCAAACTGATGCAACCGCTGTGGAAAACAGTATGGAGGTTCCTCAGAAAGTTAAAAATAGAACTACTGTATCATCTGGCCAGCAATCACACTACTGGATATTTACCCAAAAGATGTAAAATCCCCAATTCAAAAGGATACATGCACCTCTGTTTATTGCAGCACTATTTATGATAGCCAAATGATGGAAGCAGCCCAAGTGTTCACTGCTAAATGGATAAAGATGTGGATTATGTACACAGTAGAATATTATTCAGCCATGAAAAAGAATGAAATCTTTCCATGTGCAACAATATGGATGGAGCTACAGAGTATAATGGTAAGTGAAATAAGTCAGAGAAAGACAGATACCAAATGATTTCACTCATCTCATATGTGGAATTTAAGAATCAAAACAAATGAGTAAAAGAAAAAGAAAGAGAGACAAACCAAGAGACAGAGTCTTAACTGTTGAGAACAAACTGACGGTTACCAGAGGAGAGGTGGGTGAGGGATAGGTGAAATAGATGAAAGGGATTAAAGAGTACTCTCATCAGGATGATCACTGAGTAATGTGGAGAATTGTTGAGTCACTGTATTGTACACTTGAAACTAATATAGCACTGTATGTTAACGCTACTAGAATTAAAATTTAAAACATGGGGCACCTGGGTGGCTCAGTTGGTTAAGCATCGGACTCTCGATATCAGATCATAATCTTGCAGGCATGGGATCAAGCCCCACTTTGGGTTCGACACTGAGCCTGGAGCCTGCTTGGGATTCCCTCTTGCTCTCTCTCTCCCCCTCCCCACTCATGCGCTCTCTCTCTCTCTCTCTCCCTCTCTCAAAATAAACATTTTAAAAACTTAAAGGAAAATAACTTAAAGCGTCCATCATAAAACTGGTTCAGTGAACAATCATGAACAGAATCAAAATAAATTAAAAATAGAACATCTCAGCTAAGAAGTAGAAGATAGAAGAACCAAATGAAAAGTTTAGAACTGAAAAATACAATAATCAAAATTATAAAACTTAGTGAATGAGTTAAATAGCAGAAGAGAGTGAACATAGGAAAGAATCGTTGAACTGAAAGATAGAATAATATTACCCAATCTAAGCAACAAAGAAAACAACGGACTGAAAAAACACGAACAGAGCCTCAGGAACCTGTGTTACTGTAACACTTGTGCTCTTGAAATTCTAGATGGAAGGAGAAAAAGGCAGGACTAAGAAGTACTTGAAGAATTAATGGTTGAAAGGTTCCCAGATTGGCAAATAAACCTTCAGACTCAAGAACCAAAGCAAATTCCAAATGAGATAAACTCAAAATCTATAAGACATGTCATGGTCAAACTTCTGCAAACAAACATAAAGAAATAATCATGGTACCAGCAAGAGAGAAATGACACCTCTGGGGGAAAACCCATCCAGCTGACAGTGTATTTCTTCTCATCAGGATCCATGGAGGCAAGAAGGAAGTGGAACAACATTTTTCAAGTACTAAAAGAAAAAAATTGTCAACCCAGAATTTTATATTTCAGTAATAAAGGGACATCAAGACAATTCTCTTAGGAAAACAAAGAGGATTTTCCCTAAAAGAATGTCTTTAAAAAGTTCTCCCGGGGCGCCTGGGTGGCGCAGTCGGTTAAGCGCCCGACTTAAGCCAGGTCACGATCTCGCGGTCCGTGAGTTCGAGCCCCGCGTCGGGCTCTGGGCTGATGGCTCAGAGCCTGGAGCCTGTTTCCGATTCTGTGTCTCCCTCTCTCTCTGCCCCTCCCCCGTTCATGCTCTGTCTCTCTCTGTCCCAAAAATAAATAAACGTTGAAAAAAAAAATTAAAAAAATAAAAAATAAAAAAATAAATAAAAAGTTCTCCCAACAGAAAGAAAATGATAAAGAAAAAAAACTCAGAATATCAGGAAAGAAGAAAGAAGACTATAAACAAAAATATAGGTAAAAACATTAGACTTCTCTTCTCCTTTTGAGTTTCTTAAGTTATGTTTGATGATGGAAGCAAAAAATTATAATACTGTCTACTGTACTTCTAAGTATTAGAGAGGAACTATTTTAAGATGATTAAAAACAAGGAAGGCTAATGGATATAAAGGGAGATAAATGTTTCACACTTCACTTAAACTGGTATATTGATGGCACCAGTAGATGGAGGAGTTATGTGTGTATATAATGTAATATCTAGAGCAAAACAAATTAAAATAGCTATTAAAATAAAAGGAAAATGTAAAAAAATGTTAAGAATAACTTATAAAAGCTAAGAAATAGAAAATGGAGCAATGAAAAACAGAAAAAGCAGAAAAGAAAAATTTTAATGGCAGGCTTAAGCCCTAATATATAAATAATTACATTAAATATAAATTATATCTATATTAGTTATAAAAATTATATATAGTGTATTGTATACAATTAAATAAAAAAATACACAAGACTGAGCTTGGCAGAGACAAAAACAATGAATAATGTGGACTTCAGAGCAAAGAAAATTACTGGAGTCCAAGAAAAAAGGGTCAAACCACCATGAAGACAGAGTAATACTAGGTTTGTTATGCACCAAACAACAGAGCTACAAAATATGGAAAGCCAGAAACCGATAGAATTGAAGGAGAAATAGACAAATGTAAAATTAAATTTCAAGACTTAAGCATCCCTCTCTCAACATTTAATGGGACAACTAGGCAGAAAATCACTAAGGACATGGAAAAACTCAACAGTGCCATCAACCAGCAGCATCTAATCACCATTTATAGAACATTCTACCCAATAACACCAGATACACATTCTTTTCAAGGGCCCACAGAACATGTACCAAGAAGTGGTATCTCTTAGACCATACACCGAATACCAAGAAATTTCAAAGAATTGAAATCATGCAAAGCAGGACCTATGACCACAATGGAATCAACCTAGAAATCAATAAAAGAAAGTTAACAGGAAAGTCACCAAAACTTGGAAACTACAGAACATACTTTTCAATAATCCATGGGTCAAAGAGGAAGTTTCAAGAGAAATTTGAAAAAACATAGCAGTGAATGAAAATAAAAACACAACATATCAAAATTTGTTAGACACAGCTAAGGCAGTGCTGAGAGGCAAATTTATAGTAGTAAATATATATAAAAAGGGAAAATCTTATATAAAGAATCTAAATTACCACCTGAAGATCCAAAAAAAAAAGAAAAAAATAAGCCTAGAGGAAGAAGAAGGAAAGAAATAATAAAGGATCAGGGCTCAATGAAATTGAAAACAGAAAAACAATTCTTGGAGAAAAATGTATGAAAAAAGAACTATTTTTTTTCTTAAAAGATCGATAAAATTGACAAACCTTAAGCAATAGTGACAAAGAAAAAGAAGACATGAATTATCAATATCAGGAATGAAATAAGGCCATCACTACAGACTCTGCAGACCTCAAAACAATAACAAGTGAACAGTGTAAACAACTCTACACACAAATATAACAACTTGGATGAAATGGACCAGTTCTTCAAAAGGCACAAACTACAACTCAGTATAAAAAGGACCATTTGAAGGGCTGTAAAAAAAAAAAAATTGTTAATCACATTTGTAATGTAAAAACTTCCAAAACCATACAACATGACCAAGTGGAGCTTATTTCCAGGATGCAAGGTTGGTTCAGTTTTCAAAAGCCACTCACTGTAATCCAAGATATTAACAACCTAAAGAAGAAAATCAGGATCACATCAATTGATGCAGAAAAGACATTGACAAAATTCAATACCTACCATGAGAAAAACTCTCAGAGAAATAGAAATGAAACTTCTTCAACTCAGCAAAGAACATGTACAAAAAACCTACAGCTGGCATTATATTTAATAGCAAAAGACTGAGTACTTTGTCCCTAGGAGCAGGAACAAGGGAAGGATTCTCATTCTTCCCACTCTTAGTTAACATAGTGCTGTAAGTTCCAGCCAGTGCAGTAATGAAAGAAAAGGAATGCAAATCAGAAAGAGGAGGTACAACTGTTTCTCTTTACAGGTGACATGATTGTCTCACAGAAAATCTCAAGGAATCTACGAAAAAACTTCTAGAACTAATAAGTGAGTTCAGCAAGGTCACAGCGTACAAAATAAACATATAAAAATTAATTCTATTTTGATGTAGTAACAATGACACACAGACACTGAATTTTAAAATATAATGCCAGAGCGCCTGGGTGGCTGACTCTTGATTTCGCCTCTGGTCATGAGCTCATGGTTCATGAGTTCAAGTCCTGCATCACGCTCTGCGCTGACAGTGTGGAGCCTGCTTGGGATTCTCTCTCTCCCTCTCTGTCTCTACCCCTCCTCTGCTCACGTTCTCTCTCTTTCTCTCTCTCTCTCTCTCAAAATAATAAATAAACATTTTTAAAAAATAAGATATGATGCCATTAAAATCCCTCAAAAAAATAGAAATATTGTATAAAATATGTACAGAAAGCCTATGCTGATAAGCACACAATGCTGGTGAAGGAAATCAAAGAAGATCTGAATCAATGGAAAGACGTAGTGTGTTCTGGATCGGAAGACTCAACAGTCAAGTTGTTATTTCTTTCCCCAATTTTATTTTTTTTTTATTTTTTTAACATTTTTATTTATTTTTGAGAGACAGAGCATGAGCAGGGGAGGGGCAGAGAGATGAAGACACAGAATCTGAAGCAGGCTCCAGGCTCCAAGTTGTCAGCACAGAGCCCAAAGTGGGGCTCGAACCCAAGAACCGTGAGATCATGACCTGAGCCAAAGTCGGACGCTCAACTGATTGAGCCACCCAGGAGCTCCCCTTCCACCAATTTTATACAGGTTTCATGCAATTTCTATAAAAATCTCAGAACATTGTTTGTAGGTATAGGCAAGGTTATTCTAAAATTTATATGGAAAGGTACAGGAACTAAAAGTGTCCAAAATAATTTTGAAAAAGAAGAGGTGGGAGCAATCAGTCTACTCATTTTCAGAACATGTTATATATCTACAGTAATCAAGACTGTGTGCTATTGGCAGAGGGATAGACACATAGATCAGTGGCACCAAACATAGAACCCAGAAATAGATCCATACAAATACACCCCTCTGATTTTGACAAAGGTCTACAAATAATTCAATGGAGGGGATCTGGGTAGCTCAATTGGTTAAGCTTACAACTCTTGGTTTTGGTTCAGGTCACGATCTCATGGTTCCTGGGTTTCAAGACCCACATCGGGCTTCATGCTGGCAGTACCGAGCCTGCTTGGGATACTCTTTGTGTGGCTCTCTCTCCACCCCTACCCTGTTCAAGCTCTTTCTCTCACACACAAAATAAATAACCATTTAAAAGAGAATAATAATTCAATGGAGAAAAGAGAGGCTTTTCAACAAATGGTGCTGAAGAAAGTGGACATTCATAAGCAAAAACCCTGAACTTCCAAATAAACCTCACACCTTATACAAAAACAAGTGCAAGATGGACCACAGAATTAAATGTAGAAACATAAAACAATTAAAAAAAACATAGTAGAACATATTTGGGATCTGGAAATAGACAAAGCATCCTTAGACTTGACATCAAAAAGTATGTTCCGTAAAAGAAGAAAAATTATAAGTTGGATTTCGTCCAAATTAAAAACTTGTGCTCAGCAAAATATCTTGCAAGGGGATGAAAAGATAAGCATAGACTGAGAAAAACACGTATCCAACAAAGGACTAGTATCTAGACTACAAAAGAATTCTCAAGCTCACCTGTAAGAAAAGATAGGGCAACTAGAAAATGAGCAAAAGCCATAAAAAGATATTTCCCTGAAGAGGATATACTGATGGCAAGTAAACACATAACAGATTCAACATCATCAGCCATTAGGGAAATGCAAATTGAAACCTCAATAAGATATCACTCCACACCTATCAGAATGGCTAAAATAAAAAATAGAGACCACACCAAATGTTGGAGATGATGTAAACAAACCGGATCACTCTTGCACTTCTGGAGAGAAAACAAAATGGTACCATCGTTCTGGAAAGCAAGGTGGCAGCTTCCCAAAAGGTTACATACTGAATCATCCCATTGATACAACATTCTCGAAATGAAAAAATTATAGAAATGGATACCAGGTTATGGTTGCCTGGGTTTCAAAAGAGGGTGACCAGGGGCAATGAGTGGAGTCTGTCTCTAGAAAGAAAACGTGAGAGATTCTCCTGTTGATGGAAATGTTCTGTATCTAGATCACACTGGTGTCCGTGTTGTGGTTGTGATATTGACTGTAGCTTACAAGATACTACCATTGCGGTAAACCAGGTAAAGGGCACACTGGATCTCTCTGTATAATTTCTTACGACTGAATGGAAAGCTAAAATTATCCCCCAAAGCCAAAATGTTTTAAATGTATGTTATTTCTTTGGGGGCTTCTGAGTGATTCCATGGACTTTTTTTTTTTTTTTTTCAACATTTATTTATTTTTGGGACAGAGAGAGACAGAGCATGAACGGGGGAGGGGCAGAGAGAGAGGGAGACACAGAATCGGAAACAGGCTCCAGGCTCTGAGCCATCAGCCCAGAGCCTGACGCGGGGCTCAAACTCCCGGACCGCGAGATCGTGACCTGGCTGAAGTCGGACGCTTAACCGACTGCGCCACCCAGGCGCCCCGATTCCATGGACTTTTATGTTCATGCATAATTAAGGGCTACTTCCTAGTAACCCAAAAAGTGAATTATTCAGAGTTTTCAAAAACCTGATATTCATTCATTAGAACTAGAAGATGACTCTGGCTTTCATTTCTGAGTTTTACTTAGAAATCTTTCTGCTGGGGGCGCCTGGGTGGCGCAGTCGGTTAAGCGTCCGACTTCAGCCAGGTCACGATCTCACGGTCCGTGAGTTCGAGCCCCGCGTCGGGCTCTGGGCTGATGGCTCAGAGCCTGGAGCCTGCTTCCGATTCTGTGTCTCCCTCTCTCTCTGACCCTCCCCCGTTCATGCTCTGTCTCTCTCTATCTCAAAAATAAATTTAAAAAGTTAAAAAAAAAAATAAACGTTAAAAAAATTAAAAAAAAAAAAAAAAGAAATCTTTCTGCTGAAGGTTTCAGAGAACTCCGAAGCCCTTACTGTGTGTATAGCCCCCAGGTGAGCACTGGAATCCCTGAGCTTTGCGGGTTAGAATACATTGTGGTGTGTTACATTACTTGACGGTAATTTTCAAATTCTCCTCATGGTGTGTCTTTTTTAATCTTAAATTGCTCTTGGTTAAAGCTCCCAGTGACTGAGTTTGTGGACTTGTTTGCCGAACTTGACAATGTGTAGAAATTCCTATTTGTGTGAGCAGTATGTCCAGCGTATGACTTCCCACGCGTTCACCTTGCACGTACCTTTCGTGACGTGGTTCAAAACGGGTCGTCCTCCTGGCAATTGCTAAAGCCAGTGTATGCATAATTCCAGCATAATTTTCTTCGACACTGACCCTTCATATTATCAGTGAACTTTCTTTCCCCTGGGAAGTGGGCGAGCGTGGATGGGCGGACTGAGAGGACTTTTGCTCCACTAACTGCCCGTGGCCAGAGAAGTATGGAGGCCTTGCTCTTAGGCTCTCTGGTCTAACTACTCATGTTCCTAGCCAAGTTTAATAGCAAAAAGTCCAGATTGGAGTTGCCAGCAAAACGCAGATATTGTGATACTTGAATGAAACAAGACAGAGAGACAGTGAACACCGCGTGCGTGAGTGGCAGTCACGGCTGTTGTTGTGAACAGCAATGATTCTGACTTGCGGTGGTGCCCAGGTGAAGGCTCTTCCTCGTTCTGTCCGAGGATGCGCTGTTAAAAGTCCATTTTATTTCCCACAGAACAAAGTGAGCTTTGTACATTTGCTGGTGCCGTTTGTGGCAGAGGACTTTCTCGGATTGCTCTGGAATGATGAAGAGGGTGTCTCTCGTCCAAGAACTGAAATGATACCTTCAGGTGAGTCTGGAGTCCAAATCCTCAAAGGAGGGATTTAGGAGGGATTTCGCATTTGGGAGGATCAGATTTAAACCAAACCATCCCTTAAGAAGAAATTCCATTCAAGTTTTTTCTTTAAAACAGGAAATTAAACAGAGTCATTAGAAGGCAAACTCAAGAGAGTGGTAGCGCCGTGTCTCCCTACTGTTGGTTGCATGAATTTCATTTTGGGTCATCTGCGAATTGAAGACTCTATTTAAATTTGATCCTGGTAACCGCAGCTCCTTTAAGGTGCAACGATCAGAATTCTAGGCACAATGTGCCATTTTAGGATCATATAATATACCTGAAGTACAACTCCTTGCATAATTATCAAGATTTAAGTCTCCTAGAGTATTATTTTAAGTATTTCATTAAATTCACGGGCCGATTTCCAAAAGTCTTGTAGCAGTAGAGAGGGCCAGATTATAGAACGAGAATTCCTTCAAGACCCTGGTAGAGTTAACATACTTTATTAAAATGACTTGAGGCAAGCCAGAAAGCTGAACCGGTGAGGCCGGCATCGGTTGGCACACTTTCCAGATGTTTTTATTTTTAAGTTTCATTAAGTATCAGCAGGCTAGCCAGTGCTATGTAAATGCAGCAAGATCGAAACCCCACCCAGAAAATAACTCTTTCAGTTGTTTTCAACAAAGCCTTCTCTCCACAACTGAATGGCACATTGTTCTTTATGCACACAAGAAGGACTTCCTACACATCCTCTTAAATTCTTACCAGGGCAGAATGTTGGTACAAACTCCTCGTGCAACATTGAACGGTGAATGCTTAACATTCATCTGATTTTACTGGCCAATTTTCTTCTTTGAGCAAAAAAGAGAAATTGGGGGGAAGACTATTAAACTCAGTCAAGGTCTTCGCTTGTCTTGTTCACTGAGATGTTCTCCACCAGATCAGAGAGGTAGAGAAGGCACGGGAGTGGGACCCTGCCTGCCATATTTAAGGAGGAACAAGGCAGGCAGTGACAAGGTATGGAGTCAACATCCCTGGGACCCCAGATCCCCGAATGGAAATCAGGGGCTGTTGGCAAGAGTATAGGAGAGCAGATGCTGGGGAGAGAGCCAACAATGTGTACTGCACATTGGGTTTTCCCACAGTGAATGATAGAAAGAAAAGAAAACAAAGTACGCTTTGGAAACCAGGGATACTCACACATGTGTAACACACACACACACACATGCACGCACACACGCGCACACACACAGAGGGAGAAAGAGAAATTTTACATCCCACATACCTTTGTAGCCATGAAAAAGTGAACAAAGTACAGAAACAAAAGAATCGAAATAACGGAAGTACTTTGATCAAAACTTAATTTTTTTTTTTTCACGTTAGGGTCACTTTGAGGAGTTCAGACTCCTCAGGAGTACATCTTCCTGGTTCCATCTGTCCAATGTTTCAGGAAACAGTCTGTTTTGGCAGTTAACCGTGTCTACAGTTCTTACGTAAAATATGTTAAACATCTGTCCCTGATCAACTTAAATATCACTGCCTTTATTGTGTCTAATGCTGGCCCATCAAAATACAACTTACAAGAGAGGATTTTTTTTTTTTCCCAGCCCATCTAAAGAACTGCTCCTTTGCAACATGGTCATATTCTCAGGACTAAACAGGGAAATTTCAGTATAACAGTTTCAGTGTAGGAGTTTCTTTGTAGACAGGTATTATTAATTTGGGGACCACATGGGATGAATTTGACCCAATCCCTTTTTAAATACATGTGCATCCTTGTTTGCAGCTCATAGCTTAGAGGTATCTCTTTTTGTTAGTGAGGGCAACACCAAACCCATCATCCATCAAAGAATGAACTTCCATCGGTACTAACTTGCTGACCAATGTGGACTTTCTACCCAGCCATGATTCTCATATTCCTAAGGCAGCCCCTTAGGAAAGGTACTGTCTCCACACAACACCATGAATATTGTTTTTTATTGAGACTCTGCCATAAGCCGGGTACTGAATGGACCTCTTCACATATAACGGTCTAGCTTTACGCCTTTTGGCTGTGTGATCTTGAGTAATGAACTCAATAGCTCTGAGCCTCAGTTTCCTCATCTGTAAAATGGGGAGAACTTCATAGGGTTGTTGTGAGTATTAAGTGAGTTGCTGTATGTAAAGTGCTTAGAATAGTACCTGGCGCATCATAAGCACTAAAGGTGTAGCCTAGTAATAATCTAGTTTAATAATCCTCATAGCAGAATTATAAAATAGTATCATTATGTTTCCCACCTTACTGAACAAAGGGAAGAGAAGATAAATGACAATAGCAATGATCATGAATACTACAAATAGCTGGGCTAAGCAAGTGATACACATTATCACTAATGTTTACCACACCCTTATTCCCCTTGGGAAGCCAAGAGGTTAAGGTCACATGACTGGATTGATAGAACCAGGATTCAGATACAAGTCTTCCGATAGAAATATCTGTGCTCTCTCTGTTACACCATTCGGGAGTTTGGTCCACATGGCAGAAATCCATTCTAAATCCAAGTCCTCGTCAATTGGCCAGTGGGTTTTGAATAAATACCCTCTTTTCTTCCATTAACCAAATGAGTAAGTTTGGCATCTTAAGATCGTGATTTAAAAAAAAAAAAAATTGAGGGGCGCCTGGGTGGCGCAGTCGGTTAAGCGTCCGACTTCAACTCAGGTCATGACCTCGCGGTCCGTGAGTTCGAGCCCCGCGTCGGGCTCTGGGCTGATGGCTCAGAGCCTGGAGCCTGTTTCCGATTCTGTGTCTCCCTCTCTCTCTGCCCCTCCCCCGTTCATGCTCTGTCTCTCTCTGTCCCAAAAAAATAAATAAAAACGTTGAGAAAAAAAAAATTGTTTTAATTGAATCCTTTTTCTCCAATGCTGTGCTTGATTCTGTTTCTTCCTTTGGCTAAAAAGTTAATGTGATTTTTTCAAGTGGACTTTAAAAGTGCTTCTTGATATTAAAGCCTATCTCAGGAAATGACTTGGCGGTGGAGGACGGGTGGTGCCCTAACATGGATGGAGCACGAGCAGTCCCTGCGTGCCAGAGCCAATATTTTCTTACTTAAGCAACAAGTTTCAAAGCAAGAGAGTATTGATGTGAGCATGCGTTAGAACCATTTTTCTCACTGTGCGGTTCAGGGATGACCCTACGTTGGACCATCTGGACTGGTGCTTAGAAAGGAGCAGATTACTATGCTGAACTGGCTGAGTCCAGAGATTGGGGGCTCGTACCCCCCAAGTTCACCTTGTGATCCGTGTGCACGATACAGGTTGGACTGGTGCTTCACGCATATGACTTCCCGTCATCCTCAACATCTTTAGCACAGGCACCCAGAACCGGAATGGAGATCTTTATACACCATCAGACAGCAAGGAAAGCTCTTATCAACAGTCAAGGAAAGGTTGAGAGCAGAGACGGTGGGAAATTACGGCGAGGAGAGACCAGGTCATGCTCTAGTCCCGTGAGGCTTCTCTTATGTGAGTGATCTCAGCCTATGAACTCAGTGGCCCAGGAAATCCTGGATGCAGGGTTTCTCCTCCCCGTTTCACCCCACCTGCTTGGCCGCAAGAGGGATAGGCTGCAGCAGAGGATCAAGGCTGGGCCTCTTTCAGCCTGCCTGATGCTGTTAATACACATTCACAGCTCTTTAAATTACAGGTGGTGTTTGTATATCCTGTTTCCCGTTTGAACCAAGCTCCACAATGAGATGATGGGGACAACAGGGGAGATAGAAATAATGCCAGTGGCCCAATAGTTGAGGACTTACGATGAACTCTCTCTGGCTAAGCACTTTGTGTGTCTATTTTTTTTTTTTTTATTTTTATTTTGAGAGAGAGGGAGAGAACAAGGGAGGAGGGGCAGAGAGAGGGAGAGAGAGACTCCCAAGCAAACTCCGTGATGTCAGCACAGAGCTGACACAGGGCTCGAACCCACGAACCGTGAGATCATGACCTGAGCCGAAATCAAGAGTCGGGCACTCAACCAGCTGGACTTCCCAGGTGCCCTTGCAACCTCTCATTTTATCCTCACAACCTAAGAGGTAGGTCCTCTTTTATTCCCATTTTGTAGATGAGTAAACAGAGGCACACAGAGGCTGAGTAATTTGCCCAAAGCATTCAGGTAACGGGACAGAAGCCCAATGCAGTATTGTTCATTTCTCTGCTCAGCTTCAGAGGTGTGGCCTCGATTAAGTCACAAGATCCCGTATAGTGTTTGTCCGCTGATCAATTCACTTAGATACACATAGGTAGAAAACAACGTACGTATGTTTTTTCTCACATACCTTTGGTGTTTGAATATGGGATAGATGGGTCTAAGTTGAAACTGACCACCAGCCAAGTGTCTGAAGACCAGACAGATTAGAATCTGGTGAACGCTGACCGCATTTCAGTATATTTATAGGGATTCTAGACTTACACTCCTAAGATTGGGATATGCCCAGCAAAGCCCCAGCCAGCTAGGTCTGTGTTAGTACTAAGGTAGCTGATGCTTTCTGGATAATCACCATGTGCCAAGTCCTGGGTGGGAACATCCTATGTATTTTTGTCGTTTCACCATCAACACAATCACACAGTAGTGACTTCTGTGATTCCATTCTCCTGATGAGGCAAATGAGACAGAGGGTGAATCCTTCAGAGTGAGGTCTGTGTGACCCCAGAGCTGAGCTGCTGTATTGGTCAGGGTTCTCCAGAGAAATAGAACAAATAAGATTATATAGACACATATATAGAGGAGACTTATTTTAGGGGTTGGTTCACACAATTATGGAAGCTGAGAACTTCCACAATCTACCGTCTACAAGCTGGAGACCCAGGAAAGCCAGAGGAGTAATTCAGTCGAATTCAAAGGTTCAAGAACCAGAGACACTAATGGTAGAAGTTCCTGTCTCAGTCCCAAGACCTGAGAACTAGGAACGCCTCTGTCGAAGGGCAGCAGATTAATGTCCCAGCTCCCATAAAAAGAGAGCAAATCCACCCTCCTGATTTTTTGTTCAGTTCAGGCCCTCAGCGGATTTGATATTGCTCACCCACATTGGTGAGGGCAATCTTCTTTACTCCATCTACGGATTTAAATGCTGATCTCTTCCTGAGACACCCACACAGACACATCCAGGAGTAATGTTGGACCAGCTCTCTGGGCATCCCTTAGCCCCCTGAGTTTCACACATAAAGGTAACCATCACTGAAGTGCCTGGGTGGCTCAGTCAGTTAAGCATCTGACTTCAGCTCAGGTCATGATTTCACAGTCTGTGAGTTCGAGCCCCGTATCGGGCTCTGTCTGTGCTGATAGCCTGGATAGCCTGGAGCCTGCTTCAGATTCTGTGTCTCCCTCTCTGTCTGTCCCTCCCCCACTCAAGCTCTGTCTCTCTCTGTCTCTCAAAAATAAATAAATGTTTAAAAAAAATGTTTTTTAAAAGGAACCATCACCTACCTTTCCAGCATGAACTATGTGGGGTGGACGCCAGTAGGAAGAAGCAAGAGATGAGAATTCTAGTTCTAACTTTGCCATTTCCACACTTGGCAATTCCGTGACAGTCCCTTGTCCCCTATGAGCTTCATTCTCTCCCATTCATAAAATGCAGATATTGCCTCCATTATCTTACAGACCACCCATCATTGTTTCAAACACCTGGAACTTACCATGATAGAAGCCAAATGTCTACTTTTTTTTTTTTCCTGAGAAACACAATTCTATAGGCATTCTGTTGTCATAGTTGCCACGTGTGAACAGTTTTAAGGAACAAAGTTGTAGCAGTTTTACGGAAATGCATTAGATGGTGACTTTCAGTTTTCTCTTGTAACTGGAATAAATTTCCCACATTCCGTCAAGAGATCTTCTCCCCACTCCTGGGGTGAAAACTGTTAGCCTAAATAACATTTCTAATTTTTTCTTTGCTTCTGATGCTAAACTCTGACCAGCCTATGGCCATAGCTCGCCGCGAAAGAACAAAGGGAGGGAGTACCTTCGATAATTGGCACGCCATGTCCCATTTACCTGTTGCTTCCTAATACAAGCAAAACCTTGGCTGGTAAGGACACCCAACAGATAGAGAAAGCATTGTCGGATGTTTAAAATATGCTAAGAAACAAGTGCCCTAGTGATACTTAATAAGGCATATCATTAAATAAAACAGGTAATTAGCCATGATAATGGAAATATAAACAGGACCTAATTAGCAGAACTTTTCATTACTCTCTCTTGGTGTGGGCCACAAACATTTGGTATATTGTTATCACACCCATGTGCATAATTTCTTCGTTGATTTTGGACCAACTGGGCAGTAGTCAAGATGTGCAAAACAGTCGAGGGCAGTCACGATGCTGAGGCTTTTGTGTTCGTACCGTTGCCAGTGTGCCAAAGATACCATAGGTATGACTTGGAATGTTCCATGTTATCAAATCAAGCTTCTTGTAAGAATTACCTTCATCTGATGTCTGTGTTCCAACAGTTTCTGTATTTAGAAACCATTTAGAAACAGCACTTCACCCCATGTCTTCCATTACTGGAGGATGGAGGAGAAGCTTAGCTCCTCAGTCAACGGCAATCTGTCTTCCACGTCCATCAGTCTACCAGATCTGCCTAGGATACAGTTCCCAGTGGCCACACCATGTTGCCGAGGCCAAGGGATACATTTCCCCCCTTATCCTGCTTCCTCTCTTTAGTCCTCTTTACTCTGTTTACCACCGTCTCTTTAAAAACACACTCTCGCGGGGCGCCTGGGTGGCTCAGTCGGTTAAGCGGCCGACTTCGGCTCAGGTCATGATCTCACGGTCCGTGAGTTCGAGCCCCGCGTCGGGCTCTGTGCTGACAGCTCAGAGCCTGGAGCCTGTTTCAGATTCTGTGTCTCCCTCTCTCTGATCCTCCCCCGTTCATGCTCTGTCTCTCTCTGTCTCAAAAATAAATAAACGTTAAAAAAAAAATTAAAAAAAAAAAAAAAACACACTCTCGGGGGGCGCCTGGGTGGTGCAGTCGGTTAAGCGTCCGACTTCGGCCAGGTCACGATCTCGCGGTCCGTGAGTTCGAGCCCCGCGTCGGGCTCTGGGCTGATGGCTCAGAGCCTGGAGCCTGTTTCCAATTCTGTGTCTCCCCCTCTCTCTCTGCCCCTCCCCCGTTCATGCTCTGTCTCTCTCTGTCCCAAAAATAAATAAACGTTGAAAAAATAAAAATAAATAAATAAATTAATTAATTAATTAATTAAAAAAACCACACTCTCTCGGGGCACCTGGGTGGCTCGGTCGTTTGAGCGTCCAACTTCAGCCCAGGTCATGATCTTTCGGTTCATGAATTTGATCCCCATACTGGGCTCGCTGCTGTCAGTGCAGAGCCTGCTTTGGATCCTCTGTTCCACTCTCTGTGCCCCTCCCCAACCTGTACTCTCTCACAAATAAATAAACATTAGAAAACACACACACCCACACACACACACACACACACACACACACACACACACGCACTGTTTGGTGATGCCTGTCTCTCTTGGTCTTCTCCCTATCTTGGTGGTTATATTTTCCCCATTTACATTGCTGGCTCTCACTCTTCTGCCCACTTTTAAGCAGGACTTCATTGGTAATATTCCCCTCTTTTGCTTCCGTGAATACTCATATGAAATCCATGCCCACAGCAATTATAATTAAACTGTTGCTTCCTTTACATTCTTAGGGGCAGTGCCTTAGCTCCACCTCTTGTCACTTCTCCTCTGGATGATTTCAGTATCCGCCCCCCCCCCATTTTTCTCCTTGTTCCCGATGTGACATCCCTCCCTCTCCAATCCAGTCTGTACCACTATTTCCAAGTCGTACATTTGATCCTGTTGTTCTGTGTTCTCTGTCCTCTGGGCTTCTTTTCACAAAGTCATCTTGAGTGCGAGGCAGTCAGGGCAGTTTGTGACTCCCCGGGGCTGAGGTGATAGAAGTGATGGCTCCTGTCACAAACAGGCTTCCCAAGGGACGGCTGTACAAAGACCTGACTCAGGGGTGGGTGACTCCCCCAGGATCTTCCAGGAACAGGGGTTTTGTCCCCTGAAATATGGTTACCAGAATGCATTCTGACCATTAACAAACTGTTGTCTTACCAAGTTGCATTCTGGTTTAAGTACGGTATATGAACAAACCCCTAAGGAGGGAGTCTCTGTAACCACCTGACTCAAGGATACCAGGAAAGTCGCTGCCTGTATGTTCATTTCCCTGCTAGCCTGCCACAGTTGCTGCTTAATAAGATTAAATTAGGTTGCTAGTGACATAAAACCCAAGGAAATAGATACCTTGATGGAAGTTTTATTCTCTCTTACATAAGCAAAGTTCAAAGGTAAGCTGCCCAGGTCTGCTGGGGTGCTCCCTAATCTTTCAGCTTCCTGTTCCATTAGCCTCAATACGCTACTTTAACCTCATGGGCCAACCTGACTGCTTGAGCCCCAGCCTTCAACTCTGTGTTCAGTCAATAGGAATTGGCATAAAAGATCACACTTCTTTCCATTAAGGACACTTCTTGGAAGCTGCACAGACCAGTCCCTTTGTATACTATTGGCCAAAATTCAATGGCCTGGTCACCATAGCTGCAAGAGAGGCTGGGAAATGTCATCTTTCTTTTGGGTGGTCATGGTCTCAGCTAAAGAATGGGTGTTCCATTATTAAGGCAGAAGGGGCAAATTCAGCTATGGGAAAACTATCAACCTTTGTTGCAGCACCTGCAAATCCTTTTGTTGGAGATGCATACCTTTAGTCTGAAAGATTTTCAGTGACCGCCAACTCTCTTTATTAGGTACCCTCATGATTCTTCAACAGGCATTGATTCATCACTTCCCTTCCAGTGTGCCATCAACATAAAGGAGGGAGGTTAACACCACCGGAACAGAGGGGTTCTAAAACCAGAAGGAATGAGCTATCACATACACACGGTCCACTTAATAATTTCAGGGGTGGGGGCGAACAATAAAACAGAAGTTAGAACCAGTCGTGGTCTCCTGTGTGAACTCGGAGTCAGTTTTCCTCCTATGAGATGGGAATAACAGGGCTGTTGTGATGAGGAAAGAATTAGCATGTTTTAAAGCCACATGTACCCTGCCCTGTTGGGTTAATAGACATTAATCACTACTTCTATGACCAACTACAAATATTAGGTGGAATAAAAGCTGCTGGAAAGAAACCAGATTCAAAATGCAGGTCTGGAGGAGCACCTGGGTGGCTCAGTCAGTTAAGTGTCCGACTTCAGCTCAGGTCATGGTCTCACGGTTTGTGAGTTTGAGCCCCACATCGGGGTCTGTGGTGACAGCTCGGAGCCTGGAGCCTGCTTCGGATTCCATGTCTCCCTCTGTCTCTGCCCCTCCCCTGCTCATGCTCTGCCTCTCTCTCTCAAAAATAAATAAATGTTAAAAACCAGAACAAAGACAAAACGTAGGTCTGATGTTGTCTCTTAGCCCAGTGGATGGCAGTTTGCTTGTTGTGAGCTTCAAGAAGGCAGAGAGCAAGACCTATTTTGGTCACCATCAGACCCTTGGTGCCCAGCACAGCGCTTGGCACATGACAGGAACTCTGGAAACATTTCTTGAATTCCATGAATAAGTGACCCAAAAGAATAAGATAAAC
This sequence comes from Leopardus geoffroyi, assembly GCF_018350155.1. Classification (NCBI taxonomy): domain Eukaryota; kingdom Metazoa; phylum Chordata; class Mammalia; order Carnivora; family Felidae; genus Leopardus; species Leopardus geoffroyi. The sequence goes on along the minus strand of NC_059331.1, from coordinate 34,061,238 downwards.
TGCACAGAAAATGGTTAAGGACAACATAGTGGAGACTGCATGCGAGTTCCAAATCAAATTAAGGGGAAAGTAGCGTAGGGAACACAGAGGAATTGTTGAAAGCGGGCGAAAGAAAAGGAAGAGTCAACTAGCACATTTGACACTGACAAATACTTGGCGGAACAATGAGTCCTTTTTCCACAACCTTGGGAGTTTGACCCTTTTTTTGTTTCTGAATTTGGGGTTTTTAAGTTCTTATTTGCTCCTTTATAAATTTGGATGGGCTAAACATGTAAACTGGAGTTGGTCTAATGAATCGGGCAAACAAATACAAGCAGAGAAACCTGTCGCATTAAATGATATCTATGAAGAAGTCAAAGTTCCAGGAGCTACTGGCACCTTCCTCTGGTCCGGATTGTTTTTCCCCTTGGGGTTCCTGGCTGGCTCAGTCAGTAGAGCATACGACTCTTGATCCCAGGGTTGTGAGGTTGAGCCCCACTTCGGGCATAGGGCTTACTTGAAAAAAAAATTGATTAATACAATAAAACCAAATTGTTTTTCCCTTGAATTAAACAAATCTAAATGTTTGTACAATTCTTGAGAAAATATGGTGACCACATGAATAAAGTCAGTAAGCGCTTTCTTTTTATGGGTTGTGGCACTGTGTTAATGAGATATTTATGGTGTTGCTACGATCACTCCAGATTCGTCACAGGACATTTAACATCCACCTGGACATTGAATCCTGTAACCACTGGAATATATAAATATTTCTCATCAGCATTACAAATAGCTCATACTGGACTAATACCATATAATTCTTTTTTTCTTCTTTATAAGAAAGTTGTATGTATTTGTCACCAGATGTACTTTTTCTCTCACATGCACTTTGTCCCACCTTTTTATTAGCTTGCTGTGCCTTAGTAATCTGACAACAAAGAGTGAATCTCGATTCATGATTCAAGTATACAAGGAATAAAACTCAATTTTACTACACTCTGTCTTAATTACTATTTCAACTCCTTTCTCAGCAAAGATAGGAGAAACTTACTCCTCACCAATTTAGGATCTGTCTTCCTTTCCCAAGGTTGCTGCTAAGCTCTAAGGTTGAGAATCATACTGTGCCAAAGCTATGAAAGGAAGTGTGCCCTCCATGACTGTCTGGGCGTCTCTGGGAGGAATGGTCCAGTCAGCGCAGGGCAATCCCCTTTAGAGGGGTATAAGTGTGAGGTGTCCACAATAAACACCTTTAGCAGCCAGGAGTCCAGATGATCAGCCAAGTAGAAGAATCTGTGCTGAGCACATCAAGTCTAGTAGGCTAACCATCTGTCAGCTCACTGCTGCATTAGCCCCATTCCTACCATGAAGCCTTTTCAGATCCAACAGTTGCTTTATTGTGCCTGGGGACACACACTGGGGTGCATGGGAATTCTTATCCTGGAGTAGGGTAAACCTAATGAGGCCACTAAGACCCTGTTAGCTGAGACCACCTATGGTCATCTCTTGTCTAGAATCCTGCTGCCACATCAGAATTCTTCCTGGCAAAGTTTGGAATCCTTGATCCTTGATCCCGAAACCCTGTCTGGGGACAGCGACACCCCCTCTTCAAGTCTTAGGCTAGAGACTTACAGGTCATGCCGAACAAAGGAGTAAACTTGTATCTTAGCTCTCATGGCAAGCCTTTGACCCTCCTTACCCAGGCCAGGGATTCTTTTCTAATCCCAGGGGCAAAAAAAAAAAAAAAAAAAAAAATCCCACAAAAAACAAACAAACAGACTTGCTCTGACTGAATAGATTTTTCTCCCCAATCTATTGACCACATCATGAGTCCTTTCTCTCCTTTATTGTCTTGATCAATGTTGTCTAATAGAAATGGAATGTGGGCCATAAATGGTGAGCCACATGTCACTTTCTAGTAGTTCCATTATTTTTATTTATTTTTTTTTTCAACGTTTATTTATTTTTGGGACAGAGAGAGACAGAGCATGAACGGGGGAGGGGCAGAGAGAGAGGGAGACACAGAATCGGAAACAGGCTCCAGGCTCTGAGCCATCAGCCCAGAGCCCGACGCGGGGCTCGAACTCACGGACCGCGAGATCGTGACCTGGCTGAAGTCGGATGCTTAACCGACTGCGCCACCCAGGCGCCCCTCCATTATTTTTAAAAAAGGAAACTGGTGAAATTGATTGTAATCAGGTATTTTACTAGACCCAATAAAATGCTATCATTTCAACATATAATCAATTTTTTAAATAAGTAATGAAGTATTTGACATTCCTTTTTGTATTAAGTCTTTGGAACCCTGTTTGTGTTGTATACTTAGAACACCAGAGCAACCACATTTCAGGCAGTCAGTAGCCACACATGGCTAGTGGCTACCATATTGGTCAGCACAAGTGTATGCCATGAGTCTTCCTTTCTGTTCCTGCATTGCCTAATTTTTTTTAACGCAAAATCCAGAAGAGTCTCCTTTTTATCTGCTTTTCTGCTACTTCCTCTATTTCCTGAGACGGTGAACCCAGAATGTACAACTTCCCAAATGAGCAACATGGTTATGGGATAAAAAGAAATTTTGGAAGAGGGATGGAGGGAACAAAGATTAGAAATTCACAGATGTTATCCCACCATCATTTATTAATAACTTATTTATGGCTTATTATAAATTTATAATTTATTATATTTTACTATAGTATATCTTATTACATTAATATAAATACTATTATATATTAGTAAACATTATTTATTATATAATCCTATTCTATTATTTACTGCATGCCTACTTTGTGCACATTATAACACCTATTTCTGGGACTTGGAACAACCCAACACAGCAGTTATATGCAAATTCATCAACTGAAGACACAAGCTCATAGAGGTTAAGTAACTTGCTCATGGCCAAGGGTGTCAGAATCAGGATTAAAACCCAGATCGTTCTGGTGGCCCCAAAACCATTCGCCCCTTTCCACTGAGCCATACCAACTTCTTTCTCTCCTTGCATGACCTAGTTTTGTTTGTTTTTTAGAAAAGACTGCTCCTGCCCCTTTGTGACCTTGGTCGAATTAGCTCTCAGAGTCAACCAGCAGAGGAACCCAGCATGGCGGCAGAGCAGCTGTTGGGATGACTGGTTCAACCAGAGATTGCCCTGGCCTTTGCTGCCATTCTGAGCGGAGCCATCACTGCTGTCCATGTCAGAAGGACCTTTGTTTCTGATAAATGATGGCAGCTAGGATTGGAAAACTCACGCACAACCTTTGGCAACGAGCTCCGGGCTCTTGCCCTCAAACTGACCGCCTGCACATTCATAGGCACAATTGGATGTGAGTACTGGGTTCCCAGCCATCATTCGGGATGCAATAGAGCCATGACTTGGGCGTTTTATTCCTAGCTTAATCTTTTCTATAATAATTTTCATCCTTTATCCGAAGACAGCTACTTCTTTCCCTTCTGCTCTGTGCCACACAGATCTAATATTCTTGTTTCCTTTTTGAGAAAGGGCAATCCACAAAGTTCAAAGGGCTACTTGAATTACCTGCTTCAGTTCTGTTTAACTCTTAGGTTGGTCTTCAGCATTTGGATTTGATTTTCTCCTTCTGATTGACAATCCTAGGTTAGACCATATTTCATTTACCTACTACTATATAAATAATTATGCATCTGTCTTGCTCATATTTAGCAACTTGACGGAAGAAATCTTGTCTTATCAATTTTGATTTCCCCGTGGCCTTGCGTTCACTCAACATATATTTATCAAGTACTTACAATAATAGCCCAGGAACAGGCCCGCCCAGAAAATACAAAGGAGGACACAATTTGGTCCTTACCCCAAAGAATGTAGAGCAGTGTTTCTGGCGAGGGGATGTGCATCAGTTTTATAGGAGAAAGAGATTCCTTGAAAAATGTTGTGTTAAATTAACCTCATCTCCACCCATCAACACTGTAGGACTTCTCAGAGCCTTTAATATGTTGATGTGCACCATGAATCTCCAAGAAGAAAAATAAGATATACAGTGTTTCCTGAAATGTTTTGACCATAAAGCTGTTTTATGTGGTACAATCTCATGGGACAAGTGTTTTATGGCACATGCTTTAAGAAATGGTAGGTTAGAGGCCAACAGAGGAGAGAAACATGGAGAAGTAATTATAGTAATGCCAGCTAACAATTACAGAGTTCTTACTCTGGCTGGCTCTGCATAGATGTTGAGAAAAAGAAAGCTTCCTGAGGGCAATAAAGAAGACGTCATCAAGGAGGGGACTCTTGGGGGGCCTGGGGGGCTCAGTCAGTTAAGCGCTCGACTTCGGCTCAGCTCATGATGTCACGGTTCATGAGTTCAAGCCCCACATAGGGCTCTCTGCTGTCAGCACAGAGCCTCCTTCAGATCCTCTGTCTGCTTCTCTTTCTGCCCACCCCTGCTTGTTCTCTCTCTCTCTCTCAAAAAAAAAAAAAATAATTTTTCAAAAAGAGGGGACTCTGAAGCTGGCAGTTGAAAGAGTGGCAAAGACTTATATATAGATCTTGAAGAATATTTGTTGACAAAATGAGTTCAAAAGATATATCTGCATTCAACTTTATAGGTACTATCATTATAAATTTTAACAATGTCGTTTTGTTTGTATGTTAAGGATCCAATTTGTAAATAACTCAAAACTGGACTTGTGGTAGGCTAAATGATGGTCCCCAAGATGGCCTTGTCCTGCTTCCCAGAACCTGTGAATAAATGATGTTATACAACAAAAGGGACTTTGCAGGTGTGATTAAGTTAAGGATTTTGACGGGGGGGGGGGGGGGGGGGGGGGAGGGTAGAATGTGCTGGATTATTCAGGTGATCCCAGTAGTTAGCAAGGGTTCTTAGAAGAAGGAGGCAGTAGATCAGAGAGACAACAGATAGTATGAGCCCAAAAGCCGGGAAAGGTTTGAAGAGACTCCACTGCTGGCTTTGAAGGTGGAGAAAGGCTGCCACAGGCCAGGGGATGGATGTAGGCAGACTTGGGAGCTGGAAAGGACAAGGAAGCAGATTCCCCCCTGGAGCCTCCAGAAGGGACCTAGTCCTGGGGACCTATTTGAGACTTCTAACCTCCCACACATTCAGGTAATAAATCTATGTTTGTTCTAAGCCACTAAGTGCATGGTGTTTTGCTACAGCAATTACGCAGCAATTGGAAACTAATGCAGAATGTATTTTTTCTTTATTTTTAAAACGACGCTCGTAAACAACTCCAAATAGCTTTTGTGTATATGAGTTAGAGCTGCTGCTGTTTGCCATATTAGAAATTCAGACTAAGAATGTATTAAGTAATTAATGTATTTAAAATAGCAACACTAAGCTCACTGCATGTTAACCAAAAAAAAAATGCATACTTTATAAGAAATAGCTGTATTTTCAAAAACAAAAAAGGAAGAGTACTAGTAGTCTATATTTTTTACTCATTTTTTTTAACGGTTAGCTTAAGAGAAGACAGTTGGATTCTAATAACTGCTTCTACATTCCATCTGTCATGATGTCACATGTACGGAAGCCTCTGGAAAACTAATGAGTGAAAAGGGCAAATATCTTCGTATTATCATGAGAACCATTTTGACCTCACAGACCCCCTGACAGATTCCCCTGGGTCTCCAGACCACAACGGGGGGATCCCCGATGCAGAGAACTGTGTGTCCCCACAACAATTCAATATGGTAGGTGCTAATATTAACCCATTACAGAGATGAGATTTGGACAATGTAGATAACTGGTCTCAGGCTACATCTTGGTAGAACCAAAATTCAAACCCAGGAAGCCTGACTCCACATCCCATGATGGTTCTCCCACGTTCCACTGCCCCCAGTTATCTTGATTGGTTATTAGTGGGCCTCATTCACCTCTGTGCATAGGGCTCCCTCTTTTCTGCCTCTCTTTCTTCTAGATTAGACCACCTGCCGAGCCCACCCATCACATTTTGTCTAGATAACTGCTTTAAACCTTTAAAGAGTTGTAGAATCACCAAGCTGGAAGACAGTTCAAAAACCTTTCCCCCTCATTGGGCCTTTGGAAAAACTGAGGCCCGGAGAAGGAAAGGCACTGGCACATGATCAGGTAACACAGCTAGTTATTAACAGAGCCAGAAAAAGATCTCCACGCTCCTGGCTGTTCAGGTGTGATTCCCCCCAGATAGCATGTTACATTTGGACCCCGTAATTCAAACCAAGATTATTAAATATAATAGAATAATAGCAACCATCCTCACACAGCATCTCTACTTTCACAGCTGCCCATCATGTCTGTTCTCCAGAAGGGTGGAGATTTTCCAGGGTTTGGGTCAGCTAATGAAGGAGACATCTTTGCTTGATCCCTTGCAGGCATGATATCCAACTGCATGGTGACAGCAACCTTAGTCCCCAATACCAAGTGGGTACTTACTAAATATTTATGGGATGTGTCAGTAAATGAATCACTCCCTCCCCTCACTCCACCTCTGTGTGGTTTCTTAAAGCCTTGTTTGAAGGAATGTGGATGGTTTTGCACCTCCACCTATGGAGGCCAGCTAGGAGACTCTCCCAAGTGAAAAGAACCACTGAGATTCCAGACAGCGGCTTCATGTTTTCCCTTTTGTTTCCCTTTCAAATTCCTGCTCTTGGTCGAGGCCTCCACCCTCCCTGCCAGAAAAGAGGGAGGGAAATCTTTTTTTAAAAAGAAGAAGAAGGAAGAGAAGGAGAAGAAGGAGGAGAGGAGAAGGAGGAGGAGGCGGAGGAGGAGGGGGAGGAGGAGGAGGTGGAGGAAGAGGAAGAGAAAAAAGAAAATAAAGTTCCTTTGTAACAGCCCAAACTTTATCTCCACCTATCTCTACCCAGCCCTTCCCTTTAGACTATAACAACTGGACCCTTTTTTAAGTTTTTCTTATCAGGGGGGAAATAAGGGGGAAAAAAGTGCCATTCATAGGCCCTCGGAAGTCATCAGATTGCATCTCTGGAAGGGGTGAAATGTTCAGACATTCAGGGAATCGGGCCCAAGGAAGGCCTCCTCCCAGTTAAGGCACACCTGCTCCCCAAGAAGGTTCTGGCTCCTGTGTCTGGGGACAGAGGGGTTTACCGAGCCCGGGGGTGCAGCTGTTTGCTTGAGGAAAATAGCTTATGCTGTAAATACTCCAAGGATTGTGCCTAGTGTACAAAAATCTTGGTTCCAGAGCAAATACATAAATCTGAGCCTGACGGGGGAGCTTAGTGGGCCACATGTTCGGAAACATTCGGAGATTTCTTTAATGAAAGCAGATTGCCTTGCCCTGTGGACTTAGGGGATCCTATTTTCTTTTTTCATTTCCAATCCGCAGGCTCTCAGAAGAATTGAAAGCAAGTAGGTTACACCAGGTGCTTTGAGGACAATGAAAAACTGCCGCCGGACCTAAAAGCATTAGTCATTTGGGGAATTTCTCTTTTTCAAACAAGACCTGGTGGAATTAGATGCTCAGAGCGGTTATTACAGTTTAGCTGGGCCAGGTGGTTTCTCGGGCAATGTCTGTAATGGACGGCGTTCAGTCGGTGTTGTCAAAAATCTGGTTTGTTTCATGAAAAAGGAGATAGCCAAGCAGATACCAGAGTTCTCCCCTAAAAAAAAAAAAAAAAAAAAAAAAAAATTATCTTACCAGCTTTTCCACACTTGCAGTCACAGTCTTTGCTGGAGATGTGGATTAAAATAAGGATTGTGTGTCCCAAGAAATACTCCAAACCAAAAATCAGTGCTAACATCAGTCAACCCTAAACCAAGGACCCAACAAATTACTCAAGCATTTGCTGTTTTGACAGTTCTGTTCTTTATAGCCACCTCCCTTTGTTACTTTAATTTCTTCCCCCTCAAAAAAGAATGGTTAAAATTTATGGCTAGGAGAAATAACTGATTACTGCTGGCAAGTTAACTGAAGGGGCCAATTGTTCCATACGGCAAGAATCAGAAGGCTAGGAAGCCATTCACCGGGAAAGACTGATGTGTGAAAGGGCAGAGCAATGTTCTCTCCATTGTGTGATAAAGAGTTGCATGTTTGGTTCCAAATTCCTAAAGGCAGCCTGGTGCGCAATCGACCAAGCCATAGGGAGAGCATGCGAAAGCTGAAAGTATATGCTTCACACACAAGATGGGGTCAACTTCCAGGAGACAAAGGTTTCCTGTTCACTTTTGTTAGAGTGGTCCAGACATTCCACGCATTTGTCAAGACCGGGGAAGCAAAATGGCCGTTGTGCTCTTTTCACATGGAAGCCGAATGGCCCCGGGCCTCGTCAGATGCTAAGAATGACGTCATAGAGACCCCGCTGGGACACCGCCACACACGGACATCAGAGTGTTTCTAGAAACCCCAGGAGGGACCCGTTTGCTCTTAAGCCAACTTCAACTGGATGGTGCTGTTACAGGCAACTGCCGTGTATTGCTAAAACTTCTCTGCCATCTCCTACCAGGCAGTAGAATCTCAGCCACCATTGTCCCACTGTTCCCAGAGACACTATCATCAGTGTCGAAGAATCCCATGAGCCCAAGACAGAGCTGGGTTCCACCCGGAAGTGGGAGAATGCTCCGCTCCACATTTTGCCACGTGACCCTAAGCAACACTGGATGTGCCCATATTTCCAGAGCCCCCCTTGAAAACAACTGCAGCTTTTCATGGAACTCCCCTTAAGGCTTACAGTGCATTCAAGGGATTGGGGAACAGACCCTGCCTCTCATTAGTTATTCCCCTCCTGCCCCCAGGTGCCTGCTCACAAAACTTCCTTCTCGGTGAACTGTTTTTCTGTCAGAGAGTATCAGTTCATACGTATAATGCACCAACTAGACCCTGACCCCCAGTGAAAATTATGTTCCACACAGTAGGTCCAAGCAAAACCTCAACTAAAAGGGGTCCAATTTGTGTGGGTGGCTCTCCGTCTGACACACTTCCTTATTACTTCGCCAGTCATTTGACGTGTTTATTGTACGTGTTGCTAAGAATGAGAAATTCATAGAATGAGAAAATGTTATAAATAAGAGGGAGCTACGAGATGATCTAGTCCAGCCAACTGTAGGAAGGAGAAACCTCAAACCTTATGTCCTCTGCGTGGTCGTAATAACCACAATAGCAACCGTAATGACTAACAGGCATGGATTGCTTTAGAATTTATGAAGCATTTTACATACATTATTTCATTTAAATAATGAACTGAACCCGACCATTTGGACCCCTAGTTGTTAAATAGCAATGAAATGGAACTTTCTGTTTCTAAGTAGGGAAGCTTAAAAAAAAAAAAAAAAAAAAAAAAAACTTATTAAAAATAGCTCCAAAGGCAATTTGAACATCAAAGAGCTTTTTATGAAACAGCATTTTGATGAGTTAAGTGTAAATGAATCAGAAACATATGGATTAAATTTTATTTAAAATAAACAAGGGTTTAAAAATTAAGAGGCAAAGTAGTTTGAAAACACATCTGACTTAATCCAAAGTGTCTGAGCACAGAAAGGGCCTAGGGCTTTGTAAATCAGGGAGGTGGAAAATGACAATCTTGTCACCTGGATTTCTTGTCCTGGGTTCTACACGGAATAAAACTCTGCAAACCTGAACTCCTACACAAGAGGAGACCTGAAAGTGATTTTGAAATTTCCCTTTAAGTTAGGAAACTACGGTATTCATACCAGATGACTAAAATCATGAATTAAGCTAGCCACAGATTGATAATGTCATCAAGCTTCTGTTTTTCCAACATTTTAACTCTTCTGTGGGATGGCTTTTCGGAGCAGCATGCCCAGTTTTCAAAGATGTTTTTTGAGATTTATATCTCTTCTTCGGTCTTTCTTTTCTCAACATCCAAATATTTATTTGGAGCTATCTCTGTTATTTTTTTCCTTCCAACATTAATGGGCAGTCCATAGATTATGAAATTTTTATTTCCATTTTATTTGTCAATATTTTTTATTGTTCACTGAGCTAGATATTTTAAGACATGCAACCTTAAAAATCCACCTGCTTTGAGAAGCCATAGTTGTTTGTTGGTTATATAAGAATCCTTGCTTCTTTTTTGTTGTTTTTTAAAGTTTTTAAATTTTTTAATTTGTTTTAACATTTATTTATTTTTGAGAGAGAGAGAGAGCGCACGAGTCGGGGAGGGGCAGAGAGAGAAGGAGACACAGAATCCGAAGCAGGCTCTAGGCTCTGAGCTGTCAGCGCAGAGCCCGACGCGGGGCTCGAACCCACAAACCGTGAGATCGTGACCTAAGCCGAAGCCAGATGCTCAACCAACGGAGCCACCCAGGCACCCCTGTTTTTTTTAATGTTTGTTTATTTATTTATTTGTGTGTTTGTTTGTTTTGAGAGAGAGAGAGACAGAGACAGAGACAGAGAATGTGCATGAGCAGGGGAGGGGCAGAGAGAAGAGAGAGAATCCCAAGCAACGACAGTGCAAAGCCCGACGCAGGGCTTGACCTCACTATCCATGAAATCATGACCCAAACCTAAATCAAAAGTCAGACATTTAACTGGCTAAGCCACCCAGGTGCCCCAAGAATCCTTGTTTCTAACCAATGTCCAAAACTGGTAAAGTTTTGGTTTGCACAAGATGATTTTTCTCTTGTCATAAGAAACTTTTGCCTTATTGACGGCTCTTTATTTGTCTTGAGTGAACGTTACACTTCGGCATATTTTGCGTGTATCCCTTTGGTTAACAGATCAATGTGCCTACTCCAGCAGCCAGCGCAATTGCAAACCTTAGTTCCCATGTGGTGAGATACTTGTCTCCTGACTGGTAGTGAAATCCCCAAAGCAATTGCAGATCTCAGTCCCTCCCCACTAGCTATTAAATAAGTACCACTTGGTAGAGTCACGATACTTAATGGATTTCTAGGAAATGTTTTAGGCAGTGTCTGGATGTCTGCAGGAAAATTGGATTGAGACACAGTTGTGGAGTACCAATTATCCTCTGCCCGTCCGTGTCATCCCATCCTCTACTGGGTTCCAGAAACCGGCACAGCCTGGGGCAAATCGTCAAATTGTCAAAATTTGCCCTTGGCAGTCTTCTGGCTTCTCGTGTTAGTCCTCCGACTTCTGTGCCCACACGCAGAGCCGGTGCCCTCCTTGGGGTAGAGTGGAAGACATTGTATTGAAAGTCACCCAGACCTGAGTTCAAGACCTGCATTTACCGCATGCTGTTAGATTCAGTTAGGATTTGTCCACACACACCATGGCATTTCTTTGTTCCAAGTCATTCCCTTCCCATTCTGTGTTTGAGTGTCCTGGGCTTCATGCAAGATATGTTGCCAAATTAACTCCCTTTGATGTGGTCTGTTTAGGGTGCTGTACATTCGAAAGTCACATCCTTTGCATTTAGAAGATGCTGTATTCTTGTCTTACAGCCTGATCTCCATCCATACTCACATGTTGAGTTCACCTCCCTACCTAGTCTTTGCACACATGCTTCCTCTGCCTGGAATTTGCTCCCCCTCAGTGGCCCCCATTCTTGCTGTCAAGAAGCTGTCCATCCTGCAGGACCACCTTTCATGAGTCTCTTCCAAGAAGGGCCTGGTCACAATTCATACCTTCGGCCCCTTAGTTCCCGCTCCACAGCTGTGCACCCACGCACACACTGTATCGTGAATGTCAATATTTGGTCTATGTCAATCTCATCTTTGTCTCTAACCCACTCTGTCCAATATGGGAGCTACTTACCATGTGTAGCATCTTAATTCTAAGTAATTAAGGTTAAATAACATTTAAAAAATCAGGGGCTCCTGGGTGGCTCAGTCGGTTAAGCATCCGACTTCAGCTCAGGCCATGATCTCACAGTTTGTGAATCGGAGCCCTGCGCTGGGCTCTTTGCAGTCAGTGGGAGCCCGCTTCAGATCCTCTGTCTCCCTCTCTCTCTCTGCCCCTCCCCTGCTTGCACACAGGCACACTCTCTCTCTCTCTCTCTCTCTCTCTCTCTCTGTCTCTGTCTCTCTCAAAAATAAACATTAGGAAAAAAGAAATTTCAGTTCCCTGATTGTAGTAGCACAATTTCAGGGGCTTAAGCCACACGTGGCTAGCAGCTAGCATATCAGAGAGAACAGACACGGAACATTTGCACCATTGCCGCAAGTCCTATTGGACAACAAGGCTCTAGATGCTGTGGGACTGAGGACCACGTCTCTGTACTCTTTCTCTTCTGCAAACTCGCCTCACCATCTCTTCCACATGCGACAGTGCCGGGCACGTCAGGTTCTCTCTGTGTCTGTCAACTCCCTGTCTTTTAGTGCCTTTTACAGGGTCATAATGGTAAAAATCTTAGCGTCTCACGTGCCAGCGCTTTACCGGATAGGTATTCGTAGCTTCCTTTCCCAAAGGAAAGAATTAAGTGATCTGCCGAGGCGACACAGGCATTAGGTGAAGAAGTCAGGATTTGAACCCTGGCATTTCCGACCCCAGCACCCGTGTGGTTACTCACGGTGCTCTGGAGCGGGACTCCTCCACTTCGGCCCTGGTGCCGCTCCTGACTGTTTGAGGTCAGATCGCCCCTCGTTGTGGGAACTGCCCTGCGCATTGTAAGATGTTTAGCAGCTTTGCTGGCCTCTACCTGCTAGACGCCAGAAGTGTTACCCGCTCGCCACCCACTCCCCCACGCCCGCCGTTGCCACAACCAGAAATGTCTCCAGACATTGCCACGTGTCCCCTGGGGACACCCCCATCCCTGCTTGAGACCCACTGCTCTAGATGCTCGGTTAAAGCCGGCCAGATGGATGAAGAGATGGTTCTCCAAATCCTGACTTCTTGCTTTGAGCAAGCGGGAAGCAGGCTGACACCCACTCGGCAGGGAAACCAAGTAAGAATTCTCTTCATCTGCTGCCTGATCCACCCGGCCAACTCCCCCATCTGGGAAGTGTTCTGCGGCCGCTTCCTTTCATGTTCCGCAGAGATAGAGCCTTGGGTTGCTGACAGCCCAGATGTTCTGCAGCCCCTCATGACTCACGTTAACACCCACATGCCTTGTTCCACAGGGCTGGCCGGTCAGCTTTTCCTTCAGACCACCTGGTTTAGGCGGACGATCCCAGCAAACAGCACCTCTGTGGGAGGGGGGGCCGAGTGGGGTCAAAGACGAACCGGGAAGAAAGCAGAAAGAGCTAAGAGCTGGCCCCTGGGCACAGCCACGGAGGCAGACCTTGGAAGAGGGAAATCTGTCCTGAGCTGTTTGAGAAGACCCAGGACCTGGCAGATGGATCCGAAGCCCGCACATGCCGCCTGGGAATGACGTTTCAGTCTTCAGAACAATCGCAAGATGAGTAAGGCAAACAAGATGGTCTTTTTCAAAGCCGTGGGGTCTTTCTAAGGCAACTCAGTCCCCGCTGTAGATTCAGCCCTGTCGTATCACCCCGACTTTCGTGATACTGCTGGAAAGTGGGACACACAAGTTGGAGACATGCTGACCTCCCCTGACTGGGATTCCCAGGGCACATTCATGTGTAGAAGCTCTGAGAAGTCTCGCGGCAAAGAAATGTGTAGATCGCTTGCAAAATTACCCTCCGCTGGCTAACTCGGGCAAAAGGTGACCATACATGCTCCAAAGCCCTATGGGATGAAGCAAAGTAATGAGATAGCAGGTAGGAAAATATTTCGTATTATAATTATACAGTATTTCACAGTATAAGTGCAAATAGCTAGTAGAACCCAAGAAGCCTGCTTTTTGCAAGGCCGCAGGAAACCTGTGAATTATGGGACCATTGGGTTCAAAAGAAACTTCACGGGCTCAAAATTTTTTTTAAAGAGAAGATTCCCCCCCCCCCCCAACGAGCACATAAAGCTTTATTCTTACAAAAATAATCTGTTTGAAGAGTTTTATTTTAGGTTCAGAATTTCACATGTTCTCCATGCCTCTTCCTTGGGCGTCCAACCCCTGACTCTAATTAAGGATGTCACACTCAGCCCTCAACGAACAATAAAACCCAGAGAACGAGCAGTTATAGTTGACAAATAGTGATTGTGTTGGGCTGAAGCGCTGGCAGGACCTGTCCTGAAGCTATTTTCTTGCTCTGCTTCCCTTCCCTCCCATAGCCCTCCCATCAATGTTTCTAGAAGAGACGCCATGGTTTTTCAAGGCTCGGGGCGGGGGGCCGGGTCACAGAGCTAGAAAGTGGTAGAGCTGTCTGCCCTGGTGTCGTAGAAAATCCTCACTGTTACCCATCCCACCTCTCGAAATAATGGCAGTGACCGCAACAACAATAACTAGAGTTGCTCTGGGCCACGTGTTAGTGGAAGTGCTTTCTCGAGAACCGTGGTGCTAGAGACTCAATATTTGTGCCCCCCCCCCCCCCGCAAAATTCAGGTGTTGTAACCTAATCCCCAATTTGATGGCAGTAGGAGGTGAGAGCTTTAGGAGAGGAGGTCATCAAGATGGTGGAGCCTTCCTGAATGGGATTAGCGTCCTTATGAAAGAGACCCCACAGAGACCCTACACTCCTGCCTCCCAGTAAGGACGTTGAGAAGACAGCTCTCTGTGTTCCAGGAAGCGGGTCCTCACCAGACACCACATCTGCTGGCACCTCAGTCTTGGACTTCCCGTCTCCAGAACTGTGAGAAATACACCGTTGTTGAGAAGCCAACCGGTCCCGAGTATTCCGTTCTAGCAGCCTAAACAGACTAACGCAAGGATCCACAGATGTCCAAAGGCTTAGTGGTTAGAATTCTCCGTCTTTCTGCTTGGATGAATGGGATTTAATTTTTTAAATTTTAAAAATATCTGCTTAAATATTTTGATAACAATATTTTGGCATATTTGGTTTCCTTTGGAATCCTGTGTATTTTATTCTATGCTTTTAGAAAGACATTTTTTTTCCAAGAAGGGATCCACAGACCACGCCAGACCGCCACGGGGTTCAAGGTATGGAAGAGATTAAGAAAGCCTAAGGAGCACGGGTATAACCCATTTTCACAGACTGGGAGACTGAGGCACGGAAATCCTAATTTACCCAAGGTCAAGGGGCATGTAAGGAGCAGATCGAGGACAGGAACCCAGGTAATATGGCTCCAAATGTATGGTCTTCACCCAGACCTCATAGCTGCCTCTCTGGGGCTCTTTGTCAGATCCTCTGTGAGATTCTGGAGGCCCCATGTTCTCCCCACAAGCAAGGTAGACCTACACCCACGCTTCACAAAGCAGCCAGGTGTGTTCAGTGAAATCTTTCCTGCCCTCCCCTTTACCAACCTGTTTGCTCTGGCCTGTGCCTACCCTTCTGAGCCCATCTCCTCCCCCTCTCTCCTCTGCTTTCCAGCCACACTGGTCTCCTTCCTACACTTCCCAGCCTGTGAACTTAGCCTTTCCTCTGGCTGGAATGCTCCTCCTCCCTTATCTTCCTTCTCATCCTGTGATCTCTGCTTCCTGGTCACCACCTCACAGATGCCTTCTGTGATTAACGTAGCAAACGTATCAAAGTGAGTTCTGTTTTTCCTTAGTATTTTACATATCAATCCTTTTTGCTGTTCTCGGTATTGCAAATACCTTCTCTCAGTTTTTGGTTTATCTTTTCACCTTCTTTACAGAATCATTGAGTGAGCAAAAATTCTTCATTTTAATGAGTCAGATTGATAGTTTGTGCTTTTTTAAACAAGAAACAAGTTTTGTTTCTTGTTTAATAAATCATTCTCTACGTCCAAGGGCGTGGAGTTAAACTTGTGTATTTCTTCCTAAAAGTTTTAAAGTTTTGTGTCTCACATTTAAGCCCTTGATGCATCTGGAATTGACTTTGAAAGTTGTGGAAAAGGGACTCGATTATCTTTTTCTGTATGGATAGCTAAGTGTTCTAGCATTAATTATCGAATTGTCCAGTTTTCTCCCACTAATCCCAGGTGAAACTCTTGTTTCTGTGGTCTGTTAGCCAATCCCTGAGCCAGTCACTACCCTGCTTTATTTTGTATAGTCCTTTTTTTTTTTTTTAAGAGAAAGAGAGCCCAAACAGGGAAAAGGTAGAAAGAGAGGGAGAGAGAGAGAGAGAGAGAGAGAGAGAGAGAGAGAGAATACCAAGCATCCTGTCAGCGTGCAGCCCCACTTGGGGCTCGATCTCACAAAACATGAGACCATGACCTGAGCTAAAGCAAAGAGTTGGACGCTCAGGTGACTGAGCCACCCAGGCTCCCCTATTTCGTGTAGTCTTAACATGTGTTATGGCAAGTTGCCTTTACTAACTTATTTCTTAAGGAGTGTCTTGCCAATTTTTGCTTTTCTATAAAAATTTTTGAAACAGCCTGTCAAGTGCAACTTAAAACACAAAGAGCTTGTTCTGAGATTTTCATTGGAATTACTTTATGTCTACACATTAATTTGAGAAGAATTGACATTTTTTAACTATCGAGTCTTTCTCTCCATAAATGGGAGTTAACTCTGCGTTTACTTAAGTCATTCAGTGCTTTTATTTGGGTCATTCTGTTAAATGCTTTTTATATATCTCTGCCAGATCTTAAACGTTTTTCATTACATTTGTTTCTGAGACAGATAATGTTGCTATTATACATAGAATCTTAGTTGTATTTCCTGTTTTTTGCTAGTGCAGAGAGATGTCATTAATTTTATAGAGATATATTCCACAAACTTGTTCAATTCTCATATTAAGCTACTTGTGGACTATTTATGTGTTTTCTTTCTATACAGACTTTTTTGGTCATCAGTAGATGATGTGAGTTTGGTTTCTTCCTTTCTAATATTTAGACCCTCATTTACTTTTCTTACGTTATTTCATAAGCTAGAACCTCCAAAACATTGTTGAAAAAAATAACTTTCTTTTCTTGATTTTGGTTCCAAAAGAAATGCTTTGTGTTTTCTCTTGTTTTGTTTTGTTTTGTTTTGTTTTGTTTTGGGAGAGAGAGCATGTGTAAGCAGGGGAGAGGGGCAGAGAGAGAAGGAGAGAGAGAGAGAGAAAATCTTAGCAGGCTCCACGTCCCACAACCCTGGGATCATGACCTGAGCCACAATCAAGAGTTGGACGCTCAACCAACTGAGCCACCCTGGCATCCCTAAAAGAAATGTTTTTTAACATTTCAACTTTGAGTCTGATGTTCAGTTAAAGGTTTATGCAGATATTGTGGGGGTTTTGTTGTGTGTGTGTGTGTGTGTGTGTGTGTGTGTGTGTTTCTTTTTAATTAAGAAAGTTGTTGGGGCGCCTGGGTGGCTCAGTCGGTTAAGCATTCGAATTCAGCTCAGGTCACGATCTCACGGTCCGTGAGTTCGAGCCCCGCGTCGGGCTCTGGGCTGATGGCTCAGAGCCTGGAGCCTGCTTCCGATTCTGTGTCTCCCTCTCTCTCTGCCCCTCCCCCGTTCATGCTCTGTCTCTTTCTGTCTCAAAAATAAATAAAAACGTTAAAAAAAATTTATAATTAAGAAAGTTGCCTTCTAGTCTTAAAATTTACCGTGCATTTTTACCATAAATGTTTGCTGAATTGTGTTTAATGCTTTTTAACCGGGTGAATTTATTTCCTATGTTTTGTTGACTTAGTGATTTAGTACACTTTCCAAGGGTGAACCAAACGTGCTCTCCTTGATTGTGATACGTTATTTCTTTTTATATGTTGACAGATTTTGTTTCCTTACATTCCGCTTAGAATTGTGTTTATGATCCTCAGTGCATTTGGGCTATTACTTTTCTTCTCTCACACTGTTCTTGTCTAATTTTGGTGTCTGGGTTTTACAAGCCTCGTAAAAATGAGTTGTGGGGTGGTCTCTCTTTCCCTGTTTTTGAAGAGATCCCGTATGAGTGGATGTGTTGGGGGAGAAGTCCTTTTTTTTTTTTTGAGAGAGAGAGAGAGAAAGAAAGAAGTTGCCCACGCACATGCACACGCAAGCGAGGGAGGGGCAGAGGGAGATTGAGAGAGAATCGTAGGCAGGTTTCACGTTCGGCACAGAGCCTGACATGGGGCTCGATTCCATGACCATGAGATCATTACCTGAGCCAAAGTCAACAATCAGACGTTTACCTGACTGAGCCACCCAAGTGCCCAGGGGAGAAGACTTTTTAACTGAATCAACCTCTTTGATGATGTTAGGATACGATAGATTACAAAAATGGCCACAATCCTTCATTTTTCTCTATGTCTACGGCCTGTCACCAAACAGAAAGTACCTATATCCTCACCTTTAGAATCTGGGCTGGCCTTTGTGAGCTTCTTAGCCAACAGAATACAGTTCTTCTACTGTACTGTTTTCAAATACAGGTGTTAGAGACCTTTTGCAAGTCTGCTCGCTCTCTCAGAACCCTGCCCATGAACAAGCTCAGCCAAGCCTGTCAGAGGATGAGGGGCCATGTGGAGGGCAGTTCCGATGTCTCACCTGAGGCCACACCATACCATCCTGCAGCCAGCTGCCCTTAAAACATGTGTGAAAGAGAGTTCAACCTCAATTGGTAGCCATACCTACCCAGTCTGCAGCTGGCCAAAGACGTATGAGTAAGCCTAGCCAAGACCACAGGAACAACTCAGCTAACCCATGGACTTGTGAGCAATAACACGTACTTATTTAAGTCACGGAGCGGTAGGGAGGTTTGTAGATTACTCATGCGTGGCACCAGTCACATTTTTTTGTTTCTTGGGTCCATTTGGGTAATTTATACTTTTCTAAGAACACATCCATCTCACCTGAACTTTTACAATTTATTGACCTGAAATTATTCACACAAGTCTCATATTTTCATTTTTTCTTGCATTCATCATTTCCCCCTTATAATTGTTTTGTTTGGGGTTTCTTTTTAATTTATCCATCTTGTAAGAGACTCTCAGTTATATCACTTAGTAAGTCAACCAATATCTGTGTGTGGCCATCATCTCTATTGTATATTTGTGTTACCATTCATTAGTGTCTGTCTTTTTGTTATTATGTCCCTCACTCAACTTTCTCTGGCTTTTTTCTGTTTTTGTTTGTGTTGTTTTTTCTAAGGTGTGTGTTAGTTCATCTGTTTGCAGCCTTTCCTATTTTTAAATAGAATCGTCGAAGGCTGCAAAGATGTCATATAAAGCTACAAAGAATACTTTAGCTGCATCATACAAGTTTCACATGCAGTATTTTCATTATCAGTCCGCTTGAATGCCCCTTGTCTTTTCTTCTTTGACATATGCACCATTGAGAAGTGGGTTTTTAATATCTAAATGAATGAAGGGTTACACTTTTGTTATTAACCGCTAACTTTACTTTTTTTTTTTTAAGTTTATTTATTTATTTTGAGAGAGAGAGAAAGTGCAAGTCAGGGAGGGGCAGAGAGAGGAAGAGAGAGAGAATCCCAAGCAGGCTCTGCACTGCCAGTGCAGAGCCTGATGCAGGGCTCTATCTCGCAGACCATGGCATCATGACCCGAGCCGAAATTAGACGCTTAGCCAACTGAGTCACCCAGGCGTCCCAGCTTTTTTTTTTTTTTTTTTTTTTTTTTAATATAAGTAGACTCCATGCCCGGTGTGGAGCCCAATGCCGGGAACAAACTCACGACCCTGAGATCAAGACCTGAACTGAGATGGAGCGTTGGACACTTAACTAACAGGGCCACCCGGATGCCCTGTGGCTTTACTTTTCATAGACAGTGCTGCAGCCAACTTGCAGTGACAACACAAGATGTGATTGTTAGAGATTCAGGAATTTTTCAGACCTGTTGTTAACACATTGATAGCCTGAAATCAGCTGTAGTGGGACTATCTATACGACAGAAATCTGGAAACATTACAAAGCAGGGCCCCTCCCCCGCCCCTCTCCCCCCCCCCCCCCCCCCCCCCCCCACACACACACACAGAGGTAGTTTACCAGCACGCTATTGTCTGTATGATACCAACAGCTTGGAATGTGTTGATACTTGCTCTGGGCCCCAGCACACAGCCAAATGTTACATATGTTGCCTGTATGAGCACAAAGAAAGGCTTCTTCTAGTCGCTAGTACTAATACTCTGTGTGTTCACCAGAGTAGTCTCCGCTATTCTATATGCATGTTTGAAATTCCTTTATTATATTTTTTATTTCTACTATCTACCTTTATCAATTATTGATTAAGAAGTTTTGGGGCGTCTGGGTGGCTCGGTTGAGCGTCTGACTTCGGCTCCGGTCGTGATCTCACGGCTCGTGAGTTCCAGCCCCGTGTCAGGCTCTGTGCTGACAGCTCGGAGGCTGGAGCCCGTTTCGGATTCTGTGTCTCCCCCTCGCTCTCTGCCCCTCCCCCACTCGTGCACCATGCACACTCTCTCTCTCTCTCTCTCAAAAATAAGTAAATATCCAAAAAACCTTTTTTTTTAATTTCTCTCTCTCTCTCTCTCAAAAATAAGTAAATATTTTTACTCCCTGGGGCACCTGGGTGGCTCAGTCAGTTAAGCCTTGACTGTTGGTTTCCACTCTGGTTATGATCTCATGGTTTCGTGAGTTCGAGCCCCAGCATCAAGCTCTGCACTGGGATTCTCTCTCTCTCCCTCTGTCTCTGCTCCTACCCCATTGCACTGTCTCTGTCTCTTTCAAAATGAATGAACTTAAAAGAATTTTTTTTTAAGTTTTTACTCACTGTAGTAGGGGACTTATTCATTTATCTTTGTGGTCTTGAACCTCTTGCTTTAGATATTTTGAAGTTATATTATTGGAAACATAAGTTTAGAATTCTTGTTTCTTTCTTATGAATTGAAACTTTTGTCAAAATATAGTGACCCTCTTTATCCCTGGAAGCGTTATTTCTACAAGTACAGGCTCCCATATTTCTTTAGGTTAGTCACCCTTTCATTTTCAATCTTTTTGTATTGCTGGACTGTTTTGGTGTCACCTAATAAGGTCTGATTTCTTCCTGAAATGTTCAGTTTCTTTTTTATTTATTTGATTGTGACTACTGATATATTTGGGCTTATTCCTATGATCTTTTAAGCTTTCAGTTGAACACATTCCACTTCAGATGGGGGCGGGGGTGGGGGGAAACTTTCTTAATCACATCTTGTCCTCTCCACCAGCTTGGGAATTTTATTTTGTTTCTCCTCTTATTTATGGCAACTTTGTTTCCTAATGTTGTAGTGGTTTTGATTGTAAATGTTATTTCCGGATATTTTCTGAGAATTGGGTTGAAACCAGATTGTGTTTCTACACAGATTTGAGATTTTCCTTCTACCCACCACCTTACCCCTAAAGTTCCATTTTTGGTATGAGGTCCTCTGTTAATTGTGTGGATCCAATCTGAGGTCCTCTGTTAATAGTGTGGATCCAATCCCAAACCTGCCAATTGCCTTTACCATGGGTTTATGATAAGGAATTCTCAAGGAATTCTGTTCTCTTTTTTCTTCACCCAAAGGTTGAGTCCGACATTATACCCCCAGTGTCCTCCATGGCAAGGGTTTGGTGTGTTTTGTTTTGTTTTGTTTTGTTTTGTTTTTTTAGTTCACTCACTAGGACTGTTGACCTTTTGTTTCCGGATTTATGTAAAGGTTCATCAATCCAATCTTATGTCCTGCCTCTTGTCCCCTAAATGTGGCTAATTAAAACCCAGGATTTAGGCTGCTGGAGACAAGATTTACCCCACAGCAAATGCCAACTCCAGAGTTACCTCTCCCCTGATCATTTTGCTTTCTGGTCATTTCTGGCCTCCACAGAATTCTCATCCCTTCCTGTCCAGGCAACCATGTTTTTTGTTTGTTTTTTAGTGTCTTACTATTTTTTAACAGAAACCAGAAATCCCTCCCCGATTTTTCTGTTTCTCAGTCTCTTATTTATTTCCTTTGTAACACACAATTTATCGTTATGTGTTTACCTGTTTACGTTCGGTCTTTCTCACTACAGTGTTTCATGCACATACACCTGGTCTCCTCTTTACCTTTCTTTTTTTTGTTTTTAATTTTTTTTAACGTTTTATGTATTTTTGAGACAGGGAGAGACAGAGCATGGACAGGGGAGGGTCAGAGAGAGGGAGACACAGAATCTGAAACAGGCTCCAGGCTCCGAGCGGTCCGCACAGAGCCCGACGCGGGCCTCGAACCCACAACCTGTGTGAGATCATGACCTGAGCCGAAGTCGGCCGCTTAACCCATTGAGCCACCCAGACGCCCCTCCTCTTTACCTTTCTAACTTTAGCACCCAGCTGGCATGACGAGGCTCTCAGTACATTCTTATTAAACTTACCTGTAAGCAAATGAATGGATGGACGCAAGACCAGCATGATGGGGAACTAGTATCCGGTGATAAAGAGACGGTGGGTCCTTGGAGAAGGTATTTGCTCCACACCTTACATTTGAGGGGAAGGAGAAGGCAGCTGCATGCAGCTGGTGAATCTAGTGGACGCTGTGCAGAAAGCTACATGCAGACCGAGTATCCAGCCGCCAAATGGAAGGAATCTGTGGTCCTGCCGTCAGGGTGGCAGGTGTCATAGTGAGTGCGAAAAAAAAGGGTTTTGCAGGCTGAGGGTGTCTAAAAATACTCACTGTCTACGCGATCTACATATTCCAAGTTCGATGACCGTGTTGTAAAGTGTTTTCAGCTCCTTTGTCTTTTTTTTTTTTTTTTTAATGTTTATTTTTGAGAGAGCGCAAGTGAGGGAGGGCAGAGAGAGGATCCGAAGAGGGCTCTGCGCTGACAGAAACGAGCCAGACACTGGGCTCCGGGTCACGAACCGTGAGACTGTGACCTGAGCTGAAGTCAGAGGCTCGACCAACTGAGCCACCCGGGCGCCCCTCCTTGGGTCTTAATATACGTTTTTTTAAAGGCTTGGTGTGCTAATCGAGGTTAGCAAAGGGGCTGGAGCCCCCAAGGAAATCGTGTACAACGTGAGAAGAAAGTGCTGGCCGTACTGTTTACCCTCTGACCACCCTACTCCCAGTTTCTGTGCCAACGGGTCTTATTTATTTTAAGATTAAAGCACATCACCAGCGGACATATAGTTCTTGCTTTATGGTGAAATACAAACACGTAAGCCAGAGGCATCAGTGGATTCTGTCATCTTTGAAAAATGATTTATTTTTTTTTTTTTTTATGGGCTTTGTTTTTCACTCATGGGTAACCTGATAGCATTTCAGAGCCTGAAATCCTTCCCTAAGCTAAAATAACCTGTTGAAGGTAAGTGTAAACCAAGTCTAGGCTAGAAGAGCAGAGAATTTTTTTTTTTTTTTTTTCTGAAAGTTCCTTAAATCTAGAGACATGTCTGGTCATACTCTTGCAATACAGAAAATAAATCATAATTGGATTCCACTGAGTTACATATGACCCTGAAATTGACTAACTGTATTACATTAGAGAAATCTAAGGCTCATAAACTCACTGATTAATACATTCATTCTAGGCTCTGTGCCCTCGTTTAGTCAGTTAGGGTGCTCCCACGCTAGGCCTCAGAATCCTTCTTAACACAGAACAACCAGACAAGCCTCAGTGGCATTTCTGGTTCTTCCTGAGTAAAAGCATCAACACCCATTTGCCATTTTGCCAGCTAAGCAAATGCTAAATTAATCGCTTTAGTGTAAGTTGTGGATTTGTTCCCAGGTAACTTAACACTTGGCAGTCGAGGGGTTGATCTCCAAAGCTTGGTGATATTTGCTCTCCAGGTTTCTCTTTCACATAAATCATCTTGTTTGTTTTTCTTTTATTCTGCCTCTATCCTACCATAGCTTATTTCCTTCTCTCTCTTTCTCGTAGTTCAGAACAGGAGTGCCTGGGTGGCTCAGTCAGTTAAGCATCTGACTCTTGATTTCAGGTCAGGTCATGATCTCGCAGGTTGTGGGTTCAAGTCCTGTGTTGGGTTCTTCACTGCCACACAGAACCTGCTTGGGATCCTCTCTCTCTCCCCTCTCCCCCCTGCTCATGCTCTCTCTCTCTCTCTCCCTCAAAGTAAATAAAACAAAACTTAAAAAAGAAAATTCCTTTAAAAAATTAATAGTTCAAAACAAAAATAATATTATTTACAAATTAAGGAAATTCCTAACAGCAGAGAAATGTGCAATCGGGTAAATGAAATTGACTTATTTTCCATAAAATGAATTTAGTGGCTCCTGTCCCTCCTGAACATGCTGGAAGGAGATAAGTTCTATACAGCGGCAGCAAAAGTTGTGATAACAATCAGCAAGTGATTTTTTTTTTTTTTTTTTTTTTTGCCACAGTGAAGAGATTTTCCATCAGATTTCATTTGACCTTGAACACTGTGTTAGCAATGAATAATTAATGGTACTTACTACAGTGATGCCCCACTTAACTGAGATTATCAGGGAATTAGATGCCCTAAATGAGTGAATTGGCCAGATAGGAAGACTTGCCCCCTTTTTGCACACACACACACAAATCTTTTTTGTAACCATTTCTGGTTCTTTTTGTTTTTTAAACGTGTGGCAAACTTTTGTGACCTGTTGACATTCTCTGAAACATATTTATTCATTCAATAAATACTTAGTGAAGCCTAGTATGTACCAGGTACTATGCCAGACGTGGGCAATATAACATGAATGGACAGAGTCCCTGTCCTTATGAAACCTATGTTTGGGGGGAGAAGAGAGAGAAACAAGGAATCATGCTGGAGTGCTCGGATAGGAGCAGCAAAGACTTAAGGGCCCACGTGGGCAGCTCAGTCGGTTGCGCATTCGACTCTGGCCCGGGTCACCATCTCACGGTTCGTGAGCATCGGGCTCGCTGCTGTCAGCCTGTTAGTGCAGAGCCCGCTTCAGATCCTCTGTCCCCCTCTCTGTGCCTCTCCCCGGCTTGCACTCTTCCCCCCAAGAATAAATACAAATACAAATAAAATAAAATAAAATAAAAATTCAAGAACTACACTGGACCGAGCATCAAAACCAGTTGAACTCAAAGTTGGCTAAGTTCTCCAGGACTGTTTGCCACTAACTGGCATCTGATTTCTGTGTCTTGAGTTCTTGTGATTGATCCTGGTAACTTTATCTTCTTTAAATTTGCCTATAGTTTCTTGCTGCTTGCTAAATGTGTGGTGCCGCTCCTACTATTTTTTGTACTACAATAAGGTGCATATGAAGTGGTGAAACAGAGGATGGCAAATACATGGTATGTTCTTTATCTATTACTGCGTAACAAATTATTGTACAGCGTGTGTGGGTCAGGAATCGAGCACGCTGAGCTGGACCCTCGACTTCAGGCTGTCTGGCATGGCTATATACCCTCGAGGCATCCAGCCGGGCTGGGGTCTCATCTGAAGGCAGGACTCCGTTCCTCAAGGAATGTTGGACTGAGAGCATCAGTTTCTTGACAGCTATTGTCTGGAGGCCACTCTCCGTTCCTTGTTACGTGAGCCTCTCCAAAAAGGCAGCTTGCTTCATGAAAGCCATGGAGAGAGAGAGAGAGAGAGAATCTGCTAGCAAGATGGAAGTCACAGTCTTTTGAAACCTAATCACAGAGGTGACATGCTTTCACTTTTTCTGTATTCTGTTGATTCCAAGCAAGTCACTAAGTCTTGCCTACACTCGACGGGAAGAATACCAAGAAGGGGATGCCTAAGGGCCACCACAGAGGCTGCTTGCCGCCGTATACCAAGCATTTTATCATCATTGTTCCCAGGACTGTAGCAAACCTCACTATTCCATCATGGCACTCTCAACCGCTGAGCCCCAAAATGGCTTCCGCTGAGCCCCAAAATGGCTTCCAGATCCTGCTTAATGGAGGACTCCAAGAGGCCCATTGCCAACCAGTTGGTGAGGTAAGGCCAGTTTGCCTTCTCCTCCTTAAACAATAACCATTCCAAGTACTTGTTGGGGGGAAAATACTTAGGTCAAGGATCTGGACAGAGACGGGGGCGCCAGCTGGAAGCAGATCTACAACGTGACACAACAGTAGCCATCATCTGCCAAGTCAGTGGGAGGGAAGCAAAGCCTGTAGCAGAAACCAACTGATCGAGACTTGAAGGCAAATATTTCACAGTAAGGACCTTGAATTGAGAGATACGTATCCCAGCATGCAAGAGCCCAAAGGAGATGGGATCATATGTGGTTCAACACAGGCGAGAAGAATCCAGTCTTGCCCGGTACAGGGGTTATCCCCTTGGCTACACTGAACAAGAGTCGTCATCATTTTTCTCAATGAAAAGTACCAAATTTGAACATCAGATGCCATGGCCTATCCTTATGTGTCTTCTTATGCCTGTCTCAGATTTGGGGGTTTCCCTCTCTTGTCTGTGGTAGTGTTACTCAACCTTCCTTCATCCACCCCCCCCCTTTGCATAAACATAAAAAAAAGCTCATTATCTGGCTGCCAAGGAACTTCTCCATTCCCTTCTTTGACAGTCACTCACATATCTCTCCATGTTTTTATTAGTATTACAAAGTGAGGACCTTCTCATTCTTTTTTATTTAATGTTTATTTATTTATTTAGGGGAGAAAGAGGTCGAGCACAAGAGGGGGGAGAGGCATAGAGAGACAGGGAGAGAGAGAATCCCAAACAGGCTCTGTAATGTCAGCACAGAACCACGAGATTATGACCTGAGCGGAAATCAAGAGTCAAGCGCTTAACTGACTGAGCCACATTCAGAAAAACTTCAGTAATAGCACGAGTTCCTGTGTACTCTTCACTCAGACTCTTCATATTTCCCTTATTATCCTCTTTTTAAATGTTTTTAAATGTTTATTTTTGAGAGAGAGACAGAGCGTGAGCAGGGGAGGGGCAGAGAGAGAGGGAGACGCAGAATGTGAAGCAGGCTCCTGGCTCTGAGCTGTCAGCACAGAGCCCGACACGGGCTCAAACCCACAAACTGTGAGATCATGACCTGAGCCGAAGTCTGACCCTCAACCGACAGAGCCACCCAGGCGCCTCTCCCTTATTACCCTCTTAATATGTATACTTATATTTGTTTTCCTGAGCCATTTAAAAGTACCTTGCAGGGGCGCCTGAGTGGCTCCGTCGGTTGCGTGTCCAACTTTGGCTCAGGTCATGATCTCACGGTTCCTGACTTTGAGCCCCGTGTCGGGCTCTGTGCTGACAGCTCGGAGCCTGGCGCCTACTTCAGATTCTGTGTTTCTCTCCCTCTCTGCCTGTCCCCTGCTTGCACTCCGTCTCTCTCTCTCTCAAAAATAAATAAACATTAAAAGAAAAAATGTTAAAGTAACTTGCAGAGATGATACCCCATTACCCCTTAATATTCTAGCTTATGTTGCCTTACATAGCCAGATACAGCCATGAAACCATAGCTTCTGATCTGCAGATTTCCCTAGCATTTCACGAATTATCCCAGTAAGGTCCTTTACAGGTCAGCTCCAACCCCAGCCACATGTGGCATTTAGCTGTCAAATTCTCTCGCTTTCCGTGGCTGGACATTTTTGAAGAATACAGGCCAGTTACTCTGCAGAACATTCCTCAGTTTGGGTGTATCAATCTCAACGTGTTTCCCCACGATTAGATGCAGGTTTTGCTTTTTTAGGCAGAACTAGCAGAAAACGCTAGTATGTTTTTCTCAGTGCATCCTCTCGGTCGGTACCCACCCATATATAGTGTCTGTCCATACGGAACATCTGCTAGCGTCTCCATGGTAAAGTTAATTTATTTACAAGTATTTTGTATTTGGAAATTAATGAGTAATTAATCCGTGTTTTACGGAGAAACATGTTGAGATCCTGTAGCTGCCCCGTTCCTCATCGGACTATACCCCAGCACTTCTGGCCTCTGCTGATGATTCTCGTCTGAATCTGTTATTACTCTCATAGCTTTGCCACGAAATTCTGTTAAGGGTGACTTTGGCATGAATGGTTTTAAAGGAATAGTTTCCGGATTGTCGGCTCCCCTCTAGATGATTCTAAAACTGCTGTCTGAGACCAGGCTGGTTCTCCTTTGGTGGGGGGAGGGGGGCACAACTTCAGGGTGTCCTTCCTGCAGGACTCCACAAACACAAAGGGACGGATGCCCCAGCTGGTCCCCTCTCCAACCTCCCTTTGAGAGCTGCCTCTTGTCCCCTTTTACAAAAGAAAGGCCTACCTCTCACCCAGTCCCTGAATCTTACTGTGGTGCAGTCCCCCAGGCTACAGACAATCCGGGACTCCAAACAAAGGGGTGATTCAGAATCTAGCTGTTAGTGTTGAGAAAGTGAATGATTCTAATGATTGGGTTACAAATCCTTTTCAACTCTTTGCTTTCAACAAAATTGAAGAAGGATCTGATGGAGTTGTCAGTTAGTAGATCATTAAAAATAATTTTTGATGATAGATCGCCATATGATTTTTTGGCAAATACCCCGGAAGAGTTTAAAGAATTGAGTGATGTTGCTATAAGGAAACTGTCCTTTCCCACCACTTATGTGAACAAAGTTTTTCAGTGTTTGCAAGTATGACTAACGGGGGAAAAAAAGGAATAAAACTGATCCTGGACTCTATCTCTTTTAGACAATAAGAAATATTCAGGAGTTAATAGAAGGGAAAAGTCCCCTTCTCATTTCAGATATATGCTTCCAATAAAATTGTGCTTCCCACGTTTCATAATTATTTATCAAAATGCATAATGTATTTGTTGTTTTGAGCAATGAAGTACAAATAAAAATAGTTGTCATGATAATTCAACACAGAGGAAACTGTTTAACATTTATAGCATCAAATTCACAGAAGATCTTAAAGGTTTCAAAGCTTAACTTTGTACAGAAACCTGATCCAGAAAATTGTAACAGAGGGATCAATAAAAAAGCCTCTCAAGCGTTAAAATACATTACGTTGTAGTAAATTCTGTGCAGGGGCTGGAATGGAAACAGAAAAAAGACCAATGTGTCGAGTCTCCATAATATTTAGCTTCTCCGGTATGAATTTAAAAGAGCGAATAACACTGATTTTATTTTACAGCGTCAACATTAAAGTGTGCTAGAAATTACCCAACTGTATAACCTTATGATAAAATAGGTTAGCCTTCCATTTTAAAATGTGAGGAATAAATAGGTTTTCAAACACTTTGTGGGAGCCACAAGAGCAACGGGCATTGGAAGAACGCTGCTAAGGAAGACGCTCCCTCACGGGTATTACTCACAGTATTTCTCTGAGGCTTTGCCTCCTGTTTTCTAGGGCAAACCTTTTGCTTCCTGCCCAGGGTCCCTCTCCACCTCGCTTTGGGAGCCCCACTCACCCATCACACTCGCCCTACCCTCGTCCCTCTGTCGCCTCACCCCCAACGTCAAAGACCGGCTCACCCCTTGGCGGGAAAGGCTCCCAGATCATCCCTGTAGATACTCAAATTCAAGATCGTCTCCTGAGTATTGCACTTATACGTAGATCCCTAGAACACATGGCCCCTGTCTGAGTGTCCTCAAGATCCCATATCCAAAGAGGAGAAACTCGCCCTGTGGCAGGTGCCCCCTGGTCACGGTTCTGTTTGAACGAGGGCCGTCTCCCTCAGGGCACGGGCACCCTATCAGGCCAGCTGCATTGTGAGTAAAGCACAGTAGAGTCCACGGCCAGAAGGAAGTCCATAGCCATCCCTAAACTGCAGGATCCTTGGTAACGTGCAAATTCCCAGCCCTGGCCCACAGGATAATCTAATTTGGTGAGTGTGGGAGAAAGCCCAGCACACGGGGTTCGGTCCCCGCCAGGTGACTGTGTTGACTTTTGTCCCGGGGCCTTACTTTGAGTGTCGCTGCCTCAGAGTGTGATCTTGCATCCCGATCTGAGCTGCTCAAATCCGTTCTTTTGTGTCTGTTCAGGTACTCGAAATTCCAAAGGGTTCACATGGAATCACAAGGCAGCTGAAGGTAAGTGAGCGGTCAATGCGCAACATTTTTATGTTTGTAGTTTATTCCGGGCTGATTATTTACATCAAATGACTCTATACATTATACGTACAATATCGATTTTAATTGGTAGTCGAATCAAGTACAAAGACAACATTAATATGTAAGTTTAATTGAATTTTTATTCTTTTGTTTTTTTCTTTAAGTTTATTTACCTTGAGAGAGAGACAGAGAGAGATTGAGAGAGAGAGGAGAGTTGGAGAAGGGCAGAGAGAAAGAGAAAGAAAGAATCCCAGGCGGGCTCCACATTGTCATCGCAGAGCCCATGTCATGAGACTCCAGCTCATAAACCATGAGATCATGACCTGAGCTGAAGTCAGACACTTAATCGACTGAACCACCCAGGCGCCCCTGAATTTTTAAATATTTAGGCTCCAGGAGAGATACACGAGGGGCGCCTGGGTGGCTCAGTTGATTAAGCATCAGACTTTGTCTCAGGTCATGATCTCGCAGTTTGTGAGTTTGAGCCCTGAGTCGGGCTCTGTGCTGACAGCTCAGAGCCTGGAGCCTGCTTCGGATTCTGTGTCTCCCTCTCTCTCTGCCCCTCCCCCGCTCACGCTCTGTCTCTCTCTGTCTCTCAATAATAACTAAATATTAAGAAAAATTTTTAAAAAGAGAGATACGTGAATAAGGAAAATCAATTTGCAGAAGAAGAGATATAAATGATGAACATATTCTAATTGAGCCTTTCTAATTAAATATAACAGTGTTACATGAGAACAATGTAAGAGTATCGATGAAAATCTATGGGGAGGGTAATATCAAACAAACACTATGGATGAGGACCATGGAACTATAACACTCTATATCATATATATAGATCCATGGAATCTATATCATAGCCACGCAATTCGGCCATTCCTGTAAACGTAATTTAAAATTCCATACTCTTTTAGCCAATAATGCCCTCTCTATAATTCTAGTTAAAGGAAATGCAAAGTTAAAGTCAAATTTGTTCACTCCTTAACTGTATATTAGTTAATGGTAGAACGATAGTAGCAATAGACAGAAAAGAACTGATATAAGGGATTGGGGCAAATTCACTGGAATAATATACAGTTCTTGAAAATGTGATTGTCAAAACACATTTAATGTTATGGGACAGTGCTCAGGACAGAACATAAAGGGATTACAAATGTGTTAAAGAGAGGGAAGGGAGGAGGGAGGGAGGAAGGGGGTGAGACAGAAAGAATGAATCTAAAACACATATAGGTAAGAAAAAAAAAAGAGGCAGCCATAATGGTGAGATTAAGGGTAACTTTTATTTTCTTATGTACATTTTCTTTAGCTTTGAAATTCTTTGCAATGCATGCATCAGTTTTGTCATCCAAAACAGTATTGCTCTAAAAAGCATGTTAAGTAAGGATTCCAACCTCTAAACTGCTGGTTTTGAGAAAAAAAAAAAAAAAAAACAGACTTCATGGTCCACTGGCAGCATATTTGCACCAAGGACCACAGAACTAGTCCATTCCTCTGTCCCCCAAGTCTATGGACAGCAGCTGAGGTACCTCTCTCTCTCTCTCTCTCTCTCACACACACACACACAATTGGAGAAGGATATTCTAGCATGTCCCTCGAGAGCCTACTTCCTTTCCTTTATTCTGAATAATTTAAACGGAGCTGAAGGAAGCTATTCTTTTCCATGAGCTGATACTGAAGGGTTGAGAGAACCATGTAATGAGTTACTTTCAGTTATCGGTATTATCACGATTAAGCGGCCTCTCTTACATTATTCATTCATTCAACAAACAGTTTTGAGTGCCTGTTAGACACTCAGATAGTCACTCTGGTGGAGACGCAGTGGTAGCCATTCGTTCATCTGCTTAGTCGGCCAATAAATCGTATTTCCTCCAGTATTTACCCCGCGTGGGATAGACCTTGCTCAAGACATTGCAGAAACGGCGGAAAACTAGATAGGACAGCCCCTGCCCTCAAGGAGCTCATGCTCCAGGAGGAGAGAGAGAGAGACCATTGGACAAATCACCGTAATGATAGCTTACAGTATGTGCCATGCAGGAATGCACGGTGTTGCAACAGAGACCAACAGTGGTACCTAACCGGGTTAGGTGGTCAGGGAATACCCTGTGTCAATAAGGACCTGGAAAATAAGTAGGAGAGCCAGTCTGGCTGAGGAGGGCTGAGGAACTGTAGCTTTTTATGCCTCAGAGATTTTGAGGGCCCGCATAGTAGCAGGCACTGTGCTGAACAGCGGGGGACGGAATGAGGGGCGAATAAGGGTTGAGCCCTGATCTCTGTGACCTCAGACACCAGAGGGTCTGACAGATACGTACACCTAAGTCATCACACGGTCCACTCAGTGTGTGAGAGTCAGAGAAGTCTTCCTAGCAAAGGTGAGTCAAAAACTTAACTTTTTTTCCTTCATTGTAATTGTTTCTTTTGTTTTCTTTTCTTTATTTTTGAGAGAGCGAGAGAGACAAAGCACGGGTGGGGGAGGGGCAGAGAGAGAGGGAGACACAGAATCCGAAGCAGGCTCCAGGTGCCGAGCTGTCAGCACAGAGCCCGACGCGGGGCTCCAACTCACGAACCACGAGATCGTGACCTGAGCCGAAGTCAGATGCTCAACCGACCGAGCCACCCAGGTGTCCCTGTAATTGTTTCATTTAGTGTTTAAATAGGTAAATACATTCATATGTTGGAAAATTATAAAAGTCAAAAAGGGTTCACGGTGAAAATCCTCTCTCCCAACGTCTGTCCCTTGTGCCCACTATCCAGTATCATTCCCTAGAGATAACTGATGTCATTGGTTTCTTCTGGATCCTTCCAGAGATGGTCTATGCTGATCCAAATACATGAGTGTGTTTGGGGTTCTTTGTTTTTCCTTTTTATTACACGATGATCTGGGCTGAATCTTTGAAGTATGGATTTTCCAGAGAAGGGGATTTGGGCAATGACGGGAAAAAGAAGACAGTGGAGGCCGAGAGAAAGCATGCATCTTAATGACACAGGTTAGGTGCGTAGGACAAGCTCTTCTGTGTTGCAGACACATTAAGTGTGAGGCAGAAAGGCAGAGGAGCCGGATCGTGGCAGAATCTGATTGCCTTGCTGCAGGGCACAGATTTAGTTTAGTTGGTAGCCGGACTCCAACCAAGACTTCCAAGTACAACCGTGTCATGTGCCAATGGGTGTTTTAGGAAGATCGTTCTAGCAGCTGGGAGAACATCGACATCGACGAGAGCCTTGCTCGCCAAACGGAAAAGTTGAGCTTCTTTCCTTCAGCCAATGTGAGCCAGGAAAGATTTTTCTTTTTAACGTTTATTCATTTTTGAGACAGAGAGAGACAGAGCATGAATGGGGGAAGGTCAGAGAGAGAGGGAGACACAGAATCGGAAACAGGCTCCAGGCTCTGAGCTGTCAGCCCAGAGCCTGACGCGGGGCTCAAACTCATGAACCACAAGATCATGACCTGAGCCGAAGTCGGACGCCCAACCGACTGAGCCACCCAGGCGCCCCCAGGAAAGGTTTTTAAAAAGGGTCTGGCGGTATCAGAAGTTGTGTTAGGCAGGTCTGTCAGCAGTGTGTTGTCGTTAAATGTAGCACAGGCAGAACTGACAGAAAACCAAATAAGTGACTCTCTAACTGAACACCGCTCCCAGCAGAAATACAGGCCTTCCCTCTGCTTTTTAACTTTAAGGAAGAAATCTGTATTAGTTACCTATTGCTGCATAACCAATTAGCCCAAAACTTAGTGGCTTAACACAACACACATTAATTATCTCACGGTTGGTATGGGTCAGGAATCGGAGCATGAGTCACTTGGGTCCTCTCTTCAAGGTCACTCACCAGCTAGAATGAAGACATCAGCCGGGGCAACAGGTTCATCTGCAATCTTGCCTGGGGGAGGGCAGTTGGTCATGTTGTTGGCAGGTTCACTAAGGATTGTTGGGGCTTAGCCCCTTGACATCTGGGTCTCTCCCAGTGGCAGCCTGTTTCGTGAAAACTAGCAAGTCAAGAAAGCAGTAACGGAATCTGCTGGCAAGTTCGACATGTTTGTAACCTAGTCTCAGAAGTGACATTCCATCACCTCTGCCATTTCTGTTGATTAGAAGTTAAGTCACTAGGTCCACTCCATACTCGATCGAGGGTGGGGGATTACACAAGGCATGAATTCAAAGAGGCCGGATCATTGGGGCCCATTTAGAAACCGCCTATCAGGGGAGCTTAATGAGAATTGTTCCTGTGAGTGCTGGGATCCAGGACAAGGTCTGGGGGGAGAAAGCCAGTATTGTTCCTCGTCCACGATCGATCGAGTCAGGAAATCATCGCGCTCTCCCCTGGCCTGCTGATTACCACCCTCGTTACAATCACCGCCCGGCCGCCCGTCGCGTTTGTCCACTGGTTCTGATGACAACACACCGCCCCTTTGGAAGTTGGAGCATCTGGGAACATTTACATGCAAGCTGGGTTGGGCTCCGTCTCCCTGCTGGAGTCCGACGGTTGTGAGTTTCCTCATTGCTGCTGCTGCAGATACTTAGGACATCAACTCACTAAAGGAAACGCCTTTAACAGTGAAGACCAATTCTTAATGCATCCCTGACTTTTCAAACAGAGTGGGCTGGTTAGTTGGGTTAAGTAGGGCTTTATAAACCATCCTGGTAGAGAAGAGCCTGAGAGTGGGCAACTCAGGGAAAGCCCAGGGGAGCTTAGGGGCCAGAATCCGGGCAATGTAAGCTATGATTCCAAACCAAATAGAAATAAGGAAAGAGAAATTACGACCGCTACCACTGTCTGTGTATACGGTGCACCAGTGACCGAGGTCAGGACCTGACCTTCATTATCTTGATTTAGTTCACTAACTGGGCAAGGTCAATGCTGTTATCCCCATTTGACAGAAGGGGAAACTGAGCCCCAGAGAGGTTAAGCACTTGGCCGGCAGTCATAGCTAGGAGGTAGCAATGGCAGGATACAAACACTGTCAGTATCCCTTAAAGTGGGAACCAGCAAGAATTCATCGTTAGGAACAGTCGTGTTTTGTCCTGAAGTACAGGAAGGCCCCATCAGCTGAGGATAATTTGGGGAGGAGGAAGAGGGAGACAGGCGTCGCCTAGAATATATCAAACTTAAAATGGAAATCAAAATACAAATGTAAATAATGAAGGAAAAAACGCTTTTGTTAGAATGAAGTCTTCCTACAAAATGTTTTAATAAAGAAGAAAAGTTTATTTTTTTTAAAGTTAGGTCAGGAATCAACCAGTTTTTTTTTTTTTGTTTTTTTTTTCTGTAAAGGGCCAGATGGTAAATATTTTTGGCTTTGTGGACAATAAAATCTCTCCTGTAACTACAGAAGCCTCGAGAGGCGGTATAGAAGCCGCCATGGGCAGGAAGGAAATGAGTGAGTGTAGCTGGTTCCAGTACAGATTTATTTACAAAATCAGGTGGCTGGCTAGCTTTGGCCATTAGGCTGTAGTTGGCCACCCTTAATTGGGTCATAACTGTAAGGGATACTAATTCTTAGAAAAAGCAAGAATGGGTTTTGAACATAGTGTTTCTGACAAAATGTGTGCTAACGCAATACAATACCACCCCTCCCTGTTTGGTGTTAGCAGTTTTATCAAAGAGAGTCAACTGTGCAACACTAGGCCCCGTCACTTGTCTCAGGGTCTCCCACTCTCCCTTGATAGCCAAGTAATTTTCTTTTGAAACTCTTAACACATCATCCTTCTGGATTTTCTCTTCTTCGGGTGTAAATTTATCTACCCTTGCTAGATCTCTGTTTCCACGTAATTAAAACAGTTCTCCATCTTTCCATCAACGGTATGAAATCCTGTGGCATTTGTCAAATTTGCTGTTCACGTTCAAGTCGGTTTCATGGGGATTGTGTGTTTGCTGAGTAGGCATCCAATGGACAGCAAGACGGGGGGGGGGGCCAAATAGAGTGTGAACTGATGTGCAAAGCAGGTGCTAACCAAGGAAAGATTTGAGTAAGAACTTTGAGATAGTCTTGTCGTTGCTGGGTATTTTCCATGTTGCCGTGATCTCAGCCTCTCGTCACAGCTGCCACCTGCAGGTACTCAAATAACAAATACTCAGGTAATGATGGCCTCCCCCGTACGATGTGTCCACCTTTCTTTCGCACACATTGTTCTCTTGCATTCAGTTTTTCTATTGCACCATCACTTACTGAGCTTCTGGTCCGTCACAAGTCACTTTGCTGGTACAAATTTCCCCCTCTATCCAAACTCTTACTAGCTGAGCTCAGTCACAAAATACACGGAAGTGAATTTTCCTCTAAAATCTTTGTTACCTAAAATTCGGGTGCCGAACAGTTTCAGAAAACACTATATTCCTTGCTATGGAAATTCACTGCTTTTGGTCTCATAAACCAATTCATCTTTGACGAGGAAGGGATATTTTTGGTGTTTTACCGTTTCTGCTAGCCACTGTGAAGTCTTTTACTGTCGCCTGTCTGAGAACCTGAGAGAGCGAGTAACTTACCCAAGGCTCCCTTGCCCCTCAACAGTGAAGTGAAATACAGAGTCAAATGTCATGGTTCCAGAGCCCATGATCTTTCTTCCACGTGCCTTTCACATATGGCATTCACACGGATGAAAAGCCCCTCTATTTTTCTCCCACAAAGTCAATGCTACAGATTCCTAAGTTCCTTAAGTCACACTTTAATTAATAATGTTGATTTGGGGGGCGCCTGGGTGGCGCAGTCGGTTAAGCGTCCGACTTCAGCCAGGTCACGATCTCGCAGTCCGTGAGTTCAAGCCCCGCGTCAGGCTCTGGGCTGATGGCTCAGAGCCTGGAGCCTGTTTCCGATTCTGTGTCTCCCTTTTTTTGACCCTCCCCCGTTCATGCTCTGTCTCTCTCTGTCCCAAAAATAAATAAACGTTGAAAAAAAAAAATTTAAAAAAAAAATAAATAAATAATGTTGATTTGGGAGCACCTGGGTGGCTCAGTCGGTTAAGTGTCCTACCCTTGATTTCAGCTCAGCGGTTGTGAGTTTGAGCCCGCTCTGTCCCGTCAGTGCCTGGGATTCTCTCTCCCTCTTTCTCTGCCCTTCCCCCACTCTCACACACGCGCACTCTCTCCCTCTCTCAAAATAAATAAACTTTGAGAAATAATAATGCTGATTTTACATCAACAGTAACAGTTATTTACATCAACGGTAAACAGCTGTTTACATCAACAGTGACATCAACAAAAAGTTAACAGTAACGCTGCCATTTTTTAAAGCTGCCAGCAAATCCCAGAGTTAAGAGAAATCCCCTCATAATGCAATTCCTGTGTTCGTTGTCAAAGTGGTTCTCAAACGGGTCATGGCACAGCGACATCAGCCTCCCCTGGAAATGTGCTAGAAATTGCAGCTCTCAGGCAGTAACTCTGACAAACTGAGTCAGAAACTGTGGGCAGAGGGCCCATCCATCTGTACTTAGAATCATCCTTCCGGGTGATTCTAATGCCAATGAAGTAGAGAACCACTGAGTTGTAGGAATCACAACAATGGTCTCTGGTGATTGTTGCAATCAGATCCAGAGCAAACATAGGTGTCAAATGTCCAGATGACTCGCGACTGTCACAGAACTGTGGTTAACGCTCTTCCTTCCCTTCTCCTGCGTTCATTCATCTCACAAATAACTACTGAACCCCTGTCCTGGGTCAGATATGAAGCCAGATGCTGGGACAAGGTAGGGAAGAAAACAGATACGGCTCTAGCCTCTTTCAGGCTTACGGTCTGATGTGGGCGACAGACCAGAAAACACTCAATTCCAGTAGAGTGTGGTCCCTGCCATGAGAGGTCAACTCAGGATGCTGGGGGCGAGGAGGTTCACCTAATCCAGCCCCGCAACTCAGTGAAGATTTATAGAACAAATGACTTTTAGAGAGGGCAGGAGTCCCCAACTTTCTGAGAAGGTCTAGTGCTGTGGGGGTTTGTGTTGTCTCTCCCGTGGGTCCGCAGCCTGCTTGAAGCCACTTCGGATGAAATAAAGGGGAAACACACTCAACCTGTTACTTCCAGCTTGTTGGAACACTTATCTCTGACGTGCATTGAAAACACACAGAGGGTCAAAGCGCCGTGTGTTTACTAGGTGGGGGAGGAGATAGGCATACCTCCCCGTCCCAACTGTTGGACTCCTACTGCCAATTTACGTAATTTCCTGGGCTTCTTCCTTTTTTTCTTTTTTTAGTAATTTTATTTTTTTAGTTTATATCCAAGTTAGTTAGCATCTAGTTCAACAATGATTTCAGGAGTAGATTCCTCAATGCCCCTGACCCATTTAGCCCATCCCTCCTCCCGCAACCCCTCCAGCAACCCTCTGTTTGTTCTCCATATTTATGAGTCTCTTCTGGTTTGTCCCCCTCCCTGTTCTTATATTATTTTTGCTTCCCTTCCCTTATGTCCATCTGTTCTGTGTCTCAAAGTCCTCATACGAGTGAAGTCATATGATATTTGTCTTTCTCTGACGGACTAATTTTGCTTAGCATCATACCCTCCAGTTCCATCCACGTAGCTGCATCCCGTGCTTATTTCTAAATAGTAAAGAGGAGATACTGTGGACACCATAACTGAGTCATTCAGACTAGTGACTGCTGACACGTTCCCTTCTTTCTTGATTTAAAAAAAAATTCTAGCGGAATTGGAGAGGAAAGCCTCTTTGGGGAAATAAACGAATAATTTCCTAAGAGAAGTCAGTTTGGATTTAATAAGCTATCCACAAAAAAAAAAAAAAAAAAAAAGATTCCCACTTGGGACGCCTGGTTGGCTCAGTCGGCTCGGATCGTGATCTCACGGTTTATGGGTTCGAGCCCCACATCAGGCTCTGCACTGACAGCTCAGAGTCTGGATCCTGCTTGGGATTCTGTCTCCCTCTCTCTCTGCCTCTCCCCCACTTGCACTGTCTCTGTCTTTCTCAAAATAAATAAATAAACTTAAAAAAAAAAAAAAAAAAAAAAAAAAAAACAGGCACCTGGGTGGCTCAGTCAGTTAAGCATCTGACTTTTGCCCAGGTCATGATCTCACCATTTGTGGCTTCGAGCCCCGCGTCGGGTTCTGTGCCGACAGCTCGGAACCTGGAGCCTCCCTCAGATTCTGTCTCCCTCTCTCTCTCCCTCTGCCCTGCTCACACTCTCTCTCTTTCTCTCTCTCTCTCTCAAAAAAAAAAAAAAAAAAGCTATGGAATGAATTGTGTCCCCCTCAAAATTCACATGTGAAGCCCTAACCCCCAGTGTAAGGTCTTTGGAAATGGGACCTTTGGAAGGGATTAAGGTTTAGGTGCAATCATGAGGATGGGCCTCCATGACAGGATTAGTGCCTTTATGAGGAGACACTAGAGAGCTTTCTCAGCATGTGGGGACACAGCGAGAAGGCAGCGATCTGTAAGCCAGGAAGAGGACCTTTTCACCAGAACCCATTCTGGCACCCTGACCTCTCGGATGTCCAGCCTCCAGAATTGTGAGAAAATAAATTTCTGTTGCCCAAGCCACCTAGTATGCTATTTTGGTACGGCAGCCTTAGAAAAGGCAAAGAGATTATTATTAATTTATCCATCCGTTCATGGTACCCCGCAGTGGTTACACATTTTAGTTGTACCCCTTGGTCTTTGGGGATCCGTGAGCGAGCCTCAGTATGGTCAGGGTAGCCTCAGAGAGCCTCCCTGGGCAGAGATAGACTCT
This sequence comes from Leopardus geoffroyi, assembly GCF_018350155.1. NCBI lineage: Eukaryota > Metazoa > Chordata > Mammalia > Carnivora > Felidae > Leopardus > Leopardus geoffroyi. Next base: position 34,021,998 of record NC_059331.1, on the reverse strand, counting down.
GAGGGAGAGATGAACGGACACCAGGCAGTGAGATGGACACGAAAGGATGTGCCAGGCAGGAGGCAGCGAGGCCCTGGAGTGACACAGGGCGCCTGGAACATCCAGGAATCCAGCACGGTGTCGCAGAGGGGGACAGAGAAGGCTGAGGAGGCAGGCAGGGGCCGGACCGAGTGAGCGACGACATGTCCTTCTGTGTCTGGGACGGCGTCTGCATAGAGCCTGTGTCCTGGCATTTTCAAGGCCCTCACCGTCACGTCCAGAAATGTCCTTGTTCGGACGATCCCTTAAATAGTCCCCCTACATCTGAGCCGTGGAGAGGACAGCACCTTCTCCCGAGGACAACGGGTGATCCTTTGCAGGGTTTTTAGCTGGACCCTTAGCGTCTCATGTTTATTCTAGATTAGAGCTCTTGTTGAAAGGGAAAATAAGCTGACCTGAAGGTATTTGCTTATTCTCCACAAAAGGGAGAAAAAAAATGGGAGTGGAGAGAAGGCTGCCAAGGACTTCAAAACTGTACAGAGTCTTTGTGGTAAACTCCAAGCCATCACCCTCCCATCGCACTTGGGATGGCCGCACCCAGCCACAGCCAGCCCTCTTTCCGTTGTTTACACACACACACACACACACCCTCCAACCCCCAGCCCTCTCAACCGTCCTCCTCCCCCTTTCCCCCTCTCCCTCCCAGACCCACCCCTAGATAAAAATGCCATTAACAAAGGACACCATGGAAGGGGGCAGGGCCAGGTCCTTTATTGCCTTCCATGCCTCGCTCGGGATCCCGGCCCGGAACTAATGAGCAGCAGCGTTCATTGTGGACACCCTTCCTGCAGAGTCCAGAAGGTTCGGCCCCAGCCCTATGCCTGAATTTTCCCCTGCAAGAAAGCACGAATCCTGTGGTATCTTTGGGATAAACGCACCCATGCTTCATCACCGTTTCGAATAGAGATGTCCTGCAGGGTTAACAAATCAAAGTCTCTCCCAATTTCTTTTGCGCGTTCTACCACGAAGTTAGGTCACTGTAATTTCTGTGCGAGGCTCTTCTCTCTCTCCTTTATCCTCTTAGCTCCACCCTTACTCCCCTGATCTTTTATGTGCCAACCACACAAGCTGTTATCTACTGGTGATTTTTTAACGTCCCTGCAAATTCCTCTCTCTAACCGTAGACACCAACCCTGTTCTTTTTTTTTAATTTTTTTTTTTCAACGTTTATTTATTTTTGGGACAGAGAGAGACAGAGCATGAACGGGGGAGGGGCAGAGAGAGAGGGAGACACAGAATCGGAAACAGGCTCCAGGCTCTGAGCCATCAGCCCAGAGCCTGACGCGGGGCTCGAACTCCTGGACCGCGAGATCGTGACCTGGCTGAAGTCGGACGCTTAACCGACCGCGCCACCCAGGCGCCCCAACACCAACCCTGTTCTTAAGAATTTGTTACAGCGCACTCTTCCTTGTCCCCGCAAACGCTGTTGAGGAAACATCACCGATTTTCCATCTCTAATTCCATTTTCAAATTAACTTCTTTTTTCTTTTTTTTTTTTTTAGCGTAAAACCAAAGTGGTCCTTGTCCCTTTAAGTCAAATATCCCAAATGTGGATTGGAGTTTGTATTGGCATGGTCTTGAAAAGAGAATTATTTCCTGACCTTGCTCGGGGAAAGAAAACTTTCTGGCTGTTCGTTAGTGAAGGCAATTTTGATGTAAACTGACATTTCTCAGATGCCCATCTTGGGAATAGTCAATGTGAAACCCAAAATTTCTGGCAGCTGAAACCCCGGCCCGTCTGCCAGGCCCTGGGCAGAGATAAAAGAATGTCGAAGAGCAGCAGGCAGATGGGATTGCAACAAGAAGCCTTTTCTCTGCGCCCAAAGAGATGAGCTGGGGAAGGGGTCAAGGAGGAAGGGGGAGCCACACTTCACAGTGAGGGGACCAACAAAAAGGGCACTTTCGCGGCTTTTTATTGCGGGGGCCGTTTCTCCTGTTGTCCAGCCATTGCCCTGTTTTGAGCACCATTCATTGAGGGCTGCCTTTCTTCTCGAGGCTTTTATCCCAGGATGCTGAAAGCATTCCCGTGTCCTCCTTCCAGAGAGGACTCTCCCACAGCCCCGGGGCCTCCAGCGGCCGGCCCCAGCCTTTCACTGCTGGCTGCAGGCTGCTGCTACCTACTCAGCTTCGAAAGCGGTTTTATGCTGTGTCCTCGTCCTCCTCGTCTTCCTCCTCCTGCTCCTCCTCCTCCTCCTCCTCTTACATTCCCAAGACCAGGAATTCAACACTTTGCAAAGATAATCCCCAAAAGTAGCGATTGCTCTTTGGGAGAGGATAATGGTTAGGGTTGAGAGAGGGGAACCCTGTTGGAAGTCACTCTTGATTTGTTTGCTCGCCTTACATCTTCCGCATAACCTGAGAATCGTGCTTACCTTTTTTTAATACTTAAAATCCAAAGGAAAACCACCAAACACTTTCCTTTGCCACCAGGTTTTCAAAGTGTCAGACACCTGAGATGGGGATTGATTGATTGATTGATGTTTGTTTGTTTATTTATTTAAGTTTATTTCTTTATTTTGAGAGAGAGAAGCAGAGAGAGAGGGAAAGAGAGAATCCCAGGCAGGCTCTGCCCTGTCAGCCCAGAGCCCAGTGCAGGGCTCGAACTCATGAACCATGAGATCACGACCGGAGCAGAAAGCAAGGGTCGGACACTTAACCGACTGAGCCACCCGGGTGCCCTGATAGGAATTTGTTTAAATTTGGCCTCGACAGACAAGCCCCAGGGGAGTAACGGCAACGTGGATTGAGTAGTGCTCAGTCTGGTCCCTGCAGCCAGATGCCTAGACCCAAGTCCCAATTCTACTGCCTCCTAACTGTGTGACCTTGAGCAGGTTACTTAAGCTCACTGTACATCAGCTTTCTGTATGAATAGAATTAAGGTAAGAATAGCACACATTTTTTTTAAGTTTTATTTATTTTGTGAGAGAGAGAGAGCCTGTGAGAGAGTGGAGGGACAGAGAGAGAGGGAGACAGAGAGGGAGAAAGAGAGAATTCCAAGCAGGCTCCACACTGTCTGCACAGAGCCCGATGTGGGGCTCAAACTCACTTCGTGAGATGGCGACCCGGGCTGAAATCAAGGGTTGGAGGATTAACTCGGCCACCCAGGTGCCTGCCCCCCAAAATAGCACACGTTTTTATAGAATTGTTATGATGATTAATTGGAACACGTTAACTTACATGTTTACTATATAACTATGCATTTACTCTACATTAATATATAAGTATGTATTAACGTACATATTTCCTTCTGGGCAAAAACTGGTTACCCTTCAGTGTTCTAAAACAGAAAGCTGGGTGCCCTTGCATTCGAGGCCAAGTCGCTTCTTGGTTTTAACATTTACCGCCCACCTAAGGCCCCAGACGGTGTGGCTCCCAGGACAGAACTGTAGGGTTTGGGGAATTGGTCGCTTAAATAAATATGAGTCTCTGGATTATTTTTATTTTTTCTTTCAAAGAAATTTCCAGAGTGAAAAACAGGACATGTTGGCTGGAAGGAAAGTCCCAAAGCCCCCGTTGCATACTTCTATCGTTGCACTGAAGAACGGGTGGGACCTCCCAGCGGTATTGCCCCTGGAGCCCTTCCCCCTTCCTTCAGGATCTCAAGGTCATTCAAGGTCACATGGGTCCCCAGGAAGCTCATGGTCCTCTGCACCCCAGTCCAAATACTTCTCCTGAGGGAGAATGGATTTTCCAAAGCCCTGCCCGTGGGTTTTCCAATGTCCCAATTTTATGCTTGTTGTTATGACTTATAAAAGCTTTCTGGGTTTGTTTTGAAGACAAGGGAAAAAATAACATTACGCTATTTTAAACGCCTGCAAATATTTCAAATATGACCCAAGGCAGTAAAAATGCCGTATTTCCCAAACCACAAACCCCACTCCTTGTTAAAATCCAATTGCCATCTGAGTGTGGGATGAAGAGTCAGGATGTCAATTCCTAAGCATCACACATTTTATCTTTCTTTGGGCGACCGTGAAATGCTGCATTCTCCGTCACTTTTACGCCCGTGTTTCACCGATGAACTTCGTGAAACCACTGGAAACCTGCAGCCCAAGCGTTTGAACCCCCATACAGCTTGGTTTCGGGGGACAGAGCTTGGTAGAGAATGAAAAGGGAAAGCAAATCATTTCTGGTATCTCTTTTTCGAGATGTTAGAGATGGAAAAGCACACATCTGTGTAAAAGGAACCCCATCCCGTTCTTACTGCTTCCCTGCGCAGGTTGCGAGGACTGTTTCTGGTTCGTGATAGGAAATGTTGTGCCAAGCACGGTCTCTGACACTGAGCGCCCAGTGGACAGCTGCAAAGAATGAGGGCTAAATGAGAAGCAAAATTGGCCTAACTCGTTTTATTTTTACTGTATTTAAGTAAGTGGACTGTTTTATGTTAACCGTGTAGTTTAAAATTTAAACACAATATTTGTGCCTACATAAATATTTGGAAAAGGTAAAATGTCATAACACTGGGTGTTTGTTATTAAAGTTGGAGCTTGCCTTTGGATTATGACAACTTGATTAAAAAGGAATGGAGTGTTCCCCACTCCGCTGAACTCCAAGTTTTAGTGTTTTGCAACATCACATCTTTCTTTGGGATGTAAACAGACAGTGACGAAGGATAGGTGACTTGTGGAGTCATTGCATCTGAGTACCAGCATTGCTGGGCGCTTGAAGGCCGACAAAAGCTGCCCCCAGAGCCAGGATAGAGCAACTCCGATGGCAAACCCACCCATCCTACCGCGGCCAGAGAAAACCGACCACCTCTCTCAAAGTCCCAACAGTGGAAGACTTGAACCTGACTGGGTAAAGGGAACGGAGGAACAGAGAGGTGGCTTTTTTTTCGTTAAGGTTTGTTTTTTTTTCCTTGAGGTGTAACGGACACACCACATTCTATTCATTTTAGGGGTACAACACGGGGATTCAATGTTCGTACGTACCGCAAAGTGATCACCACAGCAAGTCTGCTTGGAATCTGTCGTTATACATAGTTACAGAAGGTCTTTGCTTGGATGAGAACTTTGAAGATCCACCTTCCTGGCAACTTCCAGAAATGCAAACAGTATTATTAACTATCGTCACCAGGCTGTACATGACACACCTGTGACCTATCTATCTTATATCTGGGGGTTTGTACCTTTTGACTCCCCTGGACTTTTTAATGAAAAATCAAGGATATGGGGGCACCTGGCTGGCTCAGTCAGGGAAGCGTCCAGCTCTCAATCTCGGCTCAGGTCTTGATCTCAGGATCACGAGTTCAAGCCCCTTGTGGGGCTCCACTCTAGGCCTGAGGCCTACTTTAAAAATTAAAAAAAAGAAAAAATCAAAGCGTCGTATGACCTTTATGTCAACATAAGAGGATAGCTTTTTATGGGGCGCCTGGGTGGCTCAGCCCGTGAAGTGTCCGACTTCAGCTCAGGTCACGAGCTTGAGGTTCGTGAGTTCCAGCCGCACGTCGGGTTCTATGCTGACAGCACGGAGCCTGCTTCAGATTCTGTGTCTCCCTCTCCGCCCCTCCCTTGCTTGCTCTCTCCCTCTCTCTCTCAAAAATAAATAAACATGAAAAAAAAAGTTTCAGAGAAAAAAGAGGATAGCTTTCTCTGAGCCACAGCACACACATGCACGCACAGGACCCGTCTGCTTTCAGCCTCTGTGATTATCACAGAGCAGTGAAGTTTGGGTGTGACACAAATTGTGCTTCACTCCAGGGGGCTCGGAGCTCCAAGAAGGTCCCCGGTGAAGGTGACCACATCCTACCTTATTGTTGGCCTCTCCCGCTGCTTCTGGGCTCACTGCCTATCCACTGATACGCCTGAGGTGTGCTGTGTCCTTAAAATTAAGGGAAGCACTGGGACACCTGGGTGGCTCGGTCGGCTGAGCGTCCGACTCTTGATTTGGGCTCAAGGCATGATCCCGGGGTGGTGGGATTGAGCTACGCGTCATCGGTCTCTGTGCTGCTTGGGACTCTCTCTCACTCTGTCTGCGACTCTTCCCAGCTCGCTCGCTCTCTGTGTCTCTCTGTCTCTCTCGGAAAGCTCCATCGAGTCAAAACAAAAAAGCAAATAATCCAAAACTTCAAAGGGAAGAGACTTTCAGAGGAGCTTGTCCGAGTTCAGACCCCAGCCTACCACGTGTGGCCTGTGTGGATTCAGGCAAGTTGCCCCGCTCCTTTGAGCCTTCTTCCCCTATTGCCTCATATGTAAAAATAGAAATAATAAGAGTGCCTTCCCCATGGAGTTGTTGTGAGACCCGGATGAGATAATGCATGTAAAGCACTTAGCAAATTGCATGGCACACAGGAAGTGCTCGATGGAGGTTTAAAACAAATAAATCAATGAGGCATCTTAAGTGAAGAAAATTTGGGGCCTACCCCAAGACCACAACAGTAGAATTTTCGGCAAAGGAAGCCTTCCAAAGGGAGGCATTCAACCTGTTTCCACCCGGGAGGGGCTGGTGACGTTCTGTCAACAAGCAAACCACAAGAACAAAACACCCCATGCAACCTGTCTGGGCTTCCTCTTCCAGCTCGGTTGGTTCCCAATTAACACCTTATTAGGCTGCACACCTGGGGTGTGACTTTATCTTCTGCCAGCCAGTCTTTAACCCTGTCCTGGATTTTTCTATGAGAAGGCACAGCTGAGTAAGAGTGTCTTCCCCGGAGAGAGAAAGCCACGGAAAGGGCTAAATTCGTGAACTACAGAACACTTAGCGTAGAGCTCTTCATCTGCTCTTTGACGTGGACCTTTTGGCAACCTGGTGAAGCCCAAGGACGCCTTCTCAGAATAAGGTTTTCACACTCAGGGGCACCTGGGTGGCTCGGTCAGTTGAGTGTCCTCCTCTTGATTTCGGCTCAGGTCATGATCTCACAGTCCTTGAGTTCGAGCCCCACGTCGGGCTCTGTGCTGACAGCTCGGAGCCTGGAGCCTGCTTCGGATTCTGTGTCTCCCTCTCTCTGACCTTCCCCGGTTCATGCTCTGTCTCTCTCGGTCTCAAAAATAAATAAACATTAAAAAAAACTGTTTTTAGTGCAGAAAACAAAATATGTTCGATTATAAAAGAAACAATGATGCGAAGACACAGTGTTTAAACTGAAAAGTTGTGTTCAAATAATACCTGAGCTTCTTTAGCAACACATTAAATCACGTGATCTAGAAGCCAGTCTCATAACCTCCAGGATTTTCAAGAAGAAATGAGAGAAAATGCTATTTCAGTGCACTCACCACAACTGGAATATGATCTGAAAATTCCTGTGATTTTTACAGGTAGGAGGGAACCACGTACTGCCATGCTGAGGGTATGGTTTATTGTCTATGTTTTAACACACGGGAATGTTACATTTCAGCTAGAGGCAGTTGAAAATTGATATGCGGGGTTTTTCCCATCCAGGTTTATCTAAGTTGGGAAGCCCTGGCCAAGATGCCTCCAAACCTCCCTCTTTCCCCATCTTCTCTTTCAAGCTCTAGAACCAGGGCCACCTTGCCCATTAGGCACAGTAGACACAAAGCCGAGGGCGCACGATACTTACAAGGGTTCATTAAAATGTTTTTCATTTTAATTTCTTTCAAAATTAGTGGAAAACAGGGGCACCTGGGTGGCCCAGTTGGTTAAGCGTCTGACTTTGGCTCAGGTCATGATCTCACGGTCCATGAGTTTGAGCCCCTCATCGGGCTCTATGCTGACAGCTCAGAGCCTGGAGCCTGCTTCGGATTCTGTGTGTGTGTCTCTCTCTCCCCCTCCCCTGCTTGCATTCTACCACCCCTCCCCACCTCTGTCTCAAATATACGTAAACATTAAAACAAATTTTTTAATAAAAATAAAATCCGCAGAAAACAAAGAATGTAATAATAATAGATGTATAATAATGAATCCCACCCAGATTATATTTATCCTTATACAAATGCAATCTTAAATATAATTGTTAACGTCTGTTCGAGGGGGAAGGGACCCAGAAAGGCAAAAATACCCAATGCCCCTGGGAATCAAAATGCAGACCTTCCTGGAATCGATGGCTTCGTCAAGAGGCTGTGTCTTTGAACTTCTAAGTGTGAAACAAGCAATGCCAGGGACATAAGTCATATCCCTGGTTTGGCAACCCCTTCTTCCACTGAATAGTGGCCTGCTGGGAAGCTGTTTTCTCCCTGCAGGAGCTGTGTAGATCAAAGTCTCCTACGAGGCTTATCTTCCTCCCTCTCGCAAGTATAGTCATCAACCTGTCCTGGTTTGCCTGGGACTTCTCCAGTGAGCACTGAACGTCCCACATCTCAGGAAGCCCTCAGTCCTGTGCAGACTAGGAGACTTTGCCACCCCACTTCCAAAGTCAACCACCCAGGCACCTGCTGTGGCATCAGTGGGATTGTCAGCCATAGGTTCCCCGTCAGGCCCCATCTTCAGAGAGAGAAACGCAAACCCACAAAGCAATGAGGAGCCCTGAGCTTTACCCACCGTTGCCCTCATGTGCAAAACGATTTCTCTCCATCTTAAAATAATTTGACTGCTTTAGGGCAGAAAATACAAAAATCAAAAGATCCGTAATGCCAATGTCAGCCCTGCGGACGTATTTTTACTTAACTGAAAGCCATGCGTGTACCAGTAAATTTTTTTCATATGATCCGTAAAGACATAAATACAGAAAAAGGAAAAAAAAAATTTCCTCAACCCCAGACCTTCTTTGCAAAAGTAGCCAACATTAACCCTCTCTTATAGATCCCTCCCCAAAAAAGAATCTGAGTTAGTTTCAGATTAACTGTGCCTAATCCCAAAGTCTGACCACCGTCTACTGATGGGTAACCTCTTGGTGCCCCAGTTTCTGTGTCTGTAAAACCGGGGTATTGAGTAGATCTACCCAATGAGAGATGGTCCATGTGAGATGCTAGGAAGGTACTCAGAACACACTGAGTACTCCGTGAGTGTTGTTCATGGTTGTAGCAGTAATAGGAGTGTGGTAGTTGTCTTTATTGTTGCTGTGGCCTCTGTCTCTCTTTCTCTTCTCTCACACACACCAGGCTACTTGTGGCCCAGGAGTGTGGAATGGTCCAGAACAGGACAGTATCTCTCGTGTCTAGCAGGTGGATATGGATGGGGAGTCATAGGGATTCATGCCTCATCCTTCTCCTTTGAAACCAGTGAGCCCGCCCTCTTTGAGTGTGTCCTCGGAGAGCTTGGAATATCCAGAGACACGGGGTTTCTTTTTTTTTTTTAGTTTGTTTGTTTGTTTGTTTGTTGAGAGAGAGAAAGCACGAGTAGGGCAGGGACAGAGACAGAGGAGAACATCCCAAGCAGGCTCCACACTGTCAGCACAGAGCCTGATGTGGGACTCAAACCCACAAACTAGGAAATCATGACCTGAGCCAAAGCCTGACTCTTAACCGACTGAGCCACCCAGGTGCCCGGAGACGTGTGGTTTCTTCCAGACCTGTACTCTCCAATATGGTAGGCCTAGCCACTTGTGGCTATTTAAATCTAAATTATATTTAACTTAAATTTCAGTTCCTCAGTCACGCTAGCCATAATTCAAGGCTCCATAGCTACATGTGGCTAGTGGCTACCATATTGGACAACAGACACAGAACGCTTCTGTGACTACAGAAAGTTCAGCTGTACATTGTGGGTCTCTTGCCCAACCTCATCCTGGCGCTTAGATGTGGACAGTGTTCTGGGCGGCCAGTGGAAGCCTTGTCCCTTTCTGTTGTAGTGTTTCAACCCTCTGTGTCAGATGTCTGCCAGGAATGAACTTCACGAGGCTTGTGGATAGACAAGTAAATACTACGTGGTTAGCCGTACTTCAGTCCTTCTTGAGGCAGAAGCAGACAACATACATCCTACTTTTCTTCTTCTGGGCTGTAGTGATCACTTCTACTTAGCGCAGAGCCCCAGGAAGTTTCAAGCCAGCCCGCATACATCTGTTTAGCCACTTAAGCTGTACATTTAGATCCTCTTACACACTTCCTGGTGCTTTGTGTGGACTCTCTCATTTGCCCCCTCTCCCACCAGAGGGTCTGTTCTGAGACCCAGAGCTCCAGCCCCAGGCTCTGGGGCACAGGACAGCTATGTGGGGAAGGTTCAAGATCTTCCCCTCTCCTGGCTTCAGGTTGGATGTTCCACCGCTCGGTTTCTCCTTTCCTTCCTCCCCTCCTTCCCTCCTTTCTTCCTCTGTCCTTATTGTGCACCTGTGGTAGACATCATGAATTTAAAAATAAAAAAGCTTGTCTCTGTGCTCAAAAGGTTTACAGTCTAGGAAGGAAAGGCAAAAAAAAAAAAAAAAAATGATTATAGTAATAACAGCTTGCATTTATTGATTTTATGTGCCAGTCTATCCTGAACACTTTATAAATGCTTACATACGTGTATATATACTTACTATTTAATCTTTACAATAACCGTATCAGGTAGGTGTTATTATTATCCCCATTGTACAGAAGAGGAAACCGAGGCGCCGAGAGGTTAAAATAATGTGCCCGAAGTCACAAAACTAATAAATGATAGCTCTAGAATTGGGACCAAGACATCGTGGCTGGAAACCTATGCTTTAACAATTACGTTCTACTACACTTTTGACGTAGACCGGTAGCTTCCATCTGTGACTGATTTTGCCCCTGCGGGAACCTTTGGCGATGTCTGGAAATATGTGTGGTTGTCACCGTTTGGGGGGAGGAAGGTGCTGCTGGCCTCTTGTGAGTAGAGACCAGGGATGCCGGTGAACATCCTGCAGTGCACAGGACAGCCTCCCCAGCAGAGAACGCCCAGCCCCAAATGCCAATAGTCTGAGGCTGAAAGGCTCAACGACTAGTCATTGAGCGTAGAGGATCTGCTAAAAGGCTGGATGTATACATCCTGCAACAGAGAATTCCGAAATTGTTACTGTTGTTATTATTTTCACTGGTGTCACTTTCATGAGACAAGAGAATGATACACACTTTCAGACTTTTCTCTCAAATAGCCATAACCTGATCCGCGGCATCTGACCTCATCCGCGAACCCACATGTTGCTCCTTGAATGCCAGCCTTTGAGGGGTGAAGGAGCATGGTTGTGCTGTTGGTCACCCCCTCGACTCCCACCACCCAGCCGCCCCCCCCCCCGGGAGGCTGCGCACGTCCTCCTGACCCCGCAATCGCTGGGTCTCCTGAGTGCCTTTCTGTGCACCCCCGTAGGAAATAATTGTCCCCTCTGGCGTCGAGCCAATTCCATTCTCCCATGGCTGCTTGTTAGGGAAGCATGTGGGGAGGCGGGCTTGTTGGCATCCGTTTCCTGTTCATCTCATCTGGGCTCCTGCTTCATCAGCAAGTGAAGCTTTTTCTCAGGGTGCCCACAGCTGCATTCCCAGCCCCGTCGGCCAAACATTCCTGGCCTCGCCCGCAGGCTGACTCTCCCATTTATAAGGAAAAAGAGGGAAGAGGCAGTTTCTGGGGAGGCCTGTCTGAAGGTTCTGCTCCCTGGCATCGAGAGAAATCTCCCGTCCTGGGAGTTCTATTTGGCTGTTGGCCCCGTGCCCGGGAATGGCAGCTGAGGCCACTAGATACACCCATGAACTTAACAAATACCAGTGAGGAAGAACATCCTGGAGATTCTACAGACCAGCATTTCTCAAAAGCGTATTCCATGGAACACTTATTCTGGGGAGCCTTAAAAGATCTTAAGAGTAAAAAGTTCTGTAGCACTGAGTTGGGAAACCTTGAGGCAGAGAAATTTGCATGGATCTCTTTGCAGCAGGACTTGTCAGAACCTTGAATATGCTAATGTGCATTTTAAGTGTCTGAGTGAGGAACATAGCATGCAGTGTCTTCTCAAATTATTGGGCCGTATGTCTTAGTTTGAATTCTCCCAAAAGCAGAGATGAGGGCTTGGGTTCAAGTACAGCTTGATTAGGAGTTGATGCCAGCGGTCATAATGAAGTAATGAGCCACATAAGCCAGAGAAAGAACCAAAAGCAATAAAGATGTGTTAACGAGCTGATTAGAAACGTGACCGATTGGAGCTCGGTGTTGCCGGAGAACCTCTGAGGAACCGTAAAAAACATGCCTCAAAATCATCCCCCTAAAGGTCAAAGCTACCTGAGCTCCGTTTCCCCCTGGTTGAAGGTCGTGCCTGGGGGGTTAGGTCTCCCACACATCCCGGGGTTGCACCTGCAAGCTGGCAGAGCAGCCCCCCACGGCTCTCGGCAATGCTCCGAGGCAGCAAAGGGAGGGAAACACTTGACACGAACCTTGGCAACGTGCGTGGAAGTTTCCACACAGCTACACTGGAGTGAGGTGGGCCAGGGGGATGTGGTGTGGCACACAAGTGTGCTTAGCACAAAAGTCTGTCTTTTTCTCCTAGAACATCTGATTGATAGTTCTCCTTGGAGGGCATCGGAAACTTTGCTCTAAACTGAATGCCAGAAGTTACCAGTGAGGGGCAGAGATTCGGAGGACCCTGCTCAATGTGGGTCTCAGTATTCCCAAAGAGGCTCCCCGTGGTTCTCATTCCTCGTCAGGAAAATGGGGCTTATCCTAGCACCTCCTTCCACAGCGAATCCACGTATCACATGCTTACAACAGTGCCTGGCACATAGTAATGTCTCAATAAAATGTACTTGTTACTATTGGCGTGATGAAAGTGACCGCAGCCTTCCAAAGAGCTACCCTAGTATCATGCTCGCCCCGTATTTGTGGAAGGATGAAGTCCTTTGGTTTGAGAAGCCGATGCTCTTCCAATGAACAAGGTCCATGATTCGTTCCCTCGGCGGAGAGACTTGAACTCCTGCACCCGGATTGTGGGTGCAGGTATCATGGTGAACAAAGTAGAAAGGGGGCCCTTTTTTCACGGAGCTCACAGCCTGGGAGAGAAGAGATCAATTAAACAGACAGTCCAGTAGCTAATGAATATCTTCAGATGTGATGATGACTTTGAAAGACAATGATCTATGCCATAGGTCTACTTTCTGGACTTCTGGCTGCAAAACTCTCTTTTGCTCCACTTACACACATAACACCAACCCCTCCCAAGGGCTGCTACGTTGGGGCACACAAAGCTAACAGATGAAATGCCTGAGGCCGTGTCTCCATCACACCCACAACCCCGAGTCATTTTGGAAAGAAAAGAAATTAAGCTTGTTACGTGTCATTATTGCATTATTGCCAGCCCTCCTCCCCCATCATATACCCAAAGGGGACTCATCTCTGCTCTTCTAGATTTTGAACAATATCTGTGGGAAAAACAACAGAAGACCTTGAAGGAGAAAACCATGTTGACTCTAGCCTAAAAATATTTAACGTTATCACTGTAATAGCTACCATTTGTTAAACATCAATTCAAGTGCCACTACACAGGGTACTTAGTATGTTATTTCATTTCGGCAAACATTTGTCAAGTACCTACTGTCCACCAGGCTCTGTTCTAGACATAGGACATGGCCCTCAAAAAAAAAAAAAAAAAAGACTAGTCGGGCAAGAGGGAGAGTACACATAGCAATTAAGTAAGCCATATCAGTGTATCAGGTAGCTTTTGCTGCATAACAAACCACCCCCAATCTCAACGGCTTAAAACTATAACCATTTCTTTATCTCCTGATTCTGTGGATCAGCTATTCAGGCCGAGTGGCTCGTCTCATCTCAGCCGGGGCCACTCACAGGTCTGGGAGGCAGCTGGCTGGCTCGCAGCTGAGAACTTGGTCATCCAAGGTCAGCTGGAGCAAACCAGGCCATTCTGGCTCATGTGGCTTTCACATCCGTCCAACAGGCTGGCGCAGGCATGTTCTCATGGCCAGGCAGACATGCAAAGGTGAACAGCCCCGTCCCGCAGGAGGGAAAATGGCAATGTGCACCTGCGATTCAAGGGTCTGTTTACATCATAGCTATTAACATCCCATTGATCAAAGAAAGTTATAAGACAGAGTCTAAACTCAGAGTGACAGGGAGCTACAAAACTGCAGGACAAAAGATGCAGATACAAAGAGGCCATTGGGTGGGACAATTGCATAAATCACTTTGTCATTGACAGAAAAGACAACTACAGAAATGAGGCAGGCCTAGCGAGATGGGGAGTGCTAAGGCCTGGGCGTTTCTCACAGGAGGATCCGGCAGTCTTCCCAGGGAGGATAACATTGGACCGAAAGACTTGTCTCTTCATGGAGCGCTATATACTAATATTATTTCTAATTCTCACAACAAACCACACATTATAAATTATAATCCCCATTTTACAAATGGAGAAATTGAAGCTCCAAGTGGTTAAGTAACTCCGAGGTCTCATGACGAGCAAATGGTTATAATATTAAATAGGGCTTTTCCTATTACAAGCCTTAGAAAACCCACCCCAGGGGCGCCTGGGTGGCTCAGTCGGGTGAGTGTCCAACTCTTGATTTCGGCTCAGCTCGTGATCCCAGGGTCGTGGGATCGAGCCCTAGGTCGGGCTCCACCACACTGAGTGTGGAGCCTGCTTGGGCTTCTTTCTCTCTCTCTCTCTCTCCCTCTGCCCCTCTCCCCTGCTTTCTGGTAGTTTCCACCAGAGGCTAGAAATTCGCTCCAACTGGACCAGTTTTGATGCTAAACATCCCCTGACTATTCACAGGGGCCAGCAGAACGTGATGTGAAACCTGCCTTACGCCCCACCCAGGAGGCAGACTGTCTGACTGATAACTAAGCAATATAGAGTAGGTGCCTGATGAGTATAAAATAAACGAATAAACCGAATTCCGTAGGGCTTAGTAACTCGGTGTACCTGAGGAGTATTGTCAATACAAGGCTATCTTCTTACCACATAATGTCTCAAACTCCTTACTTCTTTGTGATAAATGGCAGTGACTTTTACAGTGCTTACCCCTACCCCCAGCACACACCTACCACGTTTACAGATATCAAGCAACTCTGCAAGAACTATAGATTTAAGTCTGCAACGCACAGAGGTGGCTGGGGCAGCACCTATGACCCAGAGAAGGCAATCACTTTATCTGGAGTCACACAGCAGGCTAGTCCGGGAATCAGAAAACAGAAAACATCTGATTTGCAAAGCCTACCAAGCCTTTGCAAAAAACTCAATGTGTTCTTCTGTGGAGGAAAATACAAGTGTACTGTCGAAGGCTCTTTCAGAAGAATCAAAGATGAAATTCTTCGAAAGAAATGCCCACGTAAAATTTTTTACGTGATCATCATAACGAAAGGCCTCTTATAAGGGAAGTATGTATCCTTAACTGCTTTTCCGAATTTTCTCTCCGATGACTTTTGCAGAACATGTCCTTTGAGAAATCACTTTGCATTGCATCTCAATATATAATAATATTTGAGATCGCAGTGTGACCCAAAGGGAGATCCACATTAATTCAGGTCAACAAGCATGCACTCGACTCCCACACGGTGCCTCGAGCCGGGCTGTTCCATGGTAGCAGAGAGATGCCTAGAGCTCAGGTGATCTCGCAGAGTCAGAGACGTGCATTTTCACAGCTGACGTTTCTTGAACTCTATGCCCTGGGCTCTGTTCTAAGCTTTTGACACGGTTATCTCATGTAATCCCCCAAACAACCCTACAGGTAGGTATTACTGTCCCCTTGCTTCATATTAGGAAACTGACACAGAGAGGTTAAGTAACTTGTCCAGGGTCACTCAGCCAGGAGGGAGCAGAGCAGTGAATCAAACGCAGGCAGTCTGACTCCAGAGCATGCCCTCCGCTCCCCTCCCCCCTGAAGAGCGCTGGGCGCTTCCTTCTGATTCGTGCCGGCCCTGAAGATGGTGAGAGATTCACATTATCCTAGTGCTCTCAGATTTGTGCCCTAACCGCCATTTCTCGAGTACCTCCTCTGGGCCAGGCACCGGCCTGAAGGGAGAGTAACATAGATTAGCCCGCTTAGTCTGCAGAGCGCCTCTAGGAAGTTAGTGTTATTACCCCCATTTTTCAGTTCAAGAAACTGAGGTTCAGACCAGTTCAATACTGATTGACAGAGTCAAAATTGGTGAGGTATCAGAGGAAGGGAAATATGAGCGGGACCCTTCCCCACTCCCCTGGAGAGTAGAGCTATCGTTTATTGTGCATTTATTATCTGCCAGCCCTTGTGCTACATATGTTACCTAAATGATGTCCGCTACTCTTCCTAAGGAAAATGAGTCATAGTATTTCCCTAACTTGCTCAAAGGTCACACCGCTAGGAGCGTCAGGGCTAGAATGCACTCCCATGTCCAGCTGTCCCAAAGCCTGTGCTCTTAGCCACTATGAGAGCACGACTGTCCCGTGTGAGGGCATGTCCCTCGAGGGGGGATTGAGTAACGGACTGTGGTACGTCCATACAGCGGAGCACTACTCAGCACTTGAAAGGAAGGAATTAATGATCCAACACTATGACTCTCAAATGCATGATGCTAAGTCAAAGAGGCCGGAGTCAAAGGCTTGCGACCCTAGGGGCAAAAATCAGATCCGTGGTTGCTTGAGGCCTGGTGGCAGGGAGGGGTTAATTACTCAGTAGCCCAGGGCATTTGGGGGGTGGTGGAACTTCTCCATACCTTGATCGTGGTGGTTCCACGACCGTAGGCGTTTGTCAAAACTTGCACAGCTGTACACTTAGGTGGATTTGACTGCTTGTAACCGACATCTTCATTTTTTAACAAGGCAAAAAAGAAAGAGGAGGGGAGGGAGGCAGGCAGATCAGTCGGAGGACCTCAGCTAGCCTTGAGTCTTCAGAGAAGCCTGAACTCTTCCTTAGAAAGTGTCACATGCAGCCGTTGTCGAGTCAGCAGAGGTTTTTCTGAGCTCCTACGACGTGCCCAATACTGTAGACCTACCTCACAGAGATTGCAGGGCTTGGTTCCCACCACCAGAGGCAAGTGACTAGCTATGATGCCAGAGTGGATATTGCAGTAAGGAGAGTCCGAGGAGTTATTTGGTGTCCCAGTGCCTATAACAGTTGTGTTGACACAGTACCGGTCTGTTAAGCGTGCAGTGGCGTTCGGTCTGAAACAACACCGTAAAGGCCTTGATTCCAAACTAGTTCATGGCCGAAAGTTGTCAGCCATCATCTGAGTTTTCGGGGAGTCCTCATCACTGAGCATGGGTCTTCATAACAAAGGTGAGGATAATGAAAAGGTCTGAAATACTCTGAGACACAGAGGCACAAAGTGAGCGAATGATGTTGGCCGTGGCCGGTTTTGGCTTTCCGTCCAAGGAACCTGGGGGAAAAAAAAAAAAAAAAAAAAAAAAAGGTGCGGTAGATTTGCCCCACATGGGGTTGCCACCCACCTTTAATCTGTGAGACAAAACCAAAAAATGCAGTATCCTCAGAGTGCAATAAAGCCAGCCCCAGAAAAAGGAGATACGCCTGCATAGGCCTAGAGAATTCTCCAGTGAACAGAACACAGGAGCCCCAGGGCCTCACAGCTTATGTGCCGCTTTAAGTGTTTACAAATTAAAATGAAATAATACAATTCCAGCTAAAGGGAATAAAATAAGAAAATAAACCAGGTGACAAGGGACAGGGCAGGTACTGTAGGTCAGAGAATGTCAGCCCAGTAGTTGGCACGGCACATGGCATAGAATAACCACAGCGAAACCATCGATGGACAGTACGGAATTCAAGGGGTTTTGTAACTCGAAAAACGTCCCAGACAATAGCGCAGGCAGGCGGTGCTCCCTGAGGCTCGCCTGAGTTCTCCACAGGAACGTTTTGACCCCAGGAAGGTTTTCTACGGGCTGCCCGATACACAGCTCACCTTTCCCCAGCCACTCGGGGGATGCTCATTCATGTTAGCGGCCACGTGCAGAAAACTCACTTAGAAAGAAGTATGCTGGGGCGAGACATCACATTACTCCTTCCCAGGACTTGGAGCGATGCTTTTTGGATCATTCACACTCCGCTGCTGTCAATCCTAAATGGATTTATCATCTATTCTTTTGCCTAATATGAAAAAACTACAATTCCTTTCCAACCTGCACTGTTTGCTTAGCTTTATATTTTAGGAACAAAACATTCTTCCCTTCCCCTGGACTCTTTTCCTGTGCTTTATGCCAGGAAAACCACACGACTTTAATTACCTTTGGGTTGGGTGGCTTCTTCCCCTTATGTCCTGAGAGCCTGATGCGAGCAATCACCTTGCACACTTACATGGTATGTTCCTCATTTCACCGGAACACATCCTTCCTCCCTTTTTGCCTTTGTCCTGTGCTCACCTGGAGAATAATTCAAGTTCAATGTGTCACCAGAGAGCCAAGCTTTTGTCTGAGTTGACAGTGGGAATGATTTTGGTATCTTTACAAATATTCCCCGTTGTCTCCAAAACGTTCATTCCAACCCTAGTTCTCTCCCTTCTAGTCCCCCAAACCTAACCTGGTATGAGCTGATTCCATGGCCATTTTTGGCTTTCAGTCCAAGAAACCTGGTAATTGGTTTTGCATCCGTTCCAGGAGTAAGGTTATTATGTTACGATACCCAAACGCTTGCGAAGGTTGCAAAATCTGACGCAAGTTGTTCCTGAATTTCCAGTGCTCCGAAAAGAAAACACCTTGTCTTTTGTCTCTGTAGGCTGTTTACTTAGGGCTTTGACTGGCTCCCCACCTTCCACACACACAGAAAAGATGACTTCCAGACAGTTGGCATTTGCTCTTTTAATTTGTCCCCGAGCACGTCTTTTTCTTCTTTAACTCTCTGTGAATGTCAAGAATCTTCACTGGAAACTCAAAAAGAAGTTTAGGATTTTCGGAAGTCTCTGGCCAAAGAGATTATAAAGTTACTCCCTGCCAAAGGCTGGCCTGCCCCAGCAGGTTTAGACAATGTGAAAACCATGTCTCTAGTGAGAATTGGCTGTACTGCCTTGCTTCTCTTACAACCTTGGCTCTCCTGTCAGGGTTATTAGGAGAGAGCAGACACTTGCATTTTTTTTTGCTTGAAGTGTTTGTGGTTTGCTATTGGCCATGTAATCTCAGTTACGTTCAGTGACACAAAGTGATTTCCAAAGCAGTTAGGGCCAAACTGATTTTGAAGAAGTCATCAGGGAGGTGTGTAAAGAGTAAGCCACAGAGATGTTCATGATAGTGATGTCTATGGAAGGAAAGGAAGAGAGAGAGAGAGAGAGAGAGAGGGAAGGAGGGAGGAAGGGAGGAAAGAAGGAAGGAAGGAAGGAAGGAAGGAAGGAAGGAAGGAAGGAAGGAAATGGAAGGAGGGAGGGAGGGAGGAAGGAAATGGAAGGAGGGAGGGAGGGAAGGAGGAAGGGAGAGGGAGAGAGAAGAAGAAGGAAAGGAGGGAAGGAAGGAAAGGAAGGAAGAAGGGAGGGAGGGAGGGAAAAGAAGGGAAAGGAAAAGAACAAAAAAAAGGAAAGGGAGGACAAAGGGGATAAGGAGCAGTGTAAATGTCCCACAATACAGTATTGTTTGAAGGAATTTTTGTGCAGCCATTTGACATTAATGACATGTAGTCATAAAAAATGCTGCTGTAGAAAATTACATGCGGGCATGAAATTATTCTTTCTCCCCTGTATGTACCAACACACTAGAAGGTAACCAGTAATATTAGATAAAGTGCAGAATTATTTCTTGACTTGAAAACACAAGTGATACGAAGCATACGTACACATGTGATCTCATTTTTATCCTAAAAACGTAAGTAGTTACAGGATGGGGTTTCTCAACCTTGGTACAATTGACATTTGGGGGCAGATAATTTTTGCTGTGGGGGCCGCCCTGTGTGTTGTAGGATGTTTAGCAGCCTCCGTGATAGATTCCTGGTATTAGCACCCGTGTCCAGCTGCACCAACCACGAATGTCCCCAGACACAGACATATTTTCCCTGGGAGACAAAATTGCCCCCAGATGAGAACCACTGTACATAATGGTAAAACGGGAGAGCGATTACAAAGGAGAGGACTTTGTGCGAATGTGTTGAGTACTTCTGGTGCAGTCTGTGGGGTCAGGGAAGGCCTTCTTACAGAAGTGATATTGCAGCCGAGATCCATAAACAAGGGGGACCCCGGGGAGAGCATCCAGGGATCAAAAACCAATGGCTGGAGCACTGCGGATCATTTGGGCTCCATTTTGAGAGAACTGGCAGGCCAGAATCTCGACCTGTCACCCTGGTTCTCCTCCAAAGAAGGATCAAGAGTTGGGACTTCTTCCCCACGAAGAGAGCTTAAGATTGAGAGGTTTGGCAGATGGGATCCAGGGTCACAGAGCGCTGTTAATTTAGTCCTGCCCCTTCCACTTACCGGTTGCATAACCTTAGCAAGTTATTGGACCTCTCCGAGCGTCAGTTTCCCCATCTGCAAAATGGGTGTCATGATTCCAACCTCACAGCGTTTCAGTGAAGATGAGTTCTGTAAAGCTGCTTGCACAGCAACGAACTTGTGCTCCGTGTTGCACGAATCGTGGCTGCGGCGGCGGCTCTTAGTTTTGGACCGCGAGGCATCACGCCTAGAACTTGATACACATTCGTTCGCTTAATCTTCATGAGCTTCTTCTCACCTTATCCAATATTGCCATCTGGTTTTACACCTGAGGAAACGGAGACTGTGAGAGATTAGGGAATCTGTTCAAAATCACGCAGCTCCTGGGGCGCCTGGGTGGCTCAGTCGGTTGAGCGTCCGACTTCCGCTCAGGTCGTGATCTCGCAGCTCGCGAGTTTGAGCCCCGCGTGAGGCTCTGAGCTGAGCCTGCTTCGGATTCTGTGCCTTCCTCTCTCTCTGCCCCTCCCCCGCCTCACACTCTGTCTCTCTCAGAACTAAATAAACATTAAAAAAAATTTTTTTTTTTTAAAAATCACGCAGCTAGTAAGCGATGGAGCCAGGATTTCATCAGGGAAGTTCAAGGAAAGAGCACATCCTCTGGATTGCCACGATCCACAGCCCTCTGGCTATGACTCTAACATTCGTCTTAGGTATCCCGTTCTCTGTGATTGCCAAACTGCCGCACATTTAGCAGCTTCAAGCCACACCAGTTTATCATCTCCCAGTTCCTGGAGGTGAGGTGTCTGGTCACAGCGTGGCTAGATTGGCTGCTCAGGGTCTCATTGGGTTGAAATCAAGATGTCAGCCAGGACTGCGGTTGCCCTCTGGGGCTGGGTGCCCTCCTCCGAGCAGACTGGTTGTTGGC
Source organism: Leopardus geoffroyi (assembly GCF_018350155.1). Classification (NCBI taxonomy): domain Eukaryota; kingdom Metazoa; phylum Chordata; class Mammalia; order Carnivora; family Felidae; genus Leopardus; species Leopardus geoffroyi. The sequence continues at coordinate 34,000,934 of NC_059331.1, read as the reverse complement.
AGAATCCACTTCCTTGTGGCCGTAGGACTGAGGTGCGCGTTTTCCGGCCAGTGTTTAGCCAGGAACCACCCTCCGCTCCTGTAGACAGGTCCTTGCCACATGGCCTCCGTAGACGTCTCTGCTTTCTTCCGGGTCAGCAGAAACACCTCCCTCTGGCCCCCTTCCTCCTTTTCCATCTCTGTTCTTTTTTTTTTTTTTTTTTTTTTTTTTTAAGCACTTTTTTTTTTTTTCAACGTTTATTTATTTTTGGGACAGAGAGAGACAGAGCATGAACGGGGAGGGGCAGAGAGAGAGGGAGACACAGAATCGGAAACAGGCTCCAGGCTCCGAGCCATCAGCCCAGAGCCTGACGCGGGGCTCGAACTCACGGACCGCGAGGTCGTGACCTGGCTGAAGTCGGACGCTTAACCGACTGCGCCACCCAGGCGCCCCTCCATCTCTGTTCTTAAAGGACTCCTGTGATCCACCTGGATCAACACCCTATCTTAAGGCCCACTGATTTGAGACCTTAGTTACCTCTGCAAGATGCTTTTCCAGTAGTGCCTAAGACACTGACTGATTGAGTAACTGGAAAAAGTTATACGGACACCAAGGGAGTCTTGGGGGCTGTCTCAGCATTCTTCCACACCTATTCCCGTTTTTAAACGGTGGCTGCTGAGGCTGTCCGAGAGAGCTCCCTGCCCATGCTGTGTTCCCAGGTCTAACACAGCTCTTTGCCATGACATCTCCCGTGACAGGCCTCCTACCCCCGCGTCCCCCAGCTCTGCGCCCCGTGCAGGCATACAGGACTTGACCACGCGTTTCCTGGTGTGGATGCCTCGTGCTGCGTCTCTGTTGCTGTCTCCACGAGCTCTGTGAATTCCCATTTGGTCCTTCCTTCCTCCAGTTTCTGTTTGGACAGCCAGGTAATTCCCACTGTGAAGAGAGGAAGTCTGTGCTTTTGGAGAAGGGAGAAGGAGACCGTTGCCAAGCGTAACCAGGACTGACTCCAGTTCAGCTGGCCAGTGCCATTTTGTGGAATCCAAAACTTTTCTCTGACTTCTCAGGCACAGCTTGCACTCCCCCTACTATGTTCTCTGGTTTCCCCCTGAAAATTCCTGTGTTCTTGCAAGCATGCCAAGAAAATCGCACTCAAACCATCTGGACAACTAATCCCAGCGTGAAAATTATCTGGGTACTTGGACTTCCCAAATTAAAAGGGTTTTGGTTTGAGTCATTCGTAGAGACCCACCCTAAAACAGCCTCATTCTTCTGAAGGAGGGGAAGTGACACCTTAATAGAAAGGCAGCATCCGGAGCAGAAAATTTCACCTTGCCATCGATTTCTTCACATCTGATCTCTGCAAAATATTCCACTCCTTTTTCAGAACTAACGGGTCAAGAATGCAGAAGACAGGATGGAGAGAATTAGCTGTCCCAAGCATGTATGTTAGTTGAAAGGTTTAAAGGTTAAAGCCCCTCAGAAATACTCAACTAAAGTAATATCTTTGTTCCAACCAGACCACTCGGCATCTGTTTATTTGGTTCTTGATAATTTCAAGAATATTGGTTTTGCTGCCTTTAGGAGCATCATGGACAGGTATACCAGAAGTGTAAGTTAGTCAGACATTTATTTTAATAGAAAATGGAATCCAGTACAGTTTTCAAATGAATGTATCTTCTCTGATTATTTTGAGTGAAGACAAAAAAAAAAAAAAAAAAAAAATCAAAGAAATGCAAGTTGTGTTCTGGAGAAGAAAATATGACAAGTAATAAATACATGGTCCTCTGATGACACCAGGGCTTGGAGGTCAAAAGATCTGGGATCTTCACCAAGTCTAGATTCTGCAGCTGAAATCATCAAACCCCCCTCTGTTCACCGTTCCCATTGAGGAAGGGGAGAGAGGCCCATGAAATGTGGATAAGCCGGAACCGGAATATACCAACTCATCAGGGGTTTGACTTCCCAGGAGACACCCTCTGCCGGCCTCATGGGCCAGGAGGACCCTCTGGCAGCCAGAGAAAGCCCTCAGGCAAAGACGGGCAGGCCCTGGCTCTTGGCGGTCAGGGCACTGTGTCCCGAGGTGGAAAGGACAAGCCAACGTGCAGAAGGTTTAATGAGGTGCTTCCTTTCTCCGGGAAAGGGCTGTAACAAGTTCTGCTCTGATGTCCTCTTAGAACTTAGATTTTTTTGGGGGCGCCTGGGTGGCGCAGTCGGTTAAGCGTCCGACTTCAGCCAGGTCACGATCTCGCGGTCCGTGAGTTCGGGCCCCGCGTCAGGCTCGGGGCTGATGGCTCAGAGCCTGGAGCCTGTTTCCGATTCTGTGTCTCCCTCTCTCTCTGCCCCTCCCCCGTTCATGCTCTGTCTCTCTCTGTCCCAAAAATAAATAAACATTGAAAAAAAAAAAAATTTAAAAAAAAAAAAAAAAAAAAGAACTTAGATTTTTTTTTAAGTTTATTTATTTTTGACAGAGAGAGAGCACGGGCGGGGTGGGGGTGTAGGGGGCAGAGAGAGAGAGGGAGACACAGAATCTGAAGCAGGCTCCAGGCTCCCAGCTATCAGTGCATAGCCCTCTGTGGGGCTCAAGCCCACAAACCGCGACATCGTGACCTGAGTCGACGTCAGATGCTTAAACCGACGACACCAACCACCCAGGTGCCCCAGGACGTGTTATTTTTTTTAACGTGCAAAAACAGAGATGGGTTGTCAGAAAGTAAGGTACGATGTTAAAAACCAGGACCAAGATTCACACCCTGTGTATTTGGTCCCCACTGGTATCCTGTCATCTCCTACCTCAGCCCTCCGTGTCCTCTGGGATCCTCAGTCCTGGGCTTCTTTCAGAGACTTAAACCACTGTGCTCTCCCCCCACCCCCACACCACTGCAGAATCCCCACAGTGCATCCCCACCCCCAGACTAGGCTGGGTCACCATAGGATGCCTACCGGGACTTTAATTAGGTCCACCAGTCCGGAGGCTCCATGAGGGCAAGGACCGCCTCTGGCTTTGGTTCCTTACCCTGCCTCCCCGGGGTCTGGTACAATGCCTGGCACAGAGATTAGCTAATATTGGGTAAATAAATGGGTATTAAAAAAAAATTCCAAGTGTCAGCCACGCAAAGAAAGTCAGTTGCAGATACTTGGGATGGCTCAGGCATATATCCTTTTGTTCTGGTTTTTTTCTTTAAACAGGTACTGTAGTCACATATACAAAAACCAAAGGAATGAAATTATTTACCTTATGTGGTATAAAATGTGCCCTCTCATCTCCACCTCCCCTCCTCTGATGGAACTCGTCTCTGTGACAATTCATTTCTAGGGTCTCTACGCATCCATTCTTTTTTTTTCTACACCCGGTAGCATTCTGCAAATGCTATTCCTTTTTTCACTTAATAAAACCGGGGATAAGTCTTTATCGGGGCATAAAAGCTTGCTCAATCTTCTTTTCCTGATGCTTTATGAACATTTTATTTATTTTTTTATTATTTTTAATGTTTATTTATTTGAGAGAGAGCGGGGGAAGGGCAGGGAGAGAGGGGGAGACACAGAATCCGAAGCAGGCTCCAGTCTCTGAGCAGTCCGTGCAGAGCCCAACGCGGGGCTCGAGCCCACAACCACGAGATCATGACCTGAGCCGAAGTGGGACGCTTACCCAACTGAGCCACCCGGGCGCCCCAAGAACATTTTAAAATAAAGCAAGGAGTAAGTAGTTTGACTGTAAATACGTGGAACTAGGTTTTAGCATCAATTAATTTCCTGTGCTTGTCCTATCAAATATCCACCCACTGTGCCATCTATCTGCCCATCCATCAGCCCATACCCTTTCTTGATTCACTTCAAACTAAATCACAGACTTCCATACACGTTCACAATTGTACTTCAGCCAGTATCATTAGCTACAGTTTAACATTTGTTTACGGTTTTTTCTTTTTATGTAAGATATACGTATGAGAAAACGTGCACATCTTAAGTGAATATTCTGAATTTCGACAACTCTTGGGTCCACCCCACTGACTTATGAAAATGAATACGTTTGCATACCCTATAAACTCCTATCAAGATGTGGCACATGAGCATCGCCCCCAGAAACTATCCTCACGTTCTTAATCACACAGTTCCCACTCTTTTATCCTCAGATACGGCTACTATTCTTTTCCTACCATAAAATAGCCTTGCCTGTCTAGAGTTTCCTATAAATGCAATCATACAGTAGGTACTCTTGTTTTTTAGCTTCATTTTAGCATGTCATTGCACGAATCAGCAATCCGTCCTTTCTTATCGCTGAGTATCAATACACTCAGCATATAATCCATACTCACGATATACATAATAGAATATATCCCACAGCATGTCCACAGTTTATTTCCCCCCTCCTTATCCTTCCTATTAAGCGCACAGTATATCGTTATCGATGAACATTTCGGCTGTTTCTACCTTCTGCTATCGCAGAGATTAACCTCTCCGGACAGCACGTCACATGGATTACAAACATACAGGCGGAATTCCAAGAATGGAGACCACCGAGTCCTAGTTCTTGCTTTTTTGGCTTCCAAACCTGAGAGCAAGCCTCGGTGCATCACAAATTCGAGACTGAGACACCCCAAAGCCACGTTTAAATGGCAGGTGATTTGCAAGGCCCCTAAAGAGAATAAGAACTGTGAATTACCACCTCAGCCATTCCCCTCCCCGCCCCGGGGCTGTCAGGAAGGGCAGTCAGGTCAAATAACAGCTTCCCACCCACACAGACTGGTCACAGAAAACAACGGATTTCTACGAATATTGTGAGGGAGGAAACTCCTCTAGAGTGGATACGGTTCTGGACACATTCTTCTAGTTCTCCCACTACCCTTTGGTTTCCACCAGGTTGTATTCCTGAGACTGTTGCAGACCAGCTGCTGGTCCTGCTCTGGGTTACAGTCCTTTGTTGGAGAAGTCACATCCTGGGGGGGGGGGGGGGGGGGGGGGGGGGGAAAGGCCCTGGGTTTCATTAGATAAGCTTTTACCCTCCACCCTTTTTTCACACCCATCATCCCAAGCCCCTGAACGTGGTGATGGCTTTTCCTTACTTCCCACCCCCCTCCCCCCCCTCCCCCCTTTCTCTTTTATTTCCCACTGATAAATGGCAAAAGCAGCTGCCGGGTTTTGCTTTGAAGATGCTGATGGACGAGCATGATGAATCGGGATGGATTAGAGCAGATGAATCACATAACACGGCGAGGGGACCAGGGAGCGAGCGCGAAGCCGGCTTCCAGCTTTACGGTTTTCAAACTCAGCCTTAAAAGCCTGCGTTTCTTTTAATCTGGTTCCAGTTTCTGCGATGACTCTGCATATGTTTAAAAGAAGGAGAGCCAGAGAAGCCTTGTGGATATAAACAGGGAATTCATTCTTCGCTGGGACTCCAAGAGCACATTGTCATTCAGGGGGAGTTGAAATAGCTAAGAAACCACTTCAAGGTTCCTCAGAAACAACTGGGCAGCCCCAGGAAGAGGAACAGTTGGCAAACCAAGTGACAGAATTTAAAACTGTAAATCTTTAACATGAGGATTGACGAGCAAAATACAGCTGTTGCCGATGGTCGCCATAGCCTTGTTTGGACGGAAAGTGTACTCTCGAGCCGATTATCCTAAACTGCTCGGTTACTGTGAATGGTAAGCATTAGCAGGTTGGAATCTGGTCCTGTTTTGAACCCAAGAAAAATAAGAACAGTTATTTCACTGCCCTGTAGTGTTTTCTGGTCTTAAAGGGACAAAGAAAATAAACTCCAGTTCTGGAGCTGCAGTTTCTGTTTGAGACTGAGAAATTCCAAGACCTCCTTTGAAATTCAAGAGACACTTAACAGAGAAGAAAGGTCTTGGTGAATGGATGGTTCCTTTGTATTTGAACAAGAGGGGCCCTCTTCCTCCCTGGATGGAAAGCCATTCAAAGGAAATCATTAAAGGACGTCCCCTTTTGCACAGCTGAGACTCTGGGGATACAGGCAAAACGAAGTATAGAATTGATGCGGTTATCCAAACAACAAGGGATACGATAGAAAGGAGGGGGGAATCTAGGCTCGGCTCTTTGGCTAATTGCTAGGATCCCGAGATTCACCACGACTCCCTCAGACGTTGTCATCATCAAATAGTTAGCGACCACTTTCTAAATTTCACATTTGAGGCAGAGGCAATAGTAAATGGTACCGAGGACTGTTGAATGGTGGGGAGGGGACTCTCGATTTGGTTTATGGAAAACCTTTTGACCACAAGAGTTTTAAGGTAATCAGTACAGGCTCCAAGAGTAGCGATTCGAAAGAGACTCTCCCAGCATTGCTGAATACTACTAATCCCCGCCGACACTGCGATTGAACGCTTGCTATGTGGCCACCACTTTGCCAAATCGTTTCCATGGATTATCTGATTTAATCTTTACCTCATCCCGATGGAGAGTGTGGCATTTCTTTCTCTTGGAGAGCTTTAAGAATAAAGTGGGTCATTTTTTAAAACGGTTCTGGCTGCCCTGCTCAAGGTGGATCGAAAAACATTAAGCAATGCTTAAGAAAAGACCTTTCTTTTCACCAGCTTTCCTTGCTACACTTCTTGCGTTGGCTTTCCTGAGAATGTGGGTCTAAGGGGAGCTCTGAGGGGGTCCATGTCAATTGCTGCTCATGTCCCCAGTTCATTTCCACACCTCCTGTTGCCAAGTCCTTGCCTGATTCTTGGTCATGAGAAGTGGAAGAAAAATAAAAGCAGAAGTGGGGGGGCGGGGGGTGGTGATGGAATTGCTTTGTGTGCATTTTGACCATGCACATTTTATAAATCTATTTACAGGGCAGGCGTGGCTCCCCATCTGTTTGGGAAAGTCCCATTAAACATAAATGAGAGTTAAATGATTAATCGGATTTTCACCCCAATTGTTGTGATTTTTAAATTTAACTAGATATCTGGACATTCATGAAACCGACCCAGGGTCCGATAAAATGCATGTGGTTTGTTTATAATTCGTCTCCACCTAACGTCTTCCTTCTGACCGCAGAGAGCATGTTATGATTCAGTGCTTCTCATTCAACAAGTATTTATCGAAAAACTGCTCTGTGCCAGGTTATCTACCTGCTAGATTCTGAAAATTTGTTAATATATAAGATACACGGTGCCCCCCTTCCTGCTTAGAGTGCAGGGGGTGGCTGACATTAAGCATATAATACATAAACACTCAGATAAAAATCTAGTTACAAATATAACGAGTGCTAGGGAAGGGATCTAAGAGAGAGAAAAAACACACAAAGGGTCTAATTTTGATGGGGTGCCCTAGAAAAGCCTCTCTGAGAAAGTGACAACACCAGTAGGGTTATAAAGTAAGAAGTAGCCGATTCAAAGCTGATGGCAAGGATATTCCGGGCGGAAGGACTCACACTGGCAAAGGCTCTGAGGCTGGAAATTGTTGGGTGAGCTCAGAGAACTGGAGGAAGGCTGCGAGGACTGTGGCTAGCAGGATGGGGTGGAGGGATGGCGATAAGCTGCACGGCCGAGAACGAGACCAGGTACCAGGCACCGAATGCTAGGAAGGGACTAAATCCTGCATGCACAATGAATGGGATGCTATTTGATGATGGTTTTAAGTGAAATGATGAGATATCTCAGTTGAGGGACCAGAGATGAGTTGAGGGCAGCAAGCATGGTCTCAAGGAGACCAGGTAGGAGACAGTTGCAGTAGCCCAGCTGAGCGTTGAGGGCGGCTTGGATGACGGTGGGGGTTAGAGAGACAGGACTAGTTTGCGGGAGTTGAGAAACGTAGATCCTTCCACCATCCCTGTATCCTGAACACGGAGACCGTAGGCACAACCACCAACAGAAGTAGGCAACAGCTTTGAGGTTGTCCATTTCGTTAACCACATAAAGGAATTCGTATCTATATAATATTTTTTAGGGGGAAGATTTTCCTAAATTCTTCTTCTTTTTTTTTAAGTTTTTAAATTTATTTTGAGAGCAAGAGCTTGAGCAGGGGAGGGACAGAGAGGGGGAGAGAGAATCCCTAGCAGACTCTGCACTGGGTGCTCAGAGCCCGATGTGGGGCTCAGTCTCAGGAACTGTGAGATCATGGCCTGAGCCAAAATCAAGGGTCAGACGTTTAATGGGCTGAACTGCCTAGGTGCCCCTCGTTTCCTAAATTATTCTGATTAACTGTTCTCAGCACACTGTTAAGTGGTAGATACTAGGTGCTTAGCTGTTGACACTGGCATTAAGAAGTCATAAACTAACTCAGTTTTTAGCACATTGCTCTTTCAACTGACTTGTTGAAGACTCTACAAGTGCCCTGTATAAGAAGATAGAGACCCTGTGTGTTTATTTATCTACCATGTTGTAGAAAGCACTTACGAGAGGTCACTGTAAGCTTTAGTATCCTTCATAATAGCCCTACCAGCATGCGATTTTGATCTTTCTCAAGTGCGATCATTTCCTTGTCAACCAGAAGCCACTCCTTCATTCCTGAGTCATGAAGTCTGTCTTCAGAGCATCATGGCTCATGATGAATTACATCCCCATGCACAGTAACATGCTGTTGCCTGGTCCCTATTAATTCTTTGGTGTCCATATCTGGTTACACATGTTGAACCAAGCTCTTGTGAACTTTACTCACCCTCAGCAGGGTTGAACAACAGACTCTGCTCTATGTGATGTTTGTCTTTGCTCAACCACAGCCCTTCACTGGATACAGCCTACAAGTTGCTCTTTCAGTTGAGTTGGCAAGGGCTCATCACTCTGGAGGTGATGGTTGCATACTCTGTTTCCAAGAACACATGCCTGGGATGAGCCAATAGCTGGGGTGCCCGTCTTTGTGAATGGGTCATTACAACACCCACTAGTCATAGCCACAGTGTGGTAAACCACCCCCTACAAGAACCAGGGGACTTCCTTCATTTTAATGTGTTATACTGCTTAGGACTTGTTAGAAGGTTAATGTTTTAAAATAGTTTTAATGGTTTGTATTTTTTTTTAACATGAATAACACTTTTATTCCATATGGGAAGGTAAACATTTGATGGATTTCAATGATGTCTCTCTAAAGTTATCCCAGCTGCGTCTATGCACACACTGAAATGGATAACAATGAGGACAATTTTCTGGATAAAATGCCAAGAGCTGAGATAAGAATCTGAATCAAATCCAAAGTCCCTTTGCCTCACTGCATCTTCTCACGTGGCTGGTGGCTCTCTCTTTTTTTGAATGCGGTAAAATTGATGTAACGTAAAGTTTAACATTTTAACCATTTTTAAGTACACAGTTCAATGGCATCAACTATATTCACATTGGGTGTGCAGCCATCATCACTATCTGTGTTTCCAGAACTTTCCCATTACCACATACAGAAACTGCACTCCATTTTCCTCTTTCTCCCAAGCTCCTGGCAACCCCTGTTCTACTTTCCATCTCTATGAATTAGCCTACTCCAGGTACCTGATAAGGGCAAACCTCATTCTATTGTGTTCCATTTTATTGCACTTTGCCTAGTTGCATTTCACACATTTAGTGTGTTTTACAAATTGGAGATTTGTGGCAACCTGTAGTCAAGCATATCTACCAGTGCCGTTTTCTTTTTTTTTTTAAGGTTTTATTTTTAATTTTTTTTTAATGTTTATTTATTTTTGAGACATGGAGAGACAGAGCATGAACGGGGGAGGGTCAGAGAGAGAGAGGGAGACCCAGAATCGGAAGCAGGCTCCAGGCTCTGAGCTGTCAGTACAGAGCCTGACGCGGGGCTCGAACTCACGGACCGTGAGATCGTGGCCTGAGCCGAAGTCGGACGCTCAACCGACTGAGCCACCCAGGTGCCCCCTAAGGTTTTATTTTTAAATAATCTCATACCCAATATGGGGCTCAAACTTACAACCCCGAGATCAAGAGTCACACACTCCACCAACTCAGCCAGCCAGGGGCCCCAATCGGTGCCATTTTTCCAACACCATTCGCTCACTTCATGTCTCTGTGGCACATTTATTTCAGACTTTTTTGTTATTATAGTGTTTGTTATGGTGGCCTGCAATCCGCGACCTCCAATGTTACTATTGTAATTCGGGGGGGATGCCATGAACCGAGCTCATATAAGACAGTGAATTAATAAATGTTGTGTGTGTGTGAACAGCTCTTCCTCACCTCTCTCCCTCTCTCGGGCCTCCCTATTCCCTGAAACACCATATTGATATTAGGCCAATTAATAACACCGCGACAGCCTCTAAGTGTTCAAATGAAAGGAACAATTGTATGTTTCTCCACATACAATTGTATGTTTCTCCACATCAAAAGTATGTGTCTAAGTGTTCAAATGAAAGGAACAATTGTATGTTTCTCCACATACAATTGTATGTTTCTCCACATACAATTGTATGTTTCTCCACATCAAAAGCTAGAAGTGGTTAAGCTTAGCAAGGAAGGCACGTCTAAAGCCGAGACAGGCAGAAAGCTAGGCCTGTTGTGCCAAACAGTTAGCCAAGTTGCGATAATGAAAGAAAAGTTCTTGAAGGAAAGTAAAGGTACCGCTCCAGTGAATGATAAGAAAGAATGAATGATAAGAAAGTGAGGCAGCCTTCATGCTGATACGGTGAGGGTCTGAGTGGTCTGCATCGAAGATCAAACCAGCCCCAACATTCCCTTAAGCCAAAGCCTAATCCAGAGCAAGGCCCCTGACTCTTCAGTTCTCTGGAGGCCGAGGGACATGAGGAAGCAGGGAGAGAAGCTTGAAGCTAGCGGGGGTAGGTTCTTTGCATTTAAGGAAGGACTTGATCTCTGCAACAAAAGCGCAAGGCGAAGCGGCCCGTACACGTGAACAAGCTGCGGCACGTTCTCCAGAAAAAGCCGACTAGGACAATGTAACGAAGGTGGCTGCAGTAAACAGATTTCCCCTGTAGGTGAAACAGCCTTCTAGTGGAAGGAAATGCCATCTAGGACTTCGATAGCTAGAGAGAAGTCAATGCCTGGCTTCAGAGCTTCAAAGGACAGGCTGGCTCTCTTATGAAGGGCTCTTGCGGCTGGTGACGTTAAGTTGGAGTCAGTGTTCATTGGCCGTTCTGAAAATCCTAGGGCCCTAAAGAATTATGCTCAAGCTACTCTGCCTGTGTTTGTCCAGTGAAGCAACAAAGCCTGGATGACAGCACATCTGTTTATAACATGGCTTACTGAATATTTTAAGCCCACCCTTGACTCCTGCTCAGAAAAAGAATTCTTTCCAAAATATTACTACTCATGGACCACATACCTGGTCACCCAAACGTTCTGATGGAGGCGGACAATGAGAATGATGTTGTTTTCATGCCTGCTAACATCACGTCCACTCTGCAGCCCGCGGATCAAGGAGTCATTTTGAGTTTCCAATGTTATTATTTAAGAAATGCATTTCATGGGAAACCTGGGTGGCTCCGTTGGTTAAGCATCCAACTCTTGGTCTTGGCTGAGGTCATGATCTCATGGTTTGTGGTTTCGGGCCCCACATCAGGCTCTGCATTTACAGCACAGAGCCTGCTTGGGATTCAGTCTCCCTCTCTCTGTCTGCCCTCCCCCACTTGCTCTCTCTCTCTCTCTCTCAAAATAAATAAAAATAAACTTAAAAAAAAAAAAAAGAACATTGGTGATTCATGGGAAGAGGTCACCCTGTCAGTATTATTGGGAGTTTGGAAGAAGTTGATTGCAACTTTTATGGATGACTTTGAGGGGTCCAAGACTTCCATGGAAAGAGCAAGAGAACTAGAATTAGAAGTGGAGCCTAAAGGTGGGACTGAATTGCTACAATCTCATGAGAACGCTTGAGTGGATAAGGAGTTGCTTTCTATGAATAAGCCAAGAAAGTGGTTTCTTGTGATGGCATATATGCCTAGTGAAGATTGTTGACATGACCACAAAGGATTTAGAATATTACATCAACCCAGCTGGTGAAGCAGTGGCAGGAGTTGAGAGGACAGACTCCAATTTTGAAAGAAGTTCTGTAGGTCCAATGCTATCAAACAGCATGGCATGCTGCAGAGAAATCGCTGGCGAAAGGAGGAGTCCATCCATGCGGCAGACTTCACTGTTGTCTCATTTTTAAGAAATGGCCACAGCCGCCCCAGCCTTCAGCAACCACCACCCTGATCAGTCAGCACCATCAATATCGAGGCGACACCCTCCTCCCGACAGCAAAACCATTAGGACTCGCTGAAGTGAAGTTAACGGTTAGCATTTTTTTAGCGATAAGGTATTTTTTATTGAAGTATAGTCGACATAGAGCAACAAAATATTTTTAATTACAGTTACATTGTTTTGCGTGGTTTTTTTTTAGACAAAATGCCATTGCACATTTAATAGACTACAGCATAGGGGCACCTGGGTGGCTCAGTCGGTTAAGCGTCCGACTTCAGCTCAGGTCATGATCTCATAGCTGGTGGGTTTGAGCCCCGTGTCAGTCTCTGTGCTGACCGCTCAGAACATGGAGCCTGCTTTGGATTCTGTGTCTCCCTCTCTCCCTGCCCCTCCCCTGCCCGTGCTGTGTCTCTCTCTCCTTCAAAAATAACCATTAAAAAATTTTTTTTGTAAAGACTACAGTATAGCATCAACATAATTTTTATATCTGTTGGGAAACCAAACAGTTCGTCTGGCTCACCTTATTGCAGTACGTGCTTCAGTCCAGTCCTCTGGAGCCAAACCTGCCAAGTCTCCAAGCTATGCCCGTAGAAGTGGAATCATGGCTTCTCCTTTCGTGTCTGGTTTATTTCACTTATGTTTTCAAGGTTCATCCTTGTTGTAGCCTGCGTCAGAATTGCCTTTCCCTTTTGGGGGCTGAATAATATTCCCTTGTGTCGTAGATATCCCACATGTAGTTTATCGATTCATCCACTGGTAGTTGTTTGGATTTTTCCTATTAGCTCTTGTAAATGATGCTGCTGTGAACATATAAGACTCGGTTTGAGTCCCTGCTTTCAGGTCTTTTGGATATATATCTAGGAATGGAATTGCTGGATCATAATAGCAATTCTACGTTTAACTTTTTAAGGACCTGCCAAATAGTTTTCCGCCACCGGCCACACCTTTTCACATTCCCACCAGTGATGCACCAGGGTTCCAGTGTCTCCACAGCCTCGCCAACGCTTATTATTTTTTTTTTAATTTTTTTTTTCAACGTTTATTTATTTTTGGGACAGAGAGAGACAGAGCATGAACGGGGGAGGGGCAGAGAGAGAGAGAGGGAGACACAGAATCGGAAACAGGCTCCAGGCTCCGAGCCATCAGCCCAGAGCCCGACGCGGGGCTCGAACTCACGGACCGCAAGATCGTGACCTGGCTGAAGTCGGACGCTTAACCGACTGCCAGGCGCCCCTCCAACGCTTATTATTAACCATCCTAATGGCTACGTACATTTCTTTTTAAGTGATCCTATGTCTATTTGCCTAGTCATCTTGATACAATCAACACATGGCTCTATTTAACGTGGCTGAACTACGTGCAGATAGATGTAAATTTTCATTCAGGCAAAAACTGAAAAACAGAGTCTATCCAGATTCAAAGTGAGGAAGCAACGATCACCCATGGCGAAAAGCGTGGACTCTGGTGGTAGAGTGTGAGGGCAGCTCTGCTCTGGCTAGGTGTGAACTTGGGTGAGCTGCTGAACTCCTCTGCATTGGTCCTTTCTCTGTGACGTAAGGGTAATAAAGATACCCACTTCCTAGGGGTGTCATGAGAATTAGGTAAATGGATACATGCAAAGCTCTTAGAACAGTGCTCTGTATAGGGCGCCTGGGTGGCTCAGTCAGTTAAGCATCCAACTTGGGCTCAGGTCATGATCTCGCCGTCCACGAGTTCAAGCCCCGTATCGGGCTCTGTGCTGACAGCTCGGAGCCTGGAGCCTGCTTCGGATTCTGTGTCTCCCTCTCTCTTTGCTCCTTCCCCACTTGTGCTCTGTCTCTCAAAAATAAATAAACATTAAAAAATTTTTTAGAAAGAATAGTGCTCTATACATAGAAGTTTACACAGCGCTAACTCACCACATTTCTGGTACAAATATGCATGAAAACTTTTGAACTTCATCTCATAACCCGGACAATTAAGCCAGAATCCGGGTGGGGAGTGGCATTTGCATTTTTAATGAGCACCCCATGCCCCAGTGATCCCCACGGGCAATCGTGTCTGGTAACCCCTGCTCTGACTCCTAGCCAGCTGGTGTCACCTTTGGGTTTCATCTGACTTTCAGGCAAGCTGAGTCCCAAGAAGAGCCCCAATTTATGTCTAAAGTTCCAAAACTACAAGTAGCATTTTAAATTATTGAAACCAATAGCCTATAAAGATTATGAGCTTATTCCATGAAGGAAATTTGTTTTAAAATTTTGCAGCCTGTTAATTTGAATGTCACACTTTCCTGTTTCTGGAGCAAAAAGAGGGATTTTTTTTTTTTCCTCCGATTAAAATGACAAAGGCTTTTACATTTTTGTGACCAGTTCTGGCCCAGCCATTTAAAAAAAAAAAAAATCTAAAAAGTTGCACATTATTTTTATAAGACAGTAGTAATTCTGACAGTCCAGAAAACGCCAGAGCATTCATGCAAGTCACCTGGCCCAGGATATATGGCATTAGATAGGCGAAACATTGGAGCTGAAGACACAATTTCTATCTTGGCCTCAAAGGGACACAGAAATGTTCCATTTCTCAAAGCATTTTAAACAATCCAGGAATAGGAGCTCTTGTGAAATGCTTTACAAGTTTCCCATTTCAGAAGTTGCTTCCTCAATACGAAATCTTCGGAAGACTGAAGAGTTTAAGGATACGGAGACTTTACACATACAGGTCACACTTTTCCACCCAGGCCAGTCTCGTCAAGTCCTCGCTGGGAAAGCCATCAGAATTTCCACTTCGTGGCAAAAGGAAGTAGAGCTGGAAACACCACGTGAGGAGTTCCTTCCAGAAAAGCTAGGGTTACTAAACAGCATGTAGGAGAAAAGAATTAAGGACAGTTCACGTGCAGAGCCCCAGAACCGCTTTGAAAAGAAGCATCTCTCAAAAGAATTGCAAGCAGTGGAAATATTTTGCACCGAAAACAGTGGCCAGAGACACCCTATCGGCCGCTCACCAAGACTTCCCAAAGGCACTGTGATGTTAAGGGGCAGCTGTCCACAGACAGAGAGGCTGATGGAGAAATTGTAGTGTCACCAGCCAGAGCTTAGAAAAGACCCTGAGTTTCCTAAACACACACTCAGCCCCTACACATACTCCATATGCACACCAGCATCACTAACGTCAGGAGGATGCCCGCCCCCCCTCCCCGAGTATGAAAAATAGCCACCACCGCTCTAAGGGCTTACCAGCAGCCATACACCGAGCAAACCTGCCCATAGGTTCCCTTTGTGAATCCTCCCAAGTCTATGAAGTAGACCACTTTACAAATTAGGACCATTTAAGGCTCGTTTATTTCTCTGCTCCATAAAAATTCACTGGGTACTTCCTACCTCAGGGACGCTGGAACACAGGATTAAAAATGTGGCAGAGACAGAACTGCTAAATGCAAGAAGCCAATCTGAAAAAGGTTACATATTGTTTCATTCCAGCCACGTGACATTTTTGCAAAAGGCAACCCTGTGGGGACAGTGAAAAGATCAACGGTTCCCTGGTGTTGCAAGGAGGGAGGGATGAAGAGGTGGCCTTACAGGGGAGGTTTCGGGCAGTGAAACGATGCTGTATGATATTAACGTGGTAGATACTTGTCACTAAAGCCAGTTGCTGAATATCCAACACCCAGGGTGAACCCTGATGCAAGCCCCAAACTTCAGTTAACAATGTATCAACATTGGCTCACCAGTTGTAACAAATGTGCCAGCCAACGGAAGATGTTAATAACAAGAGGCGTTTAGGGAAAAGAGGGCATGATGGGGTATGTGGGAAGTCTTTGTACTTTCCACTTAATTTTTTGCAAACCCAAAGCTGCTCTAAATAAATAAATAAAGTCGGTTGTTTTGGGTTGTTTTTGTTTATTTGTTTCTTTGTTGTCTACAAGGAAGAGAGACCATAGCTCCTGCCATCATGAAGACTTCAAGAGGGTGAGACAGATAAAAGCAAAGAAACAAGGCCATGGAAGAGCTGGGGTTCTGCACAGTGAAGGAAGGAAACAAACAAGGCAATTGGCTGGGCCTGCGCTGGTGGGGTGATCAGGGAAGCACTCTCTCTGAGGAGGTGACATTGAAACAGAGCACTGAAGGCACTACCATGCAAAAAAAGGGGAAGGGTGTTACACAGAGGGAACAGCATGTGCAAAGACCCTGAGGAAGAAGGGAAATCCAGGAACACAAAGATCACCAAGCTGGCGGAGAGCAGAGCCAGGATTTGATGCTCCTTCCGAGCCCAGCGCCTTGTCTCTCATTTAAACAGCCAGTGTCTTGAATATGGAACCTCACTCTTGTTCAAAGTCTCCCTGTATTCCATTCCTCATGGTGTGGCTGGATAGTGTAAACATTACTTAAAATGGGAATAAATTCTTCCATCGCTGATGGCAAAGTATTCCGCCCCACTCTTCAATCAGTAGAGAAAATTCCAGGGCTTTGCTTTCCCAGCTATCTTTAAAATTCAAGAGGTTTTGGGGATGGGGTGGGGGGGAGAGCATTTTGTCATTTGGAAAAAAGGTCATCTATTCATCATTTTCCAAAGACATCCAACGCATTATGAGAGAGGTTCCTATGGTCTTCGTAAATATTTATGATACACGACTGGCCATGTTATATATACTGTGCCTTGCTAATATTAGTCATGGCTTAAAGTCTTCCTGCGCGCTGAGCCCGGTGAGTGTGGGTGTGTGGAATAGCATCCTGACCAAGGGGGCAGAGCGTTCATTGCAGTTGTTCCGTGGGTCTGCTTAAAGAATTTGCACATAACCAAAAAAAAAAAAAAAAAAGAAGAAGAATTTGCACACAACCAAGTCAAAACACAGGTCCATCTTTCTTGCAGAAGAAGAAGAAGAAGAAGAAAAACAAAACAATCTGTTTCAGTCCATATGAGAAAGCATTTTAAGACTGAAAACACGGCATGTAAAGAAGAAAGAGGTGAGTGTGTTATTTTAAATGGAAAAAACAGCTGCTCGGGTCAGATAGAAACCAGATGGGAGAGGAAGAATCAGAAGAGTAAAGCCGAAAGGCATTCAGGAAGAAGACAGCAGAATGTCGGACGAACGGTGAATCCCAGACTTTTCTTCCTGTGGTGCGAGACCACATGACTCGCAGGATCGCTCCTTCTCCGGGAGCAGGGAAGAAAAACCGAGGTGGACGCACCAAGTTATCCGAGGAACGGATCCAAAGACACAACCCTGTCACCCCCCCCCCCCCCCCAGATGGCTGGGCGTCTTCATTAGGGAGGTGCAGAACTTGGCCTGATCTCTGAGGGAAAGGATAGAAGCCCCAGAAGTGAAAGCATGTGCCTGTGGGTTCTCATCCAGCCCCGGTGCTGGAGGAAATAAACCAGACGAGGGCAGCCAGGCCTTTTAAGCTTGTGTCACAACACACCTGTCTTTTAACACGGCTCTCCGGGGAGGACGTCCTGGGAACCTCGGAGGCATGGCGCGCATCCCAGCTGCGGCCATCCTGCCCGGCAGACGTGAGGTAGAGAGTTCCGGCGAATTGTTTCCTCCGTGCTGAGTTGTGGCTTTCTCACCCTGGGGAAGTGTATTATTTGGGTTGCCACGTGCTGACCGCAGACTTCCGGCCGCACCGCTTGCGCCACGAGGAGAGTGGCTCGTGGCCGTACTTCCCACGGAGGCTTGCTGTGGTACCCGGGGAGGAGGCGGCCGCCTCCCCCGGCACAGGGCTGGAGGCGAGCCGCCTCTGCTGGGTGAGCGGTCCAGGCCCAGATTCGTGTGGCCGAGTGTGGTTACCTTATCTAGCTGGCATTCTCTGGGCGGCTAATGATGCGTGAACACAGCAGGTTAGGAAAAACAGTCTGCAGAGAGGACAGCCAGCTCCTCCCCAGGCCACAGAAGGACAGGGCTGGTACCCAGGCGGCTCAGCCTAAACCTGTGAACAACAGCGGGCTAGCAGGTGAGCAGAAAGGTTCTAGTGAAGAGTGATATAGGCTGCTTTCACAAAGCTCCATAACCTCAGGCCAATGACTCAACATCCCTAAGGTTCATTTGCCACATTTACAAATGGTGACCCTAATAATATCTGTCTTGCAGGGTGGTTGAGGGAATCACGTGGGACAATTTATATTTAAGAAGGTTATATTATAAACAGTATCTTTACAGTTAAACAGGAGAACCTCAAGTCTAGTTTAAAAAGAAAAAAATAAAACATACTTACTGGCTCCCGTAAGCTGTTAAGTTCTGGAGTGCATCTGGCTTCAGGCGTGGCTGGATCCAGTTACTCATATTATTTCTTCCAGATGCTTGCTCGCTCTTAGATTCCCTGTCTCGGTCTCTTCATCTCTCTCTCAGTCTGTTTCTCCCTACTCCTCTCCCTGCTTTCTTCTCATTCTTGCTTTTTAACTCTTGTTTTGGGCTTCCTCACTGTTGGCTTTATTCTCAGGCGGTGTGTTTCACACGCCATGAGAAAGATGGCCCCTCGCAGTTCCAGACAAAATAGTCTATACAGAGGAAGTGAGACTTCTATACATCCCATTTCGTGGAGGGACTCTGGTTGGATCTGGGGGTTGCCCCTTGCTTGTCCCAATTGCTACAAAACAGGCATGGAAAACTCTGATTGGCCAGGCTTAGTCATGTGCTCTCTCCTATACAGAGAGATGGGGAAGGGGCAACTTTAGGCTTTTTTTACAGATGGACCCACCGGAATCCCGTAGGGTGGATAAAGAACAATTCTCTCCAGACACAACATCTGTTCACAAAAACGGCTCAAATCTCCATAAGCAGGTCCATGTAATTACTATGGGTCTCTCTTATCTCTTCATATCAAAACCTGCTCATCCTGGACGTTGTTCCCTTTTCTTCGGCTGTCACTTTGGAAAAGGATTGAATGTAGATTGGCCTCTAATCCTGTTATAGAAAGAGCTTCTACCAGAAGCCAGAGACCTGCGTTCTAATCCAGGTTTTGCCACTCCAGCGGCTTAGTGACTTCGCTCTGATTAGTTTGGCCTCCCTGAGAAGTCTCCCCAGCTATCACGTACATGAAAGTTGCGATGGGTTATCTCCCAGACCCCTTCCAACTCACAGGCCTGTGTTTCTACAGATTCATCCTTGTTACATTCACATTTTAGCAGAGACTTCCTGAAATGGCAATGATTTGATGCAATGCGCGAAATGTTAATAAAGACCTTTGGACCAGAGAAAGCAGGAACCTCCTTCCAAGCCTCCTAAGAATCTTTCCACAGGGGCAGGCACCTGATCGTGGTAGAGGGACCCCCCCTTATCCACGGTTTTGCATTCCGCGGTTTCCGTTACCCACCGTCAGCCACAGGCGGAGGCGGATGATCCTCCTGATAAATCGTCAGAAGGTCTTTAGGAGCATAAGGCTAGGTCACAACACCAACGTCATTCATCTTATTTCATCTTGTCACAGGGGCACTTGATCATCTCGTGTCATCACGAGAAGGGAGAGAATGGTACACTCACATGTGGAGAGAGAACGACCCCATCCCCGTCTCTTTTATTACAGTATATGGTCTTAATTTTTCTGTTTTCCTCTTGTCAATCTCTTCCTGTGCCTAATTTACATATTAAACTTTATCTCAGGTGTATACATATAGGAAGAACCTTAGTATACATAGGGTTCGGGTCTGTCTGTGGTTTCAGGCATCCACTGGGGGGACTTGGCACGTATATCCCCCAGGTAAGGGGGGACTACTGTATTTTGAATTTGCTGTTCAAGGCGGTGGAAGGCGTGACTTACTTGCCTTGTGTCAACACAGCGGTGGAAAACGCGGCTCGCTGAACAAAGCATACTCGGACCAGATTTGGGGCCTTCCGCTTCTCTTGCCCTCCTTTGGAATAGTCCTTCCGGGGCCTCCCACTGGGATTTGTCCTGGGGCTCCTTCACAAAGCTCCAGCCTCCAAAGTGTTCCTACTCGGCAAAGCTCCACCAAGATTTCCCTACCCGAGTTCCCACCCCTCTCAAGTCCTACACCCTCCTCAGTGGCAGACGCTACACTCGGTACACGAGTCACTTGTACGTCACTCATGAGTCAGAAAAGTTAGCCTCCGAAACAATATGCGTATGCTTCTCAGGGGTCTTGTGAAGATGATGCCCTGACACGAAAGAGTGAGTCCAGTGGGGGAAGCCAGGACCCGTGACGGGTGAGAAGGGAGTTGGTATAGAAGCTGGGAGCTCATTCTCAGGCAATCCGTATTTATTATTTTATACATCACTTCTTCCAAACAATATTGGAGGCCACGTATGACTCTAAAAAAAAGACAGGTGGGGGCGCCTGGGTGGCACAGTCGGTTAAGCGTCCGACTTCAGCCAGGTCACGATCTCGCGGTCCGTGAGTTCGAGCCCCGCGTCGGGCTCTGTGCTGACAGCTCAGAGCCTGGAGCCTGTTTCCGATTCTGTGTCTCCCTCTCTCTCTGCCCCTCCCCCGTTCATGCTCTGTCTCTCTCTGTCCCAAAAATAAATAAACGTTGAAAAAAAAATTTTTTTTTTTTAAATAAAAAAAAGACAGGTGTAAAACTATCTACATTAAAGAAGGGAAAACATACAGGTCAAGCCCCTAGACTAATATATTTATTAGGAGTATAAAGTTCACCCTGAACTTCTTGGGAGGCATGGCAAGATTAAACATGGCGGACCAAACTACGTTCCACCAGGTAAAAGGAAAAACATTAGATCTTTGTTATAAATTAGCAGAGGCCCTCATCTGAGTGACTTTAAAAACAGTAGAAACATGGGGCGCCTGGGTGGCTCAGTCGGTTGAGCGTCCGACTTCAGCTCAGGTCACGATCTCGCGGTCCGTGAGTTCGAGCCCGGCGTCGGGCTCTGGGCTGATGGCTCAGAGCCTGGAGCCTGCTTCCGATTCTGTGTCTCCCTCTCTCTGCCCCTCCCCCGTTCATGCTCTGTCTCTCTCTGTCTCAAAAATAAATAAACTTAAAAACAGTAGAAACAATGGCAAAGACTGCTCGTTACACGGATGCAGGTACGTCCTTCACATCGGCTTTGGGTCTTTGAGGAAAGATAATGATACAGGGCTCCCTGGTTCTCCCAGATAACCCTGTCTGTACAGCACAAGTGAAGTGGAGATTCATCAGTTGTTGTAGGCAACCAAAGTTGTTGATGTAAGTCTCCTCCCTGATTTGAAGCATAGAGATTTGAGTGATCACCAAATCCCGTCTCGTCCCATAACGCTCTCAAACCAGTACATTCCTCTTTTTCACCATCGGCCTTGTGATCAGCTCTCCCTGGAACTGATTTGTCTCCAACCTTTGCAACCATTGCAACCCCTCCAAGATGTGAATATGACATTGTCACTTCAGGGCCTTCATCCGTGGGCAGGACATAAAAGTCCCAGCCTGGCCTTCCGGACCTTCTGCGATCCGGCCTCCTGTCTATGCTGTCAGGTTCATCTCCCTTTCTCCTGTACCCTTCTTCTACTTCTCTGTTTTCTAGAATATGCTGAGCTCTTCCAGATGCCCTGCAGTCTTTGTCTGTCCATTCTTTCTCACCCTTCAGATCCCAGCCTCACCACCCTCTCTTGCCCAAACCCTTCTTCAGCCTCTCAAGACAACCCTCTGTCCGTGTTTGTTCTTCTCACGTCTGAAACCACCTCGAAGTCACCCACTTACCCACCTGCTTGCTCTACTGGGCTAGAGCCATCCCTGCTTCTCCACTTTCCAGCCGTGGGAATCCGGAACAACTCATTTCGTGCCCCTGTGCCTCGGTTTCCTCATCTGTAAAATAGGGCTTATAATAGTGCCTGCTTCATAAAGGTATTGGGAGGACTAAATGAGAAATTTCATCCAAAGCACTTACACTGTGGCAAACACATAGTAAGTATGAATAACAATAATTATAATCCTGAATAGGTTATTGTATTAGGATAGAGATTTGATCGGGCTTATTCACTGTGTTATTCCCATAGCCAGCCCAATGTCTGGCACAGAATAGTTGGTCCGTGAACCCTTGTCGGATGAAAGAATGAATGAATGAGCGTTGAATTATCTGGCTGTATCACGTGCACAGTTCCGTCTGCATTTTATCTGGGTCTGCACAGACCAAAAAAACCAACTCTATACGCACCTCCCCCTGTTTGTTTGCTCTGGTGTTTTTACCATTTACTCTGTTAGGAGAAGGATTCCATTTTACAAAGAAGGGAGGAGGGGGGGACCCTGTTTCCAAAGGCCTGTTTGTTCTCATTATTAATTTTCCTCTCCTCTTCCAAGTAGAGTTTGAATGATTTTGAATGTGCACTCATCTGGAACAGCACCCTCGTTCTCTCGTTTCATGCCTGGCTGCAATTAAAGTCAAAAGCAAAATTTGAAAATACAACTTTATTATAGAGCGAAAGAACTGTTGATTCAGGGACTAGCCTGTAATCTCACAACATTACAGAGAAAAAAAAGAGAGAGAGAGAGAGAGAGAAGAAGAAGAAAGGGGTGGGGGGAGCTGGGGGAAAGGAAAGAAAGAAAAGGAAAGATTACCAAGCCGCCAGCTTCTGGGTTTGGTCTCACCAGCAGAGACTCAAAACTCAAGAATCAATAACTCGGTTAACTTTGCCGGTTTCCAACTCAATTGTTAGAATTGGAAAATTGCCCAATGCTCCGAAAGGAATTAAGGGTTTACGAGAACATCCCCACCTCCTTTGCTAAGGAAGTACTCCAGCGATAAAAGGCAAAATAACTGAACGGGGTGGGGCTGGGCAGCCTCCAGTGTCAGATCAGAGAGCTGTGGAATTTCAGAGCTGGAAGAAAGCTCAGAGGTCATCTCCAGGCCATTTCACAGATGAGATAACTGAGACCCAGGGAGGGAAGGAATTTACCCAAGTTCACAGAGTGGGCATGAATCTTGCTTGAAGCATTTCTATCCCGATTTCTTCTTTTGTGTGAAAAATATTTACTGAGAGTCTCTTCGGGGCCAGACATTGTGCCGGGCGTGGGGAGTTCATGGATAACCCAACGTGACGTGCTCTCTGCCCTAACAGAGTTTACCAGTTACCGTGATCACCATGGCAGTCAGTCAACACGTAACCCAACAAATAGGATGCGATAAATGACCAGACCCAAACTCAGTGCGGTGATAGAGAGCGGGTTATCTGGGGTGGTCAGGCAAGGTGGCTGGGGAAGAAGAGGGGACATTAAGAGGGGACATTCCCAGCTGGAAAAAGAGAGTGAGCTCAAAGACACAGAGACAGGGAAGAGCTTGGCAAATTCAAGAAAACAAAGGGAGAAGAGTATGGCTGGGGCACCCCGAGCGATAGGATGTCTGCATCCTGAAAATGGAATCGACTCGCCCTCACACTCCTGACACCAGAGATGCCACTGGCCTTTGGCAGAATGGGGAGGGGCCAGAACCCAACCTCTCACTCCCTCTCCCTGAGAGCGGGGGCACCTGAATTCCCTAGCACTCTCACACCTGTTCACGTCGCTTAGGATAATAGTTTCTGTTCACCAAGGAGAAAACAGTTGGACCAGGCTTCATGCCAGACTTAATAGTCAGCCACCAAAATCAGGAGACAGCCGCATCAAGGGGAATGTGGCTCTGGTAAGAAAGGTCTGGCGAGGGGGTTGCCGCATACCAAACTGGGGAAGAGCAGAGACTGTCTCATCAGACACCCTTCCAAAGAGACAGGCTCCAGCATTACAGAGCTGGGCAAGTTGTCTAACTTCTGAGCTGTAGTGGTTTTCTCCCCTGTAAAACGGGTGCTTCACCGTGGAGTTGGAAGGAGTAGATGGGATCCTGATCATAAAGAGCTTAGCACCCGCCAAACCCTCACTCTGAGCCACATACTAGCATCCGCTTTCTTGGGTGTGCACACCCACGGGCTTTCCCAGCCACGGCCCTGATTCCACAGCCCGATTCCGTTATCCTTTCTTCATTAGTGCCCACCAGAGGTGCCCCTGAATGAGAAGCCGATCCTCGGGGGCCCAAGGCCCCGTAGGCTGCCTGCCCACCCCCACCCACCACCCGGTGAACTCAGCAGCAGATGACCTCAGCAGAATTAACAAAATGAATAGCACTGTTTTTGTTTAAACACCAATGAGGTGATGTCTGGTTTTTATTAAATATCATAAGTAATTAATTCATACCAGAAACATAAGTATAAACACGGTCGTATTATAAACATTGATCCTTACACAGTCTGTACATCACACCAAGGGCCCCTCTTGGCCACACTCTAGGACCCATGGACGTAACTGGCTCCAGGCCTTAGCTGCGCTGAAATCCCAGCAAGCATTCTGGAAGGTAGGAGAATGGGATATTCCTCTGCTCTACTCTACACAACCATCCTCTCCTACAAAAAAAAAAAAAAAAAAACAAACCTTGATCCTGTTACTCAACACTGAATAACAACGATGATGATAATTATATCAATAACAATATTTCTGGGCGTGCCTGCACGGCTCAGTAGGTTGAGTATCCAACTCTTGGTTTCTGTTCAGGTTATGATCTCACAGATTCCCAAGTTCAAGCCCTGTGTCGGGCTGTGTTGCTAACCATACGGAGCCTGCTTGGGATTCTCTCTCCCTCTCCCTCTCTCTCTCTGCCCTTCCCTCACCCACATGCGTGCTCTCTCTCCCTCTCAAAATAAATAAACTTTGAAAAAAAATAATAATATTTCTGCAGCACTTCTTCTGTGCCATCCACTAGGGCAGCCACTAGCCTCGTGTGGCAACTCACCAGAAATGTGGCTAATCAAAACTGAGAGGCACTTCAAGCATAAATATTATACGCCAGATTTCAAAGATACAGTATGAAAAAAAAAGTAAAATACCCCATTAATAATTTTTATATGGATCACGTATTGAAACGATATTATTTTACATATATTGGATTGGCTGCAATGTACGATTAAAATCAATTTCACCTGTTTTTACTTTTTTAAATGTGGCTGCCAGAAAATCTTATTTACACGGCTATCATTTTATCTGTAGTGAGGAAGCAACCAGGGGCAAAACACGAACCATGCGCTATTTCCTTCCAGCTCCGAAGTGACTTGTTCGGGTGATGACCGTTATTACACTCATTTCACAAATGATAATTCCGAGATGGAATAAGTCTGACTCTAATCACTCACGGCCTAGAGATTGTTGGAGTGTCTTGTAGATATGTCCTTCCCTGACTTTTTTCACTAAATTCTGTTTATTCTCAAGGCTTAGAACGATGTCTTCCTCCTCCTTGGAAGTCTTCAAGGGTGATTGGACCCCTAACAGTTGTCTCCTCCCTCTCTCTTCTCCTCTCTCTCTTCCAAATGCTTGACCATAACACTTCCTGCCTATTCCCCACAATTAGGTGTTTAAGTTCCATCTGTCCCGTCCTCTATGCTTACCCTTTCACATTGGTGGGCTTTTTCTTTGCAAAGTAGTATATTCTTTTTTTTTTTTTTTTTCAAGCAACGGGATGTAACCCAATCTTGGTGGGATGTGAAATCAATTTAGTGAGCCATAACAAAACTTTTAAAGAATGAAATAGAAGAAAACAGAACAGGAAAAAAATCAGCATACATGACACAGTGAAATATCGCTCCCTACTCCATGTGTCCTGGGTCACAAAGTAATTCATATTTCTGACTCTGCAACTCAGTCCAGAAAAGTTTGAGAAACACTATGCGCGTGGTTACGGGCATGGGTTCCAGAGCAGGGCCGCTGAGTTTGAGTTCATTTCTATCACCAGACATGCGTCGTGAAGTAGGTTCCTACTTCAGTAGGAATGTGATTCATTTGGCCTTATAAGAAGCTGGTGCGTAGTATTTTTAAATGGGTATATAAGCAAAGATACACTATAAGTGTTCATTCAGGAATGTGCGTGAGGATTACAAAATTGGTATAAGATTATTGGTAGGGGGAGAAAGTGGTTATGACTAAAAGGCTCTTTCATGGTCCCATGATCTACCCTTTTTTTGAAATTTTTTGAGGGAAAAGTGGGAAGACCATTTCATTGGCGTTCCTCCATTCTTGTTTTCAAAAGAACAAGCCCCGAGCTCTGCAAATGGCTTGTATTGAAATTTCGTACTGGAATTAAAGATTGCTAAACATGATGGGGGCAGGGAGAGTAAGGATTATATTCATGCCTCACGGGGCTGTTGGAAGGATGAATTGAGGAATGCATATAAGAGTGTATGTAGGGGCACCTGGGTGGCTCAGTCCCTTAAGCGTCTGACTTCAGCTCAGGTCATGATCTCACAGTTCATGAGTTCGAGCCCTTCATGGAGCTTTGTGCTGACTGCAAGGGGACTGCTCAGGATCTTCTCTCTCCCTCTCTCTCTGCCCTCCCTTGGTGGTGCATTCGCATGCGAGAGATAGATAGATAGATAGATAGATAGATAGATAGATAGATAGTGTATGTAGCCCAGGGACTGGTACACAAAGCTACAGATTGCTTTCTCCCACGAAAATTAATTAATGAATTAATTAAGTGTGGTTAGGACTCCCTTGCTCAAAACCTCCCATGCCTCCTTACTGCCTGCTAGATCCAGCATTAGCATCTAAACCTAGAATTCAGGCCCGCCTCAGTCTGACTCTAAATGACCTCTGCAACTTTGTTGCCCCGGAGGACCGGGAAAGGCTCACCTGTCAGCCCCGAGGGCTGCCTGCTTGACCTGGACCAAACTTGTCCATTTCTGCCCCTGCTAACACTGCCCTTCTCCTCCACCTAAATTCCCCTCTTGTCTGCTCTCTGCCCGGTCAAAGTCTAGCAGCTTTCAACACCAAACCAAGCCCCCACCCTTAGGCAGAGTCTTCAGCGATCTCTCTCCCAACGTCCTAATCAACTCACTGGTGTCGACTGTTGTCTTAAGTTCAAGAGCCAGCCAAGGCACAGGGTAGGGTGGTTAAAGAAGAGAAAGGCAGAGGAGGAGGAGAACTGTGGACAGGCAAAAGGTGTCCGTGGATCCTCAGAATCACCAGAGGGCTTGTGCAACCTTGGGTTGCCAGGCTCCACCCTCAGAGTTCTTGATTCAGTAGGTGCTGGGGGAGGAAGGATTGAGAATTTGCATTTGTAACAGGCTCCTGGGTGATGCTGATGCTTGTGGGAGGGGAGCCCTCTCGGAGAACCATTGGTGAAGTACCCGAGAACATGGGCTCAGTTAGACGGCCCTAGCCTGACAGTGATTCCACATGGTGCCAACTGCTTTACAAACTCAGGATTCAAATCTAGTCACTCTTTTTTAAAGTTAATCTCTGTTTTCACCGCGGGGTGTGCTCTGTCATTTTTTAAAACATCCCCCCACTTACACCAAGAACTCCAGAACTATACTGAGTAGGGAAGGAGTCACCCCTCTTCCACGGGCCAGAGCAACTCTGCTCACCAGTGTACCATTGGCATTGCTTCTCGTGAACACGCGGGGGCGCCATTGAAGACTGCTTCCACACCACCACTGGTGGCGCTTGGCCCTTAATAACTGGGTCATCCTGACTGGTCCACGCACCTGCGGAAGCGCACTTGAACCCTTGTTTGGGGCTTCAGTGTTACAGCTTTTTTCCATTCACGTGCACGTACCCAGGCACTTTTCACCAAAGCACAACCACTGTGCTAAGATGGCAGGGTCCAAGGGAGTTCAGATCGTCAATCGACCACTATGCCAAAACCGCCTCACCTCTGTGAATTCTCAACCCTTTGAGTTGAACTCAATCATTCGTATGATTCTCCTCAGGGTAACTATTTTAGGGCCTCCGTTGCCCTGTCCCGTCATTGGTAGCGCCACCCTGAACAGCCCAGATCTCTCTAAAAGAGATTGGGGAGCCATTTCCACAAAACTGGCCAGTTCTCTCCAGGCACCAGCTTTACATAACAAAGGAGGGGAGCAGCTTTTGGTAAACCACTCAAAAGAACAAAAAGGTGTTCTTTCTTCTCTTTTCCAAGACAATGCAAGCCTATTTATGCTTTTCATTTGCACCTTAAGAGAGGCTTTTCAAGGGCCTTTATCCTGACCTCCAGAGACTCTGAGCCGGAGTCACTATCTGTTTAACTTTTGCTTCGTCAAACACTAAACCCACCTCCAGTGCGGGCCTCTACTGTCAGTCTGCACATCGTAGGCTAGTAGGTCATAACAACGACTTAGTGGATTGCATTTCTTCTCTTTTTTACTGAATTAAAGTGAAAAGTAAAGGAGTATTTGCATGTATTCAAGAAAGAATCGATACAGGGAACTTTTGTTTTCCTTGTATCCACAGACATGTCTCTACTGGATCAAAATTGTAACTGAATTTAAGGGGGAACAAAAGTCCAAAGATCTGAGTCCACTTCTCTCTGCAAAACGTCTACTTTGTTACTGAAACACTTTCCTCTTTTCATTCTTTTGCCTGAACTCTTGGAAGCCTAGTTTGACCCCCTCTTCCCCTTTAAGAGACTGGGCTCCAAACTCCCAGAAGATCCTGCGAGTGTCCTGTCCGTAAACACATTTGCCAGTGTGGTTTTGCAGGGATCTAAGTACTCCAGGACGCCTCCTCCTTCGCCCATCCACCTTTTAGAGATCTTGAGCTCCTTGAGGGCAAAGACTGTATCTCTCTGTCTCTACTGCACCCCCAGTGCTCGCGCGCGGCATTGGCACAGTCAATATTTGCCGTGTGTCCCAACCTGCCCCCTTGACCTGTTGCCTTTGACACATTTCAGGTACCTTATGTCACAGTTGATAGAAACTCTTCCCCAATCTTGTGTTTGGAACTTTGGGTGTTTTGGGGGCGCCTGGGTGGCTCAGTTGGTTAAGCGTCCGACTTTGGCTCAGGTCATGATCTCATGGTTTGTGAGTTCGAGCCCCGTGTCAGGCTCTGTGCTGACAGCTCAGAGCCTGGAACCTGCTTCAGATTCTGTGTCTCCCCCTCTCTGCCCCTCCCCTGCTCATGCTCTGTCTTTCTCTGTCTCTCAATGATAAATAAGCACTTAAAAAAAAAAAAAAGGAACTTTGGGTATTTTTATAGTTCTTCTGTTTCTCTTAGTAGATTTTAAACCCCTTGGGGGCAGAGAACATCTCTTATTCTTTGTATCCTGAGTCCTTAGAGAAAACTGAATGTAAAGGCATGTGCACTGCTAATCCCAGTCTGTGGATGGAAGGTTCTGTTGAGCAGAGGACAGGAGATTAGGCATGCCTGACTTGCCGTCTTTAATTATACCTCAGCTGGTTCCAGAAAGTAAGGGTGCTCAACAGGATATATTAAATAAACCAGATTACATACATTAGAAGCCAATTAGAACTTCTAAGAATTTTAACTGGAAGATCATCATATGCATAAAGATTCAGTTATGAGTGTTTACCAAAGCGTTTCTTTAAATAAAAAGAGAAAAAAAATTTAGAAACAGGCCAAAGTTCAACAATCTTACACTGGTTGAATAAATTATGAGACATCTACAAGACCAAAGATGTGCATGATAGAATGTAAGAAGTCAAAGGAGGACTGATCTAAAATACTATATATGGTATTGATTTCATTTTGTAAAATACACGTGTATACGAATGGGGGCAGGAGGAGGAAGAAAATCCACCAGAACGTGAACGTGGTTCTCTCCAGATGTGACTGACTGATTTTTACTAATTTTAGGTTTGTGTCCTGTATTTTCTACATTTTCTAAACATGAATTCATATTCCTTTCGTGAAAGGGTAGGGTAAGGATTTGGTTTTGTGTTACGGAGGTAAACCAAAAGACAGAAAAACAAGAGGAAGGCGCTAAGAATGAGGCTTATTCGAAACATGAATCCATAAAAGCTCCAACAGGCAAGTCACAAGTTCGGCTCTGAGCTTTCTAGCAATTCACATAAAAAGGGAAATGAGATCAGCCGTGTAGCTCCCACTGTCCCGGGGAAAAACGGTGCTCTTCCTCAGCACATACACATCTATCAGTTTCCCCTTTGAAGCCCTCTGAGGATGTTGTGCAATGTAATTAATAACATCGTATCATCCAGAGTCTCCTAGAGTTGGCCTACAATCGAGAAGACTCTAAATTAGATTACCACAGTGCCCTGCCCTTATTCCAAGGATGGCCGTGGGGCAAGGTGTTTAATTCCTCACTGAGTGTCTCTACTTCCTAGTGGTGATTAATCACTTCATATCTAAATGACTGGTGGTTATTAATAGCCACAGTGAGTAAAAATAGTTGTTAATCCGTCCTAGCCTCCAGCTGGCTTCTCTGAGTTAGTGCCCCCCTCCACAAAATTGCCAGAGGCACCTTCCCAGAGGAGTGGTCTCCTCCATCGCACAAGGCAACAGGGCTAAGAGGTAACTCAGTGACTCACCTACGCTCCCACCTTGACCTCATCCACGAGTGCGGAGGCAAGAAACCAGAAAGACTTAATTGTGAAGAAATTATCTCCTCTCTAAAACCCAAAGTACCCAATAAGACCAAGCTAAAGGGCCTTTTTCTTCACAGCCAGAGCTCTTGGAACAGATGTGTGGAGAAAAGGAAAAGAACGGCCCAAGAAATGGGGGTAGACTCCAAGAAGTTGCCCAGTCTGGGATTCCCAAGGCCTTCTCCATTGGAGGCATTTGGGCTCAGGGTCTTTGACTGTCTATGACAGCGGCCTGTAAAGGTAGCCGGCACGACGCTAGGTGCTAAGGTACACGAAAGAACGTGCACAGGTGAGAGGGTTTCTGAACTGGGCAGGCCGATCACCTCAGTATCATAGGTTAGAGAGGGCAGAAGCAACTAGAGGAGATAAAGAGATCCTGACCCACTCCTAAGCATCAGGGAAGGCCTCCTGGCAGAGGTGATATCTGAACTGGGAATGGAAGCATCAGTATGGCTTTGCAGAACTGAGAAAAAGGTAAGGGGCATTCCAAGGGAGCCAAGGTACACCGTCTTCTGGGAAACTCCCATCATCTCCTATCGCCAGGGCATAAAGTTCAGGATGGGATGGAGACAAGGCAGGAGAAGCCAGGTCACAGAGGGCCACGGATGGAGCCCCAGGCCTGGGTTTGTGTGCGTGAATGCAAAGACCAGGCAGGTGATGTGAATCAGTGCGTTGGCCAAGGGGGCACCAGGGAATAGTGGAGAGTGTAGCAAATAGGAATGCTCTTGAATCACCGAAAAAGGCCAGACGTGACTTCAGCCAGTTGTTACCGTGAGAGAATACAGGACTAGCATTGTGGGATCTCCCCATTGTTCAAGAGAAGACAAATCTAGATCCCTATGTCAGTGACTAATTCAAAGTCAGAACACAGTGAAAACCAACAAGGGAGAGGGCCCTCATATTGTGTCAGTGAGCACTGGCCTGTAAACCCACCGTGTAAGCCACTTCTGTCTTAGATTTTTTTTTTTTTTTTTATGTTTATTTTTGAGAGAGACAGAGAGACAGAGCATGAGCAGGGGAGGGGCAGAGAGAGGGGGAGATACAGAATCCAAAGCAGGCTCCAGCTGTCTAGTATTGTTACAAAAAGACTTTTGAACCCACAGACCACTCCAAAGATCTCGGGGGAGGGGGGGTGCCTGGGTGGCTTGGTCAGCTGAGCGACTGACTTCAGCTCAGGTCATGATCTCACAGTTTGTGGGTTCAAGCCCTGTGTCAGGCTCTGTGCTGGCAGCTCAGAGACTGGAGCCTGCTTCAGATTCTGTGTCTCCCTCTCTCTCTGCCCGCCCCTTGCTTGTGCTCTGTCTCCCTCTGTCTCTCAAAAATAAATAAATGTGAAAAAAATTGTTTTTAATAAAAAAATAAAAATAAATAAATTAACAAGAATTATTTAATACCATTTACTAGCCAGTCAGAATTCAGCTATCCCCAGTTGTCTCAAAAGTGTCTTTTTATAATCGGTTCATCTGCAAATACACTAGATTGTTATGTCCCTTCCATCTCATAGTCTAAAATAGATCCCTTATCCCTCTTTTTTTCATGCCCTTGACTTTCGGTAGAAACAAAACCAAACAAACAAGAATAAAACAAAGTCAGCTGTCCTACCTTTCTGGGATTCGCTGATTGCCTCCAAAGCCTAGAGAATTTGAACTTGTGCCTCTATCCCCCTTGGTTGGCTCTGGGGGTGTCGATCAGCCTTTTTGGGCAATAACACGTCATACCTTGGTCGTGTGTTTCACACGTTGCACCTCTTCAGGAGTTGCCACATCCTGTTCTTAAGAAAGACTGGTTGTTCTAAGAAACATCGGTGCTTTTTCATCATTACCTGGAGTATCTCACTTAATCTTTCCAGCAACTCAGGTGTGTTCCATAATCAGTCCCATTTTATAGTTGAGAAAACTGAGGCATCAAACAATTACAGGCTTTGCCCAAGTACACACACCTAGTAAGTAGGTCTCTGACCTGGAAGCCTTAGATGTGCCTTAAAAACTGCCAAGTCAGTCGTTTTGGTCTGCCACTCTCGAAGGACTCCGTGTCTTAGGCAGGAGATCCATCCTGCCGTCTCTTCCGCAGCCTTGCTGGCAAACCTTCCCAGGCTGAAGAGCCCACTTCCTCCTGACGAGAGGGTTTTATACAAAGGCCTGGTGGAGAGAATGCTTCTCTTCCTTTCACTTAGCAGTAGTTAACAGAGAACAGATATTTTGCTCCATCAGATAAGATATGTGTATGTACGTATACATCTATGTATAAATATATCTATACATACAGTGAATCCTCATTTCTCATGCGTTCTGTATTTGTCATGTCACCTGCTTGCTAAAATTTACTTGCAACCACAAATTCAGTACGAGGCAGCCCTTTTGCACCAACACGCGCACAGCGGCAAAAATTTCGAGTCTCCGTAATGCGTGTTGCACGTTCCCAGCTGAGGTCAAGGAAGATGACCCTCTGCCTTCTTGTTTCAGCTTTCATACTCTAAACAAGTGTCCTTTTCACAGTCTACTTAGCACCACGTTTTCCACATTTTTGTGCTTTTCGATGGCGATTTTGCTGTTTACAGTGGCCTGCAAGGAGAGCGCTAAAGTGCTTTCTGGTATTCCTAAGCATAAGGCCGTGGCGTGCCTTTGAAGAAAATATGTGTGTTAGATAAACGTCGTTCAGACGTGAGTTATAGTGTTCTTGGCCACAAGTTCAATTTAATGAATCAACAATATATATTAAGTAAGATGTCTTTAAGCAGAAACACACATAAAACAAAATTATGTGTTGATCGCTTAACAAAATGTTACAGCCAAGGCTCGCAGGAACAGAGCCCTGTAGTTCCCTTAGGGGCAATGATTCGCTATTCACTAATTCAGTGTTTGCTATGACTTTATAGAGCAAAACTACCCCGAATAGCGAGAATTGGCTCTATATACATATATACTCACCTTAAGGTTATTCTTTTTTTAGTTCTACAAAATCTGATTGTGTTTTCAAATTAAATATTTTGAAAAAGGTTTTTTTTTTTTTTTTTTTTTTTAAATGCCGTGAGGGCGGGGGGAGATGCACGGAGCACCTGATGAAGAGTAGGAGTTTAAAAATATATGGATCAGATTTTATTTTCTCTGCTCCAATCAATTCGGGATAAACTTTTCCACTGAAGCGTGTCCTAATACTGCTGACTTCCGAGGCAAGCTGGCTTTGGGGAATAGGTTCAAATCTGCTCCCAATTTAATGTTACTCAGTGCTGAAGTATTTATAACTTTGTTTTGCTGAATCATTATAAAGTATCTGAGTGAAGGAAAATGAATCAATTTCTGAAGTTTTTATGCCTCCAGGGTTTGGGGGCGGGGGATGAAACTAGCAGAATTTTCTTTTATTATAATTAGTTCTCAGCCTTCATCAGAGTCTGTAGCCCTTAAGATCAGTAATTTCATATTGATCCTGGGTTTTCTCTTTAAGAATGCAAGTTGGGTTCCATTTGAGAATTCTCAATGTTCTCTGTGTCTTGTTGCTAAAGGATAGTGAAAAAATGAAATGAGATGAAATGAAAAAAAATCTATTTTATGATTATGCACACACACACCACACACACCAAACAAAAACCACCCCAAACTTTTCAAATTGTTTGTTTGAAAAGCATCGGTAAATTCTGTCCAGTAGACTGCCCACGGTCATTTTAACCTCACACTATCTATTTTTAAACTTTCAGCTGTATGTGGAAGATGCGATTCAGAACTTTCAGCTAGAAAACATTGCTTGGATTTAAAGGGTTGCAGGTGTGGCTTTGGGTTTTAAAGAACTATTCTTCCGACCATGGTTTTCATCAAAGTCCCTCTCTACGTTTTTGTAAACATGTTTAATAAGAAAAAATTTAAACAGCAAAAACAATATAAAAGATTGCTCTAAATATGGAAACACTGGGATGACTGTTATGTTTTAAAGGCTCTTGCTTACGAAAACACGAATTAAAAAGTCCACACTGTGTATTTTAGGGTAGGGTAGCACTTCTTTACTGCTTTCTAAAAAAAACACACTTGTTTTTTCACTATCTTTTAGCACTAAGAATGGAAGAAGATAGGTTTTCTTTTGGTTTTACCTTGGCTTGATACAACCATAATCTTCGTTTTTGAAAGTGATTTGAAAACAAGAAAGGGACCCAGATCTGAGCTTCCTGAGAGCTTAGTCCCTTCTCTTACTGGCTATGCAACTGGGGTACGTCACTGGGCTTCTGTGGCTCTTCTGCAACACGGAGCCCGGCCACCTACCACACAGCTTTCATTCACGTCCAGCCATAGTGCTCTGTACAAGTTGGCTATTGTCCCTAAGAGTCGCACCCTCCAATAATCATATTTACAAGAGGGGAGCTGTTCTCACATTGGGAATAAAATGGCCAATTATGCTTTAACCGGTGTTTATTTTTAAATGTCCAAGGCATGTAACTAAGGAACAAATAGAGGAATTTTCCACCTGAAGTCCTTGTTGACCAAATATCTATCCCTGGGCAATTACAGGTTTGTCTGTTTGTTTGTTTGTTTGTTTGTTTTGAGAGAGAGAGAGAGCAAGCGGGGGAGCAGAGAGAGGGGGAGAGAGAGAGAGAGAATCCCAAGCAGGCTCTGCACTGTCAGTATGGAGCCCTCCGTGGGCCTCAAACACACTAACTGTGAGATGATGACCTGAGCTGAAACCCAGAGTCAGACACTTAACTTACTGAGCCGCCCAAGAGCCCATCTTTTTTTTTTTTTTTTTTTTAATGTTTATCTATTTTTGAGAGAAAGATTGAGAGTAGGGAGGGGCAGAGAGAGAGAGAGGGAACAGAAGGTCTGAAGCGGGCTCTGTGCTGACAGCAGACTGTCTGACGTGGGGCTCGAACTCATGGACCATGAGATACGACCTGAGCCAAAGTTGGAAGCTCAACCACCTGAGCCACCCAGGCGCCCCTATCTTTTTTTTAAAGAGAGGCGAGGCAAGAAAAAAAGAGGAATACCCTCAAAGAAAGGCAGTTTGGTTAAGTTTTCTGAATAAAAAGAAGAATGTCCACCCTGACCCGTGATTGTTTTCCTGTGGCCACCAAAGCCACAGATTAGATATCAATGAAACTCCCACTTCTTTCTTTTTTTTTTTTTCAAGTTTATTTATTTATTTTGAGAGAGAAACAGAGCGTGCACCCACGAGCAAGTGGGGGAGGGGCAGAGAGAGAGGGAGAGAGAGAGAATCCCAAGGAGGCTCCACTCTGTCCAGCACAGAGCCAGCCATGGGGCTCGAACCCACACACCACAAGATTATCACCTGAGCTGAGATCAAGAGTCGAAAGCTTAACCGACTAAGCCACCCACCTGCCCCCAAACTCCCATTTCTATGACCTGATTCTTCCTCATGAATGATATGCCTCATGAATGCCTTCTTAGTTATAAGAAGAGACAAAATGTCCTTCTCAGTTCTCCCCCTTGGACTTTCCAATAAAGAACATTTATTTTAAAAACAAAAAAGCAACATGGGGAACGATGGCCAAATCCACGGCCATTACACTTTTTCCTTAAGGTAGAACTTTTTTCAGGCAGCAGCGTGCTTAGCCTTGGGGGCTGATCTATGATTGGTCTAAGCCAGTCATGACTATCCCATTTCTCTTTGCCACTCATTCATCCAAGGCAATGCTTCTCAACCCAGTCAAGTTTACACACACACACTCATATCCCCATAGGACATTGGCAGTTCCTGGAGACATTTTCGGGTTGTCATACCTGGAAATACGTTACCGGCACTTAGTGGGTAGAGGTCAGGGATGCTGATAAGCATCCTTCAATGCCCAGGATGGCCCCCTCACAAGAGAGAATTAATCTGGCCCAAAATGTTGAGAAACACTGGTCTAGGAGTTGACAGATGGCACAGTTCTGTTAATGAAATGTGACAGGAAGTAGGGCAATGTCTAGGAAATAATTTTCCTGCAGGAAAGGAGGGAATTGTTTTGCCCCCTTCACCTTCTTTTCTTTTTGGAATGAGGGGGTATGGGGATGTGATGCTTGGGACTGCTGCAACTATCTTGGGACCATGAGGGAAGATATCACCAACATGCTGAGGATCTTTGAGCCACTGTCTCCAGACTTCTTATTGTATGAGAAAATGCTTAATTGCCTCTGTTTTAAAACTACTATTAGTTGGCATTTTTGTTCCTTGTAATCAAAAACATCATAGTTATTACACCTACAATGGCATATAATTTTTCCCTGAAAGGTCCACATTAGGTTAACTAGAAACCAGCAAAACTTTTCTAGGTTTCAGCCATGGCTCAGTGAACTGGGCTCAGTCCCTAGCTAAATGTCTCGCTTCTTGCACAAAGCCCCTCTTAGCAAAAGAATGTCGTGGCATGCCGCTGAAGAATGACACATGACTCCATACTGTGTATCTTCAGACTAACTCGTGGAGACCGAAAATTGCGAAGCCGTCCTGTCCTAGTTTAAATTCAAGCTCTGCCACCGAGTCGACGTGTGATCCTGGGCTAGTTTACTTTTCTGTTTCTTTGTCTGTAAAATGGGGATGAGAGTCCTCAGAGGCTAAATGAGCTGTCACATGTAAAAACTGCTTAGAACGGTGGCTGGCATCTTTAAGCCCTGTGTTCACATCCTTGTTATTAAGTGTGACATCTGAGAATACTAAGGGTCTGCTCAACCATTTTCACATCTGCAGCTCACCTGATTGCGTGACTAGTGACTAGTCTTCACAGTTGAAGCTGACAGCCGACTGGGCATTAACTGCGAGGTGCTGATAGGGGAGTAGATTAGCCACACTCTGTCCCGTCTTGCTGAATTCCACCCCAGGTGGCTTGTGCAGAACCCCCCCCCCCCCCCCCCCCAGCCCCGGGACAACCGTAGCATGATGCTAGGAGACCCATTGCGGGTATATCACCTGCTGGCAGAAGTGTTCATTGTAAGAGACGTGTGTCCTTATCTTGCGGTATTAATAACCCCCTCACTCTGTAAGGTGTGGACTCAGATGGTTCGTCTAGCACTTCCACACTTCTGTTTCGTAATCGTTCTTAATTCTTAATTCAGCCAATACCGGGACACCATTACGTTTTGCTTCCACGTATGCCTGGACAGAGTGACCTTCCGCAGAGCCTTGCTGCCTTCTTCTCTGCCGTGAAAACCTCGTCTGGTGTCTGAACGTCTGCATAATGGGACTTGGGCACGAAGCAGGCTGGAATTTGAACTGAGCCCTGTGGCTAAGTCTCCGTGTGACCTCAAGCAGGTTACTTTACCTCGCTAGATTTCATCATCCTTCAAATGGGGCTGGGGTGCCTGGGTGACTCAGTTAAGTGTCCGACCCTTGACTTCGGCTCAGGTCATGATCTCACGGTCTGCGGGCACAGAGAGCCTGCTGGGAATTCTCTCTCCCCCTCGCTCCCGGCCCCTCCCCCGCTCGCACACAGTCTCTCTTTCTCTCTCTCAAAATAAATGGGTGAACTTAAAAGTATGGGGCTCATGAGGCCCCCTTTTACAGAAATGCTGTGCGTCAGCTACCAGTAAAAGTCTCTAGCGTGGCTCATGAGATAACGCAGGTGCTTGATAAATGGTTGCCGGTGGTAGTAATTCCATTTGGTTCTCTCCAATCAAATACTTAGTAACCAAGTCAGTCTCGTAGCATATTTGAGGACGCGTTGCAAGTTGATTGCCCTGGGCTGTGCTGGACCTCAGCCACACGTGAGGCTCCCTTTTCATAAATACTTGAGTGACTTTAGCCCAAGAAGGCAAAGAAACAGCAATAGAAGCCAGGAGGAGTCCGCCAAGAATCCACGTGAACTGTGTGTTCGAAGTAGTGCTCCTACAGTCCTAGAGCGTAAATCTTAACCTCTGCAGGTCTGTTCTTTTTTGTAGACTCCAAGCCCTACAGCTTGACAACCACTTGAACCGGTTGCCGGGTCTCCCTAAGGCAAAAGTAGTCCTGGGCGCAGTGAGGCTTCCTGCCTTGTGTAAATGTTCCAGAGCGTGGCACCAACGTGTCTATTTTCAGCCTTCCTGGAAGGAACCAGACCCTGTCTTCATCTGCCCCTTCTGTGCCCTAGGCTAACCGGTTACTTACGTGCCCTAACCTCGAGACGAAAGCGTCAGCACGGGACATGATGCTCAAATTATTCCTTTACATCCTGCGGTCCTTCCAGTGATGCTCCAAGTAAGTGGTGCTTGTAGCCCCGGGGAGCCCACAGGGTGACTTGGATGGTACACAGATCATCTTTTTGCACAGGGTCCATGCACATCTTCTCTGTGTCATTCCAGTTTTAGTATACATGATGCTGACGTGAGCACGATAATCTTTTGGATGTAGAGTTTCTTTTAAACTAAATTTTGACCGTTTAAAGTGAAACACTAATCAGAGGATTGCAAATGGATTTTTTTTTTTATGGTGAGTTCATTTTAAGTACAATGTCATTTTAAGAACCTTCCTTCGTAGCTAGAAGAGCTATGTAATTTATTCAGTTGTTATATCGGAGCTACCTTAACCTCCATGCTCCTCTGCTCTATTGATACATTCGCTTTAAGTTCTTAATTGTTGAAATGAGCTTCCAAAGCAACAGAATTAGGACTCGGGAGATCTGGCATTGGCCCAGGAATCTCTGTATTTACTCCAGCAGATGCTGACGCGGGTTTCTGGAGACTATCTCTTAGATCCTCAAAGTTGGATGATGTCTGCAACCACCTCCAGCTGGACAGGGTGGCAACAAATGTCACTTACTGAGCAAAAAGTGTGCTGGACACTGAATGAGGCACGTCTATTGGTAATTGTATCCAATCCTCTCTCCCAATAGCGTTATTTTCTCCATTGCAGAGATGGGGAAACTGAGGCTGACTCTTGCACAAAGTCCTGGATCTTCATGTGGCTGGGTTAGGATTCAAGCCCAGATCTGTGTATCTCCAAAGCCCAGGCCGTTAATTTCCATAACGTAATCCTTGGAAAATGTGGCTAACAATTCCTGTTCTTCTTTCCTCTTACGGCCCTTCTGAAGATCAAATATAATAACGTATGTTAAAGTAAAGTCATTTGTGGTGTGTACAGTGCCATGTTTAATCATTCAATCAGTAATTAGTCTGATCATGTAATTTCTCTATCTAAAATCTTCCAAAGGCTTTTGACTCACTCAGAGTTAAAGCCAGAATCCTCGCAGCCAATGATCCAGCAGCCCCATCACCTATTGGATCTCACTTCTTTCTACCTTCCTCTCATTCATTCTTTACCAACCACTCCAGCCTCTTTGACATCCTCAAACACACAAGGCACACTCCTGCCACAGGGCCTTTGCATCTGCTGTTCCCTCTACCTAGAAGGCTTTTCCCTCACATATCCACATGGCTTACTCTCTCATTGTCCTTGGGTCTTGCTCAAATTTTCAGTAAGACCTTCCTCAACCTCCCCAGGTAAAACCGCAACATTTCTCAAGCCTCCAACCCTCTATTCTTTTCTGATTTGTTTTTTCGAACTTCCCACCGTGGAACATACTGTATCTCTGATGAATTGGCTGATCTCCCATCATTTAGACTCTAAGCTCCTTGAGGTGGGAGACTTCTATTTGTCTCAACTACTTAAGAATGGTACCTAACCTAAAGTAAGTACTCCATAAATAGATGCTGAATGAATGAATGAAGTTAGTGAGTATTCTTATCTGCCAGGCATGGTGTGAGGTGCTGGGGATTCAAAGATGAAGCTCATATATGCAGTCTGGGCCTTCCCGTAGCTTATTAAAAGATTCCTTTTTGGTGTCCCTTTGACATCCAATTTATTTCTGGATTCTTAAATGCAAGAGCACAAATTGTAAATAAATGTGACCTGAATAAATCTCTCAGCTTCAGCATTCCCACACTGACAAAAACAAAGCTCGAGAGTGCAGCTCCCAAAATGTCTACAATGCTGGTCCTTCCCTGTCCCTACCTCAGTCAGAGAACCTCCCCTTTTTTCCTTCCAGGAAAGCCCCAGAGCCTCTTGGCCTCCACCCAATCTCCTTCCCCAGGGAAGCCAGGATTCGGCTGGATTTCAGCGGCGGTGAACGCTTGACTTTTTCCCCGGGGATATGGTTTCTTAGTCACCCTATAAACTTTTAATTTTATTTAGCCATATTTTATAAGCTGGCACATTATCAGAGCTGTCTCTCTCTATGCCCTCAAGTGCCTTTGAATGTACCCATAACGCCTCTTAATTTTATGTCGCTTTTTGCATCCAGTAAAATGTCGAAATACACAAGAGAAGCTGGGAAATGCACATGCTGGGTGGGTTAGCCAAGAGTGCCTGCAGAAGCCCCTTGGAGGAATAAATCTGTGCTCTTCCAAGTGCAATGTATTTCTCGAAAGGGAAGTCGTGCAATGATCCGCTCTGGTCATGCCTGGGGACTCCCATCTGTCAGTGTGGGGTGCAGCCTTGGAATTAGCATGTTAGGTTTTCATTGAGGTGGTAATGTACAGAAAAGCATAAATGATGTTCAGCTCAGTGAATTTTCACATGTCCATGCAACCAGAAATACTGCCAGCACCCCAGAAGTGCCCGGTGTCCCCTTTTGTCCCTGCCTCTCTCCAACAGTTATCCTGATATTATCCTTATACCCCATACATTGGGCTCTGCCAATTTCTGTATTTACATAAATGGAAACACACTCCGCATATTCTTGGGTGTCCAGCTTCCTTTGGTCAACATTGCATTTGTGAGATCCATCCACGTTCTTGCACACGGTTGCAGTTAATTCATTTTCATTGCCGTATAGATTTTTATTGTGAATGATTATTTTGTATTTATTCTGACACTGATGGACAATTGGATAGACGTCTGTCGCCAGCTATTATGAATTGAGCTGCTATGGACATTCTTGTACGTGTCTTTTGATGGATATATGTACACATTTCTCCTGGGCATATACCTTGGAAAGAATTGATAAGGCAAATCAGCATTTTTAACAAGCAGCTCGGGCAGGTGCTGACTCATGCTGAAATTTAATGGGTGTTGTACGGAAACCAATTTGACAATAAATTTCATATAAAAAAAAAAAGAAAAAAGAAAAAGAAAGAACTATTCACCACGAAAAAAAAAAGAGAGAGAGAGAGAGAGAGCCATATGAAGAACTAACAAGCCAGTACTATTTACCGAGATGATTAACCCAGTTTGAATGATACTTCAGTACAGGAGATGTGAACTGCCCACAAGAAAATTACAATGTTATTGAGGAGGGGTAAGAAAAAAAACACCTTAGACTCACAGAGCACATAGTGAAGAAAACACTGAAGCGAAAATAACTGAGGGACCCAATCCAGATGTCTGTTCTAGTTTAACACAATGTACACAAACATAGCACAGAGTTGTCAATTGGCTTTCTATAAGAAAGACTCTGGGTTGTATTTGGCAAATGCAATGTTTCAAAACTCAAGAAATATCATAAAAAGTCTTTATTTCTTTTTTTTTTAGTGTTTGTTTATATGAGATAGAGAGAGGCAGAGCGTGAGCCAGAGAGGGTCAGAGAGAGAGGGAGATACAGAATCTGAAGCAGGCTCCAGGCTCCAGGCTGTAAGCTGTCAGCACAGAGCCCGATGTGGGTCTCGAACTCACAGACTGTGAGATCATGACCTGAGCCGAAATTGGACACTTAATTGACTGAGCAACTAGGTGCCCCAGTTTCTTTTTTTTAATGTTTATTTATTTTGAGAGAGAGAGAGAGTGTGTGTGTGTGTGTGCATGCGTGCACACACACACACACACACAAATGGGGGAGGGCCAGAGTGAGAGATGGAGAGAGAGAATCCCAAGCAAGTTCGCTCATTGTCAGTACAGAGCTGACTGGGGGCTCAATCTCATGAACCATGAGCTCATTACTTGAGCTGAAATCAGGAGTCTCATGCTTAACTGATTGAGCGACCCAGATGCCCCAAAGAGTCTTTATTTCTGATTTCTCTTTGAAAATTAAATCCCAGGTTCTCCTGGGTGGCTCAGTCGGTTAAGCATCTGACTTCAGCTCAGGTCACGATCCCCCGGTTCATGGGTTTGAACCCCTAGTCGGATTTTGTGTCTCCCTCTCTCTCTCTGCCCCTCCCCTACTTGCATTCTGTCTCTCTCTCAAAAATAAACATCATAAAAAACTTTTTTGAAAATTAAACTCCAGCAGTACTGGGTCCTCATTCCTGCGTAGACATAATTGGACACAGCTGAGCAACGCCTGTCCATTTAGACGGAACCTGTTCCAAGCACAGTAGTCCCCACCAACCCCTACTGCCTCATTCTGGCCTCCTCCCCTCCTTTACATTAGCTGCCTGACTCCTTTAGGCATTTGGCTTCCCAAACTGCTATGGAAAATTACAACAAACATTTTCCCATAGAATATCTGTGTTAATCCTCTCCAGAACCCTACAAGCCATCATGCCCATTTGGGCAGTGGGAACTGAGCAACTTGAGGCTCCAAGAGGGATTTAACAAAATTGCGTCACTAGTAAGTGGTAGCCTTCTGTTTCCTACCCCAGGGACCGTTTCGAGTAGTCTTTAAAAAATTGTGTGTCTGCTTTTTTACGTTAAGTGGTAACGAATAAATCAACATATGTATAATAAGATGCTTATGATAGGGGCACCCGGGTGGCTCAGTCGGTTAAGCGTCTGACTTCGGCTCAGGTCACGATCTCACGGTTCGTGGGTTCGAGCCCCGTGTCGGGCTCTGTGCTGACAGCTCAGAGCCTGGAGCCTGCTTCAGATTCTGTGTCTCCTTCTCTCTCTGCCCCTCCCCTGCTGGCTTTCTCTCTCTCTCTCTCTCTCTTAAAAATGAATAAACATTAAAAGTAAAATTTTTAAGATGCTTCTAATAAAGCTCAGAAAAAAAAAAATGTTAAGGCAGCAGCAGAGGGAAAAGGTTGTATGGAATGAACTGGTCGTAGACATGTTTCTCCTGAGGACGTGAGATCTCCGATCCTTGGTGGATGACTGAGAAAAGGGGAGGGACTGCTTTCTGAGCCAGGGCTGAGCTGGAGCAAAGCCAAGGAGTCAGAAATAGGCCGAGGGGGTTGAGGCGGGATTGGACAAGAGTGAGCTCCAGAGGCATCGTGGGAAATGAGGCTCCTTACCCTGCTGGCTGTGGCCCCGTTGCCTGGGGCCAAGGTCTTCACCTTGCTGAGGCTGCGGTCCCGTTAAAGCTCTCTGGCTCCCTAGGTTTGAGAGGGCTGAAGGACATTCTGTACACTGTTACTTGAGGTGTATTCTTCCTCTTTAGGATGAGTAGCACAGGAGTGACACCGGAGTCCGCAAGAAATCATAGAGATGTTGATGGTTAGCGTGCTGGAGGGGAGAGTGAGGGGCCCCCGGGGTTCTGAGGTAGCATTCGGCAAGATCTCCATCTTCACAGCGCAGTGGCGGTCCCATTGACCACCAGATGGGAAGGAGGGTGGCTTTACATTTACAGAGGACCTACCAGCTGCAAGTCCTGAGCTGGCGTCTGTGTGGACTTTGTAATCCTTTGAGGGCTGCAGTGAAGACACTAAACTTGGGCCATTTAACTCCAAGAGGGTTGCAACAGGATCCTTGGTGTAGACCCTACAGGAGACACTAACTTTGTCTTGTTCCGTGGACCCCTCTGGAAGTCTGTAGAAAACTAATGGATCCCCTTCTCAGGATAATGTTTTATTTTATTTTTTTAATGTTTTTATTTTTATTTTTTTAATGTTTATTTATTTTTGAGACAGAGAGAGACAGAGCATGAACGGGGGAGGGTCAGAGAGAGAGGGACACACAGAATCCGAAGCAGGCTCCAGGCTCTGAGCTGTCAGCACAGAGCCCGACGCTGGGGCTCGAACTCACCGACCATGAGATCATGACCTGAGCCGAAGTCGGACGCTTAACCAACTGAGCCACCCAGGCGCCCCATGTTTTTATTTTATTTTTGAGAGAGAGAGACAGAGTGCTACTGGGGGGAGGGGCAGAGAGAGAAGGAGACACAGAATCTGAAGCAGGCTCCAGGCTCTGAGCTGTCAGCAGAGGGCCCAGTGAGGGGGCTCGAACTCACAGACGGTGAGATCATGACCTGAGCCGAAGTCGGACATCCAACCGACTGAGCCACCCAGGAGCCCCCTCAGGATAATGTTCTGAACCGCATAAAACATTGTCAGTATTGGCATTTGTTTTGTGACAGTGAAAGGATGCCAGTGAGTTCATTCTCTTTAAGGACTTAGAAGTGATGAAGAGGACCCAAGGGGGAGCTTCTGTTCCTTGTGAGTTTGGGCTTTTAAAGCCCACTGAAATTAATTCTTTTTTAATTCTTATTTTTCTCATTATAAAATGAATACATACTGATGGGGGGGGGAATGAGAGACTATAGAAAGGTATAAAGGAAAAAAAATATTG
The DNA here is from genome assembly GCF_018350155.1 of Leopardus geoffroyi. NCBI lineage: Eukaryota > Metazoa > Chordata > Mammalia > Carnivora > Felidae > Leopardus > Leopardus geoffroyi. Next base: position 33,956,286 of record NC_059331.1, on the reverse strand, counting down.
TTCGTATTCCCATCACCCAGAAATAATCACTCTTAACAGTTTTGTTGGTCGTTCAGACTTGTGTATCTAGATGCATACCTCCCTGCATACATATGCACAAAGACATACATAGAGATACACTTTTTTCACCAACGGGACAGTGCATAATTATGTATCAAATAAAAATTATTGATTTTTTTTTCACTTAGCAGTTTAGGAACATTCTTCTGTGTCAGAAAATAGTACTCCAGATCGGGGACAGCAAACCGTGTTCCAGAAGCCAAAAGCAGGCCCTCGACCTGTTCGAGGAAATAAAGTTTCATCGGAACACAACCACACCTATTTGTTTACATATCGCTTTCTCACTACGACGGCAATATTGAGCGCAGTTGACCCTTGAACAACGAGGGTTTGAACTGTGCAGTCCGCTTATATGTGAATTTTTGTTTAGACAGTACAACACTCTGAATGTATTTTTCCTCCTTATGATTTTCTTAATGACATTTCCTTTTCTCTAGCTTTCTATATTTGAAAAACATAGTATAGGATACATATAGCATACAAAATGTGTGTTAAGCGGCTGTTATCAGTAAGGCTTCAAGTCAACCGTAGACTATTACTAGTTAAGTTTCTGAGGAGTCCAAAGTTACATGCAGGGGGTACATGACTGGCTCAGTCAGTAGAGCATGCTACTCTTGATCTCAGGGTCGTAAGTTCGAGCCCCATGTTGGGTGTAGAGAATACTTAAAAATGAAGTCTTTTAGGGGCACCTGGGTGGCTCAGTCAGTTAAGCATCCAACTTTGGCTCAGCTCATGATCCCACTGTGTGTGAGTTCAAGCCCCGCATCGGGCTCTGTGCTGGCAGCTCAGAGCCTGGAGCCTGCTTCAGATTCTGTGTCTCCCTCTCTCTCTGCCCCTCCCCTGTTTACACTCTGTCTCTCTGTCTCAAAAATAAACATTTTTTAAAAAATTTAAAAAAATAATGAAGTTTTGTTTAAGTGATATGCAGATTTTTGACAGCAGGAGGGTCAGCACCCCTATTCCCCACATTCTTCAACTATATTTGTGACCAAGAAATTATGGCCGATGCACCTGTAATATTTATTATCTGGACCTTTATAGAAACCATCCGGGGACCCATAAGCTAGATCATGGCTTTTAAACCTGAGGGTTTGTGGATTTGGGTGTGGAAAAAGATTATATCTTTATTTTCACAGACTCCAACTGAAATTTAACATTTCTTCCAATTATTGATACAGGCAAGAAAGCACAGTCATGTTAGCTGTACCTGCAAATCTGTCTCAAGCTTGTCACATATATCTTGGTGTATTTTTGTTCACCAGCAGTTCAAAATCATAACTCTTAGACCTACTAGATCTTATTTGTCTCTATACAAAGAATCCTATTTATTAATATATTACAGGTTTTTCAATGTCTGATAGCTTTATTTTCACATAAATGTTTTCTTTGCAATCCTGTGTATTCTGTTTTATACAGTTAAAAACATTATTGTAGGAAAGTATCCATTAGGTTTCTCCAGGCTGGGAGGTCCATAGAACAAGAAAAGTTTGAGAATTCCTGGTGTAGGTAAGTCTTAGTGAGGCTGTGTATTATTCCATTGCTTTTTAACCAACATGTACTCTGTTTCAAAATTTCCACTCCTCTTTTTAAAAAAATATTTTTAATCCCATGATGCCCACAAATCCTTATGTCCTTGTCCAATTGTTTACTTAGGTTGCCTTGTTTTTAGTTTATGTATTTATTTTGGGAGAGAGGGGAAGAGAGAAAGTGTGCACATGCAATCGGGGGAGAGGCAGAGAGAGAGGGAGAGAGAGAATCCCAAGTAGGCTCCAAGCTGTCAGCACAGAGCCCAATGTGAAGCTGGATCCCACAAACTGTGAGATCATGACCCGAGCTGCAACCAAGAGTTAGGTGCTTAACCGACGGAGACACCCAGGTGCCTCTAGAATACATTTCTTAAAGTGAATTGTTGGATCAATAGTGATACACTTTACTTGCAAGTTCCCTGATACCTGTAGCCAAATGGTTAATAATAACAACGGTGGTAGTGGATATGGTAATGGTGATGATATGAACATGGTGCTGACTATAGGCCAGACAGCGTGCTAAGCAGTTTTCACATAATAGCTCATTTAATCCTCGGAGGCACCATTATTGTCCCCTTGTACAGAAAAACAAACTGAAACAGAGAAGGAGGCTCTCCTAAAGTCACACAGTTGTCAGGTTAACAGAGCTTGGATTTAAGCTCGGGCAGGGTGGCTGTGCACTTTTCAGTTTCTAGAAGACACTCAGAAGACCCAGAGGAAGCTGAGATATGATGACAACAAGGAGTCAGCCGGGACTAGAGCAGGTGGGGAGAGGATCACAGGAAGAAGGGAGCAAGTAGGAGGGACAGTGGAGGGGCAGTGTGGCCAGAGCAGAGGGAGGGGGATGAGTTCAGGGGGAAGGCAACTCGTCATTAGCGGTTGCCTAGAGCTGGTTGATGGAGGAATTGAAGTGTGCCACCTAAAAGGGTATTTCTTTTCAGGATTAAAAAAAAATGTGCTGAAATTGGTTGTGGTGATGCTTGCACAATTCTGTGGGTGTATTAAAACCCATTAAATTGTATACTTCCAATGTTTTTTAATGTGTATTTTTGAAAGAGAGAGAGAGAGAGAGAGAGACAGAGTGCAAGTGGGGAAGGGGCAGAGAGAGAGGGAGACACAGAATCTGAAGCAGGCTCCAGGCTCTGAGCTGTCAGCACAGAGCCCGACGTGGGGCTCGAACCCGCAAACTGTGAGATCATGACTAAAATTGGTCGCTTAACCAACTGAGCCACCCAGGCACCTGTGAATTGTATACTTTAAATGGATGAATGATATGGCATGTGAATTCTATCTCAATGACGCTTTTCTCCCCAAAGAAAACACGTTTATATAATCATCTAAGACAAGAATGTGAGTCGCGAAGACTGTCCTGTCCGATGATGGGAAGAGTATACAGGACAGGAAATCAGAACCCCTCACCTACGCTCATGTGAACGTCTGGTCCCTCATCTGTTAACAGCTCCTGCACCACCTACATAACCACATGGTTAATTGAGAGGTGACGTGACAACTTACTCTTTCCTGTAACAATGTTTCGATCACCTACTATGCGCCTATGTTCTAGGTGCGGAGGTACAGTAGGGCACCATACAGATGCAGTCTGCCCTCAGGAAGCCTTTTCTAATGGAAGGGACAGGCAGTAACTAACAACACAAATAAAGACAGTGGATGATGCTAAGAGTTCAAAAGAAAAATCAATCCAGGAAGTGAGTTACAGAGCAATGGCCCTATTACACGGACCTAATAGCGCAGGATCCAGGGAGGTGCTACTCAGAGAAGCCCTCAGTGATGAGATGGCACTGGAGTGATCCGAGAGATAATATAAATGAGCAAGTTTTATGGACTGCGAAGTGTTAAAGAATATTCATTGTTACTACTGACGACATAACTGTTCCTACATGTCCTCTCTAAGACAGAACTATAAATTTCAGATTTCTCTTTTTATCTGTAATTCCATCCGTTATGGACTGGCTTGGGTTTCCCCAAAATTCGTACATGGAAACTCTCACCCCCATGGGACTGTATTTGGAGACTGGGCCTTTAGGGCGGTGAGGAAGGTCAAATGAGGTCCTAAGGTTGTGGCCCTAATCAGATAGGACTAGTGTGTTTGTAAGAAGAGAAAGAGACACCAGGAGTCTGACACGGAGAAAGGGCCAGGGGAGGACACAGTAAGAAGGGGGCCTTCTGTAAGCCAAGGACAGAGGCCTCAAGAGAAACCAGCACGGCCACCACCTTGACCTTGGACTCCCAGCCCTCACAACTGTCAGAAAACAAATTTCCATTGTTTAAGCCACTCGGTCTGTAGTATTATGTTATGGCAATCGTGGCTATCTTACTCTGGAAAATTTTTTTTTTTTTTAATTTTTTTTTTTTCAACGTTTATTTATTTTTGGGACAGAGAGAGACAGAGCATGACCGGGGGAGGGGCAGAGAGAGAGGGAGACACAGAATCGGAAACAGGCTCCAGGCTCTGAGCCATCAGCCCAGAGCCTGACACGGGGCTCGAACTCATGGACCGCGAGATCGTGACCTGGCTGAAGTCGGACGCTCAACCGACTGCGCCACCCAGGCGCCCCATTTACTCTGGAAAATTTTATGCATTAAACATAGGAATTACCTATTTCTTGAAAGTTTGAAAACCTCATTTGTTTGGCCTCCGAAGTTATATTAGAGATAATTTTCTGACAAACAGTTCTGTTTTTTAAAAATTTTTTTTTTCAATGTTTATTTATTTTTGGGACAGAGAGAGACAGAGCATGAACGGGGTAGGGGCAGAGAGAGAGGGAGACACAGAATCGGAAACAGGCTCCAGGCTCTGAGCCATCAGCCCAGAGCCCGACGCGGGGCTCGAACTCACGGACCGCGAGATCGTGACCTGGCTGAAGTCGGACGCTTAACCGACTGCGCCACCCAGGCGCCCCCAAACAGTTCTGTTTTTTCATGATTATTTGGTGATTGGATATTCTCTCAGAAAAACATTCATTTCTTTGAAATCCGCCAACACCTTAGAAGAAAGGGCATCTCTTTTTCTTTGCTCTGTTTTCATTTGAAATTGTATTCGTTGTATTTTCTCTTCTTTTTGTCCTAGGTAAAAATTTCCCAAGATTTGTCTATTTTGCGTTGTTTTTATTTTTAAGTCCATAGAATTATTTGTCAGTTGTATGGCTCTTCTTGGCCAAATCCACCAGTTTTTGCTGTAGTATTTGTTATTTTTTTCTTCTATTTTCAATATGGATGTTTTGTCATTTTGGTAAGTTTTTGTGGCGAACACTCACCTTATTTTTCCCCCCTTTTTATAAACACTTGGCTCACTTCATTTACTTTTATTCTTTCTTATTTCATGATGAACATATGTAAGCCAATAATTTTGCTAATGGTTTGGGTTTCCTGGTTTTCTGAAGATATTCTCTTCTCATTAATTTCTAAATTGTCAGTAAATATGTGCTTTTTGTTTCTTCTTTACCTCAATATTTTGGGGGAAAGTTTTTTTTTTAATTTTTTTTACATTTATTTATTTTTGAGAGACAGAGCACAAGTGGGGGGAGGGGTAGAGAGAGGGGGGGGTCACAGAGTCCGAAGCAGGCTCCAGGTTCTGAGCTGTCAGCCCAGAGGCCGACGCGGGGCTCGAACTCACCAACCGTGAAATCATGACCTGAGCCAAAGTCGGACGCTCAACCGACGGAGCCACCCAGGCGCCCCTGGGGGAAAGTATTTTTATTTACTGCTAAGATTTATAACATACATTTATTATTTATCTCTAATTTTATCGCACTATGTTCAAGATACGTTATGTATTTTTATTTGGGGAAGTTATTTTCTCAGTGTGCTAACACCTGGTCAATTTTTTAAAACATTAATGGATATCCAAGAGGAGGGTATAGTTTCTATATACAAAAGACCTATTGAATCTTCTTATTTTTCAGAGAGAGAGAGCGTGAGCAGGGAAGGGGCAGAGAGAGAGGGGGACAGAAAAGCAGGCTCTGTGCTGACGGCACTAGCCTGATGCGGGGCTCCAACTCAGAACTCTGAGATCATGACCTGAGCTGAAGTCAGAGGCTCAACAGACTGAGCCACCCGGGTGCCCCATTATCTCAGATTTTAAATTGTCAGAGAATAATTTTGCCATCTCTGAGCCTTTCTGTTTACATTTGCCAGAAAAATTTTACTCACCCTTTAATTGCTAAACTTTTCTCTGCAATTCCTTGTAGGTATATGTTTTATTTTTGCTCTTTTAATTGCTCCGTCAATTAATTACAAACGAAGTGTTTCTTCCTTTCTTTTGAGGAAGCAGGTGGTACTGTTTCATGAGAGAACCGTGAGTGGATTTCCCAATACTGTGCGCCATTTAATTTATAGTTGGTGAGAATTCCTCTGATATTCCGCACCTGATCGTCTATCAGGGCTGGTGTCTTTTTTTTTTTTAGTTTTTATATGCGTCTAAGGGGAAGTTGTCAGATACTGTCGTAGAGCCTACAGGCAGATGCCATTTTAAATTAGAGTCTGTACAACTAAATGTTCATGCTTTATAACAACTCCCTAACTTAACTTCATAAGTTAACACAGGAATCACGTCACTGCTGGAGACTGAACTCCAATCATACGCTCACCTTCGTGTCACTCACTCAAGATTCAAATCACCCCAAGAAAACTGTTACTAATTCATTGCAGCTTAACCAGTTTCATTCAAACGCACCAGGCTAGTTTTCCTATGTATTCACTTAACAAAAGGGTACTGGGCACTCATTTGTGCTGTGCACTATTGTGGACCCTGCGGATAAAGTGGGGAACGAGATGGAATGTTCTGTTTTGTTTTGTTTTAAGTTTATTTATTTATTTTGAGAGAGAGAGAGAGCAAGCAGGGGAGGCACACAGAGAGAGAGAATCCCAATCAGGCTCCACACTGTCAGCACAGAGCCCGACATAGGGTTCAGACCCATGAACCATGAGATATGATCTGAGCCTAAAGCAAGAGTCAGACACTTAACCAACTGAGCCACTTAACCAACTGAGCCATTCTGCCCCAAGTCAGAATGTTTATATCCTCATGGAGAATACATTTTAGTAGGAAAAAATAAACAATAATTCTAGGTAGTGATGCATGCCATAGAGAAAAATGGAGTCAGAGAAGGCAGATGGAGTAGTTATTTTAGGGAAGTGACCTCTGATCAGAGACCTGAAAATCAAGGAGGAGGTCGGAGAGGGCTGGGAACAGAACAATGGAGGCAGAGGGAGCAGCGTTAGCACCCCAGCCCTAAGACAGGAACAGACTGCCGTGAATGAACACGAAGACTCTTCTTGTGATATTCGACCATGATTCAAAGCCCATTGGCTGCTCCGGACTCACCTGCTATCATTCTGGCGTCCAGAGGGAGGAGAGCAGGACAATCTGTCATCTCTCTCTGACTCTGTTGCAGGTGGCATCGGCCATTGCCCCATCAGAAAGGGAGGAGCCACCAAACAAGTAAGGCTCTACTACATCTCACTTTTTTCACTGTCCAGCACCCCTTCTTGTACTTACATTTTTAAAAAACGATTTCCAGCTAACATCATGCAACCAAATTCCATACAGCCACAAGCATATTCACCCCCTTACCAGAGGCAAGCAGAGAAAGTCACTTCATTTGTGCTGAGGGCTATTCCTCCAGTCCTTCTGGATCTTATTATGAAATGTCTGCACTCAATTGCAAAGTTAACCAGCACAACACATCCTATATAAAAATGACATAGGAAAGAATGAAGACAGAGAAGGGAAATTAATAGACACGAGCACATACAAATATGCACACATCTTACTACAAAAGGGTATCAAAGTAACTATGAAATATTGAAATATTTACAAACGGCTTCTATTCTAAAATGTTTTAAAAATCTGTTAAATTTAAAAGACAAAGTGCAAATTAAAATGAACAAATATCAACAGGTGAAAACAAACTTTAAAAGCTGATTTTTAAAATCAACTACTCAGAGTTTGGGGGTAGGAACCGATGCTTGTGATAAATAAGGTTAACAGAAGGTGCAACAACAGGGGCGCCTGGGTGGCGCAGTCGGTTGGGCGTCTGACTTCGGCCAGGTCACGATCTCGCGGTCCGGGAGTTCGAGCCCCGCGTCAGGCTCTGGGCTGATGGCTCAGAGCCTGGAGCCTGTTTCCGATTCTGTGTCTTCCTCTCTCTCTGCCCCTCCCCCGTTCATGCTCTGTCTCTCTCTGTCCCAAAAATAAATAAACGTTGAAAAAAAAAATTAAAAAAAAAAAGAAGGTGCAACAACAAAAAAGATCTAAGTTTAGTTATTTCACTTTTTAAAGGACTTAAAATATTTTTTTTTAATTCCAGTATAGTTAACATAGTGTCATATTAGTTTCAGGTGCACAAGATAGTGATTCAACGCTTCACCCGGTGCTCATCACGACAAGTGCACTCCTTAATGCCCATCACCTGTTTTACCCATCCTCCCCACCCCCAATCCTTCTGGTAACCATCAGTTTGTTTTCTATAGTTAAGAGAATGTTTTTGGTTTGTCTCTTTGTTTCTTTGTTTGTTTTGTTTCTTAAATTCCACACAGGAGTGAAATCATATGGTATTTATCTTTCTCTGGCTGACTTATTTCACATTATACTCTCTAGATCCATTCATGTCATTACAAATGGCAAGATTTCATTCTTTTTTATGGCTGAGTAATACCCCATTGTATATAGATACCACATCTTTATCCATTCATCAGTTGTTCGACACTTGGGCTGTTTCCATAATTTGGCTATTATAAACTAGAGAATTTTAAATATTTTGGATTAAAAAATTCTTTACATCAAAAGACACTAGGGCACAGGTAAGCGTCTGACCCTTGATTTCAGCTCAGGCTATGATCCCACGCTGGGGAGTACGAGCCCCGTATGGGGCTCTGGTCTGACAGAGAGGAGCCTACTTGGTTTTCTCTCTCTCGTTCTCTCTTTGCCAGTCCCCCACTAGTGCATGTGAACGTGTGCTCACTCTCGCAAGTAAATAAACATTTAAAAACAACAACAGCAAGGGGCCCCTGGGTGGCTCAGTCCATTGAGCATCTGACTTTGACTCAGGTCATGATCTTGCAGTTTGTGGGTTCAAGCCCCGTGGGCTCTGTGCTGACAGCTCAAAGCCTGGAGTCTGCTTCAGATTCCGTGTCTCCCTCTCTCTCTGCCCCCACCCCCACTCACACTCTGTCTCTCTCTCCTTCAAAAATTAATAAACATTAAAAATTTTTTTTTTACACAACAGCAACAGAGGTGTCTGGGTGGCTCAGTCATGTAAGTGTCCAACTTTGGCTCAGGTCATGATCTCCCAGTCTGCAAGTTCGAGCCCCACTGTGCTGACAGCTCAGAGCCTAGAGCCTGCTTCAGATTCTGGGTCTCCCTCTCTCTGCCCCTCCCCTGCTCCTGCTCTGTCTCTCTCTCAAAAATAAATTAACATTTTTAAAAAAGTGTTAAAAACAACAACAAAACAAAACAAAATGAGGCCTATAGAGAACTCTGTTAAAAAAAAAAAAAAAAAAAAAAGGACACAGCGTGTGAAATTTACCACCAAAATGGCATTTCAATGTACAAGGAAATTACAAGGAAACAAAATCCTTTGCATGACTGAAACTGTTTTTCCAAAGTAATTGATCCATTTTACATTCACACCAGCAATGTATCAGAGCTTCTCCAAACTCTTGTCAATACTTATCATATTATATTTTTTTATTACAGCCACTCTAATGAGTGTGAATGTGTATCTCACTGTGGTTTTAACTTGCGTTTCCCTATGCTTCATGGTATTGACACCTTTCATGTACTTATTGGTTCTCATAGGTCTACTTTGGTAAAATGTCTATTTAGATGTATTGGACATTATTTAATTGGGTTATTATTGACTTGCAAGGATACGAGTCCTTTACCAGAGAGATGATTTACAAATATTTTCTTTCGGTTTGTGGCTCATCTGTGCCATCGGAAGTGTAGAAATTTTTAATTTTTGATGAAGTTCAAACTACTAGTTCTTTTAGCAACTGTTCTTTCAGTGTCCCATCCAAGCATTTTGATTTGTGCCCAAGGAAAACAACGTAATTTTGACTTAAAAATATATACTAGGTACATTTTTTTCTTACCTCTTCACCAGTTTTGGATAAACCTGTAGTATGGTGGCAACGCTCTCCTAATCTAAGCATCTGCTTTGCAAGGTACAAAAAATAGTCACAGGGGAAAACATTTTGTTATCAGTGCAGACTAAGCCGGCAGGTCATTATCGGGTGAGTTTTTGCCTACATATCACTCATTGTCTGCCTGCACCTCCCATCTGATTTCATGGGTAGCTTTGCACTATTGGCTTAGTTCTGTCGCACCAGGAAAATACTCCTTTTGAAAGCAAAGGTCAAACTTTACATGCTCAACCCCGCTGAACCCGCAATAAGACCTTGGAAAATGAGAGACGGTCATCTATAAGAGCCCATCTGAAGAGCCAGTGTTTGAGTTAGTGCTGTGTAACTTAGGAGCAATGAGAACCCGAACAAATTCTTTCGTTTGTTTTTTTGGTGATGACTATTGCTGTTGTCGATATTTATCTAGGAGGACCAGCAAGAAAGAACTCCAGAAAGTCATCTTTCAGAAACTTGTTTTGAATCTAGGTTTTAACAATACTTAGGAAATCAGAGATTCTTCTTGGTACTCAGTGTGGCCTCTGGACCAGCAGCATCAAGGTCACCTGGAAGCTTGTTAGAAATGCAGAATCTCGGGGCACCTGGGTGGCTCAGTCGGTTAAGCGTCCGACTTCGGCTCAGGTCATGATCTCACAGTCTGTGAGTTCGAGCCCCACATCGGGCTCTGTGCTGACAGCTCAGAGCCTGGAGCCTGTTTCATATTCTGTGTCTCCCTCTCTCTGACCCTCCCCCATTCATGCTCTGTCTCTCTCTGTCTCAAAAATAAATAAATGTTAAAAAAAAAATTAAAAAAAAAAAAGAAATGCAGAATCTCTTAAGTTTCTCAGGATCCACATAAGGGAAAAAAAAAAAAAAAAGGTTAGAGTGGAAGAGAACCAAAGCATAAGAGACTCTTAAAAACTGAGAACAAACTGAGGGTTGATGGGGGGTGGGAGGGGTGGGAGGGAGGGGAGGGTGGGTGATGGGTATTGAGGAGGGCACCTTTTGGGATGAGCACTGGGTGTTGTATGGAAACCAATTTGACAATAAACTTCATATATTGAAAAAAATGAAATAAAATAAAATAAATAAAATAAAATAAAAAAAGAAATGCAGAATCTCTGGGACACCTGAGCGGCTTGGTCGGTTAAGCGTCCGAATCTTGGTTTCAGTTCTGTCATGATCTTGAGGTTCGGGAGATCGAGCGCCACATTTGGCTCTGGGCTGACAGGGCAGAACCTGCCTGGGATTCTCTCTTTCTCTCTCTCTCTCTCTCTTTCTCTCTCTCTGCCCCTCCCCCACTGGCTCACATGCTTGCATGCTCAGGCTCTCTCTCTCTCTCTCTCTCTCTCTCAAAATGAATAAATAAACTTGAAAAGAAAAGAAATGCAGAATCTCAGGCTCTATCCAGATCTGCCATACTGGAATCTGCATTTTACCAAGGTGTCAGGTGATTTGTGTGCACTTTACAGTTTAGGAAGCACTAGAATCTGCCTACCTTGGGGGAGAAAGAGTGAACACCCTGGAGGTCTCCTTCACCTCCTTGGACTCTACCCACCCGCCAGGCTGCTAAACGAGCCTGCTCGTCGAGGAGATCGTGGTTTGGTGCTCTCTCTCTCTGTCTCTCTCTCTTTTTTACCTCAGTAAAGGGAGTTTAGGGAGAGTCTTGTCTTATCTTCGGGGCACCATTACAGTTAATCAGGATTTCTGTCGTGAGGGGGTTTGCTGTACCCTTTCAAAGAAGAAGATAACAAACAATTAGCATAGACAAGATATGGACAGATAAGTAGAGATAGGTTGGTGTTCCTCTCCTCAGGAACGAATTAACAGGCTGATGAAACCAGCGATCAAAACTCTCAGTTCATCTTTTCAAGAGTCAGCATCTGCCTCAAGTGTTTAAATGGGAAGTGTGGCCTTTCAGATGGATACTTGTGGATTGGGGCTGTTTCCCAAAGTCACAGGCCCTTTAACAAGAAAGCGTCATCTTTTCCAGTATAAATTAAAAGAAAAGATAGGACTTGGAGCCCCCTTCACTGCCAGGCTCATCTGTCCCTGAATCTTTAAAAAGCAGTGCCCCCAAGAGTACCTTTTCTCGTGTGTGTGTGTGTGTGTGTGTGTTTGTTTGTTTAATTTAGAAGGCCCAGAGAAAAGTGTGGGAAAAGTCACACCAGAAAATTACACATTTGGGATTGCATTTTGCTGAAATTAAACTAGGATTTGCCGACAACTTCTCAGATCCAGAGTGGGGAGGAGGAGAGCAGGAGGGAGTGTTACACGGTGAGTTCGACAAGCAGGGTCTCCCCACGTGTTTCTTTTTCTTAACCCGCACCCCCGCTCCCCCGCTCCCCAGTATAGACTGGTAATGAAAACACAGCAGGACGAGCTGTAGTAACTAAAGGCAAGGCATGTGACAGCTTTGGAGGTGACTCCCCATCGAAAGTGAATCTCGCAGGACACAGACGCATTAGGCAGAAGGAGAGGAAATGTGGTCAAGAGGGCAATTTTTAAAAACTGAGTTGTAATTAAACAAAACGAAACAAGACGCCAGACTCTCAATAGAGACAACTGGTGGTTGCCAGAGGGTTGGGGGTGGGCAAAACAGATAAAAGGGACTAAGAGGTACAAACTGCCAGTTATAAAACAAGTCAGCCACAGAAATGGAAAGTACAGCATTGGGAATATAGTCCAGAATACGGAAATAACATTGTATGCTGACAGTCGGTGACCACACTTATCGTGGTCAGCCCTGATGCCTAGAATTGCCAAATCCGTGTGTTGTACACCTGAAATCAATATAAGACTGTATGTTAATTTATACTTGAAAAGAAATGAAGTAGAGCTAAAAAAAAAAAAAAATTGAGCTGTAGTTCACATACCACAAAAGTAACCCTTTAAAGGGTACCGTTTCTTAATGCAGTAAAGCCTTGATTTGTGAGCATAATTCATTGCAGCGACATGCTTGTAATCCAAAGCACTTGGATATCAAAGCGCATTTCAAGAACCATTGGCTCAGGTGTGATCGTGTGACATTCGGTGGCACGTACTACTCGTATTGCAAGGCGTCGCTTGTATATGAGGTTAAAATGGATTAGAGACGTTTGCTTATCTTGTGGAACGTTCTCAGAACGTGTTACTCGCAAACCAGGGTTTCACTGTATATTTACAAAGTGGTGCCAACAACACTACTATCTCGTAGCACGATATTCAGTCATCCCCCCCCCAAAGAATCCCAATACCCAGTAGCCTTCATGCCCATTCCCTCCTTCTCCCATCCTCTGCAATCTGCTTTCTGTAACAGGACAATTTTTCAGGCAGAGGAGGAGCCAGCCCACAGGATGATGAACTAAAAGTTCTTCAAAACTAGTTAAGAGTAGACCAAAGGTGTTCTTCCACCACATTTTAGAGTGTGCTGGGATTTTGTTTGTATTCTAATATGGTGAGGCCAACAGATCAGAGACGACTGTCCTTGAAAAGACAGTTTGGGGCCCCTGGGTGGCTCAGTCGGTTGAGCATCAGGTCATGACCTCACGGTTCGTGAGTTCGAGCCCTGTGTCAGTCTCTCTCTGCTGTCAGCGTGGAGCCTGCTTTGGATCCTCTGTCCTCTTCTCTCTGCCCCTCCCCCACTTACACGCTCTCAAAAATAAAACAATGAAAGAAAGAAAGAAAGAAAGAGACATGCCACACCATACAAGGCTATCTGGGGAAGCCCCAGGGTGGGCAGGAGGCAGAGAGTGAGGGGAAAGCATGGACCAGAGCCTTATTGTTGTTTTCTTGGGAAGGAATGGGCAAGTCAGGGTGGACAAGCTGATCAGGTTTAGTATTGGATAGTGTGACTAATTTCAGGGGCCTCTTGACTACAAGGTGATCGCTAGTTGTCTGGTACGATGCCCTCGGGTGATGTAGGACAGGGGAATAGTGTCCCGGACTGCAGAAGACTGATAAAAGGAAGTGAATGGGGGTTTTGGACTCAGAATGAGTTGGTTTGCATATCAAAGGTGTGCGTTCTGGCAAGTTGTTTGCTCTTTCTAGGAATTAGCTAACCTGGGGAGAGGCAGTTCCCACCTGGTTCTGCAAGGCCCCTAAATGTCAAAGCAAAACAGAACATAGAAAATAACATGACTTCACTTCGGTCAATCTCATCACTTCAGTCAATCTCATCAGCTGGGATACACATCTTAGGAAATCAGACCAGTGCCTGATATAACGTACATTTTTCTTCTTCTTTGTAAACTTACACATTTTTAGCCTTGTTTTAAGCAATAGCATCCATGAAATCATGCGTCTGATAGGCTTAGTATATTTTCCAAGCAAATCTTAAAGTACGTACATAACAAAATTACCCAAACTCTGTCGCATACTACCGGTGTTTTGTGCCTGCTAGAGTGGGAAGCACTGATCTAGCTTGCCTTCTTCATTTGACACAGGAGACGTTTGAGGCCCAGGAAGGGCAAATGACTTGGTCATATACCTATTTGTGGCAAGGTCATATACCTATTTGTGGGAAAGCAAGAGTTAGTACCCATGCCTGTGCCTTCCCGGTTCTGTGTGCAGGTGCTAACAGAAAGGGAGGCAACTACTTTGAGTCATTTGACCAGTGACCTCTCGTGTTATTCTATGATCTCCTGGCCCAATTATCTGTTTAAAACTACCAATATCATGAGCCTGAAAACAAAAGCATTTCCCCTGCTGTGTATCTGTAATCTTCATTGTGTACCTCTCAGGTCACTGCAGACTGGGAGGGAAGGTCTTCCTTTCTACCCTGGACACCTGAGAATCCCAATGACGAACACATCCCTTGCTTTGAACTCTGGGCCAGGAGGGCCTAGTCTAAACCTGTCCTCAAAAAGTCTGATTCAATTAAAAAATTCCAAAGATCGGAATTGAAAGAAGGAAATGACATGAAAGTCAAACTATACAGAATTCCAAAAAGATAATTCAAAGCCTAGATGCAGGGTTTGAAATTTTGTGTAGAAATGCACTATTAGCTTACAAAGTAAGCACGGAATTTGATTAAAATGATGCATGGCAAGAAACACTCTGGTCCACTTGGTAAGTTTTTCCTCGAGGTGTCTGTGGTTTTATTAACAGTAGCCAGAGCTGACATCGGGTCCTTACTCCCCACCAGGTATCGGCCTAAACCGGGGGAATGGGAAGAAGGCACTATGGGCCATCGTTTTACAGAAGAGGTTACTGAAGTTGGGAGAGGGTAAGTACCTGGCCTGGTGTCAGACCCATAGTAAGTGACAGAGCTGGGACGTATGCCCAGGGATGTGTGATCCCAGAACCCACGGCCTTAGCCATTGCTGCTCCATTGCCCCTATCTAAGGATTTCTCTCTCAACAACACACTGTCTCATTTCCTAGAAATTCACATGCTTTGTGCCAGGATGCCTAACTCAAATCGTACTGCCTTGAAGATATTGAAATGTGCAGATATAGAACTATTTTCCTGGCACAGCTATTTAACGCAAAACAGCTCTTGGGTCATCAAATAGATGACTCAGGCGGGGCTGTTATCAATATCGATCGGTTTCCTTGTTGACTTTTTTTTTTTTTTTTTTGCTTTTATTCAATAGGAAGGTCATTAAGAATTACTAGGTGACCCTGGACGCTTGCTCCCTGCACAAAGTTAGGATGGAGTTTTGTGTGTTACTTCCTAATTAAATAATTACAAGTATAATAACATATTACCACATGAAGATTTGGTTCCGGTGGTTTGGTCCAATGGTGTAGGCCACGGAATGGGGGAGAGATTGATTTCTTTTTTTAAGGTTTAAAAAACATTTTTCCCCCTTCACCTTCTTAGCTGCAAGTGGTTCACCGTCAACGAATTCAGGCCGGTCTTCAATTCCTAAAATGATTTAATTTCAGTGCTGGGAAGAACATGGCCACCATCTAAATCAGCATCCCCACTATAGTTAGCATTGTGGCACTAACAGCAATAATTCACTGCTGACATTTATAATGTGTGATATATTTCTCATCAGTCTTTATAATAATAAAATTCTGTGGCTTTTATAAAATTAGAACATAAATACATAAATTTTCAAGCCTTGCATCTAAGCTCAATAAATTGGAATACGTGGAAAGTGATCCTTGTCAGAACATCACTTGTATCCTGAGTTGACCTCTTGACGGGGAGAGGAAAGAATGCTATCAGGATAACAGCAGAAATTTCCCCAGACCTAGATGATACCCACTGATGCTTCGCACATGGGAACATGCTCCATCAGGCATGTCATGATGGAAAATACAATGTTTGGAGCCACCACTCGTATTCAATCCCCTTATTTAACAGATGAGGAAACTATAGCTCTGGAGGCTCAGGGGACTTGATCAGGTTCTCCAGGTGGGTAGAGACCATTCTGAAACAAAAAGTCACTGGTGGTGTGCAAAACACATATCATTCGCTAATTGAGCTCTGTACTCATTTTCTATTACTGCTGTAACAGATTGCCACACAGGGGCGCCCGGGTGGCTCAACTGGTTAAGTGAAGGACTTTGGCTCAGGTCATGATCTCACGGTTCGTGAGTTCAAGCCCCATGTCAGATTCTGTGCTGACAGCTCAGAGCCTGGAACCTATTTCAGATTCTGTGTCTCCCTCTCTGTCTGCCCCTCCTCCACTTGCACTCTGTCTCTCTCTCAAAAATACATAAACGTTAATTTAAAAAAAATTTTTTAATGTTTATGTATTTTTGAGAGAGAGAGAGAGAGAGAGAGAGTGTGTGTGTGTGAGCAGGGGCAGGGGAGGGGCAGAGAGAGAGGGAGAGACACAGAACTCAAAGTGGGCTCCAGGCTCTGTGTTGTCAGCACAGAGCCCAACGCAGGGCTTGAACTCACGAACTGTGAGATCATGATCTGAGCGGAAGTAGGACGCTTAATCGACTGAGCCACCCAGGCACCCCTAATTTTTTTTTTTTTTTTTTTTTTACTTGCCAAACATGTAGCAGCTTAAACAGCACACGTCTGTTATCCTACTGTTCTGAGAGTCAGAAGTCTGACACAGGTCTCATCAGGCTAGGCTCAAGGCATTGGCAGGGCTGTGTTCCTTTCTAGAGGTTCTGGGGGAGGATTCAATTGTTTGCTTTTCTAGGTTGTTGGCAGAATAGAGTTCTTTGCAGGTGTAGGACCAAGGTTCCAGATTTTTTTGCTGAGTGAAACTGAGGGCCCTGCCCAGCCTCTCAGGTTGGCTGCATTCCTTGGCTTCTAGACCCTTTCCTCTGTCTTCAAAGCAACGGCAGCCTCAAGTCCTGGCCACATCCATCTCCCTGACCCTTCTTCCTCCCTGTTCACATCCCTCTCCTGGGAAATGACCACACCTGGGAAATGATCTCCATTTTTTTTTAAGCGTGCCTGTGATTAAATTGGGCCCATCTGGATAATACTAAATGACCTTTCCATCTCAGAGTCCTTCCCATTAATCACATCTGCAAAGTCCCCTTTGCCACATAAACTAACATATTCACAGATCCCAGGGATCAGGACCTGGATATTTCTGGGGGCCATTTTACCGCCAGCCAGGCCAGTCCTTCTAGGAGCCCACTGCTACCCAGAAGAGAAATCAGGGTGAATCTCCAGATGTCCAATGGCTGGACTTTCATAACCGGCTTGCGCCTTCTGTTAACTCCCCTTTTCATTCCCACGGGATTAATATCCCCCAAGGCACAAAGCGAATTTCCCTTCTCTGTTCAAAATAGTGGATGGCTCTTCCTTGTGCGCTTAACTGAATCAAGCTCCTCACTCCAGCTCACAACACATTGCTCCTGTAGCCCGTTTTCTTCTGCCAAAACGGACCCTTCTGTCTTCTCCCACATGCATCAGACAGTCTCTTACCTCTGTGCCTTTACCTGCACTATTTTCTCTGCCTCGACTGTCCTTATTCGAATCCTCATCTCTGAATTTCCTGATCCTGAAGTTTTCCAGACTCAACTCAAATGTCACCACTTCCTGGAAGCCTTCCCTGTTTCTTCCCACCATCGTTAAGGCTGGAAATAAAATTCCCTTCTGATGCCTCATGGCTCTCGTGTCCCCCTTTTTATTGACACTAAGCAGGTTCTAGTTCCCATTGCTACCCGACAAACTATGCTGAAACTTTGTGGCTTGAATCTACTGTCTATTGTTATTCTATTTCATGATTCTCTGGGTCAGAAGTTTGGTCAGAGCGTAGCAGGTGTGGTGGATCTTCATTCCATGATTTCTGGAACGTGGCTGAGTTGACTTGGGTGTCTCTCTTGCTCACTGTCTCCACAGAGCTTTTCCACATGCTTAGCTTGGACTTCCTCACAGCATGGTGGCCTCAGGTATTTGGGATGTTTATGAGGCAGCTCAGGGCTGCAGTAGACCAAAATGGAAGCTTCCAGTCCCTGCAAAGGCAGGCCCGGACCTGGCATAGCATCACTTTGCCCTACTTCATCGCCCAAAGCCACCACACATCAAATTCGGAGGAAGGAGAAGTGGACCTCCACTATCCTAGGGGAAGAGTATCAAAGAGTTTGACAGCCTCTTTCAAACAACACAAATCATTTTCTAGGGACTTTGATACATGCCAGTTCTTTTCTCTAAGACTAGAGTGTGATTCATTTAGTAGCTGCCATGGTGCCTGGCACAGTGCTTTGCCCATAACAGGAATGCAGTAAATTTCGCTGTATTCATGAATAAATGCGTTCAGTAGGTTCTTGCTGAATATAACTACACCTAATTCTACGTTCTATGGAGTGAACAAAGATGGGGGTGGGGAACTACAATTCTTTTTTTTATAAGGCCACCTAAAGGATTTTGAAAATGTATATATAAAATAGATGACCATGTTCTTTGGAGGGCAGACCGTGGGTGTGAGGTATAGTATTTATGACATGAATTATGGGTAATCATTTCAGGGTTGTATGAACCAATCTTTCTAATCGGATTCCAATGAAGCACCTGCTTTCTGTCCAACTCCAGCTCATGAGTGGGTAAGTCACATAGAAAGCCATTTCCCATCGATTTTCAATGCTGCTTAATAGTTTGTTTTGCTGATTCAATCAGAATTTAAATCTGTAATAGCCAAATAGTTGATGTGCTTGCCCTAAAATTGTTTTCATCAGCTCTCTGCTCTGAGATTAGGTCGGATCAGTTTTAGAAATTAAAAACCTTTTGTCTAAATATACAATTTTCGGGGCACCTGTCTAACTCAGTCCATAGGGTGTGCAAGTCCATAGGGTGTGCAAGTCTTGACCTTGAGGTTGTAAGTTCGAGTCCTGATGTGAGTGTAGAGATTGCTTAAAAATTTGGGGCATCTGGGTGGCTCATTCATTTGAGCGTCCCACTCTTGACTTCAGCTCAGGTTGTGACGCCAGGGTTGTGGGATTGAGCCCCCGCGTTGGGCTCTTCGCTGGGTAGCCTGCTTAAGATTCTCTCTCTCCATCTGCCCCTCTCCCCACCCCTCTCTCTCTGAAATAAAAAATAGGGGCACCTGGGTGGCGCAGTCGGTTAAGCGTCCAACTTCGGCTCAGGTCACGATCTAGCGGTCTGTGAGTTTGAGCCCCGCATCGGGCTCTGTGCTGACAGCTCAGAGCCTGGAGCCTGTTTCAGATTCTGTGTCTCCCTCTCTTTCTGACCCTCCCCGTTCATGCTCTGTCTCTCTCTGTCTCAAAAATAAATAAACATTAAAAAATTTTTTTAATAAAAAATAATAAAATAAAATATACAATTATTAAAATTTCTTAAATCTTAAACATACAATTTTCCCGCCAAAATGGATTTAGCAGCTTCCCTTCCAACTTGTATCATGAAAAACCACTACCTTCCTTTTTTCTCTAAGAAGAGTGTTGGAAAAGTTTTGCAGAAAAATTTTTTAAAAATTTAGTAATAGTAATAATCATAATAATAAGGCCATCCATTTTATAAAGAGAAATTTATGAGAAGGCAATGTGAAGAATAAGAAAGCATGGGCTTGAAGAAAAGCACGCCAATTGCCTAATTGCTCAGAGCTTTTTTCTTCTCATCCACAAACCAGAGCTAATAGTATCAAACTCTTGTTAGTATCAAACTAACAAGCTACAAAAATAGTATCAAACTCTTGTTAAAAGGGTTCAGTGGGCAGTGGACATTTCTGGTACCTCCTGGACCACCCTTTCTTTGCCTCCCCTTTTCAGTATGACACTGAGCAGTTCATAAAGGATAAAGCCATAATGTGTTACTCCTCTGGGAGAATCTTTGCAATTTAGTAAGAGATCTAGATTTTCCCCCCAAAGGAATGAATCTCTAATGGTAAAATTGCAGCTCTCAGACGTAAGACTGCCAGATGGAGTTAGGGAAGAAGATGCTTCACGGATGGCCCTTCTAATCACAGTGAGTAAAGAGTGTCATCCTTACCTAAGGGTTAGGCCAACCCAGGAAGGCACTATCAGAAGAGGCTTAGTGGTCAGATATTTGGACTTCAGATAGATCCCCATTTGATCCCCTGCTTAGCCATATGTCAGCTGTGCGAACTTGCATGTTTCTTTAACTACTCTGATCCTTGGTTGCCTCATCTATAAAATGGGGCAAAAAGAGAATCTACTTCACTGGGGGCCTATGAGAATCAAATGAGCTAAGACACATACTATGTACTCAATGAGTGATAGCTTCCGATAGCCAGTCAGTGTAGCTTAGTTGATTTTTTTTTCCAGGGATGAGGAAACTTAAGTTTTATTTATTTATTTATTTTATTATTTAAAAAAATTTTTTTTAATGTTTATTTATTTTTGAGAGAGAGAGAGACCGTGAGCAGGGGAGGGGCAGAGAGAGAGGGAGGGACAGAATCTGAAACAGGCTCCAGGCTCTGAGCTGTCAGCACAAAGCCAGACAGGGGGCTTGAACCCACAAGCTGTGAAATCATGACCTGAGCCAAAGTCGCACGCTTAACCGACTGAGCCACCCAGGCACCTGGTGACTCAAGTTTTAAAATCCCTAACTCTTGGGGTGCCCGGGTGGCTTAGTTGGCTAAGCATCCAACTCTTGGTTTTAGCTCAGGCTGTGATCTTGCAGTTAATGAGTTTGAGCCCCTTTTCCTCTGGCTGTGCACTGACAGCCTAGAGCCTGCTTGGGATTCTCTCTCTTCTCGCTCTCTCTGCCCCTCCCCCACTCATACACATGCAGTCACTTGTGCACGCTCTCTCTCTCTCAAAATAAACCTTAAATAAATAAATAAATAAATAAGCAAATAAACAAATTTCCCAATTCCAAGTATCAAAATATCTGAGTACAGTGTCCAGCCCATACAGGGACCTCCAACATGGTAACTCCCACGCCCGTGGTCATCTTTATATTCCAGTCCCACCCAGTCCCCTCACCCAGCCGCCCAATGCCTTGTGTGGAGTACATGTTCACGAGAAGCTCAATGAAAGCTCCAGGCCCTGAGGGACAAAAAAAAGGGATCCTCGGGTCATTTTAATGACCGATAATTAATGGGGTGAGTGAAACATAGTTCATGCGTTGAGGAAAGCAGGGCTCGCTGTCAGAGAGGCAGCAGGTCTTAACTGTGGAATCTGGCCTTTTAGACCTTGCTGCTTTTTGCCCTGATGCCCCACAGGGCCCTTTGGGGCTTTGTCATCCGACTTAGACGGACGCAGCATCTGCCTCAGGCTTCGGGCCTCTGAGAATTGTGGCCGTCTTTTCTCCTGACAAAACTCACTCCAGCCTGGGCCATCGGTGTGGTGAGGTCCCCATGGGACTGACACCGCCTGGATTTGGAGATCATTCGGGGACTCCACCAGGCCTGTAGGGTTTCTAGGGCTGCACACCCTGAGAGGCGGAAATCTGCTCTCATGGAAACTTCAGTCTGCAACCGGGGCGGGGACAGAAGCCCCTTACGTAGGTCCTCAGTGGAAATGGAGGACTGTTTCTTTCTACAGTGTGGCTCAAGGAAGGCTTCCCTCAAGTAGATGAGCACCCGTGTTTGCCCCATCCACGCTGTTTGTCTGACCCTGAGGGCCTTAGGAGAACCTTCTCCCGTTACCCCGGAGCTGGAGGCCACTGCTCCCAAAAGTTTAAACAGCCCCTTTTTGTTCTCTGTTGTCTGTGCCAGTGTCGGTCCGTAAGGAGTCTGCTTTCTTCACACCCTGACAAGGTACAGCATTTAAGAGCTGCCTCGATGTCTTATTTGTGTACGTAAGAGAAAATAAAGAGCCCTCGTTGCTTAAGCTTTACGTAAGGAACTGTAGAAACCCTTCGTTTAGCCCAAGATGGTATTTTCGCTCTCTGAATAATAAGCATACCTAACTCCTAGAACTATGTGCATTATTCGCTTGTAGCCCTCCTAATTCATATCCCATTCAAGTCCTGGCTATTTCAGAAACCAGTATTCTGTTCTAGACAAGAGAAATCAGGTTATTGTTGGCTTGTTTTTGTTTTTGTTTTCTATGACTCAAAACTCCTATGGGCTGTGGCCGGATAATATTTTTATCTCTGTCGCCCCTGAGCTGATATCATGGAAAGTTTGCAAGACGCTAATCTAAGGAAATGTGAGATGTACCACCGGAGAGTTTTGTCTGTTCATTTATCCAAGTATTGACCCTGCGATGTGCCAGTTGCTGTTCAGACACAGAGGAAACAGCAAAGCACACAGAGAAGCTGCTGCTCGCATGGAACTTGGAACTTCACAGAGGAAAGCTCATAAGACACACATAAGCTAACATATGAACACAAAAATCTTAGAATAGCAAGAAGTGTGACCACGTAATTTTAAAAGTCGATGGGAGAGAAATGAATAGAAGGAGAGTGGAAACAACTTCAGCTACAGGCATCTGGAAAAGCCTCTCTGAGAAGCCAAGAGTTGAGTTGCGCCTGGGGCGCAAGGAAGCAGTCCCCAGGAGGAGACCGAAGGCAGAGGGTGGCAGACGATGGCCCGTCCCCAGACGCCAGCCGACCCCAGTTTTTGGCGCGACCTGCAAGCCAAGATTACGTTTTACATATTTCAGTGGCGGAAAAAAAAAATCTAAGGTAGAAAATATTTTGTGACACATAAAAAATGATATAAAATTCAAATTTCAGGGTCTGTCAAGGTTTGTTGGGACAAAGCCAAGACCATTTGTTTACAGTCACAGAGTCGAGTAGTTGTAACAGAGACCGCGTGGCCCCCAAAGCCATCTGGTTAGGAGGAAGTTTGCTGAGCCCTGATAGGAGAGGATCATTCAGACAGAGGGAAGCACACGTGCTAAGTCCTGGGACAGAGACCTGGTGGACAGCAGGGAGGCTGGACTGCCTGATAGACTCGCAGAGGCCAGGTTCGGGGGGCACAGGGCGTTTTTGTCATCTAATCATACAACCTGTTTCATAGGCAGTATGCTTTTGTCTAATCACTACGCCAAACAGCTTCCACTAACTGAGAGCAAAGCCAAAGTTGTATAGTTACAACGGACGGCATTCGACCCCACCCTCCTTGACTGGTGTGACCCGGGAACTCCTAAACCTTCCTCTTGCCTCCCTTTAGCTCGGAGCAGCGGTTTACCAGCTACAACAGATGATCCGAATCCCAGCTCTGCTGCTTACTGGCTGTGTGAAGTTGAACGAGTGAATTGACTTCTCCCGGGCTGCCAATTCCTCTTGTAGCTACTACTACCTAACTTAAGGATTTCTGTGAAGTTTTAAATTAAATGAGATAATGGTGAGCGCTCGGATTAGCGGCCGCTGCTATTATTACTGAGCAGAAGTGCCACTTGGTAAATGTGACGAGCCGGCCCCGCCCTGAGAGAACCAGATTTAGTCAGTCTAGGGTGGGGCACAGGAGGGTGAACCCCACCTTGAGAAATACTGCCCCAGGAAGACAGGTGTGCGGCCATCTGGCCTGGCAATGTGACCTGGCCTAAGGCACTGATAAACAGTAACTATGTATCGTTGAATGGGTAGAGAGTTTTGGGGGCGGGATTTTTTTTTTTTTTTTTTTTTCTTCTGCAAGCCCAAGCCTGAGTGTGAACAAACAAGTGGAGGTGGAGGTAAGGATGGGGGTGGGGTAGACCTCACACCAACCCCACTCTGTGTGAATCATGTTAAGTGCTCTCCCGTTGCAGGCAGGAGCCTGTGCGGGTTAAGTTGTGCATAGAAAGTTCTGTGAATCCAGCAGTCTCTTGTGTGTTTATTTCCATTCTTGTCCCGTGGATGACGGTTAGTGTCCTTGTACTGCACTTCCTGGGGAGACACTACAAAGGGAGACAGGCTTCCTATTTTCCCCTCTTTCATCAGGGACGGGCGCCAGGAGGGTAAATGAGGGAGGTGGGACCGGTGTGAGGCAATAGAGAGTGGTGTGGACTGTGGTCAATCAGAGAGCCCGTGCTCCACCTATGGGACTAGCTGCTCCCCCACCCCCACCCCTCCAGCCAATTGTGGTCACACAGGAATGTAGTCTGAGAATGGCCAGAAATTCCTTCTCTTCGAAAAGAAGCCAGATATCCAGATTTTTATGCAATATATTCCCATTAATAAACATTGGCAAGTAATTCAAAAAAAAATTTTAAACCCCATATGGGCCAAACAAAACAAATCCTCTGGCTGGATCCAGCCTGTGGGTGGGCCTCCAATTTGCAAACTCTGGTCTAGACTGACTAATTCAAGCCTTGGGACCTGTACCCCCACTCCCACCCCACCCTGTGGCCTGGTGTAGGGACAGGATCTGTGTCCCAGAGCAGCGAATCTCAACCTTAGCTACCCGTTAAAATCACCTGGGGAGAGAAGAAGTGTATACCCATGCTCAGGCTCCGTATCCAAAAGGTCTGATGTAATCGGTCTGGGGGCTGGGGGGCAGGGGGGCTGCCCAAGGAATAGGGAGTCAGAGTTGAGCTCCACTGTGCAAGGCAAGACCAAAGGGGTATGTTTGGAGAAAGAAGTCTTGGGAACCGGGTGCCCAGAAGTCTGAAAAACAAAGCCAGGCCAGAAACCCCTATCATGGTATTAACTTTCTGTGCTGACCCCCTTGGTCTATGGGGAACAGCCATGTAGACAGTTGTGAAGAGTTTGACGTTATTAAGTTTTTGGCTTCCAGTTTGCAGCAGAGAGTGGCAGGTGTTCGCTAAATTCTCCAAGCCTAGGGGCGCCTGGGTGGCTCAGTCGGTTAAGCATCCGACTTCAGCTCAGGTCACGATCTCGCGGTCCGTGAGTTCGAGACCCGCGTCGGGCTCTGGGCTGATGGCTCGGAGCCTGGAGCCTGGAGCCTGCAGCCTGCTTCCGATTCTGTGTCTCCCTCTCTCTCTGCCCCTCCCCCGTTCATGCTCGGTCTCTCTCTGTCTCAAAAATAAATAAACATTAAAAAAATTAAAAAAAAAATAAGTTCTCAAAGCCTAGTACAGCTTTATGACGTGCTGGTGGTAGGTATGCATTCTGTCCGGGATATAAGGGACAAGGGGAAGATGTGTCACTCCTCCTCCTATTCTCCTCCACTAAAGCTGATGCAGAGAAACAGGTGACAGTCAGCGGCCCAGAGGGAAGATTCTGCAACACGGAGATGTGTCAGGCTGCCTTAGCTGCAGAGGTAAGGCATACCACGTCTTTCCCAAACATTCCAGAGGAAAGTGATCCTTAAAGGTCGTGGGGGGGGGGGGGGAGGGGGGATGATGCCTGCGTGAAGAATTCTTTAAAAACATTTTTTTTAACACTTATTTATTTTTGAGGGACAGAGAGAGACAGAGCATGAGTGGGGGGAGGGGCAGAGAGAGAGAAATCCGAAGCAGGCTCCAGGCTCTGAGCTGTCAGCACAGAGCCTGACACGGGGTTCGAACCCACGAACCGTGAGATTGTGACCTGAACCAGAGTCGGACACTTAATTGACTGAGCCACGCAGGTGCTGCTAAAGAATTCTTTTTTAATTTTTGATACTTGTCACCTGGTTTGGCCCAAGGTGGGCTATCCATGCCTAGTGAAGGAATGGAGAGAGAGAATGAGTCAGAAGCTGTCTTTCCTGCCCTTTTGCCTGTTGAGGCAATTCTTCCTCCCTCCCTGTGAGCAAATGGGGGGGGGTGGTCTGTAGGGGAATGGGTCCACTAAACTTTGTTTTCCATTAGCTGCCGGGCTTTCTAAGCAAGTTCATGAGTTGCCAGGGTGGTTTCATACAAAGGCTTCACTCACGTATATTAATTGGCCCTTAACACACAGGAAGACACCAATGAGTTTTTATAGTGTGTGGAGGGTTTTTGAACCAAGGAACCAGATTCCTAGTTTTCCCTGCACCCACTATTTTCCCTTTGAAGTCAATGGGAGCCTTGCTCAGGGTGTCTAGAGAGAAACGAGGATCTGGTCGAAGTGAACTGCTAGGAAAATGTATTAAAGTACTAAAGTAAGATTAAGTTACCCAGAGAAAATACACTTTGGCCAGAAGAAACTGCAATCAGAACCATCTGAAGGGGGTCCTGTGGTCAGAGAAGAGAAGAAAATGTATTTTAAAAATTCAATTAATGCATATCCAATTGCCTCCGAGGAAATAAAGACTCCTTGTCTTTTACATGTTTAAAATATGAATTGCCAATTAATGATGCGATTGGCAAATTGCTCTACAATTAAAAACAGAAATGTTGTTTGAGGCAATTAGAATAATTGTCATATGTTAATTACGGGTTGATGGATTTTGCATGCTGCCAGGAATTACATTTTGAGTGAGCTTTTCTGAACAGAATCCAAATCCATAAAGACATTGATAAAATAACAACTGTCTTCCTCGTTGGCATGCCTGCTATATTTTTAGTGTCTTTTAAGGTATGTAATTATTTTTAATTAGGTCTCCAGAAGAAATTTTCTTAATACATGTTTTACCAGGTCATCATTAAAGAACCTTGTAACCAGTCAGAAAGGAGAGGGGAATAGAAAGAATACAGACTTGGAAGCCAGACAAACCTTAGTTCAGATATTTACTAGCTGGGTGCTTTGGGCAAATTACTTAGCCTTTCTGAACCTCAAAGTAAAATGGGGAAAATATATACCTTCAGGGTCACTAGGAGGTTTATATGAGGTAATATTTATATATTCCCATGTTTTGTGAATGATGTATAGCAAATGCCCAATAAAAGTAATTACTGTTCTTCTAAGGGCCTGGGTGGCTCAGTCTGACTTCAGCTCAGGTCGTGATCTCACCGTTTTGTGAGTTCAAGCCCCGCATCAGGCTCTCTGCTGTCAGGGTGGACCCTACTTCGGATTCTCTGTCCCCCTGACCATCTCTGCCCCTCCTCTCCTCTCTCTCTCAAAAATAAATAAAGTTTTTAAAAAGTAATTATTGCTCTTCTAGAAATAGTAGGATATACTCTCAAGCTGGGCTATTCCCTCAACTATTTCATTGTAGCAAAATCTTTGCAGTTACTATTCTTGCAACTAGAATTATCATATGTGGCCAAAAAGAGTATGGCCTGCAGCACTTTAGGGCAGTCAGTGACATTGAAGTCTATGTGAATAGTGCCCCTTGACTTCGTCCAGTGTACAACCTTCACAACTATACCTGGCTGTTCTACTTGGAACCAATATCCTAAATTCACATCCTTTGAAGCCTTTGGTTCTGAGATAAATAGGTCTTGTTTTTGTTCATTAGACCTTTTTCTAGTTGTGTTTTATTCGGCAACATTTATCAGGGGTTAGCAGATTTTTACCTGCAGACACAATCTGATTATTGAGAGCCAGAGAGAGACAGAGCATGAGCATGGGGAGGGGCAGAGAGAAGGGGAGACACAGAATCCGAAGCAGGCTCCAGACTCTGAGCAGTCAGCACAGAGCCTGACGCGGGTCTCAAACTCACAAACTGCAAAAGCCCAAGTCGGATGCTTCACCGACTGAGCCACCCAGGCACCCCACCCTGTTTTTGTAAATTAAAAATATTTTGGAATGCAGTTACACCTGTTCATTTGTATATTATCTTCAGCTACTTTTGAGCTATGGGGGGCAGAGTAGAGTAGTTGCAACAATGACTCTATGGCCCACAAAACTGAAAATATTTGCTATGTGGCCCTTTGTCGAGAAAGTTTGTTGACCGGTGGTATTAATGACTGTCTAGCCAAATATCTGTTTTTATTAATTCCAGGGAAAGTTAATGGTTGATGGCTCTTGTTTCTCTTCTCTCATACCTCTGACATTACTGAGCCAGGAGATTTTTTCCTGATTCCTTACTGCCACTTCTAGACTCTTCTCCTTTCTCCCTCCTCAAACTCCTGCAACCCTGAAGTGCATGACTTTTGATTTTCCCATCCACTGCACCCTCCTTGTGGCAGTCATCAACAGATCCGTGAAACTTTTAGCTGCTGGCTCATGGCCACTCTGTCAATAACCTTCCCATCATAATTCTTAGTACTTTTCAAAACCGTTTGCATAAGTGATCTTTCCATCATATCAGGTCTTGAGTCTGATTATCTTCCGTGATTTCGCTTTCATTCAATAGTCAGTGAATAGGAAACGCCAGGCCTCCCTCCTGCCCACTCTCTTAGCTACTTACTCCCATGGTCAACCGCAACCTTGCCTTTGTCAAGCAGGGCAACCCTGGCCCCATCCAGCCTCCCAGCTCACTTCATGTAGCAATCTGACTGCAATCACTTCCAACTCCCGTGGGATCTATTCCGTTGCTGCCCCTACCTTTTCACGGCCTCTCGCCCCTTTCTTGCTCTCTGGCCTTGTGCTGGCCTGACTCCCTAACATGTATCGTCAAGTCCTCTTGCTCCTTTGTTGGTTCATCATGCTCTTGGGGCAAAACTTCAGTCCTGGTTATGTCCAGTTTGATTACCCGCACCTGAGCACAAGCCCTTGCCTGAAGAGAAACATACAACCCAGCTCATTGGTTTCACTTTAACTCATGCCCTCTGGCCCCCTATGGATATTTATGCCCCCTGGTAATCTTACTCCTTTTCCCTCACTCCCACTGTCATAGATGATGATTCATACCTTCTCAAAGCTCATGAAACCGCCAATTTCTTCATCCTTATTCTCTCTCTCAATGATCTTGCCTCCTTTGTCCCTCAGGAGAGGAAGCGATTAGAAGAGAACATCCAAAACTCCCCACCCACCGCAGTCACCTGCTTCTTTGCCATGCACTCTGCCTTCCCTGCCCTCCAGCTTTAAGGTTCTGTGCCTCTCCCTGAGATCAACCTCGCCACCTGAGCCCTAGACTCCATTCTCTCTTGCCTATTCAAGAATATTGCTCTTACATTTCTCCCCTTCCCTTAGTGCGTTACTGGTTCTTCCATTTTATATAACAACATCTCCATCATTACACATATCATGTTATTTCTCCCATCTCAAAGTAAACAAAATGAAACAAATTCTCTGACGCGGCTTCCCTCTCCGGCTACCGTTCATTTCTCTGTTCCCCTTTAAAGCTCAGCTCCTCAAAAGTGCTTTCTGTCCTCATTGTGCCCAATATTTATTTTTGGCTCTCTCTTGAAAGCTCTAATCATGCGTTTTGTTACCTACATTCCCCAAAAAGTGCTCTCATCAAGGTCAAAAATGAAATGTTTTTTGCAAAATCCAATGCTGAGGTTGCACTTCTCACCCTGACCTTCCAAAAGTACTTGCTACAGTCGACTGTTCCTTCCACATAGCTCCCAGAGCACGATGTTCTCCTGGAGGAGAGAGGGGTCTGAGCTGTGGGAAAGAACCATCTACAAGACCTCCAGAATTCATTTGGATTGACTATATTGAACGTAGGACTCCTTTGGTGGAAGTCTCACCCTTGTCAAACAGACCCTGTACCTGAGACAAGCTGGCCTTCTTGTTCTCATGATGCCTAGAGAAACCCAGTGGCTAAGGGGGCAGTGGGATGGATTGGCCGTGTTACCGATACTCCAAAGTCTCAGGTTTTTTCATTTATAAAGGGTAGATGGGAATACCTGCTGCATAGATTTGTTGTAAAGAATAAATGAATTCATGTTAGAGAAAGCCTAGGATCATAGTCGAAAACAAATGCCTGCCACGGTAG
This sequence comes from Leopardus geoffroyi, assembly GCF_018350155.1. Lineage (NCBI taxonomy): Eukaryota > Metazoa > Chordata > Mammalia > Carnivora > Felidae > Leopardus > Leopardus geoffroyi. Next base: position 33,926,667 of record NC_059331.1, on the reverse strand, counting down.
ACAGGCAGAAATTATAAATTAAGACAGTCAGCAGATGCTTACTCTTAAAGGTAGGTCAAATTCAAATTTTGAAAACTAACACACCGGGGCAAATAAATCCCGCCTGAAAGCCAAGTTTGGCGCCCTTTTTGACCTGGATGGTGGCTGAAACACGGCAGGTACGTGGTTAATATTAGATTCCCTTTCTTTTGAAAACTGACGTCAACCAGTCATGCAGGGGGTGCTTGGATGCTCACAACATTCATTCGACACATCTGCCCCTAGCCCCCTCCATGGCGGGAGCTGTGCCTGGTACGGTGGTGGTCCCTTCCCTCAGGCTCTGTTTCTACTGTTGGAGAGAGCGAGGTACAGAACAGACTGACAGCTTGTGGAAATAACTGCAAGCTATCAAAAGTGTAATAAAAAAAAGTAGATATGTATATATCTACTATAATAAATAGAAGGTCTGTAAGAGTGATGGTTGAGAGCTCGGGTTCTGAAGTCTAATTTCCTGGCTCAGTGACCTTAGGCAAGTTATAGTGGTGTCCCTTTATCCACAGTTTTGGGGGTTTTGGTTTTTGGGGTTTGAGTAATCTCCCCCCCACCACCACCTGACCCCGCAGTCAACCTTGGTGTGGACGCAGATGATCCTCCTTCTGATGTGTCATCAGAAGGTCAATGGTAGCCTAATGCTACATCACAGTGCGTATGCCATTCATCCCCATCTCATCACATGGGCATTTTCATCTCACATCGTCACAGGAAGTTGGGTGAACACCACAAAATAGTTTGAGAGAGAGAGAGAGGGAGAGACCGCATTCACATAACTTTTGTTATGGTACATCGTTATAATTTTTCTCTTTTATTAGTGGTTATTGTTGTTAATCTCTTACTGTGCCTAAATTATAAATTAAAACTTATCATAGGTATGTATACATAGGAAAAAAACAGTATGTAGAGGGTTTGGTAGTATCTGTGGTTTTCGACATCCACCGGGGGTCTTGGAAGGTGTCTCTCATGGATAAGGTGGACTATGCAACCTTTCTGTGCCTCAGTGTTCTGTTTTTAAAAATGAAGATAATAATAGTTCCTACCTCATAGGGCTATTGAGAGGATTAAGTGAGTCGACGCATTTAAAGAACCCAAGTCATTCCCTGGCACATAGTTGGTTCTTACATAGGTTCGCTCTATGGTGGACAAAGGATTCTAGATGTGAATGTGGTAACTAGGGTTCTGATTAAGGTGACCAACTTGTCCTGCTTTGCCCAGAACTTACTCTGTATTAGCGCTGGAAGTCTTGTGACCTGGGAAAGCCCCTCAGTTTGTGGTTAGGTTCGTTCAACTTCCAGCTACTAACTAGCTTTGTTCCTTTGAGGCCATCTTATCCCTCCCTCTGGATCTGTAAAATGAAGAGTATAGACGAGATGGGTGGTTCCCAAGCTTTATCGTGCACGAAAGCGCCCTCTTATAGAACGTGGAATGCCGGACCCCACCCTGGAGTTTCTGATCCAGCAGGTTTGGGGTGGTCCTGACCCACTACTCTACATGACCCCAAAGTCCCTTTGTCCTCTACTCATCTGTGATTCTATGACTTCTTCCTGTGACCTGCTTTATGGGAAAATGAGGTTCATGTGCCGAAAAGCTTCATTCATTCACTCGTTTATTCATTCAACGGTATTTATTCAACACCTCCTATGGGTCAGGTACTATTCTAGATGCTGGGGATCTGGCAGTCAACAGAATCATAAGATTGTAAACTCCTTGATGGCAGGGACTCAGCTAACTTACTTTGTGCCCCTGCACTTGCCCTGTCCCGCCCCATTTCATGCACAGTGAAGGCTCTTGACAAGTGAGAGCTGGGGTAGTGTGCAAGATAATATATAGGGAAGCAGGAAGCTATGCTTTGCAGACCTTAAAGGCAAGCACAGAGCTGTTGGGTAGGTGAGCTAGTCTGTGTCCAAGAGATACAACCCTTACCACCCTCACCCTCTACCAACACACTCTCCTCCCCCTGCACCCCCCCCCACCCCCGCATCCATATCTCAATGTCTGTTTTATGGCTGGGATTCCATTTCTTGAGATTCATCCCTGTGTCTCTTGTGAAAAATAGGGTAAACCCTTTAAACCCTACCTGATAGTTTTAGGAAGAATATAATAGGACTTCAATTATTTCACCCTTTCAAGCAGTTATTTCACTTTGCTGCTAGCTATATACATGGGAGAACCTACCTTTTTAGTAAGTGGATGCCCTGTGTTTCTGTCATACCTATTTCTAGGAGGGGAGGAAAGGAAGGGAGCTCACTCTGCAGGTTGCTGAAGAGCCAGAACATTTATTATCCATGAAGCTTTGTTCAACTGCATGGGCTGCCTGGCCTGTTGCATTCCATCAAAGATCCTGACAAAAGTGTCAGGAAGGTCAACTGATAATGCTAATTTTTTTTTGACACTCCTAATGACAGGTTTATGTGATTAGACTCCATTCCCTTAAAGAATCTACTCATGTTTGGGGTGCCTGGGTGGCTCAGTTGGTTAAGCATCCGACTTGGGCTCAGGTCATGATCTCGCAGTTTGTGAGTTCGAGCCCCGCGTCGGGCTCTGTGCTGACAGCTCAGAGCGTGGAGCCTGCCTGCTTTTGGATTCTGTGTCTTGCTCTCTCTCTGCCCCTCCCCTGCTCACGTTCTGTCTCTCTCTGTCCCAAAAATAAATAAAACATTTTAAAAAATTAAAAAAAAAAAAGAATCTACTCATATTTTACTGCATGTCTGCTCAGCCACACTTGTTGCCTCAGTTTTCTATGGCTGCAGAACAAGTTATCCCCAAATGTTGTGGCTTAAAACAAGGTCCATTTTTATTGGTCTCCATTTTGGGGGTCTGGTGTTTGGGCAAGTCTCAGTAGGGATGGCTTGTGTCTGCTCTGTGGTATGCCCACCTGGCTGCATTTAGCTGGAGGCTACCCTGGGCTGACAGGTCCAAAATGGCTTCCCTCTGGTGTTGGGGTTTTGGTGCTGGCTGTTGGCTGAGCTGCCTGGTTTTGTTTTCTCTCACAGCCTCTCCTCATGGCCTCTTATCCTGCAGGGCCTTTATGTTTTAGTAGGGAACCTGGATTTCTTTCCATGGCAGCTCAGGGTAGGAAGAGGGCAGGAATGGAAGCTGTTGGGCTCAGAACCGGAGATGTCCCTTCTACCGCATTCTATTGGTCAAACAAGTCACAAGCCCTCCTGGGTTCAAGGAGACAGGTGAATGTATTCCACCTCTTGATGGGAGAAGTTGTTGGTGGCCATCTCTGGAAGTCATCAGTCTACACTCACATCTTCTCTACATCCTATTCCACTTCTTCAAATAAGAAAGGTTAGTGGTTTTTAAGTGGAGGTGGTGAGGATGGGAGTCGCTAGTGACAAGACAAAGATGTTTCTTTGATTTATACCATCTAAATTCAAGAAGAGTGTCAGAACTCCCCCAGGGAAATAAGGATATTTAAATGCTTACATAAAGAATGTAGCTCATGGATAAAAATGACGGTGAAAAGCACATAATATGTGTCAGTCTATACGTTCCTGATAAATTTGAAAAGTGTCAAAACCCCAACTATCCTTTTGGAAACAAAAATAACAGTCCATAAAATTCTCAAATGCTTCTAATCAGTCTGAATGCATCTCAAAGAACAAGCGAGTTGAACGGCATGAGAGGACTTTACCAAAGTGTCATGGGCAGCGGATGTTTCGAATGCTCTCAGTGAAGGGGCAGTAATGCCAACCACATGCTTATGTTTTTGAAATTATTTTATTAAGGGCTCTGTGAAAATGTGGAAAATGTAAGCATGCACAAGTGCACATAAAAATACATAAAGTGCAGGGGTGCCTGGGTGGCTCGGTCACGTAAGCGTCTGACTTCAGCTCCAGTCATGATCCTGCGGTCTGTGAGTTCCAGCCCTGTGTTGGGATCTGTGCTGACAGCTCAGAGCCTGGAGCCTGCTTTAGCTTCTATGTCTCTCTCTCTCTCTGCCCCTCCCTGGCTTATTCTCTCTCTCTCTCTCTCAAAAATAAATACTTTAAAAATTTTTTCAAAACACATAAAGTGCAAAGAGTCTATCTTTGTGGCAGGAAGTGTTTGGGGAGACAGTCACAGGAGATGTGCATTTGGGGTACATAGGATTCTATGAGATAGGCACCATGAAGCCACCCAGGTGCCTCTAAGAGGCTGCTTCTTATATCGACCCTCATTCCAGACTCTCAGGATTTTGAAATGATAGCTTTCATAAAATTTTTCCCATGCTTCTTAATTTTAAGTGGGCAAATGGATCCTCTGGGGGCCTGTAAAAGGCAGATCCGGATCCTGTGGGTCTGGGATGCGACCTGAGATTCACATTTCTGATGAGTTTTAAGTGATGTTGTTGCCGTTGGTGCATGCATTTGGATGACAAGCTTGCTTAAGGTGTGGAGAGGGGGTGCTTGGTAAGTGTCCTTCCTTGCAGACCAGGTGGGGCTCAGGCAGCAAGTGTTGCCTCTCTGTCTACCCTGTGCCTGAAATTGTGCTAGACAACAGGACTAGCAAGACAGGGCTGAGCCTCAGGCTCTGAACGTAATGAGCGGGCAGTCTAGAAGGAGAAATAAACACACAAAATAATTCAAATAGAAAAGTGAGAAGAGAGTGGCTGGGTGACTTCTAGCACAGGCTTGGGGGTCCTGACCCAACCCCTAACTAGGGTGTGGCTTGGGTAATTGGATTGACCAGCGTCGTGGTATCGTCATTATGAGTTGAACTTTATGGTGCCTATCCCATAGAATCCTTATGCGACTTTGCCGAAATTAAGCCTTCCTGTGAAATAAGGTCTAGTGTATAGGACGAGCTCAGTAAATATTAACCATTATTACTATACAGCGTTGCTGTGTTTGCGGTGGTGAAGGCCAATATATTTATCCTAAAATTTTTAGCTTTTTAATCGTAGAGCAAAATCTGGAAAGCCATTAGCAAGTATGGAAGAGGAAAGCAATTATGTCCACAAAATCCTTGAGAAATAAGCATCATGATGCATCTCTTAAGATGTGTATTGACTATAAAGCATGTGTGGTGATGGTTGAGATGGAACTTTGATTTAAGGTTCTATCGATTCTTGATCCTGTGTGACCTTGACGCTATCACTTAACCTCAGCCTTCTCATCTATGAGGTGGGAACAATAACAACTGTCATATTCAAAATTTATGAGGCTCAAATATCATAGTGGATCTTTGGTGTCCACAGAGCTGGCTTAGAATCTCGGGCTTGTCACTTATTAGCTTGGGTGGCCTTCGGCGTTTTTCTCGACATCAACCTCAATGAAAAAAGTATGTAAAACACTCAGCCAAGTGATAGACACATAATAAGTGCTCAGTAAGTGATGGCTGTTGTTATGACATGAATTACTTGGAAAAATATAACGTACATGACTTCACGGAGATTATTATTATAAGTTATGATAAATGTGCTGTTCTTTATATACATCATAGTGTTGCTTCTAAGGTGTTGGCAGTAAGGTATAAACTGTGATTTTCCATCCCCCTCCCCTTTCACGTGCTGTTCCAAGTGACATTTGGAAAGGCAGCCAATGGAGGGTGAGGGGTGTAGTCCCTGTTGATGATGGAATTAGCACATCTCTTCATCATTGAAGCTAAGAGGCTGCTTTTTAAAAAAATGTTTATTTATTTATTTTGGGGAGCGGAGGGGTGGAGAGAGAGAGAGAGACAGAGAGAGAGAGAGAGAGAGAGAGAGAGACTCCCAAGCAGGCTCCACACCATCAGCCTGGAGCCCAGCGTGGGGCTCAATCTCACAAACTGTGAGATCATGACCGGGCCCGAAACCAAGAGTTAGTTCACCAACTGAGCCACCCAGGTGCCCCTAAGAGGCTGCTTCTTATATTGACCCTCATTCCAGACTCTCAGGACTTTGAAATGCTGATAGCTTTCATAAAATTTTTCCTTATCCATTCAGCAAACCGGTTAAAATCACAAATCCACAAAGCAAGGATGTGGGTGAAGGTTTGTTTCTGGTAGAAGGTAGACTGCTGGTTTGGGTCCCTGGTTGCTGCTGCTCTGTAGAAGAGGGCAGGGAGTTGAGCATTCTTTCTTTTTTCCTTTTTTTAGTTTATTTATTTTGACAGGGAGTGAGCGGGTGTGAGTTGGGGATGGGCAGAGAGACAGAGGGAGAGACAGAATCCCAAGCAGGCTCCACATTGTCAGTTCAGAGCCCCATGTGGGGCTCGATCCCATGCACCGTGAGATCATGACCTGAGCTGAAACCAAGAGTCAGGCGCTCAGCCGACTGAGCCATCCAGGTGCCCCAAGTTGAGCATTCTTTTTATAATGAAAGCTTGGCACCATTTGGGCATGAACCAGTATTCCAATAGCCAGAGGTTGCTCAACAGAACATAACCTCTTCCCACCTCTGCCAAAGAAAAATGTTGGAATGGGGGACAGAGGAATCTCAAGATTGACTCTTCTCATATTCCATCCCTGAACTCACTAGCTTCTTCTCTTACCTTCTCTGGCTGATCTACCTCCTTGACAAGATTATTGCCAGGAAGGAGTTAATGAGTATACAGCTTTCTTTTCCTTGGGAGAGAGATACAAAACAGGCTCAGAGCTGGGCTGTCATCACACAGCAAGTCTTCAGGGGTTTTCAAGGTAATTATTAACCCTTTGTGGCATTCCTGGGGTGGGGGGCGGGGAGAACACTCTATGCTGAAAACACCTACTACAAATTTCCGTCTATGATATGTATATGGAATCTCAATTTCTTCAGTGTAAAAATTCAATAACCTTGAAGATCAGCCTTGGATGTAGGTAGCCCTAAGCAGTTTATACAGGCCCTTGTGTCCTCTTTCAAAGCAGACCCTTCCTTAACTGTCTTAGCGCTCAAGTCAGAAGTACCATTATCCTTGTTCTCCATTTGAAAAAACCGAGGTTTAAGGAAAGGCTTCATGGTAATGAGGCCTGGCTAGAGGCCATGTCTTCTGACTGCTGCCCTGTGCTCTTCTGAGGTACTGAACATGATATAAAGCCTCTTCTAACAGTGAGACAGCACTTCTGAATCTCAGCGTTCCATAAAACCGCCAATTATCACCACCTAGAACTGTAACAAACTGCCATGATTCGGTCCTACGGAATTTGTGTTTAAAAAGAAATTCCCATGATTAACCTGCTTTGTTTTGATTTTATCATTTGCTTCTCTCCCCACTTGGTGATTTTAGGCTATTTAGATTTTGGGTTCCTCTTTTTCAATGGGTTGAAAATGATCAATTACTAGGGCTTCTGTATTCAAGAGAGACCTGCGGGGCGCCTGGGTGGCTCAGTCAGCTAAGTATCCGACTTTGGCCCAGGTCATGATCCCGTGCTTTGTGGGTTCGAGCCCCGTGTCAGACTCTGTGCTGCCAGGTCGCAGCCTGAAGCTTCCTTTGGATTCTGTGTCTCCCTCTCTCTCTGCCCCTCCCCTCCTTGTGCTCTCTCTGTCTCCCAAAAATAAATAATAAAAAACAATTAAAAAAAAAAAAGAGACCTGCTGTGATTCTCATGGGGGATTTATGCCTGGAGTTTGCTCTTCGGTGAATTAAAATGAACTAGAAAACCGAAAAGCCTGGATGTCCCCTTCAAGGAATAAATAATTATTTAAACTTGTGAAAAGGGCAGTGGAGGAAAACGAGGACCCAGAGTATCCAAATCAACTGTTGCTCCGTGCTGAGTGCGCCAAGACTTGCTCTTTGAGGAGCAGGGACATGGACTCCCTTAGAAATTTGCCATTGTTGTTGCCATTCAGGTCTCCCAATCCTAGGTTGCGGCCGCAGATGAATTCTCTCCTGAGCCCGACATCGCTGCTCTCCAAGCCCACACTCTCCTTTCAATCACAAGCAGGTTGCTAGTATGTGGGCAAACTTCCATACATGGTATGGGGAGCAGACATGACTTCATGCTCTGCTGTAGACGAGAGGAATTGCCAAGGCTCAGGCGCCCAGTCCCCCCAAGTGTTCCCTGGTGTTGGAATCCTTCTCTCTGGCTGCATGGTAACTAGACCACAGGGGATGCTTTAGATTTGTGGGCACACCCTTCCCTTGTAGATTCTCAAACCCAGCCTTCAGAATTTTGGTGTCCCAAAACAGCATGGCACAGGTACACCCACAAGCATTTGGAAAAAATCTGATAAGAAATATCCATTTTACAGTACTTCTAATGGAACAGCCCTGAAAGATAAGTCTAGGTCAGCAGCTCAAGAGGTTCAATGAGTTCAATTTCTTTTTGCTGTGTATATTGTTTCCTTTTGAGGTGGGGGCCAGGCTAGGAGGATCTGACGGTTTTCCTGAAGGAAGTGTTCATGGGTATTCTGCATTAAATTACTGTTTTGTGTTCCTTGGTCTTGAAAAGTTTAAGAAACATTGACATACAGGACCTCTTATATTTGGGGGTCCTTCAAATTCCATTCCTTGGCTTATTACTATTACTATTACTAAGGCATTATAACAAAGAGATACATTTCTTCTTGTCCAAATGGAAGGTGTGTGTTTATGTGAATTACAAATGAAATATAAAAGCTGGTGAAAGCCCTGGGTAGAAGGGTCAGGTGCAGCATTTTTCTGATAATGTTTCTTGGGAATCATATTTGGATTGATTTACACACATTGCTTTGGGCATCATTGCTGAGATCATGCAAAGAGAGAGACAGAGAGAGAGAGAGAGAGAGAGAGAGAGAAGTGAGCACCATTATCTGATATCATACTTAATCAGATGAAGGGAGAGGAGAAAAAAGGGGGGGGGGGAGGAGGGAATAAGAAGGAAACCAGCAACCATCAGACAACCAAGCCCAAACCCAATATCACTTAAAGAAAAGCTCTTCTGGTTGAGGAAAAGTTTAACATCTCAATTCAAACAACCCCCTTAGAATACATCAAACATGGAACAAAACCCTTTAAAACTGTTTTTGCTTTTTTTCCCTGAGAAATGTCTCCTCTCCTCCGGTTCCATAAAACACAAGTCAGATTTCATTTGCTAGAGCAAATGTTTTTCAACAGACTTGACTTGCTTAATTTTCCTGACAATGTGTGCAGTCAAGTTAGAAACTTGCATACATTTGGCAAGGGACATGAGACACCAGCAAACCAAAACGCCCAGAGGGGCAGCTATATATTACCGGGCTAATCTTTTCCCTTTCTGTGTGTGTGTGTGTGTGTGTGTGTGTGTGCGCGCGCGCGCGCGCACCCGTCCGCTCTTACGTTTTGGATGCGCTGTCGTAACACATGGCTACTATGTTCGGACTTGTAAGGGCTAAAGTTAGAAGATTTGTAACAACTACTATTTTTCTCATTGTCTCCTAGGAGTACTTGAAAACTGGCTTAAAAGGACCTGATTTAAACAAAGGAGCAAACAAAGCAACCCGTTTTTCGAAGGCTGGATCATTTTCAGAAGTACCCTTTAACCAGGGTGGGGTTGGGGGTGGAAGTGTGTGCACCTTTGAGACTTGGTTTCTGCAGCACACATTCATTTTGGTAATCCAGGACATCTTGCTGGGTGTAAGAGGTCAAGAACAAGTCAGGAGCAGAAAGGAGCTTCAAGTTGTGAGATGAGGAAGGCGGCTACCCCCTAATGAAATAACTAAAGATGCCTCAATAGGTAGGAAATTTGCGGAGTTTTAAATCTGTGTCTATGCTCCTAGAGGGCACCTGGAAAATGAGTGTAGATTTGCTCTATATCCTTGGCCCTATTTACAGCCAGGGAAGAAGAGAAGAAACTTTTTGGTCAGACTACTGCAAAGTGGAGGCGTTACCCTCTTTATCAATTTTCTCTCCTCCCCTAGCCCCAGAGGGCATGTCTTTCCTCTTCTCTCCAGTCTGCATCCCGCTTTTCCACTACCAGACTGCAAGTCCCCTTTAAGACTCGGAGGACGCCTCATCCTTTCTCCTCCCAGTCCCCCGCCCTTCACACCTTGGGTGGGAAAAGAGAGTGGGGCGGGGTGGTCGGAGGGGCGGGATCATGGTGAGCGCACCAATGGCTCTCCAGGCTGGTCGTCCTGGTCTCCAGCAGCCAATGAGCAGCAGGCAGGGGGCGTGGCGGGGCGCTGTTGCAAAGCATCCAACGTGGGCCCGAAGAAGGCCGCGGGGCGCGGAGCCCAGGGGGTGTGTGAGGGCGAGCGGCCGTGGGTGGAGCCTCGGGGACCCGTCGGGGCTGGGCCGCGGGGAGGCGAGAGGCAAGCGACTGATTGTTCCGCCGCGAGGTCGGCTGGGCTCTCGCCTCGCTGAGGAGCCGCGCACAGCCCGGAACTGCGCGCGCGCGCTCTGCCTAAGGCGTTAGGACAGCCAGGCGCACGGGGCCCTCGAAGCAGTGCGGGGGTGACCGTGCCGTCCAGCCCGGAGTCGGCTGCCGGGCACTCCGAGCCGAGAGGAAGATGCATTCGGGCTCACAGCTCAGGCTGCGAGGCTGAGCGCTTTCTGTGCAGCAGAGACAGCCGCACTGCCCTCGGCCGGCGGCGGCGGCAGTTGGCGTGCGCGGGGGCTCAAGATCCGGCCAGGAGCGCGGCGGGAGGACGAGGAGAGCCGGCCGAGCAGCTCTTGCCCGGATCCGTGGGCTTCGCAGCGAGCACAGCCGGGTCGGCCCGGATGGGCGCGGGGCTCGCGGCCCCAGCCGGGCGCTGCGGAGCGGTCCGGGCACCGGGGGCCCGCTGAGCGCCGAAGCCGCGGCAGCGGGGGAAACTTGTGCGGGCGGCCATGCCCCGGCGCGGAGCCTAGTGCCGAGCGGAGCCCCAGCGGACCAGCCGGTGCCTGCGGTCGTCCGGGACCTCGCAGCCCCCGCGCCCCGAGTTCGCCGCGCGTTCCAGACAAGATGGCGCGGCCGGTCCGGGGAGCTTTCGGGGCCCCGCGCCGCTCGCCCTGTCCTCTCCTGTGGCTGCTGCTGTTGCTGCTTCGGCTGGGGCCGGCGACGGCTGCGGCCGGCCCGCGACCGCCCTGCGCCGCCGCCTGCACTTGCGCGGGGGACTCGCTGGACTGCGGCGGGCGCGGGCTAGCAGCGATGCCTCCGGACCTGCCCGCCTGGACGCGGAGCCTGTAAGTGCCGCCCTTCCCCTGAGCCCCGGGGCGCTGTCACTTGGGGACGGGGAGGCTGGGGTGCTTACCCGGGAAGGGCGTGCGGATTGAGGGGCGTGCCTGTGTGTGTGTCGCGGTGGTGAGATCGTACATGGGGGTCCGGAGGGGAAGAGTGTGCCTGATGGGGGTGTGGAAGTGAGAACGTGGGTGGTGAGGGTCCCGGGTAGAAAAGTGTGTGCCTCGTGGCGTTTGGAGGTGAGTGAGCATAGGTTTTGGGGTGTAGAGGTGAGAACGTGGGTGATGCGGCTCCATGGGAGAAAAGGCTGTTCCTCGTGGGGTCTGGAGGTGAGCGAGCATAGGTTTTAGGGTGTGGAGGTGATTGCGCCCCGGGGCCTGAGGGCGATCTGGGAGGTAGAGTCTGAAGGTGAGGGAGTGTGAGCGAAGAGTGTGGAGGCGAGGGTGTTTGTGCGTATGTGTGTGGGTGGAGTGGGAAACATCTGGAGGCGAGAGTGTGAGGAAGTCTGTCTGGGGTCTGCGGGTGTGTGTTTCTTTTTTTCCTCTCCTGTAACCCAACTCTTTGGTGTCTGAGCTCCTTGGCCTTCCAGTGGGTAATGAATGAAGGTGACTCTTGGCTCCAGTCTTCCATTTACATTATTTATTAGCGAGAGTGCGCGTGTAGCAGCCTTCTCCTCCCCCAGGACCCCGTGGCCTGACTTGGCTGTGGCCACGGTGGAAGGTTGCCTTCCCCGGAGCAGCCCTGCGTTAGGGGACTTGGAGAGTTCCTGGATCTGTGATTGCTGGGGGTGCTGGTCTCTTTCCACCTGATGGGCATTAGGGAGCTGTGTTTCCAGACCCTTCCTTTTGGGCTTGATGGTTCAGTAGGGTGGAGCCCACACTTGAGCATTTCTCCCCTGTAAAGGGTGCAAATTAGTTTTGGAGTTGTGTTACTTCAGGAGAGGGTGCCAGGGACTTGCTTGATTTAAGCTGTTTGTTTCACCTGAAAGACGTTCTTTTCTGTGTTGTCACAGTTTTGGCCTATCGGGACTTAGTGGGACCCTTCTTGCAGGAGAGTTGGCAGGAAAAAGCTGCATTAGACTTCACTAAATATGGTAGAGTATAATAGCCTTTTTTCTGCTTTTAAGAAACATGGTCCTGAGTCAAATCCTATCGAGTTATAGGTAATTAGCATCTATGCAGAACTATGAGTACCTTCCAGAAAAGGCCTAGCTTGAGTCATCTGCTTTTTAGTTGGATAATTGGACGTCTTTCCTAGAATGTAGAGGGGCACAGGAGTGTCCTCAGACATGACATTCAGTGTTTGAAGAAGGGACAACTGATGACATAACTTTTAACCAACACCTGTGGTTTGAGCTAAGAAAAAGTGGTCTGGGTATCTGGCTGCTGTGAAGGGGAAAGAAGAAAAGTTGGTTCCTTTCTCACGTGAAGAGCCGGTGCCTCTGAAAACGGGGTGCAGATCTTTAACTCGCATCAGGCTACATATTGCCTAAGGATCAAGTTCTTCAGAGTCCTGAAGCTGGACTTTCGTTATGGTTAGGTTTTCCCCTGCAATTTTCTGCTTTTTCTATGTGATTCACTGACTTAGTGAAGACCAGTGGTCATAGTGGGGGGTTTAATAGAGGCAGTGGCTGTTAAGTAGTAGGAGGGAGATAGAGCCCAGCCTTGCCAGTAGGTAGTATTTCATTTACTTGGGGCAGTCTGAGGTATTGTGGTTTTTCCTTTACGTTTTCTTAGGATAGTTTTTCAAATAAAATCACGCGGGCAGAATCAGAATAACTTCTTGAGTGTTCACCTGTTGGAAGAATGACTACCAATGCCATATGTTCATGGCATTGTGGGGAAGACACTTAGCTCAGAAGTAGTGACTTTGCAGACAGCATAGGGTGTCCTGCTATTGGCACTTTCCTGTGGTCACAAGATCCACTGTGCCTTGTCCTTTAATTTTTGGAGCAAAACTACTGGCCATTTTTTTGGCTTCCTGTTGCTTGGGAGTGACGTTTCACATGACATAAATACCTTTTAAATTGCAGTCTTGTCTCTTTTACTCACACATTTGATGACCAGTAAATACCTAAGTGGGTATTTTGAGCCTCAGTCGATGTGATTATACTGATTATGGTGTTAACTGATTAGATTTTGAGATGTGAATAGTGATTTCTGATTAGTATGTGTTAATACCATGTTCACTACAAAATGGGTATCTTTTGGAAAATATTTGTAAAGTCATTTTTCTGGTTATAGAAAAATGAAGTGTGTTGTAGTGTGTGTGTGTGTGTGTGTGTGTGTGTGTGTGTGTGTTTTCTAGACCAGATTTCTCCATTTAAATCATTAGTCTTATTCTGAGTTTTCTATCAGGATAGTCACATGGTTTATATTCCTGGCTGTGATTCAGCAAGACTTTAGGAGAGAAAGTCTCTGTATATAATAAAATAAAATATCTTGTAGTTTCACCAAGTTTATACCCTTAATCCATTGTGTCTAGAAAATTGCTTTGAGCTCATTTATAACCCCATGAACTAGATTTACTGCAGCTAGTTCAAACAATTGCAGGCTGTGGGTTTGAGATAGAAGGGCACCTGTGGTTTTATGGAAGTTTTTGTTGTTTTGTTTTTTGCTTTTGGAAACAGTGCATCTAATTTTGGAGTTGCTCCTAGGCTTAGCGTAGGCAAAGTAAAATTTCTTACTAGTGAACGTAAATGCAGTTTGAATAGAAAAAATGGAATGGCACTGGTAGAAGGGAAAATACATTCATTCCTGGGGCCTCAGGATAACTTATTCAGCACAATAACTTATGGTTGTAGTAGTTGAGCCATAACCGAGTCTGCCATCCCATGACGTAGGTGAGATTGGCATAGCCCGACCAGCACATTCATAAATAGCACCAAGCCCTGCCAAGCCTTATTCCAACTTCCCAGAACTTTAGAAGAAGTTGAACTTCTTAGAACTTAGATGTTTGCTTTCTTTGAAATTATTTTTGAGAGCATGGCTTCAGAAGCTGTTTAAGCAGTATTAAATACAACTTACCTTAGACTCTTACCTGTGCCATGAAGTTGAGCACAGTAGGTTGCTAGTTTCACTGTTCTGGGGGCTGCATGGTGGCTCATGGCATTGGGATAGGAAGGAGGGCAGACCCTGGAGGAACAAATCTGGGTTTTTCGTGGTCTTTTTTGTGGAGGGAAGACAAGACAGAGCTTTTTAAAGTAAGGACTTTCACTCAAGGACTCCGAGTGTGGTTATCCTGAGCCACGTTAAGATGAGTGTATTGATTTGGGTCTCTTTGTGTTAGGTCTCCTTATGCCAGGGCAGGACCAAGCCAGGGGCTTAAATCTAACCTTGTGGGTTTTGGCTCCAAAGTGGTGCTCAGGATTGCATTAGAAAATAAGCACCAGCCCAGGTTGCCATTGTAGTTGTGAAGCAAAGAGGGCCTTTGTCTTTCAAATTTTACAGCTGTGCTGGAAGGGCCAGGTGTGCAGAGTGTTGTGAATTAAGGACTTGGAAAATACTTCCCATCCTGTTTATGCAAATTAGATTTAAAGTAACGATGACCAAATTGTTCCAGAACCTCAGCTAAGATTCGCGTATGTGTGTGTGTATGAGTGTGTGTGTTTTGACAAGTTGATTATTGTCAGGGTTGCCCTGAGGTCTTCCCTTCTGCCCGTTTTCCTTTTTGTGGCTCTATGTAAAACGGAAGAACTCAGCAGACCTTCGCCATCTTGTGATTTATGAAGATGGGCAGCGGTTGTTTGGAATAGGGAACCTCAGAAACACAGGTTAATGGCAGAACATCTGAAAGGTGCAAGTGCTCTCAGAGTTTGAGGAATAACTACTTTGGGCTCAGGGTCCTTGTCTTTGCAACAAGTGTCAGAAGCCTGGCCTGGCCTCACTTCCCCTCCGTGGTGAAGCACTTGTCTGTTACTAGATCTCCGATACCTGTTTTGAGTAAGGGAATCTGGCAAATAAAATTGGGTGCCTTGAGAGAAAGGCACACTATTTAAGTCCCTCTGATGTGGAATTATAAGCATCAAATGTAATTTTTGAATACTGTTAAATTACGAATTGTACAGAGACTCCCACGTCCCCATAGAAGTGAACTGTGTTGGCACACAGTTGCCCCTTGCCTTTAGGATATGTCAGAACTGTTCGTGGCCTCTTTCCCAGGGAGTATTTTAAAAAGAGATGTGCTCCTCTCTTTCCATAATCACATTTGGTCACTAGATTTCACAGGGTTTGGGCTTTGGAATGTGTTGTCAGGAATAATTCATCATCTCCAAAAGAGAAGACGATTCAGTGCAATGTAATAAGAGCTGGTTCCTCCTGGATGTCCTGATGCCCCGGTCCTCTAGCTCCGATCGTTCAGTTAAGGGTTTCTCTCCCTGCAGTGTTCATTTCTTTGCCTGGGTTCCCCACGCAGCCTTCCCTGAGTACGTTGGGATGGCCTCTGGCTGACCTTTTCTCCCTGAGACACCGTGCTCACAATGAAAGGGCCTCTCCCCCATTCTGTAGAAGTGTCTCCTTGGTGCAAAGGCTTTTCAGCATCCTCCCTTTCAGGGCGGACAGGAATGCGAGAGAGCCACTAGGGTTTTTTTGTTTTTTTTTTTTTTTTTTGTCACTTAACAATGCACCTGGCCCAGTTCTGTGCACCTGCTAAAGCCCTGAAGGCCTATGAGCCAAGGACGGGGAAGTTGTTTAACATAGCCTATGGTTATTTTAAAAGTGACATCCAAAGGAGAGAGAAGTCTGGAAAAGGGATTCATTGAATTCAAAGTCTATAAGTAATAATGGATGTTGGTTGTACCAGGGTCTTGTCTTTTCTTTTTTTCTCATTTGTTTAAAACTCAAAAGGATTCTTCTGACTTACCCCATGGGTTGAAGACTGTAAGTTTCATGAGCAAGCCTAATTTTCAACTCCTTTTGAATGAGCTTGGTGACATGTGTTCTCTGGGGACCTTCCCCCTCCTCAGCAACTGCAATTTGAAACCCTGGGGGTCTTTTAAAAGCCAACAGGACTCTGGGCTGTGTTAATATTCAGAGCTGTTTACAATGGATGCAGTTTCAAAGGCTGAAGGCATTGTCTTGAGACAGGAGGGAGGAGGGGGGGAAGAAAAATTCCCAGGCAGAGGAGGGGAAATATCTAAAAATCCCCAATGTTCCTTGGCCTGTGGGAAATTCAGGGACTGTTAGTAGTGTTTGGTGGTTTGTTTTTTGTTTTAATAACTTAAGCATGGCATTGAGTCTATGGGGTCTAGTCCATCTGCCTCATGGTTTCAGTTCATGTTGTGTGTCAGTGATGTGATTGTGTTCTGCTTTTGTATCAAGTTGAAGTGTGAGAATGAACAAGAAGCTCAGATCTGTTTGTATCTCCCCATGCAAAGAAGTAGGACTTTAAAGACCAGAGGTTAAAATTTTCACAACCATTTACCCTCTTGGAACCTGCACTATCTATCTATCTATCTATCTATCTATCTATCTATGTATATCTATCTATCTATCTATTTATAGAGTTTAATAGTACAGACTCACCAGTTGGCCAATTCTGTGACTGTGGCTAAGAAAGTTTCTACTGAAAAACTTTATACGTGACCATTGTTGTCATGAAGCGAAATGAATAGATAAATCAGGATTCTCAAAAAAAAAAAAAAAAAAAAAAAAAGAAAGAACATTGTGATTTGTGTATGGTATAATTGGAAGTTGCCAATTTGTATCCTAGTTTTTGTTTGTTTTTGGAGGGGGGTATGCTTATGAATTTTTCTTATCCAAAGGGTTTTTGCCTTATGTATTTCTATATTATATAATCTAATTTTTAATATGTGGTTCTTATCCAAGTATGTTATGCGTAGTCTTCTGAGACACAAGCCATAAGCCTAACTGCTTACAAAAGTTATTCGGTTTCTTAAAAAGCTGTTCCCCTAGGGGCGCCTGGGGGGGGGCTCAGTCGGTTAAGCGCTAGACTTCGGCTCAGGTCATGATCTCACAGTTCCTGGGTTTGAGCCCTGGGTCAGGCTCTGTGCTGACAGCTCAGAGCCTGGAGCCTGCTCAGATTCTGGGTCTCCGTCTCTCTCTGCCCCTCCCCTGATACTGCTCTCTCTAAAACGTAAATAAATAAACATTAAAAAAAAAAAAAAAAAAGCTGTTGCTCCATTTCCCTGGGTTTCATGCGCATGCTTTCTGTGTCCTGCCTTTAGTTGTTCTCTTTGTCCTCAAAATGAGTGTTCCCCACTCAGCTGGACCCTGGGTCTTGGGGTGGGTTATTGGTGAGGAAGAGATTGGGCGAGGGTGAAGCTTTCTTCTCTTTCGCTCTGTTAGATACGTGGATGCCCTCATCCCTGGTGATCACACCCAGCACATACCCTTCTCTAGGGAATAGCGTTAAGCTTGAAATTATTTGTAGGGGCCATCCCTGGGTCCACCACCCCAGAGCTAACATGTGATTTGGGGCAAAGCCTTGGTAGTAACTCAAATTTTGCATCTTCTCATGGCCAGGCCCTCCACGTCAGATTTCCTGGTGACAGAGGCTTCCTAGGAAAAGTTCCCTTTTCCTCTCTGAAGGGCTTGTTTTGGAGTGGGCAGGTGGCAGGGCTCACATCCCACTTGGCCTTCTCTCATGAAGTTTTTGGTGATTTGTAGAACGTGAAACAAGTAAAACTTCATGTGCCCTTGGGAATCGCGGAGCAACCTGGCGGGAAGCTGTGAACAGTTGCAGCAAATTAACAAATTATGCAATTAGCAAAAATTATTGAGGTGGTTTATAAATGTATTCCAGTTGTGCAAATACTTCTGTCAGTTTAGCATTATCCTTTGGGAGGTGGGTGTGCGAAGGAGAAAGAGAACTGAGAGGCCCTTAAACTAATAATTTTATCCTATTATTTCCCCGGTTTCATTGAAACTGAGCCCTACTGAGACGCAGGTCGCGCCTCTTAGTCAATGGCTCGGAAAAATGCAGGTGCACTCCTCCAGACAGGGGTTAGGTTACAGATTTTGGGGCCAGCTGAATCCTGCGCTGTACCCATTTCTCTTTGGAAATGTCTGAGGGTGGAGGAGGGGCAAGGGGAGGTGATTGTTGGGTTGCCTGCAGAGCGCTGGAGAACACTGACATTTTTCATGTGTTTGGGTTTGTCTGCAGTTGTATTGTACGGGGACATGGGTGGTGAGCACAGGGTCATTTGAGGAATCTGGCAAGGATGCTGTCTGAAAAGACATTTGCTGTTGGTCCTTGTGCACCTGTACCTGCGTCCCTTCCCCAGTGAATGGCCACAATTCACAGCCTTGCCCACATGAACGGCTGCGATTGTTGGCGTCTTTATTACTATTGAATCTAGCATAACCGGTAAAGCCCATTGTGTGAACAACCAATCCGTTCATGTCTGCAAGTCCTAATACATCTTGGTTTCCTTATGAACCAGGATGCAGGTTCCAATCACCGCTTGTTCAGTTTGTTTTGGCAAAAGGTGGCATTCAGAGAGTTTAAAGAAAGCATGGCCTGTCTCTTTTTAAGCATTGATTTTTCTTTCAACTTTTGTGGTGCATAGATCTCCAATCTAAGATCTGCAGGGTTTTGTTTTGTTTTGTTTTGTTTCCTCAAGGTCTCATTACTAGGAAGAAATGAGGGAGGGTCTGTCCAGCAAGCAGAATTATCTAGATGTTGAGAAATGAGGTGGAGATACTGGGGGCAAGTGCTCCCCCTACCCTTCCCACTACCTGTCCTTTGCTCCTTCTACCAATTTATAATCTGTCATTCAAATAACTTGCCTCTTATTTTAGGGCGGTTTTTAAGAAACGTGAATTTGAACAATATTTGAAAGAAATCATTTAAGTGTTCTTCTGAAAGGAATTGTGGTTAAGCTATATTTACAGAATGTTTATTGAGCACATACTGTGTGTGCTCTGTATGTATATGTTCTTGGAATAGAGGTGGGTTTTTTTTTTTTTTTCCTTCTTGTGGGAGGTGCTTAGAAAGTTCTTTTGTCCTAGCGTCCTTTGCCGGAGGTGTGCAATTCTGATGAACTCTGCTCACTCCCCACGTAGCTCTTTATTGGGATGTTTCAACTGTGCTATTAATTGCTGATTGGAAGCCATTAGTGAACAAACATGATTTCAAAAGTGTAATTTAAAAAGTGATATTTCAGATATTGTTGGTTAACAGAGGGGTAATTAACTGTTGGTTGTAGTTAAGTCTTGAGTCAGAATTGAGTTAACTGTTGTTTACTTTGCAAGGCCTGACCCTCCAGCTGTGGCTACTTGAGGCTGCTTTAAATAGAGTTAGAGGCACCCTATAAGAAAATCCTCCAGAAGCGAAGAACTGGGTTCCTGGAACCTCTGTGCTTGATTTCAGCTTCACACAGACTTGAAAATGCTTTTCTTCAAGTAGCTGCAGAATGGTTTTGTTTTGTTTTGTTTTGTTTTGTTTAAGTCCATAGTTTAATTTCTCCTTAGCCTTCGCCGCCGTTTTTATTTGGGAGACCCTTTCAGGTTTTAACGCTGAGCATCACTTACTTAGGAATCTGAATGAGAGTTATGTTGTTCCCCAAGTTCTGTTCGCTTATCGTGGTTTATGGAATTATTTCCATATTTGTGAAAATTGAATTCAATTTCGATTATGGAGTGGTCCGTGGTTTTTAAAGCTGTCCAGTGTGGTCCGGTTAAACTCATGGATATATTAGGCTTAATTAAATTTATATGATATTTGATTAGATACCATCTTACAGCGAATTCTACTTTTAGAAAAGTGGAAGCACATGCCAAAGGGTTTAAGAAACATCTATGGGTGGTGGAAAACTGACAATTGAGAAATTTCGATTATACATTTAATTTCTGTTTTGCAAATTGGAATAATTACATTCTTTCATCCGATTTCAGCAGTGCGGTACCTTGGTCCATGACCATGCGTCTTGCCTAGGTTTTAGTTTGCGTTTTGCTTTTAATTTGGGGGCTGCTCAGTGATTTCTTCTCTCCACCTGGGCTGGTGTGAGTTTCTGGCACACGGGCTCCCAGTGCTTGCAAAACTTATAAACAGCCAGAGGAACTCATTGCTTCCAGGAAGTTGGTTGATGATGCAGAAGCTGCAGCTTGGAGGGGATGGGGTTGCCTTCTGCCTTGGGAGGACAGGAGGTCCAGAAAGCAAACTGAAATGTTCTGTAGCTGTGAAAGCCTGCCTCATCCCAAATTCCTCCGAACATTTCCTCAGAGATGGTGTCTGTGTAGGACTGTTGGCCACGGGCATGTGACCTCACCGAGGGCTGTGCTTTGCCCAGGAGAAAAATCCAGAACCCTTCTGTGGACATTTTTGGGTGCTTTCACAAGTTCCTTTGAAACCGTACTTAGAAACGATTAAATTATATTGAATTCCAGACTGTCCTAAAATAAGACTGGCTGACCTCAAATATTATTTGCTGGGGGGAGGGGTAGGGAAATTCAGTATATGTGAAATCTTGGAATTCAGTACATCTTTCTGGACAGAAAGGAGGCTACATTTTCATGAAGCTTCATAAAGGGGTTCCTTACCAAAGAGGGATACAAATTATTGAACTGAAAGGAAACATTAATTTTCTTAAACTCTGAAGGCAGAAATGTAATAGGCTGAAAAATAGCCCATGGCTGCGTATCAGGAGACCTTGGGGTTTTGTTCCAGCCCTGCCCCTGATTCACAGTGTGACCTTGGGCTAAATAATTAATTTCCTTCCTATAAAGGGATGTACGACTTCTATGACTCCTTATTTTCAGGTTTATGATTCCATCCTAATTGAAGCAAAGAGGGAATAAATAAGCTTACTGTTCATCCGATGGCAAGTATTAGGAAATGGATGTGTGTGTATAACGTACTTACTTACAAGTAATCTTTGCCTGTTTGGGGATTCTGAGTGGAATCCTCAGATGCATACACAGGGCCGCAAAGGCTGTGTGCGTGGAGACACTGCAATGAGTAAGACTTTAGGTTTTATCGAAGCAGAGCAAATATTCCACGGTATTTCTTTCTTTGACCATTGCCTCTTTTTTCCCTTTGGAAAACCCCAAGAAAACTATGGAAGCTAATGCAGACCTATTTTACATCTTTGATTGAGCTTTTTGAGATTTAGATCAAAAAAGGCACAGAAATTAATGGTACGGTTTTCCGAAGAGTTGCTTATCTCTGCTTTTCTTGGGGCCGCAGCATCTCAAGCAGGCCTTCCGTGCATACTTGGGATGAGTGAAGTTGTAAGTGAGGGTAATTGCCTTAAATTTCTAGATGGGCCATCTGTGACAGATTTAAGTAGTAATCGGCAAAGGAAAGGCAGTGAAACACCACCTTGTCTGTCTTTTCTGAGCCGGTTCGTTGTGGTGGGAACATGGTAGATACCAGAGCAGCTTTTAACTCTTACCAAGAGAGATGGTTTGTGTGTATCTTTCAGGGTAGAAACCCAATGGCCTAATATCTAGAGTCCCGTGGCTTGGTTTCCCCAATTTCAAAGTCTGTCTCTCACTCTTTTTTTTGGTTGGGTTAATACCAAAGCCACCCGTCTGCCTGTGTCATCAGTTTCCTCTTGGTCAGATGCTGTTCTTGAAAATTGTGAGCCTGTCACCATTGGACTCCTTAAAAGACTTTATGTATCGTGCAGAATCTAAAAGTTTTTATCTTCTGTCTTGTGACCATCTCCCTTTCTTCCACATGGAGTTTATTACTGCTTTCAGTGAACCGTCTTGGGCTTTTCTCTTCCTTCCACTCATTCTTTGTCATGTAAATTGTCATGAGACGGAACCTTTGGATTTTTTTCTTTTTTTTTTTTTTTTTAGAACAAATCCTTGGAATGTGGAACCTTGTTTGGGGATACAGCTAAAATGCAGTGAAGTTGGGAGGCACAATTAGTGGTTTGGAACTTCTTGACAGGAAGTTTAACAGGAATTAGGGGACTACTTTAGGACTAAAGGAAATAATCCAAAGAACTAGAATTTTTTTTTAAAGCATTCCCCTTTTAAGACTTAAAAATGGCCTTTTTTCATGTGCTTTCTGTGATCAAAATAGACCAAATAATCTTCCCATCCTTCTGAGCCTCTTTTGTTAATGTCAGACATTCTCTGTTTTTCACTTGACCTCATTCACTCATTATTTATATATCTAGTTCTCTCTCAGGATTCTCAGAGTCTCTCAGGTTAGTAAGTTTTCACACATCGCTGTCTTCTTCCTCCAGTTAGATTTGAAAGCCTCGGGGATTGTTGAGTTTCATGTACCAAGGGGCTCCTGGTAATTATTTGTTCATTGACATGTGACTTTCCTTCTTGGGGCTTGGCGCATCTTTTCTGGGCAGAAAGGATCCCATGTTATCATTGTTTGGTAAAGGGCTTCTGATGTTTACCTCCAAAGTTGATTCCTCCTGATTGACCTGTGTGGAGGACTTAACAGAAGTGTTTTTAGATTTTAGATGCAAGGAGTCAAAGGCCATTTTCTTTGTGTTGAGGATCTGTTTTCCTATCCAGCATTAGCTGACGTGTAAAGGGATAGTTTCAGCGGCGAGTGCTCCTTGCAGGCCTTCTGTGAAAAGTCATAGCTTGGGTTTTGTCTGAATTTTTAAAAACTGTTTATTTTGAGAGAGAGCGTGTGAGTGGAGGAGGGGCAGAGAGAGAGGGAGAGAGAGACTCCCAGGCAGGCTCCACGGTGTCAGTGCAGAGCCGGACGTGGGACTCATTCTCAGGAACCCTGAGATCATGACCTGAGCTGAAATCAAGAGTCGGACGCTTCACTGACTGAGCCACCCAGGCACCCCTGGTTTGTCTGATTTTCTGTGGCAGGGTGAACTTTTGGAGAAAATGTTGACCTAGAACAAAAATTATGGATGGTCCTCCCTTCCTTTCCCCTTATTTTCTCCTTTCTGCTTGAGAACCACTTCAAAGCATCAGATGTGTTGGTGCCAGACGCCATGCAGTTATTGTTAAAAGAATTTGGAAATATAATTGAAAACAAACTTTGTTGAGCCGAGTAGATCCAGGCGAGTTCTTATTTTGAGGGAGAAGGGAATTCCAAGTTTTTCCTCTATTTGGAGCTGATGTCTCCGAACACTTGTTCCGCGAGATGAATCATCTGTGAATTCTACATCTGGGAGTTATATATTGGGAAATGGCATTCTTTTTAAATGCAGAAGAAACACAAAAGCTTAAAGTTGCAGTGTAGTTGGAAAATCCTAGTCAGAGTTAAAAAAAAAAAAAAAAAAGAGCATGGAGGTGAAATTGGCAGAATCGCTGGACATGAGCTTGTGATACCTGAAATAGACATGCCCATGTATGGAAAGCAACATGACAGCCACGCTTATTTGTGGGGACCCCTCCTCTTTGTTTTGAGACCCATGAGATTTAAAAAAAAAAAATTGTGTCAACATCAGCTAATTAGAATCCTTAGTTAAGGCAAATGGGACTTGAGTCTGAATTTATTGATGCATTTGTCTTGAACACTTCAAGTAAGCTCGAGCCACGTTCAGCAGCACAAGGCCCAGAACAGTGCAGCGTTCCAGGGTCTGCTGGGGAAGATAACGACGCGTCCTCTTTGTCTACAAAGCCCCCTTTGTTCCACACGCGTGGTTGTAGTGGGGATGAAGCAGCCATGTTGTTAGGGGACACAGTGGTCAGAGGGGTGGCTCTGGAGTCCAAGCTGCCTGGGTGATCTTGGACAGTTAGCTTCCCTCTGACTCGACTTCCTCTTGTGTTAAATGAGGATAATTGTAGCGCTAACCTTGCTCTGAGGGCGAAATTGAAATGACGTATAACTTTCAGAGGAGAGTCTGACACATCGCAAAAGCTTAAGAAAGGAGAGCTGTCACTGTCACAACCACTGCAGTAATTACGGTTCACATTTTTGCAGCAGGAATCGTGTCCTGTAACGTAATTATCATGTTAGGTCTGTGAAATGCGTTCCCCTCTGCATGGTACACGAGGCCGGGAGGGGCTGGGTGACTAGCCCAGGGTCTAGCGATTGCCAAAGCTAGGACTCAAACCTGCCTCTGCGTGCTGGTGTTTCGAAAGAATACGGTAAGGACTGGTACTGTTGGTTTTCTTGTGTTTGCCCTTGCTTCCCTTTCTGTGAATTCTTTGAGGCCAGGGATCGGTCCTGCCACTCTTGGGGCCTACAGCGCCTAGCCCAGTTCCGGCCAGTGCGGCCTAAATGGTGTCTTGACCGTGATCTTGAAGAGCGTGCTTCTTCATTGGCAGACTTGTGTGTCAGAATCCATTTTTGGTGTGCCCCTTTGGTGAAGGGGGTGGTAGCAGGCACATATGTCTCACCATCTGTTGTTTATTGTTTTTGTTAGGTTGTGGTTTGTGTTCCCGTTCCGTGTTTCTTTGGTTTCTGGAGCAACTGCGAATATTATATGCTCGGGGATCAAAAAAGTAAACTATTTATAAACAGTAAAGTATCCTTGGGTTTGGAAAGTGTTTTTCTCAAATGCATGTATATTTGGTGGCTTTATGATAATCTCACTGATGTATCGTGAGACAATTTGTAGACTGAGGCACATGTAAAAGTCGGGCGAGTCATAGGCTGGCCTTGTGTAACCAGCTTACAAACAGCCTTGGTGATAAGGCCCTGGTGTTAACGCTGACCTGAGTGGTGTATTTTTAACTCAAGAACATATAAACAGTTTAGCCTGCCGTTGGAGTTTATACTCCGCCTGAAATCCTTGGCATGCCTTGAGTCCTGCAGCCCTGGGAGATACATATGTGGTCCTGGGAGAGTGTGGTAGCCACCAGTGGTCCACTGGCCCCCACCCTTCACCTTAAAAAAAAAAAAAAAAAAAGACCCAGCAGAGAGCTGGAAAGAAGAAAGGGAGAATTCCTCAGTGGTTTTGTCTGATAAATTTTATATTCAGCTGTTCTTCTCTATTGTTTCATTGAGGCATACGGATTTTAGGGGGCATGGGGGAGGTTTTTCTCCTACCTGTTTTGCCAACCACTCCCCGAACCCCCGCCAGCTACAGGGTCTCTGCAGAACCACAGACTGGAACACATGACTCCTACCGCCTAAAGCTTTGGCTGTCCACCCACATCTCCAACGTTCATTGTTTCTTCCTCCGTGGATCCCTATGCCCCGGCCACCATGTGGGACTTTTTCCATGCCCTTATAATACTGCCTGTGTCACATCCCTCACATCCTCTTCCCTCTGCCTGGAGAAATATTCTTCCCTCCTACTCATCACCCCTTAGCCATCCCTTCTCTTGGAAACCATTCCCAACCTTCCCTGCTGGGTTAGAAGTCTGCCTTGAGAACTCTGCTCGTTGCGGAAGTGATGAGTCGACCGCTCTCTGACTCCCGCATTCGTCTGTAAGCTCCCTGAAAGCAGGGATTGGTTTTGTGTCTAACCATACCATTGTACATCAAGAATCTGGCCCACATTCTATCGATGTCGATGTAGATAGAGCCATTGGTGTTCATTCTGTGTGGTCCTATTAATTCAATAGAAAGACATTTTCTAAGTACTTAGGATAATTTAGGTCTCCCGGGGGCTCATCTGTCTGTACATTTTCTTTTTTTTTTTTTTTTAATTTTTTTTTTTTTTTCAACGTTTATTTATTTTTGGGACAGAGAGAGACAGAGCATGAACGGGGGAGGGGCAGAGAGAGAGGGAGACACAGAATCAGAAACAGGCTCCAGGCTCTGAGCCATCAGCCCAGAGCCCGACGCGGGGCTCGAACTCACGGACCGCGAGATCGTGACCTGGCTGAAGTCGGACGCTTAACCGACTGCGCCACCCAGGCGCCCCGTGTCTGTACATTTTCTAAACGTACCTTGTCTGTTTGATAGTTTCCTCTGTTTCCCACCAAATATTAGTGTTGAGAGACTTAGAAGAATGGAAAGGAATAAGAAACAAATAGTTGGATTTGCAAGAGGATAGGCAATTTCCCAGCCACATAAAGAGCTGACCGTGTTGTTTGTCCCTCTGTTGTGGGAAGGTGGCTCTTAAATCCCATATCCAAGTGTTGTTACTGAAACTCTTGTTCATTGTAAGCACTGTGTGTGACCTGTCTCCCACATGGGGTCCCTCGTGTCGCTTCCCTCGTGGATCTCCGGTGGCTCTCCTTGGCAGCTGGGCCGGACCCGGCTGCTCTCCTTCATGTTGTGTTTGGTGAGGGAGCCCACAGTGCATTTCCCAACTCTCATCTGCTCTGTTGCTGGAGCTGGTGTTCGGAGTCTGTTTTATTGAGGGTTGACCCTGCAGGGAAGAGTTGTTTCTTACCTAGACTGAGGCTGTCTAGACACCTTTCCCCTTGTGGTTATTCTGCTCAGTTTATGCTGAGCCCTGGCCAGGCAGCTGGTCTGGGTTGCTTGGCTCTTCTTTACTTTCCTAAGGCCTCTACTTTCACAAAAAGGATGGTCAGGCCAACGTCGTTTTTCTCCGTCTCTGCTGGCAGAGGAAAAGGCTGCTCTCCTTGACCGGAGCAAGTTGTAAGAACACTAAAGGCAGGTTACCTTGTCCTCAGTGGTTCAGTCCAAACTAGCAACTTAGGTTTATAGAAACTTCCGTGGCAGGAGACTTTGGACAGATAGATTTCTAAATCTGGCCCCTCTCTGCTTGGATCGCAGGTGTGGGCAGTGTCCTAGAGATGGCAACAAGAGGTAGTGGGAGAGCTCTGTTCAGCCCGGTGAGCTCTGCCTCAAATGTTTATCCTGGGGGTATCGAGATCTTAGGCTGTGCATCTGCAGGAAGGCCCTTTTATACCCAGTAAGTTGTGATACGTCAAGGACCATGATTTCATGTTAATGGGGTTCTGTGCTGTTGACCTGTAGTGTAGTTACTGTGCATATATTTTAATTAATTTTAATTTTCTGGTGACACATGGTAGTCATGTTTATTGAATAAAGAGGAAACTACAAAATAAAAAAAAGAGTAATTGATTTCATTATCCAGTGCTAAATATTATTACTGTGGTGTATGAATATGATGTCTGTGGTTGAATACCTACCGTGAGTCCTGTTTTTTAATACAAAATTCAGGCCACTATACATTTGTAACTCTGCTTTTTTTTTTTTTTTTACTCGATACCATATTTTCTCCAACTTAAAACATTTTTATTTTATTTATTTTATTTTTTTTTTCAACGTTTATTTATTTTTGGGACAGAGAGAGACAGAGCATGAACGGGGGAGGGGCAGAGAGAGAGGGAGACACAGAATCGGAAACAGGCTCCAGGCTCTGAGCCATCAGCCCAGAGCCTGACGCGGGGCTCGAACTCACGGAGTGCGAGATCGTGACCTGGCTGAAGTCGGACGCTCAACCGACTGCGCCACCCAGGCGCCCCTAAAACATTTTTAAAAATAGAGTTTAAGGGGTGCCTGGGGGCTCCATTGGTTAAGCATCTGACTCTTGATATCAGCCCAGGTCATGATCTCACTGTTAGTGAGATTGAGCCCTGCCCCAGGCTTTGCACTGACAGCACGAAGCCTGCTTGGGATTCTGTTTCTCCCTCTCTCCCTCTCTGCCCTTCTCTTGCACTCTCTCCCTTTCTCAAAATAAATAAATAAAAATTTAAAAACTACAGTTTAAGTCATAATTCAACCTTCTCTGATATTGGGCATCTAAGTTTTTTCCTAAACTGAAGTAAACATCCTTATAAATATATGTTTATACATTCATGTTTCCTTAGGCTGAGTTATTAAATTCAGATTGCTCTGGATACACAACTTCTTAAGATTTTTGGTGCTGCTACTTCCGAGAGGCCACCAATTTACATACGAAATTTTCCCCACACCCTCACGAACGTTAGATGTTCCTTTTTGTTTTTTCTGTAACCATATACCAGTTTAATACATGGCAATGGCATTGGATTATTTTAATGCATATTTCTTTGGATAATGAGGGTGAAGATCTTTATATGTGTTACTCATAGACGTTTCCTTTTTTAACTTCCTTCTTGTTCTGATGCTTAGTTAGCCAAATAAATTATCTTCATGCCCCCGGCTGTAAACTTTGGGCTTGAACGCAGATACATAGCCCTGATAACTAGAGGTGATGTGATTCTGAGAGTCTGAAAAGCCTCTTTCTCCCAAGTGTTGCTGCATAGAAAACCGAGCTCTGTGCGGGCACGTCACGGATTTTTGACTCTGAACTAGGAAATGTCTTTGTGTTCTTCTTAAGCCAAAGTCCGATTATGTGTTGTCGAGGGGAACTTTGCGTGGCTCTGCTGATGCCCAGAAGCAGCCCTGGACTGCCATAGCCCCCGCACAGCCAGCCTGCCTGGCTGTGCCCAAGCCGCCCTGTCTGTGGCTGGCGTGCCTGGTACCTACAGCTGGTAGGAATCAGAGCAGATTAGCGTGGCGGAGAACCCTTCAGGAACAGCTTCCAGCAAATGGAAATTATTTTAAAACAAATTGATGTGGTTTTTCTGTCAAACCTCCTTGGAGCATAAACAAGGTTGGACTGTAAGCTGCCTCCCCTCTGCAGACGAGGCCGTGTTTAGAATGTGGCTTTCAGCAAAGTAAACACGGTCTTGAAAGTGAGTTGTCATTGCGAGTGTCGGATCTGAAAAGTAAAAGCGCGCTAACCAGTGTTCTCACAGCCTGTCTAATGGGCGTGTGACCCTACGCTTCTCACTCACCGGTCTTTGTTGCCACAGCTATCACTACTTCCTGGGAGGGGTTTAAAGGTAAGAAGCAAGTTGGTGTTGAAAGGACTGAAGGAAAGAAGTGCCAGGTCAATCTCTGTGGTAAGATAAACATTTTATTCTTATCCCTTTGCCATGTGGGAATACCAAAAACATCTTGTGAAATAACCGTGTCTGTGTGTGTGGATATACATGTATATATCTTCCAGTCTGTGCCTCTTTGAATTCTCTGCCCGTTGCAAGGTGGTTCCCCCGTGCTGGGCACAATGTCAGCTTTATTAAATTGGCCATAGACTCCCTAGAAGGTGAAACAATGCTTTTAATGTTCTGATTATATATTAATGAACAACCGGGCCAAGGGGCACTTGCCAAAAAAGCTACAAAGTGAGAAAGCCACCAATATCAGGGTGAACTTTGCACTTTCGAAGTGTGAATGATGTTGGGTGAAAGAAGTTTATTGCACAAGGGGAGCAACTGGAATCTCTTTGATGTTGGTTAGCATCCAGGCCCCATTAGACTTTCGGACTTCCCAGTTAACTGCCTCTTTGCTGGCGAGGACAGCATTTGGAGGGCTAGGGCACACGCTCTTGGCCAAGAACGACCAGCATACCTGTGCAGGGGTGGAGCGTGGGAGGCGTTGGGCATTTATATCTGCTTTCAGTGAACTGAAACGAATTTTAATCTAAAATGGAAATGTGGCTCAGTCAGTTAAGCGTCTGACTTCAGCTCAGGTCATGATCTCACAGTTTGTGGGTTCGAGTCTCTTGTTAGGCTCCGTGCTGACAGCTCAGAGCCTGGAGCCTGTTTCGGATTCTGTGTCTCCCTCTCTCTCTCTGCCCCTCCCTGGCTTGCACCCTGTCTCTCTCTGTCTCTCAAAAATAAATAAACGTAAAAAAAAATTGTAAAATGGAAATGTATAGTCTCTAGCCTTCCAGAAATAGCACATTGATTCTAAAATCTGCCTGGACGTAGATCATAATCAATTAGATCTTCATCTTAATCTGACTAATTTATTTTCTCCCCGCTGTGGTGACATTTCTCCTGCGTTCTGGCATGTTCCTAATTTTTGAATCGCTGGCATTGGGAACCCTGCTTTCCACAGCCTCGTCAAATAATTACTCAAAAGAAGAGAAAAATGCACTTTCGAAATCCCGAGAATTTGTTTTCTGTGGGAAGGTATGCTCCAACTGAGGTTTTCCACTTGCGATGTCTTCACGAGCAGAGCTGTGGCAGTGAGTGTAGGACACAGGAAGGACTGACTGGGAAGAGGGACTTTGGAAGGAGGGGTCATGACTTTGCCACTCAGAATCTGGGTATTTTGCCTGCTCTCCATTTGTTTACTAGCGTTTGGAAAAGTATTCTTGCATGTTTGTGGTACAGAAGTAGATAGTTGGCATTTTCAGTTTAGAATTTTGAGAGCCTGGTAAGGCAGCAGTTTTTTTTTTTTCCCTTAAAAAAAACAAGAGCTTTATTGGGACATAATTCAAATGCCATAAAAAAAAATCATCCTTTTAAAGAAATCCAGGGTTTTCAGTATATTCACAGAGTTGTACAGCCATCGTCACTAATTCCAGAACATGTTCATCACCCCAGAATTAAATCCCGAACCCACTAGCTGCCCTCCCTGCTTTCTCCCTCCCCTCCCTTGGCCACATCGACTTCCTCTTTCTATGGATTTGCCTATTCTGGATATTTCATGTAAATCCTATCATATAATACCAGCCTTTTGGGTCTGGCTTCTTTTACTGAGCAAAATATTTTCACAGTCCTTGCATGTTGTAGCATGTATCAGTGCTTTTCCTTTCTATGGCTGCCTAATATTCCATTGTGTGGATATACCACATTGTGTGTATCTGTTGATGAGTTAGTGAACTTCGGGTTGTTTCCACTTTTGGCTCTTCTGTGTAATGCTGCTGTGATGTTGGTGTGCAAATTTTTCTGCAAATGTATGCTTTCCTTTGTCTTGGGGTATGCATATGCCTAAGGTGGATGTGCTGGGTCATAGGGTAAATGTGTTGAGCTTTTTGAGGAGCTGTTAGACTGTCTTCCAGCAGGCATATGAAGTTTCCTCTCTGTCCCCAGTGTCACCCGTAGTTGTTATTGTCTGTTCTTTTCAGTGGTAACCATCCTAGTGGGATGGAGTGGTATCTCCTTGTGGTTTGGGTTTGTATCTTCCTAATGACTGCTGAGGCAGAGCATTTTTTCATGTGCTTATTGGCCATTTTTAGATCTTCTTTGGAGGAATGTCAGTTCTTTGCCCAGTTTTTACCTGAGTCATTAAAAAAAGAGATAGGTTGGACAGTTTTGAATGGTTTGGGGTTTTCCCCAGGTAGACATGCTTTTGTCTGTTTTACTTAGGGAGAGAAAAACTTCATTTTGAAGGTTTTGGGTATTTTTCTTTTTTTAAAGAAGAGATCTTCAGGTAGAAATAGAATGGGCAGTGCTTACCAGGCTTATTTGGTTTACTTACCACCCCCCGCCCCCCGCCCCCCTACCAGTTTGTAATCCCAGGCAGAGGAGGAAATGTTAGAGAACAGAGCAGTGATTATTCTTGCCACGAATCCAGATTCAAGGGTCTGTGTGGGAGCTCATTACACAGTGTTCTCTACCAGGAGAATGGGGGGATTTGCCCACCTGTAACCTCAGGAAACTTGGTGTGCATATACATTTATAGCCAGGTCTGACTATTTTCTCTGCATTTCCTCTGCTCCAGGGCAAGCCTGCCTTTGCTGACAGAGCTTTGCAGCTATAAATTAGGCAGAAATGCAGTACTGAGGCTGTCCAAAGGCAGGCAGGGTAATTGCTCTGGACGGGTTTACAATAGGGAGGTGTGAAGTGCTTGGTGGCAACCGGAAGCTGGGGGAGGGAAGACAAATTGAACTTGGACGGCTTCGGCCGGTGGGCTGACACAGCTAATTGAAAACGCTGGCCCTGGTGGCTTTTAATGGGAAAGGAAGCTGAGGCCTTGCAACGGTTTCCTTTACAACAAGAAATGAGAGGGAGAGGGGCTCATTGAGTTATTCAGGGGCTGGTGCTGAATCTCTGTAAGCATTTAGAGCCTTAGGCTTGGATGTAGAGGATAGGATTCTCTGTGTTTTTGTTTGGAATTTCCTACTCTTGAGTCCCGTTCTAGATGAGCCGAGTACATAGGTAGAGGTGGGGATTCCAGGTGGTTGAAGGGACCCTGAGAGAAGGCCTACAGGTACAGCTTGTGAACATACAGCCCCACCTTCGGCGATCCACCGATGTAGGTAGACAGGCCCGTGGGCCATCTCTCAACAAGTGAAATAGGGATTATATGGTGGCCCCCTGTTAGTCCTCTAGTTAGCCAATAGGTATTTTCTAACTCCTCCATTGACCTTAGACTCTGAATTTGTGGCACGAGGCCTGGGACTCTGCATTTTAATACTGAAGGGGACTTGGCTTTGGAGTCTTAGTGTGAGAGCCATTAGCCTGGACTGTGGGCTCTTTGAGGCTCAGCTACACGTCCCTTTGACTCCAAGCCCCAGAACCCTTTCCTCCTGCCCACCTCTGGTCACTCGGTACCCGGGGCTTTCTGAGCTCTGGCCCAGATAGGACGAGGTAGTTCCTTCCCCAGCTGAGCCTTTTCCTCCCTGGAAGCCTTTGCCTGTGGTCTCATCCTCCCTGACTCATCTTTCTCTTCCGGTCTGAGGTTAAACATTTCCTCAGAGGGCTTTCCTAGAACACGCAGGCAAGAGTGGCTGCTGTCTTATTCTGGGATAGTCTTGAGAGTACATCTCTGGTTACCTCCTCAGCGTCTGTCTTCCCCTCCTGACTGTGAACTTTTTGTGGGTAGAGGCCAGCTTCTGCAGCATGGTCTTAGAACCCAGAGCCATTCCTGGCATACAGCTGGTGCTTAATAAGCATACGTGTGTTTGTTAATTTCCAGACCAAGTGTGAGTGACCACCGGCTTTTCTGCTGTGTGAATTATCCCAGGCACTGTTCCTCTGTGTCCCTGAAACATCTGTCTACACACACTTGTAGAAATAACCACCGGTTGGCCGTCCTACACGTCTTTTGGGTGTGGTGTTACTTTCTGCCTCCTGGGGGTTCACTTGATGCCTTTGAGGGATCATCTGTACCTGCTGAAAGGAGCCGTTTCTTAAAAACAAAAATTAGAAAATGGACCTGTATGCATTTATTTTAAACTTCGTGGTAGCAATTTCCAGAAAGCCCTTTCAAAGGTGGGATATCACAGGTGTGGAGATGGTGGAGGTGATAGGATCTTCCTTGAGATGTGGGGTAGTTAATGTGTAACCTCTTTTACAAGGTTCATGGGTGTGCGTATGGCTGTGCAGCTATCGTGGATTCATAGACTGCCCTGTGGGTCGTGTGTTTGTAGAGGGTTCACAGCTTTGCCACTCACACCTCCAAGGTTGAACTTCCTGTGGTTGAAAAACTAACATAACCAACAACTGAGAATCCTTCTATCCTGCACAGGATGGAGACACTCAAATAGTGGTTGGCAAAGGCTCCTTAGGTTCCTTCTCCCTGCCCCTATTCTCAACACACATAGGCAGGATTTTAGAGAGAGTGAAACCAAGTGAGATCAAAGAAGAGAGGATTATGTGTCAACTAGTAAAAAAAAAAAAAAAAAAAAAAGAAAAAAAAATTCTCCCTGAAATCGTTGTGCTATATGCTAATTTGGATGTACATTAAAAAAATAATTAAAAAAATTAGAATTAAAAAAAATTCGCAGTATCATATGAAGTAAAAAAAAATCAAGAGTATGGCTACAAGAATGTCTCATTATTACCCAAATAAATAAAATGCATTATTTCATGACTTCTCAAACTGTTAAATTATGTTTAGAACTGTATTTTCCAAAAAGAGGGAAAAAATTGTGCCTAAATTTGTTTCTCTCTTTGTAATGTCAATCTCACTTGGTAATTTTCATGCCTGTAAGAATAAACTGATACTTTCACACACACACACACACACACACACACACAGAAAAAAGAGAAAAGAAAGAGAGGTGGGGAGCATAAGGTCTGAGGGCAGAGGGAATCAGGCCCTCGGTTTTAGAGGGCAGCTGCGGCAGAGAGGCATGCCTTATGTAGAAAAGGTCGTCTGGTCTGAGATCTAGAGCCTTCCTCTAAGATGAGCGGTGTTCCATCCATACCTACTGCTGCAGCATTGTTTTGGCATCTTTGGGGATTGTCCATTAGGAGGGACCAGATTAGAAATGAGGGAGCACGATTGCCATAAAGTGTTACCAGCAAAGTGGGATAACTTTGTGCTCTCTCTTTGCCTTACTATCACTGTCTACCTGTTCCCTCTGAGGGGAAAATGATTACTGGAGTTTAGATACCGTGAAACTCAGAGGCTAAGTGACCTGGGTAGTGTATAACTGCCTTCACAAATAACATTTTGAGGTACTACCTGCCCCTAAGGGCAACAGAAGCCATCAGTTGAATAAACCAGCTGTTAAGTAAGAGCAGGAACATGAGTGTTTGCACAAACCACCCTTAAATTTTCTGATCCTTGATGAATGTCAGTTGGTTTGTGAATTATTAACTTAAGTGTATGTGAGGAAATACTGGCTGCTTAAGTGTCGTGTATATTTTTATGTAAGAAAAAAATAAAACTGACCACACCCTCAGCTGCTACCATTTTGGGCTCAGTGCTTGCCTGCTTTCACTCCACGGGCGTATTTAAAGCAGAGGTAGGAATGTTGGCCCCTCACAGGCCACACGTGGATCATATATCATAGCTCATCACTTGCCATCGTAATTTTGCTTAGGAAGGAACTGAAGTGATTTGCAACCTGTTGGCAGCTATCAGTATGACCATCTTTATTGGGCTACATGGAGTATACAGAGCCCTGGTGAGGGGGTTGGTAGGGATACCTGTCTACTTGGGAAGAATTGTTTATATTGTATCAGAAAAGTAGATTTAGTGCATCACAGGTAGCTGGCTTCAGAAGTCTGTCACTTCCCAGCTGCTTTGCAAGAGAGCTTTCAGGTTCTTTAATTTTTCTCTGGAGAGAGAGCCACCTTTGTCCCGTGCCTCAGTTTCCTTGGCGTGAAAACCTGAAGTTGCCACCCCCCCGTCGCTCCTGCCATGGGAGCACAGCAGTGCATGTCCTTGGAAGAAGCCAGCATAGCTGATGGAGGGAGCTTCAATTAGCATCCATGGCAGAGAGGAGATTTGAGGACTTTGATGGGGGAGAGATTGGAGGAATCCACGTGTGAACCTCGTTTCTACAATGCACAGCTATTTTCAGAGTTCTGAAGGTCACATTAGTAAAACTAGTTATCCCTTCTGACCTTTACCTAGCAAGGGGCATTGTATATAGACCTTTATTTGCAGGTGAAGGGAAGAAGACTCCATAAAGGATTGAAGAGGAGAGAGATTGGAACTGACCAGACAGGGCTGTTGAATAAATAGCACATATCTTCCTTTGAGCATTACATACCTTTGGATATTGGTTGCTGGATTAAGCCTGCAGTGTAAGTCACACTTAGAAATGCCTGGGTGTGGTTCTAGGGGTTTGGTTACTTCAAGGCCTAGGCTTTGCTCATTTGCAGTGCAGAAAACATGCATGCCAAGGGAGGGAAGAGAGCTGGCGCTTTGTTTCCCTTTTCCCTCTCTTTATTGTCCTTAGGTGCAATGACATTTGATACGGGCCGTTCTCAAATACATTGAGAATACTTATTCTCAAACTGCCGGGATTCTGCTGACATAGACCATGGGCCCCCACAGCCAGCCTCCTTGTATGGAAAGGGAAGAAAAGAAATTCAAGCTGTAAATGCATCTCTGTTTTGGGGCTTTGTAGTGGTAAATTACGTGAATGAATAAGTTGAAAAAGTGCCTGGTTTATACCATCATGAATACCTAGGCCTTAGATAAATATTGACACCAGCAGTGTGGCAGGCCGACCATTGGTCTCATGGCCCTAGGAATAAAAGATCTTTTCTGAGGCGCTTGTGACCTTATAAACCACCCTGACAGGTTTGTGCAGGTGCTTTCTGCAGTAGCTCTCTGGGTTTGAGAGTGGGTGGTTTTCTCTTTGTGCTTGTGCAAGCTTAAATCTAACCGAATCCAAACCCGCTCTGGTTTATCGATCCCCATCGAGTGCGCGGCAGGCAAAGTAAGTTGCCAGCACAGTTTTGCAGAGTCATGCTTGTGTGGCCATGTGGGGCAGACCTGGGCCCGGAGGGTCTTTTAGAAGGGGTGCGGGGGGGGGGGGGGGGGGGGGGAGGGGGCCGGGCGGGGGGGGGGAGTGAGGAGAAGGGAGTCGTCTGGAGGAGTCTTAGCTGGAAGACAGGTTGGCCATCGAAGCTCCGTGCCTTACGGAGCCGACTGTGCCACACCTCCAGCCATCCTTTATTTGATCTCCTGTATCTCGTGGCGAGGAACCAGACTGCCCTCTAACCGAAGAGGCATAGCGATGCCAGTTTTGTTAGTGTGCCCTATGCAGGGAGCCTCAACCCCTCCTCTGAGATTCCCCCTCCCCCGTTGAGAAAAGGTAGTGAGCTTATTAGAAGGAGGCCAAGCTGTAGTTATTTGACTAAGGGAAGCTGAACAGATACTTGTAACCAAGTCCGCTTTGATTATATCATCTTTAAAAAGGAGCGATTGTGGAAGCAGGGGTGGGGGGGTGGGGGCTGTGGGTTCATTGGATAACCAGCGTTGTAACTCAAAGATGTCCCAGCTGGTCATAGGGCAGCTGCCTTAGGTGGCTGCTGTCTGGGTTTGGTGGGGCCTGTG
Organism: Leopardus geoffroyi; assembly: GCF_018350155.1. Lineage (NCBI taxonomy): Eukaryota > Metazoa > Chordata > Mammalia > Carnivora > Felidae > Leopardus > Leopardus geoffroyi. The sequence continues at coordinate 33,890,346 of NC_059331.1, read as the reverse complement.
GGCCTTGATGTCCTGCTGAGGTGGGAACTGAATGGCTCTTACTTCTCCCTAGCACACGGAGAGGATACAGAGTATCCACACGGAATATCCACACCTGGTGTTACTGAGGTTTCCCCAGCCTGAACCCGGGGCTCCAAAGGGAGTCCCTTATGGTTGGTTACCCGTAGGGCTTTCATCAACTTTGGTGGTGATTTACTTGAAAAACACACTCCCATCCCATAGGTGCCAGTATTTGTTATTTGGTTAATGTATAGCTTAGCAAGCGGAATTTACCGTTAGGACCCACCCTTTAAGACACACCTTTGGGAGTCAGTGACCTGGAACTGCAGACTGGCCTGGGACAGGGAGGAGGGGAGAAGGGCACCTACATGAAGGTCTCTGCGTGTGATGATGCACTGGGCCTCACTGAATGTAACTGGCCCATGTGGAAGAGGTGAGGCATCTTTTTAGAGGCCTTGGTGGATGATTTTAAAAAAAGCAGCAGAAATGGAAGTATATTATGACTCCGTCATTTTCACAGCCAGCTTGCCATTTGCCATAGTAAAACTTTTTATATGTTCAAGGATGGAAGTCCCATGCATCTGATTCTTTGTGCTTGTAATTTCAGTGAAAAGGAAGTGCCGTATTTTATTAGCAGAAAGCAGTCCGTGTAAGATAATGCATGTTGCAATACTGTGTGGTTGTTGCACTTTGACCTTGTGTCTTCTCAGCCATTCAGCAACCAGGGCCAGAGAAATTTTCGCAGCCCCAGGAAAACCGTGTAGATGGGCTTTTAAGTTTACTGCGTTTCATGACATCTTTGTATCGTTGAAAGAGAAACTTTGCCTTTTGGCTTTGGCCAGGCATTTCATGACACACATAAACTTTAAAAAGCCCAACGGAAAAATTGACAGAATGAGAACCCAAGTTGATAAGCTGGCTAATAAAGTCAGCGACTTAACTGTTACTCACGAGGCTGACCTATTAAAACTGCATTTTCTTTAAAATACTTAGCTAGAGACACTCTCATGCCTCCCTGTAATAACAACGGGATGTATTCTTGAAAAGTTGTGGGTAATTTGAGTTTTTGACTTTGGCTGACTTAATACCAGGGATCTGTTCTCTGTATCTAAGGGATCTTCATTTTTAAGTTTTGAGGTAGCTGGGAAAGGAAGGGAGGATAAACCCAGAAGGTAACTTTTGAATATTTGAAATCTAGAAGATGATGTTGAAAGCTTAGAGGATGAAGAAACTTTGCACTTAAGCTGTTGATAATGTTGAGTGTCGTGATAAGTACAAGTACCCCTAGATTTCTTATTTGGTTTATAGATTTTGGATGCTCTGGCTTCACACGGGCCTGAAGAGATGTCAGACGTTAGTGAGTAGTGGGTGTGATTTCAGTTGGAAAAATGAAACATGCACGTCCATCCCAGGGGAAGCTGATTGAGGACTCCAGTGCATACCCTTGGGAATGTCTTGCTTCCCAGAAGGATTTTCTTTATGAGTAGCTCAGCCTGGGAAGGTAGTTACACTCGCTTATGTCATTTGTCCCTTAAGTTTTCTGTGTGTGTGTGGGCAGGGGAGGAAAGAGATGCTGATAACAGTAAGGTAAGCTGTTGTTTGGACAGATGTATTTGCTTAAAACAGAAAGCTTTCATTTCCTTTTTCCTCTGCTTTAAGGGAGACAGTTAGGCAACTTACTATATATTGCTCTTTTGTAACCCCAGAGTATATTTGCCTAAAATCACCCTTCTAAATACGGTTGACCCTTGAACAGTGGAGGAGGGGGTAAGGGGTACCACCTCCCCCACCACGACCGCACAGTTGAAAAATCTGTGTATAATTTTTGACTCCCCCAAAACTTAACTACTAATAGCTGACTGTTGACCAGAACCCTTACCGATCACATAAACAGTTGATGAACACATATTTTGTGTGTCATGTGCATATCACGTGCCCCATTTTTACAATAAAGTCAACTAGAGAAAAAATGTTATGAAGAAAATCATAAGGAAGGGGAAATCTGTGTATAAGATCTGCAAAAAAAATCTGTGTATAAGTGGATCGGCACAGTTCAAATCCATGTTGTTCGGTGATCAGCTGTACTCTCGTTAACAGCAACAAACCCCGGTCATTTCATGTCCAGAGGTGAGTTACTACAGTTTTATTTTTTATTTTTGGCATGTGCTTCTGTAACATGAGGTTTGTGTACTATTATTTTCATCGACTGGCTTCATGTTAGAGAGTACGTCGTCAGAAATGGGGGTTCAGAAAGCCGCCAAATGCCTCGACGCTTTTCTGGTTCTGGGAAACTCCTAAACAAGACGGTTGAGAGGGTGTGTAATGACTCAGATGGAGGGAAGGAGTTTTTTTTTGTTTGTTTTGAATATTTTAATGTGTGTCTGTAGTGCTCGGGAAGTAATATGTTATTGGAGTATTAGAGGTTTCATTTCTGAAGAATCCAGAGTCACTGGTATAGAATTTCCTGATCCCTTTATCCCGGTGAAATCCTCGGCTGTACCTTCTGCCAGAAAGACAGGCTTGGAATTTGACCACCCTGTTCTTGTGACCAAGAGTGCTATTTTATGGGGCTGTGTTAAAACAGTTATTTTCCTCTCCGAGAGCCCTTGAGTGAGGGCACGAAGTGTGTGAAATCACTCAGTGTTAAGTGGAGAATCATTTCAGTGTGTTGGGAAAGGAAATCGATCACAGTGTCACTTAGAGTTGGTGGTTGGGCCAACGTTTACACAATTCTGTTGCAGTGACGCATTCAATCAAAGGAGGGTTTATAGGACATGGCTAGTTTGCATCTTTCGTACGTGAAACCAAAGTCCATGAATTTTAAAGCCGCGTCATGCTTTTAGTAAACACCTTACGTTTTGCAGCGGTGGTTCTACAGGAAGCTAATCTTCCTGCAGATGTGTGTCAGAGCCGAGGGCTTCAGGTGGAGGTGTTAGGAAAGGAAAACCGTAATCCATGACCAGAGGGCACTGGTCGACTTCCCAGAGCGCTTGGTGAAGCAAGGAGTCCCCATTTATCCCCTAGATTCATGTGTCCCTCACTTCCTGTCCCTTTAACTGTACAGAAGCAGAAGTCTCTGTTTCCTGCTTCAGTAGAGCAAGGTTTTCATTGAGGAGAGCCCCCCTCCGTCCTTTCACTGCGTGAGCTCCGGCCCCTAAGTGTGCTGCCAGAGGTGACTACGGCTGTTGCTTCATTTCCTTCTCCTCTAGTTCCTGACTGATGAGCCGACTGCTCGCACTGGACCGCCTGGTGCCTCAGGACCTGAGGGCCACGTTGGACAAGAGATTGATGAGGCAAGGGCGCACCGGTCCTATCGTGGGCGCGATGAGTTTCGTGGAAAGTCCTGTAGAGCTGAAGGACTCTCTGAGAGGGCAAATTTGTGACCCCTTTTCAGAGACAATAAAATATAAAGTAGGTGACCAGACTCTTGACCTCTCTCCTCGCCTCCTCGCCATTTCCAAGTCTCTGCAAAGCCACTTCTGTAATAGCAAAACCAAATGGTGGCTGTAGCCACCTCTTCCCTGCTGGGGTGGTCATGGGTGGCGTTCCCTACGTGACGGGTTTGTGGGAGGGTCAGCCTGTGGCCAGCAGCTATTTCCTGCTCAAATTCCCTTTGTTTGTGAAATACCCACCAACTGCAGAGCTGGTGAGGCCAGAGTACCTCCTCTTAATTAAATTAATTAATCTTTAGGGATTAATGATGCACATACCAAATGTACCAAGAGAGCGTTACGGGCTGTTAGTGGGCTTCCCCTCCAGGACCACCGCCACAACCAAGCATGAGACGAAATACACTCAATTATTTTGTCTCTTCAGCCAAACCAAGATTTGGGTAGGAAAAATAGATCCTCAGATCTGCTGCTTTAAGGGATGTTATAGAAAGCTAATGCTGATTACTTTCAGAGGAGGTGGGGCTCTTGATTCTTTTGATCAAAACTTTTGAGTAGGTGAGCACCTACTCTGGAAATCAACTTTAAATGGCCCTGTAGATTAATGGTCACGAGGGGCCTGGCTCTGGGCTTTGTTTAGGTTTATGTAACCCTTGACATAACTGGTGGGTTGTGATCCGACGACATGGGCTACTTTTCGCTACTTTGCCCTGAAACTGTTCACGTTTTGCCCTTCTCCTTTCTAGGAGGTTCTGACTTTTTGGCCTTTTGTTCATCTAGTTTCATACTTACCACAGCTTATTTTACTTTGCGGGCCTTATTTCCCAGTATTCTTCCTCGAAAACCATGCTCCTTTTCTAGTCTTTTTCCCGGGTTCGCTAAGGCCTTTCATTTCCTGATGAACCTTCCTCCTCACAGCTAATCTTCCCTGCTTTGAGCACCATCTGGACTTGGTGGTGTCCATACCGAAGATCACGTTACTCCCCCGGGAACAGGCAGATAGTGTAAACGAGTCAAGAGGTCTTGGGTGAGACAATAAGAGTGGTGAGGTCTGCGGTCATTTGGAGTACCTGCAAAATAAAGGTAGCTGATAGCTATCAGGCATGCTGGCCCAGGAATTATTTTCAAGAGAAACTGCCATTGTAATTTTTTTGATGAAACTTTTTCTCCAAATACCCTTCAGTCAGAAACCAACAAATTTCCCTGCAGATCTGCCTTGGCCCAAGAGCCACCAATTGGCATCATTCCCAAGATGCTTGTCCTATTAGAGCCTTTGGCCGTAATTATTTGGTTCACAGTCTTATCTGACCCCTCGGCTGTAAATTCCATAAGGTCACGAACTAGATCTTATCCCAGTTGGTATCAGAACTTAGCACAGTGCAGTGTACATTATACACAGACATTCAGTGAATACTTGTTGAACTTGACATCTGTTGGGTGCTACAGGACCAAGACTTAGACCTGTATTCGAATTATCCACGGGTAAGATGTATGGACCTTTAAGATAGAGAAGGTCACATAAGTCCTGTGGGATAACAGAAGCAGGCAGAGGTGACTTCTCTCAGGTAATGTCTTAAGCATTAGAATTCAGAGGTTCACACTGGTTTCTGTTACTGATTTTAAGGAGTAAAAGCAGTCACTCATTGCGGGGTCCTTAGGTGGCTAGAGTGTATTATCTCTTCTTTTCAGTTGCGTGCAAGCCTCATGTGCATAGAGAATTATCAGTGTAACATTTTCAGAAATTGAAGTGATTCATTACTGATTCATTCTTGACCAAAAGCTTACAAAACGAGCGTATGTCGGGGCACCTGGGTGGCTCAGTTGGTTAAATGTCTGGCTTCAGCTCAGGTCATGATCTCATGGTTCATGAGATCAAGCCCCACGTCGGGCTCTGTGCTGACAGCTCAGAGCCTGGAGCCTGCTTCCAATCCTGTGTCTCCCTCTCTCTCTGCCCCTCCCCCACTCATGCTCTGTCTCTCTTAAACATAAACATTAAAAAAAAAAAAAAAAAAAAGAACCAAAAAACCAAAATGAGCATATGTAGTGAGTTGATAGCTGAATGATAGTGCATTTGATTGTGTGCAGAATGTGTTTCTTTTTCCAGACCTCAGTTTAGGGACTGTGGGGCTACTTAGCTTACTGAAGAGAGACAATTCTTGGGTGAGGATGCCAGAGGAAAAAATTCTAATTTGAGATGCAATTTTAATTATTATTCTCAGTATAAGCCTTTAATGCATATAATCAGCCTATTCAGTTGTGGCTTTTGGAAGCATCATAACAGAAAGCATCATAACAGAAAAAAAAGCAGAAGCATCATAACAGAAAAAAAAGATAGAATGAGCATTCAACATTGCAGATTGAAAAAGAAATCACTTAGTCTCATAAAACCTTATAACGTGGGTCTAGGGAACATAATGTGATCTCATTGGAACTTGATGTGTACCACACGGAATTTCTCAGAAGGTAAAAATGCAGCAGACATGGCCTTAAAAGCTTAAGGGATTAAGTAACTTTCACAAGTTGTATGTTCTTCCTCACTCACACCCCTTGAAATTTGAAAGGACCCATCAGTTTTTCCCAGGGAGTTCTAAGTAGGCGACTCTCTCTCTTATTTTTTTTTTAAGTTTATTTTTTTATTTTGAAAGAGAGTGTGAGCACCAGTGGGGGAAGGGCAGAGGGAGGGAGGGCGAGAATCACAAGCAGGCTACGCGCTGTCAGGAAGGAGCCCAACATGGGGCTCGAACCCACGAGCCAGGAGATCATGACCCGAACTGAAATCCAGAGTTGGCTGCTTAACTGAATGAGCCACCCAGGCGCCCCAGGTGACTAATAGGTAGCAAGCAGTGCAGTTTTTGAGGTGAGCAGAGATGTACCACTGGGGCCCAGGTTTCCGGACAAACAAGGGGTTTCCAGGCGAGTCCTGGGCGCCCCCGAGGTGCGCCCTTAGATGGCTCATTGGATCGTTTCACACTTGTCTTCCAGGCTGTGTTATTTGGTTTAGCAAACATCTGAAGGCTCAAAATACGCAAAGTACCGCGACGTTCAGGAGGCCAGACGGGGTTGAGTAATGGCAAATAGGCTGGCCTGACAACCAAACTGAACAGGAAAACCTCACTCCCCAGGGAGTGCTTGTCCCAGACTTAGGACCAGTTCCTTCTACTGTGAGTTACGACTCGCGTTAATGTTGAAGAATACAGCCGTGCGCTGGCTGTGCTGCCCTTCCGAGCTGGAGGTTGTGTGTGTGTGTGTTGTCAGTGGCCGGTGAGCAGCGCCTGTATTTGACCATGAAGTGCTAGCAATGTCGTTGGGCTTAGGTCTCACCATGGCTCCTTCACAAGCAAACGGAACTTTTAATCGCTCAACTTCCAACAAGTCAATGAATTATTGTTCTCCAGCTTTGAATAGGGTTTGCCACGTTTGTAATACGTGGCTCTGGTTGTAATCCAGGAAGATGCTGGCCAGATTATGTAAATACTGATTAAGCCTATAGAATTACACTCAAGGGGCATTTTTATTAAGAGTGTCTTCCTCGTGAATTGAATTTTCAAAGGCCCTGTCCTCTGTTGGGATGGTTAAGAACTTGGTGTGCCCAAAAGGTGTCTGCTAACATCCGTGTCCATCCCCCCACTGCAATTTTTTTTTTTTTAACGTAGGCTTTGTGCCCAACGCGGAACCCTATGCAAAGCCCAACACGAGACTTGAACTCATGACCTTGATCAGGATTAAGACCTGAGCTGAGATCAAGAGTCAGACGCTTAACTGACTGAACCACCCAGGCGCACCGCCCCCTTCCCCGCCCCACCCAAGCTCTTGAATTATTGGGAAATTCAAGTTTGTTTTTGAAATCCAAGTTTCTTCTGTCAGTGCCAGTTCACTTGAAATATGTATTAATTCCTGCCGTGATTTCAGTGCAGCGCAGTTTAACGGAAATCTCAGCCATGATGGAAATGCCCTCTGTGTGCGTTGTGCCTTTCAGTAGCCAGTAGCCACACGTGGTGGTTGCACACTTGGAGTATAGGTAGCGTGACTGAGGAACTGAATTCTTCATTTTGTGTGCTTTTAATCACTTTCAGTGTAAATGTCAGTAGCCGCGTGGCTGGTGGCTCCCGAACTGGACTGCACAGGCTTCCATAATGGTGGGGATTGCTCAGCTGTTTAAAGACTTAGTGCTTCTAAATCAGTGGGGTCGGGGGGGTGGGGGTCCTTTGTCAGGAGAAATGTTCCTCAAGCAGATTGTTGCCGGGCACTGTTAAAACAGTTTGCTTCTCAGACCCAGATAAAACCGGGCTACAACTTGAGCTGTTCTTTGCAGAGGTGCCTCTTGTGTGTTCTCCAGACGGTGGGCTGGACGGTCATCTTTCAGCGGATTAGCTGAAGAATATCTACGGCTCGGCTCGATTGTTGGTAGATCTGCGCACCCTTTGTACCAGAACAGGGAACATTTCTGTTATGACAGTGGCTGACAAAATGTTTAGTGAAAGCTGCAATTGGCAGTAACTAAATTCCCTGAGGTTTCTTTCCAGTCCTCTTTGCTACTGAAAGGTGCAGAAATGCTTTTGACAGCATCTGTCCTGCTGACAGATGAATTGTTTTGACAGGAGAATCTGAAACCTTCAACTGAAGACACATTCACATGCCGGGCCTGGTAAGGGGCGATCGTGTTTGGAGAAATAAGTGAGATGCTTTAGATTTGTGTGCCTGTCAGCTGCCACCTGAAAGAAAGACCTCATGAAAGATCCCCCCCCCCCGCCATTAACCCTTTGATTGTTCTTCTGACCCGAGTTGAGAATTCAGACCCTTCTCTGCACAATCCTTGGGCTGAATAAGTACATTTCTTCAATTGTTGAGAAATGAGTGATGTTAATGAACATAGCAGTCAAAGGGTTAAAAAAACTCTATTTAAATATTATGCTGAGATATCAAATCATTATGTTGTGTACCTGAAACTAATGTAATGGTACATGTCGATGATGTCTCAATAAAAAATTATAGTGGGAGGGGGGAAAAAAAACCAACCCAGTGCCGATAGCAGCATTCTTGATAATAGCCCAAGTAGCCCATCTGAAACAACTCAGATGTCCATTAGCTGTTGAACGGATAAACAAAATACAGGCTATGTGTCTGTAGATACACACAAAATAGAATAATATTCAGCCCTAAAAAGGAAGGAAATTCTGACACATGCTACAACACGGACAAACCTTCAGGACCTTATGCTAAGTGAAGTGAGCCAGACACAAAAGGACAAATACTGTAGAGTTCCACTTACGTGTATCCAGAGTTGTCCGATTCAGAGAGACAGAAAGTAGAAGCGAGGTGCCAGCGTCGGGGGGAGGGGAGCATGGGGAGTCCGTTGTTTACGAGGTGCTGAGTTGCAGTTGGAGATGCCAAGGTTCTGGAGACAGATGCTGGTGATGGTTCTACAACAGTGTGACTACACTTCATGCCCCTGAGCCGCACACTTAAAAGTGGTTAAGATGGTAACATTTTGTGTATTTTACCACAGTCAAAACAAAACAAAACAAAACATGTTGAGAGTTTGTCGGGCTGAGACGAGCAAACCAGAAAATGTCTCTGAAGATTTTGTTGCAGATGATGTTGGTCAAGGAGGCTCCAGTAAACACTTTGCCCGTTTCCTGGTAAAGCAGGTGAAGATCAACAGCCTGTCGCAGGTTTCAGGACCCGTCACTTCTCAGACCTCAGAACTAGGCAGCTCTGTGTCCAAAAGGGGAAGCCGTTCCAGGGGACCTGAGCTTCAACCTGTCTTCTCTTTGTAACTGCTCATAGGCCCTCTGAGAGAATTCCCCTTGAGAACCAGTCTGCTGACTCTCACTTGTTGATAACATGGCTTTTCTAGTTCAGTGAAAGTCAAAAAAGTGGCCTCATCCAGGCTGACCCAAGTGAGAGCTTAAATTTCCACTTACAGGCGTCTTCATCTTCCCTGCTGTTTACCAGAATCTCAACACGAGGTCCCGACACCGTTCAGCTTCTTCACAAGGCTAGCTTACAGAAGACCCTTTTGCAAGTAGCCTTGTCTAAAAAGCAGAATTTACACATTATTGAAGTTTAAATAAGTGTTGTCTGCTCTTTAGAAGAATGATGGACCAAGCGGTGTCATGCTTTAAAAATGGTTTTATTCTGGGGCTCCTGGGTGCCTCAGTCAGTTAAGCGTCTGACCCTTGATTTCGGCTTGGGTTACGATCTCACGGTTTCTGAGGTAGAACCCCACATCGGGCTCTGCACTGACAGTGTGGTGCTTGCGTGGGATTCTCTCCCTCCCCACCTCTCCTTCTCTCTCTGCCCCCTGTGCGCACGCTCTCTCTGTCTCAAAATAAACATTATAAAAATGGCTTTCTTCTAATACCAAGTTGGTGAAGAATGTGGACATAAGGGAAGTAATTTCATTCCAGATAGTTTACCAGTTGATTGCCTGAGACTGGTTTCCCCCCTGGTCATGTATATAAGCCAGAAGCAAGACATTCCTTTTGAACCTAATTGCCTGAAGAGTCAATGGCCCAGATGTGAGGTTAACAACTGTGGTCGTTAGTCCAGATATGGCCTGCAGGTACGTTATGTTTGGCCCATCCCGAGTTAGTTTCTTTTTTCTGTTTTGTAAGAATTAAAAAGATTTCACCTAACAATTCAGAATTTAAGCTTCTCTTGGAAACGGAGAAGACTGGTCTGCATTGCCCTGTGTCTGGAGACCCGGAGCAAATGCCTCCCGTTGATGGGCAAGCTGGCACTGTTGTGTCAAGCTTCTTTGCACACCTGGCAGGGTGGCCGTCCTTGTGACTTACTTGCCTTCCAGGCCTCTGGCCTTTGTGATTTCTGAGTCTTCCCTTGATGTCTCCTCCAGCTCAGATGATACAAACGTTGTGGACATTGTAAACTCACGTTATCTCCAAACCCAGAAAAAGTATTTCCACCCCCCTTGTTGATGATAATGTGCTCAAAATAGAATAAAATTTCAGTCTGTCCCCCTCTGATGGGGGGGGGGGTTCTCTCCATTTGTGGATTTTCTCTTTCAAGTCTAACCTGTTGATTTCTGTGAACCCGATCATAAATACCCCCAAGCACAGACAAGCTCACGCTTGACTTCAATATGTGGTTTAAAAAATTACCACCTTCAGTTTTTATAGTAACGTAATCTCTGGACAAATTGCTTTTAATTCAGGCTGTGCCCTGAACACAGACGTACCATTAATTTCAAGTGTCGTCTGATTTTTATTTAGATGAATGTCTTGAGTTGTCAGAGAAATGGCCATCAGCTCTAGGTTAGCATTGGTTGGAATGTCTCTGGAGGGAGTGAGTTTAAAAGCCAGTTGCCACTTACGTGCCGTGTAGATGATAGACCGGAAACTCATGATTCTCAGTACTGTTAATTGGCAGTGATGCCAGTGGAATTAATAGATGAAAAACGTTGACCTGCTCGGCATACGTGCGACTGGGCGTATTTCGGTGGCAGGGAGCAGGCGTAACGTGCACCAAGTTCCCATTTGGACCACGTCTCTGTGGATCTCTGCTTCTGAAAGATCAGGCTGGTGTGGGCTGAGGGCTGACCCGAGAGCTCTGCTGAGCCAACACAGGTCAGCTTGCTCCGTGTGCACCTCTCAGGGTAGAGCTGGGGGATGAGAGCGGAGAGATGCATTTCCTGAATGATCGTGGCAGATGCCGTCTTCTCCAGAAAGCTGCTCGCGTGCGAGGTTTTCACTGCCTTTTGTTCAAACTGGCCATGAATCTCCTGTGTGACTGTCCCTCGCAGTATTTACTCATTGATGATAGGCATGTCGTGTGTTCATGGATAGTCTTGTGATTAGGGACTTGAAAGGTGTCCACTTTCAAAACAGGTCCTTCAACTTGGAGTATGCATCATAACAATTTTTAGTTGCAAGCTCTTACTTAGACCAGGGGTTTCTCAACCCGTGAATAATTACCATGAACACTTAGAGCTGGATAATTGTTGTCAGGGGCTGCCCTGTCCATCGTAGGATGTTGAGCAGCGTCCTTGGTTTCCACGCACTGGATGTGTGTAGCAAGCCTCCCGCCCCCCTTTTTCCTGCAGTTGTGACAACTAAAAATGTCTCCAGATATTGCCAAACGTCATCCCTGGTTGAGAGCCACTGATTGTAGACAGTAAAGGGTCAGTTCCTGACCCCTCTTTTTTTTTTCTTTACTATTGCTTGATATTTGATGCTTGAGTAAAATATTAATTTATAAAATGCCATTTAGAATAGCCTTGGATCTGATCCAGCCTTGGACTTTAGGATCGGCACACTCTAATGTAGGTAGAGGTCTGGCTTACTTTAGAATTTCTTTAAAAGTTGCCAAACAGAGGGGCGCCTAGGTGGATCAGTTGGTTAAGCGTCAGACTCTTGGTTTTGGCTCAGGTGATGATCTTGCAGTTTGTGAGTTGGGCTTTGTGCTGATGGTGTGGAGCCTATGTGGGATTCATTCTCTCTCTCTCTCTCTCTCTCTCCCCTCCCTACTCCCCCCCCCCCCTTTCTGTCTCTCTGTTTCTCTCTCTCAAATAAATAAACTTAAAAAAAAACAGTTGCCTAGTGGAGGGGTGCTGGGATGGCTCACTTGGTTAAGCATCTGGCTTCGGCTCAGGTCATGATCTCACAGTTGGTGAGTTTGAGCCCCACATTGGGCTTTCTGCTCTCAGCACAGAGCCCACTCTGGATCCTCTGTCCTCTACTCTCTCTACCTCCCCCCCCCCACTTGTTCTCTCTCAAAATAAATAAATAAACTTAAGAAAAAGAGAGTAAGAGGTAAGGTGATCAAAAAAAATTTTTAAAGGGCAAATGTCCAAGTCATTTAAAAAAAATCAAAAAATCATGGGGCACCTTGGTGGCTCAGTCGGTTAAGCGTCCGACTTCGGCTCAGGTCACGATCTCACAGTCCGCGAGTTCGAGCCCCGTGTCAGGCTCTGGGCTGATGGCTCGGAGCCTGGAGCCTGCTTCCAGTTCTGTGTCTCTCTCTCTCTCTGCCCCTCCCCCGTTCATGCTCTGTCTCTCTCTGTCTCAAAAATAAATAAACGTTAAAAAAAATTTTTTTTAAAAAATAAAAAATTAAAAAAATTAAAAAATCAAAAAAGTTGCCAGATGGTGAAATGATATGGATTGAAATTCATTTGGGTTTAGCCAGCCTCATTGATTGAGATTTTCACAGTGACTTGATGGTTGCAAGTGAGGAGAAGCAAGGTCTGTCAGTGTCACTACTGATAAGGTGACTTACAGTCATGTACGGGATAGGAGCAATTCTAAGGGAGAGGGCCTGTGGGCGCGGAGTAGAAAGATTGCTGAATTTGGGGTGTAATGCTGCATGCTGATTTAACTTTCTTTCTTTCTTTCTTTTTTTTTTTTTAATGCTCTTCCTTGACCAGAAACCTGAGTTACAACAGACTTTCTGAGATTGATCCTGCGGGCTTTGAGGACTTGCCGAATCTACAGGAAGTGTGAGTATTTTCTCCTAAACCTGCGGTTGGGGGTGGGGGACTCAGAGCTCCTTGGGAAACCCTCTCCTGTTGCCACGTTGCTCACTTCCTGGGATCAGCGGTCTAACCTTGTTGGAAAGAACGTTTGCGTACCGGCTGTTGGTGACAGATTGTACGGCTTACTGAGCTCCTTGGCTGCAGCCTCTCTCTCTTCCTAGGCAGTCGGCGATGGGTGTGCTACAGTCCATGAGCAATCGCGGAGCATGGTGGGTGTCTAGGAGGGTCCCCTCCCTTGTGGGAAACCTTGTGGCCCAGCTGTGTTGGCACACCTCACTGGTACTTCCCTGCATTTGCCAGGGAGGTAGAGCAGCCCGCTCAGCAGGTGCATACGGGCCAGCCCACCCCTTCTGCATCCCAGGAAACAGGTAGAGAAGAGTGGACAACGGAGGCTTCCTCTTCCCCTCCCATCTCCAAACAGAGCCAGGCATTGCTACTGCCTTTGTAGCTCTCAGCCCCCGGCCTCCGTGCAGTGCCCTTTAAATCAGCCATCACTCTTTCCTTCTTCTCGACTAAAGAATTCTGCTTGTAAAGTAGATGTCAGTGTTATCAGGAATTTCAGTTCCACGGGGACTTTTGAGAAACTTCTACATAAGTCATGCATAACTACTGCAGAAAATTTAGAAACTAGCACAATGTGTAAAGACTTACGCTTACCTTTGTGACTACTTCATCATGTACGTTAAAATATTAAAACTGTCTCATTTTACTTTTTATGTAAAACTACTACGCATGGATAGTCCGTAAATTATTCACCCGGTGCTTTTATTGTCAGGTATTTTCAGTAGATCTTACTAGATAAGTGCTTTACACGCTTTGGTCATTATGTGTGAGTGATAAAAGCCCTTGTTTATTATTCTTTGATTCCATTGCTGGGTGATTTGTCTAGAGGAAATTTAATTTCATTAGCTGGTGCAGCTACCCCCTACCCCCGTGTCCACATTGTCCAAATCGTGTTTATGACTTCTATGTCTCTTTAAAGAAAATGTTTAAACTTCCAAAGTAAAAGAACTTCATAGTTGGAAGGAGCCCTTGGGAATACTCTGTCCAGGACCTTAATTTTCCTATAAGGTCAACAGCCGTTGGAGGGAGCAAAGAAGTCTGAGGTAGGTCACTGCACTAATTTACCGTAATTAAATACAACAGACTACTGTTATATAAGCAACAGAAACTTATTTTCTCCCAGTTGTGGAGGCTGGAGGACCAAGACCAAGATCCTGGCAGGTTGGTTTCCTGCGAGGCTCTTTCCTGGGCTTGTGATGGCCCCCTCCTCGCCGCCTCTCCTTGTGGCATTTCCTTCAGATGGGTGTGTCCCTGGTGCCTCTTTTGTGTGTCCAAATGTCCTCTTCTTAAAAGGACACACAATCGTATTGGGTCAGGGCCCATCCATATGACCTCATTTTACCTTAGCAAGTTCTTTAAAGGCTCCGTCTCCCAATAGAGTCACATTCTGAGGTGTTGAGGGCTAGGACTTCAAAATAGGGATTTTAAGGAGACACACTTGAGCCCATCACAGTCGCCCAGTGTGATTAACCGAGTCCATCAAGGAGCCGGTGCCTTTTCTGGACCTAGGCTGTCTTTACCATTCGTGGTTAGGATATTCGACTCTGTGTGTTAAGTCTCAAAGCGTAGAGATTTTCTTTTAGAATTGGACAAAATTGAAATTGGGGTATTTCTCTTGGCATCATTTAAGCTTTCATTTAACATTGACTTGAGTACTTCCTGTGTGCCAGGCACTTCTCTGGGCACTGGGGATGCAGGAACGAGTAGGGCAGACAGATGGGGGCTCTGTCTAGGGTGAGGCCAGTGAGGTGTTGATGTCAGGTGCTCACGGTTAAGGGGATGCCACAAACTCCGCATCCGAGATGAAGAATGTTTTAATACGGTATTTAAAATACCAATACGTGGTCAGTTAAGCGTCCCACTCTTGATTCCAGCTCAGGTCATGATCTCACAGTGCGAGAGTTTGGGCCTGGAGTTGGGCTCCGTGCCGACAACACAGAGCTTGCTTGGGATTCTCTCTCTCCCTCTCTCTGCCCCTCCCCCACTGACACACAAGCGCTCTCAAAAAGAAACATTCAAAGAAAATAAGCAAATAAATAAAAATTTCAACACAAAGGCAAGACAAAATCTTTGGTGAATAAAACACACGGTTTAAGTAAAGTCGGGATCAGCATTCCAGATCTTTCCTTTGGCTCCAGTCTCTAGCATGAATTGACACAGCACTGTCGATGATATGACCCTGTCTTGATGTGAAAACCTTGATATTTTGTTTGTCGTGGATTTTTTTTTGCATTCATTTTGATGTTTTAAGAACACTGCGTTAAAATATCTTTGATCCTGGCCACTGAGGTTTTGGGCGTGCCCCGCTGTGTGTCCTGCCCCACTTGACCCAGTCCCAGCCCTACTGACAGATGTCTCCTCTCACAGAGCTTACGTTGAGGTGGGGGAAGACATATGCTGGACAAGGAAATAGTAAGATGTACCGGTGGTAAGTGTTAAGGGGGGAATAGGACAGGGTCATAGGAGGCTCTTTTCTTTTAAAATTACGGAGGTGTGGTAATGGAGCGCGGGTGGTCAGGAGGGTCACAACTGAACTGATGTGAATGATGCAGGCTAGAGGAAATATAAATTCAGGGCTCCAGGAAGGAACAGGACCAGAGACTGTGCCTGGCATGCATGACAGGAGGGGCCGTGACCAGGGCTTGGGTCCTGGAGGGCTGTATTGGGTTATAGTTGGAACCATCACTGACCGCCATCAACTGGACTTGTGCCGGATGCTCCGGCGAACATTTTCCATGTTGTTCTCTCTCCAGCTCTCTTGTTACATTTCTTCCTTCCCCACGTGGGCTTTCCGCTTTTGCTTTGGATCCCTTGACCTCTGGCTTTTCATTCCCTTCTGCTTGGTGCTTTTTGGAACTTACACCCCACCCAGATCGGGAACTGAGAGCATCGGACTTCCACCTGTTTTCCTTCACTGGGGGTGCCGGTTATGAGTCTTAAAATAATTTTCTTGCCTGGCAACAGTCCAGCCATTGTAGCAGCGCCTGAGACGAACCCCTGGGTGAGTGCTACCTCACGCAGTCCCTGTACCACCTCTGTGACACAAATTACTTTCTTCACAGTGACTTCCTCCTCTTAATAGAGGAGGAAACAGAAGCTCAGAGAGGCTAAATAAACCTGCACAGTGTTGGAAGGGTGGTGAAGCTGAGAGTTGAACTCCAGTCCGTTTGAGCCCCAGACCTGTGCTTAAGTGGAACGCTGGAGCGTGCTGCCCTAGCTTCCCGCACGCCTCGCTAACCTGCAGCCTTCACCTGAAGTTTTGAAAGACCGAAAATCCAGTGTTTATCTCCTGGTATCACTCTTTCTTTGCCAGTCTTCTCTTCCTAGGTCCAGACTGTTTCCTCTTACTCCTCCGGACCCCTTGTCCCCCGTGCACTGTCCTCCTTGTCCAGCCTCTTCTCCCTCCGGCTGCACTTTTCTCCCTCCTCAGAACGGCTGTCGCCATTTGTGAGCAGCGTGAGGCTCCTACCCGCGTCCTGTGCTGTTTGTCATCTGTGTGACTGTCCTCCTCCGTCCCGCGAATGCGCTCGTGAGGGTAGACCTTTGCTAGCCATCGGCTTAAGCGCTGCTCTGCTCCTTGCTGTCACTGCCACCTTTGCAGGACTTGAGTTGAAGGAACCGAAGTGTGGGGGCTTGGCTGGAATTGCACAGCAAGTGGTAAGCAGGGCCTGCGCTCCCCCAGGTAGACGCCTGTCCCGTGCTTTGTGTGGCAACACTACCTCCTGCGTGTAGTCGCAAAGACAGACCGCATCTCTCGGATACCATGTGACCTAGTGGGAAAGACACACATTTTAGTAGCAGACAGACCTGGGTTTGAGTTCTGGCTTTGCCCCTCACCGGTCTGTGTCCCTCGACAAGTTACCTAGCAGCTCATTGCTGCTTTTCCCTTTCTGCAGCATGGATGTATGTGAGCACGTTATCGATTGGAAGTGAGGTCCAAGGCCTCGCACATGGGGAGGTACTGTGTTGTTTCCCTTCTGCTACTTTGGGAGCCACACAACCCCCAAGCTTGGTGCATTATTAAGAACCAGACCCTGAAGGGCCAGTTGGTTGAGCCTTCTACCACCGTGACCACCTGCTGTCCCTGGTGTCACACTGGGATGGACTAGTAGGCGGGTTCCCTGGAGCCCAGAGCAGTGGAACTTGTCGCTGATAAGGATCCAGGCGTTTGCCGGAGGGAGTTCTAATCCATCCTGGAAGCAGACAGTCAAGGGGCTGTGAGGAGGGGAGGGGTGGGGAGGTGGGAGACGACTTGGAAGTAAAGCAAAAAGCTCTAGTTGGACTACAATTGCTTCTAAACTAACTGGGTTTGAGGCTTTCCCGGGAGCTGTCAGCTCTCCTAACCCCTGCACAGCCCTCTGAGTCTGGAAACCTCAGCGAGAGGGGAACCACAGGCTGGCCAAGCAAGCAGGCGGTGGTTTAGCAGTGGTTTTATTTTGGAGGCCCGGAACCACAGTCCATCGCTGGCCGCTTGGAGCGAGAAAGCAAGCCTGTTGGAGGCCCCTAGAGGCCGCAGGGACACTCGAGCAGCTGCTGCCAAGCCACACAGCCTTCACTGCCCACAGCTCTGAGGAAAACCCACCCGGAGGGCCTCCAGCCAGGGGGCCTGGGCGGCCAGGCTTCTCTATTAATAAGAGGGGCTATTTATACCGTCCTCTTTAAGAACTGCATGCGGGTCACGTGACCGCCGCCTGGCCCGCCAGTGCTCCCCGTGGGCGCTGCTGTGTGCTTTCCAGGGCCGTCGACCTGAAGTGTTCCTCAGGGCGGCCAGGGAGCCTGAGCGTGCCCTGCCTTTGGGTACTTAGGGCTCACCCTCTGATGTGTCACCCCTCAGCGTGTGGGAGGGAGGAGGGAAATAACGAGGGCTAGCTTTTTGAGGCGCTGCTACTTGGCTGTGAATTACCACCACCTGTTAAGCATTCACTCTATTTCTGGCTCTGTCCGAAGCCGCTAGGTTTAATTATTTCAGCCAGGTCCTGCCACAACCCTATGAAGTTGATACTTGTGCTGTTGACATTTTTTCAAAGAGGAAACTAAGGCACAGTTAGGTTAAGGAGCATGCTGGAGGCCATTCAGTTGCTAAAGGGTAGGACTGAGGTTGAATAAACCCAGGGCTGTCCGATTTGAAAATCTGAGCTGTAGGGGCGCCTGGGTGACTCAGTCGGTTAAGGGTCCAACTCTCTTGATTTTGGCTAGGGGTTCATGAGTTCGAGTCCCGCGTCGGGCTCTGCGGGGACAGTGTAGAACTTGCCTGGGATTCTCTCTCCCTCGCTCTCGCTCTCTCTCTCTCTCTCTCTTTCTCTTTCTCTTTCCCTTCCCACTGGAGTGCACACACATGCTCCCTCTCTCTCTAGATAAATGCATAAGTATTAAAAAAGAAAATCTTAGCTGTAAAATTCCCTCCTAATTATCCACACTTGGCTGCTCTGTAACTGTGCCTCAGTTTCATCTTTTAAGGTAGGGTGATCATTTAGTACCTTCCTTAAAGGATTGACATGTTACTCGGTGAGATAGTGCTTGTAAAGCATTCAGCAGAGAGCCCGGTGCACAGAGTTCACCCTTATTGCTTATAATTGTTAACGTACAGTGATTATATCCTCAAGCACTATACAAAAAAAAAAAAAAAAACCGAAAAAAAAATATCTGGCCATCTGAGATAGAAACTCTACATCATAAAGTCTTGGTGGAGTCATAATTTAGTGGACCTAATTCTCAAGTAGCTAAAAGCCCTGATAATAGTTATTGATGAAGTGGTCTGCCTCCAAAGCCTGTACTCCTACCTGCTAGGGAGGACTTCTTCCCTTTGAAGAAGCAAGGCTAACTGAAATTTCAGCCTCCTGCCCAACTTTGTTATTAATTGCAGCTCTCTTTGTGTTTGGAAACAGCCAATAGTGGATTGGCTAAATAAATGATAGTTCGTTGATGCCGACAGAGGAGTTCTCAGCAGGTGGCAAAGAATGATGGAGGTCTGCAAGATACATGACTCAGGAAAAGGGTAGTGCAGACCAGTCCGTATAGTTCACGCGTATCTATGTAAAAGAAAAACACGTGCACGGTCTTTAGGAGCTAGCGGCGGGCGCTTCCTCTTGGAGGCAGACCAGGGGACTGAATTGCAAGGAAGCTTCATTTTTTACGGGATATCCCTGGTGTTTTGTTTGTTTTTTTTTTTTTGAAACAGTTTGAAACTTTCTCTGTGTGTGTATATTAGCGATTCAATAAGTAATACAGCAATACACAAAGGCCAAAAAGCACTGTAATCCACAGTCATCTCTTGGCTTTGTTTTTCATTGTTTGTTGAAGCCTCATTTGAATGAGTTAATAATAATAATTAAAGTACTCTGTAACGAATGCCCTCTTTAACGTTTTGCATCTTTCAGCAAGCCCAGTAACTGGAAGTTTCAGTAAGAGCCCAGAAGGCCTCTTCGGACCTTATGATGGCTGAGGTGGCAAAGGCCCACCTCCAGGTTCTGCCCAGGGTCAGGCAGTCCTTGTAGCCCCATTTACCTTCTTTACACCTGTTCCAACTCCAGGCTTGGGCCACGATTCGTGGTCCAAAAGCACCTGAGTGAGGGACTTCTTGGTCCCTGGATCATCAGGAAAAGGCAGTTCAAGAAGCCAGACTTTTGAGGATTTTTAGGGCCTTGGCTGGGAGCAAATGTGGGGGGAGTGTGCAGGGTAGCGAACTACACAACCCTACATACCCAGAAGACTTCATCAAGCCCTGTCCTAAATTCCTCCAGTTTGCTTATTCGTGGAGACTGTGCTAAACTTTCCATCTGAGCTCTGGCCATGCTATTTTTGACCAGTCTCTATTTCCGTCTGGCAAGTCGGTCGTGTCTCAGAGTGAGTGCAGTCTTCGCTGCCTTCTGAGGATACTGTCGTCATGCCTACAGGGCATGAGCGCACAGAGAGAAAGCCAGCACCGGTGACGCCGATGGGCTTCCATCCAGCTCGCAGTTCTTAGGACTGATGGAGGGGCACACGTGCCATGCCATTCCTCTCCTTGGGCACGTGTAAATGGCACGACCCTGTTGAGAGACAGCCCATGATCTCTGCCTAAATCTGTTCACTCGGGGCTGCCACTCTAGATCTACAGGGCCCCCTTTATCTGTAGCACTGGTCCACTGTCCCTCTGCACTCCACTTTCAGCAGTTGAGTCAATGCTGCCTCTTTTCCTCATTCATTTATTTCTGTGAAATTGGGCGGAGCAGTCTGTCGTGTGCAGTGGGGCTGGCCTAGACGGATCTCGTTGAGCACACGTTCTCCTGCAGAGAGGTCCCTGCTGTTTGTTCCAGCAGAGTGAAGCACAACCACATGTCACCTGAGGGCTTAGGAGCCTCGTGTCGTGTCGGCGTTTCCACTCGTTGCTCTCCTCTGGTTTGTAGTCATTCCTGGGTTCAGCTCTTCTCTGCGCCCCTGTCTATTTGTGTGGCCTTAGCCTCGTGATGGCAACCGGAACCTGACTTACAGCATGTAGCTGTAGGGGAGGGATCAGTCGTGGAACCTGGTACCTAACTCAGAGTTGTAATGATGAAGTTGCATCATACACGGGGAGTTGCTATTGTAATTGCAAAGACGTAAAGGGTAGTGAGTGGTTAAGGACCTAAACTTGACGGCTACACTTCCTGGGCCCCTCCACTTAATGCAGATGACCGTCAAATTATTCGACATTTCAGCATTTCCATTTCCCCTTTGGTGCAACAGGAATGTGCATGGACTTACCCCCTCAGGGTCTAAAGATGAGTTAATACACTGAAGAGCTCTTAGAGCCATGCCTGGCACATAAGAGCCCCTCTGTGGGTTAGCTGCTACCAACATTAGTATTATTATGCCCCATCACCTGGGTTGTAGAACAGACCTCTAGGCACTGAAGAGGTCTTATGCATGCTACCTTATTGGCAGCAGGCCCTGACCTTAGTTTTTCTTGCTCTGTGAAGATCTGAGGGTCTCCTCTAGTAATAAGTGTGTGGATGATACCGTGAAAAGGTATCAGGAGAGATTAAAAGCAATGGAGAGTGTTCATCATCCCTGCATCAAGCTAGGAAATGGATCGCTGCATCCTTGGAGGAGCAAAGAGGTGAAGCAGAAACCATCTGATTCCGGGGGCAGTCAGATAAGAGGCTGTTAAAGTAATTAATTGTCTACTTCAATACACAGACAAGGGCCCTTTAAGTGAAGAAGGGATTTGCCACATGATACGGATCTGCTTTCTCTCTGCCAGATGCTTCAGTCATGAAGCTATTGAAACAGACATTCTGTGTCCCACGGCCCAGTAATTGCCAAGCCTCATCTCTGACCGGCTCTGGCACTGCAGAAAGCAAATGGGATGATTCAAGGCCTTTTCCTTTTTTTTTTTCTTTCCCCCTTCCCATTCATATCTATAGAAGATGGCAGAAAACCAGACTATTCTATTCAAGCAAAGGCTAGCTGTATACTTGTATGAGTGCAGCTGCCGTTTCAGTGGCCTTGTCTTCAAATGGTAACAAGATGGTCCATGTAAGACACACCCTTAAACAAAATAGAAGATAACTCAGCCTTACCCGTTTGATTCTGCATCTCAGATACAGTTTCTTTCCAGCCTGTCACCCGGCAGAAAGCTGGATCACCGTGCTCTGGCTTCCTTAAGGATTTTTGGGCTCACTTTGCAAGTCTGATTTTGGGTCTTCCCAGATTTGGAAATACATGTCCACGTAAGGAGGCTGGATTGCAAAGCCTCTGGTGGGGGGGGGGGGGGGGGGACCGACCCAGCGAACTGTGTTTTGGGTTTGCGGGCTTTGCCGTTCATTAAGAGGTAAGAACTCTGGAAACACAGATTTACCCTTTTGGAGCCGGAAAGGGCCTTGGAGAGCACGTCTGGTCTGTGGAGGATTTTCAAAACGTCTTCGTGAAGCAGTGTGTGTCTGTATGCATTCCTGGAAAACGTGCTTGGAGGCTTCATCAGAGTTCAGGGAGGCTGGAATCACAAGTAGATGAGACTGCACGAGTCCAGCTTCCTTGTTATTTATTGCACAGCCGAGGCACTGGGATAACTGGCCCGCGTGTCCCAGGCTCCTGGGAACTCCAAACATGGGTGAGGAGGCAGCTCTGGGTGCGAGGTGTCTGCCCTTGGCTGAGGGAAGAGCTGAAATTCGCAGAGCTCCATGTCACAGACATGTAAAAACAACCAGGGAGGGATGATCTTTCTCTCCAAGGCCTTTGCCGACTGAGCCCACAAGGAGCATTCTCGTCGACGGTCTCTGTGCTCTTGTCCTGCATCCTTGTTTGCTAGTGCCGATTTCTGCGCTAGATGAGAATATGGAAGACAGGTAACTTCCCCTGAGTGTTTATCGCTAAACCGTGGGTGTGACACGTAGTTAGGTTTTGTGACCTCACGGGACTTCTCTACCTTTCAAAAGTCCTTTTAAAATTCTTTATCTTGTATCGAACATTGCAATATCGTCTCACAGTAGCCAACTTGGCACTGGTTTTTTTTTTTTTTTTTTTTTAATTTCTTTTTTTTTTTTTTCCTCAACGTTTTATTTATTTTTGGGACAGAGAGAGACAGAGCATGAATGGGGGAGGGGCAGAGAGAGAGGGAGACACAGAATCGGAAACAGGCTCCAGGCTCTGAGTCATCAGCCCAGAGCCCGACGCGGGGCTCGAACTCACGGACCGCGAGATCGTGACCTGGCTGAAGTCGGACGCTTAACCGACTGCGCCACCCAGGCGCCCCAGCACTGTTTTTTTATTTACTTTGCATGTAGGAAATTTCCGGCTAATTTAAATGATGAATTTCTTATTGTTTTCACAGGTACCTCAATAACAACGAGCTGACAGCCATACCGTCCCTGGGTGCTGCTTCATCCCACGTCGTCTCTCTCTTTCTGTAAGTGGTGCCACACGGGGAGCCCTGGGCTCGTGAGGCCGTGGTGTTCTCTTGCTGACGTTTGGTGGCAGGAACACTTGGGTCCCCGTGCTCACTGGTGGAGAACAGCCTTTCTTCACATAGCCCTAATGCTCGTGACAAATGCCTTGCATGCTCTTGTGGGGTTTGCAGAAACCTGGAGGATTTGCCTCACCAAATGTGGGGACGGGGGTGGGAAATTGGTCTTACCCATGGCCAGAGGTACCTAGAATTAGGAAATTTCTTGGTCCTGGTGGTTAAACTGTAACTTAGAGTGAACGAACTATGATTAAAGGAAGCCATGTGAATTGCAAGACAGTGAGCTTCTGTTTGTGGCACAAAATCCGGGAACGTGACCCAGTTCACTTGTACCGCTTTCAAAAAGAGAATCCCCCCAGGCGTCTGAAATCAGCCTGGAAGTACGGAAGTAGTCGACGTGGTCAAGCGTTAGACGACACACTGGAACAGAGAAAGGCTGTAAAGGGACTGGAATGGAAGAGAAAGGAGGGATGCTGTGGGGGCGTGTTACCGTGTGAGCCGCTAGGAGCCTTTGCCCGGGAGGTACGCCCACTCTGGCCCTCCGCTACAGGTGCTTGCTTGCTTGACGCCTGACCAGGGGTCTTTCCAGATGAACCCATTGTGAGTCCAGCAATTTTTCCGCCAGATTCTGTGGGCAGCTTCCTCAGCAGAGCACTGCTGTCTTCACACTGAATTTCCTTCTTCTGTTCCAGCCCTGTTTTCCTTTGGTTTTGATTTTGCTGGTATTATATACAACTTGTTCACTCATCTGCAAGTACCTTTTCTCGACACCAAGGTTTGACAGGCGGAGCAGAGGGACTTGGGAAGACATCATCCTTATGATGGCTGTTGGAGCTCACAGGTGTCAGGTTTCTGCTCGCAGCAGGCCCTGTGATCAGGAGGTGCTCTGTCCTCACGAGATGTGGTCTTGGGCTTACCCCTATTCAAGGCCTTGCAGGGTTGGGAGAGCAAGGGGTTAGAATTGTGGCCCCAGCTCCATGTCCTGCCGACCCGCTCTCTCCCTCCAGACCTCATGTTCTTCGTTTGCAGAAAATTTCCTTAACCCATTGTACACATGAGGAAAGTGAGCCAGAGGTTGGGGAGAAGCGCAGTGTAGTATACACGACTCAGGCGTCACGCACAAACATAGCAGGTGTTAGACAGATGGGGGCTGCTGCTTCTGGCTTGTGGCTACTTGTCACATAGCCCCTTGGGTGTTGGCATGATCTTACCTGTAGGGCCACAGGATGTGTGAGTCAGTCCTCATTTCTGTGACGTGATAGAAAGAAGATTGTGGCCTTCTGGCCCAAGACGGACGGGCAAGGGTCTAACTCTGTCTTTGGACCCATTCGCCTGTGTGTCCAGCATCTGGAAAGTGTTCACCTGTGGGCTAAATTCCCTAAGTTACCCATACCTGAGGCGAATTAAGGGTGTGATGCTCGCTTGTATATTCGTAGAGCAAAGCACTAGACGGTGCTTTTAACTTCTTGCTACTTAAAGTGTGGTTCCTGGGCCAGCAATGTGCTATCGGCACTGAGCTCGTTAGAAATGCAGAATCTCACGCCCCATCCTAGCCCTGCCCTGCTGCAATCCTGGCCCTTTGCACACTCATCCAAGTGTGAGACACACTGCCTTCAGGCCCCTTGCTCTTCGCTTGGTGAGGAAACCAGGGACACAGAACATCTTCCTGTCACCGACAGGAGACCGAGGCTCCCTGAGTTCCTGTAAGTTGCACAGTCGAGAGGTGGGACTGAGACTGGACACCGATGCCCGAGCCCGTGCTCTTTTCCTTCATCTGCCCCCGTGCGCTGGGTGCCGGCGTGTGGCAGGTGACTCTGTGCCTCCCTGTGCCAGAGACGGGCAGGGCCCCCAGCGTGCCCCGAGGGCCTGGTGCACTTTGAATCACGCTTTGCTCTGCTGACTAAAAATACATTTCTGTTCCTTGGCCCAAGTGCCTGGAGCCAGTGGGGCCGGTTGGCCTCGTTCCTGCTATTCCAATTAGACAGCGTTAAACTTTGTAAAGCAGGGGAAAAAAATAAAGACTCCCTCCTGGTTTCAATGGAGTTTGGAAAATGCCGGTTAGTATTGGCAGCCGCTTCTTTGGCCTGAAGCTGGTCTCCATCTGACTTGGTCAATGATTTCTCTGGAACTACAGAAACTGAAGGGTCTTTATCTTCCTTTTCTCTGGGGGGGGGCCTGTGTTCCCTGGGTTTAGTGCCTGCAAAGCTAGGTTCACAGCATGCCATCTGTGTAGATAGTTTTGCTTCCGTCCTTCATGCCTTGCTGTTTGTCAAGGGGACCAAGCAAAGGACAGGGGAGAAAGTAAGCAGCGAGCACCTGGCCCGTGAAGCCCTTAGCACCTCTGTTCACATGATAATTCCAGTCTGTCAGGCCTTGAAGAGCCTGTTTTGCTGGTGTGTCTGTGGCTCTTTAGAAACACTGAATTAAAAAGTGTCATACGTTCAGCAAGCGTAGTAGGTACCTTCTGTGCCCCAACATTGGGGCCCAGATGCCATCAGAGAGGGACCTCACAAGGATTCAATGCTGTCCTGTCTGGGAAGCCCCTGACATAGTGTGTGAAAATGGCGCAGGTCACGGAGGTCAGTAAGTTTCTCATTTAATATCCCCGGTCCCCAGATTCTTATTTCCATCTCGCCTTCCCTTTGCGGGCAGGCACAGGATCTGAAAAATAATAAAACTGTACGAAGGGACCAGATGGCCGAGGCCACCCGAGGTAGAGAAGCCAGCACAGCTTTCTTGGGACACACTCATACGTAGGTGCATCAGAGAAAGGACGGACCAGGCATATGCCGAGCTCCGGCTGATGTTGTGACCTGGGACAGGTCGCTTCTGTTGGTGTGTTGAATGAAGGGGCTGAGACAGATGGTACAAGGACCCCTTGCAGCTTCCGTAGTCCGTCTGTGACCCGGAAACTGGGAGCGGGGGCAGTAACGCCACAAGAGAAACGACCAGGACTGGCATCCTATAACCACTCGTGCAGCCCTCTGGCTTTCCGCAGAAGTCTGGGTTTGGGGTTTGCAGCTCCGATGCCTGTGATTACTTTTGCCTCCGGATTTTGTTTGCCTCTGCAAACGAGCTCATCATCTCCATGCTTGGTTTCCAGTGTCTCGCGTCCACGCCCGCAACCCGGCTCCTCGCTCACACGACAGTGCTTGGCGGCCCCCGACTTCGGGGCCTCCTTCCCAGGGGTCACAGTTGGGAGGGCGTCACGGGAAAAGGTTTGTTTTCATCTGGCTTTACTATCGGAGCCTCGAAACAAACTTTTGCGGAGTTTTGGGAACTGAAGTCGCTGAGTATAATTTCAATTGGTTAATACTTTCTGATTCAAGGAATCTAATTCAATTAAAGTATTTGTCAGAGAGCAGATTTATTTGTGTTGCGTTCTGAGGGTAATGCCAAAGCCATTTGTTCTTAATAACAAAAAAGCATGAAACTCAAGAAAAGCTGTTAATAGGATTGGGTTGGGGAGTGAGGGAGCTAATTTGATAAAACAGTTTTCAGAAAAAGAAACAGGGTTTTGTTAGACGGGGGCAAAATCTGCTGGTAGATTTTTATGTGTCTGTTTTTTGGATTTTTTTTTTTTTTAATTTGAGGTCCAGGAAACTCATGTTACGATTCCCACGGCAACAGTAATTTTGTCTGATGCATAAGTGACATTTCTGGTGAAGAAAAATTTCCGCTTTTCCTGTGGTGTTACTGCACTTGTATCATTGAGAAGATTGGTTACAGTCGAAGCAGTTGGACTTTTTTCAGTCCTGGGAGTAAAAAGCTTGCTGTGAAATCGACATTAGCTTTAAAGCAGGGCAGCTCTTTGTCTCATGCGTGTCAGCTGTAACATGTTTCCCATTCAGCCCTGGGCTTTGTCCAGGTGACTTCTTTTCCAGTTGGAGTGTGTGTGTGTGTGTGTGTGTGTGTGTGTGTGTGTGTGTGTAGTTGTTTTTTGTTTGCTTTTTTAACTAGTCTCTCTCCCCAACATGGGGCTCGAGCTCACATGGGGCTCGAACTCACAACCTTGAGACTGAGAGTCGCATCCTCTGCCGACTGAGCCAGCTAAGTGTCCCCCAGTTGATGTATATTTTAGACCTTGTCCCTTAACCATGTGTTTTCATTCATTTTCCTCCACCTTTGGCCTAGGTCAGACCGGAGAGCTAGGTGGAGATTAGTTGCACACGATTGCTTGGGACTCTGTAATAGAACTTTTTTTTTTTTTTTAATGTATATTTATTATCAAGAGAGAGTGTGTAAACGGGCAAGGGGCAGAAAGAGAGGGAGACGCAGAATCCAAAGCAGGCTTCAGGCTCTGAGCTGTCTGCACAGAGCTCAATGACACGGGGCTCGAACTCACGAACCGTGAGATCATGACCTGAGCCAAAGTCACAGGCTCAACCGATTGAGCCACCCAGGCGGCCCTGTAATAGTACTTTTAAAATCCCTTAGGTTTCTGTTGTATTTGAAAACACATCGAAACACCTTTTACTTCTAGTCTTGAAAAAAATTTTTGTGAAAACAATTTTTTTATTGAGATAAAATTATCATAATGTAAAACCCG
This sequence comes from Leopardus geoffroyi, assembly GCF_018350155.1. Taxonomy (NCBI): domain Eukaryota; kingdom Metazoa; phylum Chordata; class Mammalia; order Carnivora; family Felidae; genus Leopardus; species Leopardus geoffroyi. The sequence continues at coordinate 33,862,930 of NC_059331.1, read as the reverse complement.
CTGCTTTAAGCACTTTAGAGCAGCTTTTTAGTACATTCTCAGTGTTAGCTATCACCAGTTTCTTTTTTTTTTTTTTTTAATTTTTAATGCTTATTTTGAGAGAGAGAGAGAGAGAGAGAGAGAGCAGGGGAGGAGCAGAGAGAGAGGGAGACACAGAATCTGAAGCAGGCTCCAGGCTCTGAGCTCTCAGCAGAGCCCTACATGGGGCTTGAACCTAGGAACTGCGAATTCATGACCTGAGCCGAAGTCAGACACTTAACCGGCACCCCAACCAATTTCTAATTCCAGAACATTCTCATTACCTTGAAAACAAACCTCATGCCCTTTAGGCAGTGATTTCCCTCATCTCCTTAGATGGCAGTCACTAATCTAAAAACTAACTTGTTTTTGAGAAAAGTATTTTTCTCTCATGTTAGCAGGTGTATCTGGAAGACTTTGAATGTGAATAAATAAAAATACCGGAGGTGGGTGTAAATCTCCACAGTTACGCGTTTTGTTGCGACCTCTTCTTAGCTAAAGAAGAATTGATTAAATAACAGGGATGGTGTATTTAACATTTCTTTATTGTAACTCACGGAGAATAGAACCTGGCACAGAAGAAACCTGGTGTCCTATCTGTGACCCCACTCAGAGCCAGTTAAGTGGTAGGAGCCCTGGGTGGAGCTGAGTGAGCCCGAGGCTGTGAAGGATGGAGGGCTGGCTCTTCTCTGCTGATTCTTCTGGGGAAGTCAAATCAATAGTAGTACTTAACTCTCCACGTGCCTGCCTGGTAAACCTCTAGGAAAAAAGAGGCCCCAGATCAATCTTCTTTACAGGCTCATTAAAGCAAAGATCAATTCACATTAAAGTGTAATTAAAGAGCAGGCCTCCCTGGGGAGGCGGTGATGAGGATTCGGAGGCCACGGTCGCTCAGGGCGGAGGGGAGGAATTACTCTCTCAGAGGGCTCAGAAGCCATGGAGAAAGGGAATCAGAACTCAGCTTCAGAAGTGAGGCTCCTCTTGGAGATTTGAGCCAGGTTGTTAGTGATCAGGGGTACAGTACAAGTGACATTACGCTGCATAATACATAGCTGGCTGGGGTTCCTAGCAATGTGTGTGTGTGTGTGTGTGTGTGAGAGAGAGAGAGAGAGAGAGAGAGAGCGAGCCTCCATCTAGTGAGTTGGGATGAGGCCTCTTGTCTTTCTCTTCAATTAGCTGCCTTTAAAACTTTCTCTTGGGGTGTGTGGGTGGCTCAGTTGATTAAGTGTCTGACTTCAGCTCAGGTCATGATCTCACCACGGTTCGTGGGTTCAAGCCCCGCGTCGGACTCTGTGCTGACAGCTCGGAGCCTGGAGCCTGCTTCGAATTCTGTGTCTCCCTCTCTCTCCTCCCCTCCCCTGCTCATGCTCTGTCTCTCTCTCTCAAAAATAAATAAACATTAAAAAAAATTTATTAAAAAAAAAAGTGGAAACCCTTGGGCACCTGGGTGGTTCCGTCGGTTGAGCATCCGACTTTGGCTCAGGTCATGATCTCATGGTTCATGAGTTCAGGCCCCTCGTTGGGCTCTGTGCTGACAGCTCAGAGCCTGGAGCCTGTTTCAGATTCTGTGTCTCCCTCTCACTCTCTGCCCCTGCCCCACTCACACTGTCTCTCTCTCTCTCAAAAAGAAACATTAAAAAAATTTTTTTAAACTTTTCCATATTGCCTCATCTTGAGGAAGGTCATCATCATCTGCAGACATAACAGAATTGACGTTAAAAGGTTTTCTTTTTTACGTACCATGTTTATCACCAGAAGTCAGAAATAATAGTTGATCTAGAAATGTTGAGTGGTAATCTAGGACTGTGAAACTCTTTGTGTACTGATCGTAGCTGGACCCATGGGGACGGGGGACTGCAGGTGTGTGTGCGTGAGGTGAGGTGGGGGGTAGCTGTTCTCCTGAAGGGGAGGGATCATCACCCTTCCTGTAGAGGAATTTGCTGAAGTGTCCACAAATCATGAGGTTAGGAGCGGACTTAATCAGGTTTCTTAGAAACTGTAGAATTGGGTCGCTCTTTCCCCATTCTGCTTCAGAGATGCGCCCTCCACCTGAGAATACCCTTCAGCCAGGCTGGTGAAGGAAGGCCAGTCGGTTTTGGTGTAAAAGGATACCCTGTCTGGGTCATTGGCGTCTTTTCATGCATTCTCATCAGGAGTGTGGAGTTGACAGTGACTGAGACACTTTCGGCAAGAACTGAGCAAAGTTGTGTGTAAAAGTCCCAAGTCGACGGGGCATCTGGGTGGCTCAGTCGGTTGAGCATTCGACGCTTGATTTGGGCTCTGGTCATGATCTCACGGTTCGTGAGATTGAGCCCCCTGTTGGGCTCTGTGTTGATAGTGCCGAGCCTGCGGGGGATTCTCTCTCCCGCTCTCTCTGCCCCGCCCCGTTCATGTTCTATCACATGTGCGTGCTCACTCTCTCTCATTCTGTCTCTCAAAAAAAAAAAAAAAAAAAGTCCCAAGTTGAGTTTAAGTGACTGTCCTTGTTCCTTGAGCAGTCTACAGCCTGTTCATTTCCCAGATACTAAAGGGAAGCTATAGCCCTAGTCAGAAAACACATTATGTATAAAAAGGGGGCTGTGCTTCCTCCCCTGTGTCTTCAGAGACATGCTCACTTTCTGCCTTGTTTGCTCCGAGATTGTTGGCGTGAACTGAATCTTTGCTCTGGATGAAACGTCGCAGCCATTCCCCTGGGAGATGGTGGCTTCCCCATCACCTGTGTGATTCTCAAACTGAGCCACCTGTCAGAATCACCTAGAAGGCCTGGGCTCACACAAGGATGGCGCGGGGGGGGGGGGGGGGGGGGGGAGCGGCCCTCCAAGACTCACCTGTGGAGTCGTTACAAAGCTGAACTTTTGGAGGACAGTAGGCTACTTAGACAACTTCCTCATGTTGCAGGTGTGGCAAAGGCATTTGTTTGGAACAGTGGGACTCACAATCCTGGTTAGGCATTTACTTCTGACCACGGTGCTGGGGGCGGTGGACAATGACTGAGCAGCTCTGAACGGCTCTGGCTGTTAGAAGTCTGTCACTTAATTCGCTATGTATTGGTGATGGCTGTGGTCTCCCAGCCAACCTTCCCCAGTTACCACAGAGGCACGCAGTGCTGAGTGAGCAGCCTGGTGGGAGACCTGTTCCTGTGCGCAGGTACGAACGGCTCGGCTCAGCGTAGCACCCCGCCGCCCTGGGCAGGAAGAGCCGGTGCCGGCAGGTGCTCTTAGCACTGACCTTCCTGCCGCTTCAGGCACTGCCTCCAGATGAATCTTGGCCCCCGCCTAAGTCAGGAATGGTTCCAGGTGGAAGTGAGAGGGAGGGTCCGAGAGGTGGGCAGTCGTCCGCTGACCTAGGGGGGGATCAAAACCCAGGACCCACAGCTGCCCCACACCCCACCCCCCTCCCCGGTTACTCACCTCCTGGTTTCCCTGCCTTCTGCTATGGCCAGGCCGTCATCCTGCTCATCACCGAGCAAAAGACATGACTGGGGAGGAGGCTTAGGGGGTTCAGGATGGAGAGAGACCAGAGGCTCACGTGCAGTGCGGCAGGGGCTCCCGTGAGGTGAAGCCCAGTGTGACCACACATGTCTCCCAGGCTGGGGCTTCTGCCCTCGAGGAACCCGCAGGCCAGCTGCAGAGAAAGCTGGGGGCACAGCCATAATGCAAGCGAGGGCTGGGGAGGCCCGTAAGGAGGGCTTTTCCCCGCTGACACAGACACGGTTGGTGTAAGAGGGGGAAGTTTCCCAGACATTTTAGCTGAGGCTCCTCCTTATGTGGATCTCCTTTCTCTCCCCCCACAAGAGAGTGTAAGTTACAGGCGTCAGATGGAGCACCTGGCAAGCTGGACCGACGCCCAACGTGTGGGGTGCTTGGGGGAGGACGAACGGGACATGGCTAGTTCCATTTTAAGGCCAGTCCGCCCCGTTCCCGTGTTTGCCTTTGTCAGCAGGCAGGCTGGTGTGAAGGGCCAGCGCGCTTCTGTTGGAAGGCAGAGCAGGACCCTCGGTTCTTAGAACCGCAGACCCTGCAGCGGCTGGAAACCACCAGTGAGCCTCCGGATAGAAAATTAAACACGCACTTTACAAGGGAGAGCAGCCCTCTGTCCCGGAAACTTCCCAGGGGTTCTGTTGTGCAGGCTGCCTCTTGCCCCCAGTCCAAGGGAGCCTTTCTCTGGGAAAGGAGCTCCGGCTCCCCCCCCTCCCCGCACGCCTGCCAAATTACACACAGTCATGACTTGTCATTTTCCTTCTGTCTTTTCTTCCCTTTTTTTTTTTTTTTTTTGATTTCTTTGTGAGTGGGGGTAGTGAGTCAGCCAGATGAGCGGTCATCTGCAAGTCATTTGCTGAGAAAGTGAAGCGAACACCAGCTGTGGGTCTGGGGAGCCGAGGAAGGGGAGGCCGGTGAAATAGGAGTGTGGCCATGGAGGTCACTTCTTTTTTGGGAACTCAGTAGCGTAGGTTCTGTTGTTCAGAGCTGGCTTTTATTGTGTGTTTGGCTCCGCTCTCCTTTCTCATTTTCTCTCATGACCAGTAAGCTCTCGGTAGGGCGTGAGATCCAGGGAGCACAGGGAAGCTGGGGAGGTGTGCAGGCTCTTGCAGGGAAGTGCCTGTCCTCGCCTCGGTGGGTGCTGAACGCCCTCCAGGGCTCCGTGAGCCCCAGCCTGGAGGCGAGCCGCTTTCCGGGGTTGCACGAGAGTCCCCCCTCTCTCCCGTGTGAAAGGAGCGGGCCGTATCAACAGTCTGTTTCCAACTGGGACCATTTCCTCCTCCTCCTCCTCCTCCCTCTCGCCCACTTCCTGCAGGTGGCTTCTGTAATCCACTTACCGCTGGGGAAGCCTCATGAGCGTGTGCAGTTAATCCGAAAATGACTGGCTTGACTTTGACCCGCGTGGTGACCTTGCAGAGAAGGCAGGGCCTATTGTGTCTGCTCACACCTGGGAGCCATTTTCAGCTTTTATAGCCCAAGTGGAAGAAATGTGTTTGCGTTTACGCTGGGCCTTCCTTTCATAAGGTCTGTCATTGTTGGGCGTTATGGAGGGAATATTAGATTCACCCTGCTTATCCAAAGGCAGGGGTTCTTCAAGGTAGAAGAGTTTTTACTGATTACATGGAGTCCTACAAAATCGCCGTTTCTTTGCCATTCGGAAGTGATCAAAAAACGTCAGCCATCTCTTAGGGTTCCACCTTCCGAGATGAAACTCAGTCCGTGTGGTTCCCTGACGGAGGGCCCTGCTCCAGGTGACTTCACAGGCCTCCTCCCATTATATTGCCTCTGCAGTCCCTGGAGACGGCATAGGGTCTGTTCTAAGCACATTTTACCCACGAGGCACCTGAGGCACAGAGGGGGCAAGAAAGTTGCCTTGAGGTCACACAGTAATTGGCACAGGTGGGTCTTGAGTTCTCTTCTGTCCACCTGTGGGTTTTGCACTCCCTGTATACATGGAAGTATGTGGTCTGGGAGCCCGGTAGGGTGTTGTAATGTCACGTGTCGACCTATCAAATTGTGTCAGGAGGGAGAGGCCTGGGGACTGCAGCCAGGCTGCTCAGCAGTGCAGATGAGATGCTCGACCCAGGGCAGAGGCATCTCTTAAAGCCGAGTGCAGGCCTCTGCCACATTGCTGTCAGGTGATCCGACTCTCAGCAGCCCCTCCCCTGTCGGACGGCGGCCACCTGCCTGGAACACACAGCTTCCAGGCAAATTCCCGCACCGTTTCCTCACTTCCTGGATGCCTTTCAAGCCCAAACAGCTGAGATAAAGGTGCCAATCTGTGGTGCTTTCTCCTCAACTCCTGGTGCTTTCTCCTCAACTCCTTCAACCCGGAGCTCGAACAGCGTGTGTGAGGGCTGGTAGCAGGCAGCTCTATGGCATGCATGAGATGTCCTCCCTCGAGGCCACTGGTCTCTGCCCAGCTGTGTGGGTGGAGAGTCTCTTTGGGGGCTAAGAGACATTTTATTGTTGGGGAAGGACATGGCTGGGCTGCTGTCAGATAAGCTTGTAGAGTCCAAGGCTCCCTCCCCCAAGTAACTGAAGCAAAAGGTAGGTGCAGTGGGTGTCATCAGCTTCCATCAATGACTGCATCATAGGGCATTATGGGGAGGGGCTGCTCTGCACGGTGGTTAAAGAAGCCTCTGGCTCAAAAGGATCTCCGCTTAAGCCTGTCTTCATCCTCGCCTTTGCTGTGTTCTCTGGGCCTCAGTTTACTTCCCCAGACAGAGGTAGTTTCCGATACAGCAGGCTGTGAGGATTCACTGAATACCACGTGCTGGATACAGTGTGTGGTGTATAATGAACGTGTACCAAGTGCTGGATGCTATTTTAAATTTTTAACGTTTATTTATTTCCGAGAGGGACAGAGAGAGGGGGTATGGACACAGAATCGGAAGCAGGCTCCAGGCTCCGAGCTGTCAGCACAGAGCCCGAAGCGGGGCTCAAACTCGCGCACTGAGAGATCATGACTTGGGCTGAAGTTGGACGCTTAACCGACTGAGCCGCCGAGGCGCCCCCTGCTAGATACTTTTTTAGACGGACCCTCTCTACTGAGCTCCCTCCGGTGTAGGTGGAGCTGGCCCGATCTTGCTGCTGTGTTCCGAGGGGGTTGGTGCCAGACTGGCGCAGAGGCTGTTTGCATCCCTAAGAAAGGGACCTCACTTGCAGATACCCATTATGGCTCCCTCTCTTGCGACCTAGTTGAAGTTTATAGATCATCCCCATATTTGTGTGGTGGTGGGGGGGGGGGGTCCTTAGCTTTCTCATAGGTGAATTCCTATTACAAGAGCTCAGTGGTGAATCGGTAGCATTGGTTTTTTTCCTCTTGTTGGCTGTTTCTTTACCTGGGCTGGGTGCAGCAAGCCCGTGAAACACTAAGCAAACACCTAAGCAGTGGCTGTCATCCTTGGCTGAACAGTAGAATGACCAGGGGAGCTTGAAAACCAAAAACAGACAAAAACCCTAGATGCCCAGGCTCCGTCCCAGATGGTGTAAATCAAAACGTTAGACTGGGGGGCTGCGGAGGAAGGGACCCTGGGCACAGGCACTGATAGTTTCTTAAAGCTTTCTAGAGGTCGTTTCGACGCGCTGCCCAAGTTTTGATGAGCCCAAGCTGGGTCATCGCAAGTGAAAGGTATTGTCTTCCCCTTCTGCTTCCCTCTCATACCTGTCCTTGAGAGTAGCCAGGTTCCCCCACCTTCCCGTCCTCTCCTTTTTCTTTTTCTGTTCCAGGCGGAGGGGAAGTAAGTGGTAAGGCTGACCTTCAGATTAGCCCTCAGGATCCTGGGGGCCCCGTCTGAGGTTGTTACTACTGATTTATTTGGAAGACACTGTGAAGTGATCCACTTACTAGGAAACTGCCTTGCCTTTGGGGTGCGCAGGGGCGGGCCTTGGGGTCCGTTGGACATGCCTACCTCATTTTGTGATCACGGAGCTTGACTGTGGGTCGCTGCCTAATCCAGGTCATTTCTTCGCCCTGAGAGCTGGTTTACTATACCATCTCTCAGGTGGATTCCACCTGTAAGTCAGAGAAGAACCTTCCTGAGGATGGGGGGAAAACCCTCTTCGTGGTAAAATGACAGGCAAAACTTAATTCATTCTTTTCAAAAACCTTGTTCTTCATAATTCCAAAAGTAAGACTGTTCTTTTTTTTTTTTTTTTTTTTTTTTTTAAATACTTGTTGGGATACAGCAGGAGTCTAGCGCTAACATTGATTTTTGATGATCACGTGATGTATGTGTTGGGGCTTTGTGAGGGCTGGGTTTGGAATCAGGCCCTTCCGTAGGTTGGAAAGAGTAACTAGAATTTTGGAAATGATGGGAAAAGATTGCCTGAGACTTCTTAGAATATGGTGTTTGTTCCAAATCTGGCGTGTTCTTTTTTATAAGGAGAAAAACAGTGGTTATCGGCACACATAGTGAGGTTTTTCTGCCTCATAATTTTTATTGGGTTCTGGGAGTCAGAGTGAGGACCGGCCGTCCCAGGAGCCCCCGCTCCTCCTGCCCTCGCAGGCAGTAGCGTGATCCCCCCCCTTTAGCCCCTGAGGGCTCCTCACAGACCAGGCTGGCCCTGCCCCCTCCCTCATTCTCCAGTGTGTGTTAACAGTTCTCCAGCCATTGTGCGGTTCCACGTAAGAGTCCAGTGCCTGTCTTCGCTGTGCCCCGATCCCTGAAGAAGAGCTCCAGCTTCTGAGAGACTCAGTAAATCATCCCAGCAGATGGATTCAGAAAGCAGAGTACAGTGCAGTGTGGACGTAATCAGGTCGGTTTCCTGAGTGAGACCAAGGTGCATCCTCTCCCTGCCCTGGTGGCTTCCTGGGTCATCTCCGGGAAGAGAACGCAGGCTGGCGAGGACCCCACCTGCCTCTCTCATCTGGACATCACCCATCAGAGCACATCCTACCTCTGGACCCCAGAATGCAAGCCATCCTGCAGTGAGAGGTGCTTGACTCTGAGGGGCGGGGAGGAAGCATCCTTTCTCCTGGTGCACATGGCCTCCCCCTTGTCAGCACCGGTACCCTTCAGAGAGGAACCAGTGTCCAGCCTCTTGGCTTCCAGCCCTGACTCTGCCCAGAGACCCTGCTGCAAGGTCTTCCACAAGTCACTGCGCCTTTCTTGAGCTGCTGTTCCCTCATCAGTAAGGAAAGGAGCTGGTGCTGTATCAGCCACGTTTGAGCAGTGTCCAGAATGCACATGGCTGCGTCCTCTCCTGTCAGCCTGTGGGACCTGGCTGTGGGACCCTGGGGTCCTCGTAGGGGCTCGGATGGTGCTGAGATCTGTCCGGTGGGCCCGCTGGGCACGGTGTTGAGAAGTCTGGTTAAATGACGCAGGGGGTAGCACCGTAGCCAGTTTTTGCGGTCTGCCCCGTCTCTCCAGGGGCTCCTCCTGGCCTCGGTCCCAAAGGTGCTCGGGCTCAGCTGTTCCCTCCCCATGAGACACCCAGGGAGCCCCAGCCTCAGTCCACTTTCCACGCTTACCACCCAGGGAACTGCCTGCTTTGTGGTTGCCCTGCAGTCTGTATTTGTTGAGGAAAAGAGCGAAGGATCCCTTTGTGGCTTGGCTTCCCCGTTACCTGCGAGATCAGGTCTCAGCTCTTGGCGCGTTTGTCCCGATTCCGTTTCTTTCTCCCTGTCGCCACTTCCTGCCCTGATCTTTGCTCGAAACTGCATGTGGGGAAAGCCGTGTCTTGGATTCTGTGTCTCGTTTGTGGTGTCTCCGTGGTCCGATATGGCTGTTCTCCTCCCAGCCTGCTCCCCCACACCCTCGAGTCCCCATCTGTCAACGCACCTGTCACATGTGTGTTTTCCTCCTCGACTCCACCGTGCATGTTTGGGGCATGAGGGGTGGGGTAAGGAGGACGACGGTGTTGCCGTCAAATATGCCTTTTTTTATTTTTATTTTTTACGGCAGCTGCACATAGTAGGCATGTTCGAAAAATCAAAGCACTAAATCGGTCAGTAGAAAAGTAAGCAATCGTGGAACACGGGGCAGATACTGGGTGGTTCCAGACCTTTATCATCGAGATGACGGGACCACCTCGGGACAAGTGATAGCAGAAATGGTCTGTTGGGACCTCCAGCAGGCATGGCTCTTTCCAGCCCAGAGATAGGACTAGCTTTTCCCCGATGTGTTGGCAGGCTGGGCCGAGGATTACGGGAGAGAAGGATGTAGTGGAAACTACTGCGTGGCAGGCCATGTGGCTTCGAGGGAGGAGTGTGGGCCCTGTAGGCCCTGGTGTAGGTTTGAATCTTTACCTGGCTGCTTTTTAGGTAAGAAATTGCCCTTACCCTGGCTTGCGGGCATCTGCTCACCCGTGAGGGGCCACCAGATGGTTTGGGGAAAGACTTTCTCCAGAGTGAAGCTGGAGAATCACAGCCGGTCCGTGCGTGCGTCCAGCCCGTCCTGACTACTTGTCTAAGAAACTTGAGAAAACCCGAGTTACAGATAAGCGGTTTTCTTGGCTGCGGGATGTGTCAGAGCCTTTACTAATGAGGGGATGGAGCTTGGTGTTTCCCACCTTCAGCGAGCCTGTGTTGTGTGGGATGAGTGGCGCCACGTAAATTTACAAACTGCAGAATCAAGCAGAACGAAAGGTATCTTTATCGGAGTCCTCGTCAGTACCTTCCTGTGGCTGGCCTGCTTTGGGGGGTCAGCAAGGACCCACGGGGCGGATGTGTGCAGACATTCCACAGCCATTTGATGGAACCCCTCCAAAGCTAGTGTTTCAGGAATGGTGCTTTGGGAATCTCCGGTGTGGCTGTCCAAGTCTGACCCGGGTCAAGGTGTGGCCACCTAGCTAGCCCTCCTGCCCGGCCAGGCAGTGCTGGGGCCTCGGCTGAAGTAGAGGGCACAGGACCGGGTGGTCACTCCTGATGCGCCCCCCCCAAGGGCCATGCAGTCTTCTAACAGGCGTTGTCAACATCTCCCTTCTCACCAGGAGACCAGGCCCCCTTGTCCTTTCCTGAACAGTGGGAAATAATTAAACATTTCATGCTTACCCATATGAAATGTTTCAGAAATCCCGCAGTGCCCAGCAGTGTTAGGCTTTCTGAATGGAGTCATAGGAAGTAAGTTTCTGCTGGTTTGTAGGAATAGCTACCCAGTGAGGTAGCAGATTGGCTCTCTGATTCCACCGTGAATTCTGCCGAGGCCTCTATCTGATTCCACAAGGCAGATTGTGACGTGTTTCTTTGGTGTTTTAAACCTTTTACTTTTGAGATAATTACAGATTCACATGCAGTTGTAACAAAAAATAGTGTAGAAAGATCCTCTTATATCCTAACCCAGTTACCCCCAGTGGTAACATTGTAGAAAGCTTTTTATAACTAGGATATTGACCTTGATACAGTCAAGATACAGAACACCTCCATCCCCAGAATGATCCCTCATTTTGCCTTTGGAAGCTTCCCCATTTCCCTTCTGCCCCCACGCCCTTGGCAGTGTCTCATTTGTTCTCTGTATATGACTCTCATTTAAAGAATGGGATACGAGTGGGTTTATACAGCCTGTACCCTTTTGGGACTGACTTCTTGTCTGGAAGCACAGTTCCCTGGAGACCCATCTAGGTTGTCGCATGTATCAATAGGTGACTTCTGTTATCACAGAATAGTACCCCATGATACGGATGCACCGCACTTCGTTGACCCATTCACCTGTCAAGGGACATCTGGGGTGTTTCCACATTTGGGCTGTTCAGAATAAAGCCGGTGTGAGCATTCATGTACAGGTTTTGAGTGCATGTAAATTTTCACTTTCCTGGGACCCATGCTGTAGAGCCTAATTGCTGCGTTGTGTGATATTTGTATGTGTAGTTCTTTAAGAAACCACCACACTTCTCCAGCACGAATGTACCATCTTAAATTCCCATCAGTGAGGAACGAATGATTGGGTTCTCTGCATCGTGGCCAGCATTTGGTGGTGTCGCTTTTTTTTTTTTTTTTTAACTTTTATTTATTTGAGAGAGAGACCGCGTGAGTGGAGCGGGGGCAGAGAGAGAGAAAGAGAGAGAAAATCCTCACTCACAGCGAGGAGCCCAGCACGGGGGCTCGATCCCACGAACCTCGAGATCACCACCTGAGCTGATCAAGAGTCAAATGCTTAACCAATTGAACCACCCAGGCACCCCTACCTAGCTTTAGATCCCAAAGATTTTCTGCTGTGTTTTCTCTAAAAGTTTGTAGTTTACATCTCACATTTGGGTCTGTGATGATAAATTAAAAAAAAACAAAACAAAAAAACAACCTGAAGCAAAGAAGAAACTGGAAGCCTGTGGTTTCAAGAAAGACACAGCAAGCGCAGGCTCCTGCAGGAAGCTGTAACAGGCAAGACGAGGGGATGGCATGGTTGTAGGTGCAGAGCAGGACCACCGGAGAGGGGGCTGCGTGGATGCTGTAGCGGGGCTCACCATCTTCAGGGTAGATGAGGACTGACCTACAAAGGCCAACTCTAATCGCACGCGTACCCGTCCTGAACCCTCCCCAAGTACAGTCGGATCCTACGCTGAAGGCCTGGGGAATTGCGTGGTTAAGAGATACCCTAAGTCATATGACTGGGAGATCAAAAGGCTTCCAGATGGGGCAGGAAGCGGGCCTGGCTTTATTTTTAAAGGCACATCAGTGGTATCACTCCCAGAGGGGAGAGGGACTTGTCTTGGAAAGTGCAGCCAAGTGCAGAAGGCACTTCCTCCTCTTCTGGAACCCCCGAGCCGCCGGGAAGCTGGCATGGGAAGGAAGCGCCTGGGAGGCTCCTTCTGTGCTCCCCACCCTCCCAGGGATTGCAGGACCATCCTGGCACCCACACACCCGTCTTCTGTCCTCTTAACCTCAGGCTGGCTGATAAAACTTGTGTGCTTCTCCTCTTGAGACAGCCACACAGCCTGGAGTCAGAAGAGACCCGTGCTTGCCTGCTGGTGAGCTGGGTGGCCCCAGACCCAGAGCCTGACATCTCGGAACCTGGTTTAACTGGTGCCTTCTGTGGCCTGGTAGAGAGCAGGGGGTGAACAAGTTTCTGCTTCTTGGAGAAGGCCCAGCGTTGTCCTGTCATACTGTCAAGAGCTCGGCTCACCCATTTAGGGACCACTCCAGTCTTCTTGAGTATAAGTAGGAGAGGGCTGGCTAGGCCCGGCAGCGGCCGTGTGCTGACATGTGCCTGTGGAGGGGCAGGGGCGCGAGCCCCCTCTGAGCGCGCAGAGTTGGGTCTGCCTCCGATGGAATCACAGATGTGGGGTTGTAGTGTGCCGAGAGGAGGTGAGTGGCCCGGGGGACTGTCCAGGGAAGCCCTCTTCCACCTGCTTCCATTATGAGGCAGTACCACATAAGGAGGAGGAGTGCGGGACAAGGACTCACGACTGGGCTCCCATCCTAGCTGTGCTGCTTCCTGCCGTCTTCCCATGCCTCAGCGTCCCCGTCTGTGAAATGGGGACCGTAGCAGGATCCATTCTTTGGTTTGTCGTGAGGATTAAATGAGCTAGCCAGAGCCTGCTCCTGGTAAGCTCTCACACGCTGTTACATCTGAGACCCCTCTTCCTGCTGTTTTGGCCCCTGCTACTGCTCCGTTTGCACAAAGAAGTGTGGTGTGCCTTCTTGGTGGGTGAACGGCAGCCCAGTCGAGCGTTGGAACCGTTTCCGGGAGGCTGCAGGGGCCCCAGGGCACCATTCCAGGCTTCAACTACAAAGGCCCTTTGAAGTTTTTACCACCTGGAGCAGGCTCTGTGCCCCGAGACTGTCAGGATTCACGGGGTCCGAGAGGAGACTCTGGAACCCAGCACCATCCCGGCCTGGAGATGAATGGGTGGGGCTCCCGCCCTGCTGGCCTGCAGGGAAGAAAGGCCTCTACCGCTGAGGCCGGCCCCTCCGCGTGTTCACCCCTGAAGGCCCTCTGCCTCGGACAGTCAGGCAGGCCCAGCGTTTCTACACTTAAGGACCAAGTCCCAGAGTCCGGTGTCTAAGGTTGTGTTCACAGCTTTGTCAAATAGCAGTTTAATTTACTTACATAAAAAGCACATGAAAATGATATGCAAAAGAGAGGATGGGAAAAATTCCGTGGTCATCCTGCTATGTCCAAGAGAAACGTTCTAGGGTATTTCCCATCCTTTTTCTGCTGGCTTCTTTGGGAGAGTGGCTGTCATGGGAATCACTTACCAGTGCACCCTGCCTTTTGCTCTAGATTACGGTATGGGCAGAATCCTGAGGGTCCAGGGCTGACGTGGGAGGGCAGCCACGAGAACATTAAGTTTTGTTTGGAAATTCTGAGGACGGTGGGGTTCACAGGTTTCCCCTGCTGTCTGGAAGAAGAGTGTTCCCGTGAAACCTTTTGTAAGCCAAAATGGTATAAAGCAAAAAAGCACTTCTCCTTGCGTTGAAGCAGAAGTCCTCTTTGGGTTTCTGTCAGTTTGCAAAAGCAGGTGCTAAGGTCTGTCCGTCTTTCCTCAAAACGAACCTGTGTTCAAGTCCTGGTTGGTGAGGACTCCCAGGGACAGAAACCGCTGTAGCCGAAGACAAAGGCTGTTGCTGGTTGTAGATTTCCAGGTGACCCCTGTGTCCACACCCCCTTCCCTGCTGCTCCCCGGCATTGAGTGTGGGGAGAGGTGCTTGCTCTGTGTGGTGTAGCAGCTGTACCCTGTCACAGGGCAGGGACTGGGCGATGTTTCCACCCCACCCTCTTGGTGTTGAGACTCAGTTTGAGGAGATTCACCCCTTGCGGCTTCTTTACACCGTCCACGAGGAGCTAGGGGGACTCCCCTTGGCGAGAGTTTCTGGGATCTGAGCCTGGCCTTAGGGGGTTCTCTGACCACGTGCTCCTCACTGCCACCATCTCTCCGCCTTGCCCACCTTTCTTGGCCAGCCCCTCCTTTCTGGAACAGTCTGTGCCAGGAGCCCCTTGTGAGGGGCACTGGTTTCCCTCCCTACTGCCCTTGAGGGACAGAGCCAGGTGCACACAGGCCCAGACACATGGGCCTTGACAGTGGTGATGAGAGTAACTCAGGTGAGCCCAGAACGTTCCTGCGGCCCCCACAGGCTCCCTGCTGTGCCAGGGTGTGTGCTTCCACGGAACAGGGACCCACAGCCTGACGCTCTGTGCACTTGCAGGCAGGGCGCCTCCTCCGTGAGGGCTCCAGGGTGCCGGAGAGGAACACCAGCTACACGTGTACAGGGCGGCAGGCTGCCAAGGCAAGGGGGAAAAGGAGAAGAAATCAAGGGACGTGTGGGTTGGTTTAGGTGAGAAGAAAGCTGAAAGAATTGAGCAGCCATGTTGGCCTTGACCCGGAAAGAACCCCTCCTTGAGTTCCTCATCACCCTTCCCCCTGTGGCCCAGGGACGATGGGGAATGTGGGTAGAGTTGCTCCTCACTGCTGCCGGATGCGGGAAGGACGGACGGATGGACGGACCGTTGGCCGCTGCACCATCAGTAGAGCTGTTCCCCCTTTACCAGCCCTGGCTAATCAGCGAATGTCTGTGCTTGGGGTTAAACCGGGGGAAGTGCACTTAACCCCAAAGTCCATTTTATTAGGCATTTTCTTTTTAAATATGACGGCTTTTCTATCTAATAAAGGTAATTCCGGGTTACACGTTTAATTTCTTGAAAAAATTTTCTTAATTGGATAGTTGGTCTTGCCTCAGTGTTTTTTTCCTAATAACTTTTTTTTTGTTCAGGTCTGTGATGGTGAATGTAGGAGACTGAACTAAAGCTGTAATTCATTTTTTTATTCAATAAGTATTTCTTGAGCACCATTTATGTTCCAAGCATGGGACTGGGTGCAAAGGATATAGCACTAAAGAAGTTGGGCTAAAAATTCTAATTCCTTTCTAATGATGTGTTGACCATGGGACTACTTAATACCTTAGGAAGCTTTGTTTTAATCTGTTTATAATTAGTAGACTCTTAGAACACTTTTAGGTTTATAGAAAAATTGAATCGAGAGTATGGAGACTTCCTATATACCTCCTCCTCTGGTTTCTGCTGCTAACATTCTGCCTTAGTGTGGTAAATTTGTTAGAATGGATGGGCCAGTATTGATACATGATGAAGTAAACCTCTGGTTGACATTAGGGCCCGCTGTTCTACGTTCTGTGGGCTTCCGTAAATGTTTCACGGCCTGTATTCACCATTTACACGTTTATTCAGAGTAGTTTCACTGCCCTGAAAATCCCCTGTGTTTCCACCTGTCCATCCTTCTCTCTCCATAACCTGTGGCAAGTCCTGATCTTTTTATTGGCCCCACAGTTTTGCCTTTTCCAGAATATCCTATACTGGAATCGTAAATTCCAAGATAGCCTTTTTTGATTAGCTCCATCCGCTCAACCATGTCCATTTCCTTAGGAGGTTTTCTTGTGTTTGTTTGCACATGTAAAAATGGAAGGCAGAAGTAGTTGGGATGGGGATCCTCATGACTTATAGTCATTTATGGAGTGGGTCACTCTAGACTCTACAGGACTGTGGTTGCTGACTCTTGGCCGTGCCTAACTTACCTCCTTCCAGATCTTAGACTTCCAGCTTGATGTGTGTCAGGGTGGGGGGACCAAGTGGGGTCTCCTGCATCGAAGTGCCTGGGGCCACCCACTCCCATGGGGATGGGACATCAGGTTTCCTTTGCGAGGAGTTAAAACAGTTCGTTGAAGACCCTAAGGGGACAGTGACCCTAAAGGAAGTGAAGGGGTCAGGAGGATAGTTGACACAGCCTAGTCCTGCCTTCGGAAGGGTTGACCCCGCCTGGCGGAGGCTGTTTATCCCGCCACTGGGCCACTCTTGTTTTTTATCCGATCTCCACCTGAATAAACAGATCGGGAACGTCATCTCCAGCCAGGCTGAGAATCTGCCAGAATTCCCCAGGGAACTGATGATTCACCAGCAGCGGCGGCGGGGGTAGTGAGAAGAAGAGAGAGAGAGAGAGAGGGAGAGAGAGAGGGAGAGAGAGAGAGAGAAAGAAAGAAACCTGCTTATTCTGACTCTCATTTCCTGTCCAGCAAACACCCTAGGCTGGGCCGTTTCTTAGGCGTCGCTCATTTCTTAGAGCAAATGGTCAGTAGATTTATGCAGTAGATTTATTATGCAGATGGTTTGGTTTTCATTCTTAAGGTGAATGTAAAGCAGGCTGGTGAGAGGGCGATGCTTTGGACCGTCATTCCGAGAGGAGAAACTTCTCCACACTGGCCTAGGAAACCTCTTCTGCACCCACTTGTTCTTTTTGGAACCTCCTTACCCTCTTATTTCAAGTGGCTTGTGGTGTTCTTCCCAGTACTTCGCATAACATTACTTCTTGCCAACTTGGGACTTAGAATTATTTTCTCTTCTTTGCTTTTTTGGTGCTCATTAGGTGCCCACTTAAAATCATTCTGACACCTGAACAAGATTCGATTGGGCTTGGCCCTGCTCTGTGGCCCCAGGCTGTATTCTTGAGGCTTTTTGTGGGGGACAGGTGCAGTCAGGGGGGCACGTGAGGGTGGTTGCCTTCTGACAGTGTGGCTGAATGAAGCAGCATGCAACAGGGCATTTGGGTGAAATGACTTTTCGGACACATTTCAACTCTGGAGGATTTGGTTTAAAAGAAAACTACCGAAAAAGGGGGGGAGGGTGGTAAAGAAAAGAAAACTGCCAGTGTTTGATAAGGGGGAACAACGTTTGCATGCCCTGTGACTGTGCCACAGCGCCACTCCTGGACATTGATGCTTGCCAGAAACGCATGCCAGTGTGCACCAAAGATACATGCAAAAGACGTGTGTTCACAGCTGGGACTTTTGCAGTAGCCCACCCTGGAAATCACTCAGTGCCCACCAACGGTAGAAGAAAATATAAATCGCTGTGTACTCTCTCTATAAACATATCACACAGTGACGAAAAGGAATTTCCTACTAAGGCAAGGACGGATCCCATGAACATAATGTTGAGTGAAGGCTGGACACTGAAGAACATATCTGGAATGATTCCATGCGTATAAAGCCCCAAAGTAGGCAAAATTAGTCCCCGGTGGTAGAACAGAGGTGTTCCCTCTGGGAAGAATAGCCACTAGGAGAGTGACAGGAAGGAGGCCGCACACATTCTGTATCTCGATGTGAGTGGTTGGCACACGGGTGAACGCCCTGGTAAAAACGCATCGAGCTCTGCGCTTGGAATTTACGCACTTCTCCGCATGCCCGTGCGGTTGCCATAAAAACGTTTACAAACAAATAGGACAGCTGCCACCACTGGGCCATATGGTCTGTTGGGTAGTGCTGTAGTTTTCAACAAAGGAGAAATTACCATCTTCATCCACGTTCCTGAAATGATTAGCATCTTCTGGTGCTTGCCATAGCGCGGCCAACCCCCACAGGCAGGCATCAGGGCCTCTCTGGCCCGTGCTGGGTTGTACACTAAATTGGTGATGAGGTCACTAACTGTCTCGTCTTCTGTGGGTTCCATGTATGGGCTGTAAAATACTATGGCAGCCCCCCACCCCAGCAGCACCGAGGGTATGTGCCTGTGCGGGGGCCGGAGGTACGGTGGTGCAGAGCCAGAGCATGAGTTCTGTGGCACCACGGGGTGGGCCGGGTGCAGGGTGCTTCTTGTGCTCAGAGCCTGCAGGGTGTGGAGTGGGAGCATCCAGCCGGGATCCTGGTGGCGAGTGCGGGGTGGGGGCAGTGCTGGCAGGTGCGGGACTCTGACCCCCCCCATTTCGGGGCTAGATTGTGTGAAACTATTTCTTAGCCAGAAGTTCAAACGGAGAGAGATCTGGAATTTGAATTTTGCTGATTCTGTTAAGTAAGACGTACGGAGAGTTTGATGACTGAGATAACACGGAAGATGTGTTGTCACCAGTGAGAATTCATACTCTGGGAGTTGTCAGTGTGGATTTCTGGGAGTCACCATCATTCTCTGGAAGAGCAGAAGGGTGTGCCTGCTTAAATGTGAGGACTTTGCATTGGCCAGCTTCAATGTGTCTGCCTAATTGGAAGAGTTAAAGAGAGTAAGGATAAACTGAGGATCGCCGTTCTCTCTCAGATCACCCTTTGCACCTATTTGTCTCCACTGGCTCCAGGCAGGATCCCGGGTTGTCTTTGGAGGAATATAATAGTGATGAAGACTCAGGTCCCACTCAACTTCCTGAAGAGGTAGAAAAGACATCAGTGGGAAAGATTCTAATTAGTGATGTCTGACATGAGCCCTGGAGGAACAATAGGAGGGTTCTTCGCTGTAGGGAGGCATTTACTGCCATTTTGTAGGCAGTTAAACCAGATGCCGACAGCGATTTACCAAAACGAGTTGCTAAGCTGCCTCGGAGCTGGAAATGGAATCTGGGGGACTCCCCACACCGAGGCACAGTAGTTGCTATAGTGTCGACCAGGGGACAGTAAACTATAGGTAGTGGGCCACATGTGGCCCTCAGCTTATTTTTGTAAATAAAGTTTTCCTGGAACAGTCACACTCATTCATTTACCCATTGTCCTATTACACTCTAGCATCAGAGTTGAGCACTTGTGACAGAGCATACATGATGCACAGGCCTAAAATATTTACCATCAGGTCTATTCTAGAAGATGTTTGGTGACCCGTGGTGTAGACAATAGGTGCATAACTTCAGGAACCAGCTGCAATCCATTTGCCCCACCTTGACCCTGCCTCCTTTGATCTCCTTGCCCTTTCTTGTGGCTGTTGTTAGTGACACGAGATCTTTTCCACCACCAAGGGGAATACCTTATAAACCAGGCTTTCACAGAACCATAGTGGAGCAGTCACTTATGATAAAAAGTTTAAATGTTGGTTTCAAATGCCTCTGTCTGTTTTACCGTCCAATTTAACATCAGCTCTGAAAACGTAGCCAAGTGGAGAGGGCTTATCTTGCCTGCTCTCTGCCTTTGAAGACTGATTTTATTTTGAAGCCTTTAACAGGTGTTGGTTTAATAGACTTCTGCTGTATTAAGTTCTCCTCGCCCCAGAGGGCAGCCCGAGGGGTAAACCGCCACAGGGTGGAGGCGAATGTTGGGCCCTTCACCCTTCGCCGGCCGCACAACCTCAGATCCGTCCTAATTTGGTTTAGTGGCAGAGACAGGCTGGGCATCCCTCCCCAGCTCTCCATTCCCTAAGAATAAAGGTAGCCATTCGCACATACAGGTCCCTAAAGACATGGTCTCAAAGCAACTGTTCTCTTCTTTCTTACGCAGAATGTCCTGAGTAAGTGCTTTCCCTTCCTGTGTGTTGTGCGCGGAGATGGGGCCCCCCGCACAAAGCCCTCTGCAGATTTGCTGCTCACGCAGGACTCCGGGAAGCTGGTACAAAAGCTGGGCCTCGCCGCGGCCAGTTAATTACCCAGAGCAGTCTGAGGTGACCAGGAAGTAGCCGGCTAGCATTCAGATCTAGCCAAGCTTTGCCGAAGGTTTATGGATCGAATCCAGGATGAGGTTCTTAAAATTCTGCTGGGAGAGCCTCTCAGATGGCATGCCGGAGGGTCCTCCTCCCCTGAGTTTGCGTTCTGGTTCTCCTTGTCTCTCAGCTGTGTGAGACCTCAGGAGAATCCCAGCAGGATCTCCAAGCCTCAGTTTCTTCCACTGTAATGCACAGAAAATAACAGTACCTTCGTCTTTAGATCGCTGTGTGATTTCCCTGAGGCTTTCGCCCAGGGCCTGCTGCCTATAGGTGTTGAGGTATTGGCCAGCCCTTGCTAAAAGGAACTTGAACAGGGACCCAGAAATGAGATGAGTGTGGACTTACTTGGGAACTGGGCAGTTAGGTAAAGGAGTCACCTGGTGACAGCTTCCATGTTTGCACGTGGCATTAAAAAGCACGGACAGTTGCTTGAAAGTAGACCGCCTGATGGGATCAGGGCAGCAACCACATTTTCCCAACTGTCTACGCTCAAGGAGGTAGGAGGGCTTCCCCTGAATACTGGCTGTTGGCTCGAGCCTTTACGGATGGGTGCGTGGAGGGGGGTGGCTTGGACAGGCCAACTTCCCCCGGGATAGGGGGCGGGCAGGGTAGAGTTTGGTGGGCTGGGGTCAGGGGTGTGCACATAAGCTATGCTTTTGCTGCAGGAGCGAGGAGGGGGTGTGATGCAGCTGGTTGGGGATCCATCGGGGTTCTAGCCATGGAGTCCTGCAGAAGCTTTCGTCTGGGATTTACTTTGAGGCACAGCTCCCCAAGACGGCCCGGTCTCCCTGTGGCTGGGTGTGATGCTCTCCAGCCGGAGCACGCTCGTTTCATGCACACAGCCAAGAGGCAGAGCTCTGAGTCAACGCTTCGCTGCCGAGAGAGGAGTCAGGCCTGCCTCCTCGCACCGAAAGGGCAGAGGAGTAGACAGGATCCAGTCATTCATTCATTTTATTCATTCTCTTGCCAGAGCACCTCCCGCTAACTAGGTCCTGAGCCTGGCTCTGAGGATACAAATATGACTAATAAAAACAAGAACCGGTTTTATTGAGCAACTGCTGTGTGTCAGGTCACATCACCCATGGGGCATAGGAACTTCACACGTTGCTTTATAGATGAGGCTCCTCTTGAAGTTCACGCCTGGAAGTTGTGTAACTGGGGTTTGAACTCAGGCAGGGCAGTGCTCACGGCATGTTCTGTGCTGTGCCAAGTCCCAGCCCAGGAAGAACTCCTGGCCGTGGGTGGAGTTGCCACGGTCCACGGAGACCTCTCACCCGCTGGGATTCTTGTTTTGAGAAGGAGGGGAGGCAGAGTCCACAGGAACGCAGAACTGTGTGGTCAGTTTTGCAGAGTACACGGAGTTCAGGAAGGATGTGATCAGGGCTCTGGGCTAGAGTGTGGAGCAGAGAGGGGCGCCTGGGTGACTCAGTCGGTTGAGCATCCAGCCTTTGGTTTCGGCTCAGGTCATGATCTCACGGTTTGTGAGTTTGAGCCCCACATCGGGCTCTGTGCTGACAGTTCAGAGCCTGGAGCCTGTTTCGGATTCTGTGTCTCCCTCTCTTTCTGCCCCTCCCCCGCTCTCTCTCTCTCTCTCTCAAAATGAGTAAGTGAAAATTAAAAACAAAAAAGAGTGTGGAGCAGAGAGCCTAGTCCAGCCGGGAGAGGGCAGTGCATCTTTGGCAGCTGGGAACAGGGGTGTTTAAGCCCTGAGGACCCCTGGAGCTGCTGCGGGCCACGTCTCTTGTGTTGTCTGGGCCGTGCTCCCACAGGCCAGTTGACACCCTTTCTTTCCTTCATTTTCCCTAACTGAACTCATCATCTGCTTGCAGGCTTTTCTTCTGTTGAAATGCCGGCGAGCCCCAGATCTGTGGGATTCAGAAATTTAACCTGCATTCATTTTTTTTCACCACATATTTATTGAGCACCTGTTATGTGCCTCATGCCATTCCAGTGGTCGGAGACACATTGGTGGACAAAACCGACTGATAGCTCTGCCTTCTTTGAGCCACATCCTGGTGGGAGGGAAGATGTTAAACTGGAAATAAGCATATTGCTGGATATATTAGGTGATAATTAGAGCTTTTGGGAAAAATACCGTAGGAAGTGTAGTGGAAAGTGTGTGTGTGTTTTTGAGAGAGAGATGGGGTGAAGGAGCCTGTGGGTTTAGAGAACATGGCCAAGGACATTTGAATAAGATGGGAAAGGGTTAAGGGGATACCATCTGTGGGGTCTCGGCGGGGGGGGGGGGTGCGGGGAGGAGCATTCTATGCAGCGAGAAGGGCAAGTGCAAAGGTCCTGAGACAGGTGTGTGCCTGCGTGGGAGAGGGTCCATGCGGGGCAGTGTGTGAGCAACAGGGCGCTGTGTGGCAGTCACGTGGGCTTTGGAGTCCGTTGTGAGGACTTAGTCCTAAATGAGATGCAAGAGCCACCTTTTGAGTTGTAGGCAGTGGATTCTTGCGAGCTGACCTTGTTTTTCGGTTTGGTTTTTATATCGTGATAATATTTACCATCGGAATCCTCTTTTAAGCTCAGTAATGCGAAGTACGCTCGTTTTGTGCAACTAGTTTCCAGGGCTTTTTCCCTCTTGCAACACTAAACCCCTGTACCCGTTGAACACCTCCCCTTTCCTGCCTCCTCCAGCCCGGGCAAGAACTACTCTATTTTCTGCTCCAGTGAATCTGACTCCGCCAGGAAACTCACATATGTGGAACCAAACAGCATTTGTCTTTCTGTGATTGGCTTTTTTTGGTTTCACTTGACAGTGCCCTCCGGATTCATCCATGTTGTAGCTCAGGTCAGAATTTCCCTTTTAAGGCTGAAGAGTAGTCCGTGGTCCATGTATGGGGCCCGGTGTTCATCCACTCATCCCTCCAGGCACATTTGGGCTGCTTCCCCTTCTGGGTATTGTGTGTAATGTTGCTCTGAACATGGCTGTGTGTGTAAGTCTTTCATTTTTTTCAATTTTTTTAAATGTTTGTTTACTTTTGAGAGAGAGAACACATGAGCATGGGGGAGGGGCAGAGAGAGAGAGAGGGAGACACAGAATCTGAAACAGGCTCCAGGCTCTGAGCTGTCAGCACAGAGCCCGACGCGGGGCTCGAACCCACGAACCACGAGATCATGACCTGAGCTGAAGTTGGTCGCTTAACCGACTGAGCCCCCCAGGAGCCCCTGCATGTGTCTTTGAGATGTGCTTTCAGTTCTTTGGGATATATAACCAGAAGTAACACTGCTCGATCATGTAATAGTTCTTTAATGTTTTGAGGCTCCACCCTGGCATTTTCTTCAGCACTTTGTTGTGGTTCCTCTTTCCCTACATGCTTGTAGCCATCGTATGGGTGTGAGGTGGTTTCTCATTGCGTTGCCCTAATGATTAGTGCTATTGAGCGTCTTTTCCTGTGCTCAGTGGCCATGCACTCGTCCATCTTCGGAGAAATATCTGTTCAAGTCCTTCGCCCATTTTTTAATCAGGTTGTTGGGATTTTTTGGTTGTTGAATTGTAGGAGTTCTTTGTATATTCTTGATACTAATCCCTTGTCAGATATATGATTTTCAAATGTTTTCCCCCCATTTCTTGGGATGCCTTAAAGGATCTCTGTGGTTACTGGGTTGGGAGTGGTCCATTATGTGGACAAGGATGGAAGGCATAGCCACTAGCCTAACCAGGGTATTTTAATATTTGCAAAACAGAATATTTAGTATCACTGATGCAGCCTCCAGCTGTCATCTCCAGCTCCCGCGGGCCCCTCTCGTCCTCTTCTCTTGCATCTGTGTCTGTGTTGCTGCCCCGTCTCTCCTCGACCATGGGCAGGTGGAGTCCCTGCTCCCCAGGGTGGCCTGGGGGCCCTCGCCTGGTGTGCTCTGTCTGTCCCCAGTGTCCGGTCCTGCCCCCAGAGCTGGACCCCGCATGCTGGTCTGGCAGAATTCAGCACGGCTCCTGGCACACTTCGTCCACCTTGCCTCCGACACCCTCACTCCCACGCTGTGTTGTGTCTCATCCGCATGGCTGCCCCTTGGGCCAACTGGGGAGCTGTCTACAGCGTGTGAAAGAGCCCCATCCTCATTACAGTAGCCTTCCTCCAGAGTGGGGCTGGTGCCCCACAGAACGTGCTGGAGTCGCTAAATAAACAGACTGGCAAGAAAGACAAAGACAGGTGTAAGATGAAAGGCAGAGACTGAGAGACGAGGCGCAGTGAGAGAAATGTCGGGGGGCTCGCAGCTGTCCCCTGGGCCCTTGCTGTGTGCACGGTCCCTTTCTGCCCCACTTCGGGGCCACACTGGGGCTCCTTGCCTGCTTTCACATCATCTCTTCCTGGCTCCTTGGTCCTGCATTCACAGTTTCTGGACGAGGCTCAGCTCTGCTGCCTTTATTTCTTGTTCTTTCTTTCCCATACTTAACATAATAAAGGTTTTCTTTTCTTTTTTTCTTTTTCTTTTGGAGTCAGAAAACTGAAGAGACCATCTCTATTAGACACATTGTAAAGAACTCAAAGGAAATAGCTTCTGGGGGGTGGGGAGGAGACACGAAGGAAAAGCGGCCTTTCATTCTGGGGAGACTTCCCCGTGTCTGGAGTTGTGCCCCTATAAATGGGTGTTGGGTTCAGGGCCTGGGAGAGTTGTGAAAACACAAAGGAGCGGACAAGAAGCCCCAGGGCTTCTGGGAGAGAGAGCCTCGTTTATGCCTGTTGGAACTGATTTGGCCAA
The DNA here is from genome assembly GCF_018350155.1 of Leopardus geoffroyi. Lineage (NCBI taxonomy): Eukaryota > Metazoa > Chordata > Mammalia > Carnivora > Felidae > Leopardus > Leopardus geoffroyi. Next base: position 33,838,395 of record NC_059331.1, on the reverse strand, counting down.
GCGTGTGTTTAAAAGAGATGCCACTGGGTACGCGACGCCTGGCTTACTCGTGTTGTGTTCAAGAATGCTTTGATTGGCCGGGGCCCCGGACACTGTTCACTCAGAAACTGGCCCGAGTGAGGGCCTGGAACCCGCACAACCCCAGCAGATTCTGAAGTATCTGAATATTGGGATGAGGGCTGCTGGGGTTTGAATCTGCCCCACGGAGCCAAATCCACGGTGGGGGCCACCCGGGTCCTGCAGCCGTTGTCCGTGTTTCTTGTCTTTCTCCTGATTAACCGGTACTGGCCGGTTGGTTGGACTGTGGGTTTTTCAGGAGGACGACACGTGCGAGTAAATCACGGTGGTAGACTGCCTTCCTTGGGCAGGGGTTAAACACTCCGAACGCTTGGGTTAACGTCTGCTTTACTGGGTCTGCCGTGTGCCTGAAATAAGGGGTGGTGGCCCCATCTTGCATGCGAGGAAACCGAGGAACAAAACCGTCAAGGGGGTCGAGTCGGAAAGATCGGAGGATTCAATTCCAGCTAGACTGAGCACCCAGTTCCTGTTGCCCTTAGGTTGTCAGAATCGTGTCATTAAAAAAAAAGAAAAAATCCCTCGTGTCTGTCTTCACACCTGGCAAAAGGTGTGGGGCATGGCGATGGATTAAGTTAGATGAGATCTGAACTCGGTCCTCGGAGCCCGCAGCCTCCTAAGTGATGGGGCTGGGGAGCTGGCTGGTTCCACCGGGCACATTCCTTATGGGAAGGCACCCTGGTCAGTTCTGAGTTGCGGTCTCGCTGCTCTTTGCATGGCGGCCTTCCACATTACTCCTGCGGGCTTCTCCTTGGGGAGAACCTAGGCTTTGAGTTTGGGTGGACAGACTTGTCATCGACAGAGAATTCAATACCATAGCAGCCAGCCAGCAGGTGGTAAGCTCACAGCAAGAAGAATGGGAGAGCTCATTTTAAGAATGCTACCACCGGGGTGCCTGGGTGGCGTAGTCGGTTAAGCATCCGACTTCAGCCAGGTCACGATCTCGTGGTCCGTGAGTTCGAGCCCCGCGTCGGGCTCTGGGCTGATAGCTCAGAGCCTGGAGCCTGTTTCCGATTCTGTGTCTCCCTCTCTCGCTGCCCCTCCCCCGTTCATGCTCTGTCTCTCTCTGTCCCAAAAATAAATAAACGTTGAAAAAAAAATTAAAAAAAAAAAAAAAAGAAGAATGCTACCACCATTAAAAAAAAAATTTTTTTTTAAAGGAGGGCAGGTGCACCACCTGGGTGGCTCAGTCGGTTAAGCATCCGACTCTGGCTCAGGCCGTGATCTCGCGGTTTGTGGGTCCAAGCCCCACATCGGGCTCTGTGCTGACAGCTCAGAACTTGGAGCCTGCTTCAGATTCTGGATCTCCCTCTCTCCCCCCTTTCCTGCTCATGCTCTTCCTCTCTGTCTCAAAAATAAATAAACGCTAAGAAAACGTGACACCACTTTTATAATTTTCTGGATGAGCAAAGCAGGGAGGAAGACGTGTGAAAAGGGGCGGCGGGGGGGGCGGGTAGGGGGAATAATGGTTCCCTTGCAGAAAGACACGCTCAGGTCCCCTTGTCCGTTTGTGTGTTTTAGGCAACACAATAAGATTCGCAGCGTGGAGGGGAGTCAGCTGAAGGCTTACCTTTCCTTGGAAGTGCTGGACCTGAGCTCGAACAACATCACGGAGATCCGGAGCGCCTGCTTTCCGCAGGGGCTGCACATCAGGGAGCTGTAAGTGCCCGTGCCCCGCCGTCAGCACCCGTGTGCACGCGGGGTGCGCGTGTCCTTCTCCCCCGCGTGGCCTGCCTGAGACTCCGGGCGTGGGCGCACCCCTCTGGCTTCCCTCGGCAGGGCGCCCGGGTTCCTTATCGCCCGTGGGCACAGGTGTAGAGCATTTCCTAAGGAGCGGCGTTTCTCTGACAGCAGGGGTGGAGGTGGGTCCAGGGAGAGCTTGGCAAGGGGCCTCTCACACCCACCAGCTGAGGGGAGGGTCTGGCCCTCAGACACAGGTCTGTCTTGATAGAGGGCCTGTGTTCTTTGTCCTTTCCCGGGCTGCCTCCCCGGAGAGCTTGGGGAGAAGGTTGGGGGGCACTTAGAAAACAGCACTGCGGGGAGACCTCCCTGCCGAGGCTGAAGCAGTGGGTGCTGGCCTCTGCGGCACTGACCCCCGAAGCCTGGCGTGCGGTCTCTTCGAGCAGGCACTGACTCCCTTCTGCGGCTTCCCCGGCCCTGTCCTCTTTGCTGGTCTGTGTCTCGTCCGCCCATCGTCCTAGCCCTTCTCACACCCAGTGGATGGTAGAAGGGAGGAAAAACCGTGAAAGCCTGTTGAGCTTGCTGCTTGTTGGTAGAAAAATGGTGCTTCGGGGAAGAAACGAAAAACCCAGGCTCCGGAGAGGCCTTCAAATGACACGAGTTTTCATTTCCTGTGCTCTTTTACTGATCCTGAGTCGTTTTGGAGATCGTCCATGAGGCTGGTTTAGGGGTCGTTATGACCCCTAAGCTCAGGGAGGCCAGGGCTTGGCACAGGGATTTTCCAAGACCCCCAGGAGGGGGCGTGATTTCTTTCTAAGGCTGCCTCAAGGCACCAGATTTGGAAACGGGGCGGGGGGGGCCTGGCCTCTGTTAAGCCCGTGTGACCGTGCTCAGCCCGCACTCAGGGCTTTGCGAAAATGTCCAGCCACCGCCTGGCATTCCCTCGCTTGGGGCGAAGGAACCAGCAACTGCTCAACTGAATCACATTGACCTCCGTCTGCACAAAAGCAGGAGGGACTATTTTGGTAGCTACTGGCCGGTGTGTATCTTCATCCCACAGACTGTTCTTCTGTAATGGGGAGTGTTAAGAACACACAGTCCAGCCCCATTTGCACAGAATCCTCTTGTGCCATGGCCTGGGCCACGGCCGGGTGGAGAGGCAAGAAATGCCTGCTTCTCTTCCCTTCTCTGGTGGAGCAGACTCTCTCTGGTCTTTTTCCTTGCGCTACCAAAAGCAGCATTTGTCCAGGGAAGGCGGAAGGAGAGGTAGTAACAGTAACTTTAAAAAAAAAAATTTTTTTTTAATTTTTATTTATTTTTGACAGAGAGAGACAGACAGAACATGAGCGGGGGAGGGGCAGAGAAAGACACACACACAGAATCTGAAGCAGTCCAGGCTATCAGCACAGAGCCCGATGCGGGGCTCGAACTCACAAACCGCAAGATCGTGACCTGAGCCGAAGTCAGATGCTTAACCGACTGAGCCACCCTGGTGCCCCAATGGCAGTGACTTCTGATAGGAATAGTGTATCATTCTTTCCCTTTCTGTTTTTTCTTTTTTTTTTTTTTATTGATAGAATTTGTGCACCATGGAAAGCCCAGATGCAACCTAGTATATTGTAGTGTGGTGTGAGGGGAGGTGCCCTTTACATACATAATCCACTAAGTGGACGTCCCGTTGCAGAATTGAAGGGATCCTGTGCAGGTCTCCTTCACTAGTGTTTCTCTGGATACCATTTCAAACGATTAAAATGAATCAGTTAAGACACATTTGTAAGTGTGTGTGCGTGGGTGTGTATATAAACGTATAAATGTATCTGTATACATATCAAGTTGTGTGGTGAGACCCACTTTAACATTTAAGACTATTTGTCTAAATTAGTAAATCCATTCTGCCCTTCGCCTGGAAGTTGACATTCTGATTCCTAGGGCTTTTCTCACTAACCTTGAACCCCAACTCTTGGTTGGGGGGTGTTGAGGGACTCCTGCAGGTAGCTCTGGAGACGGCCGGTGCTCGGCCAGGCTGGGGTGCAAGGGTGCTGGGGTGGAGGTGACTGACGTTGACCCCCCGGCCCTCCAGCGGAAGGCCCTGGCCACAAGCACAGCGCGTTGGGGGGCTGAAATGACACTTCCACCAGGGCCTGAAGTGGAGGGTGCTGACACCCAAGTCTCCTGGCTCCCCCATCCGGGAGTTTAGGTGACCGATGTGTCCCTGGAAACCCACCCCTCTGGGTGTTGCTTTGGCTTCTCCCCACCCCAGGCAACTGCAGTGTCTGTAACGGGGTGAGGGAAGCCCCCTTCTGACCATTTCATTTTCTGTCCTCTGTCCTTCCAGCAACCTGGCAAGCAATCGCATTGGCAGCCTGGAGTCGGGAGCATTTGATGGCCTGTCCCGGTCGCTGGTAATGCTTCGCTTGAGCAAAAACAGGATCACCCAGCTTCCTGTGAAAGCATTCAAGTTACCCAGGCTGACGCAACTGTGAGTATAGAAACCTGCACTTTAATTAAGGTTAGCCAAACTCTGTGGAGGCCAGCGTTCCCCATGGACCTCATTCCAAATGCGACCCCTTCCTCACTCCCTGTCAGGCTTTACATACGCCGTCATTAATGGCCTTGTGGCGACACCTAATAAAAGCAAATTAGAAGCCGGGTCTGGTGCCTGTGGGCTGCCTCAGGTTGCTGAGAAAAAGATCCACTGAGGATATATATGCTTGTCCTCATTGGCACTTTGCAAAATGAAATGAGGAGTCCTGCTGGTGAGCTGATCCTGGCTAATGCTTAGGCTGTGTGGCTTGGGTTATTTATCTTGGGGTTTTCTGTGTTGGTTTTTTTAAAAGTACCCATAAAATCTGTACCGTGGTGGCTCAGTCGGTTGAGTGTCTGACTCCTGATTTCAGATCAGGGCATGATCTCACGGTCTTGGGATCAAGCCCCGCATTGGGTTTCACACTGACTGTGGGGTCTACTTGGGATTCACTCTCTGTCCCCTTCTGTCCCTCTTCCTCGCTTGCACACGTGCGCTCTCTCTCAAATTAAAAAACCTGTACCGTGGACGTTATGGTGTCCCACACTTTTTGAGCAGTCTGAGAGGAAGTTAGTGTAGACGGAGATGGACCGTCTCCATCTGCTACATCTTATGAGGTAGTTGATTTTTTTTTTTTTTTTGGAAGAAAGCATTTATTTAGTTCTTTGATATCTGAGGCCGAATGCTCTCCTAAGATGGCACAGGGTTGGATTCAAGAAAACCTGTTTTCCAGAGCCCGGTGGACCGTTTGTTCCCTGGTTTTTCGTTTTCCTGTATTATCTTTGTATTAGAAGAGACCGTTTCAGGAAAAGAAGCTGATATTGGAGACTGGGTTTAAACAGAACGCACCGATTGTTCGGGGCCAGATTTGGTAGCAAGACGGTGTGCCCACCCCCCCCCCCAAGCTCTCACTGCCTGTGTTGTGCACGCATGTGCACGCACACACACACACACACACACCCCTCATTAGATCCAGGCTCTGACTCTGCTCTCTTCAGCTCTGGAGAAGGTCTCTTGATGCTCGGGAGGTTGTGTGGGGGACAGAGTCATGAGACACTGCAGAAGTATTTGGGGAAAACCAAGGGCTTTCTGGTTAGCTCTGTGTTCTCCCCTCCCCTTCCCCCAGTGTTACTAATGGATCCAGCCCACCCAGATTCCTGAAATCTTTCGGGCAACTGAGGTTTTGTCACACTGGCGTCGGAAGCCGAATGTGTGGGCTTCACTGGTGCCTCAGCCCCCTCCTCGCTCAAGGGCACTGCCTTCTCTCCATCAGTAGGGACCCCGTTCGTGCCTTCAGTGGGAAGCGTCCTTGCCACTTGGCCCCCAGTGGATCGGTTTTTCCCGGGGTGAGGCGTCCGGTACGGATTTCTGTTGCTGAGCTGAGAGACACCTCACCTCAGACGCTCACATCCTGAGTCACACGCACCTCCTCACTACAGAGCCACGGAGAGTCGGGGAGGAAGTGGAGCATTTGCTCACGTGGGGGCGCGGTGGGGCCAGCATCCGGGGAGCCCCGCGCGCTCCTTCCTCCACCAGCTGTGGCCCAGTCAGCGTCCGCGCCTGCGTGGCAGGCAGGAGTGTCCGTGAGACACGTCTTGGCCCCGCTGGTCCATCCTTGCCGCGATTCTCCCGGCTGGGCTTCTGGGCCTGCGTGGGAACGGTGGGAGGCGTCGGCAGGGTGCGTGCCGCGAGGCCTCTGAACCCGTGGTCTTCATCTCCTCAGGGACCTCAACAGGAACCGGATCCGGCTCATCGAGGGCCTGACGTTCCAGGGGCTCGAGAGTTTGGAGGTGCTGAAGCTGCAGCGAAACAACATCAGCAAGCTCACGGACGGGGCCTTCTGGGGCCTGTCCAGGATACACGTGCTGTAAGCGCGACGCCGGGTTCCGGGCGCCGCGGGCCTGTGTGTGTTCCTTCGGCCCCCTGCCCGGAGGGGTCACGTCGGACTTCAGCCGGCCCCGGGCCCCGGCCGTGTGGCCTCTGGCCGGGCACGGCTCCTTGTCTTCGGGGACTCTGCCCCAGCTGAGCGTCGTCTTCTCCCAGGGTTTGGTCAGGGAAGCAGCTTGGTGAAGGTGGGAGAGGGAGCCGTTTTGCTGGGCTCCCCTCCCCCCCCACCCCGCATCCTCCGTGAGCAGCGGGGTGCAGAGTGGGCCCCCACCCCACACCGTCCCCTCTCCCCCATGCTACAGGAAGTTCCCTGTCTCCCTGTTGGGGATTTGACCGTCTGTCTTGATGTGCAGGTGGGCCTAAAATGTATAGTTCATCTGGGAGATTTATTTATGTTTCGTGAGCTAATCAAGTCGCTCGGTGCAGATGTTCCGCTTTTATCCAGGGAGCGCACTCTCCAGACAGATGCGCGGCCCCAGAGCTCGCCTGTGCGCCGAGTCACGTAAAACCACGGCAGGAAGACATATGGAGAAGGGCAGGAAAGGCGGCTCTGATCTTCCATTTTTAAACATTTAAATTAGTTTATTTTCAACGGGAAGTAACATACACTCGTAACCGAGTAAAATGAGGGTAAAAAAGCAGCCGAGGGTCCCCTTCCCCTGTCCTCTTCCCCCCAGTTCTGCTCCCAAGGGGCGGTCACTTACAGTCCTTTCCCGGTTGGTTTTTCTTTTCTCTTTTTTTTATTATTTTACGTTTAACTAATCTCTGCAGACAACATGGGGCTTGAACTTAGAACTGTGAGATTAAGAGTGGCACGCTCCACCGACTGAGCCAGCCAGGGACACCCCTCCTTGTTGGTCTTCCTGTGTGGAGTTTTGTTCGTGGTTATTTCCACGTTCCGGGACGTATCCCACTGTGTCTACGTTTGTCAACGGGAGATTTCTTGGGTTGTGGTCAGCGATGTAATTTGCTCAGGACCCCGCCCCCTGCCCCCTCCTTTCCAGTCTTACCAGTTACATCACTGTGTTCACGTCCTTTGTTATCTTTGCAGCTGAGACAGAGAACAAAAACCCCACATCCGGTTTCATCAGCTCTGCACCCTGCTCGTTTATCCGAAGCGTCTCTGATGAGCGCCTCTTCCCGCCCACCCCCAGACCCACACACTTTGTGGGGTGGGGGCATTCGCATTAGCGGTGCCGTCTTGCTGGTCCCCTTCTTCCCGGTCCTTTGGCCTCAGCTCTGTATCTGTTCAGAAACACTTGCCCTTGACGTGCTTACAACTGTCGTTTTGAACTTGGAATCCCAGGTGCTTATGTGCTGGGTATGCCGACGTTCAAACAGAAGTCTCAGAAGAAAATGGAGTTAGCACATCCCATTTGGTTTTTAGTTTGAGCAGATTCATCCCGTGCAGGGGGACGAGTTGCCCGAGAGGTTATTTATAAACGTGCTCACCTTTTGGGCAGTGGTGGAAAGTGAGATAGACAGGGTGGAACCCGGTTGCCCAAAGACCTTGTGATACTGAACGTGGGGCAACATTGGAATTAGTATGTTTTATGCAAGAGGCCAGTCCAGGACGGTCGTCCTGGGCTAGGGTGTGCAGGGTGGAGAAGCAGGGTAAGAATGTCCTCACCTGACCGACCCGGTGGGGCCTAAGTGCCGGGCACTGTGCTGAAATTGTGACGCGCGTTCTCCTCTGTGCTTCTCGTATCAGCCCTGTGAAGTTGCCACCTCGGGTCTCTTCGTATTATATAGATGTTCCCGCCTCATTCAGCCAGCAAAGTGGCAAAACTAGGATATCGATCCAAGTAGCCTGACCCCAGAGCGAAGGTGTCTCTGGGCACCAGACCTGAGTTCGAATTCTGGCCCCCTCGCTGCCCGCTGAGCTGGGGACTGAATCTTGGAAGTCATACCTCGCTCCTCCCTGCCTCAGTGTCATGTTACCTGTCAGATGGGGATAAGAGGTCCCTCCCCCCCACCATTGTCTTCTTCTCTTCCTTTAATGGGCTCGGCTGCTGCCGGGCGCTGTGTGCCCGCGTGTGCACCTGGGTCCCTTGGAGTCGGCTAACAGGGTCCCCTTGACCTCTGAACCCCGAGTCCACCTGGACGCTGGCGGCTCCCCGTCGGGTTTGCCCGTCGTCTCCCGCGCCCGTGTCTGAGGCCGAGGGGCCGCCCTCACCCCCGTGCCCTGTCATTGCAGGCACCTGGAGTCCAACAGCCTGGTGGAGGTGAACAGCGGCTCGCTCTACGGCCTGTCGGCCCTGCAGCAGCTCCACCTGAGCGGCAACTCCATCGCCCGAATCAGCCGTGACGGCTGGAGCTTCTGCCAGAGGCTGCAGGAGTTGTAAGTGTCCCGCCTTGGCCCTGTGCATGGCGACTCTGGGAGCCCGAGCCTGTGGGCGACCCTCCGGAGCGGGCGGCCCCGGGCCCGAGGCACGGCGGCTTCCAGGGGCCCGGCCGGCGCGGGCTCTCGGAGCCTGGGCCTTGTGCCGCGTCACTGGGTCATTGACCACGACAGTGGCACCGCCGGCCCCCCGCTGGACGTGCCGGTGTCCCCCTGTTTCTCAACATGTGCAGAAGACAGGTGGTCTTAGAGGGAAAAAGTCGATCCTCACCATGTGGGCTCCTTCCCTTTAACACGCTCCAGGTTTCTCAGTTCCAGTTTACTCCACTGTGGGTGTGGGCTTTTTTTTTTTTTAAGAGGATCTGGGTGGATTTTCTTTTTTTCTAGGCTTGACTGTAGGCAAAGAGTCACCCACGGAAATGACCGGCTGTTAAAAGTGCCAAGCTTGTGTCTTGTGTCTGTCTTGACTTCACCCAGCCAGCAAGGGGGTGCTTTAAGTTCAGTGTTGAGTCTTTTGCAGGTGGTGTTTTTGTCTGTCTTTCCCTCTTCTCCCCCTTCCTCCTCCCCACACCCACTGCACACTGACCTGGAGTTTGTATTTCACCGAACCCGTGATTATCTCAGGCAAAAACCCATAGTCCTGTCTCTTTCCTTGAACGTACCCTCCTTGGATTTTGTGAGTGTGTGCGTTAGCGTTAACCCTTGAGATTTAGCTTCCAGACCTTCGGGGCAGTGCGGCTTGCTCTTCTCAAGTGGTATTGAATGAACGGCTTCTGACCGTCTCCTGCCTCAGGCCATGCGCCCGCCCTCCGCAGCCCCCCTACCTCCCCCACCCCCACCAACTCCCAGGACTGATCTCAGCTGGTTGCTGCCCGGGGCCTGAGCCAGGCCAGTGGCTAAGCGAGGAGGCTGTGTGCACCCCAGGTTTTGAGGCATTCGGTGAGGGAGTGTTCCCAGTGCCCCTCTCTGGCAGGTGGCCCATGTGGAGCTGTCTTTCCCCTTCACAAGGGGCAGAGAGGTCATGGAAATGCCTTGCCCAGCCTGTCAGTTTTCCCGACGTCTGGTAACCTCGGAGCCAGATTTAGGATTGATTTCCAGCGTTTCTGGCCCTTCCTTTAAGCTAAATGCTTTAATTGCAGGTGAGGATGTAATTTTGATCACTTGCCAGGTCTTTGCGACTGGTAGACACCAGGACTGACTTCTCCAGGAGGGAAAGAATGTTACTTCCTGCTGCCTTTAAAAACTCATAAATCTTCTCCGAGTTTATTTGGCTTCTTCCTGTCCCAACCCAAACTTCCCATTTTTCAACGGTGGAGGACTACTAAGTAACAACCCAGGGCCGTGTGGTGTCAAGGTGCATGAGGGCGTGCTGGGAGGAAGGTCTGATTCTGATGCTCGGGGAAGATGTGTGATTGGGGTGTGTGTGACTGGGGGGTGTGTTCCCTGTCCTGCTTACAGGATGTCACGCTTATAGGCTGGCCTGGATGGGGGCAAGGGGACCGGAGACTGCCGCCCAGGTCGGGCGCACTGTTGTGGGAGGAAGGCTTGTTCCACGCAGCGGCTGGTGGCGCCCTCTGCTGGCCGATGTCGGGACTCTCGCTGGGCTCCCTTGCTCACCGTCAGAACCTCCTGGGCTCCCCGTCCAGGGTCTCGGGCCACTGTCGAGAGTGGTCTTTGATGGCCTGAGTCAGGACCCCCGCACGGACCCCAGCATGAGAGACTGGAACCCTAGGGTTCTGGTGTTGTATGACCTTGCGTCGTCCTCACAGCCTGATCTGCTGTCCGGTCTCCGTGGCTGGCACGAGTATTCCAGGAGCCTAACTGTGTGGGTGTGGGGCCCTGCTGGGTTTCTGGCTGCACGACCACTCTGGCCCTTGGGCCTCGCATGAGCCTGTGCCGCGTTGGTGACGTTTGCTTCCCCCTCCCTTCCCCAGGGTTTTGTCCTTCAATAATCTCACCCGGCTGGACGAGGAGAGCCTGGCAGACCTGAGTAGCTTGAGCATCCTGCGCCTCAGCCACAACTCCATCAGCCACATCGCAGAAGGCGCCTTCAAGGGACTCAAAAACCTGCGTGTCTTGTACGTCGTCCATCGTGGGGTCGACAGAACGAAGGGGTTCCCTGCTGGGAAGGCGGGATAGAGCAAATATGCCACCTTGCCGAGTTCCCTTCTTGTTGCTGTGCAGTCAGATTTGTGCAGAGGGTCAAGCAAAGAACTAGTGGGGCGGAGAAACGTCTCTCAGTCCCCCCGAGGGTGGTGCCGATAGAGGCGACGACTCAAAACCCTGCCGTTACCAAGCGGTAATTCTGCCATGCCCTTGCTGGGATGCCGGGGTCCCCTTGTTGGGAGCAGCCGTGTGGTCCGTCTGTCTAGTCTCGAATCTTCCCCATGTGCTTTCACAACCCGTGTCCAGGAGGCCCAATTTCAAGAGAGGTATCTAGGGCCTCCTCTGTCTTCCCTTGAACCTCAGTAGGGCCATTGAAAGAATAGAGGCACTCACGTCATTTTCTTTCAAATTCCTTATTAGGTGGGGTTGCCAGAGTTGCTTCAGGATGTTTTCCTGGGAGTTAAGATTTGTCTTTTGTTGGCTCTGGAGAACTTCCAGGCCCCCAGAGAGGGGTGTATGGCTTTCCACGGACAGTCGTAGTAGATCTGAAGCTGCCTTCCCAACGTGCCCCGCTGCCCGGAGGGCCTGTTCCAGTGTGACAGGAGGCCCTGTGCACTTGCACCTGGCGGGGAGGGCAGAGCGGGCTTCAGTGCTGGGCCGTTGTTGGGGAGTGTGAAACAGCCCGGATGCCAGGCTATTGAAGCCGAGGTCAGCCAGCCTTCGCGCTTGCATGGCCTGAATAACGAGGCCGGGGACATTCAGATGGAGCCAGAAAGAAGAGAAAAGCTTTGGCAGCCAGGGTGAGGAGCTGGGAGACAGGCACACAGAGCGGCAGCCCTGGGTCCCGGCTTTCAGTGTGAAGATAATAAGGAGAGACCCGCTGAAAGGAGAGGTCCCTTCCAGCAGCAGAATCTCGAGGCTCCGAGCCTTCTGCTGTAAGATCAAGGTCAGAAGGAGCACTGTGCCTCTCAGCCGGGGGCCCCCCTCCCTCCTGGCAGTGCTCATTCCTTGTGAAGGCTCCCACGGGGCCAAGAGCAGTGTCCCTTTCTCTTCCTGGCCTGCCTCAGCCAGGGTTTGGCAGAGGAAGGGGTAGGAGCCAAGAACCGTTGGCGGGGGGGTGGGGGGGGAAGTTGGAGGGGCTGCTGGTGGGGGCAGAGAGGGGGGCTTGGTCGCCAGGTGGGAGCATCGCCTGGCGCTGTCTTCTGCCCTGGAAGCCGGGGGGAGGGAGCTGAGTCATCCGCCTTGTGATCTGCATTGTTGGAGGAGACTGGGCTGAAAAGTTGGCCTCATCCGCCAACCCTGGCAAGTGGGTCACAAGTCTGACTCAGCGCCCAGATGTCGTCCCTGGCTCCGAGTCCGCGCCTGTGCAGGCCCTGTGAGGAGGGGCGACTCGGGCCTCCGAACCCACTTGCCAGCATGGAGTGGCCCCAGGGAGGACCCCGTGTGGGGACCTCTTCTTCGCTCTTTCCTCCACGTGCCTTCGGCAGTTTCTCAGTCAAGCCTAGGAAAGGGACTCTGGCTGGTGTGAGAGCAGACAGGAGCCTCAAAAAACCTGTCCGGCTCATTCCCAGTGCCAGTGGTCAGATGCCTGCTCTTGGGGGGTTTCCCATGTGCTGTCCGCACCCTGTCCTTACCCCAGGGCCCTGCCCTACCCAACTGGGGAGCAGCCCACGGAGCTGGGGTGACTGTGAGTTTGAGCTGTGCCTTGGCTTTGCAGGAAGGCTGAGAAGGCCAGGCTACACCGCAAGGCGTGCAGAACGGGGTTCCTGTGGCACAGTGGCCACACTCGTGTTGGCCGTACGTTACAGCTGGGCATCGGGTGACAGAGCGGGTGTCTGTCTATTTTCCCGCTTTGTGTTAAAGAGAGTCGAGAACTCAGGCTGGATGGTGAGCCTTCTCTCTGTCTCCTCCCTAGGGATCTGGACCATAACGAGATTTCGGGTACAATAGAGGACACGAGTGGCGCCTTTACCGGGCTTGACAGTCTCAGCAAGCTGTGAGTATCTCGGCGTTGGCTCTTCTGTGGAGGGGGTGCACAGTGCTTCTCAGGCTCCCCCGTGCCGCCTCTTTCGTGGGCTCAGCTGGAGAAGGGCTGGCTCCCATTTATCTTCCTTTGTTTGGGAAGCAAAGTCTGAATAAGAGAGTCAAGACGTCCCAGCTTCTCTGTGGCCAGTGGTCTCATCACTGCCCTGGGCGTTGGTTCCTTTGGGGCCGAAGATCCGGTGTTCAGAGGCCTGTTGGATTTTCTGTCCTGCTGAATTTGTGACTGACCGGGAAACGGCTGAGTTTTTTGTCCTGCTTTGCACAAAGGAGTCTCGCCCTGTTACTCGATTCCTAGAAATTGTGTGAGATGTCTAAAGCCAAGCGCCATCGACGGTTTTGAGTCTTTGGTCAGTACTTCTGTGGTCAGTCATAACGTCACACAGAAACAGTCATTACGACAGGTAATGTAATGACTCGTTTTTTTTTTTGTTTTTTTTTTTTTTAACGTTTATTTATTTTTGGGACAGAGAGAGACAGAGCATGAACGGGGGAGGGACAGAGAGAGAGTGGGAGACACAGAATCGAAAACAGGCTCCAGGCTCTGAGCCATCAGCCCAGAGCCTGACGCGGGGCTCGAACTCACGGACCGCGAGATCGTGACCTGGCTGAAGTCGGACGCTCAACCGACTGCGCCACCCAGGCACCCCTAATGACTCGTTTTTATTCCCGGTTTCTGATGTTTTCATTTTTTTTAGGCTCCTGGAGTTGTCAGTTACTGTGCAAGGCATGTGTGTACATGTGTTGTATCTAACAACCAACAGCCTCGTGAGTTAGGCTCTGTTATGCAACCTTTTTTGTCGTTGAGGAAACGCGGGTGCAGGGCCTTTGCCCAAGACCACACGCTGTGGAGGGTCGGGACCGGCCGGTCTGGCTCTGGAGCCCACACTGTTCCCCCTGAGTCGGCCACCGCAGGAGCCTCTGGGACGGGGCAGGGGAGTCCGAGGGAGGGTCCGGGGCAGACAGAAAGAGGCAGTCACCGCTCAACCTCCCCGGGCCTGCTCGGGTGACCTCGAGCTGAGCACAGTACGAGTGTCAAGCAGATACTCTGAAAGCAGCCGAGGGGCGGAAGGTTCCGGAACAGCCTGTCGGGGGTGGGGTGGATGTCTTTCTGTAGAGGTGGTTTTGAAAAGTGTGGTTTTTCACACCATTTATACTCAGAGTTCAGAGTAAGATGAGCTCTCTTGGCTGTCTCAGGATTCTCACTCTTCTCCAGCATGTCTCTGTCTTCCTTTCTCTTCCCTAAAAAAACGCCCTCTCCTCCCCGCCTCCTAGTCAGTTTGCCCTGCAAGCGCTGGGACAGGACAGCGGCTGTGCCCCTGGGGCGGAGTCCTTGCTCTCCGGGGCCTGCCTGGCCAGGTGTGAGTGCACAGGGCGCTGGGGCGGGGCGGGGGGGGGGGGGAGGGGGGTGGACGTGTCTCCAGAGGCTCTGCCCTGCAGGGGCAGGGGTGCCTGTGCCGGGACTCCTGGTTCTGCAGAGTCCAGCCTGATGCTGCCGCCTGTTCCTCTGTGTTCTCTCGTCCTTTTACCCGCTGGACCAGGGTCAGCAGCTCTGCCTGAGATCCCAAAAGTCCGCGGGCCTCCCTTGCTCTGTGCTGTTTGACACAGGCTCCCGGAAGGCAGCGTGGGTTCCGCACCAACCCGGTCCTGAGACTCCAGGGACCTTGTTGAAATACGATACCTCCAGCCTCCTCCCCCCAGCCTCACTGACCAAAATTGTGGGGCTGGCAGGTTCCAAAATAAAGGGAGGACACACACAGTTGGGGGAACGGGGATAGTAGTTGCTTAATCTGATTAAATATATATAGTTGTTTAGGCGGAACGGTACTGTGGTTACGTCGCAAGAGAAAAAAAGAATCCTCTTCCCAGATGGAAAAACAAATGCTGTGATGCCCATGACTTGGGTTCCCGTTCAGCCCGTGGGGCTGGGGAAGGGGCAGCGGACAGAGGTGAAGTAGTACCAGCACCCCTGGGTGACGAAGCAGGCACCCGTGGGGGTCGCAATGCTCCCCCACCTGCCTGTGGTGTGCGGTGTCCTCCCCAGGAAAGGGGAGGAAAGGAAAGCCCACGCTTCGCCGTGATCGTGGCGCGTAGCTTGGGTAAAAACCACTCCCCGGGTGTATGGAAGGTGTTGAGTAAACGGTTAATGGCAGAGCGAAGGAAGGGACCGGTGCTGCTTGGCTCTCCTCCCCGCCCACCTCCCCCACGCGCTGCCCGGACGCTCTCTTGCGTGGCCGTGGCTGGGAAATGTGGCCCTCACACCTCCCTGCCTTACTGAGCGGCCCGGTGGCAAGCGTGTCGGGATCCATTAGAAAAGGGCAGCATGTGAGCACAGGGAAGGGCTGCCTCTCGAGAGCGGTCACGTCACGTGGACTCATTCACGCGGTGGGGCTGCGGTCGGTGCTGGGCCCCTTGGACCTGGTGGGCCCCGCCTTTGAAGCCCTTGGGGTCAGGTCTTCAGGGACCTGAGAATGGGAAGGGAGAAAGTCTTGCCTTGACCCATTCGAGGACCCGGGGTCCTTCCTGTCACGGAATAGGCCAGACCTAAATTAAAATCTTTTCCGAGAAGGGAACACAGGAGCAGCAGAGCCTTAAAAGGCTTCCCTGGGCAGCTGTGGTGGGTGCTGTCCTGCCCGTAATGTTTCCACCTGCTGAACACGGCCATGTGGACAGCTCTTCAAACCGGAGCTTCCTGGCAGGGCAGGTGTTCCCTGCTCACCTGTGGTCAGTATGCTCACCTCCCACTGGGGCTCCCGTCATCATGTTGGTGGAAGACCTCCTGGGAAGTGTGTACAGCGTCCTAGTATGTGAGCAGGGACGGAGGCTTTCTGGAACACAGATTAGCAGAGAGAGGAGCAGTTAATCACGTGTGTATGAGGGGTGGTGTGAGTGCCTGCCCCGTGGTTCCAGCTCTTTCCATGGCTTTCTTCGGGGCGGGGCCGTGACGTGCGTGAAGGGAAGCGTTAGAGGAAACCTGGAATTGGACCACGAGGCCAAGCCTGTCCCGTGAGGTGGGCCTGGGTGGGTGCTGCCCCCCAGGCTGGGCAAGATCGCCCTCCCCCGTGTGTTCGCAGAGCGATGGCAGGGCCCACGGAGTGCTGTTCAGTGTCTCAGGTGGAGGAGAGGTGGGGAGGTGAACGTGAGCTGGACCAGGCCTCCCCTGGCGTCTGCTGGGCGGTGTTAGCAAGAGCTGAAAGGCCTTGGGGAGCACTAGAGATGCACGAGGGAGTGGACGGCTGACTTCCAGGGTCGCTGTCCACACCGAGGCAGGGGTGTGAGGCACATCAGCCCTGCGGTCCCTTCTCTGGGAGCCCCTGATCTGGGACAGTGGAGTCTCAGCTGCCCGCTGTCGTGTGGACAGAATGAGCACCACCCGGCCCGCGGCCCCAGCCATCCGTTCTGCGCACGGCTGCCTTTATTGAAACTGTCCCAGTCTGCCAGCTTGAGCCCCAGCCCCCAGATGTCCGCCTAGAGAAAGTAAGGGGCTATTTTAATCCCACAGCAGGATGATTAGCCCCTACGTAATTGAGAATTTGTTTTATTGCTATTGTTACCATTAGAAATAACAGTCTGCCCTCATTGTAAAAGAGGTCAGTGTGACTAATACGTAATGCATGAAATAAAGCACAGCTTTTTCCTGGATCTGGTTTACGGGAGATTTCACTAAACAGTTAATACGTTTTACTAGGGCCTGGAGCACAGTGACCCGGCCTGGGGGATCTGAGTAAGTGAGAAGTTGGCAGGCTCTTGCAGATACTTGGGTTTGGTGCCGTGTGCTGGTGTTTGCTGGGCTAGTTGTGTGGTTAGGGGAAGAGAGTTAGTGTGGCCACCAGACTTCTGCGTGTTTGGGCTGTGTGTTTGAGAATCAAAGCTTCAGATGGAGAGAGAGTGGAAATACGCAGATTGCCTCCGAGAGAAGGAGCAGTCAGAGGGGTCTCGGACCGCTCCATCCTCCCCGAGGCAGGAGGTGCTGGCTTTTTCCGAAGGCTGCAGGCTCCGAGAGGAGGGGTCTGTTCATGGTCAAGTGGGGGTACCCGGAAGCTCCTGTGGTTGCCCTGCAGGTTCCCCTCAGGCTTTCAGTGCCTTGGAGGGCAGTGGGGCGGGGTGGGGAGCACCTCCTGTGGTTTGTGGCACTGGCCCGGTCTGTCTGCATGTGACCCCATCTTCCCGAAGGCGGCATCCTAGGGTTTGTGTAGGTGGTGCCGGGAGCCCTATGCAGGGGGGGGTGACGCTCGGGGCCCATGTGGCAGGTGCCGCCTGGGCCACCCTGCCATCTTTGGTTTTCTTCGAGGCTCCTGTTGCTTTCCTGGCCCTTTTCAGGGAGGGGCTGGTACTTGATGTTTTCCCTCGGGGGACCCCATCTTAACACGGGTCTCGGTGGGATCCCAGATGAGACCGCTGCTCTCCGGAGGCTGTCTGCAGTGCCCCCTTACGAAGCCCCCTCCCAGAGCCGGTGAGATGTGGCAGGAGTTGGCTCCCAGCATTCCCCGTTCCTGACTAGCCCTTTAGGTAGTCTGGCTGGACGTCACGTTGAAGAGCCCACGTGTCTGTCAGCATGACTCTCAGGGGCTCACGGCTGCCCACACCTACAGGAGGTAGAGGGAGTGCCCCAGTCGGCTGTTGTCAGAGGAGGGAAAACTGGAACACGGATGCTTTTCATTCCCAGTGTCCAGGCATTCTGGGTGCCCCCCCAACCCCTCATCCCCCAAACAGACTGGAGAGTCCGTTGGCTTATGTAGCCCATTGGAGGAAGCCTTCATTTCTTCCATGTGCACTGCAGGGGACGAGAATTTGGTTTCTGAGAAAACTCTTAGGAGTTGCCGTTGAAGTTGTGATTGCAAGTGTCGGGAAGTAGGAGCCCTTTCTCATGGGTAGGCAGTCCACGGGTCTGGGTATTAAATAACCTCGGAGGTTGACCTTTTAGGACGCGTCTGCGATTTAAAGAACCTTGGGCCCATGGGCATCATTTAAGTTCTGGGGTCTTGCTAAGAGGCCACGGCGCCAGGGCATGCCCTGCACACCTCTAGTGGCCTTCCCAGAGGCGGGGGCGCAGCTCCCTGTGGCCACGTCCTGGCTGCTCGGGTATGTCTCAGTGCAAATCGCTGTGGAGCCGTCTTGATGGAGGCCGGTTTTCCTGCCCGTTTCTTGCCTGCTCGGGGAACCTTCACCCCCACTTTTCAGAAGAGGGTGGCGGATTTTAGTTCCAGTTTTCATTACGTTCCATGACTCTGCTTCCTCTCATGGGAACAGTGATGAGTCCCTTCCTTCTCACGAGGCCCTTGGGTCCTTGGGCACAGCCCAGGCTGGATGAGGGGATTTCCACAAACATCGCAAGGAGCCTTTTCAGGCGAGATGGTGCATCCTGTCATCACGTTAGATTCTAATAAAGATCAAAGCATTTCATTTCAGAAGGGCAAGGCCTGCATACTTCGGACCCGTAGTCTCCACGTAGGTCAGATTTCCACCTGCCCCTCACTGGACAGACTTATCAGATGGCACTGGCCTAACTGTGTGTTCTCTTTCTCCCGTTCCTCCCTTGTCTCTTCCCCTCCGGTTCTGCGTTTTGTTTTTTCCCTGTCTCTGGATGATGTTTGGAAATGGCAGAACTCTGTTTGGAAACAAGATCAAGTCCGTGGCTAAGAGAGCCTTCTCGGGGCTGGAGGGCCTGGAGCACCTGTGAGTATCTCACCAGACCTTCCCTGACCCACAGGCCTGCCAAATGCGGCTGCCGGGGAAGTCTGCTAGCAATTTAATCACATCTTTGTAAACTGAGAAACAGCCTATTTGGAAACGCCAGCTGCTTCCTTCTCGTTATAAGTCAGCTTCAACTTTGGCCTTTATTTTGCCTATGCCAGGAACAGTTAGAGAACACATGGCCGGTCGGTGAGTTCCTAACGAATGCGGCTGCCGACTGGATACCCTCCCCCGTCCTCCAACCCTGTCCCCCCCTGGCGCTGGCTCCTCGACAGGCCCCGGCCTCCCCTTCACCTCTGTGAGAGCGCGTGTTCCTGGCGCAGGCTCCCGGCCCCACTGAAGCAGCTTCACGGGGCCGAGCACACGCTGGGCTCAGCCGGGAGGTGTTCTGGCCTGGTTGTCCCTGAGAGCCCGGGAGGACGAGGGTGATGCCAGCCCAGACACATTTGTGTGGTCACCATCGAGGGCAGATGCCTCTAGTGTGTGATTCTTAGCCTCTTTGGCCTTGGAGTCAAGGTGGACCTGAATTCTGTTGGTAAAGCTTTGCTTGTTGACTTGCTGAGCCGGCCTCACCGTTAGCTTTGATGCTGCCCTTCAGGCTGGCTTGGTTCCAAGGTTGTTGCGTGTGCTTGTGCCAGTGTCTGGGAGGTGACAGCCACTTAAGTGGACTTGGGACACGGGGTCTGGGTGGTACGGCCAGCACACTGGGGAAACCGGGACTCTCCCGGAAGCCACCTGAGCCTCTTGGCTCAAACAGGTGGCTGACCTGAAGGGCGCCCGGAGTGTGTGTCCGTACGTGAAGAGTGTTCTTTTGCAGGAACCTGGGAGAGAATGCAGTCAGATCTGTCCAGTCTGATGCCTTTGTGAAGATGAAGAATCTGAAAGAGCTGTAAGTACCCGGGGTTCCAGGGTCCTGGTTAATATGACTACAGAATTTGGAGTCAGAAACGCCTTGATTCCGTGATGTGTCAATATATGTAACAGATGGGGCTGTTAGCATTTGTGTGTAAGCTGTCTTTTAGAAAAGCAATGCCCCCTGGGGGCTTATTCTGGCTCAGGGTCAGCACACCTTTTCTTCTTTCTTTTTTTTTTTTTACGTTTATTTATTTTTGAGACAGAGAGAGACAGAGCATGAACGGGGGAGGGTTAGAGAGACGGAGACACAGAATCTGAAACGGGCTCCCTCAGAGCCCGATGTAGGGCTCAAACTCACAGACTGCGAGATCATGACCTGAGCCGAAGTCGGCCGCTCAACCGACTGAGCCACCCAGGCGCCCCTCAGCACACCTTTTCTTAAAGGGTCACATGGAATTTTCAACTTTGTGGGCCATAGGGTTTGTGTCATTAGCAAGTAGACTCCCTTGTTGTAGCAGAAAGGGGCCATAAATAATACACAAATAGGCGGGCACGGCTGCGTGCCAGTCAGTTATTTATTAAAAAACAGGCTGGCAGGGCAGGCTGTAGCTTACTGACTGCTGCTCTAGGGGACATGAACTTTCTAGAAAATGGGCGATCATTCCTGAAATGATGTCAGGGCAAGTTTTCATCATTTAGGTCTGCCTAAAATGGAGGACCTATACTGAGAGTGGCTTCTTTGCCGCGTTTGGTGGCCTGTGAGCGAGGCAGAGATATCTGGGGGGTGGTCACAGGCGACTGTGGACTAGTGATGTGGCACCCAGCCCACATCTGTTCCGAGGCCCCCACAGCGGTTCATAGGTGGTGGTGCCGCCACCATAGATGTTCACCACGGGCCCCCGGGTCACGGGGTTGGAAGAGCTCGCCTGTGCCCTAGTCTCTGGCAGAGGAGCTCGTCAGGGTGTGCAGGTAGCAACACCCAAGCTTCCTTTCTTCTTCCTGTGCATTAATCTGATTCTGCTGCCGCAAAGTCTAGCTGTAATACTAGTCCCTGAAAGATGTGGCTTTTGGTTCTCAGAAGTGCTGACGGAGGGTAGACGACAGAGGACAGCCATCTGTGCATCCTGAACTCATCCTCATTCCTGAGGCCACTCTTGGTGGCCTTCGGGAGAAATGGGGGAGTAGGGAGGCGCAGTCCCCATACTTTAAAAGCAAAGCAGGCCCCCTGGTGATAATCCTCTGGGTGAGGAGAGGAGGTCTTTTAGGCACCTGCCTCATGGCATTTACTTAGCTGTGAGATTCAGGCCTGTTGAGTAGAACTGCTTTCTCCAAAGGGTCACGGTCTTAGAATGGTTAAGTGTTCACTGTGCATTTCTTGCAACTTTTCTGTGTTTGCAACTTGTCAAATATAATGTTGGAAGTAATCTCATTAGATGGGAAGAGGGTATAAGAGAAAGAGGGAAGGACAGGGAGAGAAGACTGCTTCTCCTTAACAATTGAGGTTTTCTGAGATACTTTCCTAGTTGGGAAGGACTGGACCCTTCTAGGCAACCGGGACCCTCCACCACACCCCACGCCCAAAATCTGCTTCTGCGTGGTTCTGGAGGCTCAGCCTTGGCCCCTGCCTGGGTTTCCCGTCGCTCGCTGCACTTACCCAGCCGTGGCTGGCCCTGGGCCCAGTCCTCTGCTGGGAGAAACGGTTAATTCCACTTGGTCATTTTCTTCCTCCATCTGATCAAGGCAGGTTGTACCGTGCACTTAGTCATGCTCTGGGTAAATTTCCACAAGCGATGATTAGAAACACACTTTGAGTTGGAATCATGAAAATGCACTGTAAGCCAGCGGAGTGATGGGACGGCCGGAGGCGGGAGTCATGGAGAGCCGCACCCCTGAGCAGCTGACCAGCAGGAAGAGTAGCGGAAATCTGCAAAGCCCCGGGGTTGCTGGCAATTCCTGGTCCAGCCTTTCAACCTCACCTTTGTCCTTAAAGCCATGTGTGCATGTGGAGGGAGGTCAGGGGGTCAGTGTCCTCACTGTCTGTCTTGTTGGTCCTGACTCGCTCTTCAGAAAAGCTATCTCTACACCCTTAGTACCCCTTTCTGAGGTCTGGTCTCCTCTGTGTGAGGTGGGCCTCGTTGTGGGAGAGGTAAGACATCTTTAAGCCAGCCAGGCCTACACTCGTGGTGTAAGGAGTAACCCTTCCCACACACATCTGTGACCAAGGATCACTGTCAACTTGGCCTTCCTTAGTTTGCTCCTGTGACTGTCCTCCACACAAGTGCCTGAAGCCTCACAGCGATAGCCCAGCGTCTTCCTCTAGACTCTACTCAGGCTTTCCTGCTGCCGACCCAGAAAGGGGCAGTCGTGCCCAACACTGGCTTGATGGGGAGCTCGTGACAGCGGTTCTGACAGAATTCCTGTCCCTCTGTCACTGAAGCTCAGTGTGTGGTACCTGGCGGCAGCCGGTCCACCCGCCACCACAGCCTACCCGGAGTAGCCCCCCAGGTACTGGGCCGGAACCAGCCACTTCTCAGGCTCAGCTGGGGGAGCCCTCATGCTACCTGGGTAACTCCACAGTACTACAGCCCTCCGGGAGATAGCTCTAAGCACACAGCTACCTGCCTGTCAAATAAAAATACAAAAATTAAAAAATTAAGAGAAGACAAATGCTGACCTTTAAAGGTCTGATGTGGGCAGACATCCCAGTTAGCATGGCTTTGAGATCAATTATTTCAGTCTTTGAAAAAGCACTTTCCAAAAGTAATTTTAATAAGATGGCTAATCTGGTAACCATGAGGAACAGGAAGGAAGAGCAGATTTCTGAGGGAAATGGTGGGTGGTGGAGGCTATTGCTAGGATCCTGGCCCATGCGATGCTTGTGGAATTTTTTTTTTTAACATATTTTTTTTGAGAGAGAGACAGAGTGTGAGTGGGGGAGGGGCAGAGAGAGAGGGAGACACAATCAGAAGCAGGCTCCAGGCTCTGAGCTGTCAGCACAGAGCCCGACGCGGGGCTCGAACTCACGGACCGTGAGATCATGACCTGAGCCGAAGTCAAACACTTAACCAGCTGAGCCACCCGGGTGCCCCTTGTGGAATATCTAAGTACACTTCAGCATCCCTTCTGTCACCGTGTACTTTGTACCTTGTACCAGAGGCGATTCGTGACAGGGGAGCCCGTGTTCCTTCACCCTTGCCATGCGCTGACCTCTGTTAGCTCACAGCCTTGAGGTCTCTTCCAGGAACAGGGCAGCTAGACTCTTTGGTTGACTTATCTTCGAGTGACTCCTCAGGAAGGAATGTCCGCTGAGATGGTGATTCCGATTTCTGTTTAAAAAGCTGATCCTCAGTTGCTGAGAAATGAAAAAGAAAATATTCTCTGTTTTGGTTGGAGCCTCACAAAACCAGTGTTGCATTCTCATGCTCCCTGGGCAGTGGCAATTAACTAACAAGCACTATTTAGGGAGCGGAGCCGAATTCTGCCGGCCTCCTGAGCGGTGCTGTAGAGATCCACAAACAAGAGGGGGCCGCGTTGGCAGGGCTTACGTCTGGACGTAAGAAAACATGGAGCTTGGCCAAATGAAAACTAACAGCAATATAGAAAAACAGCCCTCCTCAGGACCTGAGAGTCGAGAGCTAAGTTGCAGATGAATCTGGAAGCTCCACGTAGCTTATCAGGAGGGTGGGAAAAAGCAGAGAGGGCACAGTGCTCCTCAGCTCTGTCAGGTGGACAGAGTCTGGAGGAGGTCAGATGGTGCCCCCAGGGTCACACAGGAGCAGTGTGTGCCCGTCTTGGGACGCGTGTGAACTGTGGGCTGTTGGTATGCCGCGGCGTTGTTGAGGCTGGCGGTGTCCACATCACCCGGGAGCTTGTCAGAAGCGCCGCATCTTGGGTTCCACCCCGAGCCTTCTGAGCCAGAGCATCGTTTTATCAAAATCTCCAGGTAGATTATATGTGCTGCTCTGGGTCACTGAAGAGGAATGGAGAAAAATCTCTTCCCTTCCCAGATGGCTGGTGTTGAGGACAGAAGCCGATCAGCGGTGACTGGGGGAGGAGCCTGTGTGCCGAGGGAATATCCCTTTTTGGAGGTCACACCTCACATGTCCCTCTTGTTTCCCTTTCAGCCACATCAGCAGTGATAGCTTCCTGTGCGACTGCCAGCTGAAGTGGCTGCCCCCGTGGTTACTGGGCCGGATGCTGCAGCCCTTCGTGACAGCCACCTGTGCCCACCCGGAATCCCTGAAGGGCCAGAGCATTTTCTCTGTGCCGCCGGAGAGTTTCGTGTGTGGTAAGGCCGTCCCTGTGATTTTCTTTCCTGAAGGGCAGGGAGGCCAGGAGGAAGTCTTCATAATGGGAGTGATTTCTGTGATCAGAGTCAACCCCAATCCGTGGTTCCCAATCAGCTGCTGGATGCAAGTTCTTTCCCGCTGAAACCACACGTAGTACTTACTGTGGAGTCGCCTCATTATGTGGTTCCTGGAGTGCATGCATTTAATGAGAAGGGAGCAGGACTTGGTTCGGTTACAAATCAGGAGAACCGGTTACTGGACGAAAGTTGTGTCATCTCAAGACGGCTCTGGTGCCTGGGTTTAGCTGTGAATTTACTCCGTGTCTGAGGCTGGGGTTTTGATGTGTGTTTCTTTCCAGCCCCAAGAATGGAAGGTTAAACACAGGAAGAACAAGTCTCAGGAGAACAGTTAGTGTCGTAAAAATAATTCCTTGTTGTTGACTTGCACTCTCGCTGTTTCTCCAAACCACTGAAATCTGCACTTGTAGCTATGAGCTCTCTTCTCCTTCTGACTGTTGGAGCGTGGGTCTTGCCATCTTTTGGACCGGGGGTGGTCGCGATCCGGGTTTGGTTGCAAACGGTACAGAAGATGCTGAATGACTGGAGGCTGTGCACACGCTGCGTGCCATACGCCGCACTCACGTGGAAATGCACAGCCTCGTGGTCAGTAAGACGTGGTCAGAGAACGAGACGAATCTTGGAGGGTTTCCGGTCTCTGCTTTAAGCAGGAGCGAGGGTGGGCTTCCCAGGCGTGACTGGAGCTCCTGTGAGTGCCTCCTGCCTTCTGTCCTCCCGGTCTGCCCCTGTGCCCTGAGTGTGACTGATGATCCTCACCAGGAGCACCCGGAGCAGTGCGGGCAACCCTTGGTCCACTTCTCCAGCCTCCTCCTTGGGCACGGCAAGAGCCAGTGTGCCTGCTGACCTCAGGATACAAGTGCCCCCTTCCATCATCCACCCACCACCACCTCTGCCAGCAGGCTCGCCCTCCTTTGTGCTGATCCAGTCCAGCGAGAAGCCTTAAAAGCATCTGGTGTTTTCTTAGTGGTCAGTCTTCTGAGAACGTCCGTGCACAATGTCGGGCTGTGCACGCCCCGTGTTCCAAGTAGCACACGATGACTGTGCCGTCCATTGTTTGTCACGTACCTGGGCCCTGACCATTAATTTGTTAACTAGCTGCCCTGAAGTGGGGCTTCCTGCGCCTTCGTCCCTTTTCCTGTCACAGGGCGTAATCTTGCCCTTTGGATGAGCCAGGGTCGGACTTGTGACCTGCTGTGCCCAGCCTCCGGCCGGTGGCCCTGGCACGTCCCGCGGCAGTTCACACTCGTTAGCCCACCTCCACATGGCAGCGCAGGATGCCAAACCCATCGTCACGTAAGAATGGGCGTCAGGAAAACACCTGGCAGGAGATCAATGTTTTAAGCTGTGTGGGAGTCTCCATCTCCTTTTTTATAAAAGGAAAATATAACCGCTTCGCACCCACCAGCATCGCTAGAATCAAAAAGTCAGGCAACAACAAGTGTCGGTGAGGAGGGTGGAGTCTGAACCCTCCTACAGTGCTGGTGGGAGTGCACTGTGGTGCAGCCCCTTTGGAAAAGTTGGGAACTTTCTCAGACAATTAAACATAGTTAAGCAGTGACCCACTCCCAGCTATATGCTGGGGAGAAACAAAAATATATCTACATCAAACCTGGCCACAAATGCTCGTGGCAGCATTACTCGTAACAGCCAAAGAGTGGAAATAACCCGAATGCTCACCACTCCAGGAGTGGATAAATAAAACGTGGTAGAGCCAGGCGCTGGGATATCATCAGGCCATAAACAGCAACTGTTCACACAACAGACGAAACTTGAAACACTTGAAGTGAAAGAAGCTCGTCACACAGGACCATACACTGTATGATTCCATCCACGTGACATGTCCAGAATGAATGAATGTAATGTCCAGAATAGGATCCCATCTAAGGGCCACTCCAGGGGTGGTAGGAGGGTGAGTGATTGCTGGTGGCTTAGAGTGGAGGGAGAAAGGATGATAGCTGAAAGGTAGGGAGTTTCTTTTTAGGGAGATTAAATTACTTTCAGGGACTGTGATGATGGTTGTATCATTTAGTCACTGTAACATTCACCTGTTTCAGGTGTACCAGTCAGTAGTGTTTAGAGTATTGGGAAGCCGTGTGACCCTCACTACCACCTAATTTTAGAACATTTTCATCATCCGTAAAACAAACTCCATGTTCACAGCAGTCACTGCACTGTCCCCTGTCCCTGAGGACCTTCATATAAATGGAATCCTATAATAATGGTCTTTTGTCACTAGGTTTTTTTTTTAACCTAGCAGAATGTGTTACTACGTATTCATTTTTTTTTTAATGCAATATGACGTTGTATGGATATACATGTATTTAGCTGTTCGTTAGGTGATGGACATTTCGGTTGTTTGGATTTCTTGGTAATTCTAAGTAATTCTGTGAACGTTTGTATATAAGTTTTTGTGAATTCTCTTGCGTGGTTCTTAGGAATGTCATTGTGGGTCATACAGGAACTGTTCAACTTTTTGAACACCTGCCAGGCGGTCTTCATCAGTAGCCGCACCACTGCGTATTCCCAGTAACAGTGAATGAGTGCATCCTGCATCTGTATTGAAATCATTTATTAATTCTAGTAGTTTTTCACTGAATTGCTTAGGATTTTTATATTTGATCGTTATGTTATTTGCAAAAAGACACTTGTACTTCGTCCTTTCCAGTCTCGATAGCTTCTTTGTTTTTTCTTTTTTTCTTGCCTAATTGCCCTGGGTAGAGCCTCCAGTGTTGGCTAGAAGTGGTAAGGGCAGACTTCCTTGTCTTTCCTGATTTGGGCAAAAGCATTCAGTCCTTCACTGTTGGATATGGTATTAGTTGTAAGTTTTCCGTAGATGACCTTTACCTGGTTGAGGAATTTCCCTTCTATTTCTAACTTGTTGTGTATTTCTTTCATGATAGGGTGTTGAATTTTGTCAAATGCTTTTTTCTGCATCTGTTGATGCAGACCTTTATTGATATGGTACATCGATTTTTGGGTGTTAAACCAACCTTGCATTCCTGGGATAAATCCAACTTGGTCGTGGTGTATAATCCTTTTTATACGTTGTGGGATTTGCTTTGCTGGTATATCAGTAGAAGATTTTTGCATCTGTACTCAGGTGTATAGTTGGGTTTCTGTCTGATTTTGTTGTCTGGGAATATTTGACTCCTACAATGGAGTGAGATGTTCACTCATCTGTTTTTTGCAAGAATTTCTGAAGGATTAGTGATAATTATTCTTTAAATTTGGGGGAAAATTTATCAGTGTAGCCATTTGGGTCTGGCTTTTTGTTGGTGGGAAGTTTTTAAATTATTTAAAAAAATTTTTTTTAATGTTTATTTTTGAGAGAGAGAAAGAGAGACAGAGTGCAAACAGGGGAGGGCAGAGAGAGAGGGAGACACAGAATCCGAAGCAGGCTCCAGGCTCTGAGCTGTCAGCATAGAGCCCGATGCAGGACTTGAAATCACAAACCATGAGATCATGACCTGAGCCGAAGTCAGATGCTTAACCAACTGAGCCAGCCAGGCACACCAAAATTATCCTATTTCTTTACTTGTTAACATCTATTCAGATTTTGTTTCTTCTTGAGTCATTGTTGGTAATTTTTCTTTTTTAGAATTTGTGCATCTATCAGCTTATCTGATTTGTTGCCATACAAATTATTCATAGTATTTCCGTTTGCTGCTGTGAGGTTAGTTGGTAAGTTTTGTTCCTAATTTTAGTATTTGGTGTCTTCTCCCCACCTCCCCATTCTGCTAGTCTACAGATTTTTCAATTTCATTAGTATTTTCAAAGAACTAACTTTTCATTGATTTTTCCCCCTTTTTTCTCTTATTTCTGCCCTATAATTATTTCTTCTGCTTGGTTTGGGGATAGCTTGTTTTTCCAATTTCTTAATGAGGAAGGTGAGGTTATTAATTTGAGGTCTTCCTTAATGTAGACAGCTCTCCATCTCTCCTATAAGCACTGTTTTAGCTGCAACATTTAAGTTTTTGTATCTTTGTTTTCATTTTCACTCATTTCAAAGTATTTTCTAATTTCCTTTATGAGTTCTTCTTTGACTTACAGAAGTTCAGTTTGATTTCCACAAATTAGACTCCCAGTGTTCCTTTTGATAGTGATTTCTGGCTTCATTCCATTGTCATTGAAGACACTGGGTAGGATTTCTCTTTTTTCATGTACTGAAATTTGTTTTTCAGCATAACATATGGTCTCTGTTCGAGGGTATTCCATGTGTGCTTGAAATTAATGTTTATTCTGCTCTTGTGGGGGTGGAAAGTTCTATAGATGTCTGCTAGGTCTATTTGGCTTATAGTGTTATTCAAGTCTTGTACTTTTTTGTTGATCATCTGCCTAGTGGTTCTAACCATCATTGAACACGGAGTATTGAATTCTACAAACTTATTGTTGCACTGTCAATTTCTTCAGTTTTGTTAGTTTTTGCTTCATGTTTTGTGGAGCTCTGTTAGGTTCATATATGTTTATGATGTTTATGTCTTCCTGATGGATTGTTTTACATTATAAAAAGCTACTTTGTCTCTAGTAACCGTTTCTTTTTTTTTTTTTTTTTAACACATTTATTTATTTTTGAGACAGAGCACATGAACAGGGGAGGGTCAGAGAAAGAGGGAGACACAGAATCTGAAACAGGCTCCAGGCTCTGAGCCTTCAGCACAGAGCCCAACGCGGGGCTCGAACCCACGGACTGGAAGATCATGACCTGAGCCGAAGTCGGCCGCTTAACCGACTGAGCCACCCAGGCGCCCCACCATTTCTGCCTTAAAGTCTTTTTTATCTGACATCAGTGTGGACACTGTAGCTCTCTTTTGATATATGTGACTTTGAATCTAAAGTGTGTCTCTTAGAGTGAATGGCTGGGCCATGGGTTTTTATCCATTTTGGTGTAATCCCTGCCTTTTTTGATTTTTTTTTTTAATTTTTTTTTTCAACGTTTATTTTTGGGACAGAGAGAGACAGAGCATGAACGGGGGGGGGGGGGGGGGGCAGAGAGAGAGGGAGACACAGAATCGGAAACAGGCTCCAGGCTCTGAGCCATCAGCCCAGAGCCCGACGCGGGGCTCGAACTCACGGACCCCGAGATCGTGACCTGGCTGAAGTCGGACGCTTAACCGACTGCGCCACCCAGGCGCCCCTGATTTTTTTTTTTTAATGGTTGCTGTGGGGATTATAATTAACACCTTAAAACAATCTAGTTCAGATTAATAACTTTAGTAGTATGCAAAATTTTGCTCCTACTAAGCTCCATTTGTGGAACTCCTCCTTTGTGTTACTGTTGTCATATAAATTACATCTTTATGCATCATAAGCCTGATCAACACTTTTTGATTATTGCTCTTTGTAGTTGCCTTCTAAATCAGGAAGAGAAGAATGTTACAAAAATACACTTAGACTGTCCTTGCATACTGACCTGTGTGTTTACTTTTAATGGTGTGTTTTATTTCTTTGTGTGGATTTCAGTTACTGTTGTGTCTTTTCATTTCAGCCTGAAGGATTCCCTTTAGTATTTCTTGTAGGACAGGTCTGATAGCAGTGATTTCCATTGGGTGATTTGTCTGTAAATCTGAGAGTGATTTAATTTCTCCCTCACTTGGGAAGGTTAGTTTTGCTGGATACAGAATTCTTAGTTGACAGTCTGTTTCAGGACTTTGAGTATGCCTTCCTACTGCCTTCCATGGTTTCTGATGACAAATCAGCTGTCATGTCATTGAGGATTCCTTCTGTGCGATGGGTTGCAGCTGTTGTGTTTCTTTCAAGATTCATTTGTCTTTGACTTCTGAAAGTGTGACTGTGAAGCTTCCAGGTGAGGGCTTTGAGTTTATTTGGGTTCTTTGAGCTTCTTGGATGTGTAGATGCCTATTCATCAAGTTTGGGAAGTCCGGGGCTATTATTTCTAGAAATGCCTTGTTTTTGTTTCTTCTCCTTCTTAGATTCCCATTATTTTTACATTGTTACACTTGACTCTGTGAATGTTCATTATCCTTCATTTTTTTTTGTTTGTTTGTTTCTTAGATTGGATAGTGTCAGTTTCACCAATTCTGCCTGCTCACTTGGGCTACTGAGCCCCTCGAGTGCATTTTTCATTTTAGTTATACTTTTAACCTCCAAAATTTAATTTTGTTTACTTCTGTAATTTCTAGTTGTTTATTGGTGTTCTTTGGTGGGAAAGTATTCACATACTGTCCTTTAATTCTTTTCGACATGATTTCCTTTTGTTCTTTGAACATATTTATAAAGCCACTTTAAGGTCTTTAAAAGTCCAAGATCTGGGCTTCCTTCAGTTTCCACTGACTGCTTTTTTTTTCCTGTGTATCTAGTTTTATAGTTTTTTGTTGGAAACTGAGTCTTTAAAATAATGTGGCAACTCTGGGCATCAGATTCCCTCTCTGTCTTCCCCTTGGTTTGTTGTTGTTCTCTGTGTTACTACAATTTCTGGACAAATACTTTAAAGTCTGTTGGATGTCGCCAGTAACCAGTAGTCCTGGTTAGCTACTACCTGGACAGACAGTCCTTAGATCACTTCAGAAAGTCTCCCATCCTTTGTCCAGCATCCACGTTGTGTGCTGGGGGTGTGCCACCACTTCCTGTTTGCGCTGATCCCTAATCACAGGTAAGAAATTAGGATCCTCTCAGGCCTTTCTTGGGCAAGCATACGGTGCTGCACATGCATGTGGCCTTCTACCTCCTCAGGAACACGGTAGACCTTTTCAAAGCCCACCATCAACATTTCACACACTGCTTTTCCTTTTTAGTTTTTCGGCCAGTGTCTTGTTGGCTCCAGCTGAAAGTGCTTCATCGGTGCCTGCTGACTGTTTTCATCAAATGGAAGCCCAGGGGGAGGGCTTCCCTGCTCAGCAAACTACATCAGATCCAATCATGCCAGCCCAGAGGATGGGGCTTTTGGGCGGGGGGTGGAGGGGGCTCCAAACCTACTTTGCCCCTCTCATTGGTTGCTACGCTGCTGGGTTTTAAGGCTAGGGGAGAGAGGGATGGGACTTAAGTTAGAATGCCACAAAGCTCACTTTTCTTCCTGAGATTCAGACGTGTTCTTGAGTCCGTCCTTCATGGGCTGTTACAGCCTTTGGTTATTTTCCAGAATTCTGAAACCATTGATTACAACCATTTTTGCTAGTGTTCTCCCTATATTAAAGAAGTGCAGTTTTGGAAGAGTTCTTCTCACATTCTGGAAGTGCTTTCTCCCCCATTCCTTTGGAGTAAAGTTTATGGTAAGGTCTGTGCAGTCATGGCGGGTGGTTCCTGTCTGTTAGTGTGTTTTGTGTTAAGGTAAGCAAGTGAAGCCAAGTGTAGTATTCTCGTGGAAACTCCTAAAATCGATGCTTTTGGTACATGAGTAATAGCAGATGCGTTGTAATCAAGGAATGTGGTCACAGAAGTGATCACTGCTCATGGGTTTATAACTGGATAAAGCCAGATATCCATGGATTTTCCTGGCCTTTCCAGTGTGGGAGGCTGTGCAGGGACACTGAAAGATGAGGTCCCCGTGTGTCCTGAGAGCCTTAAATTTGGTTCTTCTCTCCCCAGACGACCTACCGAAGCCACAGATCATCACCCAGCCAGAGCCCACCATGGCCGTGGTCGGCAAGGACATCCGCTTCACGTGCTCGGCAGCCAGCAGCAGCAGCTCCCCAATGACCTTTGCCTGGAAGAAGGACAACGAGGTCCTGGCCAATGCCGACATGGAGAACTTTGCCCACGTGCGCGCGCAGGATGGGGTGGTGATGGAGTACACCACGATCCTGCACCTGCGCCGTGTCACTTTTGGGCACGAGGGCCGCTATCAGTGTGTCATCACCAACCACTTCGGCTCCACCTACTCGCACAAGGCCAGGCTCATTGTGAATGGTGAGGAAGTGCTCTTTGCCCGGGTGTAAGAGTCCTGCACATCCACACAGGACGGATGCAGATGGGAGACGCCTAAGCTTCACTGGGATATTACTGTCCAGTCGGCCCCAGAGCATGTTTTCTAGATTGAAGTTATTCTCAGTGAATTGTCTGTTTTGGTTTTGGTGACTTTTTTATCCAGTTGCTAAGTGACACGAAGGGCCCCATCCTTGCATTTTTATACATTTGTTGTCCACCACCCATGATGTTTGGTGTCCAGGTTCCAAGCATGTGCCCTGATTGTGGGCAAGCTCCTGCCCTCTGAGTAGATGGCCACGGAGCCTGTGGACTGCCAGCCCGATAGGATGGCCCTGGGGTGTTTGATGAGTTTTTACTCTGTAACCAGCTTTAGAGCCTATCAAGCTGGCTTTTTTCAGGGCTTATTTCAGGGCTATTGTTGCAGTGAGTTTAGGGCAGAAGAAGAGAAGTTAATAGGTGGAGTAGTTAAGCACTGCCCACCCAAAGTAACCTGGTAAGATTTTCCTGATTATTAAGCCTCCAGTTAAAAAGTGCTGGAACCACTGTCTTTAAGCCCTCACAGACCACAGGAAAACACTTTCTTTACCCCACTGTGGCCTGTTGTCTTGGCTTATTCTGAAGGAGTCTTCTTTATCAAAAACTCAGTGAACTGTTAGACTTTTCCACCAAAGTAACCTCGATGGGAACGGCAGCGATGCCTGGCTTGTGGCTGGATGTTTCCCTGTGTCAGGGAAGTCTTGGCCGAAATAAGCTGGTGTATACTTGAGCTCGCGTGGGTGCAGTACTGTGGCCCCAACACCAAGTCTCCACCACAGGTGTCTTTGGGAGGGACATGCCGTCCCATCGCTCTGCCCAGGGTGAGGGCATGTCACTCTCCCTGCTGTAATCGTGTCTTGCTGGAGCAGATCATTTGTATTTCCCAGGCTCTGTTCTGGTGCTTGATTAAGGCAGTCATGTGTCAGACCCTAGTATTTACTGAGTGTCCCCGCATCGACAGCCATGTGAGAAACAAAAGGCCAATCGCTTCATGAAGTCTTCATTTGAGGGGACGACAGCCAGGCTCAGGTGAACAAGGGCGGCCCAGGGAAGGGAGAGGCGGGCAGTTTGGGGAAGCCTGCTGCTCTTCGCTCAAAGATGGCGCAAGTGGTTCTAAGCAGACGTTGGCACGAAGGGTGCCCAGGGGACATGCGGACACAGAGCAGGAGGTCTTCTTGGCAGAGGGTCGTCCTGGCCTTTGCATCCGGCTTTCCCATGACGCGAGCCTGACCGTACATCATATGTATTTCGCAGTGTTGCCATCATTCACCAAAATACCCCACGACATTGCCATCCGGACGGGCACGATGGCCCGCCTTGAGTGTGCTGCCACCGGCCACCCCAACCCCCAGATCGCTTGGCAGAAGGACGGAGGCACAGATTTCCCCGCTGCTCGCGAACGACGCATGCACGTCATGCCCGATGACGACGTGTTTTTCATCACGGACGTGAAAATAGATGACATGGGGGTTTACAGCTGCACCGCCCAGAACTCGGCCGGCACCGTTTCAGCCAATGCGACTCTGACAGTCTTAGGTCCGACCGCTCATACGCTGAGTACATAAGGGCACGTGGGTGTGGGTGTGGAAGAGGGGCCTCAGGTGCCAGACACCTAGAGGCCAGGTTATCCGAGGGTGGAGCCTACGGTGTGGAGCGGAGTGTGGTGTGCTGGTTCTGTTGGTTTCAAATTTTGAGCTGCTTTCTAGTATTCTCAAGTGGTTTTGTTTTCTTTTTGTTTTTTTTGTTTAAGATCCACAGTGAATTGGAGTATAGGGCTTTGGTATGGAACATTCTAGAACTGCCCTCTGACTTATGCTGGCTGGGTGTGGCCTGCTTTAGAAGCAGAAGTGTGGCACAGGGCAGGTGGGGGACAGTAAGGGCTCCTGTGGCTCAAGGTTACTTCCCCTCCTTGTGGGAGCCACCCCCCACAATGGGAAAGATTTAGTTACTGTGGTAGGTCTTCTGAAAAGCTTGCCAGTCTGATAACGATCTCATAGGGCATTTCATTGACATGCTGGACTGTTCTTTGCCCAGAAGACAAGGCAGGCCCGTAGAATAACCAGAAGGCTTCCTCTAACTTCCTGCAGAAACCCCGTCCTTGGTGGTGCCTCTGGAAGACCGTGTGGTGTCCATGGGAGAAACGGTGGCTCTCCAGTGCAAGGCGACCGGGAGCCCTGCACCCCGCATCACCTGGTTCAAGGGGAACCGCCCTCTGAGCCTCTCTGAACGCCACCACTTCACCCCTGGCAACCAGCTGCTGGTGGTTCAGAACGTGGTGGTGGAGGACGCGGGCCAGTACACCTGCGAGATGTCCAATGCCCTGGGCACGGAGCGCGCCCACAGCCAGCTGAGCATCTTGCCCACTCCTGGCTGCAGGAAGGATGGGACCACCGTGGGCATCTTCACCATCGCTGTGGTGTGCAGTATTGTCCTGACGTCCCTGGTCTGGGTGTGCATCATCTACCAGACCAGGAAGAAGAGTGAGGAATACAGTGTCACCAACACAGGTTAGCCACTGCTGACTGAGTTTATTTTGAGGGCAGGAGAAAAGCAGGGATTGCTGTGGAGGAGGCCGGGTCCAGAGGCACCCCATTGCGTGGTGGCCACGTGGTGGCTTGTTGCTGCAGTGACCTGATGGTGTTGTGGTTCTCTTGGCATCATTGCTCTCTCTGGTGGCCTCAGGCCTCCGACTGCCACACTGTTTTTACACCCAGGTGGAAAGGAAGGCCAAGCTGGGCCCTGCAGACAGTCTCTCTGTACAGCCTGGGCGGCTGCTGGTGGCTATGCTGTGTCTGGGCTTGATACTGAACAAGTGTTTCATTTCTTATCACCACAAAGGATTGGGACACCTAGTATCTGACTGTCCTGTCTCCTCGCAGATGAAACCATTGTGCCACCAGATGTTCCGAGCTACCTGTCTTCTCAGGGGACTCTTTCTGACCGACAGGAAACTGTGATCAGGACTGAGGGTGGCCATCAGGCCAATGGGCACATCGAGAGCAACGGTAAGGGCTCCAAGCCTGATGTGATCTTGTCCTCAGGAGCTGGAGGTGGCCTCTGGCCCCTTCCCGGGGCAGGTGTGTGGCCTTAGGTTGAGCACAGCTGACCTAGAAGCCTGGCAGACTCCAGCCTTCTCTTACATCTTTGTTGGCTCTTCCCTGTACAAGTTTTGCAGGGTTTTAAAAGTCCAGACCGCAGGAGGTTGCTTTATAAGGGGCTCAGGATCTGCTAGTCGGGATAGGGTAGGATTGAAAGAAGAGGTCCAACAGGACATTACAGGGCCTGAAACCAACCCATAGGGGAAGGGCCCAGGTCTGCGCTGTAGTCCGGTCCCTGCTACTAGAATGCTCTGCCAGGAGAGCCTCCTCCACAGGGGAGACTGTTTATTGGGGACAAGTTTATTCTTAGAATTGCTCACCACCATGGCTGTGCACACTGGAAGGCCTGACTGCTGGGAAGCCTGTTACAAAATGTTTCTTGCTGGTCTGCCCAGGCATCTACCTCTGTCAACAACATTGTAAGAAGGACTATTCTGGTAGCCTTGCCCATTATTCTCCTAAAGCTTACTGTGAAAAGGTGAGTCCGGCATTTCTAACTGTGGGAATCTACTACAGGTGTCTGTCCAAGAGACACAAGCCTCTTTTCAGAGGTGGACACTCATGGCATGACGTGCAGGCAGCCCAAGCCCTGGGCCGTGACCGAGAAAGCCCAGCGGAGACCTGGCCCACAGAAGATAGGTAAGAGATGCTTTTATCCGGAATAGTCTTTGCTTCTTAAAATTTGGGTTGACTTGTTCATTAAATGAAAGGGAAAGAGGAATTAATGGTCTCAGAATTTGGTATTCATGTGTAAACAGGAAGCTGTGGTCTGGCTCTCATAATTCTGGAGTAGGAGGTGTCTTACATCAGTCTGTGGTATGGTGATCCTGGGCTTGAAGTTTCCAGATGTATGAGCAATTTAACTAAAGGGCATGGCCCGAACTGAAGAACCTTTTCACCAGGGTATTTCTGATCAAGGTGCCTCCTGCCCCTACATGGTATGTCATTCCATGGGGTTTCTCTGAGCAGAACAGTAGGGCCACTCGCTCTGATACAGAAATTAATCTGAAATGTTGAAACGTGGAGGACCCCACTCTTTGTCAATGGCTTCCTGTTTGCCCAGGCCTTTTTCTGTGACCATAATTGGGAGAGAGGGGACTTCCACAGCGTTGGTCTAAGCAGGGCTGCAGCCTCACAGCAGGGGACTTCAGCTCCCTCTCCTGTGTGGGGATGCACACTTCGGTGGCCATGGCTCTAATCCCGCTCTGGCTTGGCCCTGCAGAGCACAGCAGCCCGGTTGTGTGCGGTGACTACACCACTGACCCGGACAGCAGTTGCAAGGAACAAGCGTCCCGTCCTCAGCCTGTGCCCAGAGACCATACACAGGCAGGTACGCTAAGCGGCCCGGAGCCCAGTCAGAGTGACCGAGAACATTCTCCGCACCATCTGACCGGTGGGACTGTTGATGGGTCCTGCGCCGACTGCAGGGGGTCCCTCTACCCCAGTAACCATGACAGAATGCCAGCCTCCTTGAAGAAAAAGCCCACAGCACCTCTGGATGGAAAAGGTAGATGTTCAGGGTCTTCCAGGGAGTTCCCGGCAGGTGGGTGGGGGCAGGGCAGCAGCCAGACTGGAGGCTCTGACGCGTCCTCGCCTTTCTCACAGGGGCGGCGTCTTGGACTTTAGCAAGGTTGTGTGAGTCAGACTCCGTGGACCTCCAGCCTCCCTTGACATTAACTCCAGGCAGTCCTGAGCTCACAGAAGCCTCCTCGGGCTGTCCCGACATCCCCGGCGAAGGCCAGCACTTGCTTCTTTACAATGGACACCTCCCCAAAGCATGTGACTCCAGTCCCGAGTACCCACCACTGACAGGACAGCCACCCGGGAAACGGGGCGTGCCCCTGCTCTTTGCACCGAAAATCTAGGCTTTGTCTACCTCAGCTCTTGTGTCCGTCTCTACAAGAAAGAGGTAGGAGAGGCTGTGAGGAAGCTTGGGTTCAAGCGTCACTGATGTGTACATAGGTTTTAAACTTCCATGTGGAGTATCCGTAGTGTAAAGGACTTGCAGCCACAGCACAGAACTGCCAGAGGCTGTTGTGTACAAAACAGAAAAGTATTTGATACCATTGTACATAAGAGTTTTCAGAGATTTCATATATATCTTTTGCAGAGGCTATTTTAATCTTTAGTGCATGGTTAACAAAGAAATCATACAATTTTGACAATATTATTTTTCCTATCAGGTTGCTGTTTAATTTGGGGAGGGGGGATGGTTCTGGTGCCTTAATGCATGGATGGAATTTCTAGAAGCTAAAAACCACATTTGCTCCCAGGAGTTTCTGGTGGGTGGGAAGGATGGAAAGTCCTTGGATTCGTATTGCACTTCACAGGACAGACCCCCTAGCCTGCTTTCCCGCCACAGCCGTCGTCTGCGTGGGAATGAGCTTCCTGTCAGTATTGCTCCTATGTGGAGGCTGTTGGAGGCTCACCCCCCCCCCCCCCCGCAGAGTCCCGAGACGCCCGCGTCACGTACCTTTGCCATATGTGACTTTTTTCTTGTAAGTTCCTCGCCAAGCAGAAGGGGGGTGAACCCACCACAAGCGTTTGTTCCAAACAACTGAGCACCGCCTTTCTTCCTTCCGTGAGAAAAGCAAATGTGGTGGTTGTATCACTCGATTGTCATTTGAGGCTTTTTAATAAGATAGAGGCTGCTGGTGTTGGTACCTGTGGATTTTTTCAATAGTGCTGTTTTAGTTCTGCCAATATCCTTAATACTGTGTTGACCGCGGGGGAGGAAAAGGATCGAGTCCTTACTTTCAGGGCTAGCTTCTCTCTACTGAGGATCCGGGGCATGTCTGTCCACACCCTTCCCGCCCATAGCCGACCCAGGCTGGGACTGTACGAGGTTAGGCCCCGCACCTGGGTATACTTGCACTTTTGAGACCCGAAGCTAACCATCTTGTGAGTGCCAATGTGTAGTTCAGGAAAACGGACATTGAAACAAGGTCCTTAAGATCTCGGAAAGCAAGTTCCTTTAGCGAAAAAGCTGAAGGCAGAGATAGACAAAAGGATTGTTAAATTTCACTGTCTGATGTCATCACTGTTGCAAAAGGTAAGCACATTTAGAATTGTGTTCTCAACAGTCAACTGATTCATGTTACTTCCACAAAATATGTGAATTTGCTGCTTCTGAGAGGCAATGTGAAAGAGGAAGTATTACTTTTATGTACAAAGTTATTTAT
The DNA here is from genome assembly GCF_018350155.1 of Leopardus geoffroyi. NCBI lineage: Eukaryota > Metazoa > Chordata > Mammalia > Carnivora > Felidae > Leopardus > Leopardus geoffroyi. The sequence goes on along the minus strand of NC_059331.1, from coordinate 33,800,630 downwards.
TTATAGAAATTTTGGTACAATGTACATTGAAAAACATGTAAAATATTGAAGTGTCTAACAAACGGTGTTGCAGTGTCTTTAATAAAGGTTCATTTATAAACGTTCATTGGGTGGCTGGGGTCATTTGTCTAGTGACACTGTAAGCAGTATGTTCCATTCCAGAAACTCACAAACCAAATGCACGTATTCTGCCTTTAATTATCTTTTTTTTCCCCCAGAAAGGGGGAAATTTTTTTACGCGAAGCAAAATCCTATACTTTAGCCCCAGGGAGGATACACCACCACTAGATTCCTGAGATTTCTCTCTGAATGTTTCTAACACCTGGAGCTTATTAGTCAAGCTCTGAAATGGTGACCTCCCCTTCTAACTGCAGACAATAAACCTTCCCGATTAGGAACGAAGAAACCCTGCTCTGTTCCCCAGCCAGCCCAGGCCCCTGGCGGGGGGGGGGGCTCAGCACCCTCCTCGGACGCACCGGGCCCACCTCGTCCCTGGAGCTGCAACTACCGGCTTGCTTTCACACACACCACGCCGGCCGGTGGATCCTTCTCTGTAAACTCTGTAAAATAATACAACTGTGTGTTTTCGGGGGAAATCTGAGGGTAATTAAGAGCAGCAGCCCAGTTGCCTAATAGAATGCCGGCTATGCACCTGCAGTTCATGCTTTTTAAACAAAGCCCTAAGCTCTCACAATAGAGAGAAACCCACCCACGTGCACTTCTCCTGAGTCTCCTTCCTGTTCCCGGACTAGCCATCCTTTCTGAAGGAGAACCCTCTCTGCCTTCCGCTGCGTCCACTGGCAGGTGGCAGGAAGCTCAAGATCAGATACAGATCAAATGACGGCTCTGAGCAGCCTGGACTCGGCATCACCAAACTTATTTATTCACGGGTTCTGAGAAAATGGTCGCAAGTACCGCTGTGGACACGGTCCTCTTGGCGATCTGGCAGACAGGCGGCAGTCGACGTTCCAGCCAGCCTGGAGCAGGCAAGACATCCTCAAGGTCCTATCCTCACACACAGGGGCGCGGTGCAGGCGGTTCAGATGGGCGAGCAGCTGCTCGCCGGAAGGGAACCCGTGGCACAGCAGCCCCCTTTCTGGACAGAAGTGCAGAAGTGGGGCCGTCCTGAATTCAGGGGCTCCCTCTGCCAAGTTCCAATAACAAGCTGCGGGTTCGGTCATAAGCACCAAGAAAGATGAAGCCTCCCAGACTGATGGCTGCCGTTCGAGGGAAGACACCTGCAAATAATCTAGGGAAGGGAAAAAGCAGGAAAGATTTTTTTTAAATTGGTGTGTGTTAGAAAGGTTAAATTCCAACACCCACAGCTTGCTCAACTCAACACACCAGGATCATTAAACCCCACACAGCACTTAAAACGTGTGCTTTTTCCTTTCAGAATGGCACTAAATTACATTCCCAAGTAGACTTGTTGAAGTCTGGGCCCAGCTGTTTGCTGGCTAACGTGGCTCAGTACCAAACAGCTTATTTGGGAGCCTCGCAATTAGGTCCAGTAATTAGCCAAGAAACCAGAACTCTGTCCCCACAGCAGTCCTGCGGAAAACTTCCAGACTGGCTCTTTGAGAGACGGAGAAACAGACTTTTGTAAAGGAGTCAAAGGCCTGACTCCTCGGATGGGCATGGCCAGCCACAGGGATGGAAGGCGGGCTCGGGTGTTGGAGGTCTTCCCCACGACTCTGCCCGCCCCCCTCCCAGTGACTCAGTTGCATTTGGTCCTTAGAGGCCCACGGATGTGACACCAGAACAGGGAGGCCAATCTCCATGGAGTCCCTCTTTGTCTTCTCCTCTGAGGAAGGACAAGAAAGGTGAACGGGCTAGGCAGAATGCACGCCCCCCAGGTTCTGTCCCCACGCACACGAGGCCAGTCGGTGGCATGACTTTGGAACTAAGAAAGGCCAAGTCAAAGAATGTTGCTGGGGTAAAGTGGAGCTTCACTCCTTAAGGGCCATCCTGTAGCTGTACCCAGGTAGCCGTTCAGAGGTGTTCATCCTGGCATTGCTGGTACCAAAGAAACTGCAAACCCCCGCTGGTTACACAAATTCTGGTGCCATGTCCACACGGGGGGACACTACGCAGCCGGTAAAAATGAGGTAGGCCCCGGGATCCACGACCAAAAATCCAACAGGTTCTGACAAAAGTCCCAAAGCTGTGTGTGTCATCTGATTCTGCGGCAGGGATGGGCCCTAAACTCTCTCCCGGGGGCAGGATTAGAGGAAACACCCCCTATCTTTCTCGAATGACTGAGTCTTCTTACCAAAAGCATTTACTTTTGTAAGCAGAAAAAATCAGAACTAGCGGACTTCTAGTGAGAAGACTTTGGCTCGGGCCCAGGACAGGGCCCGAACATACAGGTCAGGTTATGTGAAAAGGACATAACCTTTTAAACAGGAAAAAATGTCCGCAATGGTGGACAATGGTGACTGGCCAAGACGGTGGACAGGAGACAAAGCCCCCACCGCCTGGTTTCTGCACACCTGCTGGGAGAGGTCAGCTGGCCTGCCCTCTGAATGGCGTGCTTAGCACTTCTGAGGAAATGGGGCCCTTACTTTTGTTAGCTGAGTTAAGGATTTAAATCATGAAGTAAAATCGCACAGACGAAATGAGAACCTCTTCTCTAGAAGCAACCATGAAAACTATACAAGGAAAAAAGTTGTCTGCCTCAGCATGATGCAGATCGTTCTTGCAGAAGGTGGTAGGTGAAGACAAAACTCCTCCATTACCACACGGAGGAGGCCACTGGGACCTTGTGGCCCCAAACAGGGATTACTCCTGTCGCCCCACCTACAAAGAGAAGGGTGCCGGGAGGGAGGTCAGCAGAAGCTGAGATAGGAGACCACTTAGGCCACGATATCCTCCCTCACGATCTGACTTCTGAAACCCGTGTCTTGGTGCAGCTTTTGCTGCTAATGAACTCAGCTGCTTCTGGCAAGAGGCAGATGGAAGCAGTTTATGGTCTCACCAGATGACAATTGAATCCATTAACATAATTATAGCCTTAAAGCAGAGTAATTTGTACAGTGAGTGCCCCAACCAGACGAGGAGGCAGAGACTTGAGTGGAGCGCGGCTGTGTTCGGGGGACCACAGATCCAACGAGGTAACAAACGTACTGGGCAGAGCACGGGACTCGGAGGGGGTGCACACGGGGCAGCAGTGGTTAAGACATAAAGGGCACAGTCAGGAAACACGAAAAGCCGGCTGCTTAACAGGACGAGTAGGAATGAACGATGCGGCACAAACGGACGTCCCGTCTACTTTCCAGCTGTTGGACTGAATGAGCATGTGGTGTTTTTATTTTGGAGAAACCAGTTTGCCCTAGAGCCTATATTCCAAGTCTCTGCCAGAACACAGCCTTCCCCTGTGTGAACCGACACAGAGATCAAAAAGCGCCCCCACTTCACCCTGAGAGGCCAGCAGGGCCTCACGGCCGCCAGGGAAGCTACCTGCCAGGATCCAGAACACTCAGGAACGCAGCAGGTGTGTTCAGAGGCAGCAGGAAGGGCCCGCAGGGCTGTGTCGGAGCCGGACAGAAGAGGCAGGCCGAGACCCCGTCGGGGCTGAAGATGCCCAGGGCCGCTGGGAGGGCAGCCGCCCACGTGGGCAGGGATTTGCTTTGTTTGCGTTCAGTTAAAATCTTTTGTCTAATTATTCGTTGCCTCCTATCGTCTTACTAGGAAGCTAATAAAACTATCATTGCTTAAATGACGAGCGTGGCTGCTTGAAACAGGCTGCCAAGGACCACAGTGTGTATGCTAATGAGAGCCCAAGGCTTAAGAAGTAAGCAAAATTCCAAATTACCTTTCCAGGGCCCTGGAAAGGAAGGCTCGGGACACCCATCCTCTGCTGGAATTCTGGCGCTGCCGGGTCACATGACAGCAAGTAGACACCAGCACTGGGACAGGGAGGGATTCGTTTCAGTCATCTGCTCAAGGGAGCTCCTGCCTCTCAGGCTCCCGGTGGCCAGGGTTTTGCCGACCACACCACACCCACATGTCACCGCTTTCTCAAGAAAGGCGGACGCACCTGCGGCTAGATACCAACTCCACAGAGCAGAGGTGTGACCAGCGGTTGTCACAGAATCCAGTGTGAGCCACATGGGAAACAAAGCGGGGCAGTGAAATCGAGCACTGTGACTTTAGATTCAACAGAGCCATTGCGAGCACCATCTCTGTGTGGCCCACAACTACCTGGAACCCTGAGAATCCTTCACCCGTTAACTGAAAGGCTGCTCCAGAGCTTTCTCCTCCCACGCCGCTTGGGTGTCTGTGTGAGATGTGTGTCGGGACCGGCGTGTCTGCGCCGCGAGCAATCGCGTTCTCCCCTCCTCACGCCACGTTAGCTGTAAACGGCTGGCCTGTGGCGCACAAGCCACCGCTCTGCCATGCCCTTGGTCGCCCTCAAGCGTTCCTTTCTGGTAAACCCAGTCCTCCTCTCAGAACCCGGAAGTCTGTCAGGCAACCAGCATCGGTCCCTCAGGGCCGCCGCAGCCAAAAAACCACCCAACAGGACCTACTTTTGCAACTAACGGTTGCAAATTTTGAAGAGAATGGGGCCGTTCTCCTGCAAAAACCTTACCTGGGGCCTGACCTATGTGCCCCACGTTCCCCAGCTATCAACTAGCCGAAAGAAAAGCCTGTCGAATGCACACAACACGGCGATCAGATCGAGTCACCCACACGGCACTACGATGAGGAGGTGGCGCTGCCACGGATGGGCTGTCCCCACCGGCCACACCCTGTCAACAGGCTCACTCCTGGCCCTGCAAGAGGCGGCCGCAAGCTGTGCTCTCTCAGGAAAACCCCTCGTAGGTCATTCCAAAGAGAACATGGTAATTTCACAGACTACAGATCCCAACGTTTAGACATGTTTATAGACTACAAAAGCAAGGTGAACGCAAGCTTTGCAAGGGAAGCATCTTAGGACGTGATGCTTGCAGGGTGAGGCGCTGAGGGGAAAAGAGAGAGGGTTGCAAGTGAGGAGCCACACACTGGGGCACTGAAAGTAATTTGTGACTGACGGCAGTTAAAAGTAGCCCCAACCCCAACTGCTTTCTTCTAAATGTTACGCTGGCTCACGTGCATTCCTGCATCGCCTAACTGAGCCCGTCTGCTCAGAGCTGCAGCCCAGAACCGAGAGGGGGCCGAGCCTGCTGAGGCGCTCCAGTATCAAGACAGCCAAGGCCAGCAATCACTTGCTAGATGCCGCATCGACTCAAGGGCGCACTGTCATCTCACACAGGCACCATCAAACGGGTTTTGTGCAATGTGAACAGAGACCCAACCAGGACGGGCAGAAGGACGCAAAGCGGTTCCTGCTCAGGCTAAAGGAGGAAGAGCTGGGAAGAGAGGCAGGAAGGCAGTCGAACATTCCATCTTGCACTTACCCCGCCAGCCCCTGTGTCCGCCAGACCCCGTGCAGGGCAGAGAGCACATTCCCACTAGCGGTGCTGGAACCAACCTGCACGGCAGGACAACAGGCCATTATCGTATGAAATCCCCCAAATGACGTCCTCAGATGCCTGGCCCCCAACCAGTGTCTTCTAGGACAGTTTGAAGTAGACTGGGGAGCTTCTTTGCAATCAGGATCCCAGGACCTCACCAGACCAGAAGCCCCTCCACTCAAGCCCACAGGTAGGCACTGACTGACAGGAAGCTGCATTTCTAGGTTGGAGCCAGGCCTCATCTAGATAACTCACCAACAACTGTTTGACAGGAAAAAGACAGAAAGCAACAGTAACTGATCTGAGAAGAGAGGGGAGTATCAGTATAAGTGGCCCAATTATGAACTTATCGGAGCAGCTAATGACCACATTTAACGAAGAGTACTAGCAAGTTCAATTTAAAACAGGACCGATACTCAGGTTTGGCCTTGTCAACCTCCATACTAGATTTCCGCCCTTATGGCTGCACTTTTCCCTAAGGGTATGTGTGCCTCTTTCTTTTCTATTGTTTGGCCCCAGATAGGTTATGTGCATGGCATTCCATGAACCTCGGTCCAGACTGCTTTCTAACAATGTTTCTTTTCAATGAAAACTTTTCAAACAATTCTGAAGCTGTCCTGATTCAGACGGTTAAGGCCAAGCATCATCTGAGTTCAGAGCCTCTAGCTTACCTGCGGCATTGGCGTGAAGCCAGTCAACTCTGGGAACCTCAGGTCTGTTGCCCGTAAAAATAGAGGTCACTGGAAAGCAGTATTACCAGGCAGAGGCCCAGCTCTGATGCTTCTCACAGAACATCAGTGAGAATGTTTTCCTAAAGGTCAAAAGCTGTGGCGACACCGGTCATAGTGACGACTACGGACACTGTGCCGTCAACGTCAGTCATTCGTGCCTCGGCAGGGCAGCGTAAGGCTGCTGTTCTAGATCAGCATTACCCTGCCCTTGGCCACTTATATACATGTGAGCCCTGGTGCTAATACACACAAACATCTGCTGTGTCTACGTTACATTTTACACTCACCTTTGCCAACATGATCCTTGTTTTTGCCACATCCAGAGGCGTGGTGACCACAGCTGCAAATCCACCTGTGTGTATAAAAATACCCGGCACGCAAAGGAGGTATTGTTAACTGTGTTACGTGGATGGCAGAACTTGTACTTTCTAATCCCTCGAAGCTCTGCCCAAATCACTTCCTTGTCATTGTGTCCACCTGACTGATTCCAGAAGAGGATGCACGCGTGCAAACTGCACACGCTCCACTGCTTTGGCATTGACGCTGAACCACACGTAAGAGAGGTGACAGGAGAACGCTCTACGCGCTCAGGGATAAAAACAAAAACAAGGCCCCGTAATTCACCTTGCTCGTGGGTGCAGCAGCAGACCTACGTGTGCACACGGTTGTGTGCCTGTGTTCACACACCCGCCGTCAGTATGAGAGGCTCGCCGCTCGCTGCGCTTCTCACTGGGCCCCCACCTTCTACGGAACACTCTTGTTTAATGGGACTCCGAAACGCCTCTATCTTTTCTGGTCTCAGACAAAATGGGCAAACAGAGGTATGCAGATTGCCGTAGGGACTCTCGGTATTAATGGCTAAATTCTTGTGAGTTATAAGAGTAAAGCTTTCTGTATCTCCAGGCTTCAGATAACGGGCCAAGCAGAGTAACGACATTTCTAGCCCTTTCTGCATCCTGTCAGTCGGTGCTGATTCAACAGGCAATCCTCCTACGGCTTCCTTCCCACCTTCTCTTCCACGGAATACCATGACTGCCAAACTGATTATTTTAATATCCATATCTGTGGACAGAGGAATTGGAGGATTTTTTTTTAAACAGAAACCACAGTAGATGATATCGATATTTTATTAAGAGAAATACAAAGATGTATTTTAAACCTGAAGAGGCCCTAAGGAGACAGAAGTAATAAACACAAAAGGGTTTTCTAAAGATTCAGCTTGCGTGAGCTAGATGAACAGAGCACATGCATGAAGGATGCTCCAGAAATAGCACCTCCCCCTCTGAATTTTGGGGCATGGGGACAATTGTGAAGGTCATTTGATCTGTGCCAAATATCTTTCCAAACATGTTGCTGAAATAGGATCCTCACGGAACCTCCTCCCTTTGGTAGCATGTATTAGGACAATGACTTTTTCAAAGACGTATCCATTTGTGCTTTTATGTTCCGTATGTGATTATCCACAAAGGACACATATCTGAGGACTGAATATTACCAATTACACGAATATTAGAGTCCCCTTTTGCTGTAGCCACTTCTGTGTTACAAACAGGTGAAACACTTTTTTCCAGAGTGAAAAGCTGCCTGAAATTTAGGTAGTACTTTATTAAACTTCAGGCGACCTGTACTGTCCAAACCCCCCACCCCAAATCGACTTCGTTTCCCTCTCTGGCTGCAAGAGTTAGCAGGGCCCAGTCTGAAAGACTCTTTCAGAGTCAGAAAGACCAAGCCTTAAACTAAATCCCTACTCTACTAGCGGACTGGCCTTAGGGACTGCACTTACTCTCTAGGTCAAGCACCGTAGGAGACAGGTACTTCTGTCACTGCGACCTCCCGCTATGGGTGGGGAAACTGAAGCTCAGAGAGGTTCTAGAACTCACAGAAGGTTTTACTTAGTGTAGAGCTAAGACCTGAACTTTACTGACTCCAGAATGTGAGCTCACAGCCACTGGGGGCGTGGTGGCCTCGGTTTGCTCGTCTCTAAGATGTAGACAGCAGCAGGATCTAGGACTACGTGGGTCTGTGCGAAGTGTCTGGGACAGTGCCTGGTGCACACCAGAGCTCAAAGGAACTGGCTAGGAACTGGGTCTTTTCTGCATGGGAAGAGATAATCTGCGATTTTCCTTCATGTCTCTAGCCCCCCCCACACACACACAGCAGACACTCACAAACGCTTGCTGGGTACCCTGGACAAGGGTCTTATAAACCCAAGATTCCAACCCGTCCTCTGAAAGAGAGGAGGGAGGGGAAGCTCGGAGCGAATATTTGTGCTTACTCTGTACCTGGCATGCTGGGCCTGTACTAGGTATGGCCACTAATTGTTTCATTTGCGTGGGTCTTACTATCCCATTTCACAGACAGCTTGCTCAGGGCCACACAGTAGTATGGAGCTGGGACTCAGAGTCACGTGCATCTCAGCTCCACAAGTAGGGCTCTTTCACTAGTAATCAGTCTCATGTGTGGTAAGACACTAAATCGCATCCGAGTGTTAAAACTCTGAAGTGCATACACCATTATCCTATTTGAAAATGTTCACAAAGTTTCCTAAACCAACTTCAAAGACCTAAAAGTTGGCAAGGACCTCGCCCGCCCCGTCTGACGACTCAAGCTCTCCTGAGTCACTTACGCTGAAAACTCCTTGCCTTCTAGTATATGCAGGTACTGTGTGTTAAGCTTATCTTGGCTGTGAGAAGGTCCCTGCCCCTCGAGTTTGGGTGCTTGGTGACATATTCTCAGAGACTGCTGCTTGATACACGTAATACGAAGAGAAGTCAAAGACAAAAACCGACAATATGCTTAAACGGGTTCTAATTTTACAGCCATGATGGTAGCTATATTTTATGCAAATTATTAAGAAACCAATTTTAATGTCTTCAAATGTCAACGACTGCTGTGATACACAGCCCTCACAATATTTCTTATGAGGCTGCAAAGAAGGCCCTGTGAAGATCGCGTAATGGAATGACGGGTCACAACAGGGAGGGCACTGGGGACCTATGCTTTTAGTTAAAATGTAGTTATTTTCTACATTTTACTTAAGGGAACTGTAAACTGCTGGTAATAAATACAAGGAACACGCTAACGTATTAGACAGGAAATAATTACTTGGTGCAGCACATCACGCATGAAACCATTTTCTACGGGCTCCACTAGAGTTAGACTTTCACAGGATGTCGGGCTAACTGCTTTCAGGCATCAGGTTCGGGGGAAACGGGACGTTTACAGTGAAATGACATGTCATGTGTCCTTGAACAACTGCAGATTCTTTAGCACTCTGGACAAAGGGGCCACCTTCCTCACAACAAGCTGTGAAAGCGGTGGTGGGGACAGGACTGCGCAGGGCCGCCATGCGCTGTCCCTTCCCAGCCGGCCTCCCATCTCCTGATGAGGCTCACAGCAAGAACAGCACGTCCACGCACCTCCTTTGCATATGCTCTCCAAACAAGTGGCCAGACACAGAGGGCTTCGACAACAACAGAAGGGTGTTTCTGTTTAAAGCTGGCGTCATGCCTTCCCATGTCTCACCCAGACAAATCCTTCACCCTATTCTGGGATTTCAAGCCATGGGAAGCTCTCTCTTTCCTTCCCTCCGACCCTGTCTTTCAGTCTCACTCCTTCTCTCTTAGAAAATGTAAGTAGATGTTAATTATGAGAAACTGACCAAAGAACACTAGATTATCAAAGCACGTATCACTAGAGTAGCAAATGTCATAATTAGTTAGACTGAATTATGGCTGTATGTTTAGAAGTTAACTTGAAGGGAGGAAGTTGGCAAAGTCCTTTTTTTTCCCCTCGTTTAACCCCTGACCACAAGCCAAGGGAATTTCTGGCATGACAAGCCATCAACACCTCCAATCTCAAGGGACATTTTTGGATATTTGTGCCAAGTAGTTTATACAGCAAGCACGGGCACAGAGGAGCGCCAAACATGGGCCAGAGTGGTTCATCCGTGATGATTTAACCAGTTTAAAACCAGAAACGTGCCCAAGGAGGAGTAATCTAATTTCTGACTTACGGGCAAGTCTCACATCACTGCCTTTGTGGCCGCGTGAGGCTGGGGAGGCTGGGGAGTCTGAGCGCGCAGGCCTGCAAGGGGCGGCCCCGGGCGACCAGGCGTTATTCATTCCTCTGTGGTGTGCAATGCACCCTGTCACAACAGACTCCTACGGGGGATCGCTTCTTCGCAAGTTACGGTACTTTTTAAATGATGTTTATCTTTCACAAAGTTTTTAAAATAGTAACTGTATCTGTCACAGCACACCAACTGAAATTTCAAAACAAAAGAGATATAAACAAAAATACACTCATTTTACCTTCTGGGAAGAAACGCACGTGGATCTACCCTCGGTGGATTTTTGCAGAACCTGACAAACTCCTTCACTTACAGAACCTCAGCAGAAGAAATAAGGCAACTGAATTGGAGGAGTTTTTAAATCCACATGCTATTAGAGATAATTATGTATAGAAACTCTATCAACATATTATTCTCTCAATGCAGTGGTGAATAGGAATCGATGTGATGACAGCTTTTCATTTTCTGGGTATTGGGTGTTTCTACTGCAGTAGAAATAATACCTCTCATCCATCAGCTCGGTGTCATAGATCACAAGTACTAATACCCACGTGATCTCACCTAGCCCTGCCGTAATCCCCCCGCTAAGGCCGGGAGGGGCGCGTCTGTAACAGGAAGGGAACAGGGGGCAGAGCTGAGACCTGACAATTCTCTTAAGTCCAGCAAGCTGGCCCACACAGGTGTGTTGCTCCGGCCAAGTCCCTTCCCTGCTTCACAATGAAGCGTCCATCAGTCACCGGAGCACAGGACTGCTGGACCACACTCCGCCGGGGAGCCCCCAGACTGAAAGGGCCCGGCCGAAAGGATCCTACCGCACAGCGGATGGCTGATAACTAGTTCTTCCCTCCCCGCTTCTGACTAATCTAACTGCTTAGCACTCATTACAAAGCATTATTTGGAAAAAGGCATTGTAGTGAATGTAAATTTCCTTACTAGAAACAGTGCATTTGTAAGCAAATCTTTGAATGAGCTACTTCGGAAATGGGACCGGAGAATATACCCTTCTTACTTCAACACGTGGAGGTTTTATAAGAAGTGCCCTTCCTTATCCAGGATGACCAAAGTTCCGTAATGCTTACTTTGTCCCCTGGAGGGAGTAAAAAAAAAAAAACCCACACATTTCACTTAAGGACTGGGGAGTAAAGACTCTTGACCTCCGGAAAGTGAATCAAGACCACCTAGTCATTTAACACAGCTAATGACGAAGGGTCATGTGGAAACAATTACCCATCATAATCCATTTGAGGCGGTTTCATGTCTAGAGGTAAGATTCTTATTTTTGATTATCAATTCTACACGTCAAATGGGTCCAATTATTAATAAAGAATCCTATGAAATACATGCTTTCTGTTTTCCTAATCACCACAACCAAAACCCAATCCAACAACCATTACACAAATGGCAAAAGAATCATTTCCTAATAAAGCTGACATCCTAAAACTACTTATCTCTTTACTGGCTACACATCAAAACTAGCAGTTTACGTTTTCTGGTGCATCTCACTTTGCTTTATTTCAACCGTAATTCTAATTCACCTTTATATGCAACAGCAAGATGCACTTCTCTCTTAAGACTGCTAAGCCTATCACTTCTTCAATTTTGTAAAGCACCCGAGTCCTCATTACACCCTCACTGGAAAATGCACATGACTTAGTGATGGATAACACACTATTATTGCACACTGTCACTTTGCTCTTGGTTTAATGCCTGGAAAATGGCCAGATGTTTAGATCTCCGTATTTTCTCCACAGAGCAGTTGAGCCTTCGGTAAGTTTGCTGAGCAGCCTCGGCCCTCCTGACACTAGTTAATCTGTGGTGCTGTCAAACATGTCACACGAACCGTGAATCATTGCCTTCTGCAGGAATCACTGAAACCCCCAAAGCACTGCTCAAGGCAGACAGCTGCACACTTAGCCCTGCACCCACGGCAAGTCTCTTCCCAGAGAGGACTTTATAAATCATCTTTGAGATAATCCAAGGGCCTGAGTGAAGGCTTTAATAAAGATAAAAAGAGAAAGAAAAATTTGTCAAAAACAAATTGGTTGTCTTTCAAGCAGACACCTTTTTAGCAGGGTTTGTTTCCACCCCACCCCCGAAGTCACTCTCTTTTCTCAAACAACTAGTGGAACTCTCTTCATCTAAACAATCTGGAATTTCTAAAGAATGTTGTTTTTGCATAGTTAATATTTTCACATTTTTCTCCCCCCTTTGGTCTTTCCCAGTATAATATAATCCCTTGCACCTGCAAAAGCTCCACAGACTGCTGACTGCCAACAATCCACCACGTGATCCTGCCTCCAGGACCAGAGGGCCTGTGTTTAAGGAGAAAGAAAAAGACAAGTTATTAAATATTTGAATTTATCGGACCCTCCCGTGGGTTAGCTCTGGGGATGGGAACTTAAGTGAGAAGCTATTTTGGTGACATTCCTTACTGATGACATAAGCGATTTTCCCAAGGACTTAACTGCATTCTAAAAAAAAAAAAGTCAAAGAAAAAGGGTGACAGCTACACTTGAGTGCTCAAAGGAAACAATTTTCAGGAAATGTGCATGATCTACACACATTTGTGTATACGAGTACAAATAAAAATAAAGCTAGATCTCTAAGACAAGGTAACATTTTAAATATTTCCCCTCTGATTCTAAACATATAAATAACATAATTCACAAATGAGTCCACAGCAGTGTCTGTCTGCCATATTCCTCCGGGTTTTTTTCTCAGTCTTTATCCATATTGCCCATGTCTGAAGGATGTGAATTCTGTTACTTATGCAGGGATTTTAAATTCATCAAAACATTTTTTGCACTTTTCATGAAATAAATTGAAGATTATACAAATAAACACTCATTCCAAGTTTCAAACTAGGCCAAATGATGGCAGAGACATGGTGCCTTGCTCACCAAGAGCTGATGATCCAGTAGAGACAAGATGCAGTCACATCGGATGGAGAACACACATCGGATGAATCAGGCACTGGTCTCGTCTCTGAACATGTGTTAATACTCCTCACAACAACCTTAACAGTTGGGCCCTGTTACTTACTACCCGCCTTTTACTTAGGCTTTCTAACAGCACAGCCTGCATTCTGTTCTTTCTTTTGGCTTTTGTTTTACTTTACTGAGTTTTAAGTAGGTATCCAACAAGCTACACATATTTACAGTATGCAACTTGTTTTCTTTCTCTGACACGCACGTGCGCGCACACACACACTGCCATAGATAGTATGTCCATCACCCCCAAAAGCTTTCTCTGCCATTCCTCTTTCCTGACTTTCCTCGCCACCCCCCTACACAATGTGATGTCGTTCTAGATTAGTTTGCTTTTTCTAGAATTTTATGTAAAGGTAATTGGACATTCATTTTTTTTTTTAACCTGGATTCTTATCTTCAGAATTTTTGTAAGATTCATCCATGTTATTGTGTACGTCAATACTTCGTTCCCGTTTAACTCCTAAATAATATTGCATTATATAGCTACAATAGGTTTCTGCTTACTGAAGCACATTTGGGATTTTTGCAACTGTTACCTATTATAAAGACAGCCATTATGATGGCTAAAATAAAAGCCATACCTTTATATGTATGGCTCTATACAGACACATGCCTTCATTTCTCCTGGGGAAATACTTAGGGGTACAATAGCTGGATCTCATTCTAAGAGTACGTTTAACATGCTAAGAAACTACAAAATCACTTTCCAAGTTGCTTGTACCATTTTACATTCTGACCAGTTCCAATTTCTCCACATCCTTACCCACAGTATTACTGGTACTTTAAAATTTTAACCATTCTAATAGGTGTGTAGAAGTATGTCACTGTAGTCTTAATTCATATTTTCCCAATGACTAATGATGTTGAGCTTCTTTTCATGTACATTTATGCCACCCCTCAATCTCCTTCCGTGAAGTGTCTGTTCAAATGTTTTGCACATTTTCAGTGAATTGTCTGGGTTTTTTAATTACTGAGTTTTGAGAGTTCTTTATACATTCCAGATAAAAGTCATTTGCAAATATTTTCTCCTAGACCTAGATCACGCTTTGGTGACACATATAAGAAATCTTTGTCTAACTCAGGCCACAAAGATACTTCACCTATGTTTTCTCCTAGAAACGTTTGGTCTTTAGGTTTTACGTTTAGATCTACCATTCATTTTGAGTTAGTTTTTATGTATGCTGCAAGGTAAGGATTGAGGTTCCTTTGTTATGTTTTTAACCTATGAGTATTTAATTGTTCCATAAGAAGACTATCCTTTCTCCAATTAACTAATTTCCCACTTTTTTCAAAAATCTGTTGTCCATTTATGTGTGAGTCTACTTCTAGACTGTATTCTGCTCCAATCTATAGATCTATTTTAACACCAACTGGATACTACCTTTACTACTACAGGTGTTCAGTAAATCTTGAGATCATGGAATACTCTCCAGTATTGTTCTTATTATTCCAGGTTCTTTACATTTCCATATGAATTTGAGAATCAGCTTACCAATTTCTACAAAACAGTCTGCTGAGATTTGGACCTGAATTGCATTAAATATACAGATCATTTTGGAGAATGGAGGTATTGGTAAAAGTGAGTTTCTGACCCATAAATATTTATGGTATATCTCTCCATTTACTTAGGTCTCCATTATTTTCTCTCAAAAGTGTTTTTATAATTTTCAGTATATATGTTTTGGACTTATATTTTGAGGTTTATCCCCAAGTATCCATAAGTATTTCATATTTTGACACTCTTATAAATGGTACTGCCTTAGGAACTTCAGCTTCTGATTGCTAACATGTAGAAATATAATTGATTTTTATGTAGTGATTTTGTTTGTATACTGCCACCTTGCTAAATTTATCCATTCTAATAGCTTCTCTCTAGATTTCCTCAAATTTTCTATATCCATTATTATATCATCTATGAATAAACATAATTTCACTTCTTCTTCCCAGTATGGATTAGTGCCTTCTATTTCTTTTTCTTGCCTTGTCTCACTGGGTAGGACCTCTAACCTACTGGTATGCAATTCAGTAATGATGACAAATATTAGAAAAAAGATTTCTTGAATATATTTATTAAAATAATTAGAATAATATAAATGACCAAGTGATGGTGGCATGACATTTTTAGAGACAATCAAATATATCACAATTGAAAGAAAAACACCAAAGTTGGTACTAATTTCCTACTCTCCATATTTCCACAGTGATGTTATATCTAGAATATTGAGAAGGCTGCTACAGAAATGGGGAAGATGCCAAATAAATAAATAAAGACATATATAGCCCTATTTGGTCAATTTCAACAATTTTTATGTGTGATTTATGCTCTTTTTCTTTTATGCTCTGGATCCCTTTCATTCAGTAATCCCCCACCCCTACCAACCATCCAGCCGTTCACTGTACCTATGAATATATATATATGTTTTTTGGACTCCACATGAAAGAGATCATACATACAAGGATGCCTGGGTGGCTCAGTCACTTATGCATCTGACTTTGGCTGAGGTCATGATCTTGCAGTTCGTGAATTCAAGCCCCACGTTGGGGTCTCTGTGGACAGCTCAGGGCCTGGAGCCTGCTTCAGATTCTGTCTCTCCCTCTCTCTCTGCCCCTCCCCTGCTCGCTCGCTCTCTCTCTCTCTCTCTCTCTCTCTCAAAAATAAACATTAAAAAGAGAGAGACAGATCATGCAGTATTTGTCTTTCTCGTATTTATTTCACTTAGCATACTTCCCTGAAGGTCCATACATGTTGTCACAAATGGCAAGATTTCATACTTCTGGATGGCTGAGTGATACTCCCTTGTGTGTATGTATATCCTAATTTCTTTATCCATTCACCTGTCAATGGATGCTTAGAGTGTTTCCTATCTTTACTACAATACACAATGCTGCACTGAACACAGGGATGTAGATATCTTTTCAAGTTGGTGTTTTTACTTCCTTAACGTAAGTACCCAGAAGTGGGATTGCTGGATGACATGGCAGTTCTATTTTTAATTTTTTGAGACCTCTCCATACAGTTTTCTACAGGAGCTGCACCAATTTACGTTCCCAGCAACAGTGCACAAGGGCTCCCTTTTTTCCACATCCTTGCCAACACTTGTTATTTCTTATCTTTTTGATGACAGCCACTCTGACAGGTGTAAGGTGATATCTCATTGTGGTTCTTTCATTTGCATGAAGATTAGTATTAGTGATGCTGAACACCTTTTCATGTACCTGTTGGTCATGTATGTCTTCTTTGGAAAAATGTCTATTCAGATCTTTCACCCATTTTTAAATCAAATGGTTTGTTTGCTGTTGAGCTTTATGAATTATTTATGTATTTTGATACTAGCCCCTTAACAGATATGATTTGCAAATAATTTCTCCTATTCAGTAGGTTGCCTATGTCCTCTGCTTGCAGAATCTTTTTAGTTTGATGTAATCCCGCTTGTTTACATTTGCCTTTATTGCTTTTGCTTTTGGGGTCAGATTCAAAAAACCACTGCTAAGATCTATGTTAAAGGAGCTTACATTTTCTTCTAGGAGTCTTATGGTTTCAGGCCTTATGTTCAAGTCCTTAATCCATTTTGAGTTCATTTTTGTGTATGATTTAAGAAAGTGGTCCAGTTTCATTCTTGTGCATGTGGCTAACCAGTTTTCCCAGCACCATTTATTGAAGACACTGTCCTTGCCCCATTGTATATTCTTGCCTTCTTTGTCATAAATTACACACACACACACACACAGGTTTTATACCAATACCTTGCTGTTTTAATTATTATAGCTTTGTAATATAGTCTGAAATCAGGTAACAACTTTTCTTAAGTCACATGCTCAAGTATGCATATTACTTAATTAAATATATAACAATGTGTGGTATCGGAGGGCTCCCAACATTTCCTTCCGCTTAATGAGAATGATTACTTAAAAAGTGTATTTATTAAATTCACTAGCCTAAGGGCACAGCTGCCAAAGAGATTTTTGTAAACTTCTCATGGAAACAGAGACGCTAAAAAATATTTTATCACACGTAGCTTTCTGAAGATAGCCTTGCCACTGAGTGTAATACTTGGTACTTTTCCAGTAAATGCTTTAATGTTTGTGAATATCTGTGCTTCTGTGGAAAGCATTATTTTCTCCATAATTCATACAAGCACTGGTGGCAGCAGAAGAAACAAAAAAAGATTATATTTTTTTTTTTTTAATTTTTAATGTTTACTTATTTTTGAGACAGAGACAGACCGTGAGCAGGGGAGGGGCAGAGAGAGAGAGAGACAACAGAATCCAAAGCAGGCTCCAGGCTCTGAGCTGTCAGAGCACAGCCCGACACAGGAGTCGACCTCACGAACTGCGAGATCATGACCTGAGCCGAAGTCAGACGCTTAACCGAATGAGCCAGCCAGGCGCCCCTATTATCTTTTTACTTTATTTTTTTTTTCAACGCTTATTTATTTTTTTTGGGACAGAGAGAGACAGAGCATGAACGGGGGAGGGGCAGAGAGAGAGGGAGACACAGAATCAGAAACAGGCTCCAGGCTCTGAGCCATCAGCCCAGAGCCCGACGCGGGGCTCGAACTCACGGACAGCGAGATCGTGACCTGGCTGAAGTCGGACGCTTAACCGACTACGCCACCCAGGCACCCCTCTTTTTACTTTAGAGGTGGAAGAATGAGCATTTTATCAGGCAAAAGCCAGTTTTAACACCATGATTTAATTTGCTGACTTTTTAGAACAGGAAAATTAAACATAAACTGGACTTTAGTGATGACTGAAGGTCATCCTCAATTAATCTACTGGTATCTTCAAGAGCTCCAAAGAGCAGAAGTTTACTCAAAACAAACCGAAAATACACAAATAATGCTGACTTTATAACCAATAATAAAGGACAAATAATAAGATGTGAATTACAGGTCATACAGAAGAAGGAAAAAAACCAAAAATGTTATGTAATTCATAAATTCAACATTTACGGAGTAGCAACTGGCTATCAGGCACTTTTTTCAAAGGAAAACAGAAGAGCGGTCCCTAGGTCTAATATTTGACAGGGGCACAGTGTGGGCAGAAAAGGGTTGTAAGAGAGAGAAGGCAGGTGATGGAGAAGGCTTCACAGAATTGTCTGCTCTAATCTAGGAGGAAAAAAATTGTGTTGGGGCAGCAGCGGGGGGGGGGGGGGGGGGGCACTTGCCCAAAATAGACTCAGATGGCTGAAGACACAATTTAAAAATAGAATCTCCACAGATAAGCATAACTTTCCATTATCACCTGGCCAGAATAATTTAGTCTAAGAACATATAAAGAAATCATTTTGTATTTGAAAAAAAAAAAAAAAAAATCTCTAGAACCAGAGGGTTTAGAATCCAGTGAGAAGTTTCAGTGGCAGACACGGAACAGGACAGAAAGAACAATTACAAACACTTGCATGGAACTTGTTTACGCTCCACGCACTGAGAACTTTACATACATGAACTCTCGTTACCTCTAACTCTTCTGAGGGATGTGCCTTTTTATCCTCATTTTACAGACAAGGAAGTTGAGGCTCAGAGAAGTTAAGTAACTAGCCAACGTTCAAACAGACAACAGCAGAACTGGAACGGGTGAGACATTCTGGTACAGAATAGAAAGAAGAGGCCTTGAACCTGCAAGTTAGAGCTGTCTGGACAACAGAAGGGTATTTGTAAGACACCTTACTTCCACATACAGACCATAATTTTTTCCGGAATGCTATTCAAATACCCAAGCGAATGAACAAACTCTGTCACTGCCCAAAACAACTTGCTTTACATAAGAGGAGTGCATTTTTTTTTTCATGAGGAATTGTCTCAAAAGAAAAAAAAAACAACAACAAAACTTTGGAAAATATTGAGACCAAGCTAAAAAGATCAATTTATGTACAAATGTTTCACTTGGGAACTCCTTTAAAATTCCTAAGCACCACCACCACTAGTAACAACAAAAACCTGACTGGTAGAAAGTACTGCATATGAGTTACCAAAGTACTGTGAAATGACAAATTTGTTCATCAATGTGCAGGGACGACAAGGTTGAGATCCACAAAAAACTGGCTGGGAAGACGGGAAAGGTTAGTCAGTGGAAACGTAAATATTATTGCTAGTGACTTCTCAGTAATTTGAGTAGACTGGAAAATGGAATAAAAACACAGTGCAGGCAACAGTAGGAATGATTACTGGTGACAAGAGTAGTTGCCACTTGCTGAGCACCTAGCTTGTTCCAGGAGCTATGCTAAAGATTTTATATTTCTTATTTAGTTTTAGAAAATGTTATGATCTGCAAACACAGGTACGGGGGCGGTGCTAAATCACTGTAAGGAATTGGCCAAAGGTCAGAGAGACAGTAAGCAAGACAGCTGAAGCTGGTTGGTGGCTCCCCGCAAAGCCATGTGTCTTGTAGACAAGATAATATATATGCATCATTGTAAGATTCCTCACTACCATACACAGCTCACCTTCTAATACAGCTACATTACAATATGTAAGTTATTAAAATATTGTGATGTCTGTACAAGTTGTTCAAATAACGTGGGTTTGTAATGGAGGATTTTTTTTAAGGACGTATCTGAACACCAAAACATTTAAATTGCCATAATTTTTCAACCTAAGTACTTCCACCTCCGTGGAGGTCTAATGGTTACTGTGCAGGCAGATAAATGACTAGTGAGTGTAGGGATGAGGGCAGAAAGTGAGCCCAAATGTGAAAAACCATAGTATTGGGAATCTCAACTCCTATGATAGAGGATGCGAACGAAAATAAGTAAAACTAAAAAAGCAGACGGCATCCTTTACCTAATATTGGTTCATTTATCCCAATTCAATGTCCTGTTTCTTTTTCAAATAAAAACTGAAATTTTCAGAAGAACCCATGCATATTTGTTACCATTTCAGGTCAATGAGAAATTTCAAGTGGAAGTAATGAGACAGGCAGAAATTACTCTTCATGTTGCTTACATGGTTGTTTCCTGATTAGGAAGGTAAGTGACAACAAGTAGGCATGTTCATGGCAGAACTACAAGATTCTACATAAGAGCAAAACATCTCCTTTGCTCACTATTATCCTCACAGCTGCCTGGAGTCTGGTTCACAGCTTAGTGTCTATAACTTTTATTAAGTTTCCATAACATAGCTTGATTACAAAATATTTCCAAGAGCTTAGATACTTCACTTCGAAGAAATTTTACGCTTACAGAAAAGTTGCAAAAATAATATGGTTCCCATATACCGTTCACCCAGCTTCCCCTAATGTTGACATCTTAAATGACTATAGTACAACGAAATACAGGAGATTAAAGTAGGTACAATACTACTCACATACAGACTTCGAATTTCATCATTCATACTGTTTATAAAGATATGCAATTTTTAACATGAGCTTTTTTATTTTTTATTATTTTATTTTTTTATTTTTGAAGGGGAGAGAGAGAGAGAGAGAGAGGGAGAGAAAGAAAGAGAGAGAGAGTGAGCACGAGCAGAGGAGGAGCAGAGAGAGAGGGAGACAGAATCCGAAGCAGGATCCAGGCTCTGAGCTGTCACCACAGAGCCTGATGCAGGGCTCGAACTCACTAACTGTGAAATCATGACCTGAGCTGAAATCAGAGGCTTAACCGACTGAGCCACCCAGGCGCCCCTAACATGAGCTTTTTTAAAATTAACATTATTTCTATCATCCATTAGGATATCACGAGGAATCCTGAATACCTATTGGTAGCACAAGAAAACAAGTAGGTCGTCTTACTTTCCCAAGCAATTCTTCACTCACGGCTGAAGGCCTATGAGAGGAAGAGCAGCATGACGTAATTTGGCTTTCCCAAGCATTCCCCACCCCCCACCCTCCCACCCCCGCCCGCCACTAACCCCAGAGTAACAGCTACTAGCCTGAGTATTCATTCAAAGGATAGAAAGCAAACACCAAGTTCAGTGCTATTAAACGGCTAGGAGGGCAGGCCTGGGTCAGGGGTTTTCTATTAGAGCATAATAGTATGAAACATGAAGAGAAGGCTTTGTTTTTCACTTCAAAAGACCCACCCGAATGTACACTATTGTCCTATAAATGAGTAACAAATCGAAAAAAAGTGTTCTGGCTTTAGTGCAGGAAAACTCCCAGTTTGGGACCTCAGCTATCATACTCAAAAGTAGTTACGCAGCTTCCAGTACTGCAGGCGTATGAAACTTTACCAATGCTTTTGGGGGTACAAGGATAGGCACGCGTACAGGAGCATCTCCTTGAGTCCACATTAATAACCTCAGGTGACAATTTATTTAGACGAAACAAAAGACAATCCTCTGTGCAGGCCTTAGTGTTGTGAGTCCACCACCAGAATGTTGTGGAGACAGTAGAGATGCGCTAACGCTCTCCAGACTGTAGCTGATAGGGCCACTGTGGAACATACACTTTATTTTTTTTTTTTTCCAACGTTTATTTATTTTTTTTTTGGGACAGAGAGAGACAGAGCATGAACGGGGGAGGGGCAGAGAGAGAGGGAGACACAGAATCGGAAACAGGCTCCAGGCTCTGAGCCATCAGCCCAGAGCCCGACGCGGGGCTCGAACTCACGGACCGCGAGATCGTGACCTGGCTGAAGTCGGACGCTTAACCGACTGCGCCACCCAGGCGCCCCGGAACATACACTTTAAAAAACAAAGCAACAGCTGCTCAAAATGTTATTATCCAATTAAAATTTTTTTAACATTTATTTATTTTTGAGAGACAGAGCATGAGCGGGGGAGGGTCAGAGAGAGAGAAGGAGACACAGAATTTGAAGCAGGCTCCAGGCTCTGAGCTGTCAGCACAGAGCCTGATGCGGGGCTCAAACCCACAAACTGGGAGATCATGACCTGAGCCGAAGTCGGATGCTCAACCGACTGAGCCACCCAGGCACCCTGTTATTATCCAATTAAATGAATCATCTCTCTGTAAGTAGTCATATACCAACATGTCTTCAAAAGAGATCTCCAAAGCAAAGTTTTAAACCGAAAACATTACTAAATACAATTGAGACCACAGTCAAGCTCTCACTTCTGCCATACTATGGCTCTGGCAACATCATCAAATGGCTACAGTAGTTTTCCTAACTGAAGGTGGATGTACCTAACTGATGATTAGGAATCATTTATAATACACAGGCTAATTATAGCTATAATGGCGGCTGCATGGAAACCATTCACAGATGTGTCAAAGCACCAACTTTGTGTGGGCTGGTATGTAAACTCGTTTTTGGTGAAACTGTATTTGGTTCGTTGGGATACTGAGATACTTGACTTCTAGACAAGTTAAGGTGGTGAAGATACAAAGAATTTGTAACGAAGTCTTTAATGAATGACTGTGGTGGTAACTAAAGGTAATAAATAACTCATTTATTATTCTTGAGCAAAATCAAGATGGGCTCAAATGCTGAGTTGCTTATTAATATTGAGGTTTTATAGTTAAAAAGTATTAATTTGGGGTAAATGTGGCTAAGTTTTACTAGAGAGGTATTTCTTCTGATTGGGTGCTCTCGGAGTTTTCTGGCTCTGGATGTCTTGTCAGTTTTGGGTAGGGAAAAGGGGTCCTGTTCTGTTAACAGTATCTAGACATATCACTGAGTAACAGTTAAAATAAAACAAATTATGGTAACTCATGCTCGTGATATTGACTGGGAGTCAACAAAAACAGGTATGATTATTTTTAATAATTCTGCCTGCAAACGCACACCTGGCTTACTATATTTAAGGAACAATATTTTTGAAAGATTTTTATGGGTGAAATGAAAGAACGGAGGGACTGCACTGCTAAGCCCTATGTAGCTGGAAACAAATATACTGGCAAGCCTCCTTCCTCAACAGCACCAGAAAAATATACACAGTAAGGAGTCACTGTTTTCACTGACCTTCATGAGCAGTCTCATCTCACCCCTAACTCTCTAGGAGAGAGACCTCACTGCCTTCCCCACAGGCCCTGCCCTGTTCCTTACAGAAGGCTGGCAAATGCCTGCTCCCTAGATGAAGAGCGACAACCTAGTGTTTGGTAACTTCACCTCTGTGTAAAGAGCAGGGGAAGACAAGAACTGGCCAAACATCACAATCCCAAGTTTTCATTCTCGGCCCAGCAGAGAACCACATTGACCGGGCGGGAATGGCGAACAGTTTCCACCTCCAGGACTCCCAAGTGACGGAGGTGGATGAGGCTTTCCGGCGCGCTGTTATGTGGGTCAAAGGTTCTGTTTAGGGTCAGCTGGACGCAGGGCTCTGATCAACGGGGCACAGCCACCGAGAGAGACACCAGAGCAGCAGCAACGCCATCCCAGTGCGTACTGAAGCCAGACAGACTAAACAAGCACCAAAAATGCTCACAAATAACCAGAGAGCAAATTTAAAAAACAAAAACAAAGCTCCCTCCTTTTTTCTCATTTTTCAAAGGAGGCTTCATGTGAACCTAGACATGGGTCCTCTGAAGTCAACTACTGGCAAGGTATATAAACTCCCAAGAAACTGGAATCATTATAGGCATTTAAAAAAAAAATTTTTTTTTTAATGTTTATTTATGAGAGACAGAGACAGCTCATGAGCAGGGAGAGAGGGCAGGTAGAGAGAGAGAGGGAGACACAGAATCTGAAGCAGGCTCCAGGCTCCAAGCTGTCAGCACAAAGCTCCATGTGGGGCTCGGGCTCACAGAACTGCAAGATCAGGACCTTAACAGAAGCCGGATGCATGACCCTAGGCATTTTTAAAGTACTATGTTTGATAATCTGATGAAACTAAAGCATGGTCAACTCGCCTCTTTTCTCACACTTTGTCTCAGCAAAAAAGGCAACGTGACTCAACATAGTCATCTTCTAAGGGACTGGTTCTCTTTATCTCCTTACAGTCACTAACTTGCCCAGGGAGGAGATAAATGTAAAAAAGAAAGAAGACAAAGGAAGAATCCTGCCGTGGTTTTTACTGTTTTTGACCAAGGACCCTAACCCCCTACCCTCTAAGATGTTGCACTGATGAGGCAGGTTTAAATCTGACCTTCAGGAACGGAACTGCGTGGTGTCGTCATCACTGTGGCCTCTCGCTGTAGCTACCATGGATGGGCAGCTGGGTGCCCAGGTCACAGGAGGGCTGGGGGAGGAAGTCAGAGCTCCAGAAGCCACGACCTTGCCAGCTACCGTCTCAGGGCCCCTGCTAAAGAGGCCAGTCCTCCACCCTACTTAGTGTTCCTGGACATCTCTTTTTCACTCTCTGCCTTGCCCAAACCACACAAAACAACAACTTACAAAACATTTTGCTTACAAACGGAATCCCACCTGAAAGTAGGAGGAAGTTTTTATTTTCCTAACTCCCATATTACGGGATCTCTCTCTCTCTCTCTCTACCTGAGTGGCCCTAGAAACAAGAAAATGTCACCTATTACTTTCATAAATTGAATGAAAGGGCACTAAGATTTTTTTTTTTTTTGCACAAAGTGTCTCTTATCTTCCAGGATGCGAATTAAGAATTCAGATGTTCTTGTAGTTTTTGAATTGTTCAAAGATGCCTGCTTCATTCTGCGATTTTGCTAAAATCCTTATCAGCTGCTTACATTCTGACTCAACTGGTGGTCTGGACATACAACAAATACTTTGGTCTTATTTTCAGGTGTTTTCTTCCACACTGATATATTTAATTTAATATAAATCTCTCTCTCTCTCTCTCTCACACACACACACACACACACGTAAAACAGAGCAAAATCTGTTATCCTTCCCTTCTCAATCTTTAGCATGCCTTTATTAGCAATCTATGTTTTGACCAAACATGTCCATTACGACACTAGAAATTAAAGTGTGTACATGAGGACAATGAGCACTGAGCATCTTCTAAACTACTATTTTTTAAAATTTTTTAAATGTTTATTTTTGAGAGAGAGAGAGAGAGACAGAGACAGAGACAGAGCCCGAGCGGGGTAGGGGCACAGAGAGAGGGAAACACAGAATCTGAAGCAGGCTCCAGGCTCTGAGCTGTCAGCACAGAACCTGACATGGGGCTCGAACTCACGAACTGTGAGATCATGACCTCAGCCAAAGTTGTACACTTAACCGAATGAGCCACCCAGGCTCCCCTAAACCATTACTCAGATTGTTAAAAGGTGTAGAATTTTGTCGTGGGTTGGAATATGGTGATAGACATTTTAAGTGTTATCAAAATAAGAATCAAGAATAAACAAGCTATTTACTCTTCCATTTGAATAAAACCAGGTTTTTCTAAAGTACTAACTTCTAAAAACAAAGTATACAACAAAAATCTAAGTGACGACTTTATACATTGTACTTATAACTCAAAGAATAATCCCCTGACCTGATTTCTAATACAAAGCTAAGATTTCAGCTTCCAAAATCATCAGCATGGTGTCACAGTCTTACATAACCAAAATTATTTTATTTTCATTTTACTTCAACAGTTGCATCTGAACTTAAAGCTTGCATTTCTTCTAGTTAGTGCTTTGCAACTTTGTAACACCTTGTGGCTAGAAGCTTGTTTAGACCAGACCACATTCTTAAACAATCCTCTAAACTACACTGCTACTTCTGTTAAATACTCAGTTAATACAAAAAATGTGACATTCTTACAGGGAATTTTATCATATCCTTCCAAAATATGCTTATTGTTGACCTAAAGCTCAGTAAGAGTAAACCCGTATGCTATAGTGGTGGACATACTTCTAAAAGAAACTCATTATAAATGAAACAGTTAATATATATTATCCAAGTCTGCACTGAATTTGAAAAAGAAAGAATGCCAAACTTCAATTAGTAAATCGTTACAGACACCTGCTGTGTAAAAGAACTATTAACAACATAAACATATATATAAACAATCAGAAGACAAAATTCCTTCCTCCAATAAGCGAAGAACTACAAGAAATTAAACACAAACACACAGAAAAATGTGGTCTGGCTTTTCTCATTACCATAAACTACCTGTGCTCACCCTTGGCCGGTCACAGGGCTGACTCCTGAAGCGAACACTGTTGAATCCCTGCCCAAGGACAGGAGAACCACAGATGCTTGGGAGAGTCGATCTAAGAAATATGCCAGCCAGTGTTTTTAATCTTTATACTATCAAGTTAAGGAATCAATGCAATTTGAATAGGAGATAATCCGTGAAAAGTGGTTATCATGGCTCCTGGTGCACTGTAACTTAGAGAAATGTTGGGTATTATGGTGTTACTACAGTTACTATCATTAACAATGTTAACACAGTAAAAGGGTGCTGGACAGGAAACTGAGACTTGGATTAGAGATGAAGACAACCTCTCTGAGCCCCTTTCCTTGTCTTAATGCAGACGACAAGGCCTCCCACCCCAGGTTGTGGGTGATGTGAATCAGATGCTAATGAACGTGTAGTGCTTACTTAGCCTAGTGCCTGGCACTTAGTATCTGCTCAACACACAACAGATATGTTTTTTAAGTATTCAGGTGATACAAGGTCCTAACTGAACAAATTTTATTAAAGTGCTAGGAAGGGAATGAAGAGGGGCTATGGTTCCTGAGGAGGGAAGATGAGAAGGTCTTCCTCCAAAGAGGGGTGGAAAGGGAAGTCCTCTCTCTGGTGACATATGGCCTAAGGCCTGGGGAAGGAGAAGGAGCTGGCCAGGAGAAAAGCCTAAGGAAAGACCTAGAATGGAAGTTCAGTTAGGAAAAGGGACTGTCATCTGTCCTCTTTACCATGCTATCCCCAAGCCGAGAAGTTCCTGACATGCAGCAGGCTCACTACTACTGAGTAGTGCTCAGTGACGATGTTAGAAGAGCGTTTATGGCAGAGGGCACAACAAATGTAAGGGTCCTGGGTTAAGCAACACCCCAGTTGAGCAGCCCACAAAGAACCGAAGGAAGGCCAGCAGTAAGTGGAGACACTGTGGCTGCAGTGTGGTTAGTGGGTGGGTGGCAGGAGGTGGGTGACACAGGAGGGGGCCAGAGGACACAGGAACAGTGTCAGCCATAGCTTCAACTCTAGATCTTATTCTTCTTTCAAAGAGATGCCACCGATGGGTTTAAGGGACAGTGGTATGACTTGATTGATTTCTTTAAAAGATCACCCTGGCTGCTGTGAAAAGAACACATTTTAGAGAAGCAAGAATGGAATCAGGGGGACCTTCTGAGGAGCCAAAGTGCCAAATGAGACAAAAGGCGAGTCCGAGGCCTCAATGAGAGCAGTGGACTTGTTGACGGGCTGGGTTATCGGGATGGGAGGAACGGAGAACTAAGGAGTAACTTCCAGCTTTTTACTTTAGCTAGCAGCAGATACTTGTGCCATTTACTGAGAGGGGGTCAACACAGGAAGACCGGCTAGAGACAAGCAGAATGAAAGCCAAAAGTTCTGTTCTAAACTGGTTCGCCTGAGAGGATCCTGGGAAGATGGCGGCGTAGGAGGACGCTGGGCTCACCACGCGTCCTGCTGATCACTTAGAATCCACCTACACCTGCCTAACTAACCCAGAAAACCGCAAGACTAGCAGAACGGAGTCTCCGGAGCCAAGCGCAGAGGAGAGGCCCATGGAAGAGGGTAGGAAGGGCAGAGAGGCGGTGCGCGCTCCACGGACAGGCGGGAGGGAGCTGGGGCGGAGGGGCGGCCCGCCGGTCAAACAGAGCCCCCGAGTCTGGCTGGCAAAAGCCGAGGGGCCGGATGGAGTGTGTTCCGACAGCAAGCGGGACTTGACATCTGGAAGGTTATAAGCTAACAGCTCTGCTCGGAGAACGGGAGGACAACGGGAGGGAGAGTTGTTGAGCCCCGGACGACAGAGCTCAGCTTGGTGGGGAACAAAGGTGCTCGCCAGCGCCATCTCCCTCGCCCATCCCCCAGCCAAAATCCCAAAGGGAGCCGGTTCCTGCCAGGGAACTTGCTTGCACCACGCAAACACCCAAAGCTGTGCTTGTGCGGATCCATCCCTCCGGCGGGTCTGACTCCCTCCCGGTGCTGCAGGGCCCCTCCCGAAGCAGATCTCTGAAGGAAAAGCAAGCTGAGCCTGCCCCTCCCACCCCTGTGCACCTTGCCGATCCACCCCGGCTAATACACCAGACCCCCAGCACCACAAGCCTGGCAGTGTGCAAGTAGCCCAGACGGCCACGCCACCCCACAGTGAGTCCCGCCCCTAGGAAAGGGGAAGAGAAGGCACACACCAGTCTGACTGTGGCCCTGGCGGTGGGCTGGGGGCAGACATCAGGTCTGACTGCGACCCCGCCCACCAACGCGAGTTATTCAAGACAGAACAGGGGAAGTGCCCCGCAGTCCCGCACCACTCCAGAGACTAGCCAAAATGATGAAACGGAAGAATTCCCCTCAGAAAAATGTCCAGGAAATAACAACAGCTAACGAACTGATCAAAAATGATTTAAATATAACAGAAAGTGAATTTAGAATAATGGTCATAAAATGAATCGCTGGGCTTGAAAACAGTATAAAGGACAGCAGAGAATCTCTTGCTACAGAGATCAAGGGACTAAGGAACAGCCAGGAGGAGCTAAAAAATGCTATCAACGAGTTGCAAAATAAAATGGAGACAACCACGGCTCGGATTGAAGAGGCAGAGGAGAGAATAGGTGAACTAGAAGATAAAATTATGGAAAAAGAAGCTGAGAAACAGAGAGATTAAAAAACACAGGAGTATGAGGGGAAAATTAGAGAACTAAGTGATGCACTAAAGAGAAATAATATATGCATAATTGGTATTCCAGAGGAGGAAGAGAGAGGGAAAGGTGCTGAAGGTGTACTTGAAGAAATAATAGCTGAGAACTTCCCTGATCTGGGGAAGGAAAAAGGCATTGAAGTCCAAGAGGCACAGAGAACTCCCTTCAGATGTAACTCGAATCGATCTTCTGCATGACGTATCATAGTGAAACTGGCAAAATACAAGGATAAAGAGAAAATTCTGAAAGCAGCTAGAGATAAACGTGCTCTAACATATAAAGGGAGACCTATAAGACTCGTGACCGATCTCTCTACTGAAACTTGGCAGACCAGAAAGGAATGGCAGGAGATCTTCAATGTGATGAACAGAAAAAATATGCAGCCGAGAATCCTTTATCCAGCAAGTCTGTCATTTAGAATAGAAGGAGAGATTGGGGCGCCTGGGTGGCGCAGTCGGTTGAGCGTCCGATTTCAGCCAGGTCACGATCTCGCGGTCCGTGAGTTCGAGCCCCGCGTCGGGCTCTGGGCTGATGGCTCAGAGCCTGGAGCCTGTTTCTGATTCTGTGTCTCCCTCTCTTTCTGCCCCTCCCCTGTTCATGCTCTGCCTCTCTCTGTCCCAAAAATAAATAAACATTGAAAAAAAAAAAAAAAAAGAAGGCGAGATAAAGGTCTTCCCAAACAAACAAAAACTGAAGGAATTCATCACCACTAAACCAGCCCTACAAGAGATCCTAAGGGGGATCCTGTGAGACAAAGTACCAGAGACATCACTACAAGCATGAAACCTAGAGACATCACAATGACTCTAAACCCGTATCTTTCTATAATAACACTGAATGTGAATGGATTAAATGCGCCAACCAAAAGACAAAGGGTATCAGAATGGATAAAAAAACAAGACCCATCTATTTGCTGTCTACAAGAGACTCATTTTAGACCTGAGGACACCTTTAGATTGAGAGTGAGGGGATGGAGAACTATTTATCACGCTACTGGAAGCCAAAAGAAAGCTGGAGTAGCCATACTTATATCAGACAAACTAGACTTTAAGGGCTGTAACAAGAGATGAAGAAGGGCATTATATAATAATCACAGGGTCTATTCATCAGGAAGAGCTAACAATTATAAATGTCTATGCGCCGAACACAGGAGCCCCCAAATATATGAACTGGTTCGCCTGAGACATCTTGAGTGAGGACGTCAACTAGGAATCTGGTCACAAGAGGCCGTACATGAGAGGAGGTGGTCCATGACAGAGCTGTAAGGACAGCAGTCAAAGCCAAGGGACAAGGTGAAATAATAAGGGATGGGTCTTTGTCAGGTAATAACAACCACATCATCTATCATGTTTCACTTCTGGTTGGGTTGCCAGAAAGTTCCAAACACAACATAAATCTTAAAGGAAAATTTTCTTCTTAGGAATTCTGGACATGATAATCTACCCCTTTTACTTTTCCTCTTCTTTACGGTGTCAGTCTTCTTTCTTGCAAACATAAACAAAATTTATTTATTTACAAAATTGTAAAAATTTTATTTTATGTACAATGAGAAAGGGAAAACAGAAGAAATGAGGCAGCGTAGTGACATCCCTGGGGGAGTCAGGAGGACTGGCCCCCACATCTCCTTGCAGAGTGTACAATTACAGACACATCAGCTGAACGTTATGTGGGGGTGTTGTGCTTCTCCGATCGACCCCAAGCTCCTCAAAGGCATTAACCCTCTTATTCATCTTTGCATTGCTGTGAAATGGGCCAACGTCCAGCTCAGAGCACACAGACAATACATGTACCCTCACACCATCTGTCACCCATTTGTAAATGCAAGGGACTGAGGCCTTGCTCCAGTACTCTAAAGCTCAGTTCTCAGTTGTTTTAAACAAAGGACAGTGTGTGATTAAATACCAGTAAGGAATGCACACAAACGTGAGGTAAGTTTGGATGAATCTTCAAGGCCTGGGTTGGAAGACTTCAAGGAGGGGAAAAAACAAAACTCAACTGGTCTTGGAAGATGCACAGTGTCTGGAGATGTGGAAGCATATTTCAGAAAGCAGCCAAAAACCAGAAGCAGGAAGGAGTCTATTCTGGCTGGAGGGAAAGGATTTTGAACAACGAAGTACAGGGAGAAGGGAGCTGGAAAAAACTGTGAAGACACAGAGCGGACATCCACGAGTGCCAACAACTTTAGGTTTTAGAGTTTCAGAAAGTTACAAACCGCTGAGAACTTCAAAGAGAAGTTGAATGAAGATCACATAAATTCAATGTGTAGAATGGATAAGAGAGAAGACAAAGTGTCACGACTGCGTCTTTTAAGTTAATAAGAATCTGAGAAGAAGGAGGCCACAGGGTCCACAAAGTCAGAGTCCACCCAGACTTGCTGAGTGATGTGCTACAGACAGAGAAAGAGACCATGAAATTATAACCCAGGGTTTGAGACCAATGGGTCAGGAGACGAGCAGTATGCTCAAGAGAAATGAAGGCAGCAGGAGGAAGTGATTCGACAAAAAGGTGGTACCTTTAACTGCAGGCAGAAGAGGCTTCAGATGACAGTGGCCACTCTCTGTTTCCAGACCGCTCCCCCACCGCCCCGCCCTTGCAGCATAACACATACGAGGTCTGCTCAAGTCCTTGTGGGGAAGAATTTTCCTTAGTATTCTCACATGAACACCATAAAAAAGTTCTTGCACATATTTTAATCTATGGGTACAAAAGCAAATGTGAATGGATTTGCTTTTACAAAATAAAATTTATTTACAAAATTTAAAAATTTTAAATTTATTTACAAAATTGTAAAAATTTTATTTACAAAAATAAAAGAAGTGGCCAAAACGGTCTCCTACGAAGCACTGTGAGTTCACATTTGGACATTTAAACAAAATAATATTGTTACGGAAAAAGATATTCTATATTGTCTAGCCACGAGAGAAGTGCAAATTAAAACCACAAGGAGATACCAACATACTATGAGAATAGCTAAAAAAACATGTTTTTAATCTATCTAATGATTTAACAAGAAGTGACACAGGTGCAGAGCAACCGGGACTCTCATTACACACTGCTGCAAAATGGGGCAACCTCTACCTTGGACAGTGTCTTACCAAATTAAACTTGTATTTTCCTTATGACCTCACTCCTAGGGACCTACCCAAGAGAAACAAAAACGTATGTCCCCATACAAGTACCTGCATGCAAATTCATAGCAGCTTTACTCGTAATCACAAACCTGGAAACGGAAATGTGTATCACCCAGTGCACAGGTAAACAAACCCTACTGCAGACCTCCATACAACGGGATACTACTCAGTGACGCAAAGGAAGTAACTTCTGGTACAGCAAAAATATGAACGCGCCTCAAAAGCATATCCAGTGAAATAAGACAAGGCACAAAAGGCTACATAGTACGACTGTATTTATAAAATATTCTGGAAAAGGGAAAACTACAAATATTCTGAATTTGGGTTACGGTGGTAGTCACAAGTCATTTGTCAAAATGCATAAAAATGTACATTCACAATGGGTGAATTTTCCGGTATCAAAATTACTCAGTAAACCAAACTTTAAAAGAAAAAAGAAAAAGATAGCATTTTAACATTTGCTCAAAGACAACTGTTAAGGTGTAACTTTATTATCTATGATTACTCTGAAAAATTCTAGACATTTCTTAACTAGCTAGAATACTACAAATGTCCTTAATACTGAAAAGAAATAAACCTCATGCTTTTTCCCCTCTTTGGGCCTCAAAACATTCCTATGCAAAGATAGGGCTGTATGAGTGTGAGTGTGCTGTGTGAATGCTGGTTATTGAGGCGCTAATAAAGTGAGTCTTGTTTCCCGGACAGCTGTCGGCTCCACTGCTCTACTGCTCTTCCGTCAGAAACAGAAGAGGAGAGCTCTTATGCTCATGGAATGTGGCCTTCTAATTGGACAGCTGTTACGTCATGCCCAGAAACACTGCCCAAGAACCCATTCTCAGCACGCACCACGCAGAAAACGGTAAAAACAAAAATGACAACAAAAGACCCAAGAAACGATTATACAAAGTACATAGACATAAACTAAGCTGTGCTATTTAAAAGCAGATCACTCCTAAGAAATATTTCTCAATATTTAATATTCCAGATTGTCTTTTTTACGAGTCATGTTTTACCTCATCTTATTATCCTTAGCATACAACCTCAGAGTTCAAATATATCTATTTTTTACTTTTCAAAACACATTTTGTATGAGCATGCTTTGATTACTAATTCCATACAATTATGACAGTAATGATTTTACCCTTTGTATTATCAAATGCCCACCTAGAGAGTTTGCCATTTTACAGTTTGGTCTGCTATAAGCCATTTTCAGTTGAACAAGGGCTTTCAAATTCTTTTGACCGTTATGCACATTTTCCGTCGCAACCCGAGAGAGAGAGGTGTGTGTGCGTGTGCAAGCAACACTGAGGTTGTACGAAATAAGACTTACGCTTACCACGAGATGTTCTCTAATATTTCCTTTCACATTAGAGTCCTTAAAATGCTGTCAAATAGCCACACAATCCATATCATGACACACAATTTTCAAAATCATCGCCCCAGAAGATGAGGGAAAAAAACCCTCATTAACATTTTTGCCTGTTTTAAACACAGGCTTTTAAAAATTCACCTATTTGTCTTTAAACACATGAGTGACCTTCCCTGAAGCTGACTCACAACTCACCACACTCTGTTCTCCCTCGGGGTCCCCAGCTGGCTGGGGTGAACGGCAGAGTTGGAACGGACCTTCAGAATCCAGGCCTCTGCTGCTCCCGGCCTGCAAATACTCGGGACCTTTATTTCTGTCCATTTACCCACCTTGTTATTCCTCGGCCTCGACACACATGCACACACACACGGAATGAAACAGAATTCCACCAGGTAGAAAAAGGGTTGCAGTAGAGAAGGAAGTAAAGCCAAGTCTTTTCTTAACATCCATGCATTTCAGTCATGCCTGCTGTGCTGATTTTCCAGTATCACAGAGAGAACAAGTTTAAAAGGCTGAACTGGCATATAAATCACACGCAAAAAGTATTTTCAACTATCAACAATTTTGAGTTTTTAAACTGCCAGTCAATATTCTATTCTACTATTCCACACTGAAAATGGTGGGCATGTGTGTGAATCAGGCAGAAATTTTATACGAAGATTGGAAAACTTACTTTTAAGGACTCCCACAAGGGAAACTGGACCAATGAGAAAGGAATCTGAAGAGAAAAAAAAAAAAAAATCAAATAAATTAGGTGGGAAAGATCAGAGTTTGCCTAGCCCTACTATATGAACCTATAATTATTATTTATAAGCCTTAGTTCATTTTAACTTTATGTGTATAACAAAACTAACATTAAATTTATAGGTGCAATATATACAGTTTTCAGAAAAAGAGTTAAGCTGTAACTGCCTGTAGAGTTCTACTAACTTTTTGAACCCAAGGGACATAAAATGATGGTGTGAAACCCTTTTGAAACAAAAAGAGAAACACAGTACAGAGATCTGGCTACTGAACTGACAAAGCAAATATTTCCTATCACAAGCAATAAGGACTTTAAAGACTTGACATTTTTCTGAAGAACCAGAGCTGTCTACTCCTTAGCAGGCCAAATGTTGGGGTTTAAAATAGAAACAGGGAGGTGCGCCTGGGTGGCTCAGTCAGTTGAGTGTCCGATCAGGTCACGATCTCACAGTTCATAAGTTCAAGCCCCACGCTGGGCTCTAGGCTGACAGCTGGGAGCCTGGAGCCTGCTTCAGATTCCCTCTCTCTCTACCCCTCCCCCCCACCACCTCTCTCACTCTGTCAAAATTAAATAAAAACATTTAAAAACTTAAAAAAACAGACAAACAGGGAGAGGGAGCAAGACTGGGGGAGGAGGAGACGGGGGGGGGGGGCGCAGAGCAGGATGGGAGAGAAAAGGAAGGGAAGGGAAGAAAAGAAGGGAAGAGGAGAAGAGAGGTGAAAAGGGAGAGAAGGAGAGGCCCAGAGGGAGAGGAGAAGAAAGGAAGAGAGGGAGAGGGAAGGGGAGGAGGAGCAGGAGAGTACAAAGGGGTAGAGAGGGGAGGCAGGCGGAGGGAAAGAGCAGGCAGGAAACCAGAGAGGAGGCCACAGAGCCACTTACAGGAGGAAGTAGAGAAACAGGGAAGGAGGAACAGGCCAGTGTGGCAGTGGGAAAGCACAGCATGTCAGCAGTGCAGGGGCCCAAGAGCACAACTGGGCCTGAGGACCGGCCAGTCCCCACGGGAGGCAGGGAGAGGAGTCATCTGCAGTAGCCAAGCGTGACACTGAAGACAACCAGCGCACTCACAGTGAGTGTTTGCAGTCATGTGGACAGCAATACGCGCTAGAATGACCAAGCACTTCTCATGTATCAGGCACTGTGCTAATAAGCACTTCCTAAGCTTTATTTCACACATCACAACAACCCTGTGAGACGGGTAGGTATTATTACTCTCCCCATGTTACAGGTGAAGAGGACGTTCGGGGATGCTGTATAACTTGACTGAAGACACCCTAAGAAGCCAAGACAATCTGACTCCACAGCCCTGTCTGCTACTCTGCCTGAAACACCTCTCAGGGCATTTACTGCACATAAATTCACCCACAGCACAACCTGTTTGCTTTCAATGACATTT
The DNA here is from genome assembly GCF_018350155.1 of Leopardus geoffroyi. Taxonomy (NCBI): domain Eukaryota; kingdom Metazoa; phylum Chordata; class Mammalia; order Carnivora; family Felidae; genus Leopardus; species Leopardus geoffroyi. The sequence continues at coordinate 33,765,124 of NC_059331.1, read as the reverse complement.
TCTAAAATTGGAAAACAGAACCACACCTCCCTATTTCCTAAGACAAAAATACCTCAATTCCAGTGAACACCACCCACTAGTCTTGATGACATCCCATCACTGGCCAAAAAGGCATGGCCCCAGTACTGTTTTCTGTACTCACTTGAAAGGAGAGAGTAAAATGTGGACTTTGGACAGTGTCAATATGCATATGGGCGTGTAAGTCCGTGAAGGGTGTGTGTGGTAGAGACCACGATTTTGAAGGCATTAACGGACAGTTACCTTCACACGAATCGAGGGCATTAAATTACTTCTGAAGTATTTCCATTTAATCACAAATTACAAGTCTAGTATCATTTGCCTTTACTCTGCTGGAGTAAATGATGGCCCTGAGTTTCAGAGTGGACACAGAAAAAAAGATCTATCTTCTGCTCAGGCAGGAAATGGCAGTAAGAAAAAAAAAAAAAAAATGACGGCAACAGTCTAGTTTAGGCTGACAGAGTAGAATCTCAGAGAAGTTGGCTGTCTTCAGAGTAAGCAGCACCCCACCCTGGATGTCAAAATTCCACAACAGGGGTGACATTTAGTTTAGTTTTTGTTGTCACCAAAATGTGAAAGCACCTGACAAAATGTCCATTCTGAAACTAAAGTGCTGTATTTTCAATTAACTATCAAGCCCCCCACCCAAACTGACTACATATTAGTTTTCTAAAAGGTTTTCTAAATTTCAAAAAAATTTATAGTGCGTAATAAAACACGCAAGAGGGCTGTAACAGGTACTAGGATGATAATGACTTTAATTTTCTTCTTTGTACTCCCCCCTCCCTAATGTAAATATTTCACATTTTAATAAGAATGTAAATATTCCACATTAATAAGAAGAAAAAAAGGCCTTACAACTTATTGTAATGGTCCATGGTAGCATTCTTTACTTCTTGATTAAAATAACCTGTAAAACTTCATTGTATGTTACCGGCACTTTTTTGGTACTTAAAAAAATAATAATAGATTTTGAATCCTGTTGATGTACATTTTGCCCATTTTCCTCTATTAAATGTTATTCATTAAATTGTTCCTTCAAATTTAAAGAAGTAATGTAAAAGTCATACAGTTGGAATGGCCAAACTATTCCACTGGGTATTTACCTTAAAAAGTGAGCTGACAGTAAACCCCAATTTACTCTCTAAAACAAGATTAACTGACAGCCTAAGGTGATTAAATGTGCTGTAAACGCTTAAATAATTAAATTTATTTCTGGTTTCTGGTAGTGAAATATCCTTTGTAAGATCAACTCCTGACGTGTAAAAATTTTTCAAATATTCTTCAAGTCAAGATCCTATCGAATGCTTTCGGTCGTTTACGAGAGGAACAAACAACAATGAAAATGTGCTGCATGCATGCGGAAGGAGGGCCGCCAGCAAACAGTGCTCCACGGCTAAAACAAACACTTCTCCAGGCTGCCCGAGAACACGGGCCTGTCAAAGAGCTCACTCCCTCCCCGAATCTGGTTTGGAGTTACATAACAGTGATGTTTCTTCAAAACGTGGAATTTTAAACCCCAAACAGATGTAAGCTGTTATTCCGAAACGTTTTATAGATGTAGAAAATGAATAGCTGCACTCAGAGGTCTTATATTCCAAAACACAACATACTCATTTTATTGCTCTGAAAGTTACAAAATGCCTCACTGTTGTGACCTTTTTAATGCCTCCATTTAAGATGTTTTGTTTGAATAAGGTTGTTACGACCCAGGGCACTAATAAGTGAGCGCAGTAAACTCAGCTCCCATCAAAGAGGCAGATGCAGAGAGAGAGAAACCTGCTAAAATTCGACATGGACTCCACTCAGTAATAAACATAGTAATAATTCTATACAAGAGAGCATGTGAGGATTCCAGGTGAAGTAGACAAAATCAAATACAGGTGTGGTGAGCAGGGGAAGAAGTGTTGGCCATTACTAATGAAATAGAGAATGTACAAAATTACATTACGAACACGCTTCACCTCTGATTAAGTAGTGGACTAGAATCATCACTGAAGCCAATCAATGCTTTGAGCCTTGTGATCTTAAAACAAGTGTCCCTCATCTTATGGTCCTTAAAAAGTAATGAAGTGATTTATAACAAACCAAGGTGATACAAAGATAATGATATCTAAGGTATTATTTACCACCAAAATTCTATTTTTCCGTGGAAAAGTCGTATCAGCATAACACTTTCTTAAAAATAAGACTTGATTATAAGCTACAATGAATACACTACTATTATGAATGATCTAGGAATCATAAGAATAAAAAAGTATGTTTTAAAAGCTGTGAAAACTATTGTACCTTGGCAGAAATAATCCCAAATTCTCTAGCAATAAAACAAACAAAAAAATTAAACTTTTTGCTAAGATCTCAAATTAGAAAGATTCATACAGCATGGGATTGGTAGGCCTGCTATGGATATCACAATGGGTCCAAGAACTGGCCCATTCCGATTTTCAAGGGACCCTCCAAGTGACCCAAACAGATTCTCCTTTTGGCTGTGTGACAACGTCCAAATTTTTGTGATTGATTTAGGGTTTTCCACTTCAGTGTTGCATTGCTAACGAAGCCATTCTCCTCTTAAATAGGCTGTGCCTTTTACCATTCATCCCAAGGGTAACAAAGGACAAATCAAGCTGAAGAAACCTTGTGCCTCAAAGTAACTATTGTTCCAAATTTTTAAATTAAAAAAAGTGACAGACATTTAAAGCTGGTCTAGTGCTAGCTAGCATTTGACAGCAACGAATTCTAACAGTAAACACACATTGATTTTTCAACTGAACAGCCATTATCCACTTATGTGCACTGTATATAGAGAATAGAACATCTACCTAATAAAGGAAATTAACCTAAAATTAGGAAAAATCTTAAGTGAATTATTCCCGAGGTTTATAAGAGATCCTAGAAGTCCTAAAACATCTTTCCAAAAAAGCACAAAGTGGACAAAAGGGCATCAAAATCTAATAAAGAAAAGGAGATGCATGTGAGCAGTTTGATTCTTAAGTAAATCTTTTAGAACTCAGCCAGGAGCTTTGAGGATATCACCAATCATTAACTCCATGTGCTAGGCACAGCATATCCTTAGTGAATTTTGGCACTAAAGGTAGTGATTATGTGTTCTTTCTCTGCTTTTTACAGAATCCTCCTATACATATATATATATACACACATATGTATATATACACGTGTATATATACATACATATATATACATATGTATGTATACACATATATATACATATATATGTATATATACACGTGTATATATATATGTATACATACACACACAAACACCGTTCTTTGTGGTGAAAGACTGAATGCTTTCCTCTTAAGATCATGAACACAACAAAGATGTCTGTTCTCACTTCTGTTCAACACTACACTGGAGGTTCTAGTCAGTATAACTGGCAAGAAAAAGAAAAAAAAGCAGAAAATTTGGAAGGAAGCTGTCACTATCAAAATGACATGATTAGGCATGCTGAAATTTCTGAAGAATCTTAAGGAATCAATATACAAAAAAAAAAAAAAAAAAAGAAGAAGAAGAAGAAGAAGAAGAAAGAAAATAAAGCAACAAAATCCCTAAATGCTAGCAGCAAATTAGTGAAAAACAAATGTTAAAAAAAAAAAAAATCTGTTTAAAGGTGAATTAAAATTCAACTGGGGAAAAAAGTTAACACAAGACTTGTAGGACCTATGTATTTAAGTGACCAAATATTTTTATGAGAAATTAAAGAAAAATAAAAAAATACAGAATACATTGTCAATGGACTAGGGGACTCGATATTGCTAAAATATCTATCATCTGCCAAATAATCTATAATTTCAATGAAATCCCAAATATAATCCCAGCAGGTTTTCTTTAAAAAAACAACAACAATAACAACAACACACAAGCTGATTCTAAAAGTTACCTGACAATGCCAAAGACCAAGAATAGCTAAAATAATATTGAAAAATCACACCAAATCCTAGGAGACCAACACAATTTGATTTCAAGAAGTACTATAAAGACAAAGTTATCAGGATAATCTTCAGGACAACAGGCTTAAGCACAGACCAAACAAAAGAAAACAGTTCAAAAACAGTATTTTCAGTAAATAATTCTGGAACAGCTAGATATCTGTATGCATAAAAATGAAACGTGACCCCCAACCTCATAACCATATACACAAATTAATGCAGGATGAACCAGTGACTTAAAAATAAAAGCTAAACCTATAAAACTTTTAAAAGAAAACAGACCAGAATATCTTGACGACCTGGAAGTTAGAGGAGATTTCTTAGAACATAAGAAGCAATAATCATAAAATTTCTCAAAACTGAAAAATCAGATTACATCAAATTTTAAAACTTTTGCTTATCAAAAGGTGCTACTAAGAAAAATCCCAATGACATCTGTAGCATCAATAAAATTCATCCTAAAATTCATATGAATTGTCAAGAGACTCCAAGTAGCCAAAAGTCATTGTCTTTAAAAAAGAAGGAAGTTAAAGTCTCATATTTCATGATTTCATAGTACAAAGCCACAGTAAGCAAAACGATGTGGCAGTGGCATCAAGACATACAAATCAATGGAACAGAGAGCCAAGAAATGACCCCTAGCATATAGATAATCAAATGGTCTTTGACGAGGGTGCCAGGACAGTGGGAGGGTATTCTCTTCAACAAATAGTGCTGGAGCACCTGGGTGGCTCAGTCAGTTAAGCGTCCGACTTCAGCTCAGGTCATGATCTCACACTTGGTGAGTCTGAGCCCTGTATGGGGCTCTGTGCTGAGAGCTCAGAGCCTGGAGCCTGCTTCGGATTTTGTGTCTCCCTCTCTCCGCCATCCCTGCCCTCGCTCTCTCTCTCTCTCAAAAACAAACATTAAAAAAAAATTATCTTTAAAACATAGTGCTAAGAAAACTAGATATACACATGCAAAAGAATAAAGTTGGACCGTTACATTACACCATATAAAAAATTAACTCAAAATGGATCAAACATCCAAATGCAAGACATAAAACTATAAAACTGGTTAAAGAAAACATAGGGGAGAACTTTCGTGACAGTGTATTTGGCAGTGCTTTCTGGGATAGGACACTAAAAGTACAGGCAACAAAAGTAAAACTAGACAAACGCGACTACGCCAAAATTTAAAACTTTTGTACATCAGAGTACACAAACACTAGATTAAAAGGCAACCTACGGAATGACAAAAAAAGATCTGTATATCAGGTATTTGATAAGAGATTAAGATTCAGAATATAAGGTTAAGATTGAGGAGTTAAAAAACTCCTACAGCTCAACAACAACAAAAACCTAATTTCTAAATGGGCAAAGATTTCAATAGACATTTCTCTTGAAAAGTTTTACAAACAGCCCAAAATCGTGTGAAAAGATGTTCAACAGTACTAATCATTACAGAAATGCAAATCAAAACCACAGTGAAATATCACCTCACACCCATTAGGAAACTACCATCAAAGAAAAAAAAAGAAAAAGAAAAGAAAGGAACAAGTATGGGCAAGGATATGGAGAAACTGAGCCCTCTGCACACGGTTGGTGGGAATGTACAATGACAGAGCCATTTGGAAAACAATAGGGCAAAATAGAATTTCATATGATCCAGCAATTCCATTTCTGGGTATACACCCAAAAGGACTGAAAGCAAGGTCTCAGAGAGGTATTTGAACACTTATGTTCAAAGCAGCCTATGTGATTCCACCACAACCCAAAGGTGGAAGCAACCTAAGTGTCCACCTGTCCATCAATAAATAAACAAAATATGGTATGTGTGTACACACGCACACAATGGAATATGAGCCTTAAAAAGAAGGAAATTCTAACAAATACTACAGAATGGATGAATCCCGGGCACCTTATAACCAGTAAAATAAGCCAGTAACAAAAAGACAAATACTGCATAGGGGCGTGTGGGTGGCTCAGTCGGCTAAGCATCCAACTCTTGCTTTTGCCCCAAGTCATCATCTCATGGTTCGTGGGTTTGTCATGTCAGGCTCCCTTGCTGAGAGTGCATAACCTGCTTGAGATTCCCTCTGCCTCTTAGGGGCACACGTACCCCAATGTTTATACCGCTGCTTTCAACAATAGTCAAGTTATGGAAAGAGCCCAAATGTCCATCAACTGATGAATGGATAAAGATGTGGTTTATATATACAATGGAATACTGCTTGGCAATGAGAAGGAATGAAATCCTGCCATTTACAGCAACGTGGATGGAAGTGGAGGGTATTATGCTAAGTGAAATAAGGCAGTCAGAGAGAAAGACAGATACTGTAAGTTTTCACTCATATGTGGAACTTGAGAAACTTAACAGAAGACCATGGGGGAAGGGAAGGGGGAAAAATAGTTACAAACACAGAAGGAGGGAAGCAAACCATAAGAGACTCTTTTTTTTTTTTTTAATGTTTATTTATTTTTGAAGGAGAGAGAGACAGAGTGTGAATGGGGGAGGGGCAGAGAGAGAGGGAGACACAGAATCGGAAGCAGGCTCCCGGCTCTGAGCTGTCAGCACAGAGCCGGACGCGGGGCTCGCACCCATGAATTGTGAGATCATGACCTGAGCCGAAGTCGGATGCTCAACCGACTGAGCCACCCAGACGCCCCAATAAGAGACTCTTAAATACAGAGAACAAACAGAGGGTTGATGGGGTGGGGGGGGGGGGATGGGTGATGGGCAGTGAGGAGGGCACCTGTTGGGATGAGCAATGGATGTGGTATGTAAGCAATGAATCATGGGAATCTACCCCCAAAGCCAAGAGCACACTGTATACACTGTATGTTAGCCCACTTGACAATAAATTACATTAAAAAAAATATTCAGGTCTATCAAAATGCAAAGAAATCATCTTTTAGGTATCAAGTTTAATTTACCATATCATTCAAAATGAAAAAAAATCACAAAATCACACCGGCTTTTACGCCACAAGTAACTGATTCTAACACACCATTCAACACTAACTCCTAGCAAATGTTCAACACTTGCATTAAGATTTAATCCTGCTTCCAGGGCTCTGCACACAGTACTTACATGGGGTAATTATGGTATCGAGGATAACCAATGCATGTATGACTGAGCAGAATATAACTGTGAGGTCCCAAGTAGATAGAAGTTGTGCCCTACCTAAAATGATGAACTATTTTTGTCAGTTGGGATTCTTAAAAAATAAAGTTGCAAATACTTTTAAAAGTTTGCATTTTGTGTAATAAAGTTTAAGAAAATCTATCTTTATATAAAGACACACACATATGCGCGCGCACACACACACACATACATACTGATGCATTTATTTTCATTGGCTTCTTTAATGAACTGTGGATCACCCCAAAATTCCTACAATAGTCACTCAGCAATGAGTGTGATACTTGTTAACAAAACCTGAGATTTTCTTCCGCTGTGTAAGAAGCAAATGAAGAAGTTCATTTTCAGTTCTTCAGTGTCGTTTCCAATATGTTAGGTTGTGTTGACTTAAGCCTTCTAAGAAAACAGCCAGAGAGTATGTATATAGCTGAGGGAGGTGCTTGAGAAATTTCACAACCAGAATTCCTGTCAAGATGTTAGAACTCTGGCACAGGGTCAGGAAACAGATGTTTTCAGTTGGAATCTCAAGCAACGGGAATCCCTTACAAAACATAACCAGGTTGTTCTTCAGATTTTTGTGTACGAGCGAGAGCGGGCGTTTGCACGTAGAGTCACTCGGCTTTCTCACCTAGGATTACATTCAGCCCATTCAGCCAGCACGCTTAGCACTTTCCTCAGCAAGCGTAAGAGAGGGGAAGGAAAAAGGAGTAACCAACCCCTCAAGAAGTCCTACAAGAGAAAGTAGATGATTTTTCTTATTATTCTACCAAATGTCCTTGTTCACGGAGGTACACGCTTATCTACCCAGGTTCTCCCCATTTCTGAAGCAATCCATTTTTCGGTAATAAAGATGTTCTAATTAATGGTCTCCCAAACTCTAAGGAATACAAATAAAATAAATAAAATTTAAAAGACCAGCCAGGAGCAATAATCTCACCAAATATCCAAATCATCTGTATAGCTACATTCTTTGGGCATTAATGCAGAATTACAACTTGAAAAGAATCATAAAAAAAATAAAAATAGGTCTGGATAGGGGTTGGGCCACATGGGTGGCTCACTTGCTCCCTGACCGCCTCCCCCACTCACCTACCTTCCTCTCTCAGGACTGCTCCCCCCAACCCCAGCCTCAGCGGAATGATGCAGTGGGACTAAAAGCATAAGCGAAGATGCCCCACGAACATAAAATGACAAGGAGGCTGAGCAGCAGTGTGGCGCTGACCAGTTCACAGCACGGTCAGAAGAAAGAAGAAGGGGCTGAGGAGCCAAAGACAAAAGAGCAGCGGCTTGCTAAGGGCACGAAGAGAGAGGGGTCTGGCTTACTCCTCACTGCACCCCAGGGCTTGGCAGCACAGAGGGCTCACTAACGATCACACAAGTGAATGAGGCAAAGCGAAGGAACGGAGGAAGGGAAGGCAGGTACTAGGGCGGGTGGCAGAATTAGAGGAGAATCCAGGTCTTTTGGCTCAGAGCTCATTGAATGCTCTTTCCGTTTATGAACTAGTGATTTACAAATATTTCTTAGAACGATGTTCTGAGAGCTGATTAATAAGGGGGAAAATATCAATCATATGCAAAGGGAATAAAATACAAAAACATATCCCATTCATTTCATTTGTTAGTTAAGTCAAAAGTCAGATGAAAATGCACATACCGTCTCCACATCCCAGGAAATAAAAGCTTTGGACAGCCACGTTATAAATATTATCTCCAATGAACGCTTATTTACTTCTAACAGAAAACAGCTTTAAAACCCAGGTGGCAAGAACCATAAACAACCTACTTTGTACCATCAAAGAGAAGCCATGCTTTCAGAAGAGTAACCTGTATGGAGTTTAGGGCATTAGATAAATGAGTGTAATCAACTGCCACGAGACAGCACCCGCAGTTTTCTGGTTTCTTTATCCTCAGTTGTGCTGCATGGGTTGGGTCCTATTATTTAATTGTGAACACTCTCCACAGCTGACGTTTGACCACAACCATGATACTACTGTATGCATGTGAGCCAGTAAGAGAATAGCTGGAGAGACAGGAAATAAACTTTAGGATCTGATACAGATTTTTTTTTAATGATGTGTAAAAATAAATATTATCTAATAAAAGGAGGAACAAGAAATTAAGCCAGATTTTATCAGTTAGCTTTGATGCATGACCAAAAAACCCTCAAATCTTAGGGGCATCAACAAACTTGTTCTTCCCATTCACACTGCAGGTCAGCTGTAGGCTGGCCATGGCTGCCTTGAGCCAGTGGCTTTTGTTCCAGGTGTTCTCTGATTCCAAGGCCCAATCAGAAGCAACAGACCGTGTCTGAGACATACCATTCTCCAGGGAAAAGGTAGAACCTGAGAGTAAGCTGCTATACCTCTTAGGGCTCTTTCCAGAAGTAGAGAGAACACTCTGGTTTCCACATACCTTCCACAGACCAAAACAAATCATAGTGCCAAGGCTGACTACAGGACAGGGAGACAGTGCGAATCACTTAACCACAGGCAGGGAAGTATAATTGATCCTCTTACAAGGAAAGAAGCAAAGAAAGGAGAATTATAATATAATTTTCCCACAGATCTTCCAACTTCCGTGTCCGATACTTTTCTCCTCACCGTTGGTTAACTCTAGGCCAAATTACATCCACAACCATTAGGAGAAAGATAAAATGAAATATCCAGGGCCAAAGAAGATTCCAGGAAGATGATGACAAGAGCCTAACACCTCCACCTCCCTCATGTGACCCCTACTACTATTTTCAATCCATCTGCTGCAACAGATAAACAGGCCTGATGTCTGTAGAATAGTAAATGGCATTGAAGGCTTAGGCCCTTTGGACTGCAGAACAGAAGACTGGGATGTGTACTTCTAATTTTTTTCTAGGAGCTGGACAAGTGCTCAGAGACTAGCCTCTTGGAACCCAGAAACAATGACTGTAAACTAAGGATTCTAGAAAAAGCATGGACTGTGGAGATCTGAAGACCCTTGGGGAGGGGGGCAGATCTCCCTAAATCATTCGAGGCCAAGGTGGGAACTGGACCCTTATGAGCTGACAAGGAAAATACGACAACACATAACAAGGTTGAGCATCTAGAAAGACAGTTACCAGTCAGGGCAAAGGAAGCAAACCCACAAGTGAAGAGAGCTATTTGAAGAGTAAGAGGCCCTTATGGATCAGAAAAATAATAAGCAAACTTAGTGAGATTTAACTACAGCAGAGAGAAATCTTCCTGCATCTAAAAACACAATTTTCCAAATAAGCCATACAGCAGATTAAAAGGAAGGAAGGAATGGATCATGGCAAAGGTCCAAATTTGTGGTCTGAAAGATCAAATGGAAAAAATGGCTCAAAGCAGCAAAAGAGAAATCACGATAGAAGAGATAAGAGACTTGGAGGACAGAACTAATGAGATGAACAGCAGTTCCAGCAGAAGAAAGATGAACAGATAGTAGTGAGGCAATAACAAAACACATAACAGAAGAGAATTTACTTGGGCCAAAGAAGGACTTCAATCTGTAGACTAACAGAGCTTACTTTATTCTAGACACAGACCTAGGCATAACCTAGTAAATGCCTCAATTCTGTAAGAAAAAAACTTACAAGCGTGCAGGTGGAAAGAACATATTCCTTACAGAGGGGAAAGCTCAGAGGGCTACCAGACTTCTCACTTGCAATGTCAGAAGCTAGAGCAATGGTCCTAACAACTACTGGGAGAAAAGCAGATGCTCAAACTCTACACCTGGCACATAGAGGGGAAAGGTGTATGGATACTCAAATATACAGAGAAATGGAGAAAGGGAAAGAAAAGGTAATAATTAATGGAATGGAAAGGCACGGTAAAAACTCCAAAGTAACAAAAGTTAAAAAAAAAAACAAAAATAACCTAAACCAGCAAAATTAAGAAAAGGGACAAGAAACCACAAGTTAAAACATGTAACAGAGGTGCCTGGGTGGCTCAGTTGGTTGAGCTTCTGACTCTTGATTTTGGTTCAGATCATGATCCCAGGGTCATGGGATCGAGCCCCACGTTGGGCTCCATGCTAAGCATGGAGTCTGCTTAAGATTCTCTCCTTGTCTCTCTCTCCCTCGACCCCTCTCCCCTGCTTGTGTGTGCCTGAAAGAAATTAAGTTATAGTTTCTCTCTTTCTCTTTCTATGTAAAAAAGAAAGAATGTTATCATCTAGAAACCTCTATCTTACAAACATTATCTTTAGATACAGAAAACCCACTCTAAGGAATTTATAGTGGCTGATGCCTAGAGACAAAATATATGGGTGTCATTAATACAGAAATCATTGGGTACATTAAAACAACGTCTACCATAGATAAGTCATTTATACAAATGAATCAGAACTGTAACAGGTGACATGAAGAGACCTCTATAGGTACTAAGACAGAAAAACAAAATGCAGAAAACTATGTATCAAATCAGCCATGTTTTACAAAGCATAAAACGAAAATTATTTGGATATGATTATCATACTGTGAAATCAACAGCAAAATGATATGCAAACACAATATTTATTGTTATTGATATGCGTTATGGAGGGCAAAAAGGGGGAGGGGGAGCAGAGAAAAAGGCAAAACAAAAAAAATTTTTTTAACACAACACAGAGCAGGGAGGACATAATCATTCTTAGGCACTGTTATTTATTTATATGAATATGTGAAAAAAAGAAACATTATAAAATTTAAAAAGAAAACAGAAAGCTAGAAAGATACACCAGGACAGAATTTTAGAAAGTCTGAGATGTCAGAAAAACAGTATGGAATTTATCCTCTGTCACCCTAGAGCCACAATGCCTACCACCAGTGGCAAGCATATAATGTACATTCAAAATGTCCTCATACAGAATGAGAGGGGCAAAAAAGCAGAGGGAAGGAGAACCTGTGCTTCTTGTACAAAGGGCTGATTCTAGAAAGAGGGCAGGCAATTTAGAAGATGAGCCTCTTGTACAGCCAATAATTAAGGCAACACTCAAAATCAAACAAACAGAAACAAAACCAACACTCACATCGATGGGGGTTATGTCCAAGGGACACAAGAGCCAACTGAAAGATATCCAATGACCCAAATGGAACAATTCAAGCAACCAAATAAAGTAGTACTGAATGATAATCCAAAGTATAAAATAAATATCCATGAATCACACTAATTTAATGATTGAATAAATGATTAAATCAGGGAGAAGTGACAAAGCTCTACAAAAGAATTCCAAATAATTCATGCAGATAAGATAAAGCACACCTGTCCACTCCTTAAATGTGGGCTGCACACAGTGATTTCCTTGCAAATAGGAGAGTATGGAAAGGGGGAAAGAGTAACTCTATGGTATAGACACCTGACAAGCACTACCTCAGCCAGGTGATCAAGACCGATATTAATAGTGATAACTAGTATTGATAGTATGAACCCTAATATCAGTCTATTCATGAGATAGACACCAGATACATTCCAACAAAAAAACATTCTACAACCAGAGGTGATGACCGGAACTCCCAACCTGTCAAGGTCATCAAAAACAAAGTCTGGGAAACAATCTAGAAGAGCCTACGGACGCATGATAACCAAGTATGTGATATCCTAGATGGGATCCCAGAAAAGAAAAAAGACATTAAAACCAAGGAAATCTGAGTAAACTAAAGACTTTGGTTTATTACAATGTATCAATATTGGCTCCTTAATTGTAAAAGATGTATCATACTGAGTAAGATATTAATAACGGGGGAATAGGGTATAGAGAATATGGTAACTCTGTATTATCTTGTATTATAATACTCTAAACTGAAAACAGTTCTAAAAAACAAAGTTTATTAAAAAACAAAGAAGCACTCAAGTTTTTAAAGATATTTTACAAGTTTAACAAGAGAATTTATATGAAATTATTACAATATATAATATAAATTGTACATAAATATTTCGTGTTTTTTACTTTGCTTATAATTTAAAAGAAGAAAAAAATGAAACCCAAACTAGAAGTTGGGTGGTATGTTTGAAAAGCTGAAAAAATATGTATACCTTTGCTCCAGATTTTTATACTTTAAAAAGATACTCTGAAAATATACTTGAAATTTCTTAACAAGGAGGATTAGCTACAAGATTAAAATGCTAATTAAAATAATTTAACAATTTAAATAGTTAAAAATTAAAATAATTTAATTAATTTAAATTAAATTAAATTTTAAATTAAAATTAATTAAGGGGCCCCTGGGTGGCTCAGTTGATTAAGACCTCCAACTACTGGTTTCAGCTCAGGTCATGATCTCATGGTTTTTGAGTTTGAGCCCCACATCAGGCTCTGTGCTGATAGTGCAGAGCCTGTTTGGGATTGCCTCTCTCCCTCTCTCTCTCTGCCCCACCCCTGCTTGCTTGCTCTCGCTCTCTCTCTCTCAAAACTAAACATAAAAAAATAAATTACAATATTAATTGAAATATTCATAATAAAGAAATAACAAATTTTTAATAATTTAGAATATGTTAAACAAGAACTTACATATTTAGCCATTAAACTATGTGCTAAATGGACACCTTTTTTGGAGGGGGGGAGAATTTGTAGTTTGTGTTTTTTTTAATGGTTTCAAAAGTAGAACTTAGTGATTCATCCTTTACATATAACAGCCAGTGCTCATCCCAACAAGTGCCCTCCTTACTACCCATCACCTATTTAGCCCGTCCACCTACCCAACACCCCTCCAGCAGCCCTCAGTTTGTTCTTGTATTTAAGAGTCTCTTATGGTTTGCTTCCCTCTGTTTTTATCTTATTTTTCCTTCCCTTCCCCTATGTTCACCTGTTGTTTCTTAAATTTCCCATGAGTGAAATTATATGATATTTATCTTTCTCTGACTGACTGAATTTGCTTAGCCTGATACACTCTAGTTCCACCCATGTTGTTGCAAATGGCAAGATTTCATGCTTTCTGATCACTGAGTAGTATTCTACTGTGTGTGTGTGTGTGTGTATACACACACACACACACACACACACACACCACATCTTCTTTATCCATTCATCAGTCAATGGACATTTGGGCTCTTTGCATAATTTGGCTGTTGTTGATAGCGCTGCTATAAACATCGAGATGCATGCGCACCTTCAAATAAGCATTTTTAGATCCTTTGGATAATTTCCTAGTAGTGCAATCGCCGGGTTGTAGGGTAGCTCTATTTTTAATTTCTTGAAGAACTTTCATACTGTTTTCCAGAGTGGTTGCACCAACTTGCATTCCCACCAGCATTGCAAAAGTGTTCCCCCTTCTCCACATCCTTGCCAACATCTGTTGTTTCCTGAGTGAATTTTAGCTACTGAAGCTGGTGTGAGATGGTATCCCACTGTGGTTATGATTTGTATTTCCCTGATGATGAGTGATGTTGAGCATCTTTTCATGTGTCAGCCATTTGGATTTCTTCTTTCAAAAAGGGTTCATGCCTTTTGCCCATTTCTTCAATGGATTGTTTGTTTTTTGGGTGTTCAGTTTGATAAGTTCTTTTTAGATTTTGGATACTAACCTTTTATCCGATATGTCATTTGCAAGTATCTTCTCCCATTCCATCAGTTGCCTTTTAGTTTTGTGGACTGCTTCCTTCGCTGTGCAGAAGCTATTTATCTTGATGAGATCCCAATAGTTCATTTTTGCTTTTGTTTCCCTTACCTCCGGAGACGTATCGAGTAAGACGTTGCTACGGCCAAAGTCAAAAAGGCTGTTGCCTGTTTTCTCCTCTAAGATTTTCACGGTTTCCTGTCTTACATTTAGGTCTTTCATCCATTTTGCGTTTATTTTCGTGTATGGTGTAAGAAAGTGGTCCAGGTTCATTCTTCTGCGTGTCACTGTCCAGTTTTCCCAACACCATTTGCTGAAGAGACTTTTTTCCATTGGATATTCTTTTCTGCTTTGCGCAAGATTAGTGGGCCATACGTTGGTGGGTCCATTTCTGGGTTCTCTATTCTGTTCGATTGATCTATGGGTCTGTTTTTATGTCAGCACCATACTGTCTTGATGATTACAGCTTTGTAAATTATCACTTGAAATCTGGAAATGTAATACCTCCAGCTTCGCTTTTCTTTGTCAATATTACTTTGGCTATTTGAGGTCTTTTCTGGTTCTATACAAATTTTAGAATTACTTGTTCTAGCTCTGTGAAGAAGGCTGGTGTTATTTTGATAGGGATTGCACTGAATATGTACATTGCTTTGGGTATGCAGATTTGCATTTTAACAGTATTTGTTCTTCTAATCCAAGAGCATGGAAGTTTTTCCATTTCTTTGGGTCTTCTTCAATTTCTTTCATAAGCTTTCTACAGTTTTCAGCATACAGATCTTTTACGTCTTTGGTTAGGTGTATGCCTAGGTATTTTATGGGTTTTGGTGCAATTGTAAATGGGATCTATTCCTCGGTTTCTCCTTCTGCTGCTTCATTTCTACACACCAAACACTTGTGTGTAGAAATGCAACTAAACGCGTTGATTTTATATCCTGCGACTTTACCTAATTCATGTATCAGTTCTAGCGGTTTTTTGGTGGAGTCTTTTGGGTTTACCACATACAGTATCATGTCATTTGCGAAGAGTCAAAGTTCGACTTCTTCCTTGCTGATTTGGATGCCTTTTATTTCTTTATGCTGTCTGACTGCTGAGGCTAGGAATTCCAAGACTTTGGAAGAAATAACAGTGATGAGGGTGGGACATCCCTGTCATGGTTCCTGACCTTAAGGGTAAAGTTCTCACTTTTTCCCCACTGAGGATGACATTAGCTACGAGTCTTTCATATATGCCTTTATGATCTTGAGGTATGCCGCCTCTATCCCTACTTTCTTTTAAAATACGTGTTTTGTTTTGTTTTTTTAATAAGTAAATAAATCAAATTGGGGCACCTGGGTGGATCACTTGGT
Source organism: Leopardus geoffroyi (assembly GCF_018350155.1). Taxonomy (NCBI): domain Eukaryota; kingdom Metazoa; phylum Chordata; class Mammalia; order Carnivora; family Felidae; genus Leopardus; species Leopardus geoffroyi. Next base: position 33,749,164 of record NC_059331.1, on the reverse strand, counting down.
TAAACGTCTGACTTCAGCTCAGGTCATGATCTCACGGCTCCACATCAGGTTCTGTGCTGACAGCTCAGAGCCTGGAGCCTGCTTCAGATTCTGTGTCTCCCTCTCTCTCTCTCTCTCTCTCTCTCTCTCTCTCTCTCTCTCTCTACGCCCTCCCCAGCTCGTACACACACACACACACTCTCTCTCTCTCTCAAAAATAAATAAACATTTTTTACCCTCCCCTGTTCATGCTCTGTCTCTCTCTGTCCCAAAAATAAATAAACGTTGAAAAAAAAAAAATAAAAATAAAAAATAAAAAAAAAAAAAAAAAGAGGGGCGCCTGGGTGGCGCAGTCGGTTAAGCGTCCGACTTCAGCCAGGTCACGGTCTCGCGGTCCGTGCGTTCGAGCCCCGCGTCGGGCTCTGGGCTGATGGCTCAGAGCCTGGAGCCTGTTTCCGATTCTGTGTCTCCCTCTCTCTCTGCCCCTCCCCTGTTCATGCTCTGTCTCTCTCTGTCCCAAAAATAAATAAACGTTGAAAAAAAAAAAAAAACAAAAAAAAACAAAAAAAAACAAAAATAAATAAACATTTTTTAAAAATTAAAAAAAAAATTATCCCAGGAGAGCACCATAAATGCACATAATTTGGGAGTGACAAGAATTAGATTGTTTTATAAATTACAACTCTGTAATTACACTAAAAATCATTGCTTTGTATACTTAAAATGAGGAGTCATAATGGTATACAAATTATACTTTGAAAAATATCCTTGCATAAAAAGAGAAAGGTTGAAGATTATGAATATATAAAGGTTGTTACAATTTTATTTGCTTTCTGGAGAACAATCATAACCAGAGGGGGGGAAAAATCTACATTTTCTCTTCTCAAATAATAAAGATGAAGCCCCTCAAACATATGCTAAAAGCTATAAGTCTAGGAGTCATCATTTTATTGCCCCCTGTGGAAAACATCCCTAAATGAGAAGTATATTATTTGATAATTCTATTTCATATTGTAATTATGATAACATTTTTATCAAGTAGTTTCCTATATAAAATAGGGACATATGTTGAACCTACACAGCTACAAAATGAGTGAAAAAAATGACTAACAGTTAAACATGTAAAAGCTGCTTCTAATAGTGCTCAAAATGAAAACCCTTATGACAATAAAGTTACAGAATAGTAAAATACCACTGAATTATCTATAAGTACAAAAACTGAAACAATAAAAGCATATTAAAGGAGACTTTTCCCCTTAATATGTTCCATATACTGAAACTCTAGATTATAATACAGTAAATTTAAAATATTGACTGAGATACAAACATTCTCACAAAAACTCTCAGAAAATTGGACTACTCCTTCTTCCCTAACAAACCACATCCTGTCTTTCAGGCCAACCTACTGGAAACTCCTCAAGTCTGGAGTGGAGAAGACTGGGAGACGGGTGGGTTGGGGTGGGGTACACTGTCTTAATGAATCAAAGCTCCTAGATCATTTGGCATATAACGGGTTCTTATTAAATATTTCTTAAATAAGTTAGTACATCTCAGAAAAAAACATATGAAACAGAAGAATAAAATGTCTTATTCTAGAAGCTATTAATTCTAGGAGCTGACTTATCACCATCTAAATCAATATTAAAGTGGAGAAAAAAGATGAACAACCTGCCACAAAATATTAAAACTGACTGTCTTTTAGTGGTTTTCTTCTTTCATTTCACTTATATTTCAAAACGTAAATATCCAATTTTTAAAATGAAAAATTCCTTCAAAAGCCTTAATGGAAACTCACTTCAATTTTGCCTAACATTTACATTCATCCTTAGGAGTAGGGGTAAATGGAAAAAACAGGGAGATTTTTTTTTTAAAGCAAATTTACTGTGAAGTTCTGCCTTATTAGAACAGCATACAAAATGGCTTGTTCCTACAGAAAACAATCCTTTGCTTTGCAGTCACTACCACTGAGATTCACAGAATTTGAATGCTTTCAAAATGGTTTGGTTAACAGAAGCATGCAGAATTTTTTAAAAATGAAGAGGTTCTTAAATATGATATGTATTTTTAAAAACTACAGAAAAACTGGGGCACCTGCGTGACTCAGTCACATGAGCACCTGACTCTGGATGTGGGCTCAAGTCATGATCTCATGGTTCCATTAGTTCCAGCCCCATTTCAGACTCTGAGCTGGCAGCGTGGAGCCTGCTTGGGATTCTCCCCCTCTCTATCTGTCCCTCCTATGCTCACACTCTCTCCTTCAAAATAAAATAAACTTAAAAAAAAAAAAAAAAACTATAGAAAAACTCCAAAGGAGGAAATGTGTACAAACAAATTAAATACAAATTAAATTTGAAGATAGAAAATCTTTGACAACTTGCATATACTATAAATTTATCAGAATGAACTATGGCAATATGGAATTTCAATGCAAAATCAAAAAAAGGCATTTCACTTCTTTTTCATCTTTAAAATCAAGAATAATAAGGCAAACTCTTAGTGCTCTCACTATGTGCCAGGCACCGTTTGAAGCACTTTACATTACAAACAGGTTATAATATGTAACTAATTCTAATTCAACTCAAAAATAACCAGCATATATTCTGGATTTCAACAGAAATTAGCCAAAACTACTACTGTAAATCACCTGTTTACAGGGTAATTTTTCCTTAAAGATAGTCTTTTCTCATAATCTAATAAGGAAATGATAATGTTTTCTTAAAACATTTTAAAATGGTGCCATTTAGACAAAAGGAAAATTAAGGATACAAATATAAATGCAAACAATTACAAAAGAATACCTTGAAAGGAGAAACCTAAAGAAAACATAATTGTGTGTGTTTTACTGACACACAATTTTTACTTATTAAGAGAATGTGTCATACTCTTAATAAAATACACTTTAAGCTATTTCTTGAACACCAAGCTTTCTTTCAAGTAAAACTTTTATAATACAGTAGATGACTTTAGGAGGTCTAGAAGAATGAAGGATTGTTAAACAGGAGACAGACGTGGGTCAGATGGCAAAGTTTTAAGAATGCCATTGTTAATGGTAACAGGGTAACAACCAAACATCTGAAAATATGGGAGCTCTTCAGAAATACATAAGCCACAGCTGAACTCCTACTTCTTGGCAGGTAATGCCTTAGACCACACGCACCAAGTTTAAGACCATGAGGGCCTAACACTGATTCACACAAGGAGTGCCTCACAGAAGCAGTTTTTCCTATCAAATAAAATTTCAGAGGAAAAGGCATTGAGGTCCAACTAAAAAGAAATACTTTTTTAATGAAGTAATCCATTTTTTTGAATTTGCATCTCAATAGGACTTTTCATTCTATTCTATTAATTGTGTGGAAAGAATACAAAATCATCACAATACTAAGAAAGATCAGCATAATTAAAAGAAACAGTGAAATCATATGTCTTAGTTTAATTCAGTCTCGACTGAAGGCCCATTAAGCATCCAGAACGAATACAGACCCTGGGAATACAAGGATGATCAATAAAAGGTCTTTGGCCTCAAGGAGACGACAATCTACCGGTCTTAAAAATGTTTTAAGAACTAACTATACCAGGGGTGCCTGGGTGGCTCAGCTGCTTGAGGCTCCGACTCTTGGTTTCGGTTCAGGTTAAGAACATGGTTCGTGGGTTCAAGCCCCGTGTCAGGCTCTGTGATGACTGTGTGGAGCCTGCTTGAGATTCTGTCTCTCCCTTTCTCTTCACCCCCTCCCTGATGCTTCTCTGTATCTGTCTCTCTCTCTCTCCATATATATATATGTATATATATTTATTTTAAAAAAAGAAAGAGCTAACTATACCAAATGTTACTCTCCTGAATATAAGTGACAGGCTCCACATCCCACGAATATCACAGGGCCTGACCACTAAGGCAGTTGAACTGAATTAGAGCCTAGATGGAAGTGGCAAGAAAAGGCACAAAGCATACAGGTGGGGGCCAGCTGACTTTCCTTCTTACAAGCTGACCCTTCTCAAATTCCAGGGCTGAAAAAAACAGGAAGATGGATAGATACTGAAGTTCTGTGGATACCCGCCCCCAGACACAGCTGCAGAAGCAACTCCTTATTTCAAGAAGGTTCTTCTCGGGGGACCAGTTCTGTGGTACCCCTTGATAAGAAGAGTCATAATCTGAATCAGAGGAAGGATAACCAGCCTCTTTCAGCTACTAGCTAATAACAAGGAGGAGAACTGGTTTGGCCTGCACATCTGCAATTACCTCTGTACTAGGTAAAAAAGAAATTGGGTCATTAGCACTGAAGGGTTTAGTAACTCCATTCAACCTTGATCCAAAAAATATGAGAATTCACAAACAAGTAACATTGAAAACAGTTTACAGAAAGAGGAAAAGGGGACAGGTAGGGACAAGAGATATACATATTAGCTGGTGTGTGTATATATACCCTTATGTATATACCATATACATATATACCAAAGTCATAATTACTTATGTGAGAATAATACTGTCAATTGCCAAAAATTCAAAACCCTTTAAGACATATTGCTGTGATACAGACAGGATGCAATATCCATTTTTTACTTGTATAAGCTACAAAGCTGGGCTGAACATGCAAAACTAACCAAGAATTTGTTTTGTTTTGAATGTTTATTTTGAAAGACAGAGAGAGAGAAGGCACATGCATGAGCAGAGGGTGAGGGATGCAGACAGACAGAAGAAAGAATCCCAAGCAGGCTCAGTGCTGTCATCAGTCAGTGAGGAGCCTGCATGGGACTTGATCCCAGCAACTGTGAGATCGTGACCTGAGCCGAAATCAAGAGTAGGACACTCAACCAATTGAGCCACCCAGGTGCCCCTGTATTATTTTTTTAATGAGGAAAATATTTAGTGGAACCCTATTTCAAATGATCTTTTCAGTGTAAATGATTTTTAAAAATCAGTGATAGTGTAATAAATGCACAGCTATATAACATGTCAATCAATGTAAAAATTCATTCCCAACTAAGAGAAAAATAAACCCAAAAAAGAGGGACATAAACACAGTGGTGCTTGAGACAAAGACCAGTTAGGAGGTTCCTGCGACAGGGTGGAAGTAAACAGGGCATGGGGGACTAAACCAGGCTAGAAGGAGTAGAAATTAGGAGATAGAAGCAAGGATGAGCAGTGTTGAAGAAGAACAGATGATGAAGCTTTGGCAATTGAATGTGAGGGCTGACAGAAGTCAAAGAGAACAGCAGGGTCTGCTAGTGAAGAGGGAACACAGAGTGTGATGTCTGTGCTATAGTCTGCCTTTCCCATTAACAGGATTTGTGACCCAGACGTCTATGTTTCCTGACCTATAAAGCAAGCCTATTAGATTCTAAGATCTCTCAAGTCCCTGCCCATATTACAGTTTTAGCACCCTAAGGTTCCAAGATATTAAGTTTGGATGGCTGAGAGAGCTCTACTACAAGAGACAAACAGGGAAGTTAAGAGGATGCTATGCAAATAGAAGGCATTCCACCTATCAGTGGGACCACAGATGCTTCAAAAAATGAGTTTAAAATTGACTGAAGATTATTTTAATTGTGTTCTGGGTTGCAACAAGGTTAGTGTAAAGAGAAAAAGCTATAAAGTCAAACAGTCTTGTTTGAATCCAGATCTGCCAAATGACCTTGAGCAAGTCACTCAGTGTCTCTCGACCTCAATACTGAAGCCATCAAAGAGAAGCACTAACTGGGAAGATGAGAGATGGAAGAGCTGGGTATCACATTTGGCTGCCAGTGGGTATTCAATGAATGGTAGCTTCCCTACAGGTGGTTCTACAGTCAACCTAATTTCAAGGTTTTTTAATCTCGCTACTTTACCTCACTGCTGCTGTCTTTAAGATATTTTTTTAAGGAGAAAAGATTTTATTAAAATAATCTGTGGCATTTGCTAATTTCTGTAATAGTGGACATTCCAATAACACTTACGGGACTCACAAAGTTGTTGGTCAACAAACATGTTTTCTTCAAAAACCCATCTGAAATTTCTCTCGCTGGCCCAGACAGGTCCTCTAGCTCCTGATCCATATGTTCAGCTACCCTCTCAGCATCTCCACTTGACTATCACACAGGCAACTCACTTAAACTCAGTAACTCTTGTGATCTAGTGTTTCAACCTTCAAAGCCCATCCTCCCGAGTTCCCTATCTTGGTGAACATGGACACTATATATCCAGGTGACTGTGTTAGGGACCCATGGGTTGCACTTGGCACCATCACTGCATTCACAAGCTAGGAGCCAATCCTATCCTGTCAATTTGCTCTCCTAAATATCTCCCCAACCTGCCTATCTCCTTCCATTGCAACCCTAGTCCAAACTACCATTACCTTTCACCTGAACAAGGTGCTCTCTCTCTCTCAAAAATAAACATTAAAAAACAAACAAACAAACAAACAGAAGAGAACAAGCAAAGTTTGGATTCATGGTAAGGAACCAGGGACAGCTACAGCATCTGTGTTATGGGCCAGTGGATGTGCAGGCACTGTGAAGCAGGAACAGTTTGCTCCTTCTTGCTATTCTTGCCACCTCACTTGGTAAGGAGTCAGTGCCAGCATGTCCAAGAGTGAGAAAGGGGAACATGAGAAATTCCCACACAGAATGTCTTTATGAATAGAGGGACAAATGCACAGAAACCACTGAGCAAAATGGAGGCCTGGGGAAGGAGACCCCTGGTGGGGCTAACTTGTCTACGGAGTCTGAACCAGCATGATAACAATCCCAAGTGAGTAAGTACTAGAGACAGTGGTCCCATCTTTGGAGAATCCTAGGCTCCATGTGATATCTGAATGTTTTCTAAGGACTTCAACCATTCTGTAAGTGATAACAGCCAAACCTCTTTCCCTGTGACACAGATTTTCTAATCATACCATTTCACTTATCAAGCCAAGTACACATGATGTGAACATAGGAAGAGCTTTCTTTTTACAGGAGGTCAGTAGAAAACTCAAACAGCCTTGAGGGTCTCAAATACATTAAGAATGAGATTTCCAGATTTCCAAGCCAAAGAGGAACTTAGGGACAAGAGACTCTCCTACATCCTTAAAGAAAGAATAAACCATTTTTGTTTGTTTTCATTTAAATATAATCAATTAAATAACATTCACAAAAAGTCTCCTCTACACCAGGACACTTAAATAAAACCACAACAAAATTTTGCCAAACACCGTCTATCCCACCTAAAGAATTTACGTGAGCTAACACAATGTTGTTCAAGGTATGTATTGACTTTGAAAAGGAGTAAGTGCTTTTCCTAAACAACGGTTTTTTATGAATACTTAGATATGCTAGGGGTCCTAGGCCTGACCTATTGTCATGTTTCACAGAGCTGTTTTTTGTCACTCAATTATATAAACAGTATTTCTCACAGTGCATGTTACAGTTTGAAGAGGAACTAAAAATAGAATTTTCACTAGAAACATGTAAAATAAAAAGAATCTTTCCAACAAGAGAAGAATAATGGCTAAATTACTTTTCTGGGAGTTGCAAAATGGTTGAACCACTTTGGCTAAGAGTTTGGCAGCATCCATGAAGCTAAATCTATATTTTACCCTGTGACACAGCAGTTCTCCCCCTATGTATATACCCAAGAGAAATGAGTACCTAAACTCACAAGAGTCACGTTCTAGAGTGTTCGTGACAGCTCTATTCATGATACCAAAACCTGCTGACAACCCAAATATCTATCAACAGAACAAGTGGCATACAAATGGTGGTATATACTGTAAAAAATAAAATAAAAATAAAAATAAAAATTATTATACATAGAACATGCCTGAATCTCAACAAAGGAAGGCTGACACAAAACACACAGCATGTGATTCTATTCACACGAAGGCCAGGAACAGATAAAACATCTTTAATGAGGAAAGTCGCAACAGTGGTTAACTCTAGGGGAGAGAGGATGTAAACACGAAATGGGAAGACCCCAAGAGCTTCTGGGTGAGGAATAAGTTTTTTATCTTCACCTGGGTGGTGGTTATGGAGACACATACTATGCACAACACACTGAGCTATACATTGAAGACCTATCCACTTGAAAATATATGAATTATGCCTCGGGAAAATAAACCAATACAGGCCTTTTCCTAAAAGCAAAGGAAGAAATAATGATGGAAGGGGATACAAAGTGTCTACATAATAATATAAAACTTCCATATGGAACACAAAAGATAAAAGCCTTGGAGAAAAATAAAAGACAACCGACATAGCTGGGCATATATTTACAATGTACGTGACCAAAGATTGATATCCCAAATATGCACCTCACAATTTTTTTATTTATTTATTTATTTATTTATTTATTTATTTATTTATTTTTGAGACAGAGAGAGACAGAACATGAACGGGGGAGGGTCAGAGAGAGGGAGACACAGAATCTGAAGCAGACACCAGGCTCTGAGCTGTCAGCACAAGAGCCCGACACGGGGCTCGAACTCATGGACTGTGAGATCATGACCTGAGCCGAAGTCGGACGCTCAACCGACTGAGCCACCCAGGCACCCCTGTACTTCACAGTTTAAGTACATCTAAGTACATCTGAGTACACAGAAGATTAAGTACATCTCAAACATGAAATTATCAAAGGATGTCGACCAGAAATTCTCAAAAGAAACACCAGCAGTAATCTCAAGCTGAGTAAGTGCGCCAGGGAGACACGTCCTGCAACGAGGCCCCCCATCAGTCAGTCAGAAGCCCACCAGCTATTCTACATGCATTCAGTCACTTCCTCAAAACAAGGTGCAGAAATACGATACTTCCGCTTTATTTTCCACACTCTCCTAGTGGCAGATGGCACTTTCGTGGTATAATTACCAAACCGAGAAAGGATTTCTATCTTTCCTCCACTAGCCACAGCCAACCTTGGCCTGGAATACAGGTGAGCTTTGTGCCTGTTCTCCTGATCAACACCTCGTACTCACGTAGGGTCCAAAGCACAGACAGGCTTTTCTGGGTACTCCTGCTCCATCCTGGGATTCTACACCCCAAGGGGACTCTGTCAGGTCTTCGACCCCACCCCCAAAATCCTTCTTGCAGAGTAACGTAAGAAATGAGCTAAATGGGTGCAGATACTCCTGGTCCCTGAGACTTGAAGGAATTTTAAGCTCTCACAACAGACCACACTGAGCCTTCCAAAGGATGTTAGCATTTCAGCTATGTCCTTGTTACACCCTCTTTGGCTACACCTCTTCCCATCTACCAAAGGTGAAAACAGTTGTGTGCCCTGTCTCTTCTTGGAGACAAGGGCTTGTGACCCTCCGTAATTCAGTTTCCTTGGGTGCCTTGCAATCTCAGCTCTACGATGGGCTCAAGAAAAATACTGTTATTTTATATATTATCTCCTTGTGACACTATACATCCCGAGGAAAATACTGTCACTTCTATTCAGAAAATATTGTGAAATAAACAAACACAGAAAGAGACTCATAAAAACAGAGAGCAAACTGATGGATGCCAGATGGTAGGGGTGGGGGGGGGGAGGTACAGAAATAGGTGAAAGGGATTAAGAGGTACAAACTTCCCCGTAAGTCACTGGGATGGACAGTACAGCAAAAAGGAAAGGTAATCAATAATACTGTAATGACTCTATGTGCTGTATGCTAACAGTAACTACACTTATCACAGTAAGCATAGCATAAGGTACAGAATTGTTGAATCACTGTTGTACCCCTGGAATTAATTTAACACTGGATGTCATCAACTACACTTTAATTTTTAAAAAAGAAAGAAAACATTACGCTATGAATGGAAATGAAAACACAACATATCCTAATTTGGGAGATTCAGCTAATCTGGCACTTAGAGGAAAATTTATAAATTTAAATGTTTACATGAGGAAAAAAAAACACCTAAGCTTCTAACTTATAAAACTGGAAAGAGAAGAGCAAAATAAACCAAAGTAATCGGAGAAAGAAAATAATAAAAATAAAAGCAGAAAGCAGGGACATAGAAATAACAAAATTGAATCAAATCAATTTTAAAAAATTGATTTCTTTGAGGGTGCCTAGGTGGCTCAGTTGGTTGAGTGTCCAACTCTTGGTTTCAGCTCAGGTCATGATCTCACGGTTCGTGGGTTCAAGCCCCACATCGGGCTTCCCGCTAATAAGAGCCTGCTTGGGATTCTCTCTCTCTCTGCCCCTCCCCTGCTTGCTTGCTCTCTCAAAATAAATAAACTTAAAAAAATTTTTTAATGGCTCTTTGAATAGGATCAATAAATTTACAAATCTCCAGTTATACTGACCAAGAAGAAAAAAGACACAAATTACCAATACTGGGAATGAAGGAGGTGACATCACAGTAAAAGGACAAGACAAACTTAGATGAAATGGACAAATTCCTTGAAAAGCTGGCACAAAAATAAAGCTGACACAAAATAGAATACCTTAACAGCTCTGTATCTGTCCAACATAGTACATTTATTAAAAGCCTTCTCACAAAGAAAACCTCGTAGGCCCAGATGGTTTCACTGTTCAGTTCTACCAAACAATAAGGGGGAATACCAATGTTACATCCACACTTTTAGAAAGTAAAAGAGAGTATTTCCTAACACATTTTAAGAGGCTTGAATTACCTTGACACCAAAACCAAAGATATTTCAAGACAAATCTACAGATCAATATTCCTCATGAAGGAATCCTTAACAAAGTATTAGTAAGGTGAATCCAGAAATACATAAAAATGATAATAATGCAACATAAGTGAGCTCTATTTCAGGAATACAAGGTTGTTTTACCATTCTAAAATCAATATAATTTGCTACTTTAATAGAATAAAGAAGAAAACTCATGATCATCTCAAGGGATTCAGGAAAAACTTTTGAAAAATTAAACACCAGTTATAAAACAAAAACAAAAACAAACTAGCAACAGGAGGCAACTTTTCCAACCTGTGGCAGAGCAGCTATAAACAGCGTAGAGCCGACACCCTACTCACTGGCAAAAGACAGCATGCTTCCCCCTGCCTGAGGCTGGGAAAACAGCAAGGGGGTCCACAGCTGCCACTTCTATCTAACATTTTATTCCAAGGTCTATCCAGTACGAAAGGTAAGGAAACAAGAAGAATGCATATTGGAACAGGTGAGTAAAAAAGTAAGACGACTGACAGTACCAAGTGTTGGCAAGGAGACAGAGCAAATGTGACTCTCAGAGATGGGAGAAATGTAACACGGTACAAGCCCTCTGGAAAACGATTTGGCAGTTTCTTTAAAAGTTAAAATACATATCATATGGCCCGTCTATTCCACTTGCAGGTATCTGCCCAAAATAAGTTAAAACAAATACCCCCACAAAGACATGCATAAGAATGCTCCAGGTGATCGTTTTTTAATAGTCCCAAACTGACAAACCACATGTCGATCTACAGGAGAACAGATAAACTCATCATGATGTATTTACACAACTGAATACCACGCAACAACAAAAAAGAACGAACCCTGATACATGCTGCAACATGGATGAACTTCAAAAACATTCTGTGAAGCAAAGGAAGCTAGACGCCAGAGTCCATACTGCATGGTTTCATTTATTTTAAGATCTTTAAAACATACACTGGCTCTAAAGTGCTGGGGAGCTGATTAGCAGCAGTTGCACAGGGCTGAGGCTGAGGACGGAGATTTGACTGAAAAGGACACAAAGGCACTTTTCTGGGGTGAGGAAAGCGTTCTACATCAGGGACGGGCTAACTACAATGTGCAGGCTGGCTGCCTCTTTTGGTAAATCAAGTTTTACTGGAACACAGCCGTGCCCATTAATTATGTGTTGTCTCTGACTGCTTTTACGCTATAAGGGCAGAGTTGAGTAGTTGCAACACAGATTTTATGGCCCACAAAGTCTAAGATATTTACTATCTAACGCTTTACACAAAAAATTTGCTGCCACCTGCTCCTTATCTCTACCTTACTTGGGATGATAGGTTACAAGGTTATAGGAGTATGTCAAAACATACTCAACTGTGTGCTTAAAAATGGACATATTATAGGCAAATGGTGGCTCTATAAAAGTGACCTGAAAGGAACAACTGCTTTGAAGAGACTGAGTCATTAGGTAAAAATAAAGTATTAGTCCCAGAATTTACCAAAAAAAGATACAAAATGTAAAGCAAAAGAAACAAAACTGAGCTATAAACGAACTTTAAAAACTGAAAACATCTTTTTAAATATAATGCATTATTTATTTTGAGACCAGAATATCATTTTCATTACAGTAAAGCAGATTGGAAAATTAGTTGTAGATATGCCAAAAACTTGTTAAAGGCAAGAGACTCAATTCCGTGTGCCTTGTGTTAATTCTCTTTGTCCTGCCACCCTTCTGTGCCCCTCACTCCCAGCTCATGGCCCAGCTAAAGGAACAGACACGCTTACACGGACTCTACTTCATGCTGTTCCACCAGAGGGGGGAGAAAGAAGGAACCTCCACTCACACCTGATCCTGATGCTTAAAGCAGCTACTAGTGTAAATGCCTACTTAGAAAGCTTCATTTATCAAAAGGAACTTTTGTAAAGAAGTGCGTTTTATAATATGAAATTGTATCTGAAATGGTCATTTTTATGCAATATAAACCACAATAATTAACAATCAAGAAGGTAAAAAAAGAGCTCAGGAGGAAATTTATCCCATCCCATGTAACCATAAAACTTGACTAGAAATATACTATGAAAAACTTGCAGAAAATTTCTTACTAAAAAATGTGTAATTTTCTATCATCAACAGACAGTCCAAACAATTGATGCATGGGATGAAAAATTTCAAATACTAACTGATAAATTACTTCACACTAAGAACTGGGCTGTAAACTGACTTAGAAGTTAAAGTCATGGTATACATATAAAACTTCCAATTCTAATGCAACATTCATTTGCCCGTGCTTTTTTGTTATTAAAACCACATGTTGGCACTGAACCATTTTATGGTTCATTTGAGACAAACATGCAGAAAATTGTGGGAAACAAACAGAGCCCTACAAGTCTGTTAAAGGCAAGACACTCAACTTCAACGCAAGATCAGTTAGGAGGCTTTGTGAAGCCTAAGCTAAAAAGCCCATCCATGAGTGAAAACAGGTTTGTCTTAATAAGGAAACTCTACTGCAGCTGTAGTGAAAGCGAGGCTGAAGCCACTGTCCAAGTTAATCATTTTTAACCCAGAAGGCGGAAAACACAGATCCCAGTATTTAGTGAGAGAATGCATGCCAGAAATTTGAATGATGTCTTCACCTAGTCGTGTATTCAAATTCTGCCGGGTAAAAACGTCCTTTAAAAAACAAACAAACAAAAAATCTAAAGGATGTTATCGAACTAGTAAAATAATACTAATAAAAAGAACTTCCTTAAAAGACACTTTGCCGTATACTAAAGACAAAAACAGGGGTGCCTGGGTGGCTCAGTCGGTTAAGCGTCTGATTTTTTATTTCAGCTCAGGTCATGATCCCAGGGTCGTGGGATCGAGCCCCGTGTCAGTGCAGAGCCTGCCTGGGATTCTCTCTATCCCCGCCTCTGCCTCTCTCCACCACTCATGCTCTAAAATAAAAATTAAAAAAAAAAACAAAAAAAAACACACAATCATCTCAGGATCCGCTTCCTCATATAACTCCTTTCAAAACTCATTTCAGACAGCCACGTGTATTTTAACGCAAGTTCCTCCTGATAATTCTAAACTCTAAACAGCGTACCGCTGCTAAAAGAAGGCAAAGTTGGTTGAGCGTCCAACTTCGGCTCAGGTCATGATCTCACAATTCATGCGTTGGAGCCTCACGTCAAGGCTTTGTGCTGACAGCTCAGAGACTTCTTCAGATGTTCTGTCTCCCTCTCTCTCTGCCTCTCCCCCACTTGTTCTGTCCCAAAAGTAAATAAACATTCAAAAAACTTTTTTTAAATAAGGCAAAAGGCAATGAGGTAAAGGAATCTAAGAAAGCTAAGCAACAAGGAAGTATAATAAAACCCCACAAGGAATAATTTAAAAAAAACTTAAATCCATATTTTGTCATGCTTTCCACTACCCCCTCAGTCAAATATTCCCGGTAATCCCTACAGACCTGTGTTGGGCACACAATTCAAATGAAGAAAGCTTTAAAGAGCCTCGACAATTTGCTAGGCATTATAATAGGTAAACAACTCAAAGAGATACAAATCCTTACAGTAAAGGGCTTCCTAAACTGGAAGGGATACCCCACAAACTATGAGAATTCACAGCAGAGCACTCTGGAAACCCAGAGCCAGCAGTGGCTGGGTTGAGAAGCAAAGTCTTCGCAGGAGATGCACAGACTCTTTACATGCTATAAAGGACAGGGGGAGTGACACAATGTAGCATGCATCATAATCATCTGCAGGCCTTGTTAAAAGCACATTCTCTGAGCCCTATTGCCAGGTTTCTGATTTAGGCAGGGCCTGAGAATTTGCATTTATATCCAATTCCCAAGAGATGCTGATCGTCAGTGGACCACACTTTGAGAACCACTGGTATAAGCAGATGTACCTGGTCGGTTTACCGACTCCCAACTAGTTCCCTGTGGTTGGAATACAGTTTGCATTAATGTGTAATGAATTCCTTTTTCTCCACAAAGAATGTTTACATTTCATTAGTTTCCTTTTCTTTTCCTTTTTAGTTAGGCTAAAAACACTTTAAAGATCTTGACAACTGGAATAAAAATGAGATCTAACAAATTTTTTGATTATGTAAAATATTTTAGAATACAATTTCTTTAAAATATTTAAATTTAGGGTATTTTTTTTAATGTTTATTTTTGAGAGAGAGAGACAGAGCATGAGTGGGGGAGGGGCAGAGAGAGAGGAAGACACAGGATCCAAAGCAGGTTCCAGGCTCTGAGCTGTCAGCACAGAGCCCGACATAGGGCTCAAACTCACAAGCCACAAGATCATGACCTGAGCTGAAGTCTATGCTCAACCGACTGAGCCACCCAGGCGCCCCTCAAGGTATTTTTAAACAAAGTTTCAAACTGTCGTAAATAAATTATCATAAATTTACTTCAAAACACTCAAGTGGCTTAAACCACTTCATACTTACCAGGATGCGTATAATCAAAAATGGAAAATAGTAAGTGTTGCAGAGAAATAGAAGCCCTCATATGTTGAGAATATAAAATGATGCACCCACTGTGGAAAGCTGGCAGTTGATCAAAAAGCTAAACAGAATTACTAACATCACCCAATAATTCCACTCTTAGGTATAAACCCAAAAGAAGAGAAAGCAGGGACTCAGAAACTTGTACACCAATGTTCACTGCATGTTCCATTTACATGTTTGTGTTCCCTCAAGATTCCTATGTTGGAATCCTAATGCCCAACGTGATGGGTGTTAGAAGGTGGGGCCTATGGAAGGTGATGAGGTAGTGAGAATGGGGCCCTCATGAATGGGATTAGTGCTCTTATAAGAGTCAGTCCACAGTACTCCCTACCCCTTCTTCCAGGTGAGGATAAGAAGTCTGCTACCCAGAAGGAAGCTCTCACCTGACCAGGCTGGTACTCTGCTCTTGGATTTCCAGCCTCCAGAGCTGCGAGCAATACATTTCTGCTGCTGACGAGCCACCAGTCTGTGATATTTGTTACGACAGCCCTAATGGACTAAGACACAGCAGCATTGTTCGCACCAGCCAAAAGGTGGAAGCAACCTACATGTTCATTAACAGGGAAAGGGATGAACAAAATATGCTAATCCATAAAATGGAATATTATTCAGCCTCAAAAAGAAGTTTTGAGGGGCGCTTGGGCAGCTCAGTTGGTTGAGCATCCAACTTCGGCTCAGGTCACGATCTTGCGGTTTGTGAGTTTGAGCCCTGCGTTGAGGTCTGTGCTGACAGCTCGGAGCCTGGAGCCTGCTTCGGATTCTGTGTTTCCCTCTCTCTCTGCCCCTTCCCCACTCACACTCTGTCTCTCTCTGTCTCTCAAAAATGAATAAACGTTAAAAAAAAATTTTTTTTTAAAGTTTTGATATACAAACCACATCTGAATAAAGCTTGAAAACACTGTGTTAAGTGAAATAAATCAAACACATAAGACAAATATTTTATAATGCACTTATGTGAGATATCTAAGATAAGCAAATACATAGACACAAAAAGTAGACTAGAGCTTACTAAAGATTAGGGGTGGGCGGGGGGCACCTAAGTGGCTCAGTTGGTTGAGCATCTGACTTCAGCTCAGGTCATGATCTCCCTGTCTGTGAGTTCAAGCCCCACGGCCGGGCTCTGTGCTGACAGCTCGGAGCCTGGAGCCTGTTCAGATTCTGTGTCTCCCTCTGTCTCTACCACTCTCCCACTCATGCTCTCTCTGTCAAAAATAAATAAACATTAAAAAAAAAATTTAAAGATTGGGGGAGGGAATGAGGAGTTATTGCTTAATGGTCATAGAGTTCATGTTTGGGATGATGACAAAGTTTTGGAAATAGACAGGAGTAACAGTTGCATAACACTATGAAAGTAATTTATGCTACTGAATTGTACACTTAAAAATGGTTACAATGGCCAAGTTTGTTACATATACTTTTTACTACCAAAAAAAAGTTCAAAGGTCAAGTACTGTCCTAAAAACCCAATGGAAATTAAATTGCTGGCATCAGTACTTTGATTTCGGTTTAGCTGAGCACTTAAGTTATAAAGACATGCCATTACTGGCTTCATTTTGTCTACAGTACTTACATGCTAAGAAAACTTACTTATGGAAAACCAGACACCAGTTTTAATGAAATTTAGTCAAGTAAGCTGTGAAAGACAGTAACAGTTACTAAGAACTAGCTCACAAATCGGAGGCCAGGAAGGTACAAGAATGCCGTTGACTCTCATTTCATATAAAAATTACCTAATTTCAGGGACTGAGCCTTGGGTGGCTCAGTCGGTTAACTGTCTGACTTTGGCTCAGGTCATGATCTCATGGTTCGTGAGTTCAAGATGCCTGTCATGCTCTGTGCTGACAGCTCAGAGCCTGGAGCCTGCTTTGGATTCTGTGTTTCCCTCTCTCTGCCCCTCCCCCATTCATTCTCTCTCTCTCTCCCTCTCTCTCTAATAAATCAGAAAACATTTTTAAAAAATTATCTAATTTCGTTTTCCCAAAATCCTATGAAAAATGAACTGCCTAGTGAAAACACATAAAGTGTTTCGATAAATATGCAGCAGGATGCATTATGTATCAGAATGTTATCTGTGACCGTAATTTTTACTTGCTTAGCCATAAGACAAATTTGCAGTTGTATATAGTCTCACTTGCTTCTGGCATCCCTCACTTATTTCTTTCACTACTTTTGGTACTTAAAAAAAAAAAGATAAATAATTTCATTAGATTCAAACTGATGTAATATGGCTTCTGCTATATAGGAAATTTCTAATAAGCTGTATACTTAATACACGCTCGTACTTCACTAACTTTGATTCTACAACTTCTGTTTAAATTTTTTTTTTTTTCAACGTTTATTTATTTTTGGGACAGAGAGAGACAGAGCATGAACGGGGGAGGGGCAGAGAGAGAGGGAGACACAGAATCGGAAACAGGCTCCAGGCTCTGAGCCATCAGGCCAGAGCCTGATGCGGGGCTCGAACTCACGGACCGTGAGATCGTGACCTGGCTGAAGTCGGACGCTTAACCGACTGCGCCACCCAGGCGCCCCTGTTTAAATGATATTCTGTGAGCTCCTTGAGCATGGCTGTGACTCTGCCTTCTTATATTCACAGCCTTTGGCGTAAGATAATATATCTGTATTGTGTGAAAGTTTATAAGCACGTAGAGTGTGCATCACAACGGGTGGGGAATGGTGAGGATCACTCGAATTTATGAATCTAAACATCCTAACCTTAAGCTATAAACTTGGTGTCTGTTAACATCATCTTAAAATCCTAACCAGGACTCCCTGTTGTTATACCACTGGCTAAATTATTCAGTCACGTTACTCTCAGAGAACCATCCGAGGAGAAAAATACTCAGATCTACCTGAGAAAAAAGCTATGTTCTCCTCTGTCTGTAAATTACAGCAATACAGTTAATAATGGAAAAGAACTCCATCCCCCATATCTAGACACTGCTTCTCCAAACTTCTCACATTCGTGAGAACCCAAGAAACTTAACAAGCTTGTGAATTATTATTCTGGGGGAAGGGGATAAAGATCATTTGGGAATAGCTTTGGCTTTTGACAGCTGCAAGTGTAAAATTTACGTCCCAGAATATTGTTAGTTGCTTAATAAAAAATTCCAGGATTCTAACAACTGACACCACTGTTAACAAAAACAAGATGTACTTTATAGGGTTGCCTGGGTGGCTCAGCCAGTTAGGTGTCCAACTTCAACTCAGGTCATGAGCTTGCAGTTCCTGAGTTCGAGTCTCATGCTCGGCTCTGTGCCGACAGCTCAGGGCCTGGAGCCTGCTTCACATTCCGTGTCTCCCTCTCTCTCTGCCCGTCCTCTGCTCTCTCCCCTCTCTCTCTGCGTGTCCTCTGCTCACACTCTCTCTCTCTCTCTCTGTCAAAAATAAACATTTTCTAAAAATTTAAAAACAAAAACAAGATACACTTTTTAGTGACAAAACTTCTCAAGTTTAACATTATGGAGTAAAATGTTGGTGAGTCTACCAGGTCTTTTTAACTCTAAAAAATCCTAATACATGTCATGATCAACTTTCTGATCCTAATGTATCAAGAGAGCCAGGAGGAAAGAAATCTGCCAATGGCCATGTGAGCTTGGGAGACGCCCCACGGCGTCAGATGAGATCACAGCCCTAGCTGACACCTTGGCTGCTGCTCTGTGAGATCCTAAGCAGAGAACCCAGCCACACTGCCAGGATGCTCTAAGGAATGGTTAAGTGTGTGTTGTTTTAAGCCACTAAGTTTGAGCTGATTTATTACAGCTATAGAAAACCAACACAGTCCTCTAAAGCACCTCCAATGTTCCCCCAAGTCATTTTGATGGGACATGACCTCTTACTGAAGACCTTTATTTTAACAGAGTCAAACCTGGGGGATATTCTGGCTCAATGATCTTGACTATTAATGTCTGACCTCAGATGAGGGAATAGCTAAAATATATACATACACACATATACACTTCAGGTGTCAGAAATCTTATAGTTTTTTCTGACTTGCAGTCTAAATTTTATCCAGAAGGCATCTTGATCACTATCTGATACAACCACCTCATTTACAGACTAGCTACATAAAGCGAGGGCATGGACTTCCCCAGGCTCACTGAGCTCCTGGGCAGGGGAGAAGGGCGAGAGCCCCAATCTTCAACACACAAAGGTATTCCCTCAGAAGTCTACCAGGTGGCCTCCTGTTTAAGATTAGTCGTGGGCCTGACTGTAGAGGGTGGAGAGACCAAGAATTATCTCCTCTCTCTATTACATTTAAATGCCTGCAGAATAAACACTGCATGCTTTAGAAAGATTTTAAAGCAGATACTAGAAGATTCAAAGACTAAAAGCAGCACCAGAGATGTCAAAGGTAACCAGAGAACAGTAACTACTGGGTTATAATGTCTCCTGTAACTTTAAAGCAGTGGTTCTCAAACACAAACAATTCTGCCCCCAGGGGACATATGGTTGTCACTACTAGGGGATGAGTGGAGGTGCTTCTGGTATCTAGTGGGTGGAGGCCAGGGATGCTGCTAAACCTCCTGTACTGCACAGAACAGCCCCTGCAGCAAATAATTTATGAGGCTCAAAATGTCAACTGTGCACAGGCTGAGAAGGCCTGCTTTAAGGCATCACAGTTGTTCCTTTTACTCCTGTTGACCCCGTGGCACTGTGACTTATATCAACTGTGCCCCCTTACACACTCAGGGCAAAATTCTTCCATATCTCGATTTTCTGTGGCTTGGCCCTCAGTCACTTTTTCTTTGGCTTGAGCTTAACACATGCTGTATTTCTCATCTCTTTTTTTCAGCAAGTTGTACCCTGTTCAAGCACAGACCCACGTGCACAGCACAACGTTCCTTCCATCTGACAGACAAAATCAAAATACTATCGCGTACACCTGATTTTAACAAATTCATGTTTTACACACTGATCAAAATTTGGCAACCTATACCAGTGAAGGGTCAGTGAAACTGAGGGTGTCTATACTACCGGCAGCAAATAAATATTACGTAGCCCAAGCAAATGATACAAATGGCTGCAGTGAGGAAAAGTGTCAGAGATACCAGGGAGGGGTAAAGGTTCTGGTGACCTGGGGGCACAGCTTCTGTCTAAGGACGCGGCTGCTACTGAGCTCAAGCCAAGTGCTGCCACTGTGTAGGTATGTAGACTAGATGCTGCCAGATATTCTGATTTTTCCAAGAAAAGTTGGATATCTAGAATTGTGTTTAAAACCAATTTTAAGATGTTGGCTTATAGTTTAAAAAAAAAACTTCATGGCTCCAACATTTTGGACCACCTCTTTGAAATTTATGGTCTAGAAATTATAATGAGGGCAACTGAAGGGGCTCCAAAAAGATCAAATCCAGGGTATACTCAGTACCTCACATGGACTACTAGCCACACTCAGGATGAAGCTCAATGATAATGAGCTGGGAAGAGGCCCGTAAGTTTCAGGACGGCCCTAATAATGATGACAACATCACGAGGACAGCAGTAACAAAAACATCGCAGCTCTATAGGGTGTGTTTCAGACACTCTCCTAAGCACCTTAAAGGTACAAACACATAATCTCAACAATCAATGAGGAGGTATTATTATTACCCTCATCTTGGCAGATGGAGAAAATGAGGTGAGATTAAATAAAGTGCCGAAGGACACAGAAGTGGTAGGCACTGGAGCTGAGAGCTGAACCCAGACAGGCGACCTGCAGAGGCGACGCTCTCACCGATCTCCTCTATCGGGATTCCCGTGTTTATGTCTGTAGGCACTAAACACTGTATCTGTCACCATCTGTACCTGTAGATAAATAGATTTCATCAATCTAAGTGCTTAATGGCAACACTTAGATAAGGCCAAAACAATGCGCAGTGTACTGTCTAAACACGTATAGAAGGAGAAACACTTTTTCTAAAAATGAAAATGTTAAACCCCTACTCTCTAGAGATTACGTAGGTCTAGCAAGACTGAGTCCTTGTTAGTTGGAAGCTGTACTTTCCTAATGACAGTGTGGGCTTCCGTTTACATAAGAATACGGACAAACACATGTACATGTCCCACTCTCCGGCACTCAAATCAAAAGGCGTGCGAGAAGTGGCCATGCTCTCTGACCAGACTGAGAACTATGGCAGACAACTCTAAAACCCACCAAAGATTTATGCAGTGAACTTGTCCTACACACGGCAACTGCACAGATGCCACAAATGACAGCATCATTACTAAAATTCCTGTAAATTTAAGTATCGGAAATCCGTAACAACTTAGGAAGCAAAATTATACTTCAAAGCAGTTAGGATGCAAATTAACCTCACATTTCACTTCATTAAAAAACACTAGCACTTGTGATAACAAAGTCTGGGAAACTGGTAATTCTGAGATGAATTTTAAAACAGAAAATTCCATCTTCATCTTTAACAGGAGGAATTCTACAATTTGCTCTTCTTGATGAACCCAATTTCCCATTTCGGAATCAAAAGCTTGCAAGAGTGAGTTCTGTCATTTTACTCTTACAGATCATAAACTGGTCCAACATTATAAAAATGTATAGATTTTATTTCGAGACGAAAAGGGACTTAAAGGATCTTCAATGTCATTACTCCCAAATCTGCTTGCAAATCCAAATAAAATCTAATTTAAAAATAGAAATTTAAACTGTAGAGAAAAAGAACTCTGCACATTCAGCAGTGTGTAAATACAAAGTAACAAGTGAATTTAACAAGATGCTAAAATACAATAGGCATGTGTTAGCAATCATTGTGAAGAAGGCACTAAAGAAATCATTACTAGTCTACCTCCCTTGAATATATACTTCAGTCTCACTCATACGAGTCTTCACTCATTCATATTTCCTACTTGCTCTCTAGTAAATAATACTGCTCAAACTTTTCTAATGAAACAAAAAAAAAATAAAAAAAAAACAATCTCTGGGGAACACCAGGCAAATATGTAGAAATCATGGCCGGGGGTGGGGGGCGGGGAGGGGGCGGGAGGATAACTCCCAGGAGGATATAATTAAATCCTCAGTCATGGATATTTGAAACAAACAAAAAACAAGCATCAGCAACAACAAAACGGCAGAATCTTTAAGAAAGCAGTTTTTAGATTACAATTGCTTGAACTGTTAAAGACCAACAAGAAGAGATCACCGGAAATACACACAAAGCAAGAGAAATTTTTCTTGAGACTAATTCACTATTTCCTTTAGAAAATAATAAAGCTCAAATCCTATCACCAATGTCAACAGAACAAAATTCTCGGCTTTACAAAAGGTGGCCCAAACTACAGTCAACAGCCCATTCCAAGTGATGCTGGTAATGGCCAACTACAGTGTGACAAACAAACAAAAAATTTAACCTAAGCTAAGAGTCTACTGGAGTTCACTGTAACAGGATTTGAGCTATAATTAAATTTGATTAGTTTGGTTGAAACTTCAAGTTCAAAAGAATTATCAGCATGAATGGATGAAAAGCCCTTTTACACGGGCATTTTGAAAATATGAAAAGGGCTGACACAGCAAGCATCAAAGACTTTAAAAGCAATTGACCCTTCCCAGAGCAAAGGAGAAATGCTAACAGCTGAAACTCAGATGCTGCGTGCAAAGAAAATAAAGTTCCAGATGGTTCGAAAAGCCTGGTAGTTTATTAAATATTAAATGCTATTATTTTTTAACTAGATTTTGCCCAGGGACAGCCAAATGTGTCATCTATAAAACGTGAAAAAGAAGTCTGATTCCACCCCCTTGAAAAACTGAAGCAAATAAATATTCCCCTCATCAAAAACTGCTACCAAGAGAAAGGCGCTCAAGGAGTTATAAGACATTCAAACAAGGACAATTTTAATAAAAGAACAAAAACAAAAAACACCTGTAACCTAACAAACCAAATCTTTATGTGAAGAAAAGAAGATTTCACAGAATTTACCATTTTACAATTTGGAGATATTTTACTCTATTAACAAAGGATGGCTGAATATGTACGTACACACACACACACACACCCCTTCTGTCCATCCCAATTACTTCGTATTTTTGGTGCACTTAAAAAGGAGAAAAGTAAAAGTAACCAGCACAGTAAATTCAGCCTATATAAGTGTATCAGTGTCCAAGGGTTGAGAGATTTTAGAAGTTAAAAAATAATATTAAAGGATTATATATGTGAAATCTGTCGTATGCATGGTTTTAAATATATATACATAACAAATGTGTTTCTATGTAATTACACACATACCAAATAAATTGTCTATAAGTGTATAAATATATATAGCATGCATGTCTGTATGTTGCACACGTGCATACACACACATACACACACACAGAAGACCACAGGTCTCTTTTCAACAAAATGAAGTTAGTTTAGACGAAGTTCAGCTATATTCCCTGAAATTTTAGATAGGACCTTTAAGTGAGTTTTTACATTAAAAGTTGTGTCTTTTACCATGCTTTATCTAAGTACTTTGGGATTGGGGGCAGGGGGAGGAAAAAGGCTGTTTTTCATGAGACGGAACATTCTGTGCCAAATGAGGCAGGTGTGAGATATCTCAAAGATGAAAGCCATTCTCCAAATAACAGCGTCATCCTGTAATGCTTTCTTGACATGTGCAATTTTGCTACTCCTCTCTTTGAGATTTAATACAAAGCACTATGTTTGTGATCTTTCCTAACGTAGATGAGTATCTGATTGGTGCTCATTTTTAGTGCTTTTTCTCAATGAGGAAAAAGTCAATTTAACAATGATCTCACTTAAAATGAGTAAGAAAGGCAGCCAGAGCAGACAGGCTACTATACCCCCTAGATCCGCTTTTTTTGAAGTGTTAACTTACAAACAAAACAACTGTTGATGGATTTCTTTTATTCTGCAAACTGTTTATTTCAAAACATTACTTTTAAAATACCTCAATCCCCCACCTAAAAGAGAAAATCCCATAAAGAAATCAATGACATTGTTTACTTTATCATGTCAAAAAATCATGCTGAACGTGACCTATTATGACCTATCTTTAATACATTTTTCATTATATTAAAAATTTCTACACAATTTATGACAAAAGGTTTTACTGGAGGAAAATAAATATTAGCCATTGGTTTCTGTAGTAATATCCAACATTTCATTCTTCTCCTGACTTACCAATCAGCTACAGAATTTAAGTTTTTCTTCACTTCAAAACAGATCAAGAAAATCTTTTAAGCCAAGTTGGTATCACCCAGTCCAGTGTTCTCACACCTCAGTGAGCATCCGAATCACCTAGAGGCCCAAACGCCTGAAATTCAGTTCTTAGAATTTGTATTTCATTTTTTATTTTTTTTATTTTTGAAAGAGAGGGAGAGGAGGGAAGGGGCAGAGAGAGAGGGGGACAAAGATCCAAAGCAGGCTCCATGCTGACAGCAGAGAGCCTGATGCAGGGCTGGAACTCACAAACCGTGAGATCATGACCTGAGCCGAAGCTGACTCAACTGAACAGTGAGCCAAAGACACTCAACCGACTGAGCTTCCCAGGCACCCCTAGAATTTGCATTTCTAAACATCTCCCAGGTAATGTTGTTGCTGCTGCCAGGACAGGAATCCCTACTCTGAGAACCAAGGATACAGCCAGTATTTTCTACCTTGAGAATTAGCTAAGTGGGTGAAGGGGAAAAACATCCTGGAAAATGGTATATAGTATACTGTATCTTTAATAGAAAAGACTTTCAGGGGCAGCTGGGTGGCTCAGTCGGTTGGGCACCTGATTTGGGCTCAGGTCATGGTCTCGTGGTTCATGGGTTCGAGCCCCACGTCGAGCTCTGTGCTGACAGTTCAGAGCCTGGAGGTGCTTTGGATTCTGTGTCTCCCTCTCTCTCCGCCCCTCTCCCACTTGTGCTCTCTCTCTCTCAAAAATAAACATTTAAAAAATTAAAAAAAAAAAAAGACAAGACTGTTAGTCCTTAGGATCAAAAAGAAGTTGGCATAAAGAAAATGTAAGCCAGGCAGATTACAGATGATCCAGTTCAAGATCCTGTGAAGAGCCAGATAATTAATACCTTAGGCTTTGTGGACCATACAAACTCTGTCAGAATACTCAACCCTGCCATTATAGTGTGAAAGCAGCCGCAGATGCGACATACATGAACGAGAATGGCTGTGTGCCAATGAAACGTTATTACAAAAACAGGCTGTGGTCCAGACTTGGCCTACAACTTTCCCAACCATTTTAAAAATGAGAAAACCAAAGCCCAGGGAGGTTACACAACTTCAAAAGGCACAAGATGGTAAGTGGCACAACCACAACCAGAACTTGGGTATCCTAATGCTTGATACAGTAAAGAAGCCGTTATGGTATTATTTTGGCAAAAGCCACAAATAAAATGTCTTGTAAAACTTTATGCTGTTTAATGACCAAAAAGGAAAACAAAAATGACTTTACTAAACAAAAGAATGTATTTAATACTATCTGATTAATACAAGACATTATCATTTACTATTTCTAATACCTTTTCTAAACAAGAGGCTTACACAGTGGAGGGCACTCCCTGGACCGGTCACATCGCGCCCCTGCGTCTTACACCGGGCAACAGCGGGGCCTGCGAGCCAGCCCTCCGGTCAGGGACTGTGGGAAATGGGGACACCAGGCTCTCTCAAGTCTCACCATCTCAGTCTTTCACATTTCTCATCCCATCCTCCATTCAGTGAATGCCATTATACCTCTCAAAAACTGTCCCCAATGATATTAAAATTTTCTCATATAAAAGCCAAAAAAGAAGGAGTAAGTTATGAAACCTAAGTTAAAAACGATGTTTTGCGCAGACTATTAGGCTTGCTCAATTCTAGTTGTTAGTTATTAAGGTTAAACAGAATTATTTAGCTAACAAAATAGAGCAAACATGCTTATCTTTACCAAAGATGACTCAGCATATCTCATTATGTGTATATACATATATACACAAATAAGCAATATACTTTACCGTAAGCACACGCTTTATTGTGTATGCACACACACATATACATACTTTTTATGCTTTCGTAACTGTCAAGCTTTTACTCCTAAAAGTGACATCTGAGTAAGGGAATCTATGTTAGCAACAACGTAAGTTTTATGCATTGTCTTATTACTACTTACGCCAGTTTAAAAAAAACAGTAAAGTCTGTGCATACGTATTATGAAAAATAAAATATTTTAGCTTTAACTATCAAACACAAAGTCAAAAAAAGCTTTTCTAAAGTTGCCGTACACTTACAAGTATGTATATCCAATTCAGGATAAGAACGATGAGTCTTAAATCTGAGACAAAGTTTCAGACATGTTTGATGTATCCTGAACCATGCGTGAAAAAGCATCTGTTATTTACAGATCAAAGCAACCCTGAGTATCCTAAAACAACTAGAGTGAAAAATGCCCAAATCTAATTTCATCCCTGTCCACATGCTTCTTTGAACTAATAATTCAGAAAAATTGGTCAGTATGTTGAACTAATTAGCATGCTTAATGCTTGCCAACTTTGATGCCTCCAATTCTTTAAGAACCAGAATATTAAAACTAGTTTTAAAAAAAACGCACAACAAGCAGATTTGGGAAAATGCAAAGCCTAGTCCAAGCTAACAAAGTCACATAAGGTTGAATAATGCCTCAAAAAGTCCCAAATATGAGTGACACTTATTTAATTCTAAGCTATCAAATGGGCTGTAAATGATTTTTGGGTTTTGATTTGCATGAAATGAATTCCACAACATTTTTTTCTGTATCCAGTCATGTTTTAAGAGATTCAGCATACATCTAACTTTACTTCCACATAAGGAATCATAGTGAAGTGTTCCTGGTAAGAGATTAGCGTTCTATTTTTTTTTAACCACAATGAGAGATGTATTCAAGATCTTTCCAGTGAAATCCCACACCTAACAGCCAAGAGCAAAGCATATGTCTTTACTATTCACACACTTGAGCCTCGTGGAGACATTTGCTACCACAATTTGCCACCCATTTTCCTAACATTTACTTCGGATAATCAATGAAAAACCCATAGTAAATAGGGTACTAAGTATTAAATGGAGACGGTTAATTAGCTAATACCTCCATGGTTGTTTTCTTTTCTTTTCCTTTTTTTTTTTTTTTTTTGGTCTACCACCAGACTGATATTTTTTAATTCTTCTATTCAACAATGTTGATGCTCCAAGAAGATCCATTCCTGGAATTTACATGAGAACGGTACACAGAGCCTTTCGTGTGAATTCCACCTTGGCTTGCACTTTTATTTTTTGCCTTCTAACTTAAGCAAGAGTTAGGCACGAAGGAAAAAAAAGGGGGGGGGAGGGGGAAAATGAACAAAGATCCCAACCCCAAACAGGGTTCACCACATGTGATTACAAGTCCAAACTCACTGTTTTTATACCACTTGGGTAAAAGATAAAAAAGTATTCTTTACAAGGCAGTTAGCACACTTTTTATTAAAATGCTTCCCCATACTGACCTATCAATTCCATTACTCTCCTCTTCCTTTTCCTAAGTTTTATAAAAGGATTATCCAAAACTGAACTCATCCAGAGAGAGGGATCCACTCCCTGACTATTCATTTATTTCTACACTTGTTAGTACTTAAGCAATTTCAGTAATTTTCAACTACTCATGAACTGCTTCACAAATACATATACATGCCCTTGTATAATAACCGGAGTTCTCTGAGGGCACAATCTTTGATCTCCTCTGTCTTATCCACACACTGCTACCTCCATAGCTCTGTACCTCACACTCACTCTATAAATGTTTTCAGGTGAGCTAAAAAACACTGGGTCACCACCTCAGTCACAGTATTTTTCTCACAACACAATGAACTTCTTTTGAGCTAAAGGGTACAAAGAAAATTTACATGATGTCTTTTGCACTAAAAGTTTCACATTAGGGGAGTTTGAGGTGGCGTGGTCAGTTAAGCATCAGACTCTTGATTTTGGCTCATCATGATCTCACAGTTCATGAGTTCGAGCCTTGCATCAGGCTCCTCGCTGACAGTGTAGAGCCTGCTTGGGATTCTCTCTCCCTCTCTCTTTCTCTGTACCTCCCCATGCTTACTCTCTTTCTTTCTCTTTCTCTCTCAAAATAAATAAACATTAAAAAAAAAAAAAAGTTTCACATTAACTCTGAAGTTTGCAGACCTGCCATTCCAGGAAGGCACTGCTAGATTAAGAGTCACATAATCCAATTCTGGGTTTTATCTTCAAATGAGCAGAATGATCTTAGTAAGTCATTTGAGGTCTTGCATTTTACAGGACATTGTGAAAAGAGCAACTCTCTCTTTTTTTTAATATTTATTTTGAGGGGCGCCTGGGTGGCTCAGTCGGTTGAGCGTCCGACTTCGGCTCAGGTCACGATCTCACGGTTCGTGAGTTCGAGCCCCGCGTCAGGCTCTGGGCTGATGGCTCAGAGCCTGGATCCTGCTTCCAATTCTGTGTCTCCCTCTCTCTCTGCCTCTCCCCCATTCATGCTGTGTTTCTCTCTGTCTCAAAAATAAATAAACATTTAAAAAAAAATTTATTTTGAGAGAGAGAGAGAGCGAGCACGCACAAGAGCACTACTCATGAGCAGGGGAAGGGCAGAGAGACAGGGAGAGAAAGAATCCCAAGCAGGCCCCGGGCTGCCAGGGCAGAGCCCAATACGGGGCTAGAGATCATGACCCAAGCTGAAATCAAAAGTCGGACAGTTAATTGACTGAGCCACCCAGGTGCCCCAAGAGGACAGCTCTCAAAGAAAGATGCTTCATGCTGGGATAAAATAAATACACAACACCTCTGCCTTCTTCAAGTCATAAATGTCATGATTATTTATACTACCTGGCAATGTAACAGCAATTAACAACAACAACAAAAAAAACAAAAACAAGTGACCCAATCTATAAAAGGAAGTGACATGAACTTCACGCTGAGTCAAAGTTAAAGAAACTTCCATTCCACTGATGCGTACATATTAAAGGTAGAGTAATTCCACAGAAAGTAGGTCGTTCTTAGAAAAACGGAAGAAAAAGGTAAAAGACTCCTACGCTTGAGAATGTTCTTAGACCTTCTGAACAGTTCTTTTTTCTTTTTTAAGAGATGTTTTAGGAAGAAAAAAAACACAGTGGAAAGCAAGTCATGTAGTTTTGGGGGGGTTTTCTTAGCTCTTCCTCTCAGTTAAAGAAAGAAACAGAGAGAAATCAAAACACCATCTTTTAAGACTGATGGTCAAAAATATGAACACAAATCCCTGAGTAGGGAAAGAAAACCAAACAGTTTGCTGACACATCGCAAGGAACAAATACAAATTTGTCCCACATACAGACCCACACAAATATGGCCAATGGATTTTTCACAAAGGTGCAAAAGCATTCAGTGGAGAAAAGGATAATATTTTCAACACGTGCTGCCAGAACAGGACATCCATATGCAGAATAACAAACACTGCCCTAAACCTCACCCCTTAAAAATCGCCTCAAAATGGATCATAGATGTCAATGTCAAATATAAAACTACAAAACTTGTAAAAGAAAACACAAGGAGAAACCTTCATGACTTGGAGTTTGGGGAAAGTTCCCAGACCTGACATCCAAAGTACAATTCGTGAAAGAAAAGTTAATAAATTGGACTTTGCCAAAACGTAAAGCTTTTATTTTATGAATAATACTGCTCAGGGAAGGAAAATTCAAGCTACAAATAACCTAAGTGACAAACGACAAGCATCCCAAACATAAAGTACTTTCAAACACTACATTAAGAAACAACCCAATTTAAAAAATGGGCAAAACACCTGAAAAGGTACTTCACCAAAGAATGCACAAGGACAGGGGCGTCTGGGTGCCTCAGGCAGTTAAGCGTCCCACTCTTGGTTTCAGCTCAGGTCATGATCTCACGGTTCCTGAGTTCGAGCCCCGCACTGAGCTCTGCACTGGCAGCAGGGTCCACTTTGTTCGGATCCTCTGTACCCACCTCTCTCTGCCCCTCCCCTGTTCAAGCCGTCACCGCCTCTTTCAAAATGAATAAACTTAAAAAAAAAAATACGTAAGGACAGCAAATATGCACATGAAAAGATGTTTGTCATGACTACCCAGTAGGGAAAGGAAAATTAAAACCATCATATGAGATACCATTGCACACCTAATGGAATGGCTCAAATCGTGCCCGGAACAAGGGCAGGTGATGCAGAGCATGTATGACTAGTGGGAATGCAAAATCATACAGCCACTAAAGAGTTGGGCAGTTTCTTATAAAGTTACCCCCCAAAATACCATACATTGCATTCCCATCTGCCCTAGAGAAAGGAAACTTATGTACAAACAAAAACCTACACAAGAATACTTGCAATACTTCTTTTCATAATGACTCCAAACTGGAAACAATTCAAGCGTCCTTGGATGGG
Organism: Leopardus geoffroyi; assembly: GCF_018350155.1. Lineage (NCBI taxonomy): Eukaryota > Metazoa > Chordata > Mammalia > Carnivora > Felidae > Leopardus > Leopardus geoffroyi. Next base: position 33,718,784 of record NC_059331.1, on the reverse strand, counting down.
TCAATGGAAAAACTGTGGTAGAGCCAAACAATGAAATAATTAAAATGAACAAACGATCGATACATGCGATGACTGGGTTGAACCTCAAGCCCATCATGCTGAGTGACAGAAACTAGTCTCAAATGTTGTATATCGTATGATTCCATTTAAATAACATTCTCACCAAGAAAAAACTACAGTGATGGAAAAGAGGTCATTGACAGCAGTCACAAGCAGGGACATGGATAGAACCACCAAAAAGGAATAAGATAAGGGACTTTTAGGGATTATGGAAATGCTCTGCACCCTGATTGTGCTGGTGGTTATACAAATGGACAAATGTTTTCAAATTCATAGCTCTGTACACCAAAAAAAGCCAATTTTAACAATATGGTAATTTTAAAAATAAAATAAACAGTAACTATTTGTCGTTCTTGCCTGAAATAAATAAATATAAGGCAGTGGGAATGAAGTATAAAAACAATGTATTTCAGAGAGTCTGGGTGGCTCGGTCAGTTAAGAGTCCAGCTCTTGATTTAGGCTCAGGTCATGATCTCACAGTTCATGAGAATGAGCCCCACATGGGGCTCTGTACTGCCAGCTTGGAATTCTCTCTCTCTCCCTCTTTCTCTGCCCCTCCCTCACGCTCTCTCGCCCCCCCTCTCTCTAAATAAACATTAATAAAAACATATTTCATTAAAAAAAAAACTTTCACAAAAAATTAAAAAAAAAAAAAAGGGCGCCCGGGTGGCTCAGCCGGTTGAGTGTCTGACTTCAGCTCAGGTCATGATCTCACGGTTTGTGAGTTCAAGCCCCGCGTTGGGCTCTGCGCTGACAGCTCAGAGCCTGGAGCCTGCTTCAGATTCTGTCTCTCTCCCCCTCTCTGCCCCTTCCATGCTCATGCTGTTTCTCTGTCTCTCAATAATAAATAAATGTTAAAAAAAAAAATTAAAAAAAAAAAAACTTTCAGTACAATCAATGAGCCTAGAGACAGTGATATACCTCAAGTCAACATCTCCGTTTCTAAATATCACTCTCTACCAAAAACAATCAAGGGCTCCTTGGAGAAGGGCTGATTACAGGACCAGGATATCCTGTTAAAACAATAAGGAAGTTCTTCAAGATTAATGGGGAAAATGTCCTGCAAATAGAGCAGTAGGCTCAAAGAGGCTCCCCGTGGCCAAATTTGAGACAGTTTGAGCATCAGGAAGAATAATGCTAATGGCTTCTAGTTATTGAATAAGAAAGAACCCACGACTGTAATGATGGTTTGTTTCACTTTAAATGAGTGACTTAAATGGTACACGTAACATCTCAATCAAACTGTTTAAAAAAAAACAAAACCAAAAAAAATGACTCCATGAGTCCATATGGCTATTTTAAACAGGTGATGGAGCTGGAGTGGGAGGTAACAGAGTAGAAGAGGAAAGCTTCATTACAGAAGACCGCCAGTTAACAAATTCAGAGAGAAATGACAGTATGAGGAAAATCATCATTTTGCAATCACCAATGTAATGAATGCTTCAGGCAAGAAGCATCTACAGATGTTCCAACTATTGGGTAAAAGATTACTGGGCAACAGGATAATCACATAGTCTCAAAATATCACCCCAGAGATTACTTCTTAGTAACAAAAGAGAACTGATGGGGTGCCTGGGTGGCTCAAGCGCTCGACTTCAGCTCGGGTTGGTTAAGCGCTCGACTTCAGCTCGGGTCATGATCTCACAGCTCCCTGAGTTCGAACCCCGCATCTGGCTTTGTGCTGACAGCTCAGAGCCTGGAGCCTCCTTCGGTTTGTGTGTCCTCCTCTCCCTCTCTGCCCCCCGCCCCCCATTCATGCTCTGTCTCTCAAAAAGAAATAAACATTAAAAAAAAGAGAGAGAGAAAGAGAGAATTGAGTAAAGAAATATGGAAAACACCAACTTCATCAAATGACTAAACTTAGGCTTTGTCAACAGGGGGACATTGTATGTCTTTTCGTGTAATGCAAGATGAAGTACCCAATGTCACCCATGTAGTATCCATGTACATACGTACACATCTTCAACCAGAGTCTCATCACGAGGAAATAAGACACTGCAAATTATGGGACTGTTTTTAAGCAAATACAAGAACATCAAGGTCAGGCGGGGGGGGGGGGGGGGGGGAAGGTTGGGGAAACCTAACAACCAAATCAGTGTATGATTCTTTATAGGATACTGGAGAGAGGAAAAAAAGTTATAAAGCTTTTATTATTGGGATAATAGCGAAAATTACAAAAATGACCATACATTAGGTAACAAATTAGATAATAACTAACATATTAACGTTAAATGTCTTGGGTATGATAAGGTATGGTAATTACGAAAAGCATGACTCCATTATTAGAGGAGACATATAAATATTTAATATTAAGTATCAAATATCTGCTACCTAGTTAAAATGTTTCAGGAAAAAATAGAGAAAAAGAAGGATAAAGCAGACAAGGCAAAATGTTCATCACTGAATCTTGGGAAAATAATACATATTTTATCTTTTCTGTAAAATTAGTTTTTCAAAGGAAAAAGTGGGAGACAAAGAAGAAAAAGAAGGTGCTACTATTCACTTCAAAACCTACTCACTCATAGCCCCCAGAAAGCAAAAAATGTATGTACATTGTTATGAAAAGAACATAAGAGTTCGAAGAATTCAGAGTCCAACTCTGCCCTCTATGAACTGTATTGTTTTATAGAAATCAAGTTACTTACACCACAGTCAGTTTTCTCAGTGGTTTTAAATAGGAAAATATCTGTTATTTCATAAAATGGTTTACAAGATAGTGCAACTTACCACACACCAAGAGCTTACTATATATATGCCAGGCCCTGCGATGTTTTTACTTGATCAAAACTAGCTCAAAACTTAATGGTTGAGATGTATCATGTACGTAACAATTTTTTTTTAAATTCATATTAAATTTATTTAAGGATGAAGAAAAGAACTTTTGTAAACAATTGTGTAAACCAACAGATAAATGGCACAGAGTGTAACTTTCATAAGATCTTGGTTGCTCAACAGAAGACATACCAGTCTCCTCGAAGCACAGGCATTATTGATATCTTCTACCAGGCCAAAGATATACTTAGTTTAGCCTCTAAAGAACAATAAACTTCATTCCCAAGTGATTTTTAACTTGGTCATCACTCTATTCTCCCAAAGAGAGGTGGGGAATAATTCATGGATAAACAACAGAGAAGACTCATAACATGTGGACCAAGGTCAAAGGGAGCTTTATCAGAAAACTTGGTTATCAGTTTAAAAGACTCCTGCACACAAATGTAATCATTTATTTCTCAAATACAATTAGGAGGCACACTAAACTGATAAGATCAAAACGCTTCTCTAAGAATCATAATTCATTGATATAATTCCTGCTTACCTAAAAAATCAAGGAAACACACTTGAGGTCGAAGAATCCTTATGAACAGTTATCATCAAATGCTGTTAGTAAGAACCTTTATAAAATTTCATTATGCACTAGACACAGACTGTCACATGACAAAAAAAAAAAAAATCAGGATACAAAAAAAGCCTTAAATAAATGAGCTATATCCTTAATTTATTGTGCCTAAAAACGTTTTCACTAGATGAGGACAGTATGGCATCAGAGATGTAACCGTGTCAAAGGCAGAGCTGTGATAAAAACAGAAGAACAGAATCCATGCAGTCTGGCTGCAAAGCCCAAGCCCCAAACCACTATGCTCTAAGACCTCCAGGAAGCAGCAAATCCAACCCAAAGAAGGCAGTGCAACATCCAGACACAGCGAGTGACCACACCAGATGAGAACAGAATGATGGAAGATTCCAAGATTGCCAAGGGAAAAACACAGTACAAAAAAACAAAAAGGTTCTGAGGTTGTCACGCTCAAATATGTGAAAAAAGGTAAATAATGCACCCCCCCCCAAAGAGCAATTAGAAACTTGAAGAAGAAAAATAACAAAGTTCATGCCTCAAATGTTCAGCAAATTAAAATATGAGATCAGCTTTAGCAACTAATGGAATGCAAGAAGAAAGTCTATTTGAAACCCCTCTTTCAGGGTGACAGAGGGCGCATACAAAAGGAAATGCAGCTGACCCTGGAACACAGGTCTAAAGTGCGTCATTGGGGGGGGGGCGCCTGGGTGGGTCAGTCGGTTAGGCTTCCGACTTCGGCTCAGGTCACCATCTCATGGCTCGTGAGTTCGAGCCCTGCGTCGGGCTCTGTGCTGACAGCTCGGAGCCTGGAGCCTACTTCGGATTCTGTGTTTCCCTCTCTCTCTGTCCCTCCCCTGCTCATGTTCTGTTTCTCTGTGTCTCTCATAAATAAACATTAAAAAAAATTTTTTAAGTGCATCATTGGTCCCACTTATGCGCAGATTTTTTTTCAATATGGTACTTTAAATGTATCTGCTCACTCTTAAAATTTTCTTAATAACATTTTCTTTTCTCTAGCTTACTTTATCATAAAAATATAGTGTATAAAACACATAAAATATATGTGTTAATCGGCTGTTTATGTCATCAGTAAGGCTCCTGGTCAACTACAGGCTACTAGTAGTTGAACTTGGAGGGGAGACAAAATGCATTTTCCATTGCACAGTGCAACAGCACTCTTAACACCCACGTACATCTGAAGGTCAACTGTAAAACCCTAGCACACTACTTGTCCGGCTGATCATTTGTGAAGACTCAATACAAACACTAGTTCACAGTTCTCAACTTTTAAAATCAATCCAGAAAAAGACATGCAAGAAGTGACTGTGGATGATGGACAGGGTGAAACTGACAGGCAACTAGACAAACTGGAGTGACGTGCACCTGAGAGTCACTCCAGACAGTGGGATTTGAAAGTCAAAGAGTGTAAGGTGGCAAAAAGAAGTAACAGCCTCAACTCATGAAGAGAAAGTTACAAGATGCAAGTTTGTAGGATAAAAAACCAAGACACAAATACATGACTTAAAATTTCCAGAATAACCAAAGGAATAAAATTTATGTAACTGGAATGCTAGGGTGAGGTATGCTTGGGAGGAGCATAAAGTGAGCTAAACCACTTATTTCATTCCAAAGCTTCAGCAGATTGTATCTAAGGTTGACAAATTAAGAAACAGATGTTAAAATATATTATCCAGAAATATGGACGTAATAAGATGAACTAAATGCAGAAACAGTTAGAAGACATTATCTCCAGAGAGTGAGAATGGAATGGAGAAAGAACACAGGACACTGTTGCTTCTCATCATATGTTCTATACCATATGACATGTCGACAGATCCATGAAGCTTTACTTTGATAAAATTAAAAATAAAGTAATAAGTTTTAAGTTTAACTTATCATTATTTTAGATGGTCATTTAAAAATAAAGTATTTCATCCAAAGGCTTCTAGCATTCTTGGTTTTTCAGCTTTCTATTTTTTAAATAATTTATAGACTTTCATAAAAGTTACTAACATGGTACACCTGTTATATACCTGCTACACCCAGCTTTCCCTCATGTTAACAACTTAAATAACCAGACTCATCATCAAAACCAGCTACTAAGTATTAGCAGCAACACGAGTAGGTAACCTACACACCTTCCTTGAATTTCACCGGTTCTTCTCCCTAATACCCTTTCTCCTCCAGAATCCAGTTCACCATTTCACATTGCACTTGCTTGTTGGGTCTCCTCAGTCTCCTGCTGGATGTGACAGTTCTTTCACCTTTCTTTCTGTTTCATGATCTTGACAATTGTGTACAAAGTCTCTCAATTTCAGTTTGTCTGGTGTTTTCTCATGATCAGACTGAGATGATGCATTTTTTGGCAAGAAGACCAAAAAAGTGATATTGTGTTCTTCTTGGTGCATCCCATTGGGGGTACAGGGTGTCAACACATCTTATTACTGGTGATGTGAACCTTGGTCACTTGAATAAGGTAGCATCTGTCAGTTTTTCCAACTGTGAAGTTATTATTTTTTCCTTTGCAGCTGGTAGATACCTTGGGAGAAACACTTTGAGACAGACTTTAATTTTTGCTAAGTTAAATGTACCTACCAGTCTACCAGTACTTTTTTTTTTTTCTTTTTTTTTGAGATGCACAATGAGGTATTTTGGGATCAAGTAAGATAATGTGTAACATTCGCTTCAAAATAATTTAAGCAAGGGGTGCCAGTCTGAGTACAGATCAAATAATATTGGCCAAGAGTTGATAACTGTTGAAGCTGAGTGATGGGCTCAAAGAGATTCATTTTACTAACTTATTTTTGTGTATCTTTAAATGTTTCCATGATAGAAATTTTAAAAATTAGAACCCAAGTAAAACCTGTGCATACGTAGATCAAAAGATAAAACAACTGTATTTATTTAGGAATTTCGGATTGGAAAACAGTACTTATGCTTATATTTTCATTTATTGATTTGAATCATTTCAAAGGTATCAAAGCAATCACCTCAAGAGCTCCCAGGTTAATGTGACTAAGTTACTGCCATCAATATTTAAAACACAGGCATTGTGCGCCCTCTAGTGGACTATTCTATGACAAGACTTCTGTATCGACAAACTGAATTTAAAAAGCAGAGTATTTTCACAAAAGAAAAGTAACAGCCAGATTCTCCCTCACCTCTTTCTGCTTCTCTACTAGTCAATATAATATCTGTTAATTACTTAGCTAAATACAAAAACATTTCAATGCCAAAAACACTCAATTTTTTCCTACTATTGTGTTGTCTCTCCGAACACATGTTGAAGCCCAGAGAAGAAAAGAGGACAAAGTCCAAAGTCAGTCAAAACATTTTCCAGCCATCTTAACAGAGGCTGGACAGAGGATGTTGAAATCAAATTAATGTCTAATTTAAAAGCACCTGGTTGTGTTCTGCCTGTATATACGGTCCCAATTCTACCTTTCAGAATGCTAATCCTCAGAAATTGTGCTCTGCTTCAAGTCAACAGATTTGATCTGATTTACTGAAAAATTCCAAGAAGAATGAACAGTGAATTCCACTGCAAGACAGGAGCAGGAAGCAAAGTGTAACAAACACAGGCTTTGGATCACACAGGCCCAGCCTGGGCTTCTAGTCCTGCCACATACTACCCGTGCTGCTTACCTTTCCCAAGCCTCAGCCTGATGATCTGTAAGACAAGGTTAACATCTTACAGTTTTATCTGAAGCTTAGAAAAATACATGTGAATGATCAAAATTCAAACTGTCACTAGTACCATTATATGATCCCAAGATAAGAGACAACCAGGTAGCCCAATGCCCATTTTCAAGAGGTTCTTTAAACGATTCCCTTCAACCACAATACTTGAATTACACGTAAAAATTCCAGATTTTCTTTAAACCTGGGTTTCTATATTAATTCTACATTAACAATAATTATTATTAATTCTAATACTAATAATTAGTAATAATAACTAATAATATTAATACTAATAATTCTATATTAAACTATATTAATAGTTTCTTAATACTCCTTACAAGATAATGTTTGTTCCGGCAGTAAGATATTGTACAGTACTCAGAATCTCAAGAGTAATTTTTGACCCCTTGTGTTCAGGATATATTATTTGCCTGTAACTAATGGAAGGATTTTCTTCATGAATAAGTCATTTACTGTTTTCTTATGTCATTTCGAAAAGTGTTTTAAATACATGACAGATTCGTAGCAAGAGCCCTTAACTAGAAATGACAAAATTAAAATAAAGGCTATTTGTGGAAGGCACAGGAATACCAGGAAATATGGTAAAAGACAAGGAGAAAACCTCATTTTCAGTGCATAAAGTTTCTATGGCACAAAACCACTACCCTCCCTGGGAATTAAGTGAGGATTCCATCATTCTTGCCAAATGCGTCTTAGCTAAGCACCTGCTGGAGATTACAAATATCTAAGTACTTTAAAACTGGTCTAAGAAGCAAGTACGATGAAGTCACTGATTTGTCCATTAAACATTTTCTGAGTCTGCTACCTGTGAAGCCCTCTTCTAGGTACAGAGTAAACAGAGGGAACAAAACAACCAACAGGAACTTGCCCTCACAGTGCATATATTTTTGTTGGGAGAGGGTGGCAGGTAATAAGTTTATAAACAAGAAGATTATTTCAGATAATGGTGCAAACTAGGGTAACAACTGAGTGCTCGGGGCTGGGGTAGGTGTATTTTAGGTAGAGTGGTCACAGTAGGCCCCTCGGAGAAGGGACATGACAACTAACACCTGCTAGGTAAGAGCAAGTCACACGGACATACAGGATTATATGTATAATCCAGACTTGCAAACCACCAACCCTCACGAACATCCCTATCAAAGCAAATGCTCTAGGCTTAAGTCCTCTAACTGTTCTTTTAAAGTCAGTTGCTGAGAACATATTTTCCCCAAACTCCTAGCACTAGAGCCTACTTAAAGGTGTACGAATCAAAGAATGTACTATTAATTTGAAATCTTTATTTTCCTTCCTAGAAAAATGTATCTGCCTATAAAATGCAAAATATACAGCTGACCACAAGGTTAAGATCATGGGTTCTGAAGTCCACAGTTGTCTCCCCTACTGGATCAAAGACTCTTGAGTGAACCACAACCTTACAAAAGCTCAGTTTCTATAAAGCAGGGGTGTTTCAGGTTACTGGGAAGATTATACGAAACACTGCACATAAAAAACTTAGTACTGCAAATGGAACAGCGTTGAGTACTTAGCAAGCATTAGCTAGTATTTCAATTGTGATTTATATACATTTTTAAGGAAAGTTGTCTACATATGAATGTACCAACAGGGGTATTCTGAGATCTTAATTTTCAAATCAAAACTGTATAAAAAATAAGTAACTTCGAAGTCAACTCTTGTTTTCAGAATAATTACAATTCAGAATTAAAAGAGAGTGCCAAATGATTTTTAAAGAAAGGCTTCCCAACTGATGCCCAAAAAACCAAAGGTAACAAAGAAAGATTAAGAACAGACATCCCAGTTTACAGAGTAGAACTAAATGTCCAAAACTGTGGTCCAGATAAGTGCTCTGGATGCTCTTAACATCCCAAGTACCCACGTATGGGATGAAGTGAGAGATGGATGAAATGGGGTTTCCTTTCTGCAGAAATGGAACTTGAGCTAGAAAAACATGAAGAGACAGAACACAGCAGACACTGTAGGGCAACTCAGTAACATCAGATCCAACCCCCTCTTTGCCTGGCTTCACCTCCTACACTGAAAAGCTACATACTCAACTCCCCACTCCCCATTCAACTCAAGAAGGCACTAAGATACCTGGTCCAAAAAAGCTCTGTTTTCTGTACACAGAGTGACGGGCTCGTACTGCCTCTGGCCCTCCCCATTCGTCATGCTTAGAAGGGGGCTGTGAGGCCTAAAATGGTGAAGCCATTTTGTGACCATGAGTAAATCATGCCGAGTATTAAGTAAGGTTAACCACGTAGAATTAAAGTGCCTAGATCCTGTATGCTTTCATTTAGCTAGAACACCAGCCTCAGACTGTCTATCTATAGGCTTCTTGTTACTGGGTGGGGGTGGGGGGCGGTGAGTGACCCTTATCTGCTACAGCCGATATAGTCAGATTTTCTGTTATGTGCCGCCTAAACGCAGTCTACCCTGACACACAAAGATGAAGGAAGACAATACTTCGCATGGGATGAAAAGCACAAACAACAAAGAGAAAGGTACTTCAACCTGACGGTTTCTGATGTTAACTGAAATGAAGAATTAAGAGACCTTTTCCACCTTCAACCAGCAGCTTTCTGGTGTGTGTGCATGGCAGAGCCAGGACACTGCACTTACATGCCGCTCAACTCTGTGCACAGGAACTGGTGTCCCTTCAGGAAAGCCTGGCCACCATGCGACAATGGAAACAGGCAGCATTTTCAAAACTGCAGAGAGCAAATGAAACGTGTCCAGAGAATGAGAAAAGTAAATAGCAGCTGGTTTCTTGTAAACAAAACATGAGGGAATGTGCACTGGAGGGCTAAAGTAATTTTTCTATATGAAGATTATTTTACTAAATCTTTCTTTCTAAAAACGCTTGTTTATTTAAGAGATGATGAAAAACTGCAGGCTAAAATCTGTATTTGAGGAGTAATAATTTTAGGTTCTCCAATTAAAGGATGAACTATCACTCATTTTTCATAGAACATCTCTACAGTATGAAGTTATCATAATGTAAATGCAATTAAGTGACTCATTTTATAAACCTCTGTGATTAAAGGGGATAGTTCATTTTCATTTGTTTAATACTCCCATTAATAAGAATGTCCCGTTACACATTTACTGAAAGCCTGGACAATAAAACAATGGAAAAATTCCAAAAGCAAACACATTTTTTTTTCTTTTCCCATGAAGCTAACATTATGGAATTTTAACAGATGTTCTATTTGGTCACAGTTAATAAAATGAATTATGGAGGATTAAAACAGGGTTCAATATGTTTGCATTGGGAGTTTAAGCGAGAAATAGTTTCACATTAAAAGTTTGGAAAGGTTTATAATCACCTTTTTCCTTTTCAGTGGAATTACTAGGAGGGGGAAAATAAGGGAATTATTACAGCAATTAGCACTTTTCTGATGAAACCAGGCTTACAGAAACTATCTTTTCAAGGTTTAAGAATGAAATCTTAGAAAATCATATACTCCTTGGTGCTTCATCAGCTGTCTAAAATGCAAAGGTCTTGGAGTGGAGTGGAGCCCAAGGCTGAGCCACCCCCCGGCCTAATTCCCAGTCCCGCTCAAGCTCCCTCAGCATTCTGAAGGGGACGCTGTGTCTAGCAGCATCTGAACAAAAATTAATCAGACTTAAAGGAATAAAAAAACCGATAAATATTTTGTGAGTGCTAACTCTGGGGAAGGCATTATGCTAGAGTCTGCACATGCTATGGAGAGGGAAAAATCCAAGAGCTGTTTTGAAGGCAAATCATATGGTGTCTGACTCTTTAGTCAGCATCATTACATGTAGCTGAATAGAACTGAAAGGTAAGGACAAACCACAAGAGAAAGAAGCAAATCGAAGAAAATCATTTCATAGAACATAAAGATATACAGCAGTGACACCAGGAGAAAAAAATCCTTTCTCATCAGCACAGTTTTTTCTCTTTCTACTCTCACAAATGCAGGAGAGATGGCAAACAAGTAACAGAGGTTCTAGCTACAGTTGCTCTAAAATATCTGTCAAAGAAAAACATTCAAGGGTCGCAATCTCAGTAAGAAAAGCCTTCCTCTAAATGGGTAATCTTACTTGGGAAATAAATTCCAGTAAACTATCAATGGGACCCAAAAGAAAATCATCAAAAATTTTTTCTAACATATTTACATTACGATTTTTGACCAACTCAACCAGCAATTATTGGGGCAAGTCTGACATCTTTACCACCAGTATGTGGTTTCTCCTACAGAAGTAGCCAGTGAATACAAAATCAGTTGCAGGTGGCAGTATGTTAAGCGGATACAAAATTCCTCTCTACAAGACATTCAGATAACACACCCTCCAATTGTAGCTGAGACACTTTATAAGTAATACCAACAGCTGGCCTGTAATTCAAACACAATTGTTACTCATCATCATGAAATGGCATTCAGATGCTTAAACACAGACCAATCAAGGTTGTACGGCAGTTCAAGGACCCCAACCTAGAGGGAGGCTTCTTCATTTCTGAGTCCCCTGGCAGACCACACTGCTCTAATCCTTCTCTCTTAAGACTGCCGTGAGATTTCAAGGACAACGGTCTATGCAAAGTTCCTAGCACAGATGGGCCAATGTGGGCTCAGAGAGGTTAAGTAACTTGCCAAGAGCAGACAGCTGGTACGGGGCAGAGTTGCGATTCACACTTAGGTGTTATTTCCTGTCAAAACCTTTGCAGTTCTGCGCATACTAAACACATCCCACATGGCGGGCTCAGCCCTTCACACGATCTCCCCATGCCATTCTCACAAGAACTTTAACACAGCACAAAGTTTAACACAGCACAGTTCACAGCAAAGGGAATCAAAGAGTTCTGAGATGTATGTTCTTATGCCCAGTGTCAGAATGAAAACGACAGTGAGATCACCGCTGGTAAAGTCGGTGAGGCAGAGGAAAAGAAGGCCTGCAATGCTGGCACAGGGGTCGACTGGTATTTCCACGAAGGGCACTTTGGCCGGATGTACCAAATTACAAATGCTAGGGCGCCTGGGGGCTCAATCTGGTAAGCGACTTCAGCTAAGGTCATGATCTCACGATTCATGGGTTCGAGCCCCGCGTGGGGCTCTGTGCTGACAGCTGACAGCCTGGAGCCTGCTTCGGATTCTGTCTCCCTCTCTCTCTGCCCTTCCCCCACTCTCCCTCAAAAAGAAACATTAAAAAAAAATCAAAATGATAAATGCCATACTCCTTTAGCCAAGCAATCTCACTTTTGTTATTAACCCTACAAACATCCTCAACCATGTACAAAAGGACCTAAGAGCAGTAATATCCACTGCAGCACGTTTGTAATGTCCACCAACAAGGAACTGGTTAAATAATGAATGGGTCGTGTCTACCATGGAGTACTATGCCATCATAAAAATGAAAGGAAGATCTTTATGAAGAGATAAAAAAAAAATTGGGGCTGAAGAAACAAACAAGAGGCCAAACACCTAAGACAGGGTATCTCTGGAAAAACACACAAGAGAGTTATACAACCTAAGGAGTTGCAGGGGCACAGGAACTGAGGGGACAGACAACAGAGCTGAAGGACATCCCTAAGGCTTGATTCCTAAAAGGTCTCACCTGCAGCCACTGCATCGGCGGGGGGGGGGGGGGGGGGGGGGGGGGTGTCTCTATGGTCTAAAACAGACAATAAGGGGAACTAAGTTTGAAAGGCTGCCATGCCTACCTGCGAGTGAACTTTTCAATCAGTGAGGATTTGGGGCCCTAAAAGGAGAGATCCAAGGCTTCGATGAACTTACAGACAGGCTGAGGGACTTGTCTGCCCTGCTTGACTTTGACAGCATGTGTGACAGAATTTGGTGGGAGGACTGCTTTCGGTGAACTGGTGGCAGAGCTGTGGAGACAGGGAGACATCATCCTCACCCATCTCACATCTCTCATCAACCAAAAAGAAGCCGGAGTTATCCCTGACCACAATGGCAACGTCCGTCCACTGAGGCAGAGCCAACCACCATCTTGCCATCAGATTTATGCAGAGAAGAGTCAGATGCCAGTCATCTATCCTCCAAATACCAGGGAACGCATGCCTGGCTCTTCAAAGGCCTTCTCCCATGTGCTGTCCCCCAGTCTCCTGGCAAGCACCCAGCCGGGGGGGGGAGGTTCAACGTCTCCTCCTGGCAAACACTCCACTTGACTGAACACCTGCCTGCAGCATCCCCACTTGGCCTGACAGAGAGGGAAATCACTCTTGCCTCTTCTCTACGCATAAAAATTCCAATTCTGCTGAGCTAATAAGTGAGGTACACGCGTGCTTTTACAGCCTTGTGCCTTTGCTCCTGATGTTACAACTCCTGTCTCCTTGGTTATTTCTAACTACCACTCCTTCGAGAATTAAGTCAACATTTCATGTTTTTTAATGCAACAAATGCTAATTGAGTACCACCCAAGCACTGCTTCCCCTACCATCTCAGCCGCATCTAGTACCTACATATCGTTACAGCACTGTGAAATGCCTACTCCCGCCTGTTTTCCTGTAAGAACACGAATCCTTGAGAATCTGTGCAGAAACGTTTCACGTGGTGCCCAACACACAGGAGGCACTCTTAAAATGACTGTGAAGAAGAATCTGTGGATAAAGCCTGTTTGCTGAGCTTAACTTATTCTTACTTCTTTTGCAACAAAATGCCTTTCTCAGCTTTCGTCCTCTTTAGAAGTCCTTCTAACCTACGTAGAAGATCATGAGGCTGCTCTCCACAGAACTTTCAGGACAATGGACGCTGGGAAATTGGCCTGGCTGGGAGGGCAGCTGTGAACTCGCTCCCCATTTCCATCTTACAATAACAGCACTGCACCACAATGTTTGGTCCAGAGCAAAAGAAAAATGAATATGGAAGGGGTGAGGCATACAGTATAATCTGTTGACCCTGCTTACACTCAGTCTAAAGTTGAGAGCAACTAAAATAATTGCAGAGAACATAAGGGATAAGACACAATCTCCACAAACATCAAACGCAGCGGAAAACACGGGATGGCATTCACCAAATCTAAAGAACACACATAATCTCCTATACTGCATGGATTCAAACTCCAATCTCATTCTAATGGGCCAGGGAGATAAAACTTGTTTTAAAGAAAAAATTGTACACAGAATAAACATGTAAGTTTCCTGGTGATTCTCACTAAGGCTTCAATGTATTTTCTTATTGAAATAAACAAGCTCTTGGCAAAAAGATTCGATATTGGTGTCAGAATAATGTAAGAACTTGAAACTATTTATAATGCAAAAATTTTGTTTAAAGCAGACATATCACTACTTATTTTTCTCATTTTGAAAAGAAGCGGTTTCATTCAGCAGTAATTCTTCTCTCGTTCTCTCAGAGAATCTGTACAAAAGCAATATTTCAACTAAAATCAGATCTGAAGGATCTTTTATGAAAACGTATAATGCAGAAGACCCCAATTAAATTTCCAACAAAGCACTGCCATTTTGAGTAAACAAAGTCATCTCAGTAGGGTCACATGATGTGCAAAAACTGCAGCCCAGAAATTAATTACTAGTGTGACATATGTCAAAACAAATTTTTACAAGAATAGAAAGCAGGTGTAACCATGTGTTTTCTCTGTTTGTATGCAAAACCAGTATTGTCGGGCATGTAAATATATTCATTTATTCAGCATCTCTCAGAAAAATAAAGGAGGTTCACTGCCCCCACCCCTCCCCACCGACCCTGGGTTTGCTGCACCCAGGTGAAAGCTGACTAAATCACACGTGTTTAGTGAGTCAGAAAATAAGTAAGAACCAAGAGACAGCGTGGGTGATATTTTTGAAAGACAGAAGTCATCATCACACAAACAAACTCACTTTACAACATTCAGTTTTCCTTCAAAAGAAGTTTTTTCAAAGATCTACATCAACTACACCACACTACATTAAGGTTGTTATCTTGCAGAAATCAAAGCTTTATAAAACATGTGACGGTGCTTGTATTTCATAAAGAAGATTGTAATCTATAGTAAAAACAAAACATAATCAAAAACTACCTGGAAATAAAATTAGAGATTTCAAATCATTTCAAAGTTTTGCTAGTTAATGACAACATTTATTAAATTAAAAACATTTTTGTAAATGCAAACATGTTACTGACCAAGGAACTTCAAATAGAAAAAAGGATAGAGAGCACAGGTATGCATGCAGATTCTCCTGTTTTCTTTAATAGAAAATTATGTCCCAACCCCTTTCACAAGGGATATATAGACCAAATTATCACAACGTACACTTTAAATACCTTACAATTGTACCTGTCAACAATATCTCAATACAGCTGAAAAAAATCCTAGGAATTAAACTCTTAAAAAGAAAAAAAAAAAGGAAGAAAGAAAATTATGATTACGTCCCAAACCAAAGACTGGTCTTAAATCTTATGTAAATCACCCTTTGAACTTCAAAATATTGTCCTCTATGTGAGGCAAAAATTGGAAACATACTTCCTACAAGCAATATACTGAAATCACTTTGCTTTTTCAACCAAAAGAAGAAGAAAAATACTGAATCCCAGAATTTTCGAGTCAGAAGTCTCAGAAGGCAAAGCGGCTGCCTGGGGGCCACTGCACAGCCAGCCACCCGCAGGGCCAGCGGTCCGGGGCTCACCGTACCTTGCGATCGCCATCAGGAAGACAACAGCGCACCGCATGATACAGACTTTGGAGACACTTGTCTCTTAGCACGTTGCTTTCATTACCAATTTCTCATTAACTCTGTGTCTTCTGGTAATTAACTTGGTATCTTAACCTCAGTGGTTGCTTCTTACGATTTCAGCCAAAACGGACATTTAAACAACCTAGCACCAGTGAAGCCAAAGCGTGGGTGCCATTCTGACCAGTGGGATTGCTCTTTTAGCGAACCTATTTGGCCATTCGTTAGCTATAAGAACCAGGATAAGACTAAACGGTGTTTCAAAGGTGATAAAAGTATCCCTTTTTAATTTTTTCAACCAGTTTCTCTGAGTGAATTTGCTGAACAAAGCACATCATTCTTTTGCACTTCAGTACTGGGAATTAAGTGAGTTACCTCTCTTAAAACTGTGCTTGTGTAGCCTCGATACAATCCTCGGATGCCCTGAAACAAACAAAAGGCCGAGAGCTCAGTAAGTTAGAACAGCACAGAGATCTGAATGATACTGAGTAAGGCAGAGTCGCTGAAGTCTGAGTTTTAAAGCTTGCCCAATGACCACACTCTATAAGAGGTTAAAGGTTATAAACTGGCCTAAAATATATATAGCTCGGGTCAGCTCTCTTTAAAATGGGAACATGTCGGGGCGCCTGGGTGGCGCAGTTGGTTAAGCGTCCGACTTCAGCCAGGTCACGATCTCGCGGTCCGTGAGTTCGAGCCCCGCGTCGGGCTCTGGGCTGATGGCTCAGAGCCTGGAGCCTGTTTCCGATTCTGTGTCTCCCTCTCTCTGCCCCTCCCCCGTTCATGCTCTGTCTCTCTCTGTCCCAAAAATAAATAAACGTTGAAAAAAAATAAATAAATAAAATAAAATAAAATGGGAACATGTCTAAAATAATCAAACTGACTACTTCAGTCGCTTTCAAAATTTCTGCTCCTGAAAACAATACTTGAGATGATTTCAGTATGTATTTCCAAATTCAAAGGCACACAAAACGCCAACCATCCTTTCCTATAAAAACAGAATTATATTTCATAGTTTCAAACAGAAGATAACAGAAATTCATTAATAATCCTCCAAGGTGATAAATATCTCTGGACAAGCCTTGATTTATTCAACTGTCCACATGATTCACAATAGGGTCTCTTTACTGGATTGATCTCATGATCCTGTGATCAAATACTCAGTTATTTCCTCACCTAAGTGACAAAAAAACTATTAAGAGTAACTTTTCTAAAACCTAGACCCATTGAAATTTCCATGTGACTGAATACTGTTTTTAAAACACGGGAGGAGGGGGCTTCTGCAAAAAAATACAAAGAAAAGCAGCTTGATGGTCCCTAGTGACTTGGCCAGCAAGAATGACCTCTGATCCACAGTGGAACATTAACAAGTAAAAAAGAAATTAATTTTTTTTAACATTTATTTCTTTTTGATAGAGAGAGCATGTGGTTGGGGGAGGGACAGAGAGAGACAGAGACAGGATCCGAAGCAGGTGAACAGCCCAATGTGGGGCTCGAATTCATGAACCATAAGATCATGACCTGAGCCAAAGGTGAACACTTAACTGACTGAGCCACCCAGGCGCCCCCGGAATTAATTTTAATATAAACATAATGATGCTGGTCACTATGCCCATTACTGTACTCCTCTTCCATGGGTCCCCAAATTCTATGGTAACAATTTAACATGGTATCTTTATTCACTTCACATTTTTATGGTTTATTCCATGTCTGATTCTGAAACTACTACAGGACAATGACAATGTAGGACATGTACACAGTGGGGGCACTCAGTACGTGTTGTTTAGAAATTTGGAGAAAAAATATTAAAATTAAAATTTGAAAACAAATAAAAAAGCAAAGATAATCTTGGCATAAAAAGCTGCTGTGATTGAGCATTAAATTTATCTTCATGGTCTCTTCTAAGGCCCCTGGGATGAGAACCACAGTGTTCATATTAGCTATTATAAAATCTCTCTCGGGGCACCTGGGTGGCTCAGTCAGTTGGCATCCAACTTCAGCTCAGGTCACGATCTCGCGGTTCATGAGTTCGAGCCCCATGTCAGGCTCTGTGCTGACAGCTCTGAGCCTGAAGACAGCTTCAGATTCTGTGTCTCCCTCTCTCTGCTCCTCCCCTGCTCACACTCTGTCTCTGTCTCTCTCAAAAAGAAACATTAAAACAAAAATTTTTAAATAAAATCTTTCTCAATAAAGAAAGAGTTTAGAAACATATCTCACCTCTTGATATAAGACGTTAGAGAAAATCTGAAATGTTCTTGAAGAGGAAGACACTTGTGCCCTCTGCTTAACCACTTCCGAAGGAACACGAATCAGACAGGCAACCTAAAATATATAATTTAATTAATTACATCTTAAAAAAGAAGTAACTGCTATGAAAATTGAAATTATTCTCATAATCAAAAAAATACAGTCAAAAAGGAATAATATAAAGGGTCACTGCAACATGTCCAAAGGCATTCTTTCAACCTAAAAGCCTCAGACCCTTAATGGACATGCATTGTTTTGTCAGCCCAGAAACTTATCTCCCTTGTGCTTATAGATATCCTCACATCTCCTGCCATCTTGTTCCAGACCCATCTGTCTAGAAGTCCCTCAATGGCAAGAAACACACTGACTTATTCTGAACCCCCAGCAACTAGAACAGCATCACCTAGTGTTCACATGCCAGTCATTTCAAACAGGCTGAAAGAATGAACCAAAAGGGCTTTTGCTCTCCTGTAAATAATGCATACATCAACAGAAGCAAGACTGATCAGCAGCTGGCTACACCTAGTCATCTGTCCCACTCCCCACCCCAGCCTCAACTAGCTCCCAATCCCAGCACCCTAGACCCTATCACCACACCACCATGCAACAACGGAGGAGAAACTCCAGGTACTCTTGGGTCCTGCTCCAGCATTCAAGTTGACACAGGTCCTAAACAGACCGTAATCACATCTGACAGGTCAACAACCAATACTCCAGAATTTTTAAGATATTTTTTTTCTTTGTACTTAACATTAGATTACCTATATTAAAGATTTGAAAAAACAAAGTGGGATTACAAGTAATGTTTCTCCTTTTCTGCCTACCAGCATGTCTAAATTCTCTATCAAGAACAGGTATTATTACTTGGTAAGTTTCATTAACATAATATCAAAGAGCACAAATATGTTATGGACCAAAGATTTTAATTGAGGGAGAAAATAAAATGAAAGGGCCAATTTAAAATGTGCTTTTTTGGGGCACCTGGATGGCTCAGTCGGTTAGGCGTCCGACTTCAGCTCAGGTCATGATCTCGTGGTCCATGAGTTCAAGCCCTGCGTCGGGCTCTGTGCTGACGGCTCACAGCCTGGAGCCTGCTTCGGATTCTGTGTCTCCCTCTCTCTGCCCTCCCCTGCTCACGCTCTGTCTCTCTCAAAAATAAACAAACATTAAAAACAAATTTTTTTTAATGTGCTTTTCAATGCAACCCTACTTATTATTAACGTTGACAAATACCAATTTTTACAGATAAGGACACACACACAAAACAGATTAAACACCTGATAATCACTAAGGCCTAAAATTGGGTATAAATCGTGTTACTCTTCATAAGTGTGCAAACTTTTAAATCCATACTTATAAGCCAGGACAGAAAACAAGGTCCGCTGAAACTTACATGCACCTAAAAGGATAGCCCCCAGCCTCTAAAACTCATTAAAGAAATGAAAATAAATAAATAAGGAAAGAGAAAAGAAAGAAAAGGTTCACTAACTCCTTGTATTTTTCAATTCAAGAGGTCAAGAGTGAAATATGACCTCAATATGTCAAGAAAATAGGAATGGTCTACTTTTGCGACTTGGCATAAATATTTATGGAACTTCATGCTTCATAACCCTTCATGTTCTTACATTATGTTTTTATTTCTTAAAAATACGGAAGCAAAACAAAAACTTTGAAAAGGTCCTTAGATGAAAAACAATCTCACTAACGGAAGAGGTACAAAGCGCCCAGCAAGGCTTCTTGACTTCCGTGGCGTGGCAATTTTGGCATGAGAGAGAGGCCACAAAGGAACGCCTCTATTTCCTCCAGTAACTCCAATGCCTT
The DNA here is from genome assembly GCF_018350155.1 of Leopardus geoffroyi. NCBI lineage: Eukaryota > Metazoa > Chordata > Mammalia > Carnivora > Felidae > Leopardus > Leopardus geoffroyi. The sequence goes on along the minus strand of NC_059331.1, from coordinate 33,698,961 downwards.
CAATTTGGTTTTCTATTAACTCTGATCTTTCTTAGATTTGAATCTGAGCTACAACAGAGTATTTCACTGCACAAGAACAAAAACACGTTACAGTATTGTGATTCCATGAAAGGGGATCAAGATAATGTCATCCATGGTCTCTTGGTAAATCCGTTCTCTAGAGAATTCCTTCCTCATAAATCTGGGGTTCAGTATGAATCCATGACACAGAAATGGTGGCATTTTCATCATATCCAAGAGCGTCTTATATGTTGAGGGTCTACCAAAAAAACTGATAAAAATAAAACATAAAGATAATATACGTCCCCATCTTTAAGCCACATTAAAATACAATACTGGCTTCATTAGAATTAAACATGCCAAAAATAAAAGTTTAGATTAAAAATTGATAATAATAATAAAGCTGCTGCCAAGATTTTTCTTTAACATTAAAAAAAACAACCTACCCTGATATGTTTTTTTAAATTTATTTTTGCAATGGAAACTGAGATGTCTCCTTTTAGTATTTATTAAACACCAAGACACAAACACTACAAGTTCTAAGACCAAGTGTGTAAAAGGGAGAAAACTACTGTCAACTTCAACCTCCCATTTGGTAAATGAGTGAAGGCAGAGAAGTGGAACCTCTGGTCCTTTCACTGCCACAGCCACGTCCCACACCTCCACACCTCGCTGCCAGCCTGTTATGGCCTCACCTCTGTCCTGTCACTCTTGAAATGCTCTTTGGGGCCACTGGGCACCACCGAAAGTACCTTCCATTAACATTACATTATTTCCCCAATTGTTTTAACACAGCTCACGATCATTTACCTGATTTTCATTTTTCTAAAGGAAACTTCATCAATGACCCATAAATGTGCCTCTGATATCAGAAGCCAATTGTCAGCACGTTAAATACATACCACCCTGAGACAGAAGCTACTGAAGGTCAGAGCACTACCTGGCTTAGGAAGTTAGGATGAAATCCACATCTTTTGATTACTGTCTCCAGAATTATTTCCCATCAAAGATATATCAACACGCATCTAATGAACTTAAAGTTTCAAAGTTTAGTTCGGCTGATTCTTCATGTTTAGACAAGTAAATCTTTGTCAGTTCAACAGAAACCTAAATAAACTGAATACAGCCAAAGTTTAATCATATTCAGAGCAAGGGCTGCTTTGGACTTTGCAGAGTAAACTCCAGTGTGGCAAATTAGTAAGAGGGAGAAAAACCTTATGACACTCTGAAAAATTTTGCAACATGCAAGTTACTTACTTGTATTTTATTTCACATTCTTTGTGTAATTCTCAAAATTCTTTCTGGAACACAGGTTTCCAAATCTAACATATCTTTCTGAACCATCGTTTAAAATCAAAAACTTTTTAACTGTAAGTTCATCTGTGTGTCAATTCTGCCATCTTCTGGTTACAAATGGAATCACAGCTATTGATAAAACCATCCTAGCAGCAATTTCTAACTCCTAATTTATCATCCTTGGGATTTAAATTTTATCCACTGATATAGGGACACAAGTTCGTCATACCTTTCTTACTTATTAGATTCCTTCCACCTACATAAACAGTTGAAAGTCATTAGAAGAAAATATTTAATTTTTGTAGATATTAGTCTTCTCCTGCCTGACAAAATTCCTGTTCTTGATAATTCAGACTCCAACAGAAACTTAATAGTCCTCTCAACAAAAATTGTATCATTTTTTAGGCTTTGTTTCTAAAGGCTGTTCACAGAATGTTACATAAGACTTAAGCTGTAAATGGCTTTTTCACTTTTGTTCCTTTCTGTAACAGAAAGGGGCCATGATTTCCCAGGAGGTGACAAAGCCCTGTGGACAGATGCATACATACCAACTCATAGAAAATCTGAAAGTGGAGGAGACTGTAATGTCAAGGTAACTGTATCAGTTTCTTATGGCTGCTCTAACAAAGTACCACATACTCAGTGGCTTAAACTAACACAAATTAATCTCTCAGAATTCTGGATGTCAGAATTCCACACTAAGTCTTACTGAGTTGTCAGCCTGTTGGTATTCCTTCTGGAGTTTCTAAAGGAGCATCTATTTCCTTGTTTTTATAGCCCACTGCATTCTGTGGTTTGTGGTCCCTTCTTCTCTCTTCAAGACGGAGCACAGCATCATAAAACCTCTGACACTCCTGCATTCCACTTATAAGGACCTTGTGCTCACCTAGATAATCCCAGAAAATCTTGTCCTCAAGATCCTTAACTTTACCTTATCTGCAAAGCCCCTTTTGCCATGTTAGGTAACACAGTCACAGGTTTTAGGGACTAGGAAATCTTTAAAGGGCCATTATTCTGCCTACCATTGTAACCAACAGCATATTTTAGAACTCCAACCTTTTCTTATTTTAAGAAACGCACAGCAATCAGAGTTCATAATATTACCCAAGTAATACACCTCTCATCTCCACTTTTGCACCACTTCTGCCATTTTTAAAATATTACATCAAAAGTAAAAACTACACAGAGAAATGTTCGTCTTAACTATTCATTCTCCAATGGTGTTTTAACTGTCCACAGCAGCTGTGGAACCTTGAACAAGTCACTGAAACTCTGTCAATTTCAATGTCTTCTTCTGAAATGATTTTCTCCAAAAAATATGTAATTCTGAAAATGTGCTACATAAAGCACTTTGTGTGACATGCACTGGAAAATTGGACTTTACAGATCAGATGCTAGGCTGAGCACTTTTTAAGTGATGTACTACTTCTTTTTAAAAATTTTTTTAAATGTTTTTATTTATTTTTGAGACAGAGAGAGACAGAGCATGAGCAGGAGAGGGGCAGAGAGAGGGAGACACAGAATCCGAAGCAGGCTCCAGGCTCTGAGCTGTCAGCACAGAGCCCGACGCGGGACTCGAACTCACGAACTGTGAGATCATGACCTGAGCTGAAGTTGGACGTTTAACCGACTAAGCCACCCAGGCGCCCCTACTTAATTCTTACAAGAACTGTGAGTTGGGTAGCATTAACCCTGTTTTTCAAGATGAGGAAAATAGCAGCTCAGTGAAGTTAGGTATATGGCCTACGGACACACATAGCAAACAGGGTGCGTAACAAGTCAGAGTTCCAAGCCTGATCTATGTTACTGGACAGGTATGACCCTTATGCTGTCTCCTTACAGAGGCAGTCAATATATTCTCCAGCTACTTAATAAATTTATCCAATTTATTATTCATACACTCCTCAAGGACAGGGATAAAAATGTGTTACTCTATGTTTTTTAGCATCAATCACAGTGTTAGAGAATAGGCATTCAAATGTTGAAAAGTATACAATTACAAATTAGAGCAATTCTATGACAGTGGGATTTAATTCATTATGCTAGTAAGAACCCTAATCTTAACCAAAGAGCATGTGAGAAAGTAAAGGTTTATCACTGACAAGGTGCAGACTTACGGAGAAGTGGCTAATCTGACCTTCAGTAGTTTGGTCCTTGGAGACAAGTGTTTGGCTTTTCCATTTAAAATGTAATGGCACTAACTGACCAAATATGCCTGTGGCTTGAAACGATTTCAACTTCAACATCTTACATGAAAATCTTGTTCACCGTTTCTATAAAATTGAACTTAACTGTGTTCCAAAACCTGATAGTGCTCTTAAATAAAAAGCCAACACAGAGCTTCCCTTCCCTCTTGTCCAGTAAGTAAACAAGATAGTCAATGAAACGCACTGTCCTAGATCAAGAATCAATACGGTCTGAATTAATGCTGCATACTACACTAGGGAGAGACAAGCAAATCCATAAAACAGAAAATAATCTGAAATGTGTTAAAGGAGGAAATCATCAAGAAATTGGAGGGGTGGTGGGGCAAACTGGTCCTTTACAAAAAGCCTCCCTGAAAAACCTCTCTGCATATCCATGCTTGTACTCAAAGTGGGGTCATCAGCAGACATCGGTCGTGCCAAGCCCAGAGGGTCTCCCTGGCCCTTCTGCACATTCGCTCAGGCTCAGGTGGCTGGGACAACTGCGAAACAGGACGTGCTTGCTGACTTAGCTCAAAAGACTCCACTGCACAGTTTAAGCTTATGCACCCCCTCACCCCCACCCCCACCCCATACTAACAAAGGTATCCATGAAGCAATATGCATTGGAGGAATGCTGTTGGAAGTGCTTTTGAAAGAACGACCATCTTGGGGTGCCTGGGTGACTCAGTCGGTTAAGTGTCCAATTCATGGTTTTGACTCAGGTTACGATTCCACAGTTTTGTCAGTTCAAGTCCTGCATCTGGCTCTGTGCTAGCAGCACAGAGCCTGCTTGGGATTCTCTCTCTCTCTCTGTGTCCCTCCCCAACTCATGCTGTCTCTGTCTCTCTCAAAATGAATAAACTTTTTTTAAAAATGAAAGAATTACCATCCTTATGCCAATTCTCTTATCACTCAAATTCACCTTCTCCCTCTGAACCCCATGCCTCTGCCTTAGTTGAGGCTCTGCTCATCTCTCTCTCTCTCTGGGGGGTTCTGGAGTAGTCTCCTGTGTTCCGTTCAAACACCACATCCACCCCCACACAGCTATGAGGGCAGGTTCCTAAAACCCCACCACTGGTGCCCTCCTACACAGCCGTTCAAAAGATAACAGCCAAAGTCCTTCCCACAGCAGGCAAGGCCCTCCAGCACTCCCTGCCCCGCTGCATTTCATGATGGCCCAGTCATGCCTATGCTCCATCTAGAACTTGAAAATGTCTAATAAGGACTTTCCACAAACTCAATACCCGTGCTGGCACCCTCCCACCTAAAAATCATACCCTAAAATGTGGCTCAAGGGTTAGTTGTTCTATCAGGCCTTTCCTGAATCAACACCATCGAGACAAAACCATTCCTTTTCTTATCAGGCTCTCAGTGTACCTTGTACTCACTTTACTTAAAATACCTGTAACCCTTCAGTGTACTTACACCTTAAACATCCACCTTAGATGGCAAGACTTTCCAAGGCAGTGTATCATCTTGTCGTTTTATCCCCAATGCCTAGAACCTAGTAACGACTTTCCATCTAAATCTGCACCAGCAGGGTAAATGGAGGAGCTGAAGGAAAGCAGCCTACGTACCAGGAATCAAAGATGCCCAAGTGAGGAACGGACACGAAAAGGACAGGGTTTAAAGGATGACGGTGGAAAGCAAGTTATTTCTACATTCTTGAGATAATTTTTTGTGTAATTCTTATACTTTAGGATTCTTGGGAAGCTATTAAAAAGTCTGGGTTCCGGGGCACCTGGGTGGCTCAGTCAGTTGAGCGTCCGACTTCGGCTCAGGTCATGATCTCACGGTTCGTGAGTTCGAGCCCCGCGTCAGGCTCTGGGCTGATGGCTCAGAGCCTGGAGCCTGCTTCCGATTCTGTGTCTCCCTCTCTCTCTGCCCCTCCCCCATTCATGCTCTGTCTCTCTCTGTCTCAAAAATAAATAAACATTAAAAAATTTAAAAAAAAAAATTAAAAAAAAAAAAGTCTGGGTTCCTTGGGGTGCCTGGGTGGCTCAGTGGGTCGAGCACCTGACTCTTTGCTTTTGGCTCAGGTCATGATCCCAGAGTCATGGGATGGAGCCCCTGGATCAGGGCTCTACTCACTGTGGAGCCTGCTTGGGATTCTCTCTCCTTCTGCCCCTCCCCCTGCTTGTGCATGCCTCTCTCTCTCTCTTAAATGAAAAAAAGAAAAAAGAAAAAAAGTCTGTTCCTCATGTACTTAAGGCCCTAAAGTGAAAAAAGGTTCCCAGGGATACCTGACTGGCTCACTTGGTAGAACATGTGACTCCTGATCGTGGGGTCCTGAGTGTGAACCCCACGCTGGGCGTAGAGATTACTTAAAAATGTAAAATTTTTAGGGGCACCTGGGTGGCTCAGTTGGTTCAGCATCTGACTCTTGATTTAGGCTCCGGTCATGACCTCACAGTTTGTGGGCTCGAGCCCCACATCAGGCTCCACATGCACAGCCTGTTTGGGATTCTCTCTCTCTCTCTCTCTCTCTCTCTCTCTGCCCCTCCTCCACTCATACGTGAGCGCAGGCACTCACACTCACTCTCTCTCAAAAACAAACACTCAAAAAAAGGAAAAAGAAAAGGTTCCCAGAAACACTACCTAATAAACAGAATAGGGTAAAAGGCTGCCTTAGCACATCCCCATGATGCGGGTGCTTAAAAGCATCAAAAACAGAAGCCCTTGTTTGAGAGTAGCGAAGCATGTGACAGTCGAGTTTCAGCTTCTAATTGTCCAACAAATCTCCAAGCAACACCTGTACATGCCAGGCGCCCCTAAACAGACATTTTAAAAGCTACTCACAACACCATCAAAAATAGCTTAAATCTCCCCCAGGGAAAACACAATGGTGACCAACACGCGTGCTGTGCTTTGCTCCTGACAGACGCTAGACTGCTTCAAGGTCTGTGAATCCTCCAAGGAGCCAATTCAGTGGGGAAGCCGAAGAAAGAGGATGTACTAACAACTCGCCTAATCCATATGCTGCTAACCCATAAGCCCCGAATGGACGACAGCACAACAAAGATGTGGTAGATGAGCTACACAACAGCATAAACTGTCTTCGTTTTCAAGGGTCTGGGATGGCACAGGCCTTGAAGAAAATGTCAGATGTAGCTGCAAACCTCACTCTATCTTCCAAATCTGAATCAACATGTCCAAGTAAGCTGCCACCCTCAGAACCAGTCAGTTGTCACTAAACGAGATCCCTCAGTGGGTCTGCGAATTTGCAATTCTGAGGCAGACGAAAGGGATGGCACTTCTGGTCAGCATGTGGCACTCCTCGTGTTCAGCACCCACTGACATATTCGTAAGGATGGGACTGCTGAACCAATACAGTATAAAAATTGAGTAGTGGGATAGACATTTAAATTTTTTTAATATTTATTTTTCAGAAAGTGCAAGCAGGGGAACGACAGAGAGAAGGGGACAGAGGATCTCAAGTGAGCTCTGTGCCGACAGACTGACAGCAGCAAGTCTGACACAGGGCTCAAACTCACCAACCTCAAGATCATGCCCTGAGCTGAAGTCAGACACTCAACTGACTGAGCCGCCAAGGTGCCCCTTAAATTTTTGATAACTCTAAATCAGTGGTGTTTAAATATCACTGAGCACCAGAACCACCCAGGAATTGTGTTTAAAAAGCAGGGCTCCTGGTGCCATGTCCAAAAATCTTCATCTGTAACCAGCGGCCCGGGCAACGGAGTCTAGGTGCCCTTTGGACTACGCCTGGAGAATTACTGTTAGAGGTTCTCAGAAAAGCAACTACAAAATATGATAAAATTTATTTCCTAGCTTTCTCAATTCCAAATTAGAATGGGACCAAAAGGATAATCAACCAGCACCTACGTGTATAAGGACACCCACACATCACCCATGCATACATTAAATTCAGAGTGGCTGCCTTAGGCTACAAAGAAATTTCAAGGATCTTTCGTTTCTGAAAACAACATGAATCTAAGCCAACAGTAGAATAAGACCCAGGAAAAGTTAAATCTTAAACACTAAAAACAAACCACTATTACTGTGATGTTACAGCATCTGTTGTATTAAAGTAAACCTGCCCAACCCTTGTGATCTAATTACAGATTCTACTTCTCACAGGACTTCTTCTGTGACTGATCAAAGCTGAGCTGTAAAATAATTGAGGTAGGGATTTAGAGATTTGGTACAGCCACCTTCCTAATAAAAGTGGCACAAACAAGACTCTAACTGTTGTTACATATTAAATCTTATTTGATCGATTTTACTGTATTCCAAATTACAAACATAAGGTAGAAGGTGGTAATTATGGTTCTATTGATTCATCATTAAGTTTTAATCAAGGCGCAGCTACAGGGAATGGTTATTATGGCAGCATGCTTCTGTCTCTTTCATACACTTATAGTTGCTACGATAAAGTAATTGTGGACACACTGGATACCAACAAAATATGTTATTGTTTCTAAGGAATCTGTCTGCAACCTAACAATCTTCTATCAAAATAAACGTTACAGAAAATCACCAAACTATTTCTTATTTTCTCTAGATCTCTATTCCTTTCTGACCAATGACAGCTATAACTGTTTTTGTTTTCCATTTCTTTTTACCTTACCAATGAAAATTTGCTTCTCCTACATTCACCCCTTTCTTTCTGTCACTTTTGGAAACCACAGCTGTATGAATCTGAAACCAAAAGTTTATGCTCTATGAAACTGATATAAGTTACTAAAAAAAAAAGGCGGGATGGGGCGCCTGGGTGGCTCAGCCGGTTAAGCGGCCGACTTCGGCTCAGGTCATGATCTCACGGTCCGTGAGTTCGAGCCCCGAGTCGGGCTCTGGGCTGACAGCTCAGAGCCTGGAGCCTGTTTCAGATACTGTGTCTCCCTCTCTCTGACCCTCCCCCGTTCACGCTCTGTCTCTCTCTGTCTCAAAAATAAATAAACGTTAAAAAAAAAAAAAAAGGCGGTATATACATTTCTCAGGCATTTATTGAGAAAATGGATACTGAATGGCTTTGGAAAGCTGGTTTAATAAAGTGCCAAGATAGCAATCTCTATCAAAATAACACCAGCATTCTTCACAGAGCTGGAACAAACAATCCTCAAATTTCTATGGAACCAGAAAAGACCCCGAACAGCCAAAGCAATCCTGAAAAAGAAAACCAAAGCTGTAGGCATCACAATCCCAGACTTCAAGATGTATTACAAAGCTGTAATCATCAAGACAGAATGGTCCTGGCACAAAAACAGACACTCAGATCAATGGAACAGAATAGAAAACCCAGAAATGGACCCACAAACGCATGGCCAACTAATCTTTGACAAAGCAGGAAAGAATATTCAATGAACTAAAGACAGTCTCTTCAGCAAATGGTGCTGGGAAAACTGGACAGCGACATGCAGAAAAATGAACCTAGACCACTTTCTTTCACCATACACAAAAGAAACTCAAAATAGATGGAAGACCTACACGTAAGACAGGAAGGCATCAAAATCCTAAAGGAGAAAGCAGGCAAAAAACCTCTTTGACCTCAGTCACAGCAACTTCTTATTCAACATGTCTCCAGAGGCAAGGGAAACAAAAGCAAAAATGAACTATTGGGACCTCATCAAAATCAAAAAGGAAACAATCAGCAAAACTAAAAGGCAACCGACAGAATGGGACAAGATATTTGCAAAAGACATATCAGATAAAGGGTTAGTATCCAAAATCTATAAAGAACTTATCAAACTCAACACCCAAAACAAAATAATCCAGTGAAGAAATGGGCAAAAGACAGGAATAGACACTTCTCCAAAGAAGACATCCAGAGGGCCAACCGACACATGAAAAGATGCTCAACATCACTCATCATCAGGGAAATACAAATCAAAACCACAATGGGATACCACCTCACACCTGTCAGAATGGCAAACATGAACAACTCAGGCAACAACAGATGGTGAGGATGTGGAGAAAGAGGATGGCCCTCTTTTGCTTTGCTGGTGGGAATGCAAAGTGGTGCAGCCACTCTGGAGAACAGTATGGAGGTTCCTCAACAAATGAAAGATAGAACTACCCTACAATTGTACTACTAAGTATTTATCAAAGGGATACAGATGTGCTGTTTCAAAGGGGCACGTGCACCCCAATGTTTATAGCAGTGGTATCGATAAAAGCCAAAGTGTGGAAAGAGCCCACATGTCCATCGACAGATGAATGGATAAAGATGGATACAACGGAATACTACTCAGCAATCAAAAAGAATGAAATCTTACCATGTGCAACTATGTGGACAGAACTAGAGGGTATTATGCTAAGTGAAATTAGTCAGAGAAAGACGACTATCATATGACTTCACTCATATGAGGAATTTAAGATACAAAACAGATGAACATAAGGAAAGGGAAGCAAAAATAATATAAAAACAGGGAGAGGGACAACACATAAGAGACTATTAAATATGGAGAACAAACAGAGGGTTACTGGAGGGTTGTGGGAGGGGTGATGTGCTAAATGGGTAAGAGGCATTAAGGAACCTACCCCTGAAATCAGTATTGCACTATATGCTAACTTGGATGTAAATTTAGAAATTAATTAAAAATAAAATAAAAAAGTCCTAGCTAAAAAAAATTAAAAAAATACATGAACAAGATTTCCATAACTGTAACAAATTTAACATTATTTCTTTGTCTCCTTGAAGTTGGTCCATTTTCCTACATATTAATTTTTATGCTTAAAAATCTTGTGATGTTCACTCTTTCATCAATGTTTGCAATAAAAATATGTACGCAAACTTTTAAAAAAAAAAAAAAAAAAGAAAAGAAAAGAAAGAAAGTGCCAAGATATCTGGAGTGTCAAAACCAGCATTTCCACACACCCTAAAAATCTCTTCAACATATGAAACTGTAACCAAATTTAAAACCAATCAAAGATCAACATCAAGCTATGTTTCACCTGTGAGGTCAATCTCTATACCCACTACTGATCAATTCTCCTTCCAAAGTTCTCCAAGCATCACAAGAAATATAAAAAGACACCTGACACTTAAGGGACCATGGAAATCCTAAGAGACACAATAAAGGTATGACTGTCCCAGAATTGTTTATCTCCTGTGTTATGGACACTTGTTTCCTAACTAACATCCACCTATACCACCTCCCACGTGCAAGAGTTCACATGGGATACAACAACAAAGGCTCCAATATTTTTTAAATGTCAGTTACAGAGTGTATTAAAATATGAAGTATTTTTTAGATATGAAAAGATAGGCCATTAACATGATTAATCTAGCAACTATCATTTGCCCTAATTACGTCTTACTTTACATATGCCTGCTAAGTTTAAGAGACAGAAAATTCTTAAATTGAAGAAAACCTGTCCTTCAACATGGCAAATTAGCTTTCAGGCAAGAGATCCCTGTGTGGCCAAGTTCTTTTTGCTGCTTGTTCTCAACAACATACTATAAAATATAAAATATAAACCAAATACTGAGTTTATGAGAATATTTAAGGTTAAAGCAATACACAATTCTAAAATAGTGTGAGGCAAGGGCTGTCATAAGAACAAACTCTCACAACCTGAGACAACAGAACTCTCACACACAACTTGTTATTCTTTAGTATATATATTCAAAAATTACTGCATGTAAAGAGGTTCTAAAGCCAGAACATAATCACAAAAAACAATCTGAACCTTGGGTAACAGCTTAAATTTTTTTTGTTTTTAAATGAAGTATAAATTGGTTTTAAATTGCAGTTTAAACTAATTTTCCAGTACAATTCAAGCACCGGAATTCTTACTTTGGGTAACAGCAGAGGGAACAAAAATGCCCAGAAATTCTATGCAAAATGTCCTCATGTTCATTTCCTGGAGAGACGTTCACAGGTTTCATTAGAGCCCTAAAGGGGTCTGCAGCTCATAAAGGAGTTACTACTTTGTGTTGCTTCCTACTGAGAAAATAATACACTGCTAGTCTCATCACTTTTCTAACTTCGGTAAATCATGAAGGCCATTTTTCTTTTAAAAAATTCCAGAGTTAACTTGGGACTTGGGTCCTGCAAAATCATTTTTAAAACAATACCAAAGCAAGTTTTATAAAATCAACTTTAGTGAATTTAGTGTTTCTTAGGCTAATTTCAACATTCTCTTCAAGGAACCATACAACAGATTTCTCACATCAAGAAATTCATTGATGTCAGATCTTGCCATTTGCAACAACCTGGATGGTTAAGCCAGTCAGAGAAAGACAAATACCATACGATTTTATTCACATGTAAAATTTAAGAAACAACAGACATGAACAAAGTTAAAAAAAGAAAAATAAGCAAACAAACAAAAACCACAGAGAGACAAACCAAAAAATAGACTCCTAACTACAGAGTACAAATGGACGGTTACCAGAGGGCAGCTGGGTGGGGGTGGGGGTGGGATAGGTGACATGGATGATGAGCACAGAGTAATATATACAATTGTTGAATCACTATACTGTACACCTGAAACTAATATGACACTGTATGTTAACTATACTAAAATAAAATTTTTTTAAAGAAATTCATTTTATAGAAATGGAAAAGTATAGTTTCATATATCCCAGATATACAAAATAAATTTTCAAGATGCAAAAATACCAAAGAAGACCAAAGATCATCTTTGTCCCTATCAAATATCATAACCTCAACAATTCAAATTATCACACAGAGTGACACTTGCTTTTCTATAAAATAGACTATCTCCTCCATAATTCCTTTTCTCTTGGATTTCCCAGATATAATCTGGTATGTGTTCATCAACTAAAATGATGTAATTAATTTGACTACATTCCCTTAAAAATAACTTTCTTTCAAATTGTCCTAATACTTCCCAACTCGTTCTATGAGACCAGTTTTATCTTGATACCAAAACCAGAAAGGCACAAAAAAAGTTAACTACAGAGTTGTATCTCTTATGAACAGAGTCCTCAACAAAATACTAGTAAACAAACCTAGCACTAAATAAAAAATACTATATACCATGATCAAATGAGGTTTGTCCCAGTAATGCAAGAGTGATCTGAAAATGTCTCAAAACCAGTTAATGTAATACAACATATCAGCAAAATAAAAAACAAAAACCTTACGATTATCTCAATGGATGAACAGAATGACGGACAAAATTTAGCCCTTCAAAAATTAAAAAAATAGGAATAGAAGGCAACTTCTTCAACTTGATCAAGAACATTTATGAAAACCTCACAGTTAACATCATAGTTAATAGTGGCACACTAACTTTCTTCCTGAGTTCAGAAAAAAGGTAAGGATGTCCACTCTTGTCACTCCTATTCTACACTGTACTAAAGCTTCAAGCGAGGTCAATTAACGCAAGAAAATGAAATAGAAAAGAAAGACATAGAACAACCTCTATTTGCACATACAAATAGGGTGTACAGATTTTATGTACAGAAAATCCTAAGGGATCCACTAAACCACTTTAGAACTGATTGAGTTCCATAAAGTTGCACAATACAAGATCAATATATGAAAATGAATGTATTTCTATAATTAGCAATGAACTAACTGAAAATGAAATTTTTAAAAATTTCCATTTAGAATAGCATCAAAAAGAATAAATTACTTAAGAAAAAACGGGGTGCCTGGGTGGCTCAGTCAGTTAAGCATCCAACTCCGGCTCAGGTCACAATCTTGTGGTTCACGAGTTCAAGCCCCATGTCAGGCTCTGTGCTGATAGCTCAGAGCCTGGAACCCGCTTCAGATTTTCTGTCTCCCTCTCTCTCTGCTCCTCCCCAACTTGTTCTTTCTCTCTCTCTCTCTTTCTCTATCTCTCCCTCCCTCCAAAATAAATAAAACAAAAAAAAAAATTTTTTTTAAAGAATTACCGAGACAGGCGCAAAACTTATACTCTGAAACTGTAAGACACTGTTGAAAGAAAATAAGACCTAAATAAATGGAAAGACATCACATATTTATAGATCACAAAGTTTAATATTTTTAAGATAGCAACAGTCTCCAAATTGATTTGCAGAGTTGGTGCAATCCCTATCAAAATCTAAGTTGCCTTCTTCCAGAAGTTGAGCAGCTGATTCTAAACTTCATGTGAAAATGCAAGAGACGCAGAATAGGCAAAACAATCTTGACAGAGAAGAACTAAGTTGGAGGACTTGTAGTTACTGATTTCAAAACTTACCACAAAGCTACACTTAATCAAGTCTGTGTGATACCAGCACAAGGACAGATACAGAGATCAACAGAACAGAACTGAGAATCTACAAACAAACCCTCACATTTACAATCTATTATGTTTTGACAAGGGTGCCAAAGCCCTTTAATGGATGGAGAATAGTCTTTTAACAAATGGGGCTGGGTCAACTGGATATCCACATGAGAAATTCTGAAGTTTGACTACCTCACAGCAGATACAAAATTACTCAAAATGGATCAAAGACCTAAAAGTAAGAGTTAAAACTACAATTCTGGAAAGAAAGCACAGGTATAAATCTTCATGATCTCAAATCAGGCAATGGTTTCAAAGATGTAACACCAAACCATAAGCATTAAGTAAAATAAAACAGGTAAAATAAAAAATTTTAAATTTATGCTTCAAAGTGAAGAAAATGGCAAGTTACTAAGAAAGTGGAAAGACAAAGCAGAATATAGTAAAAAATTTTACAAATCATAGGCCTCATAATGGACTTGTATCTAGAATATATAAAGAATTTCCACAACTCAGTAACAAGACAACCCAATTAAAAAACAAAGGATGTGAATAGATATGTCTCCAAAGAAGATAAGCAAATAACTCCTAAGTACATGAAAAGATGCTCAAAATCATTAGTTATCAGAGAAATATAAATCAAAATCACAGTTAGATGCCACCAAACATCTATTTGTGGACTATAATTTATAAGACTGATATCAAGTCGTGGTAAGAATGTGCAGAAACTAGAACCCTTATGCACTGCTACTGGGAATGTAAAATTGCACAGCCACTTTGACCAATAATTCCACTCCTACGTGTACATCCAAGAGAAATGAACACATACATCAACAAAAAGACTTGCACAAAAATGTTCATGAAAGGAACATTAGCATAACAGACCCAAAGTGCAAACAACCTAAATGTCCATAAAATAACGCAAATATTCAAGCCACATGGAATATTACTTGGCAATTAAAGGAATGAAGCCCTGACAATGCTACAACATGGATAAAACCTTGAAAATATCATGCTAAGCCAAAGAAGCCAGTCATAAAAGATCACATGTTGAGGCTTCCATTTATACAAAATGTCCAGCATAGGAAAATCTATAAAGACAAAAAGTAGATTCGTGGTGGGAAGGTTGAGGGAACGTGGAGTAACTGCTAACAGGTATGATCTCTCTTTCTGAAGAGATGACAATGTCCTAAAATTGCCCATGGTGATGGTTGCACAACTCTGAACATACTAAAAAAAAAAAAAACCTTTGATTATACCTCCAAATGAGTTATATAGGTTGTGAATTACATTACAATAAATCTGTTATTTTTAATTGTCTTCTTAAAGTTAATCTGTACTTTTACTTTTCTATCATGATCTCTGCTTTCCCCATTCGCTGTATTTTCAAGTAAAAAATTAGATTACAAAATAGTTTATAGATTCTCATCCAACTTTTCTAAAAAAAAAAAAAAATACTGCATAGAATAGAAAACCACAATGTATCACATATTTAATGTAAATCTTATGAAGCCTGATTCACTTTTCAAATTTCCTCATGTAAACATATACCACTACTTTTCTAAACAGAAAAATCATATAAATGGATGAAATGATAACAGGCTTATATACTAAGACCCTCCTCTTCACTTTGTCGTCCATTCTTGTTAATGTGCCCTGCCCATAACAAGGTTCTGGGTTTAGTAAGACTGCATAAACACCAGACCATGCAATTTGAAAATAACAACAGTAAAGAACAGACAACTTCTGGATGGATACACGAAAATATTTTATTACAGGATGTCTGTTAGTACTGAGTAGGAGGGGTTAGAAGAAAGCTGAGTGGGTGAGGGCAGTGGGGAACTTTTATTGGTATTGTAACTTTCTCTGTGTTAGTTTGGGTGGAAAAAATATCTGTATTATTTTTTAATTACAAATAGTTTATCACCTACATCATGATTTCACTTTGGTAATGAATTATTTACAGGAGACAAATAATTGTTTAAAACACATGGTAGAGATGGACTGCCTATCTTGTCACTGCTTTCCAATTTTACTCCATCAGATACCAAATGATCTGTATGACACTGCCTCTTTACTACTTGTTGAAATTTGCATTGTTGTACTACTGGGTCATACATTTTTATTAGTGTTTCAAGTATGTTTAAAAAAAAAAAAAAAACCTGAATAGGGGCGCCTGGGTGGCTCAATAGGTTGGGCATCTGATTTCGGCTCAGGTCATGATCTCACGGTTCAT
The DNA here is from genome assembly GCF_018350155.1 of Leopardus geoffroyi. NCBI lineage: Eukaryota > Metazoa > Chordata > Mammalia > Carnivora > Felidae > Leopardus > Leopardus geoffroyi. Next base: position 33,683,079 of record NC_059331.1, on the reverse strand, counting down.
GGGTTCAAGCCCCACGTCAGGCTCTGTGCTGACAGCTCAGAGCCTGAAGCCTGCTTCGGATTCTGTGCCTCCCTATCTCTCTGCCCCTTCCCTGCTCATGCTCTGTCTCTCCCTCTCTCTCAGAAATAAAAAACATTAAAAAAGTTAAAAAAAAAAAAAAAAAAAGACCTGAATCATCTTTAAGTCTCAGTTGCAGAGCTCAATATATATCCATTAGCCCAATCTTGCCATTTTCATTTTTAAATCTTCTATGGTCTCAATAAACGGTCATGTCTGCCTAGTCTTAAGACTTTTACAAATAGAAGTTAGTATCTTCAACAAAGATTATATGTCTGGTGGGTAGGGGGAATGAGTGAAAGAGGTGATGGGGATTAGAGAGTACACTTACGAAAAAAAAAGTTAAATTTTTAAAGATTACGGTTCTATTCATTTCTCCTTATAATTCTGCCCATCTCTGCTTTATTTTGACACTGTATTATTTACGCCAGGTCCAGGTTTATTACATCTCCCAAGATAACTGTTCACTGTATCACTGTACAACGGTCTCTTTTTTTACTTTCAGTCTTTTTTGCCTGATATTGACATTATTCTATCAGCTCTTTTTCAGTTTGTATTTCTGTATCAGAGTTGATCAGAGAAGTAGAACCACTATAAACGATAAAAATGAAGTGTTATTGGGGTGCCTAGGTGGCTTAGTTAAGTATTCAACTCTTTATTTTGGGTCAGGTCACGATCTCACAGTTAGTGGGATCAAGCCCCACGTTGGGCTCTGTGCCAATAGCACAAAACTTGCTTCAGATTCTCTTTCCCTCTCTCTCTGCCATTCCCCAGCTTGCACTCTCACTCTCTCAAAATAAATAAACTTAAAAAAAAAAAAGAATAAAGAGTTATTAAAGGTGTGAACAGTATTTACGGGAGTTGATTAAGCAGGTTACATAGAATTGTTGCTTCCACATCCAGCATTCAATGGGGTGGATGAAATGGTGTGAAATGGGGAAGAGCAAGGATAAACCGCCACAATGGTTTCTCATCAACCTTCATGATACAGGTTACCTGCAGTATAAGCTGGCATCCTTCACTGCAGAGACAACACATTTGACTCAGAATCTAGAGAAGCTGACAGAGAAGATCCAGTAGGAACTGGAGAGGCTGGAGACCAGAGAGGAGGTTCATAAACTGCAACAGTGCCTGACTCTAACACCAACCTTCTGAGCACCGACACAAATGTTGCTTCACGTCCACCTTATGACTGTTGTACAAGTTTCTCTCGTAGCCAGCCTAACCTGGACCCATCCTGGAAAGGGAGTTCTAAGAAATGGAGTTCCAGCTCATTTATGTTGACACAACACAAAGCCACCACAATTCCATGGATATCTTCTTCCATCTCTTTAATTTTATTCTTTGTGCAATTACATTTTAGGCATGTCTTTTGAAAACAGCACATCACTGGATTTTTCTTTCCTCCGACCTAGACTCTATGTTTTAACTATCGTGTTTAATCCATTTACATTTATTGGAGTTTATGACTTTCATAACTTAAAAATGAACTGTCTTTTAAAAATGAAATGAAGTATTATCTGTATCAAAGATATAAGCACGGTTTGCATTCCTTAAGTATTTTATACGCATAACTTGTTACTTACCACTTCTCCAGCAGAGGCAGCCAACATATGCTTCACGGGCATCAAATATGAAGATGAATCAGTATGTAAAAACCATTTCACATATTCATAGGTGATAAAAAAAGCAGCAGCTGAAATTTAAAACAAGCCAGTCTTTCACAAAGTTTAAATATATATTCAAACTGTTAAGAAATAAGTTTCTCAAAAAAAATTAAACTCTAATTATTAAATTACGAGGTAACAGATAAAGGTAATAATTTAACATGTATTCTTCCTTCCTGCCCCACTCTTGCAGAATCTACTGAGCCCATGTTATAAAGCCAATCCCGGACTTAGGAAAATGTACAAGACATGATCCCAGCCCTGAGGGAGCCTGACAGCTAACCCAGCATTCACCATTCTGTATCAAGTCACTTGACATTTTTTAGTAAGCTTTCTAGAATGAGATACGAATTTCTGTGATCCAAAATATCTTTACTTATAGTAATAAAATAATGAGCTACATTGATTTATAGACAGGTTAAGATTGGAAACATACACATTAAATAAAACATCTATTTGGTAAGTTTTATTTCTGTTCACTCAAAATAACCATGGCTACCTTTTACTACATCAACTTACCTTTACATCAAGGAAACAATCAACTATTTAATTCCAACTGTAAATCAAAATCTCAAAAAAGCTACCTATCACCAGGAACTAATCTTAGCTATGTAAGAGGGCTTTAAAACCTGCCATGTACTGTTAATCAAAAGATGTCTATCACTTCCATAAAAGATAAGGCCTGAAAGATAAATGAATGACAAATTCATCTTCTGAAGGACATCTGAACACAATCACATTCAAGTCTAAAACACTCAAAAAAGAGCTTGATAATGAAAACCAGTTCTCCACAGTTAAAATCAACAGGCTTTTAAACTCTCCTCAGGCTGCTAACAAATAAACACGAGGCCAAATGAGGAGGCACACTGTCCCAATGCAAACAGTTCTATATAAATAACCTAGGTCCCTATTCCCACAGTGGTTCTCAATAAGGCTTTTTCTACTTTAGCACACTACACATACAGCTAGAATATCTGCAACCGCATTCACCTGTAAGTTGCACCTGCTACACATTTCACCCTCCACCCCCCTTCTGCTTTCACCTCCAGGCAAAGGAGAAAGTGCCACAGTTTCTAAGTTTACCTGGTTAACCACCTCAACCTAGTCAGACTGTATCGCTACTTTTGTGATAGACAAAATTCTTTAGAAATGTAAATCCAAAAAAGAAATATAAATCCCAAAACTCTCCTGTGTGACACCCAAGAAAGCCCCACTAATTGCAAATGATGTCACAAGGTTCCAAGTGAGGCTATGGACAAGTTACAACAAAGAACAGAGGTTGGGCTAATACCTACAGAGTCTGCTAGCCCTTTAAAAACAAAAACCGGGACACCTGGGTGGCTTGGTCAGTTAAGCGTCCGACTTTGGCTCAGGTCATGATCTCTAGGTCGGTGAGTTCGGCCCGCGTTGGGCTCTTTGCTGACAGCTCAGAGCCTGGAGCCTATTTCAGATTCTGTGTCTCCCTCTCTCTCTGCTCCTCCCCTGTTCATGCTCTGTCTCTCTCTGTCTCAAAAATAAATAAACGTTAAAAAAAAAAATTAAAAACAAAAACCTATGGTTTTGTGTTCCCTTTTAATTTTTTTTTTTTTTTTTTGAAAGAGAGAGAGAGAGAGAAAATGAGAACGAACAAGGGGGAGAGGGGCAGAAGGAGGCTCCAGGCCCAGCACAGAGCCCAACTCAAAGCTCCAACTCACGAACCATGAGATCATGGCCGGAGCCAAAATCAAGAGTTGGACGCTTAACCGACTGAGCCACCCAGGCGTGTCCCCTAAGTTCCCCTCTAAATAAGAGTAAGGATCCTGAAGAGGGGTCTTCTGCCTCTTCTTTCAACCCTCAGTTCTCTTCATCCCTAACTCCTGACCCCTGCAGAATATTACGGTCCTCCCTTATCCACAGGGAATTTCTTCCAAGCCCCACAGTGTGTGCCTGAAATGATGGATAGTACCAGACCCTATATATATTTTTTTCCTGTACATACCTATCTGTGCTAAGGTGTAACCTATTAATTAGGCACAGTAAGCGATGATAATAATAAACAATAATACAATAGACAATACAACAATAATAAAATAGAACTGTAACAATACGCTGTAATAAAAGTTATGTGAATGTGGGCTCTCTCTCAAAAATACCTATACTGGGGGCATTTGGGTGGCTCAGTCGGTTGAGTGGCTGACTCTTGATTTTGGCTCAGGTCATGATCTCGCGGTTTGTGGGTCTGAGCCCCACTTTGGGCACTGGGCTCGTGGCATGGAGCCTGCTTGGGATTCTCGCTCTCTGTCCCTCGCCTGCGTGTGCTCCCTCTTAAAATAAATAAACTTTAAAAAAAATACCTATATTGTACTCACCTCTCTTCTTGTCATAATGTAACATGATAAAAATGCCTACACGATGAGATCAAGTAAGATGAATGGCGTACACCCTGTGACATAGCATTACACTACTAATGACCTTCTGATGATGCATCAGGAGGAGGATCATCTCCTTCTGGAGCACGGTTCACTACAGGTAAATGAACCACTGAAAGCAAAACTACGGATAAGGAGGACCACTGTATGTTCTCAGAAAAGTCTACAAACACTGACTATTACATTGGTGAATGGTACTCAGATTACAACCTAAACTATAACCTTAACTTAAATAGTACAAGAAAAAAAAAAAAAAAAAGATGCCAGATAGAAAACTTCAAGTCACCAAAAACTCCCAGAAGAACAAAAAGGCCATTTCTGAAACACAGGCACTATCTACCCAGCATCACTCATCCACTGCTGTTCAGTAGATGGTGAAAAAACAAAAAAAGTACGGCAAGAAAAACATTTTCTCACACGTGCAAAAGTTCAAAACCACATGTAGCTAAAGTCCTGCCGGCAAGAATTTAAAATAAGTCCCATGAGCCTAAAACACCATGGACTCCTTGGACTACTGGTAATACTACCAATACTAATTCCTTGGTGCAATATGTATGAGAAAAAAAAACTTTAGAACAATGAATACTATAAAAACAGACGTTAAGCATCAATGCCAAGGCCACACCTGAGCCCAATGCAATCGCATCTCTGGAAGTGAGACACCAGTGTCCGTACTTTTTTAATGTCTTCAGGTGATTGTACTGTGGTCACATTTAGGAACCACTGTCTCTCTTCCACATATAGAACTGGACTTGGCAGGGAGTGGGTGCTAATGACTTGCTACAGTCAATTACTAAAAGTAGTAAGACAAATAAAATTCAAGGATAACCTCAAAAACAGTTGGCTGTTCTAAGGGCTGCTGGGGGAAGAAACCAAAGGACCAAAACAGTAATTGCTCTCTGCACTACCAATCTTTATGTGAATACCGTGCTCCAGATGAACACAGATGGACATTTAAATGCCAGGTTACCAGGAAAGAACTGCTCATGAATTATCCTGAGAAAAAAGAAACCAGACTCCAGAGGTTAGGAATCTCCTAGAGCTGAGGTTCTATAACCAGGGATTGGGGGATGGGGGAGGGTTTTGTTTGCTTGGTTTGCTTGAGTACCACTGAAACCATCAGTAAACAATTAAAATAGTAAGTATACTAACAAGTGGATTAAATAAAACAGATTATATTGATTACAAAATAAGGCCATAAATCACATAATGTGACTCCAAAGCTACAACAAAAGCAAAGACATTTGAAGGGGAGTATCCAGGAGAAGGTTAGTGGGAAATGGTTGCATCATACAAGCGGAATTTAGTTAAGACAGAAAAGGTTTAAGGCCTCTTAGGTTCACCTGCTCCAAAAGAATCTCCAAGGCAGTAGTTATTAAACTCAGCTTCACATTGGAATCACCTAGGAAGCTACTAAACCTCCTGATACCCAGGCAAAACCCAGACCAATTAAATTTACCGGGGTGACATAGGCATCAGTATTTTTTAAAGCTTCCCAAGAGATTCCAATATGCAGGCAAGGTTGAGAACCACTACTCTACGGTATGACAACCAATATTAGAGTAACATTTTCAAGCTTCTAACTGGGGATTTTAACAGGAAAAACCATTTAAAAACCATTGTACTTCTATTACAAGTAGAGTGGAACAAGATCTCACACTAGCGATTCAAAAGCAATGGGTTAATGAATAGAAAACAAATTCAGAAGATAAGCTACAACACATGAGCGATTCTACACGGGGTGACACCACATACCATCCGGAAAATAAATCTCATTATGTTGGCTTTCTAGCAGGGACAAGAATATCAACATAAATTTTACCATTAGGAAAAGATCCAATAGCAGCAGAGGGAACGCCAGCATATATTCCACGAAAACCACCAGCCTTATTAAATCCTTGTGGACTCTGCAGCCTGGTTTTAATGGTATCCAGAGGGTATAATATCAAGTCAACAGAGACACCTGCTACCCCACCAGCCTTTAAAAAAAGAGAGAGAGAGAGAAAGGAAAATAAGGTTACAATCAAAGGTTACCCTGCCATTTGGGGGGTAGGGATAAGAAAAAGGTAATCTTTAAAGCACATTTTTCATACCTATTGATCCACAACTTATTTGGTATAGTCAAACAAAAGACCTTCTACCTGAATTTATAAATTTTCCTGGGGAAATAATGATTATTGTGCTATATTCTTAACTTGGAATTTTTCAATAATTTTTTATTTTTAAAATCAAATTTAAATTCATTTTTAATACTCTCACACGGTTCAAAAAGTAAACAAGCAAACAATCTCAGAAAGGTTAAGAGTCCAAAGCCTCCTTCCCTTGTCTAATAACTCAGATACCCACTTCTGCTGTTTGCTTATTGGATCCTTCTGAAGTTACTTTAGGTATATACAAGCAAACACGAATATGTATTTTCCTTTTTTTTGAAAAAGGTATATACAATATGCAATGCACCACACCTTACTTTTATCACTTAATTTATCCTGCTGATCTTTCCATATCAGACCAAATTTATATTTTTGCCTTTTTAATAAATGAGCAGTAAACCCGAAGTAAGACTTTTGGGGGGAGACTGTCATTTTAAAATAGGTAATGGGGAGGTGCCTGGGTGGCTCAGTCGGTTGAGCATTGGACTCTTGATTTAGGCTCAGGATGGGATCGAGCCCTGCATCGGGCTATGCACCAAGCGTGGAGAGCCTGCTTTTCTTTTTCTCTCCCTGTCTGCCCCTCTGCCCTGCTCGCTCGCTCTCGCTGTCTAATAAATAAATAAATAGGTAATGGTCCTTGGGAATCTAGATCTGTTATTTTAAGATTCATACATCTAAGGATTCCCGTAGTATTCTCTCTCCTTTATATTTAAAAATTCCTTGATAATTTTTTAATTAAGTAAATAAAAGCAGGGAAGGGGGAGCTAAATTCCTAGAAAATATTAAAACCAGGTCCCAACTAGTCATCTCCCAAGAGACATCATGTTGCTTTAGAATGGTGCACTTTAAAAACTAAGTTTTCACCTAATGATTACAGTGGAGTATATGTAGAATTTTTTTTTTTAAACTGGTTACAACTTAGTCAAAGCAAAAAGAAATTCAGGAAAACAATTTTAGGTAAAAATACCAATTCAAGGACAGAGTCAAAGGTCAATACACAAAGTCTTAGGGCATCATTTAAAAATGTGAATCAGGGGCATCTGGGTGGCTCAGTTGGTGAAGCGCCCGACTCTTGATTTTGGCTCAGGTCCTGATCCCAGGGTGATTGGGTCAAGCCCTACATCGAGCTATGCACTGACAGTACAGAGCCTGTTTAGGATTCTCTCTCTCCTCCCCCTCCCCCCCCCATCCCTGCCCCACTCACACTCTTTGTCTCAAAATAAACAAACATTTTTTTTAAATGTGAATCGAAACCTGTTTCCCATGGGCAGACAGAAGAATTACAAGGAGGAAAAAAAGACTTTCAATATGGTTGCTACATAGTAATTTTTAAAACGAATCATTAACTTTTCTTATCCTCCAGATTTTGAACCACATGGATATATTACCTATCAGAAGGTAGAAATATACTTTTAAAAAAACTATATATTAAAAACTAAGATGCAGAAAAAGAAAAATTAGTATTATTCAAACATACAGGCAAAATTCAAAATGATGAGTTTTTCCATCCTTTGGGTATACGAAATGCTCAGATGGTACAAACCTCAGTACATAATAAACACTGTCTGCTCTACTTACCAGTCACCATAAAACCAATAAAGAGTTCACTGCAAAAATGAAATTACTCTCATGAGAAATCCAGTCATTAACTAGCATAGGTAAATTATTAAAAATTATTTTAAGAGAAATAGATAAGCTCATTACCATAAACATTAATACTGTACTATATGATCAGCCTGAGAAACATGACTGAATCTCGTAGATCATGAAGGTCTACTCTGCAAATGACCTACAATGAGGTCACTAAAACATTACAGAGATGTGCCAGAAGAAAACCACAAGAGGCAGTAAAAGAATGACAAAAAGCTGGGCTTTCTTTCTGGAAATAAAAGTGGCCTTTTCTAAGTCATAGGAGTATGTTCATAAGTAATGTAGGCCAGTAAAAAAAGGAGCCAGTCTCTTCCAACATTCTTCTCAATTATTTTTAAAGGGTTTTTTAAGATTCAGTACATAAATAAAATATTTTGCATGTTCTTCATTTTCTTAAAACACAAGGAAAACGAAAATCCTGGTGGAAATGTCTGCTCAGACTAGATTCTTTAAAAACATTCTCTACTTCATTCTGATTTTCTCTTTAATCCTAGGAGAGGGTTCAGAGAGATGCTTGCCATCTACTGCTAAGTTTTAATCAGTAAGTTAATTAGTCTTTCAATCTATTTGGCTACTTTGCATGCATTGATTCTCTAATGCTTCTTTCATCAGAATTCTTATCTTCAGAGAATAAAATAACCAGATTCAATCTGTTTAGCTAGTAAAACATGAATCAAAAGTTACTAATTGCTTCTGGAGATTTCAAACTTCTATAAGTCAAATGTCATTTAAATTCATGAGACTGAAAAAAAACAAAATAGCTAACAGAGAATAGAAAAAAAGAATAAAAATACCTATGTATTTAGCCACACAGCAACAGATTTAAAATTTAAATAAAAACTTTAGGGAGTGCTTATAACTTTACATTAATACTGTTTTGTACATAATTATGTACAAGGGGTGCCTGGGTGAATCAGCTGGTTAGGCATCCAAATCTTGGTTTCAGCTCAGGTCATGATCTCATGGTTTCACAAGTTCAAGTCTCCTATCACAAGTTCAAGCCTCTGATAGCACAGAGCCTGTTTGGGATTCTTCCTCTCTCCCCCTCCTCCACTCACACTGTCTCTCTCTCAAAAATAAATAAAACTAAAAAAAAAAAAAAATTATGTACAAAATGCCCATGCCAATATCAGTTGAATATAAAGAACTCTATTAAATTCTGTCATTCTTTAGTCAGAGACATTGTTTTATTTATGATCATTTATCAAAAAGGTTATCAGGCAAACGATTAGTTTCAAGATCTGTGGTAGCTGACACTGAAAACTTCAAGTTAAGAACTAGACAAAATTCGGGGCACCTGTGTGGTTCACTCATGATGTCACAGTTCATGGCATCAAGCCCTGTGTCGGGCTTTGTGCTGACAGAGCAGAGCCTGCTTGGGATTCTCTCTGCCCCTCCCCTGCTTACGCTCATGTGTGCACACTCTATCAAATAAATAAAAACACTGAAAGAAAAAAGAACCTGACAAAATCCAAATAGACACAACATAACCCAGGTAACCAGTAAGCCTCACTACAACATACCAATGTATTGAGAACTTAACATAAAATAGGCCTCTAACTTAATAAAGTGTGACAGCCTGTAGAGAAGAAGTATCTAATGAGCACTTGGAAATTACACTGAGAGTTGAAAAAAATTCAAGATCACGTGCTATAAAACCTTTATTTCTCACAATTTCTGGCACAATACCAGAAAAATGTCACTGCTGCTCAACTACGGGACAAAACCAAACCACCTGTCTAATTTAAGCAGAATCATCACTGGCCGCAGGACTATACCACAGCTAGGAGGAACCAATCACACCATGTACATGGCTCTCCTAGAGAACACTCCTCCTCAGGTTTCTCCACAACAAAGGAGCCACTGCCGACTTCACCCTCCTGGGATACCAGTTCTCTTCCCCACCACCACTCCTCCTCCCTGCTGAGCTCCTGGGCTGTCTACACTCATGGCAGCAGCATCTCTGTGAAATGCAAATTTCAATCTCATCTTGCCACTCTTCAGCCTGTAAGTCTCCCAACCTTTCCAAGAGCCCTTAGGATGAAGAACAAAATCACCACACGGCCTACAACTCTGGAAGTTCTGGTCCCCAACTCCCCCTTGGCTCCACCACCACTGCCCACTGCTGCCCATTGCTTGGCACCTTCCTGCCCCCTTGCTCTCTCTTTTCCTCCATGTCATCTGATTCTCTTTTCCTCCATGTCACCTGACCCTCACGTCTAGGACTGTGTACACATGCTCCCCAATCTCCAGTCTAGGTTTAGACCCTCTTGTTTGCACATGCTGATCACAGTTTTAGTTCTATAGTTGAGCATCTGACCTTTGATGTGATGTCTGTGTATCCCACCAGACTGTAAGGTCCAGACCTGTTCCATTTACCAGTAAGTTCCCAGCACCAGCACATGAGGCACTCAATAACCATCTGAAGAATGAATGAATCAATGGCCCTAATAAAAAGTTACCACCCATATGTTAGAAGGTACTACAAATCAACCTTAAAAAGGTACACTGATTTAAAAACAAACTACAAAAAAATAAATAAAAATAAAAACAAACTACAAAACAAAGGACCATGCAATGTCCAAAAGAAAAATATAAACAGCCAACCAAAATATGAATGTGTGCTTCCCTATCATTAATAGATCAAATAAAACAAATCAAAACAATTTCCCCATTAATTAAAAAGGTTAAAAATATTTAGAATGATTATGGGCACTACTAGGGGAAACAAATTATTATAATCTTGTGAAGGACAATTTGGCAAAATGAAAATTTTCATTTATAAAGCCCTTGACTGTGATTTTATTTCCAAACATTTCTTCCACAGAAATAAGTGCATAAATATACAAGACGGTTTACTACAGCAATTATTTATAACAGTAAAAAACTGGCAGTAGTCTAAAGGTCCATCCTTGGGATCTTGTTAAATAAATTCTATCTGAGTAACAGACTGCTACACAGCTTTTAAAAGAAGTCAATCTGAACTCACTGGCACAGAAATATATTATATTCATAAATTAATTAAATAAGCTATAGAAGCATATATGCCATATAATCTCACCTTACAAAGAAATGTGTATGGATCTATACATATGCCTAACTTGAACTTTGGAAGCATACACACTGAATTCCTCCAAGTTATTACCTCTGTCACAAGAGATTGGGAATGAGTAGTATTTTTACCATCTTGCTAATTTTTGTATTGTTCCAGTTTTATAATGAGCATTATAAACTTATAAAAGTAAAGATTTCAAATAATACTGCTCCACCAAAAAAAAAAAATCCTAATTCACTGATTGCATGTGGTATTGAGTTGGCACTTAGTAAGAGGTAACTAAGAACCCTGACCCATGTTCATACCTACCCAGCTTCATTTTGCATACTCTTATGGTCGGTGAGTCTCAGGAACCTGTTTCCCGAACATGACCTACAACTTCTCACTTCTGCCCTCCTGCTTTAGTTTTCAGTGTGGAATGTCCTCTCTTTGCCCTCTGTCTCCCGTTTACAGAAGGCTACCTACTCCCCTGCCACCATACATACATACATACACACACACACACACACACACACACACACACACACACACACCCCTGCCAAAATCCTATCCACTGTTAAGGCTGTGACCAAATGCCATGAGCTTCCTAAAGTCCTTCCCAAGCTCCCGGTGAGAATTAAATGCTACTTCCTTGACTCCCCGACATAACCCCATTTAGATTTCACTTTCAGTACTAAGAAATCATTACATCTGACCTGACATTATGATCCTTCAGAACAGAAGCCAGGTCAGTCACCTTTGCTCTCCTAAGTATCTAACCCAGAGCCTCATATGTAGCAGGGCTTCAGCACTAGTTTGCTGGTCTGAATCAAACGGATATGGGAGATGATGAGAAAACACTTTATAAAAAGATTAAATGTTCGGAATAAAAAAAGTCACTCTTTGTCCCAATTGTGGTTTGCCAGAGGACTTGTGATAGCTGAAAGCCAGTGCCATCTGTCTGCTACTATACTTCTTAGCATTCCATTTAAACAGATAGCTTTGTGATCTATTTAGGGTGACTTCTCCAGAAATTCTGCTGATCATCACTTCCCAAAGGAAAAGGCCACATAGGTTGTTTTGTTTAGTGAGGCTATTCTCAAGAACACAGTAATGTTCTTGAGTACCCTTCGACTTCTCCAGAAATTCTTTCAGATTAACTATCGCCTAAGAACACAGCTTTGACATCAGACAGACAGACCTGGCTTCAATCTCAACTGGGTCTCCTTAGGAAAGCTATTTAACCCTCTCTAAGCTTCTATTTCTTCATACATGAAATGGGGAAAATAATAGTACCTTACTTCACGGAGTTTTTCAAAATTGAGATTATATTTTTTAACAGTTAATTGTCAAGTTAGCTAACGTATGCACAGTGTAGTCTTGGCTTCGGGGTAGATTCCCGTGATTCATCATTTACATACAACAGCCAGTGCTCATCCCAACAAGTGCCCTCCTCAATGCCCATCACTCATTTTCCCCCGCACCCAACCCCATTGGTTCTCTCATTTTTTCTCAGTATTTGAGTCTCTTATGCTTTCCCTCCCTCTGTTTTTATCTTACCTTTCCTTCCCTTTCCCTATGGTCTTCTGCTAAGTTTCTCAAATTCCACATGAGTGAAAATATATCTATGTCTTTTTCTGACTCACTTATTTCACTTAGCATAATACTCTCCAGTTCCATCCACATTGTTGTACATGGCAAGATTTCATTGTTTTTTCATTGCCAAGTAGTATTTCATTGTATATACAGACCACATCTTCTTTATCCATTCATTAGGTGATGGACATTTGATCTCTCTCCATAGTTTGGCTATTGTCAACAGTGCTGCTATAAACATTGGGGTACATGCGCCCCTACAAATCAGCACTCCTGTTTCCTTGGGATAAATTCCTAGTTGTTCTATTGCTAGGTCATAGGGTAATTCTATTTTTAATTTTTGAGAAACGTCCACATTGTTTTCCAGAGCGGCTGCACCAGTGTGCATTCCCACCAACAGTGCAAAAGTGTTCCCCTTTCTCCACACCATCTCCAATAGAAGTTGTTTCCTGAGTTGCTAATTTTAGCCACTCTGACCACTGTGAAGTGATATCTCAACATGGTTTTGATTTGTATTTCCCTGATGATGAGCAATGTGGAGCATTTTTTCATCTGTCTGTTAGCCATCTGGATGTCTTCTCTGGGAAAGTGTCTATTCATGTCTTCTGCCCATTTCTACACTGGATTATTTGTTTTTCAGGTGTTGAGTTTGGTAAATTCTTCACAGATTTTGGATACTAACCCTGTCATGTCTGACATGTCATTTGCAAATATCTTCTCACATTCTGTTGGTTACCTTTTGGTTTTACTGAGTGCTCCCTTTGCTGTGCAGAAGCTTTTTATCTTAATGAGGTCCCAATAGTTCATTTTTGCTTTTATTTTCCTTGCCTTCAGAGACATGTCAAGTAAGAAGTCACTGCAGCCGAGGAGAATGGAGATTAAATGAGAATTAAATACAATTACGTGAGCCTGTTACACGCTTGTATATAATAAAAAGCTGGAAACGCCAGTAAAAAACTGCAAAATGCCAGCCTTTATCACTTATCAATAAATAAAAATTATTATTTTTAGTATGTTACTATAAATATCCTTCAAAGTTTCTTGGATGCAGTATTTCTGACATGACTATTAAAGGCCATGAAAAGACTTAGGTGATAAAGATTGAAGATTACATTCATATATTAAATTTAATAAATTCATATATAAAATACATAAATTCAAATCTTTTATTAGTAATAATGAATTTAAATTTCTCCTCAAATTCTGCCTCCTGGACAAGAATCACCTATGGACACACTCCACACAAAGCCAAATCATGTGATGCATGGCAGGAACAATTCAGCATCAACTAAAAAACTTGAGAAATACATACGTTCAAATTTCTTTATAACCGTTAGATTTGAATTTAGGGGTTAATTTTTTAGAAGCAGAATACAAAGGGCACCTGGGTGGCTCAGTTAAGGGTCCAACTCTCATTTTTTGGCTCAGGTCATGATCTCACGGTTAGTGAGTTTGAGCCCACATCAGGCTCCATGTTGGCAATAGGAAGCCTGCTTAGATTCTCTCTCCCTCTCTCTCTGCCCCTTCCCTGCTCACTCGCTCTCTCTCTCAAAATAAATAAACTTAAAAAAAATAGAAAACTGTAACTATAAGACTTGCTGTGAAAAATGTGCACAGGCACGTGTTAAAGTGCTCAGTAAATGGCTACTTTTCATCACTATTTGCTACTGCATGGCTAATTTTTGTTTCATTTTCTTTTTAACATCTGTCTCCTACTGGACTATAAAGCACGAGGGCAGGCGCCTTACGTTTGAAGCACTCTTATCCACTACCAGAGCAAAGGCTAACATATATGTCTCGTTGAACAGGTAAAAGATGCCTGATTTGTGGAGGTGAAAAAGGCCTGGGTGCAGTTTTTTCCTTTTCTCTATTTGACATTTCATTAGTGCTACTCAAATTCTGTATCATATAAATTTTCACTACTAAATTTTTATTTCAACAGGTAGCATTTCTTTCAGAAGTGGTAACAAAACATCACATTAACAAGTCTTTTGCAATTATCAAATACTAAAACATTCCTCCAACCCCCTCTTATGCCTAAAGAAAAATGAGAAAGGAAAAGCGGTCCCATCTCCCAGTACGTGAGACACAGAAAAAAGGCGTCCACCAACACTGGTTCTCAACTGTGGTCCTAGATGACCGAGGGTCTCTGAGGGGACCTTGCAGGCTCCAGTGACTGATCAAAATTCAGAATACACTTGTGTCCAGGGTACAGCTCAACATCAAAACAAGCAAAAACGATCTGCTCACTCTGACTTAAAATGCCAAAAGAGAAAAAGTCACACGAAGCAACCTAGAGAATGTGGAAGCATCATTCCCAACTCCTTATAGATCTGGAGATAGTATTTCATCCTAAGATACTAACATCCCTTTACACCAGATTGAAAACTAGGAGGCAACCTTCGAGGAAAGAAAAATACATGGCAAAGAACATGGAAAACTTCCCTTCAATGTCCAGTACTTCATCCTCTCTTTTCACTCTGTTTGCTCACCCACCGAAGAAGCCATAGCAACACAACCCCTGTCATTCCCCTCAAGTCACATTCTGCCAGTGGTTCTCAGCCAAAGGTCAGGCCCAGGGAGAAGACACCAGTATTATGAAAGAACTTTTTCAGAACCACCTAAGAAACAGTTTAAAAATAAAAGAACAGTCAAGGAAACAGCCTGTGCCTTACACAGGAAGAGGAGGCATGAATTCCAAGTACAAGTAACACAAGACATCCAACACCATGGTTCATATTACAGTAAACAGAGTGACATTTTCCAAAAGTAGAAAATCAATAGAGGGAGCTGGCCAACAAAGATCAAACTGCAGCAAATAACTGAAAAGTGGGAACACTGAAATCTAAATATGCAGACAGGCAATTAGCAAAGGCCAACTTATCAACCTAAGTGAGGAAAGCGGCTATCACCAAAAGGATGAAGTGTCCCAGAGGAAAGGATGCCAGCAAAAGTCTTCCCATCAAAGAATTCTGACATACTTTCTAACACGGAAAGCACAGGATAAAACGCTGGAAGTTGACCCGAAGCTGTGTGACACTTTGCCGAGGCATAACAAAGATGCTAGTTCTATGTAAGTTATGTGACTAGAAGATAAGCACTGTTTGGGGCACCTGCGGGGCTCAGTGCATTAAGTCTCCAACTTCCGCCTAGGTCACAATCTCGCCGTTCCCAGTTGGAGCCCTGTATCCGGCTCTGTCTGTGCTGACAGCCCAGAGCCTGGAGCCTGCTTCAGATTCTGTGTCTCCTCCCCCCACTCACACTGTCTCTCTCAAAGATAAATAAATGCTAAAAAAAATTTAAAAGAAGATAAGCACTGTTCAAATTCCTTCTGACACACTTTCACAAAGAAACTGTGTCTCTCATGTTGTAAATTACAGTTAAATATCAGCCTTACTATTTTTTTCATTTCCTTACACATTTACATCAACAGCAAGAGTCTGTCATTTAACACTGACAAGAGTTTTTAGAGGTCATTAATCATACCTTTTCTCATCAGTTCTCAAGGCTACTTTGATAACCCAGGCAACCACCCAAAGGACCGCCTTTACTTCACACTGCACAGTGCCCACACTTGTCAAGCTTCTTTTCCCTGAACCCAGGACTGGTTCACAGTAATGACAGCAGGATGTTTTGGGTGTCTCATACAAGTAACAAGCCAGATGAATTCATGAACTACAAGGACCGTGAAATCGTTAAGTACTTAAGGGGAGAGAAGAGGCAGGCAGGAAAAGAGACGTAATACAGGGTGCGGTATTTATTTAAAAAAAAAAAAAAAAAAAAAAGTACTTTTGTATCTTAAAAAAAACCTAGAGAAAAAGTAATGCTATTATCAAAATTATTTTGTATTATCTTGGGAAATTTCAATAGTCCTTTTTTCATGAACAGATCATATTTTTATAGTTTTAATCAGGCATGAGCAGATATATCTACGTGCAGTCTTGTATTTTTTTTCTTTTACAGGTATTTTCCATGTTATAGCATACACTCTTCACCAGCACTGTTGTTAATGGCCCATGAATTGCTCATGAAATGCATCTATTACCGTTTACCTAACCACTTCTCTCTTGTGTCATGTTTAAGTGGCTTTCTATTGTCTTCACTGAATTAAATGTTATGAACATCTTTAGGTTGCTAACACTTGGTTCCAACTGCTTTCCTAAAAGTATGAATCGGTCACTGTGCTCTCAGGTTTTTTTCCTTCTCAACAGCCTACTCTGCTCCAAATGAACACTAACATCCCAGGGGCTCTTCCCTTGTACTCTACGACCCTTCAATCCTCCTCATGAAGCTTTAGGAAGCAAGTATTTAAATGACTGCTACATGTCAGGCTCTGTACTGTGTATCTAACATTCTCTCATTCAATACTTAGAACCTGAGCTTCAAGACCGGCAATCATTTAGACCTATCTCTCATTCATTCTTTCAGTAAGTAAGACTGAGTACCTACAAAATGCCAGGCCCTGGCAGCACAGCGACAAGCAAAACACAACTCCCCCAGGAGCACCTAGCCTACCTCAAAGATACTCCCAACCTGAGCGGGGGTGGGGGGTGGGGGGAGGCCATTCCATTGCTGAACTACTTTGATAATAGAACTTTCTAATGACTTCCATTATGCTTCAAATGAAATCCAAAGTCCTGGGGCACCTGGGTGGCTCAGACAGTTAAGCATCTGACTCTTGATTTGAGCTCATGGTTCCAGAGTTTGAGCCCCACAGTGGACTCCCAGCCCATGACTCAGAGCCAGCATGGGATCCTCTCTCTCCCTCTCTTTCTGCCTCTCTCATGCTCGTGCTCTTTCTCTCAAAATAAATAAATAAACATTTAAAAAAAGAAAAGAAAAATCCAAATTCCTTTCCATGGCCCACAAAGACTCACCTCTGATACACGACCCCCTGCCACACTACCCTTACCCACTAGGCCTTAGCCACCACTTTACCATCCTCAATACCTTCCACCTGAGGGTTTTCGTTCACACTGCTCCCTTTCAATTTTCTCCTCTGCTCCTGGAAATGTCTTTCCCTTTCCTACCTTTCATGTCTTAGCTTGATGTTACCTTCTCGGGGGCTTTCTTGGTCATTCCAAGAATCTCAAGAAGGTTCTCCAATATTGTTCTATCTCCAGCCCACCTCAGTTCATTTTTTAAACGGTACTTATGAGTTTGGTTGGTTCACCACCATACCTCCAAGGGCTATCAGAGTGCCTGGTGGACAGAACACATGGCCAATAAACTGTGTGTGCTTAACAAATAAAATCATTCCTCTTTAGCTGGAATGAAATCTAACCTCCTCGAAACTTCTACTTACTGATCCTAATTATGCCTTCTGTAACTGCGGTGAAAAAAAAAGTATCTTTTGGCCTTTGTATCCTATTTTAATAAATTTTAAAACTACCATTCATTTGTTAACTCTGGCACTCACCTGTTTTTAGCAATGGCTAGCTACTGCTGCTGACTTCAGGGAGAGTATCAAGGAGCGTTTATGAGCATGAAATCCCATGTTACGCTGCCTGGTTGGAATCTGAGCTCTGACACTTACACACATGAAACAGATATCACTTGTGTGACTCTGGAGAAGTTACCTAACCCCTACTGTACCTCAGTTCCTCATTTGCAAAACTAAGATGAGACTTAACTGATTGTCATGGGAATGCAACCTGAAGCAGGCACTCTGGAAAACAGTATGGAGGTTCCTCAAAAAGCTAAAAATAGAACTACCCTACAACCCAGCAATCGCACTACTAGGTATTATCCAAGGGATACAGGTGTGCTGTTTCGAAGGGACACGTGCACCCCAATGTTTATAGCAGTGTTACCAACAATAGCCAAAGTATGGAAAGAGCCCACGTGTCCATCAATGGATGAATGGATAAAGAAGATGTGGTATATATAGACAATGGAGTATTACTTGGCAATCAAAAAGAATGAAACCTTGCCATTTGCAACTAAGTGGATGGAACTGGAGAGTATTATGCTAACTGAAATTAGTCACTCAGAGAAAGACAAATATCATATGACTTCACTCATATGAGGACTTTAAGAGACAAAAGAGATGAACATGAGGGAAGGGAAACAAAAATAATATAAAAACAGGGAGGGGGACAAAACATAAGAGACTCATAAATATGGAGAACAAACTGAGGGTTACTGGAGGGGGTGTGGGAGGGGGATGGGCTAAATGGGTAAGGGGCACTAAGGAATCTACTCCTGAAATCATTGTTGCACTATATGCTAATTTGGGTGTAAATTAAAAAAAATTAAAAATAATTTTTAAAAATAAAAATAAATAAATAAATAAAAAAGACTTAACTGATTGTCAGAACTTGAAAAAAAAAATGTATGTAAAGAGCTTACCCCAGTTCCCAGCAAAGGAATCTTAATTGTCAAAGCTACTACTTCTGTCTCACTGGAGTGGAAAACTTCAAAATGGTGTATTTCTTTGTATCCTTAAAACCTAGTTTACACAATCTCAATAGACCTAGATTTAAAACATGATCCCACAAGCGAGGCTAAGGCACTCCCTTGCACATCCTCCGTAACACTATGAAACCAGCCCTCAGATCATTGCCGTTTTTCCTAACAGTCATTTTACTATTCTGTCTCCACCACCTGACCCACGTGAGGTCTGTCTTGTTCATCATATTATCCCTAACACCTGCAACAACAAACAATAATTAAATGAAATTCTACTGAGCCTCCATTACCCCAGTGGAAGCTTTTTCAAATGTTGTGTTTTGTGTTTGTTTTTTGTTTTTTACTGTTTCTTCCTACTCTTCCACAATGAAAACACACACAAGCAGCCAATCTGTCTTGTTCACTGCTGTATCCGGTATCCCTACTGGACCTGCCGTAACAGAGACTTCAAAATATTACAGACGTTTTGGTTCTTGGGTTGTTTTTGATGCTCAAACCTGTTAATTCTGGTAGGTTTCTGCACACTACTATCTTATTGGCTCCGTAATTATTTACACTTATCAATATACCCAAAGCCTACAAGAACATTTTAAATAAACAGATTAATTATATATTGAATGAACAGGTCATTTTATGAGAGTGAAAACAATACAGCTAAATAAAAAACATAGTCCTGGACAGGAAGAATCTGAGCGAGGCAAGCGTTTTTGTTTCGTTGTGGGTTTTTTTGGCAGGGGGGCGGCGGGGAGGGGGGAGTTGTTGTTACATATACTTAATTCCCAAGTTCTCCAGAATGTGGTCACACTATATAATTGCAACTTTTTTTTTCTTTCCATTTTGAGGAAAACTGTCAAGCACCCCACCCCCGTGTCCTTCTGTTCTCCAGGTAGGAAAGGCACAGCCTTGACACGAGGCCCGGCGGTGGCCCAGGAAACCGGCGTTCCCTCCGGGACCTGCCAGGTGACCACTGACCTGAAGACGGGTCAACGCGCGAAACCGGAAGTGCCAGGGGACAGAAACTACTACGGGCTCCACTGCGCGACTCTGGCACCCCGAGCGCCCCACCCTACCGTCCAGCACTCACCACCAGCGAAGCCATGAACCCAGGCCACTCCATGGCCCCGCAGACACCGCAAAGGCTATACTTCGAGACTAAGCAGAAGCGGATCGCGACCCCATTCATTGGGTGCCGCCATCTTGGGGGCGGACTTGTAGCGCCGGCACTTCCGCGGCCACGTGAGATTGAGCCAAAACAACTACACGTGCAACCGAGAAAACTGGGCCAGAAGGTGCGCCGGGAGGGAGGGGAGGGGTCTGGGGAGGCAAGCGGTCTAGCCAAGTCTCGCGACTCTTCTCTGCTTCCGTTTCCTGCAGCAGCCTTGTGATTCGGCTAGATGAAGAAACTCTCGCGAGCAAATGAAGCTGGGCGGGATCCTGGAACTGAGAGTCACCGGGTGAAGGCTGGGGAAAGCTACTGTTAGCTCCAGAGAGGCGCGACTTGGTGGAAGGCGGGGCAGTGAAGGGGCGGGACTAGTTTAAGGGACGAGGCTTTTGGTTTCCAGTTCTTTTTAATTTTTGTCTTAGCTCAGTTTGAACCAATTTTGTCTGAGTTTCTATAAAACAGACTCAACATCAGACGATTATTAAAGATATAGAAAAAGGCTTTAAAAGGTTCCTTACTCCAGGTAAAAATTAGCATCCTCCACCTCTTAAAGTTACTGCATCTAATAGTATTTACTTTTTAAATTATCTATTTGCAGAATTGCTCATCTTGTTCGCTGTGGTACGAGTGCGCACATCCAGAAGTCCCAACCAAAAGCTACAGGGAACATAGCAGAGCCAGGCTTGAAATTTTTCTTAGTGCGCATCTTCCCTCAAAACCTTTGCAGTAGCCTTAGCACGCTCCTTGTCTGCCTTTCTTTAATCGATGTTCATACCATTCTTTATTCTCATCTAGATGTGTGATCTAGAAATAATTAGCCAGCATACCTTTAAGGTTTCACATTCCAAGCTTTGCCTACTAGGTTTGCGCATAACTTCTCCAAGATGGAGTTTCCTCCCTTGTGAACTTGGGATACTGAGAGTAACTTCTTTTGGTACTCTTACAGATTCAGTGAGGTAACGCATGCACGTTTTCAAATTAGTTCTTGGTGCACGGGAAGTATTCTCTATAGATGATGGTTACATCACTTTCCTGATTTAAATTACTCTCTTTTGCTGCGCATGTGAAATAGTCCAGCTCCTTATCATGGTACTCACCTCCCAGATGGTGTCTTCTGTCACTCTTCCCACTGGCTAGACTACTCACAGACTATACACTTTCAAGCTCTCCCATCTTACCCGTGTTGTTCCCTCTACCAATACCTTTCCCTATGCTGCCTGCAGAACATTGGTCCTCTCCTGTTTGCCACATGTCACAATCCATAGGCCATCTCAAAATATGCTGGTTCACTACCCGCCGCCCCATCCCCACCCCGGGGCCAGCAGGAGGACCTCTTATGCTGTTGTTTGTCTCTTTTAAGGGCTTATACGATGAGGTCAGCCCTACCCACCCCTACCCTCCATAATCTCTCTTTTGATTAATTCAAATGATTAGGGACCTTAATTACATATGCAAAATCTTTTTTTGCAACATAATCATGGAAGTTATATTTCATCACGCTAGCAGGTTCTAATCACACTCAAGGGATGTGATTGTACAAAACGTATGATTTAACAGGGCAGGAATGTTTAGAACCATCTTAGAATTATGCCAACCACATTTACCCATAAGCCCTTGCTGGCAGACTCCTCCAAGGCCATCAAGGTTTGATCAGTAGGCTTCCACTAATGCTGTCCTCAAAGTCCTTCCATTTTTTAATCTACTGCCTGGTGACAAAGCCACTCCTAGAGTTTGAATGTTTGATACAGCAGCAGCCCATTTTTAAGTAGCAAAACCTCATTTAAAAAAAAAATTTTTTTTTTAAAGGGGCGCCTGGGTGGCTCAATCGGTTAAGCTTCTGACTTCGGCTCAGGTCATGATCTGGAGGTTCATGAGTGCGATTCCCGTGTCAGGCTCTGTGCTGGCAGCTCAGAGCCTGGAGCCTGCTTCAGATTCTGTGTCTCCTCCTCTCTCTGCCCCTCCCATGCTCATGTTCTGTCTCTCTCTGTCTCTTAATAATAAATAAACGTTTAAAAAAAATTTTTTTTAGGTACCAAAATCTGTACTGGTTGTCTATTGGTGAGTAACAAACTATCCCAAAACTTAGAACAGTAAACCTTTATTACCTCACACAATTTCTGTAGGACAGGTATCCAAGAATGCCTCAGCTGAGGGGTTTGGTCTCAGGGTGTCCCTCATAGGTCTACAGTCAAGTTATCAGCTAGGGATATAGCTGAAGCTTTGGCTGGAACTGGAGGATCCACTTACAAAATGGCTCACTCCCATGACTGGCAAATTAGTGCCAGCTCTTGGCAAGTGGCCCAGTTCCTTGTGACAGAAACTTCTCCATAGGGTTGCTTGAGTGTCGTGATAATATGGCAGCTGGTTTTCCCCAGAGTGAGTGATCTAAGGGAGAACAACAAAGAAACTAAAATGTTTTCCATGATCAGAGAAGTCACTCAGTGGTCATACCTGCAATAGCCTATTTGTGTGTGTGTGTGTGTGTGTGTGTGTGTGTGTGTGTGTGTTTTAATGTTTATTTATTTTTGAGAGAGAGAGAGAGACAGAGAGTGGGAGACACAGAAACCAAAGCAGGCTCCAGGCTCAAGTTGTCAGCACAGAGAACAAAGCAGGGCTCGAACTCACAACCTGCAAGATCACGACCTGAGCTGAAGTCAGACACTTAACCGACTGAGCCACCCAGACGCCCCTGCAATAGCTATTTGTTACCACAGGCCATCCCTACTTTTTATGGGATTGTACTAAACAGAGACATGAATGAATACCAGCAGGTGAGAATCATGGAGTGTCACGATGGAAGCTGAATACCGCATCAGAGACATGCAAGTGAAGATTCTACTGAGATCCAGGGACCTACTCACTACAGTGACAACAATCAGAAAGCCCCAAAAGGCCAAGTATTGTGGCAAGAATGAAGAGCATCTCATACATGCTAGGAATGTAATATGGTACAACCACTACAGAAACCAATGCCCCTCTTATTGTTTTGTATATGTTTTTGTTGCATTTTTTTTTCCCCACAAGCTCTAATTCACTTCATTTTTCTTGTATAAAACTAGGTGGTGGCCGTACCCCTGCCTGGAGACCGGGGTGTGGATCTTTACAAGACGGTCGGTGGATTCCTGATAGAGAGACTTGGTGAACTTAGTCTCTTTCCAGAGGTGGGAGGGAGATAGATGTAGGTCTTGGGAATGGCACCAAAAGTGACTGTGGTGAAGTTGCCCAGCGTGGCAATGCTGCTCCTGGCTGAGGTGTAGCAGTCTTCAGTGCCAGCCATCAGCATCAGCTTCTTGGGCATAGGGGCTGAGATAATGCCAGGGCCTCTGGGGATGAGGATGAGGGGAACTAGCACAGAGCCACAGCGGCCGGTCACCTTGCATGGGACAGTGTGGGGCTTGCCAGTCTTGTTCCCCCAGGAGCCTCGCCACACGGGGACAACAGAAAACATGGCCAGGATGATGGCCCCATGGATGGCAGTGGCTACCTCCTTAGAGCAGTTAACATCCAGACTGATACGTTCATTGTAATCTCCGATGGCAGCAAATGCCTGCGAACAGCCCGAGAAGGTTGGTGGTCCCCTGACCTACACGGTAGCAGTAACCCACCCAGGACCTGTTGCATGACTCCAGGAAAGAGTGGCTTCTGTGAGGCCAGTCTGAGGTCCTGAGGAGATCCTTTCTCTCTCTTCCCATTTTTTTTTTTTTAATTTCCACCTATAATTTTCTACCTCCCCAAATGCTTTTGTCCCCCACCCCCTAGCTTTCCAATGTGCCTCTTAGGTATTTACACAAGAGAAATGAAAACATGTGTCCATCACAGAAATTCCAGAAGAGACAAAATTATAGCAACAAAACAGACTAGAGGTTTCAAGGCCCTGGAGTGGAGGCAAGGAACGGGTTCCAAAGGAGACACCAAAGAGTACTTTTTGGTGATAAAGATATTCTGTATCATTATTGTGGTGGCCACTGCTTGGGTATATGTTTTATATATGCAATACATTTACAAAAATGCATTGAATTGCACAATTTATTGTTTTTAATTACATGAGTTAAATGGATGCGTTTTACTGTATGTAGGTTATACCTCAATAACATTGACTAAAATAACATATTTGTCTACCTGGATGGAGATTTTTTAATAATATATTCGTGGAAAGGACTGAGTCCACTGCCTGGCTTGTAGAAAAAATTAAATTTATTCAGTATTTTCCCATTAATGTGATAGAGTCTGAATGTTATGAATGAGAGATGGATAAATTGTTGAGGTGCACATGCACTTTGTGATACACGCTATCATCCCTCCCTAAGAGAAAACAGATGTTCTTTCCAGTTACTAATGATTTTGGAAGTCTTAGATGCAACTGTTCCCCTAAGAAAGAATTTAACCCAGACTGTTGATTTTAATTTTGAGACAGTACTTCTTTGGTTCTAAAATTGAGGAGAAACTCTTTTCCTCTTCAATGTGATGACTGTCTTCAACTATGTAGGAAGAAATTATGTTGATGCCATTTTCTGGTAACTTGGAAGGTAATACAATTCATTGGATGTCTTCTAGAATCAAGAAGAAATGTGACATTCTCTCCTTTCGTACAAAGGTAAAAGCTTCGCCAAGTATTTCATGATGCCACTAGAAGCCCTCTTGGAGACACGGATCTTACAACACGACCCGGGACCTCCTTTTCATAAAATGCTAGCAGAAAAATATGTCACCAGAGTGCCCAGGTAGCTCAGTTGATAGAACATCTGACCCTTGATTTTATCTTAGGTCATGATCCCAGGGTCATGGGCCCTGCACTGGGCATGGAGCCCGCTTGAAATTATTCTCCCTCTCCTTCTGCCCCTACCTGCTCACATGCAAGCACATGGGTGCTCTCTCTCTAAAAATAAAATTAAAAAAAAAGAAAGAAATATCTGTCACCCCTTGAACATACCTTTTTTTTTTTCAACTTTTATTTATTTTTGGGACAGAGAGAGACAGAGCATGAACAGGGGAGGGGCAGAGAGAGAGGGAGACACAGAATCGGAAACAGGCTCCAGGCTCTGAGCCATCAGCCCAGAGCCCGACGCGGGGCTCGAACTCACGAGGACCGCGAGATCGTGACCTGGCTGAAGTCGGACACCCAACCGACTGCGCCACCCAGGCACCCCTTGAACATACCTTTTAAATGGAGTATTTCAATGCATCATCATTGTCACCACACTGCAGGTATGATATGTCCTCAAATCTTCAGTGTGAAGAGACACTGGAAATTAGGTAAGCGCTGATTTGCATTAAGCATGAGAAATTACATGATAACACTGTCTTCTTTAATTAAATCTACCACCGTAAGCCAAGTTTACTTTTAAACAACTTCTCAAATCTCAATAGCATTTATAAGAATTTGCAGTAAGTCAAAAAACATACCTCAAAAAACACATTAGGCCTAACTTGGGAGACGAAGGACATAATGTTCAGGCAGCACTAGGCCCAATCTCCAGGCCACTGTTGCGGATCTTTATTAAAAAATGAGGTCAGGGGCGCCTGGGTAGCTCAGTCAGTTAAGTGGCCGACTTCGGCTCAGGTCATGATCTCGCGGTCCATGAGTTCGAGCCCCGCGTTGGGCTCTGTGCTCACAGCTCAGATCCTGGAGCCTGTTTCAGATTCTGTGTCTCCCTCTCTCCGACCCTCCCCCGTTCATGCTCTGTCTCTCTGTCTCAAAAATAAATAAACATTAAAAATACAATTTTTTTTTAAATGAGGTCATAGAATCACGTTCAGTAAAAGTATCCATGGAGGTATTTTAACCCATCTGCAAAGGATAGCAAATATATGTAATGGAAAGGAAGTCCAATGAAAAATGCAAAAAGGCTCATTTTAAAAGCCTGTTTTCCTTTAAGTAGTAGAATCAAGAGTATACTACTGGGTGCTGTATGTAAACCGATTTGACAATAAATTTAATATATTGAAAAAAAAAAAGAGTATACTTGCCATGTGGCTTTGTCTTTCCATTTCAAATCAGTGAGAAAAAAAAAAAAGATGGTCCTCTCAATAAACGGTGTGGGGACAGTCAAGCACGCATTTAGAAGAAAATAATTTTTCATCCTTGCTTCATGCTTTACCTCCAAATACTGTTCCAAATGGCTTAAAACTTTTACTTGACATAATTAAACTATTGAAATAGGTTTTAAAAAGGTAAACATTTTAATATTATTAAATTAAATATTTAATATTATTTAGGTAAAGAAATAGGTTCTATGCATGACTTTGTTTTATACTAAGGAAAATATTTACAGTATATATGACAACAATGAATCCTTAACATTAAATACCTCCTATAAATCAATAAGAGAAAGACTAATACAAATGGAAAAAATGGGCAAAGTTCATAAAGAAAGAAATACAAGTAGCTGATGAACATGAGGAAAGTATTTTAAATTTACTAGTAGAGCCAAAATGAAAATTAAAAAACAATAAAGCATTTTTTGGGTAAAGATTTATTTTTATTCTTTTAATGTTTATTTATTTATTTTGAGAGAGAGAGAGAGAGCACAAGCAGGGGAGGAGGAGAGAGAGAGAGAGGGAGAGAGAGACTCCCAAGCAGGCTCCATGCCATCAGCGCAGAGCCTGACTCAGAGCTCGATCCCATGAACCATGAGATCATGACCTGAGCCAAAATCAAGAATTCGAAGTTTAGTCGACTGAGCCACCCAGGTGCCCCAAGATTTTTTTTTTTATAAGTAATCTTTACACCCAACGTGGGGCTTGAACTTACAACCCTGAGATCAAGAGTCACATGTTCTACCTACTAAAACAACCAGACTGCCCAATAAAGCCTATTTTTAAAATCTTATCAAATAGGCAAAGATTTTTTTCCCAGAGGGAGAGTATAATAGATTTTATGGTGAGTAATATGGCAAGATGTATCAAAATCCTTTTAAAAGTTCTTTGTCCTTAATTATTTCTACTTCTTGCATTGTGCTCGAAGGAACTTTTTTTTAAATCCATAGAAATAGAACTATAAGGATATTCACTTCGCTGCTTACCATAGCAAAAGGAGAATTTTTTTATACATCTAAAAATGTTCATCCGTATGTGGCTGAGATAATTTGTAATAGGTCCCATGTGTAGCTATTTAAAAGCATGACGTAGGGGCACCAGGGTGGCTCAGTGGGTTGGGCGTCTGACTTCAGCTCGGGTCATGATCTCATAGTTTGTGAGTTCAAGCCCCATGTCAGGCTCTGTGCTGACAGCTCAGAGCCTGGAGCCTGCTTCGGATTCTGTGTCTCCCTCTCTCTGTGCTCCTCCCCTGCTTGTGCTCTGTCTCTCTCTCTCTCTCAAAAATAAATAAACATTAAAAAGAAAAAAAATTTAAAAAAATAAAACCATAATGGAGACGAATCGTTAATGATACAGAAAGATGATAAACATAAAAATAATTGCACAAGAGCATGGGCATATGCTGGTTTTTCTCTTTATGCCTCAGCAGACCTATTCTCTGCCTTCTCTGCCTTGTTTTCTGTCCTAGGGCGCTGACCCCTAGGAACTGCCCTCTGGTTTCCAGCTGGGTTTGGCCAGTAACAGTCATGGGCAATCTGAGGATGGCAAAAGAACGATGCCAGGGTATTTCTTCTCTGCTTGCTCCCTGCCTTGACCCAACTCTGACAGGTGGTGTGTCCCTGGACAAATCTCCTGTAAGACAACTTTCCCTCTGTGGCTCCCCTTTTTTTGGCCTCTTCTAACACGGTTTCTTTCCCTTCCTTCTTCAGGTCTATGGATGATAATGGATTTTTCATAATGTTATAAGCCCTGGCTGCTTCTTTCATACCTAACTGATATTCTTAACATGGTGCACAGTTCTGTTCAAAAATCCCAACTGGGTGCCCTCTTTTTGCTGATAAAACTCTGGCTGATGAAAGACAATGTGATCCAATTTTTTTTCCTGCTTATTTTTGAGAGAGAGAGAAGGAGAGAGAGAGAACATGTGTCCACACTCGCACACACATATGTGGGAGAGGAGCAGAGGGAAGGGATGGCAGAGGGTCCAAAGCAGACTCTGTGTTGGCAGCAGAGAGCCTAATGTGGGGCTCAAACTCTCAAACCATGAGATCATGACCTGAGCCAAAAGCAAGAATCAGATGCTTAATCAACTGAGCCACCCAGGTGCCCCAATCCAATTTTTGTAAACTTACATGTATTAATTATCTATTGCTACATAACAAACTACCCCAACCCTTGGCAGCTTAAAACAACAAACATTTACGATCTCAGAATTTCTTTGGGTCCAATATCTGAATATTACCCAGCTACACATAGGCTGGTTCAAAGTCTCTCATGAGACTGCTGTCATTCTGCCACCAGGGCTGCAATTCCATCCCATGGCTCAAGTGGGGGAAGCTCACTCACATGGGTGTTGGCAGGAGCCAGTTCCCTGCAGGATATGGGATTGAAGGGCTCAAGTCTTCACTGTCTACCGGCTGGAGGCCTTCCTTAGTTCCTTGCCACATTTGTGTTTCCATATAGGAGCTTGCAACATGGCCCCTGGCTCTCATCAGAGGGAGCAAGCAAGCAAGACTGAAAGAGAACACCCAGGCTAGAAGCCGCAAACTTGGTCATCTGACCTCTGAGTTGACATCCCATAAACTTTACCAGCCCACACTCAGGGGGAGGGGATTACACAAGGAAATGAACAGAGGCAGGAGGAATCATTGGCGGCAATCTTAGAGGCAAAATATAATTTGCAAATGCACATGAAAAAATCTGCATGATCGTTGATTATCTTTGGGTACATTAAAAATGATCTTTCTGTTTTCTCTTTGCATTACTGTTCATGTTTAATGAATAATTACTACTGCTGTGACTACTATCATCATTTGAATCTCTTGTTGCTAACCTATCTCTAACTGTGACAGCCCCTCACTTGACAGTGCTTAATTTCTTTACCTTTTTCCATGAGCAAGTTGATATAAACCTGTCTAGACTTTAGAAAGAGTGAATAGGGGCGCCTGGGTGGCGCAGGCGGTTAAGCGTCCGACTTCAGCCAGGTCACGATCTCGCGGTCCGTGAGTTTGAGCCCCGCGTCAGGCTCTGGACTGATGGCTCAGAGCCTGGAGCCTGTTTCCGATTCTGTGTCTCCCTCTCTCTCTGCCCCTCCCCCGTTCATGCTCTGTCTCTCTCTGTCCCCAAAAAAATAAATAAACGTTGAAAAAAAAAAAAAAAGAAAGAGTGAATAAATTATCTGCCATAATTGGATTTTGTTCCATATTTGACCCAACGGGAAGCTATAGCTAGGTTTCCAAGATATGTACAAAAATAATCAGGATGAAATTTGTTCAGCTAATTTTTGCATTCTCTGACAAAGAGCTCCACCCTATCAGACGTGGAAATTATCTTCAAACCTTATGCCTTGTGCATTTACTGCCCATCAGTTTGGCAAGCCTGTCACACTGAAATATAATACAGAAGTGCCCTTGGTGTAATCACTCCCCTCTGTTGAAGTGGCAACAAATAGTTACAGGTCACCCTTGTGACACAGATGGGGACAGCAAATGATTTTTCTCAGTCACTCACTATTGTTATATTCAAGGGCAAATTGAGCTGTTTTTTCTTTACAGTAGAGGATAATGGGAAAACATAAATGGGGTTCATGATCTTCCCATTATAGGAAACTTAAAGAGAAATGTCACCATTAAACCACATAATAAGCACAACTTTATTATTCCTCAAATTAATTCAATCAGCAAGTGCTAAATAAGCACCTACTGGGTGTCCATAATCCCCTTTTTCTCATATAAATATCTTACCCTACCAGTTTCATTTTTTTTATCAAGGTTCCATGATTCTTACAATATGCTAGTTTAAGAAGCTTGCCTCTTAATTTCTCATTTATCTTTGAAGCAAACCATTACCTTCAAAACACCCCTCCTCTCCCTTCCTCTCCTTTATCTCTGCAAAACATCTTCAAAATTATATCTTGGCTAATGAATGGCTGAACCAGTCATATAAACCTCCTGCTGACTCCATAACCCCCTGTCCAGTTCACCCCCAGCTCTGCATGAGTAAAAGAAATTGCAATCGCTTTATATCAGGCCCTATGAGATGACTGGCCGTTTCCCCACTTACTTTCCCACTTAATCCAAACTGTCACCTGTGATGTAGGTATTATAATTGAGCCTGGACTCCTGGTTTCTTAAAGAAAAACAACAAAACCCAAAAGGAATTCATGGCCACCTCAGAAAACAGTTTGGCCGTCTCTTACAAAGCTAAACATAGTGTTAACATTTGATCTGGTAATTACACTGCTTCATATTTACTGAAATTAGTTGAAAACTCGTGTTCACACAAAAACCTGCACATGAATGTTTACATCAGCTTTATTCACAAGTGCCAAAACTTGGAAAAACCAAGATGTCCTTTAGTAGGTGAACGGATAAATAACCTGTGGTCTATCCAGACAATGGAATACTATTCAGCAGTAAAAATAAATGAGTTGTTAAGCCATGAAAAGACATGCAGAAACCTTAAATGACTATTAAGTGAGTGAAGTCAATCCAAGAAGGCTACATACTATATGATTCCAACTACTATACAAAATTCTGCAAAAGGCAAAACTATAGAGCAGTAAAAGATCGGTGGTTACCAGAGGTTAGGAAGAGGGAGGAATGAATGGGCTGAGTGCAGAGGATTTTTAGGGCCGTGAAATAAATTAGTATGATAATGTAATGATGGATGCAAATCATAATACATTTTTTCAAACCCAGAGAATATACAATGACAAGAGGGATTGACCCTATATAGACTATGGATTTGGGATGATCGTAATGTTTCAGTGAAGGTTCATCAATTTTAGCAATTTTACCACTCCAGTGGGGATGGGCTGGGGAGAGGTATGGGGAATATATGGGAACTCTGTACTTTTTGCTCAATTTTCCTACGAACCTAAACTCGTCTAAAAAAAAGTCTACTATAGGGGCACCTGAGTGGCTCAGTCGGTTAAGCGGCCGACTTCGGCTCAGGTCATGATCTCGCGGTCTGTGAGTTCGAGCCCCGCATCAGGCTCTGTGCTGACAGCTCAGAGCCTGGAGCATGTTTCAGATTCTGTGTCTCCCTCTCTCTGACCCTCCCCTGTTCATGCTCTGTCTCTCTCTGTCTCAAAAATAAATAAACGTTAAAAAAATTAAAAAATAAAATAAAAAAAGTCTACTATAATAATAATTTTTTTAAAAAGGTGGCTCAGTCAGTTAAGCATCTGTCTCTTGATTTCAGTTGAGGTCATGGTCTCATGGTTCATGAGATTGAGCCCTACATTGGGCTCTGGGCTGACAGCATGGAGCCTGCTTGGGATTCTCTCTCTCTCCCTTTCTCTGCCCCTCCCCTGCTCTCTGTTTCTAAAAATAAATAAATAAACTTAAAAAATAAAATAAAAAAGGAATTCACTGTACTAGTCTTTGAGATTCCCGATGATAATAACCTTTAGTCACATTCTATCTTCCTTATAGCCAAGGAGAGAGACAGGGAGGAAAGGAAAGGAAAAAGGAAGGGAAGGGAAGGCAAGAGAAGGCAAGGGAAAGGTCAGAGAAAGGAAAAGAAGAAAAGTGAGATAATGTAAGAAAAAAAATCATGTTGATATTAAGACACTTTTTCTCCAACCCAAATGTCGACAATTGTGGATAAACAATATGTGGTGTAAACATACAATGATATTTTATTTAGCCTTAAACAGGAAGGAAATTCTGACACATGGCACAGCATAGATGGCCTTGAAGATGTTATGTTAAATGAAATAAGCCAGTTACAAAAGGACAAATACTATATTCTTCTGCTTACAAGAGGTGCCTAGAATAGTCAAATTGATAGACCGAAAGTAGAATGTTGGTTGCCAAGAGCCAGGAGGGGGCAGAGGGCGATGGTTAGTTAGTGTTTAATGGGAACATAATTTCAGTTGGGGAAGATGAAAAAGTTCTAGAGATGGATGGCAGTGATGGTTGCACAACTGTGTGGATGTACTTACTGCCAGTGGAAGTATTCACTTAAAATGGTTAAAAGGGTCATTTTTATGTTACGTATATATAACCACCATAAGCAAGACACCTTTTCTTCATAGGAGATAGAATATCTTTAATATATTCCATTTCAAAGGTAAAATGCATCTCAGTCTCACAAAAAAAAACCTGAGGCACCACTTTTTTTAATCAACCAATCACCAAAGTTCTCCCTATCCCTTCAATGCCATTTTGGCTCATAGGTCAGAGTTGCTAGAAGGAAGGAGACAGGGAGACAGCCATGAGGGGATCCCTCCATTACACAACACAGAGCCCCTGAGCATTCACTGGGAAATTTTTAAAGAATACTATTGGGGCACCACTCACCTGGGTGGGTCAGTAGGTTAAGTGTCCGACTTCCACTCAGGTCATGAAATCACGATTTGTGAGTTTGAGCCCCCTGTCGGGCTCTGTGCTGACAGCTCAGAGCCTGGAGCCTGCTTTGAATTCTGTGGCTCCCTCTCTCTCTGCCCCTCCCCCACTCGCTCTTTCTCTCTCTCTCTCTCTCTCTCTCTCTCAAGAACAAATAAACATTAAAAAAATTTTAAAGAATATTTATTGTTTCAAATTTCCATTCACCAACTCTCTCCTCACATACCTATCTTGACTCAGTTTACCATTTTATACCTTCCTCATTGCAAGCTTTCCAAACAGCTCTGTGGCACCGTGGTCTTTTTCTTTGTTACCTTCTGCCAAACAAACAACAGTCCTGTGTTCAAAAGGGCACAACCTTTTATTCTTTGGAGCTAGCAGCATGTGTCCTAAAGGAACATTCTAGGCTTAATGCTACAGGCCAAACAGCAATCTTTTTGATCTTTCTCAGGTGAACCTGCTTAGAGTTCAAAGGATCTTGAAAAAAGGGAGCTTATACCTTTGTCATTCATTTCTCAAGTTCAATGCTGCTAACATTGCAAAACGGCCACAGTTCCCCTAAATAATTACAAAAGAACACAGTACTACCTGCAGAGTAATGTGTCGCTCAAATGAAGTCCCACATCCTTTGTTAATGTTTACTTTTTTCCTCTTCCAAGTTGTATTTCTCGGCATTTTCTATTTTTCCCTTTAACCTGTATGATCTGGCCTCTAGCTACTGCTTCAACTTCATGGCCTGCCAGTCCATTTTCTTTGCTAATGAAGCTTTAGCAACACTGAGGGCTTTTGGTGCCTCAGATGAGTTGATCCTGTTTGTATCTTCAGTCTCAGGGCCTTCGCACATGCCTAACCCCCATGCCTACATTTCTCCTTCTCATGTGACCTTCAATGAGGGCTCAGTTAATGAGGTTTCCTTAGAGGCTATCTTCTCTTCACGTCACCCAGCTCCCACCAGTTTTCTCCCAGAGTGTCATACTTTTTCCCCAGCACTTGTCATAACTTGTAATCCTATATTTGTGTGCTCACTTAACACCTTTCTCCCACACGAGATTATAAAATCCATTAACATGAGGACAATGTTTATCAAGTTCACAACTGTGTACTCAGTGCCAGATACACAGTTGAGCTCAAACGTTGGAATGAAGGGAAGAAAGGAGAGAGAAATGAGGGAAGGGAATTAAGGAAATGTCTGACACAAGTGCATCTTCAGTTCTGTAACAAGGCTAATGTGCATTAAGACGGGGCAGTAGGCACCAAACGGTCCTGGAGACCAATACTAGAGGGTTAGTAACTCTATTGAAATCTTCAGGATCCCCTTCTCCTCTTGCCCTGCCCCCGAGAACTATTCTTCGTGGAAGATAGTAGGAAAATGAAGGATGTCAATTTGGAGTATGTGTTCCTGGCAAGAAGAGAGCATGTAGAACCCACGGAGCAATCTTTATCCTGATTTCCCTGATCCCTGCTTCTCCCAGAGTTCACTACCAATGGCCTGCCATGATTTCTTTTCAAGAAATGAGTTCACTCAAAAACACAGGTGAATCCAATCAGGGGGATGAGAAACTAGTTCTGTAGTGTCATTGTGGACAATAGATTGGCCATTTCACAACAGCAGACGAGCACCTCTCTTTTAAAAGCCATGACGGTCAGGATGCCTCAGGGGCTTAGTTGGTTAAGTGCCCAACTCTTGATTTTTGCTCAGGTCATGATCTCCGTTTGTTGAGTTCAAGCTCCCTATTTCTGCCCCTCCTCTACTCATTTCCCGCCCCCCTCAAAATAAATAAAATAAACATTAAAAAAAAACTTTAAAAGACATGATGGTCAGGGGCGCCTGGGTGGCGCAGTCGGTTAAGCGTCCGACTTCAGCCAGGTCACGATCTCGCGGTCCGGGAGTTCGAGCCCCGCGTCGGGCTCTGGGCTGATGGCTCAGAGCCTGGAGCCTGTTTCCGATTCTGTGTCTCCCTCTCTCTCTGCCCCTCCCCCGTTCATGCTCTGTCTCTCTCTGTCCCAAAAATAAATAAACGTTGAAAAAAAAAAAAAAAGACATGATGGTCATCCATGACATCATATGTTGCTTGCAGAAATGAGAAGATCAAAGAAAAACCTAGGTTTTTGTCATAGTAAATCTGGGGAAAGAGTGATTTAAAACAATTTTTTTAATGTTTATTTATTCTGAGAGAGAGGCAGACAGAGCATGAGTGGGGGAGGGGCAGAGAGAGAGGGAGACACAGAATCTGAAGCAGGTTCCAGGCTCTGAGATGTCAGCACAGAGCCGGACTCGGGGCATGAATGCACGAACCAAGAAATCATGACCTGAGCTGAAGTTGGATGCTCAACCAGCTGAGCCACCCAGGCGCCCCTGGGGAAAGAATGATTTAAAATAACTCTCAAAAATGTAAGAATACCATTAACTAATCCCTTAGAAGTAATGTTTCCATAGTGTTTCAATTATAGTCTTTTCCCATTCGATATGTAAGTTATCCTCAGTAAGTGCTCAGAGAATCCTGTGCTACCAAACACCCATAGTATGCTTACTTCACGCCTACAAAGAATGAATTTTTAGTTCATGAAAACCAGGTAGAACTACTTCTGTCGTGGAACAACTGATCAATGGCAGTAGTAGGTGATCTATTGTGCCCTTCTTTTCTGCCTCTGTTCCTACTCAACTTCTAAAATAGTCCTCTAGGGGCGCCTGGGTGACTCAGTAGGTTAAACATCTGACTCTTGGTTTCGACTCAGGTCATGACCTCATGTTTCAGGGGTGTAGGGCTCTGCACTGGCATCTCAGAGCCTGCTTGGGATTCTCTCTCTCCCTCTTCTGCCTCTCACCCACTCATGCTGTCTCTGTCTCTCTCAAAATAAATAAATACACCTTTTTTAAATAAAATAAAATAAAATAAAATAAAATAAAATAGTCCAAAAGACAGCTTAGGTGGACAAGAAAATTGGGACAGGACTTGTGATCAAGATTTAAGATTAAGTTGAGAAATATATTTCTAAAATCCATATTGTGTGTTTATCTTCTTTCCGAATACTCTATAATTAACAATGAGACTTGTTTGTAATTTTTTTTACAACTTGGTCTTAACTATGGATTTATTTACATGGAAATTCACAACATATGCCAATTGCTTTGGGCAAGAATTTAGAGATGAGAGGAATTGTTGTGTATGCACTGTGTTCTCATTCATCAAAGAATCATGGAGAGTATTTCGAGTGAAATGTCAACATCAGGCCCTGGGCTGAACCCAGATGTGCCTTTAAAACAAATTCAGAGACTATTTTCCGATAGAACTGTCTCATTACAAACGACAAATTAAGAGACAATAGGGAAGGTTATATCTGCCTCGTTTACAGTAAAACCTCTAACTGTGGGGACCACAGTGCGAATGGAAGAGCCTTGAACTAGACTAGCGTGGTCTCAGGGAGTGGTGGGAAACTGAGGCTGCAGCCCCTCTGTGCTAAGGGGACACACTCATATCTTGTACGTGTGGCAGCTGTACATGTCCTGTGTAGGTGAGGAAGGTCACAGCTGCTCTGCATGTGGTCCTATATCCGTCCACCTAAACAACTAGGCAAACGGTGTTAATTTAAAGCCTACGGGGTCTCTGGAGCCTAACTGCCATTTAGAACCTGTAACTACTGCTGGGCTGCTGCAAATATGTTAACTGAAGTCTATTTTATTCAGAAATGCTTAAAACAAACAAATAAACAAACAAAAAACAGAAATGCTTTATACTAATTTTTTTTTAATTTTTTTTAACATTTATTTATTTTTGAGAGAGAGAGAGAGAGACAGAGCATGAACGGGGGAGGGGCAGAGAGAGAGGGAGACAGAGAATCGGAAGCAGGCTCCAGGCTCTGAGCCATCAGCCCAGAGCCCGACACGGGGCTCGAACTCACGGACGTGAGATCGTGACCTGAGCTGAAGTCGGACGCTCAACCGACTGAGCCACCCAGGCGCCCCTCTACTAATTTTTTCGATCTCAAAAATAATATCTACCCTTCACAGGAAGATGTTCTTATAAGAGAAACCGCGTGCACGGCTTTCCAGATTGTGCACTACAGGTTCCAAGGGATACCAGTTACACTGTAATTCATGTGAATGTCTTACAGAGTTTTTTCATTGCCCAGCTCTGGGGGACAAAAGTTACGCTGCATTCTATATGAGTGACAACCCCTGGAGTTGTACAGTGCACATCCTACACAACCACATATGGTGGCACTGACCTATACCGCAGTCTTAAGTTTGTTAGTTCCAAAATGAACCTAGTAGAGAAGGCAAGGATTCGGTAGTCAGTGCTAGTGATGCACTGCCCCATATGTCCTTGGCTCCTCTAAGTTCGACAGTGCCTGACAATACACCAACTCAGGAATCACAGTCTCTTATCCCCTCCCCGAGTCTTCTCTTTGGCACCACAGGAGATTTGCAGGCACGATCAAGATAAATGGATAAAGAAATGCCCCAGCCTTCGCTCGGATGTTTCCCGGAGGTTCCCCAGGAGAATTCGGCCCCACTGCCTACAGCTATTTTATGTCAACCTTGTAACTTTTTGTCCTTTCCTGTCTCACTTTTTCCTCTTCTTTGTGTTTCCAGGAAGTGTCTCTCCCAAAAACCTACCTGAACCCAAGTCTCTGGGTCAGGGTCTATTTTACAAGAAACCCAGACTGAGACAGATGCTTTTAGAAACAAATGCCATTAGCTGATTTTGTAACTTGAGTGCTGACCCAGGGCTAAATATTTGTTGAGTGAATGAACGAATGATTCTTGCATGAGGCCGTGGGCTGCCTCCATTGATCAGGAAGGTGGGAAGGAAGAACAAGTGAAGCACTGAGTTCTCGTACCTCAGACGGCACGTGTGGCAATGTGACAAAAAACTGCCCTTCACGAATGCAACAAAGCATACCCCATTCCAGATGCAAATTCGTGGGGTTTTAGACAGCAGTGATAACATTCGTATTGTAACTTTGAGTGAGGAGAAGTATAAGAACCTTTGTGTTTATGCCATACAATGTCTCCTCTACCCCTCAAATTCTCTTCAAGCTCTTAATTAAAAAAAAAAAAAACCCTGCAAATATCCCCATTCTGATTTTGTACACAAAGCGTTGAGATAATCTGGCTTTAGAAAAATTATGACAGCACCTGCTTCCTAACCAGAGAAAGATATGAGGTTCTGAGGACAGGGAATTATAAATCCGTTTCTTTGTTCTTTAACATCACTCCTTTATCTCTGAGCCTCGACAAGGCATTTTCTGTCTCTCTCTAATGCAAGGAGGAATATATTCACAAAGAGTGTGAAATTAACACAGGGCATGCACAATCTCAGTAAATAAATGTGAAGACCTTGTGGTTGTGCATCACTGCCTTCATTCAATTACTAAAATGTTAAAACACTATTTGCATTGTACAACCTACCCTTCTAATTTGTGGGAGAACTAAAACAAACAAACAAAAAACTGGCAAATAAGAAAAGCTTGAAATTCTCCCTTTCCACCAAGGTAGTCAGCCAATATAGAAGCTGCAGAATCTGTTCTCCAGGATTCTCGTTTCCATCTCAGAGCCCTTTTAGTCCTGCTCGTCAATACACTTTCCCACCTTCTAGTACCATAGTCTTCCTCTTTGCTGCCAACTGTCTAAAGTGTTAGCTGACAGCTAAGGTAGGAAGAAAATGTTACAAAAGCCCTGACTTTGCCTGACTGTGCAGGTGGTCACTGCTAATCTAGTGCTGAAACACCATCAGGCCCTTTAAAGCAACAGCCAGCAGAGACCAGAGCTGGTACAAGAAAGTCATTTCTTCAACGCAACTATCCTGAACTCCTACTGCATTCTAAGCACTGGTCTGACCAGGAATATAAAATGAAAAGCAATGTCTTTGATGACATGGTACGATGATGAACACAACAGACAATATCCTAGGTCGTCCTGGGCTATCGGCATTTTAGTAAGTTCTCGTAAAAACAGAAAACTCTGGAAATCCAAAAAGATGAACCTTCAGGAAAAAACAGTATGGGTATTTTTGGCCGCAAGCACCATCAAATAACTCTTCTTGATATTTTCATGTAAGCTTCCAGCTGTAAGGCCAGGAATTCTAGCATTGCATCATTAGGTCAACTTTTTTTTTTTTTTTTTCAGAGAGAGAGTGAGAATTGGGGAGAGGCAGAGACATGTGGCTCTGTGTTGACAGTGGTGAGCCTGATACAGGGCTCAAACTCATGAACCCATGAGCTCATGACCTGAGCCAAAGTCAGACGTTCAATGAACTGAGCCACCCGGGTGCCCCCAAATTATCTCATTTTTGATAAAAATTCAGAGAGAGGGGAACAAGGGAAATAAACTAGGTAGAGTGTTCCTTTCTCCTCTTCTTTCCAACATGCTGCATGATTATTTTGTGCTAGGTTCTAAATTAGATATGGGGATACACGTATGATTGGGTTTCATTCTCTGCCATTGTAATGCTCCTGGCACAACGAGGGGTACAGAAACATATATAGATGAACTCAGAGTAGTGCTGTGAACCACCAGGGCCCGAGCTCACTATATTAGCAAACCAAGCCCACCCTTGAGTGTAATTGATCCACTGTGGAACTGTTGCACCAAATGCTCTCAAAATAGTCAACTACTTGTATCAACACCACCACACACCAAACAATGCCATCTTTAAAGTAATTGACATTTTCTTTTCTCTAGATCTAAGAAACACCCAGAAGACAGAAAGTTAAAACCTGTCCTGGTCCCTGAATTCAAACTAAATTACAAAGCTATAGTAACAAAAACAATGTGAGATTGGCATCAAAACATGTAGATCAATGGAACAGAATAGAGGGCCCAGAAATAAATCCATGCTTACATGGGTCAGTTAATTTACAACAAGGGAATCAAGAATATACAATGAGGGAAAGAAGGACAGCCTCTGCAACAAATAGTGTTGTGAAAACTGGATAGCCACATGCAAAAAAAAAAAAAAAAGAAACTGGACCCCTCCTTTACACCATACCCCAAAATTAACTCAAAATGGATTAAAGACTTAAATGGAAATCCTGAAACCATGAAACTCCTAGAAGAAAACACAGGTGGTAAGCTCCTTGACATAGGTCTTGGCAATGATTTTTTAAAATCTGATCCCAAAAGCAAAAATAAGTAAGTAGAACTACCTCAAACTAAAAGCCTTCTTCATAGCAAAGAAAACCATCAACAAAATGGAAAAACAATCTACTGAATCAAAATATGTGATAAGGGACTGGTATCCAAAATATATAAAGACCTCATATAACTCAATAGAAAAAAAAAAAAAAACCTGGTTAAACAATGGGCAGAAGATCTGAACAAACTTTTTTTTAAAGGGACTACCCATGGGGCGCCTGGGTGGCTCAGTTGGGTGAACATCCAACTTTGGCTCAGGTCATGATCTTACAGTTCATGAGTTTGAGCCCCCCATCAGGATCTCTGCTCTCAGCACAGAGCCCACTTCAGATCCTCTGTCTCCCTCGCTCTGCCCCTCCTCTACTTGCGCTCTCTCTAAAATAAATAAAACATTAAAAAAGAAGAAGACTACAGATATCCAACAGGTATGTGAAAAGATGCTCTAAATCATTAATCATCAGCAAAAATGGATTTCAAAACCAAATGAGGTATCACCTCACACCTATCAGAATGGCTAGTATCAAAAAGACTAAAACTGTGGGGCGCCTGGGTGGCTCAGTTGGTTGAACGTCCGACTTTGGCTCTGGTCATGATCTCACGGTTTGTGAGTTCGAGTTCCGCATCAAGCTCTGTGCTGACAGCTCAGAGCCTGGAGCCTGCTTCAGATTCTGTGTCTCCCTCTCTCTGCTCTTCCCCCAATCACTCTCTGCCTCTCTCTCCTTAAAAAATAAATAAACATTTAAAAAATGTTAAAAATAAAAAAGACTAAAAATAAGTGTTGGTGAGGATATGGAGAAAAGGGTACCCTCATACATTGTTGGTGGGAATATAAATTGGTGCACCCACTATGGACAACAGTATGGAGTTTCCTCAAAAAAATTCAAAATAGAACCACTCTATGATCAAGGAATTCTGCTTCTGGGTACTTATCTGAAGAAAATAAAACACTAATATGAAAAGATATATGCACCCACAGGAGGAGGGAGGAAGAAAAAGATATATGCACTCCCATATTCATGGCAGCATTATTTATAATAGCCAAGATATCTGAACAACATAAATTTCCACTGATGGATGAATGGATAAAGAATTTATAGTATATATATATATATATATATATATATATATATATACACACATATACACACACTTATAGTATATATATATATATATACATATATATATATATATACACATATACACATAAAGGAATATTATAGTATATTATAGTATACTATACTATAATATACTATATTATAGTATAATATAATATATAATATAATAATATAGTATACTATATAATATAATAATATAGTATATTATATAATATAATACTATAGTATAGTATAGTATATATTAGTATACTAATATAATATATATTATACTAATTATATATATATATATTAGTATATATATATATTACTATAATATATATACACTAATATATATTATATAGTATTATATATATATACTAATATATAATATACTAATATATATAGTATAGTATATATTATAGTATACTATATAATATAATAATATAGTATACTATATAATATAATAATATAGTATACTATATAATATAATAATATAGTATACTATATAATATAATAATATAGTATACTATATAATATTATAGTATACTATATAATATAATAATATAGTATACTATATAATATAATAATATAGTATACTATATAATATAATAATATAGTATACTATAGTGTAGTATAGTATAGTATACTATAGTATAGTATATATAGTATATATATACTATAAATGGAATTTATAGTATATGTATATATATACACATATACACACGCATATAGTGTGTATATATATATATATATATATATTTACATATACATATACACATAATGGAATATTATTTAGCCATAAAAAATGAAATCTTGCCATTTGTGACAATAAGGATGGACCTTGAGGGCATTATGCTAAGTGAAATAAGTCAAACAAAGAAAGACAAATACAGTATGACCTTTCTTATATATGGGATCTTAATATATATAAAAATAGAAATAAATACATAATCTCATGTATATAGAGAACAAGTCAGTTGTTGCCAGAGGTGGGGGATTGGGGTGATGGAAGAAATAGATGGATTGTTTTTGTTTTCTTTCTTTTTTTTTAATGTTTATTTTATTTTTGAGAGAGAGAGAGAGAGAGAGATTGGGGGGTGGGTGGAAGGGAAGGGGCAGAGAGAGGGAGATAGAGAAACCGAGGCAGGCTCCAGGCTCCAAGCTGTCAGCACAGAGCCTGATGTGGGACTCAAACCCACAAACCATGAGATCATGACCTGAGCCAAAGTCAGACACTTAACCAACTAAGCCACCTAGGCACCCATTGTTTTCTTTAGTTTAAATACACTGAATTTTAAAAATCCTGGTAACTTTGTATGAGCACTTATCTCCTACTATTTAAAAATTTTAAAAAGGCAAAACCAATTATATGTATTATCATCTAAAAGCATTTTCATATTTTATTAATCTAGTGACATTTTAAGAAATAAAGGGAAATTAAAATTCTATTTAGTTAGCAGTTTTTGCATTTCTCCTTTAGAAATTACATGCATTTAGGGGCGCCTGGGTGGCGCAGTCGGTTAAGTGTCCGACTTCAGCCAGGTCACGATCTCGCGGTCTGTGAGTTCGAGCCCCGCGTCAGGCTCTGGGCTGATGGCTCAGAGCCTGGAGCCTGTTTCCGATTCTGTGTCTCCCTCTCTCTCTGCCCCTCCCCCGTTCATGCTCTGTCTCTCTCTGTCCCAAAAATAAATAATAAAAAACGTTGAAAAAAAAAAAAGAAATTACATGCATTTAAAAATTAATTAAATATTATCAAATTACTTATTTATTAATTAAGCTTTTAAAGTTAGTTAAGAATCAGAAATCACAGTTGAGTTGACATATTGTATTTTTATGAGTTGCACTATAAAAATTTTATAAAACTAAATCATTTAAGGAAACATCCACTATTACGTTAGCTAAATACAATTTAATATAGATATTATTTTTTTAATTTTTTAAAACTTTATTTATTTATTTTGTGACAGAGAGTATGCACGAGTTGGATAGGGGCAGAAGGAGAGGGAGAGAGAATTCCAAGAAGGCTCTGTGCTGCCAGCGTGGGGCTAGAACTTGCACACCGTGAGATCATGACCTGAGCCAAGATCATGAGTTGGTTGTTGAGCTGATTGAACCACCCAAGTGCCCCAATATATATATATTTTTAATTGTCAATTTAACCTTGGTCTTGAGCAAAGCAAAATATCACACTAACGTTTTGTGTTTTTTTATGGGCAACAAACTGTTAGAAACTGAACGATGTAGAAGTTTCAGGATTGCCACTCAAATACTTACCAATAAAATTATTTAAATAGGAAAGCCCGCTAATTTAGCAGAATTCTGTCTTTCGTTTGTGCCTTTTCTCTTCTCAAGATAATGGTTTTTCTGAAGCCTGGTGATACGTACAATCCCATGGGCTGAAATTAGAACTTTAGGAGGAAGGAGCATAGGAGTCCTAACTGGTGAAGATGCTTCTGGGGTCATTCTCAGGGTGCCACAAGTTTGGGACACTCCAGTACCTTTACTAAAGTAAACTTGGCCACTAATTTTTTTTCTTCCTTAAATAAGCTTTTATAGGAAGGTAATAGCTTTAGAGCAGTTACTTTTACTCTCCTGCAGTGTAAAATATGGGCTGTGTTTCTTAAGTTTTGATTGTTTAATAGCATAGCCATCTGCCTTGTCCATTCAGGGAGATGGTGTCTGTGGTTATATAAGAAATATTCATCATGATGTTGATGATGCGGCTTACAAACCAAGTTAGAAGTGACATGACAAGATCAGTTCTTCATCTGCAACATGGAGGTACTGGGTTTATAGTGAAGGATTAAAAACAATGAACTGCTTGGCAAGTTGAAAAAAGATTCTGTTTGATCAAGAAAATGCTCTATTTTTTAAAGTAAGCCGTGGCCATTTTTCCCTTTTCTCCCTAATATCTGGACTTTTGCTTTACTTCTCTAATTTTCTTCTGGTAAGAAAGAAGAGTGTAGTCAGAAAAATATTCAGTTGTCATTCTTCTGCCTGGACTGGTGGCTGCTCCAGTGAACTGCCAGGTTATTGGCTACAAAGTAGTAATATCAGAGTCTTTTTAAATTAATGATTATACTAGACTAACCCCTTTGTGGTCATAGCACCCTGGGCTATGTCCGGCACATAGGAAGTATTCTGTACTGTTTTTTTTGTATAAAA
This sequence comes from Leopardus geoffroyi, assembly GCF_018350155.1. NCBI lineage: Eukaryota > Metazoa > Chordata > Mammalia > Carnivora > Felidae > Leopardus > Leopardus geoffroyi. The sequence goes on along the minus strand of NC_059331.1, from coordinate 33,639,158 downwards.
TTTTTTAATGTTTATTTTTGAAAGAGAGAGAGAGAGAGAGAAGGGGAGGGGCAGAGAGAGAGGAAGACAGAGGATCCGAAGTGAGCTCTGTCCTGACAGCAGAGAGCCCGATGCAGGACTTGAACCCATGAACCATGAGATCATGACTTGAGCCCAGAAGGCTGATGCTTAACCAGCTGAGCCACCCAGACATCCCAGAAGTATTCTGTAGTCTTAAGATATTTTCTCCCACACTATGTTCACTGACATTTTCTTACTGGAAAGTTCTCAATGGAAACTTTATCCAATAGGAACTCTCAAAGGTTTGTGCACCTCTAAAAGTAATCTCTGGCTGTATTTTATAAGATACATAGTTCTGTAACCTATAAAGGCAATTAACTTTGATAAAAATAGCTCCTAAAAACATAAGCATAGGTTGATTTGTCTTTTCCCTTGGAAAAGGTTATGAAAGTACACTGATCATTGATCTCCTTGGTCTTGTTAGGCATGACTGATGTGTGTATTATCATTCTCTATGGAAGTGTGTTTGCAGAGTGTAATAAATAGGATCCTAAAAGATCCATTGCAATGGTCATAGCATTTAGGTTCATAGATGCTAACTGTGACCCAGAAACTAAGTTCTTTTTTTTTAAGTTTATTTATTTATTTTGACAGAGAGAGCAGGAGAGGGGCAGAGATAGAAGGAGGAGAGAGAGAATCCAAAGCAGGCTCCATGCTGACAGCTCAGAGCCTGGAGCCTGCTTCGTATTCAGTGTCTCCCTTTCTCTCTGCCCCTCCCCCATTCACACTCTGTCTCTCTCAAAATAAATAAACATTTAAAAAAATTTTTTTAAAGGATACAGGTAAGGGTTGGAATCAGTACCAAGATGAACATCAGGGGGAGAGTCATTCTCACATGAGAATGAAATTCAGATGATGGTGAACGTCAGAGTTGAGTGCAGGGTAAAGGCAATGGTCTGGTTGAAGGATGAGAGCCATGGGGAGAGTGAGGGTCAATATCAGGTTCCTGGTGACAGATAAGGTGAGTATGAGGTTGAAGTTCAGAGTTAAGTGTCCAATGAATAGTCATTTTGAGATGGGGGCCAGTTCTGGGTCAGTGTAGATGTGTGGGTAAAGATCAAGTTTGTAAAAAAAAAAAAAAAAAAAAAAAAGATAAAGGTTGTAAACACGGTGAGAGTAGAGGGTAAGGATGGGGATGAAGTTCAGAAGGTCAAGGTCAAATTCAGCTTGAGTGTCACGGTAAGTGTGATGGACAGAGTCAGAATCTGAGAGAAATGATGGTCAGTATCAGGGTAAGTGTGGGTGTACATTTCAAGGAAAGGGTTAAGTTGATGGTCAGGCTGATTGTCAGGTTGCAAGGTAAGAGTCAGGGTCATGCCGAAGGTGAGGGGGAAGTTTAGATTTGGGTAAGTTTCAGTGTCAAGTTCAAGATCAGAATCAATGTAATGGTAGTCTACAGTGTAAATCACATTCAGAGCAGGGTGGCTGCTGGGTACAGGCCAGGTTTAGGGTGAGGATAAGAATCAGGGTTAGGGTAAAGGTCTGGTTCAGGGTGAAAGTCAAGGAGATTCAACCTGAGGTGAAGATCAGGGTTACATTCAGATGAGGGTCAGGGTGAATTTCAGATTCAGATTCAGCGTAAGGTTTAGGGTGAGAGATCAGATTAAGGGAAAGGGTGAGGATCCAGGTGCAGGTCAGCATTGTTTGAGGGTAAAGACTAGGTGAAGATTAGGATGAAGCTCTGTGCAGGGTAAGTTTCAGGACAGGGTCAAAGACAAAGAAGTATAAAGGTTAAGAACACTTCAAAGCCAAGTTTAGGATGTCAACCAGGGATTAAATCAGGGCCAGTACTGGGATTAGGTTGAAGGTCAATTTCAGGGTAACTTCTCATGGGTGGGGAGATCAGAGAGTGTCAGGATGACAGAGGCATTTTGAAGGGTGGGGTCTTTTAAAGGGTGAATAAGAGGGTCACAGACAAGGTAAGGTCAGTTTCAGAATCTGATTCAGGCCAGGATCAGAATGATAGTGAGGGTCAGAGTCAGTTTGAGAGTAGGGGCAGGGTCAAGTTCGGCATCAGGTTCAAAGCCAGAGTCATCACAAAGGTCTGCACGAATGCCAGGGTAAGTGTAAAGATCATAGGTAGGACCATTGTGAGGAAAGAAGTGAGGATTAGGACCTAGTGAGATTCAGGGTCAATGTCATAGCTAAGGTGAAGGTCGGAGTGAGGACATGTTCAGGGTAAGGACCATGATAAGGATAAAGTTGAGTGTCAAGTTCAGTGTCAGGGTGAAAGTAAGGTCAGGTGGAGTTCTAGATCTATTTCATGAAATGGGTCAGTGTGAGAGGAAGAATCAGAGTCAAGATAAATGTGAGCATTAGGGACAGTCAGAGTGTCAGGATCAGAGTCAGGGTCAAGGTAGGGGAAGAGTAACATTCAGGCTCTGTATTGTGTGAATGTGAGGATGAAGGTCTAACGCGCACTTAGTATCGTGGTCAGTTGAATGTTGGAGTCAGGTTTACAGTCAGTGTGAATGTATCCGTTAGTTGGGGATCAGGATAAGGGTCAGGGTCATGGTGAGAGTCAGCATGATGATCATCATGGAGTGAAGGTAAGGGTTAGAGAGAGGGTGAGGTGTAGAGTAACAAGTCAGAGAAAGTGTGAGAGTGAGCGTCAGATTCAAGGTCGGGTCAGGATAAGTGTTGGAGAGTAGGTGAGGGTGATAGTGTCTGGTGAAGGTCAAAGTCAGGTTAAGGGTCAGGTTGAGGTTAAACTTCAGATGTGGGGTCAGGATGAGGGTTAAGGCAAGGTCAGGGTAAAAGTCACATCAGGATTAGTTTCAGGATGAGGGTCATATCAGGGTGAGAGTAAGATCAAAGGGGAGTCTAAAAGTTCATGGTCAAGGTAAGAGTAAATGTGAATTTGAGAGTCGGTGTGAATTTACAGTGCCTTGATAAGGATGAGAGTCACAATCAGGTGAGAATCTTATTCATAGACATGGTAAAGGTCAGACTGAGTGTTGGGTTCAGTGTGAAGATTAGCCTGACCCTGACCATGCCCTAAGTTTGATTATCACCCTATGCTGAAAACACCCTGATGTTGACCCTGATCCTAAACTTGACTCTAAACCTTACTTGACCCTAACTCTCACTCTGACTTTCACTGTAACATTAGCTCTGACCTTGACCCTCAACCACATACTGACCATGACTCTCAAGCTCTTTTCCTGAAATATATACTCACCCTTATCCTGACACTGACGATCACCCTCTATCTGAACGTAACCCTATCCATGTCCATCACCTGACCTTGACCTTTATTCTGACCCTCATGCTTAGACCTGACCTTCATCATGAATCTGACTCTGATCTCCCTGAATTTCAGTCTCAAACTCACCATTTCTATAACCTTAACCCTTACCCTCACAGAAACACTAATGCAGAATCCCCCCTTTATCTCACAATAACCCCATCCTGTACTTGACACTGACCCTGATCTTCAACCTCACACTGACCTTATCTCTGAATAATGAAATGACATTGACACTCACCCTGACTCTGGCCTTCCTTTCCCTAACTCAGACACTTACCTTCACCCTACATCTGACTTTGGCCCTCATCCAAGTCTGAAACCTACCCTCACGTTGACCTTGATTATATTGCTCATTCTGACAATGATTTCAGCTATTCTCCTTAACCTGAAACTAACCCTAACCCTGATCCTCCCTGATACTGCACCTGGTATTGATCTGACCCTGAAGCTAACCCTGAGACTTATCCTAATCCTGACCCCTTTATACTGACCCTTACAATGACTCACAATGACCCTGACTGTTACAATATCTCAGCTTGATGGTGACCATTATACTAAACCTGACCCTGAAATTCACCAAGGCCTAACCATAACATCCTCACCTTTATCCTGACCTTATTCCTCACTGTGTCCCTGATGCCTACCCTTACACTAACCTTTACTCTGAATCTGAATCTGATACGCGCTGTGTACCAGACCTTCCCAGTGCTCCTCACAATTATCTCAATTACCTCACATGACCTTGATCCTAACCTAGAACTTTACTATCGCGTTCATTCTGGCCTGACACTTGGCCTTAAAACTCACTTGACCCTCACTCTCACGTTGATTCTATTCCTTTCCATTTTCCTGACACTGACCACCGCATACACCCTCAACTTCATTCTTACCCTTATTAGTCCCTGACTCTGCATTTGACCCTGAACCTCAAACTCAACTTGATCCTTTACTTATTCTAGTCCTTTTCCTTGAACTTCATCTTAATCATGACCCTCACTTTTGCCCAGTTGCTAATCCTGAAGCTGAAACTGACTCTCACCCTTACCCTGATGCTAACACTCTTGTTTTTACAACAGCACATTTTGACACTGACCCTTGCCTTCATTCTCCCTTCACTCTGACCCTCATTGAACCTCTTCCTGATTGTGATTCCTACTTTGACCGTCATCTGAACCTGATTGTCACCCTAACCTTGACACTCATCCTGAACTAACTTGACACTGACTCTCAACGTAACCCTTTGCATGACCTGACCATGACCCTGCATCAGACCCTCACCCTGACCCTCACCTTTACCCTCTCCAATACCTCAGGCTCAGTCTGACTCTGATCCTGACACTGCCCTGACACTGTCTCTGACCTCTTCATCCCTTGGACCTTACTTGACTGATATTCAACCTGACCCTGACCCTAACCAACACCAGATCTTGGTCCTGATTTTGATGCTTACTCTGCATCTGACCCTCACCTTACCTTGACTCTGACCCTGACTCTGATTATACCTTGACCCTTATCTCACATTGATACTGAGAAGGACTGTGACTCTCACCTTGACTCTCTCCTAAACATTGACTCTACATTTTCACCTTGATCTTAATACTCACCTTGATACTGAAAATGACTGTGACTCTCATCTTGACTCTCCTAGCCACTGACTCCATATTTTCACCTTGATCTTAATACTCCCCTTGTTTCTGAAACCGAAGTCATCTTTACCCATAATTTGGCCCTCACTTGGCCCTCACTCTGACCCCAACTCTTACAATGACACTAAGAATAACCTTGATTCTTAATGTGACTCTATCACTTGGACACCTGCCATAACAGTATACACACCCTTACCCTGCCTCTGACATTACCTTCACTCTAATACTAACTCTGACATTGTACCTGACTATCCCTTGACCCTCACTCTGACAATATACCCTTCACTGACTGTGACCCTTATTTTGATCCTGACACACACTTTTACCCTGATTCTGACCCTTACTGTGACCATGAAGCTCATGTTCAACATGACACCGACCCTTGATGATCATCCTCCACCTGTCCATTACTTTCTCCCTGACACAAAGCTTGGCTCTTACCTTCACCAACATCCTCACCCTGACTTGAACCCTACCCTATCCAGTTTGACACTCCCTATCGTCACAGAATACTGGATCAATATCCTGACCCTGACCACAGCCTAACACAGACCCTGATACTGACCCTGACCTCTGGCTCTGACATGAGCCTCGCCATCACCAAGATGAGTCTGAATATGAAATCTCATACCCTTATACTCTAGTTTCATCTAGATTCTTTAGTAACTCGTGATAGGAAAGTACTGCTGAGAACTGTGAATACTTCTGAACTTACACTTGTCCTGTATGTTTTTAAATATGCTGCTCTGATTTGTGTTCATGTGGTCCACCTCAAAGTCCGAAAGTACAGTTGAGACAAACGTGTGGTTCCCATTGATTTGCCTCAGGTAAAGCATAGGTTCAACACTAACAGTTAATTTTAACTACCTGGGTGGCTCAGTCAGTTAAGCATCCAACTTTGGCTCAGGTCATGATCTCACGGTTCATGGGTTTGGTCCCCGTTTCAGGCTCTGTGTTGACAGCTCAGAGCCTGGAGCCGGCTTTGGATTCTGTCTCTCCCTTTCTCTCTTTCCCTTTCCCACTCGTGTTCTTTCTCTCTCTTTCTCTCAAAAATAAACATTAAGAAAAAAAGAATTCTCCTTAGGAGTGACTGGCTGGCTCAGTCAGTAGAGCATGCAACTCTTGATTTTGAGGTTCGAATGTTCAGTTCTGAGCTTGGTTTCTTCTTTACTGCTTGTCTGTAACACATACATACAATTTTTCAACTGTTTTGGCTTTAATTGGCAATGAGTAAGAAAAACGTGTAACTATGAGCACATTTTCATATACACAGAGTAGATTACCCTCACCTTGTTGAAACTCCTAGGAAGACAGAGAACTTGAGAGGAAGTGTGTTTGTGAGTTTGGGGGTTTTTCTCCTCACAGAAATCATGCATATGTCTCAGTTTACACAAACAAGAAGTAGCATTGCAAACAATTCACATTCGTCCAAACTGGCTCAGCTTCTGACATCCCTTTCGTAAGAAAGTCTTTATTGATCCTTAAACTGAAATAAGCCTAAAGACAGCAAAACACGTTCATTTCAAAGGCACATTCTTGCTTGCAGAAAAAAAGAGGACATAAAACTCTGTTTACCAACTGTAATTTTAATTGACCCCCTTCTTTCTTAAAATATCAGTGAATTAAAATCTGCAAATGTCTCTGGATGACACTACATATATGTTTGTACTTACCTCCTCAAAACGTTTAATTAATATGAGATAGTGCTCACAAAAAAATTACCTGGATGGTTTTTAGCTTTCTGTCCTCTAGGTGTCACTTATGTCTACAGAAAAAGAAAGAATGATTTCTTCAATTAAAGATAATTAACACAGACAGTTGATTATAGTGGGTACAAAAATTAGGGAGAGCTTCTCCTTGATTTTCTGCTTCTTTATTTTAGAAAGTTGCTGGAGTGTGTTCACATTGTAAATTTAAAATGATATATATTGTTTTATTTAATATACTCACAAACTATACTTTAAAGCTTTATACTTAAAAACTATTTATTTTATTAATTTTAGAGAAAGAGAGGGAGAGTGTGTGAGCAGGGGAGAGGGACAGAGGGAAAGAGAATCTTAAGCAGGCTCCACGCTGAGCGTGGGGCCCAACCCGGGGTTCGATCCCAAGATCCTGAGATCATGACCCGAGTCAAAAGGAAGAGTCAGATGCTCAACTGACTGAGTCACCCAGATGCCCCCAAAACTTTAAATTATTAGGTATGTGTTGGTGTATACACAAAGTACTCCATCACAGAATTGGCCTCACTTTCTAACAACTCTCAGTCTAGAGCAAACACTCATTTCCTTAGGCCTTCTTAAAGTTACCCAATTAAAGACCAAATTTTATAATAAGTACTTTCTAACACCCTCTTGATGTGACACCCTTTGGTTCCCAGTGGGTGCATTCTCCCCCAATGCAACCAGTCACAAGCCCAATGTATTCAATCACAGGTATGTTCCCAGAGTCTGGCTCAAAGGCACTGACAAGTCAAATGCACACATGGGCACAGAACCTGTGGAGTCAGCTTGGCCAGGCTTAGAATACCTTGTTTTTACCTTTTCAAAATTTTAAAGTAATAAAACATTGGATGGTTTTAAAAATTTCTCTTCTCTAGGTGGCTTTTATGTCTATAGGGGGAACAAAAGGAGGGTTGATTAATTAAAGGTCCTAATTAATATAAATGTTATTCATAGTAGCTATAAGGATTGCAGAGATACACAGGCCTATGTATAGGATTATTGTATTTTAATTTTATTTAATGTTAATTTATTTTTGAGAGAGAGAGAGAGAGAGAGAGAGAGAGAGCCTGAGCGGGGAAGGGGCAGAGAGAGGAGACACAAAATTTGAAGCTGGCTCCAGGCTCCCAGCACAGAGCCTGATGCGGGGCTCAAACTCACCAACTGTGAGATCATGACCTAAGCCAAAGTCAGAAGCCCAACTGAGTGAGCCACCCAGGCACCTGAGGATAATTGTATTTTTTAAATTAATAAATCAATTTATTTTTTAATTTACATCCAAGTTAGTTAGCATATAGTGCAATAATGATTTCAGGAGTAGATTCCTTAATGCCCCTTACCCATTTAGCCCATCCCCCACTCCCACAACCCCTCCAGCAACCCTATGTTTGTTCTCTGCATTTAAGAATCTTTTATATTTTGTCCTCCTTCCTGTTTTTACATTATTTTTGCTTCCCTTATGTTCATCTGTTTTGTATCTTAAATTCCTCATATGAGTGAAGTCATGTGATATTTGTCTTTCTCTGACTAATTTCACATAGCATAACACCCTCTAGTTCCATCCATGTAGTTGCACATGGCAAGATTTCATTCTTTTTGATTGCCAAGTAATACTCCATTGTGTGTGTGTATGTGTGTGTGTGTGTGTGTGTGTGTGTGTGTGTGTGTGTATACACCACATCTTCTTCTTTATCCATTCATCCATCAATAGACATTTGGGCTTTTTCCATACTTTGGCTATTGTAGATAGCACTGCTATGAACATGGGGTTGCCTGTGCCCCTCCGAAACAGCACACCTATATCCCTTGGATAAATACCTAGTAGTGCAATTGCTGGGTCGTAGGGTAGGTCTATCTTTAATTTGTTGAGGAACCTCCATACTGTTCTCCAGAGTGGCTGCACCACTTTGCATTCCCACCAGCAACGCAAAAGAGGGCTGTCCTCTTTCTCCACATCCTCACCATCTGTTGTTGCCTGAGTTGTTCATGTTTGCCATTCTGACAGGTGTGAGGTGGTATCCCATTGTGGTTTTGATTTGTATTTCCCTGATGATGAGTGATGTTGAGCATCTTTTCATGTGTCGGTTGGCCCTCTGGATGTCTTCTTTGGAGAAGTGTCTATTCCTGTCTTTTGCCCATTTCTTCACTGGATTATTTGTTTCTGGGTGCTGAATTTGATAAGTTCTTCACAGATTTTGGATACTAACCCATTATCTGATATGTCTTTTGCAAATATCTTGTCCCATTCTGTCAGTTGCCTTTTAGTTTTGCTGATTGTTTCCTTCACTGTGCAGAAGCTTTTTCTTTTGATGAGGTCCCAATAGTTCATTTTCGCTTTTGTTTCCCTTGCCTCTGGAGACACGTTGAATAAGAAGTTGCTGCGATTGAGGTCAAAGAGGTTTTTTGCCTGCTTTCTCCTCTAGGATTTTGATGGCTTCCTGTCTTACGTGCAGGTCTTTCATCCATTTTGAGTTTATTTTTGTGTATGGTATAGGAAAGTGGTCCAGGTTCATTTTTCTGCATGTTGCTGTCCAGTTTTCCCAGCACCATTTGCTGAAGAGACTGTCTTTAGTCCATTGAATATTCTTTCCTACTTTGTCAAAGATTAGTTGGCCATACGTTTGTGGGTCCATTTCTGGGTTTTCTATTCTGTTCCATTGATCTGAGTGTCTGTTTTTTGTGTCAGGACCATTCTGTCTTGATGATTACAGCTTTGTAATACATCTTGAAGTCCGGGATTGTGATGTCTCCAGCTTTGGTTTTCTTTTTCAAGACTGCTTTGGCTATTCGGGGTCTTTTCTGGTTCCATAGAAATTTGAGGATTGTCTGTTCCAGCTCCGTGAAGAATGCTGGTGTTATTTTGATAGAGATTTCAGGATAAATGTATTTTAAAGTCAAAATAAGAAACTAAATTATCACCTATTTATGTTTGTATATGAATGAATTCCTAAATTCATACAAACAAATGCATATCAATAGATCATCTCCTAAAATTTGTTACATAAATAATGTGCCAAAAGAATAAATTAGGATTTAGGTTTTTCATGTAAAAATTACTGAGTTATTTTATGCCCAGATCAATAGAAGTTCCTTTTGTCACCGATTGATCATGCTGTTTACATACCTTTTAACTATTCTTTTACGACTCCCTGGGATAGCCCTGACCTAGTTTTATTTGTTCCTAACCTAAAATGCCATCAGAGACATCAGTTCACCCTGAAATACGGACCACATCACCAGCAGGTGGAGACTCCGAGCCGGCGCTCCGGGCCCGCTGCCCTTGGTTTCAGCGTGTGCCTAGGGGCCTGCCCAGCGCAAGCGCACTTTCTTGAAGGAGCAAGTGGAATCCGATGTTTATCTGAGTCCCGCCACTGCCTCCTGTGTCGTTCTTCCTTTTGAGGAAAGAGGGGGATGCAACAGACCTCCCCACTAACCCCTGTGCTCCCCCCCCCCCCGCCCCCGGCCGACGCAGCAGGCGTTCCTGGCGGGTGCTGACGGCTCTCCCTAGCTCTCCCTCTTCCAGAACAGCAATCTGGCAGCCAAAGCACCCGGAGTAGTCGGAGCATACTTGATAGTCAGCCAGGCGGCTTTTCCCCAAAGGTCAGTAATTGGCAGGGTCAAGGGGATTGCCGCGCGCGTTCCCTAGCAACAGTGAGTGCTGACCGCCCGGGGTTCTGGGGAGCGTGCAGGGGCTGCTGCTCCTCTCTGCAAACTTTGCCAACAGTGGTACTTCCTGCCAGCGAGCATGCGCGGAGGCCCACAAAAATTAAACTGCAAAAGGACGTTGGATGGTGTAAAACTTGCAATCTGTCACTGGGCCACAGGTAAAGAAGTGGGAAAGAAGCAAGCAGAGATCTGTTGCTGCTTGCTCCCTTCCACCCAAGAGAGGAATGGGCCCAACCACTTGACCCTTTGAGGAAGTTTCGCCCCTGCAGAATAAGGAGAAAATGTGTGGGTCCTGGAAGGGGTTGATCTCACAGATTGGAACGCTCATGGGAGTTGGGGTGGTGGGATTTTGAGGATTTCTGAGAGCTTTGTTGATTTTACTTTAAAATTCTGTTCTCTCTATAATTCTTGAGAACTTGGAGATACCAGGGACAGTGAAGTTTCTATGTAAAAAGTACTTAATCAGGGCACCTGGGTGGCTCAGTCGGTTAAGCGTCAGATTTCGGCTTAGGTCATGATCTCATGGTTTGTGAGTTTGAGCCCGGCACCGGGCTTTGTGCTGACAACTCAGAGCCTGGAGCCTGCTTCGGAATCTGTGTCTCCCTCTCTCTCTGCCCCTCCCCTGTGAGTGAGAATTTGCCAGGTGAGAAAGCAAAAGCAAGCCATCCCCTACACCCCTCACCCCATGTATGGGTGTAGCTTTCCAGCAAGGTAAAACTTCATTGCGCGCTGAGAATAAATACACAATAAATGGAACAATTTCTAATACACTGCAAAAAGTATTTGTATGAAGTCCATTTGGAAGTGTTCATAAGACCATAGGGCCCTTGGTTCCTGTCCATGACCCACCCTGACTATTTTATCAGGACTGTGCAGTTGCCAGGTAAGACTTGCTTTGGAAACATCTTTGGCATCTACACCTAAAACGAGGCCACCAGTGTTAGCTGAATATTGTTGCTGATTTACCTTTGTTTTAGGAGTAACATCATGAAGAATTTTTGTTAAACTCCATTTTCAAGTGTCTTGGTATAATCAGCCACCCTGAGATGCAATGAGTACCTGAAACTGAGTTGGAGACTTCTTTCTGACAGTTAGTAACAGCCTCTTTGAATTTCTCCAAGACTTGTCTTGTCCATTTGTTTATAAGGTATCTATCTGGGTTAACGCTATTTAACGTAGTGGTCAGACAAAGAATTACTGTGAGAATATTGGTCTTTAGCTTTGACCTTTTATTTTTATTACAGCTCTTTTCTTAGGTCATAGCAAATTTTCTAAAAGTTCTTTAATGCCCAATTTATATCGGATTTCTGAATTTGTGGACTACCTCAAAAGCACATTTTCAATCAGTATAAATATTTGTACTTTTATTTTTTGTAACCTGGCAACCCCCAGTAAGGGGATTTGTGCTAGTCACCTGAAGTGACTTAATTTCTGGAATTTGTCTATGTCCAAAGGATGAACTTAACTATGGGATAACATTTTCAACTTTAAAAACATAAAATTAGGGATGCCTGGGTCACTCAATCAGTTAAGTGTCAGACGTCAGCTCAGGTCATGATCTCATGGTTTGTGGGTTTGAGCCCTGCCCTGGGCTCTGTGTTGACAGCTCAGGAGCCTGGAGCCTGCTTCCGATTCTGTGTCTCCCTCTCTCTCTCTGCCCCTCCACCCCTCGTGCTCTGTCTCTGTCTCTCAAAAATAATAAATATTAAAAAAAATCTTTTTAATAAATAAAATTTGATTAAGAGTATCTGAATCACTAAGAAAATGATTAAAGAGTATGCAAAAAGCACGAGCATTAATATTAACCAATAATTAATAGCTGGTGACAAAAAGGAACTTCTGATCTGGGCATAAAATAAGTCATTTTACACAAAAGCCTCAAATCCTAATTTTACTCTTTTGGTACATTACTTATGTAACAAATTGTCTGCCTCCAGACATATATAGATATGTGGGGTACTTGGCTGGTTCAGTCAGTAGAGCATGCAGTGCTTGACCTTGAGGTTGTGAGTTTAAGCCCCACAGTGGGTAAAGAGCTTACCTAAAAAAAGACATATATAGATATAAGACATATAGATAATTTAAACTATAGCTTTATTTTTTTTAAGATTTAATTGTTTTTTAAATTTTTTTTAATGTTTATTTATTTTTGAGACAGAGAGAGACAGAGCATGAACGGGGGAGGATCAGAGAGAGGGAGACACAGAATCTGAAATAGGATCCAGGCTCTGAGCTGTCAGCACAGAGCCCGACACGGGGCTCGAACACACGGACCGCTAGATCGTGACCTGAGCCGAAGTTGGCCGCTCAACCGACTGAGCCACCCAGGCGCCCCTAAGATTTTATTTTTAAGCAACCTCCACACCCAACATGGGGCTCAAACCCACAACCCCAAGATCAAGAGTTGCATGCCCATGGACTGAGCCAGCCAGGTGCCCCTTAAACTATAGCTTTAAAATACAGTTGTCAGTCTCATAAATAAAGCAGTATATCATCTGAAATTTATTATGTGGGTGAACTGCATAACTGTTAAAAAGAAACAGAAAATCAAATCCTGTACTTAGACCTGTATCTCTCTGTAGTGTTTGTACCCAGAATAATCAACCACATACAGCAAACACGTTTTTTAACCATTTTTTTCTCTAGACACAAGAGACACCTAGAGTACAAAAAGTTAAAAACCACCAGGTAATTTTTATGAGCATTTATTTCACATTAATCACAAGCTTTGAAGGGCTGGCTTAGTCGGCAGAGTGTTTAACTCTTGATCTTGGCGTTGTGAGTTCAAGCCCCACATTGGGTGTAAAGATTATTTAAATAAATAATAAAGCTTTGAGAAGGCAAATACAACTTCATATGTATTACTACCCAAAGTCATTTGCATATTTTGCCAATCCACAGATATTTTAAGAACAAAGAGTCAATTAAAACTATGTTTTTATCTATTTTTCTCTTTTTAAGAATAATGTGTTTTGAAATGTGTTTTCTGTCCTTGTGTTTATCTTGCTTTACTCCGAGATGCAATAAGGGTTTATTTTTGAGAGGAAAGTCTGACACTGAGGTTGTCTATATCAGTACAGATTCTTTTCACTACCACTCCTGGACTCTTCCTTGCTTGCTGTAACCTCACAGTAAGAATGTGCCTTGGAGATGAAAGGCACACATTCATCTATGCCTGTGTTCATCTCCATGTACTCTAAGAAGCACTAAGGACTTTATTTTGAGAGAAATATCTTGAGATGAAGGCTCTTTGCTCTAACACACATTTTTTTCAGTTCCACTTCTGTTTGCCTACACAGAGATGTGTGTATGGCACGACCCGAGAAACCTCAGACACTCACATTTATCTGCATTCATCTGCACATTCACTGCATTTTCTTCCTGTGAGTTAGAACAAGAGGAACTCAAGCCATATATGTGAAAAGGAGGCCAGATTTACACGTTATTCTTCATACAGTAACTTCTAATTGTGAGTTAAAGCAAATATCATTGAAAATCATATTTGCATGAACAGACTAACAGTAAAGAAGAAATCAGACATTAGTCTCTCCAGAAACTTTTTATTGATGGCTAAAATTAACCCATGCTTTATCTGAGGCAGATCAATGAGGCAGATCAATGAGAACCACATGTTCTCAGACACTTTCTTACTTTGAGGTAGACCATATGAAGACCAGTCAACACAGCATGTTTAAAAACATGCTGTACAAGTATAAACAAGTTCAGAATTATACATAGATTTCAAAAGTATAGCAATACACTAGTTGTAAGAAATCTAGTTGAAACCAGCATGTAAATGTACAAAATTTCATGTTCAAACTCAATGTGGTAATGCTTAGGTCATTTTTAATGTCAGAACCATGATAAGAACCATTATGAGGGTCAGAATCATATTGAAGGTCAGAGAGATAGTCATAGGGTGAGATTGAGGGTCAGGGTTATGACGATAGTTGAGTTCTAGGATCATGGAGGGGTCAGGATCAGTGTTAGAATCAAGATCTGGGTCAGAGTGAGGGGCACCTGTCTGGCTCAGTTAGTGGAGCATGCGACTTTCAATCTTCGGGTTGTGGATTTCAGCTCCATGTTGGGTGTAGAGATTACTTAAAAATAAAATCTTAAAAAAAAGATCTGGGTCAGATTGTATGTTGGGACCAACTTGAGGGTCATGGTCAGGGAAGGGATTAGTGTTAGGATGAGGGAGAAGAGAAGGTCTGATATAGGGCCAAGTGACGGCGAGTGTAGATTTAAGGATCAGTGTCAAGGTGATGGTCAGGGTGAGGGTCAGGTTGAGGATCAAGGTCACTGTCAGAGTCAGGGTGAGATTCCATGTATGAGTCATGTCAAGAGTGAGGACAAACATCTGAAAGAAGTTCCGGGTCCGGTGAAAGTTAGGATCAGGGTCAAGGTGAAAGTAAAGATGAGGCTCAGGGTAATAGTCATTGTTTAGGGGAGTGATGGCATGGGGATCTCGGTCAGGGTGAGGATTCTAATCAGATTCGCTCTCAGGGTAAAAGTAATGTAAGGGCCAAAGTCAGGGTGTTGGTTAGTTTCAGAATGATGAACAGACTCAGGGTCAGGTTGATCATTGAGGACAGTGTAATATTCAAGGAATAAGGAAGTCAGATACAGTGTCAGGGTAACATCAAAGTTAATGTCACATTGAGGATAAGTGTTGTGAAGAAGGTAAATAATGAGCAGAAGGATCAGAGTGAGGGTCAGATTCAAAGTCTGATGCAGAGTCATAGTCACAGTTAAAGACAGCCATGGTGAAGGTCAGCATCATGTCAGCTTCATAGGGTCAAGAACAAGATGACAGTCTGTGTCAAGGTATGGATCAAAGTAGAAGTCAGAGTCAGAGTGTCATGGTATTAACGGTCATGGTCAACCTCAGGGACAGGGCAGAAGTGAAGGTCACTATCTGGGAAGTGTCAAGGTAGGAGTAAGAATCAGATTTCGTGTCAAGGTGAGCATCAAAATCAGAATAAGGATGATGGTCATGTTGAGACCGAGGTTCAAGTTCCCAGTGAAAATCAAGGTCAAGTGCAGGATCAGGGACACGGTGAGGATCAGAATAAGGTTTAAGGGAGCAGGTGAGAGTCACATCAAGATTACGGTGAAGGATAGGATCAGGCTAATACTGAAAGTTGGGGTCATATGAGTTTCAGGCTCAAATTCAGTCATGAAAGTAAAGTTCTAGGTCAAGGTCAAAGTCATGGTAATAGTGAGGGTCAGAGACAGCATAAGGGTCTGGGTCATTGTTAGGGCCACAGCATCAGGCATATGGTGAGGGATAGGTTCAGGATGAAGGTGAGAGTTGGGTCATGGTGATGTTCACAGTCAGGTTCAGCTAAAGTCCAGTCAGTGTCAAGATGACAGTCACATTTAGGGTGAGGGTCAATGTAAGGGTCATGGGCAGGATAAGTCTCAGGGACAGGTTAACATAATCAAGGTGACAGTCAAGGAAAGAGTCAATTTCAGGGTCAAGGTCAATCAGGGTTGGTTAGCATTATGTGAGGGTCAGGATAATGATCAGTGTCGAGGTGACAGTCATGGTCAGGTTAATCTTCAGAATTAGAGTGAGGTTTAATCAAGGATTAAAGTGAGATTGAAAAAAAAAAGATAAAAGTGAGGTTGGAATCAATGTCAGGCAAGGTGTTAGGGTCAGAGTCAGGTGATTGTATGGATGAGATTCACTCTTAAGTGAGGGTCAAAGTCAAGTGCATGCTTAGAGTGAGGGTCTGGAACAGGGTAAATGTCAATATTAGGGTCAGAGTCAGGGTCAGATCAGAATGAGGGAAGGTCAGGGTCAAGTAGACATTTAGTGTCTGTTTAATGAAGGGAAGGTTCTGTGTACATGTGTGGGTAAAGGACAAGGATATAAACATGGTGAGAATAAGAATTCAGGGAGAGGGTCAGGGTTAAGTGTTAAGTCAGAGTAAGGGCTAAGGGCAAATTACAGAAGTAACTGGTCAGAGTAAGGGCGAGTTTGATGGTCATAATCACTGTCAGATTGAAAACATAGTGAAAATCAGGGTAAAGTTTAGAATAAGGTAAGGCTTAGGGTCAAGTTCAGGATCTGAGTCAGTGTGAGAGTAGTGTCTTGGTCAGGGTCTGCTTCAGGATTATTGGTTCAGGGCTTTCAATGTAGGGTGATAATTGGGGTCATATTAAAGGTAGAAGCCAGTTGAAAATCAAGTTCAAGTAAAGGTCAGGGGTGAGAAAGTCAAAACCAGTGTTAGGGTGACATCAGAGTCAGTTTGGGGAGATGATCATGGAGAGTTTGAGATGAGGTTCACGGTGATGGTCAGGTTGAGGGTCATTGTCAGGTAAGCTTTTGGGACAAGGTAATTGTGAGACTTAGGATTAAGATCAGGGTAAGGATAATGTTTAGTATAAGTTCATAAAAGTATAAAGGTGACCAGTCAGGGTACCAAGAATAGGAAGTAAGGACCACAGTAAAGGTCAGGTTCAGAATGTGTATGAGTGTGAGGGTTATGGTCAGAGTCAAGTTATATGAAAGAATGAAGGTCAGTGACATTGCCATTGTTATAATTAGGGTCACAGCAATTGCACTACTAGGTATTTATCCAAGGGATACAGGTATGCTGTTTTGAAGGGGGCACATGCACCCCATTGTTTATAGCAGCACTATCAACAATAGCCAAAGTATGGAAAGAGCCCAAATGTCCATCGACAGATGAATGCTGTAAAGAAGATGTGGTATATATATACAATAGAGTGTTACTTGGCAATGAAAAAGAATGAAATCTTGCCATTTGCAACTACGTAGATGGAACTAGAGAGTATTTGCTAAGCAAAATTAGTCAGAGAAAGACAAAAATCATACGACTTCACTCATATGGGGAATTTAAGATACAAAGTAGATGAACATAAGGGAAGGGAAGCAAAAATAATATAAAAACAGGGAGAGGGACAAAACATAAGAGACTCTTAAACATGGAGAACAAACAGAGGGTTATTGGAGGAGTGGTGGGAGGGGGGATGGGCTAAATGAGTAAGGGGCATTAAGGAATCTACTCCTGAAATCATTGTTGCACTATATGCTAAGTAACTTGGATGTAAATTTAAATAAATAAATAAATAAATAAATAAATAAATAGGGTCAAAGGTTAGAGAGAGATTCAGAATTTTTCGGAGTAAAGATTAGGGTGATGGTCAGAGTTAGGATCAATATTAGGGTGAAAATGAGGGTAAGATTCAGGGTCAAGTTCAAGATCACTGTGAAATGTAGAGTAAGGATCATGGTAAGGGTATAGGTCAAAATCAGGGTCAAAGTGAAAATGAAGGTCAGTGTCAGAGTTAGAGTGAGTTTAAGGATATGAATCAAGATAAGAGTCTTAATAGGGTGTAGGTAAGAGTCACGGTCAAAATGAAGCCTGTGATCAAGGTTAGATCAGTGTCAGGTTCAAAGTAAGGTTCAAAGACAGGGTGAGGATGAAGGTCAAGATGAAAGTAGGGTCAGGGTGAGAGCCGGGTTTAAGGTCAGGAGCTTATTCAGAATCAGGTGCAGGGGTCAGACTTGGAGTTATGATAAGAGTCAATGTGACATTCAAGTTAAGGGTCAGAGTTCAGTCATGAAAAGAGTTTGGTTGAGTATCTGGGAGTATCAAGGTTAGGGTTAGGATCTTGGTGAGGATCAGGTTCAGAATCTGAGTCTTTGTGAGCATCAGAGTGAAGATTAGGATAAGATTCAGAGGGAATATGAGGAAATATTTAGAATCATCACCAGGTTAAGGATCAGTGTCAGTGTGAGGGCTATAGTCAGGTGCAGAAATATGGTGAGGGTCAGGGAGAAAGTTGGGGGTCAGGTCATTTGTGGGATCAAGATTAGGCTCAGCCTCAGTATCAGAGTCAGTATAGAGGACAATTTTAATATGAGGGTAAAGATGAGAGTCAGTCCATGTCAATGTCAGTTAGAGCCAAAGTCTGGGCAAGCATCAGGCTAAGACGCAAGGTAGTGTCAGGACAGGGTGAAGGACCGGGTCATGTTCTGTCAGAGTGAAAACCAGAGTCAAAGTCAGGTTGAGGATCTCATTCAATGTGAGGCTCATAATCAGGGTCATGTTCTCGATGAGGGTCAGCGTGTCAGGCTCAGAGACATGGTAAAGATCAGAGGCAGGTTTAGGGTCAGGGCCAAAGAAAGGATGAGGTTCAGCTTCAGGCTAAAGGTCAGGGTGTGGGTCAGAGATGACAGAAGTGTGAGAATGAAGGTTACCATCACTGTTGGTGTGTTTTATTGTGTAGGATCGATAAAAACTCTATTCCCTAGAGGGGGGTTGTTTTATTTGCACGGAAGCCAACAGCTGCTTTGGGATTCCCCACATCCCTTCCTGTCTAACCCACTACTTCAGGTCTTTGGAAGGACCTACTTGAGGAACCACACAGAAGCCACAAAGAACAGCAGGAGGAATCTGCTTTTGTGTTCCTTGTAGCCTTCCCTGTCTCTTCCTTCAAGCCTGTTGAGCCAGCACCCTGGGGTTGGTCCCAGCCTCCTAAAGGCAAGTTTTAGTTCTCTATTAGAATTAGAAGATGATTTCTCGGAGAGTGCCTGATCTTTCGTTATATCCCCCCACCTTCAAGGCAAAGCAAGTGCTGGGTATGGCACTATTAGCCCTCATGCCAGTGACTTCTCTCTGTGCCTCAGCTGCCTTGTCTGTAAAACAGAAGGGTTGGATTTGATGGTCTTTTTAAACTCTATGGGAACCTTTTGGGCACTGACTCCTTCCAACTGCCTGGCCCTACTTCTCTTCTGAAGACTCTGCATTAAAGCATTTCTCTGCTTTTAGAATTCATGTCTCAAATGGCCAAAACTGCAGGGTAATGATCTCACCTCAGAATTCAGAGCCCACCTCCTGTCCCACTGGGACCTGCTACAACTCTACACAGCTCCAGAGGTCAAGATTCTGCAGAGTTGCAATTTCAGTCATTTGTACTGTGAGAATAAGAGATTTTGCCCCCCCGCCCCCCGCCAAATATAAGAATTGTAATATGGGGAGCACCCTTCTGTTTGTTAGATGGGATGCCGCCCAATTCATGAATCACTGAATAAAACCAATTAGATTTTTTAATTAAAAAAAATGTAACATGGAGTCTGCTGTTGGAAACAATGCCTGCCCCCGCCCCCTCCCTGGGAGAGCCCAGCAGGCTTTCTCAGGCTGTCATTTTCAGGTCTCTCCCCACCTCCCCTTTGGGAATCTCTGCTCTCATATCACTTAAAGATATTGATTATCTGCTCCACCACTGACCCTGTTGCCTTTCTTTTTGTCCTGGTTGCCTGTGCTTGGTGTCAGTTTTCAGATAAGGAAGGAGAGTTGGCTGTTAAGGCTCTATTTATAATATGCCCTTGAAGGCTGAGTGCTGACTTCTTTGAGCTGAAAAAACTGGCAGGTAAGGAGAAGAGACACAAGGCAGAGGGTCATCCCCAGTGAGAATGACAGCCCAGGACGCAGGATTGTGGGCACGCAGGCGCACTCCCGCACACAGCCATGCAGGGACACACACACATAGCATCCAGGTCGAAATGAATAAAGAGAAAAGCAACACAGGAATCCTGGGGAAGAAGGGGAAATGCCTAGAACATGCTAGAAACTTGATGAGTGTTTGGTAAAGGGAAAAGAAGATAAGAAGAAAGGGAACTGGGGGGAAGGGAGGAGTTGAGAGAGACAGGAAATTGAGTGAGGAAAGCACTGAATGGAGAGTCAGGGGACCTTCATTTGAAGGCTAGCTCTCCTTGACTTATTAGATTTATTAGGAACTTGAGCTTGGGCAAGTTTCTTGGCCTCTCTGAATTTGGGTTTCCTCTTCCCTCAAGTGGGTGTAATGTTTCCTTCCCAACGAATCTCCTAAGATTGCTGTAAAAATCAAATGTAATGATGGTGATGTAAGTACTTTGCAAGTGGAACATACTATGCACAAGTGAGGCCCCCAGCACCAGGGTGAGAGCTAGCATTCTGCAGAGTGCTGGCTGCCAGCCGCTATGGCACGCTCTACGTGCATGGAAGGACTTAACCTCACGACAATCTTGCAGTGGAAGATATTATTCCTCTTCTACACGTGAAGAAACCTACTGAGGGCCAGTCATTTGCTAGAGGTCACACACCTAGTAATGGGATTTGAACAAGGCCTGCTGGAGTACAACAGCCAATTCTCTCTCTCTCCTCTCTCCTCTTTCTCTCTCTCTTAATTTAAGTAGGCTTCACGCCCAGTGCAGGGCTCAACACGGAGCTTGAACTCACGACCCTGAGATCATGACCTGAGCTGAGATCAAACGTCAGACTCTTCACCCTCTGAGCCACCCAAGCCCCCCAACAGCCAATTCTCTTAAGCACTCTGCTCCCGCTCAGACCTTGATATGTATCCAGTGACTTTCATAGATGGAAACGAAATGAAATCTGCCTCCCCGTGTTAAGCAACATTGTCTGCCATGACTGAAAACCACAGACTGGATGGCTTAAATAGCAGAAATGTCTTTTCTCACAGTTCTGAGGCTAGAAGTCCCAGATTAAGGTCCTGGTAGGGTTAGTGTCTGGGGCGGCCTCCCTTCCCACTGCCTTCTTGCTGTGTCTTCACATGGCCTTTTCCCTGTGCTTGAGGTAAGAGAGCGCGATCTCTGCTGTCTCTTCTTCTTATAAGAACCTCACCCTTAGAAGCTCTTTTAACACTAATTCACCTCCTTTAAAGCCCTATCTCACATTGCTGGGGGGGTGGCGCGGGGAATAGAGTATCAATATATGAACTGGGGGAGGGGCATAATTCAGTCACTAACACGCATGTCATTGACAAATACTCCCCAAAATAAAAAAAGTTGTTTACTTTTTCTCCCTCAAAGAAGGGTTTTTAAAAATCCCATCAGGTCAACAGCAGCCACTGCAGCAAAATTTCTCTGCTCTGAATCCTGCTCAGACGATTCCTCTCCCATAAGGCCAAGCAGCTCTCCCATAAAGGAATGAGGTGGGTTTTGTACAAAATATTTAAAATGTTCCCACTCTCTCCCTCCTGCTCGAGAGCATTCTGAAGAAATGAAAGTTCTGTCCCTTCTTCCCCTCTTGCCAAGCATTCCTATTTATAGTTTCTGGCCCTGGAGGGTCTGAAAGAGTCAAGAGTTTTCAAATCACTTCCCTACCCTTGCCGGGTGCTCCCCACCATCTCCGCTCAGGCATTAGAAACTATTATTCCTGGTTCCCTGGTCAGGGTCTGGGGAGAGGAGAAACAAAGAGAAAGATTTGCAGCACGCAAAGGCGTAAGTCTCCTTAAAAAGCCTCAGAGGAAAATGAATTGTGGTTTGATTCCTCTGCTGTTTTGTGTTTAGGGCTGTTCATAACCGAGTCCTTGGTCTGTTCCTGAAAACTTAGAGGAAAAGTTTCATACTGACTTCATCCCTGAATCCTCCTACACAGAGATACTGATGAGTCTGAGGGCACAGACGGAAAGGCCAGAAAGGTTTGTGGCCTGGATGCCAGAAGCCATTAAAGGGTTTTACAATTCATCCCTCTGCTTCTAACAGTACATGATAAATTACCAGCATCAATCTCTCTAACAGTATCAGGCGTCAGAACTTGTGAGCCATATGTTCACATTATTGCTTTGTGCAAATAGATGGTCTAAATATGCATCGATCTGGCACATTTCATGAGTATTTATCAAAATGTTCTCTTGTCTCCCAACACATGTATTAATAAAAATAATACTAAATAATACCAAGTGGCAGCCATGCACGAGATTCTGTAGGTTTGGTTTGCAAATTTAGTGGAGGCTATTTGTAATCATAAAAAGACAAAAAAACCAGCCCAGGAACCGGAAGTTCTTCTGGAAGACAGAATAAAGCTTGTATGGAATTGTTTTTATAGATGGGTGGCAGAGGAAAGATAGAAATAGGGATGAACTTGATTTATTCCTGATAAAAATTCTGGATTGGTATTCAGCCATGTGGGGCAAAAACAAACATTCTTTACACTGGGAACCTTCTCTGTGTGACCGTGAAATGTCACATCCCATAGGGCTGTGACATTTAATCTCATAGGGCTAATCTCATATTTTTTGGGAAAGAAATTAATAAATTTTTAAAATTCCTCTGTTATCAATGCTTTCTCCCTGGTCACCATAGTCAGCAATAGAAGGTCTGAGCTTCTGAGGACAACAAGACTAAAAGTTGCATTTTAAGTCAATGATATTAACTTAGGAAAAAAAATAAAACACCTGGAGGAATATATTTCAAATTGGCAATACCTGTTATGGTTTGGGATCGAGTTTGTATGGTCATCTTTGTTCTTTTCCAAGGGTTTGCATTCACTGAATTTCATTAGAAAATTTAAAACTGCCTTAACTTTTGAATTTGGGAAAAATTTTAAATGTGCGATAGAGAAAAATATAACAAACGCTTGTGTACTTTCCAACCCAAGTGAACAAATATTAACATTTTGTAAACTTCTCTTCAACTATTTTCTTTAAAATATATGACAGGGGCGCCTGGCCTGCTCGGTCGGATGAGCACGTGACTCTTGATCTCGGGGTTGTGATTTCGAGCCCCACGTTGGGTGTAGAGATTACTTTTAAAAAAATCTTCAAAAATAAGTAAATAAAAAAATAAAACATATGACAAAAGTAACAGAGTTGAAATCCTCTGTGTACTCCTTGGAAGCCCCATTCTCTGGTTAACTTCCTACCACCAGAAATTGGAATGTGTCCTTCAGCCACAAATATAAGTAGCCATCAATTACATAAGATAGTACTTTGTATGACTTTAAACAGTTATGTAAGAATCTTAACGAATCATTCTTCAACTTAATTTTTCATCTCATCATGCTTTCTTGAAGGCTTTCCTCCTGTGTTACTTGCTGGCATTTAAAAAATATTTATTGCTTCTTTAAAAATTTACATTTTTGACTTTAATCAGCAGGATAAGACATATCATAACCCTAATTACGTTCAAGTATTTGAGGGATATCTACAGTCCCAACACTGCACAGAATATTATTAGAAAATGCCACTCCCCTGATTTCTTTCTTGGGGAACCCCTAAGACAAGGACTTGAGTGTAATTAATCTATTGGGAGAAAACCAGGAAGCAAAGAGTAACGAAGTGTGGGGGTCGGAAAGCCAGCATAACTGTGCATTAGAGAAACTGCCGTTGGTGGGGAGGAAGCAACAGGGGCTCTGTTCCACCAGGATGTCTTGAAAAGCACAGGAAATGCTGCCCAGAACTGTCTACCTAAAAGGAAGGCAGGCTGGAAGATTCATCTATAAGCTCCACTGCCCCATTGGATGGAGATGGCCCCCAGGGCATTAGTCTCACCCACAATTTTGGGCTATACCATCCGCGGGCCATGAGGGCATCAGAAAAGGATCCGAAGCAGAAAAGAAGGGTCCACAGTGTGCACTTGAGTGGGACGTGGCCAGCTGGGGTGGATCTGAGCTTACCCGGACCTGTTGGCCTCCAGCTGGGGCCATATTGGCTACACAAGAGCTATTGGCAGGCCTCTTTCTTTCTTACAAATGAATCCAATCTGACTACACAGAATGGGTTTGGCCTGCTTCCTCAAATTCAGCAAATGACAGGAAAGGCAGGTTTGCCAGTCCTCAAGAGTTGTCTCCGTCAGAAAATTCCACAGGAGCAGTCACCATCACTGAAGTCACCCATGTCCTATAGCCTAAAGGCAACCCGAAACATCAACTGTCTACACCACCCGTCTTCACCACTTTCCTCCCCATGCTTAGAATGAGAAAATGCTGCCCTGTAGTGTGACAAAGTCAACCACAGTTTCCTCACTGGCCTGTACCAGACTACAGTGAAAAAGAATGGGCCACCACTATCTGTGAAACTCCAGCACACAGCAGATACTCAGTAAATGACTGGGAACTGTGGACCTCACCTTGTGCCTAAAATTCCAGCTTTCCTTAGCATTACTCTTCAAGGGATGAGTCCATAATCTGAGGGGCTTTTAGACACCATCCAGTTCTCCAAGTGACCCTACTCATTCATGTCCCCTGGGCAGTCCTAGGAGAGAGGTTGGACACATCTGAGAAAGAAGGGGCCATAGTATAGGTTCCTCATAGAGCAAAAGGCAAGAGTAGGGATTCAGGGTGAGTTGGAGGGAAGAAGAGATGCTTGCAAGGGAAGAGAGTAGCTCAAAAGGAAAGAGGGTGAAACTAAGAAAGTTGTAAATTGTGGCTGGACAGAATTTTCTGTGTCTTCACAATTTTGCTAGGCACCCACTATGTTTCTCCTTACGTGCAAAGGAAATGTATTCCAGTGGCTTTTGGAATAACTTCTTTCTTCAGAACCTTCTTGTTACTTTCCATTATCATTAAGATTGCCCAAACCTCTAAGACTCTCTACTGTGTTCAGTCCAGCTACATGAGCACTTTGCAAATTCTGCGGGGCAGAGACCATATCAGCTAACATTTGCTGTGGTACCCAGGGTATCTGCAGTTCTCAGTGAGCCCAACTAACCATCCAGTTGGTCACTCAAGAGGGCCTGGCTTGGCTTTGCTTGCCCTTCCTTCCTTCCTTCCTTCCTTCCTTCCTTCCTTCCTTCCTTCCTTCCTTCCTTCCTTCCTTTCTTTTCTTCTCATTTATTTACTATTTTGAGAGGGAGAGAGAGAGACAATCCCAAGCAGATTCGGCACTATCAGCACAGAGCCCGATGTAGGACTCAAACTCACAAAATGTGAGATCCCGACCTGAGCTGAAACCAAGAGTCAGACGCTCCACGGCTGAGCCCCCCAGGCACCCGAGGGCCTTTCTTTCAATTAAACATACCAGGCTGCCAATGACAAAAGGAAGCAGAGGATTATGATAAGTATCTGGATCACTCTGGCCATAATCTCACTTTTGCCTGAGTGTCACGCTTACCTTAATTGCCTTGATAGCTAAAGAGAGACTTTATTCTTGGAATTACAAAATTAGAGGGCTAGAAAGAAATCTCGGGTCATTAATCATAAGAATGAGAGGGGCAAGTGTGTGGTATAAAAAGAGACCAGACACCTCTTCCCTCTCATACTTCGTGGGTAAGGGGGATAGATCTCTTACCATCTTCCCTTTCAGCCCATCTCATCACCTTTTACTCCTCCCCAATTAAGGCAACCAAAAATGAAATGCTCGTCAGATCCTCCAAAACTATGAGGGGTCCTTAAGAAAAAGGACAGTGTCAGGTATCCTTTGATTCCTGTCCCCCCAGTGATAACACTTACTTTGTTGGTTAGGTTAATGTGATGTTAGACTTTGAAAAGGTGAGTCAAGTAAATACAAAAGTCTACTACTTTCTAAATTCTAACACCGTGTTTTTAGTTGGCATTTTTTCCCTCAGTGGCCTCAAAATTCAGGTAATAGCCTGTAACTGCAAATAGGTTTCAGGAGAAGACTGATTTGATTTTTTTATTTAATCAATAAGGTTCAAATGTACTTTTGATTTACTAGGCTCCGAGACGTCCTCTGAATTTATATTACAGCGGCATAGTGTAGGAAACCAGGACTGTCACTTGTAAAGGACGCCACCATCCACAAACTCCCTCTGTTTTTCCCCTTCTGGCTGTAACAGCGTCCATCATCCTTAGTCCTTTATGCTTATATAACACCTCAACACTTCTCTCAGTTTCCATGGAAGATGCCAGAATATTTGCTCCAGTTTTTTTCTTAAAGAACTCTGCACTGTATGTATACGTAGACGGATTTCAAAACAGTTACTTAGAGGCATAACTTACTCTTCTACTGCAGACTAAATATACAACGAAACACTCCTTTTGCAGCATGATAGGGTATGTCTTTCAAGATTAAAAACAATTCAGGGCACCTGGGTGGCTCAGTCGGTGAAGGGTCCGACTACGGCTCAAGTCATGATATCACAGTTCGTGGGTTTGAGCCTCGCGTCGGGCTCTCTGCTGACGGCACGGAGCCTGGAGCCTGCTTCGGACTCTGTGTCTCCCTCTCTGTCTACCCCTCCCTCACTCACAGTTTCTCTCTCTCTCTCTCTCTCTCAAAAATAAATAAATATTAAAAAAAATAAAAATAAAATAAAATTAACCCACATGCAATTCTAGCCACTTTCTGGATTAACTAAAGTGTGTTTCTAGGTAGACTGGAATGTACTGACTCTATCTTTTTTTTTTTTTAATGTTTATTTATTTTCAGCGAGAGAGTGCACAAGTGGGGGGAGGGGCAGAGAGAGGGGAGAGAGAATTCTCATCAGGCTCCTTGCTGTCAGCGCAGATGGGTGAGATCATGATCTGAGCTGAAATCAAGAGTCGGACACTTTACCAACTGAGCCACGCTGGCACCCCAGTGCTGAGTATATCTTTAAAGCTTTAGGCGGCGTCCTCTGCATAGCAATATTTGGTGACTTTTCATAATGCATTTTTATAAGCCTGACAACATCATCTCATTTTGGTCTTCATTTAGAAATAATGATGAATATTAATAAGCGCTCAAGGCACAGTGTCTTTTCTTGTGAGAGCCTTGTCACATGAGTGAGTGAGTTTCCAGAAAGTTTGGTTCAAAATGGAAATGTGGATATAAATGCTAGAGTGGGGAGGCGTGAGTGCTCTGGGCTCCGTAACTTAGGTGCATCTTCGGGAACTATTGCTTATTTCTAATGAGGAGACTAAGGAGACCCTGTTTTCTGAGGAGAGCCGTTCATCAGCCAGGAACCTTCTATCATGCAAGAATTAAATAAGTCTCATTTTGTGGAATACTGAATGGGGGCATACTGTCTGTTTTCTGCTACTTAATATTTTAAGCAGGTTCATTTCAAGGAATGCCAAAGATGGCCAGCAAACCACCAGAAGCTAGGAGAGAGGCATGGAACACATTCTCTCTCACCGACTCAGAGGGCAACAACCCAACCCTGCCCACACCTTCATCCAGAACTTCTAGCCTCCAAAACACAGACAATATCAGTACAGAGTCACTGACCAGCCTGAACTTAATTCACCCTGGAATTTTCAGTTTCCTGAACCAATGTGTGTGTGTGTGTGTGTGTGTGTGTGTGTGTGTGTGTGTGTGTATTTTTTTTTTTCCTTAATCCAATTTGATTGAGTTTCTGGCACTTGCTACGGAAGGTTCCTCACAAATACTCCGTCAACTTACAGAGCATGAGGGATGGGGACCAGGATGGTGATAGAACTAAAACTTGTTACCTAGGAAAGATTGAAGGAGGGTGGGGCTATTTTACCAGCAGAATGACCACTTGCAGAAAGGAAGGAAAGGAGGAGTAAGGCTATTTTCACAGAAGCTCCTAGAGAGCAGGAAAGTTTCTATGTGCTTCTCGCTGTGCCCAGTGCCTGTCAGATAGTAGTAGCTCTATAAATGTTTGATGAACAGGGGCGCCTGGGTGGCTCAGTCAGTTAAGCGTCCAACTTCAGCTCAGGTCACGATCTCGCGGTCCGTGAGTTCAAGCCCCGCATCGGGCTCTGGGCTGATGGCTCAGAGCCTGGAGCCTGCTTCCGATTCTGTGTCTCCCTCTCTTTCTGCCCCTCCCCCATTCATGCTCTGTCTCTCTCTCTGTCTCAAAAATAAATAAACGTTAAAAAAAAATTTTTTTAAATGTTTGATGAACAAATGCAATGAAAATCTCAAGCATCCTGAGTGATAAGCAATAGAACACGGTTGACAAAAATAAGTTGGTGCAAAGGTTATTCCAAGAATATTACATAAACCAAGTGATTGCAGGGCTTCCCAGAGAACCTGACTGAAACAAGCAGCCAGACCATAATCGAAACCCTGCGCACAACCAGATGTGAGAGGATTCTGCAGCCACTGCCCTGAATACTGCGCATCACACTCTGGGCTACAGGTGTCACTTGTCACCAAGGACAGAGAAGTGTTCTACAGACACTTCGCAACTCACGCTGGGTTTGCCCATACACTGTGGTCCACAAAAGCAAATATTCACAATGTCTTCAGGGACTGGGCTACATGTGGGGTACTTCTGCTGCCAGTGATTCCAACAAGGAGGATGGCTTTCAAGGAAACAGTAACATCGATTACATGCTTGCTTTGTGCTGGGCTCCATGTAAGACATTCCTCTTCCCATTTAGTCATTCCAGCAACTCCAGAGACGCTATGATATGCGCACAATGTGTCAGGCACTGTGGGATCGTATGTGTATGGGACGTTTAATAGCTGTGTGTCTTTGGTCAAGTTCCTTACCTCCTCTGTGCCTCAGTCTCCCAGTCTATAAAGTGGCAATGATTTTTAAATGACCTACTTTACAGATTCTTAGGAGGATTTCTTATCTTATCTTGCGGAATTAATGTATATAAAGTAGCTAGAAAGATGCTAGGCATATAATACCCCCATCCCAATTCTACAAGGCTGATGTGCCATTTTGTGATGCGGAAACCAAAGTGTAACCTGTGCGTGATGACACACAGTGGTTGAGTCCGCATTGGAACAGAAGTACATCTGACTCCAGAGCCTGAAATCCTAGACATTCACAAGATTGACAGTAGAAGCAAACTATGTTGAAGTGCTTCAGTTATACCTATGGTATAAAAGCACAGAGAGTTGGGGGCAACAAAGAAATTATCAGAGTTTTCAAAACATATTTTCTGCTTGGTTTTGCACATCTGTTCACCAAGTTCTTAGGAGCTTCAGTAGTATTTTTAAATTTTTTTTTAAAGTTCATTTATTTATTTTGAGAAAGAGAGAAAGAGAGTCAGAGAGGGAGATAGAGAATCCCAAGCAGGTTCAGTGGAATCAGTTCGGAGTCCAGTGGAGGGCTAGACTCATGAACCGTGGAATCATGATCCCAGCCGAAATCAAGAGTGGGACACTTGACCGACTGAGTCACTCAGGTACCCCTGGAACTTCAGTAGTTTTAAGTATTTCTTTCATATACCATCAATTTTTAAAAGCCCATAAAGGCAGGGGCACCTGAGTGGTTCAGTCCGTTAAGCATCTGATTCTTCGTTTTAGCTCAGGTCATGATATCGTGGTTTCCTGAGTTCCAGCCCCCCTCACTCCACCCTCTGACTTGGGCTCGAACTGGCGACACAGAGCCTGCTTGGGATTCTCTCTCTTCTCCCTCTCTCTCTGCCCCTCCCCCGCTCTGCTGTCTCTGTCTCTCTCTAAATAAATAAACTCAAAATTGTTTTAGGGGCACGTGGGTGGCTCAGTTAAGCCTCCAACTTCGGCCCAGGTCATGATCTCATGGTTTGTGGGTTCGGGCCCCGCATCGGGCTCTGTGCTGACAGCTCAGAACCTGGAACCTGCTTTGGATTCTGTGTCTCCCTCTCTCTCTGCCCCTCCTGTCCCAATCAAAAATAAATAAACCTTTAAAAATTTTAAAAAGTTTTAAAGCTCATAAAGGTCAATAAAAGTAATCAATTTGCAAGTTCCTTGGAGGCTGAACGCAGAATGTCTGAGCTGGAGAGGCAGAAATGCTCTTCACACAGGTATGTGCTTTGGTGCAGCAGAATCGCGTTGGACCCTGTCTAGATTAGTGACGAGTCAGCTTCGGCCAGTGCTGCCCATCCCACTGGGAACATGAAGAACATTATTGCCTTTCTTCCCAGAAAAAATGCGTATAAAATTTCAGAGGGTTCATAGGCCACTAGACCCCATTTCTGAATTCCAGGTGAAGAACCCTTCTTGATCAGTGGCGCCAAACCTTTTAAAAAGCCTGCAGTCGGGGTGCCTGGCTGGCCTTAGTCAGTGGAGCATGATCTTGGGGTTGTGAATTCAAGCCCCACCTTGGGTGTAGAAATTAAATAAATAGTCTGCTGTCATTTTTTTAGTAAAAAAACACCATAATCCATCCGTACCACCTCCCAGTGGTCCAGAAGGAATCGAATATCTGCTTGCTACTATGCAAACTTGCGTGGACACCACATTGTTTCATTCAGCAAATACTTATGGAGTGTCCACCACGCATTTGGGCATCGTTTCTAGAAGCTGGTGATATAGATGTGAACAAGAAGAGCAAGGCCCTTGTTCTCAGGGAGATTCCAGGGATGAGACTGACAATGAACATAAAAGGCAAGGTATGATACGAAATAGGATAAGGTGACCAGGAGTGACTGGTGGGTGGCTATTTTAATCAGGTGAGCAGGGAAGATATCCCTGAGGAGTCATTGGGGCTGATACCTGAGGGCCCACACAGAGCCAACTGTGTGGAAAATTAAGAAGCTGCATTCCAAGGCAGAGGAAATAACAAGTGCAAAGGCCCAAAGTAGGTCATGAAGTTGGTCTTACTGGAATAAGGAGGAATAGAGACAGGATGGGAGTAGCTGGCACATAGTCAGTTAACACTGAATTTGAGGCCTCAGTAACTGTGACAGTGCACTAAGTCTAGATTCTGGGTGTCAAATGTGAATAAGCATCAATAATTACTTAGTAACTAAGGGGTTTTTAGGAAGAGACTCTCTGTGTAATCATGAAAATCTAGAAAACCAGCACTTTTTTTTTTCAGTTATTAAATACCGTAACAGGAAGACCTATGGGCTACAGATCAAGTTTTAGGAATTGCTGAGCTAGATGGCTTCTGGTGGGCTCAAAACCACCCCTGTTGGGGGGAAGCTCAGACCCGTCAACCCCTGAGACCCCCCACTTCAATGCCTACTTTTACTTCAACCCTCAAATATTCAACATGTCTGAATGATTTCCAAATATGTACCTACCTACTTTGGGAGAAAAGGCCAAGTCCCATGTGTCCAGCAGAGATCATTCCAGTTTGGGAGCAAAAATAAAAGTAATTACAGTTCTGACTATAAGTCAAAGCTCCAAAAGGACTTCCTACAAGTACTTTAGAAAGGTGAAGGTTTTTCTTTTCTTCTTTTTAATTTTTTTTAATGTTTATTTATTTTTGAGAGGCAGAGCATGAGCAGGGGAGGGGCAGAGAGACACACACACACACACACACAGAATCTGAAGCAGGCTCCAGGCTCTGAGCTGTTAGCACAGAATCTGACATGAGGCTTGAACTCATGAACCATAAGATCATGACCTGAGCCGAGGTTGGACGGTTAACTGGCTAAACCACCCAGGTGTCCCAAGGTTAAGGTTTTTCTAAAGAGATTGTGCCCCCCACAGGAGAGAGAGAGAGAGAGAGAGAGAGAGAGAGAGAGAGAGAGATAGGAACTTAACTGGAGAAAACATCTGCCGAAGTTTTTGCCCTGCCTCAGAATTTCAGGAATGTCACTGTGATGGATTCCTCTTAGCACAGACGAAATCAAGGGCAGTGGATGGTGGAGAATTCTATCACCCAGAGCAGCAGCCATTTCACTGCAATTTAAGCAAAACATCAAGGGAGCAGTGAGTCCCTGAAGATTCTTGTTATAAAGTAATACCAAAAGCTGGTTGCACTTAACTTTGAGTAGCTCTGCATTTTTAACCTGTATTGAAAGAACACAGAGATCTTTTCAGGTTATTATTTAGTTCATGGAGAAATTTAATAAATGAAACACATTAGCTTGATATCAAAAGAAGAAGAATTGAAGATCTGCCCCATCGTCACTGCATCAAGGCTGCAGGACGGAACTGAATGGAATAGTATCTATTATGCATTTGGAAACATATGGCGAGATTAAAGGGTTAGCTCCAGAGAACGTTACTGCAGTTTTTATATTTTGTGTTTGACAAAGGGCTTTCAAACATTTTACTTGATCCTCATAATAATGCTTATAATCAGCATGTTAGGATTCTTGTAGGCTATAAATGAAAGACACATATCTTAAATACGCATAAGCATGAAAGAGAATGTATTGGCTTATGTAAAATGTGCTACGTTCAGGCCTGTCTAGGTCCAGAGACCAAACAACCTCTCTCTACCTCTCTCATTAGTCTCTTTCATTCTCTCTTGCCCCTTCCCTCTCTGTATCTTGGCTTCATTTTTCCAACATGTCAGCAGCATCTTCTCTTATTGTAGATGGCTTCATACAAACAGCTAAAGCTTACATCATCCTTGTAGGTTGCAATTCCAGATGAAGCAGAAATCAGACCATGTGTAGAGATTTTTAGTGGCCCTGCTTAGGCCATGTACCCATCCCTTGAACCAATCTCTATGAAGAATGGAGCTAAGGCTACTCCAGTGGCCAGCCAGTGGTTTTGATTGAAAGCCCAGCCACAGCCACATGGAATCAGGGTTGGGGCTCCTATCTCAGCAGTGGAATGAAGAGGAGTGCTAAGCTGAAAAAAGATGCAAATAGTCAGTGTCAATATTGTTAGCTCCATTTTGCAGATTAAGGAATTTTAACCGTGGACTTGACCAAATTAAAAAAGTCTGCCAATGATGGCCTCAAATTTCTTTACCAGAAGATTAAATCTTCCATTCCATGAGATAGATGAGGTTTAAAGTGCACAGTAACACAGTGAGTTAAACCCACATGAAAGCAAAAATGTTATAAGATCGTTCTCTGAGAGTCGGTCTTATTTAAGGAGATGAGCACAGTGTATATATAAAGGAGGAAGGAGAAATGCAGAAAGGAGAGTTATTTGAGTCCTTGTCATTTCCCCTCTAGACTGCAGACTTCTTGAAGAAAGAATCTGTGACTTCCCTCCTTTATCCCCTGCAGGGCTTGGCAAATGATAGCAAATAGCAGTAAATGTGAGCTGAATAAAGAGAAATAAATTAACACCCTTTGCTTGTCCTCATTTCCTCGGTAAATTGATGTGAGTTCAATATATCACCTTTAATGCTATGTCCATCTGAGAGACAAGACTGACCTTCTGCATTGGCAGCAACTGAGCAGAGGATTTGACAGGGATTTGAAAGCAGTGCACATAACCTGGAATCATGAATTTACAGATTAGAGCTGAGTTTTAAATAGCATATGATTCAACTCTTCTAATTTTATATATCAAAGAATGGATGCCATAAAATGCATAGCAAGCCCTAAGTGTTCTGTGGGGGGAAGCAGTAGAGCTATGTAGGCTACTGTCCTTGGTTCTGAACCACTACTCCCCGCAGAGTCTCTTTTCGTGATGTTGGACACTTGCAATCCTGCCCACTCTCTCCTGCTGCAGTGGGTTTTCCTGTATGTTTATTTTCAAGATGGATGGGGGAAAAGATATGTTATTTACTACCTCAGAGAAAACAGAAGTGAGCCTTGCATCAAAAACTTTTGATCGTTCTCTCATATGTCTGACATTTACCCTTTCCTCCCCAGGATTTGCTTATGCTGTCCAAAGAAGTGAATCGATTTGCCCCGAGTTCCCAAATGAACCAGAGGTCCCAGGTTTCCTAAATCCTCGTCTGGTGCATCCTTCCCTCCTCTGCCCTCCCTCACACACCTTACTGTGTCACCGATATTTGAAAATTCCATTCTAAGAGTCTTAAGGCCAAGGCATGGCCACCCCTCTTAGATGCCTGTGTATTTGTTGTCTGCATCTGCATAATAAATCAGCCCCAAACTAAGGGACCTAAAACCAATATGTACTATTTAACAGTTCCTGTGAGTTGGGAATTCAGAAGGAGATGAGCTGAGAAGTTCTGGCTCAGCCTCTCTCATGCGGTTGCAGTAAAGGTATCAGCCCAAGCTTCAGTCAACTGGAGGATTGTTTGGGGCCAGGACCGTTGGCAAGGTGGTTCATCACATGGCAGGCGAGCTGGTGCTGCTGGTGGGTGGAAAGCCTCAGCTCACTATGTAGGCCTCTCAACAGTCGAGTATCTTAAAATGTAGCAGCTGACTTCCCCCGGAATGGCCACTCCAAGAGACTAAGGTTAGAAATGACAATGTCTTTTATGACTTAGCCTCTAAAGTCATACACTATCACTTGCATCAGCCCAGCAAACTAAGCTGGCACAAGAGTGTGAATACCAGGAGGCACGGACCATTGAGAGCCATCTTTGAGGCTGGCTCCCATAGCCTCTTGTGTGCATTCTCACAGCACTTGAACCACTGTATTCTAATTACATTTTAGGGGCGCCTGGGTGGCTCAGTCGATTAAGCGTCCGACTTTGGCTCAGGTCACAATCTCATGATTCGTGGGTTCAAGCCCTGCATCTGGCTCTGTACTGATAGCTCAGAGCCTGGCGCCTGCTTCAGATTCTGTGTCTCCCTCTTTCTCTGCTCCTCCCCTGCTCTCATACTCTCTCTCTCTCAAAAAATAAACATTTAGGGAAATTACATTTTATTCGCACTATGCTGTGGCAGATACAGTTATCTGCCTACCAACAGCCATTATCCCCATTCTCCTTGCTAATAGAATCCTGATTTTGTGCAGGTATTGGAAAGCACTTTTTCCAGGCATCAGCAAACTGTGGTCCATGGCCTGTTTTGTGCAACCCTGAGCTCAGAATAGTTTTAACATTTTTAAAGGTTATAAAAATTAAAAGAAGAATGTACAACATAGATCATATTGTACACAAAGCCTAAAATACTTGCTACATGGTACTTTACCAAAAATGTATGCTAAGCCCTGGTCTAAG
Source organism: Leopardus geoffroyi (assembly GCF_018350155.1). NCBI lineage: Eukaryota > Metazoa > Chordata > Mammalia > Carnivora > Felidae > Leopardus > Leopardus geoffroyi. Next base: position 33,604,436 of record NC_059331.1, on the reverse strand, counting down.
TTACCCATGGTAACCCCATTCCCAACGTTCTCTGCAGAGTTTAAATCAGGCAGGTCCCAATTTTGACATGAAGGGTACAAAAAAAAGGTACTGGACATTGGGGGGCTTCTGGAAAGAATTTTGCTCCCTCATAAGAATGGATACATGAGAGGAGATATCCCTTACACCTTTCATCCATCCTGCCTTGAGGGCTATCTGGTGAGAATGGCTGTGTGACAGCCATTTTGCCCCCATGAGGAGTAAGCCAAAAGTGTTCTGGAGAAGCTGACCCAGACACCTGACATTGTTGAACTGTTCACTTGACTAATCCCAAAACAGTCTACTCCCAGAGTTTTGTTACATGAGAAACGTGCAACTATCTTTAAGGCCTTCTTTGGGAATTTTGTCACTTGTAACTGAGAACATTCTAAATTATATATACCCCCCTCTAGACTGAGGTGTTTTTTTAATGTTAATTTTTGAGAGAGAGAGAGAGAGAGAGAGAGAGAGAGAGAGAGAGAGAGAATGAGCAGGGAGAAGCAGAGAGAGAGGGAGACACAATCTTTAGCAGGCTCCAGGCTGTGAGCTCTCAGCACAGAGGCCCAATGCGGGGATTGAACCCATGAGCCGTGAGATTATGACCTGAGCTGAAGTCAGCTGCTTAACTGACTGAGCCACCCAGGTGCCCCTCTAGACTGAGTTTTGAGGGGTCAAAAATCTATGATTCTCACAGAATCCCTATTTCTACTCTCAGATCTGCCACAGAATAAAGCCTTAAGTATTGGTGGTTGTCTATGTCATAGTTTCTCTACTCCAGCACTATTGACATTTGGGGCCAGATAACTTCTTGTCTTAGGGGGCCTGTCCTGTGCATTGTAGGGGGATGTTCAGCAGCATCCCTTGCCTTCACCCACTAGATGTTGCTTACACGCCTTCCTCCACGTTGCGATAAACAAAAATGTTCCCAAACATTTTCAAATGTTCCCTGAGGGACAAAAATCACTTCTGGGTTAAGAACCACTAGTCTAATTCTTATATCCTGATTCTTAGGATATTAATTTCTAGTGCAGATTACTTATTATGCAAAACTTCAGGTTCATCATGGGGTCCAGTCAAACTGTAGTCAAGGCAGAGAGGCCTTGAGGACAGTGAGACCCTGAGAAGGCTACATGGGATCCCAAGGACAAAGGAAGAGGAGGAAGGTGGCCACCCTAGAAATCTCAGCTGGGTCTGAAGCTGGCAGGGATAAACATGACCACCCTCCTCTTCTGGTCCTTTTTGGTATGGAGAAGTTATTGGAGCATAATGAGAAAAGTCTCTTTGACTGTGTCTTAGGCAAAGCATTCCTGGGGACCACAGAGAGCCAGATGACAATGAAGAAAAGAAAGAAATGTGATCTTGCCAGTGGTACCCAGAGAGCTCAGGGAGGCTGTAGCTTTTTGGGGCAAAGAGTTTGATAAAGGATAGGGTGGGATGAGAAGATAGCACATAAAGGTTGGAAACCCACAACCCAATGCTGAGAAAACTGTATGAATGTATCAGGGTGGTTCTCTGTACCGTGCCTGTCTCTTTTGAAAATACAACAGAAAAGTTTCCATCAAACTGTTTTCTGTCAAATGCTGGCCCCTGACAGATTGTGGCATATGGTGGTTTGCCTTTTAAGTCACTGGGGTTTTCTCGCTCAACTTCACCAAACGGTGGCTGTAATTATGGCAGTAAATGCCTCTCAAATGACAGCTTTTTTCCCTCCTTAGAAGAGTGAGCGTTTTAACAAGGATGTCAAGTAGACCACAAAGAACTATGTGCTGCAGGGCTTTTCTTGGAAGAGAGGCTAGAGAATGCCGTTCATCACTCAGAAAGGACGCTGATTTCCTCAAAAGGGCTGCAGCAAAGACGTGAAAGGCTGGAGCTCCGATCCAGACTCGCCCCGTGCTAAGCTCTGTGACCTTCCTCAGGCAGCGCCCTTCGCCTCTCTGAGCCCTCATTTTCCCAGCTTGGAGTTGGCAGGATCACAAAAGGTCATCTACAAGAAAGAACTTCCTTAACTGCACCAGGATCCGCAAGGATGGTTATCCTCATGACCTCCACAACTCCCGTCTCTCTGTGAGGGGTCAACAGTCTACTTCTGGCTTATGGAGGGCTTGTGCTATGTGTTCATGCGCCCATCAGGGGCCTTTAGGTATTGGGTTAATGCACATCCGATCCTCAATCTCTTGCTTAAAGTTCTTCCAAGAGCCCCCTTGTCCCAGCCATAACTTGGATGGCAGGGACCGCGACAATCCAGCCCTCCTCATACTCAGCCTCCAATCATGGTGCTTTGCATGTTCCGTCTAGGCTGGGGCCATCCCACAGTGCCTGCCGTGTGCTGCATACGTGACTTACTCTGGCTTCCAAGACCTGAGGCATGAGCACCTTTGGCGCAGAAAATTCTCCCTCTTCCCCAGCTCCTGAGTTGACTAAATCCTACTTTTTCTTCAAGTCCCAGTTTGAAATTCACTTCCCTTGTGTTGTGGGCTAAATTGTGTCCCCTTTCAGATCCGTACATATAAGCCCTAACCCCCAGTACCTCAGAATGTGTTTGGAGACAGGGCTTTGAAATGGATAATTCAAGGGGCGCCTGGGCGGCTCAGTCGGTTAAGTGCGTCTAACTTCGGCTCAGGTCATGATCTCACAGTTTGTGAGTTCGAGCCCCGCATCAGGCTCTGTGCTGACAGCTCAGAGCCTGGAGCCCGCTGCAGATTTTGTGTCTCCCTCTCTTCCTGCCCCTCCCACGCTCGTCCTCTGTCTCTCTGTCAAAAAATAAATCGACATTTGAAAAAAACACTTATCATATGGACTTATCTCCTTTTTACATTCTAGCTCCCCCCCCCCTTTTTTGTGTGTGAGGGGAGAGAAACAAGAACGTTACTTTAATTCAACATCAACAATGACCTTGTGTAACAGCACAGGAAAGAGGTAGTGGAGACAAGACACTCAGGCTTCCTGTTCCCTAACCAGCCTTGACTTGAACGGCAGGGCCCCAGCAACCTGGTGGCACCGCACCTAGCCTCTCGATGGAGGGGGAAGGGGCAGGGAAGTGGAAATCTGAGGCTCAAAACTTAGAGAAGGGCTGATGGTAAGCCTGAGGAGAGGCTGCATGGCTGTGGGCAGGGCCCTCACACAGGTCTTTGGCCGTGAACATGCCCGTGGCCCTGCAGAGCATGGAGTCCTTGGCAGTGTCATAGGGGTGCCCCTCGGACAGGATGCCCAGAACAGCTGGAATGATGCACTGGCAGGCGTCCAGCACGTTACCACACCATCTCTGGGAGGTACTGGTGGATGAACATGAGGCCATGTTGTCATCCCAGTTAGAAACTGCTGGCAAGCGTCTTTGATCTCACTGATGCTTGTGTCCTTCTCCACCACCAGGGAGTTAGGATGAGGGCTCTTGTTAAGCTCCTCTGTGCCGCCCAGCAGGAGGCCAATCACCATGTCCTCCCCGCCACTCACTGCAATTAGCTTCCTCCTACTTGCCACACTCGCAGGTGGGTAGAGCTCAGCTGCTACAGCCTCTATGTTCTGTCGTCCTTTTAAGGTGGGTGGGTTTCTGTTGGTTGATGAAATGTCTTGAGGAGTAGATAGATGACTGAAGGTCTTGAGGTCAGGGATCACGTGTCTCTGCATCATCAAGACCGACCGAATTGCCCAGATGCATATAGGAGACATGGAGTATGTTTTCCATAGGTGGATGGAAATGAATGAAAAAATATCCTGTCAGTTTTCCAGATGATTTAGACAAATGAAAATGCTCATTGAAGACTAGGCACGGATTTAGAGCTGCGTTTTTCTTGGCGGTTTACCTAAATTCCCTAACTTCTAATCAAAGTATCTACACCTCACTGGACCTATGACGTCATAGTCCTAGAACTGTTAGTAGTGAAAGGAAATTTTCTGGCGGGTTTTCCATTACGTATCTTGGTTCTGTGTCTCACCATTTCTGTATCACACTCCCCACAGGAGTCAGGATGGGGAAGATAGAAGAGATAAGAAAGATTCTTTGAGTAATTAGGAATCCAAAATTAGGAAACTGTCAAGTAACTAAAGTTGGTACCTCCTACAAGCTCAATCCATTTATACTAATTCCATAGGAAAGCAGCTCGTCACCATTTTCCATGTAACCATCAATCATAGCGCACATTGACAGAGTTTAAAGGCATAAGTCCGAGATTAGAGAAGTTCTTTTAAAAGGTGGAATACCAGGGGCGCCTGGATGGCTCAGTCGGCTCAGCATCCGATTTCAGCTCAGGTCATGATCTCACGGCGCGCGCATTTGAGCCCCGCGTCAGGCTCTGTGCTGACAGCTCAGAGCCAGGATCCTGCTTCAGATTCTGCCTCTCTCTTTGCCCCTCCCCTGTTTGCACTCTGTCTCTCTCAAAAATAAGTTAAAAAAAAATTTTTTCCAGTGGAATACCAATTCGTGTTTTTAGTAATTGAAATTACCCAGTAATACCCAGGCTAGCTCAGTTTTTTTTTGGTATTTGGATAGCAAACAACTGAAAGCCATGACAGCTAGAGGGAACAATTAAAGGGGAAAAGAAAATTAAGAGCTCACAAATACATTCAGTTTTCTCAACTTTGTCAGCTAAGTGTTTCCTTTAATTACTATTGATTTTCATAATAGTTTATTAACCCAATATGCCAATTCAAGTTTGTCACAGATTATTGTGCATGTAGGAGAATCCATTGTATGGCACTGGAGGGGAGGAGAGGCCAAGTGTTTTGGGAAATAAACGCATCTCCTTAAACATTTGTATCTGATTTTTAAAATTGTTTTGCTGGGGCAGAACTTTATTTTATTTTAACTGAATACATCAGTCATCCTGACAGCGTTTTAGCTCCAAGCATTAACTTCTGAAGTATTATACCCAGAGAAATGGAAGACAGAACTGATTTGATAAATCAAGTCAATAAAACCAGCTTATAAGTTTCATTATTAAAACTTTATAAATGCAGCACAGGACTTGTATAGAGCTGAGAGAATCAAGATTCTTTTTTTGCCATTTAGGACCATTCTCAAACCTCAGTTTCCTCATGCATTAAAATGGGGCTTTGTGATCTCTACCTCATTCTACCGTCCAGAATTGGCATGGGGCCCAAGTGAGATCGTAGAAGGGCTTCTTAAAGTTTAATGTACACCACAAGTTAAGGCATTACAGGCTTCTGTGTGTACCAGAAAGTATCTGTGAAGAACATAGAAGCCTCTTAGAGTAAATGCCTGGAACCAGAGCTTCCCAAGATTTACCAATCCTGGTTAATAAAATAGAAATTAAACACCAATTACCATGGGAGGGAAAGTGGATTCATGTGGCGGCACTTTACCTGAATATTAATTATGAGTTGGGAGATTCCATTACCAGGCTCAGGCAGGTCATGCTTTATTGGTTCGTCAATAAGAAGCTCACGCTAATGGGCTGGCATAAAACATCCTCTGAGGAATCAACCCTGGCTTTCCAGCCAGAGACCATAAACTCAAAATAATTTACATGGCACAAAATCTATTTCCTTCCAGTCTGTAAAATGGTAATGAGAAACACCAGGCTGGGCAGAAAAATGAGGATTTAAAAGGTCATGGATGTTTCTGTCTTCCTTTTCTTTGTTAGGGTCAAAGCTACTGATACCTGTCAGGCCTAGAATTCCCTAGAAGGCAAAAAAGTAAAAAGGTGTGGGTTTGCATAGGGCCTTTGAGGCAGGGCAGTAGGTACATGGTACCCGAGTTTGCCAGCCTGTGACTCAGTTTCACTCCCAGGTCATGTTGACTCTGACCTTCTAAGGCAGGACTTGACTCACCATGTCACGGTATGTTTTTGTACCCTGGCCTCCTCATGGAAGCCACTGCCATCAGCTGTGTGAGGATGGCTTTCAGGCCCTGCTTCCTCCTCAGCGCCCTTAGTGAACATTGACCACTGTGCCAACAATGGGCTCGTGTCCCTCAGCACCCCCGCCCCTGTGCTGTCCCACATTCCAGCATCAGTCAATGGGGAAAAGTCCCTACACTCACGAACCTGGTCCCTGGGTCCCAAAATATCCTGCTGGTGCGCAGAGTCTTAGAAGCTCTTTCAGGAACTTCTTGGGCTCTGAGTTGTCTCCTCTCTTCCCTGAGTCTCAAGATAAATTCACTAGACAAGGTTGGGTGACAAAACTCTCTATTGTGCATGTCTCCCCATTTTCCCCTGCCTCTCCACACACAAATACATAAATAAATCCTCACTTTCCTTCAGCCAGTACAACCAAAGCCACCTGGGGGTGCCTGGGTGGCTCAGCTGATTAAGCCCCTGACTCTTGATTTTGGCCCAGGTCATGATCTCCTGGTCGTGAGATCGAGCCTTGTTTTGGGCTCCAGGCTGGATGTTGAGCCTGCTTAAGACTCTCTCTCCCTCCCCCCTTCCCCACTGTCTCTTTCCCTCTCTCAATAAATAAATAAATAAATAAATAAATAAATAAATAAATAAAAATTTAAAAAACAAAAAGCAAAAAAACAAAGTCACCTAATAGAACCATTTATGAACCAAATATCTACAAGAATCTCCAGACTATAACCAAAAAGAGGGATGGCCACAAGTGTTGGTGAGGTTGTGGGGAAACTGGAACCCTCACACACTACTGTAAATGTAAAATGGTACAGCCACTTTGGGAAAGAGTTTGGCATTTCCTAAAATATTAAACACGGAGTTACCACATGACCCAGCAATTCCATCCTAGGTATGTACTTGAGAGAATTAAATAACTAAATTAAAATAATAATAAAAATAATTAAAAATCCACACAAAACCTAGTACAGTCATGTTGATAGCAACATTATTCATAATACTCAAGTAATAAAAGCAACCCAAATGCCCATCAAATGATGAATGGATACATAAAATAAGGTATAGCTATACAAGAGAATTTTATTAACCTATAAAAAGCAATGAAGTACATACAGAAACACGCTACAACATGGATGAACCATAAACATACTGTGTTCAGTGAGAGAAGCACAAAGACACATATTGTCTGATTCCATTCACTTGAAATGTCCAGAATAGGTAAGTTCATAGAGCCAGAAAGTAGATTGGTAGTCACCAGGGATTAAGGGAAGGGGGAATAGGGAGTGACTGATAGGTATGGGTATCTTTCTGGGGTGAAGAGAATGTTCTGGAATTAGAGAGTGGTGATGGTTGGTAAAACGTTGTGAATACTCTATGCTCTGAAACGTTCATTTTATAGTATGTGAGTGACATCTCAATTTGAAAAGATTTTTTAAAGCTGAGGAATCGGAAAAAAGAGTCACCAGCTCCCCAATTCCTTCTAGCAAAATCGGACCTGGGCTGAGCTGATACATTCCACTATCCTTACTGAGGACTGCAGTTAAAAGCTTCAAAAAGCTGGCCTGCCCCCACATACTTCCCCCACCTGCTTGCTGATGCCTGAAACAATTCCGTGGAGCTTCTTTTCATCTGAGTATCTTAATACTTTCCTGCTCTCCACATTTGTGAAGCCATCTGTGGGACCAATCTTGTCTCTAAACGAAGATAAGCAGAAAACAGTACTTACCCCCTCACTGGGTATCCAACGATAATGGTTTGATGGAAAGGTTGCAAAAACAAAACCAAAGAAAACACGCCTACACAAATCATTCTACGTTTGACCTAAAATCCCAGATTTTTCGCTCTCCTATTGTACATTTGAATAGGAGCTTTGAAAGATCTCAGATATGCATGTGGCTCTTATTTAGTAGAAAATTCGCTGAAAATAGTGAGCATGACGTAGTCACTTAGTTGATTTAATACTTACTTTGAGAGAAGCCAGAGACAAGGATCTGAGTTGGCTAGGACCACGCATTGTTCATAAAAACCATGAATTTGGGGAGCCAGAATGCCACGACTTGAAGTCTAGTTCTACCACGTGACTTGAAGCAAGTTCTATAAACTTTCTGGCCTTGATGTCCTCACCTGGAATATAGGGATACTAGCAGTACCTACCTCACAGGATCACTGTAGAAATTCAGTAAGTGAACACCCATAGAGCTTTTAGAACATGTCTAGCATATGCTACGTGTTCAATAAGCCTCAGCTTGTTGTTATTTCTAAAACTGGGTAGAGAACAGCCCTACCTTTTGCTGTATCCTTTCTGTGGAAGACTATTGGGGAAAGTCCAAGAGGCTTGACATTGAGGTAATGAGGTGACTTTGCTCTCCCACTACATTCCCTGTACTCCCCCTGAAGCCTGTTTTGGGCAAGCCCCCAACTCAAGCAGAGGCAGGTGGCTCTTGGAATGTGGCATGTCCTGAGCCTCTCAGGGCTGCATTAGTAAGTTCCAAAAGAGGGTTAGAGAGGGTGACTCCAGGGCCTGGCTGTCCCTAATCCAGCCCAAGCTAGATGCCGTGTCCCCATTCGTCCCCCACAACATGACAAGCAGAGAGAGAACTGCAAAGAACATCCTGAACTCTATTTCACTTCCTCCTTTACAAACAGAACAACTAGATCTGGGCACTATTTTTGGTATTTTTGGCCAGTATGACAGAATAGGACACTCTAAATGGCAATTGAAAATAACTTTCCCGCCATTTGACCCATCCCCGTGTATCGAATTGCCAATTTCTCTGCGCACTTACCACTATCTGAAGTTCTCTTGCTCGTGTTCTTGTTTGCTGGGACATAGAATTTTTGTATGTAGAACGAGGCTTCCAGGAGGGCATGGTTCTTGTCCTTCTTGTCACTGCTGTATCCTCAGCACCTGGAACAGTGCCTGGCACAAAAAAATAGGCATCCAGTGAATAGTTCTGGAATAAGTAAACGGTGTTCACCCTAGCACTCGGCACAGTGCCTCTGTACTCGACAGGCCTCTACCGGTGATAATCTCAGTCTCCATTCTCCCCTTCTGGGGGAACCTGTCCATGCCCCTGCCATCAGCACCTGCTTCTGAGGCCCCTGCACAATGCGGGACGAGCTGGAAGGTCTCTCTCTCTGACACCACCTCACGATATCGTAGCTGACCGCAACTGGAGTAGACTCCGTCCCTAACTAAGACACTCATCATTTCTTTCTTGGAAATTTGGGTTTGGCACTCAGAGACTCTTTTTAATAAGAGTTGGTGCTTACAATGAGAGGCTGGAGTGTTCTGGTCTCAAGTCTGATCAAAGCAGAAGGAGCCGGTATGCAGCAAAGAGGATAAAACTACCCGCAGAGAGGAAGTGAGGAGATGAGAGAGGATGGCAGTAGAGACAGAAAGAGACAGAGTCCGGGCAGGTGGACTGGCTGATCCGAATGTGCTGACTTTTCAGTGTTCACCTAGTCCCTGGAGACCTGGCTGTACTTCCTCAGTTACAGCCTTGGTTATTTCTTTCAGTTCACAGCTAGTTTGGCTGGGGTTCTATTTCTTGCACACAAACCATTCCTGACTGCAAAGTCCTAGCATATAGGAGGCATCCTCAAACCCTCCGTTGACATAAATTCATTTTCCACTTATTCATTTACTCACTTACTCGACACGTATTTATTGAGCCAGGTACTGGGCTAGAAGACAGAGGCAAACAGGTGTGCAAAAAGTAGACACCGCCCCTGCCCTTGTGGGATTCTGGCAAGGAGACAGCAATTAATAGAATTAAGACAAGGAGAGGAACAGTGAGTTCAACTTGGCATCAGACCCTGCCTGGTATATATCAGGAATGGCGCTGGGTTATGCAGACACCTAAGTCATCGTTGATATTAAGGGGACCACAGTCCACTCAGAAGGAAGAACCCTCATATTGTCCTTTAGCAAAAAGGGACACATACTCTATCTGATTGGACCCTCAGGCTGCTTCCATGAGATTCGTCTTAGAAGATGCCTGTCTTACAGGCAAGTCTCTACAACTGAGCCCCAAAAGGGTTAAGTGACTTAAAGTCAGGGAGACTAGTCAGAGGCAGAGGCAGATTATTAACTGCTGTCTTCTGTCCCCACAACTCTGTGTTTTTCCTTTTTGCCCTCCTACAAAATGTTGCCTCTTCTGTGAGACGGCAAGTGTGCAAGAACCAAACACACTGTATAGCCCTGCAGAAACTCAGGGCACAAGGCCTCCGGGCGGGGCTCAGCGGTGCTATTTTTAGGATAAACTCTGCCAAAACAATGCAAGCAGCAAAGAGAAGAGGCAAAGAGAGAAGTCAGCTCTCTCTGCTGAAGCTGCTACAATGGGGATCTTAGTGGGTCTGCTTGCAGCGCCAGACCCGATAGAGCCCCGGGGGGCCCCCTAGGCTCAAGTTTTTGAGGCAGTCCCTTCCCCAAACCTCTCAGGGTCTGGGAGCCCGGCTGCGTGTTTAGGCACCACAGGGAGACGACGATACGCACTGAAACTCCAACAAGGCTCATCACAATTACATTCAAGGACTCAACTAAACTGTCCCCCCCCACCCCACCGTGAGGGTCTCATTTTCCTCCCTTCTTACCTCACATTACTCACAGGTCACAGCCTTTCATGAGGCTGTTTCTACACTCAGCCTGGGCTCCCGGCTGAGAGCACAACATTAAGTGTGCATTCTGTGACTGTGTTTCTCAAAGCATGGTCTGTGAAACACCTGCATTCAAATCAACTTTATCAAAATAATTGTTAAGACGACTAGGCCCCACTCCAAACCGGATGAATCAATATTTCAGGTAGACTACCGGGTGTTTACCCAAGGGATACGAAAACACTAATTCAAGGGGATACATGCACTCCTATGTTTATTGCAGCATTATTTACAATAGCAAAGATATGGAAGCTGCCCGAGTGTCCAACAAATGATGAATGGATAAAGAAGATGTGGTATAGGGTCGCCTGGTTGGCTCATTCAGTTAAGCATCCGACTCCTGGTTTTGGCTCAGGTCATGATCTCACAGTTTGTGAATTCAAGCCCTGCATGGAGCTCTGCACTGGCAGCAGGGGACCTGCTTGGGATTCCCTCTCTCTCTCTCTCTCTCTCTCTCTCTGCCCTTCCCCACTTGCACTGTCTCTGTCTCTCTCAAAATAAATAAACTTAAGAAAAAAGATGTAGTATACACACACACACACAGACACACACACACACACACACACACACACACACACACACACACTGGAATATTATTCAGCCACAAAAAAGAATGAAATCTTGCCATGTGAAACGACATCATGAAGTTAGAGTATATTATGCTAAGTAAAACAAATCAGTCAGAGAAAGACAAATACCACAGGATTTCACTCATGTGTGGAATTTAAGAAACCAAACAAATGAGCAAAGGAAAAAAAAAAAAGAGAGACAATCCAAGAAAAAGATTCTTAAGCAGGGTGCTTGCATGGCTTAGTCAATTAAGTGTCTGACTCTCATTTTCAGCTCAGGTCATGATCTCACGGTTCGTGGGATCGAGCCCCACATCAGGCTCTACGCTAAGGGTGGAGCCTGCTTGGAACTCTCTCTCTCTCCTTCTCTCTTTGATCCTACCCCAGCCTTTCATGCTCTCAATCTCTCTCTCAAAATAAAATAAAATAAAATAAAATAAAAATAAATAAATAAATCACTGGCTTAGATAACTGATCTCCAAAGCACTGGGCAAGGTGATAGACAATGAAAAGCAAAAAACAAGCAAGGTTACTGGGCTTCTCAGAGTAGGTTAGATGCCCTGTTTTATACTACTCAACACCTCAACTTCATTGATTCATTCATCCTTTTATCCAATCAACAAATATTTATTTAGCACCATGTCTAGAAATTTAGCAAAAATATAAAAAAGTGAGCAAAGAAGAGAGAGGAGGCAGTCTCTGCCCTTAAGCAACTCATCTATTTGAGAACACAGATATTACCTAATCATACAAAAGATGATAAGGTGCCAGTTATGTAAGTACTACCCTGGAGAGGTACATGGGGGAGATTTGATCTGATCATGTGATGTGGCAAGGATGCCCTAAAGACATCTGAAGAGTGAGTTGAGAAGGAGGGACGGGTAAAGCGAATACCCAAAACAAAAGGAAAGGACGATGCATAAGCCAGTCCATGTGGGAAGAAGCAGGGTGAACTCAATGAGCTGCCAGAGGATAGAAATCCCAGGAAAGAGAGCTGCTGCGAACAGAGAGGTTCATAGTGAGCATGGAGAGGTGGCCAATGGCCAGGCCATATAACAGTTTAAAACCCATGTTGGGGAGTTTTCCCCCTCAATCCTCAAGTAACAGAAAGCCACTAATACATTTTACTTTATTTTAAATTGTGTTTTATCTTAGTGAATAAATTTTTTTAGTGTACAATTTGTTATCGTTGACTGTATGTTGACGATATTATACAGCAGATCTCTAGAGTGTATTCATCTTCTTTAACTGACACTTTATGCCCCTTGATTAGTACCTCCCCTTTTCCCTCTCCCTCTAGCTCCTGGCAGCCGCTATTCCACTCTTTATTTGATTTGAATCTGACTATTTTAGATACCTCATATAAGCAGAATCATGTAGTATTTGTCTTCCTGTGACGGGCTTATTTCACTACAGTAATGTCCTCAAGCTCCATCCACATCGTGGCATGTTGCAGGATTTAGTTCTTGCGTAAGGTTGTTTAGTATTCCATTGTGTACATCTACCACATTTTCTTTATTCGTTCATCTGTCAGCGGACATTCAGATTGTTGTCACAACTTGGCTATAGTGAATAATCCCACAATGAACATGGGAACACTAATATCTCTTCCACATCCTCACTGCAATTCTTTTGGATACGTACCCAGAAGCGGGACTGCTGGATCACAGGGCAGCTTTATTTTTAATCTTTTGAGGAACCTCCACACCATTTTCCATTAACAATGCACAAAGGTTCCAATGTTTCCACGTCTTCACTTCCCCTTGTTGTCTTTTCTGATACCAGCCATCTTGACAAGCGTGAGGTAGTATCTTATTGCGGTCTTGATTAGCATGTTGCTAATAAATAGTAAGGCTGAGCATTTTTCATACAGTTCTCGGCCCTTTGTCTGTCCTCTTTGAAGAAAGGTCTTTTTAAGACCTTTATGCATTTAATCAGGTTATTAGTTGGTTTTTTTTTGTTTTTTTTTTTTTTTTGTTTTTTGCCATTGAGTTCTAGGAGTTCCCTATATATTTAGAGATTAAACTCTCAATGGATATATGGTTTGCAATACTTTTTCCCATTCCATAGAATACTTTTTCGATCTGTTGGTGGTTTCCTTGCTCCGCAGATGGTCACTGACACTTCTTCAATATAGCACTTTCCAGCATGGCACAGCTCATTGGTTGAGAATGATCTACAATCTTCTCCCAACACCTTTTGCTCATCTTTTTTTCTCTTTCCTCATAGCCCAGCAGAGTAGACCACCACAGCGCGGCATGTTCACACCACGCTTATTAAGTGGGACTGACAGGCAGAAAGGAGCAATGGGTCGGCTGGCTTGGATTAAACCAGTTTCCACATCTTCTTGGCTTTGCGTGCCACAATGGCAGTGACCACGCTGTCATCAGGACTCCAGCACTCTACTGGACACCCTGGCCCAGAGAAGGGAGTAATAAATACCTGTTGGATGAATGGCCCCGCTCAGGTAAAATGGGATGATAAAAACAGCTTCCAAGGGATTTGTGAGAGAGGTGACCCTGTAAGTACAGTGCAAAACACATGCCAGGTTTCCCCCACCTGGCCCACACGCATGCACGTGCACACATACGTCTCTCCCACACACACACACAAACATACACACACACCCAAAAGGGATTCGACAGTGTGAGCTGCTGGTTCCCACCACCGGCTATCACAATTTAAAACAAAGGGTCTGGGGACACCAGGCTGGCTCAGCCAGAAGACTATGAGACTCTTGACCTTGGGGTCTTGAGTTCGAACCCCATGTTGGGTGTAGAGATTACTTAAAATAAATAAAGAAATGAACTTTTAAAATAAATAAATAAATAAATAAATAAATAAATAAACAAACAAACAAAACAAGGGGTCTATTAAATATTAAATAACTACTGAACAATCCAGGTGGTGTTGTAAGTGATGGAGAAAAGGAGATGTCCTTATTTACTACTATCTCAAAGTTTCTGAGACAGTCTCAAATTCAACCTGTTAATTGTTACTCTTCTAGGTGCCATATCATATATTTTTTAAAGTTCATACCTTTGGTGTTCAAGCAACTCAGTACCTACTATTTAAACAAATTCACCTTTGTACTTCAAGTTCCTCTGCTTTAGAGACACGCCTTGGTCAAAGGCTGAACTTTGGTCTCCTGTCCCTTTGTACTGATGTGTGAATGAGGTGGCTATGGACCTTGGAAAGCCTCGTGGTGGGGGAGAGGGGTCACAGCCTAGTCACAGTTGTGGCTGATTGTCACCTTCCCTAATCCTTCTCCTCCCCACCCCAGAGCTCTAACATGTGCTAGTATGTGACCTTGGATAAATTACTTAACCAGTCTACATGTCAGTTTCCTCAGCGGTCCAGCAGGGATCAGAAGAGTCATGGTAGAAAGGTAAGGAAGTAGGTGCCCCGGTTTGCCTGGGACAGTCCTCGTTTTCTGTTGATTATTCTAGTGTCACTATAAAAATGCCCTGACACAGCTAATAAATTACATAGTTGTTTCATTAAGAACATGGGTTTTGCAGGATGCCTGGCTGGCTCAATCCATACAGCATGAGACTCGTGATCTCAGGTTTGTGAGTTCGAGCCCTGTGTTGGGTAAAGAAATTACTTAAAAAAAATAAATCTTAAACAAACAAACAAACAAACATGGGTTTTGCGGTTAAACCAACTAGGATTTGAATGACAATTTAGTCCCTGAGTGTTGTTAGCAAGTTACTCAACCTCTCTGTACCTCTGTTTAAGCAGAAAATGGCAATGATAATATTTTCCTCAAAGAGTCATTATAGGAATAAATGAAAATATAGGCAAGAACACAATGAACAGGAGCTGTTATCCACCCCCCCCCCCATCTTCGTCATTGGAGACTATTTTCCAGGCTATGTTTGAGTTTCAAGTGTGGGAAATACACCTCAAAGTAAAATAAGCTGAAAAGAAAAGCTAAACATAAAGCTGAGCTGTCTGGGGGGTTCCTAGCTTCAGGTGCTGCAGGGGTTCAGGTACTTTTGTGTGTGTGTGTGTAATATTTATTTATTTTCAAGAGAGAGAGAAAGACAGAGAATGAGGGAGGGAGGGACAGACAGAGAGGGAGACAGAGAATCCAAAGCAGGCTCTAGGCTCCAAGCTGTCATCACAGAACCTGATGCAAGGCTCGAACTCACGAACCATGATATCATGACCTGAGCTGAAGTCGGACACTTAACTGACTGAGCCACCCAGGCACCCCTGGAGTTTTTGATTTGAGAAGGAGAAAGATCTTCTGTCTCCCCGTGTTCACACCAGTCTTTGGAAAAGGAATCTGAGCGGCCCCAACAGGGGGCCCACTTATCCCCACGTCCAGGGACAGGGAGCATGCCTAATGGCCTGCCCGGGGTCACATGTCCACCACACAGCAAGGGAAACAGGTGCCCTTGATTCATGGCTCCATCATGGCCTCTGACAGAGACACACAAAATTTATTTCCATTCCATGAAGAGCCAAGGAGAAGAAAATAATGGCTAAAAAGAAAAATAACTTTTTTTCCACCATGGTGGAAACCTCCAGGAGCTACAGCCGCTTCCCCCCTTTGCTGCAGCACACCCATTATCCTCTGCTCTGAGAGCTGCTCTGGGTCTTGAGACCCATCTCTTAGGAGTGCCTCACCTGGGCTCCACTGGGCTCAGACTGAGTGGGGGAAGAAAGCAAGGTTAAGGTAACTGTCTCCCCTACAGTCTGCCTTGCCAAAGTCCTGTGAGTCTCAAGCTCTCTCCAGGCTCCGGAATCATGTTCACATCCCTTTGGCCTTTTGTAAGACTGCTAACAGCTTCCCACTGTGCTAGTGTGTGCGTGCTTCCCAGGCCCTGTTGGTTCAGTAACCCCGCCCAACTCCTCTCCACAAAGTGACTCAACTTGATTCAACTCTTGGGCATGCCATCTGTTTACAGCCAAGAGTCTCATAGTTTGCCTTCATTTGTCCTCTCTCACCCCTCCCATATTATTATACAAATATAGGGGCGTCTGGGTGGCTCAGTCGGTTAAGCGTCCGACTTCGGCTCAGGTCACGATCTCGTGGTCCGTGAGTTCGAGCCCCGCGTCGGGCTCTGGGCTGATGGCCCAGAGCCTGGAGTCTGCTTCCTATTCTGTGTCTCCCTCTCTCTCGGCCCCTCCCCCATTCATGCTCTGTCTCTCTCTGTCTCAAAAATAAAATAAAACGTTAAAAAAAAAAAAGGAAACAAATATATGTCATTGCAGAATATGAAAATACAAAAAAGAAAAGAAAATTTATACCTAATCTTACCCCTAGATGTGACAATTACATTTTGGGATGTACCCTTTCATATTTTATTCTTTGCATCTTAAATACAGATTTTTTTTTTTAACAGAAGTGCAGTGATGGTTAGATGTTTAAATGAAAAAAATCTCAAAAGCAAAAAAGAGTGTAAAATAGCTTCCTTTCCTGTTAAAACAGGTAATTAGGAAGGTAATGTTTTCAGATTCAACTTCAATCATTTAAAAATTAACTTAATGGCTGTAGAATTTTATGGTGATGATTATAATTTCACCTTTTTCAAAACAACTGTATTTTGAGAGTTCTCTCTCATAAAGAAGTGCCTGAACTTTCAAATTTTACTCAGGCCGGGAAAATTCAATGTGGGGAATATTTTTTGACTTGACTAGCTTTCTGTGAATTTCTCATGCTATCATAGTAGAGAAAAAAAAGGAAGAATTGAAAGGAAATGGGACATTTTCTAATTTCTATTTCCATCCGTAGTTGTTATATTTAGCTTTAAATAGAGTATAACATTCTCCCTAGATATTTCACTTTGAAAGAATAAAAAAATTTTCCCAGTAATGATGAGTATTTATTTTATTTTATTTTATTTTATTTGATTTTATTTTATTTCATTTTAAGAGAGAGAGAGCAGGGGAAGGGCAGAGAGAGAGAGAGAGAGAGAGAGAGGGAGAAAAAGAATTCAAAGCAGGCTCCATGCTGTCAGCACAGAGCCCGGTGTGGGGCTTGAACCCACAAACAGTGAGATCACGAGCCAAAATCAAGAGTTGAACACTTAACCAACTGAGCCACCCAGGCACCCCATGATGATGAGTAATTTTAAAAACACAAAAGTTACATACTGCACGATCTGAATGGAATGCTGATTCGGCAATGCCTATTAAACAGGAAGGATTTCGGCTTCTGTACCCTGCCAAAATCTGTCCTATAGCTGGCCCCCAGGCATGGCTGATACCACTCACAAATGTCCTCACCAACTGGTAGTTCCTCAAATGCAATGAAGAGGAAGGCCACATCAGAACCCGACACGGGCTGCAGTGGAATGGATGTTTGCGACCCCCAAGATGCATATGTTGAAATCCTAACCCTCAACGTGATGGTATTAGGTGGGGGGCTTTGAGAGGTAATTGGTTCAAGAGAGTGGAGCCCTGGGGAAGGGGATTCATGCCCTTATAAAAGGGACCCCTGAGATCTCTCTTGCTGTCTCTTTGCCATGTGAGGGTACAATGAGAAGCTGGTTGTCTGCAGCCTGGAAAAGGGTCTGCACCAGAACCAACCATGCTGGTACCCTGGTCGAGAACTCCAGAACTGTGAGAAATAAATATTCGTCATTTAAGCTGCCCCATCTGTGGCAGTTCATTACAGCAGCCCCAAATGACTAAGATAATGTCCTTTAAAAGGAATATGACCACATTTGTGGGAAACATTTATTCATACAAACCTTCTGGAGCATTCAAATTCACACTCAACCATTTCCATGATCTGGTATCTTCACCTTCTTCTTTAAGGTGAAATGGATTGCCCATCTCTCATAGTTTCTAATACTGCTTAGGGAAGACATGGAAAATATAGATTTTTCTCCCTTGCTAAGAGGCAGTTGTCTCCATGCTCATTAATTCAGTTTTCTAAATCGTTGACTTTATAGTAATTCCTAGGGGATTCCTTCCAGACTGCATCATCCCTGTCAGTCACCTCATGGCTCCAGACAAGTTGTTGGCATGTTGTAAACCCTCCTTCTTGGCGTTGGCCTTTCCCGGCTGCAAACAGAACTGCTAGGTCAGCCAGATGTCTGACTCTTGAATCTCCACAGTCTTTGTGAACGCTGGCTGGAGCAGGGTCGTCCACAGTTTTTCCGGTTGCCAGAACTTGCAGGATATTAGAGCTCTTGAAGACTTTCTTAAAGTGATGAAAAGATGCTGGAACAGTTAGCAGTGAGGACAGCGCAGAGTCCACTCCAGTTGGACACTCTCTGGTGGTATCCATGAGAGTGTGCACAAAAATCCTTCTATCCTCCTGGCCTCACGTCAGCCCCCTTTACTTCCGGGACTTTGCTCTCAGAAACCCACATTCTCCGCAGATCCCAGAAGACAGCCTTTGGCACTGTGTTGACATGATGGTATGCTTCTTATCATTTGTTAGCATCGAACTGCCCTCCACAGACACCACATCCGGCCATCCTGCAGCTCAGCATTGCTACAGATACTCTTCATATTCCTATTTCTACTACACTGTTCCCACGGGTATGTTCTCCATCGAAGCAGAATAAATTGTACATGTTAGGCATATCTGGGGCCCACCTGAGAAGTACCTGGAGAACCCCAGCATGCCATGTCCTGCTCGCTGAGAACCATGGGTCCAGAGCCTGAAGTTACCAAGACAGTTTTACCAGCTTCATTCCAAAGAACACACCGAAATTCATACTGATTAGCGGTGTAAAAACTTGGTGCCTTCTGTTAGAACGTTAGAATGGATAACTAGGCTCCCGCCACACTAGCTTGGTTTCACTGTTTTTGTTTCTCAACCACACCAAGTGCGTTCACGTCTCAGAGGCTTTGCTCAAACTGTCCATGCTACTTGGATACCCTCCCTATAGATCTTGATATCGCTGTTTCTCTTGTATCATCCAGGTCTGAGTTTGAACATGACCTTCCCAACCACCTATCCGAAGTACCTCATGCATTTCCAGTTGCTCTCTGGCATGTTGCCCCATTTTGTGTATTTGTGGGTGCTTGACAAGTTACCATATTTATATGCTTACTGTTAAGGTTGGTTTCAGGGTGAGTAACATGTGTAGTCTCTCACAGCTCCACACTTTGAAGCACACTCCATGGGGTTTAATGCTCTCCTGTTGCCATCATGAAATTTTTAATGGTTTTTATCTTACCCCGGAGACCTGCATTTTCATTTTGCATCTTAGGTACAAAATGCTTTTTTTTCCCCACTGTTTCTTTGCTAATAGAGTATACGCCCTAGGAGAACAGGGATCTTCTCTCTTTGCTTCCATATTGTGTTACCAGCACTGTAGGGAATATTACAGGTGCCCAATAAATATGTGTTAAAAAGTTAACCATGCGATTATCATATGACCCAGCTATTTTATTCCCAGGCATATAACCAAGAGAATTGAAAACAGGTGCTCAAACACTTGTACACAAGTCTTATAGTGGCACTATTTACCATAACCCAAAGGTAGAAACAACATGAATGTCCATCAACTGATGAGGGGACAAACAAAATGTGGTATGTCCATATAATGGAATATTATTCAGCCATGAAAAGGAATGAAGTGCTGATACATGCTACAACACAGATGAACATTTGCCTTAGTTAAAATATTACGTTAAATAAGTCAGACACAAAAGGTGACATGTTATATATAATTCTGCTTTTATGAAATAACCAGCACAGGCAAAATTCCTAAAGATAGGAATCAAACTGGTTGCTGCCACAGGCTGGGAGGGGCAAAAGAAGAAGAAGAGGCTGCTTAATGTATATGGAATTTTATTTTGGGGTGCTACTGCTGCTTGGAACTGGATAGCGATGGTGGTTGCACAATAGTGGGAATATATTAAATGCTGCTGAATCATTCACTCTAAAATGGTTAATTATGGAGCGCCTAGCTGGCTCAGTCGGGGGAACAAGTGACTCTTGATCTTGGGGTTATGAGTTCGAGTCCCATGTTGGATGTAGAGATTACTTAAATAAATAAAACTTTGAAAAATAAAATAAAATGGCTCATTATGTGTTTAAAAATGATTAATTTTATGTTGTATAAATTTTACCTCAATTTAAAAAAAGAAGACTGAAAAAGAAAGTTACAAAACTACAAAACCTGTTTCAGAACTCTTTCCATGACTAAGCCCAGAGTATTCTTAACCTAGTCTGGGGCTTCAACAATTTCAGTTCAAAGCTTTGAGTCTGTATGAAGATAAGAACACATTTACACCATTATTTGGAAAAACATTTGAAACATTTGCTTCCCACAAGGTGACACAGGACATTATCATCATAACGCTAACCCTATGACTACTTCTTTGGGTATTGTTTTCGTTTGTTGGTCTCATGCTATTTTTATTAAAAAAAATATTTTTGAGATAGTTGTAGATGCATGTGCCATTGTAAAAAAGTATACAGAGAGATCCCGTGTTCCTTTCTCCCCAGTTTCCTCCAATGGTACCATCTTGCAAAGCTAGAGGATAGCATCACAACCAGGAAACTGACATTGAAAATAATCCATCTAACTCCATCAGATTTCAGTGGTTTTACATGGACTCATTTGTGTGTGTGTGTGTGTGTGTGTGTGTGTGTGTGTGTGTGTCCTGCTTTCATATTGAAGTAGAACAATAGTTCCTTTTAGTACTGTAGTCTGTTATCTAGTAAGAAATTCCAGAGAGATTGTGGCACCACCAGAGTAACCACAAGTAAATGGTTCCAAATACAAGTTAAAAGAAAGAAGTATTTCTAAAGTAGTGGCAGGGGCTTAGCAGTCTGGAACCTGTTAGTTCAACCATGCCTTTTATATACACTTGACCCTTTCAGCACCATGGTTCTTAGGAGGGCTGCAGTACATTCTGTTCAGTTCAACAATCTGAGGGACGCGGTACAGTAAGACTTTATTCTGTCATTTGGGAAAACGGGCAACATAAAAGTTGACAAACATTGAGTGGTAGCCTAAAAAAGATGCCAGTTAGTTTTCAGTTACGAATAACACTTGTTAGTTCAGCCTGCTAATATGTCATTGGAACTAGAACCTCAGGAGAATTAATAGACATAAAGACACTTTCAGTGCTTACTGTAGGGTCTTTTGTGTGTTAATTATGAGTTCATTTGAAGATTCTAGTGAATACTCTTTTCTAAATGGTATTGGTTGAAGGATTAGACATCTCATTTTTGCCTACTTGGCATCCATCCCACCATCTTCTACTATTGGCATGTACATTTCCCTTTGGGGGGCTGCTCATCTCCTCTCCTGATCTAGTTGCTTTGGTGGCGCTATCCACAAGCCCCCCACCTCCCCCCAACCCAACACACACTCATGGCTCACAGGATGAGCCCATGACTCAATCAACACATTCCATCCCTGTGGACAAAACAATTAGTTCAGAAAATACACACACTCAAAACTGGTCACAGAGATGTAATCCCTGATCTCTTGCCAGAATGATTAGGACAAAGAGTACTTTTCCAATGGACTTGAAAGTACTCATCTGAAGACAGAGAGCACCAGTGAACACCAGCAGGGCAAGCATGCTGTATATGAAGCCAACATGGAAGAGAGAAGACCTGACAGTTCTACATGAGCATCTTGAACCAGCTATACCTGAAGCTCTGAACTTACCAATCACATGAACTAATGAGAGGATAAACTACTTTTTGTGTGTACCTAAATGAACCTGAGTTTGTTTATTTATTTATGCATGGCTTGTCACTTGGACCTCAGTGAGAAGGATCAGTGGCAAATAACATTTACTAGGTTACACGTGGGGCCATAAATCCTTAAGCGAATTTATTATTTGTCCTCTCATCATTCAGCAATTTTCTTATCTTCTCGTTCATCTGAATTACCGCCTGCAATAATTTGCCTGACCCACGGCTCTGATGCTTAGCATAAAAGAAGTATCTCAAGTAGAGTAAATGAACGGCACTGCGAGTACATTAATGCCTCTGACCCTGTAACGTGCTCTTTTCAAGAGGTTATGCATGTGCCGTGCTGCAGCTGACGGTCTGTACTGCTTATTTAAGTTCCGTAATAAAAAGGCGGGGGCCCTCATTGTTTATTTATATGATGCAGGCAGCCTCTCTCTAAATCCTAATTCAATCTTCAGTCACTGTTTTGTAGGCTAGGAGCTCTAATGACTGCACGAGAAATGTTTGCTGCCTCAGATGGTGCTATTAAAAGAAAACTGTTCCCAAAGAAATTCTTACCTCCTGATGGGGGGTGGGGGGGGAGCTAAATCACTATAAATTATGGAAGAGGAAATTGCCAATGCGTCTTGCTTTCTCTTTATTGGAGGCATTGTTTTATCACAACCGTCAAGCAGAGCATACACCTATTTTGAAAAGCTTTTTACAGCTTTGAATTAAGCACAAATGAAGAAGTAAGAGGCTGCATAATCAGTGGCGCTAACAGAGCACTGCTCTGCAAGGCAAAGGCAGGGTTTTACCATTATGCTTTCATTCATGAACGGCACCAGCAAGGCACAGACTGTGAGCAAGGAGAGAAAGCCACCGCAAGATACAGTTCAGGGAAACAACCAAGGAGATCACCAGAGACCTGGAAGGAGAATAAGAAGGATCTTGCAAAGAACAGCTGAGACCTTTAGAATTTCATTCTCCTGGAGCAAGAAAAACAACGCGACAGGGGCGGGGAAGGCTGATTTGTTTCAACTGAGTAAGCATGACCAACCAATCACTCTGGCAATGTTGATGTAAACTTTGGTCTTCTAAAAATCGCAGAAAGGGTGCTGCGTCTCTTTTCTGTCCGTCTCAGGTGATGTCAATGGGCTCGGCTCCTCTGTAGCCACTGTCCACGTTAATCATGCCGTGGATGTGTTTCCGGCAAAGCCAGCAGAGGGAGTTCGAGATTAATGGGTGGGTTCCAGGATCTACCAAGAGAACCATCCTCCGTGTTCAGGACCTCCCAATCCGGTGCGTGAAGGTGACTATCCCCATTGCCTCTCTCCCTACCCACCTCCCTTCATCTGCTTCTCTTTTCCTATCTGCCCCTGCACAGCCCTGCTCCTCCTACCCAAATTGTCTGGTCATTTGGAAACATTTTACTGGAGAGTTTACAGGCTGACATTCTTGTTGGCAGATTCCATGAGGGAAGAGGCATGCCCCAAAGTGGGTCAAACATTAAAAACCATGCTGAATGAAAGAATTTTGAATGCTTCAGATCTAATGGTAAGTGAAAACACCAAGTTACACAACTGCACATGTAGTCGTATCTGGGGTATATAAAGCTTATTTTTCCAGACTTTATTTTTTCTGAAGTTTATTTTATTTATTTTGAGAGAGAGAGAGAGTGAGTGAGTGGGGAGAAGCAGAGAGAAAAGGAGAGAGAGAGAGAATCCCAACCAGGCTCCTGGCTGTCAGTGCAGAGCCGGACGTGGGACTCATTCTCAGGAACCATGAGATCATGACCTGAGCCAAAACCAAGAGTCAGACGCTTAACAGACTAAGCCACCAAGGGGCCACCCCCGAGTTTTCTGTTTTGTTTTGTTTTTTGACATTTTTTTTTTACATTTATTTCTTTTTGAGACACAGAGAGACACAGAACACAAGCGGGGGAGGTGCAAAGAGAGGGAGACACAGAACCCTAAGCAGACTTCAGGCTCTGAGCTGTCAGCACAGAGCCTAACGCGGGGCTCGAATTCACAAACCGCGAGATCATGACCTGAGCCGAAGTTGGACGCTTGACCGACTGAGCCACCCAGGCGCCGCGTTTTTTTTTATTTTTAAATAAACTGTATCCCTGAAAATGGGATTGCATGCTCTAGTGACTTAGCCAGCCAGGTGCCCCAGAGCTTTTTTTTTTTTTTTTTTTAATCATAGGAAAAAAAGAAGCTGTTAAAATTAACAATGGTTGAACTTGAGGTGTGATGTGTGTGCCTGGGGATGTGGGATGTGAGGGATGATTTTGTTTCTTGCCATTTTTTTTTTAAGTAAGCTGTACACCCAACATGGGTCTTGAACTCACCACCCCAAAGCCAAGAGTCACCTGACCTACCGACCGCCATGTTTTATGCTTTATCATATATTTCTATATTTCAAATGTAATATGCTGTATGCAGTATATAATTGAATATATACAGCTTTATAGTCACAGTGAAAAATAAAAGGTTGTAAATGCTTATGTATACTTTCTGTGCTTGTGTAGAATACTCTCTTCTTTATAATCCCATGGGAAATGTTCATGTGACCACACTAAGTAGCACCCCAGAAGGAAAGAAGAAAGTGAGTTCTTATTGAATCCTATGTGCTAAGGACTATGTGAGAAGCTGAAAGAGAAGAGAGAAGCTATATGGCTAGCTATTATTCCATGACCTCAGGAAGCTTATAGTCACTTATACCATCTTATTTCTTTATTGTCTGTCCAATGACTTGTATTGTTCATATGACCCTGAGACAGACAGTATTCTCTTGAGTTTGACAGGTAAGTTCCCATAGGTAAGTGACCCCAGGCCACTTAACTATTACATAGCTGACTGGAATTGCCCTGGATTTTCACTTCCAAAGATTCTCCTCCTTCCCAAATTTGAGTCATCAATAAGAGTCATAATTTTTGCCATCTGCTAGCTCATAACTATTATGTGAGTTATTTAATCTTTTCTTTATATCAACATATCTTAAACTGAAATTTATCTTTCTTTTAAGTTTATTATTATTTTTTTTTTTCGTAATCTCTATACCCAACATGGGGCTCGAACTCATGACCCCAAGGTCAAGAGTTGCATACTCTTCCAACTAAGCCAGCCAGGAATCCCAACTGAAATTTATCTTAAAAGAAGCTTTATACCACTAATGTAAATGCAAATTGGAATTATTATCCATAAATAAAAGATAAGCACAGTAAAAACAAAAATTATTTGCTGACTTTGCTGGGAAGGCTCTGAAGCTCTCTCTTTGTTATAAAAAGCAGAGCAGCAAGTATGAGAGATATGTTAAAGACACACTAGCACCTCACTGAGGTCCTCTGCACGTAATCAGAAGGTCTGCACCAGGACTCAAAGGAAAGGAGGACCTATGTATGCAATTTAATGAATACCTTACATGACACCAATCAGGGCTTTCAGAAATATGATTACATGATTCAAAACAAGAAGAATACTCCAGCCAAAGTAGAACAGAGAAACCTAGCAGTTAGAAGACAAGACCAAGGTCAAAGATGATATAAATCTAATTTTGCAAACATGAATCTCAAGATTATGGGAATATGTTTTTTTATTTTTGTTTTTGTTTTTTGGATAACAAATCATTACTTTGCAACATCAGTAACAACTGCAACATGAAGAAGAAATTTTTTTTTTTGAGAGAGAGAGTGTGCGAGCAGGGGAGGGGCAGAGGAGAGAGAGAGAGAGAGAGAGAGAGAGAGAGAGAATCTTAAGCAGGCTGCACACTTAGCACAGAGCCTGATGTGGGACTTGGTCTCATGACTGTGAGTTCATGACCTGAGCTGAAATCAAGAGTCAGCCATTTAATCCACTGAGCCACACAGATGCCCCCAAAGAGAAAACTTTTAGGGGCTCCTGGGTGACTCAGTCGGTTAAGCATCTGACTCTTGATTTTGGCTCAGGTCATGATTTCACTGTTTGTGAGCTCGAGCTCTACATCGGGCTCCACAAAGATAGAGCAGAGCCTGCTTGGGATTTTCTCTCTGCCTTTCTTTCTGCCCCTCCCCCTCTCACTCTCTCTGTCAAAATAGGTAAATAAACTTTAAAATGTAAGTAAATAAAAATAAAAAAATAAAATAAATTATCACCAGCGTTCCAGTAATGATCTCATTCATGGCAAAGACGGAACAGAGAAGGTCGTAAGTCTTTTGACATTTCCCTGCTGCCCCCAAATTAGTTGGTTCTTACTGTCAGTAGAGGGGCAGTTCTCAGCGACAGCTCAACAACTGAGTGTTTGTCTCTTCGCTATTTAAACCACCCAAACCCTCAAATAAATTTAGTGAACAAAGCAAAGGAATCCCAACGACATTTCCTTCTATTCACAAAAACTTCAACTTTTATGTTCAGTAATTAATGGCACTGGTTAACCAGAATGACATTACAAAACGGGGCAGTTGTTATTTACCATAGCCATGTAATAAGTGTCAAAGGTTATCACAACAGGATATCTGTGTTTAAATGGAAAGAGATAAAGAGACAAAGTCAAGCCAGCTATCCCTGTTTTGTTTTCCAGCTGGAGGGAAGTCTGCTGAAATAGACTTCTAAATGTCTAAAGCTGCAATCTCAGCACAGACAGTCCATTTAATGTCCGGATTCCTTCTTTCCTTCCATTTCTGAGGGACAGAGGCCAACACGAGAGCGTAACTATTTTATGTGAGTACCTGCAATGTGTAATATTTTACTGGCATCTTCTCCTGATCCATCTTTGGCACGCATTTTCACTCCCAACTTAGAGAAAGAGGGTACTGAGGCTCTAGAAGCTCCTGGAAACAGGGCTGATGAGCCTGTGTTGATGGCTGTTTGGGGAACATGTCTGTCAGCAAGGCTTCACTTTGACCATCTCTACGCCTCTCATCTCATGATCTGCTTTCTCACAGATTCCCCCATTGTCTATGGTGATTCCAATTACCATCATTTCTTTTAAAAAAAAAAAAAAAAGATTTTATTTTTAAGTAATCTCTACACCCAACATGGGGCTTGAACCCACAACCCTGAGATCAAGAGTTGCATGCTGTACTGACTGAGCCAGCCAGGTGCCCCTAACAACGCTTCAGCTATATTTTGAAAGTGGCATGTCTTTGGAGAACCACGCATCCCTCTCTGTCTCTTTCACTTACAGATGAAAGACACTGGACCTTAGAGAGGTTTAGGCTGCATATGTAATAAACGGTCAGTTGGATTGGAACCCACATCGATTCTGTTCCTAAGCTGATGTTCTTTCTCCCTTGTGCCTTGCCTTCTAACTGAAAAATAATTTTGTATTCCTTTTAAGATTGATTTTACAGGTTCATTCTCAAAATTATTCAAACTATATGGTAAAATGCAAAATAAGAAAGTAAAAATTATTCAAATGCCCACCATATAGCAGTTAATTTTTAGATACAGTGTTTTACAGTTTTTTTTAATGCAATTTAACAAAGTTGGAATCATCCAGGAATTACATGTTTCTGTATCTTTCTTATTTTTATTCAACATATTAATGTCATTTCTTTTTTTTTTTTTTAATTATTTATTTATTTTTGAGAGACACAGAGTGCGAGTAGGGAAGGGCAGAGAGAGAGAGAGAATCCCAAGTAGGCTCTACCTGCATTGTCAACGCACAGAGCCCAAGGCAGGGCTTGGACTCAAGAAACTGCGAGATCGTGACCTGAGCCAAAGTCTGATGCTTAACTGACTGAGCTACCCAGGCACCCCGATGACAATTTCTTATTAACCGTTTTAAGAATATGGCTGCTGACACCTGGATGGCTCCGTCTGTTAAGTGTCTGACTTGGGCTCAGGTCATGGCCTCACGGTTCGTGATTCCGAGCCCAGCTTCGGGCTCTGGGGACAGCTCAGAACCTGGAGCCTGCTTCAGATTCTGTGGCCCTCTCTCTCTGCCTTTGCCCCGCTCATACTCTGTCTCTCTCAAAAATAAATAAACATTAAAAAAAAATTTAACAACATGGCTGCTGATCATTGCAAATGAGTCCTTTATATTGATGTACCAGTTAATTTAAACTCTTCGAGTAACATTTTAATACAATTTTGGTTATCAAAATCTTTCATCTTAGATGCTTATTCCATAAGTGGAATTATTACAGAAACAAGTGATAGAATTCAAAAATTAAGAACATAGGTTTTTTTTACCAGCAGTTGCAAGGGCAACAGAGTAGGCAGCAGGGACTACCTACATAGAGAAGATCATTACCAAAAAATGTATGTGTAATGAAGACAGTCAGTGTCGGGCTCGAACTCAAGAACTGTAAGATCATGACCTGGCCCAAAGTCAGTTGCTTATGGGGGTATAGCTCAGTGGTAGAGCATCTGACTGCAAAGTTGGATGCTTATCTGACTAAGCCACCCAGGCATCCTTAGAGTACTCTCTTTTTTTTTTTTTTTTTTAATGTTTATTTATTTTTGAGACAGAGAGAGACAGACCATGAATGGGGGAGGGTCAAAGAGAGAGGAAGACACAGAATCTGAAACAGATTCCAGCTGAGCTGTCAGCACAGAGCCCAATGTGGGGCTTGAACTCACGGACCGCGAGATCATGACCTGAGCCGAAGTCAGAGGCTTAACTGACTGAGCCACCCAGGCGCCCCTGAGTACTCTATCTTTAAAATAAAAGGAGGAAAACCATAAAACAACACAACCTAAAAATGACATGTGCCAGAAGATGTTTTAACCATTTCTACCTGGAACATGAAAAGTTACTTGTAAATGGAACGTAAGATAGTACGTTATATCCAGGTTGTATCCACAATGTTCACTGACATTTTCCCAACCTCCTCCCTTGATTTTCTTGAAAGTGGACTTGAATACAGCTGCTGTATGAGTCTAGCCAGGATTTTTTGGAGCCTGTAGTTGTCAACTTGTATCAATGTCTTTCCTCTGTAGCACATAGTAGATAAAGTAGATAAAGTAGATAATTTTAGCATAAAGGTACTGGGGGGAAAAAAACTGGCAGCAAGAGACCATGTACCAGCAGAGTCTCAAGAAAAAACAAATCCAATGACATCTGAATCCCTTACTGAGACAAGCAAACCTCCTAGATGTAAAAAAATCACATTTGTACTTAATAACCGACTTACAACATGGGAGCAGATGGGAACCCTTCTAAGGTTGTGTGTGAAGTAGAATGTAATGTACAGAGTTTGGCCCAACACCACAGTTGGCTTCTTAAAGACAAAGCATGGAACTCTCAAAATGCATCTTCTTTGGGGTGCCTGGGTGGCTCAGCTGGTTAAGCAGCCGACTGGTGAGTTCAAGCCCCTCATCAGGCTTTGTGCTCAGAGCCTGGAGCCAGCTTCAGAATCTGTGTCTCCCTCTCTCTCTCCGCCCCTCCCCTGCTAGTGTTCTCTCTCTCTCTCTCTCTCTCTCTCTCTCTCTCTCTCTCAAAATAAATAAATAAATTAATTAATTAATTAAGAAAACACATTTAAAAAATGCATCTTCTTTAATAACACCGACATTCAACAGACTGGCTTATGGGTTGGAGAGAATTTCTCTAGAATTATTTCCCCTCTCATAAATTGCCCACATCTGGCTTATTTTGCTGAAAAAACTTTTTTCTGCCATTCAGCTTTGCCAGGCTTAAAAAAAAACCCAAACTCCCTCCCACCGCTCCATCCCATGATCATTTACCCTTAAAGCCAAGGAACCATGTCAACTTTTGCCATGCGTGAGGGAGAGGAGAGGACAGAAGGAGAAAAAAAAAAACAACAAAAACAAAAACAAACAAACAAACAAAAAAAACCCAGAAGTCTCAGAAGAAGGAAAGGCCCTCATCACAGCTTGGAGAGAATGTTTAGGAAAAATAAGATTTATCCCACATCTTGAAAACTGGATGTTATAGAACTGGGTAGACATGATTATACTGCTTTCTTGTCCTGGATTAAATTATAACCAACAAAGGATCAGTAAAATTTCAATTGATCTTGACAAGACTGCTTCTGTTTTGTCATTCAGAGTTTAGCTTCTCAGGAGAGTTGCTTCCCTGACTTCTAGGTATAATACAGAATCTGCATCACTAACTCGTCCTCTTCTTTTTTTTAACTTTTTTTTTTTTTTTTTTTTTTTTTGAGAGACAGAGACCGAGCATGAGTGGGGGAGGAGCAGAGAGAGGGGGAGACACAGAATCCAAAGCAGGCTCCGGGCTCCGAGCTGTCAGCACAGAGCCCCACGCGGGGCTCAAACCCATGAAACCGTGAGATGGTGACATGAGCCAAAGTCGGAGCTTAACCGACTGAACCACCCAGGTGCCCCTAACTCCTCCCCTTCTTTTGCTACTTTGCACAGCACTCTTGGTTATTTGTCATTTTTTGCAAGTGGGGATGTGCGCATAGTGAGTGGGTGTGCGTTTGCTTTCTATTTGCACAGACAACAGTGACACTCCGAGAGCACAGTCCTTTTGAGTCTCAGGGCAGCAGGTATCCTGCGTTGCTTACTCAAGGGATGCATTTCATTGTGCCCTTCTTCCTAATTTTGTTTTACGGAAGCAAGAGGCACACCCAAGAAAACAAATAAACAAAAACCGTTCCATTTCTTAGCTCCCTTGCTGCTAGGCAGCCAAGACACCGTGGGGACAGAGAGACAGGAATTGCTGAGTGGAGCTTTTCAGCAAAGCATGGTCATCGGGTGAGGAGTCCTCTGGAACACACATTTTTCCTTTTGTCATTCCCCCCTTCCTGCCTGGAATGCAGACACTGCTTGAGAGGGAGCAGCAAGCTTGGGACCACAAAGGTAGAAGCAGACAGGGTCCCTGATGGCCTCTTGGAGCCACTGTATGAGCAATGCACTGCCTATGTCTAGACTTCTAATTATGTGAGAAAAATAAAACCCTTACTTGGTGTAAGCCATCGCGTTTGATGTTTCGGTCACTTCCTGCCAAAAGTCATTCCTAGTGATATACAATAGTGCTCCCAGTATACTTTGAACAGTGCCTGGCACATGGTAGACGTTCAAGCTTTATGAAAGGAAGAGAAGGTGGGCCATTTAAAGCCATTCCTCTCAGGTCCTAACACGACTGTGTTTGCCTTTGTAGATGCCAATTAATCGTATTTTTCAACCCTGAGGATTGTTAAGTCAATTGACAAACAGACACAGAAGATAGAGACTTTTTTTTTTAATGACCCTTCATGAAGCAAAAATAATATAAAAACTGGGAGAGGGACAAAACATAAGAGACTCTTAAATATGGAGAATAAACAGAGGGTTGCTGGAGGAGTTGTGGGGAGGGGGGATGGGCTAAATGGGTAAGGAGCATTAAGGAATCTACTCCTGAAATCATTGTTGCACTATATGCTAACTAACTTGGATGTAGATTTAAAAATAAATAAATTTTAAAAAGGAAATAAAATAAAATGACCCTTCATGTATTCACTCAGTATTTCTTGAGCTCCTACTATGTGCTAGACATCATGCTGGGAATTGGGGATAAAGCAACAAACAGAACCAAATCCCTGCCCTTCTGGTGCCTCTATTTGGTCAGGGAAGAAAGGCAATAAACAAGATAGGTATCCATGTTAGAAGTTGGGGAGCAATTTAAAGAAAGTGATCAGAGGGGCTCCTGGGTGGCTCAGTCAGTTAAGTATCCGACTTCGACTCAGCTCACCATTTCATGGTTTGTGAGTTCAAGCCCCGCATGGACTGTCTGCTGTCAGTGTAGAGCCTCATTCAGGTTCTCTGTCTCCCTCTCTGTCTGCCCCTCCCCTGCGCGCTCTCTCGCGCTCTCTCAAAAATAAATAAACATCTTTTTAAAAACGTAAAAAAAAAAAATAAAAATAATAAAGAAGGTGATCAGAAAAGGCCTCCCTGAGGCGTCATCTGAGCATAGACCTAAAAGAGTCACACGCGAATATCAGAGGGAGTCGAGTCCCAGGCAGGGGAACCGGCAAATGCACGGGCCTGGAGTGGACACGTACGTGCGCCTCGGGCTTCACCATCTCAGTGCCAGCCTGACGTCAGATGTCAATTACCAGCATCCACATCTTTTTTGCCAGAGGGTTTTCTCTGGGCACTGAAGCCTGCTCTGCCTACGCATACAGCTGGCTGGTAGTGTTAAGATTAACGCTGAGTGGAGACAGGAGTTGCTGGTGTATCAACACCCCAGGCCCCGGGCCTCTCTGGAGGGCGAACGCCGAGGTGCACGTTGTCCACTGGCTCCCCGAGTTTGGCTCCCAGAATTGGTCTCAGGGGCCCAGAGTGGTAGCTGGTGTGATAGCACACCTTTATTAGGAGCCTCCCCCTTCCTGTTTCCCTTCCCAATGACCCAGGGGTATTTCCTTCACTTTCCAGACAAATGATTGACATTCAAAATCCTCTTCTCCAAGTCTATTCCTGGGGGGGGGGGGGGGGGAGGGGGACACGAACTGAGAGGGGCGTGTCAAGAGGCCAGCATTGCTGTAGCTGAGGGCGGGAAAGAGGGGGAGGGGAGTGGGAAGGCAGGAAGTCACAGAGTGACATGAGGTCACGGAGCAAAAAGCCCGTGGGATGCTGGAGATTTCATCTCTCACCCCAAGTGAGATGTGCCGCCAACGGAGGGGAGGGTTTGCGGTGGAGTGACGCGCTCTGACTTACGTTTTGAATGCTCGCTCCAGCTGCTGTGTTGAGAACAGATTGTAGGGGGATAATGTTGAAGCAGGAAGACTTAGGAAATTCTTCCAACGGATGCAGGTAATAGATGATGAGAGCTTGCATCGGAACAGTAGCTTTTGTCAAAGCTGGAGCGAAGAACACTGCCTAGACACAGTGCCAAAATTATCTTCTTGTCCCTGTTCACCTCGAATGAATTTATCCTCCTAGTAGAGAGCTGGAAAACCTCACAGCGCCCAGCCCTGGGCAGACTCAGCACTCAGGAAGTTACCCACACCTGGGTCTGAGTCCCAGCTCCCCCTGCTTACTGCTAATGTAGCTTTGCACAAGGTGCCTCATTTCTCCAGGGCTAAAAATATTACCTCCCGGGTAGAGCTGCCATGAAGACCAAATTAAATGAAAGAATGTTTGTAAATTGCCGAGTGCAATGCTTGGACCAATAAATTACAGCTGTAATATTATCATTCTAATTACCATATTTCATCAAATGGAAGACTCTTGTGTTAGTAATCCATTGTTATTTATCTCCCTCCAAGGAAAAATTTTAAAAAAATGCAATTGAAGTAGGACACTAGGCCTTAATGACAGTCCTGCATGACGCATGAATAAGACATATCAGTGTCTCGCTTTTCTGAAATCTCTTTCATCTGTTTCAAGGCATTTGGCTATTTCTCCCTCCTTCAGCTGCATGGCTTGATGTTGTGATCAGAAGTACTTTTGTGCATATCTGAGAAACAGTGTGAAGTCAAGAATAATTGGCAGCTTCATTTCCTTGAGGATGCCTCGTCTTCTGAGGTTCCCTCCACAAACGTTTAGAATTGATGTGTTCCTCCCTCGACGAATATCTGTTTCAATAATATCATTTGCACCCTGCTACTCTGTTTCTGCATCCACAAAAAGTGTGGATATAATGACTTTTCAGTTTAATGCTGAATCATTGTGTACTCTTTCATAAAGTATATTAAATGTCACTTAAATCCCACACGTATAACTCCAACAAAGTGCAAAATGTTCTGGAAACAACAATGTTGAACAGGTATGACCAAGTTAACAGATTCACGGGTGAGAACAGCTCATGACCTAACAGAAAGGAATACACGTGTGCACCAACACTCATGTGCTAGAATGTTCATAGTTGAGAGGCACCTGGTTGACCCAGTCCGTTGAGTATCTGACTTCAGCTTAGGTCACGATCTCACTGTTTGTGAGTTCGAGCCCCACATCGGGCTCATTGCTGTCAGCACAGAGCCCACTTTGGATCCTCTGTCTCCCTCTCTCTCTGTCTGCCTCTCTCTCTCTCTCAAAGATGAACATTAAAAAAAACAAACACACAATGTTAATAGTTTTAAAAAAAAAGAATAAAGGAGTGTCTGGGTGGCTCAGGTGGGTAGGGTCCGACTCTTGATCTCAGCTCAGGTCTCGATCTCAGGGTTGTGAGTTCAAGCCCTGTGTTGGGCTCCACACTGACCATGAAGCCTACTTAAAAAAAAAAAAAAAAAAAAAAAAAGAATAGAACGTGCATAGTAACCCTATCCCCAAGAGCCTCAAACTGGAAACTTCCCAAATACCCATCAATAGTAGAATGGATACATTTTGGCAGGCACATACCATGGAGTACACAGCAATGAAAATGAATAAGCCAGCACAAGCAACAACATATATAAATCTCACTGACACATCATGGAGAAAAAGAAGCCACAATCAAAATATAATTCTCTTTATAGGAAGTTCAAGAATAAGCAAAACCCATCTATGCTGTTAGAAGTCAGGAGAGTTACGACTTGGGGAAGGGATGGATAATAACTGGGTCTGGGCAAGAGAAGAACATCCAGGTGTCGGCAATGTTCTGTTTCTGGAGCTAGGTGCTGAGCACCTGGGTGTGAGCATTTATGAAAATGACGATTTATCGAACAGCCCACTTCTGAGTTGTGCACTTTTCTGTAAGGATATTATAGATCAAAAAATTTCAAATACTGGGGCGCCTGGATAGCTCAGTCAGTTGAGTCTCTGACTCTTGATTTCAGCAGAGGTCTTGATCCCAGGGTTGGGGATTGAGCCCTGCTTTGGGCTCCATGCTGTCAGTTTGGGATTCTCTCTCACCCTCTCTCTCTGCTCTTTCCCCCACTCATGCTGTCTCTCTCAAAATAAATAAATAAACATTAAAAAAAGTTTTAAATACTAGGGCACCTGGTTGGCTCAGTCGGTTAAGTGTCCGGCTTCACCTCAGGTCATGATCTCATAGTTCGTGAGTTCAAGCCCTGCACAGGGCTCCGTACATCCTGCTTGGGGTTCTCTCTCTCTCTCTCTCTCTCTCTCTCTCTCTCGCTCTCTCTCATTCTGTCCCTTCCCCACTTGTGTGCGTGTGCTCTCTCTCTCTCTCTAAAAATAAATAAACTTAAAAGAGTTTTAAATACTGAAAGAATATTTTACATGCTGAAGCTTCAGAACATTATACATACATACACACAACAGGTATGTATATATAAATGAAAAAAACAGATCTTTTTTAAAAAGTTTATTTAGGGGCGCCTGGGTGGCGCAGTCGGTTAAGCGTCCGACTTCAGCCAGGTCACGATCTCGCCGTCCGTGAGTTCGAGCCCCGCGTCAGGCTCTGGGCTGATGGCTCAGAGCCTGGAGCCTGTTTCCGATTCTGTGTCTCCCTCTCTCTCTGCGCCTCCCCCGTTCATGCTCTGTCTCTCTCTGTCCCAAAAATAAATAAACGTTGAAAAAAAAATTTAAAAAAAAAGTTTATTTATTTATTTTGACAGAGAGAGAGAGAGAGAGAGAGAGCGTGAGCATGAGTGGAGGAGGGGCAGAGAAGAGGGAGAGAGAGAGAGAGAGAGAGAGAGAGAGAGAGAGAGAGAGAATCTCAAGCAGGCTCCACATTCAGCACAGAGCCCAATGCAGGGCTCAACCCCATGAACCATGAGCTCATGACCTGAGCCAAAAACAAGAGTTGGATGCCCAACTGACTAAGCCACCCAAGCACCCCAGATCTTTTTTCATTAGGCCAAAGAAGTGATGCCTGAGTAAAACGATTCCTTCTCATGCTGTTTATCATAAAGTTTTGTTTATTTATTAAGCTTTATGCCAAACCAAACAATAAACACTTGGTTCATTCCTTGCCTCTTGCGTGTAGTTGCAATAGTAACATTCTCTTGAATAAGAAATGATTTCTTTTTATGATTTTTTTTTTTTTAAAAAAATTTTTTTTCAACGTTTACTTATTTTTGGGACAGAGAGAGACAGACCATGAACAAGGGAGGGGCAGAGAGAGAGGGAGACACAGAATCAGAAACAGGCTCTAGGCTCTGAGCCATCAGCCCAGAGCCCGACGCGGGGCTCGAACTCACGGACCGGGAGATCACGACCTGGCTGAAGTCGGACGCTTAACCGACTGCGCCACCCAGGCACCCCTTTTTTATGATTTTATAATGTTTTCATTTTCTGCCAAGGTCATTTCTTGCTCCAAACACACATCCACCCTATGCACCGAGGTTGCTCCTTGTTTCCGGCCTTTATCCAGTGCCAGTTTTCCTCAGATGGTGAGGACCTCCCGCGGGTGCAAACCACGGCAAGAACACAGCCGACGACACGAGCATTTGTGCCTGGAGAAGTCTGGAAAGCATTCCCGGAGACGTGTGTAGAACAGCAGCTTCCAGCACAAAGATCCGTCACTCATGAGGTCAAGGCTCAAGTCTTAGATGAAATGAGAGCCATGAGCTAGAGGAAAGCTCACGCTCTGATGGGATTCTGTTTTCTCTGTACACTAGTAAAGTTGTCGCTTCTTATTTACTCTGCAATTTACCAAACTCCTCGCCTCTTCCCCTCAACTTATGCAATAGCCTGGGGGGCTGAGAAGGCTGAAGGCTGCTCCCCAGGAATACCCAACCCTCTCTTCCTGTGCAACACAGTGTAACTTCTCCCACCTGCTCTTAGACCCTTGGCTACAAGATTCAGTTCACATCTCTCCTCACTGAATATACAGTTAACCCTAGAACAACCCGGGTTTGCATTACACGGGTCCACCTACACATGGGTTATTTTCAATAAATACACTGCAGTAATATGTGTATTTTCCTTACGATTTCCTTAACATGTTCTTTTCTCTGCCTTACTTTATCGTAACAATACAGTGTATATAATACATGTAAAAAACAAAATATGTGTTAATCGACTGTTTCTGTGTCAGTAAGGATTCTGGTCAACAGCAAGCAATTAATGGGTAAGTTTCAGGGGAGACAAAAATTTATACATGGATTTTTGACTAACTCCTAACCCCCATGTTGTTCAAGAAGCAACTGTATTAGTACATCCAGCAGCTGAATACCACTGCTAAACTTCCAGTTATTCCAAATGGGTCTGAAGGATCACACAGCCCAGCCCACACTCTGTACCCACAAATCAGGAGATATCATATAATGTTGGTATTTTATGGCATGGTGTTTCAGTGAAGTTTGTTATGCAAATGGAGAAGTGGAACAGTAACAATTTGATTCAAATGATGAATAATTAAAAGGAAATCCACTGAATTTGTAGGTTTGGGGAAAGACCGGGAAACTTATTACCCCCCGAGGATCACAGAATTAGGCAATGTAAATGAATCTTAAAAAACCATTAGACCAGCTTTTTGCTTTCAAGTTTGGTGGTTCTAGGGCTCAGTCCTTGGTCCTCTGCTCTCCGCTAAATGCTCTCTGCCCTGGTAATTATTATTATTATTATTATTATTATTATTTTTTAGGTAAGCCGTACACCCAACATGGGACTTGAACTCATTACCCTGAGATCAAGAGTTGCACGTTCTACTGACTGAGTCAGCCAGGCACCCCTCCCTCCCCCGGCAATTACTTCGGTTCCATGTCCTTAAAAATCGTCCATACACCGATCACTCCCAAATGCTCTCTCTAGCCCAGACTTTTGTCTACTCATTCAACCACTTACTCAATTTGGGGACATCTGGGGGAAATGTTGGCATTAATGTGGCTACACTTCACTCGTGTCCTTCCACGCCTGCACGGCTTGTTCTATAGGCAGTCTCCTGTAGCCCACCAAGTGTCAACTCCCTCCGTTCAGTTGCTCTCGCCAAAAACCCTAGATTCATCCTCGCCTTCTCTCTTTGTTTCACTTTCCATACCCTATCCACCAGGAAATCCTGTTGGCTGTACCATCAGAATGTATCCATGATCTGTGTTCTTTTATGTGATGGGCAGTCAGGGGTGGCCGCCAGAAGAGACACAGGAAAAGCTCAGAAAAACAAGGTTTATTATACTCAGAGATCCTAGAAGCAGGAAGTGTGACAGGCCACACAGGGCCATATGAGGAACACCAGGTTTTGGTCAGGGGAAGGAGACAGGAAGATGGGGGGAAACCTAGGCCAGAGCTTTTACACTGCTTTC
Source organism: Leopardus geoffroyi (assembly GCF_018350155.1). Taxonomy (NCBI): domain Eukaryota; kingdom Metazoa; phylum Chordata; class Mammalia; order Carnivora; family Felidae; genus Leopardus; species Leopardus geoffroyi. The sequence continues at coordinate 33,566,753 of NC_059331.1, read as the reverse complement.
TGCAGGGAAAGCAGGGCAGGGCAGGGTAAATAGTTTAGGATTGCCAAATTTGAATAATTTCTTAGGGTTTGAGCTATAAGGGTGGTCCCTAGTTGTATATTTGTGTGTGTGTGGTTTTAATTGCATTTATTTATTTTTTTAAGTAATCTTCATGCCCAATATGGGACTTGAACTCGAGATCAAGAGTTACATGCCTTTACTGACTGAGCCAGCCAGGCGCCCCGGCCCCAGTTGTACATTTGTATATGTGTGTGTGTGTGTGTGTGTGTGTGTGTGTGTGCGCGCGCGTAACATTTCTTCCTTTTCTGTCTTTCTCTAAATGGTGAAGGGACTGGCCTAGACAACCGTCTTTTCTTCTTTTTTCATTTACCTATTTCTCCAGCTGATCTCACCTTGTCCCATGGCTTTAAAATCTACCTCTTTATGGACAACTCTTGGAAAAAGCAAAAGAAAAAAACAGCAAGGGAATTGCTTAGTACTGTGCAATGGCAGTGAAGGAGGGTACTAGTTCAGACTTCACTTGGGGGCACAATCTTTACAGCACTCTTTGGTGAACTTAGAGCAGAAATTAAACAGCCTTTATCCAAAGTAAAGACTCTACGTAGAATAAGTGGCCCAGAGTGTGAAATTGATTATCCTATCTTTTTCTACTACGTAGAGATATTTCCCACTGGAAGAATTTTAGAATGCAAATGTGCTCTGCTGGCCCACATGTAAGAGCAGGCTGTCCAGCCCAGCTGGATTTCTGGGAAGTAACAGAACCTCTAAAGAAGGTTAGGGCCATTGTTCTCAGCTAGGGCTCTTTTGTCTCCAGGGACATTTGGCAATGTCTGGACACATTCTTGATTGTCACAACTCGGGGTGGGGGGTGCGAGCAGTGTTTAGTGGGTAGAGGCCAGGGACGCTGCTAAACATGCTATAATACAAAGAACGGCCCCCACGACAAAGAATCATCTGGCCCCAAATGTCAAGGGTGCTGAGAGTGAAAAATCCTGGGCCAGGGGTAAGTACCTTCTTTCCCTATCTCCACCCCTCAACCGCATCCCATGTGGATCTCTCTTCGCTGCAATGATCTGAATTAAATAGTTACGGCTCTAGCAACTTAGACAACTAGCTTTCACAGTCCGGGTGTGGGTTTCTGAAGCAGCTAATCTGCGAAGATTGCCACCCATGAGGCACACCTCCTGGTATTCACACCCTCATGCAGTCCTCCACTCTCGAATCTCAACGGCGCTGTGACTCACTCTAACCCGTGGAATGTCACCAACGTGACGCTCTGCCTGAGGAGAGCCTGGGGGCTTCTGCTTGGGTGCGTTGGACAGCTCTGAGGTGCCGTGTAAGACAAGAAGTCAACTACCTGGCTAAGGAGACCAAATAGAGAGGCTACGTGGAAAGGACATATGGACAAGGAGAGGCTCTGAAATTACAGAGAGACAGACAGACAATCAGAGAGACAGGGCGGTAGGGAGAGACAGAGATGGAGAGAGGGACAGAAAGAGAGAGAGAGAGAGAGAGAGAGAGAGAGAGAGAGAGAGAGAAAGGCCAAGTATGCCAGCCCAGCCCAGCCTTCCAGCTGTTCCTTCCAGGCATTAGGCAAGAGAACCTGTTGAGCCTGCAGATACCTGCAGCACCAGGGGAGACCACAGGGGACAGAAGTCCTGCCCGTCTGAGCCCAGGCCACTCACAGAACTGGAAGAGATAACAAAAAGGCTATTGTTTTAAGCCACTGTGTTTTGAGGTAGTTATTTACACAGCAATAGACAATTACAACTGCTTCTATTTTCGGGCACCTGGGTGTCTCCGTCAGCGACGTATCCCTGGATTTCAGGTCAGGTCATGATCTCAGGGTTCGGTAGATCAAGCCCCACGTCAGACTCTGTGCTGACAGCACGGAGCCTGCTTGGGATTCTGTCTCTCCCGCTCTCTCTGCCCCTCCCCCATTTGCACATACGCATGCTCACCCTCTCTCTCAAAATAAATAAGTATTTTTTAAAACCTTTTTATTTTCTTGAAAATGAGATGATGGGACAAGATCATGATATCACAAATTCTTTTTATTTATTTATTTTTGTTTTTTTATGCTTATTTATTGATTTTGAGAGAGAGTCCATGTGCGTACTTGTGCGCACACAAGTGAGGGAGGGGCAGAGAGAGAGAGAGACGGACAGCATCCCGAGCAGGATCCACGCCCTTGGTCCAGAGCCCCAAACAGGGCTCAATCTCACAAACTGTGAGATGATGACCTGAGCCAATATCAAGAGTCAGACACCTAACTGACTGAGCCACTCAGGTGCCCCTCACAAATTCTTCTTAGCCTCAAAATCCTCGATCTAAACAAAATCTTATCTAGAAGCATAATATGTACGTATCTGCTAAGAATGCTTTTTTTTGGATGCAAGTGACAAAAACCCAATTGAAGTAGTTTAAGCAATAGTAGTTTCCTTTCCATATGTGGCAAGAATTCTGGGGCTCGATGGTTGCTAGATTTGGTTCAGTGGCTCCTCGAGGTCTGATCCAATGTTTCCAATGATTTCAGACATTCCCATCATGCTCATGGTCGCAAGGTTACTGACATGACACCGGCATTGAAGGGAGGAAGAAAGGGAAGGTCAGTACCAGCCACGTAAGCGTGTTTTTAATAAGGGAATCAAAGTTTCACAAAACTTTGAGCATCAGGGACTTCTCATGTGTCATGGGACAACAATGGGTCATATGCCAAGCCACAACTGCCAACAAGACTGGGAAATTGAGGGACAGGGTTGTCGTGAATGACTTTGATCATAGGCCACAGCTTGGAGTGGGGCCCGTTGCCACTGCACACAAAATCAGGATGCAGGAAGGAAGAAATGGGATGACTACGGAGCAACAGATAACTAGCTTCTGAAACAATATGGAAAGCACAAGATGGAGATGATCTGACTAATTTAGAGGAGGAGGGTCTTGATTCCTGTCAATTCAGCCTCGCTTTCCTCGCTATTGTCCTCTACCACCGTGAAATTCCAAGGGGGCCTCCAAGAAAACCCCGGGACTCCAGAAAGCCAAGACAAAAAATCAAAAAAACCCCAAAAACCCCACTTGACTCTATCTTACATTTCTTTCTGCTCTGACCTTCTAGAATCTTGGAAGAACTTGCATATTGGAGGAATCGTTAAGATCAGCGTGGATGGACTGGAAGGGGGCGGGGCGGGGTGGGGGGAGGAACTGCATGAGCCAAGAGAAGCAAAAGCATGTTCATTTGTCCGTAGCTGCCTCCTTCTCTGACCTCATCTTCCCCAGGATCCTTTTCAAGGACTCGCTCTGGTTTCACTTTTGTTTTCTTTGAGGGTTGAGAGCTAGAAAGGCCAGATCCAAAGGCTTGTTGAAGAGATGATAAGAGAGAGTTTATGGATGAATCTTCCTAATGCTCTTTCTTTTCTTCCTTCTCATTTGGAGGTTGGCATTGACCAGATGAAGTACTTTCTTTGCAGCTAAGAATTGCTGAGCCAAGAAAATATGACACTTTGCGTTATGGGACATACACTCCACCGGTAATACATCTATTGTGGAATGGAGGGGTTGCGGAGCCACCGTGCTGATATATGCTCTAAAATATGAAGGGAGAACCCTAATGTTCTTAGTTCCACAGCTGCCGGATTTTTGGGATAAGCTCTTGGTTTCTATTAGAAACCAATGAATAGACTTTATAAGTGCCAAATCACAGTAAGCCAAGTGTAAACGAATTGATTAACGATGCTTGCTAGCAATTAGAAAGTCCACAGGATTATTACCCTAACAAACTCTGTTAACGTGAGGTAGGAGTTTTTTGTTTTATTTGTTTTTTTCGGTACGACAAAGGATGGAATTTGAATGATACATGTGATCCTTTAGAACCAGAGCATCAGAAACCTTCCATCAAGGGCCACCTGGCGGGCTTCGTGGGTGGAGCATGTGACTCTTGACCTCGGGGTCATGAGCACAAGCCCCACGATGGGGGTAGAGATTATTTTTAAAAATTAAAAAAAAATTTTAAAGAGCTTCCATCGACAAGGAAAACCTTTCCATGTGCAGGTGAGATGGGGACTCTCCACAGGGTTTTCAACTATCCCAAGCACTATTTGTAAGGCTTCCTATGAAGACAATGGGAGATAAATGAGGTAGATACACTTGCCCTTTAATGTGAGAGTTAAAACGACTTTAAAAGGAAGTTTAACACGATGGCTGTATAATCTGTAACAAACCAACAATTCAAGGAGAGACACTCAAGCACCACCCTTACTTGGCTTCATGCCTTATGACAACTGTCATTAACCCTTTACTGAAATGGAGGGTCACTAAAAACCCTTATATGTCGGGGCACCTGGGTGGCTCAGTCAGTTAAGCGTCCGACTTCAACTCAGGTCACGATCTCGCGGTCCGTGAGTTTGAGCCCTGCGTCGGGCTCTGGGCTGATGGCTCAGAGCCTGGAGCCTGCTTCCGATTCTGTGTCTCCCTCTCTCTCTGCCCCTCCCCCGTTCATGCTCTGTCTCTGTCTCAAAAATAAATAAACGTTAAAAAAATTTTTTAAATAAAAAAAATTTAAAAACCCTTATATGTCATCAATATAGGACAATTTGTCAACAAATGGAGCATCATCATACAATACAATGATGATGATGATGATGATGAAGATGCCAGTGATGACGTGACAGCTTCTGCCACTTATTGAGAGCACATTATGTGCCAGGAGCTTGACAGGTTTTATCTCATTTGGTTATGATGATATCCCTGTGAGGTAGATAGTAGTATACGAATAGACACTGTTAGGATACTAGATGATCCCCATTGTACAGAAAATAAAACTAAGAGTCTAAGAATTCTAAGTATGTCCGAGGTCACCAAGATACTTAATTATAAATCTTCTGATTCTAGAGGAAGTGAACGTAAGCACTATGTCTGTTAAAGAGCATTTGTGCCAATAGGATCAGACTCCTGGTTTTAAAGATCCTCTAAAGACAAGAGTTAGGTGTTTCAAAATCCACCGAGCCTGCTTCTTACTGGAGAAGGGGTTCTTTCAATTATGTTTCGATTAGGTTGTATTTCTAAATTCACAGATTCACAGTAAACAAACATGTCAAGCTCAAAGACAACCTAAAGTATATACTAATTTGGCTGGCTAATTGTTCATGTTTCATGCCATTTGAATTTTACTGTTTGGTTTGTTTTTTTTTTTTTTTTTTTTCAGGAGAAAAGCCAGGATGGAATTTAAACTTCTTAACAAAACAAAGATAATCATAATAAATCTCCCTTCTGGAAGGAAGGAAAGAAGAAAGGAAGGAGGGAAGGCCGGAAGGGGGGAAGGGAGGAAAGAAGAAAGGAAGGAAAGAAGGAAGGAAGAGGGAAGGGAGGAGCGAGGGAAGGAAGGAAGGGAGAGGAAAGGAAGGGAAAGACTCTCACAGTGTCCTAATCAACATCCCTGGGGTGGGGGGAAGCATCGAGAGGAAATCCTCCATCAGGTTTCTGAGATGCCTGTGAAAAACATCGTTATATTAGAATTCTGGTCAAAGATGAAGAGAAACTCCCTTCTCCCTACCAGTCTCTGACCAATGAGCTCATTTTGTAAGGTACTGACCAACAGGCTCAGAACTTCAAGAGAGTTCAGTTAGAGCTAAATTTTCAAAAAAGCCCCTATTACTTTCCACTCAAAATCCCAGTAAGTAATGTGTTGGGACACAGATCTTGTACACGCTGTCAGATTCTCCTGACTGAGACTTCCTCTCTGGTCAGCGCCTCACTCCCATGGGGTCAGCCTTCTACTTCTGGGGCAGGGGATCTGCTTCTTGTGCAAATGCCAAGGGGTTGGATTATATAACATAAAGAGAAGAGAATTATGCCACCCTCAGCCCTGGCAGGGTAAGCTTTCACCAATGGGAACAGGAGCTGGGAGGGAGCGGGAAAGACAAATTTCCCTTCCTTTCCCTCTTCCATGGGCTACTTCTAGGGACACTTCTTCCTTGCAATCCTAGCGGAAAAGTACCGCGTACAAAGCAAACAAGCCTGGTGTGCAGTCCACATGTCTCTTTCTGACCGGCACAAAAGATAAAGCATCGCATGATTTCCCATCTTTCTTTGCCTGGCTTCCTTTTCCCTCACCATCACCTCCCTGGGTTTGAACCTCCCAAATCAGAGTTTCAGTGCCTTACACATGGGTGTACAGCTAAAGACCAAACCCTTGGAGCTGGGTGTGGCCATCTGTTTTTCCCAACGGAATGTGAGTGGAAGTGGTATATACCCGAAATACCATACTTGCCCTTAAAACAACTGAGTACATACTTCCCTTCCTCCCCTCTTCCTCTCTCTGTTTCCCATCATCCTTCCTCCCTCCCCCCACATTGGGTGGGAAGTAGCAATAATTGGGGTAATTTTGGAGGCTACAAATCAATGACCTACCATGTCAGTATAGAACCATCTATCACTGAATTTTCAAGGGAGAGAGGAATAAACTTCTACATAAAGTTAAAATGCATTAGATGCTTCCATCTTTGCCTCAAGCTTTACTTTCTCAACGTTTATTTATTTTTGGGACAGAGAGAGACAGAGCATGAACGGGGGAGGGGCAGAGAGAGAGGGAGACACAGAATCGGAAACAGGCTCCAGGCTCTGAGCCATCAGCCCAGAGCCCGACGCGGGGCTCGAACTCACGGACCGCGAGATCATGACCTGGCTGAAGTCAGACGCTCAACCGACTGCGCCACCCAGGCACCCCATCAAGCTTTACTTTCTAAAGAACTTAAGCTGAGACCAATAATAATCAGGTATTATCTGCATTTAGTTTGCCAGGTATGTTCTGGCCTTGCCTTGAATTATATTAAATGTCCTGGCTGAACTGTAAAGGTGCTACTCAGACTTAGCAAGGCATTTACATCTGAAATTAAATGCTTCCACGGCCATCACAGCCAAAACTTGGAGCCGGGTTTTCCCCTTGCAGGGTGACCATCTTTTATGTTCTAAGATGATTGACAGATGACATCCAAATGCAGGCATCGATCTTTGGAGCAGTGAGCGCTGGTTTCCTTTATTCTCAAATAAAGATACGACAAAGATAAAAAGCATGCTCAAATTATCAGGGTATAGAGAAAGACAAAAAGGCTTAAGAAGCTCTCAGGCTTCCACTCACTTCCCCTAGGAAAAATTAGTAAATTAACCCTTAGGGATGTAATAGCCTGTGCCAGGCATTGCCATGGCCTTTTCTGTTCAAAGCCCTTTAACATGAAAGACAGAGCACTACAAGGCAAATGGCTAAGGTCTTGCCCTGCTGAGGCAGGATCAACCCAAAGTCCTCCGGCAAAATACCTAAACCTAAGGACAATGTGTCTGGAAGTAAAGATTAGAAGGATTGTGAACATGTTATGAGAAGGGAAAAAATCCAGACATCTCCCTTTGATCAGCAATTGTACTTCTAGGAATTTACCTTGAGGACATTACTAAATGGTTAGTCAGGCTTACCATAAAGTGCTGTTTATGGCAGGATTGTTTGTGTTAATGTGATATTACAAAACCCCCAAATACCCGATGGTTAGTAATGTGGCTTTGCAAATCCTGGTGTATATTTGTGATACAATACTAGGTAGTCACTTGAAATGATGAAAAAAGATTTGCATTTCTTTTTAAAATTTTTTTTTTTCAACGTTTATTTCTTTTTGGGACAGAGAGAGACAGAGCATGAACGGGGGAGGGACAGAGAGAGAGGGAGACACAGAATTGGAAACAGGCTCCAGGCTCTGAGCCATCAGCCCAGAGCCTGACGCGGGGCTCGAACTCCCGGACCGCGAGATCGTGACCTGGCTGAAGTCGGACGCTTAACCGACAGACGCTTAACCGACTGCGCCACCCAGGCGCCCCAAGATTTGCATTTCTTAACATGAGAAAGGAGTCCCTGAAAGATGTAAGCTTTTTATTTTTATTTTATGTTAGAGAGAGAGAGAGAGGGAGGGAAAGGGGCAGATAGAGACAGAGAGAATCTTAAGCAGGCTCCATGCCCAATGCACAGTCTGATGTGGGGCTTGATCTCACGACTGTGAGATCATGACCTGAGCCGAGATGAAGCGTCAGACTCTCAACCAACTGAGCCCCCAGGCTCCCCAAGATGTGAGCTTTTTATTTTTATTTTTTTAAAGCAAGGATTTTTTTTTTTAATTTTTAATGTTTATTTCTTTTTGAGAGAAAGGGGAGGAGGGGCAGAGAGAGACACACACAGAATCCAAAGCAGGCTCCAGACTCTGAGCTGTCAGCACAGAGTCCAACGTAGACCTCAAACTCACAAACCGTGAGATCATGACCTGAGCCGAAGTCAGACACTTAACCGACTGAGCCACCCAGGCGCCCCAAGATGTGAACTTTTTATTTAAAAAAAAATTGTTTAAAAATTTTTTTTTAACATTTATTTATTTTTGAGACAGAGAGAGACAGAGCATGAACGGGGGAGGGTCAGAGAGAGGGAGACACAGAATCTGAAACAGGCTCCAGGCTCCGAGCTGTCAGCACAGAGCCCGACGCGGGGCTCAAACTCACGGACCACGAGATCATGACCTGAGGTGAAGTCGGCCGCCCAACCGACTGAGCCACCCAGGCGCCCCATGTGAGCTTTTTAAAAGTGTGTTTCTGGAGACACTAAGATGGTACCTATATTCTAGGACAGTGGTGTTCTCAAAGTGGCCAGCAACATCAGCATCACTTGGGAAAATGGAGATTCCTGACTCCACCCCAAGGCTGCTGAATCAGACACTTTTTTAGTGGATCCCAGCAGCCCATTTTAATGAGTCCTCCAGGTGATCCTAATGTACTCTAAAGACTGAGAACCACTGGTCTAGAAAAAAAGAGGAGGTTGTTATACATAAGGGATGAATAACAGCTCGGTTTCCCCTTTGTTACCTGAACACAGTCCAATATCAGGATTATTAGTTACAGTGGTCAGTAACCGAAAAACCCAGCCCAAATGGTCTTAAGCAATAAATGAATTAAAAAAAATTTTTTTTAATGTGTATTTATTTTTGAGACACAGAGAGACAGAGCATGAATGGGGGAGGGGCAGAGAGAGAGGGAGACACAGAATCCGAAGCAGGCTCCAGGCTCTGAGCTGTCAGCACAGAGCCTGATGCGGGGCTCGAACCCATGGACCGTGAGATCACGACCTGAGCTGAGGTCGGACGCTCAACCGACTGAGCCACCCAGGTGCCCCAACAATCAATGAAAGTATGGCTTTACATAAACTTAGAGCAGGTTCCAGAATACAGACTCCATCTCCATTTTCTGTAATTCTTTCGTGTGAATGCTTCATCTTCAGCCTGGCAGTCAGGGAGCTAGCTGGTACAGTTCCATATCCATCCAGATATACCACATCCAAAAGCAAAAAGGGACCATTTCTTCTGGAATCTCCTTGACAGTAAGAAAACCTGTCCTAAGAGCTGTCCTCTTACCAATGTCTCATTGGCTAGACCCGGCTCACATGTCCAGTCTTTAGCTAATTACTCGATGAGAGGTATAGAGAAACCGTGATTAGCTTAGACTGATCAATCAGAATTCCCTCTTGAGCTGGAAATAGGTTCACCTTCCCTGAAGGATGGGTGCTGAGCAACACTGAAGCCCTGTTGGTGTGGAGGAAGAGAGAACATGCTCATTTATTTATTTAGGGAGAGAAAGCAAGAGAGAGCATGTGAGCGGGGTGGGGAGGGGTGGGCAGAGAGAGAGAGAGGGAGGGAGAGAGAATCCCAACTCCGTGCAGTTAGTGCAGAGCCCCACATGGTGCTTGATCTCATGAGCCCTTGAGATCATGTCCTGAGCTGAAATCAAGAGCTGAACTCTTGGGGCGCCTGGGTGGCTCAGTGGGTTAAGTGTCCAACTCTTGATTTCCCCTGAGGTCATGATTACAGCGTCATGGGATGGAGCCCCAGCTGACAGCACAGAGCCTGCTTGGGATTCTCTTTCTCTCTCTCTCTGCCCCTCCCCTGCTCATGTGCACACACGTGCGCTCTTTCTCTCGAAGTAAACGTAAAAAAAAAAAAAGAGTTGGACACTTAACTGACTGAGCCACTCAGGTGCCCCGGAACATGGCTTTTGAGTAGGCAACTGTCAGCTACACTGAATCTAGACTAGTAATTGCTTTTTTAGATGTTTCTATCCAAATGAATCATTCATCACCGCTATGAATAAGTTGTTAGGTATGTTGGAAAATGGAACTTCTTTTTTCCTTCTTTCTTTTCCTTCTTTTCTTCTTCCTTTCTTTATTCTCCCTATTCTTTTGTTTTCTTTTTTTTCCTTTTCCTTTGCCTTTCCCTTCCTTTGGAAGTTGCTCCTGAGACTCAAGAAGAAGAACTTATGTCATGCCAGGTTTTTCTTTTTTCCTTTCTTTACTTTTAAGGCAGCTTAAAAGACAGACAGGATCAAATGCTGTCAGGCTGTGGAACGACTGGCAGTCTCATACATGACTGGTAGGAGTGTAAACGGGTACAAACACTTGGAGACTCTGATAGGCTCTACGGAAGCAAAACTTCTCCTGTGACCTCAGAGTTTTGCTCCTGGGAATTCCAAGAGAGATGTGTGCATGCACATGCAAGAGAAGGACCAACGCAACCTTCCTCACAACCAGCCCAAACTGGAAAACCAGGTAGAAACTGCAATGCCAGCATTTCAAAGCCATGTGTGTCTACTACTGAGCCCAGGACCGCCTCAAATAGGACGATTTGGACTTGTAGTTTTAAAAAAATGAATTCTAAGTCATTTTGTAGTTATCGTTGTTAAAGCCTGTAGGTGGTCACGATTTTTAGCTGTATTCAATCAAATTAAAAAAAAAAAAGCCTAATTAAAGAAAAGTTTGGCCTCTTAACTGTTCATGAAGAAATGTGACTTCAGAGGTTTGGAAGAGATCCTTTGAGTTGAGCTTTTTATCCGTTGATTCGTTTTTCTCCTTTTGCTAACTTTTGGACTTCATTAACTTTCCCTTGAATTTAAGTTGAATGCCTTTCACTAATCATAATAAAATAATAGAACAAGTTCAGACAGACTCACGGTCAAGGCAACGGACAATGACTAATTAATTCCTTCGTGAAGTGCTTTTTTTGTATCTCTCTGCCACACGTATTAGAGATGGGTCTACGGCACCTCAGACTTGTCTTATTCCAATTAGTCCCGGAAGCCTGAGATCATCTCAAAATATACACGGGGTTAGCTCACTCCTCTGTGACCAATAGGATCTGGTGCTTAAGGCTACAAACCTTCAAATCTGATACACCAGGGTCGGATCCTGGCTCTGTCATTTTCAGTGACATGACCTTGGGCAACTTATTTAACTTCCTTGAAATCTGGTTTCCTTATCATTAAAATGAGACGACTACCACCATCATACCACCACCTAATACCTTGGGTTTTAAGGAGGTAAATGGGGTAAAGCCTGAAAAACATTTTGCATATTCTTCAGCATGCAACCATAGTTAATGCTTATTATTGTCTGGCACACATCCAAGCTGACTGATATTCTATTTATTGTTCAAGTGTTCACTCCAGGTATTTCTGCAGAGGACCTGCTATGCACAAAGCACTCTGAGGGATACAAAGATTAATCCTTTCGGCGTGTCCAGATGAAACCATTTTACTCTGGAATTCATTCTAAAGATACTCGATGTACATCTACAACGTGCCAGCCATTGTATCAGGTGTGGGGGAAACAGTGGCAAATAAAACTAAGTCCCCAAACTCCTGAGGTTTATATTCTATTGGGAGGAAACAGACAATAAACAACCATGACACAAAGACACAAGATGTTTAGAGTTAGTGGAGAAAGGAAAGGAGGTTTATGTGATCCAGAGGACCTGAGGAAGCCGCGATTGATTTTGCAAAGCCTCCTGCTCCTTGCCCTTTCTGCCCTGACCTTTCTGACTGCTGAACTCCTGACAGGGCCAGAGTAGCCACATTGGATAATAGCACAGAAGCCAGGGGCACAAGCTGGAAGGGGCCTGGATCGTAGGGGCTACTCAGCACCAGCTGGTCCCGCATAAGCCACTGTTATTTTGTGTTTTTGTGCCACTGATAGCCAATTTTCTTTTTATTTTTTTTTAACGTTTTTTTTTTTTTTTTTTTTTTTTTTTTTGAGACAGAGAGAGACAGAGCGTGAACGGGGGAGGGGCAGAGACAGAGGGAGACACAGAATCGGAAGCAGGCTCCAGGCTCTGAGCCATCAGCCCAGAGCCCGACGCGGGGCTCAAACTCACGGACTGCGAGATCGTGACCTGAGCTTAAGTCGGACGCTTAACCGACTGAGCCACCCAGGCGCCCCTAGCCAATTTTCATAGGAACCAACACCATTACTTACTCTCTTGTGACAACATTTCTGCTTTCAGCCTTATTAACATGGAAGTCTGGAAGAAATTCAGGATTTGATTCATGAAAGAGAGAACGAATAGAGACTACAGACAAAATGGCAGAGACGACAAACCTGTAAAAATGTGTGTATTTTATATATTTTTTATTTAATTTTTTAAAATGTTTGTTTTTGAGAGAGAGAGACAGACAGACAGACAGAGTGCGACTGGGGAGGGGCAGAGAGAGACACACAGAATCCGAAGGATGCTCCAGGCTCTGAGCTGTCAGCACAGAGCCCATCACAGGGCTCAAACCCACGAACCGCGAGATCATGACCTGAGCCAAAATTGGATACTTGACTGAGCCACCCAGGCGCCCCTATAAATATTTTTTAAAAGTACTTATTGTGGGGCGCCTGGGTGGCTCAGTCGGTTGAGCTTCCGACTTCGGCTCAGGTCATGATCTCATGGTCTGTGAGTTCAAGCCCCGCATCGGGCTCTGGGCTGACGGCTCAGAGCCTGGAGCCTGCTTCTGATCCTGTGTCTCCTGCTCTCTCTGACCCTCCCCCGTTCATGCTCTGTCTCTCTCTGTCTCAAAAATAAATAAACACTAAAAAAAAAAAAAATTAAAAAAAAAAGTACTTATTGTGTTCTAATTTGTGAAGCTTCCTTTATACTCATTTATAAACATTACAGTAACTTTATGGATTATCTACTTCAACTCTCATTCAAAAGACAAACAAACAAACCCAGTAGTCAAGTACCTGCTCAAAAACATGATAGCCAAGATTTAAACCCAGCTATGAGCAAGCCACTAGCCCAAATCCTCAACCCCTTCCTCAAACTGTCTTTAAGGTCAGTGGGAAAGTAGGGAAAGTAAACAGAAAAGACAGAGACACATATGACAGGAAGCCCTGTTAAGTAAATGGTTTATGAATAAATAGAGACAAGAACAAGAAGAATGATGAAAATAAAGAATTGGTAGAAGATCCATCTCCATGGCCCTCTTGGTAGTGTCTATTTCTATTCTGGGGGCTGGAGGCAATCATATTTACACATTTTTATAACCTGAAAGCACTGCCCAGAGTGGGATTCCCTAGTTAGGGAAGAAAGCACTAATGCTTTGCTCTATGGCAAACTTAGGTATGGCTCTAGGGCCAAGTCCTGCCCACTGTCTGCTTTTTTTTTTTTAATAAAGTTTTATTGGCACACAGCCACTCCTTTCATTTATGTGTTACTATGGCTGCTTCTGCACTTCAATGGCAAAGGTGAGTAGCCTTAAGTATTTGGGGCACCTTGGGTGGCTTAGTCACTTGAGTGTTTGACTCTTGATTTCAGTTCAGGTCATGATCCTAGGGTTGTGGGATCAAGCCCTGCATAGGTGTCCACCCTGAGCCTGCTTGAGATTCTCTCTTTCTCTGTCTGCCCCTCTCACCTGCTCATGCTGTCTCTTTCTCTAAAATAAAATTCTAGGGGCACCTGAGTGGCTCAGTCGGTTAAATGTCCAACTTCTGCTCAGGTCATGATCTCACGGTTCATGGATTCAGGCACCGGGTTGGGCTCTGTGCTGACAGCTCAGAGCCTGGAGCCTGCTTCGGATTCTGTGTCTCCTTCCCTCTCTGCCCCTCCCCCACTTGCGCTCTGTCTCTCAACAATAAATAAATGCTAAAAACAAAATTTTTTAAATAAAATAAAATTCTAAAAACTTAAAAAAAATTCCTTAAGGGGCGCCTGGGTGGCGCAGTCGGTTAAGCGTCCGACTTCAGCCAGGTCACGATCTCGCAGTCCGGGAGTTCGAGCCCCGCGTCGGGCTCTGGGCTGATGGCTCAGAGCCTGGAGCCTGTTTCCGATTCTGTGTCTCCCTCTCTCTCTGCCCCTCCCCCGTTCATGCTCTGTCTCTCTCTGTCCCAAAAATAAATAAACGTTGAAAAAAAAATTAAAAAAAAAATGCCTTAAGTATTTACTACCTGGTTCTCTATGGAAAAGTTGGCCAAACTCTGCTCTATGGTGTAGCTACCATTCACAGATCTCCTAGTTACATGGTACCAGCTCTCCTACGACAGTAAAGCCAGTGATTACCTGGCTTGAAAACATCAGTAAGAACACACAAAAAATCCATTTCCAGGATTTTTTTTCTACTTGTGAACATACACATTCAAGGCAAATGCTAGACCTCTGTATCCTAATGAAAACTTGAATCAAATACTCAGCAAAACCACATAATGTACAAACCTGTTGAATCGCTACGTTTTACACCTGAAACGAACGTAACATTGTGTGCCAAGTATACTCAAATTTAAAACAGAAGAAAAAAAAAATGCTTAGCACAAACAAAGCCACTTGGACCCCCTGCCGTGCACGAATGAGCAGTCTATGTACCAGGAGGCACCTCCTGAGCCATGTTAGTGCCCGCCCTCCCCTCGTGCATGCCTGCTACTTGGCTTAAAAACATGACTGTAGCTTTAATTAAGTTTAAATTCACTGGATTCACGTTCTATCAAGTCACAATAAACTAAAGTGAACGAGCATGGGGAAACTTGCCGTGAGGAAGATGGTTTTTAGAATGCAATTGGTAAATAGAGTGAAAAAGAGCATCTTGGCTATATTCTTGAACTGGCAGGAAACTGCAGTGATTACATTATTCAACGAGTAATGTGATGTCCTCACACACATATTCTCCGAGGGGAGAGCCCAGGGTTTTAATCATTTGGTAATGTGCTTTCAGTGAATCTTGCAGATTTGTCAAATGCCATAAATGAACCACAGTTTTATCTTTTTTTTTTTTTTTTCTTCTCTTGGGGCCAGCTCTATTGTTCGTCCATAGTCCCAGCAACTTTAAACAGAGAGGACAGGTGGGAAGGGAAATTGTCTTTCTCGAGAAGTCCTGAGCTCCCGGCTCTGGCCCAGCTGTTTGAGAAAGAACTAGGCAAGGGGCTTCAGACACAGCCTATAACCCAAGATTCCCTGAAGCCTCTCTCTCTCTAGCCCTCCCCCACTTGTGCTCACTCTCTCTCCCTCTCTCTCTCAAAAATAAATAAATAAACATTAAAAAAATTTTTTTTCTGGATTCCTAATGGAAAGCCATTCTTGGTAAAGTTAGTTTTGCATTCGTGGGTCACAGTGGCCACACATACTCTTTGATGTCTAACTCAGTGCAATCCTTTTCCTGGGTAATTTCAGCCACTTTTTCCTGGTTCCTCTTGGCTTCAGACGCATCATGGCAAGGCTTTGTGGGAAGGCGGGGAGGGTGGCGTACAATCAATCTCCCTGCGGATTATTCACTGGGGGGATTGATACAGGGCATGTATCTAATCCCAGCTGGGCTTTCACATCCCACCCAGGATGATCTCAGCAAAACCCTCCTCTGTCATCTTGTGTTCCTGGGAAATGAAAGTCCATTTAAATTGACTGACTGGTCTCTGCCTAAGAAAAATAGTCATACTGTGTAATGAAGAGGAAAGACTTGAGCAGTAAGACAAACTTGGATCTCAACATCACTTTGCTTCTTACTGGCTGTACAGCCTGCAGTCAGTTACTTAACAATTCTGAACCTCAGTTTCCTCATTTTGAAAATGAGGTGGCAACACCCAGCTCCCAGGCTTGCTGTAAGGATTAAATAAGTGTGTCTATAAAGAAGACTTAGCTCAGATCATTAGAATACATGTTCGTGAATAGAAATAAAGTTTCCACCCGGAAATTGTGGGGAAAAATATCAACAGTGCAATAGAAATGTGAACAAGAAACATTAACAGATAGGTCACAGAAAAATAAATGTAAATGGTTCTTACCCATATGAAAAGAAGTTTGACCTCACTTGTAATAAGAAAAATGCAAGTCAAAACTGCACAAGGACGTCATTTTTCACCTATCAAGTTGGCAAAGGTCCAATTCAAAAATTTTACAACGTGCTCTGTAATAAATAGTGGAATTAGGCACTCTCCTACATTGCTGGCAAGAGCACAAAATGGTACAACCCTTTGGGGAGCTCATTGGCAATCCCTATCAAAATTATAAATGCATTTACTTTTTTACTCGGCAATTTCACTCCTGAGAATTATTTTTACAGCTACACTTAAGCCAGCGTGAAGTAAAGTGACAGATAAACTCCATTATTGATTGCAGCGCTCTGCGCATGCATGAGCAAGAGGCTGGAAATACCCAAGTGTCCGTCTTGAGAGGAACGGATAAATAAACCATGGCACTTCCACACAATATTACACAGCTGTGAAAAAGAGAATGGCGTTCTCCATGCGCTGTGGAAAAACCTCAGGGAATCTCTTAAGTGAAAAAGTTAGAATGCAAAATCATCTATATAGTATCCCAATTTCTCTGTAAGAATGGGGGAAATAAGATTATATTTATTGTTGTTTATATTTGCCTGAAAGTAAACAACAGTGGGTGATATAAGAAATTAACAATAAACTACACATAGAAGGGTAAAGGTACGAGAGTGGGTAGGTGGGGTTAGGAATGAGAACAAGACTTTTTTAAATTTTATTTTTATTTTTGAGCCATGTGAACCAATGACCAATTCAAATAATACACTCAGAATAAAGAAAATAATTAACATCTTTTAAAACGAATAAGCACTTCCAAAATCGGTTAGAACCCATACTTGGATTCTCTGTCATCTTGAATATATTTATGGCCCCATGCTGGGTTGTGAACCTTGAGGACAGGACACGTCTTAGGCAGCACTGTAACCTACGTGGCTGTGTATCATACCTCAGACAGGGAGTTAAATGCATGATTTTTAACTGAACCCATCAATAAATGAATGAGCTTGCTGCTTTCAAGTATGGAAAGAATGATCATTAGCTGACTCCACCAAAAACTATCCAAGAACCAAGGGATGACAGGAAAACAATGAAATTTTCATTGTAAGAATAGGAAACAGAGAGACCACTGAAATAAGAGCTCAGTGACCTAAAAAAGGGGGGGAGGCGGGGAAGAGAACTATAAATGTATTTCTTCTCTGAACTCCATGGAATACTTTGATCCAGCTTCCTTTGGGGGATTTACATTTGAAACTGAAAGCCAAATACAACACCAAAGTTTGCTCAACAGGCTGGGAAAGAGGCAGTTAGCTACCCCAACATGTCAAACCTGTTAGCTCAAAGAACACGTTTCTCCCCAGAACTTTGAACCCTTTCCTTCGCCAACTCCCTAGGCAGAATGGGGGTGGGGGTTGATCACCCCAGACAGATGACTGATAAAATGACTTGTATGCCAAGAAACCAATAAAAATTTGTTCATCCACACTTTTTACTTCCTGGATCCACAATAATTTATACAAAAATGCCATCTCCCTACTCCAGGGTGCCTGATTTATAGATTGGGCATCTGTTTCATATAAAGGACCCTGTATGAAACAACAATCCATATTCTAACAAAACAGAGGACTCATTTCATAAATCACTTCCAACCTATCATATATCTCACACTGAATGTCTTTTAAATCCAGCCCTACTTTTCTTTTCCTCAGAGGTTGACCCGCATGTTGTTGTCAAGACCAAAAACACACACATACACTTCGAGCTCTTAAAAGACTCCAAGACAGCAATAGCAAACCTAGTAATCATTCGATTTCTCTTTTGTTTTCTTATAATAAGATCTTTTTAGAAATGTTTTCAGGAGGAAATATTTAAAATTGTCAATATCCTCAGAGAGCCACTAGCTAAGGAATTTGCAGACAAAGGGAACTTACTCGGCCTCTGCCTGATCCCTCACCCATAGCAGACATGACCAATTGACCAACTCTTTCCCACTGAGCTTGCTTGAGGTCTTGCTGTACTTTTCAGCCCAAAGTTCTAGGCAACTTCTAGTAAGGAGCAGCAATGAACGTGTGGGATAGAATAGTTCCATCCAGTCACTTTTCAGAGAACAGGACTGAATCACAGAAGGGGAAGGAGATTGCCATGGTCCCACAGTGAAGGGGCTATGGACCTCAAACACATTCCTAAGTCCTGAACCCCAGGACTGACCTCTATCTAGAGCCACGTGACTTGCACTCAGAAAGTCAAGTACGAGCTTGTTTTGTGTGTGTGCGTGTGCATATGTGGTTCTGTTCTGTTTCTCACCAGAGTCGTTCTTCTTTTCTTCAAAAGAAACCCGTACACACCAAAATGATCCTAATTAGCTCTGTTTTTCAAATAAAGAATTTACTAATCATTCCAATACAAATGATTCAGAAGCTCCTGGCAGCCTGCCACTCTAAATATCATTTTGTTTTAGCAAGAATCTTCTTTTCCCATCAAATATGCTTCCTCTTCAGTGAAGAAGGGATAATTGTTATTAAACAGGAAATTACTTTTCGTGTGGGCTAGCACAAAGGACTGTGTGACAAGCTTAGATGCATGGACGATACCCTCCATCACTGTTACACAACAACATGGAAAGGCAGCAGTGGCTCTTTAATCAACGTATTACAACGTTTATTACATTTCAACGGGGTTTTATTTTTTTTCTTTGGCTTCAACTGAAAATTCTCGGAATTACAGACTGTCAGAGCCAGATGGGACCTTACAATACATCTGATCAAACAACTATGAGAAAGCAGGAGAGTGCTAGAAATGATATGCCCAGGGTAAAGGAGCTAGGGCCCGGTCTCATAATTCTAAGCTCCTTCTAACTCATTATCCCACAACCCTGAGATCAAAATGAGCAATTCCCTGTCTAGCAGATAATCCAAAACATACTGAGCCCTCTAATCAATGCTTCTCAAACTGTAAATGTGCATATGAATCACCTGGGGATCTTGTTAAAGACAGATTCCTATTACCTGTGTCTGAGATGGAGCCTGCATTTCTGCATTTCTAACTGCTCCCAGGTGGCATTAATGCTGCTGATCCGTGGATCAGTCCTCTGTTTAGTCAAAAGAGAACCATCTGGTTCCAGTGGAGAATCTTCACCGGAGCCCCTACTAACAAGTCACATATGACCCTTGTGTCAATCAGGTTATCTCGGGTTGTTAAAAACTGAGACACAGTTCATACAGGAGTGAAGATTTAGGGGGAAAACCATCTAAGGAAATAAATTGGATTTGGTAAGATACAGAGGGAAGCAAATTCATTTCTCCCACTGCTATCTTCCCGTTTTCTCCATCTTTTTTTTTTTTTCTTTCTCCCCTACTTCAAGGCATTACCTAGGGCAGATTCCATGGCTTGTTTAGGAATCTTCAGGTATGAACAATCTCATTTTTACGTATTAAATGTCCAATGTAGTTTTAATATCAAAACTTCAGTTTCTCATCCAGTTCAAACTTTTCTCACCAGCAGCTCAGACCTCACTTCAGGTGGGACAGCAGAATGGTTTCTTGTTTCTCTGTGCTGCCTCCCATTGTCACTCCTTTGGGCTACTTCTGAACCCCATAGGGCTGGGGCAGGGACAGAGAGAAGAACTTAGGGAAGGAAACAATATGGTCTTATAGAACTGGTGACATAAAATCCCAAACACCGGCTTCTTCTCTTATGGGGCTGTTTTATGTTCTTTAGAGACTCCCTTCCTCCTTTCCTGCCCCAAAACTAGGGACTTGTGACAGTATCCTATTTCCTTGGTCCGCCCACAGCTTATGTGATTCCCCCTCCCCCCCACACACCCCCCACGACCTGTTATGGTGGTACAGCCCATACTGCCACTCGCCCACACTCTTCTTCAGAATGGGATCCTTTAAAGAGATTCAAACAGGGGCGCCTGGGTGGCTCAGTGGGCTAAGTGTCTGACTCGATCTCAGCTCAGGTCATGATCTTGTGGTTTGTGAAACTGAGCCCTGTATCGGGCTCTACACTGACTGTGCGGAGCCTGCTTGGGACTCTTTCTCTCCCTCTCTCTCTCTGCCCCTCCCCTGCTCACTTACTCTTTCTCTCTCTCTGTCAAAATAATAAACTTAAAAAAATTTTAAATAAAAATAGTTAACACCCTAAAACTGCTATGAATTAATAATAAAAGTACTATTAGAGTTCTAGTAGATGATGCTAATTTTTTTCCCATAAAAAAATGTATCATATTGAACATTAATCTTGTGGTACATTCACAGGGCGAAATATCTACCTATATATTATTATGTAAAGAAGTCCATCATAGAGTAAGTGAAAAAATGTTTACAGAACAGACTAAATACAGTTTGTAAGGGTATAAGATATAATGTTAACAAAAATGATGATTCAGACTAATTCTTTTCTGTATATCTGACTCTCTTAAAAACTATATTATTCTGTATATATGCATATTCTGTATATCTGATTCTCTTAAAAACTGTATTATGACCCCAATGTTCATAGCAGCACTCTCAACAATAGCCAAATTATGGAAAGAGCCTAAATGTCCATCAACTGATGAATGGATAAAGAAATTGTGGTTTATATACACAATGGAATACTACGTGGCAATGAGAAAAAATGAAATATGGCCTTTTGTAGCAACGTGGATGGAACTGGAGAGTGTGATGCTAAGTGAAATAAGCCATACAGAGAAAGACAGATACCATATGGTTTCACTCTTATGTGGATCCTGAGAAACTTAACAGGAATCCATGGGGGAGGGGGAGGAAAAAAGAAAAAAAAAAAAAAAAAGAGGTTAGAGTGGGAGAGAGCCAAAGCATAAGAGACTGTTAAAAACTGAGAACAAACTGAGGGTGATGGGGGGTGGGAGGGAGGAGAGGGTGGGTGATGGGTATTGAGGAGGGCACCTTTTGGGATGAGCACTGGGTGTTTTATGGAAACCAATTTGACAATAAATTTCATATATTATAAAAATAAATAAATAAATAAATAAAAATAAAAATAAAAAAAATAATAAACATTAAAAAAAATTTTTTTAAAGGAAACAAAACAGATGAACATAGAGAAAGGAAAAGAAAAATAAGATAAAAACAGAGAGGGAAGCAAACTATAAGAGTCTCTTAAATACAGAAAACAAACTGAGGGTTGCTAGAGGGGAAGTGTGGGGGGGGATGTGTTAAAAGGGTGATGGGCATTCAGGAGGGTACTTGTTGGGATGAGCACTCAGTGTTATATGTAAGTGCTGAATCACTAAATTCTACTCCTGAAAATATTATTGTACTATATATTTACTAACTTGGATTGAAATAAATAAATAATTTTTTAAAGAAAAAAAAAACTGTATTATGGTGCCTTTATACTCAGAAAAAAAAGATTATTAGGAAACAAATGGGGGCACCTTGGCTGGCATGTGACTCTTGATCTCGGGGTCATGAGTTTGGGCTCCAAGTTCGGTACAGAGATTACTTACAAATAAATAAACTTAAAAAAATAAAAAGAAACAAATACTGATGCCATGGGATTAAATCTGCAGTCTTTTCCTTTATAGGTAAATTTGTGAGAAGCTATAATGTGCTAGATTAGCCTATCCAAAGGAATAGAATATGAACCAAAGATAAAATTTTATTCTAGTGTTTTACCGTACTCAAACAAAATAAGGGAAAAATTATTCTAGTAAAAATACATTTTACTTAACCCAATATATCCAAAAGATTCTAATTTTAACATATAATCAATATAATACCGCTGTGATATTTACATTCACTTTTTTTTTCTCTTTGAAATCCTCTGTATATTTTACATAGCACATTTCAATATGGCTTGTGACTAACTGTATTGGACAGCATGGTTTCAGATACCCATGTGCATCTTTCTGCATAATAATAGGGTAGCCAATTCTGTTTTGGGGTAACTTTCCACTTACTTTAAAAAAAATTTTTTTTTTCAACGTTTATTTATTTTGGGGACAGAGAGAGACAGAGCATGAACGGGGAAGGGGCAGCGAGAGAGGGAGACACAGAATTGGAAACAGGCTCCAGGCTCTGAGCCATCAACCCAGAGCCTGACGCGGGGCTCGAACTCACAGACCGCGAGATCGTGACCTGGCTGAAGTCGGACGCTTAACCGACTGCGCCACCCAGGCGCCCCTCCACTTACTTTTTTAGTTCAGACAGATCCTTAAATCATTTAACAGCAAGCAGCAACAAAAAACAAAAAGCAAAGGAAAGACATGGCCGAAAGTTAACAGTGGTTATTTTTAGGAAGAGAGTGTTTAATTTACAGGTTTTTAATTTCGAAAGTTGTTTCATTCTCTTACAATGATTGTGTATTCTATCAGTAATCTTTAAAAGACTGTTGTTGTTGGGGGTTTTGTTTCAAGAAATCACTGCTCTAAGGGATGCCTTTTTGGGGTGCCTGGTTAGCTAAGTCAATAGAGCATATGATTCTTGATCTCAGGGTCATGAGTTCAAGCCCCACATTGGGCATGGAGCCTACTTAGAAAATAAAATAAAAAATCAAATAAAATACTATTAAAAAAGATGCCTTTTTCTGAACAAGCACACCTTGAGTGAACCCTTATCTCTCGTCCTTATGTCTTTCATTCTCCACGGTTGACAGAAGAGGTCAAGAGTCAGAACCTCCAATAGTTCTGACTTTTGCTCGTCCCTGGAAGAAGGACTGGCAGTGAGATGGCCTTAAAAGCACACACTTGTCAGAGACCAGTGACTGGAATTATCATCAAGCTTCTCTGAATAATCAACATGACACATCTCAAAGGTGTGACTGATTCTAAAGAATTACTTCTCCTCTCCCCACCCCCCTTTTGTGGCAGTGCCAACAAGGGGATATTTTCATTGCCTGCTCGTCAACGAGGACAGGCTGCAGTGTAGACATCGTAGCACAGGGTAATCAGGTGGGCCTGGATATGTGTGTCTCTGGGCTTCCATTTCCTCACCCGTAAAGTAGAAATCATAATATACAACTTACTTCATAAGACTGTATTATAATCTCGTGAATATTTCATAATACTGAGTTGATAATTTTGTATCAAGCATCCTATACAAGAGAAAAAGTGCAGGAGCATCTGGGTTGCTCAGTCAGTTAAGCATCCGACTTCGGCTCAGGTCACGATCTCGTGGTCTGTGAGTTTGAGCCCCGGGTCGGGCTCTGTGCTGACAGCTCAGAGCCTGGAGCCTGTTTCGGATTCTGTGTCTCCCTCTTTCTCTCTCCTCCCCCACTAATGCTCTGTCTCTCTCTTCTCAAAAATAAATAAACTTAAAAAAATTTTTCTTTTTAAAAAGAGAAAAAGTGCATATATCCTAAGTGTAAAGGACAGTGAATCTTTACAAATTAAAAATATAGCATCGCCGGGATGTTTGGGTGGCTCAGTTGGTTAGGTGTCTTGACTCTTGGGCTCTGGTCATGATCTCATGGTTCATGGGATTGAGCCTTTCATCAGGCTCTGCGCTGACAGCATGGTGCCTGCTTGGGATTCTCTGTGTCCCTCTCTGTCCTCCCCTCCTGCTTCCTCTCTATAGATAGATAGATAGATAGATAGATAGATAGATAGATAGATAGATAGATAGATAAGATATAGAGATAGAGATGATAGAGATAGAGATAGAGATAGAGATAGAGATAGAGATAGAGATAGAGATAGAGATAGAGATAGAGATAGAGATATAAATGTAGCATCACCTAGATCAGGTGTCTCAGTAGTTTCCTTGTAGTCCCTACTGATGGGGTTCTTGAGCAAAAGGCTAAGAAAGAATTCTTGAAACATCTTTGGTGCAAAGGTTGATTTTATTAAAGCACAGGGACAGGACCTGTGGGCAGAGAGAGCTGCACTGGGGTCATAAGGAGTGACTGATTATATACTTGTAAGTTAGTGGGGGGGTTAGGGATAGCATAAGTCTCTAAGGAATTTGAAAGCAAGGCTTGTAGGACCTTGAGGGGCTAGCTGCTGTTAAGATAAAGTTACTTTAAGTCTTTAATAAAATAAAAAATGAAGGAAGTAAGGCAGCCATGAGTTCCTTGAACAAGGTCACGCTCTTTTTGTTTCAGGCGTCTAGCAGTGGGCTGCAAGCTGTAAGGATATTTAATTTCCGTTACATTTCTCTTGCCTTTGTTTCCCTCATCACCTACCATCTGCATGCCTCACACAAACTTAGTGGATTAAAACAATACAGATTTATTGTCTCGGCTTCCATAGGTCGGGAGTCTGAGCATAGCTCGGCTAGATTCTCTGCTCAGATCTCACAAGGTGGCCATCAAGGTGTCAGCTAAGACTCAGGTCTCATCCGAGGCTTAAGCTCATTCAGTTCCTTATGGCCGTGCAGCTGAGGTCCCCAGTTTTTGCTACTTGTCGGCCAGACCCCACTCTCAGCTCCTATAGGCTCCCCATGGTTCTGGCCACATGGCCTCCATGGGCAGTTCACACTACTGCGTCCTTCTAGCCCAGCCATAGCTTGGGCTCTCTGACTTCTGTCTCTTGACCTCTAAATGCTCTTTCAAGAGCTCATCTGATGAGGTCAGGCACATCCAGCACAATCTAAGTGATCAGAGCCCCTAATTACAGGAGTAATATTCCATCCAGTCACAGGCTCCACTTGTATTCAGGGGGCAGCAATCATACGAGGGAGAGACACCACTGGCAGAAATGACGTGGCTACCTTAGGATTCTGCCCACCATACCCTCCTCTGCAGGAAACCACTGTCTGACGTCCATCAGAGGAGTTTTCCCTAAGTTTGAACTTTATAAAAATAGAATCACACAGTATGTCTCTTGTGTCTGCCTTCTTTGGCTCAACTTTGTTCGTAAAATACACTCATTCTTCTGCATGTAGTTGCAGATGGTTCATTTGCACGGTGTCAGGTGTGAATACAGCACAATTAATTTACTCAGTGAGAAGTTGATGGGCATTTGGGTAGTTCCTACCTCGGGACTATTATTAACAGTGCCACTGTGAACATTCTAGGTAAGCACACGTACACACTTGTGTTGGGTACACACTGAGAAGCACAATCGTTGGGTCATAGGGTTTACACATGTGCAGCTTGGGAGATACTGCCAGAGAGCTTTCCAAAGTGGCTTTACCAAGCTGTATACCCACCAGCAGCGTTAGAATATTCCATCAGACTGTTTTGAGGGTAAAATACAGTCATGATAAAGAACATAGGACAGGGCCTGGGACACAGTAATGATAAAATACAAGTCAGTATTCTCCATAGAAATTAATGTTGAGTGTTATTTCCTGTTTACACTAGTGAAGTGTTTTTTTTTTTAATTTTTAATGTTTTTATTTATTTTTGAGACAGAGAGCGCAAGCAGGAGAAGGGCAGAGAGAGACAGACAGACACAGAATCTAAAGCAGGCTCCAGGCTCTGAGTTGTTAGCACAGAGCCTGATGCGGGGCGTAAAGCCATGATCGCAAGGTCATGACCTGAGCCGAAGCTGGATGCCCAACCGAGTCACCCAGACGCTCCCCCTAGTGAAGTCTTTAAGGTACATGTGTTCCAGCTTATTGATATTCCCCTAGTGCCCAGCCCAATTGTGGTAAATAGCCCAGGATACGCATCGCTATTGAGTAGTTTCCCGATCAAGAACCAATTCCTCAGACTTGCACTTTACTTTCCTTTTCCCTGGCTCCTACACCAAGGCACAGAATCAGAGGATACGGAGGGGTCTGTCCATTGCTCAGAACTGAGATTAGCGGGATAGGCCTCCCTGAGCAGGTAGCTTCTTTGAACAGCAAGCCAGGTAGCAAGATTTAAACAAAGCACTACGATGTTCTTGCACACCAGCAGCTTTCCTTAGAACAAGGAACACTCAGGTTGCATCTTCCTGAGACAAGATTTAAAGAAAGGTAGTTGAGTTGGTGAGATCATCAAACCACAAGAAATCTTGGTTTAAAACCTTGCCTAGGGAAAGATTTTGTTTCCTTTTGCAGGGGATTAAGAGAGGGAAACTCAGACCATTCACCAGCCAGGAAATGCTAATCTTCTGCACTTGGCTTTTTTTTTTTTTTTTTTTTTAATCCAAGGGCTCAGGCAAACTCATCAACACTTCCTAATTGTTTGTTTGTCATTACTCCTAATAGGAGCGATGAGTCACCAAGTTCAGCTCCTTGCCACAAGGCCTTAGAAGGCCAGATGATATCAAAGGGAGTAGTAATGTGGAGCTTTGCAAAACTATCTGTAAAGTCAAAGCTCTCGCCTAGCCCAAAAGCTCTTCACAAAGTGGCCTGACTTTAATCGATGATCATTGAGCTCCTCTAAACTTTCAGTCCCTCATTTGTAAAATAAGGCAAGCAAAGGCGTCTATTTTATAGGGACTCAATCGTTTACTGATTCAACAGACATATAATTTTAATTATATGCCAGGCAACTAGTAAGCATTTATTAAAAGCCAATCATGTGTTGGCTATTGTTATAATCCACGCTTAATGATTTGCATACCAACTATCCATCTTGTGGGAAGTGTCTGAAAAGTTTGGAGTTTTAGGCTGGCTTATACTCCCCTCTCAAACCCACACCCACCCACACGCACCACCATAAGCCCGCTACCACTGGTGGGAATCCAACTCCTCAAGCCTGTATCCTTAATTACTGTGGTTGGAAAATGCAAACTAATTTCATTATCAGCCTAAGTGCTTCATAATTAAAAAGGCAATATGCCACATTTCAAAGTCACCCAGGAAACTTTTAGGGATTGGCCGTTATTTTGATTATCTGCCCACATTTCCCCTTCCATTAGCTAAGAACATCAGGGGGCAGATCACTAGATATGTCTGAAAGTGGACAGATTTTTTTTCTTCTTGATGTTTATTTCTTTTTAGAGAGAGAAAGAGAGAGAGCAAATGGGGGAGAGACAGAGAGGGAGACAGAATCCAAAGGGGGCTCCAGGCTCTGAGCTGTCCACTCAGAGCCTGATGTGGGGCTCCAACTCATGAACTGCAAGATCATGATCTGAGCTGAAGCCAGATGCTTAACTGACCCAGCCAGGTGCCTCTGGACAGATTCATTTTTACAGCAGATTCTCATTCCCTCTTATTCTCCTGCACCTCCCCCTTCTGTCTCTGCCCACCTTTATTCGCCACCCCCATCCCCTCCGTTCCTAGGACTCTAGCAAAACTACCAGAAAAATAACATTTCTAGAATGCTGTTATTTGTTAGAGAAGTCTTCGAATTTATTATCATTATTATCATAGCCTTATTCATATGGCTAAGGAGAAAAAAATGAACACTGGCAGAGTAACAGCAGAAAGTCACAGAAGCAGGAGATTGGCATGAATAGAATACTCCTCTCTGGAGCCAGAGGAGTTGGGTTCAAATCCTGACTGCTCCATTTTAGGGTGGCCAGATAAAACACAGGACACCTAGTTACATTTAAATTTCAGATGCATCACAAATACATTTTGAGCAAAAATATGTTCCAAATCTGCGTATTGGATATATTTATTCTAAAAACTATGTGTATGTCTGAAATTCAAATTTAACTGAGCATCCTGTATTTTTCTTTGCTAAACATGGCATCCCTACTCCATTGACTAGTTTTGTGACATAGGGCAATTTATGTAACCTCTCTGTGTTTTGGTTTTCTCACCCATAAAATAGGAATTGTAAACGCACATTCTTCAGAGGACAGTTGCAACTGTCATTTTAAACAAGCATTTATTTATTTTTCAATTTTTACTTATTGACTTTTTTTAAATGCTTATTTATTTTTGAGAGGCGGGGGGGGAGGGCGGAGAGAGAGAGAGAGAGCAGGGGTGGGGCAGAAAGACAGGGAGACAGAAGATCCAAGGCTGACTCCACGCTGACAGCAGAGAGCCCGATGTGGGACTTGAACTCATGAACTGTGAGATCATGAGTTGAACTCAAGTCAAGAGTTGAACACTTAAGTGACTGAGCCACCCCGGTGCCCCTATTTATTTACTTTTTAAGTAGGCTCCATGACCAACATGGGGCTTGAACTCACAGTCCTGAGATCAAGAATCGCACGCTTCACTGACTGAGCCAGCCCGGTGGCCTGCAGTAGCCATTTTGTTGTTGTTGTTCAAGAACTAAGTCTGCTTCTCTTCCTTCCAGAAACGTGAAAGGATAACAGGATAACACTTCTTTGTCCTCAAGCTAGGTGAGGCCTACCCTTGATGTAGCCACCGAAAAGTGAGCAGAAGGAATGTACCGCTTCCAAGTAGAAGTCTTTAAGAACTGGTGCCTAATACTAAAATTGAGACGATCGGGGACATTTTACAAATTACAAAACAAAAACGGATGAGTTGCGCCTAGTTTGCTGACCTCCGTTCCCCTGCCGCAGTGGCTTGCTATTTTCGAGGTGTGGTCACGGCTCCTGAGAGCGGACTACGGGGAGCAGAGCCCTCAGGACAGACACACACCCACCCAAGGAAGACCTAAGTGTGAGGGAGAAATAAACACCTGCAGTTGTAAATGCTGAGATCTGAGAGCTGTTTATTACTGCGGCATAACTTAGCTTGCCCTGATCCACAGTTGTAACAAAGTTTCATGAGTTAACAACTGTTAAGCATGGAGGACATACATGCCTGGCACACAGGAGGCACTACATCAGTATTTATTAGGTGAAGGAGATGGGCACTGCACTCTTCTAGTGCTAAAAAGGGATTGACATGGGCTTCGCTTGCTGGCCAAGTTTTGGTAATAAACATTTATTGCTCAGTTTTCTTTCTCTAAGCCTAAGGAATCAAATCTACCCCTTCTCTACAGTCTTTGGTCATAAATTCTGTAAAGTCAGCAGCATTCAGCTCAGGGAGTTTCTTTAATCATTAGACTGAATTTTTATGTCTATGAGACTCCTGATATGGGTCCACTCAAATTGCAGTGTGGGTTGTAACAGAGCAGCGGACTCGATTGCAGATGACCGGGGCCGAGCAATCTGCAGAAGCCAGCCATGTGCGCAGTCATTCAGAGAGGGCAGGGCGGCCAGATCCAGGGGGGAAATCACGGGCAGTTAATGAGAATCAGATGCAGTGTAATTCCAACTGCAGTGCTCGTCCTGATCTCTGGGCACAGGGAATTACATCCATAAACAGACCAGACTTGATTTTATGCAGCACTTTCATCCCCTAAAGAATTCCGAAAGCATGCTCTTGTTACTGGTAGCTCAGTAATGTGGAAGACAAACAGGGAAAATGTATTTGTAACTCAGGCTCAGAACCATCATTAGAATCTATGCCATCCAGAAGGGATGCCAGGTGACCCTCTGCCGTTATGAAAATACACACACACACACACACACACACACACACACTTTCACATGTAAATGGGCTCATAAAAGAAATCTAAGGGGGAGCCTGGGTGGCTCAGTCAGTTAGGCGATGACTTCAGCTCAGGGCATGATCTCACTGTTTGTGAGTTCGAGTCCCACGTCGGGCTCTGCGCTGACAGCTCAGAGCCTGGAGCCTGCTTTGGATTCTGTCTCCCTCTCTCTCTGACCCTCCCCCATTCATGCTTTGTTTCTGTCTCAAAAATAAACAAACATTAAAAAAATAGAGAAAGGAAGAAAAAATAAAAAGAAATCTAAGCATGCAGTAAAGAGGCTTTCAAACTGACCAAGAACCACGCAGTAAACGTACACAGTTCATGTCAGACTCTCTACCCTGATTTTATGTATATGTGGATATATATTTATTGCTATATGCAACTGAGATAGAACTTCACAAAGTATTATCTGTCCTTCTTATATGTGACATGTTCTGATGTTATTATTCTATTTCATTTATTTTAAAAAGCTGACCTCGGGATGCCTGGGTGGCTCAGTCGGTTAAGTGTCTGACTTCAGCTCATGTCCTCATGGGTTCCAGCTCTGTGTCAGGCTCTCTGCTGACAGCTCAGAGCCTGGAGCCTGCTTCAGATTCTGTGTCTCCCTCTCTCCCTGCCCTTCCTTCTCATGCTCTCTCTCTCTCTCTCTCAAAACTGAATAAACATTAAAAAAAAATTTTTTTAAATAGCTGACGCTTGGGGCGCCTGGGTGGCGCAGTCGGTTAAGCGTCCGACTTCAGCCAGGTCACGATCTCGCGGTCCGTGAGTTCGAGCCCCGCGTCAGGCTCTGGGCTGATGGCTCAGAGCCTGGAGCCTGTTTCCGATTCTGTGTCTCCCACTCTCTCTCTGTCCCTCCCCCGTTCATGCTCTGTCTCTCTCTGTCCCAAAAATAAATAAACGTTAAAAAAAAATTTTTTTAAATAGCTGACCCTTACCCAGTAAACTGATATTATTACATCCACTTATGTGTAAGATCTTATATTTTGCGATTCATTTCACTAAAAGGTAACGAAAGAGACTGAAAGACTCAGACACCATGGCACTTCAACTGTACTACAACATATGGCCTGGGATGGTCACTTCACCTCCTTTAGGTCACAAACATTCCAGGTTTCTTCCAGTCTTAACTTGCTGAGATTTTCATGGACGGCACCTGTATAAAGATAAAGCAATATATGCCCAAACCATCATGTGCTGAGACTATTTTCAAATTTCTATGTTGATTCAGAGTTGGGTTAAAGGGAGAAAAATCCACAGCCTTGGGTGGCCCCTAAATCAATCAGAACAATTCTTTTGATCGCATGCAGCAAAATCCTCCTTCCACCCAGAGACACACAAAAGAAACTAATGGTTCAAGTGAGTGGATTCAGCTGGGGTCCGTATAGCTTGCAGGGTAGCCAGCTCTGGGTGCTGAGACGATGCTATGATAACTTGTCTTCCTCCATTTCTGGGTTCAACTTTCCTCTCTGTTGACTTCATTCTCTTCTGTTGTAGACAGGAACCCTCTTTGCAGCCAGAGAAGAGATTAATTCAGCAGCACCTGTAGACCCAAATTCTCCTAGCCTAACAACCCAGAGGAAAGAGGGCACCTCTTTCCTGATCGTTTCAGCAAAAGTACCAGGCTTCTCATTATCCCTGCTTGGGTCACATGCCCATTCCTGAGCCAATCACTGTGACCAGGGGTAAGCACTGCTCCACTGGGCAAGTTTGGATCATGTGCCTACCCCCCTGGAAAAGAGACATAGATGGTGTCAGATCAACCAAACTACATGAACCTGAGAATGACATTATTTCACAAAGGAAAATATAGGGGTCATTTCCAAAAGTTAGGGGCAAGAATGTTGAGTAGACAAGGGGAAAAATGGCCACTTATGACCTCTGTCCAGATATACCATCAATCCCTATTTTCTACTCAATCTCTCTTTTAAAAAAAAATTTTTTTTAAGTGTTTGTTTATTTTTGAGAGAGAGAATGAGACAGAGCAAGAGCAGGGGAGGGTCAGAGAGAGAGGGAGACACAGAACCCGAAGCAGGCTCCAGGCTCTGAGCTGTCAGCACAGAGCCTGACGTGGGGCTCGAACTCACGAACTGTGAGATCATGACCTGAGCTGAAGTCGGATGTTCAACCGACTGAGCCATCCAGGTGCCCCACCTCCTACTCAGACTTAAGGTACAGAGAGAGAGCTGGTGTTCTATCACACTTGGAGAATACTTTCATCAGGAGAAATCCTGACATTTTCTCCCTCTGATCGCTTTTAGAAGTTAGAAGCTGTGGCAAGGGATTTTCTTAGCTTTCAAATGGAAAACTTAATGTGCCATGAACTTCTGGTCATAAGCCTAAGAAGTAAAAACTCTCTTTGGGCCTTTTAGAAATCATCTCTCCAACTTTTTTGTAATGTCATAATTGCCTCCCTGGTTCTACGGCAGCTGCCTTTGCAAACAAAGTTGAAACCAGCAGGTCACCTTGGATTAACCGATGTGTCCTGTGTTCTGATTGGCCGAACTGCTGGAGTCATGAATACTGGCTCTGTCTTGCACCGAAAAGCACACAGCCCGGGAAAACACACACTCACTCAAAAACAACTTTGACTAAATCTGACAAAAAAGGAAGAAAGAATATTGGAGAAATATGGCTCGGGTATGATTATTTTCCTGCATTTTGCTGAACACCATTTGTCTTCTGGGAAGCGGTGCAAACAGAGCCGTGACTTTCAGGCTTTGCAAATATTAGTGCTGTGCATGTGAAGAGATTAAGTAGCTGAAACATCGAAAAGGACAGAATGTAAGGAATAGCAAAAATACATTGTTTTGGCATATGCCCTTCTCATATTACCAGATTATCAGAGCCAGAGTTTGGCTCTTTGCATTTTTGCTTGCTTTGTTTTGTTTTTAGTTAGGGTGTTTTCTTTGTTTGGTGCATGTATATGTAAGAGAGAGAGAGAGAGAGAGAGACAGAGACAGAGACAGAGGGAGAAAGAGAGAGAGAAAGAGAGAGAGGGGGAGAGAGAGAGGGAGAGAGAGAGGGAGGGAGATAGTTTTCTTATAGTTCAATTCAAACTAAGAAAGGATTAGGGCACCTGGCTGTCTTGGTTGATAGAGCATGTGACTCTTGATCTTGGGGTTGAGAGTTCGAGCCCCACATTGGTGCGGCAGAGGGGGGGCAGACTGTACCAGATTGTACTTAAAATAAATGTCTAAAATCTTAAAAAAAAAAACTGAGAAAAGGCAACTTTGCCATGATGCAGGCACATTTATTACCTTCAAGAAACTGACAGTTTCCCCCTTGGGTTTAAGATACAAAGAACAATAATTGTTACCTTATAGGTACCACATATTGAACAAAGAAATTAGTGCTTTTCCCCACTGCCTATAACACTGTCCCTTCCCTCTCCTTTGGCTCTTTCTTTTTTCAGCCATCTGAGCTTGGCTTAAACGTCAGGCCATAGTTTCTTGAAAATTAAGCATAAGCAAAATTAAATAAACTTACCATACAACGGAGCAATTACATTTCCAGGCATGTGACCAAGGCAAATGAAAACATATGTCTACACAAAACCTTGTACATGAATGTTCATACCAACGTTATTCATAAGAGCAAAAAAGCAGAAAACAGCCAAAGATTTATCAACTGGTAAGTGGATAAACGCAATGTAGTATAGACCTATAGTGGAATATTATTCAGCTGTAAAAAGGCAAGACGTACTGATGAATGCTGCACCGTGGATAAAGCTAAAGAAACATTATGCTACAAGAAAGCCAACACAAAAGATGATATGTTGTGTGATTCCATTTATGTGAAATTTCCAGAAAAAAGCAAACCTATAAAGACAGAAGGTAGACTAGTGGTTGTCCATGGCTGAGGGCAGAAATGGAAATTAACCGTAAATGGGAATGGGAGATCTTAGCGGGGTGACGAGAATGTTCTAGATTGCATTTTGGTGCTAATTATACAACTTAGTAAATTTAATAAAAATTATTAAATTTTATAATAAAAAATAATAATAGCAGGCTTTTCTCAGCCTGAGATTTAATAAAATGTCCTTGCGATACCTTGTCTTGACATTTACTTTAGAAAGCCTCATCACAATTCCAACTACTTGGATTTAGTCTCAGACACACATGGATTCCAGTCTGAACTGCCATTTATTAGTATGACCTTAAACAAGTCACTTGCTCTCCTTAAGTTCTTTAGACTTCAGGGGACAAGTGAATTTGTATTGAATTCTTTGTCACAGTCTCAAGAGGTTGCCTGTGCCTTTTCTACCCAACTAGAACATGAATTCAGGGCCTATTCTTTCATCCCTCTAGTATCTTGCCCAGTGACGTGGGCCAGATCCTGGACAGTCAGGAATTTTGCTATTTTCATTGATGTGTGATTGGGAGTCAATGAAAAGCATCAGCTTATTGTGCAAACACATGCTCAGAGAATTGCCTCAGGGCCTCACTGCCCCAAACCAACTCCTACCCTGAGTTCCCCCAGCTTAGAAAATTTGGAGCTGTCATCAAAACATCCATCTTTGCTCATTGACTTATTTAAGTCACTACAGTAGTGCATTTATAAAATACAGATCCACTAGTTGTCCTGAATCTCTCTGAATCAGAATCTCCAAGGATAGAGCCCAGGCATCTCTATGTTTAACAACTTTCCTGAGACTCAGATTACCCGCTTTTGAGAACCAGTGCACTAAGTCCTGGGTGGCAGGGAGGGGGGATGGGTTAAACTAAAGGTGAAAAGATCAGCTCGATGCTAAGAGATGAGGACACAGATGAGGTAGGAGGGTGTGATGGACTGAAAGCTTCCTAAGATTTGCATGTTCTAATCCCTGAACCTTTGAGTGTTACCCAAAGTGGTCGAAAGGACTCTGCAGGTGTGATTAAGGATGTTGACGGGGGCGGGGGGGGGGGGGGGGGGGGGGATGAACTTGGTTTATCTGGTTTATCTGGGTGTGTCCTAAATGTAATCACAGTATACCTTCACTAGGGAAGGGGAAGGAGATTTAACTTTAGAACAGGGAGGAAGACAACATGACTATGGAGGTCGGAGGAGAAAGGTAATGGCCTTGGAGGAAGCAGCCATAAGCCAAGTAATGCAGGGGTCTTCCTGAAACTAGACAAGACAGGGAATGGATTCTATCCTAGAACCTCCCAAAGCAACCACTGGCAACTTGATTTTATTTTTTAATTTTGTTTAAAAGATTTTATTTTTGGGGCGCCTGGGTGGCGCAGTCGGTTAAGCGACCGACTTCAGCCAGGTCACGATCTCGCCGTCCGTGAGTTCGAGCCCCGCGTCAGGCTCTGGGCTGATGGCTCAGAGCCTGGAGCCTGTTTCCGATTCTGTGTCTCCCTCTCTCTCTGCCCCTCCCCCGTTCATGCTCTGTCTCTCTCTGTCCCAAAAATAAACAAAACGTTGAAAAAAAAAATTTAAAAAAAAAATTAAAAAAATAAAAGATTTTATTTTTAAGTAATCTCTACACCCAACGTGAGACTTGAACTCAACCCCAAGATCAAGAGTCACATGCTCCACCAAATGAGCTGGCACCCTGGCACCTTGATTTTAGACCTAGAAGCCTCATTTCAGATTTCTGATCTCCAGAATGATAAGAGAATACTTTTGTGTTGTTTTAAGCCACTAATTTTTTTATTTGTTGTTATCTGCTACAGCAGGTAAGAAACTAATACAGAGGTGCCTGGCTGGCTCAGCCAGTAGAGCATGTAACTCTTGATTGAGGGGTTGTAAGTTTGAGCCCCTCTTGGGGTATAGAGCTACTTAAAAATAATAAAAAGAAAATCTTATTAAAAAAACGAATACAGAAATATGTAGATGTGAAAACATTAGGATTTGGTAAGTGACAGGATATACAAGGTAAAATAAAAAAAGGGAGAGAGAAGGAGGAATCAAGATGAGTCCAAATTTCTTTTAAAAAAAATTTTTTTTTAGGGGCGCCTGGGTGGCTAGTTGGTTAAGTGCTCCAACTTTGGCTCAGGTCATGATCTCACAGTTCATGAGTTTGAGCCCCACATCTGGCTCTGTGCTGACAGCTCAGAGCCAGGAGCCTGCTTTGGATTCTCTGTCTGTCTGTCTGTCTCTCTCTCAAAAATAAATGTTAACAAAAAATAAATAAATAAAAATAGCAAAAAAAAATTTTTTAAGTTTATTTATTTTTGAGGGACAGAGCATGAGCAGGGGAGGGGCAGAGAGAGAGGGAGACACAGAATCCCAAGCAGGTTCCAGGCTCTGAGCTGTCAGCACAGAGCCCAACACGGGGCTCAAGCCCAGAAACCATGAGATCATGACCTTGAGCTGAAGTCGGATGCTTAACCGACTGAGCCACCCAGGCACCCCAAGATGAGTCTAGATTTCTAATCATAGATGGATAGCATTGATACCAATTACAATTTTTTTTAATGTTTATTTATTTTTGAGAGAGAGAGAGACAGCATGAGTCAGGGAGGGGCAGAGAAAGAGGTAGACAGGAATTTGAAGCAGGCTCCAGCTCTGAGCTGTCAGCACAGCACCCCAGGCAGGGCTCCAAAGCTCTAGTCCTGAGATCCTGACCTGAGCGGAAGTCGGTTGCTCAACCGACTGAGCCACCCAGGTGCCCCCTATCGATACCAATAAAAGGAGCAGGTGGGGAAAAGAATGAGTTGTTTGGGTAGTTACTCCTGGGATATATGGATATCCCAGGATGTGGATATATGGATATATGGCCGCAGGCTGTTGGATGTAAAGTTTTGGTTCTGTCATTTGCGAAATGGACAGAATAAAATATTCCATGTCTGGTAGTTGTGAGGACTAAAGAAGACGGTGTATGTAGAAGCCTGGCATGCGTAGGTATTCAAAAGAGATTAGAGAAAAAGCGTTCCACCACTACCTAGTTCCATGATCTGGCATTTGGTTCCCAGGCAAGTCCTGCTAGGAGACCCTGCACCTTATCCCCCACCTCAGCCCTTATCGGTCAGTTTGGCAGAATGCAAAATGCTAACTGAAGCAGTCGTTAAAATAATCTCTAACACCAGCCAGCTAAGGCTTAAGCGCTTCGTGTAAAGTGCCTCTAATGACCACAGAGGAAGACACAGGCTAATGCAGCAGGTCAATATTTCCTAATTGAGTAAAGCATCATTAATTGGGACAGAGGCTCAAGAGAAGTTTGTGTTTTCCTCTTTTTAAACAGAAAGAGTTTGGAAAGCAAATGAAGAGTTTAACAAGATTTCCAGAGGGAATATTTAAACTACTTAGAAAAACAAACTGCTTTTAATCACCTTCAAACACTTGAGCAGCACCACTTGCAGCCCAACCAATTTGTGAATCACAAACTATTTCTATTTATTTATTAAACAAGTGCTTGCAGCGGACAAGGGAAAAATTCTAAAGCCTCGTTCTACTTCCTGAAAACACTGAATCTGTTTCCTTTAAAATATTTCATCATTCTGACCTTCCACTAATTCTGACTGGCTTTCCTCTGACAAGGAGTCAGATGACTAGGGTTTGATGGATCTTTTCCTCCAGAGTTGCTCCTAGACCACCTATAATTGCCATGTATTTTTGACTTCCTGGACCAATTCCAATGTATGGGTGTGTGTTTAGAGAGGAGGGTCCCCCATACTACCAAGCATTTCCTGGACACCAGCTGGGTGCCTTAAAATTCAACCCAATTCTGGGGCACCTGGGTGGCTCAGTCAGTTGAGCTTCCGGCTTCCACTCAGGTCATGATCTTGCCTTTCGTGGGTTTGAGCCCCGTGTCAGGCTCCGTGCAGACAGCTCAGAGCCTGGAGCCTGCTTCAGATTCTGTGTCTCTGCCTCTCTCTCCCCTTCCCTGCTCATGCTCTCTCTCTCTCTCTCAAAAAATAAACATTAAACAAATTTTTTTAAAAACTGCAACTCAATTCTGACAGTATCTATCAGGAGATAGCATTGGTTCCACAAGGTAAGGGTTCAGTCCCCCAGGACTGCCCACCTCTCCTCCACTTCAGATGCCAGACACAAACCTGTGCTTCTTACTGGCCAGAATGGAGGTTCTAATGATGCCCTCCAGTTCAGGATGCCAAAGTCCAGGTTGTTACCTGTACTATGGACCAACTGGCCTAAGTCAGAGATTCCCATGATCTCTTCCTTGAATTAGATTAATTTGCTAGAGATGGCCACAGAACCCAGAGAAACATTTTACTTACGAGAATACAGGCTTATTTTAACAGGATATAACTCAGGAACAGCCAGATGGAAGATATGCACAGGGCAAGGCCTGGGGAAAGCATGGGGAGTTTCCAGGCCTTCTCTAGGCACACCACTTTCTCAGCACCTCCCATGTGTTCACTAATCCAGAAGCTTTCTGAACACCATCCTTTTGGGGTGTCATGATAGTCATGATCGACTAAAATCACTGGCCATTGGCAATGGATTCAGCCTCTTCCATCCCTAGAGGTCAGGGGATGGGACTAAAAGTTCCAACTCTCTAATCACATGGTTGGCTCCCCTAGCAACTAGACCTCATCCTTAGGTGGGTCCAAAAATCATCTCTTAAATATAAACAAGACACCTTTGTTTGTTCTCATCACTTAGGAAATACTGAAAGTTTTAGAAGCTCTGAGCCAGAAACAGGGGAAAAGTCCAAATATATAGTTCACACCATGCCAGGGAAAAATTCAGGGTTTATTTTCAATACTGCCCTCTCCTGCATGTACCTAACAAATCCACTAAGACCTGACCATCTCCATCCACCTTCTTCTATTTTCACCCTCAAAATTCTAGTCCCTAACATCCACTTATGATAAAAACCTTCCACAAAGTGCATACAGAAGGAACATAATTCAACATAATAAAGGCCTCATATGAATGACAAACCCACATCTAACATCAAACTCAATGGTGACAAAAATGAAAGCTTTTCCTCTAAGATCCAGAACAAGACAACAATGCCTACTCTCACTTTTATTCAATTTAGTGTTGGGAGTCTTAGCCAGAGCAATTGGGCAAGAAAAAGAAATAAAAAGCATCCAAATTGGAAAGAAAAAAGTAAAACCATCACTATTTGCAGATGACGTCACTATGTATAGAAAACTGTAAAGATTCCATTAAAAAAAAAACCTGTTAGAATAAATGAATTCAGTAAAGTTGCAGGATACAAAACCAATATGCAAAATCAGTTGTGTTTCTATACCCTAATAATGAACTATCAGAAAGAGAAGTTAAGAAAACAATCCCATTTAAAATTGCATCATGAATAGGAATAGGAATAAATTTAACAAAGGAGGTAAAAATCTATATATTGAAAACTATAAGACATTCATGAAAGAAATTTAAGAAGACACAAATTAATAAAAAGATATTCTGTGCTCACTGGTTGAAAGAATATTGCTAAAATCTCCATACTGCCCAAAGCAATCTCCAGATTCATTGTAATCCCTATCAAAAATCCAATGGCATTTGTCAAAGAAATAGAACAAATAATCCTAAAATTCCTGTGGAGCCACAAAAGACCCCAAATAGCCAAAGCAATCTTGAAAAAAGAACAAAACATGGTCTTGTGATCCTTGAGTTCGAGGCCTGCATCAGGCTCTATGCTGACAGCTGGTAACCTGGAGCTTGTTTCGGATTCTGTGTCTCCCTCTCTCTCTCTCTGGCCCTCTGCTGCTCACACTCTGTGTCTCTCTCAAAAATAAATAAACATTAAAAAAATTAAAAATAATGGCTAGTATCAAAGAGGCAAGAAATAACAAGTGTTGGTGAGGATGTGGAGAAAAGGCAACCCCTGCTCGCTGTTGGTGGGAATGCAAAAAACTTTTGCAGCCACTCTGGAAACCAGTATGGAGGTTCCCCTCAAAATTAAAAATAGAACTACCATATGATCCAGCAATTTCACTTCTGGGTATTAATCTGAAGAAATCAAAAACACTAAAAAAAATATGCATCCCCCTGTTCATTGCAGGATTATGATATAAAACATTCCTATCTCGTTGCAGTGTCAAGATATAGAAACAGCCTAAGTGTCCATTGTAGGATGAATGAATAGAGAAGACATGGTATATTTATACAATGGAATATTATGCATCCATAAAGAAGAATGAAGCCTTGACATTTGCAATGACATGCATGGACCTCGAGGGCATCATGGCAAGTGAAATAAGTCTGGCAGAGAAAGACAAATACCATATTATCTCTTTTATATATGGAGTCTAACACACACACACACACACACACACACACACACACACACACACACCAGGCTCATAAATACAAAGAACAAAATGGTGGTTGTGAGAGGTAAGGGGCGGAGGGTGGGAAAAATGGATTAAGAAAAAGAAAAAAGAAACTTAAAAATTCTAGTTCCATTAAGCATCCGACTTCAGCTCAGGTCATGATCTCATAGTTCGTGAGTTTGAGTCCTGCATCGGACTCCCTGTTGCCAGCACGGAGCCCGCTTCAGATGTTCTGTATCCCCCCTCTCTATGCCCCTTCCCCACTCATGCTCTCAATCTCTCTCAAAAATAAATAAACATTCAAAAAAACTAAAAAAAAAAAAGTCTAGCACCAACTACCGTTACCTCTTACCTGGACCATTCCTTCTCTAGTTTGCTGAATCCATTCTATGCCCTTCCACTTCCCCCTGCTGACAACTGCCAGTGAGATCTGTCCACAGCCAAGTGCGGCCTCTAGAGTCACATTGAAGGGGATCATTAGCTGTGGAGCTTTCAATCATTCTCAGCCTTTCTGAGGCTCACTGTCTTCGTCTATAAAACTGATCACAGCAGGGATGCCTGGCTGGCTCGCTCAGTAGAGCATGTGACTCCTGATCTCAGGGTCGTACATTTACGCCCCATACTGGGCAAAGACTTTACTCAAAAAGAGTAAATAAAATATTTTTTAAAAACCTGATCATAATAGTCACTGCCTGGGAGGTTTCAGGTGAGGATTAAGTGAAAGTGAATTGCTTCCCTCTGTGCCCACAAATAGCAACCGTGCAGTACATATTAGCTGTACTTACTAATACCACTTGCCCCGTCCACCAGGCAGCCACTTAGCACAACTTCATGCCAGTTATTGCAAACACGCACGTTTGTTATACCACACTCATCCGTTTATATAAAGCGCAAAAGGAGTTTGACGTCTTCTTTTCTTTTCTTTCCCATAAGTTTTGAGTCCAGGACAATTGGGTGAAAATGCATGTAACTTAAATGAAACCAGTTGTACTTATGAACACTTAAATCACACATGTGAAAGGAATATTTAAAATACGAGCGGCTTGGTGCCTGGGTGGCTCAGTCACTTAAGCGTCGGACTTCAGCTCAGGTCATGATATCCCAGTCCGTGAGTTCAAGCCCCGCATCGGGCTCCGTGGTGACAGCCCAGAGCCTGGAGCCTGCTTCGGATTCTGTGTCTCCCTCTCTCTCTGACCCTCCCCCCACTCATGCTCTGTTTCCCTCTCTCTCTCAAAAATAAACAAACACTTTTTAAAGATTTAAAAAAAAATAAAATATGAGTGGCTGGACAATTTCATGATTCTTCCTTGAAGCAAGTTAATACAATTCCTTTCATACTCTTAACAGACCCTTCCCAAAACTATCATCCCTCTATGGACCCCAATATAAAACAAAACATAAAAAAGTATTTAAGGAAATAAAAATCAACTGTAAGTAGAGTGGGCTATTAAGTGTTCAGATGGGCACTTTATCAGGATATGAAGAAAGAATTTAATCCTTAGCTGACCAAAGAAAAACAATGACACATCAGAAAGGGATGCTACCCTACAATCTCCATTGTAACTTTCTCATAACAGAAACGTGTGTATTTTCTATTAGGCAATTCCTTTTATCTTAGGAATGTACATACATTCAGTATGTGCTCTGAGTTGGGTAATTCTAAAGCAAATTCTCTCACAACTGTATTTTGCAGGAAAAGTTCATTAACTCAGCATGAGGGAAGTTTTCTCTAAAAGAATAAAAAGTGGGGTGAGCTGAGTGTCTAACTTCAGCACAGGTCAGGATCTCACTGTTCGTGGGTTTGAGCCCCGCATCTGGCTCTGCCCTGACAGTACAGATCCGGCTGGGCATTCTCTCTCTCGCTCACTCTCTTTCTGCCCTTCCCCAATTGTGCTTTCTCTCTCAAAATAAACAAACTTTTAAAAAGTTTAAAATAATAAAAAGAATACTTTTAAATGAAATGATGTTTTCTTACCTTTAAAGGACTCAGGGCTGGATTTAGAATTTTAAGAGGCTTCGAGGATAGGAAAGATTATGAAGGCTCCATCCCACACCCCATCTAGTATTTCAAAATAAAAACAACCTTAAAAGGCAAGTGAAAAGAAGTCCAAAGTTCTACTTTCCCCACAAATATTGCATTGCTGATTTCCTTGAAATAGCATTTTTTTTAATCATAAAGATTTTTTTTAGAGAAGTTGATTTGCTTGGGTCTGACTACGTTTATTTTGCCTACCAGAAATTCAGCACTGTAAGGACGCATAC
The DNA here is from genome assembly GCF_018350155.1 of Leopardus geoffroyi. Lineage (NCBI taxonomy): Eukaryota > Metazoa > Chordata > Mammalia > Carnivora > Felidae > Leopardus > Leopardus geoffroyi. The sequence goes on along the minus strand of NC_059331.1, from coordinate 33,524,912 downwards.
CATGCAAACCGGTCTGGCACACGGTAGCCTAGTCAAGGTGAAACTTAGAGACAGATTCAAATCCCTGCTGCGCCACTTAATAAGCTGTGTGACTGGGGGCTAATTCCTTCTCCATGAGCATCAGTCATCTTGTCTGCAGCTGAAACGTGATTGTGTGGGGATAACAACAAGTAAACAGAAACACAATCCCCTACATTTAACTAAATAACTAAATAGTATGCAGCTATTTGCAATGAACCCATCCCTTGTATATAAATAGTGCGTAAGCAAGGTACTATTGATTTCCTTAAGTAAGGTAAATGGGCACCCTTACAACTATCTAGTTTTTAAAAATTTGCTTAGTGCATTGAGATGACAGAGAACATTTCAAAAACGTCACAAATTTCAATTTAGCAGAATTTAAGTTAATGAGTTTTCAGTATCCTATATTGTGGAGAGAAGGAATGAACGAAGAAAATAGTAAGAACTGCAAAAGCTACATTGCTCAAAAAACTTTTTCTATGTAATATATTTTAAAATGGACCTGTGTTGGGGTGCCTGGGTGGCTCAGTCGGTTAAGTGTCCAACTTCGGCTCAGGTCATGATCTCGCTGTTTGTGGGTTCGAGCCCTGAATCTGGCTCTGTGCTGACAGCTCAGAGCGTGGAGCCTACTTCAGATTGTGTGTCTCCCTCTCTCTCTGCCCCTCCCCAGCTCACACTCTATTTCTCAAAGATAAATAAACATTAATAAAAAATGGACCTGTGTTCTTCAAAAATGTCATTGTCACGAAAGACAAGAAAGGCCGAAGAACTGATCAAAATTAAACGAGACATAATAACAAAATGTAATATGCAATTTTGGTCTGAATACTGCACTGGAGGAAAAAAAATGCAATAAAGATTCGTATATTGGACCAGTCAACAAAATATAGACAGTGGATTAAATAAAAGTATTGATCAATATTTAATTACATGAAGTACATAGCTGTAGTGGGTTATGTAAGAGAATGTCCTTGTTCTAGAAAACACATACTGAAGAATTTAAGGGTAAGAGAACATGATGAATGCAACTTACTTGCAAATGGCGAGGGAGAAAATTATAGAAATGAAAATGACCAAATGGTCAAAACATGAACAATTAGTGAATCTAGGGAAGGGATGTGTGAAGTTTTTAGTATATCCTTAAGACTTTTTCTTGACAGTTGTATTTCTTTGCAAATAAAATTTAAAATTTTACAAATCTAAATCGTAGGGTCTGTCACAGCACAAAGGTAAGGATGAAAATTCCAAGCACATACTCTCGGCAGCTGGGTATCATTAAGAATGATGTCCTGTTGTGACCAGATATTAAAAGTTTGATCCGCCATGGTGAATTTCTCTGGATTTGGGCAAGAAAATGGCACATTCTCCCAGTCTAGGATTTTATTATCATTCCTTTGAGAATGTATACTTGGTCAGATATTCTTTATGTTGGCTCCAGGTCACCCACAATTTCAGAATGTGTTTTGAAGTCCATTCATCTCTTAGGCCATCCAAATATTGAAAACGTCATTAAAATATGAAGAACTAAAACGATTTTTGCCTTGAAATTCTGCCAGTCCATTCCCATTTCCACTAAGCACTGGGAATTTTTACTTGAAATCTAAAATCCCTAATGAGCTTAGTCTCTTGATAGTGCAAACATTAGCTTTGCCCTGATTTAAAGTTTTCTTTAACAATGTGATTTATGGGCTAACTTACACATATCTCAGGAGGTAAAGGATTCAAAGAACCGTCATGACTTGGGCGTCTGGGAGAAATAATTTTATGTAGCTCAGTTATAAATGGGGAAAATAACTCTTACCTCAGAGGGGATGATGTAAGAGATAATTATCATTTGCAAAATACCTCAAGGTCTTTAGATGAAAGGAGCCATTTTGGTGTATCAGACTGTCATTTTTATTACGGGCTCTCTTAGATTTCTTTTATACGATGTAGAACACAATCATTTTAAATGTATTGTTTCCACAGAAGTCTGTGAAGGTGGCTGCCTTACTTCAACTGATTAAACAAACCAAATAATTTGCCCTTGACCACAGGTAGTATTCCTATCAACAGAATGAATAAAGAAATTCCTCGGGGTGCCTGGGTGGCTCAGTCGGTTAAGCAGCTGACTTAAGCTCAGGTCATGATCTCGTGGTCCGTGAGTTTGAGCCCTGCATCGGGCTCTGTGCTGACAGCTCAGAGCCTGGAGCCTGTTTCAGATTCTGTGTCTCCCTCTCTCTGACCCTCCCCCGTTCATGCTCTGTCTCTCTCTGTCTGAAAAATGAATAAACATTAAAAAAAAAAAATTAAAAAAAAAAAAGAAATTCCTTGCCATGTTGCTTCTCCTTCGTTTTCATTGGATTACTAAATCCAATCATTACTAAATGATCTTTTTAATTTTCTTAAAAAAATTTTTTTAATATTTATTTTGGGGGGTGGGGGTGGGGGAGGGGGCAGAGAGGGGGACACAGAATCCAAAGCAGGCTCCAGGCTCTGAGCTGTCAGCACAGAGTCTGACACAGAGCTTGAACTCACAAACTGTGAGATTGTGACCTGAGCTGAAGTTGGACGCTTAACCGACTGAGCCACCCAGGAGCCTCTAATTTTCAATTTATTAATTTAGTTTAATTATTTTCATGTCATTGTTTTACTACTTTGCTATTCCTGCCTTAGTACATTTTCATAATAGATATATGGCTGGATGAATTCAATTCCAGTCTTAGTCTTGCTTGGGCTGCTGAAAAGAAAGTACCATAACCGGGTGGCTTATAAACAACAGAAATTTATTTCTCAGAGTCTTGGAAGCTGGCGTCCAAGCCCAGAGTGCCAGCAAGGTTGGGTTCTGGTGAGTGCCCCCTTCTAGGTTATAGACTGCTCTCTTCTCACGGTATTTTCACATGGTAAAAAGTAGGCATGGGAGCAATCTGGCCTCTTATAAGGACACTAATTCCACTCATGGGGGCTCTACCACATGACCTAATTACCTCCCAAAGTTTTCACCTCTGAATTCCATGACATTGGGAGTTAGGATTTTGAGAGAACACAAACACTGAGTCCATAACATCTACCAATATTTATTGTATACCTGTCATGTGTTTGAGGCACTGAGAAAAAAACCTGACAGACAAATGGACCTTTTTGCTGATCTCATGAAGTTCCAAGCCCAGGGGAGGGAAAAATACAAGAAATAATCATAAAATAAGTATTTCCTTTCATTTAAAAAAATTTTTTTTTGACTTCATTTATTTGAGAGAGACAGAGACAGCATAAGTGGAGGAGGGGCAGAGAGAGAGGGAGAGAGAGAATCCCCAGCAGGCTCCATACTCTCAGCACAGAGCCCAATGTGGGGCTCGAACCCACAAAGCTGTGAGATCATGACCTGAGCCAAAACCAAGAGTCAGATGCCTAACCAACTGAGCCATCCCAGTGCCCCTAAATATTCCCCTTTCAAGTTTGACAAAAAATATACACAGAAAGTAAATGATGATACCTGGGATCATAAGGATGAGGCCTGATATCAACTAACTTCTGATAAATCTTCCTCCTACTGTTTGTAATAAATGTGATCTCAGATTTCCTCATAGGTAAGATATTTTAATAACATACTTATTGTCAGAAACAGTGTATCTAGGTCTCATTTTGAATTCATTTTGAAGAATTCAGAGTCATTTTGTTATCATTGCTTCTTATTTTCTCCGAGTTTTAATATTTTCTGAGGATATGATGGAATGGAACATTGCACGTGTAGAGAAAATTGCAAATGGTGAGACAAAATTGCTTCTTATGTACTTGATGGTAAGAATCAAGAGGAAATTAAACATTTTTAAAAAGAAAAGTACAAAATAAATAACAGTGCAATAATGAATTTAGAGGCAAAATATAGGACTCATTGCGATTCCTGAGAGAACATTTAGTTATCATTTATGGAATGATTTCTATGTGTACAGCGTTAGGACTCAATAAATGATAACTGTTACTATATTCTAGGTGTTCAGCTCATATCGTGGTAAGGATTCACTCATATTAGCTCAGATAATGTGGAGATGTTTTAAGGACCTGCAAAAAAAATAAGGCAATCAGGAGTTTCAGCTCTGTGGGACAATGATATAACAGAAATCCAGAGCATGGAATGCTCTGGCCTAGCGGTAAGAACAGGACCCATATACTTTACAGAGACTTAAACGGATGGAAGTTTTTCTATGGAGCAGTGGTTCTCAGAGTGTGGTCCTTGGATCACCAGCATCAGCACCAACCAGGAATTTGGTGGAAATGTAAATTCTCGGCATCAACCCCTAGATCCACTGAATGAGAAATTTCGGTGGTGGAACTATCATGTGTTTTAACAGGCCCTCAGGCGAGGACAGAAAATTGTTTCTGGATTTCCATCAACCTTACCACACTGGATGATTTGGCTACCAGCCACAAGTTTCCATTGAAACAATAAACAGAATACACGGGCTTACTTAATGGAATAGTCCGGACTCAAGGCTGACCTGCTCAAGTGTGAGAACTATTGCCCTAGAATTAAGGCAGACACCTGCTCTGGCTAGTTTTGGGCAACGACTGGGTTTGAAAACCTTGACTACAGGACCTCAACAGTTACCTGATCGGTCACTACTCTCTTCGGGGTTTTGCTTCCTTAGCTAAACATTTATTCTGTTTTCTCCGTAGCTCAACTCAAAAGAGAGAATCTTATTGGTGCAATGTTGTTACCACCATTCCTATTGGACAAAGCTCTAGAGCCGGGCCGGCTCAAGGGCCACCAGCCAACCTATAAAGTGGCTGTCCTTAGGTCCTGTGCTTTCCCCTGATCCAATCAGCCTTGGCCAGAGAGCTAGAGCTACAGAGAAGCCTCAAGGGCATTCAAGCTTAATGAATGGCCTGGAGCTGTTTTTTGCAGGGAGGGATCACGTGGAAGGCTCTGTTTAGAAAGGCACTGCTGCTTCTTTGCCTTTTTTCTTAGAAATACTGAATAATCTAGCACAGAAATGACGCCTTCTGATGCAGGTCCAAGAATGAGTTGGTTTGTACTGAAGTAAGTGTGAAGCCGTTAACGACCCAAATCCCTTAGATATTATTATGTCTCAATAACCACAGAGGATTGTATATTCATTGCTCCTTCCACCTTCTTCTCAAATGAACATGTTATGTTAGGGCTTTGAGGTGAGGACCCAAAATATTCCCGGGCAAATAGCGAGTGCTTACTAAGTATTTGTTGAATAAACGAACGGATGAGCCAATGAATGAGAAAGAGGAGGTCATCTATGGGGGGCGGGGGGAGGGTTAAATGCCAAAAATAAAAGAAAGAAAGAGGGAAAAAAGCCCACGACAACCAGATTTTGAATTCTTTTGCTCAGGGTCCCAAATTTAAAACTTTTGGTTCAACAGCCTAGATTTATGTAGCCTGTCGTTGAGAACATTTTACACAGCTTTCAAACAAAGGAGCATACATAGCAAAATTTGTTGCAGCTTTGTGTAAGACAGCTAAAGGTCACAGCCTAAATAACTCTCTGTAGGAGCTTGGTTAAATAAATTAGAGAACCAAAAACATGGAATAGTTTGGAGCTGTTTAGTAATTGTAAATGGTTTTCCTCAGAAGCCTGTGAAGGTTTGCTGCTGTCGCTTTACGACACTGACTAAACAAACCTAATTACTCCCCCGTTTGCAGGTAGCAATGAAATGAAAAAAAAAAAAAAAAAAAAAAAAAAATCCTAGCCATGTTGCCATATTTAAGAAGCAGCTGAAATATTTTCCTGATATGGAACAAACCCTGAGATATATTTCCAAGCAAGAGTATGACAGCACGCAACAGCATTTTGTACACAAAAAGGGAGATCTATGTACAGAATCTCTAAGGAAATATACACAATAAGTTAAAGTGTGTAGTTAAAATGTTGCCTTGGGGCGCCTGGGTGGTTCAGCCAATGGGGGTCGGACTCTTTTTTTTTTTTTTAATGTTTATTTATTGGGGGGGAGGGGCAGAGAGAGAGGAGGACAGAGGACTCGTAGAGAGTTCTGTGCTGACAGTAGAGAGCCCCTCGCAGGGCTGAAACTCGCAAACTGCAAGATCATGACTTGAGCCTAAGTCAGACACGCCGAGGGTCAGACTCTTGATTTCGGCTCAGGTCCCGATCCCAAGGTGCAAGGGATCGAATTCTGCCTTGGGCTCTCTACTAACACAATGTGGAGCTTGTTTGGGATTTCCCCCCAACCTCCGGCCTCCCGCACCAACCCCCCCATGCTCTCTCTGTCTCAAAATAAAGTTAATAAAATAAAATAAAATAAAATAAAATATTGCCTTTGGGGAGGGGAGCTGAGAAGAGGGGATGGAGACTTCCTTTCCTGTATACCCTTCATACTGTTGGCATTTTTAAGACACGCGCATTTTTACTTATTCAGAATTACACATATTTAAGGCATTAACTTCTGGAAGATTTCACTTAAAAAAATTAAGAGAAGATGGGTCTTGTAGAAGTTCCATCACATTCTGATTTGCGACATGCAGCTGTACATTTAGAGGACAGAAAATTGTTTCTGGATTTTCATCACCCTTATTATCTACGGCGGTGCCGCCAACGGTTACAGAAGTCTCAGTTGAAACAAGAAATGGCACGTATGGACTTACTTAATGGAAGAGTCCAGAAACAGGGTAGCATTCAGGTAAGATTTGATTCTGAGAGCCACAGTGTTTGGGGGGCTCCACTGCTCTTTCCTCAACTCCGGCCTCCTCTGCATTGGCGCTGGCCCCAGGGTGCTGTGACCTTTTGGTGGCCAAAATGGCCATCGCTGTTCCGGCCTCTGTATCTGCAACACCAGCGCACAGCCCAGAAGGAAGGGAGCGTCTTTCCCAGCATTCCATGTGCGAGGCCTGCGGTCACGTGCGCAGCCCTGCACCTGCGACTGCGGCCAGGTGAACCGAGTGGGGCTATCTCCCAGCACTGGGGAGGGTGGCGTTCACTTCCCCTGAACCACAGCTCTCCCCAAATGGAACATGAGGGCTGCTGGGAAGGGGGAGAAAGGCAAGTGGAGGCTGAGGACGCAAGTATGAGGAAGGGTCTCCGAAAGGTTAATCTGCAGGCTTACACCATGAAGACTGGCTAAATCTTTGCACTTTGTCCCAGAGTTTTTATTCTCTCCCCCCACCCCCCCACCCCCCACAGTGAAGACGCCCTGGCAGTCAGTCTGCTGGGTGGGCTCCGGGGGTCTTAAGTAATACCACGCACGTTCCCGAAATAAAAAAATAAGATTGCCTTCGTATCTGACGGCTCTACTCTGTAATGCTGTGCAAGGGAGCATACGTCCCAAGAAGGGCAGGATGGCCAGGTCGAGCTGAGAGCCCTGCCCATCTCAGTATGGCTAAGGCAGAAAAGTGGCACTTCTCAGGGGGAGGAGTTCTCCACTGTCCTGGTCAGCTTTTATCCATAATTTTGAAACAGAAATCACAGCTTTGAATGCTGCCGAGTCTGTTTGGTTTTTTCTAAACCCCGAATCTGGCTGAGCCAACTGTGCACAAAACATAAGCAGCAGTTTCACTATTGAGGCTTTCAGATGGTTGTTAGATGGCTGGAGATGTCGGCCAGCCAGGCAGCCGGCCAGCCAGTCGGTAAGGACAAACTGTGCCCCTGCTGCGGCCGCAACCTAGGGCCCCGGGGGAGCTGGGGACGTGGGAGTGAACAAGACAGGGTCCTAGCCCCCTGGAACTTGCTGCACAGAGAAGGCAGACAGTAAGTGTATTTACTTCAACAGTTGAGTGATTACAAACTGTAGAGACCCTGGTTGATTTGTCCCCTGCTCAGATCTTCCAGCTTATCAGGGATTCTTTCCTCTTCATTCTCTGCAAGGCAGATGCCTGGATTTTTTTTGTTTCTCAGAATAAGCCCTGTTCCCTTCCACCCCTTTGAACACACTCTGCTCCCTGTGCGGGAAATATCCCCCTAATACCCCACAGTCTTAGTCCTCTTCACCAAGCTACCCTCTCCTTCTTGTGTTGATTTCAGTTTAAAGGACAGTCCCCACAAGAATCCTTCCCTCAGGGGCGCCTGGGTGGCGCAGTCGGTTAAGCGTCCGACTTCAGCCAGGTCATGATCTCGCGGTCCGTGAGTTCGAGCCCCGCATCGGGCTCTGGGCTGATGGCTCAGAGCCTGGAGCCTGTTTCCGATTCTGTGTCTCCCTCTCTCTAACCCCTCCCCCGTTCAGACTCTGTCTCTCTCTGTCCCAAAACTAAATAAACGTTGAAAAAAAAAATTTAAAAAAAAAAAAAAAAAAAAGAATCCTTCCCTCAGATTTGATCAGGTGTCTTTATAGGAACTTCCAGCCCCATCTGTGTTTCCCTCTTGGCATATAGGCCCTTCGGATTTAGACATCCATCTGGGAGGTATTTGATTGCTGTCTCCATAACCATGGAACGCTATATTCCATGAGGGTAAAAACACTCTGTATTGTTTTCGCCTTTGTATTTCCCAGTCACACCAAGCACACTCCCACCTTGCGGCCTTTTTCCCTGCTGTCCCCTCTGCCTGGAACGCTGTCTCCAAGACAGCCACTTAGTCTGCTCTCTCACTTCCATCAGGTTTCTGCCTATATATGAACTTAGCCAAGAGGTCTCCCTGACCTCATTGTGCCTAACAGCAATCCCAAATCTGAGCCTGACGATTGCCTTTGCCCCCAGTGCCTAGCACCTAGGCTATTCAAAGACTCTATATTCTCATTTTTGTATCGCCCCGCTAAAATGTAAGCTCCATAAGAATGGAGACTTTGTCGGGGCGCCTGGGTGGCACAGTCGGTTGGGCGTCCGACTTCAGCCAGGTCACGATCTCGCTGTCCGTGGGTTCGAGCCCCGCATCAGGCTCTGGGCTGATGGCTCAGAGCCTGGAGCCTGTTTCCGATTCTGTGTCTCCCTCTCTCTCTGCCCCTCCCCCGTTCATGCTCTGTCTCTCTCTGTCCCCCCAAAAATAAATAAAAAACGTTAAAAAAAAAAAAAAAAGAATGGAGACTTTGTCTACTTCCTTGCCTCCTTTTTCCTCAGTAGCACAAATCCCTGACATGTATTAAGTGCTCATTAAATATATTTATTGAAATGTAAGGCTGAATCAGTACCCAGTGATTAGCAAGCTGTTGGTACATAGTAGGCACTCTGTAAATATTTTGGGATGAGTTAATGCCTGAATGAAGAAGCATAGGTGCCACTAAAACAAATACGGGGCATTTAACCTAGCTGGAGGAGTCAAGTAATAAGGGGTTTTCAGCCATTTTGATTGTTTTAATCCAATAGGGCAGTCGAACTTGCTTGCTGTTGTTGGTAAGACTAGAGTGTACGAACGGGGCTGGGAAATTTGTTCAATCCTTCCCTCCTCAGATATCCATCTGACTCCCTCCTCCTCTACCAACCTTGGACCAGTGTTGAGTCAGCTGGCAAGTTTTGTTGTGCTGTAGTTTCACGCCAAGAATGGAAATCGAAAATGTCCCGTAGAGAAACGAGCACCAGGGTTGACCAACCGAAAGCCAAGCCCCGAGGCTATTTCCCAGCATTCCTCAACTCCCTGGAGAGCCAGAGAGGAAAAGGAGCAGAGGCTAGAGGGCAGGGTTCTAGAAGTGTCACTGTCTTTTTTTTTTTTTTTTTTTAATTTTTTTTTTAAACGTTTATTTATTTTTGAGACAGAGAGAGACAGAACATGAACGGGGGAGGGTCAGAGAGAGAGAAGGAGACACAGAATCGGAAACAGGCTCCAGGCTCTGAGCTGTCAGCACAGAGCCTGACGCAGGGCTTGAACTCACGAACCACAAGATCATGACCTGAGCCGAAGTTGGACGCCTTAACCGACTGAGCCACCCAGGCGCCCCTGGAAGTGTCACTGTCTTACTTAGGGAGGCTGAGTTGTGTGGGTGGAAGACTTAGGTATGGTATAAAGGCAGAGAGTCTTGTGTTTGAACCGTCTGAGAGATGAATTCCCTCTGCCTCGTTAAATGTTTTGGCCTTTCTGTTACTAATGACAGTAGAGGAGTTATATGCTTACTTCAGGAGCTTTGTCAGGATTTGCTCCATAAATTACCTGGGAGGACGCCATATGCAAATATAAGAAGAAATAGCAGTCTTGATATTCATAGTGACAGCTTAGTTATCCTTAAAAGGGAAGGAAAAGAGAAGCAGACATCTTTTTTCTTAATAAAGTCTTTTCTATCCACTCCTAGATTACATGGTTATTCTTACTTAATAATAGGTTGGGACCATCCTAGAAATTTTAGTAATAGCAATTTAGCCTAATTTCAACATAATCCCACATAATAGTTATAGAGGATTGCTAATTCTCCTTTGGAAACCACTTTAAAGACCTGTTCACAGGACATTTATCCTAGAATGTAGAAAGCCGCATATGGATATAAAAATATGATTGTTATCTCCCCCAACCAAATCATTTTGCGTTTAATATAATGATCACTAGGTACTTGGGCAACCCTCAGTTCCAATACAAAGGAAAAAGTGAAGGAAGTATATGTTAATCATCAACATCAATTTAAGGCTAAGTGACAACTTCTATAAAAATCATTTCACCATAAGTAACAGTAATAATACACAGTTTATGAATGAGGACAGTGAATCTCAGCTTATAAAACACGCCTAAGGATTTCTAACCATTATGCGACAGCACAGGCTTTGGTTCTACAGTTGCCCGTTATGAAAGTCCAGGCTCCACAGCAAGATGCTGTACTCAACACTGGTTTTTATGTAATATTTACATTTTTTATTTTGTACATTATATTGTCTACTCCGGCACATTCTATATAATTTTAGTATATCACAGCTTTGTAATGCTATCAGAGTATTTTTTTTTAACTTGGGTAAAATTCACCATTTCAATAATTTTATTTATTTACTTATTCACTTATTTTTTATTAAAAATTTTTTTCAGTGTTTATTTTTGAGACAGAGAGAGAGAGAGAGAGAGAGAGAGTGGGGGAGGGGCCGAGAGAGAGGGAGACACAGAATCTGAAGCGGGCCCTAAGCCGTCAGCACAGAGCCGAACATGAAGCTTGAACCCAGGAACTGTGAGACCACGACCCAAGCTGAAGTTGGGTGTTCAACCAACTGAGCCACCCAGGCGCCCCCACCATTTTAATATTTCTCAAGTATGTAACTTGGTGGCATTTAGTACATTCACAATGTTGTACAACTATCCCCACTATTTAGCTCTAGACCATTTTCAGCACCCCCAAAGGAAATCCCATAACCACTACACAGCCCTTTTCCTCCCGCTCCCCTCACCTCCTTGCCTCCTGATAACCACTAATTCATATCCTCTTTCTATGGGTCTGCCTCTTCTGGACACTTCATGTACACGGAATCATACAATATGTGGTCTTTTGTCTTCGGCCTCTCTCATCTGACACCATGTTTTCAAGTTTCTTCCATGGCATGGCATGGACCAGTACTTCGTTTCTTTTTATAGCTGAATAATATTCCATTGTATGGATATCCATATTATGTTCTGCATCCCTCAGTAGATGGACATTTGGGTTGTTTTGACCTTTGGCTATTGTGAGTGTTGCTATGAATATTCACGTACAAGTTTTTGTTTATACTCATTTTCAGTTCTTTTGGGTTATGTACACAAACCCAGGAGTGGGATTGTTGGGTCATATATCATTCTGTGTTTAGCTTATGGAGGGACTGCTAACCTGTTTTGCACAGTGTCTACACCATTTATAGTCCTACCAGCAACGCGTAAGTACTTCAATTTCTGCACATCTTCACCATTTGTTATTTTCCGTTACAAAAAATATCATACCCATCCTAGTGGGTGTAGAGTAGCTCCTTATTGTGGTTTTGGTTTGCATTTGCCTAATGGCCAATTAAACATTGCTCATGCGCTTCAGTGTCTTTTTAAATAAACTGTTAATTTTAGACTAGTTTTAGGGGTGCTTGGGTGGCTCAGTAGGCTGAGCATCTGACATCGGTTCAGGTCATGATCTCACGGTTCATGAGTTCAAGCCCTGCGTTGGGCTCTGTGCTGACAGCTTGGAGCCTGCTTCAGATTCTGTGTCTCCCTCTCTTGTGGCACCTCCCCTGCTCATGCTCTGTCTCTCTCAAAAATAAATAAACATTAAAATATTTAGAATAGTTTTAGATTTGCGGAAAATTGGCAAAGGTTAGACGACAACATGTTAATAATAGTCTTCATACCAAATATACTGCAAGACACTTCTATACTTCATCTATGTCTTCCACCTTAGGTTTTGAACTTCTTCATAGAGAAATAGGGTTTTTTTTTAATGTTTGTTTATTTATTTTGAAAGAGAGAGAGAGTGTATGTGCAGGAGCAAGACAGGGGCAGAGAGGGAGAGAGAGAATCCCAAGCAGGCTTCATGCCCAGGGTACAGCTTGAAGTGGACCTCGATCTTATAACTGGACATCATGACCTGAGCTAAAATCAAGACTTGGAGGTTTAACTGAGTGACCCAGGTACTCCAATAAGTAGATTTTTTAAAAAAAGAAGTTAATATGGGGCGCCTGGGTGGCTCAGTCGGTTGAGTGTCCGACTTCGGCTCAGGTCACGATGTCGCAGTCGGTGAGTTTGAGCCCCGCGTCGGGCTCTGTGCTGACAGCTCAGAGCCTGGAGCCTGCTTCGGATTCTGTGTCTCCCTCTCTCTCTGACCCTCCCCCATTCATGCTCTGTCTCTCTCTGTCTCAAAAATAAATAAACATTAAAAGAAAATTAAAAAAAAAGAAGTTAATAAATGGAGGTACATGGCATAGTGATTAAATATATGATGTTAGTGGGGTGCTTGGGTGACTCACTTGGTTAAGCATCTGACGCTCGATTTTGGCTTCGGTCGTGATCTCACGGTTCGTAAGATGGAGCCCTGTGATAGGCTCTGGGCTGACAGTGTGGAGCCTGATTGGGATTCTCCCTCTCCTTCTCTCTTTGCCCCTACTGTGCTCGTGTCGTCTCTCTCTCTGAGTAAATAAATACACTTAAAAAAATATGACGTTATTCATACCAGGTCTGAATATCAGTTGTGTCATCCTAGGCAAGGTACTTAACCTCTCTGAACCTCAGTCTCTTCTTCTGTAAAATAGGGATAGCATCTGCCTCATTGTGTCCTTATGAGGGTCAAATGAGAAAAAGTATTGAAGGCACTTACATGCAGTTTTGGGCACTCAATAAATGAGACATTTACTTTGCTTGCTTTTGAAAGCACAGAGCAATCACCTAATTTGTCTGTGTTCCCATAGTTGGTCAAAATCATAAGAGACCACCATTGTACTCTGTATCCTTCCTTCATTCATGCATGTATTCATTCATTTTGCAAATATGCACTGGCCCATGCTATGTGTCCAGTTGTGGTCAAGAAGCTGCAAACACCAATGGCAGTAAAAATCACAGATCTGGAAGCAGAGAAGCCTAAGATCAAATCCCAACTGACACTTCCTAGGTGTGTGTTCCTGTGCAAGTTACCTAACCTTGTTAAGCCTCTGTTTTTTCATCTGTAAAGTGGGAATACTAATACTTCCTGCCTCATCGAGTAGAGAGGATTAAATAAATGCATCATCTAAAGTATTTACCAAAATGCCCAGCACACTCAAGAATGGTTACCCAATTTCTATTATGTTAACCACTTCTGTTATGGTCATGAATTTGATTAAGAGAAAGACAAATAGTGTAAAGATTTAATGAGATAATAAATGCAAACATTTAGAGGCATACACAACGTTTTGTAAATATGTCTCAATATAAATGTTACTCTCCTTTTGATGTGTTTTTCAATCATTATTTTAAATGTTTATTTATTTTGAGAGAGACAGTGCCAGTGGGGGGAGGGACAGAGAGAGGGAGAGAGAAAGAATCCCAAACCAGGCTCTGGGCTGATGAGCCAAACATGGGGCTTGATCCCATGAAATGTGAGATCGTGACCTGAGCTGAAACCAAGAGTCAGATGCTTAACCAACTGAACCACCCGGGCGCCCCTCAATCATTTAAAAATATAAAACCTTTTTTAGCTCATTGGTTACACAGAGAAAGGTTAAGGAGTAGATTTGACTGTGGGCCATATTCCCTGACATAGTGCATTCTATGCAGAAAGGATAAATATGTTTTCATGAGACTTTGTCTCATATATATGTGTACATGTGTTGGGTAGTGAAACAAAATGCATTTATTATTCTGAACAGCATTGAAAAAAGTTTGGAAACACAAGCCTAGAGAAAGTTCTCAGCTATCTGGAAAGCAGCTTTAGGAAATAAATGCCAACTTGCCTTAGCAAGTGGATCATATAGCTTTAATAGTTTTGGGCTTCAGTGGTGTCAATTAAAAAATAAAGTCAGATCGAGATGATGTGTTAAAATAAAATTAATACAGAAGGGGAAGTTGGGTCTACTGTGGAACAGGATAATGGAGGATGTAAGTGAAAAGAAAAAAAAAAAGAAAAAAAAAGAATTTCTGTCTAGTTTCTGCTCCCATCACTCAGCTGTGAGTGTTCCCAGAACTCTCAGGATTCTGGAGGAAAGGTCACAAGATCAAGGTCAAACATCTGAAAAATGCAGATGCTGTGAGTTTGGAAGGAGAAACATTCCCAAGCATATGCCAGCTTGTGCATTCACTAAAGCAGAGGGCTAACTTAATAATTAAAACGGCAGTGTCTTCCAACACTTAGCTTAATTCAGCAGTTCCCTGCTGCATGTAAAATCCTTGGGGTACCAAACTCAGGCATGCTGAATTTCTCAGCCAGTTAGAGCCAAGAATGTTCTGGATACACGGACTCCAAATTTGGGCACTGACTCCCTTTGGAGGGGGCGGGGCAGGGGGGAGAGTGTTGCTTATAACCACTCTGGGTTTGGCTAAGGCTCCCCTCACCTGGGCAACAGTCCATAAAAATGAGTTTAAAATTCTAGGAATGTGCTAAATTTGGAAAGCGAATAATACATTTTTTGGGTCCTCATTCATCTGGCTACAAGATTTTCTGGGGAACAATTTTCCAAAGATGGCACAGTTCAAGGAGCAAGGTTGTCCAGATTCCAGATTGCTTCATTATCCTGAGTCATCTTCTAAAACCCCACCTAGCATTTGCTGGATCAGCTTTGTGGCAAGACAGAGTTGTGCTTTATGGAACTATATATTCGCATTGTGGGCGACTGAAACCATCTGAGAACTCTATGAATGGCTCCATAAAACACGTCTTCAAGGACCATAATGTGATCATAAAACTGGACTTTGTCTCTCAGTTCTTAAAATACCATTAAAATAAATTAAAGGGGAGGAGGCAAGTTCTCCTAACAACGGCACCTTTAATTTCTGCAGCCAGGTTTACAAATTACAATCCTCCCTTCTAACATGTCCTTCGGGACCACCCTGGGCTCCCTGTCACTCAATTTACCAAACACTATTGAACTGGTCTTTGTGGTTTTTTTTTTTTTTTTAATTTTTTTCCTTCCTTCCTTCCCTCCTTCCTTCCTTCCTTCCTTCCTTTCTTTTTTCTTTTTTTTAAGTAAACTCTATGCCCGACATGGGGCTTAAACTCACAACCCCTGAGGTCAAGAGGTACATGATCTACCTACTGAGCCAGAGGGTGCCTCTGGTCTGTTTTCTTGTTCCACTATCCAGTTAGGTGGCAAGGTTCATCCAGGAAAACAACAACAACAACAACAGTGTGTCACTTAGTTCTGTACCATCAGTGCCTAGAAGGATTGATGAAATAAGGATTTAATCAACATTTGTTGAATGAATGAACGAATGGAAACAATCTACCGACTGTCATGGCCATCTTGGAGTATTTAATTCTCTTTTTCAGCTTTGCCCCAGAAAAACTCATTTCAGAACATTTGAAATTGATGTTAGGTAGTTTAACAACCCATCTGTATTAAACAAGTCTAACATCTGACTGACTTCCTTTGTAAAGGGTTCAACCCTGCACTGTTGCCAGCTTCAGGATATCTTCAAACTACCCAAATGTGTGCCAACCATTGCAGCTTTGGTTGGAATCAAATTCCTACAACTATTTGAGTTCTTGGAACTCTGAGGTCACCGTAGAAAAGGGGATCGTGATAAGAGCCTGCAGAGGAATCTACCTTCATGAGGTTTCTGTAGTCCCAAGTTCACACGCACCTTGTCAGTCTTCATCAGGTAGCTAATGGTGTTTGTGACTCACTTGTGTTTATTGTCAAAGCCGCTGAAAGGTAGGCAGACTCTACCTCTACTCTGAACAATTGAAACTGAAAGCTTTCATAAAGACTGAAATTTCTTGGGTTGCTTTTTCCATGTGTTAGTAAAAATCTCCTTTCTTCTGGGATCGCTAAACCTGGATGGTGTAAGCTGCTTCCTGGCTGTCTGGAGAAGGCCAATCTGTGTGTCGTAGGAGAGGACGAGGGCAACGGGGGAAGCAAAGCCAAGAGACAGAGAAGGAGAAATCCAAGAGCCTTGCTTTGAGCCTCTTCATCTAGCTGTGCTGAAAATTCGCTTCACCTCTGTCTTTCCAGTTATATGGGCTAATCCATTTCCTTTTTTTTTAAGTTTTAAAATTCATTTTGAGAGAGAGAGAGAGAGAACATGAACAGGGGAGGGAGGGAGGGAGAGAGAGAGAGAGAGAGAGAGAGAGAGAGAGAGAGAGAGAGAGAGAGAGAGAGAATCCCACAGACTCCTTGCTGTCAGCACAGAGCCTGATGCAGGGCTTGATCTCACAAAACCCAAGGTCATGACCTGAGGTGAAATCAAGAGTCAGACACTCAACCAACTGAGCGACCCAGGTGCCCCCATTTACTTTTTTGCTTAAGCTAGTTCAGCTGGGTTTCTATCACTGGCAACCAAAACATCCTAATACAAATGATTAGTTTAGTTCCATTCAGAATCTTAAAGGATCATTAACAGGGCATCGGTTAGATACCTCTTGGAACATTGAAAGATTCAACATTGTTGGAGAAATAAACTACAGTTGAGCTACTGAAAGTGATAAATAAATATAGGTTTATGTTTACAAATAGGAAATTGATAGAATGTTAGCAAGTGAAAAAGCACTAAGAGTATTATTTTATTCCATAAATTAACTATAACTCCCAAATGGACACAGAAAGAACTTTAAAGAGGGTAGACTCTATATGTGTGTGTTCATGTGTGTGTTTGTATTGGCCAAAGTTCAGGAGAACATACACTCAAATGTAAAAAGTTATCTCTTGGTAATGGAATTTTAAATAATTTAATGCTGCCTTTTTATTATCTATTTTTTAAAATTATTCTGCCAAAATGAGTATTACTAGGGTATTTTTAAAAATTTGGGCATCCCACCCTTGGCTTCAAAGTGTATTTTCCTCTTCTCTCATTCAGTTCTGTTTCAGTGCAGTAAATTGTTAATGATCTAAAAGAAAGAAGGAGGGGCACCTGGGTGGCTCAGTCGGTTAAGCGTCCAGCTTCTGCTCAGGTCATGATCTTTCGGTTTGTGAGTTCGAGTCCTGAGATGGTCTCTGTGCTGACAGCTCAGAGCCTGGAGCCTGCTTTAGATTCTGTGTTTCCTTCTCTCTCTGCACGCTCTCTCTCTCTCTCTCTCTCAAAAATAAATAAACATTAAAAAAATAAAACAAAGAAGTAATACAGAGCATGAACTTCAATAATAAAATCCTGTATTTTTTAAGCATCTACCATATTCAAATGACTGTGTTTTCAGAGTTGATGGGAAATGGAAAAGAAATAAAATGTTATCAAACAATGCAAATATCCTATTCTCAAGGAAATTAACAATATCATCAGGTGTATTTCCAGTGGAATTATCCAGGATGATATTTAGTGTTTTATATACCTGAACCATTCGCCAAATTTTAGGAGAGATTCCCATGATAAATTCTTGGGTTTCTCTTGGTTCCTCAAACCCAAAATCAAGTTTCAAATCCTGCAGTTATCAATATTTATTTTTCACATGGAAGTGAACCACAACATTATCCAGGATTAAACCCTTTTCCTGGAGTTACTCTTCTGGGTATGAAAAGAATAGCTCACTTGTGATGTTTTGAAAGACACCCTAAGAATTAACTTTTTATTTATACTTGCCTATCTAGAAGTACTGAAGGGAGGGATACTGTGGTTAGAGAAACCCCCCCATCTGCCTCCCTGTTTAAGAAAGAACAAGTTATCAAGTAAATCATAAAAGTGCCTCCCACAGATGACTAGGAGAATGGCCCTCGTGGACGTTTTCCTTCTTTCTCAACTAAAGGCTTCAATCTCCTCTGCTGGTCTTCTGCTTCAAATCACCTGTATGGAGTCAGTTACCTTATTAAATACAGAGTACTTATCCTGATACCTATAATTCATGTGCTTTGAAGGCATTCTCCAGGAATTAAAAGGTAATCAATTTATATGTCTTCCTCTGCCGCACAGCTGACCAACTCATTTTCTCTCCTCACGTTTTCAGAAAAATGAAGTGAAATGCCACTTTACACTGCAGTGATACATTTCTTTAATCACAACCGGGAAACTTTGGGAAGAAATGCATTTGGGAGAGAGAAAAGAAATGCACATTTTATATTTGTGGGATTTTTTTGTTCTCTTCCCTTTAGTGGAATTGGTTATATGAAAATAAGACCTTAATTTGGATAGAGTTTATTGTGTTACAGTTTACTTCTCATCCGAATGCACCATGTTTATTAACAGTTCATTGTTGAAACGCTTATGCAATAACAGTAAAAGTATGTTTGGCACATCACCTGTACCACAGCCCACAGACCTCCAAACAATTTAGAAATGCTTGCAAATTACTCCTGTGTACATTCCAGTATGGTATTCACGTTGAGTCAATGGATGGGGGGGACAGGAGATTGGATTCCAAAGAGGAACACCGTATTCCATCAGATTAAAGGGAAGAGAGAGCAGGGTGACTTAATTAGCGTGCACACACTTTGTGACAGATTGAGGAACCCCCAAAATGCTATTATCCGAATAGGCTAAATGACAGATGACCACATCCTACATTCTCACAGCGCCGTGGTTCTGAGCATGGACTTTGGGTCACGCCTCTGGGTTCATATCCTAGCTTTGTCACTGCCATGCCTGGGAGCAAGTTTCTTTACTTGCTTCACGTTCCTCACTTGAAAATCAAGGTCATTCATGTAAAATCAAGGTCATGTTCCTCAGTTGTGAAATCGAGCTCACTCTTGTAAAATCGAAGTCATACCTGCCTCACACCATTGTTATGATGATTAAATAAAGTGATGCACATAATGATCCTGGCACATTTAGTAAGTCTCAAAGTTAGATATTTTGTGGTCTTATTTTCTCCATTGGAATGTATTGCCAAAGTCAAAGTCCATAGCATAAATGAAAGAAGCCAAAACACTAGGCTCTCACTTTACATCTATCCAAGAAAAATCTACCTCAAGATGAGCTAACTTTGAGTTCTTTCAAGAAAACGATCTATGAATACCTTAATTCTAGCCACCAAATCTAAATGGGTTTTGTGTTAGAAATCACATACAGTTTAATGTCTCAATTTTTTTTTTTTTTTTTTTTTTTTTTTTTAGTAATCTCTACACCAGTGTGGGGCTTGACCTCACAACCCTGAGATCAAGAGTCACATGGTCTACTGACTGAGCGAGGCAGGTACCCCAGTTTAATGTCACATTTTATCCATGCATTCATGTACTCATTCAGCAAGTAGGTATGGTACACAATCCAAGCAAGGCATGGATTTAGGTGCTGAGGACTCAAAAGTTTGGATAGGATATAGATATGATTTCTGCCCCGAATTTACTTCCGCACAGGGACACAGGAACTGGACTGGGTGTAACAGAGTAGATAGGGTCAGACGAGGCACATAAAGCTTGGGAACATCAGAAACTTAGTACCTGGAAACTGGTGGTTTTAGCTGCTTTGGAGGTTTGAATTATTTCTTTTATGCTGCTGCATTTATAATGTGTCTCTCTCTTCCTCTCTCCATTCTGCCCTCTGTAGCCTCAGGTATCCCTTCTTTTCCTGGGGGTATTCCACATCTGAAATCTGAATTGTGCCAAATTTCCAGTCCTTTTTCTTCTCAACTGCAGGGACACCTGGAATCCTCGAGAGGGAAGATGGTACCACTGCAGGGACAGGACCTGTAGGACACTTGGTCTCACCCTTCCTGTAGACTGCTCCAGATGCCAGTGAGAGTTGCATGGGGTGGTAGGGAACTAGGCAGGTGGGGAAATTCTTGGCAAGCAAGCAGACTACTAGAAGATGGAGAGGGGAACAGGGGAAACACACAAGGTCCGGCTTACTAGTGATTTGTAGGGGCATCTGTGACTCCACTTTCTGGTGGTATGCAAAAATGTGCATTTTTGTGGGGAGATTCATTCAACAAATACTTGAGCATTAATTAGGTACAAGGCATTGTTCTGGGAACTGAAGGCATTGGGAACTACAAGGCATTGTTCTGGGACAGATCAGTAAACCAAACTGCCGAAGTTCCCTGTCCTCCTGGAGCTTACACTCTAGAGGAAGATGTGGACCTTAGGTTGTTCTCCAAAAGGTTCTGTGCTGTAAAAAATGCTCAGGAAATCAAGGTGCTGGACCTGTGGCCCTCACTGTTGTATACCAACACCACTTAACCTTACAAGTTCAGAGGACACAGCTCATCCTCTGAGATTCTGATTGGATGGATCTGTGTTTGGGCTTGGGAATAAAGTTTTGAAGCTCCCACTCATTTTGATCCCGTTAAGTTTAAGACAAACAGATTGCTTCTTTGAAAAGAGGCTGGAGATGAAGTTTCCCTCACCAAGAAGAGCCAAGAAAAATTGGCTGCTTCCCTCTTTCACAAATGCTAGGCAATGGGATTTTCAGTTCTGGATGTCTCAGGAAAGAAGCATCAACATTCTTCTCTTATTTTTATTAGCTTAGAATAGCACTCTACAAACTACTTTAAAAATATTTAAATGTGTGCCCATATATCTTAAGCTTTAGAGGAAAGAGAAGGAATTATCATCAACATCTAACTGGAGACCCCAAATGATTTCCTAATTGTTTTTCCAAATACAACTACTACTAATATAAGTTTTTATTATAAGCCTCTTTACAAGTATTCAGTTTACAAGCTAGGCACTTAACAAGTGTTCTCTCATGTAATACTCCCAAGAACCTTGTAAGTTATTGTTATACTTACGTGACAGGGGAGAAAGGAAGGCTCTGAGGGGTCAGGGAGCTTGCTCAAAGTCACACAGAGATTGGATGGGTGGGAATCTAAACACCATAGGCTGGTTCTCAACCCCAACCACTGCGGCATCCCAGCCTTTCTGTGTCTCATCTACTCCCCTCCCTTGTTTAACACTTGGTATCTCTTCTGTGACCAAAGACGAACATGTATGTCCTAAATCAGCGAGGAAAAGAGATGGCTTGGGAGACTCTCCGTGGGGGGGTGGGGGTGGGGTGGGGGTGGTATTTGGGGAGGGCAGCGTTCCCGGTGCAGGGTATTCTGTCTGCAGCCTCCGAGATCATTCCGAAACCTAGCGGAGGCAAGGCACTCGCTCTGTCCCCACCCCAGGGCGGCACCGATCCCCGGGTTGTGAATTCCGAGAGACGGCTGTGCAGCCCCCGCCCCCGCAGGCGTCTGGGCGCGGGTGCAGATCGCAGATCCGGGGGTGATCCTAATCTCCTGGCCCCAGGGCGGGTCCGAAGGATTCTCGGCTCAGCCAGGAACCTGAGCCTGGAACAGATGACTGGCTCCAGAAGTCTTTGCTGAAAAGGCAGTTAAAAAGCTAGACCCCTTTTAGGTTGAAGACCTGAAGCCCCTCCAGCCAGTTGGCTCCATTCCCTTGCCTATAGTTTTCCCCGTGGCTTAAAAAGTTGGCTCCAAAGTTTAAGGGGATCCTAAAGTTCACAGGGATCCCAGGTGGGCGGCCAGGGGACCCAGGGCCGCAGACACACTGGCAGTCCCAGCTCCAGGACCCGAACCGGCGGGCGCAGGCAGGCAGGGAGCAGACGCGCGACTCCGGGTCTCGTCGGGCTCTGGGGTACTGAACTGCCTCGGGGCGGTGGGGAGGGGCGGGGGTGGACGAGCCCGGCGGGGTGACCGACAGCGTGGCCAGCCACTGGCCGAGGGCGGCGAGGAGGCTTAGGCAGGCGTGAGTGCGTGCGTGTGTGCGTGAGTGTGAGCGCGAGGGTGAGTGTGTGAGCCTCCCCAACCCCCACCTGTTTGAAATGGGTTTAGAATGCCAAAGCCAGGTTGCCCGTACTTGAAAAGTTGCAAACAGTCGGAGTAAAACACGTGCGCGTCCCCCTAGCCCCAAGTGATTGGCTGACTCTAGGGCAAGGCAAGGAAAGGAGGAATAAGAAGGGTGCGTGGAGGGGGGTGAGTTGCCGTGTGCAAGATCGGTTTTAGGACCCAACGGGAAGCACACTGGAATCTCTCCCTTCGGGAAGGAGAGGTGGGGCGGGCCGGCCGGCAGGCGGCCGCGGGGCGCATGCGCGCGCGTCTCCTCTCGCCGGCCGCTGCGCTCGGCGGCGCGGAATAGAATGAACTGTAACAAAACAAGCCGAGCCTTTGTATCTGCTTAAAGGGGCCGCAGGCACTTCCCTCCTGTCCCCCCCAACCCCCGCTCGGCTACCGCGTCTCCAGGGCTCCCAGCAACTGTCTGGAAGGGCTTCCCTCACCCTCAGGAACAGCCCGCCAGCGAGGGAAGGCGAGCCAGGCGGGAGGAGAAGAGAAGACACCGCGTTTCTAAGAGGCAAGAAAGGAAGGAAGGAAGGAAAAAAAATAACCCGAGCGGCGCAGAGTGGACTCTGGTCCCGGAGAGAACGGTCGGGCGCCGGAACGTGGACCGAGAAGCACCGGAATGCAAACAAAGCTCGCGGGCGCCTGTGCAGGGCTCGCGGGGAAGACCAGAAAGTTTGTTTTATGATGGCTTGAGTGAGCGAGTGTGTGCAGGGGAGCAAGGCTGCCAAGTTTCTCCCTCCCGTTGCGTTATTTGGGGGGAGATGTCCCTCCCATGAACCAGCGGGGGGGCCTGGGGGCTTGTGCTGTGGGGGGCACCTGTCTCTCATTTATTATTTTTTTGTGGGGGGGAGGAGGGGTGTAACAGCCCATCATGTCGAGAGTGATCCAGAAGAAGAACCACTGGACTAGCAAGGTTCACGAATGCACCGTGAGACGGGGACCCCAGGGCGAGCTGGGGGTGACGGTGCTGGGGGGCGCGGAGAACGGGGAGTTTCCGTATGTCGGAGCGGTGGCCGCGGCCGAGGCGGCGGGGCTTCCCGGCGGCGGCGAGGGCCCTTGGCTGGGCGAGGGGGAGCTGCTTCTGGAGGTGCAGGGGATCCGGGTGTCCGGCTTGCCCCGCTATGACGTGCTGGGAGTCATCGACAGCTGCAAGGAGGCCGTCACCTTCAAAGCCGTCAGACAAGGTAAGACGGGACGCGCCTCCCGGAGGCGCCCGCAAAACGGGGAGCGGCCTGCGGAGAGCCCCCCGCCGCATCTCGATTTCCCGCGTTCCTCCTCCGAGCGCAGCTTAGAGGGGAAGTTGGGGTCGTGCGCCCTGTCGTGGTGAAATGAGCAAAGTTGTTGAGAGGTTGTGGATTGTTTGCCCACCTGCGTTGGAAAGAGGGGGCTGGGTTTCCTCCGGGCAGCGGAGAGACTTTTCCCAGGCCCGGTTTGCCAACCTGTTATCTCAGCCACCGAGTACAGCGCGGCTTGTTTGCGCGAGGAGGCTTGGGAAACCGAGTCAGGGGCAAAGTGGACGGTCTCCAGGCTTCTCGGAGGAGTGATGCAGCAGGCGCTGCCGCTGCGTTCTTTTGCTACTTATCTGTTGCCAGACCCGGAGAATGGGTACGAACGAGAAGAGGGGTCTGTGGTTACTGACCTCCTCCGTCGGGAAATCTTCCCCAGGGCATCCCTCCAGGTGGGCTGGGGCGTGACCGCCCTGCGGTTCCTATGCCCGCCTCCTGAAGATCCTGCATTCACCCCAGAGCTGGATGACGCATGTGTCTCCACCGTGTGGCCCAGCCCCAGGCGTGGGGGGTGGAGGGGGGGGGGGAAGAAGGAGTATTTCTGTCTGCGCGAATCTGGCCCAAGTTTATGCTGCCTTCTCCGCCACCACCATCATCGTTGATGATGATAATGGTGGCTACTATTCACTGTTAGCTTACTACGTGCCAGGCTCTGTGTTGAATGCTTTCCTTGGGCTATTTTGCTCTGACTGACAATTCTGTGATCGGGTTGTTTTTATAAACCCCATGTTACAGATAAGGAAACTGGGACTGATACTGCATAAGTTATTTGCCCAAGGTCACACAGATACCAGAAGTGAGGGTTTCAGTCAATGAAAGCCTTAAGCACTAGGAGAAAGAGGTGGGGTCGCGGGGTGGGGGGTGGATATGACCCTCCTGGACTGGGGGGCTTGTTTTCTGGGGAGGGAATGAAGGCAGATTCCTCTCTCAGAAGCCAACTTTTTTGATGGTTGCTGGTGGTGGGGAATCCCTCCTGCCTGAGTTTAGTGCTGGCAAGGGGTTATCCTTGCATCAGTCCAACAGAGAAGGACTTGATTCCCTTAAAGTATCCCTTGCACCACCGAGTGCCATGACATAGGTTCTCCCGCATGAGAGCACCAGAGGAGGTGGCAAAGTTGAGCGTGGTGAAAAGTTCCCATATGTGCTGCGGGCCTGGAAGGGCACGTGGCAGCTGGAGGAATGTGTTAAAGGAAAGGAAGGCTGGGCTGGGCTGAGCTGAGCAGATCCTTGGAAGCAGGCCCGTTCCAGATGAAACAGAGGAGGGGGACAGAAGGAATTGTCAGGCCTTTTGGTAGTTTGGGGAGCGATAGACTGACATTTATAGAAAGCTCCCTCCATTTATGTCTTCATCTTCCACTTGGACACCTCCTCCAAGAAGCCCTCCAGCATCCTGCCAAGCTGAACAAACCCTTCTTCCTGTGGACTCCTCTAAATGTGTACTTCGTAGTTTTTTACTTACTCTGATCTATGAGTTAGGCCCCTCCTCATTTCCATACTAGGTGGCAAGCTTACTGGAGAGAGACTGTGTCTTATTCATTGTGCATCTCCCCAGGCTTTGCTTGAGGTCTAACACCTCCTTCCCCTGAGAGTGTGTCCTCATCTGTAAACTGGCGTTTGTTTGGGTATTACATAAGATGATAAGTGGAAAGTGTGCAGAGCAGTGCCTGGCACATAGTAAGTGCCCAATAAAGAAGATATATTATGTTTAATTCACTTTGACCAGTTATTTCTCAGTTTAGCTTTTAGCGCTAGGAACCTGGATTATGAACTTAACGCCTGTACCTGGATTGTTAGGACTTGATAGAACTATAGAGAAAACACTGTGTCAAAGCAGTTGGTGGGAACAGCTACAGGTGTCAGCATTTTGGAGAAAGGGTTGGAGGAAAGGCAGGGGTACCTACCCATCTATTATCTGCCTAGTGGGTCCTATGTAGGGCCTTGTTTTTAATGTGCAAGATGATGCATGTGGCTGACCCTCCGTCCACCAGTCATCAAAGATCAAGAGACATAATGCCAGGCTGTCTCACCATGGAACTAAGGAAGGATTGGTCAGATAATCAATTGTGTTTGAAATCAGACACCTCTGGATTGAAAGGAAACTGGACTGTCACCAAATATTATTTCCCTTCATCTAGAACCATTCTATGTGCTGCACAGTACTGTTCATAGCAGGTGTGTGTGTGTGTGTGTGTGTGTGTGTGTGTGTGTGTAAATCTACTTGTTCTACTCAAGATAGCATTAAGATGTGGATGGAATCCATTGCAGTGTGAAAGCTAGTTTATGTAATAATTACATGGGTACAGTTCTTTCAACATCTTCATTACAGAAACATGGCACTGGAGAACATTTCACTAATCTTCTGTTCCCCTTCATGGCGAGAATATGATTTAAATTCTGCGACAGAATTGCTCTTACTATGTCTTCATTACTGTGTTTGAATCATATTAGGTAGGCTCATCCTTGGTACGTGGTAAAGGAAAATGTTACTTTTTTCCACACCCTGAGCTAGCCACTCCCAGGGACACAGGGCACTTTGGGTGCCATCTGTATGGAAATGTCACGGTCTTCCTGTGGGAGAAAATTCTGTTTCTATTTCATGGCAGCTCCCTGGAAAGATGCACAGACTAAAATAGTCTGTAGCAAATGGTATTTTATGAAGCAGGACTGAATTGTGAAGGAACCAAGCTCCATGGGTCTACCAGCTTGGACTTGGTTCATTTTAGATGGAGGAGATAGTCTTTTGTTACAAGGTGCTTAAAAAAATGTATGGATACCTGTCTGTTATATACAGTGTGTTATTTTGTATCTATAATATAGCATGTATATACTTGTTATGCTTTGTAAGTATATATTATGTTCATCTGTAGTGAAATGCACAGATCTTCACTATGTAGTTCGGTGAGTTTTGACAAATGTATATGTTTATTTTATGTTCACTCAAATCAAGATCTAGAATATTCCCATTACCTCACAAATTTCCCTCTTGCCCCTTTCCAGTCCATTCCCCACACTTCCTCCAGAGGCAAAGGCTGTCCTATTTCTTTTACCATGGATAAGTTTTTTTTATTATTATTGAAGTTCCTATCAATGAACTAAAGCTCTACACACTCTTTGGTGTTGGGCTTTTTTTTTTTTTTTTTTTTTTTTTGCTGAACAAAATATTTTGCAGATTTCATATTGTATCATTCTTCTTTTCCTCCTCCTCCTCCTTCTTCCTCTTTTTAAAGATTTTAAGTAATCTCTTCACCTAATGTGGGGCTCGAACTCACAACCCCAGATCAAGAGTTAAATGTTCTACTGACTGAGCCAGTCCAGTGCCCCTCATTGTTCTTTTTTTATTGTTGAGTAGTATTCCATTGTAGGTATGTGTATATACAGGTTTTTTTTTCATATATATACATATATATATATATATATATATATATACACACACACACACACACATACACATATGTATATACACACACACACATATGTATATATATACATATACATATATATGTGTGTGTGTGTGTGTATATATATATATATATATATATATATATATATATATATATATATAATCTCAATCAGGTTCTGCACTTTCAGTGTGGGAGCCTGACACGGGGCTTGAACCCACAAAGTGTGAAATCATGACCTGAGCTGAAATGAAGAGTCGGACACTTAACTCACTGAGCCACCCAGGAGTTCCTGTACATACCTGTTTTTAAAATATTTTTGCTTGTCAGTAAACATTTGGGCTATTGATCCCTTTTGGCTATTATGAATTGAGATGCCAGAAATATTCCAGTTGCTCCACATTTTTGCCAGTCTTTAATCATCCCTGTCTTTTGAATTCTAGTGTATGTGGAAAAAGAAAATAAGGTAATTAAGGATACTTTGCTATCGGATACAAGCTAAGCACTTGCTTTAGAGTGTGCCTGGTCCTTGGCTAAGCTAGTACTCTGTGGACATTTTGTCTTTTATTCCTCACAACTGGAATCAGATGTCAGAAACTGAGGTCCAGAGTTTGGGTAGCCTTTCCGAGGGTCATACAAGTAGCCGAAGTAGAGCTGGAACTCAACCGTGTTGGATTCCAAAAGCCCATGCTTCTAACTGCTCCATTGGTGGGCCAGTAGGGCCTCCAGACCAGTGGCCGTGGCATCACTTGGGAACTGGTTAGATGTGCTAATTTCCTACTGATTCTGAACCTCAGGAGGCGGGGCCAATGGGGCAGTTGTTAACAAGCCCTCAGGTGATTCTGAGGCTCACTTTTGGGACTCAATGCCCTAAGGTACAGACTAACCCTGAGCATATGGTGCAGGACACAGGTGTCCTGGGCTCCCAGAACAGGCTCTGCCAGCTTGTGTTACCCTCTCTGGCAAATCACCTTCTTTGGGTATAAGTTTCTTCATGTTTTCTTTTCCTTTTTTTTTTTTTTTTTTTTGTAAGTCTGTTTATTTTGAGAGAGAGAGAGAGAGAGGAGCAGAAAGAGAGGAGAGAGAAAGAATCCCAAGCAGGCTCTGCACTGTCATTGTGGAGCCCTGTGAGTGCGGAGCCCGATGTGGGGCTCGAACTCACAAACCATGAGATCATGACCTGGGCTGAAACCAAGAGTCAGATGCTTAACGGACTGAGCCACCCGGGTGCCCCTCTTCATTTCTTTTGTGCCCAAAATAAACGGGTGAACCGTGGATGTCCTTTGCACTCATAAAATGCTGCAGTCCCATGAATAACCCAGACTCCAAAAGTTGAAAATGGTGTGATTGTAGTTTCCCAAACTGGTCACATTATAGGTCATGCTTACATATTTTCGTAGGTGAAGTTTGTGGCTTTGCAAATTACCCAGAAGCCGAAACTGTCCACAATTTAGACAGAATGGAGACAATAAATAAGACACAACTTAAAAACCACACCACCGCCACCGGCCCCTTTCCCTCACTGTCATGAGGGAATTATGACCACATGGCGATTGAAAATAGTTCTTTGTGCCTTTTTGTGTTTTGTTTTGATGTTGTGTGTTTATTTTGACCAATTGGGATATACTACAACAGCTCGGTAACGAAATGATTCTCATTTTGAGACAGTGGCCTGCCTGTCTTGGTGTCCTGTGAATTCTGCTCCAGGGTCCCTGGGTTTGCTTTTTCTTCCCCCCCAGATGGTCACAAGATTGATTCTTTTCCTTTGTGTCAGGTCGTGTGCTGCTAAATGTTTAATAACCGGCTGCTGTGGAGACAAGCCCCAGATCTGTGGCCTGAGTTCGGAAGAGGTGCATGTAATTGGTTCTCCAGGGTCGGTGTGAGCTGGTCCTAGCACATCACTGACCCTGTATAAGATGGCTCTGGAGTCTCATGCCATCCCCTCATCCTGTTTTGTGACTTCATGGCCTTGTCACAGGTTCGCATTATCTTCTGTTTCTTCTTTTGTTAACATTTTTATTTATGTTAAAGTGATCTCTGTGCCCAGCAGGCGGTTGGTTGAGCTCCTGATCCCGAGATCAAGAGTCACAGATATTACCAGCTGAGCCAGCCAGGCTCCCCTTGTGTCTTTTTTATTGTCTGCCTCGCCTCCCCTTAGGATGTAAAACACGGTTGCCTCACTTGTTCACCCTGCTGTTTCTCAGGGCCTAAAATAGTACCTGGGCAAATCCTAGGTGCTCACTAAAATTTGTTGGACGCATGAATGGATTTTCCTTTGTTGCTTGTTATTTGTATGGCAAGACTAGGTGGTCTTTTATGTAGACTAGGCCATCTACATCTTTCCCCTTTTATTCTCTATTCATCTTTTATTTCTTCTGATTTAAGACCCTGATACGTTTTTTTTCCCCCCATTACCAGATCTTCCAATCAGCTGATTCCCTGTGTCTCATAATTTGTATTGACCCACAAGTTTAATGAATTACCCTGAAGTGTTCCTGCCTATTGACTTTCACTGGAGTTTAAGAAGTGAAATTTCAGATACTGAGCAGACAGGATGATGGGGGGCTTTTCAGTTTTCTGTTGATGTGGGATCTGTTGTGTGTCAGCATCCATAAGAATGACACCTTACTTCTGTTTTCTTGTTGCATTGTCCCTGTGTACAATTTTTCCAGCCAACAGCAAATCAGATCATTGCTGCAGAAAACAGTCTGATTTTTGTCCTCTCTTGCTCTTAAATTGTGCTTTGTGTTTATATGTCTTTTTTTTTTTTAACTTAAACTTTCAAAATCAATCTTTTTATTCTCCGTGCTAAAAGACCACTCTCTGAAGGATATTTTTAGGTTACACTGTGGAACATTCCACAGCTTTTATGAAAAAATAAGGCAAGGACAGGCGACCCAACTCGTCCATTGTTTCCAGTGGCCATCCTTTGCCAATGGCTATGTTATTTAAAAATAGATTAACTTGACCTTATGAGGCAATGGCATACAGTTGGCTCACTGCATTTGTTGGCCTTCATTACCCAGCTGGTTTCAGATGGCAGAATTGATGATATCCACCAAGGGGAATTAAGTGGTTTATAAGAGAAAACATTCTGACATCTCCTTACCACAAGGGTTTACATGAAGGATGTTGCTTTATAAACGATGGTTATTTAATGCAAAACACCGGTCTCTGATGTTAGTGGTCCCTTCCTTGAGTTTGTATATATGTGTAACAGGATATACTGATTTTTGTATACACTGAGAATAAAGGCTGTCAAATTGGTTAAGGGCTGACATTCATATCCTAAAAAAGTGGGTTATGGCATTTTTGCCTATCTTTATGCAGCTTCTGTGTGAGATCAATAACCTTGAAAAATCCCTCGCAAGCACTGGAGCTTTGCTATACTGCACCCCTATGGATGTCTGCATTGATATCGTATTTCTTGTGAATTTGTTTTGGTGTTTCCACAAACAAACCCCCGTGATATCAAGGACATGCCTATCATATTGATGTCTGCTTTATCATCAAGTGTCCTGTGTTGAGTCTATCGTGTTCTGGATGCTAACCTTTCTGAAGGCATGTAGCAACATTAGGAGATGGAATTTGAACATTTTATGATTAAATAATCATCTTCTCTTTTTATGGCTGAGTAATTGAAGAACGGAGTAATCCATTACTTATAATCATTTCTGCCATCCTTATCTCAGAGTGAGAACCGACGTCCTCACAGTGACTCACAAGGTCCCCCGTGATCTGGCCTATGCCATTTCTTGTCTCTCCCCATCCATGGCCTCCTAGTCCCCACCTTGACATCTAGAAGGCTTGCTCCCTCATGAATTTCAAGTTTTTACCACATATCACCTTCTCAGTGACACCTCCTTTGCCCACATTATTGAAAGCCTTAACTCCATGCTACTTGTCACTCCCCATAACCTTTTTCTGCTTTATTCCACTCCATTTTACATAGATCATTTCAAGATAAGTAAAATCCTGATTTTGTCTCTCCTAGAATAGAAGTTCTCAGAGGGCAGGGATGTTCTCAATTTGTTCACTGCTATATTCCTAGTACCGAAAATAGTGCCTGGTACGTAGTAGGTGCTCAAGTATTTGTTGAACATCCACTGGCAAATTGAGAACTAGAATCAATCTCTCCTGAGCTCGGTTGCGTCTGAAAATTCCCATATTTGATAGTCTCTGACCATGTGGGTAATTCGTGATGGGTCACATCAACCTTGATCAAGGTTTGTCATTTGCAGTCTGTGGATGTGGCCAAGTAGAGCTTAGATGATTGATCCAGGATTCTTTTTAAAAATTTTTTATCTATCTGTCTATCTATGTATCCACCTATCTATCATCTATCTACTTATTTTTTTTTTTCAATGTTTATTTATTTTTGGGACAGAGAGAGACAGAGCATGAACAGGGGAGGGGCAGAGAGAGAGGGAGACACAGAATCGGAAACAGGCTCCAGGCTCTGAGCCATCAGCCCAGAGCCCGACGCGGGGCTCGAACTCATGGACCGCGAGATCGTGACCTGGCTGAAGTCGGACGCTTAACCGACTGCGCCACCCAGGCGCCCTCTATCTACTTATTTTTTGAGAGAGAGAGTGCATGTGCACAAGCAGGGGACGGGCAGAGAGAGAGGGAGAGAGAGAATCCCGAGCAGGCTCCATGCTGTCAGCACAGTGCCCAATGTGAGGCTCTGTCTCCTGAGCTGTGAGATCATGACCTGAGTTGAAATCAAGAGTTGGATACTTAACTAAGCCACCCAGGTGCCACCAGGAATATTCTTGAAGATGGCATTGATGACCATTTTCAGTTGGTCTTCATGTCAAGGGTTTCCGGCAGCACCATATTGAGTATGTCTGGGAACTTTGCAAACTCTCTCATCCTCAAATGGACTGTGAGAGGTTCTTCCCGGCACGGTTAGCTATGTGTTACCACGTCCATTGTCAAGAGAAAGAAGTACATGGGAGAATTATTTTCTCCATGCTAAGGTGTCAGCCCTACCATTATTGCCATCCGAGGCCTTTGTGTGCTCTTTAATGGGGCACAGTTATGTTTTCCACAATAAGGCCAATCTTTCAGCCTATCGTGAGACAAGACTTGAAGCCCTCTTTATGGACGGTGGCGTGATGGTGCAACTAAAAGGCAATTATGCGCTGGTTATAAGCCACGTTTCATAATTATTGCTAGATACAGTGGTAACAGGACACCAATGCTGCTTGTAATAAAACCCAGGCATATCAATTTATTGACGTATTGTAGCTGTGTAGATTTTGGATTTAAGCTGGCCTGGATTAGAAGCCACATTATTAAATTTACTAGCTAGGTGAATCAGGGCAAGGTGTTTCATCTCTTTGCGCCAGGATTTTCCCATCTGAAAATGGGGACCATAATGATACCTACTTCCTAGAGTTGATGGAAGAATAAAATGAGGAGGTTTAAGGAATCCACATGGCATAGGCCCTGGCACATAGTGTGTGCTCTGTAAATGTTGGCTTCTGTTACTGTTTGAATATTCCTCCTTTGAAAACAGTCCAGAGAGAAGAAAGAATCTCTTGAGAGATAGTTGTGGTATAGTTTCCTGGAGAGCTTTTTAAAGTCTAGAAAAAAAACCCTTATTTTTTCTGCATGATTCAGATGCCACTTTTTGGAAAGGGCTGTGGTTGGATTAGTTCAGACAAGTAAGAAGGAAACCCTGGACCTCACCAGTGACAAGTTGATTTAATTACTGTCATTAGGTCCCTGGTTGCGTATAGGTATAGAGGAAGAAGTCCTTTCTCTATTTCCTGGGGGTCCCAGGGAGAATGGTCTTTGAGAACTTGACCCTGAGGTCCTCTGATCTTCCTGGCACTGTATCTGGGTTCTCACATCAGGAATGCGAGGGCAGCAGTGGGACTTGGGGTTATAAGGGTTTAGAGTCAGACTGGTTGGGTTCAAATCCAGGTTCTGCCACTTCCCAGCTGAGCAACCTTGGGCATGTTAACCTCCCAGAACCTCAGTACTCCCAGTCGAAAAATGAGAATAATAGCTGCCTTATCGGCTGTTTTTGAGGATTAAATGGGTAGACGTACGCAGAACACTTAGTCCTCTGCTTGGCATACAGGCAGTGTTTACCAGAATTATCTACAAAATAGCAACCATGATGCTTTTCAGTTGAGAAATGGACACCCTTCAGTGAGTTCCTCTAAAGCAGTGGTTTAAAACTGGGGGTGGTTTTGCTTCTCAGGGGACATTTGGCAATGCCTGGAAACATACTTGGTTGTTATAACTCGAGATGTGGGATTGCTGCTGGCAGTTAGGGAGGAGAGGCCAGGGAGCCTGCTGAACATCCCACAGTGTGCAATTCAGCCCTCCTCCCACTCTCCCCAAGAGAGAATTATCCAGCCCCAAATGGCCATAAGGCTGAAGTTGAGAAACGCTGCTCTAATGTATGACTTCAGGGTTGAGTCTGGGAATCGGAATTGTGAGCAGTAAACTAATCATAACTATTAATTTATTGACCTTCTGATAGGTTGCTGAGACCCAGGTAAGGGTTTTGCTGAGGGAGATGATGCCATTCTCATTTTAGCCTCGAGGAAATGAGCTGGAGAGGTCAAGTAACTTATCTCGCCCCCCCCCCCCCCCCCCCCCAACGCCACTGACACAGCTAAGATTCAAGCTCAGATCTACCCGTTTCCAAAATTCTCATCCTGGGTTTACACACTAGGAATGTGTTGACTTCGTAGCCAGGAGCCCTTGTGTCTTTCTACTGTGGGGGTCATTGTGTATGCGCCTCTTTCGGGTTGTGCCCTTGCCACCTGAGGGCGTTACAGCACATCTGTTGACCCCACCGAGGATAGTCCTAGAAATGAAAATGGATTCCCAAAGTGTTTGTGGGCCGGGACACCGAGTGTGCCGCTCCATATGGTCAAGTTCTTCTACTTGCCTGCCTGTTCTCCCTCACCAACACTGCTGATTCCTTCCTCCTCTGAGCTCTCTTTTTCTCCCTCCACATACATCTTGATTTCAAGACCATAGTGTCTTGTTAATTGCAGATTTGCCTGTCGGTCTGCCATGCTGGATTGTGTTTCTTGAATTCCTGAAGGCAGCATCCCTGTTTTCTGTCTGTTTGTAATCTCTGCCCTCTGTAGGTGGGTGAAATATCTGTTCAGTTGCATTCTTTTGAGGGTAACGAGTGGGCATAACTTTTAAATAAATAAAGATTCTTGCCTGAGATCTTGTTGGCTAGAAAATCCGTGGCTTATTTTTAAGGCATATTAAATATACTTAGCCATATGTCTGACTTTTCCATGATGATTTAAGATGGTTCCCTGCCAGTTGTTGTAGCATTTTGAACTGTAGAGAAAATATTGAATTAATTGTGTTGAAGGTCTTAGAGGGCCTTGATTCTGACCAGATGTGTGCAGTGATGGAGCCTGTGGCTTATGTAATGTGGCCACGGAAGGCATCGCTTTGGCTTGATTTAAATAGAGTCAGGATTTTACCACCTGGATTCTTGGCTGAGCGTTAGAATTTACATCTGATAGGGAGCGCAGGCTCCTTTCCTCCTCCAACTATCAGCCTGTTTAAGTCTGTGTGGCTTGGTTAAGAATTCAAAACTCCGGATCAGGTTGTTAAAAAAGAACTTTCCTTGGTGTTAGAGCGTGTGGATTTTTTCTCAACCCAAGCATAGGCATCCAGGTTTTGGTTTCTAATCTTATAAATACTCAAATATTATTGTGACCTAGTATGACTGTCAATCACTGTTCATAGTTGGTTTGTGCTTCCACAGCTTATGTTTCTTTTCTCTGTGAAATTTATTTTTTTCCTCACTTAAACAGTGTGTACAATACAGAAAGATGTGAATATGAAAGGAAAACATATCTACATTGTCTGTAATTACACTCAGAAATATGTGTTAATACTCTATTTTTATACACACACACACACACACACACACACACACTTTTTTCTGGTATTTTTTTTGAGAGGTTCTTTTTCTTATGAAAATCGGATAATACAACACATGCTGTGTTATGAATTTTTTTTTTTTGGTGCCTAAATATCATAGATGTTTTTTCTATATACTACACGTATATGTATTTTGTCATTTCAGTGGCTGTAGAACCATTTCAGGCTGTGCTATATTAAACCATGCTTGGAGGATGAACATTGAAATTTAGGTAGTTTTCTCTTTGTATTTTACACAGCACATTGGTGAATATCGTTATACTTACATTAAAAAATGTAAAAAATGTAGACTTCAGATTTTTTCTTGGTACAGATGTTTAGAACTCTTGGCTCACATGAATTTTATCTTACTACTTTTAAACTCTTTTTAAGATGTTTATTTTTGAGAGAGAGAGAGAGAGAGCGAGCGAGCATACACAGGGGAGGGGCAGAGAGAGAGGGAGACACAGGAATCTGACACGGATTCCAGGCTCTGGGCTGTCAGCACAGAGCCCGACGTGGGGCTTGAACCCACAGACTGTGAGATCTTGACCTGAGCGGAAGTGGTACGTTTACCGCACCCACCTGGTGCCCCTATCTTCTTATGACTTAATACCCACCATCTTGTTGCTCTTGAGACAGCATATCAACTTCTGTCCTTGGTGCCTGTATGGGAAAGTCCTGTATTTCCTCGCTTACCTCAGTTATGACACATACTGCCTAGTTCTAGATTTTTTTCTATTTAATACTAGTCATCACAGACGCAAATGCTGAGTAGGTATTTCAAAGGGCTTTCGGGACTGGTGGGGACCTGGGGTAAACTGGAAGGACACGCTTGGTTCCGAGGGAGCAGTTACTACTTAGCTTCAGCCTGTTGCTGACAATGTGGCATTGTTGGCCCAGCGTTGCCAGATTTTTCATTTTCAAGAGCATCTAAAAGCTTGAATTGTTAAAAAAAGAACTTTGACAATTTAAAAACGTTGGTCCAAAAGCATGGATGAAGCAAACAAAACACATCTGGGAACCATATTTGGTCCTGGTGACAAGTTTGCAGCCCCTTGGTTGTGTATTTGTGTCTCTTTCACTTGAAGAGCCATCATCTCATTTCTTGTTCCTGTCTGTATTTTCAGGGCCCCAGATAGTGACCAAATCACAGTGAGGGTCAATAAATGTGTGTTGAAGTGAGTACTAAGTTCCAGAAGTGGTCCAGTTTGTCACTCTAGTCTGCTTATGTTTATTGGAGGCCCAGCTGGGGACAGCTCCCCCGTTCTAGTTATGACGAGCTGGGGAGAGGGTATATTTTGACAGCTGATCATAATTGGTGGCATATTTTGTCTTAGAGTCCTGGTCTACCACGCCTTTGAACGGGGTGCAAAATGGCATCTCGACGATGACATTTATATGGATGTATACTGGGAATGGGATACGCTCTCTGCTCTGAGGGGATTTTACTGTGATATGTGTGGCCTTACAAATAAAAAGAAATAAATGAATTTTATGTGTACCGCATAGGTTTTAAAGATAGCAGGATCGTCCCCAATGACACACTTCTCTTGGACATTCTGCAGAGAAATCAGGACCCTGACCTTTACCCCAAGGGTAGATGCTTTCAGAACATGATTAAGCTCTAAGACCAGCGGGCATCTGTTCTGCAGGGCCAGGGCTATATGGTAGAATTTTGGGTTTTGAAAATGAAGGCAGCCTTTCAGTTGCTTTTCTGCCGGCGCAGTGGATTGTCCTGCATTGCATAATTCATGTCACATCAGGCTTGCTGTGTGAGGATGGGGAAAGGGACTTAGGTAATTCAGATTGCAAGTTTAGTCAATGCGGTTTTTCTGTCAAGGAGCCAAGGAAGAAAAGACCTCTATGAAACGAAAACTGAAGTGGGCAGCAAAAGCCCAACATGGAATTCACATTTTGCTAGGTTCCGACTTGGAGTATTGTTTCTTTTCTCTCCTTCCCTCATCCCCTTCCCTCTCTTCATACCTGATTCAGAATAAGAACATTCTAATAGACTGTGTAGGAATTCAAATCTTAGGTAGGAGATTGTCTGTGTAATCCAGGGCTTGAGAGGCGAGACGGAACTAGGAGAGGGGCTGGGTGGCTTAGCCGGTTAAGTGTCTCTTTTTTTTTTTTTTTTTTAATTTTTAAAAAATGTTTATTTTTGAGACAGAGGTGAGTGGGGGAGGGCAGAGAGAGGGAGACACAGAATCGGAAGCAGGCTCCAGGCTCTGAGCTGTCAGCACACAGCCCATTTCCGGGCTGAAACCCACGAACCATGGGATCACGACCTGAGCTGAAGGCAGACACTTAACCGACCAAGCAACCAGGCCCCCCAGTGTCTGTCTGACTCTTGATTTTGGCTCAGGTCATGATTGCATGGCTCAAGTCTTGAGTTAGGCTGTGCTGATAGAACAGAGCCTGCTTGGGATTCTCTCTCTCCCTCCCTCTGCCCCTCCCCGCCTCCAAACTAAATAAATACACTTAAAAAAAAAAAAAAAAAAAGTAAGGAGAATTTTCGTCTTGAGGCTGCTATATGCCCTGATCCAATTCCTTGGTTATGATAACAGCTTTTGGGGCACCCAGAATTCCCCCAAGTTGGCATGAAATTTGGATTCCTTTCTACTTTAAAATGCTCAAATTAGGGCTGCCTGGGTCGCTCAGCTGGTTAAGTGTGTGCTTCAGCTCAGTCATGATCTCACAGCTCTTGAGTTCGAGCCCTGCGTCAGGCTCTGTGCTGACAGCTCTGAGCCTGGAGCCTGCTTCGGATTCTGTGTCTCCCTCTCTGTCTGCCTCTCCCCTGCTTGTGCTCTGTCTTTCTCTCTCTCTCTTTGAAAATAATAAATAAACATTAAAAAAAATTTTTTTAAAAGCTCAAGATTAAGATGTAGCTGGAAAAGCTTATATTCCATGGTGTTTTAGGCCAGGTGATCCTTGATACAATTCCTGAGCTTTGGTCTTTGGTAAAGGGAAGAAGAGTCTCTAGCCATGCTGAATGAGACCATAGTGCACAGACATAGTTAGGCACCTCCACAGTGTATATGAAAAGTACAGAGTGTTATCTCAACATCTATGTGTTATCTATGTTTATATCGTTATTTATAAGAGTATTCTCTCAGAGAGATCGGATGCCCAGCAAAGGAAATATTCATATAGGTATTGCCTATTTCTGTCTCTCTGAAGTGTGGGAGAATACTGCCCTAAGGAAGAAAGGCCTAGCTTTCTTAAGCAATGTGAATGAGTTTCTGATACATTTTACCAAAAAATGTAAGCTCAAGGGGCGCCTGGCCGGCTCGTTCAGTAGAGCATGCAACTCTGTCTTGGGTCATGAGTTTGAGCCCCACGTTGCGGGTAGAGGTTACTTAAGAAAAAATAAATAACATAAGCTCAAACTATTCTATGTGAAATAATTATCTCTAAGGAAGATGATTGTGGGAAGAAGGCATTAATGGGAATGATAGTTGTTTTTTACTATTGGAGTCTTTTTTGGTGGAAGGAGCCTATCGTGGGGGTTTAATAAAATCTGGTGAGTCACCCTTTTGCCTGAATTCCTGAGGAACAGAGGCATCCAGAAAAGCCTGTGGGGGGTGGGGGTGGAGTTTATAGCCCTGTGCACCTGTTACCAGGCACTTATATTCACCTGATGGCTGCTAACAGCTTGTGGGCAGAGCTGCTTGGAGAAAATGATCAGCTTTGGAAACAGCGGCCCACAAATTGGGTTTGGGTGAATAGAAGATGCATCAGAATTACCTGGGAGAGTTTTCAGGCTTTGAGCATCTGGGGTTGACTTCCTGAGTGGTTCAGAGTCATGTCTTCCTGCCTAGTAGAGTTTGGATGCCCCAACTCTGAAGAATGGTCCACAGAACTGCCAACTGATTTCGAATCACCCAGGGTGCTTATTCAATGTGGGGATTACTAGGCCTCAGTCCAGACCTATGCAGTCAGAGTTCTGGGGGGTGGGCCCTGTGAGTCCACAGTGTTTAAGAAAGTTCTGGCTGGTTGTGGGAAGTCCAAAGTCTGAGGCTCCTGGCTCTTTATAAAACGCCAGGCTTTTCAATTCCAGTTACCTAATAAATGACGGTCACGGACCCCATTCTGCATTCGAATGCGCATTGGTTGGGGAAGGGAGTCAAGAATACAAGGCCTAATGGAGTTATTTGAGCTCAAAGTTCTTCTAGGGGCAGACCCTGGGTGTGTGTGTATGTATTGGGCAAAGGTCGTTTTCTTGCTTTGGGAATCCCGCATTAGCCTGATAATTTAGAGAGACCTCTTCCGCAGCACTGTACTTGCTGTTTCATTTTTAAATTTTGTTTATTAAAAAAGTTTTTTAATGTTTATTTTTTTTTGGGGGGGGGAGAGAGAGAGAGAGAGAGAATGAGAGAATGAGTAGGGGAGGAGCAGAGAGAAAGGGAGACACAAACTCCAAAGCAGGCTCTAGGCTCCAAGCTGTCAGCCCAGAACCTGAGCCCGAGGTGGGGCTCGAACTCATGAACCGTGAGATCATGGCCGGAACCGAAGTCGGACGCTTAACCGACTGAGCCAGCCAGGCGCCCCTACACGTGCTATAATTAATTTAAATCTACCTCTCAGCAGCCTCATATGGCTAGTGTCTACCAGACTGAACAGCACGGGAGACAGTGCCATTACAAATGCTGAGGACAGTCATCGTTCTTTGGTGTCACAACCAGCTGCTCCTAGAGGAAGAGGCTGGAGTGTCACTTTGGGTGGATGCTTGTTAAATGTGGAAGTTCGGGATAAGTAGTTTTTTAAGTGCTTTTTGACCATTTTTGTCCATGTGTTTACTGATCACATTTCTCTTAAAGAACCTCAGTGTATGGAGACGTGCTGATTCTCCCAAAGTACTTTATGTGGAACAGCTATGTTCCATGAGCTGGGATGATGCTTTTTCCGTGGACTGCTCTGTCTCCAGCACCTTACGTGTTAGATGGTGGAATCAATCATTTCAGGCTGAGTATTTTATCCAGAGAGGGAGACTTTGGGTGACCTTGGGGTGACAGAAACCTTTTTATCACCTTATTGCATTTGGGTACAAGTAATAAAAAGTAACTCAAGTGGCTTTAACAACAAAGAGGATTAGCCGATGCATGTAACAAACAGTTGCAGAAGAAGGAAGGTGCCTCATGAAGGGTTTGATCAGCATCAGACCCTTTTCCCAGGGCACGTGGGTCATGTTTCCCTCATTTGCTTCAGAGTTGCCCCTACCCCGTCTGGTGACTCTGTTCAAATTAGAAAATGTGTCTCTCCTGGGGAAACACCATCCCAGCAAGGCCTGGAGAGCTGTTAGGGGACAGCCTTGATCCCTTCAGGGCTGCTCTCTTTGTTGTGCTGGCTCTGACCTCAGGACGACTTGTGTCGTTTGCAGATGGGTGACTGTGGCAAAAGGGGGTGGTGTGCCTGCATATTTATAGCCGAGCACAGAGAGGCCCAGAGGAATGCCTCATGCTGTGTGCTGAGTGGCTGAGGTCTGCGATCCCTAAGCCAATCACTGACGCTTGAGCCCTCACCTCCTCACCTGTTCATGTGCTCTGCCTGTGGGGCTTCAAGTATGGGAGTGGAACCCAGGGGAAGAAGACTAAAACCCACGATGCCAACAACAGCAGAATAGTGCTTGACCCTCTTTGCTCTGAAGGCCGCCTGTGCCTGATCTTTAATCCTCAGCCAGAGCTCTGAAGTGTGTTACCATCTTCCCATTTTTTGGGTGAGGACACCGATGCTTGAGAAGCTGTTGCTGGTGCCGGGTCACCCGGCTGATGAAGCGACAGTGATGGGCTTCCTCCGGCTTGGAAAGGTTCCAGGCCCTCACTAGGGTGCTGGGGTTGTGTCTTGTGATGGGATTCCCTTCAGACTGCACTGCATCATTGTGTGAATTTGCAGTATGGAACCTTCTGGAGCATGGTCTGGGGAAGGCTGGAAGCTGGGTGCTCTTCCTGGCACTCTGGCAGGCCCCAGTCTTTGTGCCCTGGGGGAGGGGGCTTGCGGCAGTCCTGGCCTATTGCAGCTCAGAGTTCCTCTGTTTGTCCTTCTGTGTCCTCCAGACCTAAGCGTCTGTACCTTCCAGCACTGACGAACACAACGTGCTCCTCACACGTGGTTCGGGGTGATACGACTCGCACCGGGGACCTGGCAAGGTTCTAGTCAACTTTCGAAGAATTGTGGTAAAATACATAACATAAAAGTTATCGTTTTAGCCTTTAAGTGTGTGTTCAGTGGCGTCAGATACTC
Source organism: Leopardus geoffroyi (assembly GCF_018350155.1). Lineage (NCBI taxonomy): Eukaryota > Metazoa > Chordata > Mammalia > Carnivora > Felidae > Leopardus > Leopardus geoffroyi. The sequence goes on along the minus strand of NC_059331.1, from coordinate 33,483,907 downwards.
ACCATGTTGTGCAGTCACCATCCGTGTCCAGAACTTCTTCGCCCTCTGCAACTGGAGCTTTGTTCCCATTGAATAGTACCTGCCTGCCCACTCCGCTCTCTCCCAGCCCCTGGCAGCCGCCATTCTGCTTTCTGTCTTGATAAATCTGGCCCCGTGTGGGTGGAACAATTTAGTATTTGTCCTTTTGTGGCAGGCTTATTTCGCTCAACACTGAGCCCTCAAGCTTCATCCATGTTGTAGTGTGTGTGCCAGAACCTCCTTCCTCTTAAAAGCTGCGTAATATCCCACTGTGTGGCTAGGCCACGTTGATCCCTTCTTCTGTCCGCGAATGCTTCGAGGTGGTTTCCACCCTTTTCTATTGGGCTTTTGTCTTCCTACTGCCCTCAGAAGCAGGTGCAGTTAGGTTTTCTTGGTGTCTTTGCCCTCCTCCCTCTGCATTCTTCTTTTCTCATAGCTTAGCTTGACACTTCCCAGGGCTTTCAAGACTGCCACCTGCCCAGTGTCTCCTCCAGCTCTGAAGATGGGGACTAGATTGCCCAGGGGGATCGTTGCCACAGTGTCTCCTCCTCACCTCTGTGGCACTTAGAGCAGTTTGCAAAGGGTATGCGTGTTGGTCATCTGGTCTTGAGGGCTTCAATCCCCCCATCAGCTCTGCTCCGGCCAGCCTTCTGCCTTTCTGGGTTGGAGGCCATACGCTACAGGCTCACAGGCTTTGCATTTCAGAAGGGCCGGTTCAAATCCAGTCTCTCTGCTTACTTGCCAGGTGACCTTGGGTACACGATTTCACCTCTGTGACTTAGTGATTGTAAGCACACACATCTCGTGTGGTTGTTGCAGAGATCGTGGGCAATGTCGCGGTGAAGCTCCCAGCATAAGCATGGAGCAAAGGCAGCGTTGAACAAACGGTAGTTATTATTACATTAAGTTTGTCAGTTTTCCTCTTTTGAATCTGATAACTTTTGATTTTAGGTTCGTGGAGGCGCCGAATTGACTGCGTAATTGACTCAAAACACTTCTGTTTAACACTCTGGGTTTTAATCTTCTTTCTTGGCACTGCCACCTCCTGTTAGATGTTATGGAGCTGAATTTGTTGGACCAAATTATGTAGAGCAGCTTTGATGGAAACACATTCTATACTATCTTTATGTCTTCATGTCATTTCCCTTAAATTTCTTGCTGGAAGTAGAAGTTAGTCACCACCCTGTAGGAAGCTACAAACTATTACCGAGCAATGAAATGATTCCTGGATCTTTAGAATTGTGGAATGATTGGTATAAAGATAGAAGGAGAGCAAATGCATACGGGCATTTTCCAATAAACTTCATGCCGGGGTAACTGTCTGGTTTGGTTAAGTTTTCTTTTCTGGTGATTATTCCAGCTGTGAATGGTATCAAAGTAGAGCCCCTAGACACTTAATTGCTTATAGAAATTTTGGTGGGGGCAGCTGGGTGGCCCCGTCGGTTAAGCGTCGGACTCTTGTTTTTGGCTCAGGTCATGATCTTGTGGTTTGTGGGATCGAGCCCCGTGTTGGGGTCTGTGCTTAACAGCACAGAGCCTGCCTGGGATTCATTCATTCATTCATTCATTCATTCATTCATTCATTCTCTCTCTCTCCCTCTCTCTCCCTCCCTCTCCCCCTCCCCCTCTCTCTCTGCCCTCACCCTCTCTCCCCCTCTCTGCCCTCACCCACTCGTGCACACACACACACACACACACACACACACTCTCTCTCTCTCATAATAAATAAAATAAAACTTAAAAAAAATTTTTTTTTGTATACTTTTATCTCAGTCCATAAAAGCCCTTATTGTGTGCTTTGCTGTAAGTGCTGTATGTTAGGTCATTTACTCCTCAACCAACTCTAGGAAACGTAGGTAGGGAATTATAATCATTCCCATTTTACAGAAGAAGAAACTGAGGTTCAGAGAAGTTGAGATGTTCTCTGCCACTGCTGTTAATGGCAGCGCCAGGATATATACCAGGTCCTCACGTCCAGGAATGATGGATGCTCTTATCAGCTCTGGGAGGTGCATTTATTAATGAGGAGAGGGAAGCTTTACAGGGTTTAAGGTCAGCTGAGTCAGTGCTTTATAAAAAAAGTTTTTTAATGTTTATTTGTTTGAGAGAGAGAGAGAGAGAAAGAGCACTAGCAGGGAAGGGGTAGAGAGAGAGAGAGGGAAAACCAGAATTCGAAATGGGTTCTAGGCTCTGTGCTGTCAGCACAGAGCCGGCCGGATGCGGGGCTCGAACTCACGAACTGTGAGATCATGCCCTGAGCCGAAGCGGATGCTCAACCGACTGAGCCACCCAGGCGCCCCTGAGCCAGTGCTTTATGTCTAGGTTTTTTTTTTTTTTTTAATTTTTTTTTTTCAACGTTTATTTATTTTTGGGACAGAGAGAGACACAGCATGAACGGGGGAAGGGCAGAGAGAGAGGGAGACACAGAATTGGAAACAGGCTCCAGGCTCTGAGCCATCAGCCCAGAGCCCGACGCGGGGCTCGAACTCCCGGACCGCGAGATCGTGACCTGGCTGAAGTCGGACGCTTAACCGACTGCGCCACCCAGGCGCCCCTATGTCTAGGTTTTTGATGCTCCATCCTGAGCTGATTTTGATTGAGCACAGCTCTCCCCATTTATCAGTTAGTACACATACATTATGTCTTTCCATTTACATTTTTCCAAATCAAGAAAGACTGTGGTCGCCTGACGGGGCCACGGAGGGGAAGCCCAGCGAATGATGCAACAAATCAGTGTGGCTCTGTGGGAAAACCTGGTACTTCCTGGCTGTCTCACTTTATTTCTTCTTTCAGGCGATCCGGGACTCTGCTACTTTATAATGCTTGTGCCTCAGTATCTTTGTCTGTAGAAAGAGTAGAGTGCTGTATTTATACGCATGAAGGCAAACTCCTAGAATTCAGTGAACATTTAGTAGTTGTCTGTCCACCAAGCCCACGCAGGCTGTCGCGAAGACGTGGTCTTTCTGCTCCTTGGGTACCAGCAGTGGCCCTGCGGGCCGGGGACTTGCGGTAATCCCCTGTGAGGTACGCAGTTCCTGACCTGGTGCTTGGGTACAAGGCCCACTTGTGAATTATTTCCCAAACTGCCACGTTGCCTGGTCATGTTTCCTGTTCGGGGCAGCACACTGCAGTAGGACTGTATGAATATGTGCTTGGATCTGAAGGTTTCCGTGTGGGTCAGGTCTAGGATCCACGGGACTAGAAGAAACCTTCACTGGGCCTTGCCTTGGAGACGTGGCATTTCTCCTCCGTTAGACTCTTTTATCTGTTTCTGCCCTCTGTACTCATTTTATTATTTTTTTTAATTTCTTTTTTTTATTTTGAGAGAGAGAGAAAAAGGAGGAGGGGCAGAGAGAGGGACAGAGAGAATCCCAAGCAGGCTCCACACTGTCAGCACAGAGCCCGACATGGGGCTTTAGCTCACGAACCATGAGATCATGACCTGAGCTGAAATCAAGAGTCAGATGCTTAACTGACTGAATCACACAGGCGGCTCAGTGCTCTTTTAATTTTTAAAGTAAAGATTTAATTTTATTGGAGGAGACATCTGGGGGGGGGGGCTGGATGAGTCAAGGATAGGGATACCCTGGTAGTGATTGTACTAAGTGGCAGTTTTTCCCCTTTGAAAATCCAGGCCCACCGCTATCAAGGCATTTATATTCTATGAAAGAATTTGTACGTGAGACTGGGAGATCTTGGGAGTCTGTAACTACTTCTCTAGTTAACACGATATTTGATCATTGTGGGGTACAGCCAAAGGGCACAGATTCTGGAGCGGGTTAAGGGCTGTTGGTCTGAATCTCCTATCCCCTCTGGCCTAATATTATAAAAAATATTATAAAAATGGAGGTATGTGGGGGAGGTACTATTTTATTTCTGTGTTTTCAATGTGTATTTGTTTTTCAGAGAGGGGAGGAGCAGAGAGAAAGATGCGGGGTGGGGGGAATAGAGGATCCAAAGTGAGCTCTATGCTGACAGCAGACTGCCTGATGTAGGGCTTGAGTTCACCAATTGCAAGGTCATGACCTCAGCTGAAGTCAGTCGCCTGACTGAGCCCCCCAGGCACCCCTGGGGTAGGTACTATTTTTAAATCTCCGTTTTACAGTTAAGGAAACTGAGGCCTGGAAATTGGGGCAGGTTTTGTCTGTGTGACTTTGTGTCTGTGCATGCCTGTAACCACTTGTGTCTGAGTCCTCATGATTTGTCCTCATGATTTAGGGGTGACTGTGGACTCTGATTCAGATTACGGGGTGGGTGTGCAGCAAGGGGAATAAACAGTGTTGTGGGCATCCCCAGGAGAAAGAGATGATGTGAAGACAGTTTGTAGCCAGTCAGGCTTGGGACAGGCCTGTGGAGGAGGTTGTATTTGTCATTAGTAGGATATTTATAGCGATGGCGTGGAATGTTATTGTAAGTGGAGGGAACGGCAGGAGCAAAGGCCTAAAGCAGGAAAATTCCAAGTACGCCCACGGCCCAGACTGTCTGGAGTTAGGACAACATGGAAGGCAGGAATGGAATGAGCTAGCATCCTCCCTTTATCAGACTTGGCAGGAATTCAAAAGTGCTCATTAACTGTTGGTCTTGATGTGACTCGATTAAGCCTTTGCGGAGAGTGTTTGGGAAGAACCCATCAAATATGGCAACATTTGGGGGCGCGTGGGTGGCTCAGTCAGTGAAGTGTCCGACTCTTGATTTTGGCTCAGGTCACGATCTCACGGTTCTTGAGTTTGATCCCCACATCGGGCTCCGTCCTGACAGTGCCTGATAATGCAGAGCTTGCTGGTATTCTCTCTCTCTCCCTCTCTGACTGCCCCTCTCCCACTCATGCTCGAATTCTCTCTCTCTCTCTTTCTCTCAAAAGTAAATAAATAAATTAAAAAAAAAAAAAAGGCAACATTTGACCTAGCATTCCCACCACTAGAAGCCCATTCTCTGGAAATACTCAAACCCATAGAAGTTATATGCCTTCTTTGACGCTGCTCATAATGACAAAAATCTGACATTCACTTTTAAGTGTTGTGGGTGATTGAGAAATTATGGCACCACCCTAAAGTGGTGTATCCTGTAGTTGACTGGAAAAAATGGGGGGCGCCCGTCTGGCTTAGTCAGTAGAGCATGTGGCTCTTGATCTCCGGGTTGGGAGTTTGAACCCCACGCTTGGTGTAGAGATTGCTTAAATGAATAAACTTAAAAAAAAAGAAAAGAAAAAAATGAAGTGGCTGTCTGTGCCTTGACATGTAAACATATCATAATCTATTAAATAAAAAATGCAAGAGATAGGACAACGTCTGTAGGATCACCCCATTTGTAAAACTTGTTTATAGCCCACCTAGGTGGGTGTGTGGGTGTGAGCCTTAAAAATAAAAATGTCTATGGGCACCTGGGTGGCTCAGTCGGTTAAGTGTCCGACTTCGGCTCAGGTCATGATCTCGCGGTCTGTGGGTTCGAGCCCCGCGTCGGGCTCTGTGCTGACCGCTCAGAGCCTGGAGCCTGTTTCGGATTCTGTGTCTCCCTCTCTCTCCGACCCTCCCCTGTTCATGCTCTCTCTCTGTCTCAAAAATAAATAAATGTTAAAAAAAATTAAAAAAAAAAATAAATAAAAATGTCTGGCACAACATGGAACTGTTGCCCCTGGCTAGGTACCTGAGTGGTGGTCATACGTCCCAGCGTGCTTGACAAATACCTGGTTTGCACCTGTTGTCCTTGTGTAATTATTCAGTGGTGCCGCCTTTCAATCTTCAGTATCCTGGCGTGCGCCATGAATTATAGGGTTACCCTACCCTTCCTCTGAGGATTTGGAAGAGCAATGAGAAGCCGGCTGTTACACAGGTGACTTGGCATAGTTTACAGCAGGCTGGTATTATTTTTACAAGGTAAATGCAGGATTATGGCCCTAATACATTAGCTCGTGGTTTACAGCTGAGCCACCAAACGTGGTCCTTACTAAGGAAGACGTTATCTTTTTTTCTTTTTGTCAGATCCCTGAGCATTTACTTTGGTTTACTTAAATAGGTCTTCAGTTAACTCAGTGAAGATATTCATTGTCTGAGAACAGTGCTTTTTACCATGTGCCACTACCAAGTGTTTCAAAGACCTAGGGGGGATTTTCGCGTTTCCTTCTTTCATTTGGCTCCTAGGCCATGAATTGAAATTCTCCTTTGGAAAAACAACACACCTTTAAAAAAAAAATGTAAAAAGTGTGGCCTTCCCCACCCCCAGGTTCCTCAAACATAAATTTAGACACAATAGAAGTCACAATTATTAAAGGAACTACATGTAAACTATTGACCTAGAGTGGGCTTTCGAGTTGGCCGGACTCCTCTTTTCTTTGCTTCCCAGTAAAATCCTAGAGGAAATGGGGGTGGGTGGGAAATAACTACAGTTGAAAAATAGCTATGATTCACATTTACCAGACATCACAGTTACCTTTGATGTGCCAGGCACTGTGCTAGGTCATTTCAAAACTGTCATCTCATTTGCTTGTTACCTAAGCTCTTAAAGAATATTATCAGCCCATTTTAGACAGCTGGAAACCAACGCTGAGAAAAGGTAGTAAGTTAAGTACCTGACCAAGGTACTCGGGATTCACAGTGGGATTCCAACCTTTGTTTTGCAATGTTCCTGCACACGCCGCTCCATGGGAGATTCTTAACCCTGGCACTGTTGACATCTTGCGCTGGATAATTCTTTGCCATTGGGTGCTGTGGTGGGCGTTGTTAAGATGTTTAGCCTCGTCCTTGGCCTCTCTCCTCATTTACATGATAGTAACCCCCGACCCCCTATTGTAATAACCAAAGAATGTCTTTTAGACATTGCTAAAATCCGTTGGGGGCAGAATAGATCCAGGTTGAGAATGAGTGCACTACACCCAAATTGAAGAACATCGATAGATTCCCAACCGATCAAAAGTTAAGAAGTAGCAAGCAAAGGTAGAGGTTCTTACCCGTGGCAGATTGTATACCCTTCCAGTTGGCACTTTCTTTGCCTGCCATTTTTGTTTATTACTTGGGGAACCGGGAAGAGGTAGTAGAAAATCATACTAGTTAACAATACCTCTAGTCAAAATGCTGAAAACTTGGAAAATATTGAACTAGAAGACCTTTCTTAGTTTATTACTCTCATGCATCCTCTGTTCCTTTTTGCCTGCTCAATCAGGGATGTGCTCAGACCATGAAGGTGCTTATTCACGGATTCTGTATGACTCCATTCTGAGTTAGAGTAAGAGGTTTTTACAAAGTGCTACTTAGAGCGTTCCGTGAAATTATTCGGGGACATTTGGCTTTTATGCCATGCATTTCTCCTTAAAGACTGTACAAGTCCATTGCTCAGCCTGTTAATGGCTCATTCTTGGGAAATCCCCTTAAAGTGAGTTAACAGGGTCCCACCATGACTGTTATTTCTTATCCATTTACACCTCTGCTTTTTGTAATTATCTGCCTATCGCCGGACCTCAGGATCTCTGCTTTGTGTTTCCAGGCAAGGCTGGCGATGGGGACCTTTTTTTTTTTCCAAAAAATTTTTTTTAATGTTTATTTATTTTTGACAGAGAGAGACAGCATGGATGGGGGAGGGGCAGAGAGAGAGGGAGACACAGAATCTGAAACAGGCTCCAGGCTCTGAGCTGTCGTCACAGAGCCTGATGCGGGGCTCAAACTCACAGGCGGCGAGATCGTGACCTGAGCCAAAGTTGGACACTCAACCGACTGAGCCACTCAGGCGCCCCTGATGGGGAACCTTTAATAACTGTCTTTTCTCATATTTATATTCATAAGAAAAACTTGGAATGAATGCTTGCTAGATGAAGTGTAGTTTGTATTATTTAACTTTAAGGGATCATGGCATAATTTCTTCTGTTTTGCCCTCTGCTAAAAAAAATAATTTCTAAGCTATTACTTGATTACTTGTCCATGAGAAGTTTTGACAGATTAAAGCCTGTATACATTTTAAGGGTTACCATTTCAGGTTAGCTGACTATAGATTGTGTCAGTACCTGTCACTTGTTTTTAATCGAAAGGGTATAACTTTCTAATACCCACTTTGCTGTTCATCCTAATGAAAACAAGGGCAAATCTGATGTAGACCAGTTCGTGTGATACAGGAGTTGTTAGGATGAAGGCAAAAGGAAACGTTGCTTGCCTGTTGGTTATCATATCAGCCTTTTCGAAACATTACCTTTAGAAAAGTCTTTTTTCAGATATGCATTTCACTTAACCTTGTCAAGATGACAAATCAAATAGCATAGTATTGTGAACTGGTCATAGCTCGCTGTCTGTCCTTCTAGTTGGATGGAAATTACCACATAGGACTTGTGTTGGATGGCCTTGGGGTCCACCTCTCTGTTGGGATGGGCCGGAAGAGAAGTTAGGTTGTGAGTCGTTCTCATTGAACACCCCAGCTGACCCACAGGAAACTCTTGGTGGAGACAATCCATAGCATTGTCCTGAATCAGAGGAAGAGGTTTAGGCTCTTCTCTCTACCTACCACCCCCATGTCAAGTAGCCTTTGGGAGCAGCTCTTCTGGAAAGGGGATGTGACTTTGGGGAAGGTGGCTCTCTGTAGTCAAGACAAGAACTGTAGGGGGGCGGGGTGCCTGGGTGGCTCAGTCGTTGAGCCTCCAACTTCAGCTCAGGTCATGATGTCTCAGTTGGTAAGTTAGAGCCCCACGTCGGGCTCTGTGCTGACTGCTCGGAGCCTGGAGCCTGCTTCAGATTCTGTCTCTCCCTCTCTCTCTGCCCCTCCCCCATTTGTGTTCTCTCTCTCTCTCTCTCTCTTTCTTTCGCTCTCTCTCAAAAATGTATAAACTTAAGAAAAAAAGAGAACTGCTGGGGGATTCTGCAGGGAGGCTTAGAACAGCGTGCACTTCATTTGAGGACGGAATGCAGGCGAGTGTGTGAGTGTGTATGAGTTTAGTAAGTGCCACTTTATTCAGTAACTTGACCAACGGCACACATCTGGAAAGTGGATGTGTTTGGATTTGAACTCAGGTTTGACGAGTTCCCAAACCTATATGACAGTTACAATGTTAGTTGCCACAGAGAAGAATACCTTTGGCAGTCCCTTTCATTTTCTGTGTGGCTTTACGTCTGCTGCAGTGTGGGGACACCCTTGAAGTCTGCTGAATTGGCTTTCTCCAGCATACCTTTTGTCACAGGGGGTTGAAAGGAAAGGTAGAATCATTTGTCCTAAATGAATCATCAGCCAGAACAGAAGCCTGAACTCTAGCCCTCTATTATGTTCCCAGTCAGGGGTGAATTTGAGCAAATTGGTGTCTCTCCAATTCCCCTGGGGAAGCATTTGACTCAACAGGCCCCTTACCATTTAAATACCACAGGTAACACTTGGCTTCCCCTGAGAAAGCTTTCAAGCCCTGGACCTTTGCTTACAGCTGGCTGGCATTCCGCACACCCCCTGCAGCACTAGAATAGGACCAGCCATAAAATATTTCCTCTGTGCTTTTATCACTGCCTGGAAATCCTGAGGGCAAAGGTGCTTTGTAAATACCAAGCTGGTAGTGACTGTGGTGTGCAAAAATTGGAAAATAAAGGCAGTTCACTTCACGGTTGAAATAAAGCAGGGATTATGCAATTCCTCCAAATATCCCAAACAGGAAATTCCGAAGAGGAAGTTACATTTTAAGGCAAAGCTTCGTCCTTAGGGATTTTCAGGTAGTTGTTCTACTAAGGACATTGGAGTCCAGCCAAGCCCGATGGAAGCCTCTCTTTACCAGAAAGGTGTAACTCCTAGGAAGTACACCTGTTTCAGCCTTTCTTACCATTCACCTGAGTCCGAGGGCCAGATTCTTTTAGGGGACGGCTTCCTTCACTCACGCTTTTATTTGGCAAGAATGTGAGTGCTACCGGCTTTGCTGAGCATCCGTAAGTACCATGCTAGGAGTCCCATGCTTCAAAGCAGCTTCACAGTGAGTGGCAGAGCCCTTTGCGAATTGAATTGCACGTGGGGTTATTCCCAGTTGGGAGCCCTGAGGAGTCGTGAGGCCTGCCTCGAACCTGGACTCACCCTTAATGCCTGATAAGCTGTGTATCCTCTCTGCACTTTACTGTAAAATGGGGTTGGTAGCAGCACCCACTCCATGGAGTTATTGTGATGACCTAAAGAAATACTAAATGTGAAATGAGGACTTAGTATTGTATCTTAAGCAATTGCTACATGTCAATGATTATTATTATTATTACTATTATTTTTTTAAATCAAAGAAACCCTTCCTTTAGCTTTAAGAGTTAAAGTGCACATAAGGGCAGGTGGAGAACCACAGTGGTGTATACAAAGAATATATCTTTCATTGAACACCTATGCATTCAGTGCCACACTTGGGGCTTTGCAGAGTCTGCTTTGTTTAATCCAATCAGTATCCTTGTGATGTAGGCATCATTATGCTCTTTGAGTAGAAGACTCAGAGGGGTTACCTTGTCTAGGTACTGGTAGAACCAGGTCTGAATTCAGATATTCCTAACTTCTAACAGCCTTTTTTTTTTTTTTTTTAAAGAACATGTTTTTTTTTTTTTTTTAATATGAAATTTATTGTCACATTGGTTTCCATACGACACCCAGTGCTCATCCCAACAGGTGCCCTCCTCAATGTTAATAAAATGTTTTAAACGTTCGTTTACTTTTTGAGAGGCAGAGGGAGAGCGTGAGAGGGGGAGGGCCAGAGAGAGACGGAGACACAGAATCCAAAGCAGGCTCCGAGCTCCGAGCTGTCAGCACAGACCCCGACGCGGGGCTTGAACCCACAAACTGTGAGATCGTGACCTGAGCCCAAGTCAGACGCTTGATCGACTGAGCCACCCAGGCGCCCCTAACAGTCTTTTGTAAAAAAATATTTTATTTATTTTTGAGAGATAGCGTATAAGCAGGGAAGGGACGGAGGGAGGACCTGAAGCAGACTCCTTGCTTCCAGCAGTGAGCCAGATGTGGGGCTTGAATTCACGAACTGTGAGATCATGACCTGAGCCGAAGTTGGATGCTCAACCAACTGAGCTACCTAGGCACCCTCCCCCCACAACTTCTAAGACTCTTAAGTGTGGCTCAACGCTGTCAATATCCTTGGGCAGTCATCCATGCTTCTTCTCTAGCTGTGTGCCTATGTTCTTTTGCTTTAATTTTGGGGTACTTATTGCCTATTTCTTTGGTAAAAGAGGGGCTTAGTTTGCCTTGTGGTTTGGCGAGAGGCAAGATGTAGTCTAGGGTCACAAGTGAGGGAAGTTGCATTGTATAAACATGGTTGTCTGGGGTCTGATTCTTGCTTCCTTAGTAAAATCCCTGAATCTGTCCACTTCTCTTCCGATCCCCTCTCCCCATTTTTTCCCCTAACCTTATGTGACTGGCTTAAAACCTGTCAAGGTGCTTCCCTCTGTTCTTAGAATCAAATCCTTCATGGAACTACAAGAGCCTGCGTAGCCTGGCCACTGCCTCCCTTGCCAGTCCCGTTTTGCACATGCCATTCCCTATGTCCTTGAATGTGTGGGGCTCTTTGTTGCCACAGGGCCTTTGTATATACCTTTCCTCTCTGCCTGGATACTATTCCTTTCCCTTCATACCTTGTCTGCTAATAGGATGTCTCCTCATCCTGCAGACTCAATTCTGTCATCACTTTGTCTGACTCCCTTGTTTTATGCTCTCTTAAGACCAGAAGTTTCCCTTTTGCCTCAGTCATCACATGGTGATACTTTCATGTGTATTTGTGCTGATATGGATCTTGTCTGTCCCCTCAGTGCTCAAGTGTAAGCCCCGTGAGGGCCAGCAGGATCACTGTTCCCCCCTCTGTATCCCTAGTGCTTGCTGGGACGGTGCCTGCACATAGTGGGTGCTCACATTTTGGAGACAAACTGAAGGAAGAGACGAAGACGAGGCAGAGTCATCTGGGTTCACCAGGCAGTGAAAAGACCAGCACGCAAATCCCAATCCATGGCTTGAAGGGACCCGGGAGCTGGCTGGGGATGAAGATTCTGCTTTGGGAAGGCCTGGCCGGGCATCCTAAACAAGTTCCTGGGTGGTGCTGACGCTGGGACCGCACTCTGAATAGTCAGAGTCTCAGGGGCCAGAGAACAAGTATGGCTGCCTTGACCGGCCTCCCACCGCCATTTTGTATCTTTTATTCTCTGCTCCTGAGGAAAGGGCAGCAGACACAGCACTTCCCGCCACACCGTGGCTTGTCGCATTTGGTCCTTCACTCTTTTCCTTCCAGTCTTTCCTTCTGCAGTTTGCTTTCTCTTTTGTATGGAGCTCATCCATATCAGCATCCCAGCACCCTTGCTAAATGGTCCCGAAATGGTCTCTTTGAAACACAGCACCAGCAGACCTTCCTGACAACAGCTTCTTTGGGTGCAGTTACGAATTTCTCCTTAGGGCGTGCCTGGTGGCTCAGTTAAGTGTCCGACTCTTCATTTCAACTCAGGTCATGATCTCAGGGTTCTGGACTGACAGCGTGGAGCCTGCTTGGGATTTTCTCTCTCTGCTCCTCCCCTCCTGTGCGCACGGGGATTCCCCCCCGCCCCCCGTCAAAATTAATAACTAAACTTAAAAAAAAAAAACAGAATTTCTCCTCAGGATTTGCACTGTTGTTCTTACCCCTGCACATTTCTGCACTTGAATTGCTCCTGCTTTCCTCCTCCCCTTCAGAGTTGGACTGTGTTGGTGACGTGCTCTGTCACCTTGTGATTTCTCAGGCACTGGTCAGTCCTCACCAGCAATTGATGATAAGGGACTAAATGCATCTATAGATTTCTGTGTACCTGGCAGCGTGATGTAGTGGTCAGTCACAAGCTTTGGTGACAGGCAGAATTGAGTTGTTGCTTTACCAATTACTGACCTCTCTGAGCCTCATTTTTCTCAGCTGCATGGAACCCAAGGAAATCCAGGTATCCTAAGTGATGGAGTCTTGGAGCTCATTCGAGGAAAAGGAGTCCAGGAGCCAACAGTAGAATTGATTCCCATCTTTTGTCTCTTGAGGAACATTTAGAGGAAGTCAGGGGATTCTCTTCTGCCACACTTACATTCTTGCCTTTTTTTTTTATCTGGAATCTAGTTCTAGGTACCTGGGAGACGCCTTGAAGATGTCGTCATCACGTGCTTCTTGTTCTTTACCAGATCTCTCCCTGACAGCACACTAACCTTCCTCTTGCCCTCTTGTTTATCTTTTAGTTAATATTTTCTTGTCTCCTCTGCTGTCCTGCCTTCCGCTCATGGACACAGATTGTCTCACTATGCCTAGTAAGACACAAGGGGATGGGGTAGAAGATTTAGGGATGGGCTTAGCACTTGAGGGGTTAGCACAATGGGCTTAGCATTGAGTGGAGAAATGCCAAAGATTTTCTTAGCAGGTGAGGAGAGAAGAGAGGCTGTGAGTAGTGATTACTGAACAGCTGAGGCCGGACTGTTACAGAATAAGAATGTTATTAGCTTAATACCTGAGAGCGACGGCGGTCCCAGCGAGTGATGGAACTAGAAACCCAGAAGGTGGGCCTCTTACGTCCTGAAAACAGAAGAAGAGGGGGGAGTATGGTTTGCAGGTTTAAGAATGGGAAGTAAAAGATACTGAAAGTGAAGGTATGTGATATTCACTGCCAGTCATCTCCTCTGCCCCCATCCCCTGCTGTCCCAGGGAACAGGACTGCTCTGAGATGCTTCATTAGGGAAGGCTGAGGTCTCCCTTGCAACATGTCCAAAGATCCATAGGTCACATCGGCTCTGAATTAAACCCATCCCACGGCTTTGCATATGTGGCCGCTTTATAAACAGCTGCTCTTTGCATTCCATTAAAAATAAAAAAAACCTGTTTAACATGGTGAATTCATAGTTTCATGGATTTCATCTCAATGTCATCTGAACTTTGGAATTATGATTCAGCAGATGTTTTAATACTTTTGAACATTTAAATCAAATGTCAATGGGGTACAGAAGGGACCAAGCTGTAATGAGACAGCAAAGGTATATAATATGCCTTGAGGAAACTTCTAATTGTTATCCGGACAAGTGTTTGTAGCCCTGGCTTTAAAGGTAGCTTGGGGGGCTTCTGTGGCTAAAATCCCATTCCTCTAGCTCTTGGCTATGCTTCTTTGACTATCAAAGTGTTTGCTTTAAAATCTCCAATGGTCGGGGTGCTTGGGTGGCTCAGTTGGTTGAGCGTCTGACTTTTGATTTCAGCTCAGGTCATGAGCTCACGGTCCATAGGTTTGAGCCCTGCTTGGGGTTCTGTGCTAACAGCGTGGAGCCTGCTTGGGATTCTCTCTCTTTCTGCCCCTCCCCTGCTCGCTGGCTCTCTCTCTCTCTCTCAAAATGAATAAATAAATAAACATTAAAAAAAAAAAGTAAAGCTGCAAATGGTCAAAGATGCCTGAGGCCCAGCTTTTTGCACTTACCTTGTTTGTGGGATTTTTTCTGTCAGCCTGGCAGATTGTGCTGTCCACAGATGGCTGCAAATCTCTCTCCCACCCCATATATTCATTTTATATGACCCTGACTGTCTTCTCCACAGGGTGGGGAAGATGTGTCTGTATCCCCTCCTCTTGAACCTGGGTAGACCCTTGTGACTCAACCAACAGAGCATGCCAGAAGCCACACTGTGTGACTTTTGAGGCAAAACCATAAAAATGTGCCTCTGCCTTGCTCTCTTGGGATGTTTGCTCTTGGAACCCAGCCAGCATACTGTGAGGAACCCCAAACTAGCCTATGCAGAGAGACTACAGGAGAGGCCTTGTGTAGGTGTTCCTGCTAAAAGCCAGGGCCAGCCTTCAACGTGTGAGTGAAGATGCCTCCAGATATCCAGCCCCAGCCGGCCGGTCACCTCCAGCTGAGGCCCCAGACATTGCAGAGCCCAGCCAGTCCTACTGTGTCGCATCCAAATTCCTGCACCTCCGAATCTGTGGGCATAATAAAATGGCTGTTTTATACCTCAAAGTTCAGGAGCATTAGTAACCAGAGAGAGGAGCCTGGGAAAAGGCATTCCCTTCAAATGGTCTGTGGGCGGGATTTTTTTCCTCCCCTACATTTATTTTTTTGGGAGCATAAAGCATTGCCTTATAAATTGTTTTAGCTTGCCTCCCAATTAAAAAGCCCGGTCAGATTTCACAGAAGGTTGAGGTAGAGAAATGTGATGCACTCACCTTCTCTTGATACGGTTCTATTATTAGAAACAAACAAAAAAGTGAGAATTTGCTCCAGGCAGTTGCCAGGTTAGCCTTAAAAACAGTCGAGTCTTCTCCCTAACTTGTAGCTTGAAAGCATTTGGTTTCCTGACATCCCATAGGACATGTTGTGTTCCTGGATTTGAGTTACTATCTTCCTTTGTATCTTCCTATGAAAACAGGTTTTCTTTCTTTTTTTAAAAGTTTTTTTTTTTTTATTTTTGAGAGAGAGAGAGAGAGAGAGAGAGACAGTGCAAGTGGGGAAGGAGCAGAGAGAGAGGGAGCTAGAGAATCCCAAGCAGGCTCTGTACTGTCAGCACAGAGCCCGATGTGGGGCTCGAACTCACAAAACCGTGAGATCATGACCTGAGCCGAAACCAAGAGTCAGATGCTTAACTGACTGAGCCCACCAGGTGCCAATGAAAACAATTTTTCTAACTCAGATTTGACAAATATTTGGTAGAAGACCATTTTCTGGTAAATAGTCTTGGGGCTACGAGGGACCTAAGTGCTCACCTCATCTGTCACTTTTCTGTGACAGAAGGAAACCCATGCATCCAGATAAGTGACTTACCGGAGGTCGCATAGCTAAGATGCCTTAGAGCTAAGATTCTCTTTCAGGTGGGAGTGGCCTTAGCTGGGCTTTGGGCCAATGAAGCCTCTTTACATTCACAGGAGATGCATGGAAATGAATACCTTCCTTTCCTAGTACCTGAATGAATAAACACGTGTAGAAAATTGTGTCCGTCTGTAAGCAAGAGTAACAAATATGACCGTTGATTTCCCTCCTTTTCTAATGTAGTAGTTTTCTTTCCTGTCTATCCCCTTTCATCCTTAGGAATGGACAGGCAAGTCTACACTTTCCATTACACTGGGGCTGATTGCCCTTGCCGCTTCTGTCCTTGTCTTTATGCACAGTGTGAATGGCTAGTGAGAAAAGAGAGAAAGGGAGGACGGGAAGAGTTCAGATTAGTCCTTCTGGCCCTTGTGTGATGCTGCTGTTCAAGGGGAAAAGGGCTTTACAGTTTGCCACCGACTGTCTTGTTCGTCTTTACGGTTTTGCACATGTCAGAGTTACCCCGTCTTCTGCCCTATGTTTATGGTGGAGAGCTCAAAGGAGCTCAAGGGGACGTTTTGCCTGATACACGAATATAGATCCAGTAAGTACCGTCTGTGTGTGTGTTTCCTGTTAATTCCAGCCCTGTACTAATTCTCCTGTTAGTGTCAGTCATTAGATGTAATTTACCTTCCTTGGCAAGTGTGCCTTCCCATGCCTGCTGTACCTGAAAATATGAGAGGCTGACTTTGAAGTGTGGTGAATGAGAAACACTACTTTTGAAAAGTAGTCCACATGGGATAGGTGAGTTGTCAGTAGCACTGACCTACTTAGGAGAAGACACACATCTTCCTTCCTCCAGAATGTCTTCAGCACAGGCTCTTATTCTTGCCTACAACCTGTGTCCTTACAAAAAACAAAAAAAATTGGAGATATAGTGTTGTCTCATGTAAGCTCGCATTAAGAGGAAACAAAATGTCAAGTGTTGAAAATGGGTAGCTTAGGGAATTCTTTATTAGAGACATAGAACGTCGTGAGTTCTTACTTCCTCATCCAGACATATTTGTTCTCTTCTGCAGATTTGCCTGTCTCCAAAAATGCTAATTAAGAATGCTTTATTTCTCAGCTACGTATTGAAGTTCATGGTTTGTGTGAGGAGAACTAATGTGAGTCCCTTCCCTGGCAAGAGACTTCTGTGCCAGCCATTTGTTTTTGTTTAGGAGACACGCTCTACAAAGCAGAGCAGCAGTGGCTTCGGAGGCTCTGACACAGTGGGGCCTGTAAGACTTGAGGCAGGAGACGGTTGATCAAACCTGAGCTTTCTTTTGGGAACGAGTTCAGAGGCCAGGGGAGGATTCAGACCTTGACAGTCATCAGACAGGCAGCCTTTTGTACATGAAAGCTTTCAATGTCCAGCTTTCTCTAAGGGCTTCCACAGTTTGGCCTGTGGGCAAGCAATTATTTTATTAAAATTGGCACAGATGTCCAGAATTTTCCATTTTTCTCCAGACTGTTTTTGATTAGGCAGATGCATTTTTATGAACTGGATGGGAAGTAAATTCTGAGGGGCAGGTAGGATCAATCTTTAAGAGTCCTGATTATGTAAGTTTCTATATTCTATACAAAATGAGGTCTAATTGCTGACTTGCCATGTTATTCTGAGCCTCCATTTCCCTCTCTGTAAAGTAGGAAAAATTAGAGGACCTATGTCCTTCCATTGTGGGGATTAAAACAGATTGTACCTGTCAAGCACTTACGACAATGTCTGGCACGTAACAATCACAACAATATTTAGATGTTATGTATCTTTTTTGAATATTTAAAGTTTATTTCAAAATTTGCTTTTTGAAAGCCCCATTGAGGTGATTTCTTTCTTCCTGGAAGGTCTTTATCCACCCTTGCCCCACATCCCAATCAAACCAACCCCTTCATTGTCCTTCAAGGCTGAGCTCAAATACTGAGCCTTAGGAACCTCTACCTCCAATGCCAGCCTAGGGACCTCCTCTGGATGTGCTGGACTTGATTTTCAGGCCTTACAACATTCATTTGTTGTCTCAAAACTTTTCTGTGTCCTCTGTATGATAGGACCTTGAAGAAAATGATCCTGTTTTCTTCCTTCTGTCATCTCTGGCATCAGGACAAGGCATCTTTATAATGTTTCACTATGTGCTGACTGCAACTCTTGGACACTCAATTTCTTTCTTGCTCACTGGATCTTTGGGATGGTTGAATTAAATAATGGGTGTGAAGTATTTTAGATAGGGCTTAGCATACATTGGATTCTTCTTAAGGTTGGTAAATAGTTGCTGTCTTAAAAAATTTTTTTTAATTAGTTTATTTATTTATTTTGAGAGAGAGGGAAAGAGAGAGCAGAAGAGGGCAGAGAGATAGAAGGAGAGAGAGAATCGCAAGCAGGCTTCATGCTATCAGCACAGAGCCCAACGCAGGGCTCGAACTCATCAACCGTGAGATCATGACCTGAGCTGAAATCAAGAGTCAGCTGCTTAACTGACTGAGCCACCCAGGCGCCCCAATAGTTGCTGTCTTTTTATAAAAACCTGCTGTAGAAGATGTAGCCTATGATGCAGGACATTGCCCTGCTGCTGACAGGGAGTAAACCTTCATTAAGGGCCTGCTTTGGGCTCAGTTTCTTGGTGAAGTCCTGCTTCTCCAGAGGAGGCATGAGGGTTAAGACATGTTCTCAGCCCACCTGCATCATTATTGAAATACTCTAGTTTGGAACACTTTTCATCTTGTCTGGTGCTTTAAAACAGTTTTCTTTTTATGTTTATTTATTTATTTTTTTGAGAGGGAGCACAAGCCAGGGAAGTGCAGAGAGAGAGGGAGACAGAGAATCCGAAGCAGGCTCCTAGCTCTCCGTGCAGAGCCCAACACGGGGCTCAAACCCATGAGGCATGAGATCATAACCTGAGTCGAAGTCTGATGCTCAGGTGGCTGAGCATCCCCTCCCACCCCACCCCAACCCCCACCTCGACGCCCCTTGTCTCGTGCTTTTAAATTTTTTTTTTTTCAACGTTTTATTTATTTTTGGGACAGAGAGAGACAGAGCATGAACAGGGAGGGGCAGAGAGAGAGGGAGACACAGAATCGGAAGCAGGCTCCAGGCTCTGAGCCATCAGCCCAAAGCCTGCGCGGGGCTCGAACTCACGGGCCGCGAGATCGTGACCTGGCTGAAGTCGGACGCTCAACCGACTGCGCCACCCAGGCGCCCCATGTCTCGTGCTTTTAGATGGTCTTAGGTTACATCCCCACAAGGCCCATCCTGTGCCATTATTGACTCTTGGTGAATAACTAGGTTAGAAGCATCGCAATATGTGTACTGGGAGTATTTTTGCCTCAGTCTTACTGTTTTTTCTCTAAACCTACTTTTGCTTCAATAAGGAAATTTAATTGGGATTGGAAGAAAGAGAAGGGGAAATAAGGATTAAAACTCAACATTGAATCCCAACCTGGTATCTTAAGTCCCTTTGAAGTCCTTAAAAGGCCTTTGAGGAGAGAATCTCGAGTTTTTTTGATTATGATAAGAGAACAAAACCTACTGGACAAGAGTACATTTTCTAAAGATATGGTTACCCAGAGTAACTAAAATGTCAAAGTGTCTTTGCTTTTAGATGGAATTATCTCAACTCTGTTGGTTATACTGGCTATTTTGGGGGCAGGTAAGTTACTCATTAGTTCATATGTGCAGTAGGGGAGGAAAGACTTCTTATAATTGGGCTGTATTTGTGAAACATGATGCATGTAGGTTTTGACAGCAAAAGGATTGTGGACCACTGGTATATCCTATCATCGCTTAAATAAGCAAATTAGAAAGTTGATCATACAGAAGGGAGTAAACCAACTATTAACCACCATGTATCAAAAAGTGATTTGAGCTTTCTGACCTAGAAACAATGGTGGACTTCCCAAAGGGGCTTGGGATGTGCTTTGAATTTATCTGAATTTTAGGTCATTAAAATATGTTAAAAATAGACTTGTTTTTTTCACTGAATATTTCACCATATATTCACCATAAGGCCTGGATACTCTGTTAGGTACTTCTCCCATATTTTTTTCGCACTTGGAGGGGGGGGTGGAAGGCATTGATAGATTATAACCATCTGCACATATGAAATTTTGTCATTTCATATGCTTGGCACATACAGATTAAGCATATCAATACCATAGATGGGAAACATATTGGTTTCAGATTTTATTGGTCCTATCTCTTGTCTTTCTATTCTCTACCCCTTTAAAATTGTAATTTCATTAAAAAGGGATTCTTTTATAGCCATTGCCTTGAGTGGTAAAGGGTCAGAATGAAAAGGTACTTACAAAATGTAACATGATTTTACCCTCATCTAGATGTGATTCTTTTCTCTGTTAAGAAATGAAGTAATTGTAGATACAATATTTAAGTGAATTGTAAAACTACTTACATTAAACGTTGAAAGTAGTGGAAATACATCAGTAGTAATCCGATGAAGCTATATGCCTTAAAAGTGCATAGCCTCGATTTTATGAGCTTCAAGGCTTTTTGCGCTAGATGAAAGGAGTACTGCCCTATAAAAATTGGTGTCTTATGAGCTTGAAGCTTTCACCACCATCTCTGGACAGGAGAGGGTAAAAAAATCCCATCGGTGGTTTCAGAGTACAATCTACAAATGGAAACTTCATTATCTTTTGACTCTACTTAAATAAGGATGGCCTAACACATCAGTCTTGGTCTCTTAAGCCCCAGTATCTGAAAATGTACTCTTTTATTACATAGAGGAGTATAGTTCGAAGGAAAAACCAGGCTTCAAACCTGATGTCTTGCAGAATTGTCACAATTCATGGATTTTTGGAAGCACCAAGTATAGTGAAACTTTTTCATTTGATGATTTAACAAAAATATATCGATAGCCTTGCTGTATCAGTCATCTCTTGGCCCAAGAATGCTGCATAACAAATCACCTAAAACTTCGGCTTTCAACGTGAAGTATTTATTCTCACACTCTCAGGTCTGTAGATTGGCGGGGGAGCTCTGTTCTATATGTCTCATGCTGGGGCCCAGGCTGAAATGGGCTGTGGTGATCTGGGGGCAGGTTCCTTTATGGCAAAAATCAAAGTTCCTAGGGGGGCAAGCAGGAACAGGCGTAGACGAGCCTGGTTTTGGAACAGACGAGACGCTCTCATTTCAGCACATACCCAAAGCACGTTAATGATGCACCTTCCTCCCACATAGGTTGGAGGAGAAGAAGGGAGATAATATTTGCCAAAAAATAATCGAATCCACCACACTACTCTTTGCTATGCTTTGTGAGACTAGAGTTTACTATAGTGAACAAGATTGATGAAGCCCTGGCTCTCATGGGTCTTACATTCTTGTTTTGGGAGTGCGCTAGAGGGAAAGATTGTAAACACAGAGAGCTGGATACGCTAATTTCAGATAGCGGGCAGGGTGATGTGGTAGAACATGACTCTTTGAAATGTGGCATATGTATTATATTTGGTCATTTTTACTGAGTTCTTTAGGGCCGATACTCTTTTCTTGCTAGTATGACATTGCTATAGTTTTGCAAATCTTGGCACATCTGAACTTTGGTCTGTGGATAAGTTGGTGGAGGTTTTAGTGGTTTGGACCTTGAATGAAGTTTCACATATGCTGGTGAGTGTAAGTGAGGAAGTCTGCTGGCAGACCGTGTCCATCAACGCAGAGGTGCGTACAAATACACGCTTCTAAGTACTCCTTAGATCAGAAACTATTCTAGGGAGTGGAAAGTGCTGGTGGCAATATAACCTGAAGAAGAAAATCTAAAGGACCGTATCTGTCGCAATTAAATTTCCGCTTCCACTAACCAAATGGACTCAGCGGGGTAGTTCCTTTTCAGGTGCGAGAAATTGGGAGCAGAACACCTAAACAAGGTGTGTTTTGGAGAAGATGTTATTTGATCCTGTGCGTAGCAAAACAGGAGTTGCCTAAGACGCACGCGTACTAATCATTTGGTGGTTGAACCTCTTACCCTGTCTGGCTGGGGCCCTCTCCCAGTTCAGGGCGCTGATATCATCAGAAAAACGGAGAAGGAATGGTAGGAAGCCGTCTGAGTTCCCAGCGCTATGACTGTCCCAGCTGTCCAGCATGAGCCGGAGTGTCTCTTTACCTGGCAGAGAGTTCCTGGCTCAGAACAGGAAATGTTGGACTTTCCACCCAACTCTGATGACAGGCGGGAGTGGGAAGGAGCAAAGCTACAGGAAGTTGAACTTCGTTTTTGGTTTTCAGACTGTCAGACTGGGAGGGTGATGTGAATTTGGGATTTTTTTTTTTCTTAGTTTTTCATTTATAGTTATCACTAAATATATTCCAATGATGGAAAATTACGGCTTTTTACTTGCCATTTGGCAGCTGTGTCTGTATCTCTTTTTTAGTTTTTGGTGTATATTTTAAATTCAGTTAGACTTGAATGGGGTGGAATTATGGGACTTAAAAAAAATCAAGTGTCTCACTGTTAATTTAGGGTTAGGTGCGGTATAAAAAGACAAGCTATAATAGTAGCCATCAATTATTGAGAGCTGATGAGGTGTGACGTCCAGGGCAAAGTGCTTGGCTGACATGATAACATTTTTCTTTTTAATTCTTAAAAGAATTAAAGAATACCAGATGGCTGGTATTATTGTTCCCATATTATAGGTGAAGAAACTGAGGCTCAGAGAGTGCAATAGTTTCCCAAGGTACCTAGCTGATGAGTGGTGGGTCCTGGATTCCCATCCATGCTTGCATGCTCTGGGGCCCAGATTCTTTATTTGGGCTGTTTTATTTTTGTTTTTTGTTTTTTAAGAAAGCGGAAAGAGAGCCTTTGGAACCGATGCACAAACTTTTGTCGGAAAGAATCTCTTCCCAGGACTCCGAGAGCGTGCATTCAGAAAGACATTGAGTACTATGGAAACAACCGCACCTGAATAATTACAAGTGGGAATAAAGGTCAGCAGAGCTGTGCGCTCTCAGCTGGAAGAGATTATGGGAGGTTGTTAAATTGGCCGTTTTAGGAATGTGCTTGCTGGTTCCTTCATTTCCCTTCCTCCCCTGACTGTAGCTGGAGTAGGATTTGAATTCATTGTTTGGAGCCCGGCGACTCGTTTTGGATCTGACCCCTACCTGGAATAAACCTTTAAGGGAGCTGTGAATCTCTACAGGGAAAACGGGTGCAAAGAAAGCATGTGTCCTCTTGCTTCTATCGGCGGGACTGTTTAAAAAACATTTTCAATTTCTAATTAACTTGAGCTTGCAGCGGGGCCAAATCTGTCTTTTATTATTTCTGGGCTCCCCTGTGTTGGGACAACACGAGCCACTTACTTCCTAACGACTTGGCGTAATTATTGGCTGTGGCTGAACCCCTCTGGACAGGCACCGCCTGTCCGGTAGCAAATCCATCCCGAGACGGTATTGCATTTGTTATTTATGTCGCTGCTTATCTCATTGCCTTTATGGAAATGTGTTTCTTGTTGTCTGTCTGCACCAGAGAGACGTCCAAACTAAGTGACTCATCAGAGGGTCACGATTCCTTCCGTGTTTGTCTGGGGACTGCAGTGTGTGAGCTTGGGCGGGGGGGAGTCACTGAGGAACGAGATGATCTTCTTGCCCCCAAGACACTTATACGTTGGTGAAGGAGCTTCTCATCTAGGGACTCTTGGGCCCTCACATTTACCACCGGAGTACTTAACCCTTTGTAAGCATGTCGACCCAGCCTCAGGGGTTTCCGCCATTTAAGCTGGGACCCCAGACAGGTGAGTGTAGGAGGCATTTTGGTTACTGCAGCCTCGGCAGATAACACAGGGAGCCGTGATCCTGCTGTTTGTTGTCTCAATTCTGAGTTGACAGACTGGTGAGAAGTAATGAAACGGTTGTTTCTTTTTTAAACATTTTAATGTTTATTTTTGAGAGAGAAAGAGAGGGAGAGAAAGGCAGAGAGAGGGAGACAGAGGATCCTAAGCTGATAGCGCAGACCCCAGTGCGGAGCTTGAACTTGGGAACCCTGAGATCATGGCCTGAGCTGAAGTTGGACGCTTAGCCCACTGAGCCACCCAGGTACCCCTTTTGTTTCTCCTAAGCCACTAAGCTTTGGGTAGCTTGGTATGAAAGAGGTAATTGAAACAAACGCATTCGGGAGATACTTAGCGCCAACTGTGAGTCCATCACTGGGATGGTCAATGTCAAGGAGCTTAGTCTATGGGTTGGAAGAAAGATACTTAGTACATTTTTCCAAGTGAAAAATTTGGAATGGGCAGTGAGCTTCACTGCATGCTGAGTTGTAGAGCGTTTACTTACGCTTACCACTGACCCTTTTATGTTTGTTTAACTGCCTCCCAGCTGTGGGTTGTTTTCTCTTTTTTAAGAGATGATAAACTTGAGGGCAGGCAGGGAGTTGCTTTTCTCTTATGAGGAAGGAACACAGGCTAAAGATTAAGAGCGTGGATTTTGTGGAGTGCCTGGGTGGCTCAGTCGGTTGAGTGTCTGACTTCGGCTAACAGTCACGATTTCACTGTTGATGGATTCGAGCCCCGCGTCGGGCTCTGTGCTGACAGCTCAGAGCCTGGAGCCTGCTTCGGATTCTGTGTCTCCTTCTCTCTCAGCCCCTCTGCCACCTGTGCTCTGTCTCTCAAAAATAGATAAATAAATACAATTTAAAAAGAGCGTGGATCTTGCAATCAGGTAGGATTTTGTTCCATTTCCAAAGTATTGGCATTTACTAGTTGTGTTACTTGGGAGAAGTTTACTTAACTACCAGAGGAGATGTGTGTGTGTGTGTGTGTGTGTGTGTGTGTGTGTGTGTGTGTGATTGAGAGAGAGAGAGAGAGAGAGAGATCTTAACTACACACGTTTACCTCATGGAGTGTGACAATTATCTAAGATGATGTCGCACAGGATCTGATGAGATAATATTTCAACTGCTTAAGTCACAGTCTTGTTGCGATCAAATTTCATTCCATTCGATTGAAAAGAAATGATGTCTCTCAAGAGTGTAAAGGCTGCCGTGGTGTACAAGTTTTTGGGTTCAGTCCATGGAATCTAGAACAGTGCTTGGCAGATACTGCCTCGCAAACATTTGTTGAATGATGAAGTGTGAAGTCTATTTGGATGTAAGGTACTCTTGGTCTTTAGGTGTTCAGTAAGGGCTTGTGGGTTCCCCTCACTGCCTGTGGATTCCGACAGCTAGTCACTAGCCTCCAGCCACGTGGGTTCTTGTTCTGCCCAGGAAGGGCCACACCTTGCAGGTTAATGGCAGAACTGACAGTTTGAAGCGTCAGTGGAGCAACTGACATCAGAGGGGTTGCCGGTAAAATCAGGCGAAGTAAGCGAATTAGTCATGTGTCATTATAACCAAATCTGTAAAGCCTGTCGCCGTGGTTCCCTCTTAAATGAGGTGTTCTGTTAGACATTTCATTCCCTGCCTGGAACATCGGGAACTAAAGCTGAAATGATGGCCGGACTCTTGGAGAGAGAATGGAATTTGTGAAACCCAGATACAGTCTATGCCCTTCCTTCCCTCGTTCTCCTCGCTGGGTCCGGAAGGTGTTGGAGTTGTGTAGGGTTTTGCCACTTGAAATGTGGTCCGTGGACCAAACAGCAGCTTCGGCATCTCCTGAGAGCTTATTAAGTACAGAGTCTCAGTTCCTTTCCCAGACCTATTAGATGAGAATCTGCATTTTTAACAGGATCCCCAGGTGGTGTCTGGGCTCATTAATCCTGTACTTGGGGCGGGGGGTGGTAATTGGAAAGTTTTGGTTAGGTGGTCCCCGTCTTAAAGGGAAGGCAAAGCCGGGAGCCTGTTAGGGAAAGGACCTTCTTTGGACAGGAAGACACAACTACTGTTGTACGATGAACTTGGATCACTCACAAAGGCGTTCCCTGTTTCTGCTCAGGTTTTCTTCAGTACAAACTAGACTCAGCCCATGTTACTTGACTACAGAGGATGAAGGATAGTACTCAGGACCCAGGGAAGGAGAGCAAATGCTTGTCCTAAGTTATTAATGGAATGAATGTCTTTGTCACGATATTGGTGAGGTACTGTGTCCTTATCTGTGTCACTGGCTGTGCTCTTCAAGAGAGGGAATGAGAGCCGACATTATGAAGTGCCTATTTACCATCAGTTAGAGTACAAGGCGCCTTCTGCACATGACTCCATTTACTCCTCTTAGAACTTTTTGAGGCATCGGAGGTTTTGTGAGGTTAATTAACTTGCCCATGATCAAAC
Source organism: Leopardus geoffroyi (assembly GCF_018350155.1). NCBI lineage: Eukaryota > Metazoa > Chordata > Mammalia > Carnivora > Felidae > Leopardus > Leopardus geoffroyi. The sequence goes on along the minus strand of NC_059331.1, from coordinate 33,457,958 downwards.
TCCACATTCTCTGGCATCTAAAGCCTTGTAATGCCTTCTTCCTGCCCTGTGCTTTCTCATGGCATTGGGATCTGTTTTTCAAACTGATACCAAACTACCGTTTAGGGAAGAATCTGAGCAAGAAAGAGTCTATTTCAAGACTCATGTTGGGTCCCTCAGGACGATGTCTTAAATGCAGTCATGGTTGGTAAACTTTTGAATTTCATTGCATCACAAGCAGGCCAGGAGGCCATCGGCTAGGATTGGCTCATCCAAGTTACCTCTTTATTTTCCTGGGGACAAGGAAAAGTGCTGTCTAGTTCTGTATTTCTGGCACCTACATTTGGTAAATACATGGACGCTATAAACACTTCTTATAATACCATTGAAGAAGAACCCTGAAACACAGCATCTAAGGCAGAAGGTCCTCAGACATGCGTCACTTGAAAACTGTCTTCATGCTTTTTGCCATACACATGTGTTAGTACTGTACTACTGACCTATTCTCCAGTAATGATTTCACTTTTAGACAATTAAGTGTATTTTAAGAGCAAACTTCCTATCACAATAAATGGAAACCTGAACTGTTTGCCATAAATAGTAAATATAAGCTTCTGAACCTGAGTCCTGTTGTCTCTTCATTAACAGTGCAATGAACTGTTAGGGAAAACCCCCCCCAACAGTTTGATACTGAGATCCAGAATCTGAAGAGTTGAAAGAGAATAAGAAAGGAAATCATTTTCTCAAAATGTGACTCACTATTATTTCTGTTTCTGTGTACCTTCTAAATTCTTCTTTCTCACCTTGGTAAATATGACTGAAGATAAATATGTTTTTTTTTTTAACGTTTAACAGAGCATGAGTAGGGAAGGGGCGTAGAGAGAGGGAGACACAGAATCTGAAGCAGGCTCCAGGCACCAAGCCATCAACACAGAGCCCGATGTGGGGCTCGAACTCACGGCCAGTGAGATCATGACCGGAGCCGAAATTGGACGCTCAACCGACTGAGCCCCCCAGGCGCCCCAAGAGAAATAGGTTTTTATAGTTGGAATTCTCTTTTTAGAGCAAGTATAGTGCAGTTTACCACACTTGGGCTTCAGGTTTATATTGAGTTCATGTTAATTGGTTAGGAAGCAAACTGGCCCAAAGAACATAGGGCCATGGCAGGAACTGAATTTGAAGAATAAAATTTGAAGCTTGTGCTGGAGAATGGCCTGACAGCTACGTTCCTATGGTTTTCGAAGCACTGGCTTAAGGATCGTTTCCCTTACCGCGGGGCTACTGCTTGGCAGGCAGCCATGGTAGGTGCTACCCTCCTTGAGGAACTCGTAGAACTTTCTAAGGGAAGAAGTTGGAGCTCTTGATTTAAATGCTAGTCTTCCATTAATAACTTCCTTGTCTTGACCTTGTTCCGTTTCTGACCATGGTGGAATGTTTACTCAACACCTGTCAGGTGTTTATGGTGCTTGGAGCAAGATAGAGAACTTGACTTGATTCTCTTACACTTTGTCATGGTTGACTCCTGTTAACGCTTGTCTTCTTCCTGCCTCAGATCACCTGCCAGTTCTTCCTCCTGTGTCTACCCCTTCCTCCCCACTCCCCTGTCAAGAACCACCCCCTGCAGCTTTCATCATCAGACACTTAGACTTTATAATATCTTCCTATATGTCTACCACCTGTGCTGTGTTTTATTTATATGTTTTTTTTGAATCAAATGCTTTAATAAAAATATGTAAAATCATCAAGTTTATATGACGGCTAAGTTTTTCCAAATACTCATTTAAATGAACATACAACTGGGGGGCGCCTGGGTGGCTTTGTTGGTTGAGCATCTGACTTTGGCTCAGGTCATGATCTCATGGTGCATGGGTTCAAGCCCCGTGTCGGGCTGTGTGCAGACAGCTCGGAGCCTGGAACCTGCTTCAGATTCTGTGTCTCCCTCTTTCTCTGCCCCTCCCACCCCCTCAAAAATAAAGAAACATTAAATAAATTTTTAAAAATGAACATAGAACTGTTAACTTAAAAACATTGTGTATGTCATCATGGTGTCATTTCACATACCATTCCTTGCCTGTGTATTATCAATACCTTTGACCTATAGTAGTGGTTCTTAGCTGAAGCATTACATTAGATTCATGTAGGAAGGCCATTTTAAAAAAGCAGTGTTCCAAGATTCACCAATTAGGCCAAAATGTTTAGGGATGGAAGGACAGGTATAGAGAGTTTTTCTGAAAAGTTTTTCAGGTGTGTCTAATGTGTAGTCCAAACTGGAAAACACAGAGCCTAGAATATAGTAAAAAAAATTTGCTATCTTTAGTTTCTACTTGTTTTAACCAATGCTTTACATTATTTCTGCATTAATCCTCTTAAAAATGCCCTTTTTGGGACTTATCGGTTATACAGAAATAATTACGATGCTCTGAATAGTGTCAGCGTAAGGAACATTTTATTTTATTTATTTTAAAATGTTTGTTTATTTATTTTGAGAGAAAGAGAGCAGGCAAGTGGAGGAGGGGCAGAGAGAGAGAGATGGGGAGAGAGAATCCCAAGCAGGCTTCATGCCGTCAGCCTAGAGCCTGACATGAGGCTCGATCTCGTGAACTGTGAGATCATGACCTGAGCCGAAGTCGGACACAACTGACTGAGCCACCCAGGTCCCAGCATAACGAACACTCTAAATTTATGGTTTTGTGGTACAGCTTTGGAATGAAGGTGAGTTCAGGTTCTAGGTTCTATTCTGTTGCCCGTTCAGTTGGAGACTGTAGGCAATTGATGACGTTTTTCTGAGACTCAGTTAAGTCAGCTGTCAAGTGGAGAGACTAATCCCTGCCATGCATATATCCCCGAGTTATGTGAGAATCCCACTAGAAAATGTGTTTTTCAAATCCCCTATCAACTTTCTTAAGAGTAGCATTCATATAACTATTATCAATTAGTAAGTTGTAGGGGGAGATGAATAGTAGGGTAGGAAGAATTTGAGGAAAATGTATTTTCACATTACTGGAGGCGATTAAAAAATGACTTCTTGGTAATTACAATTATAGAATCTATTCCATATTTTCAGTCTTGGACTGCTCATAATTCTCAGAATGGGACAGCTGGGCTCGTCTTAATGCTTGAACTGAACAATGGTTGCTAATTAAAGCTAAAACACAAAACACAAGCTGGTTCGATTGTGTCTAGAGGTTAGACTCCTTTTCGCTGTGTCTCAGTGTGTTTGTTTTGTTTTGTCCAGAGTGGGTTTGCTCTGGATTTGCCCTCATTTATGGGTGGAGTCCTTGGAAGTTGTACATTTCCACATTATTGGTAGAAATCTTGCTTTGTGGTAGATGGTGATGGTTCACATGGAGTTAGGTGGCTAAAGAGAGACTTCCACCCTCCCCATCTCCCACTGGATTTAGGGGTGCTCTCTGGATTTCTCTGTTACTGCAATTATCAGCTGGCGTTGGCAAGAACACAATTACGCCTGATAGAAACTTCAACTCAAAAATAGCTGGCCATTCTCGCTTCTGGGAACTCTGGGCTGAAAAAAGGGATCTCCTAGATGTAAGTAAATACCTTGAATTTGAGGACAAGTGTAGATTTGAGTGATTTGGAGAGTTTCCTGAATGTTTCCATTACTGACTTAGGTTTCTTGTTTGACCGGAATGTCCTAAGTCCCCACTAATAAGCTGAAAAGTTGAGAGGTTTTTGGTTTTGGTTTTCAAACGTGAAACAATGCAGATAATAAGTTACACCTGTCTTATATCTTCAGTGCATTTTCAGATCCATGATCTCATTTTATCCTTCTAACACTGTGAGGTAAATGGGAAAGGAATTTTCTTTCTTTGACACAAGTAAATGGTGCTGGCAAGTGAAGGTCCAGCTTTAAAGAACGGAGTCAGAAGGTGAGGGTTGAGAATCCTGGCTCCACTTATTAACTGTGTCACATGGGCAAATGACTTCGCCTCTCTGAGCCACGTTTTCCTGGATTATAATAATGGAAGACATGGGTAAATGAAGATTAGTAGGGTAACATGTGGAAAACTTTGTGAATTAGCACAGAGTTGCTAATTTGTAGCTGAGGTTCAGACTGGTTAAATGATGGGTTGTGGGTCAGAAAACTAGTTAGTCCACAGGACTCCTCATGTTTGATCATGTGGAAAAAGCTCCGACCTAGGTGGCACTGAGTGCTCATTTATTAGTGCCAGACCTGCTATGGACCATCCATGGTCTCTAGAGCTTACCCTGCCCGTGTTTATGCTATTTAAATGTAACTAATTACAATGAAATGAATTAGAATAAAATAAAAATACCATTTAACTTCCATAGTCACAGTAGCCACATTTGAAGAGCTCAGGGGGCACCTGGGTGGCTCAGTCAGTTAAGCATCCGACTTTGGCTCAGGTTATGATCTCGCGGTTTGTGAGTTTGAGCCCTGCTTCGGGCTCTGTGCTGACACTTGCTCAGAGCCTGGAGCCTGCTTCTGATTCTCTGTCTCCCCCTCTCTCTGCTCCTCCCATGCTCATGCTCTTTCTCTTTCTCTGTGTCTCAGTAATAAAAAAATGTTAAAAAAAGAAAAAGAGCTCAGTAGCCACATGTGGCTGCTGGCTACCATATTGGATAGCTTGGCCATGGAACATTTCAGTCATGCCTGAAAGTACTAGTGGACAGCGTTGCTCCAGCAGGTGGGTGAACCTTAAAGCCCACAGTTTACCTTTTGGGGGTTGGTAAAATTAGGGCCATTCAGAGGATGATCTTAGACTTACTCTAACTTCCTCTTCTAATACTGGCTTCTCTAATTTTCTGACTGACCTTTGACAAACTACTTAGCCTCTTTGAGCTTTGTTTTGATCATCTGTCAAATCAGTATCATGAAAGCCTCTTTACATACTTGCAAATATTACATGAGATATGGTATGTACTATGTTACTCCAAAGAGGGTCTATATGTGTTTTACGAATAACTTAACCCTTGCCCCTGGACCCATAAGTGGGGGCCACTGTCTGTCTTCAGAGCCCCAGGTCTTCAGGCACCACTGCAGTGTGGGCCTGCCTGTCCTTGGACGAGTGGCGACCTTAATTATGAAATTAAAATATGCCAATACAGGGATATTTTTCCTGTAATACAGTTTTGGCTTGAGGTGGATTTAATCTGAAGACAAGTGCCTGCATCTCTTGGCCCCGTCCCCTGGACATTTGGCCCTTTCTCTAGAGGATTTGGGAAAAGGCCTTGACTTAGGGAGAGGGTTTCCATGACCACTTCAGCTTTGGATAGGCCTGGGGTCAAATTCTCACCATCTACTTTTGTCTAGGGCTAAGTGTGGGTGAGCTTCTGCCTCCTTGTCTTTTACTAGCTCTTCATATGCACAGTGTGTCTTCAAAGAGAACTTCCCTGTTGCGTTAACCTTTCTCCTTCCCACCAATGACATGCTCCATGCCTAGTCCCGCGCAGAAGCGAAGAGACACTTGGGCAGCTTCCATGGTCCATTCATAAAGGGAAGAAATGCCAAAACATGGCTATAAAAATGATGGTATATTTTAAATATTTATGCCTAATCAATTAGTGCCTTTAATGCGTATGTAATATGCTGTATAGAGTGACCACCATTATTACATAATTATGGTTTCCAAAAAAATATTATCAGTGTCCTGGAGGATGTGTGGTCTGGTAATGGGGCTCATGTGTAAAGTTGTAATGATTGCACAGTAATTTCAATCCAATCATTAGATCATAGTTACTGTATATCTAAGCTCAGTAAGAGCCAATGTCGGAAATCTCCATCGGCAGTCCTCTGTGCCTCAGAGGCCCCAGGACTGAAGGCTCTCAGAAGTCCTCATGATAGGCCTGAGAGTTCAAGTTTGATCTCAGAAGAACTAAAAAAAAAATTTTAACAGCAAGGAACTTGGTTATTATTTTCACGCATGTCTCTTAGAAAAAGCAAAAAAATCCGGGTTAAATCCTAAAGAAAACCTCATTTGCTTTCTGGCATAAATATTTGCTCTTTTCTTTATTATGTGGACTTATTTCCCCCATCTTGCTTTCTGCTTCAGTAGTTACTGATTTATGAATGATGTTTACTTGTACTCCCCTTTGAAGTTGTGAAAATTACACAGAGTCCTGGTCTCCAAATAATGTTGAGGGCAAGTGCGGCTCTCTGAGGTCTCTGTGAAATGCCTTCAAAACCACTGGTGAGCGTTGCTGTTCTGGATTTTCTGTCTTTTAAAATCGGTTCACAGGGGCGCCTGGGTGGCGCAGTCGGTTAAGCGTCCGACTTCAGCCAGGTCACGATCTCGCGGTCCGTGAGTTCGAGCCCCGCGTCGGGCTCTGGGCTGATGGCTCAGAGCCTGGAGCCTGTTTCCGATTCTGTGTCTCCCTCTCTCTCTGCCCCTCCCCCGTTCATGCTCTGTCTCTCTCTGTCCCAAAAATAAATAAACGTTGAAAAAAAATTAAAAAAAAAAAAAATAAAATCGGTTCACATCATTGGGATTAAAAGAGTTTGAACGGACCACAAGATTGAGACAGAGTGATTCCAGATTTGAATGCTTTTCTGTAAATATCTTTTCTTTTTAGATTAAATGTGTATTAAATAAAATTGAAGGGTTTGGCGACCAGTGTTTTAAATGAATCCTTTCTCTGTCCCTCCTTCTTCTCCTCTTCCCCTGGACTATCTTCTTCTTCACTTATGCCTGTACGCATATCCTCGCTCCCACTCCTAGAGTGGATGAAACCTTAGTTGGGAGCATTTCCTATATAGGTAACTTTGCCAGATCACGTAACCTCTATCTGTCTTGGTTTTCTGGGTTGGTAAAAGGGGAGTCGTGATGGTTCTCTAGCCCCAGAAGGTAAGTGCCATAGGTACCATTTGTAAGTTGGTGGGAGGGTTAAATAAGATAATACATAAAAGTGCTTTGAGTAGCACCTGGCACCCAGGGTGTGCTCCATACATTGTCATTATTGTTTTCTTATTAGTTTTATCATCCTTTTATTTATCAAATACTCATTGAATGCCTTAAAAAATTTTTTTTAATGTATATTTATTTTTGAGAGACAGAGAGCATGAGTGGAGGAGGGTCAGAAAGAGGGAGACACAGAATCGGAAGCAGGCTACAGGCTTTGAGCTTTCAGCACAGAGCTCGATGTGGGGCTCTAACACCCGAACTGTGAGATCATAACCTGAGCTGAAGTCAGATGCTTAACTGACTAACCCACACACGCACCCCGTTGAATGCCTTTTTAAAAAGTTTATTTATTTTGACAGAGAGAGAGAGAGAGAGAGAGAGAGAGAGAGAATATGAATCCCAAGTAGGTTCCATGCCTAGCATGGAGCCCAGTGTGGGGCTTGATCCCATGAACTGTGAGATGATGACCTGAGCCAAAATCAGTAGTCAGATGCTTAACTGACTGAGCCATCCAGGCGCCCCTATTTGCAAAGTTACTCTTTTTTAAAAAAATTTTTAAAAATTATTTTTATTTCTTTCTGAGAGAGAGAGAGAGAGAGAGAAAGAGAGAGAACACAAGAGGGGGAGGAGCAGAAGAGAGGGAGACACGGAATCCAAAGCAGGCTCCAGGCTCTGAGCTGTCAGCACAGAGCCTGATGCAAGGCTCAAACTCACGAACTGCGAAATTATGACCTGAGCCGAAGTCGGACGCTTAACCACCTGAGCCACCCAGGCACCCCAAAGTTATTCTTAATGTATTGGAATTGGCACATGAAATGAAACCTGTATACTATTCATCTTACAGGACGTTGTTTTTTTTTTTTTTTCCTATTGATGTGTTCCAGATTCTACCCATATTTAATTAACTTAAAAACAAATGATTGCCTTATCTTAGTAGAAGAGTTCATATTTGCAGAGATCCTTAGGTTCAGCTGAAGAAATAGATTATATAAATACATTTACAACTTACACTATTTTTATCCATAGATGAGTTGGGGGCGTGCACCTGAAGTTGTCACTTGCATCTGAATCAGGGCCATACTTAGCAGAAGTATGTAATTAAGGTAAAAGGATTGGAACAGGCCAGCCATTCCTAAAATTAGCACTTGCTTTGATGTTCCCCAGGTGCAAGTGCACACATCCCTGGTCCTTTCACCTTTACTGCACTTGATTTCTTTTTCTAGGCTGTCTGTGCGCTTTACCGGGATTGCAACAATCCTGGCTCAGATTGGGGAACTGAGATTGTTTTCTCCTGTGGCTCATTAATCACATTTGAAACTTCATTTGGAACCTTAGAAGCTTGTTAAAATACGCTTTTAAGGATAAGCGTTACGTTACTTATGTTTAACTATGAGAGTCCAAAAAGCTATTTCTTCTTTTAAGCTGTTTTTGGGTGGATGCTTGGAGAATTATGTTGTATTCGTTGGCTGCCCTTTCTTTTACGTGAAGGTAGGCAGTGCCATCCAGGAAGGGCTTTTAAGCTGACCTGTCAAGAAGTACCAGCACAGCTACCGATTCCACCGTGGCTACCTAAAACTTAAAAACAAGCGATTGCGTTATCTTAGTGGGAGAGTTAATACTTACAGAGATCCTTAGGTTCAACTGAAGAAATAGGTTCTATAAGTACGTTTACAACCTATGCTAATTTTATCCGCTTTGGGGGGTGAAGTCCTTGGTCTTTCTGCTCTTACTGGTGTGCACCTTGGGCAAGTTTGACAAGGTGTCTTGTGCTTTAGTATCCTGAGTAAAATGGAGACCAGAGCACTGCTTCTCTCATAAGGTTGTTATGAGGATTAAATTGAATGACACAGCAGAGATGAGTAAGTCAATTGGCACAGGAAGCTTCAGATGTAAGCAATTATTCCCCAGAGAAGGGATTTCAGGGCAGGGAGTAGACACTTGCCTTGGGTGCAAAATTTAAGGGGCACCAATGACCTCAATATTTTTTCAAAATACCCACTTTTTCATTAGCTCAGGAGCCAACCCCGCACGTATACGGCCCCAGCTCAGTCCTATCACGCTGTTCCTAGTCCTGGCTGTCACTCAGGTCACCCAGGGCCACGGGCTTGGTGGCTTTTTCAGGAATGGCCATCAGTTTGTGCTGACCGGTTCCTCTCGAGTCACCAACACATACTTTCAGAATGACTCTCTGGGGCCAAGGGTGCAGCTGAATGCTGGAATATTGCTGAGCTCACAGTCTGTAAGGAGACTAATTGTGCATCCTTGGTCTTATGGCCTGGTGCTAGAACCATCTGAGCTATGCAGCTCCAGGCTGTGGAGTAAGTGTCCTAGTAACACGTAAGGTATTCACTTATTAAGAACTCCTTTGGACCTGATATCAAATTTATCAAAGTAGCTATTTAGACAGGTGAGGTTATGGTTCCCAATTCCTAATGTTGACTTGCTTTCTGAAAACACAACAAAACGAGGAATAGGGAAAGAGAAAGAGTGTTCCAGAAGAGCCCTCACTTGGGTGTTTTAAGGCTGTAGTGAAACAGAGGTGTGCCATTACAGTTCCCTGAGGTGAAGAAAGCCATGACTTGTACCAGCACATCCTCACAGAAGTTAATCAGGTTTCCTTTGGGTTGCTGGGCTACTTTGCTTTGAGGAAAAATAACGCTACCCTGAAGAGTAAAAATAGCTGAAACCACATGTCCCAGGGAGCTTTCAGCCAATTGCTCCTGAAGGAAAGTGAATCTGACCGCTGGAAAGGTTTTTGTTGGATGGTGTTTTGATTAAGCAACATACTTCCCAGACCTAGGAATGTGATCTCTTAGAGATAGAAATACTGTGGCCTGAATAGAAGCTGGAGTAGCAGGAAGGGCTTGTAGGCTGAGGTTTGCCTTGTTGGAAAGATTAGTTTAGAAAATTGGATTAGGCTTACTGTTCAATTTTTACTCTTCCACAGATCTTGAGATCTCTGAGTGTTGCTGTGGCAAAAAACTGATGTTCTCTCTAACTTGAGTTCTTCTTCTGGAGTTAAAAAAGGCGGGGGTGGGGTGGGGATTGAGTGAGTCAAGTGGATATTTGGGTTCTGTGAATGAAGAAGGAGATGTTTTCTGGATCCTTAAAACCATTGCCATGTGAATGAAGGAATGTAGAGTGAGTCACCTGTGGTGTTGGATTTTACATTACACTTGAAGAAGTTGAGTACACTGGTGGGGTGGAGGGTGGGATCCCTAAGTTGGAAGGATTTGGGGGTGAGTAGAGAAGGCAGGCGACCTGGGGTTGTGGATGAGTGAGCTTCCTTCCTGTTGTAGCCCTCTCTTTTAAGCATTCTAGGCTCTGGGAGATTGAGCCCTGGCTGGAACACAGAGGGTCCCTGATCTGATGGGAAGGCAGCAGGATGTGATGATTAAGAGCATGGATTCTGGAGCCACACACTTAGAGGTTTGAATCCTAGTTTTACCATTGAGTAGTTCTGTGTCTTGGGTGGATTACTTAACCTCTTTGTGCTTCATTCATTTGCACGCTGAGGATAACTGTTACCTGCCAAGTTGGGTTATTGTGAGAAGTAAGATACTTAGATGTATACTTGGCCCCTAGTAAGTCTAATATACAATATAAACCCTAGCTTTTGTGAACTATTACTGTAGACCTTATACGCTTATGTGTACCTGTATGTCTGGTGATAGGCATGTTAATGAATGAATGCAGACAAAAATAACCAGATGTGCAACAGGGGATAATGGGATGCAATATCAGATAGGCTGGTCAGGAAGGCCTCCTGGGGAATGTGATCTTTGAGATGGGACCTGGATTCCTAGGAGTCTACCTCATGATGATCTCTGGGAGCAGAGGGAGCCAACAAAGCCACTGAGGGGAAAAGACCTCTAGTGAGTTTGAGGAAGAGCTAGGAGACCATGGTGGCTCCAGTGGCACACTCAGGGACAATGGCTTGAACACAAGGCAGCAGCCAGATTGAGTAGGGTTTTGTAGACCTTGGAGGTGAACTTGGATTTTATAGTAAGGATAGTGGGACTTCAACTGAACAGTGACATGGTCTGGTTTTTGAAAAAGCTACTCTGGAACCCCTCTGCCTGAGTGTGCCCTCAGGATGAAGTCACGTGGAGTGCCCGCACATTGAGGGTGACTGTGACCCTGGAACTAATATTGACAGCCTTCTAAGTATGCCATTTGTGGGGGTGGCATTTGGGGGGGTCACAGGGTTAGACTCTATGAAGAACCTCTGGTCTATCTCTTCCCCTGCTGAGATGCACAAATTAAATGGAAGGAAACCCTATAATGCCACCATCACTGATAAATAGGGATTGAACATCACTATGAGGCCCAAGGTTAAGTGCTTTAATTGACATATTGGTTTCCTGGAATTAGAGAATTTGAAAGGTTGCCTCCTGGAGTGGTTTCCCTTTCTTGTTACCTTAAAATAGTCAAAGCATTTCTGTTTCAAAATACCTGTGAGAGATACCACTGAGAATGAAGGTGGTGTTTGAGGATGCCTCCTGCCTTGGTTTCTTTCGAACAAAGCAAGTGCAAAGTGCATGATTTGAATTAGGGCAGGGAATAAAGCTTCTACTAATTTAGGATCTCGCTGCACAACTTGTAATGCATCTTCATGGTTTACGTATCCTCTAAGCTAAGTATGTTTTGATCCATTTTTATATGTAATTGAGTTTGGTTCAAAAAAGTAGCAAAGTCAAATGCAAGAATAATTAACTCTAGAATGCGATCAAAAAAAAATTTTTTTTTTTACCAGCAATAAACTCACTGATGAGAAAGGTCTTCTACATAAATTTTGCACGACCTGCATTTTAACACCCCTCCTCCCCGCCCCGACTCTTGAAAAAGTCTTGTACAATAAATTGCATCATTTGAAGGTGTTGGCGATGATTTAATTGTGAGTATCTTATGACTGGACAGCTCTTAGAATATCACCTAGTGTCCCATATGGGCTGGCCAGGGAGGGGCAGCTAGGGGTGACAGCCCACACAGAGAGACACTGTTGAGTTTACCAGATGCTTCTGGCTTCATAGCAATGGGAGTAGAGCTATGATGAAGTGCTTGCCAAGGGCAATGTTGAAGGCACCAGGATCGGAAGCAGCCATGAATACAGACGCTCCTCAGGATAGAGACCCTCTCCATCACTGCAATTTGTTTCTCCTTAGTTCCAGCTTAAAAATACGATTTGAAGTTCTTTGTATTAGTATATGCTGGCCACTGCCACTATCCACCGGAAACATTTAAAACAAGGGTACCAACTAAGGGTATCCAGGGGCTAGATTGAGTCACGGAAATGCTCAGACTAAGGAGCGTCAACATCTGTCAGTTATGACTTCGTTTTAATTCAGGTCTGAGTGACATCTGATGACAGATGCAGAAACACAGAGAAATCAATGCAGAGCTTTTGGTGATGTAAAAAACCATCTTCCAATTCAGACTTGGGTAATAAGGCATGCTAGGGAAGTGTTTGATTCTATTTGATGCTGTGTGTGAAATGTAATGTGTTTATATGAGGGCTGGAGACAAGAGGCCATTTTGTGGTCTGCGCTCCTTTTTCGTTTACCACCAGCCTCTGCTACAGACGGAGATGTGACTTTGGAAATTTGCCTTTTGGGCACCGATGTGTTTGCTGAGTCAAGTACTGAATTTTTAGAATGAAAATCATGAGTGCCGTGAGTTGAAAGTTAGGCAGCGGGAGCATTTCAATCATTTTTGGATAAAGAAGAAAATCAACTTTGACATTTCTCATAGTTACCTTTTCTTGTTTATAGATACATCCATTTTTACCTTAGCAACATAACACAAATGATTTGTAGAAGGTTTTGCAACTATGCAAAAATCACTGCCTATGATGCTGTGTTAATTTGTCACTGTCCGAGCATGGCTTTAGGCCTGGGAAGATTTGGTGATTTCAAAGTTTACAGTCTCCATGAATGAATGATTCCCAGTGATTCCTGGCATCTATACAGTTATCTTCTTCCACACTGTCGGGGTTCATCTTTGTGGCCAGTAGCATAGTAGAGGTGATGGTATGTCACTTCCAAGATGATGTTATAAAAGTTTGCCTTCTATCCTGGGCATTCTTTATCTTTCCCTCTCTCGTGGATCCCTCATTCTGGGGAAATCCACTTGTGAGTAGACCTATGGAGAGGCCCATGTGGTAAGGAACTGAAGTCTCCTACCAGTAGCCATGTGTGTGGGCTTGGAAGAATATCCTACAGACCTAGTCATGCTGTGCTTGACTGCAGTCATCTAGCTAACTAACCCATAGTTAGTGGGTCACTAACCGTGAGATAATAAGTGTTGTTTGAAGTCAACAAGTTTGGGGCAATTAGTTATATAATAGTAGGTAACTAATACAAATTGATAACATTAAATTGGGTAGCTTATGTACCATTCATCCATCCATCCATGTGTCCACCCACCCAAGGCCTATCTACCCACTCCATCCATCCATCCATCCATCCATCCATCCATCCATCTTACTCTTCATGCTTTCAACAAATGTTTGAGGACCTACTCTGTCCTAAGCACTTTGCTGGTTATGAGGATGCTAAAGTGAATGCCATGTTTTTATTTTTGAAGGCGAGAGAGAGAGAGAGAGAGAGAGAGAGACAGAGTGTGAGTGGGGGAGGGAGGGAGGGAGGGAGGGAGAGAGAGAGAGAGAGAGAGAGAGAGAGACAGAATCCGAAGTAGGCTCCAGGCTCTGAGCTGTCAGCACAGAGCCCCACGCGAGGCTTGAACTCACGAACCGTGAGATCATGGCCTGAGCTGAAGTGGGATGCTTAACCAACTGAGCCAGCCAGGCACCCCTTTAATCCATGTTTTCAAGGAGCAAAATACCTACTTTTCTCTAACAAAACTGTAGTTGAATGCTACCTTGCCACTTTCCTAGGATTAAATTTGAATTTTAAAAGTAAGTAAACATACAAAGTTTTTATTTTTCTGTATCTCTCCTGTTTTAGTGTTCTTTATGGCTAATTCAGAGCAGAGAACAATGCATAATAATTGAAATCACATGTGGTATACACTATGAAAATGGATTTTTAGGTGAGCTTAATGCAAGATGTATTTTTTGTCTCTAAGCAATCTGAGAAAGAAAAACTGATTTGAGCCAAATCAATACATAATAGTAAATATTAATATTGATAGAGTACCTTCTCTATGCAGCTTCCGTAATAAGCAGTTTATGTATTTCTTCCGTTAATCTTCACAAGGAATTATAATTATTATCCCTACTTTATTGGTAATGAAACTAAGGTTTAGAACAGTTAATTAGCCCAAAATCCAAAAGTCAATAAGAGTGGCAGGTGAGTTTCAAAGCCTTATCTTAAGATCGGTCTCTGCCATACATAAATATATCTATGTTTGTGTGCTGATAGAAAATACCTTGCTACATGTTTGAGGAGTTGATAGTTTTTCCAGGATACACCCAGTTGTAATGTTTGCTCTGTGTCATTGGAACCCTTTAAAGCATGGTTTGGCCAAATTTGCATCAAAATATGGGGACTGCAACAGTCAGAACTGTCTGTGTATCCATCTATATTTATTTGCTTTCTTATTTACTTTGAGTCAGAACTTTAAATGGGGTATCTTATCACATCCTGCGCAACCCAAAAGAACTTTCTGGCACTGCCTTTATAAAGGTGCTGAAATACTGGCTTGACTTTATCTCATTAAATTTCCATCACTCTTAGGAGGAGGAGCAGAGAGGAGTGGGCTAAGGTTTCTCCAGGTAGAGGAAAAGCCCTCTTACCTTCTTTCTTCAGGAAGCTGTATTCACATACTTAATAAATGCTGATTGTCAATAGTTGAGTGTAGGGTCACTTTTCTTCCTTTTGTTTTTCCTTCCTCTTCATTATCACTGTCATCAGCTGCAGCCTGTCTCAACCAATCCTAACCTTTCAGAGGAGGTCATAATGATTTTAACAGGACAACAAGAGATTTCAGGCTGAACAGAAACTTCAAATAAAATTTAGGGAACAAAATGGTTCTAGCCAAGTGAAGGTCACATGGTGCTGACTGCCCGGGAAGTTACATAATAGAAACTGAGTTAAAAGGAATACCTACTTTACTAATTCATTTACAAGTGAAATAGAAGAAGCAACAAATGTGTGTATCAAGTGCATGTGACCTATACATAGGCTAGTGGAATGTTAGTGCGTCAGAAAATGTTTAAAATTGCCAGCAAGATTTCAGCTTTTGGTGACTATCTTTCTAAGGTATTTATATTCCCTGCTTCTTCTTGCGATAGTTAACAATTTGAATTTAAACCAATGGCATTGTGTCATAAATCTTTTACTGATCGCTCTTACACTTCTTTCTCTGCTGCTGGTGTGTGTGCTCTTTGTATCTGCTACCTTATGTCCCTGTCAGTTTCCCAAATGAGGGACAGGAACTGCTTTGCCGTGTGATGTGGCAGAATTAGGGAGTGATTTAACTGCATGGGTAGAGCACATGAGCCTTAGAAAGTCTGAAATACCTTCCCTTTCTTCCTCTAGAATCGGCCTTTTCCTGGCTCTTATCCTGCTCATCTCCTGGTTAGAGTCTTTTCCCATTTGCCCTTGGATTTCCTTCTCCTTCTTGCTGGGTGTAGCACGATAATTGAATGTGCCTAGAGAAAACTTTATTGAGCTGGGAGCATAGCTGGGTAAGAAACCATTCCTTGTCCTTGGTCATTTGGTCATTTGGTATAAGGATGAAAGGAAGCTAGAGTAGGGCATACAGCTGCTCAAAGCCCAAGGAAACATATCCGGCAAGAAGCTGGGATGGTTTCCTTCCAGGAGGATGCACGAAGGCATTTGTGTCTCATAGAAGAGACTGTATGCCTGAGACTCTCGTTCATGAATCTTTGTGGATGATGACAGGGCTTCGGTGAGTGGTCTGATTGTTCGTGGTTTGGTTTCTTTGAATTGCATAAAAACATGTGCTTAACTTGGATACACGTTTTATTTTCTCCCTGGGTAAAGGGTGTCAGATAGTGACTTGGTTGGCTGCTAGCTCAGAATGACTGCCCGGGACTACCGAAAGAAATTTTAGAAGGAGAATGCTGAGTGAGGCCCCAAGTGCCTCAGGGAACATTTCAAGTTGGATCCTTTTGAAATGAGATGGTCTCCTGAAATGATGATGAGTTAGGAGAAGTGCTAAGATCTGTATTCCTCAGGTTCTACATCATTTAAAAGCATAAGCCACAGACAGGCCTTTAAGGAATGAAGCACAATTCTACATTGGACTCCACCTTCTTCGAGGCTCTGAGGCCTAGTGGGCCTTCTAAATAATGCTTCATAACAGTTCATAGTTGAGGGCATTATATTTAACAGAACTGATATCTGTAATTCTAGAATGCAACTGATCTTGAAGCACTTTTGTGGCAGGTATTCATTATATTTTGATGATTCTCTTGGTGGCAAAGCCATGACCATTGGAACTCATTGTGTCTGGTAGCTCTTGTTATCAATATGCTGTGTAACAAATTGCCCCCCAAAACTCACGGCCTACAAGGATGTCCTTCCCTCAGTCACAAGTTTGCTGGGTGGCTTTATGTCAGCCGTGGGTTGTTTGGTCTTGACTCCAGAGTATGAGGTTAGAGTGGGGTTGAGGTTGAGTTTGTTCTATTTCCTCTTTCTTCTCTGAGTAGCGGCTCCTCTGACGTACTCTTCTCATGGTGCATCACCAGAGCATAAGAGGCCAAGCCACACTGCAGAAGTCTCTGCTTGTGTCGTGTTATGCCTGGTAACATTCTATTGGCCAAAGCAGATTGCGTGGCAAAAACTGACATTAATGGTGCAGGCAAGTGTACTCTGTCTATATTGGAAAAAAACTGCAGAGTTCCATGACAAAGAGCACGGGCATATAATTTTAAAACAGAGACAACATGGATCAGGAGCCGTGGTTTGGTCTACCATACTGTATGAAGCTTTCCTGGTTCTTCCCTCCTCCCCTCTTCCTTCCTCCCTCTGTTTTCTTTCCTTCTCTTCTCTCTTCTCTCCTCTCTCCTCTTCTCTTCTTCCCTTTCCTTCCCATCCCTCCCCTTCCCTTCCCTTCCCATCCCTCCTCATCCCATCCCATCCCATCCCATCCCATCCCATCCCATCCCATCCCATCCCATCCCATCCCATCCCTCCTCATCCCGTCCCATCCCATCCCATCCCATCCCATCCCATCCCATCCCATCCCATCCCATCCCATCCACATAATGTAAAAAATGCCATTTCTACCATTTCTAAATGTACAGCTCCTTCTTTGGCACTAACTACATGCTCATGGTGGTGCAACCATCACCATTGTCCATCCCCAGAACTTTTTCAGCTTTCTAAACTGAAACTCTGTACTCACTAAACACTAACTCCCTATTCCCCCTCCCCGAGCCCCTGGTAACCCTCATTGTAATCAGTGTGTCTATGAACTTGACTATCCTAGGTACCTCTTTGAGTAGAATTGTACAATAGTTATCCTCTTGTAACTGGTTAATTTCACTTAGCATGTCTTCAGGATTCATCCTTGTTGTAGCATGGGTCAATTGCTTTCATTTTAAGGTTTATATATATATTCCGTTATATGTATATACTACATTTCATTTATCTGTTCATCCATTGATGGATACTTGGGTTATTTCTACTGTCCTGATTTTTCACCTTCCCTATTGGCTGGGACAATCTGACTTTTAATAATCTTTTCCATCCCTGCTCCTGGGTCTAACCTTGTCCATTTATTTATTCATTAATTTAACAAGTACTTGTTAAGCATCTACTGTGTGCCAGCAGCTGTTGTAAAGGACCCTGAAGTCACTCAGTACTTGGAATTGTGCTGTCCTATTTGTAGCCAATGGTTACATGTGGCTATTGAAATAGAACTTAATTAAAGTGAAATAAAAATTAAAAATGCAGTTCCTCAATCGCAGTGGCTGTATTTCAGGTGATGAATAGTGACATGTGGCTGCTGGCTATTGTATTAGTGCTGACTTAGTATAGGGAAAGCCACGTAGCTGTGATTCAGTGAAAACCCTTTCTGGAAAATCCTCTTAAACCACAAGACTATGAAGGGGTCACCTTGCGAGTGCAAGCTTGCCATAGTTAATTTGACCAGGTTTGAACAAGCCAGCCAATGAGAGCTATTTCTCAACACTTAGGGAGGGTAAATCGAACAAGTGACTGAGCTTTTCTAGGTCATTGACAATTTGACCCTCCAGGAGGCATTTGGCACTGCCTGGAGGTAGTTCTGATTGTCACAGCTTGGGCGACAGGGAGGTGTTACTGGCATCTCGACTGGGTAGAGGCCAGGGGTGCTACTAAACACTCTGCATTGCACAGCATCGTCCTTCTGACCCCAAATAAAGACCCGTATGGTCCCAAATGCTAATTATTTGAAGCTTGCGATTCTTCCTGCTCCTGGTAAAGTGATGATAGATAAGGGCTGGGAACGGAGAGCTGTGGCCTCCAGTATTCAGAAGAAGCCAGTGGACAGTGAGAGAAAATAAGGTACAGAGATGGAGAGATTCCTGGTGGGCTTCCAGTCTCCAGTTCCCTTGTCCCAGAGACCTGCCTCTTTGCTTCCCGGGGGTTTTAAGAAGGACCTCAGTATTGGAAAACTTTACTCTTTCGCTTGCAATATTTTGAATTGGGATTAGCCTTTTGCTAAATATTCCTAGTACAACAAGGTATTTAGCAATTCCTTCTTTTAGTTAGGGGCTGTGTCGAGTGGGTATTACATTCAAGGCAGTCCTATGACATGTCTGACACATGTGAGTCATGTTTTGGCAGCAAGCTCACTGAGATGTTAGGACTGAAATCCAAATAAACCATTACATTCCCTGTGAATCAAACACACGAGCATTGGGGCCTCATCATATTTTACTGGTGGCCTCTTGGCTGGTGCTGATCTTAGTCCTACATGGTTTTAGTGGAAACCAAAGGGCTTCAGTAAAATGCCTTTTCAAAATCTTACCACAGCATGCAGAGGCAGCATGTGAGGGCTCTCTGTACTACATCACCGGTATGGGCGGATAGCCCTAAATTTATGTGCTGTCACTCTTAAAGAAGAGTGAATTTTAATCAGTTGGAAACTGTATGAATTACATGGGATTCTCTCTCTCTCAAAACTAAATAAACATTAAAAAAAAAAAAAGGAAGAAAGCTCTTGAAATTCTTTCTAGACATCTCATAAAAAAAAGAAAGAAAACGTTTTTCTTCAAACGAGGATAACCATATTTATTTATTTTTATTTGAAGTGAAAAAGGAATAGAGATGAGTAAAAAAAAATCAAACAGTTGAAAGGGGATAGAGTGAAAAGCCTCTGATGCCCTGACTTCTCCCGTTTTCCCAGCTGCAACCATGGTTGCATGGCTTCTTATTCTAGAAATTGTTTATACTCTATAAGCATATTCCTTTTCCTCTTCCATTGTCCTCCCTCCTTTAAAAAATATGTACAAGAAAATACATAGAACAGAATGTGTACATGTTATATTGTATATTTGTATATTGTATATTTACATATACACACTGCATGTATTTTTTGATGGTATGTGTGTGTCAGTTTCTGCTCCTTATGATTTACAACTAATAGCTGCAACCCTATTTTGGAGTTCTTTTTATATTAGTGCTGAGATTGGCTTCATGATTCTCAGCGACTTGGAGCTTGCCTTCTTGTCAGTGTTCCATACATAATTTATTTAACTGGTCCCCTGCTGATGAACATTAAGGTTTTTTCCAGCCTTTTGTTTTTACAAATCATGCTGCAGTGAGTAAGATATCCTTGTACCTTGATCTTTATGTGCCTATAATTGTATTTATAAAATAAAATCCCAATAGTTTTCTGGTTCAGAAGGTAGACACCTTTTACGTTTTTGTTCTATATTGCCAGATTGCCCTTCTGAAAAGATGTGCCATTTTCTACTTTGACCAACTGCGTATGGACATCCCTAAAATATTATCCCTTTATTTCCTTCCCAGTTCTCTCTCCAACTTCCCTTCCTTCCCCCAGACCCAGACTAGCAGTTGGGACCCCTTCAAAACTTTTTTTTTTAACGTTTATTTATTTTTTGGGGGGACAGAGAGAGACAGAGCATGAACGGGGGAGGGGCAGAGAGAGAGGGAGACACAGAATCGGAAACAGGCTCCAGGCTCTGAGCCATCAGCCCAGAGCCTGACGCGGGGCTCGAACTCACGGACCGCGAGATCGTGACCTGGCTGAAGTCGGACGTTTAACCGACTGCGCCACCCAGGTGCCCCAGTTGGGACCCCTTCAGATGAAGGGTTTACATTGAGTGAAGTATGTAGAATACATATTGCGGTAGCATTCTTGAAGGACACAAACCTGTCCCCTGTGTGAGCACTGAGAATTTCCTCCCGGGTATGGGTTTGGTCCCCCTTTAGGTGGTGTCGCAGCCTCATCCCTGTGAATTCCCCTTCGTCATCCTTTTTCCTCCCTTCATTCCCTGGGAGGCTTTTAAGAGCTGGTCCTCAATATCTGTTCACTTGTCTTGGGTGCTTGCCAGCACTTAAAGATAGGCAAGGTTGGACCCCTGCATTCTTGCCATTTCAGAAGAAGTGGTATCTGTTTGCATGTCAAGCGATGGTTTCCAGATGACTGCTTCAGTCTGGCATTTCCATTAACGCTTTCAATCGGGAGATGGTTTCTCTAGCTAAACTGGCAGGGGACCCAGGTTTCCATCCCATGTGCTCCTGTAACTTTCCCAGCCTTTGACCCCAATTGGGGTAACCTGTAACTTGATTCCGTGTTCTGTGGAGTTTAACTGGGATGCTTAAAGAAAAAGCTTTCGCCATGACATTGCTGGCAAACCCTGTCTCGTCCCCTTCTATTTTTGAGCAGGAAATGATCTTCTGGGCCCTTCCTTGCTCTCTCTTCCCAACACTTTATAATAATCTTAAACCCACAGCACAGTTGAAAGAATTTTATCATGAACACCCGTATGCCCGCTGATAGGTTCTGCCATAAACATTTTACTCTACTTGATTTCTTGTGTAGCTGCCCCTCTGTTCATCATATGGGGCTCTTTTAGTGATTCCTTTCTAGTACTTGAGAGGCATCGCAGAAAGGCTTTTTTAGGAGTGGGAGTTACAGGGCCGACTGCTTGGGTTGCAATCCTGGCCTTGCTTTTTCCTAACCCTGAGACAGACCTTGGGCAAGCTACTAAACCTCTCTGTGCCTCAGTGTACTCCACCATGAGATGGAAATAATATAGTAATGCTGACTTCACGAATTTTTGTTGAGATTAATTGAATCCGTACATGTACAGCATTTAGGACAGAGGCTACAGCATATTAAGCCCTTACTACCTGCCATAAAGTGCCAAATCCGTTTCAATGTCACGGATCTTTAAAAATACTTTTAAAAGTAACAGATTGCATGGATTTTAGGGAGAAGCAACTGTGTGTCTGGTATGTGCCAGTTGATGTATATTGCCTCATTTAATACTCAAAACAACCTAAGCTGATTATCCCCATTTGCCGAAGAGTAAACGGAGGCCGCGTGTGTGCCAACAGTGGGACTTCATCACAGATCTCTCCTAGCTCGGTGGTCATAACCTCCTGCCTTGCCCTTTCTCTTTTAACCACAAGACGGAGAAATTCCAGGGTTGTGTCAGGTGGTAGAGATTTCTGTGGTTGGCAGAAAACCTTCATCGGAACTCTGGGAAACAGGTGTCAGCACCCAGCCTTTTATCCCTTTGGTGTGACCTTGAGCTGTTGAAGGTCAGTCTTGCAGAAGAAAGAACACTCTATTTTTTTTTTTTTTTTTTAATATCTTGTTAAAATACTTTCCTTGACATAGGCGTTGCCAATTCCGGGTCCTCTTGCTGTCTGGAGTTTTGGCTGACCTCAGTGCACGGGAATCACCTTGGGGTTTTCTGGCATTGCCGTCATATGTCAACTCTTAAACATCTCCGATGCTAGAAATTTCTCCTAGTCTGCTGTCCAGAATCGTTTGTGGAAATCAACATGACTACCGACTTTCTCACAGGCCTGGGTGTTTTGAGGAGAAGCCTTGTCCCAGTTGGTCACTTTCGCTTGGAAGTTGTGGCCGTGATAGCATCTGTGTCTCTGAGAAATAGTCCTCAGTGAGCTGTGTTTTGCACATACCTCAGAAATCAAATAAGAGGTTGAAATAAATCCCTCAGCTTTTCTTTTCTCCCTGGAGCTCCTGCCTCAACTCAGATTCAGCCCTTTCCCCTTTTGCATGAATTCCGGGGTGCCTATGTGTCTTTAACTGCCCTGCACATTTGCTAATTTGCCTTTCCAATTGAGAGGCGGTAGTTTTTAATGACATCATTTTGCTTTATTGTATTTGCTTTTGGAGTTACCTTATTCTTCTGTCAGCTGATTCTATACGTCTATTTACAGAGGTGATGTAAAGTTTCCATTGAAAAGACATTTGATTACATACAGAAAAACTGCTTTTTAATTTTTTTTAATGTTTATTTTTGAAAGAGAGCAATAGCACATGAGTGGGGGAGGGGCAGAGAGAGAAAGAGAGAGAGAGAGAGAGAGACAGAGAGACAGAATCCGAAGCAGGTTCCAGGCTCTGAGGTGTCAGCACAGAGACCGACTTGGGGCTCGAACTCAGACCACGAGATCATGACCGCAGCAGAAGTCAGACGCTTAACTGACTGAGCCAATCAGGCACCCCTGCCTTTTTTTTTTTTTTTAAAGCTAAAATGGAATTGTAGAACGAATGGTTCTCCGATGTGGCAAAAGTCACATGCGATGGAAATAATCAAGCCTTTTTTAAAACACTAAAGGATCCTTGGGGCTTTCTGTCAAGTTTCTACTGACAGTGGATGGTCTGGGCAGAGGGAACGTTTTCAGGTAGTTGCTTCTGTGTTGAAGAGGCTTGAAAAGTCATTTACACCCTGCATCTGTTTCTCAGCTAAGAAAAATGGATGCAGTAGGTTCTGGCCTCTTTGCAAGGTTTTAGAGCAAGGCTAATTATACCTTGGGGCTTTGGCCAAACATGTTTGCTTTCATGAAACTGTCCTTGGTATGTATCATCAGTACCCCGAAGAGGTGAGTCAAATGCACACGTTTCCAACTTCTCATTGAAAGTCTTTGCTTTTTTTTTTTTTTTTTTTTTAATGTGGCTGCACATTCAAGAAATGGTACTGTATGTCTTTTAGACTTTGTGGGGGTGCCTTCAGAAGTCAGGATCGTCAAAAAGGGGCATTCTTAGGGAGTGCCTCCAGGATAAGCCTGAGGATCTGCATGATTCTAAGGGGTTCTGTCTAGGGAGATACAGGTGTGTGTCTGCTCAAAAAACTCTGAGCTGAGTTAGTACTACATAGCTTCAAGTTTGGAAAGGAGGGAAGGTAAGGGCAAGATCCTTACCTTGGAAGGAGAGCCAGTTACATACACATTGGTAAGTAGTTGGCAATTCATGGAGCCCTGAGAATGGATGGGAGCAAATGATTGAGTGGGGTGGGGGAGACCGAGAGATTTGTAGAAGTCTAAAAAGCAACTCCTTTCCTTGTGTCTCTTGGTAAGAAAGGAGCCAGTGATTCCTGCTCCTCTGAGGAGTTCTCTTTGATTCACTCCCCGACACAGGGATATGAGGCCCTTTTGGCCTCATGTCAAGATGAGCCTCTCCTCTCTTCCCTTTTCCTTTCCTTTGTTCCTGCTTCTAACATCTGATTCTGATAACAGTTATGGAAGTGACTTCCCTCAACAGGGGCTGAGGTATCAGCAAGTGAATGGTGTGTCTTCTCCCAAGTCCTGATGGTTTTTAGGTTTCCCTGTGGGTTTGTGACCCTAAGGTGATGACTGAGGGCAGAGATAACCCTGTAGTGAAAGCCCACCCACACGGGCGGGGTGGTTATTGGGTTAATGGGGAAGATGGCATTTGTTTCTCAGTCTGCAGGATGGTATGTCATGGCTGCCTTGCAGAGATGTGATGTGCTAAGGTCCTTCTCTTAGAAGGACCAGACTCAAGGAGTGCTCATGTGTCAGCATTCAGGAATCTCACTGCCTTTTACTGGAAGCCTGGCTTAGCCACTTTACCAGCCTGTGGTCTCAGACCAGGTGCTTAAGTTTTATGGGCTACGTTTATCTAATATATAAAAAAATCTTGACCTTTGTCAAGAGATTTTCCTAAATACTTACCGTATGCCTGGTGCTGTGCCCGATCTTGAGATAAACAGGTGAAAAAAGCAGGCAGAGCTCTCTGCCTTTAAGGAATATTTCCCCTCTCTCTTTTAGGATGGTTGTGAGATTTAAATAAAGTCGTACATGCAAGAAGGCTTGGTGCAGGCTCTTCTCACAAGATAATAATTATGGAAAAGTTAGGAAATGCCCATTCATTGGGCATACATTGGATTGTCATTATTTAACTCTCAGAACAAACTACTTCATTGTTTCATACATAGTATTTTCAAAAAATAACCATAATAGTCTTTTAAAACTGTTTTTAAGCCTGCTCATGAGATGAAACCTGATTTCTCTGCTCATTGTGGTATGACTTTTTAATCGACATTTTGATGTAACAGAGCTCATCTTCCTCAACAACTGAGCTGGAAAGTATATTTGGGGTGTGTGTGTGTGTGTGTGTGTGTGTGTGTGTGTGTGTGTATTTGTAAAGCTCCTGGAAGAACTTGAAGATACTTGACTGATAGAGTTCACTGTCCATGAGAACAAACAAGCTAAAAATGCTTACTTCTTATACTGAAACTACTGATAGGAGAAAGTTAATAGAAGAAAAACAACCTCTTGATGAGTATCATGCCAAGGCAAATCATGGAAACCATCCCAGTTGGAAAAATAATCTTTTCCAAATAATTCAGCTGATGGCTCAGGTGGTTCCCAAGCTTTTAGCTCCAACCCACTAATTTGATGTAAGCTTCTTTCTTCTCAGCACAATAGAACATTCATGGTGTTTATCAGGCAGAAACTTTATTAAGGGAAGCCTGACAGGAAGGTCTGGAGCAGGAGGAACGGAGTCTGTCTTTATAGGAAAGCGTGTTTTTTGAAACAACGTTAAATGATACGAATGGATATAGTTCTGTACTATCGGTTTCATTCCTCGCTGTATTGGAAATGAGGATACCTGTTCTCCAGAGTGCCTTTTGAGACACTGTCTGTACATGAGTCCTTCCTTATCTCGTTGGTATCTACAAAAGGGTTGGTTCCATCTTAATACTATTTCCCAAGATAGCTAGGATCGCTTGTATGCGGAGGTATTTCTGCCGTGTTAGCCAGACGTGTAGAATGCACAAATTATTTTCACAGGGCTCTTTTTGTCTTACATATATATATTTTGTTAATTGACAGAAGGAATCTTCAAGATCCAAGTCATCCACTCAGTGCTGACAGTTCACTTATGCATGTTCACTGTTGCTTAAGGAACGTGAGGTAAAATTAACAATAGCAGAATGGATGCGGTGGGATGAATACCTGAATGAATTCAAAGAGGAGAGGGTAGATATGCGCTGGGTAAGCAGTACCGAGCTCAAGATGACTTTTATTTCTATAGGTTTGTGTGGAATATTTTTTTTTTGACTGTACAGAGACCAGTTTCCTGTTTGTTTGTCCTACTTCTGATTCATCTCAGCAAGTGGAAATAGCCTGATGCAGGGATGTACCGGAGAGAAACAGAGATATCCCCACCCCTCCTTGTCTCAAAGCATGGTGTCATGGAGTTTCAAAAGGTTATTCTGGGGTTTCATTTATTTCAAAGCATAAGAGGAACCTGATTCACCTATTCATCCATGTAGCTTATCATTACTTGTGTGCGTGCAGTGTCAGACTGGCCTATGCTCTGTGGTT
Organism: Leopardus geoffroyi; assembly: GCF_018350155.1. Classification (NCBI taxonomy): domain Eukaryota; kingdom Metazoa; phylum Chordata; class Mammalia; order Carnivora; family Felidae; genus Leopardus; species Leopardus geoffroyi. The sequence continues at coordinate 33,432,331 of NC_059331.1, read as the reverse complement.
CCTTTAGCATGGAAAGCACCGATGAATCCCTGCCTGCCCAGAGCTTATAGCTAAGAGACAAGGTAGGGAAAGTCAGTAAAAGCGGTGGGTTATTCATAGACAAGGAAAGAATGCATGTAACTGGCAGATTTGAACTTCTCAGAATATTTTTCCTTGCAGCCACATAGGAGGAAGGATGGAAAATGAAATGGAAACCAAGGTGGCAAAATTGTATTGAGAAGTGGGAGAATGGAAATGGGCGAAGCTACCAAAAATCCATCTCTGCACCTTTCTCCTCAAGGGCAATCTTGTGTATATTTGTGTGGACCATGGAGACCCATAATTCTGGCTTCAGACCTGGGTGATTTTCTCCTCTGTGATTTCAGCGTAAAATATTGTAATCGAATCATGGTTAGGTACTTTTTCGTTCCTTTGGAGTCATTCCATAGGGCAGACCTCCTTTGTGTTTGGTGACCACAGGGACCAGCAACATCCTCATCTTCGTAGAATTGTTTGTACTTACCGGTTTGTTAGAAACCACTGGAAAGACAGATGTCTGCCCACCCTACCCCCTAGCTCTCCTCTCCAAAGATATCAGAACCCTCATGAGGAATCTGGGAAATGCGAACTATGGCTTGGTTAGATGAAGTTCAGTGAAAAAGCTGGAGGTTTTCCCAGCAGAAGGCTGAAGCAGAATTGTGTAGACATCACTTTGTCTGTATCTAGGCAAGCCTCTCTGGGAGCTTTTCCACATGGGGAGTCCGGGCTAAAAGAAAAACTAGCTTGCCTGTCTAAAAACTCATCAGGGGTGAATTTAGATCACTCCTAAAACGTACCAGGTTGATGTTGATGGTTTGAGAAGAACACAAAGATATTTGCCTATGTTGTTATTGGTATTTATACGTTGGTCTATTAAGACTTTATTAAGCATCTACTATGCACAGATGTTGTAGTTTGCCCTGGGGAATTGAAGATGGGCAGAAAAATGATATTCTTTGTGGTGAATGAAATAATTGTGCAGATAAAGGGTATAATGACAGTTTGAATAAACTGTTAGCGGAAAAGAAATAGCATTGTATATTTTTTAAGTTGATTTATAATGTATTTTTGAGAGAGAGAGAGAGAGAGGGAGAGAATGTGTGCAGGGGACGGGCAGAGGGAGCAGGAGAGAGAGAATTTTAAGCAGCTCTGCGCTGTCATCACAGAGCTCGATGCACGGCTCAAACCCACAAGCTGTGAGATCATGGCCAGGCCTGAAACCATGAGTTGGACACCTAACTGGCTGAGCCACCCAAGTGTCCCAAGAAATAGCATTCTAAGGGCAGAAGATGAAGGGACCCAACACAGGGGCAGTAGATGTCAGGGGAAGCTTAGAAGTTGTGCGCTGGACGTGAGTCTGAAATATTTTTTAAGAATTAACCCAAAAGAAGGATCTGGTTGTGTGTCTCACTAGCTCCTGTACCCTCAGAGGCTTCTGGAGAGTTTGAACCTTATCTGTGCTTTGGCAGATGTGAGAAGCACCAGCATTCTTTGTATGCTGGCCAAGAGAGAAAAATGGGTATTTTTGCTCGGTAGGGCCGTGGGCCTTGGCTTTTTACGTCACATGTAAGCATCATATTATGTAGAGCCCTGTTGTCTTCTGCAGGATTGTCAGAAGTCAGTCTTCCCCACGCTGAGGAAGATGTTTGAGATGAGGGTAGCCCTTGTGTCCCTTAGTAGCCGCTGCAGAGAATACTTAGTTTTTGCCCTGCTCAGAGTAGTTTGTGCCAAAATACTGAATGACCTCATCGTTGCCACAAGAGCGTTCTACTCTCAAACCCTAAGCAGTGTACATCTATGCCTCTTCTTGAAATGGGATGCACATGAATCTCTGTGATGCCACAATGAGCACTTCTTCATCGAATGTAAACATAGTTTAAAATATTGCTGAGGTGATTTCCCTGCAGTGTTGTTCCTGCATGGGTAAGAATATTGAGTTCGGTTTAGAATGTCTTCTATTGTACCTGTTTGTTTGTTTGTTTGTTTCTTGTGCATGTCTTAAAAACCTGGTTTAGATTTCAGGGTTTTATGAATTTTTTTGTGTTTTGGAGGGAAGGGAGAGGGAGCTAATCTGAAAGAATTACGTAAATTAGAAGTGTACAATAAATGAGATATCAAAAAGTCAACCCGTTTCAGTAACAACAGCCCAGTTTGGATCTAGAACATGTTGGCAACCGAGGTGCCCCCTTTTAGGCTCACTCTCTCCTCCCCAAAGGGAACTTCAGTATTGTGACCTCTGTCCCCACTGATGAGTTTTGCTTGTTTGGGGACTTTGTATAAATAGGTTTGTTCAGCATTTATTCTTTGCACCTGGCCTCTTCTCCTCCAAGTTATGCTTGAGCTTCATTCGTTGTGCATATAGTGGTAGTTCATTCATTTGCATTTTTTGTATAGCATTATAGCATGAAGAACATGTACCCATGTGTTCTACTTTTTTTTTTTAAGTTTATTTATTTTCAGAGAGTGAAAAGAGAGCTCATGTGCAGGAGGGGCAGAGAGAGAGAGAGAGAGAGAGAGAGCGAGAAAGAGAATCTTAAGCAGACTCAGCACTGTCAGCACAGAGCCCACCATGGGGCTTGAGCTTACGAACTGTGAGATCATGACCTGAGCCAAAATCAAGAGTGAGATGCTTAAGCGACTGAGCCACCCAGGTGCCCCCTCGTGTGTTCCTCTTTTGATGACAGTTGTGTTGATTTTAGTTTGTGATTATTATTAATAGTATTACTCTCATTACGGCCATACATGTCTTTTGGTACACATGGAATGTCCTTGGATTTCTTTGGGGTGTAGCCAGAGTGGAAATGCAGGTTTGGGTCATAGAGTATGTATTTATGTAGTTCCACTCGATAATGCCAAGTAGCATTCCAAGGTGCTTGCTCTAGTATATAAATTTCTGTTGCTTAACGTTCTCAGCAGCGCTTGATATTGGCAATCTTTTAATTTCAGCCATTTACAGTATGCCTACTTTAAAGGTTTTAAGTTGATCATTATGGTGTCTGGGTGTTTTTTTGAAACGCCACATGAGCTTAGCTTAAACCGTGTGAATGAAAGGCTATTGGGCGACTGTGTGAAGCCTCAACGGAATGTGGGGCTGTCCTCTTAGATCTCGGCCTCCAGATCCTGACAGACCAAGGTCCCAAAGCCAGTGGCAAACTATGTGAACTTACACAGTTATTCAACCTCTGTGAGTCTCAGTCCCCTCATCTGCAAAATGGGAATGAGTTTAAATTCCTCACAGAACTGCTATAAACAGTACGTGAGTCAGTTCACCAAAAAGCACATAGTTCCTGGCCCATCGTTACCATAAAAAAAGAAGTTATGAGGTCGCTGTGAGTCATAGGAAGAAGTGGCTGGCTACACTGCTTTGGAACACACCTATATTTATTTTAGTTTATCTTTTTTTAGGGGAAACAAAGTTATTTCACTCGGAGCGCTAGACGTCAAAACCCAGTATATCCTTTCTGGAACTACCTTGTTGGTTTGATGGTCAGGTGGCTCTGGGTGTTGTTTTGAAGGATGGGTCAGCAGGACCATAAACACTCTGCCAGCCCAGGGATGCTCTGGATTTGTGAGCAGTTGACATGAGGGCAGTGGAGAAGGAAATCATCCTCAGCTTGTGTTTTGACACAGAGGAGTTTTGGTTTTCCTTTGTCAGCTCCCTGCATCCTCCACCGAAAACAAACAAAACACTCTAGCAATGGTAAACACTGTGAAGGCAGCCAGAGATGTTTCCTTTTCTGCCACGCAGGGTGACTGAGGGTGGCATTTTAAAAGACAAGCGGTTGTCATTCTGATATTTGAAGGAGCACCGTAGCAGTCCCCAAAATGAAAAAGCGATGTGCAGAAAATGAAGAACCACAACACCAGTGTTTCTTTTGAGGGAAATTGGGAGGTGTTTCAAGGAGGAAGAAATGGAGGAGAGTGACGGGGGCTGTTTGCATTTCCTCCCCTTGGGCACCCACGTTTCTCATGCAGCCTCTCCTGAGCCTTGGGACAGACCCCTAAAGACTGTGGAGCTTCATTTCAGGTGGCTTCAGTGGCATCTTCGCTCTGAGCATGGCTGGCTCTGCCTCATGTGCTCTGGCCTGGCCAGACGACTCTAGAACTGGGGGACAAGCCAGGCCAGGAGGTTAGGAGAGGAAGAGGCCCTCAGCTCGCGGCTTCCTGGAGTTTGACTTAAATTTTATTGGTCATTAGTCAAGGTTACATCCATTCATTTAAAGAAGTGCATACATGTTTTCTTTATTTTCCCTGCCTCTTTTCTTTTGAAAGAAAGAAGAGACAGACCAGAGAGGGAGGGCAGGTTAATGTGGCTGAGCTCTGAGTTCACAGACAGGTGTGCATCCCTCAACGTGGTTTCTTCTTATTTTTTTTCCTTTTTATCTACTTATTTTAAAATCTTTTTATTTGGGGCCACCAGGGTGGCTAATCGGTTAAGTATCTCACTTTGGCTCAGGTCATGATCTCACGGTTTGTGGGTTCAAGTCCCATATTGGGCTCCCTGCTGTCAGCACAGAGCCTGCTTTGGGATCCTCTGTTCCCTTCTCTCTCTGCTCTCTGTCTCTCAAAGATAAACAGACATTAAAAAACATATATTATTATTATTTTTTTTAAAGTAATCTCTCTGTCCAGCATGGGGCTCGAACTCATGACCCTGAGATCAAGAGTCACACACTCCGCCAACTGAGCCAGCCAGCCACCTCCATGATTTCTTTTTAGTTGTACAGTTTGGGGCAAGTTTCTTAATTTCTCCAGGACTCCATTCTTTCATCTCACCATGGAGACAGGAATCCTACCATCGATTACGAGAGAGTTATGTCAATAGTGACAAATGTCATGAAATAAAACGTGAGAATTACGCTCACCTTTTAATTACGCTTGGCACATGCCCATCTTTAGTCCTTACAGCAGCAGCCTGTGGGCCGTGTGCTCTAATTTACAGATGAGGAAACCGAGGCAGAGAGTGTCTGAGTAACTTCGCTAATGTAGGTGACCTCGGTAATAAGTGGCAGAGCTGGGGTTTGGATGGGAGACTGTTGAGTTCCAGAATGTGTGTCCTTAAGTGACAGCATTGCCATTTTCCCACTGTTCCTCCAAAGAGTTATCCTGCCCCTCCTTCTTCTCTCTGTGGATAACTAATAACCATTTCCCAGTTTGGTATATAACTTGCCCTATGTGATTTGAAGCAACAGAACTGGGATCCTGCAACCCACTCTCTGCGTGTGTCCTGCTTGTCACAGGATAGGTTGTGTCATAAACATTTCCCCCTGTCCATACCCATGGCTCCACTTAGGTAAAAAGTTAACCACCTCGTCGAGAGCTGGCCCTTCAGCCCAGCCTTGGGGGGGGCTGGCTTTCTTTCAGAGCAACCCGGTTTGAGCTGGCTTCCTGCCTAGGAACTGGCTTTCTTTCCCACAAAGTAGCTTCTGAGAAAAACTGTGGGAAACAAATGACTTCAGAAGTTTTTAGAAACAAAAGTGCAAACTCTAACAAATTTCAGCTGGCCCAAAAATGTTACTACCCCAGATCTTGAAAATATTTTCTTATAGGATTATTCCCCCAAGGTTGTTAATCTGAGAACGATCCAGGCCTATTAGGCCTGACTTTTTGCCCCCTGATATTGGAGTCCTGTGTATTTGAGCGCCAGAGTGTGGGGGCTGAGGTAAAAATATTTCTCTGGAGGAAATGAAGTCATTTTATTTCATATTATAGCGACCACTGGGACTCTATCATTTCAAAAAGGGGATGGTGGTTCACACAGCCAAGATGAAGCTTTCCGAATCAGTCCAAGAGACCTTTTCAAAAGGTAGCAGTAGGTTTCTGTAGCCACAAATATTTATTGATGGTATCTGCCCTAGCGATTCTTGCTGTAGCGAAGTTTCACCAAACAAGCATTGTTTTTCCAGATAAAACGTTACTGTAATGTTAGCTGCCTCTTTCTTTAACTGGTTGGCTTTCAGAGCCATTTTATTTTAGGTGTTCCAGAGCGGCAGCTAGCTGACAAGTTTCTGTGTGGAGATGATTGTGTGAGGGAGGCTTATCTGGCCCTGTGAGCCTAGCACAGCGTGGAGACAATCCTTCGTTTGTTCAGGGAAGGAAAGAATGCGGCAGTGTAAACCCGCCTCCCTGGATACACCTGTAAGGCTGGTTTCGCTGCCCAGCTCCTGACACAGGCAGGGAGTTTACTCAGCTCTGGCAACAGTGACTGGACCCTGAGGAGCCTAGGTTTCTGTGGCCTTCTGTTGCGGTGAGGGCTCCAGTATGGGTGGAATCGCTCTTCAGCCGGTGTGGTAAAGTCGAAACTTGGCTTATCGCTAGGCCTAGATTCTCCCGGAACATAAGTTTAGATAAGAGCAGAAAAAAACGCCCAGCCTGGTAGCATTTGCTTCCCCAAGATACTGAGGACCTTTATTTTATCTCACAAAAAACACCGTTGGGTTTAATTTTGAAAACTGCTTGTGAATAGGCCAGAAGATACAAAACAGTCTTCCTTACATCCTCTGGCTTTAGTGTTTCAGGGAGCGATTTAGAAGCAGGGAGCACAGGTGGTAAGGCGATAATCTTCGCTCACTTGTAATGACTAGAGTCTTGAGGTTCCATTGCTTTGTCCTTGAAAACAGTATAGGTAGTCTCTGTTGGAAACTCAGCTGTGTGACCTTGGGTGAGTTACTTAACTTCTCCCTGAGGGCTCAGTTTTCTTGCCTATAGAAAGGTTATAATACTAATAGCACTCAACTCACAGGCTTGTCTTAAGGACTAAGGAGTTAATATTTGTAGTCTTTCAAATGGTGCCTAGGACACAGTGTTTTAGAAGTGTCTGTAAATGAAAATAGGCTGGGAGATGGGAAGTACATTTGTCTGAAGTGCCCCTGACATTTAATGTGGTTCTTCTGGTTGCTGAACATTGTGACACACAGAAATTAATCATTAAACCTAAAGAATTGATTTTCTTGGTGCATAGTTAAGATTCCCGCCCCACCCCCACCCCCTTTATATATTCCTTTAATGCTTTTCCTGTTCCCTTTGGAGAGCAAAAGTATCAGGAAAAAACCAGTGCAGGCGCTTCCTTATAATATTGGTTTGGTTGTCGTCAAAACAGGAATTGTGAGTCATGAGCTTCAAATTAACAGGAATGAGCCAAGGTGAACCGACATCCTAAGGATGGGGGTCATCTTTGGCAAACAGACTCTGGAATTTATGAGGTGTTAAAACAGTGTTCTTAACCTGGAGTCTCTGGATAGAGATCACGGGGTGTGTACCTTTGGGTGAACTAAAAATGACGTCTACATTTTTCCCCTCGCTGCTAACAGAAAGTGAGCCTTTCCTTCAGTTATCAACGTGGGCAACAACACACGGCAGCGTCACAACACCCATGACTTTGTCATCAGTAGGAATCCCAGATGTGTTTTGTCATTACGGTTTTATTTATGTGTATCGTTACTGAGAAATTACAGTAGTTATTAGACTCACCACTCTTTATTTGGTATTCAGTGCCTTAACTAAGAAAAACAATCATGATTATAAACGTGTTTTTAAATTATCGTGTTAAATATATTTCAGTAGAATTGGTTTTCGCCATACCCTTTACACATTTTATTTTACTTGTTTGTAAGCAACATTCCATCATTCTGAGAAGGGCTTGTAGATTACATCTGTCGGCCAGAGGAGGCCAGGCACAAAAAAGACGAAGAAGGAGGTTTAGAGCTGAATGTATAGGGGCCCCTGGTGGCTCAGTGGGTTAAGCGTCTGCTTCTTGATTTCTGCTCAGGTCATCATCTCACAGTTTGTGAGTTCGAGCCCCATGTCGGGCTCTGTGCTGGCAGTGCTGAGTCTGCTTGGGATTCATTATCTCTCTCTCTCTTCCTCTTTCTCGGCCCCTCTCCCCTTGCACTGTCTCTGTCTCTCAAGTTAATAAAAACTTAAAAAAAATATTTGTGTATATATATATAAATAAAGCTGAATGTATAAACTGATTTGAATCTCCAGAGCTGTTGAGTATAAATGTAATGTGAACCACACGTGATTAAAAATTTTTAACTATGAAAGGAATAAAATGGGACAGGCTTAATGCATATCAATAACGCCATCTTAGGGGCACCTGGGTGGCTCAGTTGGTTGGACACCTGACTTTGGCTCAGGTCATGATCTTAAGAAAGATTCGTGGGTTTGAACCCCGTGTCAGGCTCTGTGCTGATAGCTTGGAGCTTGGAGCTTGCTTCGGATTCTGTCTCCGTCTCTCTCTGCCCCTACCCTGATCTTACTCTATTTCTCTCTTTCAAAAATAAACATAAAAAAAATTTTTAAAATACCATCTTATTTTAATAAATAAAAATTAATTTGTTAATTCATTTACAACTAACTGAACTAATTTTAGTCTATTTAATGAAATTGATTCAAAATGTTATCATTTTAACAGGTAGTCAATATTGAGTTACTAAGGAGATATTTTACAGTTTTTTCTTCATACCACGTCTTTGAAATTAGGTGTGTATTTTGCCCTTAGAGTAGCTTCTCGCTTTGGATGCTACAGTCTCATTGGAAACACTTGGTCTGTATATACATTTAACAGAATTTATTGCAAAGTAGATGCAGGCCCAAATGCAGTGATACTCTTTGCACGAACTACAATGCCATTTACATCTAAGTCAGTGAAGGAGAGACAAAATGTCAAATTCTGTTCTCAGTCACACTGCCACCACCTTGTCCGACAGCCCAGCTCCAGTCTGTGTGGACACAGAACCTTTGGAATGAGATGCATGGGCAGGGCACTGGGGGAAGTTTCTTGAAGGTAGCACATGCTCTTCTGTTACTCTATTGAGTGAATAAGATCCTGGTTGAGACCCTCTTTCCTTGGGCTTCCCCTCAGCCCTCTGCTTGTCCCTGTGTAGACCATCACTGTAGTAGTGACAACCCAGAACACTGAGCTCCGGCTGGGGCTGTGTGTGACTTCAAGGAGGCATTTCCTTTTAAGTGGTGACCTGCAAGTCCCTCGGGGTGGAATGTGGTAATTTCCATTCCAGCCCATTGAGGAGGGATTTACAAATTCTTGGAGAGGAAAGATTCTAATTTTTCCCCCCTCGAGCAATTCTTTGGCATAACAATGGAATTTAATTTACATCTGAATTTTCATAGTCGTTTGTATTTTTCCCCCCCTCCGTGTGTCTTGCAAGGCTCGATTTAATCTTTTATCCTAGCCCCGACTTCCTGGATCCACCTGGTGTCTTCTCAGGCTGTCGTCCCCTGCTAGGCCAGGTGCAACCCTATTTTAGTCTTTGGGGACCTCGGAGAAGGTGGGTACCCTTGTGTAGCCCTTACCACTTCAGCGAGGCTGGATGTTTCCCGCTGCTGGCTACAGTTGTTAGAAAAGTCTTTTCCCTTCCAGGAGTGGATCTCTGCAGTTAAACTAGGTCGTTTCAGCCCACACTGAGCTACCTACTTGGGCGGTCTCACTGTCTTTCATATCCTAACTTGTGTGTCTAAATTTATTTATTTATTTATTTTGAGTGAGACAGCATGAGAAGGGTAGAGGTAGAGAGAGAGAAAGAGAGAGAGAGAAGTGGGGCTCGAACCCACGAACCGTGAGATCATGACCTGAGCCGAAACCAAGTGTCGGATGCTTAACGTGCCTGAGCCACCCAGGTGCCCATGTGTCTAGTTTTTGATACTGGATGTGGCCTTTTCATTTCTTTTGCTGGAAATTGGTAAGTTCTGACAAAAATCGTGAACCAATGCAGTGACCAGGCCCAATTCAGTTTCCTGTTTTCTAGAGCAATGTTGAAATACTCTGGGGCTTAGATATGGAAGGGCCATAAGATACTGTCAGTAAGTGAATTCTGCAAATGAGGGACTCATGTGTTTGACACTTGGGATAGAAGGTTAAACTGTTTTGGGTCTTAGAAACCTGACCCCTGGGCCTGATGTTGAATATTACACTGTACTCATCCTTCTGAAGGAGCGTAAAAGGCACATTTCCTGCTCTTGAGGAGTTATAGTCTTGGTAAAATGAAGCCATAAACTTGGACAGATCTCAAGGGTGATTGGGACAGAAAGTACATTTGTCAGTGGATTCTGTTTTGTTTTTTAAAATTCTATACCTAACAGACATGTAGCACCTTCCTGCCAAGTCATAGCCACAACAACAGAAATAGCAGTTGGCATTTATTGATTCATTCAGCAGACGTTTAGTGGGTGCTTACTATGGGTCAAGCACTCTGCTAAAATACAGCAAGCAACACAACGGGCACCAAGTCTGCTTGGGTTTAGTATGCAGCCATGGAGAATGTATCTGATATGACCCGTGCACGCTTGCCTTTTAATGAGTGTAGTGAATAAATTGTAGTGAATCAACATTTACAGCCACATTGTCATCATGGCTGCAGTGGAAGTGTCCACATGCAGGCTGTGAAGAATACCGAATGATGGGTCTGGTGAGAACCCAGTGGAAGGAGTGACAGTTGCTTCCTTGCATATCCTTTCTGTGCTTCTTTCAGCCCTTGTCATCTTCTTAGGTTGTTCGTGGGCAGTTGGAGGAATCTGAATGGTTCAGTGCAGTCATTTTGCTTGGAGCCACGGGATCATGGACCCTGTAGCTGTAGTATTATCCTCATCCTGTGTAGGATACGTTTTCTCAGTGACTACTAAGAGAGTCTCTGATGCTAAAGTCAAAACAGAGAGCAAAGGGTTAAAGCACAATTTCAAGCCGTTTACGTTTTTTTTTTTTTTTTTAATTTTTTTCTTCAACGTTTATTTATTTTTGGGACAGAGAGAGACAGAGCATGAACGGGGGAGGGGCAGAGAGAGAGGGAGACACAGAATCGGAAACAGGCTCCAGGCTCTGAGCCATCAGCCCAGAGCCTGATGCGGGGCTCGAACTCACGGACCGCGAGATCGTGACCTGGCTGAAGTCGGACGCTTAACCGACTGCGCCACCCAGGCGCCCCTGAAGCCGTTTACGTTTTAAGTAATTTAAACCATTGCTTTAATGTTAGTTCTTGCCATCTATGGCTCTTTAAATGTGTGGGTTGAAGATTGATGTCTTCGAGGTGACACAGTGATTTGCTTTACAAATACACTGAATACATTACAAATCCACGTAAATACAAACACACTGAATAAACTGAGCCGCTTTGAATTGGGCCCTTATCGTTTACAGGAAAGTTTTCTAAAATTTGAATGTGGATTTTGGTGTTTTTGAGTTTGCCCTACTAAACCTGGCAAGAATTTTCAGGCTGTTGGGTCTAACACAAACTAGAGTTTAGGGAGGCTGACCAGATGACTTTGAATCTCATCTCAACGTTTCTGTGAACTCCACTTGAGCAGGTTGGACTGTGTTAAAATGAAAGAGCCAATGCATCTGGCATTTTATTCAGACTTGAAATAAGAAGAACTTGCATAATGAGGAAAGTCTTAAAGTAGAGAGAGAAAACCGGGTTTTATAAAACAAGGGATTCATTGAGGAAAATGGGAGGTGAGTGAGTCTTATTCTAGAATATTCCAGGACAGAGTGGTCCTTTGCATGGAGTCCTTTCTCTGAGCCCTAAAGGGTCACAAAAAGGAGGGGGCATGTCTCGAACAGGGTTCTTTCCCTAGAGCACAGGGCTCAGATCAAGTTCAACATTGTTAAGGGCACACATTGGGAAGTATTTTTAAAAGGGTATTGCTGATTAAAGCTTTCACTTGAAAGCTTCAGCAGTTAATCAGAAATGTGCAATTTATAATTAGTGTAATTTGAGCATCGTGATTTCATGATAACTATCTTAGTGTAGTCATTTCATTTTAAGATAGAAACATGGGGTTTTAATCCTCACAAGTTATTTTTTGCCAGAATTAAGAGAAATGCTGTTGTTGATCTCCCCAGTCCCCTTCTTAGGCTGATGATTTTTCTGAATTCTTAATTATTGTGGGGGATATTTATGCCTTGGTGGGTTCTGTTTGGGGTTTTACAGATTTGAATCCCAGAGTTAGTACAAAGGAAGTGAGAAATATAAAAGGACATAGGCCTGTTATCTTAGCATTTTGTTGGTCTCCTTTCAGGAACTGTTTGCTAGGGCTCCTAGATCTAATTCTCTTGCAACATTAGGATGCAGGTTTCTTTAGGGAATGCAGGAAGCATAAACAGGGGGAAGTATTTTACATAACAATCAGGATAAAATGTTATTTATTTATAAGTTACTGAGGGCCAAAAGCCCTTAGGGCACCAAACAGTAACACAATATAGAAAACAAACCTATTTTCCTTGACATTTAGCTGTAAATTGAAATTAATTCATATAGAATACCTGAGATGAAACACTTCAGCAGTGGAATTTTGGGCACTGCTTAGCTCTCATGGTTTTGTCCTTTTAGATTTAACTTCACAAGTGTGTCGTATAAACTCATTTGCTAGATAAAATTCCCTGGCTATCCACTTTTTATTGTACTTTCTTAGTCTGTAGGTAAACAAATATTTTAATATTTAAAATTCTTACATGTTTTTTTTTTTTCCTATATGGATTGTATCTTTTCTGTTTTTCATTGCTTTGTACATGGCCCTACTTATTCTGCAGCCAGAGCTGGCTGGGGTGTGCAGTGCCCTGCTGAGTGTGTGTGTGTGTGTGTGTGTGGTCAGGATAGCATTTTTGGGAAATGGATGACCGTAGAACAGCAAGGCCTGCCCACTTGTGGGCAAATGACATAACCAACAGCTTACTGAATGCCTTGCCAAGACAAATAGGATTGGCTTGCCCCCATTGGTGGCTGTCCCCACCCATGCTGAATTTCATTCCACCCTTGGCTCTGCCTTCCTGTAACCTGGAGAAACTTGCTGAAATTTGTACCCAGTGTGGGGTGGAAGGGGGGGTGGTGGGAAAAAGACCAAAACAGGGTGTACTGAAGTTTAAGTATTCGAAATGAGGAAATAAATGATAAAATGCAGAAAAGGCAGAGAGCGCATTCTATCTGACACAGAGTTCAGAGGTCAGACGTCGAAATCCAGAAGGAGGCAGAGAAGGACTTGCAAGTTATGAAAGTTCCTGAATTTGTGTTGCTTGTGAAATGAGGTGACATATTCTTTGGTTCCCTCCTAGCACCATTTCTGCTTTCCAGTCGTCACCCTTAATCCCCTGGGAAGGGCCTACAGGAATGGCAGGAAATGCTGGGGCCTCGTTTGCAGAGCCCTCCCCAGGTGGCTGCTAGCCTTGTGTGGCCGCCTAATACCACTCCCTTCCACTGTCCATGCTGTAGGCTGACCCACAGGCCAGAGCTGTCTCATGTAAAAAATAAATTAGATGGGGAGGTTTTGGCTGTTGAACTGTTTTTTCAAATCCATTTGAGAAATAGTATTTTAAATTGAAAGAATTACCAAAAAATTACTACCACTCCAATGGTTGTTTCTCAAGTGTGGCTTTCTTTACTGCTCTGATTCAGCACCTAGAGCAGGACTTGGCATGTACTAGGTAGCCAGTAAATTTTCATTGAACGAACAGGCGGTCTGTAGACCACAGACCTCTCTTGGGTGTTCGGTCATTACAAATACAAGCTCTCAGGCACCCCCTAAGCCTTCAGAATCAAAATGTCTAGGAGACAGGCAGGAGAATCTGCCTTAAAAAAAAAATTTTTTTTTTACATTTATTTTATTTTTGAGAGGCAGAGAGAGTCAGAGCACAAGTTGGGGAGGGGCAGAGAGCAGGGGAGACACAGAATCCGAAACAGGCTCCAGGCTCTGAGCTGTCAGCACAGAGCCCGATGCGGGGCTCGAACTCACGGACCGTGTGATCATGACCTGAGCCGAAGTCGGCCACTCAACCGACTGAGCCACCCAGGTGCCCTGAGAATCTGCATTTTAAAGTAGGCTTCTCCAGGGGTGCCTGGGTGGCTCAGTCCCTTAAGCCTCAGCTCAGGTCATGATCTTGTGGTTTGTGAGCTCAAGGCCTGTATTGTGCTCTGCACGGACAGCATGGAGTCTTCTTGGGATTCTCTGTCTCCCGCTCTCTCTCTGCCCCTGTCCTGCTCACTGTCTATCTCTCTCCCTCAAAAATAAATAAATACACATTAAAAAAATTGCTTTTTATTTGTAATACTTTATTAAAAAATTTGTAACTATGGCATTGGATGTTAACTTATTGTAGTGATCATTTCACGATATGTACATACATGAAATCATTATGTTGTACATCTTAAACTAATACAATTTTATGTCAATGATATTTAAAAAAATTTTTCTAACGTTTATTATTATTATTATTATTATTATTTTTTTTTTTAAATTTTCTTTTTTTCCAACGTTTATTTATTTTTGGGACAGAGAGAGACAGAGTATGAACGGGGGAGGGGCAGAGAGAGAGGGAGACACAGAATCGGAAACAGGCTCCAGGCTCTGAGCCATCAGCCCAGAGCCTGATGCGGGGCTCGAACTCACGGACCGCGAGATCGTGACCTGGCTGAAGTCGGACACTTAACCGACTGCGCCACCCAGGCGCCCCTATTTTTTTTTTTTTTGAGAGAGAGACCGAGCATGAGGCGGGGAGGGGTAGAGAGAGAGGGAGACACAGAATCTGAAGCAGGCTCCAGGCTCTGAGCTGTTAGCATAGAGCCGGATGTGGGGCTCCAACTCACAGACTGTGAGATCATGACCTGAGTCAAAGTTGGATGCTTAACTGACTGAGCCACCCAGGCATCCCTGTCAATGATATTTTAATAAAACGGGAGAAAATGCCATCCCCCCCAAATATTTCTGGACTCTTAGTGCAGTGTCTGGCATGAAGTAGATGGTCAATAAATATTTAATGGGTGACTGAATAAGTGGGTGACTAAGTCAAAAAATAAAAAGACTTTTGGAAGCTATTAGCATTTCTATAGTACTTTCAATCTCTGCTGTGTTGCTTGCTTACATAATACATTCCTTTTTAAGGGAAAAATCATTCCAGGTCACATTTCATTAAGTATTGCTAAGAAATTGCAAAACTACTTACTGGTGATGACCACTGATTCCTAGCTACTTCCCTTGAGTATGGCACGAGGGCCAGGTAATGTTTCTCCCTGGGACCTTTTCCCCCCGTTCTTTTGAGAAATATAAAAATTAGCTGTGATTCCTCAAGCCCGTGTGATACTAATCTTTTACAAGGGAAGAATGTTTTAATGTTGATATACTTTTGAGAGAGAGAAACAGAGAGAGAGAGAGAATATGTGAGTGGGGGAGGGGCAGAGAGAGAGGGAGACACAGAATCCGAAGCAGGCTCCAGGCTCCAAGCTGTCAGCACAGAGCCTGACACGGGGCTCAAACTCATGAACTGTGAGATCGTGACGTGAGTTGAAGTCGGACGTTTAACCGATGGAGCCACCCAGGCGCCCCTGGAAGTAACACCTGTTACGAACTGGGCTGTGTACATTGAGACATGCTGAGTGGTCATGCTCCCAGCCACAGGTGAGGAAGGTGATGGCGTTCAGGACACATTACCCCAAAATATCACACCTTTAAGGAGTTTGAAAAATGGCAGGTGTAGGCGGGACTTTGTGACCTTCCCCCAACCCAGTTGATAAGACCTTCATGTGACTTATGGCCCTCGTACACCCGGAAGAAAGGAGGACCCTTATCTTCTAAGACTGAGGGACATTAGGAGGAATTCACCTGAACAGGTTTTGCCAAGTTTCCACGTTTACCACCCTTAGCTCATATCCTGTCATGTTTGCCCACAACTTTCCTCTCTTCATCAAACCTAGCTTAAGTAATGCTCAGGCTTAGCTGCTTCTTGGGTCTTATTTCCTTATGAAGACTTCTGGGTCATGCAAAACTTGTAATAAGTAAGTTTGACTGTGTTTCTCTTGTTTATCTTTTGTTACAGAGCCCCAGCCAAGAACCAAGAGGGGCAGAAGGAAAAATTTCTTTCTGCTCCCCTGTAAAGTGGCATTTTCTAGGAAAGTTAATGGTCTCCTTTTAATTCCCCCAAGCCATTGGGAAGCACTTTTTACTTCTGAAGAGGTTTATTTTATTCACTTCTGAGAGAAGCCACACCCAAGGGTTTGACTTGAGAGCTATGGTTCTCATTTCGGTGGTATTAGCGTGAGCAGTGGTTCTCACTGGGGTCAGTGTTGTCCCCAGGGGACATCTGGCAATGTCTGGGCACATTTTTGGTTGTCACAACTGGGAGGGTGCCATTCACCCTCTAGAGGAGAGGGGCCAGGGATGCTGCTTAAACATCCTACAATATACAGCACACTTGCCCTCTGCCAAGAATTACCGTGCCACAAATGTAAACCATGCCAAGGTTGAAAAACTCTGCATGGGAGTGATCGGGTGCAGTTCTCTGTTGGTGAGCCATCTTGGTTTGAGCTAAGGGCAGTAAGCACCCCAATTCTTTGTTCCTTGATTCCATTAAAATTATTTCTCTTGGATCTCTTCTTGTGACCAGCTGCAAATGTTTCGTGTTTTGTGGTGGACAGAAGAGGCAGAAGATGGTGTTGGTTGCCAGAAAAATTGTGGTACTTCAGTTTTTTCTGATCATTAAATTTGGAGTAAGTGGCCGGGGCGGGGGATGGGGGGGGCTAAATCATGGTTACTGTGTCTCAGGTTGTGTCTGGGTTGGGCAGCGTGATACGTGGTTTGCGTGTATTGTGTTTATTCATGACACCCAGTAAAATGCAAAATGTCACTGATTTGAAGATGTGGAAACAATCTCAGAAGCACTGTAATTGTGTACTTCTTTAATTGCTTGTTGAAGCATGGCATAAATAGTAAATTCTTTGAGTGGCCGTTCCTAGGGTTGCTTTCTTTCTTTTTTTTTTTTTTAACGTTTATTTATTTTTGAGACAGAGAGAGACAGAGCATGAACGGGGGAGGGTCAGAGAGAGGGAGACACAGAATCTGAAACAGGCTCCAGGCTCTGAGCTGTCAGCAGAGAGCCCGACGCGGGGCTCGAACTCACGGAACGTGAGATCATGACCTGAGCCGAAGTCGGCCACTCAACCGACTGAGCCACCCAGGCGCCCCTAGGGTTGTTTTCTTTGTGAGCTCTGTTTGCTTGGGATAAAGAGAAGTTTGGAGACCTTCTCGAATGTACTCTGGTGTTTTAAGACATCCTGTCGCTGCTGGCCGCCTCTCCTGCGTCCTGGCATCAGTTTGCCAGTGATGTGGAAGGTTTGTTACTCAGGGACACAGGGGTGGGATACACAGCAGACACTTGGTGCCTCGTCCATCCTGATACTTGAAGATTCTCCTTTGATCTTTTCCTTTTAGTCACTTCTGTCTCATCTTACTCTTCCTTTCCCTCCAGAGACTGTAAAATGATCCAGAAACTTACGAATACTATATACTATGGACGACCATTTATCAAGCGGCCACAATGTGCTTACTAATGTTCAAGGAATATGAGACATGCCAGTTTTGTTTACAAATCCTCATCATCCCCAAACCGCTTGATATCATGACTGCTTAAGTCTTTTTACTCCCTGAATCAATCACCCTTTTTATTTCTTGTAGGGTGTTAGGTGCAGAGGACACATTTCAGGGAAGATCGGACACTGGTTTGAGTGATGGGGATGTAGGAGATGGTATTTTATGTAGCTCGTGTCTCCCCTACTGAATAATTCAGATGGGGTCATAATTTAACATTCATCATTGAAATACTTTCTATGAAGTTCGAAAGTGAACCATCTTTATGACCATTTGACAATGTTTTCTTGGGATACTTTTTTGTTACCAGTCTGTCTGTGGGTTAATTTAAGATCATTTGTAGCTGTCTACATTCAGCAATTTGTAGTTTGTCCAGAATTAGCGCTGGTGATCTGTCTGATTATTGATACCTTTCCCCCAACAGTATAAACATGAAAGAGTATGAAATAAGGATCTTGGCGGTAAATGCAGTTTGTGTGTTTTTTAATAATAAAGAACGTACATTTTGCTATTAGATTGTTCCTCCTGCCCATAATAATAGACATACGGAAATCTGCAGGACTTGACTTACAAAACGCCATTAAAAAAAAGGAAATAAATAAAAAGACTCTTCTTGTCCTGCTGTGGTCTACAGGTTCAAAAGAGTGTATGTCATTGATGATCTGAGTATGCCCCTGGATGTGGGATCTGTGTTAGTTTAAAGTATTAGCAGACTGGTTTATGTTTTCCTCTTTAGCTACGTAGCCATCATGAAATGATTTGAAGGGCAATCACAAAAGAGTTACTAATGCTAATGTTTACTCTAGTGGCTTAGGGTCTCTTAAATTAATGAGTCGAACAGGACAGGATATAACATCAGAAGAGAGTTCTTGCTGTTTACCTACATGATTGCATCCTCAGTGAAAAACATGCTCTGCCCTCTGCTGCAAAGACAACAGGCAAAACCTTGTTCTTGCCTTTGAAGACTGGTTCCGCCCCCTGCCCCCCTGCCCATGCCCGCCCTCCCTTCCTACCATGGTAAAATGATTTCAGTGACGTGGTCTCATTTCAGGAAATGTTTAACGAGTCTCAGGAAAACCATAAATAAATCTATGTCACTGTTACCATCAAGGAACAAATACATCTTCAGGCCCTAGATCATTAGGATGGGCACCTACGTTCATTAGTAGCCATCTGCACTTAAAGGGATACATGCTTGTGATGTGCATTTCTTTCTTTCTGGGCTCTGAATTGTCCTGTCTGAATTCCGAAAAGGAAAAAGTCTCACTGAATGTGACAGGCAGAGAGATTGTCATTTGAACAGTGTCATCAAAAGACCGAAGGGGACTTTCAGAGCCTGATCATCCTGTCTCTTCCCAGCCTCTGTGTAGTTAGTACCTGAGTCATTGAGAACAGAGCCTTTGTTAAAGAAGCATGTTTCAGAATTTCCCCTCTGAGTCACTGTTAGGTTAACTAAGCTAAATTGAAATAAATGGTTCATTTCCACTGATCAAGTTCTTTATTTCTCATGGTAACTCCAGTTTTATTTGTAACTTGCATAATTGAAAAAATTCTCAATAGCCTGAAGTTGGTTTTCTTTGTATGCATTTGAACTTGAGAAGAAGGATGATGATACTGACATTTAGAAGAATATACTATATTCTACTAGAATACTAGAATTCTATTACTAGAAGTATAGAATATACTTCTTTTTATTATTATGGGATATACTTAAGTCAGTGTGTGTGGTTAAATATTTCATTCTTAGAAGAATATTATTTTGTCCATATTCTTTAGCTTCTGACAACTGGTCTTTTTATAAAAAACAAAACGAAACAACCAAAACATTGAATATGTTAAATAAAATTAAATAAAACATAGAAGAATTGCAATATTTTGTGTTTCACTGAATTGCCTGATAGCCTGACTGTACCCATATATAACTCTTGGGGCTAAAGTAATCAGAAGAATGTCCTTTAGGTAAAAATATTATTTAATTTTGATATAGTTTAATTATCTGCCTCTTCTTCCTTCCTTTTTTTTTATTAGTTTATTTTAAGAGGGAGAGAGAGGGAGAACTGTTGAGCAGAGGAAGGGCAGAGAGAGAAGGAGAGAGAGAGAGAATCCCAAGGAGCCTCTGTACTGTCAGCGCTGAGCCCAAGGTGGGACTTGAACTCATGAAACGTGAGATCATGACCGGGGCTGAAGTTGAACGCTTAACTGACTGAGTCACCCAGGTGCCCCTCTTCCCCCTTCTTTGAATAAAATACCACCCTTTGCAGTAGTCCTCCCATTTGTCAGAAGTTATGTTTAGAAGTAAATAATCAAATAAATAATCAAGTAAATAATCAAAAAGTGTGGCCTAAAAATACTGTTTAGCAGGCGAGGGAGAGCGAGCTGTGGCTTGTGTTTGTCCAAAGCAAGCCACATCGCCAGCGCACGATGTATGCAGGTGCCCGTCGCTACAAAGGCTGCCTGTGGCCATGTGGTCAGACCACATGAGTTCCACGTGAATTGGCATGAATTGGGCGGCCAGGGGAGTGTTCTCAGTGGCAGAGACTCCCTCTGTCTCTCCCTGTGGGCAGTGGCTACCTCCAGGAAAAAGCTGACTTCCAAACAATTTCCTGGTGAGCCAGCTGGGGAAAGAGGGGATTTCCTTAGCTGAACACTGTGCCCTGCCATTGAAAACAGATAAAGGCAGCGAGTCTTGGAACTTTGAGGGAAAAGGACGAGGGAGATGTGACAAGGAGGAGCAGGCTAGGGTCTACAAATTGGTTGGAAGCATTTTCAGGGTATTTGTCTGGCTTGCCATTCTTTTGGCAGCTCTTGGGTATCTCGAACAGTAATAACTGCCTATTGGAATTTAGATTCCAGAATACGAGTCTTCCTCTCCTTTGCTAGTTTACTTTCCTGATGAGATTCTCTTGCTCCTAAAGCCACGCTGGTATAGGCTTTGAGTTTTGGAAAGCTGTATAAACTTGCTCATCATCAGGATGAAAGACACTCTCTAGAGACAATTAGGTAGAGACCCTTTTTAAAAAAAAAAAGGTAGTGTGACTCAAGTTTTGCTGGATTTTCTTTATTTTTGGCTTGCAAGGAAAATATAAGTTCTTGGCTGCATTGACGAATCAGTGCATTGGTGCGGTGAGACTTTTTGTCTGTTTTCTTGCTACTCCTTTTTTTGTTGTTTTTTTAATAGCAGTTTTTAAAAGTGTCTTTCTCTTTTTAGTGAGCTTTTTTTTTTTTTTTAATTTGAATCCAAGTTAGTGGGGCATCTGGGTGGTTCAGGCAGTTAAGCTTCCAACTTCGGCTCAGGTCATGATCTCTTGGTTTATGAGTTTGAGCCCCACATTGGGCTCTCCGCTGGCAGTGTAGATCCGGTTCAGATCCTCTGTCTCCCTCTCTCTCTGCCCCTTCTCCCCCCAAATAAACAAACATTTAAATTAAAAAAAAATTAAAGTTAACATAAAGTGTAATAATGATTTTAGGAATAGAATTTAGTGATTCATCACTTACGTACCACATCTAGTGCTCATTACAAGTGCCCTCCTTAATGCCCATCAGCCATTTAACCCATCCTCCCACCCACTTCCCTCCTACCAGTCCTGTTTTTCTCTGTATTTAAGTGTCTTTCATGGTTTGCCTTCATCTTTGTTTTTATCTTATTTTATTTTTCTTCCCTTCCCCCATATTCATCTGTTATGTTTCTTAAATTCCACATATGAGTGAGATGATAGGATATTTGTCTTTCTCTGGCTTATTTCACTGAGCATAATACACTCTAGTTCCATCCATTTGCAAGTGGCAAGATTTCATTCTTTTTGCTTGCCGAGTAATATTCCATTTTATACATGCGTGCACACACACACACACACACACACAATCTTCTTTATCCATTCATCATTCGATGGACATTTGGGCTCTTTTCATACGTTGGCTGTTGTTGATGGTGCTGCAATAAACATTGGGGTGCATGTGCCAGTTCGAATCTGTTTCTTGCTGGTCACTTCTGAGCTCTTCTCTCTGTTTCCATCTTTGCCTTTTAAGTATGTTTGTTTGTTTATTTTTAACATTTATTCTGAGAGACCCTGCGTGCATGTGGGGGAGGGGCAGAGGGAGTGAGAGCAGGTTCCCCTTGCAGTGTGGAGCCTGACGTGGGGCTCAATCCTATGATCCTGGAATCATGACTTGAGCCAAAATCAAGAATCGGAGGCTCAACTGACTGAGCTACCCAGGCGCCCCGTCTCCAGTGTCTTTTAATCCGGGTGTCCTTCTTTGCCCATATTCCAGATTTCAGGAAATACCATTTCTCCTCTGTGATCTAATAGTTCTATTTGCTTTCCTTGCCATGGGAGCATTCATCATTCCTCTCTTGGAATTATTCTCCCCACCCCGCCCCTTTCTGATACACTGAAAAACCGTAGGCAGCAGGACTGGTAACTGTCTTGTTCTCACTGTGTGTCTAGTACCCAGCCCAGTAACTACCCTTTAATAGCCGAGGTTCAATAAATACTTGCAGAACGCAGATCAATTTGGTGAGTCTCCTTTTTGGTGTTTGCTCACAAGATGATTTTGGTGTTCTCCTCTGGAATGCCGCCTGACTTCCTTTTTAAAAAAATCTTTCCTATCAGTCCAACAATCCAACATTAATAAGACAGTAGCCCCCAAAAAGAGACACCTGGTTGTACAATTAGGTTGCAAACCTTTTTCTTAGACTTACTGAGACAGAAGACCCAGTAAATGATTTAACATCAAGTGAATGTTTGGAAGAAGTCCTACCTGTAGTATATAAAATAGGTGGTTAAGATGCTAACTTAAGCTAAGCCTTTGCTTGTAAAGAGTGGAGAAGGACATTCTCCTAACTCATCCACCGTACTACTTCTTCTTTTTCTGAACCTGAATTGCATTTAGAATCAGATTGTCACCCTAATTGCTTTCTAATTATTCCATGTGCATGTCTTAGCTTCTTGGCTAGACTCAGCTCTTGGGAGGAATAGGATCATATTTTATACCCCATTGATTTTCTTCACCAACATAAATAACTAATAAACATTGGCTCATCCAAGATGTCTTCCTTCTTTCTTCTTTTATTCCAAGCACAATATTTGGTGTTAATTTAAGAGCTTCAGAGTGTATATTCTGATCTAGCCTGTTACTGTAGCCCGCCTCCAGGACACCCTTCCTACTTCAACCATTATCACCTCCTTGTATTCAAACCCTTGTAATAGTGCCCTCTCACAGCAAGTAGGACAGACATTTGAGCCAGTACATTTTGTCTAAGTGACAGTGAGTCACTACCAGAGGTAGGTCTTAAAAGACATGGAGCTTCTGCATTGCTTTTTTTTTTTTTTTTTTTCCTGATTACTTGCTTTGGGGTAAGCCAGCTGCCATACTGGGATATGCAAGCAGCCTTCTGGAATGGTCCATATGGTGGGGAACGTAGGTCTCTTGCCAACAGCCACAGGAGGAAGCGTCTTAGAAATCTATAAGCCATTTTGCTTTCTCTTTGGACTCCAAGAAATGAACATGACCTTTGTCTGCAACTACATTGACTGAGTTTAGCCCGGGAAGACACCCTCCTGGCCGTACATATTTACACAATATAACTAGTATTGAAAGACGTGTGACGATAACCTTTTCTGCATGTCCAGTTTTTAGTGGACTTTTTGGTGAGGTGCTACTTAGAGGCAGATGGAATTTTATCATCTTTTGTGTCATTCATATCTCATAAGGTTAAAATTTTGAAAAGATAGAAATGTTAAGGGGTGCTGGGGTGACTCAGTTGGTTAAGCCTCTGACTCTTGATTTCCAGCTCGGGTCATGATCCCATGGTTGGAGAGTTGGAGCCCCGTGCAGGGCTCCAAGCTGACAGTGCGGGGCCTGTTTGGGATTCTCTCTCTTTCCCTCTCTTCTCTGCTCCTTTCCTGCTCTCTCTCTCTCTCTCTCTCTCTCTCTCAAAAATAATAAACTTAAAAAGAAATGTTAAGGAAATGATGTCTGGCATAGAATAATATAATCCAGTGCTTATGTAAAATTAATTTTGGATCGGGTTACTTGGTTGCAAGTAACAGGTAGCATAGCAGGAAGGAGAATTTATTCTATAGAAAAAGGAATGTCTCCTGGAACCTCGGGATAGGGAGGGAATAGGACCTCAGGAAGGGTCTCCAAATGGAATAGAAGGTTGTGAGGACTGGCACTTGATCTCTTCTTTGCTCTGAGTGTCTTTATCTCCAGATAATCTTTCTCTGATTTTCAACTGACAAGGTAGAATTTGGAAGCCTTGCAGCTCCCTAATAGATCACGCACAGTTTTAGTCACACAGAGGCTCTGTGTTGTAGTTTCTCCCAAAGAGAGAATTTAATTGGTAGAGCTTCACTCAGATGTCCATTCCTGAGCCAATCAGCCATTGCCATTGGGTGGGGGTCAGGGGGACTATAGGGCTTCCAGGAGCACATTCCAAATAGTTTAAAGACTTCTGTTACCACAGAAGAGAACCAGTTTTAGAAAACATAATGTATTATCGAAACTTTATGAGGCAGCAAATTCTCAAAGCAGCATTTGATGATAAAACCATGAATATAATTTTCCTGCTCTCCCTTATTCCCGCTCAGATCCTGGGTTATCAGTTTTACTATCAAGAGGTTTAGTATTTTAGAGTAAAACAGTACCTTATTACATATCCTGGAAGTCAAAATGACATGCTATATTGGTAATGTACTGTCAGAGGGCAAGAATAATTTTGTCCCCTTGTGGTCCTTGTAGCTGGACTAAGAATCAAATTGACATGAGACAGTTGAACAGGAGAAAATAAAGTTTAATAGTGTGTGTGTGTGTGTATGGGGAACCTGCACAGACTTGGAAACTCCAAAGGTTTCCAAAGGCACAGTGAGGTATAAATGCCATCCTGACATAAGGAGAAAGGGGTAGTGGTCTGGGACTGAAAGGGAAGGAATGCAAGCAAGTCACCGGAAGATGAAAACAAGTAAATGTTTGGTAAATAAATGTTTGCTGAGTCACTCAGAAACAATGGGACCTGGAGAACTTTGATCAGACAGGTCTCCCTGTCTACCATACCTAGTTCATAGTAAACTGTAGTTATCTATGGTGATAGCTCTCATCCTGGAGAAGATTCTCTACCTAAATTCTTCTTAGGCAGTTGGAGGAGGAGGTAAAGAGCTTTTCCTGAATCTGCTGGGTTTTGATTGCTTTTTAACTCAAAATAATCTTCATGCCAAAGGGGCCCATCTTGGGGCAGCCTGCCCTTGGCCCCGACAGTATTTTTATGGCATCTATAAAGAGAGTCATTGTTCATGGCTATTACAAGTCATCACCTGTAAATATGCATTTGAAAGACCGAGGGAGTAAATAAATGTCCTTCTTCTGGTCAGTTTAAACTCCAGCACTGTATTGGGATTTGGGCTGAATACAAGTGGCAATTCTGATGTCCTTATTTGACACATACTTAGGGTCAGGATGTCTGAAATACTTCCTCCTTGAACAATATAATGAAGTAATTTGAATAGAGCATAATCCACAGGTATCCAACAAGACTTGCATTGTTTTAAGAAAAAAGGCAGAGAATACGAGCAAAAAAAAAAAAAAAAAAATGATGTACCAATCAGATTAAAAAGTGCAAGTTTGAGGCATTCTTTGCTACAAAAAGTTTAGTGAAATCTTTTGAGAAGTTTATAAGCGTTTGTGTCAACAAAAAGATAAATTTAATGAGGTTTCTTTTTATTCCAAAATGCTTGGCTTCTCAATCTCTTGATTTATCTCTGGTTTATTTTCTGGAATATTCGGCCACTTCAAGTGTTAATGAAGTATTTTTACATGTGATGGTCTTCCAATGAGAATGCGGTATTTTCTTTTTTTTTTTTTTTTTTAAAGTTTATTTATTTTGAGAGAGAGAAAGACCAAGCACAAGTGGGGGAGGGAGGGAGAGAGGGAGAGAACATCCCAAGCAGATGCCAAGCTGTCAGCACACAGCCATTGCCAGGCCCAAACTCACAAACTGTGAGATCATGACCTGAGCTGAAATCAAGAGTTGGAAGCTTAACCTATTGAGCCACACAGATGCCCCGAGAGTGGGCTGTTTTAAAATATAGTTTAATTACTGTCATAAGGCTTTTCCATGAGTATACGTACATACTTAAGTTAAAGTGCAATAAAAAGTCAATTGTAAGAAGATGTAAGTAGGGGGGACGCCTGGGTGGTTCAGTTGGTTGAACGTGGTGCTCTTGACTTCAGCTCGGGTCCTGATCTCTCCATCCTTGGACTGAGCCCGCAGTCGGACCCTGTGCTGTACATGAAGAGATTCTCTTCATTTGAGAGAGAGACATTCTGTCTCTCCCTCTTTCTCTGCCCCTCCTGCTTGCTCACATGTGCGTGCATGCAAGTGCCAAAGTGTGTATGTGTGTGAAAGCATGTGCGTGCACCCTCTCTCACTCTCAAATGAAAAAAAAATTGGGGGGCACCTGGGTGGCTCAGTTAGTTAAGCGTCCGACTTTGGCTCAGATCATGATCTCACAGCTCTTGAGTTCGAGCAGCTCGGAGCCTGGAGCCTGTTTTGGATTCTGTGTTTCCCTCTCTCTGCCCCTCCCCTGCTCAGGCTCTTGTCTCTCTCTCTCTCTCTCTCAAAAATAAATAAACATTAAAATTAAAAAAAAAATGTAGGTAGGGATTTTCACTGTGTCATAGGCAGAACTCGGTTCAAATCCACACTTAATGGCAGATTTTTGTGTGCCCTGGGGAAAAATGCAGAACCTGGCTTTGACCCTGTAATATAACTTGAAAAGAAGTTGAAGAGAACACGAGAACACAAGCGGTCTCTGATAAATAATTGGAGTCCGCATGACTTCACAGTGACTAACAGTGATGACCAAAATGCAGTTGGAAGAGCCTGATGTTTGTTTTAGATACAAGTACTGTATACGCTTTTGTTATTCAGCGTTTGTTTTAGAGAACTTACATTGTCATATTTTAAGTGATTTACTCTTCTAGGATAGGTGTGAAATACACAAGGGAAGTGTGTTTCCCTTTTGTTGAATGAAAGAAACTACAACTTGTCTCATTGCCTGCCCAAAGTTACGAGCTATTAATTAGTTTGTCAAGAACAGACGAGAACCCAGGATTTCTGACCCAGCCGTCTTCCCCTTCTGCAGCCTTTTGGTGTGTTCAACTTCTCACCCTGCATTCTTATCCTGAGGTGGTTTGCCCTGAGGGCCCCCCTGGTTTGTGGTTTGTGGTTTGTGGTTTGTGCTACGTTGTTTGTGGGGATTTGTTTTAGTTTTTCACCTTCATGGCTTTTGCAGCGTGGAAGGGCCTCAGTTACTAGATGTGGAATTATGCAGTACCCTCTGTGGATTACCTTGAATTCTTGATATAAATATTATGATTCCATCCATGTTTCTCTGTGTGATGGCTGGGTTTTTGTCAGTTTGGGAGAGGATTCTGTATGAAATGAATTGTTGGTTAGATTGAGGAGAAAGAATGAACAAAGTATTGATAGTCTGGAGGATGATGCCCTACAAACAGGTTCACTGTCAGAGCCTTTTTTTCCTTGAATACCTTGAAAGGCATCAATGATAACCCGTGTCCCACCCACCCGTTATCTTGGTATCTCCAAAAACTCATGCTAATTACATCATTAATTAGAGCTGTTTCAGTCATTTTGAGGATCCCTTTGAAGAAGAAAATGATTTCATTGTTTTGCCTGGAGGCTGGAATGATACAAACACACTGCAAAGCATGGTTTCCCTTATGTTATAGCTCCCATTGTTGCATTTTTATCTGAAAGGTAGATTTTAAAAAAAAAAATTTTTTTTAATGTTTATTTATTTTTGAGACAGAGAGAGACAGAGCATGAGCAGGGGAGGGGCAGAGAGAGAGGGAGAAACAGAATCTGAAACAGGCTTCAGGCTCTGAGCGGTCAGCACAGAGCCCGACGCGGGGCTCGAACTCACGGACTGAGAGATCATGACCTGAGCCGAAGTCGGACGCTTAACTGACCGAGCCACCCAGGCGCCCCTGAAAGGTAGATTTTAGAAAGAGAAACTACACCTTTCATATTTGAAAGAAGGCATTGACCCATATTCTCTTGAGATGAGAATTAGGAAATTAGGCCTAATGTAGTTTGGTGCGTGTTATAGAGTTTAAGAGTCTTGAGGTGGAGGAGAACAATTCAGTACAGTCACATACGAAGCATGCTTGCTACCATGGCTGGTTGGGGGATGGGAGATGCGGGTAGTTCAGATTCCTGCTCCCACAGCTGAGTCCAGTGAGGAAAAAAAGTGCATTGACTACATGTCATGGGCTCCGGACCGATAATGTTGCTTGGTTTCTCTTTAAACATGTTTTGGTTCCATTGCGAAGAGCTGTCTCACCTGTAAGTTTGGCCTTGTCGTGCTGTGGCCCCTAATTTTGTTCTCAAGTGTCATCTGAGTTTCGCTGGTTAATGGTTAATGTGCTCTGGGCAGGGAACCTTAATTTGTAGCTTGCCAGTTTCCCGTGTGCAAATACTCCCGCCAAGGCCAGTGATAAGTGACTGGTGTAACGCACTGACCACAGATTTGGGAGACGTCGCACACAGGTGGCTCTTTGGCGTTCCTTCCTACCGGTGGCTCCTGCCATCTCTGAGTTCCATAGGCAGTACAGTGTCAAGACTGATAATATAATTACCATAAGTGAGGATGGATAATGGTTCATTGACATCAGGAGTTTTAACAGCTCTTTTGTACACATTATCTTACTTCAGCACTACAGTAATCCTGGGAAATAAGTGTTGTTACTCGCCCCTTTTAATATAATGTCTTTTCTGAAATGACTGGGTTCCCAGTCTCTTTAGGCATCTCTTTGAACACTGAGGCCGTCCACGTGCTCAGAGCGTAGCTGCTTAGAAGTGGCGGGTCTGAGATTCAAACCTGTGTCTTTCTTTCCAGAGTCTGCACTTGCCGTCACTTGTAAGATATAAATAATTATTCGAGTGGTTAAAAAGTGTGTTGCACGTCATCTAAGCTTTTTCCTTTCCGGCTGTGAGCATCCACTGTTCCTTTGAAATAATTCAGTAATTTGTTCAGCTTACTTAGCATCTGTCACGTGTTAGGCACTGTTCTATGCAGCTGGGCTGCATCAGTGATCAAAGTAGTCAAACATCGGGGCGCCTGGGTGGCCCAGTTGGTTGAGTGTCCGACTCTTGATTTCGGCTCCGGTCGCGATCTCGCCAGTTCGTGGGTTCAGGACACACATCCGGAGCCTGCTTGGGATTTTCTCACCCCCGTGCCTCCTCTGCTTACTCGCATACTCTCTCTCCCTTCCTCAAAATAAATAAATAAAATTAAAAAAGGAACATAATTCTAAATAAAAAAAAAAGTAAAATGTCTTCATTCTTATAGAGATAGACGATGAATTCATGTAAAAGCAATGAGTGTTGCATGTTAGGAGGTGAAAATGCTATGAATAAAAGGTAGAACAGAAGAGAGGGTGTTATGTGTACTGGAGAGACTTGGTTACAGTTTTAGGTAGGGTAATAATTTGAGGGTATTCCTCAAATGGCTTAATTTTCAGACTTCCCACCATTGCCTACTGTGGAAAGGACATGCTGTGTTAAGTAGTCGTGTTTCCTGAGCACCAGGTGTGGTCTTGCAGGCTCATGGTGTAGACAGGGCTCCCTTTCTTCTCTTGATTTGGTCCCTCATAAGTCAGAATTGGAGCCTAGGGCCCGTCCCTCTTCTTGGACCCATGTCACATTCTTGGCGAGGGCTGATCTTGTGGTCATGCCTAAACCACAAGTCACTTTCAGAGGAACACCTGCCAGCCAAGCCAGGTTTCCCTCAGCATATCATTTTACCATTGATTGATTGAATCTAGAAGCAGTATTTAACCTTTATCTCTGTGGTTTTTCATTATGTAGAAAACTTAACAGGGGCAACCTGATTTATTGGCAAATAAATCTGTATTTGTGACACCTCTTATTCGTAATGCTTTTTGAAGCAGTGTTTTCCAAAGCTTGGGAACACCCATGATGCAAGAAGGGATCAGCAGGAACTGGCCTTGAACATCGAGGTAAGATGGTCACTCCCCCTTGCAGTTCCCTCTCAGCGGGTGTGATTATGTTGAGAGGCAGGCTCACTTTGGTGCCAGTGAGTCTTTACTGTCTTTTAGCAGATGCTGATCTATC
The DNA here is from genome assembly GCF_018350155.1 of Leopardus geoffroyi. NCBI lineage: Eukaryota > Metazoa > Chordata > Mammalia > Carnivora > Felidae > Leopardus > Leopardus geoffroyi. The sequence goes on along the minus strand of NC_059331.1, from coordinate 33,402,795 downwards.
TTTTCAGAAAAGAGAAAGAGAGAACTTAAGTCTTGGACCCTCTGCACATGACATTGTTTAGCTGGAAATTGGTAACATTCTTTTATTGACATTATATTTACCTTTTTTTAAAAATCTTTATTTTTAAGAGAGAGAGAGAGAGAGACAGAAACTGAAGCAGGCTCCAGTCTCTGCACTATCAGCACAGAGTCTTGATGTGGGGCTCGAACTCAAGAACTGCAAGATCATCACCTGAGCCACAGTCAGACTCCTCACTGACTGAGCTACCCAGGTGCCCCGACATTATATTTATCTTTAGGGCTCCCTTCTACTTAGGGTAGATGATACTGCTTTTCCTCTTAAAATAATGAAACAAAATTGACTTTCACATTAAATCTATTCATGTTAAAAAATGTGTTCGTTTAGGGGCACCTGGGTGGCTCAGTTAGTGAAGCATCTGACTTTGGCTCCGGTCTTGATCTCAAAGTTCGTGAATTTGAGCCCCGCATCAGGCTCTGTGCTGACAGCTCAGAGTCTGGAGCCTGCTTGGGATTCTGTGTCTCCCTCTCTCTCTGCCCCTCCCCTACTCATTCTCTCTCTCTCTCTCTCTCAAAAATAAATAAACATTAAAAAAATTTTTTTCAAAGATAATGTTCTTTTAAAGAACCATGAAATAAACAGCGGGTGGTTTTCAAGTATGACACATTAGGTAGCTCTTTAGTGTCTGGAGTTTGGCTAATATTTATCTAAATAATTTTGCAGCATCAGAAGTAGACCTAAATCCTTTTAAGAATCCAGGTCATAGGGGCGCCTGGGTGGCGCAGTCGGTTAAGCATCCGACTTCAGCCAGGTCACGATCTCGCGGTCCGTGAGTTCGAGCCCCGCGTCAGGCTCTGGGCTGATGGCTCAGAGCCTGGAGCCTGTTTCCGATTCTGTGTCTCCCTCTCTCTCTGCCCCTCCCCCGTTCATGCTCTGTCTCTCTCTGTCCCAAAAATAAATAAACGTTGAAAAAAAAAAATTAAAGAATCCAGGTCATAAAATAATTTTAAAACATATAAATACCTCATCATAGTTATGTTTGTGAATTAAGAGCGTGGCCTCTGGAGCCACACTCTTGATTTGAATCCCTCTGTCTGTGATCCTGGGTAAGGTACTCCATGCATGGTGTCTCAGTGTTCTCATCTAAAAAACAGGTGTGAGAGTACTTACCTTGGGGCGCCTGGCTGGCTCAGACTGTAGAGCATGCGACTCTGAATCTCCAGGTTGTGAGTTTGAGCCCCGTGTTGGGTGTAGAGATAACTTGAAAAAGAACAAAAACAGAAACAAACATTTCCCTCAAAGGGTAACAGTAAAGATTAATGAGTTAATGCATGAAGGATAGTTATGACTCTACGGGTGTGAGTTCGTATTTTTTTAAGATGCCGAGTTTCTTCATTCCTGTCAGCCTCACCAACATGTTCTAGTTGGGAAAGGAGTGTTTCTTAATGTTCTGGGTTATGTCACCAGAAAAAGGACTAAGCCGTACTGTGGTAATTTTATGAACAAAGTTCCTGCTGTTTTTCTCCCAGCTCTGCATTGAGACATTCTGTTTTCACTGCCTGTGCTGTTTATAATTGTCCTTGTCTGGTCAAGGTGGGCTTTTTGGCCCCGAGTCCGGGCAAGGTGCCCTTTATTGTCATCTCACTTGACCTTTCGGCCAATTTCTTATGTGTCAACAACACACGAAAACACCACCTGGACTGAGGCCTTTTATGAACTTTGGAATTCAATTCCAAAGGAAGTATCAGGGACAATTCCGTAGTTGAGAAACCAGAAATTTAAAGGTAGCTTCCACATAGCTCTGCCTTTACTACTTCTGCCATCTCATGGTTAAAGTGTAAATAAAGTCTCCTTCTGGATTACTGGATAAGCGGTGAAAGTAAACAAGGCAGAGACACATGGCTCAGAGCACGATGTCCCCTGGCGAACCCTGTAGGACTTGGGTTCTCCTAGTGATAGAAAATGCTTTAGGGGGAGATAAAGCCAGTGGCCAGACAAATTTGGGAAAGATCTAATACATAGAGCTCAACAGATTTATCTACCTGCATGTCTTAGTGGGTCTTATGTACGGAAATCTATTACGATGCTCTAAGAATGAAAATAATACTAACAGGAAACTTTGATGTAGCTCTTACTCTGTGCCTGGCATGGTTCTGCGGGCTTTACATGTACTAACTTATAAATCCTCGCGTTGGCCCCCATTCTCTTCTGTTCATTCTCATTTGATATGGGAGGAAATCGAAGCTTGGAGTGTAGTTTGTGGAGTTTCATAAACTCCTCTGACCAGAGACCGGTTTTGAGCTGCGCCTTGCGTGGGTCCGGTTGGAGGAAGCCTGTTCTGTGCTCTGAGCAAACGGACCCTTGTGGGTCATTTGGATGTAGGATGGCCTCGCTCTGGTTTCTCTTCGGGAAACGATGGCTTCTCGGAGTATAGATTTGCCTCCCCGTGATATTCTTGCTTGATTTGATACCAGAAATTCTTGAAGCGGGACGCGTATCTCTTAAAGTGACAGGCTTAATTTTCCAACTCCACAGTGTCCTGGATGGGGAGAACAGAGCCCCTTTCTGTAGACAGATCCTTCTTCACGTGAGCATTGTACTAGCTTCTCTTGAAGGCAGGAACTTGGTGTGCGGAATGGGAAGACGGCCTCGAATAGGGCCTGGGATCCTGCTTTAGTCCAGTGAAAGAGCATCTGATTAATAAACCAGTGAAATCCTCCTCAAGTTAAAAGAATGAAAAGAGCTGCATTTTTCATCAAGGTCTTAAATGCACATCAGTTGGGAAGGAGCCAAAATGGCATTTTTACAGATGGTCTTAGCTTCAATTATTTATACATTTCTTTGAATTATTTCCGTATTACACAAGTGATGAAATCATGTTGGGTAAATTACTGCCTCTGCTTCCCTAGACAGCTGATTCTACTACTTGAAAAATTCTACAATTATTTCCCATTCCCCTTAATATAAAATACAAATTCACTAATACCGCCTCCAAGATCTGGCCCTTGTCCTTTATAGCTTCAGGGCAATGCTAGTTCAGATGGCCTTTTTGTGCTAATAAGATAACAACAGTCTTCTGGTTAGGCTATACAAATGGAGAAGGCTGTATTTTTAGCTCCTGCATATTCCTTGGCCAGGTACCCTTGGGTAGTGCACAACCTGTACAGCTGCACATGACTGACCAGCCTCATCTCCTATTCGCTGTAACATCCTTCATGTCTTCTTGGTCGTTGTCATCACACTTAAGATGACTTATGGAATGTTTCCCATTCTTGCTAAAGGATAAACTCCCTAAGGGATGGGCCTCCATTTGCCATATTTACTACAGTATGTCTAAGAATGAACAAAATGCCAAGTTACCTAGTAGGCTCTTTATCATGTTTGTTGGTCGTGATGTTTATTGAATGCAGACTTGACGATTGGCGTGCATGGGTATGTGGATGACTACAAATGGAAGGAAAAGCAAGCTTAGATCTTACATGGAAGAGTTAGAAATCCTTTGCCTAGGGTACATCACCCTGGGATCTTAGAATCAAACATAGAGGTTCGTGTGGAATAATCAAGTTTTGTATAAGCAATTCTCAGCCCTTAGGGAGGCGATATTTTGCAGATCTCTTCTGTTGTGAATCTCTTATGTTCAGATAACCAGATGTTCATGCTATCAAGAAAAAATGTTATGTTTTCCCATTATGTGCAGTGCTCTCAGAGCTCACCAGAGACATAGCTGCAAGCTGAGGCTTCCAATGACTGTTGGGAGGGGCGAGGAATACACCAGCAGTTGCTATTTGATACTAACCTCATGGTCTTCTGACATGCTGGTTCCCATTACTGTCTCTCTGTTCACAGAATTTCTTTGGGATGCGATACTACATTGAATCGTCACATTCTCTTCCCAGCTGTATTGGTTTCCAAGGGCTACCATAACAAAGTACCACAAAGTGGGAGGCTTAAAACAAGAGGCATGCGTTGTCTCAGAATGCCAGAAGCTAGAAGTCTCAGATCCGTCTGCGGAGCCCTGCTTCCTTTGCAGGCTCTGGGGAGGAACCCTCTTCCTCACTTGTGGTTGCTGGCATTCCTTGGCGTTCCTTGGTTTGTACCCATACCATCCACTTTCTGCCTCCCTCTTCATAGGGTTGTCTTCACTCTGTATATCTGAGTTTCCCCTGGCTTCTTGGTGGCTCAGTCAGTTAAGTGTCGACTTCGGCTCAGGTCAGGATCTCAAGGTCCGTGAGTTCGAGCCCCACGTCGGACTCTGGGCTGCCAGCTCAGAGCCTGCAGCCTGCTTCGGATTCTGTGTCTCCCTCCCTCTCTGCCCTCCCTTGCTCATGCTCTGTCTCTCTCTCAAAAATAAATCTAAAAATTAAAACAATGAATAATAGTACTTGCTAATATTGTATCTCTAAATGAGGTCACCTGAGGCTCAGGTAGATGTGAATTTTGGGGGAATGGGGACACACCAGAGTTCAACTCTTTTCGGCTGCCGGTCTGTGAGTTAGGTCTATGCTCCACTGTTTTTTGTGTGACCTTGTTCATGTCATGTCATCTCGTAGAGTCTCATTCTCTGTAAGGAGGAGGTTTTCAGGATTAAATGAGTTGGTACAGATAAACCACATAAAACAGAGCCTGCACATGGTAAAAGCATTTAATACCCTCCTTATTATAATAATTTCTTTCCTTCATACCTAACCTGGGCCTAAGGATGTTTTCTAAATTTCTTTTCACTGATATTCCAAATCAATTCAGATTTTCTTTGGTGCTTTATTTTTTTTTGGTATTTCTTTGATTTTCAAAAAAATTTTTTAAAAATGTTTATTTTATTTTTGAGAGAGAAGGACAAAGTGTGGCCTGGGGAGGGGCAGAGAGAGAGCGGGAGACACAGAATCTGAAGCAGGCTCCAGGCTCTGAGCTGTCAGCAGAGAGCCCAATGCGGGGCTCAAATTTGTGAACCGTGAGATCATGACCTGAGCCAAAGTCGGATGCTTAACCCCCTGAGCCACCCAGGCGCCCCTGTACTTCTTTAATTTTTATTAGTAATCTGCAGCCAATGAGCAATCATTTTGATTGATTCTTCTTTGGGTAGGGTGGTCACTCCTTGAGAAGGAATGGATTATAGGAGAGGTAAGAGCTTTTGCACTAGCTTGTGATTACTCCAATATAGTGGTAAAGTTCTCAAGAAACATGTAAGAGAATGCTAAAACAGAATGAATTCAAAAAATTCTTTTCAAATCAGATTATTATTATTTCTTTGGTTGTACATTGGCTTGAACAAATACTATGTGGTAGGGTTCTTCCAATTTGGCAAAACCATGTTAAATTTCTGTAGTGGGATGAAATGGTAATAAAAGTCAAAATCATATGTTTACATCTTCTATGCAAGTATAATTTGAGCTGAACTTAGTTTGGCAGTGGGGTAGATTATAAGTATAAAATTGCAGCCTAGTCCCATTTTGCACTTAGCAAATGTAAATGGTGTAATATAAATTAAAACCCATGTATAAATAATCATGAGGGATAATTCAATTTAGTTAATTTTCATTTTCTTTGGAAATGTAGAACTGAATTAATGTTAAGAATCTCTTGGAGAAGGGACAAAATGGGCTAAATTTAATTATACTGTAATTGTTTAAAAAAAATACTTTTTAAGTCCCAGGAAAGAATGAAGTTTATAAATACGGAATACCTTGAGGTGATTGATTGTAGAAGAGGGAGATCAGGTTTTACCCTATCTTTACCATGTGTTGTAGCCTTAAAAAGACATGGTTTAGGATTAGAAATTCATACAGTGTTTGTATGTGACAGAATTTGATTGAAGATCCAATATGTTTTGTTCCACACTACTTAAAACCAAAAGGAAGGTAATTTAAAAGCCACTTGTTCTTGGGGCGCCTGGGTGGCGCAGTCGGTTAAGCGTCCGACTTCAGCCAGGTCACGATCTCACGGTCCGGGAGTTCGAGCCCCGCGTCGGGCTCTGGGCTGATGGCTCAGAGCCTGGAGCCTGTTTCCGATTCTGTGTCTCCCTCTCTCTCTGCCCCTGCCCCGTTCATGCTCTGTCTCTCTCTGTCCCAAAAATAAATAAACATTGAAAAAAAAAATTAAAAAAAAAAAGCCACTTGTTCTTGAATACCATTGTCTCTTTAATGACAGTCGCAGAGGTCTCAGAGAAGAAGGTACAGTCTGGGGGATTTAGTTGGAATAAAACAGCAGGATGGATGTGGAGACCAACACTTTAAATGGGTGGAGGGCTCATGTGTGGAGATGAAGTTCCCTTTGTTCTCTGTGGCTCTGAGAGATGAGCAGAACTATGGGAGTTAACTGGTGACTTGTGCCAGTCCCTAAAATTAGCTGTGGCCACCTAGAAAGGTGTTCCATCCATTGACATCTGTGTTCTCTCTAAGCCCAGGGTTGGCTGTTCTAAGCAGAAGCTGTGAGTTGACTCATGTTGGATGAGAGGTTGGACCTTAGATCTCGTTCATTGTTGAGTCTGCAGGATTTTTGAGTTGATGACCAATAGGCTATGATTGAAAAAAGTTCGATGGGCAGGGTGATGGAGGGTCTGGGATATTTGCATAAAAAGTAGAGTTTCGATATACAAAGTAGTAGCTGGATATCAGGGAGAGGCTAAGAGTGTGTGTGTGTGAGGAAAAGGAGTAGTACTTGGTGGTCATTGTTAAGGAAGCCTCAGATGGAAGATGAAGGCCATTTTCTAATTTGGCATAATGACAGAGAGGGTTGGGGAACTGAGTCTGAAAGGAGACTGAGATGCCAGGGAAGAGAGAGTATGAATGAGAATATATCCAGGTTCCCTCCTGGATGCCTTCTCTTGTGTAAGCATTCTGAGGGTTAAGAAATGGAAAATCAAGTTTTTCTTTTCTTTTAAAAAAATTTTTTTTAATGTTTATTTTATTTATTTTTGAGCGACAGAGAGAGACAACATGAGCGGGAGAGGGCAGAGAGAGAGAGAGTGGGAGACCCAGAATATGAAGATTCCAGGCTCCGAGCTGTCAGCACAGAGCCCGATGCGGGGCTCAAACTCACGAGCCGTGAGATCATGACCTGAGCCGAAGTCGGATGCTCAACCGACTGAGCCACCCAGGCGCCCCAAGTTTTTCTTACATACATAATTTCAGATTGAGAAGTCAGCATTTTGTCTCCTGAGTGGAAAAGAAAATCTCAGATTCAGTGACGTTAATCCACTCTTCTCCAAAGGAAGAGTTGACAACATTCTGTGAGCAGTGGTCATGAAAGCTGATAGTCTCCTTAAATCAGTGTGTACCATATTCCCTGATTTCGGGTGTAGTGTGTGCCCCAGTAGGCCCCCTACTGTTGTCTGCCAGAATAACAAGGGACTCAAAGTTTATACCTGTAGCTAGTTTTCATTCTGTTTTGGTTGTTTTATTTGTTTATTTATTTTTAAAGAAAATGAAGATCATTACCCTCCTTGAATAAAAATAGTTCTCTCTGGGATACGGTTTAACTCTTAGACACTTTTTATAAGTATTCTCCTTATCTTGCATTTGTTTGTCAGTGGGACAATTTGAAAAGAAGACTAATATTTTAAACATTCTGATTTTAAGCTAACATTAAATTTTTTTAAAGTTTATTTATTTATTTTTGAGAGAGACAGAGACAGCATGAACAGGGGAAGGGAAGAGAGAGAGCGAGCCAGAAAGAATCCCAAGCAGGCTCCATGCTGTCAGCACAGAGCCCGATGCAGGGCTCGAACCCACGAAACCATGAGATGGTGACCCGAGCTGAAACAAAGAGTCAGACACTTAATTAGTCGAGCCACACAGGCACCCCTAAGCTAACATTAATTTTAAGCTGATGTGTTTAGCCCCTAAGCCATAGGATGAAAACAACTCATTTGCTACTAAAAGAGATCCTTTGAAGAATGTTGTGGAGCTAGATTTTTCTATAGATCCTGAAAAGAGTGCAGGGTGCAGGTGAACATTTTCAACCCCAGATTTTTTTTAAAAAGATTTTATTTTTAAGTAATCTGTGCCCCCAGCCTGGGGTTTGAACTCACAACTCCAAGGTCACAAGTCATGTGCTCCACCAACTGAGCCAGCCAGGTGCTACTCCGTTCCAAATTTTTAATCAAGATAAACAAAGCTAAAGAGTGCACATGGGACGCCTGGGTAACTTGGTCCATTAAGCCTCTGACTCTTGATTTCTGCTCAGGTCACGATCTCACAGTTCATGGAATCGAGCCTTGCGTTGAGCTCAATGCTCTCAGCTTGGGATTCTCTCCTTCTCTCTCTCTCCCTCTTCCTCTGGCCTCCCTGCTCATGCTTGGTCTCTGCCTCTCAAAATTAATAAACATTAAAAAAAAAAATAATGTGCCGAAATAAAAGCACAGAAAGTTAACTAGATACAATTATTTAAGTTCTTTTAAAAATTATAAGTGCCCTTATGGGCATTTAATAAAAACCCTTAATAAGTGCCCTTAAGGGTGGGCATTTATTTGAAATGATTCTGACCCTGCCTCTGTAGGCAGCCATTCTCTTTGTCACCATAAAAATAATTTAGTCTCATTCTGACATTTTTCTGTGTAGCTTTTTTTTTTGAAGTAGATTTTTTTTTTTAATTTTTTTTTTCAACGTTTATTTATTTTTGGGACAGAGAGAGACAGAGCATGAACGGGGGAGGGGCAGAGAGAGAGGGAGACACAGAATCGGAAACAGGCTCCAGGCTCTGAGCCATCAGCCCAGAGCCTGACGCGGGGCTGGAACTCACGGACCGCGAGATCGTGACCTGGCTGAAGTCGGATGCTTAACCGACTGTGCCACCCAGGCGCCCCGAAGTAGATTTTTTTTTAAAGCAGTTTTAGGTTCACAGCAAAACCGTGAGTAAGTATAGAGGTTTCTTTCATAGCCCTTGGCCCCAGTGCATACACAGCCTCCTCACTTATCAATATCCCCCACCAGGGTGGTGCACTGGTTACAATTGATGAGCCTACATTGACACGTCATTATCACCCAGAGTCTATGGTTTACGTTAGGGGTCACTCTTGATATTGTACATTCTATGGGTTTGGATGCATGTGTGACACGAATCCATCATTACAGTATCATGCAGAGTATTTTCACTAACCTAAACATTCCTTGTTCTTCCTATTCATCCCTCCCACTCCCCAGCCCCTGGCAACCACAGATCTTTTTACTTTCTTCATAGTTTCTCCTTTTCCAGAATGTTTCAAAGTTGGAATGATATAGTATGTAGTCTTTTCAGATTGGCTTCTTTTATTTAGTCCTGTGCATTTAAGGTTCCTCCATGGTTTTTCATGGCTTGATAGCTCATTCCTTTTTAGTGCTGAATAATACTCCCTTGTCTGAATGTGCCACAGTTAATCCATTTTCGTACTGGTCACTTCTCAGTTTTTGCAGTTGTGAATAAAGCACTCTAAACATCCGTGTGCAGGTTTTTGTGTGGTTGTTAAGTTTTTCAACTCTTTTGGGAAATACCAGGGAGTGTGATTGTATGGTAAGACTATGTTTAATTTTGTACGGAACTTGTCAACTGTCTTCCAAAGTGGTTGTATGTTTTCCTTTCCTCCCAGAAGGAGTGAGAGCTCCCTTTGTTCCCCATCCTTGCGGGCTTTTGGTGTTGTCAGTGTTCTGGATTTTGACCATTCTTACTAATAAGCGGTACTATCTCCGTGTTGTCTTTGTAGCTTTTTATTTTATTTTTTAATTTGAAAAGCAGTAGTATTACAGAAGTTTAGAGAAAAAAGCAGAACCTCTAGCCCTGGGTAACTCATCCTTAGAGTTAATGGTCTGTTGTAGATTTTTTTTTCAGTTTATATATAAAAAAACAAAACATGGGGCACTTGGGTGGCTCAGTCGGTTAAGCGTCCGACTTCGACTCAGGTCCTGAGCCCCGCATCAGGCTCTGTGCTGACAGCCCAGCCCAGCTCTCTCTGTCAAGAATAAATAAACATTAAAAAAAAAAATGAAATATCCCTGGATAAGCTTAAGAAATAAAAACAGATTAACTTAAACACTTGGGACATCAGTAATTTGAAATATAAGAAAACACCTTGCAGTCCAGATAAATTTAAAAAGCCAGAGATAAATTTTTAGGACCATTAATGTACTCATCAGGTGCATAATTTTCCCAAGATAAAAAGGGTAGACAATGAAGGGCTGCCTTCCCTTTACCTCCATCTGTGTCCTTTCCTAGAGGCTGACAGGCGCGCGCGCGCGCGTGTGTGTGTGTGTGTATCTGTGTGTGTCTGTGAAATAGATATATGTACACAGAGGACACAAATGGTAACATATTGGACACAGTTATGCCTGTAGCTTTTTTTTTTTTCTACTGACAGTATGCTTTGATTCAGTATAAATTCAAGCTTGATTTACTAAGCTTTGAGCCTCTTGCTTCAAGGTTGCTTAATTATTTTTAGAATTAAGGAAACACAAATGGACTGGGATGTCCATAGGGAGGAAAAGCCAGGAAACAGAAAATACCATTAGTTACCTGATAGTCATCATTTTACCAAGCTAAAAGCAGGCAGTTTTCAGGAAAGCATATGGAATATGGCTCTTGATGGAGTTACGTGCCACTTGAAGGATACACGTGGATAACCCACAGGGATGATTCACTACCAGTGCAGCTATAAACTTCTCTTTTAATTAGGTAGGAAGCACCTGCATGTTATTACTTCATCATTTTCCCCCTTCCCGGTCCAATTTCTTCAGGGATTACAAAAAAAAAAAAAAAAAAAAAAAAAAAAGTGAACCAACAAGTTGGAATTTTAAGTTTTTTTGTGGGGGAGAGCATTCAGTGCCTAAAAAAGGGCAAGTATGAAGATCATCTGCTGGAAGAGGAGGTGAAAATAGTAACATTAATGGGTGTGAATTATGGAGAGCAAACGACCGTGTGCAAGGTGTTTGGCAGGCAGCTGTCAGCATCCTGTGTGTTTGGATTTGCTCTTTTGAGTGTTTAAAAATATTGAACAGAATTAATGCTAAATGTGTACAAGCTGTTGTTCAAATTTGAATGATATCAGTATTTGTAAAATTTTGTGTGCGTGCGTGTCCTCTGGGCTCTGAGCATTTTCATGAGATGGCACCACGATCTTTTTCTGGCTTCTGGAAAGTGGCTGAGATTGGTTACACAATTAGGAGTGTCTTCCAAGGCTTGATCAGCATCATTTACCTATTGACTGTTACAAAAATTCACTTTGTGAAATCGTTCGAAATACCGCTTACGATCGTAACCAAAATATGCACCGTAATAACAGTTAACTACCATTTAATCGAGCATCTACTATATGCTAAGAGTGTTATGAATGTATTCCTGTAGAAGCTTTACTCCTACTCAAAGGGGCTGGTATTCCCATCTTCCTTTTACAGATGAGGGAAACTGAGGCCCAGAGAGGTGGCATATTTTGCCCAACTTTACGCAACAGGTTACTTACTGGAAGATCTTCACCTCAGTTGTACTGTGTTGGAAGCATATTACATTTGTACATACACCTGCGAATATTCATCCACTGTAAGCACATTTATTTGATGCATCTGGGTTGACATTATTCGTAACTTGGTGATTTATAAATTTAATGTGCTCATCAGGCATTTGTAGAGGACTAGGTTCAGATCTTCTTACGGATGGTAGCTTTCCCAGAGGTCTCAAACTGGCAGCCTGGGAGCTGAATTTGGACTGCACCTGTTTTGTTTTGTTTTGTTGGGGGGAGGGGAGAGGGGAAGTCAGCACGGTGTCTTAATTGAACTGATCACGAATGCCTGGAGGTTTGGTCGTACTCTCAGATTTCCCCCTAGTCTCCACAATTCCCTAGTTTCTTAGGCCCTGCATGCTTCACTCGTTCAAGTTATCTGCACGGCCCGTGGTGGCGTTTGAATTTGTGCTTCCAGAAACCATTAAACCAGGAAGTATTCCAGTTAGGTTATGTTCTTTGGGGGGTTCAGATTAGTTAGCATTAATGAATCGATTTCTGCCCTGAAGTAAACATTGTTGGTATTTCCATTGCTCAATATAAAACAGTGAGTTGACTTGATTACCAGTTCGCTTTTAACGTTTTTCACAAAAGGGCCTTTGTTGGTAGAATTCTGTCTGCTGACCTGTGGATAGAGTCATAGGGTGCATCTTTTGAAGACTGATGTTTGTTTGCGTTTAAGAATATACCCTGAGGCGATCTCATATCATAAGGTGAAATCTATTGAAGAAAAAAAAATGAAAGCAAGTTAGTTGTTCCTCAGCCTTAATTGAAAAGGGAGACATCAGTGATTCTTTCCCTGTTCTTCTCTTCTTCCCTGCCCTCCTTCCTCCTCCCGTACTTGATCCTCCAGCTTTAGACAAATAACATTCTGTTCCCTGCTGAGTGTCCTCTGGATTATCAAGAACGTTCAAGAGTCTTAGGACTCCTTGTCTAGAATGCAGAGACCCTGAGGCATTGGGTCCACAGTGTAATTCCCGCGTGCAACTATCGGTGTGCATTGCTTTCTCAAAGTACATGACGTTCGGAAGGAATTCCTAGGACCTGTGTTTCTGTCTCTTTATGGCTTCGTCCACATTTTCAGTGTGTTTCCCGTGGAACACTTGCCTACAGGGTACTCTGTACAAATAAGCTTGGGAAATGCTTTGTGTTCTAATACCCATGTGTAGAGCTCTGAAACACACAACCTGTTAAAGGTTCTGAGCAGTACTGTATTCAAGGAATATATTTTGTGTCGCCTCACACAGCGTTTCCCAAACTTAGTTGACTTCAGAACCCCCTCTCGAACCTGCCATTTCTGTACACCGCCTGTGGATCCTCCAAAACCCTTTAGCTATCTACCGAGCCCACTCTGAATTTGCTAGGCTGTAGAAATTGCATCAAAGTGTGGAAACTTGTTTTTGATGATTTGTGTTATTTGTGTTGGGGGGCAGGTAATCCCAGTTCCGCGGAAAGGGCTCTATTTTGTGAAATGCAAGTTTGTCAGATATGAAACAATGGTTAATGGAGAATTGAATTTCATGGCTTGGTAGTGTTTAAAATGAGCAGAAGAAGTAAAAGTTGACATCATTCTTCATGTCTTGTGGGTTGCTTGAAAATAGTCATTCTTCATGATGTCTGGTGGATTGCTTAAAGATTACAGGCACCATGTTTCTTTCTATTTGGTGACTTGTAGCTGATGCTAAAATTAATACCTGGTTGGACAGACGTGTCTAACTTTAGACCCAGATGGGCCCGCTCTGCCTCCTCTGGGCATATTTGTTACTCTCCTGTCATGGTGGCAACCCTTTCCCACATAAATGCTCTTTTCTGGCTCTCCTAATGATCTTGTGAGCTAAATACAAAAAAAAATGTACTTCCCTGTTTTATTAAGGAGTAAGTCCTTTAATAGCTTAAAACAACCCCACAGTTTGAGGACTTGTTGCCTATGATTTAGGCAGCAGAACTCTTTTTTTCAGAGGACGAGGTTGTGTTTATTCTGTGTCACTGAAGTAATGGATTGTTCCGTTCAACTCTAAATAGTTTTCAAGACTGGGTTCATGGGTGTTTAAAAGGGCAGAATTTGATGCACAAACCCACGAGAAGGTACGGGTTTGGTGTTCAGTAGCCAGTTAACTAAAGTTTCCAAGATGTAATTATTTTCATACCCATCTGTAACCACTCTGTGGCACCCCACCCCCCCAAGTATTATCTTCCTCAGTGGTTGGGAATTTAGGTTTTTGTGGGTACACTTGGATTTAAATCCAAGTTTGGTGATTTAATAGGTGTATATGTACACCTCTTGGCAAGTTAATCTCTTTTAATCTTAGTGTGCTTGTCTGTGAAACGGGATAACACCATCCAGTATTCCCCCTTATAGGCAGGGAATGCATTCCAGGACCCCAGGTGGATGTCTGGAACCATGGGTGGTACCAAGCCCTATGTTTTTACTATACATATGTAACTACGATAAAGTTTAATTTATAAATTAGGCCCCGTAAGAGATTAACAACAATAAGTAATAATAAAATAGAGCAATTATGATTATATACTGTAATAAAAGTTGTATGATGTGGTCTCTTTTTTTTTATGTTTATTTTTGAGAGAGAGAGAGAGATACAGAGCACAGGCAGGGAGGGGCAGAGAGAGAGGCAGACACAGAATCTGAAGCAGGCTCCAGGCTCTGAGCTGTGAGCACAGAGCCTGATGTGGGGATCCAACCCACTAACTGCGAGATCATGAACTGAACCGAAGTCGGGAGCTCAACCGACTGAGCCACCCAGGTGCCCCCCCCTTTCAACTTCTCTGTATTGTACTTACCCTTCATGTGACAATGTGAGAAGATAAAATGATTTGATGAAGTGAGATTAATGGTGTAGGCATTGTGATGTAGCAGGAAACTCCTATTGAACTTGTCACGATTCAACAGGGGGAGGAGAATCATCTACTTTTGGACCTTGGTTGACTACAGGCAACGGAAACTGTGGGAAGTGAAGCCACAGATAAGGGGAACTGCTGTATTTTGTGGGGACTAAATGCAATGATGGACGGGAGGCCACTTAGCACAGTGCCATACACATAGTGAGCACTTAGTAATGGTAGGTAACAACTGTATCACCTTTCAGGTGGCACATTTGATGCTGGAAAATCACAAGCAGTGGGGCTATAACATTATGCTTTTGTATTTTATTAAGAGAAGCATAGTACCTGAAAAATAAGAGTATATGACAGGACTTAGAAAATATTGAGAAGACAGCATCGTAGTGTTGGGAGGGATGGTTTGGAGGGGCTTGAAAATAATCACTGAGTGGTTTTGCTGCCAGGGTACAAGCAGAAAATCTACCCTGAATCCACCTTAAGTAGAAAGTACATTTATGAAAAACGATGGATAGAGATGCGGAGTAGCTTATAGAATCTGAGGGACACCTGAAAAACGGGGTCAGGGAGGAGGACCATGGACAGCCCGAGGACTGTTGGATAGAGGGTACTGATGAACTATCTATGTGGGGTGCCCCATGGAGGAGGAATCACCCATGTTCAGTCTTGTTCTTCTTGAATCTTCTTGAATCATTGAATCTTGATTCAGATGTCCAGATGGCCCAGTTTTGGGGTGCCTGGCTGGTTTAGTTGGTAGAGCAGGCAGCTCTTGATCTCAGGGTTGTGAGTTCAATCTCTACGTTGGGTGTAGAGATTACTTAAGAAACAAAAACGAAAACCCTCAACAAACAAATGACCCAGTTTGAATAAAATGCCCACACAGAGTGCCTTGACTGGTGGTACCGATAAATCATAGCCAGTGGAGAATGAATACTTTTCTTCAACACAATTGGATTGCTTCTTCCAGGAGCAATAGATGCTGGGTGGCAGAAGTCCACCATGTATGAGGAACCTGGATGTAGAAATCCATCCTCTATATTTTTAGACCATAAACTTACCAGCACATCCAGAGTGTTGGATAGATGATAAGCAGAGATTTGGCTAGATCAAGACCTATGTGTCAGGAGGATGTTGGGAAGTTAAATTGGGGAGAATAGCTTGAGATTATGTCCTAAGGGTACTGGGAAGCAGTTGTAGGACTGTGATGGAGGTTGAGGGTTATTTCTTGTTTTTACGGCAAGATATTCTAAATATTTATTTATTTGTTTGTTTGTTTATGAGAGAGACAGAGTGTGAGTGGGGAGGGGCAGAGACAGATGGAGACACAGAATTTGAAACAGGCTCCAGGCTCTGACCTGTCAGCACAGAGCCTGACACGGGGCTTGAACTCAAAAGCGGTGAGATCATGACCTGAGCCGAAGTCAGACGCTTAGGCGACTGAGCCACCCAGGCGCCCCAACAGTATTGTTTTATATTGAGTTACTCAGTGCCATTGTATCCAAACACAGACATGGTTAAGAGCCAGCATTATGTAGAGACCCTCTGGGTTTGCTTATCTTGCTTGGGATCCCCACATCTCTGAAATAAAGCTGACAGCAGCTACCCTGACAAGAGGTGGGCTGTTGGAAATAATTTTGACACCAGCCCTTCATTGATGGGGTTGGTGCAGGAAGAGAGATTTTACACATGTGAATACAATTTGAAAGTATGCTCAGGGGGAGAGGCACCCGTAATAAGAATTGATACACTCTCCTTGGAAATAGTAACACTTTAACTTGATTCCCAGTTGTGCTTGCTGTTGGCATTATAAAAGGCTTAGAAAATGGGCTATTTTATCATAGCTGGAAGTCATCCTCTG
This sequence comes from Leopardus geoffroyi, assembly GCF_018350155.1. Classification (NCBI taxonomy): domain Eukaryota; kingdom Metazoa; phylum Chordata; class Mammalia; order Carnivora; family Felidae; genus Leopardus; species Leopardus geoffroyi. Next base: position 33,386,605 of record NC_059331.1, on the reverse strand, counting down.
TATTTTTAGCTCACAAACTTACCACTTTTATTAAAAAAGTGTTCCGCATCAGCATAACATGCTGGGAATGAGCCGACTTCCGAGTTCCAGCCGCACTGGGTTGCAGAGGGAAATGAAGGACTCGTGATTGTTTTTATGGTTAATGACCAAGAGGATCCTGCCGTGGCAAGGCCCCTGGAGAGTGGCCCAGACGGATCTGTTGCAAAGACTGATCCCAGCTTTCCAGAGGGGGAAGTTGGCCAGGGAGTCCTAATATATTTTCTGTTGGACAGCTTAGCTATCAGTTTTTCCTTAGGTGATTTTTATAAACTAACTGATTCCGAGAGGGAAGAGTACAGGTGATAATTTGTAGCCACAGTTAAAAAAAATTGTTCATCGTAGAAACATGAAGGATCATTGTGGACAGTATTGGCCGAGGGAGGAGTGTTAAATAGCAGGAAGAAGAGGTTGATGTTTTGTTGTTTGCTGGACATTTTCTGTGTATATCATGTTTGAGTGTTTGTTACTGCGTGCTATACGTGAACTAGCAAAACAGTCAATATTTAGTCTTGTTATTTTGAATGTGTTTACACGGCATTTTCCCTCAGGGTGTGTTTGTTTATGATATGTGTGGCAACTGGTTTATTTTTGCTGTGTTAACTTTGTTTTTCTCTTTTTTGAGCTGTGCTCATGTAGAGTTTGCATCTCCAGTGAATCAGGATCTCAGGTAGTGAAGAGTGCTAGCAAGAATGGGAAACCAGGAGCCCATAGAGAGAGATAGGGTAATAATATGTGACAGTCCTCTTGGAGGAGGTGGTCTTTGAGTTGAGACCCAAATACAGGGTCAAGCGGGCGTAAGGATGTTGGAGAACGAGTATTCCCTACGGAAAGAATGGCAGGTGTCAAGGCCCTGAGGCAGGAACAAGCTTGAAAAGGCCATGGAGGTTTGAGGAAGGTAATTGGGGTGGATAAGGAATAGCTTTAAAGAGGCTCAAAAGACATTAAAGTGACCCAGAAGGATTAATTAATTAATTAATACCCAGAAGGATGAATGGTGATTCTCAATGAGGCTCCAGGGCTGGGCAATGTGAAATACCAGGTACGCTGAAGTCTCCAACCTGAAAAATGTCAAAACTTTTGACTGGCCCCTTCCAAAGAGCAGAATATTCTAGATTTTAAAATAATAGATGCTTGTGCTTTTCATGTGTCCTCTTTGCTTTCAAATTTGCGTAGATTTTGCTAGCCAAAGCTTGTCTGGCTGAGCTCTTACAGAATCTAGAAAGGCAGCAGGAGTGAAAGCACTTTGCAAGTGGTGAGCTGCAAAGGGCTTGGCACCAGAGATGTGAGTTTGGGCCTTGGTTTTGTTACTGACAACCTGTAGGACTTTGGACAAGACATGTCACCTCATTAGGCCTCAGTCTGTCACAAAATGGTGATACCCACCCACTAGCCTCATCTGGAGGATCAATGAGAATAACCTATCTAGAGTGTTTATTGTTAATAATATTACATATCGAGTCATATTTGCAACTAGAGGGAGCTAAGAAGTTACATTCTTATCAACTTGAAAAATCTAATTAAGGACTCTCATTAGGCAGCAGAGGAGCCCTAATTTTATTTTTGTAATTGAGGGATTTCTTTTTAAAAAATCCTTAACTTTTCACCAAGAGAAGCGTCTTTTAGTGTGTGTGTGTGTGTGTGTGTGTGTGTGTGTGTGTGTGTGTGTGGTTGTTAAAGTAAACGAGGCAAGATTATTCTGAGTTTGTGCATCAGTGCTAGAGGCAGTAAGGAAATGTCATCTTTTTCACCATGCTTCAGGTACAGAAGTGCATTATCAAGTTGTTGGTAACTTTTTAAAAGTATATATTTTGGAGAGAGGGTGTATGGTGGAGAGAGAGAGAGGGAGAGAGGGAGGGAGAGAGACTGTCAAGCAGGTGCCACACTCAGAGTGGAGCCTGATGTGGGGCTCTATCCCACAATGCTGGGATCATGACCTGCACCAAAATCAAGAGTCACTCTACCAACTGAGCCCCCCAGGCGCTCCTGTCAAGTTCTTTTTAAAAACTTACTAGAAAGACTGTGGACTGTGGTTTAGAACCTATTGAAGCTTGTTCTTTGTCTTTGGTATTTCCCTTGAGAATTTTGTGGAAGCATTGACCCCGAGGAGGATGGGAATGGACCTTATGCTACACCTGGCCATCTTCGTGCTGAAATCCCTCCTTGCCCCAGTCTCCCTGTCTGACCCTCAAGCCCCTTAAGTTCCACCCTTAGGCCTCTTTCCATCTGAAGTGTTCGTTAGCTCTTCTGACCCACCTGGGTCTCGCCCCTCCTTCAATTACTTGTAGGAAGGAATCTCCCCTTCCTAGTTGAGTCTTCCTCCTAGTAATATATTCTGTTTATTGTTAGATGCTCTCATTTTCAACATGTGCCCCCATCATAACGGTATGTCTGCAAAGAGAAGAACGACATATCTTTACATTATCAGGTAGTGTAAAACACATGTTCAAATATAGAAAATTAAAAATAAACAAACAAGTGGCCAAAAGCAAGGTTATAGTTTTAAAAGGGGGATGTTTTAATTGTGTGTAATACATCCCAGAAAGTCCACTATTGCAGCATTCTGTCAACACCGAGGGGACTCCTTTCCTTGTGCCCGGAAGCAGCCCAAAAATCTGTCTGATGGGAGCTTTACCCTGACCTTTATGGCTGCTCCCTTGTTTGGATATGTAATTGTTTACTGCTGTGTAGTATAATTTCAGTGCTGTGCAATCCTCAACTAAGTTCTTAGACTACATTTTGTCCTTTGTGTGTACCCTCCGGGCATCGCTACCCTAAACGTCCTCTGCAGACCCATGCTGGGGTGCAAACTGTTTTTGTTACCAGTGCATGTCGGTATAAATACAGAAATTGAGAGTCAGCATTTAGAAAGTGAATAATAATTTCACAGAGTAGTTGTGCATCTGTTGAGTTTAATAACGAAACGAAATTTGAGGCGCATGTCTTGTATGCATTTTCTCTTTATATTTTTCTGGTAATTTATTTTTATTGTATTTTGATACTTTTGGAAGTAACAAACTTTTGGAAACAACTGGTGCTTCCCGGCGAAGAGTCTGAGGAGCAGTGCTCCAACGAAGTGGTTTTCAACCCTGGTTGCACAAGAGACTGACCTGGAGAAGTTTTTGTTTTTGTTTTTGTTTTTGTTTTTTAACATTTATTTATTTTTAAGAGACAGAGAGTGTGTGAGCAGGGCAGGGGCAGAGAGAGAGGGAGACACAGAATTCGGAGCAGGCTCCAGGCTCTGAGCTGTCAGCACAGAGCCTGATGGAGGGCTCGAACTCACGAATCGTGAGATCATGACCTGAGCCGAAGTTGGATGCTTAACCGACTGAGCCACCCAGGCACCCCTGACCTGGAGGAGTTTTTAAAAGAGAGGCCCATGTCAGGGATCCGACCGCATGGCTGTTACGTCAGAATTGTGGGTATATGACCCAGGCATCAGTATTTTCTTTTCTCTTTTAAAAGTATTTTTTAGAGTTCCTATGCTTATAGTAATGAGTGGTTAAGGTTGGGAATCCCCCGCGTGGAGTACCTGACATTTTGTTGAGATGTTTGTGAATGCTTGATTTCCAAGGAAGTTGAGAAGCATCCAAGATGAGGCCGTTGAGTCTCCTTTTATCTGCTCAAGTTTGGTCTCAAAATGCTGTTGGTAGAGGAGGTGGTCACCACCTTACTGCTTTCTCTAGAAAGGCAGGTGCTTTTTCACCCAGGTGTTTTCTCTAGGTGGGGTCCAGCACATGGCCCTGTCCTCACTGAGCTTCCGGTCTAGTAAGGGTGGGGTGACCGGCTGTAAAACAGGCTGTGAACTGAATGGGCAGGTGGTCTAAGCCTGGGAGACTGAGAAGGAGCTAGAGATGGGAATCACAGAGAAAGGACATTCTGGGCTTGAGGAATGGTGGAAATGAACTCCTAGAAGTGGAGAGGACTTGGAGGGTCGGATGGGAGTGGGCCCCCCGGAGAGTGGTAGGAAGTGGTTTGGGAGACCCATCTGGGGCCAGGCCACAGGGCCCAGAAGGCCATGCTAAGGGGTTTGGGTTTGGTACGGAGGCCAGCCGTTGTGGGGTTTTAAGCAGGCAGTGAGCTCCCCATCACCCACTTTGACATTTCAGAGGCTGCATAACCCTTGGGAGATGTGGCAGGTGAGAAGGGCCTTGAGATTGGATGGCCTTATCCCCCCTTCTAGTCCTGAGAATCTGATTTTGGGTCAAGCAGGCAAAATAGAAAATAAAGCAGAGTTGGTCAGTGCCGGCCACTCTGGCCCGTGTCAGCTCTCTTTTGTGTCGGCTGCCTGTTTTGCAACACTATCAGCCATCAGTGTGGTGGTGTTGCTGTACTGTCTGGGATTAGTTGGAAAGGTAAGACTTGAATCAGAAAGTTGTAATGACTTCCCAAAAGACTACGTGTTCAGTGCTCCTTTCTAGTTCAGGAAATTTACATGGTTTCAAGGAACTGAAAATGGGTTTTCTTTGCTTGATTTTAGGCAAATTGAAAATTGGGCCATCTATAAAAAGCACTTAGCAACTTTGATTAAAGCAAACCAACTGGCAAGAAATAAAAACAAAAACTTTGCAGGAAAGACCTTCTTTCCTCTCTCTTAAGGAAACTGACCTCTGGGGAAAGGGTGTATATTTGCCTGTGTAGACTGTCTTGATGATGACATTTCATACGCGCTTGCTGTGTTCTAGGAAGTTAGTGCGTACTCCGCCCTATAGTAGGGGCACTACTCTGATCCCTGGTACGTAGATGAGGAAACTGCTCCCTAGAGAGGAGAAATGACTTGCCCGTGGTCACACCCAACTAGGAAATGGCATAGTTGATGTGCAAACCCACGTCCCATCGCTTAGCTCTCGTTCACTGCCTCTGCACCATCTTAAGACTTCAAGCTAAGGACCCCTTGCTAAATGTGGATAAACTTAATTAACTTTTTTTTTTTTTAAACCCACTTGGCCCCGTGGCCTTGTTCCAGCCATTTAGTAACAACCACGGCCCTTTTGTTCTCTTCCTTTGATCTTTAATTTCTGATTCTGTTGTTGAAGCTCCTTGGGGCAATGTTAATTTTCTCTCCTGCTTCCTGAGGTTAATAGTAATGTTGGAAGGTCATTGCTGCTGGTCTGGTCTTACTCTGTAGCCCAGCGCTTCTCCCTGGTGGGGAGCATGCGCACTTTCCTGCTCTCAGGTGCCAGCAGAAACTCGGGCAGCCCCGCCCCATTTGCAGAGTTGCTGGAGGAACCCTGGCTATCTCTCCCAAATTGGAATAAGGGGGAGGGAGCCGCAGGCTGGTACAGGTAAGAGAGCCCAAGCTGTGTTTCTTCACAGCTAAAACTCAGCCTTTCTGCTTGTGACTTCAGCAGGAACGTGGGTGCTTCCTGCAAGAGTGAATGCCTCCACTTGGGAGTTACCTTGCACATATATAGGGGGCCAGAGCTCTCCCTGCTCTCTGAAGCCTCTGTGGGCTGCTCTCTCCTTGTGTTGCTTGGAATTTCATTGTAAGGGAGCCATCTTGACTCTCTTCCTTTTATCCACTCTTTGAAGCTGGGCTTCCATTTAGACGTGTGGCAGCCTAGGGCTTCTCTCCTTCCCGGAGACTGGAGGTAGCAGTGGTGTTCCAGAGTCTCTACGAAGACAGGGCTCAGAGATGGGGGGAGAGTTCTTTCTGCTTCAGCTTTGCTTGTGTGCCTGCCTTCTGTTTGTACAGTACTAATGTACCAACCTGCAAAATTGTTCAACAAGCAGAAGTGAATCCAGATACTTACTGTCTGTCGTGTGATATTAAAACTCATCATTAATTCATATCGGAGAACTCTCACAAAGAGATTTTATTGTCGTATTCTTTAGTGTTTCAGTATCATGAGGCAAAATGAAGACGTGTGTTGTCCTTTTGGGGAGAATAGTCTTGGCAGTTCTTTTTGTATGGTGAAAGTGGTGTTTTTTAATAATCATGAATTTTGAGACCTGGTGGGTATCTTCTGAAGCAGAATGAGAATGTACTAGTAGAAGTGATAATTATTGGAACTCTGTGGGATAGCAGGCATTGGTGGGAATTTTTAGGCATTCTTGGAGATACAAATGCAAATTCGTGGAGGTCGCTTAGGAAATGAGAACAGTAGAATTAGTCTATACGAAATTTGCTGTTTTCCCAGAAACTAGGGATTGGACCAGAGCCCTGGTATAGCTTGAACAGAAGTTATTTGTGTCTGTCGATAAACGATTTGCACCATTCTGAAGCTTAACAGAAATATTTTTCAATAGGAAAAAACCTCTTGCCTTTGCAGCTCTTTATTTTCCACGGCGGTGACAAGCAGCGAGAGAATGTTTTTAATTGAAATCCCAGAACTTGATCTCAGCCAACTTTCAGTTGCTTCCCCTGTGCAGCATTTTGCCAGAGTTTCAAACAAGCCTGTACAAGAAAGGAAAAGAATGTGGTATGCACAGATACTAAAACACTGTGGAAACAACGCTGATATGTCTAGCTAATTTAGTCACTGTGTTTCTCTCCCCATTCCACAGAGGCTGAACAGAAGTGTAATTCAGGCGCTTTCCGTCCGCTCCCACATCTCCGATCTGGCCCTGTGCTGTGGGTTCTTCATCTGTGCAAGGGCCGCCCTGGCTCACTTGCGCTACTCTGTCTGTGGCCTCAACTTTTTCTTTCTTGTCTTGCTGATTGTTTTTGTTAGAGAGTCTTTTGTGTACGACTCTTGAGTTGCAAGTAGTACAATGCTCATGAACCAAAAAAAAAAAAAAAAAAAAAAAGGAAGAAAGAAAGAAAGAAAGAAAAGGTGTCTATCTAAGGGCATAAGGGTACCTGAGAGGTACCCAAGGTAAGGTATTTTGTCAAGCCTCAGAAACACCCTGGGACTCATGACTTGGAACTTCATCAGGTTTCTCTGTAGGTGTCTCCTTTACCCCTTAATATACTCTTGCTTCATTTTTCTGTTCTTCTCTTCAATTAGACTGATCTACCTTCCTGAGCAGAGACTGGCTATCTACAACGGTCAGCATACATTTCTTCCTCTCCCAGGCTCAGCCAGGCAGAGGCTGGAATCTGTTAGTCCTTGTTGTGAATTGCAGGGAGAAGGACTGTGATTGGTTCCTAAGGGTCTGGGCCAGTAAACTGTGGCCACTGCAATGGGGTCCCATGCAGATATGGTGGCTGGAGGTGTGTCTTTTTTAATCAATTGATGGGAGTGAGACAATGTCTAGATAAGCGGAGGGGTTGCGGTATTTGCCAGGCAACCGAGTGGTGTTCTCCACAGTTGGATTTTTTTTTTTTTTTTATTGATTTTTTTTTTTTTTTTAAAGAGCCGGGGACGCGCGGCCCGGCCCTCGATGGGGAGGGCGGGCTTCGTCCCGGAGGCCCCTCTCACAGTTGGATTTTATGCTTGTTTATTGAACTTCTTATTAATTGTCCCCCCCCCCCGCCCCGCCCGCATCACAACTACGGCTCCATCAGAACCAGAACTGAGTCAAAATGTGGTGAATATTTATATGCATGGTGTTGGACAGCCAAATATGGCCAAGCATTTGTGTCCAGTATACTTGTAGTGAATATTTGAGTGCCTACCGTATGCTAAGCCCTATTTCCAGTCCAATAGGAGACAACTAATACATGCCCCATTTTCATCCACACTTTCATTACCTCTTCCCAATTATAACCCCCCCCCCTTTTTTTTGTCTCACACTCACCCATTGTGTTCATTATAGTTGAGTGAGAAGTTATTTTGGAAGTCGGTTAGTGATGTTTGATTTATGCCTATCGTGTCCTGTGGGGTGTGATTTAAAGAGTTAATGAGTTCAAAGAAACCTGACATAGGAAAGATTAGAGTAAGAAATGGCAAGCGTCTTTGCAGTAATATCCAAGGCATAATGCCTGGGTATAAACTGCCCATCACTTGTCCCAAAGGCATGCAGAGCAAAATTTCCCTGTAAGATGGAAAGCCTAGTATAGTTTTGGACCAGGTGATTGTAATCATGGGGCACATGATAATGTGCATGCAAGCTGATCTGAAATTCTTCTTGGAACTTTAATTACTCTTTTTGATCTAGGTGTACTAGTGATCAACTCCCAAGATATGTGATAAACATTCCTTGGCTTTTTGCTTTGGAAAACATGATGTGGATTTCCATGGATATAAGACCATTTTTATACTTTCATTTTGGACTTGACGAAGACTTCTATGGTATCTGGAAAAATTAATGCATCTGGGAGGGTTTGTTTTAATTTGCATTCCTAATCCATTTTTAACTTTAATCCCCCTTTTCAAGTCTAATTCAAAATGTAAGCATGTTAGCTGAAGTCTATTAGAAATCGTATTAAAAATCTCTATGGGGTCTTTGGTGTATGTATGCTGAATTAACATTGATGCCAAGGTCCTTGCTATAAATTAATTTCCCAGCACAAAAAATGAGGACAGCTTGTAATTGTTCCTTCTGTTTCCAGCCCTCTTCATGTTATTCCTCTAGTATTGTTGACTGTAAGGGGTTTTTAACCCAGTCCTGTCAAAAGGGATTGTAGCTTTGGACGTGGGTGGTATTTCCACTATCCATTGGCGCTCCTGAAAGGATCTTGTTTTTTCCTGAGGTTGACATTCGTCTGTGTTGCTGTGATCTGTTTTCTTTCTTTTTTTTTTTTTTTTTAAGATTTTTTTTTTTAATGTTTTATTTATCTTTAAGACAGAAAGTGACAGAGCATGAGTGGGGATGGGGCAGAGAGAGAGGGAGACATAGAATCAGAAGTAGGCTCCAGGCTCCGAGCCGTCAGCACAGAGCCCGACGCAGGGCTCGAACCCACAAACCGTGAGATCGTGACCTGAGCTGAAGTCGGACGCTCAACCGACTGAGCCACCCAGGCGCCCCTGTGTGATCTGTTTTCATTTCATGGTAAGCCTGATTTCTTCAGATGACTGACCATAAAGGTACATGTTACCAGTAGGAATTAGAGAAAAATGGGACTCCCTAATTATGGACTTCCTACCTCTCATGGCTATTTTTGTGGAGCCGGATCCCCTTGGTGTGGATTTCACACAGTCAGTATACTTTCTGTTTCTGAAAAAGGCACCATCTTACCTCAAGCATTTATTCTTAAGTATTCTACAGAGAGAAAGAACTATTTATGGCGACATCTTGAGTTAACTATTTGGATTTAGGCTAAAAGTTAATTTAAGGAGCAAATATTTGTCTTTTCTGAAAACAGCATGCCTTTACAGTGTGGTAGAATGTTGGGGAAATACTTCAGTGCTCTTCATTAATTTTCTAATGCAAGGAGAATACATGTTTATCACAGAAATCTTAGAATGAATAGACCCTCTCAAATTGCCTGCAATCCCACCAGTCAAATGTAACCCGTCTTATTCTTTTGGGATATGTTATTCTAGATATACATGTGTGCGTAAAGTTAAAATTTATATTGAAGTGTATACAATTTGCTCCTAGAATTTTCACTTCCTAATAAATCATGCATGTTGCCTTGTCTTGAAAACAAAAACCCCACTTGATTTTACACTGTCATTTTAAAGGTTTGCTTAGTATTTCGTTATAGGACATTATTTATGTAACTGTTTCCTTATTTGTGGTTATCTTGGGTGTTTCCAGTTTTTCACGTTTCAAACAACTCTGTGATGAACATCCTTATAGCTAACTCTTTGCCCACATGATTAATGATTTTTCTAGAAGTGCTTCCTAGATTTGAAATTGCTGAATCCAAGGTTTTTCTTGTTTTAAGTCACATTTAACCAAATTTTCCTCTGTTAAGAACTTGCCATCAGCTCTGGGCATGGTTGTGCTTTTACTCTTGTGACTACAGCTGCTGCTGTTATTATTATGATTATTATTTAACATTCTGGTGGTTTCAGTTTTGACCGTGACTCTGTTTTCTTTCCTACCCACTTCTGTTGCGCCTGATTTGGGCCTTTGGCCATTGCCTTTAGGGAAAAAAAAAATAACACAGCTGGTAGATATGTCATCTATCTGAGTCTTCCTCAGCTGGGCCCCTGGGTGTGACTGATCTGATCCTCTTTGAGTATCCCTTCTGAGTGTTGTAAGTGTGCAGTGGTAATGAGTCATAGTGCCTCTCCGCACAGGAGGAGTGCTAAGTAAGTGTTTCCCTTGCAGACCAACCAGGCATCTCTGGGCTTCTAAGGCAGCTAGGCAATGCTGAATAATTAATTGGTGTCCAGGGAGATATTAATTGCTATGGTTGTATATTTTTTTGGGCTCAATGCCAATTACAGTTTGATTATTGAGAAATCCTTACCAAGGATAAAAATGTTTAGAAGTAAATGTATTGATGGCATAGATAGGCATTGGTTCTCAATATTAATATGGAGGGTAATTTGGCTTAATTTTGGGTGAGGCTTCACCATCTAGATGACTTTAATTTTAGGCATTAACCATGCACTTGTTGGCACTGCAAACTGTAATTAATTTAGCTTAAGTTATTCCTTTTGATATAAAAAGCTGCAGGATAGATGGTCATTAATCACATCAAGATTCCTTGTAGGGGTTTGGAAAGAACATTTGATTACTGTGTGTAGACAGAAGAAGTAACTGCTGTGCCTTGCCTTCTGGAATGAATGATACTAATTTTTAGAATTCTGGCCTCTGACTCTGAGGTGGCAGCTTGATTCTGAACCCTCAAGATGCCATTTACACAAACCTAGACCAGCAAAATGCTTTGTGTATATCACATGGTTTTTTTTTCTTTTTTGTTTGTTTTGTTTTGTTTTTAAAGTAAGCTCTTTGCCCAACATGAGGCTTGAACTCATGACCCAGAGATCAAGAGTCCCATGCTGTCCTGATTGAGTCAGCCCCCTGCCTTCCCCTTTTAAAAGTAAACTCCCCCTTTTAAAAGTAAACTCTACCCCTAACCTGGGGCTTGGGGTTTGGGGCTCGGGGCTCAAACTCATGACCCCGAGATCAAGAGTTGCGTGCTCTACCGACCGAGCCAGCCAGGCACTCCAACATGTCGTGTTCTTTAATGTCTCAGTCACAGCATTGGGTGAAGAAAAAAGGGATTGACAAAAAGGTGCTGAACTTTAAAATAAGGCATTCTGTCTATTGTACCAGCTAGGAACCCATCTGGAGCAGGTGCTGGCACTGCCCACTTATACTGGTCACGCTTATGCCTGGTATTTTCCTCCACCTCCTCGTGAAATGAAGGACTCATGGATTTATTGCCAGGTTTTGTAAGATACTGCTAAGCCTCCCATGATGATACATGTATCTGAAAGAGAGCTGTCTTGATTTGTTCCAATTAATAACATTATTAAGTATCACCATTTCGGATGCGTGTTACTGTTCATTCCTATTTGGAAATGTCACAATGATGGGTGTGTGTTATTTTGACCTCATGTGAAGGTTCCATGACAACAGTAAACATTCGCATTGCAGGTTTTCATACGGCAGTAAATCTGGATGATGCAAGCAGCCTCAGCCTGCAAATAAAGATGTGTTGTGAAACGTCTCATGCCAGAAGAGACACTCATAGCTGGGATTGGCACGTTCAAGGCCACTGATGGTGATGACAGAACTCTCCTTTTAGACTTGACATCAGATGGAGTTTGTGGCTCACTGGGTTCTTTGTGTTGCTTGGGTATGTCTTATTTCGGCCTCATTAGATTGGTTTGTACCACTGGTCCTAGGTGGTTCCTCTTCTTTTCAAGGAATGTTTTTGCAGAATACTCTTGTTTTTGTTTTTTTTTTCTTTTCCCCTCTTACACTAATCCTCAGTTGAAAAACAGAGAACAAATGCTGGCATTCAACATCATTGGTAAGGCTGAAAATACTTTATAATATGATTTCCAGTCAAGGTTGTTACCTTTTCAAAATCTGATAATTCTATTTAGATACTTTTTTGCCCTAATTTTCATGGGATGATTTACTTTTCTTTCTTTCTTTTTTAAAATGTTAATTTATTTATTTTTGAGAGAGATAGTGTGGGGAAAGGCAGAGAGAGAATCCCAAGCAGGCTCCCAGCTGTCAGCACAGAGCCCCACTTGGGGCTCGATCACATGAACCTTGAGATCATGAGACATCATGACCTGAGCCAAAATCAAGAGTCAGAGGCTTAACTGACTGAACCACCTAGGCACCCCTCTTTATTTCTTAAAAAAAAATACATGGGGTCACTTGGCTGGCTCCGTTGGAAGAACATGCGATCTTGGTCTCTGTGTCCTAAGCTCAGACACTTAACTGACTGAACCACCTAGGCGCCCCTCTATTTCTTAAAAAAAATACGTGGGGTCACCTGGCTGGCTCAGTTGGAAGAATATGCGATCTTGGTCTCAGCGTCCTAAGCTCAAATTTCATGTTGGGTGTAGAGATTACTAAAAAATAATAAACAAACAAACAAACTTAAAATGGGTCTCAGCTTTCACCAAAGTACAGCACAGTGTCAATGGCATGCTTTACGGGTATGGTGTCATGGAAATCATACATGATTTGGAGCCACCTGGGCCTGTTTAACATCTTAGTATCATTGTTTATTAATTGACCTTGGGCTGTTCTCATCACCTCTGTAAATCTCCACTTTTTTCACTGTTAGAAATCGTAAATTTTTTTCTAATGTTTACTTATTTTTTAGCAAGAGAGACAGAATGCCAGAGAGGGAGGGGCATAGAGAAAGTGAAACAGAATCCAAAGCAGGCTCCAGGCTCTGAGCTGTCAGCACAGACCTGGATGCTGGTCTTGAACTCCTGAGCTGCGGGATCATGACCGCAGCCTAAGTTGGATGCTTAACCGATTGAGCCACTCAGGCTCCCTCCCGTTCACTGTTAGAAATCTTTTATTCATCTGTATTAGGGATTGTGGCAGAAATTGCAGTGTTATTCCCATTCTCCTCCCATTTCCTTAACTCCAAATGGGACCAAACTCACCTCCCTCTAGACTTCTTATGAGAAATAGTGATTTAATACTTGTGAGATACTCAGTAAATGTTAGTTATCATCATTTTCTGTTAACCTCTATAGTTGGAAATTAAGACTGTATGGAGAGATTTATGTTAGTTATATTAGGCTTTTTAAATGAATAAATGAAATAAATTTTGAAGTGTATTTCTCTAGGCAAGAAACTGGTAGGATTTTTGGATATCAAAGTGTGAATGTAATTTTCATGAAATGAATAAAACAAAAGAAAAAATTTAAGTAAATCTGTTATCTACTAACTGCCAGACATTTATTTTATATATTTTACTAATATTATATATGTCCAGGAAACTTTGGCTTCAGTTGATAGAAGGAGGCACAAATGCTCCAATATAAGACCTCAATGGGAGAAGGGTTGAAGAATGGGAGGTAGGAAGGAAGTCTTACTTTATTCATATTATGTACCAGGAGCTGCACTATAGGTGTTTACCAGTGTCTTCTACTTAGGATACTCTAAGGCTGACATTAAGAAACGAATGGTGTGTTACTCTTTCCTGTCCCTGAAATGGGTTTTGTGAGTATCCTTCTCTTTGCAGAAGGAGGGAGGAGGAACTTGGCTAAGGCAGTTTTACTTCCAAGCTGCAAGGGACTGGTCTGAGCTCACACAGTGGTGTTTGTTTCTGCCTCTGACCCTTAAGTAGCTTTGTGACCTCTCTAAGCCTTGGTTTCTTCACTTGTCCGTGGGTGGTTCCTTCTTCCTCCGGTCCTTAGGATTTCCTGGGATAACCCACTATTTCCCAAACTTGCCTGATCGAAAGAGTCACCCTAATGTATTTATTAAAATACTGGGCCCCATTCCAGAGTGACAGAATCAGAATTTCCAGGGATTCTGTGATTTTCTTTTATGGGGGGGGGGGGAGTCGGGGGGGGGCAAAAGGGAGAGAGAGAGAATTTTTTTTGGTCAAATTCACTAACATGCAGTGTATACAGGGTGCTCTTGTCTTTAGGAGTAGATTCCCGTCATTCATCACTTAAATACAACAGCCAGTGCTCATCCCAACAAGTGTCCTCCTCAATGCCCTTCACCCATTTTTCCCACTCACCACCCCCCCCCCCCCCCCCGGCCTGAATCCCTCACCCTTATCAACCCTCAGTTTGTTCTTTGTATTTAAGAGTCTTACGGCTTGCTTCTCTCTCTCTGTATCTTATTTTTTCCTTCCCTTTCCTTATGGTGGTCATCTGTTAAGTTTTTCATATTCCACATAATGAGTGAAATCATACGATATCTGTCTTTTTCTGATTTATTTCACTTAGCATAATGCCCTCCAGTTGCATTCATGTCATTGTAAATGTCAGGATTTCATTCGTTTTCATTGCCAAGTAGTTTGCCATTGTGTATATATACCCCATCTTCTTTATCCATTCATCCGTTGATGGACATTTGGGCTCTTTCCATAATTTGGCTATTGTTGATAGTGCTGTATAAACATTAGGGTGCATGTGCCCCTTTGAATCAGTATTCTGTATCCTTTGGGATAAATTCCTTGTAGTATAATTGCTGGGTTGCGGGGTAATTCTATTTTTAATTTTTTGAGGAACCTCCATACTATTTTCCAGGGTGGCTGCTGCACCAGTGTGCATTTCCACCAGCAGTGCAAAAGAGATCCTCTTTCTCTTCATCCTCATCAACATCTGTTGTTGCCTGAGTAGTTAATGTTAGCCATTCTGACAGGTGTGTGGTGTTATCTCATTGAGGCTTTGATTTGTATTTCCCTGATAAGCGATGTTGAGCATGTTTTCATGTGTCTGTTGGCCATCTGGATGTCTTCTTTGGAGAAGTGTCTATTCATGTCTTTTGCCCATTTTTTCACTGGATTATGTGTTTTTCGGGTGCTGAGTTTGGTAAGCTCTTTATAGATTTTTGATGCCTAACCCTTTATCTGATATGTCATTTGCAAATATCATGTCCCATTCCATCAGTTTCCTTTTAGCTTTGTTGATTGCTTCCTTTGCAGTGCAGAAGCTTTTTATCTTGATGAGGTCCCAATAGTTCATTTTTGCTTTTAATTCCCTTGCCTTTGGAGACGTGTTGAGTAAGAAGTTGCTGTGTTCGAGGTCAAAGAGGTAGCTGCTTGTGTTCTCCTGTAGGATTTTGATGGTTTTCTGTGTAACATTTAGGTCTTTCATCCATTTTGAATTTATTTTTGTCTATGGTATAAGAAAGGTCCAGTTTCATTCTTAGGCATGTTGCCATCCAGTTCTCCCAGCACCATTTGCTAAAGAGACTGTCTTTTTTCCGTTGGATACTCTTTCCTGCTTTGTTGAGAGACAGAGAGTTTTAAGCAGGCTCCACGCTCCGTGCTGACCCCGATGCAGGGCCCGATCCCGTGACCCTGGGGTGATGATCCGAGCCAAAATCAAGACTTGGACGCTCAACCAACTGAGCCACCCAGTTGCCCCAGGGGATCTTGTGATTATTAAGTACGCCGGGTATGTCTTGTGATTATTCTTCCTGGGAGACAACAAGAAAAGAGACATGTAAACCCCATTAGTTAAGACTTACAAAAAAAGTTAGCTGGTATAGTCATTATATTTATTGTAATGTTTTAGGTATGTTCTTTTAAGTTATGTTCTGTAAATTGTGTCTGTAGTCCTTGACCAACTCCTGAAAAAGAAACTAGAGAATGTGTCCAAATGTTGATAAACCAGTGAACTAAAATCTCTTACTGCTATTATTTTATTCTTGTTACTTTTCATTAAAAAGGTATGCTTTTTCCTTGCTTTTCTGGAGTATGGGCTATAATAACCAAGTTAATGAGTTTCTTCTCAACTACCCAAGCCTTTTGAGGTTTGAGAGCACCATGGATCGAGACTTTTTTTCCTGTAAGATAATTAAAGAAAAATAGCTTTGTAGTTAGGGTCACTGAATCCGGAGGGAGTTTACCCACTGGCTGCCCATCTGGCTGTGGCTGCAAATCTTCCTGTTATATGTTACATGATAATTAGATTGAGAATAACTATGTTAGTGACTCTAATTAAAGACAGTGTTTTCTATATAATGAGTAACTGTAATGAGTTTTCTATATAAAGAGTCTGTTTAGAATAGTGTGTGTGTGTGTGTGTATCTTGTTGTCTGTCATAATCTTGTTATAACTGGTTACTGGTTACTGCTCACAAATTGAAACTGGAACAACATGGGTTTATATCAAAGTCTCAGCCTCCTGGGACTGTGCACATGGTTGCTGAATACTTTGAAGTTTGGTTGCCTTTGTCATCATTGGTTATGTTGTGTGTCGTGCGTCACATCTTCTGCTACATACTGGGAAAAAGTAACTCTGATGTTAAATATGTCGTATATACACGTATATGTCTGTAGAAAGCAAGGAGTACTTCCTGTCTCTTTACTTAACATTTTAATTTACTGGTTTTCAATGCTCTAGTGGTCTCGGCTTGTCTTATGTTTATTTTACTTCATCTTTATATCGTTTTAAAATTTGTTTTAATGATGCTATTGATTGTTCTTCCCTAAGGCCTAGTTCAATGCTTGGCTGATGGTGGATGCTAGGGCCTGTCATATTGCCAGACTTAGAGCAGGAACTCAATAAATTATTTTTTGTCATGAAAATTGTTTGCCTTACTTTTTAAAGAACAAATCACTGTTTAAAAAATTTAAATGCCGGGGTGCCTGGCTGGCTCAGTCAACTAGGGTTTGGGTTGGAAATAGTGTTAAGGTTGGAATGTTCCAGCAAGTGCTTTGGTCTTTTGGGAAGTTGGTTCTCAAATATTGGTCCTTGGATATGTGTTGGGTCTTATTCAGATGTCATTTTGTTGAAGTCGAGAGGCACAGGCTGTACTTCTGGTGTGAGTGCGTGTGTGTGTGTGTGTGTGTCCATGTTTGTGTGTCTCAGAGGGCATATAGTGAGTTTTAAATGTCATTGGGAGCTGGGGACTGACCTAACATTGCCAACATTGCCAACTTTTATTTTTTTATGTTTCCATGAACAGCACGAGATGGGTATTGGGATTATAACCTGTTGAAGACTAGAAAACTGTGTAAGGAACACTGCAGTGAACATCCGTATACACATATGAACATCCTCGTACATACCCCTTGCGGACATACATCCTGCTCGTGCCTGTGGCGTCAGGTCAGCTGGTACCTCCTCTAGGAAGCCTTACCCGGCAGCTTGTTCCACATCCCCCTGCATCCCCTCCCCCCAGGTTAGGGGCCTGTTTTGTGCTTCATTATGCACGACACATATCTTTATTAAAGTGTATCTGCTTCCTCTTCTCCCACCCCCCTGGCCTAAGCCCATGAGCCCTATCAGAGTAGACATGGCTTCCCTCATACTTAATCCCCTATGACACATCATAGATGGATGGATTTAAGGAATGTTAACTAAAAGCTAATCTCCACCTCTGACTTTCCTTCTATTCCTTCACTTACATATTTTGGAATCTATTCATCACATGGGTATTTCATCTTGAGGTTACCATTTTTCTGGTTTTTCTTTTTCTCAGCTTGTTGTTTGAAATTCAGGGAGGTATTTCTCATACTGTTCCACTGAGTTAAGAAATGCAAATGGGATCGTTTGAATTATTCAGAATGGTATTGTTTTATTGACAGTGTTTTACTAGGAAAGTGGGTAATAAAAGATTCTTTCATGCCAATGTGAGTTTATTAACTCTTCACACATTTTTGTTCTTTCTTCTCATAAAGTTTTATTGCAAGTTAGACATTAATCAGTCTGTTTTGTATGATGATTCAGAAGTTTTTGTAGTCAGTAAAAAATAATATGTCTTATTTTTCTTATTACAAAAGTGATACAAGCTGATTGACAAAACTATAGTTATCTCATATGTTACTACCCAGTAAGGATCAGTGTGGACACATTGTTTCAGCATTTAAGAAAGTATACTCTTTATTATTATCCTATCAAGATGTTCCTCAGAAGAATTCCGTTGGTAAACAGTTTTTGAAAAAAGCTGCATATGTTCTAGATAGCCTAAATACGCATTAGCTAGCGTCTGACTGGGGAACTTGAAGTCCTGTCTCTCTTGTCCACCTTAGCCTTTATTAAAGTGCCAGGGAACCTAGTATTCCCTGGAGTCGACTTTGGGAAACGCTGGTGTGGCAGTCTATTTCTTTTGAGTGTGTTTTAAACTATATGTAACGAGTACCCATAAGCATACTGTTACTTACTTTTAAGCAAAAATGGGTTTATTCCTCAGGTACTGTTACCCAGCTTGCTTTTTTATTTTGTAATTCATCACCTCCTTTCTTGTCAGTATATAATCTCCTACAATATAGTTTTTCATAGTGATGTAGGACTTTATTCTCTGGATTATTTCGTATGTTACTCAAACTGCCCTCCATTGTTGAAAATACAGGTTTTCAAAAATGTGTGTGGACAACTCTGTAGCACAAATCTTTATTGTTTTCTTATTTCCAGCAATTGAAGTTGTCCCCTTGTTTTACATGGATGCTAGCATGGATAGCTTGTTCTTCTTTCGTCCCTAAAGATAGATTTCTCGGTTTCATATTTTAAATCCTAACTCACTGGTAATTTTGTTACTGATACTTGGCTCACCCCTTTGTTAGATTATTCGTAACAGTGTTGCAGTTCCAGCCTGACTTTTCTGGGCATTCAGTGTTCCGTTTAGCCGTTTCTGACCTTGTTTTGGTATGCACACAAGGATTGTAAATTCAGTATAATTAAAAAAAATTTTTTTTTAATGTGTCTTTATTTCTGAGAGAGAGAGAGAGAGAGAGAGAGAGAGAGAGGGAGAGGGAGAGGGAGAGACAGAGCACAGGCTGGGGAGGAGCAGAGAGAAGGGGAGACAGAGAATCCGAAGCCGGCTCCAGGCTCTGAGCTGTCAGCAGAGTGTCCTATGTGGGGCTCGAACTCATGAACTGAGAGATTGTGACCTGAGTCGAAGTTGGATGCTTGACCGACTGAGCCACCCAGGCGCCCGAAGGGACTCTTAGTTCATTTTAATACTACCTTCATATGCAAGATGAAATTCAGACAAATGGTATTCCAGTATTTGCCGTGGAGTGACTTTGGTATACTACATACCTTTGTTGTATGGGAGATAGCGTTTGCCTATTCTGTCAATTCCGGGGCAAGCATTAACAAAATGGAGAGTCCGTCGGTGGTTTTTCTTGGCCCATGGTGCTACTCCTCTGTATCACGTGTGTTTGAAAGTTGTTTGGCATTAGTTTAGAATTTGTTGAAAGTCACTAGTGGTGTGCAAAAGTAGTTATCACTACAGCTCTTGGGGTAGCTGAATAGCCAAGGAGACCGAGAATTGTGGCCCTTGCCTGAAAGTATTGAGTATATTGCCAAGGCCAGAAGTGGAGGGTCTGTGCTGATCCCAAACCCCCAGCACCAACTGGACCTCTAAAAACACTAGCAACAAAGAGAGTTTTTGCCTTTTTGAACGGATGGGTCTTTCTCTTCTCCTTTCACACGTTTTCTGGTAGGTATTAGATGATGTCATTTCTTAGTTAATTCTGCCAACTTACTCTGACCTAGTGCTAATTTAATCACTGCCTTGTATTATGTAGGTCAGGTGATAAGGGTGGTGGTTCCCAGTCTTTAAGAGTCTGTATTTCACAAAAATTTTAGACACTCAGTATTAGCTAATACTACCTGTATTTTCCTGATCTGTTAGTTTTGGGAAACTACTATGAATCTAGTAATGCCTTTTCTGTGTTACATATGGGTATGTGTATGTAAATGTGTATATCTATATATAATACTTACATTTTAATTACACTATTTAGTATACGAATAATTCTTGGTGTGCAAATAGAATGTCACACCCCTTGGAATAACTCTTTTCTATCAGATTTGGTGACCCACAGTTTATGGAAGCGTTGGGTTAGCATATCTCAAGCACTTTGGACAATCTTTATGCTTTCATGTTTCTTTTAGAATGGGGTGATTAAAGGCTTTTAGTTCTTTATAACTAGTATTTAATTTTTGAGGTTTTTAAATCATCAAGAATATTATTTTAGCATTTTAAACTTTATTATCTGCATGTGTGTGTATGGGTTGAAGACTGTTGTGAATCAGTTTTCTGGTTTGTGGGTTCTAAAACTGATTTCGTTGATTTTAGAAAGTTCGTTTTCCCATTGCTACTTGAAAAACTTTATTTTCTTAACTTCTGTTTGTGGTAACTTACAGTATACACCCCATTTTTTTTCTTCTCAACTTAGCCACGTAGGGGTTCATTTGGACCTTAAGGGTGATGGTGGATCTGTTGAATACTTTCATTGCCTGCCTTAGACATTTGCTTAGTTCCCGCTGCTTGCTCAACACTTCCTTGGTTCGAGCTCTGGAGATGAAGAACACTGTTTTTCCTTTCTTCCCCCTCTATTTGAATACCTGGGGCTTTTGTAAAATTGTGGAGATGGCTTCTAGATGCTTAATATAGCTCCTTAGACTGTAAGTCCCTTAAAGATTAGGAGCACTTTTTCCTAAGAAAACTGAAAGTTGACTCTTTCACATACAGTCAGGTGGCTGTCCTTTTTACCTTGAGCCTGGGTAGTGGGACTTGTTTTCACAGTAATGAGAATGTGACTTCTCTAATCAACTGGGCACCTTTTATAAAAATTGGATGTTGCTGATCTTAACAAGTGCTAGTCTGATGGCATGTTCTTCAAAAGATACAACATGTTATATTGGCCTGAATGGTATAGTCCGTTGTTGGTAGTGTATTATACAGGCTCTAATAATACATGCTAATGTTCAGTGTATGTGATGTTAATGTGTGATGTGCATTATCTTGTATTCAGTGTAGCGTAGCTATGCTTTTCTTAGGTAGGAGTAGGTACTTGGCAGTGAATAATGTATCATTGCCTGAGTTTCATAACAGGCTACCCACCACCACGTCCTTTGGAGGTCTCGATAGCCTTCAGACATTAGATGGAAGCTCAAGAATGAACTCACTTAACATCCATTTGGAAAATGTTGTGTCTTCGATGCCAGTGGTAGCCTGTGGTTAGGAGTTTTTAAATATCTTAACCAGACATAGAATGTTTATTTTTCTATCTTTTAAATTTTTCTTAAATTTCCTTTTTTTTTTCTGTTTACTGTTTCTCGGAGAAATTGTGTGATCCTTTAAAGGCAAGGAAGTTAAAGAAATAGATTTAAGTTTCATGGTGTGCTGTAGTTTTTTATATGTAGGAGAAGTTAAAAGTTTATGCATTTATTTCATTGAATTCAGAAGGCTGCGGTTTTATTTGTAGATGGTGATTTCATTGCCTCCCCCTGGCCCTGCCTCTGCCTTTTTTTTTTTCCTGATGTAACCTACAGAGTTCTAATATATGCTTTATTTTTATAATATTTTATGTTATTAAAGTAATACATGTTTTTTTTTTGCAAAACCTCTTAATAAATCATAGGTATATAAAGAAGAAAACTGCATTTGATCTGTTATCTTCCTTTGTCCTTAACCTAAAATTCTGATTCCCCAGAGATAACCAATTTGACATGTTTTTTTTCCATTTTTTCTACAAAAATTTTGCATTAAAATTTTGCATTAATTTTGCATTAAAATTTTTCTACATAAATAAAATATGCATACGATCTTTGGAGTTTTTTTGTTGTTGTTAATCTAGATGGCAGATACGCTTATTTTATTCTTGTCTGAAAATCTTGCATCCAACTTAGACTGTCCTTAATCAATATTTTGTCGTAAGTACACCTAGTATTTTATGTGTTTATACAGAAGCCTTTGACATTAACTAGTTACTCTGTTTTCTCCAATGATTAAGAAGTGACAAGTGGCATATTTCCCATTCTGAAATGTTTTGGGAGGAAGGGATGCAGAAGATCAGGTTGGAAACATTAAATAGCTGACTGGTTCCAGTGTGTTCAAGTTTTCTGTGTATCATCCAAAATATAGTTGGGTGCCGCCAAATCACAGTGGCATCACTATCATACAAGTTCATTTCTGTCTTATATAACGATCCGGCCCTAGAATAGTCCAGGGCTACTGTGGTTCTGTGGGAATGGGAACTTGGGTTCCACCCTATTTATTGCTTGGCCATTATGCTATTTTTCTTGGCATTCCTGTTAGTGGGGAAGGGATGAGGGGAGGGCAGGTCTCTTGTCTTCACACACACGTCTTGGAAATTACACCCTTCACTTCTGCTCACATCTCATTCGCCAGACCTCGTTCATGTGGCCATAACCAGATGCAGTGCTTTTATCAGGGCCACCAGATGCTCAGCTGAGAACTTGGAGATAGGGGAGGATGCATTTTAGAAGGCACTTGAGGCTTTGCTGAAGAGTATGACTATCATTTTGCCTAAAAGGAAGCTTGAGACATAAACGCTTGTTTGAGATGAAGTGAAAATCCTATTGATGTACCAAATTCAAGTTGGAATAGTTTTCCATTTAAATATTTTCCTTGGTTTTGTTGATTTATGTAGTTTGGCAAAAAAAAAAAAAAAAAGTGACATGTGATTTCGCTAATAATGGGATCTTTGCATATGAATATTAGCTGCAGAATAGGGGTGAAGCAAGATTTTCTTAGGTAATGGAACTTCATAATATAGGGAGATTTGGAGTATAATAGTTCATTTCTCAGTCTAATGAAAGGTGGGCCCATTACAGTTCTAACCTTTATGTAAGTATAGCACATTATCCTTATTAAGTTATTTTTGCATTAATTTATAGTTAGAAAATCTAAACAAACTATATTACCATACATTTGATTTTAGATAGTATTATATATGAATGCACATATATATTCATTTACATACACACATCTACATTTACCACCTGTAGTTGTGTGAACGTTTGTCCCATAGATTTAAACTATTTCATAGCCTGAATTTGCTTCCGACATGATCTATATTTGTTATAGAATGATGTTTCCAATACCTGTGAAATACATAAGTTAATGAGATCTGTTGTTGAATATTTAGGTTGTGTCTGAACTTCTGCTTTTACAAAGAATACTATAATAAGTATCTTTGTGTGTATATAACATTACCTATTTGAATATTTCCTGAGACAGTACTGTTGCATGCAGAATTGCTTGGCGAAGGGATTCACACTTTTTTAAGGTTTTTGTTACACTGCATGTTAATACAAATTTCCTTATATTCTGCCTCCCCAATGGAGTTTTATCTTTTACTTAAGTATTTGTTAATTGAATAGCAAGACTACTTGCTTGATAGTTCAGTATTTTATCAGTCAGGAGATTGATTCAAATTGTCTTCAGTTTTTCTGTTTTTAAATTTTATCCCTTGGGGCGCCTGGGTGGCTCAGTCTGAGTGTCTGACTCTTTGATTTTGGCTCAGGTCATGATCCCAGGGTCATAGGATTGAGCCCCATGTTGGGCTCCACACTGTGCATGGAGCCTGCTTAAGAATTCTTTATCTCCGTCTCCCACTTTCCCCCACGGGCGTGCTCACTTGGTTTCTCTCTAAAGTAAACAAGATCTATAGTAAAAAAATTTTTATCCCGAACTTTGGAGCTATGTCCTTTCGTATTTGAAGGAAGTACTTTTTACTGTTCACCCATTTTGTGTGTTATTATGTGATGGTATAGACAGATTCTCTCTTTATTCTTCCACTCCAAGTGGTACAACTTACTTGTTCATATTGGTAATGAGTTTGCACTTACATACCTCGTACTCTGTGTTCTTGCATTAGCTCCCTGTTATATCTAGGGATAGGCAGCAGATGGCCCGGCGGTGGGGAGAGGTGGATGGTAGGCTTTACTTGGGCCTGTATTCCTTTCTGTCATATTGTGACTTCAGGGTGTTAGTTGACCATCACCTTTAGATCCCTTTAATTTTTTTTTAAAGTTTATTTATTTTTGAGAGAGAAAGAGAGAGCACGAGCAGGGGAGGGGCAGAGAGAAGGAGACACAGAATCTGAAGCAGGCTCCAGGCTCTGAGCTGTCAGCACAGAGGCTGATGCGGAGCTTGAACCCACGGACCGTGAGATCATGACCTGAGCCAAAGTCGGATGCTTAATCCACTGAGCCACCCAGGCTCCCCTAGATCGCTTTAATGTAATGTTTGGTTGGTGTCTTTTCTTTGTTTATCCTCCTCTTTTCATTCTTGTTCTTTTCCATATCTTTTCTACTAGAATCTCTCCCTCTCCCTCTCTCTCTCTCCCCCTTTCTCTTTTCTCTCACTCTTTTCCAGATTAGGAAACAATTCTGAAAGAATTCTTTTCTTCTTTCTTTCCGTAGACTGGGGAATTAAGACTGAAAAGCTTATTTCTTCCTGCTGAACAGGAAATATACTGGCCCCACTGGTTTATTTGGGGAGTCACATTTTACCAGATGCCCGTGGGCAATTCATGTATACACACAACCCAACATAAACCTTTGTTATTGTTGTGGGCGTCCTTTCCGCTTCTGTCTGAGGGTGCGAGACAGGGAGAGGGTTAGAAGAGTCCTGGAATGTATCATTTGTCTCACAACTGGATATTCTGGTGCTAGTGGTTAAAGCAACAACTCTCAAAGAAGATCTTTTGAAAAGTGTGAATACTAGTAGTTCCGTAATTGACACATTCTGCTTAAATGGGGTGGTCTTTCAGCAATAGAATCTTAGAGCAAATTTGCCAGCTTCCGTGGAATTCCAAATTTAAGTCTTTGTTATAATTGTTGCCAAGAATTACTTGTCTAGCAAGTGTTAAGTTCTTCCTTGCTATGACCCAACCCACTGGTAAAAGAGATACTCTGCATTCTTGAAGACCATGTTTCACAATTCCTGGATTTTACCTCTTTTAGGCGAGAGGTTGCTAGTGCATCTCCTGCAGGAGTGGGTTTTTGGAAACACCATCTACTACTTGTTTAGGCAACACAAAATCCAAGTACAATAAAGATGATTTAATGAAATCCTTGAAATCTTTTTTTTTAATGGCTTTTGTGGACTTTTGGGCTTATTAAAAAAAAACAGTTTTATTTGTTTAAGTAATTCTACACCCCATGGGGGGCTCGGACTCACGACCCTGAGATCAGGAGTCCTTGGCTCTTCAGAATGAGCCAGCCAGCCGTCCAATGAGCTCATTTTTTTTTTTAATTTTTTTTTCATGTTTTTATATTTGAAGGAGAGAAAGACACAGAGTGTGAGTGGGGGAGGGGCAGAGAGAGAGAGGGAGACACAGAATCGGAAGCAGGCTCCGGGCTCTGAGCTGTCAGCACAGATCCCGATGCGGGACTCGAACCCACGAACTGTGAGATCATGACCTGAGCCGAAGTTGGACGCTCAACCAACTGAGCCACCCAGGCGCCCCTAATCAGCTCATTTTTAATGGCTGCATTTTAACTATGCTCTTCTCATGAGTGTCCACTTCTAGACCTGGACTTCAACCTTTTTAGTGGAGCTCGAGCCACCAGATGCCTGGGTAGGGGTTCCT
The DNA here is from genome assembly GCF_018350155.1 of Leopardus geoffroyi. NCBI lineage: Eukaryota > Metazoa > Chordata > Mammalia > Carnivora > Felidae > Leopardus > Leopardus geoffroyi. The sequence continues at coordinate 33,361,318 of NC_059331.1, read as the reverse complement.
GAAGGATGAACGGTGTCGGCGAAAAAGTGAAAATAAAACAAAACAAAAATAAAAATGGACACAGACAACAGCAGTGTGTTGAACTGGCCGACTTGTTGTAGCAAGCGTGGCATTATATTTGCTAGTGATTTCCTTGTAACGTACGTCATCTATGTTTTTCTAACATTACCCAATTCTAAAATTGTTCCTTTGTATCGTCACTCAATAAGGAATAACATGATTGTTTTCTCATAACATTCCCTCCTGCCCTTTGCTTATTGATGAATTTCTTTTATTGTTTTTATTATGTATCTATGTTTATCTATAATTTATAAAGTATTTGCTTTGTTGTTTTCACGAAAGGTCATTTATCTCTCAACGCCTCAAGTGGAACAGTTACAGGGACACGACCTCTTAGTTGTTTCCCTGAACAATTCGTGGTTTTGAAGAACAAAAGTGTTCGCCTGGGTCCGAGGTGCCAGGAAGGGGGCCAAGAGGGCCTTAGAAACCCACGCCTTATACATTCTCAGAGAGACCATGCACCTAGGAACCAACGAACCATTCTGTACTTTAACCGACTAGGTTCAATCATCATCTGGAATGCCTCCGGGGGGCCAGGTGGGCCTAGGGATCAGAGTGACCTGTGTCCATAGCTACCCTCCTTAGTTACCGGAGTGGGGCTTTCGGATCCATATGTCTCTCCTTCGTTGGCCGCCTTTGCTGGCAAATGCATGAGGCTGTCCTTCCTGCAAGTAGAGGAGTCTCCATGGGGAATGGCAAGGGCTAAACGTAAGGCCGCACAATTTCTTGCGGAACCTTATTTCCTTCCCTAATGGTTCCTTTCCCAGGGGGCCTGCTGAGGGCCATTCCCCAACAGACAATATCCCAGGTACTTTTAAGGCCAAATTGCCTAAAAGAGGAAGTCCAAGAAGCTTCACTGTCGGGTGGCCGCCTTGCCGTCACCAATCCGTCCACAGCCCGGGCTTTGCCACTCAGGCTGGGTAGCTCGGCTTCCAGCAACTGGGATGTCAAATTGGGAAGAGAAACAGTTCTGTAATTTGCTGTCGTGGACAAGCAGATTGCTTGTGAGATGCACTTGTATGTTATCTGCCTGGAGTGGCTCAGTGCACATTTTTCTTTTCTTGTTTTTTCTGTCACTTTTTTTCCCTCCCTTCTTTGCCTCATCCCCAGTTTTTTTTCCCCAATTGGGGAAAATCTCTCAGTCTTTTTTTTTTTTTAATTTTTTTTTTTAACGTTTTATTTATTTTTGAGACAGGGAGAGACAGAGCATGAATGGGGGAGGGTCAGAGAGAGGGAGACACAGAATCTGAAACAGGCTCCAGGCTCTGAGCTGTCAGCACAGAGCCCGATGCGGGGCTGGAACTCACGGACCGTGAGATCATGACCTGAGCCGAAGTTGGATGCTCAACTGACTGAGCCACCCAGGCGCCCCTCAGTCTTTTTTTTTAAATTGAGATATAATTGTTTCACAATACTCTATTAGTTTCAGGTATATATCATAGTGATTTGATATATTTCTACATTTCAAAATGATCCCCATAAAAGTCTAGTTACCATCTGTCACCACACAAAATTATTACAATATTTTTGGCTATATTTCCTGTGCTGTACATTATATCTCTATAACTTATTTTATTTTATTTTTTCAAAAAAACTTTTTTTACATTTATTTATTTTTGATAGGCAGAGAGAGAGCACAAGTGGGGGAGGGGCAGAGAGAGAAGGAGACACAGAATCCAAAGCAGGCTCCAGGCTCTGAGCTGTCAGCACAGAGCCCAACGTGGGGCCGGAACTCACAAACTGCCAGATCACGACCTGAGCCGAAGTCGGATGCTCAACCGACTGAGCCACCCAGGTGCCCCAATAACTTATTTATCTTAAAGCTGTAAGTATGTATCTCTCCATCGTCTACCATTTTTGCTCAACCCAAACCCCTCCCCTCTGTTCTCTGTATTTATGAGTTTTGTTTGTTCATTTTTAGATTCCACATATAAGTGAAATCATATGGCATTTATCTTTCTCTGACATATTTCACAAAGCATAATACCATCTGGGTCCATCCACATTGTCACAAATGGCAAGATTTCATTCCTTTTTATGGCTGAGTAATACTCCATTGCATATATATTCCATATCTTCTTTATCCATTCATCTATTGTTGGACTTCGGCTGCTTCCATATCTTGGCTATTATAAATAATATTGCAATGAGCTAAACAAATGGGACTGCAATAAACTGGAAAGCTTTTGTGTGGTGAAGGAAATCATCAACAAATCAAAAAGGCAACCCTACTGAGGGGGAGAAGATGTTTGTAAAGCTTACATCCATGAAGGAGTTAATATCCAAAATATATAATGAACTTACACAGTTTAATATCTTTCAATGTTTTTAAAAATTTTTAGACTTTTTTATAACATCACCTGTAAAAAATGTTTTATTTATTTTTGAGAGAGAGAGAGAGAGGGAGGGAGAGGGAGGGAGAGGGAGAGAGACAGGCTGCACTAGCAGGGGAGAGACAGAGAGAGAGGCAGACAGAGGACCCAAAGCGGGTTCTGTGCTGACAGCAGGGGGCCCTATGTGACGCTCGAACTCATAAACTGTGAAATCATGTTCTGAGCAGGAGTTGGATGCTCCACTGACTGAGCCAGCAAGGTGCCTCAGTATCATTCAGTCTTAATGGGATGGTCAACCAGGGTTCTGTGTCTAGCAAAAGAACATGAAATTTAAGCCAATCAGACAAACTCTTCCTGAAGTTGAATATGGAACTGAGTATTGTCAAAACTATTCACCAACACGTAAGAAAAAACGACTAGCTCCTGGTACCTTGATCTTTTTGTTTTTGTTTCTGTTTTTTTATTTATTTTTGAGAGAGAGTGTGAACAGGGGAGGGACAGAGAGAGGGAGACAGAGGATCTGAAGCAGGCTCTGTGCTGATAGCAACCAGCCCACTGAGGGGCTCAAGCTCATGAACCACAAAATCATGACCTGAGCTGAAGTCTGATGCTCATTCGAGCCACCTAGGTGTCCGTCGTGCATTGATCTTTAAGGTTATTTTGGTTCCCATCCTTTCTAAGGCTGTTTCTTCAGCTTTTTCTTTTATTTGTGGGCACATAATAAACATCTTTTTCTGTTTTAAGTTAGCTGGAATTGGTTTCTGTTGCTAACAAAAAGCCTATCTGAAATGTTCGTGGTGGTTCAAGAGAAGCTTGTACCCAAGGGTATTTTCTCCAAGGACCAGGATCAAGCTCACATTAATTCACCTCACAGAGAATGACACACAAATTAGAATGATCATCTATGGATTTATTAAAAAAAAAACAAACAAACAAACCCTCAACCATCAGGATAGAATGCCTGTTGTAGCATTTTAATGTGTTCATTTTTTGTTGGCAAGCCAGCGTAGGCAGTCAGGATTTTCTCAAACAGAAGATGAGTTGGTGAGTTAGTTGTATGATCCATGAGTGAAACAGGATCTTCTCTTGACAGTGCTTGGCTGGGTGCTGCTAACCTATGGTACTTTGTTTTGCTTGGTTTCCATAGGTCCTCATGACTTTGTGACCACTATCTACTTAGGTGAGGGCAAGAATTTTGAGTTTCCTCTGTCACCTAGGTCACTTACTAGAAAAAGTACTCAGATAAATTCGGACACCAGGAGGTGAGGTCCTCTGCCGTAAGTTTGAGAAAGTGTTCTCTTGCATACATAGACTTAAGGCTAAATACAGTCATTTAATGAGTTTACAACACATGTGAAATGGGCTACTTATATGCTGGTCCTAACTTCCTGGGGTTGCAACCAGACCACCTGGATTAGAATTTAGGTGCTTCTGAATTTTTCAGTACACATTAGAGACAACCTCATGTTCATACTGTAAAATGGCCTATCACAGCCATTGACCAAGAGGAACAGCTTTATTCCTTGTCTCCTTTCCCCACTTCTCCTTAGTTCTTGGAGGAAGCCTGATAATAGAACACTCTAGATTACAGGTTGGTCAGAGGACCCAGCTTTCCCAGAAAATAGCTAGTCTTGGATTTCCCCAGATGTTTTATATTATGTGTCTGAATCTGTTGGGTCTAAGGAAAAGTTGATACTACTCATGTTTATTTTCTTTGCTGTTACCTTCCCTTTCCTGTGGATTTCTCTATTGGGTTTACCTGGTTTGTCTGATTTTAGTCTCCCCTTTCAAGTAGTTTTGTTAATAGGATCCGAATAGTTTCCCCAAGGAGTTACTTTGATTATAGTTGTCCCACGCCCAAGAATACAGAGTGACTTACTTTTTCTACAGAGGGGCATCATACCATAGTGGTTAAGAGCACAGGCTCTGGACCTTGACTACCTGAGTTGACCAGATGTTCCTTCAGGGAACTGACCCTCTCAGTAACTTTTTCATCTATGAAATGAGAAATAATAACCGGCTATTGAAAGAATTCAGTGAGGGTTTTGAATCTTATTCTTCGTCTTGACTCCTGTTCCTGGATGGCGTAATGAGATCTATGCATATGGTCGGTGTTCAATCGGTAGTCATAGGTTCTCAAGGTAGCCAGCTTCCTTTCATCTCTAAGGTTATGTCAGTTACCACTTGTTGACCATCTGGGATGTACCATGTACTGTGGTAAGTTTTGTTACCGTATCAAGAAATTGTCTGCAACCGCTATCAGCTGTGGCACTGTTAGGCTCCATTTTCTCCATGGGGAAGATGTGTCTTCAAAGGTTAAGGCCCAAAGTCAAACTGGTTAGCGGGTAAAGTAGTAGAGAACAGATCCCCAGTGTGACCTGCCATTTCCAAGACAGAGCTCTCTGCTTCTCTTGTTACTCCTGGACTCTGAAGTTCTGAAGCATAAGGTTGTGATCGTTGGGCTAGTAGTGTGTCTTTTTTTGAGTTTTCAGTTTTTGGTTGGCTTGTTGCATGCATGTGTTATTTTTCCAATTAATGTAAATGCTTTCGCAGAGATTTCCAGCTACTTAGGAAAAAAAAAAAGACATGATCTCATGGAATAACTTCTTCTCCATTAACAGCACAAACAACTTTTAAGTACTTTTAAATAATTTTTTAAATTGACTATTATTACTGAATCATTTTCAAGCAGCATCACTGGTACATCCTGGCAGATCTCATAACATTCCAGTGTCTTTAAAAAAACAGGATCATTCTGGATAATCGTTTTGTAGATAGAGAAGTGAAGACAGAAGGTTGTTTATCGGCTTGCCAAAGGCCACCTGGTAAATTAACAACAAAACTGGAATTAAAACCCAACCTCCCCAAATCCTTCTGTGCAGTTTCCGCGCTGAGATCATCTTGTCCTTTAAGACAAGAAAGTGATTTCAAATTTATGTGTGTTGCTTCCCGGGGGACTGTTGGGAATGGTATTTGGGAGGAATGGACACATCTGCCAGGCAGTATCAGACTGTTGTATGTGGAGGGTAGTGGTGGAAAAAAGAAGGTTGAAGGAAACGAAAAATTGGTTTCTTCCACAACTACTAGATACTTGGGTGTGCTTGGTATTTGTAATCTTGACTTAAGGTTTGAGAGGAACCTGCTGTTCTTTTCTGCTGCTGTACCTTTCCTGGCTCACATCTGCCTGAACCTTCCTGCCTGAGTCCTAGCCATAGTTGTGATCTCAGTGTGTCAGACTCTTCCTTGGGGAATGCGTAGTCACTACTCTGATCCTTGGTCATTTGACTTCGATTATGTTCTTTAGAAATTTCCTCCAAAATCTCATTCCAGTTTCTCCCTCCCTGTTTTGGTCACCAAAAGGTCAAAGGTTGACTTTTAATCTTTGCTGTTGACTCGGCTGCCTCAGACATACTTTCCTTGTTGGTGGAGTCTCGGTCATCAAAATCTTTGGATTGAATACATTCTAGTGCAGGTACACAACATTTGAAATGTTCCCAAAAGTTCATGTCCACATGGAGAACCTCTTAGGAGGGGGGTTTCCCTTACATCTTGCTTCCTACCTACATAAATACCATACATTTTAGACCTGATGATTCTATACCACCCATTGGCATTTGAATAATTAATTCTTTAATGTGATTTTCCCCTTTTAAGAGTGGAGAGTGCCTGGGGGCAAGTTCCTGAAGTAGGAGCTTACTAAATCTTTGTTGGGTAAATTAATATTTTAATGACCACACGCCAGTGTGCAAGGTGTGGGAGGCTTTGAGTGAAAGGGAGAGAATGAGAGAGTAGGAAGATGAACCTAGCTCTCAGGGAGCTTCCAGTTCAGAGAAAGAGAAAAGTGGTGAATGATAAAATTTATTACAGGATTGAGTGACCTGAGGGTATTTTCAGGTCAAGGAAATGGCTGAGTCGTTGACATAGAATAAGGAGTGATTGATCTCATCTGGGCAGGAGGAAGATGAGGTAGACCTCACAGAGGAGGTGACATTTAATTTGGCCTTGAAAGACAAACTGGTTTAGTGTGGCAGGGAATGTGCCAAGACAAGGCAAATTACAGTTGTGTTCAGGTAGCCCTGGAACACTCATATGCCATCTCTCCAGTCAGGGTGGTAGGAACATTACAGGATTGCGAACTGGGTGATCTGAGTTTGCTCCTGCGCATCTGTGGGACCTTGCTCCCTGCTCTGGACTTTAGTTGGTATGTCACAGAAAAGTGTTGCACATGACCTTGAGTGACTCTTTCCTCCCTAAAATTCTCAAATTTTAAAATTCTGTGGATGCCACTTTGACCTTGATCACTCGCTCACATGAGCAGTGTGCTTTTGTGTCGTTACCTTTCTCTCTGGGAACCACAGGAGATGTCATTGTCTTCTCTGTGGCCTGTTGACTGGGGGCACGGTGTAGGGTCTTTCTGGCTTTAGTTTAATAGGTAAGGGGCTCCTCTCCTGGCTGTCTCAGTTGGTAGAGGATGCGATTCTTGATCTCAGGGCCATGAGTTCAAGTCCCACGTCAGGCGTGAAGCCTACTTTAAAAGAAGAAATCAGTGAGCTGTGTGCTCCTGTCACAGAGTACGTGGTGGATCATTTGAGCTCTGGTTGGATCACTCCAGTCACAGAGGCCGGGACTTTGTCAGGTTGGGTTGGGCCCACTTGATTTGGGGGAATACTGATGGCAAGCAACCACATTTGTAAAAGCTTTGGTCTTTACCACTTCCTACATGTGGATTTGAGAACCCTGGGCCTCTTGATCTGCACGTGTTGAAAGACCTTCTTGTACATGAATTCCTAAGAGAGATGTCAAGTTACGGGGAAAGTGGAAGCTGGGATATGAAAAAAGGATAAGGCAGAAATTGAGGCAAAAATGCAAATTGGATTTGCGAAGGGTATTAGTGGCCTTTGCAGATTTAAAGTCAGTTTGTGTTAATTATATTATGTTCTGAGAACAGTCGATGTCCTGGGTGTAATTTTGTTTTCTCATGAAATAGCCACACCTCTGCTTTTTCTCCACTGGTAAAATGAGAAGTTTGGTCATTCGGTGATTCTGATATTGCTTAGAGTTATAAAATCCTATGAATTTCTTTTAGTGAAGATAGGAGCAGGGGTGAGTAACTAACAGAAAAATTGGTATGGGAGAAACATTTCCTTTTTGCTAAAATATTTTTAGCCATCCCCTCAAAAGAAGTAATGCAGTTTAACATTAAAATCTCCCCCTTAGCATTCATCTGTTTTTCTGGCCAACTAGAAGTAGCAATCTTGGGTTTATCTCTTCTCCAGTTTTGGCCCTCAAGGAGTTTGCTCTTGAGGTGGAAAAGAGGAATAACAGTGATGAGCTTTTAGGTTGTTAAAAAAAAAAAAAAAGAAGGTCACTGGTTACTTACCTTTACTACTATGTGGCTTCTTTTGTCTGCTCTAGGAAGGAAATGTTCAATATATACAAAAGTAAATTGCAGGGTTTGTGTGCGTGTCTGATTTTAGTGTGATTTAAGCCCTCATTTATGATGGCAGGCATCTGTTTGTGATATAGTGGCAGGTACTTTTTTTGTTTATTCATGAAGTACTTACTGACTGTGAACTTTGCATTTGAGGTTTGCAAATTGTGGGAATCCAAAGAAATAGATTGATCTTTATGTAGAGGAAAAATAGGAATAATGATAATCAGGCACCATTTATTTACTGAGTCCTTAATGTTTGCCCGTTAAGAGATTTAGATAAATGATTTATGCATTCAGCAAATATTTATTATCTACCTATTATGTGCCAGGCATTGTTGTACATACTGAGTGTATAGCGGTGAACAAGACTCAATCTCCGCTCTTTTAGAGATTAGGATACAGAAGAAGAGCTAAAATCAGACCCAGAGTCATTTTACTTCCCATAAAAATGCAGAAGATGAAAGTTAAGTTTGTTAAGATGTGTCCCTGGACACAAGTACTGTCTTAAACTTTTTTTTTTTTCTTTTAAGTTTGGGAGGTTCCAACTCTTCCTTTGAATTTTACCCTCAGTGCAGTGGCTTTGCACTCCATTAGAGAAAAATCACGGCCGTTTCTTCCCTACCTTTATGGCTGTGATGGGTTAGCAAAGGACCATCTCTCTGTGATCTGTGGTTGTCAACCATTCTTCAGCTTCTCAAAAGTGGGGTGTGTGATACTTGCTTTTTATGACACGGGCATTTGATATGCTGGTCCTTCCACCCCATCTGTTTTTAAAGACCCTTGTTTTGGGACCACTCAACAATATTTCTTTTTCATGATTGCCTTGCCAACACATAGCTCTCTTTCTGTGTTACCACTTCCCAGTCTCTGATGTTTTCACTAAATTGTGCCAAGGGGAGGCTCTCCTAAGAGGGGAGGGGTGAAGTTGAATGTATACACCTTAGCCCACAATGGCACACCATAGGGCACTGACTACTTACTACTAGGGTGATAACAATAGCAATAAAAACAACCATTTCTACTACAATAATTACTACAATCTGGGTTTTTAAGGGAATTTTAATTTTTTTTTTTACAAGATTTTTTTATTGCCCAGACAAGCCAGTGGCTGATCTCACATTGGAGAGATCCTTAGGAATGATCAGGGGGAAAGTTGAAGGGAGAGGAGAGACGGTAATAAGAGGTCTGGAGTCCATCAGACCCAGTTATGTTATTTGTTAGCGATGTAACTTCACACAGATTTGTGATGTCTTCAAAGGCTGGTTTCATCATATGTAAAATGGGAATAATAGTAATAATAACAACCATAAAATGATGTTGACTTTTGTATGTGCCGGTGCTAGGCATTTTATGTAAATTATCTTCTTCCAAGATGTTAACTCCCCTTTGAGTTGTAGGAGTCATGATTATTTCCTTTTTTTAGTTTTATTTTTTTTAACTTTACATCCAAATTAGTTAGCATATAGTGCAACAATGATTTCAGGAGTAGATTCCTTAGTGCCCCTCACCCATTTAGCCCATCCCCCCTCCCACACCCCCTCCAGTAACCCTCTGTTTGTTCTCCATATTTATGAGTCCCTTCTGCTTTATCACCCTCCCTGTTTTTATATTATTTTTGTTTCCCTTCCCTTATGTTCATCTGTCTTGTCTCTTAAAGTCCTCATATGAGTGAAGTCATATGATTTTTGTCTTTCTCTGACTAATTTCACTTAGCATACTACCCTTCAGTTCCATCCATGTAGTTGCAAATGGCAAGATTTCATTCTTTTTGATTGCCGAGTAATACTCCATTGTATATGTATACACCACATTTTCTGTATCGATTCATCCATCGATGGACACTTGGGCTCTTTCCATACTTTGGCTATTGTTGACAGTGCTGCTATAAACATGGGGGTGCATGTGTCCCTTCGAAACAGCACACCTGTATCCTGTGGATAAATGCCTAGTAGTGCAATTACTGGGTCATAGGGTAGTTCTGTTTTTAGTTTTTTGAGGAATCTCCATACTGTTTTTCAGAGTGGCTGCACCAGCTTACATTCCCAATGATTATTTCCAATTCACAGATGACTCTGAGCACAGAGAGGTTAAGCACTTTGCCTGTAGACACACAGCTGGCATGGAGAGGAACTGGGATGGGGACAATAGGCAGTCTAGTTGCCCACGGTTATTAGAACATGTGAAGCTTTGAGTACGATGCCCCTTAGTGCCTTGTAATATTTATTCATACTCCGATAACATGATCACAAGCTGGGTTTTACTCACCAAGGAGACCTGCTTCTTCCCTCACGGAGGTGGTTGTGACTTCTGTTTGCACAGCATCTTGATTCCTGTCTCAAAATTCTGTCTGCTGCAGTTGGAGGTGGTTCTGCTAGTCCCTAGTCCTTAAAGCAAATGCAGAATGATTGCTTTTTGGGGGTGTAGCTGTCAAGTCTGGGACTCCCAGTGAACTTAAATTGCTTCTATTCTTTCTCTGCTTCCTTCTTGATTTCTGGCTTAACATCAGCAAGTTGAGAAATTTTCAGCAAGGTTTCAGCCAAATCTCCAGTGCATTGGTGAGCTGACTCACCCCCAGTTAGGCTGTGGGTCTGCCTGGTGGGGATACTTTTGTTTACTAAGGAGGTGGTTTTTTGTTTTGTTTTGTTTTTTATTTTTTGGTTTTTTTTTTTTTTTTTAGTTTTATTGAGGTGGTTTGATGGCCTGGAAGTCATTCTAAAGCGAGATCTGTATAGACCTTGATCATGCCAACCTCCAGCGGGGGGCAGGTGAAAGCTACCCAGATAGGGTGAATGATGAACGTTGGAGGAGGGACCTAACCAGTAGGAAAAACAGTTCCCACCCCTTGCTTCTCCCTCCACTGCCCACCTATTACATAGATACATTGGAGGCAGGTTCTGGTCAGAGATGGTCATTAAATCAATGCAGGCAGTCTTCGGGCTGTGATGAGGGGCATGGCTCTGAGCTGTTTGGAAACAGGATGACAGCCTTGAAGCAAAGTGCAATATTTAAAATGTCACAAAAGTAATGTGCAATCATGGGAGGAAACCTGTCCATTTTGTCTCTGGTCTGATTTGTCCTTTACTTTTATTCCTTCCTTTTAATCTTGGGGTATAATAAACCCTTACTTGAGAACCAGAAAGAATGATAATTTATTGTTTTCTTTATTTGAGCAACTGAAGAATGGACCTACGTTCTTGCATCCAAACTATTGACATGAAGCCTGAAGGTTCTGTTAGGTAAAGATTTCATCCAGAGCCAGAGCGGTTTTGTGATGTTCCATGGACTTACTTTGTTAGGGGCTGTGATATTCTTAGAAGTTATCAGGTTGTTTTTGATGACAATAAAGCTTCTGAACATTAGTTAACTGAGAAATCCAGGTGACTCTTTTGGTGGGAAAGTATTTCTCGACCTTACTGATTCCATGCCTGGGAGCTAAGGCACTTTCTCCAAGGATGAGGCATGCTCTCTGCAGCTAGATGCAAGCTGGGTTGGTCTCTGGGGAACCTGTCCCCATAGGTAGACATTGAGAAAAACACATTAAAACATCTGCAGGCTGTTGAGAGCTGCTCATACTTAGAGGGACGCTGCCAGTGTTTGTGTCTCTGCTTTAATTTCTAGTGTTACTCATCTCAGTTAAGTGTTGGTAGGAGCTGTTGAACTGTGAAGGGTTCCATTTCTTTTGTGGAATAAATTAATTCATATCAGTGACTGTGTCAAAGGTGACTTAATATATATATGAAAGGTGTTTTCAAAGACCTCTCCAAGAGCATTTTATATAGATTCCGTGGGGGCAAATGTCCCATAGGTGAGATCACAAAGTGTGTCGATCATGGCTTCGAGTTTGGACTTTGACCAATGTTTGATTCCCAGGTCAATCTTGGATAAGATATTTTGTGTGGGTTTAACTTTATTTTTATTAAAGAGTCAAAGTAATACATGCAGATCATTTTAAGAAGCTCAAAAAGTACTTTGATTTATAAAAAAACATATGAGTTCCCAGCATCACCCTTCCCACCTTTTGATAGGACCCCTTAGAGGGGGACTGTATTTAACCCTATAAGCTGTTTCTTCTCACACTTCTCTCCAGAGTTAGAAATCATGTTTGTGTTTCTATTTCTTGCAGTTTGAAATGTGGACATTATCTATCATTACCTATTATTTTCCCTAGTAAGGAAGGTGAGTCTTTAATATTCTTATTCCACCTAAAACTCATTTTCATTCCTCTGCCCTCTTAAGATCTGCGTATCAGCATTTTTGGATAAACATTCACAGCTGAGCCACATAGTATACTATAATTGTATTGCTTTTTATGACCTTAATGATATTAGCCTTTCCTTTTTCCACTGCTTAATTTTTTGTGTGCCCAACTCCAAAGTGTCCCCAAACTTTCAGCAGAACTGAAAAATGCTCCCACCAGACCCAAACCAAAGAATCCATCCGTTCCTTTTTTTTTTTTTTAAATTAAAGTTTAAGTATTTATTTTGAAGAGAGAGAACAAGCAGGGGGGCAGAGAGAGAGGGAGACACAGAATCCAAAGCAGGTTCCAGGCTCCGAGCTGTCAGCACAGAGCCTGACGGGGGCTTGAACTCACAAACTATGAGATCATGACCTGAGCTGAAGTCAGATGCTCAACCTACTGAGCCACCCAGGAGCCCCCATCAATTCCTTTTTTAAACACAGCCCTCTCTCAGGTTGTTTTCCATCCTGCTTTAAGCTGGACCGGGTTCTTTCTGTGTCCATTCCACAGTTGACATTCTGGAATTTCCCTTCATAATATCCTTGCAAGGGAAAATGTTTTATCCCTTCCCTAAGACACTTCATCTGTGGAGTGGGCATAGTGTTATGTATCTCAAGGGGTTAGTGGGAGAATTGAATAGGCTAATACTGTAAGACAGTGGCATGAAGGAAGATTTCAGTGAATTTTAGTTACTGTTACTCTTTATCTTTTTTCCTCTTCCTTGTCATGTTATATTATGATCACGAATCTGTAATGCATTTTTAAGAATCAGGAAGTAGTAGAGCTGGAGAAGTGAGACATAATCCTTCATTTCACAGTGAGACGCAGAGGAGATGTGCCTTTCCCAAGGTCACAGGGCCAGTCTGAACAGATTGGGATAAGGATGCCTGGGTGGCTCAGTCCGTCAACTGTCAGATTCTTGATTTTGGTTCGGGCCATGATCTCATGGTTCATGAGTTCCAGCCCCGTATTGGGCTCTACACTGCTGGTGGGGAGCCTGCTTGCCATTCTTTTTCTCCCTCTCTCTGCCCCTTCTCTACTTTCTATCTCTCTGTCAAAACAAACAAACAAAAAAAAAAAGACAAGAAAAAAAAGAACAGAGGAAGGAGAGGGAGAGCCAGCTCTGGGTCCTTGCACAATTAACTGAAATCATAGTCTTTTGGTGATACAGCCTCAGGAGCCCATAGGGTTTTTTGTTTTGTTTTTTATTAGTTAACATCAGTCATTTCTTCTCCCCTTTCCCAATTTCTTTCTTTAACACACACACACACACACACACACACACACACACACACACACAACAGCTTTATGGAGATATAATTCAAATAAATATACCATTTACCCACTTAAAATTTATATTTCATTAGTTCTAATGTATTCAGAGAACTGTATAACCATCAGCAAAATCTAACTTAACATTTTCATCACCTCACAAAGAAAGCCTTTACCTGTTGATGATTACTTCCCTAACCACCAGTCCTAGGCAACTACAGATCAACTTTCTGTCTGTGTAGATTTGCTTGTTCCAGAGATTTCATATCATTGGGACCTACAGTATGAGCTTCTTTGCGAATAGCTTCTTTTACTTGGCATAATGTTAGGAGATTCATCCGTGTTACAGTATGTATGAATACTCCATTCCTTTTGATGGCTAACTAATATTCCATAGTAGAGATACACATTTGGTTTATACATTCATCAGGTGGTGGACATTGGGTTGTTTCCACTTTAGGACCATTATGAGTGTGGTAGCGATGAATACTTTCAGGTTTTTGTGGGGACATATGTTTTCGTTTTTTTGGTAGGGAGAATATACCTTGGAGTGGACTTGCTGACTTATATAGAAATTCTTTTTAACTTTTTGAGGAATTGTCAGACCATTTTGCAAAGCAGCTGCACTATTTTACATTCTCACCAGCAATGTATGAACGATCCAATTTCTTCACATCACCACCAACACGTATTATTATTTCAAGTGTATAAAGTCCACCAATGTCAAGTGTATGAATTCGTATCTCACCGTGGTTTTGGTTGGTATTTCCCTGCAGGTTAATGATCTTAAGCATCTTCTCCTGTGCTTATTGGCCATTTGTGTATCTTTGGAGAAATATCTATGCAGATCTTTCCCCATGTTTATTTTTTTTTTGTTTTATTTTAAAGTTTATTTATTTTGAGAGGGACAAAGAAAGTGTGGTTGGGGGGGAAGCAGAGAGAGCGGGCAGGGTGGGAGGGGTGGGGGAGAGAATCCCAAGCAGGCTTCATGCTGCCTGACGTGTGGCTCATACTCCTGAAACTGCGAGATCGTGACCCTGAGCCAAAACCAAGGGTTGGATGCTTAACCGACTGAGCCATCCAGGCACCCCCCCCCCATTTTTAAATTGTGTTATTTCTGCTATTGAGTCAGTTCTTTAGGTGTTATGGACACAAGCCCCTTCTTGATTTTTTTTTTTTTTTTTTGCAATTACCTTCTCCAATTCTGTGGGGCATATTTTAACTGTCGTGATGGTCTCATGATCATCTTGTGACCTAAGCCGAAATCAAGAGTCTGACACTTACCTGAGTGAGCCACCCAGGTGCCCCTTCTCTTTTTTTATTTTTTTTAAGTTGATTTTTTTTATCTTAGAGCGGTGGAGGGGCAGAGAGGGAGAGAAATAAACCCAAGCAGGTTTCATGCTCAACAAAGAGTCACGTGCTCTTCTGACTGAGCCAGCCAGGCACCTCAAGACTTACAGTTTTAAGTCTTACACTTACATCTATGATATGTTTTGAGTGAACTTTCGTGTACAGTGTCTGGAAAGGTTCCAACTTCATGTAGATATGAATTTGTCCCAGCAGCGGACTGTCATGCTTTCCTTATCTCCTACAGAATGTGCGTGACTTATGTAATACTGTGCCTGATTAAAAAAAATGAATGGGTTCCGACAACCCCCTTTGTCTGAAACTTTTGTGGCCAAGGGGAACCAGCATCTTGAAAGAATGCATTCCAGGTCAGATAAGGGGAACACAGAGAACCAGAGGATCATAATATACCTAATAAAACCCATTGACTGTGCCAGGAAATAGGAAGTAGGAATTAAATTTGAGGGCTACGAAAAGTGCATGATGCAGAATAAGCACAAACAGGCCAGCTGTGGATGAGCTGTGCTTTAGCTTTTGCTGCAGACCTCTCTGCAGGCCTGAAAGCTTGCTTTGGGGCCAAGAGATGCAGAGAGCAGCAGCAGATGCACTTGGCTGTGACCCCACTGGATGTGCCCTGATCTACACTAGTCCCATTTCTGCAAACAGGGTTGTCTCAGGTCTCAGCTCAGAGGCAAGTCAGCACTTTTCCTTGGATAACGCCAAAGCCCGCCATCTTGGCTACTGCCCCAAACCCTGGAGACCTCTGCAGTGAAATGAATTTAGATATTTTTATTACCTTTTGTTCTTTTTTCAATTGAATCTTAGAATACATAAAATGCATGAAGCGCACTAATATTAAATACAGCTTTGTGACCTTTTTGACCTTTAAACCTAAATATTCTTGAGTAGCCATCACCCAAATCAAGATCTAGAAGCATTCTTACAAGTTCCCTTGTGCCTCCTCCCACTCAGTACTGTCTTTCTGAAGAAGTCACTGTTGTGCTGGCTTCTTTAACCATACATTTTTTGCCTGCTCTTGAATTTCAAATAAAAGCTCTAGTATGTACACTTCTCTGCCTGGTTTAACTTGGTCAACATAGTTATTTGTGAGATATATCTATTTTGTTGTTGTCTCAGTCATTTATTATTGCTTGTGTAATATTGCATTATATGAATATACAATAATCAATTTATTCATTCTTTTATTCAGGAGCATCTGGGTCATTTGTAGTTGGGGTTATTTTTAACGGAAATTCTGTATTTATTCTTGTTGGGGTGTTTTGGTAGACAGAAACACTCATTTCTTGTGTGTATTTACATAGGTGTGAAAGAACTGGGTTGGATGGTAGGCATGCATTTGGCTTTAGAAAACAGCGAAATGGGATCTGATTTTTGATCATCATCTTTTTACATGCTTCTCTGAGCTCTTTGGCTCAGAGTATGTGTTCAATAAAAAAAAATGGATGTGTGTGTAGGTCAGAAACAGGAGAGAGGAAGAGAAATTGATGGAGGCGTAAAAGAATAGATGGGTGGGTAGAATATGTTAAAAGCATGTTAGTGAAGGAAGTGGATGAGCAGGAGAGAGTATAATTATGAGTTGGGAACGTGAGTTTTCAATCTGGATTCAAACTCTGACTGCCATTTACTAGCTGTTTAGCTTTGGGAATCTTACTTCACCCTGAGGCACATTTTTCTCATCTGGAAAATGGAACTAATAATAAGCACTTGTAGCACAGGGTGATTGTGAATAGTATATGAAGCATGTCCTAAAAGTTACCAAGAGCTTCCTGTGTGCTAATCACTGTGCTACTGGAATTAGCTAATTTAATGTCTTCAGTAACCCCGTGAGCTCTGTACTATTACTTTCCCAATTTTCCCAGTTAGGAAGCTGGAGGTCTGAGAAGACCAGTCACTTCCCCCAGGTCCCCAGCTTGTAAGTTGGTAGAGTTAAGAATTTTGATTGCAGAGACTCTGGGAGGCCGACCTGACATAAACAGTGTCCTTGCTTATAGACATGAATATGTGGGAACTACTATGGATATTGGCGGGATCACATAAGGCAAGAGTGATTCTTCCAGGATTTTCTGGAATAGTCCAAGAAGGGTCCCTGACTCTATGGGACAAAGGAGAAAGGAAAGGTGGCAAATTGCTTTCCATATTTAGCCTCATCTCCAGGGCAAGGCTTTGAGTTTCTTTTCCAGCATTCACTAGAAAACTTTACATCGAGATGGTGCTGAGGAGCCCAGATTCCCGACTTCTGCCTGCAGTCCTTTGTGCTGCTCTTTCTGATGTCTGATCCCTGAGTTTGGTCCAAGGTGAAAGTGCCTTCCTTGTTCCTTTTTCTGCATCTCACTCCATCTGCCATGTTTTGGGCTGTTCTGGTCTGGCTGCTGACTGCTCTCCCCCTGAGATCTAGTACTTGCCTCCTGGGAAGTACCCAGGATCCCCTAATTACTCTGTCCCTTTTCTCCTCTGCAGTTGCCATGTTCTTTTCTCTCAGTGCTGTGGTCTCAGAGGGACAGCTCTGCCGTGTTACTCAGTCCCTATAGCAGAGCAAGTCAGGCATGGCAGAAGTGCATGAAGAATCACTTTTGGCATTCTCCTCTCCAGTCTTAAACCTTGTGAGTCCCACCCCAGTGTTACCAGGTTGATTATCTCTTGACACCTATGGGAAGGCATAAAAAAAGCATGAAGATCATGTTTGTTTTCATTTCTTTAAAATTTTTTTTTTTTTTACTAAAACGGTCGTCTTCCTATGTGCACAATCCTGTTCTATTCTCCCTTCCTTTCCTCTTCTCTTCCTTCCTGTCTCCTTTCCACCCTCTTTCCCACCTGTCCTTCCCAGACATCCTTACCTCCTCCCTTTCTGGTTCCCTCCCTGTTTCCACCCCCCGCCCCCATCTCAGTGAGTGTTGCTTTGGTCCATCATCGTGCTGGGGCCAGGGGATTTAAAGATTCCCTGAGACACTGCCCTTACCCTCTGGGAAATCAAGGTCTTGTGGGAGATCAGAATGTGAATACAGACGTATATTAGCTATATCCTGTGTTCGGTTTCAGATCACTGCAATAAAGTGAATATCACAATAGAGGAAGTCAAATGAATGTTTTTTGGTTCCCAGTGCATATAAAGCTTAGGTGGATACTATATTATAGTTTATTAAGTGTGCAGTAGCATTATGTCTAAGAAGCCATACATATACCTTAATGAAAAATATACTTTATTGGTAAGAAATGCTAACCATCTGAGTTTTCAGTCAGTGATATCACTGATAGCTGATCACCATAACAAATATAATAATAATGAAACAGCTTGAAATATTACAAGGATTACCAAACTACGACACAAGGGATATGAATGAGCAAGTGATTGTTGGCAAAATGACGCTGATAGGCTTGCTCCACGCAGGTTGCTGCAAACTTTCATTCTGGAAAAGCAGTATCTGCAAAGCAGATATCTGCAAAGCAGTATCTGCAAAGCCCCATGAAAGGAATATGCCTGCACTTCATTGCTGCAGAGCTTTTCTCTATCACTTGGACAGTTCTCCTCATTCACTTGCATTGAGCCTGAAGGATCACTGGAGGCCCATGCCTGCTATTCCAGTATTGAATTGACCTTGGGTCTTGGGAATTAAAAAATGTGTATATCAAGTCCCTCCCCTTCCCATATTTGTTTACTGATCATTACAGATATTTGTCAACATTATAGGCTTCTGTCTACAGATGAAATAAATGCTCAGCGTCCTTGGTAGAATAAACAGCTCTTTCTAAAAGAGGAATTGCATTTAATGAAGAATGCCTTTTCCAACCTCAGACGTTGCTTGGTCCGTGGTAAGGGTAAGTCATCAGCGGCTCAATCTGGGAAGCCAGATACACAATACAACACAGATTTCATGTTCTGGGTAAAGAATAGGGAGGAGGTAGTGAATGTACACCCTGTGCCAGGCCTTATACCACATGCTCCACATGTGTCTCTTGTCCTTGCTTTCCAGTAGGCAGCATGAGAGCCCTAGAATTTTAGGAACCCAGCGGCAAGAAGCTTCGTTTGAGTCTATCATGGTTACAAGTATTTATTGAGTGCCTCCTGTGCCAGGCTGTCTTGCAGGCGCTGGGAATATACTGGTTAAAACAGACAGAGTCTTGCCTTTGAGTGGTGTAGTCTAGCACGGATAAGCAGGTAGGGTAAGGCACATGATGAGCCATCAATTAGTAAATTATGAAGTATATTAGTTGATGAGGGTTCTGGAAAAAGAGTAGGGCATTGAAAATGTCTGAGGTTTAGCGGATGATAATATTAAACGGAGTAGTCAGGGTGGGCTCACAGACAGGGCTCAAGGACTTGATAAAACATGCAAAATATTAAAGAAGACCATTCTGTCCTATAATCTAGCTAAAAGGGTTTAAGAACTCATTTAATGAGGCTTTGTCAAGCTGGGTGATGCTGGAATGGTTCATCCTGTCACCCAGGCTCCCTGATGGCTTGTAGTTTTTGCTTTTTTTTTTTTTTTTTTTTTTTAATGTTTTATTTATTTTTGAGAGAGAGTGTGAGCGGGTGAGGGGCAGTGAGCCCGATGCAGGGCTCGATCTCAAGAACTGTGAGATTACAACTTGAGCTGAAGTTGGACTCTCAACTGACTGAGCCACCCAGGCTTGTAGTTTTTGATTACAAGATGAATGACTTGTAGTCAAAACTACAAATGAATGACTGCTCAAGGGAATAGTGCCAACAGATTTCCAATGGCATTCGGAGGAGGAAAGATTGGATGTCTGTAAGCACTGTCCCAGAGATAGATGATAAGCGCATGGTTGGTGGGAGGCCTTGGGACTGACACATGGAAATACTGAGATGTTTCCCCCAGCCCTGAGAATCTCTCTGGGAAGTGAAATGACCAAGTGATTAAGGACTTTGTCTTTCAGGTCAAATTCCCTTTTGAATCTGAGTTCTACCATTAGATGTTTGGCGTGTTCCTTCACTTCGTTGAGATTTGCTTACTTCCTCTGTAGAGTGGCAATATTAATACCTAGCTGAAAGGGTTCTTGTCAGGTTGGTGTAAGGATTGTTGACAGTGTGGAGTGTGGGGTTGGCCACACGTTGTTACAATAACAATTGTTATTCTATGTCCTTGTCTGCAGAGTGATTTGAGGTTTTGCCTCAAGGCAGGACTCACAGGTAAGATGGCTGAGGTAACATTTGGTCTCACAAAGGCTCCCAAGCCTGGGGCAGGCGAGATGCCCATGGTAGAGAGCCACGGACATTTCTCACTTATTCCTTCTGACATGGCTCCAACTTTCCAGAGCAGCATATGGACCAAAAGATTTTTCTCAGCAGGGAGACGCGTAAACAAATGACAGGGCAGGGGGGAGTGGCTTCTAGACTCCTGATAGATCAGCAGTTACAAGGAGTCCCCCCTGGGACTGCCATCTGTTTCCATCATCCCTACACCTCTCATATCCCTAGTCTCCAACCAGAGCGGAATTCTAAAAGTGCAAGTAAAAGGTAGAGGCTCTAGAGGCCAGTGTGAGGGGCAGCCTTACCAGGAGGCTGCTTACGAGGCAGCCCAGTCATGCTCTTCGAGATAAGGTTTGTCTGAGCTGGTGATGCAAGAGGTGCTTCATGTATCCTAACTGCTTGGGAATTATTCCATGATTGATTCATGCATCCAGAAAACACTGCTGCCTGCAGGGTGCCCGCTAGGGTGCCTGCTGTCATGCCTGTGGTCAGGAGAACACAGCTAGCAGAGGCCCTGGCCCTGTCCTCAGAGCGCTGAACCATCAGGCATGGTTGTTCAGAGTGGCCTGTGGGAGGTGGTGGTTGGATAATGATAAACACTCAGGGCTCACCTTGGGCTAGGTAACTTTCAGAGTACTTTGTATGGATTAAATCATTTAAATATCACAACCGCCCTGTGAAGCAGATATTGTTGTTATCTCCAATGTATAGATAGGGAAACTAAGCCAGAGGGTTAAGTAACTCACCTAATGGGCATCTGGTGGTAGAGCATGTGACTTTTGATCTCAGGGTCCTCAGTTCAAGCTCCACGTTGGGCGGTGTGGAACCTACTTAGAAAAAAAAAAAAAAAAAAAAAAAAAAGAAGCAGCAGCAGCAACTCACTCGAAGGTGAACCCATTTAGTAATGGTTACTGAAAATATCAGGAGATTTCCCAGACCTACCTCTGAGTTTTCAGTTTCTCCTTAAAAAGATATGAAGATGGGTGGACACAGCTGGTCTTGCGTCCTGCCTGGTGACAGTCAGGAGTAGTTGAGTGGCTGCTCATCCTGGTGATTGACCCTAGTCCCCACCATGAACTGCTCCACAGTCTCCCCCTCTTGTCTCTTGTGCTAACTACCTGGCTTGGTGAGCAGCCCTGAGTTAGGTGATTTTTTAGTTTATTTGATGAACATGGCAGCACCCCAGCCTTAGAAAACAGCCAACCTTAGCAGTAAAGTTTGGATACCTGGAGGGAGGGGAGAGATGGGGAGGGGCGCTGTGGGAAGGTTTAGTGGGCGGGTGATACCCGGGGTGCAAACACTCTCTTGACTCTGTATCCGTATAAATGATACCCAGTGTCTCTTCAAGTTCTTTGGGTCCCTAACCCAGCTTACAGATTCTTCCTTTTTTTTTTTTAATGTTTTTTTTTCTTTTTTTTTAAATGTTCATTTATTTTTGAGAGACAAAGAAACAGAGCATGAGCAGGGGAGGGACAGAGAGAGAGAGAGAGACATACACAGAATCTGAAGCAGGCTCCCGGCTCTAAGCTGTCAGTACAGAGCCCAACATGGGGCTCCAACCTACGAACCATGAGTTCATGACCTGAGTCAAAGTCGGCTGCTTAACTGACTGAGCCACCCAGGCACCCCCGCCTCCCTTTTTAATGTTTATTTGTTTTTGAGAGAGAGAGAGGGGGGGGGGGGAGAAAGAAAGCGATGGGGAGAGAGGGAGAGAGGCAGAGTGTGAGTGGGGCAGGGGCAGAGAGGGAGACACAGATTCCAAAGCAGGTTCCAGGCTCTGAGCTGTCAGCCCAGAGCTTGACAAGGGGCTTGATCCCATGGACCGTGAGATCATGGCCTGAGCTGAAGTTGAATGCTTAACCTACTGAGCCACCGAGGCACCCCAGCTTATGCAGGTTATTCTGATGGGACCTAGTTTCTCAGCTGGCTCTTCTCAATGTCTCTTCCTTTTTCCTTTAGAGTTTTCTTTATTGGTTCCAACCTTTTTTAAAATTAAAAAAATTGTTCATCTCATTTTTAAAGAAAACAATAGAAAATAAAAGAAAAAATACAAGACAGCCACATCAGTAACCCCTCCCAGCCAGGATTATTATTTTCCGTTTGTATTATACCTTCATTTGATGTTCATATATTTCTCTATTCTATATTTTAATATATTCATTCTCCTATATATATATATACACACACATATATATAAAGTATATGTGTTTTAAAAGTTGAATCAAATAATTTGTATAGTGTTTCAAGACTTGTTTTTCTCTTAATATTGTATCACTAACATCTTTCTACATGAGCAGCTGCATTTGTGGTCTTAAAAGTTCACAACGTACTCCCCTTTTTGGTATAGCATTTTTTAGTGATAGTTTAGGATATTTCCAGATTTTCATATAGACACACATCCTAAATGATTTATTTGATAGATTTCTAGGAGAAAGTGGTTCCATCAAACAGCAAAGAATATAAGCCTATGCTGGCTTAATTTCTCCTATTTTTGATTTTTTATAAACTTTACTGTATATAAAATATGCAGTATGTGTTTGTGTGCATGTGTATATGGCAAAATAATAGGTGTACTTACCTAGAGTATCGAAGGGAAGGGTTTATATATATCATTGTGATATGATGAACATGTGCATATATTCCTTTGTCCATGCCAGCCTTGCAAATAAAAATCTCGATTGTTCTAATTTTTGTAGCTTTGGCAAAATCTCCATTTGGAGCCCGTAGTTTGAATTTGAACAGTGACAGAGTGGGTAGATGGGACTTTCACATTAGTCCACTGTTTCCAGTAAATCGCCATGGAAAGCCACCTGGTTCCCCCCCAAACAGCCTGGAGGAAAGAGGAAGGGTAAGGACACAGAGCACTTTTGCTCCATTCATTCTTCGTCTCCTCCTCTCCATGGTGAACCGGCTCAGGCTGGGAAACTAGAATAAAAGACCTGTTTTTCTCCATTCTGATATGCAGCTCGCTGCCCACTGCCAGATGTGGCTGGTCTGGCCACTCGGCTCCCATCCTGGGCTCTGCCATCTCACTGCGTTGACGGATGGCTGGAATGGCCAGTGTACACTTTCCCATAACAGCTGCTGGTTTCCTAATTGGAGAGCAAGGCAGAAAGCCGGGCCTCTCCTCCACCTGCTCACGGAAGTTGTCCATTTCAACCTTCACTCAAGGGGATACTACCCTGAACTGGACCAAGGAGGAGGAAGAGCCTGGATTCTTCTGAATGGGGTCAGCATTACCTCACACAGATCTTTCAATCTTTGCTAGAAAAATCCACCGTTCACATTTTGGCGAAGAACCTTCCAGAGGTTCCTGTGTGTGTGTGTGTGTGTGTGTGTGTGTGTGTGTGTGTGTGTGCATGCTGGCAGTTGGGTATAGCATTTTTCCCTCACAAAATAGGATTATGCCGAACAAGCAACACGTAATCAATTTTTTTCATCCACAAGTACATTATTTTTTCCTGTCAGTATTTGTTGAATGTTCATTCATTTATTCTTTCATCCATTCATTTGCTATCCTATTTAAAAATTGAAAAACAGACATTTTTTCCACTGTCATTCACTTAGTATTTGTGGGAGAGACAGACTATAATCAAATAATCATACGTGGGCATGTGAAGGAATGCAGAAGGAAAGTTATTTGGTGGGTGTATGGCAGAGGGGTCTCGATGCCCGAGGAACTGTCACCACAGTGCCATTCTGAGGACCAAGATGTAGAGGATGAATTGGGATGAGAAAAGTGGGTCTCTATCAGTTTTTATAGTTGAGTAAAATTCCACTTACGGATATGTCATTACGTAACAAATTATTTTGAGGCTTATTTAATTTATTTCTAGTTTTATTGAGGCAAATGGGGGCATTTAGGTTATTGCCGATTTTTTTATCCATTTCATCCATTTTGATGGTTGGATTAGAGGCTTTGAGCTCTCGGTCTAGCAGTGGAGTAGATTTGCCTCAATTTACCGACATTCTCATCTGGCTCCCTGGAATTCAGTGTCTAAATCTACAGACTTTAGACTGGGCTCTGGACAGATGTCACTGACCTGCCAAGGAACTGCACTGAGGAAGTAGCCTCACTTTTGGGCTACTGAGGCCAAATAGATATTACCTAATGGTGCCTGGAATATGCCCCTATTCTTTTTTGCATTTACGTATTTACTCATATAACATTTACCCAGTCCTTCCTTATGCCAGCTAGTGTGTTAAGGCTTGAGAACGTGAAGTTGAAGAGTTCTTAGCCTCTACCTTCCAGAAGCACACACAAGGTGTGACAATACAAAGGCAATTTATTACATAATGAGTAGTACTCCTATACTAAAGGAGTGAATCTAGTCTGTTCTATTTATTCTGGGAGCCAGAGGGCATGGTGACCAGGCACACATGAGTTTCTCAGAGGAGTGGTGAATGAAGTGATCCTTGAAGGCTAATCAAAATTTTGTCACATATTAAGGATTTGGGCTCTTCTGATAGAAGGGCCTCTAAAAGTAAGGATTTCAAGGATGGAGGCGATCTGGTGATGTCTGGTACTTAAGTACTAGGCACATTAGTGGCTTCTTGGTGGGAAGTGGGCTTGGGACAGTAGTTTGGGGTTGGACTGGGGAGACCTTCCTGCCATGCTGGTAAAGTCCGTTTTCGTTCTGTAGGTAATGGGGAGCGAGTAATCTTACCAGATTTGATGATGTCAGGGTAATGCTAGCTGCCTTAACAGATCAGTTCCAGAACGTCTGTGACTCCACATAACAGCAATTAATTTCTTTACATAATGTCTAGAAGGGATGTTTCTGATTGCCAGGCGACACTCCTTCAAGTGGTGATTCAGGGTCCCGGGCCTCTCCAATTTTTTTGCTGTGCCACCTTCACCATGGGACTGCTGTATCCCTTGGCACGTCTGTAAAAAGCTGGTGGAGGAGCAAAGAACTTGGGAGTATCATGAAGTTCCTTGTACGTCAAGTCTAGAAATAGCCTCATGTCACTCTGTGCACATATCCTTTGGCTAGAATTTGGTTTCCTGACCCCACCAAGCTGCACAGGGACCTGGGGAATGGGGTCTAGGTGTGGTACATGGGATGCAGAAGAATTGAATAGCTGACCCTGCCATGTTGCTATTGTTGACAAGTTTGCTGTGGTGGTGATGCTATTAAGAATGATCTAGAGGGGCGCCTGGGTGGCGCAGTCGGTTAAGCGTCCGACTTCAGCCAGGTCACGATCTTGCGGTCCGTGAGTTCGAGCCCCGCGTCGGGCTCTGGGCTGATGGCTCGGAGCCTGGAGCCTGTTTCCGATTCTGTGTCTCCCTCTCTCTCTGCCCCTCCCCCGTTCATGCTCTGTCTCTCTCTGTCCCAAAAATAAATAAACGTTGAAAAAAAAATTAAAAAAAAAAAAAAGAATGATCTAGAGATGGGGAAGTTGAGAGACAGGAAAGGAATAGGGCTCCAATTGAAGGAATTAGCAATTCAGGCTATCACTGAGTACTCCCCCTGTGGCAGAACCTGTTACGTTCATAAGCATCAGCCCTAGCAGATAGGTGCCGCTGTTGCCCCGTTTTATAGGAGGAAAACCTGAGCCCAGATGTAACTTGCTGAGGACAGGACGAACCAGGATTCACACCCAGGACCTGAGCTCTTAACCCCTATGGGCTGCCTCTTGCGAGGCATACTCTTTGTGGAAATATGTGATGTTTGTGCAGCAGACTTTACCCTTTGCTCCAGATCGACCATCTCCCGGTGCCTGACCCTCTTTCAGCACATGGACTGCATATGCATGTTAACATCGTGAAAAATGCTTTATAAGCGTTTTTATTGGTTGTTCTATATTGGTCGTTAAAGGAAAGTTGGATGCACATTTCAGGTGGGTATGGTCGGAGGGGCGCCTGGGTGGCTTAGTTGGTTAAGCGTCCAACTTCAGCTCAGGTCATGATCGCACGGTTTGTGAGTTCAAGCCCCGTGTTGGGATCTATGCTGACAGCTCAGAGCCTGGAGCCTGCTTCGGATTCTGTGTCTCCCTCTCTCTGTATGCCCCTCCCTTGCTCATGCTCTGTCTCCCTCTTCTCTCGAAAATGAATAAACATTAAGAAAAAATAAAAAAAAATACTAAAAATCATTGTGTTGGCAAATGATACATTTACAAGGGATGTGTTCGGTCTCCATGTTTCTACTTTGTGATCTTTGATAAGGAATATGGCTCGTTGGAGAAATCTTTGCAAACAAGAAGCAGCAGTGAGAAAGCAAAGCCCGGTCCTGTCTTTCTCTGTAGCTGAAAAACTGCAGTGAGGAGAGTGTGCTTTCTGTCACTCTGAAAGTGAGGGTGACCCTCGCCCCATGGTCACAGGGCATACGTACCGTGACCCTCTCACATCCTCTGAAATGCCGCTAAGATAAAGGACCTTCATTAAAAGGACAACCTGTGTCCCACTTACTTGAAATTGTTGTGTTACTTTATAAGAAGTGAGAAATGAAGGGAAAATAATGATTGTTCGCTCCTTAAATGGAATGGCCCTTAAAATGTATTTGTCCTGTCAATCCCAGTGTAAACCTAGAAAGGATGGTCTCTCTTCTCAGAGGCTGATGGAAATGGAAGAAGAGGGAACAATTTTCACTGTCAGCCCATCCTGCTTTTCGCCCCGGAGGATTTCCCTTCAGTGGTACAGTAGGTGCCTTTAGGGAGGGCACGCTGGTGACTCGATCCTAGAGGGACCTTCCCCGTGGCACCTGGCTGAGGTTGCCATTACCATGGAGAACAATCACAGCGCCTGTTGAAAATGGATCCGGAGATCCCTGTGGCCTCCCCCTCGTTTGAGTTAGTGTGGAGGGAGAAGAAGCTTGTGGACTGCAAAGCCAGATACACCAGCACTCACACTGCCCTCTCTGCTTGCTCCCCCCACCAATCCCCTGCGGGTCTCCATCTGTAAAGGCTCCCTCCGTATCTGGTCTAGGATTCTGGTATAAGTGATGAGGTTTTGGATTCTGGTATAAGTGATGAGGTTTTGGATTCTGGTATAAGTGATGAGGTTTTGGGGTGATGGTGGGGCGGTCCAGAGCCGACGGCTAAGAAAAAAAAATTCTGGAAGAGGTGTTCGGTGCAAAAAGGTGATTTTAGTAAAGCATGGCGACAGGACCCACGGACAGGAAAGAGCTGCACTGGAGTCTTGACTGATAACTCATTATTATATACCCTCAGGTTGGGAGGAGGTCAGGGATAGAGTAAGTCTCTATGGAATTTTGGAAGCAAGGTTTCCAGGGCCTTGAGGGGCTAGCTGTTGCTAGGGGAATACCATTTATTATCATTCGATAAGACCTCAGTCATGAGACCTTTCAGCTATATTTATGGGGGGTAAAAAGCTTGGAGTATGATTGCCAGCATATATCTTGAGGCAGTTGAGATAAAGGAAGTAGACTTACAGGATCCTCAAGGCTGGGATAATGTTAAGGTTCTCTTTGGCCCCTAGCAAAGTGTCATCCAGGCAGCTGAGTTCCTAGAGGGAGGTCACTCTGCTGGTGTCAGGGACTTGTCCATGGGCTGTAGGCAGTAAAGGAATTCAGTTTTTCATTTGCCGTAGTTTCCCACATTACCTCGGCAAGCACTTAAACCCCCTTCCTTTGTTCTTGGGTAGCCAGGAGTGTCCGAGGAATATCACACATATTCTACCGGGGGGGGGGGGGGCGGGGGCAGTGCCAGTCAGTGTTTTGCCCTCACCGTGCCCCACACTCCCTTATCATAAGGACTAACTGAAGTGCCGTAAAGCACAGAGCACAACACTTGGCACATAGCCAGCATCCAGCCTATAATTGATCCCTTCTTGCCCATGGTAAGAATTTCTTGCTCTGTAAGTTTGGAAGGCTCCAGTTGTATTCATGGGGGATGCAGAGAAATTTGGTGTCCGCTCAGTCAGAAGTGAAGATGAATGAACTCTGAAATCGTCATATAAGTCAATGAGAAAATAGGATTTATTACTCTTAATTTATATGCAGACGGAGGTGATCTATTTGCATAAAATAATTCTTGAAAATTGCAGTGTTGTCTCCTGCCACGTTATCGCAGATGAGGAGTTTCTTGCAGAGATAAGAAGAGCAGGCCCTTGGTGGTTTTACAAAGCAGAGGTTCAGGGTCACGGTGCTGTTCTCCTCCCCCTTTCCTCTTCCCAGAGGACAGAGATTGGTACAATTACATCCCAAGAAGAAATAATGAGTACAATTGAATTGAAGGTAAAGGAATTTTCAGTTCCTTCTGGGAAGAAGCAATGGTTTGGTTTTCTCTTATTAGAACTTTGTAAATCCTGGTTCTCGTCTTTTCGCAATTTTTAATAGCAATACCCAGCCAAGCATTCTCACAAATGTACAGGTTTAAAAATTAGTTGAATGCCTCAGAGACCCACCGATGTATTGGCTCTGTAACAGCTGGCTTGTGTCGTACTTGTGAGGCACGGCACTTTTTCCTAATCATGCTGTTGAGCTCTGTAAATTATAACATCACTTCGTATTATGGAGCAACACGGAGCAGTGAGTTCTTTCTGAAGTTGTCTCGAAGCTTCTGTCGGTCATGAATTTCTGTTCTATGGTGAGGATCACATTTATGCCTAAGCCATTATTAAAATACCGTGCTTGTTATGACCATTTTAGAATTAGTACTATTGAAACTAGGGTTTCATGAATTTAAAAAAATTTTTTTTTTTTTTTTTTTTTTTGCACCCAGTGTGGGGCTGAAACTCACGACCCTGAGATCAAGAGTCCTGGGCTCTGTGGACTTGAGGGGGCCAGGCACCCCATGTGAATCGTTAGTAATCACTGAAATGCGTAGTGAGGCCAATTTGTTCCCTCCCGCCTTCCCTTCTTTTTTCCTTTTAAATGCCTAAGGGATGTTTTCTGTGTCCCCCCCCCCTGAAAAGAATAGAACATAGGTTGAAGCTGGAGGCTCTGAATCCACCCCATCTCTGTGGGTGGCAGACTATAGCACCACCTAACTAGCTTCCTAGTGTAGAGCAATGTTCAGGATTTCACGAACGGGAGCATCTCAGATTTATACCTGTTTAGGTTTGTAGGGGAGGAAAAATAACTTTCCCTTTACCCTTCGAGGGTCTTGGCCGAAATCTCCTGTAATAAAAGGCAGACTGACACGAGAAAACAAACAATAACATGTATGTGTTTTGTTTACAAGGGAGATACCCAGGAACACTAACCCCCCAGAATGCAAGCTTCCACCTTGAATACCTTCTTCACCTGGAGACAAAAGCATGTGGTTGGGGGAAGCGGAAGCCAGTTGTGGGAGGTACCAGGAAGAGCTCAGTAAACAAGGGTAAGGGTGTTATGCAGATTGAAGTCCACACCTTCTTTATTGAGAAGTCTTTCTGGTGATTTAGTCCTTCCCCGCTTCCTGGCCGGAGAGGGAGACACGTCTACAAATAGATTTTCCTTATAAATGTAAACGTCTCTTACAAAAGGGTTGCTTCTGCTCAGTTTTCAGAACTTCTTTGTTTCTTGAAAATAATCAGGTCAGGGTAATCCTACACCAGAGGCTTATTTGGGGGTGTTCAATCCTGCTCCGCTTCGGATTCTTTTCTGGGAGATAAACTGACTGTAGAGCCAAAAACCACGGTCTTGCTGACCAACTCCCTTAGTGTGATGTAGCAAATATCCCTGGTGGGGAAGAGCCACTGGGCTCTGAACTGCAGGCCTGGCCATGGCCCTCGGTTCTTGTTTTTCTCTGGTATGGGCTGGGGATGGTGATATCTGCTGTGTGCAGAGCAATGCAAGGATTAACAGGTGTAAATTGAAGATAGTCGGAAAGGGTATTGATTTGCCAACAAACATACGGTGATAATTACACAATTTCATTCATTTTTAAGTTGTTAAAATGTGACAAATAGGACATATCCCAAACCATAGAGTATGTGGCTTTGTGTTTTGTGTTTTGATGGTTCATAAAATCGAAAACAGCCTTAAAAAAAATGTTTTTTTTTTTTCAATGTAAGCTCTGTGTCCAAGTGGGGCTTGAACTCACGACCTGCAGGTAAGAGTTGCATGCTTTACCGACTGAGCCAGCCAGGTGCCCCAAATCTAAAACAGCCTTAGATTTTGTGAGTGTTAGTGCTTCCTCCTTGCAGGAAACTGCTCCGAAAGACTAGCTCTGTCTTTCTATTCTATTCCGAATGCATTCTATTCCGAATGCTGCTGACCATGACTTTACAAACTGACCCTGTGAACAAAGGCCAGCTCCCATTGAGAAATAAGGCTGCCTTTTTGCCAGGTGTATTTGTGTGCGTGCAGTGGCCATGAGCCCCGCTAAGCCCCATTGCCTCTGTTTGGTCTGGCTGATTCCTGCCTAGAGAACAGGGCGCTTGGGTTATACTGGTTTACATGTGATTGCTGACTTTCTGGTGGCTGGCTGACACTTTCTAATGTGTCACTCAGTTGAGAGAACAGGAAGTGTGGCCTCAGGGGTGATTTGAGTTCCCCTCCATTAGATAGATGTCTTGTGGGCTTGAGATGGCCCCAAAACTCCCATGGAAAAAGAAGGTACTGTTCCTTCCTGCCGCTGACTACAATGCGAGCCAGTCCAGCTTTGCGGAAGGCAGGGGGAGGGAGACTATGGGCTCCCAACTTCTGTGCCCCAGGTGTCACCTACTGGGGACAGTATGACCTCTTAAAAAAGTACTATTGACATGAAGTCTTAGGACATGGCATCCGTACTCCCCTGAAATAGGTCAGAATGGAGAGGAGCAAAGCCTGGTGTGTTCTCTTAGATTCCTTGTTTTCTTCAGTGCTGCCACATTCTGTCACCTGATGTGAAGGTGACCGTGTAATTCTCTGTGCAGGGATGTGTGGGAAGGAAGCAGTACCAGGCAGCATGCAGTTTGGACGAAATTGGTTTGGGTAACTGAGTTCATTGACTCAGTGCTCTGATGGACACTTGAATGAAGGACGTCAAGCGTTCATCGCCATCTGCCATTCGTTTTTAACTTCTGACACCTGAGAAGGCATGTCACAGAGACGGGTGGGGAGAGGGTAGGAACGGAAAAGGTGAACACGTGAGCTGTTTAATTGGCACACAGAATTATGAGCGTGCAGGGGTGCTGTTGAGCTAAGTCCTGCAGTCTGTCCCTCTGGAGTCTGTCATTTTCCTTGCTTGTTCTTCTTCCCACCGTGAGGGCTGCATCTCAGACATGCCTACACCTGCACTATCCACTGTGGTAGCCGTTAGCCACATATGGCTACTTAATGTGAAATATAAACTAATGAAAATGAAATAGAATTTAAAAAAACAATAACAATAGCCTTCTGTTGCTAGGGCCATGTTGGAAACATGTAACTATGTAACTCTGTAACTGTGGCTGCATTCTAGGACAGTGCAGATGTAAATTATTTCCCTTATCACAGAGAATTGTTGGACAGCGCTCCAGACAGGAAGCTGTGGAAGAACAAAGGGGTATGTGCACGCTCACTGTCAGGTCTTCACTGGTGAACCAGGGGTCCCTCACCCATGAGAAGCTCCCAGGGACTGTGGCTTGCATGAACAAGGGCAAGAATGAGTGACTGGATGTACTTGAGTAAATGGAGGAAGGGGTGTGACTGCCCATCTGCTAGGTTTAGCGTGCCCTTTTCCTCACCTACACTGGGGGTAATGACTATCCAGACTTGGTTTTTAAAAGTTACCGTGTGCCATCTGCCCCCTTCTGGTGTCACTTATTTAATTAAGTTTCCTTCCACTTCTTTAGTGCTGTTGCTCTTGTACCTGCAGGTCTCAAACCAAACATTTTACAAAGCTATTTTCCATCTTGGGACTCAAAGGGGTTCCTCCTCCTAATACTCCTTTTCCTGAGCACATCCTGTCTGCTGGCTAGGGTGCTAAGTGCTTCAGGTAAACAGGTGAGTGTGATCCTTGTGTTCCTCCAGGGAGTTGTGTTTTCCTAGAGCCTAGAACCTCTGTGGCACAGCCGAGGACTGTTAAGAACCTTGCCCAAGGTGAGCCAGTTCCCTAGAACATGGCATAGCCAGCAGTCACATCTGTACCTATGATTCCAAAGCCACTAGGTCTCCCTTTTCTTTTTTTAAAATTTTATTTATTTATTTATTAAAAAATTTGTTTTTAATGTTTGTTTATTTTTGAGAGAGAGAGGCAGAGCGTGAGCGGGGGCGGGGCAGAGAGAGAAGGAGACACAGAATCCGGAGCAGGCTCCAGTCTCTGAGCTGTCAGCACAGAGCCTGACGCGGGACTCAAACTCAGGAGCCATGAGATCATGACCTGAGCCAAAGTCGGACGCTTCACTGACTGGGCCACCCAGGTGCCCCTAGGTCTTCCCTTTGACTGTGCCCTCATTGCTTTCATTTAGATACTGCATTGGGATGACGATGCAGAGACTATAAGATGGTAGCCTAAGCAACATTGGTTTTCTCCCAGGAGATGACCAGTCTGGGAGAAGATAGTCCAGCACATCTAAAGCCCATTGCAGCGTCACAGTTTTTGTTCTCTGTTCTGCCATCCCTAGGTCAGGCTCTTGTCCTCCCCTTGAGTAAGTCTCCTAGACCAAGTTCAAGGCCGGAAGAAGTGAGAAGGCTAGAAGGGGTTAAGATCAAATGACAGCTGTCTTTCCTCTTGTAAGAAGCTTTTCTGGAAGTTACCTGCACGAGCTCTACGGGTACCTCACTGGCTACCCCACACTGTGAGGGAGGCTAAGACATGTGGCTTTCACCTGGACACGTTGCCCCGCAGTGAAATTAGGGTGCCGCCTTTATTAGCCCAGAACCTAACTGTTAATTTTTATCCTTGAGGTCTGGCATACCCTCTCCAGCTGCAGTGAGTGCTGTCCCCCCTAGTATCATGCCCAGCAGGTGTGTTTATTTAGGTTACTTTCCTGGTCCCAGCAGACATTTGTATCTCCAGCCCCTGATCAGAGGATGCTGTTCACATCTCCAAGGTGCCAATACTTCTCCCTCACTTGGGGACCCTTAGTAGGGATTTCCTTTTTCAGTGGTGTGACTTAATCTGTCACGGCTTGTCACCATGGGAGGTGTGTGGTAACTGTGGGTTACGGTGGGACCAGATGAGCCTGGGGACCTAGCAGCCCACGTAGCTGGCAGGCACTACAGCCAGTGTGTGTCTCCTTTGTAAAACCCACATGGCTGAGCTCTACTGGTAGGACATTTTGTGTGCCCTTCCTTCTAAACGAGGCTTCCTGGAGTGGTTTTTGTAAGACCAGCTCTGGGTGTTTTTGTGACTATATTTGAAAGTTACCCATTTTGCAGAAAGGATGTTTCTTCTAACTCAGACCTTAGAAACCACTTTTCTTTATCTGGTGGGCTCTTCATATAAAATATACGGGCATGGCGATCGTGAAAATTTTGCCATTGGAATTCCTGACGTTTTGAGAGAAGACAGATGGATGCACATTATTCACTCATTCACTGAACCATTCATTCATTCATTCATTCATTCATTCATTCATTCATTCATGCAAGGATCGGATGTTTTGTATATACAAAGTACTGTTCAAGTTACTGGGATGGCCAAACCCTAAAGTGAAAAAGGGAAGGTATGTTGCATTTCTTTATGTTCCTTTCTGTCTGCTTTAAAAATTATTATTAAAAAAGTTTTTTTAAGTTTATTTATTTTTGAGAGTGGCAGAGAGAGAGAGGGGGACAGAGGACCTGAAGCGGGCTCTGCGCTGATAACAGAGAGCCTGATGTGGGGCTCAAACCCACAAACCGTGAAATCATGACCTGAGTCATAGACACCCAACCGATCCAGCCACCCAGGGATCCCCCAAAACTATTTTTGATAAAAGGTTAGAATTTTCACACGACCAACCTATGTTGTTGTCTGTTTCTGAGGGTTCTTGGTCCAGAAGACGATTTTCTCCCAGAAAGTTAGCCACTTTTTGTGTTAGCTACAAAATGTATCAGGTAAAGCTTTTTGAAATGAGTGAATAAAACATGGTCTTGTGTGGATAGAGACTGCTTTTGTTTCCTTGTCATCTAGTTGCCCTTTTTGGAAACATCTTAAGGTTCATTATTGATCCAGAAGTTCACCGTAGGTGTCTGTAATATTATGTTGGTGAGTAGAGCAGACAAATGAGTGTTTGATCTATCAGAACTTCCGAGCAGTGGAGAAGAGTGTGGTGTGTGTTTCTGACTTTTGATACAGCGGCATTTGAGGGATGGAACTTGTATTAAAAATTTTATCAGCACAGAGTATGCACTGGAGAGCGAGGGAAGATCTTGACCCTGCCGGGAACTCACTTACCAATGCGTTAAACATGCGCCTGTAGAACTATTCATATCACATAAGCAAGGCAGTATTTACAGTTTCCACTGATCTTTTTGCTACATCTGTGTTGGGTTGGACTATCTAGTGATTGTCCTAAGTTGCGCAAGACTTCTTTTTAAATTTTGAATTATGAACCCACAAAGGGTACTGGTGGTGGGTGTCAGAGTAGTAACCACAAATACTTTCTAATACTTTGCCAGTTACTTAAAATATGGGTGTCAGACATATCTTCTAACATTTTTTATGGGAATGGATATATGTGTATACATGCATGTCTAGTATTTTTTGTTTTTTGTTTTACTTATTTGGTAGAATTTTACATTTTTAATTAAAAAATTATTTTTAATGTTTTTATTTATTTTTGAGACAGAGAGAGACAGAGCATGAGCAGGGGAGGGGCAGAGAGAGAGGGTGACACAGAATCCGAAGCAGGCTCCAGGCTCTGAGCTGTCAGCACAGAGCCCGATGTGGGGCTTGAAGTCGCGGACAGTGAGATCATGACCTGAGCTGAAGTCGGACGCTCAACTGACTGAGCCACCCAGGCACCCCGTACATTTTGATTTAAAAAAAAAAAAATTTTTTTTTTAACGTTTATTTTACTTTTTGAGACAGAGACAGAGCATGAACGGGGGAGGGTCAGAGAGAGAGGGAGAGACAGAATCGGAAACAGGCTCCAGGCTCTGAGCCATCAGCCCAGAGCCCTACGCGGGGCTCGAACTCATGGACCGTGAGATCGTGACCTGGGCTGAAGTCGGACGCTTAACCGACTGAGCCACCCAGGCGCCCCTTGATTTTTTTTTTAATGTTTATTTTTGAGAGAGACAGAGACAGAGCATGAGTGGGGGAGGGGCAGAGAGAGAAGGTGACACAGAATCGGAAGCAGGCTCCAGGCTCTGAGCCGTCATCACAGAGTCCGACATGGGCCTCAAACTCACAAATCATGAGATCGTGACTGGAGCTGAAGTTAGACGCCTAATTGACTGAGCCACCCAGGCGCCCTGATAATTTTACCTTTTGATCCATCATCCTAAACGCAAAGTTGAGGCAGAGGTAAAAAAATAAAATAGGTTTCTTTGTTATTGTTCTCTTCCCTTTCTGGGTAGGTGCAAATTTTCTGCTGGCCAGGGCAGGGAGCTCCTCTTAGACAGCATGCTGTTCCCATTACTAGATGCTTTATCATCTTGTGGAAGCCACCAGAATAAGCTTGGCCAGGATTTCTTCCTTAGGGTAAGGCTAAAAGGAGGCAGATACAGGTCGTGTTCATTCAGGAACACTTGGCGTTTAGACCAGTCATAGCGCCGCCAGGTGGAAGAATTGCCGGTTCGTCTTGAGCCCAACTGCTGTTGACCCCCACCCCAGCTCAGTGTGTCCTTTATTATCCCCGCTTCAAGACCTTCCTCGTATAATCTCAGCTTTCGACTTTCCTCCACCTTCCTCTCACTCTCTTCCCCTGCTCCTCTTGTACATCAAAACTGTGCAGTCTTTTCCCTTCATGATGCTCATATATTCAAACTTTTTTTTTAATGTTTATTTATTTTTGAGACAGAGAGAGACAGAGCATGAATGGGGGAGGGTCAGAGGAGAGGGAGACACAGAATCGGAAGCAGGTTCCAGGCTCTGAGCCATCAGCCCAGAGCCCGACGTGGGGCTTGAACTCACGGACCGTGAGATCGTGACCTGAGCCGAAGTCTGATGCTTAACCTACTGAGCCACCCAGGTGCCCCTATTCAAACTTTTTTGATTGAACTTTGTTTTGCATTAGTAAGTACAAATATTTGATTTCTGTCCACATAATATCTTTTAGAACATATTCCCACTCATACATGACCGTGTGTGTATGTGTGTATGTCCAAACATACACATATACCCTGATTTATAAAATTCAGCCTAAAAGATTTTCCCCAATTTAAGTTTACAAGTGTACACCCATCATCACTACCCATCAAAACCCAAATAAGGCAATAGCATAGTATTCATAACTCACTGAATGGGAGAAAATAAAGCATGAAGAGCTCTGTAGGGGTGGCTGGCTGGCTCAGACAATGGGGTGTGCTACTCTTGATCTCGGGGCTGTGATTTCTGTCCCCGTGTTGGGTGTAGAGATCACTTGAAACTAAAATCTTAAAAAAAATGTTTTAGGGGCGCCTGGGTGGCTCAGTCGGTTAAGCATCAGAAGCATCTGAAGATTCTGTGTCTCCCTCTCTCTCTGTCCCTCCCCCATTCATGCTCTGTCTCTCTCTGTCTCAAAAATAAATAAACGTTAAAAAAAATATTTTAAAAAGAGCTTTGCCCTTATTAATTTGCCAACACTTCCACTTGTGTGATCGTTGACAGTTTCTCTGGTGCTCACATGGCTTAGAGATTTACTCCTTTAGTAAAGCAGTGTGGAGTGAGCATGTCTCTGTGCCAGGCGTGGTTCTGGGTACAGTGTGCATGGTAGTGAACAAAGTCCCTGCCTTTTAGTGGGGAGTGTTTAAAATAAAAAAAAAATTTTTTTTTGTTTATGTATTTATTTTGAAAGAGACAGAGACAGGATTAGTGGGGGAGAGGCAGAGAGAGAAGGACAGAGAGAATTCCAAGCAGGCTCTGTGCTGCCAGGGCAGAGCCCAGTGTGGGGCTTGAACTCACAAAACCGTGAGATTAAGACCTGAGCTGAAACCAAGAGTCACAAGCTTAACCGACTGAGCCACCCAGGTGCCCCTGGTAGGGACTGTTATAAAATAAAGAAAATGTGAGTGAGGCCCAGAGGAGTTCAATGACTAGTCTAAGCTTGTAGCAATTTAGGGGGGGTAGACTGGGAAGTGAACTTTGCCCCCTAGGTGTTTTTAGGTCAGTGGCTTTTCTTCCCCACTTGCTTATCAATCCTTTGCACCTGTGTACTTCTGTAAAAGCAGAACAAAAAGCTCAACAAAACTTGAATTGCTTGAATATTTTCCCGAATGTTCATCCACAGTTTATATAGTACTCTATTACCTAGCTTTGTTTTAATATCAGACTCTTTTCGATGATGTAAAGTCCCTACCTGTATTTTAACACTCCAGGAAGAGGTGTCTTGCTTATTTGACACTTG
This sequence comes from Leopardus geoffroyi, assembly GCF_018350155.1. Classification (NCBI taxonomy): domain Eukaryota; kingdom Metazoa; phylum Chordata; class Mammalia; order Carnivora; family Felidae; genus Leopardus; species Leopardus geoffroyi. The sequence continues at coordinate 33,324,085 of NC_059331.1, read as the reverse complement.
AAGGATGTCTTTGCAGTAGGGTGACCAACCACCCTGGTTTGTCCTGGATCAAGAGTGCTCCTGGGGCTGTGGAACATTCTTAGAACTACGGCAGTCTTAGACTGTCCTAGGTGACCTGGGACCGAGTGCTTTCCTGGGTGTGCAGGACTTTAGGTGCTAAAACTGGGAAAATGTCAGGCAAGATGGGACTGGTTAGTCATCCTATATTATATACTGGGAATTTACCAAAATGTAGAGCCCAACACAAACACACTGGTTCAATTCTTAGAACGTTTCCCGAGTAGTTCTCTTAAAATTTTTTTTTAATGTTTATTTTTGAGAGAGTGAGAGAGACAGAGTGTGAGCGGGGGAGGGGCAGAGAGAGAGGGAGACACAGAATCTGAAGCAGGCTCCAGGCTCTGAGCTGTCAGCACAGAGCCTGACTCGGGGCTTGAATCCACAAATCATGAGAGCATGACCTGAGCTGAAGTTGGACGCTTAACCGACTGAGCCACACAGACGCCCTCCAAGTAGTTCTCTTTAAATTAGCATTATTTTTATACAGAAATAGGGTATCGAAATGGATTTGGCTGGTGATATTTTATTTCACTTCTGGTATCAGTTATGTAGAAGAAAACTATGTGACTCTGAACCATAGTAGTGCATAAATGATAAATTGCTTTATATTCACGCTTTGTACCTTACTATAAAGTAACCTATGTATCTGCATTGCAGAGAAATTTTCTAGTGTGAAGCTGAATCTGGAAAGGGAGAGCTGGTTTCTTTGGCGTTGAATTTCTTGAGGTTCCTAAGCACCAACCTCAAATCTTCAGTGGAAGCTAGGAAGAAAGGAAAATATTTTTTATTGATTTATATTTTAGTTCAGTTAAGTTCCTTCCTTATTAGATGTGAAGAAAATAATTTATCTCCAGAGTACCCTGAAGTACCATTTCATCATTTTGTACCTGTCTGGGAGAAATGCTTGTTTCTTCCAAAAAAAATCATTCACTGAATACTTAGGGGCATCTTTTTTTTTTTTTTTTAATGTTTATTTTTGAGAGAGAGTGAGAGAGAACAGGGGAGGGACAGAGAGAGAGGTAGACAGAGGATTTTTGAAGTGGGCTCTGTGCTGACAGCACAGAGCCTGATGTGGGGCTCAAACTCATGAAATCATGACCTGAGCCACAGTCAGATGCTTAACTGAGCCACGCAGGTGCCCTATACTTAGGGCATCTTAACAGCAGTGTTTCATTTACTTCTTGCAACCTGTTTATGAAGTAGCCAGTTAGTCCTTATTGTCTGAAGTAAGAGACATAATCAATTCCCAAATACCTGTATTGTTAAAAAAGAAAAGAGGTTTGTTTTTGGATCAGGATTCTTGCGCCTCAAATGCATCAGTGTGTGGGGAAGTGGCCTGCCCATCACAGCCATTCAGATCCGCAAAGAGGCCACACTCCCAGCATCACTGGTTGCTGTCCAAAAGGGACAAGAAGGCTCTCGATGGTCTTGGTCCTGTAGTAAAGTGTTTGGACTGAGCATGATACACCTCACGTCTCGCACGGCTCATGGACCAGAGCTAATCATATGCTCCCATCCTTTCCAGAAGGAAGAGGCCGGGAGAGGTGTGACTTTCCCATATTCCCGGTTACAGAGGGCTAGAAATATTTGGTGAAGTGCTCGCTCTGAGGGCTACCAAAGCAGGAAGTCTGTTACATTTGAAGAGGAGAAGTGTGAGAAGCTCAGAGAGTTTAAGTACCTTGACCAGGAGCGTTCCCCCTGCGGGTGGCTGGGCTCAGACTCAGGACGACCTGTGTCGAGCGTCCAGGCTTTTAACTACTAAGCTCACACTGCTGCTCACTACACTGCTCCTTCTCTCCTCACTACAGGTTTTCATCTCTTAATAATTATAAGGTTATTTTCTTCCCCTCAATGAAAACTCTCCCTCTAGAAGGAAAAGACATACACACAAAGCAAAGTGGATGCAATATAAGTTGGGTAAGTCTACCCAAAATCCAGTTAGGTTCTGTGTCCAAACTGTGCCTCAAGTTACTTTGAATTCATTCTAATTAAAGATTGTCAGCCCTTTGTCGGTGTTGAATTATCAAGAGCTGAGAAATCATGGGTCCGTGGGGCTAGGAGTGAATGTATTTCAGCATTGGTGTCGATTCCCTGTCCACAGGATACCATCCTGGGCATCTTATTAAAATTTTCCAGAGCCAACCTGGGGCATGGAATATTCCGGGTCACTTGGCTTCATTTTGCTCACCTTTTTAACTCTCCCAAATGGTTCCCATTTGATTTTCTCTACCTGAAATTTCATTCGAGATTGTTGTTTGCACCGTCATGATACATGCTTCTGGGAGCCTAGAGACACAAGGTTGGACAAGTGGATTTCTTCTGACTTGTTTCTTCTTGATCCTGGCTTTAAGTTTGACAAATGCCCTTCCCATCTTTGGGGTAGTTCTTAGCCTCTGGTTATCTCTGTAAAAGTTTCTTTTGGAAAAAGGAGTTTAGTGTTTCAGAGCTACCCAAGGTCAACTGAACTTTGAAACTAATTAGCAGTTGTTTGAGCTTTTGTTCTGTGTCTAGTACAACTGCCTCTTGACTTCGATTTCCAGCAACAGAAAGTTTCAGCATAACTGCCATTAGTTAATAAGGTTTCAAAGTGGAACTTTTCCATTTTCATGCAGATATGTTAGGACTAATCAGCATCATCTTGTCACGACAAAACAAATGAAAGCAGAGCAGTGAGGACTATGAGAACAGGTAAAACTGTATTTTACACGAAATCCCACCCCTGGGGTGCCTGGGTGGCTCAGTCAGTTGAGTGTCCAACGATCTCATGGTTCGATTCCAGAGTTTGAGCCCCGCATTGGGCTCGCTGCTGTCAGCGCAGAACCCGTTTCAGATCCTCTGTCCCTCTCTGTCTCTGCCTCTCCCCGACCTACGCTCTCTCAAAAATTAAAAAAGAAAGAAAGAAACAAAGAAAAGAAAAGAAATCTCACCTCTGTAACTTGCTAGTTCTGGGACAAGTTCCTAATTTAGTCTGAGCCTCAGTGTCTTCACCTGTAAAATGGTGAAGAGCCCAGGATGTATTGGAGTTACTTCATCAAAGGCACAGTTAGCTTATTAACAATTACACTATCATTTCTGCCTCCTCAGCACGAATCAGTGAATGGTATGGGTAGTTCCCTATGCTGTGTAAGGTCAGGGGTGCTCATGTGGGCTGGGAGTGAGTCTTGGGGATTTGGAACTCATATGTTTTGTTATAAGTTCTATATTTAAGAGAAAGCTCTAGAGATGAGAATATCTCCATATGGAGAAAAACTAAATTTGTTCAGCATTTAATGAGAATTATATGAATAAGATATAAATTAAAGCTTGCTTGCTTCAAAAAAAAATGTTTATTTATTTATTTTTGAGAGAGAAAGAGCACAAACAGGGGAGGATCAGAGACACACACACACACACACACACACACACACACACAGAATCCGAGAAAGCAGGCTGTGGGGCTTGAACTCAGAAACTGTGAGATCATGACCTGCGCTGAAGTTGAACCCTTATCTGACTGAGCCACCCAGGCGCCCCAGGATTGTCTGCTTTTGTACTTGGATGGCTTGGACAGTAAGAATGTCATCCAGATCTGGGGCGCCTGGGTGGCGCAGTCGGTTAAGCGTCCGACTTTGGCCAGGTCACGATCTCGCGGTCCGTGAGTTCGAGCCCCACGTCGGGCACTGGGCTGAGCCTGTTTCCGATTCTGTGTCTCCCTCTCTCTCTGCCCCTCCCCTGTTCATGCTCTGTCTCTCTCTGTCCCAAATATAAAATAAAACGTTGAAAAAAAAATACTTATAAAAGAATATCATCCAGATCTTAGTTTTATGGTTCAGGGGGAGTTATGAGGAAAAAAGAACCATCAGGTGGTGCCAGCCATTTTCTGATCTAGAGAAAAGCAATACAAACCCAGCTACGGAATTTCCATCCAGATACCCCTAACAGTTTGGGATTTCTTAAGGCATTCAGCCATCTGCCTCAGATTTAACGTTATTAAGTACATTGAAATTCTTGAGCTTCAAATCCTCATGTAGAAGACTCTGTGATTTGTGATTTGTCAGGCTACACATTTTTGGCCTATCGGATTTTTGTATTTACAAAGAAAAAAAGTGCCTGTAGCGAAGAGCTGTTGCTTCTTGCACGGTGATGTCATTATGTGGTAGTGTGTAAGTACCTACCCTCAGGGTAGCAAAAATGTGGTTCAGGAAATAATTGTCTTAAAATCAGTATAAACACATGAGCTTGCTTTTTTAGCAAGATGCCACTCTTCTTGGAATCTGCGGGGAGAACACATCAGTGTTTTTCCTTTTGATTCGGAAGGAAAAAAAAAAGTCCCAGAGGGTGGAAAAGGCAAGATAATTGTGTTTGTCAACCCATCCATCCTTTCACAAATATGTATTAAATGCTTCCTCAGGGAGGCAGTGTGGTATAATGGCTAGAGCCTGAGGCCCCGCCGTCAGACGGCCTGGATTTGAATCCCAGCACCAGCATTTCCTGGCTGTCTTGCTTAGTCTCTCAGGCCTACAGTTATCCCATCTGTCGTTGGGATAATAACAGAACCTATGTTGGGGTTGTTTTGAGGCTAAAAACACGCAACACATTTCTTACAGACTAAATGCTGAAAACACACTGGTGACCATGAGTGTTGGTCCTTTGAGCCAGTTGCTGCTTGGGATTTTTTTCTTTATTATTTAAAAAAATTTTTTTTCATATTATTTATTTTTGAGAGAGAGAGACAGAGCGTGAGCGGGGGAGGAGTAGAGAGAGAGGGAGTCACAGAATCTAAAGCAGGGTCCAGGCCCTGAGCTGTCAGCACAGAGCCCAATGTGGGACTCGAACCCACTCGAACTGTGAGATCATGATCTGAGCTGAAGTCAGACGCTTAACTGAGCCACCCAGGCACCCCCACTTGCCGCTTAGGATTAACAGAAGGCCTCCGAGGGAGCTGAAGGACCCAGCGCAGGTTCACTGCCCTGCTGTGCCCTTAAATGGGCAAAGCATCATTTAACTCTTAACAACCTAGAAGATCCAGATCACGATCCCATTTTGCAAACGAGGAAATGTTGCCTAGAGAGGTTAAGCACCTTGTTAAGGTCACTCAAAGGCCCAGGTGCATCCCATGTTTAACGTTGCTCTGGAGTTGCAAGGTAAGAGAGTCTGGGGTGACATTTCCCTTTTCAGCTATTATTCCCGTGAGATTACATGACATCAGGGCTTGTATCCTGGAATGACACTAGTTTTCAAGCAGTCTGTAGTCAACTTTAGAGATTCTAGGGAGCATCTTGAAAAATTAGCACTTTTGCATAACCGCTGTCTTCTGTGCGAGTTAGGATTGGGCTGGCGGATGCTGCATTTGTGGCTGCCCGGTCGCCCAGTCCCTTGCTCTGTGTCCCTGCCCGGGCACCAAGTCAGTTCCTTTGGGTTCTGAACTGACCATATCAAAGTGCTGCATGTGGCCGTGTTACTACTGGCCTGTAGCTCTCATTCCCAAATTTTATGAAAAGAAGATTGAAGCCTTTTTATTAGCCTGGCCGTCTGTCTACTTTTCATCTTTGGACTAGGTAAGGACCCAAGGAGCTGATGGGTTTTGCAGGTTAATGTGTCTCTTAAACCATTGATTGGGCCAGTGGTAGAATCTTGAGGGGCGTCTTGAATCGTATTGGAAACAAAACAGCAGCGCTTACCTTTGGCAAGAGATGGCGACACTTCTGAAATTGAGGTGGTGGTGATGACACCATCTGCAGTTTGGAACCCGAGACGGTTGAGACAGATGTGGTTGGAACAGGTGTGGGTGAAGAGCTAAGAGCCGTCCCTTGAGAGTGGAGTGAAAACATCTGGTTCTTTAGCCTGGCAGTGCAAAGGCATAACAAGGCCATGAAATCTGTGCAGTTGTGACTGATGTGGTTGAAACGTGTTGAGGTGTTGGCAGTCTGTTAGAAGCTCACCGTGGTTATTTTAAGATCTGATGCATTGGACGATGATCACAGTAGCAGTAGGTGGCATTTATTGAGTGCCTACTCTGTGCCAGAAATTGTGCCAAAACTAAACATAAATTCTCTCCTGTCATCCAATGAGCTAGGTATTTTTAGCCCTGTGTTACAGATAAAGATGGTGAAGCTGAGCAAGGTTAATTGACATGTGTTGTAAGTAATGAGCCAGAAATCAAGTTCAGAGTTACTCTGGGACTCATCATCTTGAATACCACACTGTATATTCTCCCCAATTCCACTTGGCAGGAAAAAAAAAAAAAAAAAAAGAGGTTGAGCAGATTTATACATGGCCGCATAGAGAATGCTGAGGTCTCCCTAACCTTTAAATCTGAAATGGTCGTGGGCTCTTGGTGCTCTGGCCTGTCCTTTAGAGGAAGACTGGTAAATGATTATCAGTATCACTTTATTAGAAATTTGATTTTTGTGCTTTTATTTTATTTTTTTAAGTTTACTTAGTTATTCTGAGAGAGAGAGTGAGTGTGAATGTGTGCACCAGTGGGGTAGGTACAGAGAGAGAGAGAGGGAGAGAGAGGACCCCAAGCCTGAGGCAGGGCTTGATCTTACGGAACCATGAAATCATGACCTGAGCTGAAATCAAGAGTCTGAAGCTCAACCAACTGAGCCACCCAGGTGCCCCTCATTTTCATGCTTTTAGAATAGGATCTGTTTTGCATTGGGAAATACACTATAAAATAAGACCCAAGACTGGTGTCACTTGGATTTTCACTTCCTTTTCAAGCTACACTTTGAGAATTGCTCTCTGGACCCCTGTCCTACAAAGAATGCCATTCAGAATGTTACTTCAGTAGGATCTTCATAAGAGATTGATTGTATGCAGAGTTTTGTTGTCAGATTTCTCAGAGCTTTTACTAGTCTAAGAAACCTTAGGGTTCTCCAAGAAAAGGGTATAGCTTGTGTTCCCCCAACATTTTTTACCCTGAAAATCTCTTTTCTCAGAGCTTTTCTGAGATGACTGTTGAAAACTGACCCCAAATCCAAACTTCACTGTCTCTTACTTCCGCTGCAGTTTGGTTGCTTCAACGTGAAAAAACATTCCACACAGCTGAAGTCATGGTGATGACTTATTTCCTCTCACCAGGAGCCTAATGAGGGGAGCTGGAGTAGAGAGGTCCTCTGGAATCAGAGGCTCTTTGGACATGAGTTAGTTAAATGACCATTTACTAACTCTTATCATGGCTATAGATGTCTCCAGCTAGGAAGGCATATTAGCTATCTACTGCTGTGTAACAAATTATCCCTAACTTTTTCAGCTTACACCAGTAAACATTTCGTATTTCTGGTCCTCTGGGTCAGTAGTCAGAGCATGGCTTACTTTGGGAACTTGGGCTCAAGTTTTCTGATGAGGTTGTAGTCAGAGTGTCAGCCGGGGCAGCAGTGTCCTCTGAGGCTTGACTGGGATGGGGGGGGGGGTGGTCCTCTTCCAAGATCCCTCTCATGGTTGGCAAGCCTTGGTCCCTCACCACAGAGACCTTTCTCCACAGTGGCTGCACAATATGGCACCTCGCTTCTCCCCGAGCGAAAGATTGTGGAGAAGGTGAGAGAGAGAGAACCTATGATAGAAGACATAGTCATTTTATAACCTGATCTGGGAAATAATGTCACTTCTTCCCATTTCTTTTAGTTAGAAATGACTTACTACATTTGTCCCACATTCCTAGGGAGAGGATTATGCAAGGACAGGAGCCCCAGGAGGAGGTGATGATCACTGAGGGCCATCACTGGAGGGTAAGGCTATTTACCACAGAAGTGTAAAGAGGGGCGGATAGGGTTTTCTTGATAGAGAAGACCTGTTTTGATTTTCACTTATGGTGAGGAGACAGGACAATTTCACAAAGAAGCTGGCACCTCTCACTGTGAATATATTTCATAATAGAAGAGTAAGCAGAGAAGAGTTAGGCACATAAGAAAGTAAATCAGGAACAGTTGGTCACCATGATTTTGCCTCCCAGATCCCTGTGGGCTCTCACGCTCGCTAGAAGAAAGGAAGGAGGGAAGGAATTACAGAGAGGCAGTTTTCTGTAGTTCAAATATTTCTTTCAGCAGGAAACAATATTGCGTTAAAACTACACCTTCATAAAATTCTAGAGAAACAGAGAGAGAGAGAGAGAGAGAGAGAACAGGTGTGAATTTGTTTATTTGGTTAAATAACCTTTTATATTTCCTCCCTTACTGGAGTGTAAACTGTGTTACAAAAAGGTGGTATTGTTTATTTGCTATCTCTTAAGACACCCAGGAGGGAGAAATCAACTGCTTCCTGCTCTAAAGAAAATAGCTCTGTAACTCAGTGCTGTGACATCTGTTTTGATGTTAGAGAAATGGCAATAAAAATTTGATTGAGGTGAAACCCTACTATGGGGGGAGGTTTGGAACAGGAAATGGAAAGGTGGAATGATAAAAATGCTCACACTGTTTAGCTATTGAAATATTTCGTTACTGGGACTGGCTTTTTTGTGTGTGTATATTCTCAAACTTGATAATGAGCCTGTTTTTGAGATGAACGTCTTATGTCCCTCAGGCGCTTTGAGTTGGCTCATTTCAGGCCAGTTGTAATATGGGCCATTTGCTCCCCAAATGTGAACCACTTCCCCTACCCCCCCCCCCATTCGGGGGGAGCGTGTATTTTGTAAAGTCTGGAGAAACTTACAAAGTCTGTATTTTGATCGCTACAACTGACGGTACTGGAGGGGAATACCACAGAGGCTAAACATACTATAGTGCACAGCACAGCCACCACAATAAAGAATTATCCGGCCCGAAAGGTCAGTGGTCTGAGTTTGGGAAACCCTAAGAAAGCGTGAGATTTGGGGGAGGGGGTGTTGTTTTTTTTTTTTTTTTTTTTACAGAAACAGATTATACTGTCAGCCTGGACATAATAGGTAAGCATAGAGGATCAACAAAGAGGACAGTGTTGACAAAAACCATTCCTGTGAATCTAAAGAACAAAAAGTATGACATAAGGGAAAGAAAATGACAAATCGGAGTTCCTTTGTGCTTTACATCCCTGTGTGGTTTTTATATCAGAGGTAAAATGCTCACTGTTACCAAGCAGCAGGAGCTTGGCTGGACCCTGGATGAACAGCTGGTTGCCGCGGCTGCATATTTTATATAAGCAAAGGACAGAGGCATACCCTAGTTGTGGTATTCTCTTGCGGCGAGCTGGAGAGATAGATACAATGATGGTCTGACTTTGCAGGTGTGCGGGCATTGGAGAACGTGGCTGGGAGACATCTAGGAGCCCTGTCCTACCTCTGCGAGGTTGTTGTATTTTACCTCCCTTTCTGTTTCATTATTGTGTCCTATCTTCCCTTAGCACGCATGGTAGCTACAGCTGGTGTTGACCCGAGGGGCTGTTCAGCCAGCTGCTGCAGAGACTACAGACAGGGCTCAGGATGGAGGCGGCCGGTCTAGGGAGGCACACATCTGCCTTGGAAACTACCTTTTGCCTGGGATTATTTCTAGCCGGAGTTGGCTCTCGTATCCCACTTACCTCTGTGGACCTAAAATATCCTAGTGCTTCACAAGCAAACCTGCCTGATTCCATCTTCAACTTGAACTTCCTTATCTTTGTCCTTTTCTTCTATCCCTGACGCTAAGCCAGTGGTCGTCAACCTCTGCGTTTAAGAGATCTTTTACGAAACTAGAAAATCTACAGGAACATTACCCTGTGCCTATAGAATTAGATGACTTGGTTAGCATTCAGTTTATCAGTGGATGGAGCTGTTTACTTCCCTGATTTAATCTCTCATTTATTAATGGAGCAGAGTTTTCAGAATATCCAACGAAGAGATTGTCGTTCCTTGACTTTGTGATGTCATATATGGTGCCTTTTGCCTCTTACTTGGGACCAGGTATGGCTCACCTTTTTTCTGGTTGGTGCCACTTGCTTAAGGCAGTGTTGAGCTAGTAAACCACAGCCATATGTGTCTGAGGGAATGTGGGTAACATGGAAAAAGCTAGCAAACTAGAGTGTTCTGATACTGGGTCCTCAGATTGTCCAGGCAGCACCCAGATTGTTTGCAGTGACGTGGCCTTCAGTTGTACTCCCATCTAGATGAGAATCCAGTCTTCTAATGAGAGCAGGAAAACAAGAAGCCTCATGTCATCTGTAATGGAGAAACAGTGTGGTTGAATCGAAGGGCTGCATTCTGATTTCAAGCATAGGGCAGGAGAGTCTATATATGGTGCAGTGGGTGCTAAAATTAAAAGTCATTAAATCTGCCAGATTATGGCCTATAAATACTTAGTGTAAAATAAGAACGTTCTTATTTACATTTAAATAGTTCAGGTTTCTTAGATTTCACTACAAAAAATGTAATGTTAATGCAAATATTGTTTGGTAGTGACAGTAAATACACCAGACAGAGTCACTGATTTCTTATACACAGTCATCTATTTTCAAACACTGGCTTACCATGAATGGCCTTTATCATCCTTATGAGTTCTTTTTGTTAAAGTGGTAAGAATCAGAAACTCAGGAAGTGCAGATTCATGGAATTAGATAATGCATTGACTTTGGGCTGAAAGTGAGTCTTTTCTCCAGTTGCTTGATGTAATGATATAAATTAACTTGCCGGTACATTTGTCATCGCTATTCAGAGTCCCTTCTGACACTGTTTTCTTTTCCTGCCAGACACATCAGAACCAATGAAATTTTAAATATTTTTATGATATAACTGTAGCCTCTTGTTTCCTTGATGTCTTTATATAGTATTTAGCACATGAGTCCCTGGAAAAAAATAAAATAAATGTACCAAAGACATATACCCCAAAGTAATAGAGACAAATTAAAATGGAATTTTTAAATAGTGTTCAAGTAAACCACAGGAAGACAAGAAAAAGAAAAGGTAGAATAGGAAGTAGAACAAACAGAAGACACAAAAAGAAAATGCTAGACTTGAACGGTAGCATATCAATAATTTCATTAAATGCCGACGGTCTAAGTTCACCAGTTTAAAGTCTGGCATAGTGGACTGAAAACGTGACCCAACTATTTGCTGCCTTCAAGAAACTCACTTTAAATCACATGTTGTAGGCAGGTTCAATGTGAAAGGGTGGACCAAGGTATATCATGGAAAGATTAACCAAAAGAAAGCAGAAGTGGCTATATTAATATCCGATCCAGTAGACTTAAGAACAAATAAATAACTGGTGTGTGTGTGTGTGTGTGTGTGTGTGTGTGTGTGAGAGAGAGAGAGAGAGACAAATTTTATAATGATGAAAGGGTCATTCCACCAAATCTACAGTTCTAGGTGTCTATGAACCACACAGCAGGGCTGCATACTGTATGGAACAAACTGGTAGTGAGAATAGGAGGAATAGACAGACCTGAAGTTGAAGTTCAACACCCCTGTATCAACAGTTGAGAGAACAACTAGAGAGCAGAGCAGCAAAGATAGGAAGGAATTCAGCAAGACCATCAACCATCATGATCTAGTTGACATTTATAGAATATTCTACCCAACAAAAGTAGAATGCCCCTTCTTTTCAAGTGCCCATAGATCATATACCACAGATGCCCATATCCTGACCCATAAAACAAGCCTCACTGAATTGAAAGATTTGATTCATACAGAGTGTGTTCTTCAGCCACAGTGGAATCAAACAGAGGTCGTTAAGAGAAAGATTACTCCATTCACTTGGTCTTCCTAGATTGTTGCTTAAATGTATTAAGTCCATTCAGACTATTTGTGGTTCCTGTCTAGAATGGTCTTCCATCAGATTTTTTCCTGGTTTATTCCTTCTGACCTCTAAATTCAACAGCATCGCAACAACTTCTGTAATTACCTATCTAAAGTAACCTCCACATAGTCCCCTTTTGTTTCCATCTTCCTGTTTTCACACGATTATTCTCTTCTAAGCACTTACTATCTAAAGTTGCTTTTGTTTGTTGAATCATCAGTCAGTGTTACACACAAGAATATTAGTTCCAGGAAAGCAGGAATGATATATATTGAGTTCACCATGGTACCCCCAACCCTTAGGACATTAGGTGCTAACTAAGAATTTGTTTTAGGGAGGGGAGCCTGGGTGGCTCAATTGCTTAAGTGTCCGGCTCTTGATTTTGACTCAGGTCTTGATCTCATGGTTGGTGGGATAGAGCCCCGTGTTGGCCTCTGTGCTAATAGCCCAGAAGCTGCTTAGGATCCTCTGCCTCCGCCTCCGCCTCCGCCTCCCCCCCCCCCGCCCCCCCCTTCCCTCTCTCTCTCTTCCCCAACCCCCCCAAATAATTAAATAATAATAATAAAAAGAATTTGTCATGTCACCTAGTAGCCACATGTACTGGTTATATAAGGATATTCTCAATGCTGCCCAAAGCCACCAGGGAGCTTGTGCAAGTTAGTAAACAGGCTCTTTCTTGCATGGCAGTGACACAGAGAGAACTAGCCTTTCTCTGTTTAGCTAACCTTTGGTTTCATGTATTTGTTCACTCAAGTGGGGGAGCGCTTGTGGGAGCTTGGATTGAAATAGGTTGGACGTGCTTAGGGGCTTTCAGAAACCTGACTTAACCTGTGGAGAAAGGCTTGTAGGTCCCTAAAGATCATTGAGCTAATGAAGTAAGAAAATCGCACTTAAGTCCAGAATTCAAGAATGAATATTCTTTATATAGCCTAGGAAACCTTGCAAACAGGTAAATGGTTACCAGTAGTGGCTGTGCTCTTAAGTAGACATTTGAACATACATGGGCGCATTAGGTGAACAGCCTTCCTCAAATTGTTTGGTCTTTCTGTTTTCTGTTGGAGATGTGCATACACTTGGGTAACTTGGACAGGTCGGAAAGCAGGAGTGTTGGCAGTTGGGTAGACCTGGGATCCAGTCCTTGCTCTGGTGCTGATTTTCTTGTTGGGAGATGTTAGAACCCCAACCCACCCAGGGCCCTAATTAAACCCACTCAGGCCCTAATTACCTCCTCCATAAGAATGGACGTGATAATGACACTGCTGTAGCATTGTTGAGAGGATTTTAACATTAACAACGATAATAATGCATATGTAAGCTGTTTCCTTGACTCAGTCATATACTGGGTAAAAGCAGTGAGGAGGGTTTAAGCCTCCTCCACAGGGCTTAGAAAGAATCAGACTTACATACTCAACAGTGTCCATAGTGGGGTGCCATTTTCACTAAAGTGGATAGAGAGACCCTGATGGCTACATGTAAGGCAGATGCCTTGCTTGATTGATAGTGATAGTCATGGAAGTGAATAGTAAGTATCTGTTGTGCACCTGGGGTGGGATGAGGCTCAGAAGGTAGAGGAATGAGCAGGTCTTCTGAGAGAGATGGCCAGAAAAAGGAACAACTACAAAACACATAATAATTGCTGGAACAAAAGATGTGGGCTGGGTGCTTTTGTGGCAGAGAGAAAGGAGCGTCACCCGGGAGTCACGACGAATGGGCGGCTCTTCACCTGATAACGGCGGAGGAATCTGGCAGAGGGTTCCTGCAAAGGTGTTGAGCGTGGAACACCACTCAGAGAGTTGCTAGCAGTTCAGTTATGAAGAATCACCTGTAAGCTTTTTATTTTGGTGATTTCCCAGTTCATGAGTCTTACTTTCAGTGTGTCTAGTTTTATTGTATGTGCTAACAGCACACTGAAAGTCTTTCACTATTGTTTTGAAGATTCTTTCTGAGCTCCTCCCTTGGCCTAATTTTTATTTTTATTTATTTTTAAATTGTAATTAATTTATTTTTGAGAGACAGCGTAGAAGGGGCGGGGGTGGGTGGGCGGGTGGGGACAGAGGATCCCAAGTGACCTCTGCACCATCAGTGCAGAGCCCGACATGGGGCTCGAACTCTGGAACCGTGAGATCATGACCTGAGCCAAAATCAAGGGTCAGACGTTTAACTGACTGAGCCCCAGGTGCCCCACACTGGCCTAATTTTTAAGGGGCTTAACTAAATTATAAGGCACAAAGATGCTACCGAATCAGCTGCTTTTGCAGGCGCTGGCTTGGGAGACATCAATTCTGGCATCTTGTCTGGACAGACAAGAAAGAGGTGCTCTCGCAAAGAAGGATGGTTGGGAACATCAGAGACCAAAAGGCCCTTGGGAGTGATGACAGCCAAAGGTTAAAGACCTATTGATAAATGACAGAATGAAGTCTCACAAGGGAGTATTGACACCATATTAAAAGCGAGGCCTCCACAATTATTACTCACCATGCAGTAAGTTTAGGAGTGGATAAAGTACCCACATTAGAATTCTGGCTGTTTCTAGTCACTGTAACCTTGTGTCTCATGTATGTGGGGCAAGTTTCAAATTTACCTTTTTCAATTTCATATCAGAAGTCAAGACTTTGAATACCTGCCACCCTTCCTTCCTGCCTCCCTCTTTCTTTCTTTCTTTCTTTCTTTCTTTCTTTCTTTCTTTCTTTCTTTCTTTCTTTCTTTCTTTCTCTCTCTCTCTCTCTCTCTCTCTCTTTCTTTCTGTATACTTCAGTGTGGCATATTTTCTGATACTTCCATTCATGTGAGTAGGTTTTCGCCAGTAGGTGCTTTTCAAATTCTCGCTTGCCAAAAATCGTTGTGGAATTTTGTTTTGTTTTGTTTTGTTTTGTTTTGGCGTTCCTGCCTGGGTCTGAAGACCAGGAGTCATTTAGTTCTTTGCTTTTTTTTTCTGTTCAGAAACTTGGCATTCTTTATTGTGGTTCCATGCCATCTGTCAAAGGTCAGAAGCCATTCTTCAAATCTATTTTATGGATTAAGTGTTCTATTTTGTGTACTTTGGAAGAAGAATGTCAAGTTCAACAGTGTACTTGGTTACAATGAGATGCTTTATCTTGATATTTCTTTCCTCCACACACTATAAAACTATAAAGGAAATGAACTCACTAGTTTTGAGTTTTAGTTTGTGCTTATTTTAGTTTTTGTAAACAGTAATGCTACTTGTGTTATGTAGAAATCTCCCCCCAAGTGATTTTATTTTTCCTCAGATTTAGAATAGGAAGCTGACAGAAAAGGAAAAGCTGAGGGTTGCTGGGGACCACACTTGAGGTTGTTCATTAAATCAGGAGCCTGGTTCAAAGCAGTGGGTTGACTTCGAGCTCAGTGTTACGAGTAAGGAACCAAAGGTCATGGTTAGGGACAGTGTTAGTCCACACAGCATTTATGAATTTAGAATTTACAGAGTTAAATGCAGACCAGTGCCCTCATTTCACAAATGAGTGGGGGAATCACTTCAGCTTGCAGTGGTCCAATTACTTACCTAAAGGCACATAGCTGATTACTGGCCGAGTCTAAATGCCAGGCTAGTGTTTAGTTTTTAAAGATACTGCATAACCTTTCTAAAACCATCAAATGACATCCCTCTCTCCAGTTTTACATGCTTTTTTGCTTCAGTTTAATAATATAAGCCTTTTGTTTATCATCATCAGATGTCGGCAAGTAGGATTCATGATGAACAATGGAGATATTGTCATGTCTTTTTTTTACTTACCCCTAATATTGAAGTAAGATTATTGCAACCTCAATAAGCTTTTGGTAAGTGTTCCAGTGTTTAGTCACATGGACATGTGATTATTTTCAATGGGTTGCGTAGTGTAATACTGTTAACCATAAACCATATTGGAAATTGATTGCCAGTGTAGGTCATCCTTGAATCATTTGGCAGTGCTTTCAGGAGCCTGAACTGGTAAGGAGTCTGATACACAGCCTAGTCTGGGAGTCTGGGGGAAGTCACATCTACTGAGAGAAAACGTGATGGGCAGCATATTCTCTAAGTATTGGTTTTCTATGGTTTAACAGGTAGAAGAATTATTCAATCCATTTATTTGCTATTTTTTTAAAATGTTGATTCATTTATTTTGAGAGAGAGAGTGAGCGAGCATGAGCGGTGGAGGGGCAGAGAGAGAGGGGAAGAGAGAATCCCAAGCAGGCTCTGTGCTGTCAGCATGGTGCCCCACATGGGGCTTGATCCCATGAACCGTGAGATCATGCCCAGAGTTGAAATCAAGAGTTGGACACTTAACCAACTGAGCCATGCAGGTGCCCCGAATTCATTTATTTTTTAAAACTTATTTTGTATTTTCCTTGTAAACTTCCACGGAAATCATGGTTGACATATCATGGGTTGGTGATAATCTAAACCATGGTAGGGGCGCCTGGGTGGCTCAGTCGGTTGAGTGTCCGACTTCGGCTCAGGTCATGATCTCATGGTTCATGAGTTTGAGCCCCGCATCGGGATCTGTGCTAAAAACTCAGAGTGAGAGCCTAGAGCCTACTTGGGATGCTATGTCTCCCACTCTCTCTGCGCTTCCCCCACTCGCACTCTGTCTTTCTCTGCCTCTCAAAAATAAAGAAACGTAATAAAAAATTTTTAAAAAAGAGAAAAAAACCATGATAACTGTAGCTACCCTGGGTTCTTTTGGGGAAGCACCTCTTTTTTTGATAGTCATTCTTTTACAATATTTTTTCTAAGTGTGGTTTTAGCAGTACATAAGTAACCTTTGGTGGACTGTGGTTATTAAAAAATCCCTAAAATATTGGGAGGATTAAAAATCTTGAAGATATTAAAAATATGTTCACACTCATCCTTAAGACAGAAAGTAGAAAAACTGATGTCCCAAACAGAAGTACTCTCTGACCTGGTATGTGCCAAGACCTTAATGGTTTCCATAGTATGACACTGGTTTTCACATTATGGGTTTGGCCAGTGCTGGTGATCAGGATCCAGAAGGATGTTTGAATCCATATATGTATCAGGCTTTATTTGCATATATAATTGTCTCATTTTTGTCTGGAATACAGTTTTTCACCTGTATGTAGATGCTTTTGTGATTAATAAGATGCCAATTCATTTATAAGCATTGGTGAATCTAGAGTAGATTCGGGGATTATATATTTTATCATTCCACACTTACTGAAAGCACAAGTGTTCATGTAGGGGTCATTGTAATTTTTTTTTTTTTTGCCATTTTAAAAGCTCCTTATACTTGAAAAAAACTTGGAATCACTGATCAAAATTAATTATCTTTGCCTTTTAGAGTAGACTGGAATGATTTAATACCTTTGGTAATAATGTCTTGGAGACTGCGCAATACCACCAGCTGTCTTCGGTTTTGCAAATGTGGTCCTGCAACAACAATTTGTAAACGATATATACTGTGTAACTGGTTCCTTTTGATTTTAAAGACTGAGAGCCTAAGAAGACGTTCAGAAATGGGGTGCATTTTGCCTGAGCCTAAATAGTAGTTTTCCTTGCTGCCGTAACAAATTATCACAAACTTAGTGTCTTAAAACAACACAAATGTGGGCGCCTGGGTGGCTCAGTCGGTTAAGCATCCGACTTCGGCTCAGGTCACGATCTCACGGTCCGTGAGTTCGAGCCCCGCATCGGGCTCTGTGCTGACAGCTCAGAGCCTGGAGCCTGCTTCGGATTCTGTGTCTCCCTCTCTCTCTCTGCTCCTCCCCCGTTCATGCTCTGTCTCTCTCTGTCTCAAAAATAAATAAACATTTAAAAAAAATGCATTAAAACAACACAAATGTATTTTGTTTCTGAAGGTCACAAGTCTGACACAGGTCTTATGGGGTGAAAATTGAGGCACTGGCAGGGCTTTGTTCCTTTCTGGAACCTCAAGGGGAAGATCTGTTTCCTTGCTCATTTGGGTTGCTGGCAAAATTCAGTTTGTTGTGATTGTAACAGTGGGATACCCTTTTCCTCACTGGCTGTCAACTGAGAGCTGTTCTCAGCTTGTAGAAGCCACACATTCCTTAGCTAGTGGCCATCATTTTCCATCTTTGTTTGTTTGTTGTTGTTTTTTTTAGTTAAAAAAATTTTTTTTAATGTTTATCTTATTTAAAAAATTTTTAATGTTTTATTTATTTTTGAGACCAAGAGAGACAGAGCATGAGCAGGGCAGGAGCAGAGAGAGAGGGAGACACAGAATCCGAAGCAGACTCCAGGCTCTGAGCTGTCAGCACAGAGCCTGATGTGGGGCTTGAACTCACAAACTGTGAGATCATGACCTGAGCGGAAGTGGGAGGCTTAACTGACTGAGCCACCCAGGTGCCCATCCACTGTTTGATTTTAAAGTTGAAAACCACTTTAATATGCTGATTCCTGCGCTTGGAGTTTGGAGAGCACAGCAATTAATCATTAACCAGATAGCCACATAGGTGGTACTTGCCTTGTTTCTTCTAGGACCCCATTTTATACTTACTCTTTCAAGGAGAGCCATGTAAAGAGATTTAGCCAAGGATTTGAGAGTGTACTATCCCAAAGAACAACTACAATGCGTAAGCTGGGCTGAGCTGCAGAGAAGCGTTTCTGTTAAGATTTAATGGTGAAAAACTCTGTTGTGAGATGGGTCTTTCCGTTCTTGCGGAGGTTGGGCTCCAGAGTTAGACGGTGATGCTAGTTGCTTGCTGTTCCCCCCGTTTGTGACGGAACTTGATGAATAAACAGATTTCTGTTGAAGAAATCTGTTAAAATGTCCTGAGTTAACAGTGAAAGGTAGGGGTGGTGAAGAGCTTGCCAGATTAACGTGCACATAGAAACCTTCCACGCTCAGGTCTCCCCAACGCTGACTTGCAACCCATCTCTTCTTTGGCGCCAAGAAAGCAGATGGGCTCTTGTCACTGCACAACGAAGCTATGTAAATTGACATATTACGAAGCCAACTCTAGTTGAACGTGCATTTTGTATAAGTGGGTGGTGTTATTGGTTTATCTGGAAGGGAATGCTCAGGGCCTTTTTTGGATCACCATTGTCATGGTAGATGAAGAGATGCTGTTTATTTTTACATGCGACTCTCTTTTTTTTAATGGTACTGCAGGCAATCAGAAGGATTTGGTGATAAAATAACTTATACATTGGCATCAGTGTAAGCATATAACTGTACTTCTGGGTACTGAAATGAGACAGCAGAAAACTTACCCTCCCTTTAAGAATTATGTCAGCAATCTTACATAACCTCCTGCATGCCAAGAGCACATAGCTTGGGAAGTAGAAATGTAGCATGTGGCACGGGGAGTGCCCATGAATAGGGCTTGAAGGTGAAGCTGCAACTGACAAGCCTGTGTGGGACCCTCTGGACTCAGCCATCCTAGGTCAAAGGCATTTTAAGGTTGAGATCTGGAGCTGCTTGGAAGCTGAAGAGTCTAGTGCAGAAGAGAAAGGGCTTTGGAACAGGGTGATTTGAGTCTGTAGCTAGCTAGACTAGCTCTGTGTGACTTGGGCATTATCTCATTTTGTTGAGTAAACGCCGTTGGCTAATATTGTCTCCTAGAGGGACTTTGGATCTTTGAGAGACTTAAGAAATGAATATTCTTTGCACTGTGCCTGACATGTGGTCAAGTGATCAGTAAATGGAAGTGGTTGTCTTCTTCTTCCATTGTCTTCCCCACTTTCTGTCTTATCTCCCAATTTAGCACCAGCTTTCTAATGTTTGTGTATTTTGAGAGAGAGAGCACACGTGTAGATGTGCACACAATTGGAGAAGGGGCAGAGAGAGAAGGACAGAGGATCCATAATAGACTCTGCCCTGACAGCAGTGAACTAATGTGGAGCTTGAACCCATGAACCCTGAGATCATGACCTGAGCTGAAGTCTGTTGCTCAACTATCTGAGCCACCTAAGCACCCAGCACTAACCAATAAATCTCTTAGGTTCTTGGTCATGAATACTGCTGTCTTACCCTTGTATCAGGGAGAGGAATGGAATACAGGAACGGTAAAAAAAAAACAAGAGCTACCCCATAGTTAGTGGTGAATAGTGAGGTTTATAATCAGCACCAGGTTTCTTGGGACTGGATGAAAGAAGTCCTTCGTTTTTTTTAAAAATACTGTTTTGTGATTACCAGCCCCTAGGGCTATGCAGTGTGGTGACCCTGGAAATGCATACATTTGGATAGCAAATTTTAGAGTCCTACAGCCATGGGGCAACCATCGAAGCTGGGCAAATATAAATTTAACATAAATGAACTATTTCTATTTAACATAGTGGCTGGCACATTCCCCCCCCCCCCTTTTTTTAATGTTTTTATTTATTTTTGAGACAGAGAGAGACAGAGCATGAGCAGGGGAGGAGCAGAGAGAGAGGGAGACACAGAATCCGAAGCAGGCTCCAGGCTCTGAGCTGTCAGCACAGAGCCCGACGCGGGGCTCGAACTCACGGATTGTGAGATCATGACCTGAGCTAAAGTCGGATGCCCAACCGCCTGAGCCACCCAGGAGCCCCGTTGCACTTTCAATGCCTGAGAAAATCCTAGATCTTAATTTCTCATATTTCAGTGTAGACTGAAAATAGAAATAGCGACCAAGTAAGTAATAGTTTTGGATTAAGGCTCACAGAAGACAATGAGTATCTGTGAGTTCGAAGTGATAATAATAAATGATGGAATAGATAAGAAAATGGGGAAGAAGAGTCCAATCTTCTTCCGGAATTCCAAATACTATATATTGATACTTTTCACCTTTGCAAGGGGGAGCTTAATTTGCTTCCTCTGAAGAAGGAACATGGAGTTGGTGACTCCCTTCCAAAGATGGGGAATGGAAAACAGCAACTTCATAGTGGATAACTCTGGCATATATGACCTTAAGCAAGTGATTCAAGGTCACCATCACCAGTATTAAGTTGACATCACATACTCCTAATATGAGGTGATCAGAAGGGCGTCTCACCCTTCGGTATTTTGAAAAACTTAGTAAAAATCTTAATAAAATCATGAGAAAAACATCAGACAAACCCAAATTGAGGGTCTTTTTACAAAATACCTGACCTGTACTCTTCAGAACTATCATAGTCCTGAAAAACAAGGCAAATCTGAAAAACTTGATTAAGCAAAACCTTCTTTTAAAGCCTTTTAATCAGGTAGTCCCCCCAGAATAGTGCAGGGGAACCCCCACGGGAGATGGCGAATCTCCTTGAGAAGGAAGAGAGAAGCCTTGTTACGATGTAAGGCGCAGAGAGTGGTGGCACAGATTCATGTTACATTAGAGCAAGTCGGGTAATGTCCGGAGAAATTAAAGAAAGTTGCTAAGGGCAGTGCTGATGCAATGGATCCATTTCCTCTTACTCCCTTTTAAAGACTTTGTTATTGCTCTCACTGATGTTATTGTTGACAATACGTTGGAAAGGCATGGGGAAAGACCTCACAATTTGAAATGGGAAGTTGGTCCCGTGTTCTATCTTCAAAACCTACTGCGCACGAATTGTGGAGGATGTGACATTGTTAGAGCTTCCTCATGGCAAAAGTGTTGATGTCTCAATACAATGCCTTTAGTATAATTAGAGAATTTAAAAAAAAAAAAATCCATGCGGATAAATGTCAGGTTGGTCTGGTCTTCTGCATTAGGCACAAAATGTAGCAAGTGTTGAGTGATGCAGACCAGTGTGTGTCATGATCTGAAAGGTCACTAAGAAATACAGTCTTCTCAATTATATAGTAATTTATTTTTCAAAGTTTTATCAAACTGGATGGATGGCTATACTTAATTAGCCCAGAAGCAGACCAAGGCTCATTTAGGCAAAACAACTTCTGAGAATTTACACAGAACTGTAGTATCTAATTCATTGCAGTCTGTGTTAAAAATAATATTCCATTTTATTTCTTACCCTAATCATTGTCACTTTAAAGTAGCTCATAATGCTAGCTTTGAAATGCATGTGCTTACATTAGTATATAATATTATTTCTTTTTATTAATTTCTTTTAAGTTTTATTGCGATCCTCTGTCCATTATGAAATCATACTTGTTTATTCTAAAAATGTTGGAAAATTCAAAACAATGAGATTAAGAAGCTAGAACTTACAATCTTACCATCCATTGATAATGTTTGATGTATGTATTTCCAGAATTTTTCCTTTACGTGTGCGTGTAAATGTACATATATATATCTTTTGGAAATGGCATGATACATATAAAAATACATGTGTTTGTGTATATGTACATAGCGTTTAAGTTGTATACAATTTTAACTTAAGGTACCATGGAAATCCTTCCTCTTTAATAACCATATAGTTCTGTACCTTCCACGGTGTTTAGGACGGCCATCGTACAATTGTGCAGTAATTCATTTAACCATTCCCTTTTGGATGGACATTTAGCTTTAGCATTGTGCTGACAAGTGTCATTTTAACAGCTGACTCTGGGGAAAAATAGCCAGATTTGTAGCGCTTCCTGATTCCTGTGGTGTCATTATACCCACCATGGCAAACCCCAGCTACCAAACTGAGGTCACTGAGCAAGGATTTGGGAAGAGATGCCCTTGTGAGCCACTACTAGTCAGCTCTAGCCCTTCTCTGCTAAGGTTAAAGTTTTGAACAATTGACTTTCAGGCTACCTTTTTTGTTGTTTATTTAAATACTAAACAGATTCTAAACATGGTAAGAGCCTCCCTTAGTTTGGGGATAAAAAAAGAACGTGCATGCTGGGACGCCCGGTGGCTCAGTTGTCCCACTTCGGTTCAAGTCATGATCTCACGGTTCGTGGGTTCGAGCCCCGTGTCGGGCTCTGTGCTCACAGCTCGGAGCCTGGAGCCTGCTTCAGATTCTGTGTCTCTCTCTCTCTGCCCCTCCCCTGCTCATGCTCTGTGTCTCTCAGTCTCTTAAAAAATAAATAAACGTTAAGAAAACTTTAAAAAAAAAAAAAAAAAGAACATGCCATTGGCCAAAATGTTTAATTGACAAGCTGTAAGCTCTTTTCTATTCATTGCTTCTCTTAGTTTTCCCAAAACTAACCTTAGGCTTAGAGATTTCAAAGATTATCTTTTAAAAGATCTTAAACCAGGGGCACCTGGGTGGCTCAGTCGGTTGAGCGTCCAACTTCAGCTCAGGTCATGATCTCACACTCCGTGGGTTCAAGCCCCGCGTCGGGCTCTGCGCTGACAGCTCGGAGCCTGGAGTACTTCAGATTCTGTGTCTCCCCCTCTCTCTGCCCCTCCCCTGCTCATGCTCTGTCTCTCTCTGTCTCAAAAATAAATAAAAACATTAAAAAAATTAAAAAAAAAAGAAACTGCCAAACTGTTTTAAAAAAAAAACGAAGATCTTGAACCAGTATGCTCTTTAAAAGCGGTTCATGCATCTTAGTGCTTTTTGAAGACAGTACGGTCTCTTCTTTGTCTTCGGCTGTTTGCGTGTGTATGTGTGGTGGCTTGGGCACAGGGAGTGCCGATCTTGCTGCTCTCTCGGGGCATCTGTAAATACTTAGTATCCATTTAAGCCTAAAATATTTGTGAATATTCCCACAGATTTGTTGGTGTCTAGGAGCAAAAGATATCTAGAAGGAGAGAAACATGGCAGTTTTCAGCAAGCAGATCTTGCCCATAACTTACTAAGAGTTTAAATTATTGATAGGCAAGAGAAAAACCATGGCTTCTAGCATTACTGCCTTCCTGAATAACAACGCAAGCCCTAAATGCTGCATTAGATGTGAAAGGTATTTAGGTGGCCACTTTCAGGAGGAAATGGAGCGCTCTTGTGTCCTGTGTCCGTTTCTTTGTTCACGAATCCATTGATGGTGGAAAGAGGATGGGTCAGCTCAGAGCAAAGGACTGATTTATTTTTGGAGATGATGAGCCTTACGCAAAACCCTTTCAGCAACCCATTTGGCTTTTACGTGCAGCTTTCTTAAGGTCTCCATCACCCGTCGTATGTGTTTTTAACAGTGTGACGTTCGAGAACTTAGCTAGGGGCCTCTAGGCCCCTTGTTTTCTTCCATCCAGCCAGCGGGACTCATTTCCCTTGTGCAGCAGGGGCACAGATAAGCCAGACTGCTTTGGAACTTGTCAAGAGTTCTTGGCCACCAAGGAGTTGGAAAGGTTTCCAGATGTGATGGGCAAACAAGTACCACTGTTTGCGCATCTGCAGCTCTGGCAGGTAGTTAACTTGTCTCCTCCAAGATCCCACAAGGACTGGGGAAAGGCAGGACAGGTATATTCCCCAAATTACGTCAGCTTCTACATTTGCAAGGGTAGTGAGTAGACATTGTGACCCGGTGACCCAAATATCCTCTAATCCTCTTTGAATTAAAACAAATTAGAACTTATAATTTTCCTAGAGAAAAACATTGGTGCCATAATCAGTAATTTGAATGACGGTTTTTTCCTGGGCATTGTGGTAAGCACTTTGATTCTGAGAGCAACTCTGGGAAGTAGGTTTTTCAGTGTTTCCAGTTTATCTGTGATGGCACTGAGGTGAAGAGAGTTGAAATATCCCATTATCTGGTAAGTGGTAAAACCCCAGGATTCACACCCGGTTTCTTAACTTCTAGAGCTCACTGTGCCCCGCTGTCTCTCTCATGTGGTGCAATTGGAGAAGGGGAGTGCTAGGCATGTGTCGTTCTTAAAAATATCAGTGCAGGGGGCTCCTGGGGGCTCTGTCAGTTAAGTGTCTGACTTCGGCTCAGGTCATGATCTCACGGCTCGTGAGTTCGAGCCCCACATTGGGCCCTCTGCTGTCAGCACAGAGCACACTTCACATCCTCTGCATCTTCCCCACTCGGATGCTCTTTCTCTCAAAAATAAATAAACGTTAAAAAAAAATGTGAGTGTGTGAAGCGCTCAGTACTTAGATCAATTCTGGCACATAGCACAGGCTCAGTAAGTATTCATTGTTTTAAAAATAAATAGGTTACTTTGGGTAAGGTTTTTTTTTTTTTTTCTCTCTCCCATCACTTTCACTGCATTCCCATAAAAATGGCACTTATGTGCATACTGAGCTGTCAGTCCTGCAGGAGATGTCACCTCGAGGTGTAACAATAGTGACAGTGAGGAGGAGAATTAGAAGCCACTGTTGACCACAGCCACGTATGTGATGTGTGTGTCTGCAGAAGCAGCCTGGGGAAGGAAGGTTCTAGTTAGCTTTAGATGGCACTCCACATGCGGCCACTACCTTTGGGCTTGTGAAATGAGAAATAGGACAGTGTGGACTAGTGGGAATGTCCTCTCCTTCCTTCAACAAATATGTATGGAGCCCTTCTTATTTTTTTCCTTCTCCAGTGCACTTTTCCTTTACTGATTGAGCTGCTTGTTTTTCAGCAACTGCGCCAGGGACTGGGCATAGGAGACAAGGTGGCGAAGGCCCTTGCTTTTGTGAAATCTGTTTTCCCTCTTGTCTCCAGAGAATGAGATAGAACACAGAAGGAGCAGACAGCATGATAGAAGGCACCCCAGCGTGCCGCCATCCACCCTCGGTCCTTTCCTCCTTCCTATTTTATTTTGAAGCAGTTCGTAGATGTTATATCACTTCGCATGTATTTCAGTATGTGCTGTGAGAGGGATTTTTAAAAAGTCATTTAGGGGCGCCTGGGTGGCTCAGTTGGTTGGGCGTCCGACTTCGGTTCAGGTCATGATCTCGCGGTCTGTGATTTTGAGCCCCGCATCAGGCTCTGTGCTGACGGCTCAGAGCCTGGAGCCTGCTTCGGATTCTGTATCTCCCTTTCTCTCTTCCCCTCCCCTGCTCATGCCCTGTCTCTCTCTCTGTCAAAAATAAACATTTTTTTAAAAAAAAAATCATTTAAAATTTTTAAGTTTAAACAATTAATTCTAACACCTTAGTCATCAAATATCCAGTCAGTGTTCACGTTACTAATGATCAAATGCCATAAAATAGTTTTTTCTCTTTGAATAATGATCAAATTAAGGTTCATGTATTGAGATATTTTGAGTGGTTGATTCATTTTGTTTTAAATAGTCTCCATGCCCAAAATGGGGCTTGAACTCATGATGCCAAGATCAAGAGTCCCTTGTTCTACCAACTGAGCCAGCCAGATGTCCCATCTGGTGTGTTTCTTTTTATCTGTTACATTTCTTCTCTAGCTTCACTCCCTACCTATCCCCCCACTGTTTCTTTTCCCATTCTCTTTATCTCTCTCTCTCTCTCTGCAATTAATTAATTCATGTATTTATTTTTGTTGCAAGACATTTTTTTTAACATTTATTTATTTTTGAGGGACAGAGAGAGAGTGCGAGCGGGGGAAGAACAGAGAAAGGGGGAGACACGGAATCCAAAGCAGGTTCCAGGCTCTGAGCTGTCAGCACAGAGCCCCACACGGGGCTCATACCCGTGAATTGTGAGATCATGACCTGAGCCAAAGTCGGATGCTTAACTGACTGAGCCACCCAGGCGCCCCTCTCTGCAATTTATTTATTTTGTTTTTATTAAAAATTTTTTTTACAGTTATTTATTTTTGAGAAACAGAGTGAGACAAAGCGTGAGCAGGGGAGGAGCAGAGAGAGAAGGAGACACAGAAACTGAAGCAGCCTCCAGGCTCTGAGCAAGCAGTCAGCACAGAGCCTGATGCGGGGCTCAAACCCACTAACTGTGAGATCATGACCTGAGCCGAAGTCAGACGCTCAACTGACTGAGCCACCCAGGTGTCCCTCTGCAATTTATTTTTGAAAAAAACCTGAATTGTTCTATGGTTTCCCAGTGTGGATTAGCTGATCCCATTCTTATGATGTCAATTTATGGTTTTACATGTTCCTCTGCTTTCTGTATTTCTGTTCAGTTGGTAGGTGCCTATAGACACTTGGTGTCTTTCTTCTTTATGTGAATGAAGATTGTGATTTGGTCAGGTGGAGACGGTTGGTTTTAAATACAAAAAAGCAATTCTACAAAAGAATATTTTCTCAGCGTTTATTAATTTACATACGCCATTTTCCCCTGGCAACATGCCTTAATAGGGGCTGAGTTTCCTCACTGTTATGTAGCATCTAACTTTGTCCTCTGATGATTCTTGGGTGTTTGTTTTAAACTGTGCCCCAATCTGAATATGTTAACTCACAGGGGCACTGAGAAAGCCTTTTCCCAAGTAAATCATGACAGATTGTAGTGTGGTTATGTTGCTTGTTTTGGTTTGGCATTTACTGTAGGTTGTGGATAATTTTTATTCATTGTTATAATATCTGTTTGTGCTCCATGTGGATAAGAATCACGCCTCTTACTATATAACATCTTTGCTGAGAATGTGGGATTGAGAATTTTTTTAGTGGTTCACTCGATAAGAAAGAGCATTTGTAGGTAAAGATCCAAGAAAGTATTCAGGTGTTCTAGTTGTGTTGTTATTTATTCAGTTTCTCATTCAAGAAACACTTGTTGACTTCCAGGCAGTATGCCAGATGTGGGGCTTACTGTGGAGAGTGGTACCAGTGTGGGTGTTGTGTTTGTGGAGCTCACAGCCTTGGGCAGGGCACTAGTCATGTAAACATCTACGCTGTCGCTAAGTACAGGAACCCTCAGTACCTGAACAGTGCAGGAGAATGACCCAGTTCTGGCACATCCAGAGAAGGTCTCAGGATCCCCCAGGGCTCCGTGTCCACACGTTGAGAATTATTGGTTTAGATCACTGTGTTTGTTTGCTTGAGTTCTGAGATACAGTGCTTCTTTGATTCTAATGCAAAAGATTAGTCTACTTAAATTCAGTAGATCAAGAGTTTGTAACCAGCACCTACTTCCCTATCTTTCAGCAGAAACCTTTTAGATTTTCTTTGAGTCAACACCACTATCACAGCGCCCCCCCCCCCACCACCCTTTCCTCTGCCACTTTGACCCCCAGTTCCTGGAGTAGGCATGTGGCATAAGATTGACCAAAGAGAGAATCACGTCTCCTTGGCTATGGTGGTTGATTCAAAGATGGGCATGTGATCTACTCAGAAATCATTACAGCTAATACTATAAGTATTGGTGCAGTAGGAAAAAGAATACCATCGCCTTTCGTTCACCCTTGAACTGGCCGTGTCGTTGGCCTATAGCTGTTGGCTGCTCATGTTACTATCACATGGATCCTAAGAATGAAGCTTGCAGAGATGAAAGAGAGACGGTCTTAATGATGCAGACCGTACCTCTTGATTCAAGTTGTACTGTGTTATTCGGTAACATGTTAAGCATGTTATGTCTGTAAGATCATAGAGTCCTGGAAGGTGGGCAACTTGAGTTCGTGTGACTTAGATTTCCTGTTTCTTGGAACCCAAGGAATCCCGTCTGATCTAGAGGTATTTGGAGGCCCGTGAATGAGCTTCAGAAGTTACATTCAAGATTCTGTGATTTGAGGGAGTCATGACTGTACAGACTCTTGACCCTCAAAGGGTAAGGCTCCCTGATGAAGGTGTTTCTAAATTAGAGTGCAAGTTACTCTCCTTCACTTAAATGGAAGAGATCTGTATCCCATTACTTTCCTTCCATACATGGGCTCTTCGACGTGGAGGGTAACACCACTGTTGTAACTGGGACAGGAAGTGATCACAGATTGGCTGTAAATAGCAAGAAGATGCGGAGAGATCTCAACAGCTACGGGCATGTTTTTCAGTGTGAATTAAGTTGAATCAGCGTTATTGATCTTACATTGAGTCCCTACACTGCATTCTGGGAAGCCATCTGCTAGGGGCTTCCTTCAAACTCCAATCTCCTCTCTCCACAGCTGCCAGAACAGTTGTTCTATAACAGTGAGACCTGGCTCCATAATGCTGTCAGGATCAAAGTTGAAACTCCTTAACAAGAGGTACCAAGCCCTTCGGTGGTTACCTCCAGCTCATTCTCTGACCTCATCTTGAACGCGTTCCCTTCCCCGTGAGTTTACTAAAGATGGGCTTCTCCTTCATGCAGTGCTCTGCCTACCACTGAGCTGTTGCACATGTCATTTCTTGGAGCAACGATGCACTTAACTTTCCTTACCCCTCCTTTGCTGCTGTTTCTTTTGGCCAACACGGATTCACTCTTTGAGTCCTATCTTCTGGAAAGCCTTCCCTCATTCCCACATCTGGACTGGATCCTCCTTCTCTATGTTCTGACAGCACCCTGTACTGACTACCCTTTATAGAACTTAGCGACACTTTTTCAGCTCTGAGTCTGTATATTGTTCCATCAGACCACTAAACTTAACCATGTTCGTTGTCAGATCTCCGCCGTCTGGTATGGTGCCCAGCAATAGAATCTCAGTCAATACTTGTTGAATGAAATGTGGAGATAGGGGCGCCTGGGTGGCTCAGTAGGTTAAGCATCTGACTTCAGCTCGCTGTGGTCATGATTTCGCTGTTCCCAGGTTGGAGCCCCATATTGGGTTGCCTGCTGTCAGCACAGAGCCTGCTTTGGATCCTCTGTTCCCCTGTCTCTCTGCTCCTCCCCCCTTCTCCCTCTAAAAAGTAAATAAACATTAAAAAAACAAAAGAAGCGTGGAGATAGATGTACAAACTAAATGCAGAATAGTGCAATGAGGGGTGCCTGGGTGACTAAGCCAGTTAAGTATCTGATTTTGGATCAGGTCTCGATCTCACAGTTCGTGAGTTGGAGCCCTGTGTTGGGCTCTGTGCTGACAGCTCAGAGTCTGGAGCCTGCTTCGGATTCTGTGTCTCCTTCTTGTCTCTCTGCCCCTTCCCCATACTCCATCTCTCCCTCTCTCAAAAATAAATAAACATTAAAAAAATTTTTTAAAAAAGTTGCAGTGAGTGCTTTCATAGAAAAAAGTGTAAGATAACCCATGGAGGATTAATTAACCAACATTTTCAAGACCAAGGCAGTGTTTGAATAATATAGAATCTTGTGTTAAAAAAATAAAAGACTGTAAGTCTTTTAAATTCTATTTAAGAAAGAAAAGAGAGAGAGAGACAGACGGAGTCTCCTAATTTCACTTAGTTATTCTTTGCAGTTAATGTGTTACATCTTTTGGCTTTTACTATATAACTAGAAAGGAACAATTAGGAGATAACATGGTGTCTTGCATTGAAAATGATTATTTGAGGCCATTATCATAGTCCAAATTTCTTTCAGGATTTGCTTTTCTTTTTTATTAGACCATTGTGTCTTGTCCTATTACATTTGCTATGTCATTAGCTTAAAAACACGGGCAGACTGTTCCTTTTCATTACTGTCATAAAAATGGTATTTACTAAGGCCAGAGCAATAGTTGTTACTCAGATCATCCACAGTAGAATAGGAATGGTCCAGAAGAGTTGTGTCCTCACAACTGAGCACATTTGACACATTTTCAGTGTCGTTGATCACTTGTTCTCTCTCTTTTCTATTAGCTACTTGGGTGTTAACCTGGCTTCGTTTTGGAAAATAGGAGAAGTTCACATATAGTATTGGGTTAGTGAGAAGTCTATCAGTCAGTGTTTTACTTTTTATCTGCAGACAGTTAATTTCGCAGAGAAAGCTTTTGTTTTCTTTTTAACTGGTACTATGCCCGAGCTTTACTACTGTGGCATGGGACAGGTAAATGTGGGGGTGCCTGGGTGGCTCAGCTGGTTAGGTGTCCGACTTTGGCTCAGGTCGTGATCATAGTTCATGAACTGGAGCCCCTCGTCGGGTCCTGTGCTGACAGTTTGGAGCCTGGAACCTGCTTCGGATTCTGTGTCTTCCTCTCTCTCTGCTCCTCCCCTGCTTGTGCTCTGTCTCTCTCTCTCTCTCTCTCAAAAATAAACATTAAAGAAAAGGTAAATGTGGAACCACAGATGATGTTTCCTTTTTTGCATGTGCCATTCAGAACTTAATAAATCATTTCAAACCATGGAGGCATTCACACGTGCAGTTAGCTAATTACAATTTACGGCAAAGCATTTCTTAAATTAAATTAAATTCTGATATAAAATATGTCAACATCTGATATGCAAAACTCAAATAATATGAGGCTTTTAAAAAAGCATATCATTTTCTGGCAAAATTTGGGGAAATGCACACAAATGGCTTAAGCAGGATTGAATTTGAGTGGTTTAGCAGGTGTTGTGTCTTGAGAAAAGGACAGAGCTGGTGGTAACTCCCTTTTTTAGAGCAATCAGCAGCCAGTGGTTAGCCATGGTGTCCAGACCACCTCATTCTGAGACCACCGAGCCCAGTCTTATCAGACTTTGAGGAGGGAGACTCTGTCCAGTTCCTTGAGTCATGGAGACCACCGTGAGACTGGAAGGGGAGGTTGTGAGTGAGGGGCAGATACCAAGTTTGCTGTTTGCTGCTGGCTCCTGGAACCCTTGAGACAATGGGCTCTCCTGGCAGCAGGTGGCTGGGGACTGTATTTGGTAGGACTTCACAGTATGTCAGTGGATCTGTAGGTTGAGTTTCCCAAGTGGATGATCTTGCAGTTTTCCCAAATCAAAACTAAAATGCAGTTAAACTTTATGAGCCTCATCCATCCTTTTCCTCTCTGTAGACACTAGTATTTTCTTTCGAAAGGTATGTTTTCATAAGCCACCTATTAAAATGCCAAGGCTCTTAGCAACTGGTTATATAAATGAGCCATTTTATGTCTGTGTTTTAAAATGATCAAATCAAATCACTGCAGAAATGAGATCGGAATTAGCACCATTTCTCAAAGACATAAAAACACGACAGCCATCCTCTTCTCCATAAAAGCTTTTGGTAACACTGTGTGATGCTCTGAGTGTTCTCTGAGTAGCCGTGTGGTTGTGGGAGAGGTGAGTGTCCTGTTGGGGTTGTTTGCAAGGTTTCGCAGTTGCTTAAGAAATGAAGTACTTACTTCCTCAGCTGCCAAACAAACAAACAAACAAAAAAACAAACAAAAAACCAAAAACGAAACAACCCACAAAAATGTACATTTCAAAGGTGTACCTTTCAAAGACTGGAGTCCTTTGCGTGAGAGCAGTAATTTTTGATCATCTAAAAGACTTGGTTTTATGGGTGCCTTCTAGGAGGTCTGTTGTGATGATGCTTTCAAGTACTGCATGAATGAGAACTATCAAATACTGGCTGAATGTGAACTTCTCGGCTTAGGCAGATGTATATCAAAAGGGCTTCCATTATGGAGTATTGTGTACTGGACAAGGAGGCAAAACACTTTTGCATGCATCCTCCATTAAATTTCATCACCATCTGAAGAATGAGATTTTATCATTACTGCCTCATGCAGATGTAATTAAAAGGTTACACCATTATTAAGAATTTATTAGGGACGAGAGCCCTGGTGTATGGCAGGACAATCTGTGCCTTTAATTAGTGGGTATTAAAGACCCAACCTTCACTGGAACGTACTAGATACTTGGGAGCTAATTATCCTTTTTAGTTTGTATCTATTTTTATATAACCTGATTTATAACAGTTGCATAATAGTCCTTATTATCCAACCATTTTTTTTTTAATTTCTTAAGCAGTAGAATCATTTTATGACACATAGTTTTAGGAGGATGGTAATGCAGGTAATGTTTGGGATGAACTGGGAAGAAACCCACCCATTGAAATTCCCTGGTTGCTTCTGCAGGGGAACTTTAGACGTGTTGGCCACTCCTGTAGCTTTTCAGAATGAAGTTTGAAGAACCCTGGACTTAAATATATATGCTGAATTTCAGGGAACCACTCCACTAGCATGGGACCTTTGGATTGATGACATTTTTTTCTCTCTTGTAAGACCAGTTTTCGGTCTTCATTGTTCCGAACACCTGTGTGCCCTATGCACTCTGCATCTTCCTGATTTTTTCTGTAGGGTAAATTTCTAGTAGTGGGTTTGCTGGGTCAGAGACGATGTGTATGTGAAAGAATTGCCAAGACTCCCTCCAGAAAGGCTGGAACAAGGTGCCCTCTTACCAGTTAAGTATGGGTTGGTTCTTTTTCTACATCTCTACCATCACTATGTAGTATTTATTTTTCCTGAATAACTGCCCACCCGATAGGCCTCAAATAGGATCTCATTGTTACCGTTTGGTTTGTTTGATTGTTAGTGAAGGTGATCGCAAAATCTTACCACTTTGCCGTTTCCCTTTGTTCCCCCACATTGCCTTCCTTCTGCTTTTGTTTGAGGATAGTCATGCTTTGCTCTAAGATTTCTTGGAGCAGGTGGCTAGTGACCAATAAAAGGACCGTCAGCTGTTAGAAGTTTCCACCCAGCCCATGCTAGATCCATGAAGGAGCTGGAAGGAATGGGGGTGTGAGACTTAGGAAGATACAGAGGAGGCAGCTTGGAAAGTGATCCCGACACGTGCACAAATGCCGTGTTGACGTCTTGCTCCTTCTGGATTTTTGCCAAAGAGTGAAGATGCTTTCATTGTTTCGAATGCCAATGTGACTATGCATTTTTTGTATTGCTTCTCTTTAATAGGTATAAATTTACATAGTTTTCTTTTCAGAAATGTAAATCAGTATTAGCCAGTCATTTTATGTCATTAATTTTATGTCATCTAGAATTCCTTTGGAACACAGAGTGCCGAGTTTCTTTGCCAATTCGTATAGTTATCCTGTAGTTTTAATCAATCCTTGCTCAGAGAAGGTGTTTTTAGAGTCACAGCACTGTGTGCCCCCACCTTGCCAGCCCCACTGAGACTACTGGGTTAGGAGCAGGTGATATGAATAGCAACTTAGCAGCAGTGATCATTTCCGGAACACCCACTTTGTGCCAACTTTTTCATTGCACTTACGTTGAGTCAGAAATGCGATAAGAATGGCCAGCTTGGGTCACATTATTATTTTTCCCCTCCGCTTAAAAAAAAATTATCATTTGTCTAGAAAAATATGTTTCCTGAAAGCTCTTTAGATAGCTTGGCTTTGAGTCGTAGAGATACACAGATCATTTTCAGGCTGGATTAATTCAGAGATCATGAGATGACCTCCCCTCTCCCAGAGTTTCTGTGGGAGAAATAGTTTTGTGTTTATAGCTGAGTATGTGCCTGCACACACACGTGTGTATGTAAGTACACAAAAGACTTTGATGTTCTCAGGAAATTAAAACATTAGTTGACAATACATGAACTAGCTAGCAGTGAAGCTGACTGAAGCAGAAGAAGAAAATGAGGGAGTCTTGAGGATACAGGGATCTCTTGCTTTCAGGGTCCGGAATGAGCTGGTACTTGGGAATGGACCTGGAAAGCTATCAGCACTTTATTTTTCCCTCGTGTTTCTGCTTTCTTGTTTTTGCAGCATTCTCTTTCTTTGCAGAGCAGCTTTCTTTCATGGAAGAAAACATGAATAACCCCTTGCTCCTTGTACAGCCACCCACGGAGACTGGCTAGCTGACTCTCAGTCACAATTCCACATTCCCTGGAAAGAGATTCTGCTTTGCCAAGCTTGGGTCACATGACTGCTCTTGGCCAATGAGTGGAGCTTGGACTCCCAGCCTAATCATGGCTGCCTAGGGCCCCCCCATGGAGATCTGGCAGGAAGCTTCCCAAGAAGAGGGTTGGCTTCTGGGCTTGGCAGACAATCCAAAAGATGTCCGATGTAATAAGAAAAAAGCAACCGAGGATTTAGACATTAATCTCCTA
The DNA here is from genome assembly GCF_018350155.1 of Leopardus geoffroyi. Lineage (NCBI taxonomy): Eukaryota > Metazoa > Chordata > Mammalia > Carnivora > Felidae > Leopardus > Leopardus geoffroyi. The sequence goes on along the minus strand of NC_059331.1, from coordinate 33,289,913 downwards.
GACTCTAACCAGAAAATGTTAGCAAATGTAGATTTAATCATTTGGTCATGTCAGTAGCGGCTGAATAAGACCAAGAAAAATGTTCCCATAACAATAAATGCTCAACAAATATTATGAGTTATGATTATTTTGTGAAATTACATGGAGATAAGTAATGAAAAAATGTGTGGTAGTGTTTTGCCTTCCCATATGCATACATATTTTCTACAGTTAGTTTCCAGTAGCTAAAAATCAGTTCTCCATTGAGAAGAAAAGCTTTCTTTCCTTTGTCTCTATGTGTTATGGACTGCGTGTTTCTGCTCCCTCCTAATTCATGTGTTGGAGCCCTAACCCCTGATGTGATGGTATTTGGAGGTGGGGCCTTTGGGATGTAATTTGGCTTAGATGAGATCATGAGCATGGGGTCCCTTTAGTGGGATTAGTGTGTTCATAAGAAGAGAAAGAGAGACCAAAGCTTTCTGTCTCTCTTTATCATGTAAGGACCCAGTGAAAAGATGGCCATCTGAAAGCTAGAAAGAGAGCTCTCTAGTCACTAGGAAATGAATTAGTTGATACCTTGATTTTGGACTTCCCAACCTTTAGAACCCTGAGAAATTCCTGTTGATGAAGTCACCCAGTCTATGGTATTTTGTTATGACAGCTACAGCTGACTGAGACTATATGTAGCTCTTCATTAAATTATTCATCAATCTTTTGTTAAAAATCAATAGATTAGGGGCATCTGGGTGGCTCAGTTGAGAGTCTGACTGCTGATATCAGCTCAGGTCATGATCTCATGGTGCATGGGATTGAGCCCTTTGTTGGGCTCTGCACTGATAGAGTGGAACCTGCTTTGGATTCTCTCTCTCTCTCTCTCTCTCTCTCTCTCTCTCTCCCCCTCCCTCCTTCCCTCCTTCTCTCTCTCTCTCCCTCCCTCTCTGCTCCTTTCCTGTGCACACATGCATGCTCTCTCTCTCTCAAAATAAATAAATTAACTAAAAAACCAAAAAGGCAAAAAAACCCAGTAGATTAATTACCCAAACAATTGCTTACTCTATGCCAGGTATTTGCAAGGTGATGAGGGTATTGCCTGGTTCCATCCTGAAACATACAGTTTCATGGAAGAAGAAGAGTGAGAGACCAAATACATACACAGATAACAAAGCAGACACAATTAAAAGGCATATAGGTGCCACAAAGGACATAAATGACTTGTTAGAGTTGACAGTCATTGGAACTCTGGAGGGAATAGGGCTATTTTCCATAGCTCTCTTTCCAGGCCGTGAAAAAAATTCTCTGACAAGGTAACCCTTGAAGCTGAGATGAGAAGAATGGCAAGAACCGGGTAAAGACCTTTCCAGGTAGAGGGGAAGGCAGTGTCGCGTTGTCGGGTTACGATGAGCGAGGCATATTGTGGTGCAAGTGAGCCTGTGTCATGACGGCCCTGTAGATGGTGAGTTTTTATTTTTTCCCGAGTGCATCAATAGTCTATTTTGGAATGTAAAACAGTGCATCTGGGAATGAGAGGTCCAGGGGTCTGTGGGGTCACAGCAGAGGCAGCATCTGTATTTTTCTGGAGGGAGGAAGCCACACAGGGGGAATTTCTGACCATCCCAGTTTGGCTGAGGTGTGTCAGCGGGAAGTCTCGAGTCCAGAGGTTTTCATCTAAAGCATCTGGGCACATGGGGTGTCTGGTCACCACATTTAGAGGTGCGGGTTGAGGAAGTCACTGCACAGGGGATACCACTGAAACTGGAAGACACATGTCATGGCTAACATTAAAAGTAAATCCGTATGCCAGAAGCAAATAACGTGAACAAATGTTTAGTGAAATGACTCAGAAGGCCAATATACCTTTGCAGTGGCAGCTTTCTTTGTGAGTTCTTCTGCAGTTTGACCAAACACATATTTGTATGTTATTGAACTTGTGGGTGTATGTTTACGTGTCGTGTAAGTAGCAGAGTAGCAGGGTTTGAACGTGTATCGCCTGTAGTTTGTCGAAGTGGAGAGATCTACTCCTTTCCTTATGTGGAGACTGGGGTGTCCCCTCTTTGTCTGATGGAGGAATGCCAGAACTCCAGCACAGGGCTGCCTTCATCTTCCCCCAAGACCAGCTCTTTAATATCACTGACAGAGATGCAACCTTTGCTGGGTCCTCGGAAATTAGAGAAGGAAAACACCCGTCACTTCATTTGATTCTCTCCGGGGAGCCGAGTTGGAGTTCATTTTCCATTTGTTGTTGTCGTTACTAGTTTCTTGTCTGGAGCAGTTTCTGACTTGTGTTCCTAATGAACACTCTAATGGACTTACTCATGTTTCATTTAACAGTCTGTCTTGAAATAACCTTTTGGAAGTATTACTTTTCCAAGCAGAGGCGTAACTGGCACACCAATTGGCCTTTTAGGTGTATGGGCTAGAGATTAGATAGAAGAGGGAGTCCTCAGAGGCATTCTGTCTCTCCCTAGGACGATTTCAAGGCGTGAGGAGGAAAGGTCCTCTTGGTCTCCCCCAAGGTGCCACAAAGTCTGAAGCTTTACGAGCGGCACGCATGCCTTCAGGTTATAATGATTGTACCTAACATGTGACGTTACTGGCAAGGATAATGCTGATAGCACCTTTTGATGAATGAATTTGTATCCTGGCTCATGTTTTGGCCCTGGATGAGATCATGAGATGCTTTGGGAAAGAGGAGATCCTGAAATGAAGGAAAATGAGAAAATAGAGAGGGATGTGTGTTGGCTGCAGGGGAACTTCAAAAAGTGGGTGTGCAGTAGGGCTGTACAGAAGAAAGGACCCTGGGTGGATTGTGAAGCCCGACTGAAGAAGGAGGAGCCGGGCGGTGTTCCCCGTTAAATGTGCACAAGAGAGACCTGAATGCGCGGTGTATCTGTTCTTGCCTGCGTCGCATCCGTTCTCCGTTTCTGTGGTCACTGGGTACCATTTTTCCTCGGGGCAACCAATCCTCTCCTCCTTTTCTATTGTTTTATTTTTTTTATATAATTTTTTTTAATGTTTCATTTTGATAGAGCGGGCGTGAGCGCATGCTCGGGAGAGCGGGGGAGGGGCAGAGAGAGGGAGACAGAGGATCTGAAGTGGGCTTTGTGCTGACAGCGTGGAGCCTGACGTGGGGCTTGAACTCACGAGCCATGAGATCATGACCCGAGCCAAAGTCGGATGCTTACCTGACTGAGCCACCCAGGTGCCCCCTCTTCACCTCTTCTGGCCTATTCCTTGGCTTCCAGGCCCCAGGGCTTGGGTGTACGACTAGGTAAGAAAAGGAGAGTGTCCCTTCCTTAGCTTGAGTTGGCTTTTCCATCGTAAGTAAAAGGGCTTCTGGATTGGGAACCCTTTGTGGGTTTCTGTAGGGCGATGGGACTGGGTAGAACCAAGGTGAACAGCCCATTGGACAGTGTTTCTGAAAGACCCCTGGGTTTAAATCGTTCTTTAATTTAGTGATGTCTCCTCAATGTCCACCGATGTCTCTCTCTGCTGCCTTTATTGCCCTCAGTTGTCTCAGTAGCATGAGCTCTATTATTTTCATATTGCAAGGGAACATAAAATGTATGCCGTTGGAGAACTGTATTTCTGTGATCCTGGTAAACGCTTGTACAAAATTCTCTCACCTACTTACTTAACCTCCCCTTGGAAACCGTGACACTTGTTACTGTGTCCTAATGGCCTTAAATTTAAATTTATCTTCCGCATCGGAGCTGCTGAAGTGTCCGGAAACAAGCTCAGGGTCCCAGCGTGGTCAATTATCCCAGCTATTAGAGCAGATCATTGCTGTCTGTGATGAGAGTGCTTTGGAAGACCACAAATAGTATTTTTACACCGCTCTGGTGTGCGTATGTGTGTATGTAGCATTGTATTTCAATGTAAATGCACTTCCTAATAATAGCCCATGGGTCCTTCTAGACCATAATCATGGGCTCAGTTCTCCTTTGGAATTCCCAGTATCCAAATATTTCTCTCAGATTAAATATCTGTACTTTAAGATTATTCCCACTCTGGGTATTGCTCTCATTTTCCCACCATAAATCTCCTTTTGTTTCTTTCCTTTCTCCTTTGGATTTTCCATGAGACACATTGTTCGTATACCTCACATTCCCAGCTGAGCTTCAGCTGTGAACTTAATATTTTTGTGAAGGGAGAATTCACTTAACCAAAAAAAAAAAAAAAGAAAGAAAAAAATCTGGATCTACTTAAAATGTGATCTAAAAAGCCAAGAGCCAAGATCCTCTAGGTAGGTCCAGAGTGACAGAAAACCGGAAGAGTTCCCAGCTTGTGAGGCAATTGGAGCCTGAGGCTAGGGTTCAGTTGGTCTTATGAAAGCCTCCCTATGCAATGGGACCCAAGAGACTTTTCCCCCTTGTCAGTTACTGCTAATAGTGTGTTGGCATGTTCGTTCTTTATTATTGTTGCTCAACGCATAAAATCACTGTGTTCCAAGCCCTTGAGGTTCAGCTGTGAGACCGATCTTATTTTAAATCTTCGCTCCATCCGGGAAGCCAGCTAGGTGAGTTGGGATAATTTACTCAATCTCTTGCTACTCAGTTTTCTTACCTGTAGCATGGGAATATTGATACCTGTCTTGAAAGGTTGCTCCGAGGAATGTTGAGCTCATAGGTGATGCATATGTTTTTAAAAGAAGTCACCTGAGAGTTCCCTGTCCATTGGTGGCCTGCTTGCCCTGACACTAGATATGGTCTGTTAGATCCTTTGGGTACCATGTTCCATATTTATCTGTTGGGAGTAACCTGGTGCTTTGTTCAAAGAGCACTCTCATTGTGTGGAGCTGGCAATAGAGAGTATGCTAGTTATACAATTATAAATTAAAAAAAATTTTTTTTAATGTTTATTTATTTTTGAGACAGAGAGAGACAGAGCATGAACGGGGGAGGGTCAGAGAGAGAGGGAGACACAGAATCTGAAGCATGCTCCAGGCTCTGAGCACAGGCTCTGAGCCTCAGCACAGAGCCCGACTCAGGGCTCGAACTCACGGACCGTGAGATCATGACCTGAGCTGAAGTCGGACGCTTAACCGACTGAGCCACCTGGGTGCCCCAATAAAATTATAAATTTAAAAGTTAGGCTTCGTTAGTCCTTGGGTCATCCTCTTCCTCACTGTGTGACCTTTAAGAGGACAGTTTACTTTTCTGAACCTCATTTCTGTTGTTATCTGTTAATTGTGGAAAATTATATGGTACTTATCTCTCGGTTGCTTTATAGGATGAAACATATATAAAGTTCTCAGTGCAACAGGTGATGTAGAATGCTGACTAGGTGGAGGTTGTTTTGTCTTATTATTATTATTATTATTATTATTGCTGTCATTATTACCACCACCACCACCACCACCACTATCATCGTCATCGTCGTCATCAGTGTCATTTCTTTTAAAGTTTATTTATTTTGAGAGAGCATGCGAGTGGTATAGGGGCAGAAAGAGAGGGAGAGAGAATTCCAAGCAAGCTCTGCACTATCAGTGCAAAGCCCAATGCAGACCTCTAACTCATGAATGGTGAGATCATGACCTGAGCTGGGAACAAAAGTCGGATGGTTAACCTAGGTGCTTCTCTTGGGTGTCCTTGTTATAAATCAGTGGTTCTCACCCAGAGGTTATTTTACCTCCCAAGAGGCTTTGGCAACATCTGGAGTTAGTTATTCCTTTGGTTGTGACTACATAGGGGGCATGCTACTGGCATGTCGTAGGCAGAGATCAGGGATGCCATTCCATATCCTGCAATGCACGGGGCAGCCGCTCCCAAACAAAGAGATAGCTGGTTCCAAGTGTTAATGGTGTCAAGGTTGAGAAACCCTGATAGAAATAAATTGTCTACACCAGTCAGTGATGTCTTCTGGAAATCTTTCCTCGGTTTTGATGTTCTGGCATTAACGTGTCCCTTTTACTAAGCCATCTGAAAAATTCTCTGTTGTGCAAAATGATGGATTCTTTGGAACTTTCTGATTTTCTAACTTGTGTGCTGTGCTGAGCAGAGTCCGTGCCAGACTGTGTTGAGAAGCTAATGGTGTGATACTTCTCTGGGCTTCTACATTGATAAGACAATTTTTTTTTTTCAGAGTTCTTGACTGTTATGAATGGGACGTGATGGTTCTTGGACTTGTCGCAGGGAGAAATACAGAGTGGATTTTAGAGATGCCCCAAATCGTTTGTGCTAGATTCTTGTTAATTTATCATTATTACTACCTTTAAGGTGTAAGTAGCCTCTGTGGGGCTTAGTTAAAAAAAGTTTTTTTGGAAGCTCTCACGTTTCCTGTGTAAGAGATGGTCTGAGGCATTTTGTCCTTTACAAAATTTTTTTAACAAGGTGTGTTGCCTCCTGACATTCTCAAATTATGGATGGAACAAAGTTTCTCAAAGGCAACAGTTATGAGAATTGTGAGGGGCACAGTGTGTCACATGTGACTATTTCTTGAGTGAATCTTTTTTTTTGTAGTAAGTAAACATGTAAATCATAATTATTTAAACAATGACTATTGAGAATAAAGATATTTCATTTAGAAACTGTAATTTCATTGAGAAAATTTCATTTAGAAAATGTAATACATTTTCATATCTACAATACCCTTTACAATAAATGTCACCTGCGTAATTTTAGCCCAGTGTTAAATTTTCATCTCCTTATAGAATAGTGCTAGGTTCTTGGTACTATTTTTAGTCTATATCTCTTTATTAAAGATTTTTGGTTTCTGCAATTAAAAAGTATGAGCTTCCTTGCCAGTGTCTTATTCAGAATCTCTTTCATTTTGCACATGGTAGAAAAACAAAGAAACAAAACCAAAAGTTGGTGAAGATGTTGTTGAAAGGGTAAAAGGAGGCCCCAGCGAAGGAGTCTTTTGGGGTACTGGAAACGTCTCTGCCTTCATCTGCCTGATGGTTACATGGCTGTACCATCAGCATACAACATCCTGGTGTAGAGTTGAAGTTTGTGTTCTTCACTATGGGTAAGTTAGAGGTCAGTGAAACACACACACACACACACACACGCGCGCTCGCGCGCGCACACGGTGTTTCTTTTAAAAGGAGTCTTGGAGACCATGTTGGAGTCACCACAGAAGAAAAAATGGCCTTTCAGTCAGCCTTTGAAAAATTACTCATTTGAGTGTTGGTTAAAAGCCAGGTATTGTGTGCTTGATGGAGGTTATAGGGATGGACGAGAGAAAGATGGTCTTTGCCTGCGCTTTGACATCATTTTATTAATTCTCATTGTTCTCAACAGTTGGATAGAGCCACTGGTTCCTCATCCCAGTGTGCAGTGTGGGGTTGGGTAGTACCTTGTTTTCTTAGGGGGTCTTGAAGTAATTGCAACACACTTTTAGATTTTTCTAGACATCTCTTACACACATGCTTCACTCTTTTCCCACTATTTTTAGTTATATGAGTAATTCATGAATGCATTTATAAGGTCAAAAGTTAAAGCCCCAAAGACAAAGGAAAAATTGCCTCCATCTCCTTCTCTTTCCTCCCTCCCTCGACCAAACAGTATTTAGAAATTCCGTATCATGAGTAACCATTTTGTTCAGACCTCCTCTGAGAGGGAGGAAGAGAGAGAAGGAGAAGAGATGCTTTGGGAGTTAATAAAATAGGAACTCTTTTAGTGACTTTCTTGACAGTTTTGGTTTGTATGTATTTCCTTTCTTATTTTTTTTAATATAACAACTATCACATTAGGTTCCCGTACACTTTAAAACTTATCTGTGTATGGGGTGCCTGGGAGGCTCAGTTGGTTAAGCATCTGACTTAGGCTCACGTCATGATCTCATGGTTCGTGCGTTTGAGCCCCACATTGGGCTCTGTGTTGACAGCTCAGAGCCTGGAACCTGCTTGGGATTCTTTGTCTCCCTCCCTCCCTGCCCCTTCCATGCTCATGCTCTTTCAAAAATAAATAAATGGTTAAAAAAAATAAATTACAACCTATATGTGTATTTAGAAAAGTTGGGAGTCATTAGACTGAAGCAAGGATGAGTGGTGAGTGGGAGAGTTGTTTGAAAGTGAGGTGGGCTGCTAGGAAGACGGATGCCCGGATGTGTAGAGATCTTCCTCAGACTTTGATAATGTCAAGCTTTCTCCAGCCAAGTTTGCCTAAGATACTACATCACCTCAGTGATCTAAGTGAAAAGATTGTTTCCCCCAAATTTGGTAGTCATCTTGATGGATTCTAAGATTTAAGCATCCTGGCATTTTTCTTTTCTTTTTTTTTTAAATTTATTTATTTACTTTTGAGACAGAGAGACAGAGAGAGAGAATCCCAAGCTGCCTCTGCGTTGTCAGCATAGAGACTGATGTGGGGCTTGATTTCACTAACCGTGAGATCATGACCTGAGCCAAAATCACGAGTTGGACCTTAATGGACTGAGTCACCAGGTGCCCCCATCCTGGCATTGTTCTAGAACGTTATGACCTTGTATCTGATCTCAAGACCTAGCCGCTTTTATCAGTTTAAAGCTTGAGATATTTGTTGTTCTTGTTTTTAACCAGTTCTTTGAATGTCCACTTACTAGACCTGGAAATATTCCGGCCATTGCCTTTGACTGCATCAGTGTTTTGTATAACTGGATTCTAAATGCCACTGTTTTTGAAATGAAAAATTCCCCTTGAATTTCTGTGGTTGTTTCTTGCCATTTCAAAACAATATTCTACTGGAAACTCCAGACCCATAGTGTTAGCCTAGAAGAGATTTTCCTCGGAGTTGTTCTTTATCTCTCATTTTCATAAACCTCTAAAGTATAAACCAGTGTTACTTGGCATTTTGTACATAAACGTAGGGTAACTAATGAGAAGAACTAAGTAAGAACTTCTAGAGAAATGTGCCTGGGGTTGCCTAATTTATCCAACCCTCTTACATCCTGGAAAAGACAAAGAACTTTGTAACAAATAGATCCGTTCTAACACAAAGGAAGTAAATACAAGAATAAAATGCCAAGGAGTTCCTGGTAGAATCTAAGAACATCAAATACTTGGAAACCATAGGAGTGGATATATTTTTATTTTTTAAAAAAATTGTGTTTATTTATTTATTAATAATTTTGGGGGGGAAGGGAGAGGGAGGGAGGGAGATAGCACAAATAGGGGGAGAGGGCAGAGAGTGAGTGCGAGAGCGAGAGCGAGAGAGAGAGAGAGAGAGAGAGAGAATGTCCCAAGCAGGGTTCATGCTTACCAGTGTAGAGTCTGATGCAGAGCTTGAACCCACGAACTGTGAGATCATGACCTGAGCTGAAATCCAAGAATCGGATGCTTAACTGACTGGGCCACCCAGGAGCCCTTTTATTATTTTTTTATTTTAAGGTTTTTATTATTGCTCCTTCCCAGTGATGATAATTTTCCCAGTTTCCTGTATGGCCTTTTTTCTCTGTAATTAAAGAACACTTCCCATTATGGGAGTACCTATCACACTGGATGCATTTTACGTGTTTTGAGACTGTTCTGGTTTGTCTCATTGAATCATATCATTCTGCCCGCTGAATGATAAGGAGAAGACTGTGATAAGTTTGATTTGGACTAGTTCACACCCAGGTATGGTCTTTTATAAGATTTCCCTCTATCTCCTTCTAGGGATAAGAAATACAAAATTACCAAAGAATGCTCTTCAGTTTTTAATAAAAGAGTGGTAGTGAAGGGTTGATTACATTTGATACATAACACTTTACCCCCCAGTTTTTACCTACTCTGACACTGAACCGCTACGGTACCTTTCAATGTGAAGAGTGATAATGAATGATGAAAAAAGGGATGATGGTGATTGGCACGTAATAAGGGCTTCCAGTGTGCTGGGCATGATTCTCCATGCTCTGCATGTATGAAGTCATCTGTTTTTCCCTACAACCCTATTTGGGACAGATATTATTGGCATCTCTATTTACAGATGAGGAAACGGAAGCATTGAAAGATCAAGTAACACATCTAAGATCACTCAGTTAAGTAAGGGTTAGACCTGGAATTAACAATCACGAATCTTTGTTCAGAATGTCAAAAAACTGGGAAAGGTGATGATAAAATTATTTTTGAACAGTATGTTAATTGTGTGTCCAGATAATATGCTTACTTTTTTTTTTTTAACTACCAGACAGCTTTTCAAGTGAAGAACGTTTAAACGTAAAACATTGGATACTATTCTTAACCTGGGGGAAAATGTGTAATACGCTATTGCATTTTCAAAGATTCTTGAAACACAGGCCTAAAGAATATACTTTTAAACCAAATGTAAGTATGGGTGTTAATATCCATTGAAAACTATAGTCCACTGACTTATGAACCGCCCTTTTAATGTGGCTCTAGCATTATTGGAAATTGTTTTCATTAAAGGAAACCTCAGTTCGCAATGAGGTTAGATCCTGGGAATATTCATTTTGAGTGCAATCAGCATCTATCTGTAGAGTTGATAGAAACCCGAGGCATTCTCCTGAAGCCTTGATAGAGAGGCGAGAACTGCAGGGCTATACGCCCATCTTGATAGGAGTCCTATCGCTGAAGTCTTTCTTCGGAACTTCAGAGTAGCATCTTTGATGTATGTTTCAGAATGATATGGGCCCTGTGGGTTCTCATGACTTCTGTTTCCTGTGAGGTAGAAGGGCAGGAGAGGTCATTGTTCAAAGCTTCTGTGGCCCTGTTTATGAGGCAAGGAATTGAAGATGGGTTCTACAAATTCAGTCATGTTTTATCCCTTTCGAGAGCTGTAGCTGAGGAGGTACGTATAGTGTCCACAAACTATTATGGGTTCTTCCCATCCAAGGATGCACTGCACAATTTCCCAACATACTGAATAAGTTCCAGGAGACACTTATTATTTTTCCCTGTCTCTCTTTTGGTTAAAATGTGAAACCAGATGTTTCACTGTTTGAAATGTTAAAAATATCAGTTAAAATATTAATATTTACCGAAACCGGGGTTCTGTTTTCTTTGTCTTTATTTTAAATCTGTTGAATCAGAAGCAGCAATTGCCAGGCATATATCAGAGTAATTAAAAAGCTTTTCTAGAATAATGCTGTTAATCCTAGATTCTCTCAAGGCACCTCGTCCCCGTTAAATCTTTTCTGGGGGATTTTTTCTTAGTGTCGTCTGTGCTAAGGTCTTTATCTGTTTCCATTCTTTCTTTTGAAAACTTGAGAGGCCATTGAAGCTGGGTAATGGTTTGTATTGTCTGCACTAATTAGGCTTGGTGTGTATGTCAGAGACGGAGGGTTTACATTTTTTTCCCTGAAGTTCAAAAATTACCAGCAAATAATCACTTCAGCTTCTGTGTATAATGAATAATCAAACTGATGAGGCATAGCCAGGGTTTTCTTTTTGCATCTACTTTATTTTTCTAACTCTTGCAAACCAGCCTTCTCTATTATGACATACATGGAAGAGTGGCCGTTGCAGGCTGGCTTTATGGGACATTTCAGCAGCAGGGCCATAACCAAATACCTAGAATTTGTGTCTGAATTCTTAATAGTGGGGGAGTGTCTGAGGGTTAGCTCATTCAGCTTTGGTGGGGGAGAGCCTGTGTTTCTCACATGGAGACGGGGTCAGTCTTCAGGGGCTTGGTGTGAGGAGAAGTTGACAGTAGTAGAGGAATGAATGGCCAACCCTTGAGGCATGCCTTTGCAAGAGGATTGTATGTTAGCATGTGGATTCGAACGTTGTTTTCCTATACCTCTTAACCACCATAGAATTGAAAGACTCTTCAGTGCTTCCCAAGGAGGCCGAGGTTTTTAGGTTGAAGTATCTTGATTCTTTCAGTCCAGGCTACCATTTTCCTCCTGTATTAGTTTAGCCTCAACATTTTTTATCCTGCAGTCCATTTAATAAGATGAGTCTATCGGGATCCAACTCTCTGTGTTTTGGGAAAAATAGGCTATGGTTTTGTCTGATGTTCCTATGCTTAGCCATTAGAATGGCTACCCATTTTGGCTTTTAGTCAAAAGAAGGACCATTATTAGACTTCAAAGGGGTTGGATTAGAAACTTTCTGAGCCTGGGTTAATAAAAGAGTGATTTAGTAAGAGCAGTGCTGGGCAAATATTTTGCAAGGAGGCCTCAATCGGCTTCCTTGTCCTTGTCCTTGATTCCTCCCCAGTTATTTGAACTGTTGTAATTAAGAAGGCAATAAGATCAAAAGGTCAAACAAGACCTGTTCTGTTTTTCTTTTTCCTTATTGTGGTCTAGTGGCCTTGTAGTTGTTCTTATTTTTGAATATTACATCTCAATTTTTATTTTTTTTTTTAAGTTTTTAATTTTAATTGCAGTATAACATGCAGTGTCCTGTTAACATACACAGTCCTATTAGCTTCAGTTGTACAGTATAGTGATTCAACAATTCTGTACATTATTCAGTGCTCATCATGATAAGTCATCTTGATTTTTAAGTCCTGAAGATTTATTTTGGTGGTGGGGGGGGGGGATTGGGGCAGAGAGAGAAAAAGGGAGCGAGAGAGAATCCCAAGTAGGCTGCATACTCAATGTGGAGCCTGATGGAGAGTTTGATCACATGACCGTGAGATCATGATCTGAGCCAAAATCGAGAGTCAGATGCTTAACCAACTGAGCCACCCAAGGTGCTTTGGGGTCTTGATTTCTAAGTGTTGGGTTTGTAGGGGCACCTGGGTAGCTCAGTTGGGTGAGCAGCTGACTTCTGCTCGGGTCATGATCTCACAGTTTGTGAGTTCAAGTCCCCCATCAGGCTCACTGCTTCAGTGCAGAGCTTGCTTCAGATCCTCTGTCCCCCATTCTCTCTGCTGCTCCCCCACTTGTGCTCGCTCGCTCTCGCTCTCTCTCTCTCTCTCTCAAAACAAATAAAACGTTAAAAAAAGTGTTTGGTGACATTGGGGTAAATGGAAATTTGCTTTGGCTCTTAGGAAAGTTAGAACTAGTTTGCTTCCTAAAGACTTATTTGCTTTTTAAAAAGAGTAATCTTTTTGTTCATCTTGATGCTACAAGTTCTGAAATGAAAGGTATGCAGTATGTTTATTTTATTAATAATGACCGCATATGATTATGCTTATAATAATAATGTTTTTGTTCAGTGCGATCTGGGAAAGAACATCATCTTGAGGACTTAAGGATTTTCCTTTGGGGGCACCTGGGTGGCTCAGTCGGTTAAGCGTCCGACTTCGGCTCAGGTCGTGATCTCATGGTCCGTGAGTTCGAGCCCCGCGTCGGGCTCTATGCTGACAGCTCAGAGCCTGGAGCCTGTTTCAGATTCTGTGTCTCCCTCTGTCTCTGACCCTCCCCCATTCATGCTGCCTCTCCCTGTCTCAAAAATAAATAAATATTAAAAAAAAAAAAAAGATTTTCCTTTGTGTGTAAGATGCTGCCTTTTTGTGGAAAACAGAATAAAGACAGGAAAATTTGATGACATTATTGAGGCTGTATGTTATTCAAAGACTTTTTCAAAGCAAGATTTGGGATTTTTTTCACCCCCATTTGGAAAGTACTTCATAAGTCTTACTGAGTCCTCACCAGTTTTGGGTCTATACAGCAGTGGGACCCTGAGAGAGTAGAACCTTGGCAAAACCAACCTCCTGAGGTATTTCTATTTAATCATTTAATATTTAATGGGCCCAGAAGGTACTTTATGGAATCTTATATGAAATGGGTTTTCTATAGTGGCCTGAGAGATTGAAGTGTGGAGGTACCTTCTATGAACAATGACAGAAGTGACTCCATAAGGTAGGACTCAGAGACTTGGGTTTGATATCTGAATTTTCTTCAGACTGGCTAGTTGATTTTATTTATTTATTTATTTATTTTAAATTTTTTTTTTTTTTTCAACGTTTATTTATTTTTTGGGACAGAGAGAGACAGAGCATGAACGGGGGAGGGGCAGAGAGAGAGGGAGACACAGAATCGGAAACAGGCTCCAGGCTCTGAGCCATCAGCCCAGAGCCCGACGCGGGGCTCGAACTCCCGGACTGCAAGATCGTGACCTGGCTAAAGTCGGACGCTTAACCGACTGCGCCACCCAGGCGCCCCATAGTTGATTTTATTTAAAAAAAAATTTTTTTTTGTTTATTTATTTTTGAGAGAGAGAGAGAGAGAGAGAGAGACAGGTAGAGGGCAAGCTGGCAAGGGGCCGAGAGAGAAGGACACTCAGAATCCGAAGCAGGCTCCAGGCTTTGAGCTGTCAGCCCAGAGCCTGACGTGGGGCTTGAACCCATGAACTGTGAGAACGTGACCTGAGCTGAAGTCAGACCCTTAACCGACTGAGCCATTCAGGTGCTCCCTGGCTAGTTGATTTTAAAAAGTCAACCTGTCTTTTCCGATTTTCAAATGTCTCAGAGGTAAAGCGGGAATCACTTAATTCAGCCTGTCAGGACCGGTTGAAGGATTAAATATTGAGTATTTTGTGGAACTGAGAGGTCTTTCAGCTCATAAGTAAAATGTCCTATGACTTGTGACTATGGATTATAGAAGGGTATTTGTAGCATCTGGTGCCACTTGCTTGACTGCAGTCTGACTTCCCAGGGCTTTGGTTAGTCTGCAGGAGCTCAGGATTGAGGAGGATGAAGCATCCTTCCAGAATGTGGCAGAGGGAAGATTATGCCATGGGACTGGCACAGCTTCCCTGGTCCGCCCGCCATTCTGCTTTTCTTCCTTGCCCACCGACAGGAAGTGGTTTGGTCCTTGTTTTATTGTGTTTATTTTTTAAAATTTTTGGTCAGTTTGGTTCTTGGGGAATAAAATAACCTTTAAAAATGTTCCTTTTACTCTCACTGAGCACCGCCCCCCCATCATTGTAGAAGACATCTGAGACTAATGTTATTTCCCTTGGAGGATGCCCCATTTCTCTAAATATTGATTTACTTTCGGAGATGCTTCAGTTTGGTGAGAGGAGCAATACGAAGAAAAATGCAAAGTAGAACTCATTTAGCAAAAGCTCCTGTAGAATTGATTTCATTACAACAGAGGGTCTTGAATGCAAGCCAGACTTGGAACTCTGTCTTAGTGGCCCATAGCCCTCTGCATGTAGCTGGCCATAGGGCCTACTAGGAGTGAATTCAGGTAGCAACTCCCTGAAATAGCTTAGAAATGAATCGTCTGGGATGCATAGGGAAGAGCGGTCATAACTTATGTACATTCTGGCAATTTGTTTCCAGGGAGAAGGAGCTGTTCCCGTAGCAAATAAACAACCAATAAGAGAGTCCAGGGTTGGAGTCCAAGGCTTGTTACGGAGTTCATAGCCCTGGCTAGTCCATTCTTCTTTTTAAACCTCAGTAATGTTATTTGTTTATAATATTATTTAAGATTGGGGTGCAAACACCTAGCCTCTGAAAACTCTTTGTAAAACTTCGATGTGCTTTTACCATACATGTGAGTTGTGAGTCCTGTTCAAATGAACTTTTGGAGAAGGTCTCCCATTCGTTTCCTTGAACTTACTTAGGCACAGTTGAGTGATGATGTGTGTTAATTACTTTTTATGGTTTCTGGTTTGACCTCTAGGAAGTTTCAGAGAGTCTAGAAGGTGTAGCGGGGAGGAAAGAAGCAGCTTCCAGACTTGCAGGCCATTGCAGGGATGGTTTGCTAACAAGTTAGCTTAAATGAACATTTTTCATGATTGGCCTGCCCTTACCTCCTTAACTCCTGTCAGTCTCTGTGCCATACTGTGTTTCAGCCATAGTGAACTCTCTGATTACTTTAACTTGCTCAGCTCTCCTTCTAGACCTTTGGCACAGGCATTTCCTTCTGTCCAGGGTACTGTTTTTCACTTACTTCATTGGCTAGCTTCTACTCATAAGTTGCAGTTATATTATCATATCCATTTATAGCTACTGCTTACCACCCAAGGTTAAATTAGGTGTTTAGCCTCTGTGTTCTCATAGCATCACGTACTTAATTCTGACAATCTTTATTGCTGGTGCCCATTTGAATCTGTCCATCTGGTCTACCAGGACGCGAGCTCCTAGAAGGCAGGGAATGTGCCCTGTTGGCTGTCGTATCTCCATGCACCTAATACAGTCCCTAGTTAGTTACGTGGAATACTTTTTAGGTATATAAATGAATGATGTGTGAGAGTTAATTCCCTTGTCGCTCAAGTACAACGTGTTTTGGCATTCTATTTAAAGTTTCTGGGCTGCCTAGAACTGGCTAAGCATAACATCTTTGTTTTGACAGTAGGCTGTTCGCTAAAAAAAATGGCAGAGGAGGACTTTTCAAGTTGAGCTTATCACTTGGTGATCTGGTTTCTGGTAGAGTGTGTTGCTATGAAAATGCTCCAGTGCCTGATCAGTTCAAGGTGCCTTAAAGATGATTATGGCCCGTGTGTGCAGTGGCTCATCCTTCACTCATTTCTTAATCCCAAATGCAAAATCTGTCTACAAATCATGCATAATTTTTCTTGTGACTAAGAGTGCAATAGAATGTTTGCAACTGAATGTGGCTTCTGGGGAGGAAATACAGCTAGTGTTATTACAGTTACAGACACTATTCCGATGTCAGATCAGTTGAAATGTGACCTGGTTGGAGAGGAATGTGGTTTCTTCTAATGAAATGTTCTGTGCCTGTGGTTTATTCAGAGGTGCCTTGATTGAAGATCTTTAAATAGGAAGACCAAAGATAATGCATTGAGAGGGGTGTGTCCATCAGTATTAAAGGATCGCTTGGCCAAAGGAATGATACTTAACACCACAGAATGTCTCTATGAACTTGTTTGAGAGATATTTATTCAGTGACATGACTGTAATGTTTTATTCATTTGTGGTATGGATCAGGGGAAATATTTTGATTCTGTTTCCAAAGCAGAGTAGATAAACATTTTTTCCCTGAAATTTAAGGAATGTGGATTTCAGTCATTTTTTTCATGTTCTGATTCATTTAATAAATATTTATTGAGTGCCATTTATACTAGGCTGTGTTCCAGGGGCTGGACCTGGAGAGCAAAGAACTAGAGACTAAGTATTTATAACACGTTTTGTTTCTTGTTATGATTTCTCTTATCTGGATGAATTTTATGCTAAATAAATAACTGTGTAGAATCCATTGTGTGACAAGAAGGGAAAGGGTGAGTGCAATGCAGTGTCATCCACGGCTCCTCTATTACTGAAGGGTAAACATTTACTTTTTATCCGTGTTTGTCATGATTTTCTCAACCTGTCATCAATTTTGGTCACATTGTTGGCTTAAATGTAGTAGACAAAACCTAACACCCCGCCCCCTTCCCCAACAAAAAGAGAGGCATGAAATCAGACTGATGAAATACTACCCAGATAATAGTCTTCTGATTCTGTTGCTATGAACATGGCGCCCTCTTGCGGTTAACCGTGGTTGTTTCACAATTATTTCTCCACTCTATGCTGCCTTATATAAAAACTGTGTACTCATCCATGAATACATCTGGAATGTAAAAGTTCAATCACATTGGAAGCAGCTTTATGGAAATACAGTTAAATGCCATACCATTCCTCCATGTACCATGTAGAATACACTGTTTTTGAGAGATTCACAGTGTTGTACGATCCGTGAACCACGGTTTAGTTTTAGAAACTTTCTGTCCCTTCCAAAAGGTATCTATACTCCACAGTAGTCATTCCCTGCTCCCTCCTTCCCTGTGACCCCACGTCCTAGGAAACCATTCATCTACTTTCTCTCTGTAACAATTTGCCTATTTGGGACATTTCGTATAAATGGAATCTTAAAACACGGGGTCTTTTGTGACTGGCTACTGTCACTTTTCTTGATTTCAGGTTCATCATGTTTTTAACATTATCCATACTTCATTTCTCTCCATTTCTAAATAATGTCCCATTGTATGGATATGCTACATTTTATTTATCCATTCATCTGTTGATGGACGTTTGAGTTATTAATACTTTCTCACTGTCAGGAATAAGGCTGCTATGAACATTTGTGTATAACTTTCTGTTTGCACATGTTTTTATTTCCCTTGTGTAAATATTTAGGAGTGGAATTGCTGGTAGTTTTTGGCAATTTTTAGCAATTTTATGGTAATTTTTTGATTAGCTTTTTGAAGAATTGTCAGACAATTTTTCACGAAGGTTCCCATTTCTCCACATCCCTACCCAAATGTGTTAATTGTGCTATTTTATTTAAGCAGTCCTAGTGGGTGGTTTTGATTCACATTTTCCTAAAGGGTAATAATGTTGAGCATCTCCTTATGTGCTTATTGACCTCTTGTCTATCTTCTTTGAAGAAATATCTTTGTTTTTTAATTTTTAAAAGTTTATTTATTTATTTTGAGAGAGAGAGAGAGAGAGTGTGTGTGTGTGTGTGTGTGTGTGTGTGTGCGCGCGCGCGTGCATACATGCACAAGCACGAGAGAGAGCGAGGGAGAGGGAGCAATCCAAAGCAGGCTCCATGTCCTTAGTGCAGACCTTGATGCAGGGTTCCATCCCACAAACCATGAGGTCAGGACCTGAGCTGAAATCAAGAGTTGGATGCTGAAGAAATACCTTTTAAAATTCTTCACCTGATTTTAATTGGGCGGACTTTCTATTGTTGAACTGTAAGAGGTTTTTGTTTTTTTTCAGTATGTATTCCAATTAATAGATCCTCATCAGATACATGACTTGCAAATATCACCCCCTTCCTGTGGTTTGTCTTTTCATTTTCTTTATAGTATCCTTTATAGCCAAAAGTTTTAAATTTTGATGTAGTCCAGTTTACCTGTCATGTATCAGTGAAAATGAACCTTTCATCTAAGTAGTGATTTTAAAAAATCCACATAATTATTTTTTAATTAGTTTCTATTCTTCCTTGTTCCAAGAGGTTTACAAAATACTCAGTAGTTCCTCCCTGGATCCGTCTTCTTTTTAACTGCTGTAGAAAATTCCCATGAACTGTCTTAACACATACAAATTTCTTGTTTATTACACTTCTGTGGGTTAGAAGTCTGGTGGATCTCACTGGACTAACATCAAGTTGTTGGCTGTGCTGTGTTCTTTTCTGGAGGCTTTTCGGGAAAACTCGCTTCCTTGATGCTTCCAGCTTCTAGACGCTCCTTCCGTCTATCTTTAGAGCCAGCAGCCTTGCATCTTTGTGTGCCTTTCTTCCATAGTCACACCTCCCTCTGCTTCTTCTTGTGTGCTTCCCTCTTGCAGTTTTAAGGTCCCTTGTGGTATAGATTTGGCCCACATGGATAGCTCAGGATAACTTTAAAAAAAATTTTTTTTAATGTTTTTATTTATTTTTGAGACAGAGAGAGACAGAGCATGAGCAGGGGAGGGGCAGAGAGAGAGGGAGACCCAGAATTTGAAGCAGGCTCCAGGCTCTGAGCTGTCACCACAGAGCCTGACGTGGGGCTTGAACTCACAGACTGTGAGATCATGACCTGAGCTGAAGTCGGACGCTCAACTGACTGAGCCACCCAGGTGCCCCAACCTCACTATTTTAATGTGTCTGTAATTAGCAACCTTCATTCTCCCTTGCCATGTAACGTTTTCATAGAGTTCTGCGGGATAGGATGTGGACATCTTTCAGGGCCATTGTTTTGCCTACTATGTTTCCTAAGTAGAATTTCTGCCAACTAGGACTGTAGGGTATCTCCCTTGGATAGCCGTGGGTTCTAGACTTGGAACATGTGATGACCTGGTGAGAGCTACCTCCCATCCCAAACTCTCTGGGACAGTGAAACCTACCAGTCTGCCTAGGAGAATGTTCTTGTTGCATGTGTCGCTTTTTACAGAACAGTCTTATGTTTGCCTTGAGGGGGCCCTTCAGCCAGATGGTTCGCCTCCCCCTGACCCTGTGTCTTTAGGAGAGCCAGCTAAACTGTGTTTTTGTAGCCTTGGAGGGAGGGGCAGGGTGAAAGGGATTAATCAGAATTGAGTTAGCAGCATTAGCAAGTCCCTTTGGTATTAGTTGCTCTTATTACGAATATTGCCAACATTGGCCCCCCGGAGCTGTTAGGATTCTGTAACAGCCTCTCAGTCATGAGATGCAACTGAATTATCTAGAATACGAGTTTCATGTCAAGTCAGTTTCATTATATCCTTGGTCTTTGAAAAGCTGCAATTGCTATATAATTTATATAATAATTCTTTTAATGAACTTACTTCTGTGAAACAAACTATTCAGTTAAAAAAACAACCCACACACTAGTCTATTCCCTGATCAGGGTAGATAAGGCAGTCGGGAACATGAAACCCTTAAATGCCCAGATGATTAAATGAAGTCCTTATCCCAGTGCCTGGCACCCCAGCCAAAATCAAGAGTCAGATGCTTAACCAACTGAGCCCCCCCTCCCCCAGGTACCCCTTTCCTTCTAAACTTTAAGAGAATAAAATATGGAAGCACTGAAACCTAAAAACTGAAAAATACTAAGAAAACTACAAATCATCCATGGTCACAGCTTTTAAAAAGTACAAGCAGTGCTAAGCCCTCCTTCTGCCCCAGGTGGGCTAGATTCTTTTCCTCTCTCATCAGCCCCCTTCTGTGAACCCCCGTTAATAGTTTGGTTTCCATCCTTCCTGAATTTTTTTAAAGTTCTTACAAACCCACACATGTTCTTAAAATATGCAGTAGGTTTATTCATCCAATTGATCAACTTAACAACCTATTTTAAATGTTAGAATCTTAAAAAGAAAACACAAAAACCGGATTCTTCCCTCAAAGAGGAAACTGTAATTCAGCTGTTAACAATTTCTGACCATGTGTGCTCTTGAGTATGAGCATTAAAAGTTTCCGTGAATAAATGCACAAATTAGCCCTCCAAGACTCTTCGGTAGGTTCAGATCTGGTTGTTCACCCTTTCAATCTCCTTGGTATTGTGGTTATGGGATGTTTACTTTAAATCTTCACTTTTGCAAGTCTTTAGGGCAAGTTTGTAATTTGAGACTTAAGTACAGATTTATTTATTTTTTTAAAGGTTTATTCATTTGTTTTTGAGAGCACAAGCAGGGGAAGGGCAGAGACAGGGAGAGAGAGAATGCCAAGCAGGGTCCACACTCTCAGTGTGCAGAACCTGACACGGGGCTCAAACTCACAAACTATGAGATCATGACCTGAGCCGAAATCAAGAGTTGGATGCTTAACTGACTGAGCCACACAGACACCCCTGATATAAGTATTGATTTAAAATAGATACATCATTATGTTTGGAGGGGCAATATTATTGCCCTCCTGCTTTTGCATATTTGGTGATGATATCATTGAGCAAACCGCCTTTCTTTCTTTCTGCCTCTTCTCCTGACACATTACGATGGCAGCTTGGTCTCAAACAGCATCTCCCCCTTTTCAGATTTGTGAAATGTGTCACCCTTGTCATTTTTTTTTTTTCTCTCCTTAACTGCTGTCGTTTGCTTGACAGTCCAAGACTCCTTCACAGGTAATCAGTAACAGATCTAGCTAGTAAGAAAAAGGTTACAGTTGCTACTGCCTTGGCTTAACAACATACTTGTCATTTCAAAAGGAGATAGCTCTTTTTTGGAGATCTTAAGGAATCAGGACCTTTCCCTCCATGGTGGGAGTAAAATTTTCTACACTAGGACTTTAAGAAAAGGCTTCACTTCCCATAGGAGAACCATTCATCCAAGTAGATACATACATTTAAGTTGAATACTTTTGAGAAGGGGCAGAGGGTATCACATTAGGGGATAAACATATCAAGTGACTGTCCAGTCCCTGTTCTTAGAAAGCACAGTCAGCTTCACCTTTCCAGAGTTTAATTTTAAATGGTTTCCTTGTTGCTTATGTCAGAAAACACAGGCAAAAGAGAGCACATTGCTGGGTTGAAGATGTGTTAGTTACATCAGGGAAGGTGTTGAGTGTGGTGATGCTGTATGACATCTCCAAGAGCCCCGTCTGGACCCTACTTACCTGGGGCCGACCCCTTCCAGAAGCTGAGGGGAGCTTCTTTGTCAGCTGGAAACCGGCATGGGTCCATGTGTTCACACCTCCACGGAGAAGAGGGCCACCGACATGGATATTGGCTGAGGCCAGGCTGTGATGGAGGGGTCATAGAGGCAGTGAGGCACACGGAGGCATACATGTCACAGTGGAGGAAAAATGAGCATGCTAAGTGGTTATTCCTGTGGAATTCTAGGATGCGACCGAGTACAGTAAAGTTCCCAAGGAAACTTGGGAAGATTTTCATTTCATGGGTAAATACAGGTTTGTTTGTTTTTTGTTTTTTGTTTTAACCTTGGCACTTTAGATGTTTTGGACTGGCTGATCTGTTTTTGTGGAGGGCTCTTCTTGGCTTTGTAGGATATTTAACTGCATCCCTGGCCTCTACCCTTAGACACAGTAGCAGCTCCCTAGTTGTGACAACCATTGATGTCTCTGGACATTGACGCTATTCCCTAGGGGCGTAAATACCACCAACAGAGAACCTTTTGGATATACTGGAATCTTGGGGGGACTTTTCTTTTCTTTTTTTTTTTTTTTTAAATTTTTTTTTTCAACGTTTATTTATTTTTGGAACAGAGAGAGACAGAGCATGAACGGGGGAGGGGCAGAGAGAGAGGGAGACACAGAATCGGAAACAGGCTCCAGGCTCTGAGCCATCAGCCCAGAGCCCGACGCGGGGCTCGAACTCACAGACGGTGAGATCGTGACCTGGCTGAAGTCGGACGCTTAACCGACTGCGCCACCCAGGCGCCCCTTGGGGGGACTTTTCTTAAAGCTGCCTGAGCTGAGCTGAGAGTTGTCTTTTTAAACATTGCTAAAAATGGGGGGCGCCTGGGTGGCTCAGTTGGTTGGGTGTCCGACTTCAGCTCAGGTCATGATCTCACAGTTCATGATTTTGAGCCCTGCGTCGGGCTCTGTGCTGACAGCTCGGAGCCTGGAGCCTGCTTCGGATTCTGTGTCTCCCTCTCTCTCCTCCCCTCCCCTGCTCATGCTCTGTCTGTCTCTCTCTTTCTCTCAAAAAAATAAAATAAAAAGTTTTTTTTTTAATTAAAAAAATAAAAATTGCTAAAATTAAGATAAATTTTGACTGGCTTTATTCGTTTTTGTCTTTATCTGTTCAGCACAGTTTAGAGAGATAAGCACAAGGTCTGGTAGATGAGGGTTTGAATTCTGGCTCTGTAACTTGTGTGGTTTCGGCAGGGAGTTTAACTGCTGTGTTTCCTCACCTGTGCAGGTAAAGTGACGTATTAACCTTGGTGTATAGTGGGACCAAATTAGAATGTATATGTAAAGGGCTCTAAATGAGGTGTGAAATATACTGAATATTCAACAAATGTTGCCTTTCTTTTATTCCCTTTCACACCTTTCGAAAGCTTTTCTTCTTAAATTAATTTTTTTTTTCAACGTTTATTTATTTTTGGGACAGAGAGAGACAGAGCATGAACGGGGGAGGGGCAGAGAGAGAGGGAGACACAGAATCGGAAACAGGCTCCAGGCTCTGAGCCATCAGCCCAGAGCCCGACGCGGGGCTCGAACTCACGGACCACGAGATCGTGACCTGGCTGAAGTTGGACGCTTAACTGACTGCGCCACCCAGGCGCCCCTAATTTTTCTTTTTTAAAAAATTTTCATTTTTGAAAGAGAGAGAGAGAGATCGTGAGTGGAAGAGGGGCAGAGAGAGAGAGGGAGACACAGAATCTGAAGCAGGCTTCAGGCTCTGAGCTGTCAGCACAGAGCCTGATGCGGGGCTCAAACCCACAAACTGGGAGATCATGACCTGAGCTGAAATTAAGAGTCGGACGCTTAACTGACTGAGCCACTCAGGCACCCCAAGACTAACATGTATTTTTAAACATTTTTTAAATGTTTATTTATTATTGAGAGACAGAGAGAGCATGAGCAGGGGAAGGGCAGAGAGGAGGGGAGACACAGAATCTGAAGCAGGCTCCAGGCCCTGAGCTCTCAGCACAGAGCCCAACGCAGGGCTCAAACTCACAAACCATGAGATCATGACCTGAGCCGAAGTCGGATGCTTAACTGACTGAGCCACCCAGGCTCCCCAAGACTAACTAACATATTTTTAAGTACACTTGGTATTGTTAAGTGCGATCCCTTTGTTTTAATAAAATAGTAATAATGCTTATTTGCTTTTACTTACTCTCTTACTTTGACTTGTAGCGTTTATTCTGTTTCATTTACTCTGCTAAATACAAGCAGTAACAATTTAACCCTCAGGACACCCCCTGCCCTAAGGCATGTGCTATAACTTTCTCCAATTTACAGATGAGGAAATGAATCATCGAGGCGAAGGAATTTTCCTAAGGTTATACAGCTATCTGTTTGCTAGCTTCTAAAAGATAGAATATAGAGATCCTCAGAAACTTGAAAATACAACTACCATGGGATCTAGTATTTTCTGGGAGTATAGTCAAAGGAAACGAAAATACTAACTCGAAAATGTATCTGCAACCCCGTGTTCATGGCAGCATTGTTTATAATAATGGAAACAACTCAAGTGTCCATCAATGAATGAATGGATAAAGATGTGATACACACACACACGCGTGCGCACACACACACACACACACACACACACAGGCTGAATATTACTCAGCTCTTAAAAAGAAAGCAATCTTGCCATTTGCAACAACATGGATGGACCAAGAGTATATTATGCTAAGTGAAATAAGTCAGATAAGAGAAATACTAAATGATCTTATATATGTAATCTTAAAAAAAAAGAAAAGCCACTTGTGGAAAAAGAGATCAGATTTGTGGTTACCAGAGTTGGTGGGTGGAGGGAAGGGGGTTGATGATGGTGGTCACAGCATACAAACTTGCAGTTATAAGTAACTACTAGGGATGGAACGTACTACATGATGACTGTAGTTAACACGATGTAGCATGTATATGAAAGTTAAGAGAGTAAATCCTGAGAGTTATCATCACAAGGAAAAGAAGATTTTTTCTTTTTCTCTTGGTTGTGTGTATATGAGATGATGGGTGCTGACTAAGCTTATTGCAGCCATCGTTTTCTGATCTATGTAAGGCAGACCGTTACACGATAAACCTCAATCTTACACAGTGCTGGGTGTCAATTGTATCTCAGTAACGCTGGGGGAAAAAAAAAGGAAAAAAAGGAGAATATTTGCTGTTATACATGAAGTAATTTTAGCATCTGAGAAGTCTTAGTTTCTGACATTTGCTTTTTTGCTTCTGTGCTCTGGCTCCATTCACACTCATTGCCGTCCACCCTGTCTACCCATACGTAGCCTTTTGCTGAACATCTGCTGTGTTCCAGGCACTATGCTAGGCTCAGTATGTCCTTTGGGCACCTTCGGGAAATTAAAAGCAAGGAGAAGGTAAAGGTCTCGTTAGAACCAGTGGTGGAAGTCAGGAGCACTGGTAGGCACAGATATAAGCAGGGTATGAATGAAACAGCCCCTAATGGGCATAAAAGTAGCTGAAACACAGAAGAGGTCTAAAGGAGGAGTTTGAATGATTCTTTGTTCATGAGTCACACAAATGTCGTTCAGCTGGTCTAGGCGAAGGCGCGGTGGATTCATGTTTTACATTAAATCCCTGGTTACATTTTGGGGGAGGGGTAGTTATTTTTGTTGTTGTTGTTGCTGCTGTCATGAATTTTTTTTTCATTATGATGCTTGCAAGCTGGCATTAATTATTACAGTGGTGTGTCTGCCCAGAGATTGCCTGCAGCTGCCAACAAAACCAAATATTTGTGGAGAGTCAAAAATCACCCCAGATGTGTTCTATTATAATTTAAAATTAAGTCTTTACAAAACTGACGTCCGGTTTATAATTTAGTAGGTTTGACAAAGAGATCTTGTATGTGTGTGTGTTTAAATAGTATTACAATTAAAAAAAAAATTTTTTTTAAGTGTTTATTTTTGAGAGAGAGAGACAGGGTGTGAGTGGGCGAGGGTCAGAGAGAGAGGGAGACACAGAATCCCAAGCAGGCTCCAGGCTCTGAACTGTCAGCGCAGAGCTCGATGCGGGGCTCGAACCCATGAACCGTGAGATCATGACCTGAGCCAAAGTCGGACGCTTAACCACGTGAGCCACCCAGGTGCCCCTGAGTATTACCATTTTAAAAATTGTGTTTTCTGGGACTCAGGGACCTTGAAAAAAAAGTTGGGAAATACATCTTCCCTTTTTCCGCTTCATCAATTTTGTTGACATTGATGTTTGTGTGGCTTGAAAAAACAAAAATTGAGAGTAGGATTTAATTAATGGAAGGTCAAACATTCAGAAGCCATGAAAACCTCAGCTGTCTACTGCCAGTAGAGTTTCCTGCAGCAGATAGTAAGGAATGCTCTATTGATTTCTTTGGTTCTTTCTGCAGCACCTGTGGAGAAGACAGGCCACTGAGTGCTTGTATTTCAAGGAACTGGTAAAAATTGCAAAATGTGGTTGGTTGTAAGGGTGAGCAAACCAAAAAGCATTCGTGTCACCCTAGATTTTGGACACGCTGTAAATTGGTGATTTAGGTTTTATTTCTTTTCCGGCAACAAAGTTTGTTGAATTTCCTTTTTTCCGAGGTAACGTACGTTCACTAAACAACAATTAGAACATGCTGTTAAAAGATCCATAGTCTTACCACTGCTTATAACCACAGTTAAAACTCTAGTGTAGATTCTTGTGGATGTTTTCCGTGTGTAGCCATTTGCTTACAGTGTTTTTTTCTTTTTCTTTTTTTAAAATAAGAAGTTATCTATTGTAATGTTCATCACTGTTCATTCACCAAAGTGAGCAGCAGTATTTTTGTAGGATGGGTGGGGGGGGGGACAAGGAGAAATTTCATTATATCACAGGATTTCAGAAAATGGAAAAAAAATGCATTTAAGGTGAATAAATCTATGTGTTATATTAATGTGGCTCTTTTGGATGATAGTAAGAATGATAATGGTAATAAAATTATAGCTACTAGTATTGAGCTCTTTCTATATGCTAGGCGCTCTTAACTTCATAGAACTGTCTCATTATGTCTTTACCACTATCTTGTGATATTGGTGATATTATTATCTGAACTTTATAGATGGGGAAACAGAAGCTTGGAAAGGCTAAGTAATTGTTTCATGTAGCGAATCGGTGTCACAGACGGAAATCAAACCCTGGTCTTTCTGGTTCCAAAGGCTGACTTCTCGATATTGGCTCCCTGCTGCCCACATTGAGTGGCATGTATTGGGACCCTTGTTGGGACCCAGTTGGCCCTTGGGTTGAATTTCTTGACCGTCTCTTACATAACATCCCCTGTGTTGCTTATGTTCCGTGTAGCTGTTCATGACCGAAGGAGGAAGATACTTTGCACGTGCTGTTTCATGTAGTGTTTGCGGATGGCATGTCGAGGTAAGGAATGGGCGTACATCCATAGAGTCTGAAGAACAGCGCAATGGACTCTGAGTCTGTAGGAACATGTGCCAGGACGGTTGTGAGGAAGTTAGGTGAGTGCCAGTTAGGAATCATGTTCCATCAAAACCTGGGTGTTCCAAATAAGAAGGAACTCTGCCCCGTGAAAATTTTAAATGTAGGACAAATTCACACTTCGGAAACCAGTTATCCCGGAAGCGTTGAGGGACAAAGACTGTGCTCATTTTAAACACATTTTCAATAAATTCATGGGTGAGAAAAGTGATAGGGTGGTAATACACGCAACATTGATACTGAGATAAATATCTTCTGTGCCTTTGAAAGCAATGTCAAAGATGATTACCACCATTTCACCCTGCTCAGAACTCCTGTTTTTTCAAAACCAGAATTTTAGGCTGGAATTCTGTGTTGTAAATAGAAATTCGTAACAGTGAAAAGTTTCATCTAACATTAGAAAAAAGTGTTATTACATACAGATTTTTTACTTTTGTTTATTAGCTAGAGAATTTGAGGCTGTGAAAACAAATGTCCATTTACCACTTAATTATTGGGCTGGTTACATTGTCGGATTCTGTAGTGTGTAATTTCTGCATAGAAGCTATTTATCCTTTGGAATTTTCTCTCTTCTTGTGAATTCTTCCTCCTCTTTGTTCTTTGGAAGAAACTATTCTAATTTATAACTTGTTCAGCAACCACAAGTAATTCCTATTGAAAGGAATATAAAAATTCTAATCTTTGTATCTAATTATAAAACTGTCGTTAAAACTAATGACTTAAGTGTAATTAAGGCACACGCAGCCTCGTGAAGGCAATCTGAGACCTGAGTATGGCAAATTAGAATATGGTTATATTTTCCTTCTGAATTCACCATATTCTCCACAAGGCAGTGAACCTCTAGATCATAGAGCAAATTCAAAGGTGTTTGTAAGTTAGAATTCCAAGGATTTTGTACCAGCACCGTAGCTCGTGGAACTTTCCAAGCCAGTGGTTGACTTTACACAATCAGAATGATGTTGCTTGAACCTGGTGCCAGGATATTCTGAGTTTATCTGCCAGTGTTCCTCCTTCCACCCCTTGAGGTGATTAATCTTTTGGAGGTTTTGGTTATTGTTTTAATATATTGTTCCTTGGTCACAGTGATTCAGGGTCGGTGAGAGCTTGGGAGTTCATATTTTTCCCTTAACTTTACATTTTATGGGGGTAAAGTAATAATAGCTAACATTTATGGGGAACTACTCTGTGCCAGATGCTTTTCTGAACACTTTATACATATGATTTCATTTATTTCTTACAACCTCCCTGCCAGGCAGGTAGACTTTGCCCTTTTAACATAAGAGGTCCTAAAGGATCCAGTACCATTTTTTTTTTTTAAGTTAGGAGGCAGTGGCTGGCATGAGGCACTTTGGATCTTAACCCAGTTCTGCAGGCCTCATCATCTTGTACTTCCCACCGTCCCACCTTCTTCTTCCTAAATTCTCATGTTGTTTACTGCTCTCTGTACATCCTTTCGGTTATATTTGAAGGCAGGGAATCCTCACCATCCTGTCCATTAAACAGGAAGTGGGTCGTAAAATCAGGCCCTAGAAAACGTGTCTTGTCCCAAACAGACTGATTTCCAAATGCCACCCCTAGTTACTCTGAGGCTTGCCAGCTGCCTTGTTTGTGAGGTGTGGTTCAGGACTCATCAGGGTTCTTTTCTCTGCTTCTGTGTGCTTGTGTGTTTGTTTCTACCCCAGGAACGTGTTCTCCTGTGACAGCTCCTGGCTTACTTCATTCTCACACCTGATGATCACAAGGAAGGAGGTATCCCTCCCTGCCAGCACCTTTCTCTCTTACTGAGTACACCTCAGTTGGCTTAGTTAGGTGTCACGCTCAGATCACGGTCGACTAGTCACCCTGGGTCCCGTGTTCAGTTCCGTGGCAGCAATAGCAACATCCCGAGATGGACAGCCCTACCAGAGTCCCGTGGAGTCTGGGCGGAAGAACCTAAGAGGGAATGAGCTTTCCCCACAGTCTGTCAATGCGAATCGGTAGACCTTCGAGGATAGAATCATAAAACCTATTTTGATGAGGAAAGAAATTGACCCCTGCAGGGAAGGAGTCAGGCCTAGTGAGTTAGATTCTTTTAAAATGTTCACAACCGTAAATTAAGATCTTATTTGATACGGAATCATAAAATGGACTTCAGATGCCATCTGGCTCCTGGTTCTCTTACGTGCCCTGGAGACCCGTGACTTAGGCTGAAGTAGTAGAGTAGAATAGTGACGGTCTTACTGAATAAAAATTTGATCCGTTCAACTTCCCCTTTTATCAAAGTAAATGATAATATTTTGGGGTTTACTCTCACGTACTTCCTCTTGAATGTTAGCAGCAAATGAAACGTTACAAGCTAATCGCAAATCATTATTAACACATTTGAAGAAGGCTAGTTCTGTCTTCTTTTGATACCCATTTTTTTTTCTAATTGCAGATATGGAATCTGATCGTTGTGATGTTACACTAAATAGTACACTAAATAAAATTTTCCTTGTGTTTATGATGAAATAGAATTTCTCAATATTTCTTCCTGTTCTTTGAATACATGGTCATCTCTAGGGGCTCTGCCACCTGAAAAGTTTGAAAAGCACCTTTAGCATTTCTTTTCCCATATTCACCTATCGTGAACTGATATGTGGTTAATAATAGTCATTAAAAAAATTTTTTTTAATATTTATTTTTGAGAGAGAGAGTGAGAGGGTGCGGGCGGGGGAGGTGCAGAGAGAGAGGGAGACTCAGAATCCGAAGCAGGCTCCAGGTTCTGAGCTGTCAGCACAGAGCCCAGCGCGGGGCTTGAACTCAGGAATGGTGAGATCGTGCGCCGAAGTTGGTTGCTTAACCGACTGAGCCGCCCTGGCACCCCTTAATAATAGCCTTTAGATTAACTTTCTTAAGAAGTAAACAGTTCATTAAAAAATGAAAGCAAACCTCTGTACAAACCAGCGATGTTCTTCTGATGCCCGTTACCTATTACAAGCCTCTCTCATACCCCTTTCCCGAACCCTCCGTGAGAAGTGTATCGCACTTTGACAAGCAGTTGAGGAGTCTGTATCTCTTACCTGAGTGAACTGAGGCACGTGGGCTGACCTGTCCAGGGCTACTGGACATGATCAGAGCAAGGGCTGACCAGGAGGCTCTCTCTCAGTGGTTTCTTTTTTGTACCTGGCCAGATGGATGGGCGATTCGATTTACCAAGTGGTGTCCCTTGGTGATGGAAAGGGCAGAGATGCATGTTAGCATTTTACCTGCTTTACTGGTGTTTGAGCACATTCCATATAAGGATTGGGAAACTGATTCTCATTTCTTGGAGGTACTCTTCTTGAGAACTGGCAGCGGGTATGGAATCCCCGGAAGAGTTGAATGGCTTCCGAGGTCTTGTCTGCGGGCTTGCGTTTCTGTAGGCAGGACGTTAGAACAAACCCACGGAAAGGAGAGGGAGCAGTTTGCCCAGTGATGTATTTTCTTTGGCTTCCATCCGTCTTCCTGCATCCTCAGTAATAGGATACACAAAAGCTATAAACAGTGTCAAGGGCCCAAGGTAGCAGTCTTCCAGGTGGTGCATAAATCTGCAGATTGAGACTGTGAGGGCAAATTTTGGACGTGAACATCTTTGCCCAAGGTCCCTGTTGGATACGGTGACTTTCATTAGAGTTTGTGACGAGAAGAGGCCATCTCTTTGGAGATGTCCGGGCTGCTTTCTTGGATAAGGAATGCAACATGCAAGGCTTTTCCTCAGCATCCCTTACTCTTCTGGAAGGCGGCTTTTCACCTCCCTCTGCTTTCGTTTGCTCACAGGTCAAACAGGGATATGGAATTTATTGCACCAAGGTTAAATGAGATGGATGATGAAATGGAATAAGTGATTACCATGGTTTGGCACTCAGTTGTTAACTGTGCTTTTGTTTTCAGCACAATTTAGAGATAAACAAGACAGGTTGTCATCTGTGGCTATACTCCTAAAAAAGCATAGCATGCTATTTTTTAAGACAATGCTATATAGAAACTTGACACATTTATTTTTATTTATTTTTTAAAGTTTATTTATTTTGAGAGAGACTGAGAGATCACGAACGGGGGAGGAGCAGGGAGAGAGGAGGAGAGGGAGAGCCCCAAGAGAACCCCAAGCAGGTTCCATGCTGTCAGTGTAGAGCCTGATGTGGGGCTTGAACTCGCAAAACCACGAGATCATGACCTGAGCCGAGGCTTAACCGACTGTGCCAGCCAGGTACCCCAAATTTAACTATACTTAAAACCAGGCACTTAGGTGGTTTTTTTTTTTTTTTTTTTTTTTTTTTTGGTGTCCAGAGCTGTGAGTTACCAGCTTCTGGATCTGTATCTTCTGATCAAAGAAGAATAGAGAATAGTATAACCATTTTATAGCATAGGGCTTCTTCGACTTTCAATTGCATATAAATCCCCTCACAATGTCCTTTTTAAAATGCTGCTTGTTCCTCTAGGGTTTGGGGGTGGGGGGAGGGGTTCGTGGTGGCTGAGGTTGTATATATATTTTTAAAGTTTTTAATGTTTCTTTTTGAGAGAGAGAGAGAATGAATGAATGAGCAGGGAGGAGCAGAGAGAGAGGGAGACACAGAATCTGAAGCAGGCTCCAGGCTCTGAGCCATCAGCCCAGAGCCCGACGCGGGGCTCGAACTCCTGAACTGTGAGATCATGACCTGAGCGAAAGTCAGGTGCCTAACCGACTGAACCGCCCAGGCGCCCCGAGATTGTGTATTTTTACTAAACTCCCAGTGATGCTGATGCACTTTCAGCAGCAAAATCAAGGGCATCTCCATTGTGAGCCCATTTTTGTAAGCAGACTGCAAGAAAACAAAGTCATCTATATACACACATATTTAGGATTAGGTACACGTAAGTACTCATTTGACCTTTTGTCATCAGAAAAAGAGATTGACAACCTTTTTTTTTTTTTAATAAAGATTTTATTTATTTATTTAAATGTTTATTTGTTTTTGAGAGAGAAAGTGTGAATAGGGGAGGGGCAGAGAGAGAGGGAGACACAGAATCCAAAGCAGGCTCCAGGCTCCGACCTGTCAGCACAGAGCCCAATGCGGGGCTTGAACTCGGGTGTGGCAAGATCATGACCTGAGCCGAAGTCGGATGCTTCACCAACTGAGCCACCCAGGCACCTCTAACAAGATGTTATTTTTAAGGAAACCCTACACCCACTGTGGGGCTCGAAATCACAAGCAGATCAAGGGTCACATGTTTTACCTGCTCAGCCAGCTAGGTGACCCAGATTGACAACTTTTAAAGAGTGTTTTTCCCGTTTCTCTTCTTAAACAATAAAGCCAATTTTGAGTTCATGATTTGCAAGTTTATTTTCAAGGCACTGCTTCTTGTTAAGGAGTTGTTGGCTCTAAACCTTGAAATGTATCGATTTAAGTCACCAAGAGGTTGTGTGCTGGTTTTAAGTTTCAAGGAGTTCTTAGCACTGAATTTGGATAGATCTTCCTTTTCATACTCCCAGTAGGCTACAGTAAGATGGCGATGGAAAATTCGCCTTGTCCCCAGAGTTGAAAGGGGACAGTATTATTCTCTGTATGGTACAATTTTTATCTTTTTAAAACATGTTTCTCACATTTTCCAAAAGATAATGATTTCTTTAAAGTGATGCCACTGTAGAGTTGTCTAAAGCAGAGATGTTAAAAATTAAACTCTAGGAAGGTTCAAACCCACACTCCTGTGTGCTCTACCTTAACTGGAAAAAATGGGCCTCCTTTGCTGCATTTCATCTTTGTCATTTAGTGAATAGATATGAGTAAAGTCATTCTACCCCACAGCTGGCTTTATTATGTGAGCCCTGCAGGAGTGATTAGTTTTTCCGAAAGTATTCTAACTTTATGCTGTTTGATTTCAGTAGTTTTTTTCAGTAGCTGTGTGTGTGTGTGTGAGTGTGTGCATGCTTTATTAAAGAAAAAAAAAGATTGGAAAACTTGATTATTGAGTTAAGTGACCTTTGTTTAACCAGTTCTTGAGTGTGGTACCGTGGAACCGGTGTCCTTGAGTAATTTTTTTCTGCAGTTTGTTTAAAGGATTTCCAGCGGGAAGAGGACAATTGCCTAAATCTGTCGTCAAAGTTTCATTTAGGGGTGTCCTCCTCCTTGGAGGAAGTGGATGGCTTTGTAATGCTATAAAAATATTCTCCAGGTCAGGATAATGAGAGTTTTGAAAGTGGTTTGAGAAAAGTATTTAAAAAAACCAAAATGGTAGGTGACTCAGAAAGAGAAAGCGTGATTATTTTTGGATCTAGAAGAAATATTCTACAACTTTGGGATCACACGAGGGTCAGGCAGGAATGTTAAGTGTGTGAATAGGTGATTATTTGATACAATGGAGGGGTCGCAGCTGTGGGGATCTGGTGTTCATACTAGCTAAACAAAATATTTGTGTTTAAAATTTTAAGTTTATTTATTTATTTTGAGAGAGAGAAATAAAGCATGTGTGGACCCATGTGGTAGAGGGGCAGAGAGAGAGGGGAGGAGAGAATCCCAAGCAAGCCCTGCACTGTCAACGTGGAGCCTGACTCAGGGCTCCATCTCACCAACTGTGAGATCATGACCCGAGTCGAAACCAAGAGTCAGATGCTTAACCCACGGAGCCACCCAGGCATTCTAAAAAAATGTTTGAATTTGCATACCATGATTCTGCCCACCTTGCTAGATAATCTAGGGCAAACAGTCATGGATGAGAAAAGAGAGAACCAAAACTCAAAGAGGAAGATACGACTTACCCGAGATGGTGGTCTGTTCCTAACTGGGTTAGGACTAGAACCTAGGCATCTTTGCCCCCAGGCTGGTGTGCTTTCTGTCTCTCTATCGGTATAGTGGCTGTGATGGATTCTTTTACATCAGCAGGCCACATTCCCCATACTTTCCATTTTACGGAGAGATCTCTAGTATGTTCTTTTCTTCTATCACGAAGGTCTGGCTGGTGATGGGTAGTTGCCAACCTTGGTGTAACTGGGATTAGATCATAGCTGTCTAGGCCATGTAAAAAAACTTTAGCACCTGTTCCCTAAACATATTCATTAGAATGTGAATATTTTTTTTAACTCAAAGAGGAAAATACTTGTAACATATCAGTTCCAACTATTTGACTCTTAAGACCTACTCCTGCCATGTCTTTTCCTTTTGGTGTATCCCTTTAAACTCATATTTTGAGTTAGGGGCACCCGGGTGTCTCAGTCGGCTAAGCATCTGACTTTGGCTCAGGTCATGATCTTGTGGTTCATGAGTTCAGGCCCCGCAGCAGGCTCTGTTTGATAGCTCATAGCCTGGAGCCTGCTTCAGATTCTGTGTCTCCCTCTCTCTCTGCCCCTTCCCTGCTCACACTGTCTGTCTGTCTCTCTCTCTCTCTCTCTCTCTCTCTCTGTCTCTCTCTCTCAAAAATAAGTGAACATTAAAAAAATGTTTAAAAACTCATATTTTGAGCTAATTTAAGGAATATTGTTTTAGTGTGTGTGTGTGTGTGTGTGTGTGTGTGTGTGTGTGTGTGTATGTGCGCGTGCTGCTTGAGGCAATCATAGACTCCCTTTCAACATGATTTCAAATCTCTTTCATCCATATCTCCTCTGGACACAATTCAGTTTGTGTCCCTCTTAACATGGGACACCCAAGATGGATTGTGGTGGGTTGGATATATTTCAACTATTGCCCAGCAGAGAGGACTCCTCTTCCCTTCTTGTAGATAATCTACTACGTTGAATGCAACCAAAGCTTATTCAAGTCTCTGCTTATGCGTTGGAGCAGGTACCCCCCCATTACCCGAAGGAAGTTTTCCGAAGATTAATTTGTTAACTTGTGCTCTGCCTTGTAGAAAAAGCTGTGCTAAATCTGTGAGGTTTAATTAGTACTAAATATGTTAGGAGGGCAAATGCAAATATCCATAGCTGTTAATTAAACAAGCAGGAAAATGTTAGGCATAGTTCAGCCCTCCCTATTCATCTCAACTTAATAAGTAGCAAGAATAAAGCCACAGATGGGACTGAGGGTTGAGATGGTCACATTAAACTGTTTACTTAAGGGCCACACATATTTTGGTTATATGACCCGGGTCATGTACATATTAACCATTTAGGCACGTTTTGCAGAAATGTGAATGTTGTATAAGAAGAATCATTGCTTTGCTTAGAAACGAGATTGAGGGGGCGCCTGGGTGGCGCAGTCGGTTAAGCATCCGACTTCAGCCAGGTCACGATCTTGCGGTCCGTGAGTTCGAGCCCCGCGTCAGGCTCTGGGCTGATGGCTCGGAGCCTGGAGCCTGTTTCCGATTCTGTGTCTCCCTCTCTCTCTGCCCCTCCCCCGTTCATGCTCTGTCTCTCTCTGTCCCAAAAATAAATAAACGTTGAAAAAAAAAAAAAAGAAACGAGATTGAGAAGGACAGAAAATCTGAATAAGTCCACCCATGTAGAAGATTATCCATTGACTTGCAGATGGAAAACATGAATTGATTTCACAGGGAAAGAATCACTGGCATTCCCCAGGTAGTAATTAGATTCTCTTCACAAGGCTATCCAGCCTCCAGTTGAGTATTTCTAAAGACCACCTCAAAACTTTTCCAGACAGCTTTTCAAGGCAACTCCAAGATGGAGGAAAGGGACAATAACCTGATGGATTCGATGTTAGGCTGCCTTGGCCTTGAATTCTGACTCTTCCAACTTCGGGTAGATTACCTAAGTTACCTCAATATTTTCCTTGTTATATAAAATAGGGTTAGTAATACACAGTCTCTAAGTTTGTTAAAAGCATTAATGAGACTCGTGCTTAATGAGTACTCAGATATTTTAGATTTATACTTTTACCACCACCAGCAATTGTTGAGATACTAGCACTGTGTCAAATAAAAATCAAGCCCCCTAATATGCATTCCTGTTATGGGTTGGGTAGCGTTCCTCCTTGGTATCAGTCCATTCTCTAACACCAGAACTATAAATGGGATCCGTTGTAT
The DNA here is from genome assembly GCF_018350155.1 of Leopardus geoffroyi. Taxonomy (NCBI): domain Eukaryota; kingdom Metazoa; phylum Chordata; class Mammalia; order Carnivora; family Felidae; genus Leopardus; species Leopardus geoffroyi. The sequence goes on along the minus strand of NC_059331.1, from coordinate 33,253,739 downwards.
TTGCCAAAGATATTCGTTCCACTGGTGTTGATCTCATATATAATAATTTTTGAAGGTAACAGAGATAATTCTCTTGTTAGTTGCTAAATACGTAGGACTAAGGACACCAAGTTGAGGGCTGTCTGTTGACTGCCATGATGGAACGTATGCATTTCGTGCTTAAGGTCGTAACCCTTTTATGAAAACTATCCTCACTGTTTGGTTGACTTAATTTAGTCCCTATAATGCCTTTGAAAAATAAGTGTTCATTTCTCTGTATATTCTTGGCTCCGTGGTGAAACTCTAGGGAAATGGTACAGAGTCAGTTGCTGTGTCACTTTGTGAGCCACATAAAAAAGATGGGAAAATGGACAAAGCAAGAGGTGCTGTTTTTAACTGTCAGGAAGAAATCAGCAGGCCTAGGCATATACTGAATCTGTGTGTGCACACGTATGCTTATACCAGAAACAAATTAGTTTCCAAAATTCCTTTCAAAAGTCATGTTAAATGACACATTTTTCTTACCATATCCTAAAGAGGATGCATTTCTTTCTTTCCTTCTTTCCTTCTTTCCTTCTTCCTTCCTTCCTTCCTTCCTTCCTTCCTTCCTTCCTTCCTTCCTTCCTTCCTTAAAGGAAGCTGATTTATGGTAGATGTCTGCTGTCTGCAAAATGATGGGCTTTGATGAATTTTTCCTCTAAGCTCTCTGTTGAGTTAGGTGATCTTTCCAAAACACCTCAGTTGTCAGGCTTTCTTCAAAACTTTAGGGCAAATTGAATTTTGATTTAGAATAAAAAGTGAAAAACCACGTTAAGTAAAACTGACATTTCCCTTCTTCTTTTAAAAGGTTTGTTGTTTTGGAAACAGCAAATGTAGTAAAATAGAACATCAGCAACCCTTGTAATGTCAAAGCTTAGACATTCAAATTTTCCTTTCCTTTGTGATGAGTGAGGGAGGGAGCAGCGGAGATGGGGAGGAGCAGAAGGAGAATGAATCATAATAATAAGTAATGTCATACTGGCTTGTATTAAATGTTTACCTGAGAATCTTTTGAAAATTCAGTACTATTTTGACATCTACATCCTTTTTAAGGGGCAGGAACTGGAAATTCTGCTAGTTCATGTTCATTATAAAAAGGAAGAGAAAGATCTCAGTACCCAACTATAACCACTGTTAATAATCAGGAGGGGTTTTTTTTCCTTACAAAATATGTATTTTATTTTATTCAATTGGTTTTTAAATGTCTGTTTACTATTTTTGAGAAAGAGAACGAGCATGAGTGGGGGAGGGCAAAGAGAGAGGGAGAGAGATGGTCTGAAGCAGGCTCTGTGCTGACAGCAATGAGCTGACAGGGGGGCTTGAACTCACAAACCGTGAGATCGTGACCTGAGCCGAAGTCAGGGGCTTAACCTTAACCTTAACACTGGAGACTGTGCTGTTTTGTTACCATTAATATAGACTAATGCTTAGGAGCACGGACTGGAAGCCAGACAGGCCTGGATGGGAATCCCAGCCAGCTTTTGCACTTAGTAGCTCTGTGTTTGGGCAGGTGACTTTGTTTCTCTGCCCCCGCAGTTTTCTGAGTTTGTGAGGATCAAATGAGCCAATAATATATAACAAGTGCCTGAGGAGTAGTGAGCACTATACAGATACTGTCACTGTCACCTCGCTTAGCTCCGCATTTTCCTTCCTAATGACTGCATATATTCCATTGTGTGGCTCTTGCATCATTTATTGAACCACGCCTACTTTGGGAGATAGATGGTGTTCCCATTTTTCCCTTCCAAATTGTGCTGCAGTGAATCTCTTTGTATGTACATTTATGCCTCCATTTAGACCACATTTTGGAGATGGTAGAGTGATACATACATTAATACCCTACAGAGAATGCTGCTGTATTTCTTTTTCTAAATTGAGGCAAGAGTGACTGATAACATCCTCGCTTCCCCGGAGCCCTGCTCATGGTCTCCACTGATGGAATAAAGGTGCAACGAGTGATTCACCCTTTTCTTAGGACTATTGCAAAGTAAAATAATGGCATCCTTCTGAGAGCTGTGCATTTTTGCTTCCTGTGTTTTTTTCCTCCTCCCTCTCTCTGTACCTTGCTCTCTTCCATCTCCTGTGCTGTAATGAGATTCCTAAGAGGGGCTAGTTTTGGGGGAAAGACTAGGTGCCCCCGAGTCAGCTCTGCTGTATGTGTCTCTTTTCCTTCTTCAGAGGTCTGCACCCCCTGTACAGCATTTCTGATTTGGAGAAGAGAGAAATAGAAGGTCAGGGAGCTGCCAGTGGACAACCCCTCTCAGGACGCAGTCGTGGGTCTTGTTGGAGAGGGATAGAGGGAAACTGTGATTGTTCACAGACTGCCTGCCTGAAAGGACCTGGTTAGTTGAAGTGGTTTTTACCTGTTGACGTGCAAACATTCTGGGGTGTTAGGAGCAGTGGATAAAGGACAGTTTATGTAAAGAAAACGGGGACATTTCCCACCACTGCCCTGGTGACCTCCCGAAACCTCCTGGGCTCGTATCCCAGTCTGCTCCATTTTGGTGTGGACCCTGAAGGGTTAAACAGCCTTCATTTTGTGTCTGTCTAGGCCCCTTTAGAAACAAGATGGAAAACGCAGCTCTTTATCACATCACGACCATTTTTTGTTTCTTGTAGTACAGTTCCCCCACCCCGGACTTCTTTTCACAAACCCTTGGAGGACCAGCAGCCCTTGGAGGAACAAGTTGAGTTGAGACAGATCACATTCCCACCAAGTGGTTCCGAGAGGCGAAAACAATCAGTTTTACCTGCAGCCATCGTGGGCATCTGTTTTCCGTGATTACCACGAAATTGTGCATTCCGGGCTCGTTCTTGCCTGCTTAATGAGGAGCAGGCTGGCTGAGAGAAGAAAGACTTCTTTTGTGGCCTTGTGTATGCGCTTTGTGGCTTGTTTAAAACAAAATGGCTTCTCTCCTCTTAACCTCTCTGCCTTTGCCACTAGAAACGAGACCAACATAAAAGCGTTTTGAGTGGCTAGAAATGAAACCTCATGTAATCACTCTAGGAAATGGCTTAACAAGGTTGGGATTGGATATTTTGCTGTACTTCTGTAGAGTCCTCACGACAAGATGACTCCTGGGTCTATTGCAAATGCGATTTATTCTTTGTAAAAATGTCTGACATTGTTCTTAACGTGACTCCATTTGCCTCCTCTAGCTGTCTAGGAGTCTCCTGTTAAGGTTTTGCATCAGATAATTATTTCTCCGAATTTAGTTTGTGATCAGTTGGTGAAATTGTATGGCTGTGAAGTTATGATGTCTGAAAGCTGTCTCCCCTCCCCAAACATAGCATCTTTTTCCTCTGGAATTTGGACTTGCCCAGTGAGAATCCATATGAGTTGAAGGTTTCGAGTCGCACATGTTTTATGGAAACACTCTGCCCTTTCGTTCTTAAATATCTGTCTCTTTCAGCACCTGGGATCCCTGATAATAAGCAATCTCTCAACCTCACTTGCTTTTACTCTTCCACTGTTAGAAACTCGTTTTGTTTGGTAGCTGAGGATGTAAGCTCTGAGGCTCACTTTCTGGGCTCAGATCGCAGCTCTGCTCCTTGCTAGCTGTGTGACCTTGGGCAAGTTTCTTAGCCTCTCTGGTGTCCAATTTTTTCCTTCTTTAAAGGGGAAGATAATAGTAACTACCTGATAGAACATTGTCTGGCAAAGAGTAAACAGTTATTAAATGTCAGCAGTTATTAATCAGACGTTTATTTTGAGACTTCTATGAGCGAGGTGTAGAGCTGGGCATCAGGGATGCTGCTGCTGATACTGATAACAACAGGAACAATAACCGTGCTGATTAACATTTATTCTACATATGTAGTATGCCGGATCCTCTGTTAAGAGTTTGACATGCAGTATATCACTTGAATTCCAAAACAGTTCTATGAAGGGAAGTACTCTTGTGATCTTCAGTTTTGCCAAGGACGTGGAAGGTTAGCAATGTTAAGTAATGTTTTCCTGGCCAGAGCTACTCACTGGAAGAGGCAAGATTTGAATCCATGCTGTCTGTTTCTAGGACCTTTTTTATTTTATTATTTTTTATTTTTTTAATGTTTTATTTTTGAGAGAGAGAGTGAGCGGGAGAGAACCGGAGAGAAAGGGGGACAGAGGATCCAAAGAGGGCTCTGCATTGATAGCATTGAGCCTGATGTGGGGATCACACTCACGAACTATGAGATCATGACGTGAGCCAAAGTCAGATGCTCAACCGACTGAGCCACCCAGGTGCTCAGGTGCCCCTGGGACCTGAGTTTTGATTTCAGTGCCATATCACTCACAAAAACGAGCTCCATTTTGAGCCTCTGTCACCTACTTACTTTCCCTTTAAATGAGGAGTTTTGAACTCAATTGTACTAGAACAGAGATCTCCACACATACATTAGCCATAACTTTGCCCCATGGCTTTGTGTCTTTGAAGGCAGAAAAGGAGGTACCGATGAATGCCAAAGACTTTTGTTTGACCTTGTGCCCACTGTAACTTGAAAGCAGTGTTTCTCCTCCTTGCTTTCCCCTGCTTGCTTGGATAGCGTTTTGTAATACATATTTCTTGTGTTCGCTGTCCTCTCCCAACATTTTGGTTGCCTGCGCAAATATCATCTCACTGTAATTACACACATTGGCCTGGGGTTTCACTAACAAGAATACCCACAGCACCTGCTTGTTCCTGGGGGCTCCTTTGGTGCTAAGTGTGGACCTAAGGAGCCTTACCTGATTTATTCCTCACAACATATCCCCAGTTTTTAGGTAAGGAAACTGGTTAAGTAACATCTGTGAATGTTTGGCATTGACGAGGATGGTTACCAACTTAGCAGCTCAGTTCCATATTTACACAACTATCCTGGAAGGAGGTATCATTGTAGTAGGAGAAAAAATGCCAAGGTCACAGATGCGATTGAACTCTGCTCTCATGCATGTGCCCTGGAAAAATCCAGACAAATGTCTTCACTTCCATCATGCTCAGTTTCCTTTTCTTCATAGTGGGCACAGCACTTCTCCTTTGTGGGGCTGTGCTAACATTTCTGTGGGTAAGGGACGGGGGAATGTGTAAGGAAACTTGTGCATGTTAGATTTAAAATGTGAATGCTGCTAACATTCACATGCATATGTGTTCACTGAGTGTTTTAGTCTTTAAATGCGGGAAATAAGTAAAACTTTGCCTACTTTTTCAGACTTCTTGTTGGGATATGTTAGAATCATTGATGAATTTTGAGTCAGAAAGTATACCCTTTTGAGAAACGTGGCTCTCAGCACGTAAAGGCATCACAAATGCGGTCATTGATTTCTCCAGTAGAGAGTTTCTCAGCCTTGACACTGTGGACATTTTAGGTCAGGGACTTCTTGTCACAGTAGGTTCGTGCATTGTAGGATGTTTAGCAATATTCTTGGGCACTACCCATTAGATGCCAGCAACATCCCCCAAGTTGTGACAGCAAAAAATGTCTCCAGGCATGGCCAAATGTCCCCTGGGGAGCCATACCAACCAGTTGAGAAGCATTATTCTGGGATTATATGTTAGCGACTAATTCATTTAAAAATAAATAGACTGCAGGGTGGATAAAATGTCATCATGGGCCCATGTGGGCAGTTTGCAAAATCTGGCTCACTGTAGACAGAAGGGATGTGTGTGTGTGTGTGTGTGTGTGTGTGTGTGTGTGTGTGTGTGTGTGTAGCCATTTCAAGAGTGCCTTTCTTGGGAATGAGCTTTACATGGTCAGAAGAAAAAAAGTGAAAGTATGATGGACTGGCTGTCTCCTAGTTGGAAAGTTTTGAAGAAAACCAATAGCACGAAGCCTCTCTGGAAAGGATAAAAAGCTTTCTTTCTCCCCCTTCTCTGAACTTTGTAAGTCTTTTTCTGTCCCCACCCCTTCGTGCTCCACATTGTTTTCTTAACAAGAAATGTGAGTGGTTCAGCTTCCATTCTGGTGGTCCTTTCTAGCCCTTTGTAAGAGACTCAGCCAGAATGGGGAGATTGATCTCCTAGAGCGTAATATACTCTTAAGGTCATTAAGTGTCCCTTTCTTTTGGTCAGAACCCACTTGATCAGGCTCTAGGATTTTAGGTGCCTCCCAGCTCTGGGTTTGTAAGGTGCCGAGACATCGCGAGACAGGCCTCTCAGGCCAGCTCCTCCTGAGAGTTTCTGGCAAGAGTAGAAATGCTCTGAAGTATCTCCCTGGAACATAATGTCTACCGCTGTTTTTCAAAAGAAATTAGGTGATTCATTTAGTTAAAATTCAAGTGGGTTTTGCTTTCTGTTTCAAAGATGAAAATCACAGTTTCTAAACCAGAGGAAGTAGAAATGAGTATTCCCCCCGCCCCTACTCAATGATTTCGGAAATAATTCATTCTAGAGTTCCTTTTTATGGATCGGGTGGCAGAGAAACCAAATACGGAAGTACTTAGTTGTCCCTGCATAATGATAAGATGGTTTAAGTCACTAGGAGGGTATGGTTCTATTTATGGAAATTTAATTTACACTACATTAAAAAAATTCCAATGATTATATAGCCAGAGTGGAGTCTCTCTCTCTCTCTCTCTCTCTCTCTCTCTTTTATGTTTCATAAAATCTCTTTTCTTTAGGGGCGCCTGGGTGGCGCAGTCGGTTGAGCGTCCGACTTCAGCCAGGTCACGATCTCGCGGTCCGTGAGTTCGAGCCCCGCGTTGGGCTCTGGGCTGATGGCTCAGAGTCTGGAGCCTGTTTCCGATTCTGTGTCTCCCTCTCTCTCTGCCCCTCCCCCGTTCATGCTCTGTCTCTCTCTGTCCCAAAAATAAATAAATGTTGAAAAAAAAAAAATCTCTTTTCTTTAATCTCCTCTCTCCCTCACCCCCAGCTTCGGTCCTTCAGAATGGTTCTAAATCAGTGCTTGTTGTGAGCCCAGATTCGGTGGAGATTAAAAGAGACATAGATAATCAAATATGTTTTTTCTCCAAGTTACTGTTAAAAAATACATGGAAAGCTACATAATTTGAAAAGGGGTTTTAAATGATTATATAAAACTTTGCATTCAACGAGGTGTATCAAAGCTATGATACCTTACGAGAGTCTGAAGTATATCTTTTTCATTTTCTTTTGAGAGAGAGAGAGCGCGCCCATGAGCACGAGTGGGGGAGGGGCAGAGAGGGAGAGAGAGAATCCCAAGCAGGTTCTGTGCTAATAGCATGGAGCCCAAGGCAGGGCTCCATTTCCCGACCATGAGATCATGACCTGAGCCGAAATCAGGAGTCAGACACTCAACCAACTGAGCCACACGGAGGTCCCTGAAGTGAAATGCCTTTACATTTGGCCTTCTGTGTACAGATTCAGATGTAAGTTCCTTATGAGAAAAGAAATTCTATTTCTCATCAAGGGTTGGTAGTAGAGTTATGTATCCTATTTGTATGACGGTGTGTTTGTGTACATTATTTTTAGTGAGGACGAGAACGGAGACTCTGCATAGCTTTCATTATACCTCTGTTCTCTGAGTACTCTGTCGTGAAGATGAGAATATCCCCCAGTCACCTCAGACTGTGTCATTTGGGAATATGACCATAATTTTTCATAAATGTAGTTTACAGAGAGAGACTATGCCACCATAATTCACCTCAGAGTATGTGCAGTGGGCAAAGGACATATCTCAAGATGAATACAGATATTTATGAAAGGCTCGACAGCAGGTGCCGGAGGCCGGGACAGACATGAAATGTTCATAAGGCCATGCTCTTGCTGTCCAGTCCTCTGGCAGTATTGTATTTAAAGAAGCAGAGTCCCAACAAGTATTGTGTTTTTTAAAGCTTTTATTTATTTATTTGTTTGTTGTTTGTTTCTTTATTGTTTCTTCATTTAATTTTGAGAATATGAAAGAGAGACGGAGAATGAGCAGGGGAGGGGCAGAGAGAGAGGGAGAGAGAGAGAATCCCAAGCAGCCTTCACACTGTCCATGCAGAGCCCGATGCTGGGCTCGAACTCACCAACCGTATGATCGTTGACCTGAACCAAAACCAAGAGAAGGACACTCAACCAACCGAGCCAGCCAGGTGCCCCTTAAAGATTTTATTTTTAAGCAATCTCTACATCCAACGTGGGGCTCAGACCTACAACCCTGAGATCAAAAGCTGTATGCCCTATCGCCTGAGCCAGCTAGGAGTCCCCCATAGCAGGAATTTTGACCTCTACTTATGTTTTTATGAGATATTACAGGTAATCCAAAATTGCTACCTCCATGATGCTCTTACTGAACTTTCTGGCTTCTACTTGCTCCTCAGCACTTGGGGACTTTGCTGTCATTCACACCATCACGCGCCTTGCTCTCAGTTCCTAAGCTGTGCTGCACAAACCTGTGTGTGATTTCTTCCCAACGGGTCATATTCCCCCAGTGGAATGCAGCCTCCATTCTAACTGTTTTCCCTCCAGGATCCGACAGTGGAAAACTACAGATTGTCATTTTCCTTTTCAGCAAGTGGGGGTGGAGAGGAAACTCAGCTGGAACAGACAGAGGAAGAAGTCCTTGAGCCCCACCTCCCCCTCCCATGTTCATGTTTTCCCCGCATGAATAGTGTGTAGATGTTCCCAGATTTAGAATATCTTTGGAATCTTTTATTGTGAAAGTTGAAAGTATTTTAAAGATTTAAGGGGAGAGCTTATTCACAAGTGGAAAAGTGATAGTGGTAACACTATACGAATTTAAAATGTAAGAGATCAAGGTGCTCGGTCCAGTGAGCGTCCCACTCTTGATTTCGGCTCAGGTCATGATCTCAGGGTCATGGGATTGAGCTCTGCATCGGTGTCTGTGCTGAACGTGGAGCCTGCTTGGGATTTCCTCTCTCCCCCTCTGCCTTTCTTCCCCATTCCTGCACTCGCTCTCCAAAATTTAAAAAAAAAAATTAAGAGATCACAAATGACAGATTTTGAATTATCCAGGTTCAGATTATTCATTACTTGTATAATAGCATAATAATGCATGAAGTTGCCTCTGGGGTAACAGTTTTCTCGAATTCGTGCTATCTGAAATAAGTTGGCAGAAGATTAATGAGATTTTATTTTAATAATTATGGTAACTATACAGAATAGCTGTTGCCTTAATTTTTTTTAGAGTTACTTGATTGTGGGAAGTTAATTTCATTATTCACATGAGAAAATAGTAAAGCATTACATTAACATTCCTGTAGGCCATAAATATATATACTTGTATCCTTTGGCCTCATTTACATTTTCTTAGAAGACATTCATTTTATATGCCTGTATGTAAATACCTACCACCTCGTGCTGGATCCCAGCACAGACTATCTGGAAGAAATTCATTCTCCTACCACCCATACTCTTTCTCTGTCTCTATGACTACACAAAATGGTGATTTTTATTTAGAATAAACTGCCACATGCTTGTGCAAATAGGCCAGTATCAGAGACCACAGATACAGGGAAAAGAATGGGGCTGGACCTGGGCAGAAATGACTGTGAACCCAGCCAAATTACTTTTCAAAGCTCTTTTTCTTTAATTGTGGAAATGGGATAATGACCTCCTTGGGTGAATTGTTATAACATTAATTGAGTTAATGTGTAGATTGGTGAAGCCACTATGGAAAATAGTGTGGGGATTCTTTAAACACACACACACACAACACACACACACACACACCCCAACTAAAAACTACTGTATTATCCACCAATCTCACTTCTGGGTATTTATCCAAAGAGAAAGAAACCACTGTCTCAAAAAGATATCTGCACCCCCATGTTCATTGCATCATTATTTCCAAAGCCAAGATATGGAGGCAACCTAAGTGTTCGTGGACACTTATGATGAATGGGTAACAAAATGTGGTGTGTATATACCCTGAAATACTATTCAGCCATAAAAACAAGGAAATCCTGCCATCTGTGACAGCATGGGTGGAGTTTGAGGGCATTATGCTATGTGAAATACGTCAGACAGAGAAAGACAGATAGAAATGATCATACTTCTCTGTGGAATCTCACAAGAGCCGAACTCCTAGAAACAGAGTACAAATTGGTGGTTGCCCGGTGTGGGGGTGAGGGGAGGGGAAATGGGTGAAAAAATTGAGATAATGTGAATGCATTGTGTCTTGGGGGCGTAATAGGTGTTGAAGCGGTCTCTTTCCCCCCTCTCTTTACGTGGAAAGTACTCTCTTCTAAACATGCAAAACAGCAGTCAGGTTGAGCTTCCAAGATACCATCCAAATTGGTTGACTTGTAATTTGCCAGGTGTTTATCTGTAACTAGGCAAATTTGGTTTCAAATACTGAGAAAAAAGAATTTGAAGCCCAGTGGGGCTTCTTGAACCCTTTGGATTTTTCACCTGCCTGGAATTAACGCTGCCTTTGAGGGGGAGAAACTGGTTTACACAAAACTGTTTTCCTTAACGTACTGCCTTTCACAATGGCCCTGATAGAAAGGTAGACTCAACATTATCAACAAGTACATCATGAGGTACAGCTAACAAAGTGCTTGCTTTGGGAGCCTGTGAAATAACTTTCTCTTGAAAAATGATGATGAGGGTAAAAACCTGAGGTCGAGAACTAGTGAGTGAACATAAAATGGGGTGAATATGTTTTTGTCTACCCTGAATATTAATAAGTCTTTGAGAGATGTTTTAAATACTTAATTTTTTCATTTTGTCACTAATTAGCTCTTTATTTTTTCCCCTCCTGCAACCGTCACTTGAATGGGGATAAGAATTAATTTTTTATGTGTCATTGTTTTTACATTAGATCCTGGCATATTTGCTTGGCTTAGGCTTTGTGGTGGTGATCAGGAGTCTGTCTCTCAGTGATATGTAGGAAATGTGAATTTTGCTTTGAGGCTTTAGAATAATTGGTAAAAAGTTGCTCTTATTATAGCAGTAGACATTACGTGATAGACTGAACAGTCAGTGGGGTGGGGAGGAGAAAAAGATTCTTCTGGGAAAATATTCAAAGAACAATGAGAAAGATTTGTGATTATAACTAAGGTGAAGTGCAAACTAATTCATTCTATTAGAGATTCAGTGTCTATTCAAAAATTGACGCTGGGCACCTGGGTGGCTCAGTTGGTTAAGTGGCCGACTTTGGCTCAGGTCGTGATCTCACAGTCTGTGAGTTTGAGCCCTGATTCAAGCACTGTACTCATGGCTCAGAGTCTGGAACCTGCTTTAGATTCTGTGTCTCCCTGTCTCTCTGCCTCTCCCCTGCTCGCTCGTTCTCTCTCTCTCTCTCTCTCTCTCTCTCTCACACACACACACACACACACACACACACACAAAAAAAAAAAAAACAAACATGAGAATATTTTTAAAACATTGCCTGCGTTCATGTGGTCAGTTCTCATACTCTTGCTGTTGGGCTGGGGTCATTCTCTGGTGCTGGCCCCCCCCCTTGCTTTTCCTGGAATTGCAGATTTCCTTTTCTTCCTTTCTCCTGGATATTACTCCCAGGAAGTCATTTTTGTGTAGTACTGACAAAAATGGGCTTGGAAATCAACCTGCCTGGGTTCGATTCCAGGCTCTGCCAAATTTCGAACTCTAGAACTTGGTACAAATTACTTTCCTAATTATTAATTATTTCACAAATAAAAGCGGGATAATGATCATACCTCTGTTAAAAGATAAATTGGAGCAAACGTTAAAAATTTTAAGAGTTTATCTGAGCAAAAGTCAGTTTGATTCGGGCATAGCCAATCTGGAAGTGCTTAGGAGCACTCTACCAACAGGAGCTACGGAGAGACTTTTATAAACAAGAAGCAGGAGGAAGACAAGGAAATTGTTCGATTGGCTGTAATGTAAGCACTTGTCTTACTTAGGAAAGGCTGGTGGGCTCTTTGTGGTCAGTTGTCCTTCAGTTTCAATTTCTGAACTTTGAGGCATTGCAGACGTAGGTGTTATTTATTTATTTTTAAAATTTTTTTTAAATGTTTTTATTTATTTTTGAGACAGAGAGAGACAGAGCATGAGCAGGGGAGAGGCAGAGAGAGAGGGAGACACAGAATCCGAAGCAGGATCCAGGCTCTGAGCTGTCAGCACAGAGCCCGACACGGGGCTCGAACCCACAGACCGTGAGATCATGACCTGAGCCGAAGTCAGATGCTTAACCGACTGAGCCACCCAGGCGCCCCCAGACGTAGGTTTTAGGTACCTTACCTAGGTTAAGACTTGACAGCCACCTCTGGCTTCCTTATTTAACGTGACACCGAGTTCTTAGATGAGGACTTAGTGACATAATCCCGTAAGAATGCTTCATGTTAGTGTTTTCCCTTGGTTTCTCCCCTGGCTGATGATGGCGGTGTATCTTGGCCAATGAGCCTGGACACTTTAGACCTCATGACTCCACTGAGTGAGTGGTGTGTGTGTGTGCGCGCGCGCTTGAAGACGCTCCCCTGTAGGTCTTGGGCACTCATTTCCGTTCAGGATATAGTGGCTTTTCCTGCTGTCCTTGCATCTTGTCACTGCCCTGTGGCATAAGCTGATGCTTTCTCTCCTTATTTCCCTTTTTATACACTGTTAAAGAAACAAAAAATATGCTGATACTTGTTAAAAGCTTGAGGAAGACTTTATTCAGGACTATTGGAATAAGAGTTTACAGTACAGGGACGAGAGATGGGGCTCATCTCTAATATGGGAAGAGCAAGTGGAGATTTAGATAGCCAATGAGCAGAGTGAGCGGGGTCAGTGGATGGAAAATTACTAATAGGGAACATCAAGCGTAGGGGGATTCTTGCTGAACCAACTTAATAGGATTCTGGTTGAAGGCAGGTCAAGGTGATCAGATATCAAGGGTGGTGGGGTGAGTTAGGAATTCTTTGCTAAAAGGGCGCTAGACCCACCAAAGATAAGACAGGACCCAAGATGGAGGCCTAGTCCAAAAGTGGGCTCAAGGAGCCTACCTGAAGTTGGCTGAAGGAGAGAGGCTTTGTCAACACACAGGAATACATCCAGGCCTTGTTCCCAACCAAAAATCAATGCCTGCGGGATACCATCCCTACAGGAGTGTGCTTCTCTATGCTTAAGAATCTTCCTCTAGCGTTGCACTTGTAACTTGCAAGATCATTTCTAACATTTTGTGGAGAGTAACTGTTTTGGATTGATTATTTGATTAAGTTTGACTTCAAGTTATATTTATGTGATTGCCATTTGTAAAGCATTTTTCTATACATTATTTCATTTATTCTTCACAAGAAACCTAAGTAGGCAGTTTCCATCTTAGAGGAGAAAATTTAATGGAAGAGGCTAAGCCACTTGCCTAACAACTTATGAAAGTAAATGGCAAAACCTGAGTTTTGAATCCAGGTCTTAAAAATTATCTATGGGGTGCCTGGGTGGCTCAGTCGGTTAAGTGTCCGACTGGCTTTCAGCTAGGGTTGTGATCTCGTGATTCTTGGGATCGAGCTCCACGCGGGATTCTGTGTTGGCCGCGTGGAGCCTGCTTGGAATGCTCTCTCTCCTCTCTGCCCCTCCCCCGACTTGCGTGTGCTCTCTCTGAAAATAAACTTAAAAAAAATTACCTTTAAGTGTCTTTAAAGATAAATCATTAAAAAATATTGTATACAAGAATTTGTAAAGTATCTGTCAAAGACTGAACAAAGAAGGAAATTAAAAAAAAACTGGTAAGTGATCGAGTCTTTTGAGTCTAAGTATTATATGTCTTCTTGTAAACTACAAAAGGGTTGCCTGAGCTTAACAGAATTTCAATGTATTTCAGTTTGGGAGGAAACTGTCTGATAGGCGCCTGCACATATAAATTCACGCACACTTCCTTGCACACACACCGTCCACATTTGACTCGGTGATACTTGCGAAGACCATCTTCAGTGACATTTGGAAACTGTCATCTATGTCTCTTCCATACGGCCACTATTCAATGACACGGTCATGGTCTTGTCTTTGTGAGAAGCACTGCTAGGCTCTAGAATGAGTTTTTAGGAGGGAGCTTATCAGAGCTATGTAGAACACTGCCCTTTTCTCTGGAGGTCAGTGCGACATCATAATCTTAGATTGAAAAGAGATAGCACACTAGACAAAGAGAGATAACGTTTGCTCTTTGGAGCCTGACCCTGCCACACAGTACACGTGCTCCAGCCCGCCCTATTGCTAGAAACGTCTGTCTCCCTGCGTGAATAGTCATTGCCCAGCAGGGGGCGGGACAGTTTGTTTGTTTCGTCTTGTGGTGCCGCCAGTGGAAGGATCCTGGCTTTGACTCCAGTCTCTGAGCCAGTTCGGGCAAAATTAAGGGCAGAAAGGGAATGGATGCGCTTCCCCTCTTGTGAATGCAGGACTATTTTCCACCATCGGAATAGGCTGTTGTAATAAAATAATTAAACCTTATACTCTTGAGGCACTTTCTCTGTGCCTGTTTTAAGAACGCAAAAACTGAGGCTCACAGAGATTAAGTAACAAGCCCACTGCATCTTATGTAAGGGAAGTTTCAGAGATTTTTATAGGATGCTTGGAAACTCATTTCAGTGCTCTGTAGCTTACAAAAATTCCAAGTTGTCCTGCATTTTATTTTTTGTATTGACTGAGAACAGTTGAGTATGTAAGAGTCCTTCTTTCTAGGTCTCCTTGCTTCCCTGCACCCCTCTCCGTGGCTTAAAAATTTCGTTATATATAAAATACCTTGGGGAGGCTTGTGAAAAATCCACATTCCTGTGACCCAAAGATTCTAATGGGCTGGATCTGAATTTGGGCCTTAATATTTGCACTTCTCACAAATACTTCAAGTGAGAGAGTTAGAGGCCATATTTGGAGAAATTCTGACCTGCATAGCAAATTTTGAACTAATTCGGATTCTGAAAGTCACTGACTGCGTTGCACAGGTTTTTAGGATGTGTATAAACCAGCAATTGTTAAATAAATCATAATTTAGAGGACCCATGCTGTGAGGTCTTTTATAAACTCTCTGACTCATTGTGCCATTCATCTAGTTTGTTAATTGATTTTTAATTTTTTTAATGTTTAATTATTTTTGAGAGTCAGACATGGCATGAGGAGGGGAGGGACAGAGATAGAGAGGGAGACACAGAATCCAAAGCAGGCTCCAGGCTCTGAGCTGTCAGCACAGAGCAAGACACGGGGCTCCAACTCATGAACCATGAGATCGTGACCTGGGCCGAAGTCAGACACTTAACCGCCTGAGCCACCCAGACGCCCGATTGATTGTTAATTGATTGTTAATGTCTGATTTTGTGCGGGAGGGAGATAGATGCATCTCTACCTGAGAAGCAATAGTAAAGATCTCTTTCTCACCTTAGTAGCCACAAATCCATTTTTTGAAAAGCCTGTTTTCCAGGGTGCCGGGCTGGTGGAGCGTGCAACTCTTGATCTTGAGGTTTTGAGTTCGAGCCCAACCAGGATGGCTTCAGAGATTACTTAAAAGTAAAATCTACATCACAAAAAAAAGAAAGAAAAGTAAAGCCTGTTTTCCCAGCCTCTTTGTTACATGTGTACCTCCCTTCTGAACTCTTTGTAGGTTCTTCAGATTTCTGTTCCTGCCTCCACCGGCATTGCAGAATTACAGGATGTTGATTTCCTGTCCTGAGTCATCATTTTTCAGCTTGCCTCATCATTTGGTGTTTGTCTACAAGCTTCAGCCTTATGATTGGAATCTGTGGCATATGTCCCACTGTGTCAGCAACCCCTGGACCCCTTCTTGTTCTTCCTGCCCTACCAGAGCCTTGGCCTCCAGGAGGCTGGATTTTCCTCATTTTTCGCTACAGTCTCCCTCACCCCGTCTCCCACTGCATCACTGTCTTGACTTTAAAAGCTCTCCCTGGGGGCGCCTGGGTGGCGCAGTTGGTTAAGCGTCCGACTTCAGCCAGGTCACGATCTCGCGGTCCGTGAGTTCGAGCCCCGCGTCGGGCTCTGGGCTGATGGCTCAGAGCCTGGAGCCTGTTTCCGATTCTGTGTCTCCCTCTCTCTCTGCCCCTCCCCCGTTCATGCTGTGTCTCTCTCTGTCCCAAAAATAAATAAAAAACGTTGAAAAAAGAAAAAAAAAATTAAAATATAAAAGCTCTCCCTGCCCCAAGGTTATGGACCAGATAGAAAGAGTATGCTCTGTCTGTATCACCTGAACTTTGCCTGAGGACAAAGTTTTGTAAAAGTTTTGTAAGCAAAATCAAAGATTGCGGAAAAGAACTTAAGGCCTCTCCTTGGGCCACCGTTTGGTTCAGTAAATACCTCTTCCTGGTTCCTGTCAGCCTCACTCACGTAGTAGGTGATTGGCCGACAGCACAGTTTGACAGCTGATTTTGGTCGTGTTTTAGGTAGAACAGAATCAAGTTCAGCTATTACGAGTTGTATTTATCAGACACTTACAGGCACGGAATGTTCTTTTATTTAATCACCACCATGAGGGTTTGCTGGCTGCACCGAGCACTTTCCCCTCTTAGGTGACGAGGTCTTAGAAGCCTTTCAGTTCTTCCACGTGGAGCACGGGTTGTTCATGCTGAGTTCTTCTCTTCCATTCCATGTATCCACTTATCCCCAGAGCCCCAAAGGTGCAGTTCCAAAGTATCTGTGAACCAGTCTCCTCTCACTCTGCTGCTGGCCTGGTCGGGGATGCTGTCTGGACTGCCATCGTCACTCCTGACCACTCTCCTGCCTCCGGTTTTGTCCCCTTCCCAGGGCTGCCTTGGGTTCCTGTGTTTCTTCTGCTCTTTGGCACCTGTGATCCCCCGTCTCTACAATGTTGTGCATTCTGTCCTCTAATCCTAATTTGCCCAAACAATATTTGTCAGCCAGGCCTCAGTTTTGACAACATCCTCCCCCACCCCCCACCCCCCCTGCCAAAGACGTTTTCCTCATGTCCTTCTTCATCTCTCTCATAACATATATAAAACTCTATTATTGTGGCCTTTTTTTGCATTGGTTCCTCCCACTTGATCGCCAAGCCCTTGATGTCAGGTCTGGGATGCAGGAGCTGTTTAGTAAAATATCAACTGTAAGAATAAATGGACCCCTGAACCTAGCTCCGCCTATGCTGTGAACCAGTAGGAAGCAGCAGCTATAAATAAGTATCATCCTGTGTCTGCAATGATACATAATTGCATTTCCCTTGCATCTTGCACTCTCTGGCCTGTTACTGCTTAGTTTTTAAAAGCCTTAACCTAGGGGCACTTGGGTGGCTCCATCGGTTAAGCCTCTGACTTGATTGCAGCTCAGGTCATGATCTTGCAGTTTGTGGTTTTGAGCCCCTCCCCACTGACAGTGTGAAGCCTGCTTGGGATCTTCTCTCTCTCCCTCTCTCTCTGACCCTCCCCTGCTTGCTCGCTTTCTCTCTCTCTCTCTCAATAAACAAACTAACTAACTTAAAAAACAAACAAACAAAAAAGAAACAAACAAACCTTAACCCAGAAGAGAACCAGAAGTTCCAAAGGCTCATACCCTGATCTGGGCCTTTCATTAATCACCTCCAGAAGACTTGAACTTGAGAATCAAATGTCTCTGCACCCGTAACTGTAGTTCCCTTCCTTTGCCGCAGGAGAAAGTGGCTTTAGTGGACGTGGACTGACTCAGTGCCACTCCTCTCAGTGATTCTTCGAGGACACTTTTTGAGCTACCTGGTATATGTGAGAACCACAGCAAAATCTTCATCTTGTTAAGAGCAAACCTGAAAAGCCCTTCATGTCTAAATTCAGCTGCTAAGGTGCATGCAGCCCTTAGTTGTAGCTTGCTCGTCTCTGAGACTTTTATGGCTTCTGTGTCCCTCTGGCTGTCATTCTAGGAGAGAAGAGAGTTCTGCTTCTGGCAGCAATGCTGCGAGCCTTATCTTGGCGACAGGTTTCTTTAGAGCTCCACCTCTGTTCCAGTTACCGTCACCTGTCTCACCTTGCTTACCTACACTGTGTTCACCGGTTTCTCTGCCCACCTCCCTGACTAGCTGCTGTTATGCTTTTCTCTAAGTCAGTAGTTCTCAACCTTTTTGACCCCAGGCCTCTTTTTTTTTTTTTAATTTTTTTTTTTTTCAACGTTTATTTATTTTTGGGACAGAGAGAGACAGAGTATGAACGGGGGAGGGGCAGAGAGAGAGGGAGACACAGAATCGGAAACAGGCTCCAGGCTCTGAGCCATCAGCCCAGAGCCCGACGCGGGGCTCGAACTCACGGACCGCGAGATCGTGACCTGGCTGAAGTCGGACGCTTAACCGACTGCGCCACCCAGGCACCCCTTTTTTTTTTTTTTTAATACTTTTTCTAGTGCACTTTAGTTTTTAGAGAAGTTTTAAGTTTAGAGGAAAAATGCACAGAGAGCACACAGGCTTCCCCTCCTCCCACAGTGATCTTGTGTTAGTATGTACAACTGATAAACTACCATCAACGTATTATTTAAAGTTCTAAGTTTACTCCATGACACTTAGATTTGAGGACACAGAAGGGCTCTTGTTTCTCGGCTATTAACCTTTCTAGAAATTAAAACTGAGAAATTTTTTCTACCAGTGACATTCCTTCACATTTTTGCCGGTCTCATCGACAGCTGGAGTTTCATAATTGTCTCTGCCCTCGGTCTGTTGTGGTGCCACTGGTCACATAGTCTCTGGAAAATACCCCTGTACACTGGGAAGAAAATGCACATGGAAAGGCACATAGGCGCTGGTGTTATTGGAAAATGGTTTGAGCCTGTGGGTTCTCTGAATGGGGCTCAGGAACCTCGGGGGAGTTCCCTGGCCACACTTTGAAAATCATTTCCATATACGTAGGCAACATTTCCAACACCTGCTCATTCTTTAGGTTTTCCAACACCTGCTCATTCTTTCACCCTCCCGGAGGGTGGGAGTGGGGTCTGTTCTCTGTTGTATTGCATATTCTTGCACAAGTGTTCTGAACACACTTCCTGAATCAACGATTGACTAAGCAGAGGTAGCAACTGATGGAATTATTTTCCAGGAACTGACTAGTACGGAGAGAAGAGCCTTGGACGTAGTTTATTTCTACAGCAGGCTTTACGGGTTTTGATGCCTGGAATCGCGCCTTTCTGTGCGTCTCATCAACAGGCAGAGTTTGTGTTCGGTAGATGTTGTGCTGACTGAATGGATGCATGTTCAGCTAACAAATACACGGATGTGGGGCTGGATGGGGTTGCAAGTGGGAGTTGAGGGTCCATTCGACGATGTGATCATTGTGTCCTGGAAATGCCTAATTGTACTGCTGATAATCGCTGTCAACTCTGGGTTATGTTTGATACGGCGATTTCATACATTTGCGTTCGGAGCAATACCAAAAATACGTCTGAGATGGGAATGTTTACATCAGAACAGCCTTGAATCAGGGAAAAAATGTGCATTGAATCAAGAATTCACTATCCACTTGCTATTGTCAGTCTGCCATGAGAAGAATGAATAATTGATTAAACATGTGGCTTAAAGTACTAAGAAAGATATAAAATTATGCCGGTTGAATTTTAATATGTGTTACATGTTTATGTTTTTCAGGTAAGGAATTACATTTGGTTCTGCCTGGTTTCCTAAGGAACTTGACAGATGCTGTCTTCTTGTGTTCATTTGTAACCTGACAAATCACGCAAAATATGCTTGCCTGCAGTATTAGGGCTTCAATTGTAAGTAATATGCTCTGTGCCTTTGTCAGTGGAGCGGATCTTGTGGTAAGATGTATCTTGTGCCAAGAGTATCTTGTGCAAGATACTCTGGGTTTTATACGTATTCTCCGTTAGGCCGATTGCTCAGGGGCAGTCAGATTTACTGACCGGCGATCGTTAGCACCGTCCCTGTGAAGACTGCACCATGTACCTTCTGCCCTCTGCACCTTTGTCGACCCTGTTAGAAACGGGAAGCCTTCCCAAGTGGGACTGCTTCAGTTTATCTCCTTCGTTATCGACTTATTTTTATTTTTTTAAGTTTTTTAAAAATTTATTTTGAGAGAGAGAACAAGTGTGCAAGCAAGTACGGGAGGGGGAGAGAGAGAGAGAGGAGAGAGAGAGAGAGAGAGAGATATTCCCAAGTGGGCTCAATCTCATGACCCTTGAGCTCATGACTTGAGCTGAAATCAAGAGCTGGATGCTTAACCGACTGAGCCACCAAATGCACCCCTCTCTCATTATTTAAAACTGCTACTGATTTCCTATATAGAACATTTCCACTGTAAAAAAAAAAAAACCAGATATACAGAAATGTATTTTAAAAATCAATTGTTAATGAACCTTGAAAATATGATGCTATTTGAAATAAGCCAGATACAAAGGGACCAATATGACATTCCGTTTATATGAAATCTCTAAAATGTACACATTTATAGATGCAGAAAGTAGTGTAGAGGTCACCAGGGTTTGGAGGAGGGAGTGAATGTGGAACTCTTGCTGAATAATTACAGAATCTCTGTTTGAAGTGATGATAAAGTCCCCCCTCCCCCGCTCAGTTTGAGATATAATTGAAAGAGTTTTGGAAACAGGTATTGATGATGGTTGTACAACTTAAGTACCTCCCAATTACACACATAAACATGTCTAAAATGGTGTATGGATGTATGTATGTGTATATATGTGTGTGTGTGTCTATATATATACACATATCTCCACAATTAAAAAAATAGAGAAATCAGCCATAATCCTACTCTTCAGAGATTTCATTTTGTTTTCTAAATTTTTCTTTCTTTCTTTCTTTCTTTCTTTCTTTCTTTCTTTCTTTCTTCTTTCTTTCTTTCTTTCTTTTTTTCTTTCTTTTTTTTTTTCTTTCTTTCTTTCTTTCTTTCTTTCTTTCTTTCTTTCTTTCTCTCTCTCTCTCTCTCTCTCTTTCTCTCTCTCTTTCTTTCTTTCTTTCTTTCTTTCTTTCTTTCTTTCTTTCTTTCTTTCTTTCTTTGTAATCTCTACATCCAACATGGTGCTCAAACTCACGAGGTTAAGAACCCTATGCTCTTCCAACTAAGCCAGCTGGGCACCCCTGGAGATTTCACCCTTAATATGTGGGCACATTTCCCTTACTTAAAAAAAATTTTTTTTAGCATATTTCTTGATAGTCTTTCTGATTATGAAGTTAAGATGATACAGTGTAATAAATTCTACATCTTACAGTTCTTTAAAAATTTTTGTAAAGTTTACTTTTGAGAGGGAGAACACACGCAAGAACAGGGGAGGGGCAGAGAGAGAGGAAGAGAGAGGATTCCGAGCAGGCTCTGCACTGCCAGCGCAGAGCCCAGTGTGGAGCTTGAACCCACAAACTGCGAGATCATGACCTGAGCCGAAATCAGGAGTCAGATGCTTAACCAAGTGAGCCACCCAGGTGCCCCAGTATCTTAGAATTTTTAATCAACCTTCTTTCTTATGTCCTTTTCCCATACCATTGGAACCTTTGCATCAGTACCATCAGCTACATTAAGATTGCTTTCTGATCAGGTACATTCATTAAAGACCAAGAACCTTCATGGTCATGATCTTTCTCAGCCTGCTCCTGTCTGCACTGAGCTCTCCATCTCATTCATGTAGCAGGTAGTTCTTGAGCACCCACTATGTACCAGTCACTCTTCTGGGCCCTCTGGGGGAGGGGAAGCCAGTCATGGGGCTTGGGCAATGGAATCAAATCACCTGACCTGCGCAAGGTAGTTCTGGAAGGTGTGTTTTGGGAAACACTGGGCTTTATGATCTGTGGTTCCATACCATTCCTTGAGTCCCAACATTCTCTGATATAGCGCATTCAGTTTTGATTCATGAAAACAATCCGAATGTAACCTGGCCATGCACGAAATACCATTAAGCCTTTTCATAGTCCGTCTTCGCTCATCTCTGTGTCATTGAATTCTCAAGATGTTTTTGACCTCTCCTAAAAACTGATTTGCAATCCAGTTGACCCTTGCACAATGTGTGTACTAGAGGTGCAGACCCTCCCCTCCACCTCCAGTGAAAAATCTGAGTCTAACTTCTGATTCCCCCGAACTTACCTACTGCTGTTGACCAGATAACATAAAGGTTACAGATAGCATAAATGGTTGATTAACACTTTTTTGTATGTTACATGTATTATATACTATATTCTTAAAGTAAGTTAGAGAAAAGAAAATGTTATTAGAAGATCCTAAGAAAGAGAAATACATGTCTGGTATTGTACTCTAGAAAAAAATTTGTGTATAAGTGGACCTGCTCAGTTCGAACCTGTGTTGTTCAAGGATCAACTGGATAATGAACAATTTGAAAGAGTTGGTAAAAAAACAAACAAACAAACAACCAAGCCCAAGTGCATCCCCTTAACAGAATTCTAATGAAGGAGCATACGGTCTTATTTTTTAAGAAGTAGCAAGACAAAAACCACTCACAATAATGGTGTCTTGGTGAATATGTACCTTTCTTATGTGTAAATTTAATTCTCCCCAGGCTTTCTTTTCTTATATTAAAATGTATCCTACTCAAGATTTGAGAACAAAACATAAAAAAATGTACATATACTAAATAGATCCTAGATTCAGAAAACCTTATTGTAACAAATGAGACTAGTGGAAATGTTTTTTAGACTTTATGAATACTGGCAGAGACTAGGACTGCTTCAGAAACATTTTTCTTGCTTGACTTAGAAGGGGGCTGATAGAAAATGAAGACCTGGATGGACAAACTCTAGGAATCTTCTAGACAGGCTCCTCCTTGTATACCGCACACATAGTAGACATTTGATTTGCAGTTGAGTAAATGAATGGATTTTGCAAAGATAGAACTTTGTGCTAGGATATGAATATTTTCACCACAGGAACAAAGACATATTTTTTTTTGTTTTGTTTTAACACATGATCTGAAGAAAATTGGAGCCTTTGTAATGGGATGGTGTAAATCATGCTTGTATGCCTGTATATATGGAGCAGCCAAGAATATGTACAGATAACCTTTGTATATAGAAAGGATATAGGATATCCTTGTATATAGAAAGGATAAAATAGGGCCTCTTTTATCATACCTCCCATTTACCCCCTTTCTTTAACGTTTATTCACTTTTGAGAAATAGAAAGAAACAGAGCATGGGCAGGGGAAGGGCAGAGAGAGAGGGAGACACAGGATCCCAAGCAGGCTCCAGGCTCTGAGCTGTCAGCACGGAGCCCAATGTGGGGCTTGAACTCACAAGCCTTGAGATCATGACCTGAACTGAAGTTGGCTGCCCGACTGACTGAGCCATCCAGGAGCCCCTACCCCCTTTCTGTAAAAGCTATTTTTCCTATCTATTTTGAGTCTCTTCTGTGGGAAGATGTTTCACAGTGTAAGTGTATTTGCAAACATCATCCAGACATATTGTCAATCAGCAGGTTTCATCAATTAACAGCAGCTACTCAAGCCTGTTTTCTGTATTTTCATTGGAGGGCAAATGCTATAGGTTTTGGTAGATGCGGAGACGGATAAGTTTATCAGCTCAGCAGAATCCCTAGGACATCAGGTGATGGGTCTTAGGACATTTTGTACAGAATGGATTCATTAAAAGGGTGAGAACACCTGGTACAGTTTGGTTGTAGTCTTGTCTTGAATAAGATAATGGTTAGCTGTTGTGGACCTGTAAGGCCAGGTCCTGGGCAATGCACGCACACATTCACTCACACACGGCATCTTACACAATCTTCTGAAGAGTTCTGGGAATCGGCATTTCATGGATGACGACAGAGAGGCTCAGAGATCATAGAACTTGCCAATATTGGCTTGACAAATTCTAGTGCAGCTGTAAACCACACCTTGATGGGACAGGTTCCAAAGCCCCTACTTGCTGTATAGGAGAAAAAAAAAAAAAAAAGATTTATTGACTGAGAAGCATATTCTGGAGTGTATTGGATTTTTGTAATAGGGAAAAAATGCATTGTCTTGAAACATGGGCACAGGGGTTCTGAGAATCCTGTCTTAAAATTACTTGCGATGATGTAAAATATTTGGTGTGATACCTGATGGATCCTAAGTGCTCGGTAAGTAACGCCTGCCGTTGTTACTATTTTGTTAGTGATACATAATGAGAGACACCTTTGAAGGACAGCCTTTGTTGTTCTTGCACTTGATGCAGTGGGTGTGGTGTTTAGAAAGACAGGGGTTGGAGTCCGTCTCTCCAGGTTCATATCTCAGCATTTTAATTTACTGGGTGTGTGACCTTTGGCAAGCACATTTACCTCTCCAAGCACCGCTCTCTGTACCTGTACAATGGGGATCGTAATCGTACTTACTTTGCTAGCATTCGTGCAAGGACCAAATTGAATATTAGGATAATGCATGTAATATGCTTTGCACAATGTCTGGCACTCAGAAAATATTATTAGTGCCATTATCAGTCATTAGAGTCATTATCAGTCCGTCATTATAAAAGCCTAAGAGGCACCCTTCCTGGAAGCTGATCCATGTTGCTTCCTGGCATAAATAGGAATCTGGGTTGCTGGTGTTCTGTGTGTGTGTGTGTGTGTGTGTGTGTGTGTGTGTGTGTGGTTGTGTGCATTTGCTGGTGGGAATCCTTGTGTGTGCGGAGTGTAAACTCCTATCAGGTTTTGGATAAATGAACACACAAAACCATTTCACTTCTTCTGGAGGATGTCGGTAGGGTGAGTGCTAGTTCCAGGGTAAATGTTTGATTCGAACACTTGAGTATTATAGTGAGAAGGTTATTGTACACTGGCACAAAGAGGAAAGAAAACTGGAGAGCTTTTGAAGACATTATTGCTTACATCGAGTTTTTCTTTTTAAGTTAGAAAATTGTGAGGGAATGCAGAATCTAAATTCAGGAGGCCCAGTGAGGCTGGTTTCATGGGCTAAGGGTACACGTGTGGGGGTATGTTTTTTCAGTTACTGGTTAAGTGACAGTTCAGATTTCTACCTTCACCCTCTTTTAACCTCTTTGCCAAGGGAGCTAGAGTGATATTGATGCAGTGGAATCTGATGACCTCACTTCCTTGTTTGAAACCTCTCATTGGTTCTAATTTTTATGACTTATCTGAGCCTTTGTGATGTGACTCCAGCTACCTACCCATCTAGGATCTTCCCTTCCTGCCTTTTGGAAGTGTTGGAAGGGCTGGCAGCATGTAGCAGAAGTTGGTTGTGAGTGAGGAGTGGCTGAAGCCCTTAGCCCGGGCATGAAGTCTCACAGTTCCTTGATGTGACTTACCTGGCTCTGTAGACATTGGCCACCTATGAAAGAAGGTGTCCTTTGGTGTCTTTAGGACGGGGCTGTAGCTCCCCCTGGCTCTGCTCCCACAACACTCTGCTTACTTCTACTGGAGCAATTAATGCAGTCAAAGCAGTGTTATACACTTGGCCTATGGCCTGTTGGATCCCCAGTGGCTAGCATGTTTCTGCAGTATAATTCAAGTCATGTTTGGTGACTAAATGAAATAGTTCCAAGGACGCACTTGTCCTTTACCTGAAGAAGTTGCTTTTATGATTAATATTGGGATGATCTGTCCGTCCATCCATCCATCCATCCATCCATTCATCCATCCATTTTAAAAGACCTGAAGTAAAGAGTATTTAACCATCAGTTCTGGTGGGGTGGGAACACAGGTGTTTATACTGTGTGGTGAGTCAAGTTGTCTTTGAAATTGACAGTATTCTATTAAATTGGACCTCTGTTCTTGTCACCTGGAGCTCTTTTGGTTAAAAATCACCCAGCAAATCCCAGATAGATGAGGCTACTGCTGTTTCCGGGATTTTTTTCTTAAGAGTTTGAGATAGAATGATAGAAATGAAGTCCTCTTGTGGTAAGACCCGTGTAAAACCATAGGAGTGTCGAAAGATAGGAAGAGACAATGAAGGGTGGATGACCAATCGTTTCCTCTCTGAATTCACTTTAAAATATGTCCGCGTGATTCTTGAGAATTCATTATCTCGGAGTTTTAATTGACGGAGAATCTTAGGTAAGAGTAATGACATTGGAGGTAAAAATGTGGGGTTTGCTTGTAGCTGGGGTCTTCACGGTGGTTTGACCTTGCTTGGTCCATCTTATGTCTATGGGCTTTGTGAAATCTGACTACGGGGTTAAGAGCAGCAGCCTCCGCAAAGACATCCTGAGGGCATCATCCCTGTAAAGTGCTTGACACAATGCCTCACACATTCTAAACATTGAATGGATGTTGGCAATTATCAATGTGGAACTATTTGTGTTAAAATGTCTAGTTTCTTTTTTTGAAGTGAGAATTAGCAAGATCTTTAACTGTGGAGCTTCTGTGGTCATCACCTGTTGCTTTTTGCGGGGGTGGGTGGGTTAGGAGGCTGTTGATAATAATCATCATTGATTTGCTCCTCTGGGGCTTAGGGGTTGTGTTTTTATACCAGCTCAGGGAGTTTCCCTGGGTTGGAATGATCCTTAACAAGAGCTGTGGAAACCACATTGTGTGCTGTCTGAACATCAGTTGAGTCTTCAGATTGCCCTTGACCTTTTGGCAACATTACTGATGACTCTCATTCATAATGTGCACACAGTATAGCAAGTTCATGGAACCCCACTGACCTTGTACTTCTTCTGGGCCTTTGTGCTGCTTCCCATGGTCTTACATAACCTTAGGCACCACTTCCAATATTTATATTTCCTATGGACCTCCTGTCCTTAAAAAAAATTTCTTTAATGGGTTTTATCCACTTTTAAAACGAGGGACCGAAACAATACATAAATTCTCCTTCTGTTTGGCTATTATTAGAACACTTGCAGACAGCAATCAATAGAAAATTTTAAACAAAGCAGTCTGCATGGCTGTCATTCATTCATTTTCAGGGGAAAAATATTAAATGGTAGGAATATAACACAATGCCACAGGGATCTGAGGAAATCTTTGGAGGTTAAATGACATCTGTGGGTCTTTAAATTTAACTTTCTTTCTCCTTCCAGAATAATTTATTATTAAATAATCTATAAAGATTTGGGCAGATTTTCAAGTAAATTATATGCACAGGCACTTACAATCTTTGAAATATAGAGATGAACTCTCATGTGAATTGCAACAATAAGTACGATGATTTCAGGATTTGTTCTCTATCACTCTCTTGCTCTCTCGGTCTCTCTCTTTTCCAGAGCTGTAAATCCAGATATGATACTCAGTTTAGCCCCTGGGAGTTTCTAATAAATGCATAAAGATATTCAAAGGGATTGGGTCCCTTTATTAAATCTTAGGAACTTTGCTTCCTTCAAGAATTTCCAAAGGTCATATATTTGAGTTGGGAATAGTCACTAAGGAGTTTTTAATGCTGCTGAAATAGAGATTTGACTAATGATAGCAAAGGTTATATAGATAAGACAATGTATTTAACCTACGAATGAAAACGAGTTGGCATCTTGCCAGCTCATCCTCATTTACTGAATCTATTCTACATCCTTTGGTCTGTCAGCTATGAAGAAAATGGACCGAGAACATGTTCTTATTTTTGAAAAAGGTAAATAGATATAAGGAAGAAAGGCCATGATGCCAATAGGAAGAGATTTTAAAGAATTTAAGTTAGACCCACGATGGGGAAAAGTAGCATTAGAAATTAAGGCTGGAACTTCTGTGTTTAACTAGACCTGTGTGGCTCTTTCCTGGGAGAGGATGCGTAACAGCAGTAGCGACATGGCTTCCTGCAATCGTGAAGGCTGTTGCATTGTCTCCATTTCCTCCTTGGGAGTGTCCGTCTGATGGTCTCTTGAGTGTTCGGACTGAGCCAGCAGGGGAAGAAATGGCCCAGACTTTTGGAGTGATTTATTTATACTTTAATATGCCATATAAAGCCACTTTGTTTCAAAATTAAGATGAAACAACCAAGGAAGGGACTGGCTAAAGATTTAAGCAGACTTCAAATTACCACATCTGCTGCATCTGTCCCTATTAACCAGATGGTTTTTTGATAGGATGAATCTCATTGTAGGAGAGATGGATGAATTTTCCTTCTCTGTTTTTTCCCCCACCCTTGGTTTGCAGTTGCCATTGACGGATGATCTCATAGCAGAGATGTCTGCTGTGTTGGGTTAAATCCAAATCTATTGCCGTGATTGCCTTTTCCCAGTAAAGTGTTTTGAAGTAACTTAAACATCTGAAATAGGGAGATTTTACATAAAATTATTTTAGGGCTTTTCCTTTTTTAAAAAGAAATCATTTAATTTTGTTTGCAACCTTGGTCCCATATAATCACCAAGAACTTAGTAGATCCTCACTCCTTTAATGGGCGTGAGATCTCCAGTTTGCCACACTCCACTAAAGCTTTATACCTACCTTGTTTCTTCTCATTTGAGTTTCTAATCAGTGAATTTGAAAATCATAGAGTTGTCGTTTTTTTTTTTTAACTTGAAGACACTTTTTAGAGAGCATATCTTTTAACACCTTCAGTCAATGGACATGTAAACTCTAGAAAGTAGACCAGAGCTGGGGGGATAGGTAATGGGTTAAGTATGCTTGATTGCGATGTGTAGTTTGTGGCAAGATTTTTGCCTGGTTTCCTTACAATAGGAAAGGCCATGTAGAAACCTAAGTCTTTTTTTTCATTTTTTAAAAAATGTTTTATTTATTCTTGAGAGAAAGAGAGACAGAGCATGAGTGAGGGAGGGGCACAGCGAGAGAGGGACACAGAATCCGAAGCAGACTCCAGGCTCTGAGCTGTCAGCACAGAGCCCGATGTGGGGCTCGAACTCATGAGCCATGAGATCATGACCTAGGCCGAAGTCAGACGCTCAACCGGCTGAGCCACCCAGGCACCCCGAAACCTAAGTGTTTAAAGAGTTCTGAATGTTCCATGCCAGAAATCCTCATTTTATTTTATTACTATTTTTTTAATTTTTTAGAGAAAGAGGGCGCATGAGCAGGGGAAAGGGGAAGAGGGAGAAAGAGAGAATCTTAAGTTGGCTCCTTGCTGAGTGTGGAGGGGGTGGGGTCCTCTTGGTGCAGCCCATCCCACCACCCTGGGATCATGACCAGAGCCGAAATCAAGAGTTGGAGGCTTAGCCATATGAACCACCCAGGTGCCCTGAAAATTTTCATTTTAAATCAATTTCACATCCTTGTTATCTAAGTCATCAGAAATAAGTGAGGAAGTGTGCGATGATATGGAAGTTTAGTAGCCGGAATTTTTCTTTTTCTGCTGTAAGATTGAGATCCTTTAGAGGGCAATAGAGAGAAGCTTGATGTTAAGTGTCTGGGACAGGGATACTGGTTTGGAAAAAATTTTTAACCTTTTCTTCTCCCTGATTTCTCTCATGGCATATCCGTTGAGTATAGGGAGTTCTTTAGAGAGGAAAGTTGTATTCTCAGCTGAGCATTGTTTATTAGTCCCCCTAGGAATCCATCAAGTAAAAAGTGTGTGTGTACAAAGTATTGGCAATTTTTGTGTCTTTTAAAGCATAGTAGCCAGATAGGGCTTGCATGTATGTTTTGTTGGCTACCAAACCCACAGGTCTGTAATCCTAACATAGAAATCCTGAAAAGAGAGGAAGGGGCTTCTCCTCTCTAGATTCTGTTGTTTCTCATAGCTTTGGGACCTCTTCTTTTGGCTGAGAACTCATTTGTTTAATTGATTTGCATGGTTATTTCCTGCCAGGAAGCCATGTAATTTAAGGGGAAAGATTTTTCACAAGACTTGCAATAGAATTGTTGAATTGTGACATTTTATTATCATCTTAATATTATATTGGAAACCCAAATAATCCCTGCCGACGATATTACATGTGGCACTTTCTAAAATCCAGACACTCATTCTGCACTGTGTTTGTACACTTAGCAAGAGTGGAGCTTACACCTTACGTGACAATTTTGCCATTGTCAACATTTAGCGTTCATCTTAGTGTCAGTCCTTGGTTCCTGGGTATAAATATGCACAGTTTGCTTATTGGCTAAGCTTTATGAAGTTCCATTTACTATTTAAAGCACTAAAAATTGCTAATTTATGTGTGATAATGTAAATTTCTTTATATGCTGCTATATAAAGAAATATATGCTAGACTGCAGCCAAATGTTAAAGTTGGCTCTGTGATGGTGTTTTTAGCTATAACATGGAAATCACTTGTATGTGTGTCTGACTCGGCAAACAGATAGCCTCCGATTTTCTTTGAAGAAGTGACACTCTGAGGACAAGTTTCTTTCCTGAGAATATTTGTAAGTTTTACCTTTTCTTTATATACCACTCATTATATCATTGGGGTATGTGTTATACATTTAAAATGAACATGTAAATCACCTTCCGGGGAAACTGGATGAAATACCCTGTTTCACTCTGGTTACTTTTTGAGTTATCTAATCCCTGACTTTTGGAGCTGTAAAATATTTCCAGAGGTGACTTAATTTATCCTGCTTCCTTTTGGTGGATATGGTAAAGCTTGATATGGTGATGACCACCTTTCTTGTTAGAAACAAAGACCAGGGGCACCTGGGGGGCTCAGTCGATCGGGCAGCTGACTCTTGATTTCAGCTCAGGTCATGATCTCATGGTTTGTGAGATCAAGCCTGGCATTGGACTCTGCCCTGGCAGCGTGGAGCCTGCTTGGGATTCATTCTCTCTTGTCTCTCTTTCAAAATTATAAATAAACTAAAAAAAAAAAAAATACCAAGCAATCCAAGGAGGATAGTTAGATAATCACCATTCTTTCCTATAGCTCTGACAACACTTCAACTTCCCACAATATTCAGACTTTAGAGGAAACAGAAGATATGCTATTACTTTTCTTTTTCTTTGCTTGTTTATTCATAGATACTTCTATTCCGCAAAACATTGGTGTGATACGCAACTATCCTTGCCTTCCAGTAGCTGTTTTCCCTTGTTCTTATGAACAGAACCCTGATTTTGCGTTTACTCCATACAGTTACTTGATCTTGGGCAAAGCAGGCCTGTCCAGAGTCATGCTTTATGAATCATGCTTGGTCTCAGCCGGTCCCATCAGCCCTTTCTGCTTCAGCAGTCTAGAGTTGTGCATGTAATCCAACTCCGGCCAATGAAGCATTATTGAAAGTGGGAGAGATTCCCTTTCTGAATAAAAATGACAATACATCCATGAAGGTAAATCCTTTTGCCTCTCCTTCTTGCTTCCTGCTTTTGTTGGGGATATGTTGCCTGGAAATACAGCAGGCATCTTATAACAATGGGGTGATAGTTTGTTTTTTTTTTTTATTTTAATTTTATTTTTTTAATTTACACTCAAGTTAGTTAGCATGTAGTGCAACAGTGATTTCAGGAGCAGATTCCTTAATGCCTGTTACCCATTTAGCTCATCGCCCCTCCTACAACCCCTCTAATAACCCTCTGTTTGTTCTCCATATTTAAGAGTCTCTTACATTTTTCCCCCTCCCTGTCTTTATATTATTTTTGCTTCCCTTCCCTTATGTTCATCTGCTTTGTATCTTAAATTCCTCATATGAGTGAAGTCATATGATACTTGTCTTTTTCTGACTAATTTCGCTTCGTGTAATACCCTCTAGTTCTATCCACGTAGTTGCAAATGGCAAGGTTTCATTCTTTCTGATCGCCGAATAATACTCCATTGTATGTATATACCACATGTTCTTTATCCATTCATCCATTGATGGACATTTAGGCTCTTTCCATACTTTGGCTATTGTTTATGGTGCTGCTATAAACATTGGCGTGCATGTGCCCCTTCGAAACAGCACACCTGTATCCCATGGATAAATACCTAGTAGTGCAATTGCTGGGTCATAGGGTAGTTCTATTTTTAATGTTTTGAGGAACCTCCGTACTGTTTTCCAGAGTGGCTGCCCCAGTTTGCATTCCCACCAGCAGTGCAAAAGAGGTCTGTCCTCTTTTCTCTGCATCCTCGCCAACATCTGTTGTTGCCTGAGATGTTAATGTTAGCCATTCTGACAGATGTGAGGTGGTACCTCATTGTGGTTTTGATTTGTATTTCCCTGATGATGAGTGATGTGAAGCATCTTTTCATGTGTCAGTTGGCCATCTGGATGTCTTCTTTGGAAAAGTGTCTGTTCATGTCTTTTGCCCATTTCTTCACTGGATGATTTGTTATTTGGGTGTTGAGTTTGATAAGTTCTTTATAGATTTTGCATACTAACCCTTTATCTGACATGTCATTTGCAAATATTTTCTCCCATTCTGTCGGTTGCCTTTTAGTTTTGCTGATTGTTTCTTTTGCTGTGCAGAAGCTTTTCATTTTGATGAGGTCCCAGTTGTTCATTTTTGCTTTGGTTTCCCTTGCCTCTGGAGACATGTTGAGTAAGAAGTTGCTGCGGCCAGTGGGGTGACAGTTTTGAAAACCTGTTGAGAATGGTGGAGCTGAGAACGGGAGAGCTGTGTCTTTGACAGCATTGTCGAATGACTGTATGAGCCCCAGGGACCACCTCCCTCCAGACTTCTATGAGCAAAATAAACCAGTAATTAAACCATGGTTACTCCAGGATTCTCTTATTTGCAGCCAAAAGCATTCCTAACTGATATACCACGTAAAAGGCTAATTATGTAATGGAGATGTTCATCAATTCATCCAGTTGAAAAGGCAGCAGTGTATTTTGTCTCAATCTCCTCTTCTGTAAATATTATTGCCTTTTGGCCTTGAATGAAAGACAGATGTTGAGAAATGTAATTAGACTCTTGGTATACGTGGCCAAGTTTTAATTTTTAATTGAACACAAGGCCCCAACGTGTTTGGCAACAGAAAGAAAATAATCCAGCATTTCTTATTTAATTAAGTCATACTGTACTACTGTATAACCGGAGATCACAGCTCGCAGGATTGCATTACATGGTGATTTTAGTGTTGCTGTCTTTTGTTGCTAACCGCTCGTTTTAAAATCTAGTCCCGTCTACCGCTTCCGAGATTCTCCCAGGAGACAGTGGTTATGGCTGGATTCCCAGAGCAGTCGAAAAGGTCAGGAGGTAGAGTTCCCTTTCGCTGGTGACGGAAGCCTCAGAGACGAATTCCAGGGAGGGCGAACACAGGTTTGCTCAAGGAATTTGGGCCTTGCTGTCCTGTTGCTGTGTTTAAATAGAGCAGGGTTAGCGATAGCTCCTCTGTGAGTTGGATCCAAAGAAGGTCATTCAGAATAGTGGTTCCTTCAACAAAATAATATTGAAGCAAATGAGTTTTTTCTTTGCATCAGTTCTTTGGGATGACTGTAATTCCTTGGAGGGTTCTGTTTGAAAGGTAAGCATGTATCTGTGCAACAGAACATCTGTTCCTTGCTTCACTGGGTGAATGTCAGGTCAGGTTTGACTCATTCCTTCAGCATTTTGAATTTTGGGCCCTGAGGTTTGAGGAGGTAACTACCAAGTTTCGGTGTGAGTTACTCCACTCCATCTCTTTGGTCTTTTCTTTAGTCTTCAATGTTGTCCACCCAGCAGCACCCCTTGTTAACAGCAGAAACCATGCCATGTCATTGTCCTGCTAAAAGCTGCCTAGTAGCTTCCTTTGGACGAACACCTGTATTCCTTACCAGGGGCTCAGTGGTCCCCAGGATCTGTTTCCTCCTGGATCTGCAGACTCCTCTCTCTCCACTGTTTCTCCCTCAAATGGCACCATAGCTGCTTTGTCGTGTGCGTGCCCCCCCCCCCCCGCCCCACCCCAACTCAGTGCTGTCTCGAAGCATCTGCACCTGCCATTTGCCTGCTAAGGAAATCTCTTTTCCCAGGTCTTTGCTTGGCGGACTTCTTCTCATTGTCCCTGACTCGGCTCCTTTGACACCTCCTGAGAGTAGCTATGCCCATTCTTTCTCTGTCACATTACCCAGGTTGACATACTACACATAACAACGTAACAGAATTTCATTTCTGGATTTATTTTTTCTTTCGATATTGCTTTTGTCTGTCTCCCTTTAAGAAGGTGGAAGTTTGATGTTGTCTCCCTTGTTCATCTGTCTTGTCTGTCTCTATGAGGGGAACTAGACTCCTCAGAGCCTAGAGCACGTGGTAGGCACCCATAAATACTCCTTGAATAAAATGAAACAAAAGGCAATACACAAACAGGGTAGAAATACAGCTGGAAAATTTTAGAAGTCAAATGGCAGGGGACGCCTGGGTAGCTCAGTTGGTTGAGTGTCTGACTCTTGGTTTTGGCTCAGTTTGTGATCTCATGGGTGTGGGATCCAGCCCTGCATTGCACTCTGTGCTGAGTACAACGGAGTGTGGAGTCTGCTTGGGGTTTGTTTCTCTCTCTCTCTCTCTCTCTCTCTCTCTCTCTCTCTCTTTCTTTCCCCTCCTCCCCCTTTCTCCCTCCCTCTGCCCCTTGTCCCCACTTGCGTGCACTCTTTCTTTTTAAATAAAAAAGTTCAGGGGCACGTGGGTGGCTCAGTCAGTTAAAATTTTTTTTTTAATTTTAAAAAAAAGGACAAATGACAGAATTAATTTAGGTCATCCAAATATATTATTATTCTCTTTTCCTAGATGACATTCAGTCCTTTTTATCCTGAAGCACCTATTTATTTTTTATTAAAAAATGTTTATTTTTGAGAGAGAGAGAGCGCGCGATAGGCAGACAGAGTGCAATGAGGGAGGGGCAGTGAGAGAGGGAGGCACAGAATCCGAAGCCGGATCCAGGGTCTGAACTGTCAGCACAGAGGCTGACGTGGGGCCCGATTCCATGAACTGTGAGATCATGACCTGAGCCAAGGTCAGATGCTTAACCGACTGAGCCACCCAGGTGCCCCTGTTGTGCACATTCTCAGTCCTGATGAAACTCCATTAAAATGAGTGTGCTATCAAATAAGTTGAAATATAGCATTATCATATTCCACTAGCATATGAAATCATTTTTAAGGTTCTTCTGTGGAGAAATCTCTTATTTCTCTTGTTATTGACTATACTTAGAGGCCACACACTGTCCTCCGTCCCCACGTGTTGTGCTTTCTTACCAACTCCTCTTAACATTGTGTAGAGCTCTGTCCTCTCCACGTGTCTCCCACCTTTTCCAAGTCACGACCGAAGCAGACCCTGCTGATATTTGCATGGTCCTTTGGAGGGAATTTAGAGCCCTCGCAGGATGTCCATAGGGTGAGACCGTCCTGGGTAACAGCTGCCCAGTCCCCACCCAAAGCCCTGAGAGCCAAGGGCATCAGTCTAGCTAGGAACCCTGGTGGAGAAGCTGTGCTTTATGGCCCATTTATGGATGAGGGCGTAGAGAATTATGGCGTCCTTTCAGATCATTGTATATAGAAGACTTCTCTCTATTTTCAACGTAGCATCTGAGAACAGAAAAGAGATTATTCAGAGATTTCTGGGCTTTTTGAATGTGGCAGAAACTTGGTGCTCTGGCAAGAACACATGGCAGTATCTGCCTGCTTTGTGGTATGAATATCAAAGATGGGTAGAGTTTCTTAATCCACTTCCCACCTATAGGAAGATTTACATTGCAACAGTTAACCAGTGTCAGAGACTCAGCGTTTTTTCCAGATTGAGTGGTTAAGCACCGCAGACACTCAGTATTCTATTCTCCTAGACTCCCATTTTGGTGTAATTTAGTTCAAGAGCAAGGTTTCTCATTGTGAAATATTAAGCCGGGGTGTTTTATATAAAAAGCATTGAATTATTTTATTCTCCAGGTGGCACAGTTTAAATATGATGGAAGTGCAAATCTAATCAGCCACGAGCCTCTGTGTTACACTGTGTAGCTTCTTTAAAAGAGACTGATTCATATGCAGCAGTAATTCATTTAATCTCAACAAGTTTTTGCATAACTTTATGTTCCTCCGCTCTACTTTCTTTGCCAAGAATTTGTTCCTGTAAATCACTTTTCCCCCGCTAAAATGGCTTCAGAAGGCATTTGAAAAGCAATGAGACTATTAACCCTTTGAATCATAGTTTCTCTTTTCCTTTTCTTTCCTTTATTTTTATTGCTAATTAAATTACCTGGAGTCAAGTTTTCTGAAAGGTTGAGGGTTTTTTGTTTTTTTGTTTTTTTGTTTTTTCCCATGGTGCACAGACTTTTCTCACATCAGAGCATCCAGCTTGGAGAGCCTTGGGACCCACCCTTCCAGATCTTTTTGTCTGTGATCATTGGCTGAGGCTGTACTGCTTCCATTTTTTCAGTTGGCTGGAATGGAGCGTGCTGCTCCTCATTCTGGGATCTGGGCAGAGCATGAAAGAGGAGATTCACGAATTCCTGGCTTTAAGCCCCTGTAGCTTGGTCTCGCTGAAGTCTTTAGCGTTTCTTCTTTTCTGGGGTGTGCCAGAGAGGATCAAAATCTAGCCCACGTGGTTGCTTTCCAGCCTTAGTTTCCGAAAAGCTGATGAAAGTGTAAATCTATTTATTATGGTGTGAGCCGCAAAGACTTGGTAGGGTTTCTGAATCCACTTCCTAACTGTAGGAAGACGTATACCAGCTTTTCTGTTGGGAAAACTTGGGCGTGTAACAAGATACATAATGTCATGTGGGCGGTGCAGTAATAAGAACTTGGTTCTGTTCACCCTTTTATCTATAGGATGCCCTCAATTACAGCAGCTAACGTTTGAGGTGGGTGCTTTTACTCAACTTTTCAGATGGCGACACGGGAGCACACAGAGAGGTTAAGTGGTTCCTTTAAATTCACGCCGTGGTCGAGTCAGGATGCAAACCCAGGCATTTGTTTTCAGAGTCCGCACTCTTAACCATTGCACTCTCCGGACTCAGTTGAATGACCTAATGATAACCAGAAGGGGTAAAGAATCAAACTCCGTTGCGTAGGGATCTTATTTGGAGTTACTCAAAGCAGGTTGAAAGTGTTGAGTTTTTCTGACCCAGGTCCTCAGCATCGTGACCTTAAAGTATGGAGGGGCACCTGGCTGGCTTAGTGGGTAGAGCATGTGATTGTTGGTCTTGAGGTCTTGAGTTCAAGCCCCACACTGGGCATAGAGCTTACCTCAAAAAATAAATTAAGTAAAATAAAATAAAGTGAGCCCTTAAAAAAAATAAAGTATGGAGATTTGAGCTGTGTTTCATAAGTGCTGTGTGTTTTACAGCAACCGTTCACTTATTTAACAGATGTTTGTTGAGCATCCAGTGTGTGCCAGGCATTATCCTAGATAATAGAGATTCGGCAAAGAACAAAACAGGGAAAAAGCCCCTCTTCTCTGGTAGCTTACATTCTAGTGGACCATCCTGACTGATCTTCTGAGCCAGATATGTAGCAAAAGCTGTTACACAAAGACTTGGCAGTTATGGCCATCCTCGGGTGATTCAGAACAACTGGGGTCCTGTGCCTGAAGGACTCTGCTCTGGATGGCTGTTGGATAACTTGAGCAAGTCATTCTGGCAAGAGCCTGAGAGAGGAGATGGAATCACTCAGACGTCTCCAGTGGGGTGGCGATCTTTTGTTGCCATGGTAACCACTTCTCTCAGCATCCCTCTCCTCCACTACATCATAGTTTTGACAGGACAGTGTGAGTTTATGTACACACACATGTGCTTTTATAAAGCCTGATTGGGGCCGAAGAAAGCTCTCACACACATAATTGTCTTTTCAAAGATACACAGCATTCAGGCTAATCAAACCTGTGCGCGCGGGCTTCTAATTGTCATTGCTTCACTTGGAGTATCAAAGTGCTGTGTTTGAAATGATGGTGTGCCTGCAAACGATGGGGTTTTTACAGTGTATATGTTCACAGATGCATCTAGCAAATTCTCACATTTTCTAATCTGAAAACATGCTAATTTTCCACACAAAGTTCGCTGAAATTCACGGTGCCTCACAGTGAAGAGGAAATCGACGAGGCTCTAATAGGCCCTCCTCTGTGATTAAGATTTCATTACTCTCACGTTAGTGTAAGTTCTTCACCAAAACTGTGATTATGATGTGCATGTCACATGTCAGAATTACTAATTTTGTCATTCTGTTGTTACTGGTAGCTCCCCAACACTAATGAGAAGGCACAGCTTAAAGAGTGGCTATGTGTGGGGCGCCTGGGTGGCACAGTCGGTTAAGCGTCCGACTTCAGCCAGGTCACGATCTCGCGGTCCGTGAGTTCGAGCCCCGCGTCGGGCTCTGGGCTGATGGCTCAGAGCCTGGAGCCTGTTTCCGATTCTGTGTCTCCCTCTCTCTCTGCCCCTGCCCCGTTCATGCTCTGTCTCTCTCTGTCCCAAAAATAAATAAACGTTGAAAAAAAAAAAAAAAAAATAAAGAGTGGCTATGTGTTGAAGAGGTACAGATCCCAGGATTTATTACCTCTGATGACTGAAGTTACAGGTACGTTACAAATGTAGCACCTGCAGAACCCCGTCCCCTTCATGACAAACACTGTGAGCAGAGAAAATGGCTTGCGAGATTAATTTTGAAGAGTGTAAAGGGGTCCTGAAACTTTGAGGACGGCCCGGATGTGCCAGCATATGGCCCCTGTTGTTTCTGCCCTCTGGATATTCTGAGCTTTCTTTTGAAGTCACCTTGGGGTGGGGGCGCATCAGATGTTGGCCATTGTGCACGAGACGTCCAGTATCAAAGCTTTTGGTGATGTAGCTTCTTTTCTCACACATACCCACCCACACCCACACAGTTTCACTTTTTGTTGTATCTGTGGTGCTGCGAGGCAGTTCACTACTAATCAGACTGTGTCCTGAATTGTCCCTCCTCTCAGTTCATCTGGGTTTTGCTGAGGAGTGGTCACTAGTGTAGACTCTTAAGTGGTTTCTCCCTTGGTCCAACCTCACGTTGTCTTCTGACCAGTGACCACATTCCAGACAACATCATGTCATCAGGGATGTTCTATCATTATGGCTGCTTAGCGATCTTTGGGTTTCCAACTCTCCTTTACAAGCTTCCTTTAAGACAGCAGATACCTGCTTCCTACATCTATAAAGTCAAGGATACCATTCACGTGTCAACCCACCCCCTCCCTCCACCCCACAACCAGTATCCAAATCTAGAAACAGAAGTGGCTTGGAAACTCACGTGGTGATGTTCCTGTTCCTTTCCAGAAATGTGACCATATGGAGGGCTGATGTGTTTGCTCATGTGAAACTTCTGCCAACATTTAGTGAGAATTTCTTGAGACTTTTCATGTCATGCTAACCTTTTGCAATTTAGATAAAATCTAGTCTTTATTATCAAAGAGTTTAGCAGCCAGGTAGAAGGAAGATGGGTCCAAAGTAGTTTGTTGAGTTCATCCAGCTCCACAATTGTTTGCAAGAGCTGTCATATTCAATAGGTCATTTAACCCTTAAAAATAACAAACAGACGAGGACAACAGAAAAGACCAGGTAGGGTGGACACCGGTGAGTATACTGGGGTTAGAATACATGTGCCACAGCTTACTAAATTCAATTTCATAATCTGCAAAATGGGGTACTCTACTTACGTCTCAAGATCATTGCACACACTGGTTGACTTGGTTCTCAATCTGTGGAAAGGACTTTCATTATGCATTCACATGGAGAGTCCTATGGAGGGAGCACCTAAATGAGAGTGGCCAGGGGAGGGCCATCAACAAAGGCTTCACAGGGGAAGGCAAGAGCTTTAAAGGCTGACTGAGTTGATAGGAGGACATTTGGGGAAAAAGAAACAGCATGAGCACAAGCCCAGATTTGAGAAACCCTGTGGCCAGTAGGAAATTACAAGTTGCTTAGGGTTCTTCCAGTATGGGCTTCATTTTACCTCAAGCCTCTTGAGCAATTTTCAAGTCTTCTGTAAGTCCACTTCCTTTAAATGCAACAACAAAAAACAACCCCAAAAACATAAGGCATTCACTGAGCAAGTGTCCATGGATGTTCCTTGCTACATTGTTTAGAAGAGCATAAATAAGACGGTGAATCATTTTGGGTTCATTAATATGCTTTTCTCTTTTATATTTGTGCCTCTGTGTCCACCTTTCCCGTCGTCACCCAGGGGCAACCCTTTGCCTCAGAAGATTAGGATTCTTGAAGCAGGAAGGCAGGAAAAAAATCAGTGTTCAACTTTTTGTCTACCAAATAAGATTTTCTAAATCCCTTAAGCCTCTATTAGCATATCAAGAACTAGGTCCGTTGGGCTTGAGTGTTGGGTTTAATGTAACTAGGGTGACCACACTTATCAGCTTGCCTGGGACGTGTCGAGTCCGTGTCCATTGTCCTGGCCTAATGATTCACTCTCACATGCATTCTGGTTTGGATGATAAATTATCGGGAAGGTCAATCCCTGCCACAGAGGAGGTGGAGGGAGATGAGCCCAGCCCTTCAGGCCTAGTGGAGTGTGGGAAAGAAGAAGGAAGACCGGGGGGGGGGGGGGGGGGGGGGGAGGGCGGTCAGTGTGTCTTTGTGTGTTATCCTTTCTCGGAGTCAGGATTCCAATGCTTCTGTGTTTCGGGTGCTGGTGGCCATCTTAGCTCAAAGCAGCGGGGTTTTTTGCGCCACAATCCAAGGAGCCCTGGCAAGGCTGCAATACAGGGCTGCCCCTTGCAAGGCAGGTTGGCAGTGTCATAATAAGAAAAGCACTACTCTGGGCTCAGGCAGAGAGAGGGGCCCAGAGATTTTATCAATTCTGAGCTTCCTGGGCTCCCACACACGTAAAAGTGTGAAAGAAAGGTGTGACATGTTCCTGGGGAGGATGAATAAGGTCATGAGGAGAGAACCAGCCAACATGCTTTGGGGGTGCCTTCGTGTGAGGTACATCCAGGGAGCTACGGGCCAAATAGGCCAAGAGAGGGGTTGGTTGGAGGATAGGACCGAGGCCCAGATTGTATGTCAGGATTTGAAAGAGTTCAGGCAGGAAGGACTTGAGGGGATGCAGAGCTCAGTCTGAGCCTAGAGAGCAGAGCACAGTCACCCAGGGCCGGCGTCAGTGTCCAGGGCCCCTGGAACGCTGAGTAACCTGGTGGATAGGGTGCTTGGCAGCAAGGAGCCTGTGACCTGGGCAGGACCTCACTCCCCAGGGCCACATGGTGGCGTAAGCCTCCTGCACATCTGTCTGTCACCTCGCGGAGTAGCAGGGATGGGAGGAAATGGGAGGGGCGGAGCTTACATCCTCTTGAGGGAGATGGATTCCTTCATCGAAGACGTATTGATTGGGCACTTACATGTGCCAGGTACTGCTCTACATCCTGGGGACACAGCGCTAAGTAAAACGGACGAAAATCCCTGCCTTCATGGAGTTCACTTTCTGCTGGCTTTACCCAAGGACTACATTTATTTATTAAAAAAAATTTTTTTTTCCCCAGGGTGCCTGGGGGGCCTCAGTCAGTTAAGCTTCGGACTTCAGCTCAGGTCATGATCTCACACTTTGTGGGTTCGAGCCCCACGTCGGGCTCTGTGTGACAGCTCAGAGCCTGGAGCCTGCTTCGGATTCTGTGTCTCCCTCTGTCTCTGCCCCTCCCCTGCTCGTGCTTTGTCCCTCTTTCAAAAATAAATAAACGTTAAAAGAAATAAATTTCCCGTGTTTATTTATTTTGAGACGGAGTGCACATGTACATGCAAGCAGGGGAGGGGCACAGAGCGCGGGAGAGAGAATCCCAAGCAGGCTCCATGCTATCAGCATGGATCCTGACGCAGGGCTCGATCTCAGGAACCATGAGATTGACCTGAGCCAAAATCAAGAGACAGACGGTTAACTGACTGAGCCACCCAGATGCCCTTTCCAAATACTATATTTAGATTGAAAAAATTGCAATACTGTTACCAGCACATTAATACTACTCAGCCACAGGTGGGGAGGAGAGCTCTTAAGGTAGGCTAAGTAAACGATAGAAAGTTAGGAAGCTGTCATTTAGTTTTGTCCATCTGAATAGTAGCATTTTAAAATTTGACACTATAGGGGCCCCTTGCTGGCTCAGTCTGTGGAACATGAGATTTTTAATCTCAGGGTCTTGAGTTCAAGCCCCACATTGGGTAAAGAGGTTGCTTAAAAATAAAAGCTTAAAAAAATAAAAAATAATATTTGATACTGCAGTTATGAAATTAGCAAAAACCTAAATATTTAAGAATAAGGGATTGAGTAGGTAAGTTATGGTACATCTTTAATAAAATATTGTATATTAATAGTGATGTCACAGAAGAATATTAATAGGTGTAGAACAGTGTTCATGATGTATAGTGTAAGTTGTGAGAAGCAAGTTACAAACAGCACATAATATTCTATTGTTTCCTAAAAATATTCAATGTGTGGGACACGTGGGTAACTCAGTTGGTTAAGTGTCCAGGCTCTTGATTTCAGTTCAGGTCATGATCTTGTGGTTTGTGAGTTTGAGCCCTGTTTCGGGCTCTGCACTGAGCTTGGGATTCTCTTTCTCCCTCCCTCCCTCCCTCTCTCTCTCTCTCTCTGTCTGTCTCTCAAAATAAATAAACTTCAAAAAATTTAATGTGTTCATGAAATGTGTAGTGTATCATCTCTGTTTTAGGAAAATAGAATTAGTCCATATATATGTATATGTACGTATTGAATATATTTTATATATGTTTATGCATACATGTATGGATGCACAGAACTAATCTATTTAGCGTATATACTTATATGTTTAACATATAAACATAATCTTTGTTTATACTGATTATTTGGATTTCTTTGTATTTATGTGTGTCTTCTGGTGTTTTTCTTATGAATATATAATATTCTGGTTTAAAAGTTATTTTTCAAATGATTTTTGAAAAATCATTTTTAGTATCTCGCAATTTAGTGCATATGCTCTATGGCCTTTCCTTTGTAGGGTCTTGTGCTACTTGGTGGATATTCTGAACGGCAGTGTGTAGGGTGGAGTGAAGAGCAGAGAAAGGGCAAGGAGAAGGAGTTACACTATCTCTCACTGGTTTTTAGAAGAAGGAAGGAAAGGAGGAGAAACAAACAAAGGAAGGAAAAATACTGTGTCCCACTTTTTAAGAAGAGTGCAAATCTGTAAACGATGCCTGGTAGTACCTGACTTGGGAAACTTGAATACAAACATGACAAATATATGGGTTCTGGGAGACTGATCTGAAAAAAAGAGGATTTTATTCATCTCATTTTTTATATTGCCCTTCTTAGTGTTATTTTAATTCTTAGAATCATCTATCATGTTTGTATGTGAAGCCTGTAGTAATTCAGCTTCAGTATGTGCTTAGAAACTTACATCATCCTTGATCATAGGCCACTTTGTTTATATCACAGTTTTGAAAATGTGAAGAAATTTGAAGGCATGGCACATTACTAGTGCTTAACTAAAGTGAACTGCCTCTGCTTTGCAGAGAAAGGGTGTTAGGGGAAGTAGATTTGAAAAGATAAAGCACAGACTCAGTGTTTCAGGGCTTGGATTGGAGCACTGAGGTCATTTTTCTTTTCTTCTGCCTGTTGATATGACCGATTAAAGGTGGGCTCTGAAAACATGTGTAGTGAAGAGAATTGCATCAGCTTCTCACAAAACAATCCTTTTTTCATCATATTAGGAAACTTGCTTATGGATCCAGCCACAGGCTTCTGGTAATTCTCTAATTAGTATAGGAATCAGGGAGTGACCCTAGCTGGGCCGTTCAGAATTAAGGGATTTCTGACGTTGAAAGTTGTAGGCTTGAAGCTATTGTAGCCGTGTTGCCACTATGTGGGGAAATCTTACCTGAGAATAAAGCCAAGCCAAGCCAAGATATAAAGAAAAAAGGTGTTCGAGTCAGAGCACTATTAACATTTTGGGCTGAACACTAATTTTTTAAAAATTAAAAAAAAATTTTTTTTGATAGAACGAGCATGAGTGGAGGAGGGGCAGAGAGAGGGAACTAGAAGATGTGAAGCAGGCTCTGCACTGTAAGCGGGGCTCAAACTCATGAA
Source organism: Leopardus geoffroyi (assembly GCF_018350155.1). Classification (NCBI taxonomy): domain Eukaryota; kingdom Metazoa; phylum Chordata; class Mammalia; order Carnivora; family Felidae; genus Leopardus; species Leopardus geoffroyi. The sequence goes on along the minus strand of NC_059331.1, from coordinate 33,210,238 downwards.
CCATGAGATCATGACCTGGGCTGAAATCAAGAGTCAGCTGCTTCATCGAATAAGCCACCTAGGCCCCCGTAGGCTGAATAATTCTTTGTTGTAGGGGACTATCTTATGTGTCGTACAATGTTTAGCAGCCCCTACTTAGTGGATGCACATCCCCATCTCCCCAGTTGGGATAACCAGACAGGTTTCCAGGCATTACCAATGTCCTCTGAGGGAAAACACTTTTTCCAGCTGAGAACTAGCGGTTAGCAACTAAGTCTCACTGGATCTGAAGTCAATTCTTTGACTTTTTATTTATTTGTGCTCTGTTAGTTTTCTTTCGCTGCTATCCGTGTGACTCTGCTTCTGTTGTCATGTCTTCATGAAAGGAAAAGATTTCCTTTTTTAAGGATTCACGTGAGTACCTCAAGCAACAGTACATCAAAAGGACCATTCGCCATGGTCAAGTGGGATTTATTCCCCAGATGCAAGGATGGTTCAGTAGTTGCCAATCAATCACTGTGATACATCACGTCAATAAAATGAAGGATAAAATTCATATGATTATCTCAATAGGTGCAGAACAGGCATTTGGCAAAATTCAACGTGATTCATGAGAAGAACTCTCAACAAAGTAGGTTTAGAGGGAACATGCCTCCACCTACTAAAGGCATCTTCCCTTTGATGTGAAAAAGTCCCAGCCTAACATCAGCCTCAGTGGTGAAGAATTGAGAGCTTTCCCTCAAGATCACAAACAAGATGAGGATGTCCATGCTCCAACTTTTATTCAACATAGTACTGGAATTCGTAGCCAGAGCAATCAGACAAGAAAAGGAAGTAAGAGACATCCATATTGGTAAGGTAGAAATTAAACTGTCGCTATTTGCAGATGACATAGAAAACCAGGAAGACTCCATCATACAACCATTAGAAATAATACATGAATTCAGTAAAGTTGCAGGATACAAAATAAATACTCAGAAATTGATAGCATTTTTATACTAATAATGAATCAACAGATGGAAAAATTAAGAAAACAACACCCACTTACAACTGCACCAAAAAGAATAAAATACCTGGGAATAAACTTAATTAAGGAAGTGAAAGACATGTACTCTGAAAACTATAAAACATTGATGAAAGAAATGGAAGATGCCACAAACAAATGGAAAGATACTGCATGCTCATGGATTGGGAGAACTAACATGGTCAAAATGTCCATAGTACCCAAAAGCAATCTTAAGATTCAGTACAACCCCTACCAATATACTAACAGCATTTTTGCAGTTCAAAAATTTGTATGGAACCACAAAAGACCCTACAGAGCCAAGGCTATTTGAAAAAGAACAAAGCTAGAGGTACCACAATTCTAGATTTCAAGATATACTACAGGACTGTAATAATAAAAACAGTATGGTATTGACACAAAAATAGACACATAGATGAATGGAGCAGAATAGAGAGCCCAGAAATAAATCCCTGCTTCTTTGGCTGATCAATCTATGACAAAGGAGGCAAAAAATGCAATGGGGTAAAGAGTATGTCTTTAACAACTGGTGTTGTTGGTGACATTGAGCCCCACATTGGGCTCTGTGATGAGAGCATGGAGCCTCCTTGAGACTCTCTGTCTCCCTCACTCTCTACCCCTATCCCACTTGTGTGTGTGCTTGCCCTCTGTCTCTCAAAATTAATAAACACTTAAAAATTTTTTCAAAAGGGGGGCGCGTTGGTGACTCTGTCACTTGAGCCTCGGATCCTCTGTCCCTCCTCTGTCCCTCTCCTGTGCATGTGCATTTTCTCTGTTTCTCAAAAATAAACATTTAAAAAATAGTAAAAATTAAAATTAAAAAAAAAAGAGCGAGAAGAAAAGAACTTAAAAAGAATCAGATATTTAATTACAGAGCACAAAGTGGGTTGCCAGAGGGGAGGGAAGTGTGAGGATGGACAACATGGGTGAAGGGGAGAGGGAAATACAGGCTTCAATTTAGGGAATGAATAAGTCATCAGAATAAAGAGCACAGCATAGGAAATATGGTCAGTGATACCGTAATAGTCTTGTATGGTGATAGATGATAGCTACGCTTGTATTGAGCACAGCATAGCATACAGAGAAGTTCAATCACTGTTGTATACCTGAAATGCATATAATATTGTGTGTGCTTGGAGTATCGGTGTATACTCAAAAAAAATCACAGGATTAGATTGGCCCCTCAAGATAATCCAGAATAGCCTCTCCACCTCAAGGTCCTTCACTTAACCACATCTGTAAAGTCCCTTTTGCCGTCTGAGGTGACATTTTCACAAGTTTGGAGAGTAGGACATGGACATCTTTGGTGGGGGGGGCGTTAGTCTCCCTGCTCCATGCACTGATCAATTTCTGTTTTGTTTGAACTAGTGTGACTTGACTTTCAGTTATTGCAACCAAGAGTTGTGAGTAAAATGTTTGAGATCCAGTATGCCACAACCTCTTTCTGAATCATGCTGTGGTTAATAGAATCATGTTTTTCTTTAAACTCCCATCCCCCAACACAAAGCCCGATACACGGTGGGCCATCCATGTGGACTCACTGCATGCGGGTTTATCCTTTGCGTTTGTCTTGGGTCCCATGAAGAAGAGTTACTAGAAACTCTACCACATGAATTGTTAAGCAGGGCTCTGGGAAAGAGAGTGCAGAAGAGAAGTAAACATTTCCTGCAAAGATAAGCAATTAAGTGACTTTAAAGAGCTGGGGATTTGGGAGTCAGGTAGCAAGGAAGCCATTGCAGCTCCCCACTGTTCCTACCACTCTGTGAAATGAGATAGTCTGTCTGTGTTGGCCTAATTGCTGTGCTCTCCCTTCCTGTGTGTGTGTGTGTGTGTGTGTGTGTGTGTGTGTGCATTGCACATCTAGGTAAGTGACTGATAAATCAATCCTAGGCAGCGAACAATGTGTTATTTTTTATTTCCCTTCTCAGAGCAGTTTCTATAGATACAATATATTATGTTCTTAGCCGTGTGTATTCTGGAGTCTGCGGATTTTCTAAATGGGAGATTACACAAATCTCTTTGGGATTACAATCCACTGGCCCGTAGCAGATCTGGTGGTGCCTGTGATGGCTTCTGTGTCCTAAGAGACTTTGCCATGTTGGCAGGCTGGTCCTGCCCCTGATGTAGTGCGTCACTCCTGGGAAATTGGTGTCTGATATCAGCCCCAAAGATGAGGACCAGGGGATGCTTTTAATTCCAAACAACCCAGAGGAGCCTTGAGTGGTTTCGTTTAGGAAATTCTCTCTTGGACTCCATTTTTCATTTTGTTTTGTTTTCAAAGGCCTTAGAGAAGAGAGAGACCTCAGTCTCACATACCTTTAACTTGTAACCCAGAACTTGTGAACATCCTAACAAACTGCTTCCGGCACCTCTGGCTCCCTGAAGGACATCTCGGCTGATATGGGAACGGTCCTGGCTTTAGATTCCTAAATGGAGAAATCCAGACCACAATGAATTCTCCAGCGTAAACTCTTCCTGCTTTTTTACTTAAGCAGCGCAATATCTTGGTTACAAAACAGTGTGCTTTCCTATAACGAGCGCACATAAATATTTCATTGATGCAATTATCTTTGACGTGAAATAATTCCACAGCATGGCTAGTGCCTGGGTAAAGTGATAAATCTGCCTCCTTTCCCCAAGTGATTTCTTGCTTTAAACAAACAAAATGTGTGCCTGAAACTGTGGTTTGTATGTGTATGCATGTCTTTGTACCTGCTGTTTCATTCCCTGGAATGTGCACGTGACTCCTAGGAGTAAGCGGTAATGAGGAAGGAAGGCCATGTTGCTTTTTTGCAGTTAATAGGAAATAGACAAATGCTGGTTCAGTTGGAATTTCCAAACTCCCAGCAGGGTGCTTAATTAAAAATGCATTTCAAATCCTGAGCTTTTGCCATATATAACAAGACTTAACAAATTCAACTTATCTTGGCTCTCAAAAAATTTGGCCTGGAGAGAAGGAAGAAAATGCTATAAGGGGACCAAGAAAACCTTTATGACCCTGCAGAAATTTTAACTGCTACCTATGCATTTTTTACTTTTTCTTGGGATACAGAAGATTGTTATACAAGATTTTTACCATCTGATAAAAGTGATAAGCCCTTGACAAAATGCCGTTTTACACAGCGTTGCTGATTAAGACTTACAGGAGATCATTTTTCTTCCTATAAGTCTACATTTTGAGAACATATCTGTAGAGTATGCAATACTTGCAAATTGCCCGCCTTCTTTGCTTTTATAATTGTTTGGCTCTTTCTCTGTTTCTATTTTTCATCTTCCATTTTGTCACCATCCCGTGTGCTGATTCTAAAGCTTTGTTTGTTGCCCCAACTCTTGCTGACTTTCTGGGAGAACAAATACCTATAACAGTTCTCCAGTGATGAGGAACACAAGAAACTGCCAGGCTCATTGGTAGTGGTATACAGGAACTTGGAATGGTTTAGATCGGTGTTGTGTTGTGTTGTGTGTTGTGTATGTGTGTGTGTTTAACGATGGTACCTAAGAACTGTCATTGACAGAAACTAATGTCAAGGATTAAGTGACGGAAGAATCGACTTATGAATATTAAACTAAGTTAGAGGTCACTGGTGATTCTTGAGGGATACTGTCAGGATTTGGGATATTACCCTTCTTACAAGCTAAGATGTTTGCTTATTACCATTTTGTGCATGCTGGCAAAAACCTTGTGGCTCTTGGGTGGGGGATAAAGGACTTTATCACTCACAGCACAGCAAACAGCATAAGCGTTATGTTTGTGTCAGTTCTCTAAGCCCCCCAAATCCCAATGGGCCAGTTTCAAGGGGCTTACATGGATACTGTGTATATGGGGTTTCCATCGAAGTCAAGGAACCGTGAGCCTGGGAAATCCATCTGTTTTATGGCAAACCTTCTCTTCGCCCTGGAGGGAGACATGATCTTGTCCCTCAAGATTGCTTACTCCAAACACCACCCCGAGTGATGGTTGGGGGAAAGAGCAGTCAGGGCTTAGCATTCTTTATAGGGACAAGCAGGGCTCAGGGCCCATGGTGGATCGCGACTCCCAAGAATCACCCAGTATACTTTCCTAAACGATATTAATAATAACGCTAGCTGCCAGCCACCGAACATCCATGTGTGCCAAGCATGATATCCATGCTTTACATGGGTGAACTGGCAAATAGCCAGTGTGGTAATACACCTGTTTGCAGATAGGGAACCTAAGACTTAAAGAATTTAAACAACATTGCTTGCTCGGACCACTACCCTAAAGTAAGACTATTTTTTCTTGCTCTTCTTAAAAAAGTTTTTATTTAAATTCCAGTTGGTTAACATACAGCGTAATATTAGTTTCAGATGTACAGTATAGTGATTTAACATTTCCATACATCACATGGTGCTCATCACAACAAGTGCATCCCTTAATCCCAATCACCTATTTAACCCATCACCCCACCCGCCTCCCCTCTGGTAACCATCAGTTCCCTATTATTAAGAGTCTGCTTCTTGGTTTGCCTCTCTTTGTCTCTCTCTCTCTCTCTCTCTCTTTTATTGAGACTTTTTTTTTCTGTTTCAACTTCTATGTGTCTCTATCCTGGCTCTTAAAGCAATATGTCATTCTATTACATTTTTTTTCCCTCTCTCTCCGCCACTAGAATGAAAGCTCCTTAAAGGCAAGGACTTGATTTGGTTCACCTCTGTTTTCCCAGCAGCTAGATTAGTGCCTAGTGGTATATGGTAGGCATGAGGTAAATATGCTGGGTCTATGTATGTTGCCTTTAAAGGTTTCTCAGTATTTAGCAAAGGATCCATGACCAAATTGGTACACAAAATATTTGTTGAGTGAATATATAAATGAGTGAATGGAGTTGCTCAGCTGCTGAGTATGGGATCAGGGCTTGAAGCCAGGTCTGTATGGCTCTGAAGCCTTGTATTTAACTATGATTAGTTACCATTCTTCTTCATCGGTGGTGGAATTGGCCCAATGCTCAAAAATCCTTGGGACTTAGGATTCTCTCTGGCTTGTTTCAGTAGTTCCCACAAGGTAGGTCCTCAGTATTACTTTGGAAGTCAGTTAGAAATGAAAACTTAATTTTCTTTCTTGCTTTCTCTCTTTCTTGCTTGCTTTCTTTCTTTCATCCCAATAGGGAGAAAACAATGGGAGAAAGCAATGGGTGTCTCTCAGAATCAGAAATAAACATGTTTACTTAAATACAAGCCTCTCCCTCCAGAGCTCCCCGTGGGTGACAGCATATACAGAGGGTTTGACCACGAATGTTGGAGTTTCTTCCCAGGCTGGTTTCCATGGTGATGGTTGCATCTTTGATAGGGTTGAGGTGACAGGGAGAGGAAGCAGAAGACAGGGTGATGTTGCATCACAACATTATCCAAATCCTTGTGACCACATACAATAGGGTCTGTAGCCAGTGACAGTGGACAGAAACTTGCTCATGAGCAGAAGAAATGGGTCCTGACCAGCTGTTTTTGTCTGTGAAGCTTCTCTCATTCTTGCATTTTTGAGCAATCTGCCCAGATTAGGGGTCAAGAGTCAGTAAGGTTATTTGCCTCTGATTTGGCTGAATGCAGGTTTAGGTGGAGAGTTTACCAGTACGAGAATATAGGTAGAATGATGCTTACCTGCAAAGGGTCCCAGAGACATCCTAAAGCACTCTGGACAACATTTTGGAAATATCCCAGAAAGAATTTCGTTGGGCACATATCTGTAGAGTGATGTTCGCGTTATCTATGACCACATAACAAGCCATCCCAAAACTTCGTGTTTTAAAATGATAATTTTATTATTATCCTATTCAGGGGCTGATCAGGCTAGTGGGCTCTCATGTGGTTGCAGTTCCGATCGTAGCTGTCACTGAATCTGTCCTGCTGGATCCCTAACTCACAGGGCTGGCTCTCGATGCTGGTAGTGAACTCGACCCTCAGCTGGGACTGTCAGAACACATGCTCATGCCTCTTCATGTGGCCTGGTTTCCTCACAGCGTGGTGTCTAGGGTCCAAGAGTGGGTATCCAGGAAACAGGAACCAGAAGTCTCTTAAGCTCTCAACCTGAACACCTGCACAGCATAGCTTCTGCCGTATTCTGGTGGTCGTGTTGTCCAAAAGCCCATACTAAAGGGGAGGGGACTTGGACCCTACCTTTGAGAGGAAGGAGTGCAGTTGAATTTTTAGGTTGTGATTTCAAACCACCACAACTGCCAATTCTCCCCTCTTTCTGTCCTCAGGGACCTTATGGCCCAGGCGGTAGATTTCAGTCTACAATCACAGTGTTAAATGTAAACTGCAGTATGACAAGGGCCATGAGGGAGACATGATCTGAGAGTCTAAATTTGGGGTTGTGTTAGTTTGCTCTGGCTGCCGTAACAAAATACAACAGCCTGGGTGGCTTAACCAACACAGATTTATTTTCTCACAGTTTTGGAGGCTAGTCGTCCCAAGATCAAGGTATTGGCAGATTTGGTTTCTTTTGAGACCTCTCCTTGGCTTGTAGATGACTGCTTTGTCACCGTGTCCTCACCTGGGCTGTTCTCTGTACATACATTTCTGTATCCTAATCCTTTCTTTTTATAAGGACATAGGTCATGTTGGATTATGGGCCACCCATACGATCCCATTTTACTTTAGTTACTTTCTTTTTTAAAAAAAAATGTGTTATCATCATTATTTTATTAAAATTTTTTTTAATGTTTATTTATTTTTGAGAGAGAGACAGAGCATGAGCAGGGGAGGGACAGAGAGAGAGGGAGACACAGAATCTGAAGCAGGTGCCAGTCTCCAAGCTGTCAGCACAGAGCCTGATGTGGGGCTTGAATCCATGAACTGTGAGGTCATGACCTGAGCCGAAGTCAGACGCTTAACCGACTGAGCCCCCCAGGTGCCCCTTATTTATTTTTGAGAGGGGACACAGAGAGAGAATCCACAGTTATCCACTGTGAGATAATGACCTGAGCCAAAATCAAGATTCGGATGCTTAACCAAATGAGCCACCCAGGTGCCCTTACCTTAGTTACCTCTTCAAAGGTCCTTTCTCCCAATACAGTCACTTCTGAGGTTCTGGGGGTTAGGACTTCAACATAAAAATTTTGGAGGAACACAAACTCATACGAGGGATAGGAATATTTAACGTGATCTTTTTGTCTGTAGAAATAATCTTGCTATAGATATAAACTCGTTACCAAGTTTTAATTTACTTGGGATAGTCTCTAGTTTTAGGGGTTGCCTTTTAATTCAACTTTGTTTTACGTTTAAATAAAATGTTTACATGGTCTCAAAGTCAAACCTTCAAAGTAAAGTAAATTCACAGAATCTTAGCTTCTCACCTCATTTCCTCTGGAAGTCATGTTTAGATTGATCCTGGCCACACACTCATAGAGAATCTGTTCTGTCCCATGAGTATGACCTGACAGCGCTTATAGTAATTGTTTCTCCCCTGCATGACTGCAAGTTCCATGAGGGCAGGTTCTCGTCTTCTCTGATTTCTAGTATCATCCCTAAACCTAATACTGTGGCAAGAACGTAGTTGGCATTTGGTGAATATCTGTTGAATGAATGTGGTGCTGGAGTTTGGGATATAGGTTGGAGTCATTCGCTTGAAAGTCATCTGCATGGAGGTCATGAAAATGGACATTTGTTACAGGAATTGTCTCACGTGGCTATGAAAGCTGAGAACTCCCGTGATCTGTTGTCTACAAGTTGGAAAGCCTGGAAGCTGGTGGTATAATGCAGTTCGGGTCCAGAGGGCTCAGAACTAGGGGACTCATAGGTGTAAGTCCTGGACTCCTAAGGCTCAAGAACCAAGAGTGTAGAGGAGGCCTGAACACAAGAGAAGATGGACATCCCAGTTTTGGAAGAGAGAAAAGGAATTTGTCCTTCCTCTGCCTTTTTTCTTCTATTTAGGGCCTCAACAGACTAGATATCACACCATGTGTAGGGGGTAAGTAAGGAGAGTGAGCAAAGAGAACAACCAACAATTAGAGAGATGGTGGGGAGATAGGGCTCCAGGAAGGTCTGTGTCTGTGGACATCCAGGAAGAACATAATCATGATGGAGCCATGAGTCAGGAAGTGTGTGGTTGAAAGAGCCGCATGATTGGAAATTAGAAGACATTGGTTCGAGTTTTGCTTCTATACTTGATTCACTATGTGACCTTGGGTAAGCTAGGTTCTCTAAAAAACGGATGCTTCTTACGTGAAACGAGAGCCATTGTATCTATCTGCATTGTCTGCCTCATAGGGTGAGGGGGCTTCAGAAGAGGGCAGTAGTGTTCAGACAATTGGGAAACTACCAGGTGCTTCAGTAATGTAAGGGGGAAATGATGCTCAAAATAAAGGATCTTCTGAACTTACCTGCTTTAAGCCTTTATCTTTTCAGTTATGCCTTCCATGTCTCCTGCCTGTAGTATTCTAAAACCAGGGCTTATGAAGGCTTGGGGAATGACCCGTTACCATACTTCCTTTAATGACAACGTGATTTGCAAAGGAGAACTTGCAAAAGGCAACACCTAGGCTTTTCTGTGGAACAGTTTACTATTTTCTCATCAAGCAGGCGTTTTGGAATAGCTTTGATCATGAGGTCACTGGTTTGGGACACAGTTATTCCTCATAGCTTCTAGAGAAGAGTGTATCAAGCGTGTCTTGATTTATACCAGTTACAATTAGTATTTCAATTCATAGGGAAGCTAATGCTGTAAGTAGAGCTATTCATATTCTTTTCATATTGCTTGTCAAAAACCATCTGGTGAATTCTTAACCTGTTACATGCAACACCTAAAATGAGCACTGCTCTTACATCCTGATTGAAGTGGCAAGTTGGGCATCAGGTTACTTGAACACATCTCTGATGGATATGGTACCGAAAGGAAGGTATTCTATGCGTCCGGTCTTGCTAGCAGCTGATATTGGCAAAGTGTGGTGAGAGTGTGGTTTTTCCTTGGTAATTCTGGATCTTCATTTTCCCAAAACTCATCCATGGTGTTTCTAAAATAGGGTTAAATATTTTGTCCTCCAGTCTGTTTTTTTTCAGGAGCTCTTCAAGATGGAAAGAACCCTCAGAAGTAGGAATAGAGGTGGATGAATCCACTCCCCTTTAAAGACAGAGACTTGGCAAAAGACATAGCTTCAAGGATGGGTTTTCTTAAAACTTGTGAGGACTCTAATCCAGTGTGCTAAGCATTGGACTGGAAACAAAGAGATAGAAGGTTTTCATTTTTGGCATGTCACTAACTGCCTCTGCCTCAGAGATTGGTTTAAGAAATGTGTCAGGCTGCATATTCTTTATCTCATCACTTTTCATACTTGGAAAAAACTGAGAAATAGTGATGTGAATGCAGAACACATTTCTTTCACACAAGAAGGACAGAGATGTTTTATGTATAATATGTGTGTGTGTGTGTGTGTGTGTGTATGTATATGTGTGTGTGTATATATATATATATGTGTGTGTATATATATATATATATATATATATATATATATATATATATTCATCTTTATTTAAAAGACTGGTTTTAAACTTAATTTCTGTGCCAAAGCTGAGGTGTGTGCGTCTGTCTTTCATCTGCTGGGGTCTAGTTAAATTAAAACAATTTGTTAACTCTGATGAAAGTAAAGATTTTCCTCTCTAAGGCCACAGATCTTGTGGAGCTTTGACAGGGTGAGCAGGTTCGAAATCATTCTCCCCTGTTGTGCGGGATTTACTAACCTCCTTCCTTACCCCTCATATTCTTCAGATACTTTGGCGTTTGGTGGGGAAGAAGAGAAAATACCAGAAGGTTAATTGAGATGAATGGCAGGGTCTCTTTGGAAGCTGCCAGAAGGAATGGCTTTTCTCTTCTTCGTTTTCTCTTTCTCTCTTTTCTCTTGTTTTTTCTCTTCCTTCTTCCCTACTCCCATCCTTCTCCTCTTTTTCCCTCCCTTCCTCTTCTCTCAGTTTATCTTCCTTCTTTTTTCCCCTCTTTTCTCCACTCTACCAATAACCCTCTTGCCATCCTCACTGTTTCCTTAAGTCCTAATGAGAGGAAATAATTGATTGAATGCTTTTACACAAATTTATTTTTAAGAAGATAAAGTCTTTCTGGATTAATGAGAAACTGGCATTTCTTAGCCGGTTTCCTTTCACTCCATGTCTGAGAGGATTCTTTCCTCTGTCAGTGAGCAATCATGGCTATTCCCCTGAACACATTATCTCTTTCCACAGGAATGGTAGGGCTCTGCCCAGATTCCTCACTTTGACCTGCAAGTGGCCAGGTGTGACCCTCCTCTTCTGACTCTCACTATCTTCATCTGTTTTGTTTTTAATTTTCATATTTACATGGGATTGATTTTTTTTTTTAAGGGAAGTAAAGCCAGGATGGGTCTCGTCTGTCGATCTTGAACGATCTAGAACAATCTTGAACCTCAGGTTGGAGAAAGTTTAGTCATGGGAGCAGTATTGGTTTTGCCAGACTGGTTCTAAAGACATTTTCCAATGTATAGAAAGTGGATTACGTTTATAGGGTTGACATTTTGGTAAATAGGCCATATGTAAAACATGTCTAGTTCCATACTCTTTGATGATGAAATACTTGTTTATATGTGTCTATTGATGCTTTGTGAAATGATACTTAAATCTTTGTACCTGTTGGTTTCTATGTAGTTTTCACACAGTCCCAAGCCTCAGGTTGGATTGGCATGGCCACACTTTGGGTTTTTACAGGCCTCTTAATTGTCAATATTTTATTGACTTGATCTCTAGTTCAGCTACTGATGTAGCTTTAGATACTTCACTGAGAAGGAAACTTGAGAGGGAAATCTGAAATCCATGGCTAGCGAAATATCTTTTATCTTTGTGGCTTTAATAAGTCTCTGTTCTCCAGGGATGCCTTTGCCATCTCGATTGCATATTTTGATTATTTACAGAGTGCTTCCCTGTGGCACAGCATCAACCCCGAAGCATACGAGTAATGAAATATTTAGTTTGGAAGTGTGAAATGGAAGGTTCAGTTTGAAAGTTATGCCTTAGGAGCCTTGCCAGTCAGCAGTGAAGAAAAGTTTCCTATGACTCCGGTTTGGTCATACTTTGGGGATAGACATCCCTACACCATCTATAGAAACTACAGCAAACACATTTCATGTTTGATCAATGAGCTGTCACCCTCTCAAATCCTTTGCCAAGTCTTTAGTTTAGCCTGCTGCCATGCTGAGACAGTGGTTCACTTGAAATGATGGATGAAATCCACAGGTGGTTTTGGTATGGAAATTTTTTGTTTATGCCTCATGAAGGAGGAGTTATAGGATTGGATTTAGAGCAAATGGAGCATCCTGGATGAGAGCCTTCAGTGTCTTCCTGTTTAAATGAAAAGAAAATGCAGAAACTCATCGTCCTGGTCACCATCCCCATGATACTTGGCCCCTTCCTGCTTTTTCATTTCCATCCAGTGCAACTCTCCACCCACTCAGCCGTTATACTGTAATCAACAGAAAGGCAATGGTGCTGTCTGACCTACTTTGTCTTGGGATCTTCGCCTTTCCATTTCCCCCTTCCAGAATCTCTCCCTTCTCCTCCCCTGCCGGGATCCTCCTCATCTTTCACTCCATGCAAGGCTATACCAGGTTTCTTCCTAAAACCCCGAGCTTCCATTGGCAGATGCTACTGGAATGTCCCTTTCCCAGCTCATGGCAAAGGGGACCTTGTCTCATACTTGACAATTTCTCCATTTGTAGCACTAGGCATGGCACCTAGGAGGTACTCAGTACCCAAGTTTTTAATCAGTGAATGGAGCCTGGATAATTACATGGACGACAGAGGCTTTGCTCTGGCTCCTTGTTCTGTCTGGAATCGTTGCTATATAGTCCGGTGAAGTTTTAAAAAATGCTGCTCGTATTTTGCTCATTCGTGTCAACAGTTGCCATGGCTGGCTATTTCATAGCATTAAAAACAATAACATGAATTTTGGTTCTTTCAGACAGAGCCATCAATTTGATAAAGATTATATTGTTTTAAATCCTATCTGCAAAGCAAGGTGGAATGTAAGCTTGCCTGTGTACCATCTACTAATGGTTTGCTCAACAGAATGTAGCAAAAGTGCTCATATTTTCAGTATATCTATTGGAAAAAAATTGATTGGAGAACTCACTTCGGACTTCTTGAATGATTAAATAGAAAATCCTGAAAGGCATGTTGTTACAAACACATTTAGAATTTGTATTTTTATTTTTTGTGTGTTTTTTTCTTTCTTTTTAAAATGTTTATTGATTTTGAGAGGGAAGGAGGCAGAGAGAGTGTGTGTGTGCGTGTGAGTAGGGAAGAAGCAGAAAGAGAGAGAGAGAGAGAGAGAGAGAATCACAAGCAGGCCCTCACTATCAGCGTGGAGCCCAATGTGGGGCTCAAACCCAGAACCGTGAGATCATGACCTAAGCCAAAATCAGGAGTTGGATGCTCAACTGACTAAGCCACCCAGGAACCCAGGATTTTGTGTTTTTAGAGAAGAATTTGTGAACTCATGGATTCAGGATAAGGTTTTATGCTAAAACAACAGTTCATCCATAGAAATACACTGCAATAAGGAAATAATTTCTCCACCAAAAGAATTTTCCTTTGTTCATCAGTAAGAACATCAGTGCTAACTTCCCATTACATCTTGTATTGAGAGGACACATCGTCCCAAATCTATATGTTAGCCCTGTCTGAACGAGAAACTGAAGGTTCATTCTACATTAGTGAGCTCAAAGCTCGGCAGTCATTTGATTTCGAAATCCGCTTTCCACATCCAAGTGATATTTAGAATGGGACGAGTTAAGATTTAATCATCTAGGGGCATCTGGGTGGCTCTGGTCATGATCCCAGGGTCACGGGATCCCAGGATCCTGCATAGAGCCCGCTTAAGATTCTCCCAGTCTCTCTCTACTGCTCTTGCCTGCTCTAAATCAATAGATAGATAGATAGATAGATAGATAGATAGATAGATAGATAATTAAATAGATAAGTAAGTAAGCAAGTAAATAAAAATTTTAAATGTCATTCTTTTGTTTAAAAAAGATGTAATCACCCAGGGAGTGTGAGGATGCTTCAGATCTATTATGATTTAGTTTGGGAGCATTATTCAAAGCCATGAGTTGAAGGTTCTGTGAAGATTGTGACAGGCCTATGCCGATCCCCACATGAATGAAGAAGCATCATCACCAGACCTTGTTTGGACTGACTTTGTACATTGTACAGTTGTGTTTTTTTTTTTTTTTTTTAAACTGAGCTGAAAATCACATAACATGAAGTTCATCATTTTAGTCCAATTCCGCGTATCCACACAATTGCTCTTTAAGGGATTAGGTGTCATTAGCATTACTCCTTTTAGGAGTTTACCAAGACCCCTCTCTCTTCAGTTAGAATGTGGATAAATTCCAGAGGCACCTCCTAGCTGGCCTTGGCATGCCACCGAATGCTGGCCACCATGTGAAACTTCACAGGGGAAAAAAAAAGTTCGGTTAACAGACTGTAAAGACAAAACAAAACAAAACAAAACAAAACCCCAACCAAATTACTTAAAATAATGCCTTATTATCCTAATGTAAGCCTAGAAATCATCTTCTGTTACTGCACATAGGCCTTGATAAGGACATAGCTTGGCTTAACACCATCAGAATGAGAGTTTTTATAAAATCCCCTGAAATTCTCTGCACCAGTGTCCTACCCAGTATTTGTGTGCAAGTAATAGGAGATGGATTGTGACTGATCCATAACCTCAGCAAAGGTGTCCGAAAGTTCAGCCAGACAGAGCCATTTTTAATTGACTGGGGACTTGGGAAAGCCACTACAGAGTTTGTGCAGCATTAGAAGGCCGTGTTTTGAGTCTAGAAGGAAAAGAGGGAGGATTGGGAAAGGCAGGTAAATAGGAGAGAGAGCCCACGTTGCGCGTGTGGAGAAGGGGAATGACATGGGATCTAGTGCACGACTCACATGAAGGAGAAATACTTAGCTCATCATATTGCCTCATTTCTACAAAGTGTTAACACTCATGCTACTTGCACCATTAAAAAATGGACCTTAACGGGGGCGCCTGGGTAGCTCAGTTGGTTAAGCATCAGGACGTGATCTCACGGTTCGTGGGTTTAAGCCCCGTGTCGGGCTCTGTGCTGACAGCTCAGAGTCTGGAACCTCCTTCGGATTCTGTGTTTCCCTCTCTCTCTCTCTGCCCCTCCTCCACTCATGCTCTGTCTCTCTCTCAAAAATAAATAAACATTAAAAAAATGGACCTCTACATAGTAATGCATTGCAATGCACAGCAATTTCCAAGAACGGATTAAAATGACTGCTGAAAACAAGAAAATGACCTATAATGGCATTCCTAAATTGAAAAACCACATAAACCCCATTGACTCTTTTGTCAAATGTGCACATTCTTGGTGCCAAGTTCAGTAAGGAAAAAATATCCAATTCAAAGTACTCTGTCTGGACAAAGATAATTAGAACCAGAGAAGATCAAGGGCAGGAGAAACTTGACAAGTGGTGAGATCCAAAACATCCTGAGGAAGCATGTGGAAATGAGGTAGTCTAGGACGGTCCGTCTGGTTGGAGCCTCCCACTGAGAGTGATGGATGGACATCCCTGGCTAAGGGGGGCTGAGTTGACACCCGGGGCTGGCACTTGTTTGCTAACAACTGTAATTAAGAAATGGGGAAAAGTTAAAGCTTGCAAGCAAACTGTGTCTCCTAAGGACAACAGAGCTCTTTTTAGGGTTGGGGCTAACTAAGCCTATTTGTGTTGGTGAACTAGAACATAAAGGAAATGAGGCAGAACCCACAGCCAGCAGGACTTGTGCAGCATTGCTTGAGAAGTGGTATTTGCCCATGAGGATGATTCAAAGAAAGCAGTGGATTGGTGACCCCCTTCCTCCTTCTACCCCTCCTCACCTTCTGTGATCCTTCATCAATGGAGGCTCTTACAAAGCAAAGCGAGTAATAGAGGGCTGTTCAAAATGTACCACCTTCCCAAAAATATCACTGAATTCTAGTTAATTGAATATTCTGAAACACCTTTAAGCTTCTCATTGTCTAAGAAGTCCCCAGCTATAAGAAGTCCCCAGCTAACAGTGAATTAACAACTCCCAGGTCGATGGGAGGTTGGGTAGCATTTTATCGACAGTCTTGACGACCATGTATGCTCTAGAACTCATTTTCCTGAGGTCCATTTACCCAAGCGAATGAGTATAGTCACACCCTCCCTTCCACCCTCCCACAGGCATCCCCATCATTGAGAGAGAAAGACTGTGTATATTCTTTGGTGTCATCGAAACCTGAAATCAACTTGTCACTTTCTGTCAGTATGACCTTAGGCAAGTTTTGCTCGTTTTGAGTTTGAGAGGCCTGCAAGATATCCAAGTAGCAGTGTTCAAGGGGCATTTGGCTGTATGGTGGAAGGGAGCCCAGGAAAGAAGTCCAGCCTGGAAAACTCATCAATATGGAGATATTAATTGAAGCCTTGGGTTTGGATAGAATCGCCTAAGGGCATTGCATCTAATGAAATAAGAAAGGGCATCTGGAGTGTATTTAAATTTTCCTAGACAAGTTTTTATTGGGTCTTTATTCTAATGAGTGAGAAATGTTGTCCAGGGCAGTCTTGTTGGCATTTGGATAATCGACTTACCAGTCATGGGTCCTCACTTATACCCACTCCTGGGTTCAGTGAATGCCCTCCTGGTCTTGCTCGAATTAAGCTCACTTACCACTGGTGCAGCTGTCAGATTTGCTCATTTTCTGGTTTCTTAGTCATAGAGCATGTACCGCAGCAAAGATTGAACACTAGCCTCCCTCTGCCCCAAACTGTAGGGAGAAGCACGTCCTGTCCTGAGGCTTGGATGAGGCAGGCTGGCAAGAGTGGTGTGGAGCTCCTGAACTTGGAGGGTAGGTTGCCTCTCCTAGGGCTCTCCTCTCAGGGTCTTTGCTCCAGATTCTGCTTGGAAGTATTTTAGGAAGGCAAATGCCTTCCATCATTGTCAAAAATGGCCAAGCCCTGCAGTTCAGGGCTCTAAGGAAGAAAGTTTCTCCACCATATGTGGAGCCCAAGCTTTTAGGAATGGAAATAGAAAACGGAGGTCCTTATTTATTCATTGATTTGGTGTGCATGCATTAAAGACCAAGGCTTCAGAGATATCCTCAGTGACGTCACAGACAAGGTCCCTGCTTTTAAGGAGTTGAGATTCTGGAAGAGATGTATAGAGAAGATAAATAAAATAATGATACATGGTTGAAGTACTCTGCAAGCAAATAATTGGGTGATCTGTAGCTAGGGAAGGCTTCTCCGAGGAGGCAACTTTGAAGCTGAATCTGGAAGAACGCAAAAGGGATAGATGTTGGAGGACCAGCCCCAATTACAGGATACGAGGAGAGGCCTTGGTAATTCTGAGGAGTATCATGGGTGAGATGTCTCCTGGGTAGGGGTGCAAATTGCTCTGTGACAAATTACAGCAATGACCCAGACAGTACAGTGGCATTACGCTTTCCTTGGATTCCATTATAGTCCTCGTTTAAAAGGCGCTGAGTTCAACTGTGAAGTCCCTTTCTGGTCTAATGACTGCATCCAAGAGGGGGTTTGTCTTGTGTGTGTGTGTGTGTGTGTGTGTGTGTGTGTGTGTGTGTGTTTTCAAAGAAGCAAGGTGGCAAGGGTCTGCCTTGAACTGGGCTGAGGGCTTTTAAACTGACACTTAAAAAATATTTGTATACAGGGGCGCCTGGGTGGCGCAGTCGGTTAAGCGTCCGACTTCAGCCAGGTCACGATCTCACGGTCCGTGAGTTCGAGCCCCGCGTCAGGCTCTGGGCTGGTGGCTCAGAGCCTGGAGCCTGTTTCCGATTCTGTGTCTCCCTCTCTCTGGCCCTCCCCCGTTCATGCTCTGTCTCTCTCTGTCCCAAAAATAAATAAACGTTGAAAAAAAAAATTAAAAAAAAAAAATTTGTATACAAATTCTTCTTGATGTCCCGATTTAATGCTGCCATCGTAAGAGACCAGGGGGCTCGCTTGTTGAACATATGTACCGAATACTGACCAGAAACTTCCTTCAAATGTGTCATCCCCACTACAGTAAATGTTCCATCCACAGCACTGAGCCAAGAGGGCAATCACAGCTCCGTTGTTTCTACTTGGATTTCCCAAGGGTCATATCCCAGGGAGAGGGGGGAAAAATGACAGGCCTGGGGAACATATGCAGGCAGTGTGGGGACTCTGCATATGATTTGCATAGTGCTTGATGAGCTGAAATCTGGTCTTAGAAAATATTCAAATTAAAATTTTATCATGGCTACCAGTGCAGGCATTTCTGAATATCCCCCCCCCCCCACCTTTGGAATTCTTTTGCTCATAGGGACTGTCTGTGATTCATAGATCTTTTTGTTAGAAAGTTACAGCTGTGATTCAGAACATCGGTGAAGGAAAACGGGAAAAATCTGGGTCCAACAGAGACCATTTCTTGGTAAAGGAAGTTTGTATTCAAGCCCTTCCTAGGCATATCTTTCCCAGTCTTATAGTAAAAGTGCCTTTATTTGAGGTCTTAGAGGCTCAAGGGAGCCTTATGTGTGCGATAGGGAAAAAAACTAAGTCTTGCATTTGAGAGCTACGTGGATTCAGTTCAGGCTTTATTCTTACCAACTGTGCAATGTTAGGTAAGTTACTTTCTCTGTCGGGACCTCAGTTTCTTGTAACTAGGGATGGATGTAAACTTCCTAGGGCTTTTGGTGAGCCTAAAACAATGTGTCTGTAACACTTAGCCAAAGACTAGCAATTAATATTGCTACCTTGTTTATATCAACCATCCTAGAGCTGTGGTATTGTGAGCATAATTTTTGTCTCCAAAACTGGGTAATGAGTGCCTGGGTGCATTAAGAAGGAGCTGTTTGTTGCCTTAGTGATTTGGGGACCCCAGCCCTCTGTCTTCTCTAGACTTGGGGAATGATTGAGCGCTGTGGTGGCTCTCAAGAGCTGTGATGCATCTTAAAAGTTCTCACGTTTGCACTTAATAGTTAATTAACACATGCATTGACTTCATTAGAAGCAATTAAAGAAACAGCTTCAGGTAAAGACATTTTGTGAAATTTCTGGATGCAGAGCTATTACGCATTCACATTTTCTGTCCTTTGAGGCTTTCTTCGAGGACATTTTACTGTCATTTTTTAATTTGTGGATTCCTGCTGATTATCAGAATGTTCCTGAAACAATTACATTAGGATGAAATTAGATGTGGTTGTTCAGTTTTATTTGTAAGTAGTCCAGCATAGCCCTGAAATACAAAGCTTGATTTAAAAAAATATATTTAAAATGTTAGATTCATTAGTGTACCACTGCTAGCCAAAATGACAATTTATTACGATGATAGGGTAAGATTTGCTGTTTATTATTTAAGGGCTTTCTCACTAACCACAAAGAACTGTGTTTTTCATTTCTAAGCCAAAAGAGTAAAATTGTGCCTGGTCAAAATAATTTTCTAAAATTGTATGTCTTCAGGGAGCCTGGGTGGTTCAGTTGGTTGAGCATCCGACTTGGTATTGGCTCAGGTCATGATCTGACAGTTGATGAGATCGAGCCCTGCATTGGGCTTAGCGCTGCCAGCATGAAGCCTGCTTGGGATATTCTCTCTCTCTCTCTCTCTGTTTCTCTCTGAAAATAAATAAATAAACTTAAAATAATGAAAAAATAAAACTGCATGTCTTCATTCAGGAGAGTAGTCCTTTGGAGGGCTCATAATGAACATCAGTCCTTTGGAGGGCTCATAAAAGCACAGATGTGTGGGTCCCCACCTTCAAAGTTTTTGACTGGGGGGTTCTAGAGTAGGGCCCAAGGATTTGCATTTCCAGCAAGTGCCTTTGGGGTTTTGATGCTGAGTCCGTGGACTTCACTATGAGAACCACTGCTTTAGGGAAAATTTATGAAGGGCTATGCAGGAAAGCTTTTCTTCTGTCTTGTTTCTTTATTACGTGTGTTTCATGGTGAGATATATTGCTTTTTTGCTGAGAATTCAGTTGTGTATTTCTAATTGGCTTTTTACCACAGTTGTTTCAAATTGGGGAATTGGGTTTATGTTACCTGGCAGGAGGGTAGCGGGATAGGAGTCACATATAGACATGTTTTAATGGGTGGTTAAGTTTTTCTGGAGATGAAAATAAGCCTCATTTAAATTATTCCTGGAAATTCATTGAGTCATTCATTCTACACTTTCTTTATTGGAAACTCCTTACGTAGTGAGCATTGCTCTAAGCGGATGCTCCATAAATACAGAGGATGAAATTCCTTCCCTTATAGGATTGTAGGGACCTAAAACAGGCCACCCCAAGATGGACTACTTTAGCCTGAAGATGATTTTGAGCTAAAAAGTCCTCAGCCCAGCAGATCCAGGAAAATCTTTTTACTTCCTCCATCAACTACCGAAAAACATTTTGGATAGAGAACCTGCTTCAGGAAAAGAGCTATCATCATAGATAACGATATTATGATATAAACTAGGTATGGGGGACAGGGAGGAACCTAGCAAGGCCTGATTAATCAACGTCCTTTCTTTGTCCCGTTTCTGAATGGCCCAGTCGACATGTGTTTATGAAACATTTACCCGTTTTCATCTGTAAATTGCATTCATTCCCTTTGAAGTTCCAGACCCCAGCACCCCTGTCCTTAGTTCAGAATGACATGTATAACTCATTTTGCTTTACTGTTTTTAGAATTTCCGTGTCTGTGCGGATTCTCATAGGTACGCTGTTAAATCTGATTTTCTCCTTTTAATCTGTCTCATGTCAATTTGATTCTTAGTTCAGCTAGAAGGACCTTAAGGGGACAAGATATCCATGTTTCTTGACAGGGTTTAGGTATAAGATGGGACGTGGTAAGGCGTGGAGGGTGGGAATGGACAATAAATAAATAAAGCTGGTCCTTGAACAACACATGTTTGAGCTGCGTGGGTCCACTTATACCTGGATGTTTTTCATTAAGTATAGTACAATATTGTGAATGTATTTTCTCTTCCTTATGAATCTTTAATAACATTTTCTTTTCTCTAGCTTGCTTTATGGTAAGAATACAGTATATACTACATACACCATATATGTGTTAATCGACTGTGTTATTGGTAAGGCTCCCAGTCAACAGTAGGCAGTTAGTAAAGTTTTGGGGGAGTCCAGGTTAATACATGGATTTTTGACTGCATAGGTGGGTCAGTGCTTCTAATTCTCATGGTGTTCAAGGGTCCATTGTACATGACAAGTAGAAAATGTTATGAAGGGGCACCTGGGTGGCTCAGTCAGTTAAGTGTCTGACTCTTGATTTCAGCTCAAGTCATGATCTCATGCTTTAGGAGATCAAGCCCTGAGTCCATCCCTGCGCTGACAGCGTGGAGCTTGCTTGAGATTCTCTCTCTGCCCCTACACTGCTCATGTTTTCTCTTTAAATAAACATTAAAAAAATGTTATTAAGAAGAATAAAGTTGGAAGAAATTACAGACAGTGATGGGGAGGGCTATTTTACATAGGGTGAGCAAGGGAGCAAGGCTGGATAAAGTGAAAGTTGAGCCTGCAGGAAGTAAGGGATCTGTGCTCAAGGATATTGGAGGAAAATACTTCCATCCCAGGGAAGCTGGAGAGTCCTTGCTGTATTTGACAAACAGCAAGGAGACCAGTGCAGTTGGAACCCATTGGGTAAAAGAGGAGGTGGATGATGAAAGGCCATTTGATTTTATTCTCAGTGAGAAGGGGTGTCACTATAGGGTTTTGAGAAGTGCAGTGAGGGGACTCGGCTTGCCTTTAGAAGTAGGAACGTTCTGGCTGTCTGAATAGAGTGGAAATAGGGAAAGCATCCTAGGTAATAGACGACGAGTCAAGGGTGAGTAAAACACGCATATCTATCTGT
This sequence comes from Leopardus geoffroyi, assembly GCF_018350155.1. Taxonomy (NCBI): domain Eukaryota; kingdom Metazoa; phylum Chordata; class Mammalia; order Carnivora; family Felidae; genus Leopardus; species Leopardus geoffroyi. Next base: position 33,188,397 of record NC_059331.1, on the reverse strand, counting down.
TGCCACACTCATGGCAGACATCACAAATCGATTGCAGAGCCCTTTCCCAGTGATCTGAATATTGACTGGGATGACTTCCCAACACAGCGTGTAGCCAGAACTGAGCTCTTGGATGCTGCACATGAAATGAGATCTCTTTCTGTCCATCCCAACAGTTCATATGTCATCTGGCTTCCAGTGCCTTATCCGTCCTCGTAAGAGGTCTGGGCATTTGCTCCCGATTCACTCACTCATCCACAGTGTACATTGTGCAGTGTGAGGCAACGAGTGAAAGGTCCACAAGTAAGCGAACTTGATAGTTTCGGATCATATGGACTGTGAAGAAAAGATGATGTGATTGACACCTGAAAAATGAGGCGTCGGCCTTTTCACTAACAGGGGCAGAGCATTCCAAGCAGAGGAACAGCAGGTACAGGGTCTCTGTGGGAAGACGGACTGCAGGGAGTGTGTCGAGGACACATTTCCTGTCTTGTCACCTGTGTCTTTGCAGCCCGTGTAAACTGTGAGCTCTGCAGTGCTCTCCCTGTGACAAGGTTGGCAAGTCTCTGCATTGCTTGATGGGCGTGATGCCAGAATTCATTCTGGGCTTTCTCTTAACACTCTCCCATCCTAAATACTTCTCTTCTCCTGCACTCACTCTACCTTGTCTTCCTTTGTCTAAGCCAACTATCTCCTATCCATCCCTTTTCATTTCACCAGTTATCTTTGTTGAAGGGGATTACCTAGAGGAATACATGAAAATGGATTTCACATGGCATTTTATATGTTAATAACCTTATTAGTTTGGGAACTTTCCTCCTTCCCTCCAAAATTATTTGTTTTTGTAATGCCCATCTAACTTACTGAATAAGTTTTGTGATAAATGCCCATCTAACTTACTCTTTGAAAGCAGGCAAAGTTACATACAAGAGAAATTTCTCATTTGGAACCCTGATACGGTACTTGCTAAAATACACCCACAGAAAAAAAATCGCTCAGTAGGAAAAATAAAACATAAAGGAAAACAATTAATTTTATCTGTTTGAGAGAGCCATCCGGCCACAGTGGTGAGTAGTAATTGCAGTATTTTGTCATGGAAGTCTTTGGTTGTAAATAATAGATCTCTGCCTTTGCCTACATTTCTTTTATTGCCCATTAGAGGGGCCTTGTGCAGCTGAGGGTAGTCGCAGGAGCTGGAGTTTGGGTGACAAGTCAGGGCGGCTGTGTTTGCAATGGCAGAGTTTCCCGGTGTGGGTGGGCAAGAATAGAAGGCTCAGCCAGAGGCACCTGTCAATGTTGTCAGCATCTGTGTTGACCAAGGGACTTGACAGCGAGTCCTTTTCGCTCTGCAATCCCTGAGGATGGCTCAGCGAGCTTTGGCTTACGTGTCTGTAAAGTGGAGTTGATCGAAGCGACCTTTTGCTTGGAGGATGAAGCCAGGGTAGTGGTGATGAGAACAGTTCACACTTGAGGCACTTACTACCTGCCAGGCGTTTTCTGAAGCGCTGGCTGCACATCCTTTCAGTTAATTCTCACGATAGCTGGTGAGGTAGATACTGCTTTCCTCTTTTCCTGCCTGTTGAGAAACCATGACATGGAAAGGTGGCCTGCTCAAGAACATGCCACTTAGGGCAGTGCTGGACACACTTGAAGTGTTTATATCAAGGGAATGACTGCGGCTGCTACTGTTTAATTAAAAAATAAATAAAAACATAGTTTGAATATCTTTCAGAGTGTAGGAGATCAGATTCTTAATGCCTCTTGTTTTCCGTTTGCTTTGTTATTTGGCTCCATTTCACGGGATGAATTTATGTCTCTGTTGTTTTTCTACTGATAAAAAAATTCTGTCAGAAAACGTTTAACCCATTTTCCCCTCCTCTAAATGCTTAGAGTATGGACATCCTGTCAAAGCATGATATCGGTTCGTCTTTTTGGATTAGGTCTTCTTTGGGCTCTCCAGAAGGACTCACGTTGATTCCCCTTTGATGGTAGGGGAGTCAGCATTTCAAATAACTCAGTAAATCGTTCAGAAATTATGATTATGGGCATCCCCCCACCCTTCTTCGAATTTTCACTGTCTTCAGAATGTTACTTGGCTTTCTTGAAAACACGGCCAATTTTTGTATGCTGTTACTCATGTTCCAGGTGCCTTGGAACCCAGTGGTCAAAGGTCTGTATCTCAGCTCTGTGTTTAAAGCTTGCCTGATCTTAGGCAAGTCTCAACGTTTTAGAGTCTCAGCCCCTATATCTCCATAATGAACACGATGATGATGATGATGATGATGATGATGATGATGATGATACTCATCTCATAAGGTTATGTGGATTATATAAACTATGTTGATGAGGTCAAGACCACCGTAGACTTTTATTGTTTTCTCTCAAGTAATATACTTCATTTTCTGTGTGTTCTACTTTTCCCTCAATATCTAGTTTTCTTCATAGTGTTCCTCCCCTCACCCCAGTCTCCATTCTTTCCATACTTCCATCTGTCCCACCAGTCCATCTAACCACCGATCTATCAACCTTTCCTTCCTTCCTTCTTCCCTCCCTCCTTTCCTTTCCTTTCCTTTCCTTTCCTTTCCTTTCCTTTCCTTCCTTCCTTCTTTGCATCCATCGTCTATCACTCTACCCATCCTTCTTTCCACCTACCTAATTTCCCTTAATCTACCTAATTTCCCTTAATCTCTCCACCTATCCAAGCACCCTTTATCTCTCCCTCCTTCCCACCTTCCTTCCCTCTCTCCCTTTAACCAAATTCCCGTTTGAAGTCTGGGCTCCAAATGGTGAACAAAACAGATACAGCCTTTACCTTCGTAGGGCTTACTGTCTTTTCCACTTGATCCCCTTGTACCTAGTATTTAAATAAAAATTTCATCCTATAGGTCAGGGATCAGGATCTGAGGATGCTGACCCATCTGATGCTTTTCCTAACAGCTGAATTGAAGATGGAGCTATTTGCCAGGACTCCTTAACCAGAAGTGCTGAGCTGGTTGCTTCATTAGGAAGTTGAAGAGCAAGGGGAATGTTATTCAAAGAATAACAAGCACACAAAAAAACATTAGGAGAAGAGAGAAAATAGAGACAACAGGCATGCCTACTGACAGAAGCCACTGAAAATAAAGATGGGATAGGCAAATAGCGATGTACTTGGATGAAATAAAAAGCAGTGAAGGTTATGATAAAAATGAAGATCTTTAGGTGCAAGAAACTCCGGGAGCTGGTTTAGAATGTTATCAACCTGGGGCGCCTGGATGGCTCAGTCGGTTGGGCGTCCGACTTCAGCTCAGGTCATGATCTCGTGGTTCATGAGTTCAAGCCCCGCGTCGGGCCCTGTGCTGACAGCTCAGAGCCTGGAGCCTGCTTTGGATTCTGTGTCTCCCTTCCTCTGTGCCCCTTGCCTGCTCATGCTCTGTCTCTCTCACTCTCAAAAATGAATAAATGTTAACAACAACAACCAAAAAGAATGTTTTCAACCTTAGGCCGTGATGCCAAGATGTGAGATACGCTTGTCATCAGTTACAAGGTGCTGGCCATATAGATGTTAATCTATATCATGATCATCTCTAAGTACATTTCTGTTATTTTATGTTGTTTATTTTCTGTCTCCTGCCCACACCCTCAAGTTTTCACTTAATGCTGTACGTGCAGCCGTGTTCCTGGTGCCTAGAACAGTGGTTGGCACGCACAGAGCACCGAACACAGACTTTAGAATACATGCACTGAAACTTAACATGCAAGCAAACTGAGAAATGCATGATCCTACAGTGTGTAAGAACCTGGTGTTATTTAATGGTTTGGGCAGCACAGAATCACTGAATTGTCCTATGAGAAGATAACTGAACAGTTTTCAAATTAGGGTGTCCGTAGATGCAGGAGTTTCTTGTAAGTGTGTCCAAATGGACCGGGGGGAGAGAGCAACGCTGAGCTGCTGGTACTTGGGGCCTCTACACCTCGCTTCATTCAGAGTGGCTCTGCTTCTGTCTGGTTTACCTAGCTTCTACTTAGGATCTGATTTAAAATGTGGTTTCCTCTACTAAAAAGTTTCACATTAGATTAGGAAATATTCCTCATATGTGGCACTGCCATGGCAGTCCCCTCTTTTGGTCACCACTCTGACCCCTTGCAGACGTTCTCTGTTTTAGAGCCAGAATGATCTTTACAGTATAAACTTGGCCACCATGTTGCTCCTCTACTGAAAACACCACAATGCATTCTCATCAGTAATAAAATGGTACCTACCATTTATTAAGCATGACTAAGTCCCAGCACCATTCTAAGCATTTTGTGCGTGTTAACTCATTTGATCCCCTATATCAGATAGAGAATATCATCAATCCTCATTTCACTGATGAGAGAACCAAGGCTTAGAGGCATTAAAAACTTACCCAAATGACATGCTAGTAATTCTTCTTCAGATGAAAACAAAACTGGATTGGGATACCTGGGTGGCTCATTCAGTTGAGTGTTGGATTCCTGATTTTGGCTCAGGTCATGATCTCACAGTTTGTGGGATTGAGCCCTGCATTGGGCTCCATGCTGACAATGTAGAGGCTGCTTGGGATAATCTCTCTCCCACTCTCTCTGCCCCTCCCCACTTGTGTGTGGGTATGCACACGCTTTCTGTTTCTCTCTCTCAAAATAAATAAACTTTAAAACAAACAAACAAACAAACAAACAAAAACACCAGGCATCTTAAGAGATCCTAAACTTTTGTGCCTGGACCTTTTCTGACAGTCTGGTAAAATCTTCTCAGAATACTATTTTTAACTGCATAAAATGACATAACAAAGAAAACACTTGTTTAAATACAGTTAGCAAAATGTTTTTAATGTATGTGCTACATGGATCATAGAAGTGATATATGAATTTCTTTAAATCCATTAAGAAGGCATTATAACTTTATGATTTCAAAGCAATAATGAACATAGATAAATTTCAAGGTGTCTGCAAAAACCCTAACATGATTTGAAAATACTTCTAATTTCTATTGGTAAGAAAGTTGCAGGTACTGCTATAATACTGTTGACATTTGTTGCTAAGATTCATGATAGATGGAAATGTTGAGTTTTCATTAAAGGTTAGTGAAAATCAGAATGTAATTTTTTCCATCCAGATCTCAATCAGAGCCTTGGAATATGATTGTAATAATAACTCCTTCCTTATCTTGAACAGTGTAACTTGGCCTCTTACTATCTGTCAGCCACATGTCTCCTGCACCTCCTTGATTTCTGCTCCCCAGACACACTGGTCCCTTTGGTCCCTCATATTCTCCACAGGGCCTTTGCACATCCTGGTTCTTCTGCCTAAAATGTATGTCCCATCCCTTCTCGCTTGGTGAACTCCTCTCCTTCCCATCTAAGTTCAGGTGTCACTTTCCCAGGGAAGGAAGACCTTTTGGGTCTTCTCTACCAGGTCCCTCTCCTCCGTTATTGCCCCTTTTGTTAGGTCACACTGCACCAAGTCAGAGCTCCAGGTCTGGGTTTATTTGTATAGTTAGTTGATCAAGGTCTGGATCTTCAAATAGAGCTTAAACTTTCTAACTGTATTAGTTTGTTAGGGCTGTCCTAACAAAGTATCACAGATGAGGTGGCTTAACCAACAGAAATTTATCTTCTTATACAATTCTGGAGGCTAGAAGTCCAAGATCAAGGTATGAGCAGGGTTGGTTCCTTCTCAGCCTTCATTCCTGGCTGTCTTCTGTCTCTGTCTCCATATGGTCTTGTCTCTGTGAATGTCTGTGCTCTAATTTTCTCTTCTTACAAGGATACCAGGCATATTGGAATAGGGCTCAATATTATGACCCCATTTTAATTTAATTACTTCTTTAAAGACCCTATCTCCAAATACAGTCACATTCTGACATACTGGGGTTTAGGACTCCAACATAGGAATTTGCAGGGGTAGGGGTGGGGGCACAATTCAGCCAGGGACCTGAGAGAAAGGGTGAGTCCGATTTTGCTCACCACTCTGTCCCCATCACCTCACATAGCATGTAGCTCAGGGTAGGCCATCAATAAATATCTATTAAATGAATTAATATGCATATAAGTATAATGAATGCTATCATGCTTTGTTGACTGTTGAAACATTTAAAAACCATGCAATCGTATCGAACCTGCTGACACTGAGCTTACCCTCTGAGCTCTGTTGTTTGCTGCTTCTCAGTTGGTGTATCTAATCTAGGAATGCCAGCTCACATTAAAAAAATTTCTTTCTCTGCCTATATCTGTCTACTGGATTCAGCTCAAGAAGTGTTACAGTCATGTGATTCAATCACAAGTACAGAAGATTTAAATTTCGACTCTGGAGTAATTAGCTGCAAACTGAATTTTATTCTGTTCGGAAAGGTCGTGAGGGATGTTGTAGAGATGTGTATAACTAGGTTGCCTTGAGTTTTTTTGTTTTTGTTTTTTTTAATAGGGAGGGGACCCTACCTTGAGAAATACTCTCTGTCTTGAGAAATACTCTCTGAGAGTGGTCTCCCCAGACAGTCTAAAGTTAGTTCACACATGTTGCTGGTTTGGTAAGGGGGTATGGTTCTCAGAATTTCATCTCTTACCATACAGAAGATCACAGTATTAGATCTTGGGATTTTACAGTCCTTACAAAGATCCGTTTTTAACATAGACCATTATAGTGGTTAGAGTTTTATAGATCTGGCTGGAAGTCTGTCTGTCTGTCTGTCTGTCTATTTAAACTCAGCAATTAAAAGAAAACAAAACATCTGCATTTTATGTTGCAAGTGTCAGAAAACCAACTCCAACGGCCTTTGGCAAAAAAGGTGTGAAAGTGCCTGGAGACGGATTTACTAAGAACGTGTCATCAGGATTCAGCCCCACTCTTGTCAGCTGGATTCTCTTTCCTCCCCAGTCATTTGATTTTCAAGGAAGATCTTACCCTGCGTGAGCATATGGACTCCAGTAGGTCTGCTCGGCATGAGCGGTGGAAATTGAACTGGTCTTTGCCATTCTTCCACCAAAGTTCCACATTTAAATCTCTTTGGCTTGAATCCTATGACTCCCTTCATCCCACCCCCTCTTAGTCCTGTGGTAGGCAAAGCTAGACAGTGTGCCTCTCCTATGCCAAGGGTTAGGGTCAACTCAATGGAAACCACACGAACTGAGCCAGAGAAGGTGGTATGCATCCGCAGGAGAAAACAGAAGTGCTGTGACCCCAAGAAGCAGAAATGTATGCCCGGCATGTGAAAATAATGGGTATCTCGTTTGCCGGCCTTTAGCTTGGTGGCTTGTGAAAACCTCTTTTCCTGTAAGTAGAATGAAAACGATTTCAGTTAATTGAGCTTCTAGTTAGTGAAGCTGCAGCTAATTCAGTTCGTTACATAACTAGGTGCTGATGGAGTAAGCAAGTGGTCATTCCCCGAGGTAACAGAGCAAAAGGGAAAATTCGGTTTAGGAGAAGATAACTTAGTGTGAATTGAAATTAAAATGTTCATTGGAGTTGCTGGTGGGACAGTTGGGCAATTGGGAACGTGGAACCGAGGTCCCTTGGACAGTATCCTGTAGACATATTTTCCTATGAGAGCCCGAGGTGTGGACTCCTTTTTCATGTGATAAGACTGTTCCAAGGAAGAGTTTATAGAGTAGGTGTTTCCCTTAAAGACACTGGTGTCTGAGTCTCAGAGCCATTATGTGTTCCCAACTGTTTACATTTGTGAGTGGCAGATTGCACTCGATGCCACATTTTAGTGACATAATATCACATGGCCTCGACAAGGACAGTTGGGGGCACATAAATCAGTCGAGGAAAATTCGCATTGGTTTCTTTTGTAGTGAGCTGCATTTCAACTATTTTTCTAGGGTTAGGGTTAATGTAGAAAAACCCGACTACAAACAGTTGGCAGTGTGTAACTGATCTCTTCCTCAATACTTCTCAACTCAGTGACTCCCTGTTTTACAATAAATATTTTTAGTGTTCCCTTTGTTATCTTAAAATGAAGTTAAATGGATAATATATCCTTGAATATAGCCAATTCTTTAAATCCTATAGTGACCTAACTATAGAAAATAAAAATCAAAGGAAAGCATGTATAGCAAATGAGGCTTATTGAAATATGTGCTTTGGCTCAAGGTCACGAGAACAGTGCTTCTCTTATGAGTCTTGTTAAAATGCAGAGTCTGATCCAGCAGCTCTGGTCAGAGACCTCCGAGTCTGTGTTTCTAGCCAACGCCCACGTGAGGCCAGGGCCACTGGTCTCAGACCGCCCTTTGAATCGCAAGGCTCTAGTGGACCTACTGAAATAGCAGCTGCTTGCCCTTCCACTCAGAATCCCCCTGAGGGCTTCAGCCATAAAACCCACTGCTACCAATGCATTGCAGGGGCTGCTGAAAACAGGAAGCATCATCGCTGTTGGTGATGCTGTTTCCTGAAACGGCAAACAGTCCTTAGTAAAGTTCCCAACAAAACAAAGCAGCACTTTCTCCTCATTCTGCACAATTTTGTGTGCAGTGCGTGTTAAAACTATAAACACGTCACAAGAAAGCATGCTTTGCATTTACGCGAGCTGAAGCAAGGTTCGAGGCTTGGATTCTTGGCAATCCACTTGCCGACCGCTGGGGCAGTTTGCCGTAACACAAACCTTGGGGACGCCCTGCCCACCAAACCCCAGTTTTGCCTTTCAGTTGCTGTGGTAGCTTCCATTCTCTCTGTGTTCAGAAAACACCGCCACAAATATCCAGGGTGCCCCACAGGAGGAGGTATCCTCTGTTGAAAACTTCTGAACCCGGAGACCAACCCATGGGAGTAGGTCACGGGGAGGTTCGTAGGTGTGATACGGCCCGTCCACGGTTTATTTAGGCAAGCTGTCCCACAAGCCAGTGCTCGAAGGAAATAAGAGAGTCTCAGTGATCGCACAGCACATGACAGCATTGCGGTACAGTCTTTTTGGAGGTGTTTTCTCTGCTGTTCACTTTGTTGCCCTAGTAATTGGGGAAAAAGTTGCTATGGCCATATTTGCAGCTGACAGATTTGTTTTGCACTGTGTTGCGAGAGGGTGTTAAATGCAGGCCTGGGAAGAATCTGAAGCAAATGGAGATAATTTTGGGGGGAAAAAATACATGAGTCTAACTTCCTAGTGTTAAAAAAAAAAACCCACAAAAATCCAACTGAATAAATTTAAAGATCAAGTTGGCTTTATTCTGTGATTCATGAATCAGGCAGCATCCCATGTACCATAGAAAGGAGCTCCCACGAGTCCCAGGAAAGGGAAGGTTTTTAAAGGCAGAGAAGGGGTGGAAAAAGTTTATTAGCAAAGAGTGGATTGTTTCAGGCTTAGGTAACCTACCTCTGGGGGAAAGACGGGGTCCTATCAAGGATTACCTCACTGTGCTGGCTAGGTAAGTCCAGGTTGACTAGTTCAAGGCCACATTCCTGGGAGAGGTTGAAACTGTGGAAAGGTTGGGTATGAAGTCTTGGTTGGCTGACTCGAGGCTTTGCACACGACACTCCACTGGGTCCCTTGTTTCTTTTTAACACTAGTAACCACAGGCTGAATTGTTTTACCAGCTGTCGTTACCTCCCCCAGTGGTCCTGGATTTCCAGTGTCAGCCAGTTGGCATTCTCCTGACACCAGAAAGTTGAGAGCTGTTATTTTTATTTATCTCTTTTAGAGAATGTGATTTGAAGTTTATTTATTTATTTTGAGACAGAGAGAACATGCGGGGAGAGGGGGGGCGGGGGGGCAGGGCAGAAAGAATCCCAATCTGCACTCACAGCACAGAGCCGGATACAGAGCTCAGACTCACGAACCGAACCGGTGAGATCATGATCTGAGCCGAAACCAACAGTCAGATGCTTAACCGACTGAGCCACCCAGGCGCCCGGGCACTGGTATTCAGGACTCCATAATCGGTCTGCAGTCACATCTTAGAGTTCTACTGGAAGTCTTATTTCTAAAACAGAAAAGATGGGATTAGCTGAGTGAAAATACAAATATGTACAATGTGTTTCATTAATTGTATCACAAGAGGTATTTCCATTTCAAGGGATTACCATTTCTAAATTCAGCATTACCACCTAAAATAGCTTAACGGAAAATACTTTAACCTTCAGAGAAGCTGCGTTCTTCTGATATTGTGCTTGGTAAGAAATATACATGATCTGGATGATTTTTTTTTCCCCGTTGAACATCAAGTATTTTTAATACTCCTGGAGCATAAAAACTATGTTTGTTATATACTGTTTGGAAAATACATTAAAATTTTGAGAAAAAATTAAAAAGTACACAACAGGATGCATAAAACCAACACTTGGAAATGACAGCCACTAACAAGTATTTCTTTCCTTTTTTTTTTTTAAGTTCATCTATTTATTTTGAGAGAGAGAGAGAGAACACAAGCAGGAAAGGGGAAGAGAGAGAGAAAGAGAGAGAAAGAGAGAGAGAAAGAATCCCAAGCAGGCTCTGTGCCGAGCCTGATGCAGGTCTCAATCTCATGACCGTGAGATCATGCATGACCTGAGCCGAAATCAAGCGTCCAACCCTCAACTGATTGAGCCACCCAGACGCCCCAACAAGTATTTCCTTCTAAACTTTTTTTTTAATGTAGACGTAAGCTCATGTTTAAATTTTTAACAAAACCAGAATAGTTCCTCTAGCTTTGTGGTAGTGTTTTCACTTACTATTATAAAGTATACATCTTAATGATGCTTCATAGTTTAACCCTTTTTTATTAATAGAAAATTTCTAGTTAATGTATATTCACACTCAGTTTCACAAAACAGTACAGCAAGATCTTTTGTACACTTTTCCTAGTTTCCTCCCTTGGTAACATTTTGCAAAACTCTCGTATAGTATTGCACCCAGGATATTGACCTTGATGCTGTTGACCAGTCTCATTCAGACGACTCTACTCTTACTGGTACTCGTTTGTGTGGGTGTATGCATTTGTTCTGTGCAGTTTCGTCACCTCCGTAAGTTTGCGTGTCTGTCTCCACAGTACAGGTACTGAGCAGTTTCACATCACAAAGTATCACTGTGGCTGCCCTTTTACGGCCACACTCACCTCCTTCCTGCCTCCCTGGCAGTCTGTTCTCAACTTGTAAAGTTTTGTCATTTCAGAAAGTTATGTTGATGGGGCAATAATACATGTGCACCTATTGGGATTGACTCTGGAGATTTATCCACGTTGTCGACAGTATCATTGGTGTGCCCCTTTGTCATTGCTGAGTAGTGGATGTCATCACACACATGCGCACCCCAGTTTGCTTAACCACTCACCGGTTGAAGGGCATCTTGGCTGAATTCAGTTTTTGGCTATTACAGATAAAGCTGCTGTTGGGACGGCTGGGTGGCTCAGTGGGTTGAACTTCTGGCTCTTGGCTTTGGCTCAGGTCATGATCTCATGGTTCATGGGTCTGAGCCCTGTGTCAGTCTCCATTCTGATAAAACAGAGCCTGCTTGGTATTCTCTGTCTCCCTCTCTGTCTGCCCCTTCCCCTCCTCTCTTAAAATAAATAAATAAACAAACTTAAAAAAAAAAAAAAAAAGCTGCTGTGAACATTCCAGAACAGGTTTTGGGTGTTTTGGGTTTTTTTTTTTTCCCCCTTTTGTGAGTAAAAATTTCCCTTTTTTTTTTTTTTCCTGGGATCAATTTACACAAGTGTAATTGCTGGTCAAATGTTTAGTTTCATAAGAAATTGACAAACTGTTTTTTAGAGTGACTGTACCATTTTACATTCTCACCAGAAATATGTGAGTGTAATCCAGTTTTATCACATCCTCACCAGCATATGGTGTTGTCACTATTTTCATTTTATCCGTTCTGATAGGTGTGAAGTGATCTCACTGTAGTTTAAATTTGCTTGTTCTGAATGCAATAATGTTGATACAAAATAATACGTGCCTACAAAATAATAATGTCGAGCTTCTTTTCATGTGCTTGCTGTCTGCACATCCTCACTAGTCAGGTGTCTACCCATTTCCTAATTGGATTTTTTGTAATCTTGAGGTTCAAGAGTTCTTATGTTCTAGGTAGTAGTCCCGGGTCACATAATGTGATTTGCAACTATGTGCTTCCAGTCTGTAGCTTGTCTTTGACATTCTCCCTACATGCGCTTTCATGGAGTAGACATTTTTTGGATAAGGTTCAGATAATCAAGTTTTCCTTCTGTGTATTCATGCCTTGGGTGTCAGACATGGTGACGCTGATCCACTAGCCCTAGATCCTAAAGATTTTTCCTGTTTCTTTGTTCCCCCCTAAAGTTTTATAGTTTTACATTTTATGTTTAAGTTCATGATCTGTTGCGGATAGATTTTTGTAAGAGGTGTGATGTTTAGGTCGATACTCTTTTTTTTTTTTTGCCTATGAATGTCCACTTGTTCTAGCACCTCATTTGACGAAAAGACTGTCCTTCCTGCATGGAGTACTTTTTGCACCTTTGTCAAAAATCAGGCATATTCGTGAGGTCTGTTCCTGCGTTCTATATTTTGTCCCATTGATTTATGTGTCTGTCCCTCTGTCTTGATTATTGTAACTATGTAGTAAACCTTAATACTGGGTAGAGTAATCCCTCCCATTTTATTCTTCTTTGTCCGCGGTGTTTTTGCCAGTCTAGGGCCAGACTGCTCGCTGTGGTTGGGTCTTTTCTAGTTTTGCATGGCTGTCCCTGATATTCATTTTCAATCCTGGACTCATTTTCCAAGTGTTCCCCCTGAAAATACTTTGGTTTAATCTTAAGAAAAATTTTTTTAATATTTATTTTTTGAGAGAGAGAAGAGAGAGGGAGAGCACATGTGAGCAGGAGAGGGGCAGAGAGAGAGGGAGATACAAAATCTGAAGCAGGCTCCAGGCTCCCAACTGTCAATCCAGAGCCTGACACAGGGCTCAAACCCACGAACCGTGAGATCATAACCTGCACCGGAGTCTGATGCCTAACCCACTGAACCACCCAGGCGCCCCTGGTTTCACTCTTAAAAAACACAATTTGAGTAAATTTGAAGATCTGATTGGCTTTGTTGAATGATTCATGAATTGGGCAACATCCCAGCTAGCAAGTAAAGGAGAGCTCTGAGGAGTTGTACAAAGTGGAAGATTTTTATAGGAAAGAGGGTGGGGCAAGAGAGTTGTTAGCAAAAGAAAACGATTGGTCCAGGCAAGGTGGCTTTCCCTTAGGGGAAGGAGCAAGAGGCCTTATCATATAGATGAGTTCATCTTCCTTGGGGGATGGAGAGGGCCCATGGGGCAAATTCATCGGTGCTGATCTGAAAATTGCTGACTGAGCTGTTGAGGCTACATTCTGAGGGGAGGTTGAGAGTGCAATTAGATTAGGCATCAAGCCCCGATGTGTGGACTCAGCCTAGGTGACGCCATTTTAATGGGGCCTCTGATTTTCTTTTTAACATTTACTGAGGAAACTTTTTCCCTTGCCCAAGGGATTTGATACTTCTTTTTTTATTCCCTCTCAGTTCCCTAAAAATTAAAATTGTGGATATGAATGATTGTATTTATGCCCACCTAAACCTGCCAGATTTACATCTTGCCACAGATGCGTTCTGCTTTCACGTCATGTACTCACATGGGCATCTAATTTTTAAATTCTTTTCCATTTGTTCAGGTTTATCTATGGGATTGTGAATGGGGAGGAAGGATAGGGATTACTCACTGGCCATCCACCAGTGTTCAGTTCAAGAGCAAGATGGCTTTGCGTTGGAGTCTCAGTGAACTTGAGCATTAATATAAGTGCACAGGGTCTGCCAGTGTTTGTTTAAACAGAAAGTTTTTTGGAGTTAGCTTCTTTGGAAAATGTTTCCAAACAATGTGACAGCAGAATGATAGTATAAACTGTAATGTCTGTTGCAGTTGGGTATATAAACATATGAAGAGTCTTTTTCTTAAAAAATGTTTGGGTTGTTCATGTACAGTGAAAACTCTGTAACTCACATTCAGGAATAATGGCAAGATAAAACAATGTTTTTATCTTTCAGAGTCATATAGGCCCTTTGTTACTTTTCAGGGCCTCTGAGGGAATAGCTTGTTTGGGACAGATGTTTCTAGATTGTGGGCTTAAGTATGCCCAAAGCTTTTGGAACAGAGAAGGAATAAATTCAGAGACAGTGATTTAGAATTATTTTCAGTATCATAAATAATGAAATGGGTGCTTTTAAGTGTCTCTCATGTTGTTTTAGCTAAGGAGTACCTAAATTCTGTTCTCATAGTTCCTGAGACACTTAGGCGGAATGATGAATCAAAGTACAGGAACAGAGATGCTTTGTCCCCAAGCTGCACTACAGATTTTGATTAAGCACATCTGGACCTACACACGTATGGAGAACACCTTTCTTGAGCCCTTTGAGCGAGCCACAATTGCTTAAAAAACCAATGTAGGCCAAAACTAATCCTTTATCCTTCCCAAAGTTCAAACTTGAATATCCAGTCTTTCTAATCTATTACGAGAAAACTCATACCATAATTTCCAGGTTTGCCTGGGACAGTTCTAGTATATATCCTTGGTTGTCCCAGTATAATTATTAAAATACCCTCTTGGACCCTTAAGAGTTTACGTGTTTGGATGCTAAATTATATGGCAACTGTAGTCTCAGCACACTCAGAGACCATCCAAAAGAAGGAAAGAGTGACAGCACAAGGCTTTGCGTTAATGGTTGAGGGAGTGCTACTCAGGGCTGCTGTCCACTGGTCTGTGTCACCACGGGGATTTTGGGGTAGGACATGGGAATCTAGGAGAGATACTTGCAGAACTATTCTGCCTCATTTCATGAGGGAATAGAAAGCATACAAAGAAAAAAGATGTAAGATGTAAGACCTTTTTCTATAGGATTCCGTTCCAACTCTCTTACCCATATTTAGAGGGGAAAAAGCTTTCAGATCAGGATGGGAAGTAGACTTTGTCGGCCTTTCATCCCACTTTATCAGGAGAAGAAAGAAGGCCAGAATATCTCAGCCATCTGTGCCTGCTCTTGTCCTATAACAGCCTTAAAGCTGCTATTGCCCAAGAACCTTGTGGCAACTAGGGAGATAGGAAAGATTCCACAGCCCCATGGACTCAGACAAGGAGAATGAAACACCACCTGGGTTGGAGACCACATGCTGTTCACCCTGTCCAACCATTACAGTACTCTTCTTTCTGGAAGGTACAGGGAAGGTGGGTTAAAATTTTAATAGTACTTTTTAAGCACATAAGTAATGACACCAGCAATTTGTGTATCTCAAAAAATTTCATTTTAGAAGAAAATCAAATTGAATGAAAATGAAAATGAATTGAAATTTTCATTAGGAAGTGTTTGTTACTATGGATTCCAGCATAACTAAGGACTCTGGAACATTGGACAATTTAGTTATAAAGTCACGCATTTCTCACTTAAGAAGACCTCTCAAAATGCAGAGCTGAGCATACCTTTTTAATAAAAATGCCCCCAATTCATTCTACTTTATAGGAAAAATTGAAAAGAATTTGCAAACCTCAGCACTTGATGACCAAGTTGACTGTGACATTCTTTCCACCCTTGTGAGTAGTCAACGGGGTTTGAGAACTACTGGCCAGAAATAGAGACGTGACCCAGCTGTGGGCCGTGAGTCACCTGTACACGTAGGTACCATGCAGAGCCATCTGAAGGAAGCTCCCTCTGGTCCTATGCTTTTGATTTTTTCTCTCTTCTTTTTGATGTGTTTTATAAAATTGGTCCAGGGCAGCCTTTCGTTAGGCTGTGGAATGCTCCTTAAGGAAATTGTAAGATTTATCAAAGATTTATCTCCAGGGAGACATCATCTACAGTTCTTACCCCCATGGATGCCTGTACAGGGATGGTCCTCAGATGAAGTCACCGCCACACGTTAGATTTCAAGACCTGGCTCATATGTGTCAAACTGCACAATGCAAATGCAGAATATTTGAGACATCTGAGTCTACCATATTCATGTTTTTCAGCTAAAGGATGTTGGCAGGTAAATGGAAAACCTTCACCGTAGAAATGACACACTGTAGGGAAAAATCTCTTTTTCCGTCCACAGATCTGCTTAGCTGATGAGAAATTAAACAACGTGATCAAGGAGGAAAACCTGAGCAAGTGAACATGGCGATAAAAAAGAGTTCTATCACCAAATAGGCCATCATTCGCATTGGGAGATTGGATGGCTCTTAATTATTCATTTGGCTATCAGTGAGGATCGAAAGTTACTATCTTAGAAGTAAAAGACAAGGTGAAGCGATTCTCAGAAATCACAGAATAAGTGTGGATTTTCAGAAGCCTGTTGACTTTCAGGGTAGAAAAGAGATATTAGCCCAGTTGATAGTCTTCTAGTTCACTGGTACCACAATGAAAATCTGGTAAACAAAACAGCACTGATGAGCAAAAGAAGGAAAAAACAAGATGGTACTAAGCATCCTCCATTAGCAAGGCACGGCCTGGGTGAGTGACAGCAGAACCAGATGTGACTGGGCTTCCCAGAGTCTTTATAGAGCGGACATGAGGATGTGTCGATTATCCTTTCTCTCTACTTAGGACCGAAGGACTTCTGTATGTTTCCCTTAATCCCATTATATTACCTAATCTCATGTAACACTCACTTTTATTTTGTTACCAAGGAAGAGTTTGATTTAATTTCTTGGTCCACAAAGTGGGTACTTAAAATGCTGTGTGAGTATCTAAGGTTTTTTTAATAGGAATGAAACGCATAATAAGAGTATTGACTTGTTGTCCTAATTGACATGTTCCCTCATGTTTTATTCTTTCTTTCATGCCTTTGCAGATTTGGATTAGGCAGAGTTGGGTCACTTGGCATTTGAAGGGTTGTACCTTTTGATGTGGGTACAAAGCATAGGAGATCTGAAAGAGGAAGAGGAAGTGGAGAGGTGGTCCCCACGCTTTGACACTAACTGCAGAAAGCCATGAGGTGTAGGAAGGGAAGAGACAACACAAAATGGTGATACCCTCTCCTCAATGATAAATTTGGTTCCCATTTGACTGTTGTTTTTTTTTTTTTTTTTTTCAAGTAAGCTCTACGCCCAACATGGGGCTTGAACTCGTGACTCCAAGGTCGAGAGTCACATGCTCTACTGGCTCAGAGCCAGCCAGGCACCCCCAAGTTTGACTTTTTAAACTGCCTTCCTGTGACCGTGTCCTGACATGGTTTTTTCTACATGACCTTAAGCATCCTTCTCCAATCTAACATTTTCCTTCCCTGTTCTTGCCCATTGCGGAAACATCCCCTTTTGTTGTTGAGGCCCAAACCTTGCTAGTCTGTCATCATACCGGCTCTTCCTTGATACCTCTGGACCACTGCCCCCAACCCAGCTATCCCCACAAGATGCCTCAGTGACTCTAGAAGCTTCTTCTCAGTCTTCCTGTGTCCGCCTTGCTGTTTGCCCTGGCCCCACCTTCCGGGCTCTCCTTTCCAAAGCTCCTTGCACCTTGTTGGCTGATAGGAAATATCAAAATAGTTTTAAAAATGAAGGCAAAACAAAGTAGTTAATTTTTTTAAAAGTCATGAAGTTTCTCTCTCCTCACCGTGTTTAATCTAAGTCTCAGCTCTAAAGATCTTGTTCATGGTTCAATAATAAATAATAATAATAATAGTAAGTGAGTGCACTTCTCTAGTTTCTCTTGAAGTACCCTGAAATGTTTACCTCCTTGTTACCATATTCTCCCTCCCCACCATGAAATTTTATATTTCTAAGGGGCCCTCCACAGCTCATAATAAAATACCAAGTGCATGGGAGACACTGAACTAATACTTGTTTTTATTAAATTAAGTGCATCTGGTAGAACCCCTTTGAATAGCTCATTAGTAATGAAGTCTGGTAAGTTTGCATGTGAAGAGCAAACTGGGATATGTCGTTTTGTATCGTCAAGCACAATATCGTCCCTCCAGAAAAATGCTGTTGGTTTTGTGTGGTTCATTGACAAATTCAAAGGATGATGTGACCATCTGTTTTCCATCGCTCCTGAGGAAAGTAGAGAAGGATTGAGCCCTGAGCTGACAATGAGGAGAAGGGAGTAGAAGAAAGTCACGTTCACTGATGAAGTTGTATTGCAATGGACTGGATTATCCAGGAAGTCTGCCATTTTGTTCCCCAAAGCCTTCCTGAAAAGGAGCATTAGGGCACCTGGGTGGCTCCGTCTGTTAAGAACTTGATTTCACAGTTCGTGAGATCATGACCTGAGTTGGGCTCTGCTCTGACAACATAGAGCCTCCTTGCGATTCTTTCTCTCCCTCTCTCTCTGCCCCTCCCCTTTTGGGCCTCCGTGTGCACACACACGCACTCTCTCTCTCTCTCTCCCTCTCTCTCTCTCTCTCTCTCTAGGTAAATAAACTTAAAAAAAAAAAAAGGAGCATGGTTTTTGATGGAATTGGTGGGTTTAACCTTCCTGAGGTGACCTCTGTGGGCTGGTTCTCATTCTGTTTTTAATTCAAGGTTTTTTTCTCCTTATTCTCCACATTTATATTTAATTATAAAAGAAATACGTTCATTAAAAATACCTGGTATTTCAGAAATTTATAGAGTAAAAAGAGGAAATCTTTGCCTCACTGTCTTTCCCAGAGCTAGCAACTAGTAATTGTTCATTGTATGTCTTTTCATGCTTCTTACTTTAAATATAGACACATATACATGTACATGTCATGGATTTTATAAAAATGTGACTGTAGTTTCCATCCTGTCCTTTAGGGTCTATTTTCTTCTCATTATTGTATGTAAGTCTTGTTTTTTCTTTTAAAAAAAATTTTTTTAATGGTTTTTTTTTTTTTTTTTTTTTGAGAGAGAGCACGAGCAGGGAGGGTCAGAGAGAGGGGGACACAGAATCTGAAGGAGGCTCCAGGCTCTGAGCTGTCAGCACAGAGCCTGATGTGGGGTTCCAACTCACAGACTGTGACATCGTGAGCTGAGCCGAAGTTGGACGCTTAACTGACTGAGCCACCCAGGTGCCCCAAGTGTCGTTTTTTCTAACAGTCCTATAGAATTTCACTGCTTAGACATGTCCTCGTTTTGTAACTGCTCTCATGTAGATGTATATTGGTGTTGTTTCCAAGATTCAGTATTAAAAATAATGCCATAAGTGTCCTCGTGATGTACTGAAAGTGTGTCAGGAATATGTGTCTTTCAGACCTCGGTGGATATTTTTGGTGCACTTTTCTTCACTTTTTGGATTAAGTACTGCTTTTTTAAAAAAAATTTTTTAACATTTATTCATTTTTGAAAGGCAGAGAGAGACAGAGCGCGAATGGGGGAGGGGCAGCGAGAGGGAGACACAGAATCGGAAGCAGGCTCCAGCCTCCGAGCCATCAGCACAGAGCCCGATGCGGGGCTCGAACTCACAGACAGCGAGATCATGACCTGAGCCGAAGTCGGCCGCTTAACCGACTGAGTCACCCAGGCGCCCCAAGTATTACTTGATCCGTGATGGGCTTGATTTTCGTTTGTTTTGTTTGTAATATAGCATTGAATTCACTGTGCTGCAATTTTGTGTGTGTTCATTCACTTGAGTGTATCTCTGAATATTTATATGTATTCTGTAATTTGTAACTTTTAAACATTGAAGTATAATTGATGTACGATATCCTATTATTAGGTTCAGACATACAGTATGTAACTAATATGTGTGCTATAATGTGCTATTAATAAACTTTCAAGTAGTATCTTTCTGGCCCCTGTTTTTAAACTGCCATTCATGCTTTGGCAGAAGTTACTTTGAAACCGATGACGGCAGTTTTCTGAATTGATTTATTCTAACCAAGCATCTTCCATTATCCTTGAAGTTTGGAGGCCACAGGAGTTCCGTTTTTAAGGCCCATGTGTTGCTGTTTTAAATTATACCACAAACTCCAAACATATGGCATTTTTCATTTACCCTTCCATCGCACATGTCCCTGAATATCGTAATTTTATTTTTATTTGGCTTCATGAATCTCAGTGCCCACACGATGTGATTGAAGCTGACGGTGCGGTTGAAGATTCGTTAGAGAGATCAGAGAGCATCGGGTCAGAATGTTTCACTCCCTCTAATTTTGATTCTTTTATCTTATAAGTTACAGCAGAGCCTGCAGCTTGAATACTTGGGTAGTGCAGCCTTAGAATATCAATCGAGCTCTCCTCCTCCTTCTTATTAGGAACCAGGAGCAAAAAGCAAATTGGGAATGCATTTTACAGGGTCTGCAGGAAGTTTGAAATTTATTTATTAACACTAAATGCATCTGTCAGGCTGCAGTGATGAGATTAATCCTCATTTTTAATATTTGATTTGCAACTGATTAATCGCTTGAAGCTTTTGCTGCGGTACAAATTTAGACTACTGATCTGACTGGGAAGTATACCAGATTCTGAATTATACAGCAAGGTGTGTGGTGGGCAGCCTTCAAACTGGAGAACTCCTGAAACAGGGCTGGAGTGGGAGGGGAGGAGTACTCAACAAGTGAAATGCACACTGGAATTGTGTGTGAGTGTGTGTGTGTGTGTGTTAACTCCAGGGGAAAGGCTGTGTTGAAGCTTGTCTGGAAATAGCTGCTATCGAAACTGGGGAAGCTGGGGGTGCCTGGGTGGCTCAGTCGGTTAAGCGTCTGACTTCGGCTCTGGTCATGACCTCAAGGTCGGTGGGTTTGAGCCCCATATCAGGCTCCGCGCTGACAGCTTGGAGACTGGATCCTGCTTCGGATTCTGTATCTCACTCTCGCTCTCGCTGTCTGACTCTCCCCAGCTTATGCGCTCTCTCTCTCTCTCTCTCTCTCTCTCTCTCTCAGTAATAAAAAAATAAACTTAAAGAATTATTAAAAAAAAAAAGAAAATACATTTGAAGACTTGCATCCTTCAGCGTTTGCAAGAATCTTAACTGAAGCCCTCGTGCCAATCAAGCTATGATTGTCTTCTCTGTACTGGTACATTATCTTGTTGGGGTTGTCAGAGTCTGAAAAATTCACAGGTCACCGAGTGTGGAAATCTGAGCTACTTAACATCTTTTATTTATATATATTTGTGTACACACACACACACACACACACATTTTGAAGAGTTTCTTTTTTAGATCAGTTTCAGGTTCACGGCAAAATGGACAGGCAGACACAGTGATTCTGTACTCCCTGCCCCCACACATGTATAGCCTCCCCTCTCATCACTGTTCCCACCAGAGCGGGGAATTTTTACAGTTGATGAACCAATATGGATACGTCATTATCACCTGGAGTTCATAGTTTACATTAGGGTTCACACTTGATGTTGTACATTCTGTGGGTTTGGACAAATGTGTAATGGCCTGTATGCATCATTGTAGTGGCATTTAGAATGTTTTCACGGCCCTGAAAATGCTGTGTGCTCTGCCTGTTCATATTCCGCCCCCTTCTCCGACCCCTGGCAACCACTGATCCTTCTGTCTCTGGAGTTTTGCCTTTTCCAGAAAGTCGTATTGTTGGAATCATACAGGATGTACTTTTCAGATTGATTTCTCCCACTTCGTCCTATGCATTTGAGGTTCTCGCTGTTTCCTCATGGCTTGATAGCTCATTCCTGTTTCGCACTGAATAACACTCCATTGTCTGGATGTACCACAGTCTGTTTGTCCATTTACCTACTGAAGGGCATCTTGGTTGCTTCCATGACTTGGCGGTTATAAATAAGGCCACTGTAAACATCTGTGCACAGGGTTTCATGTGGACATAATTTTTCAACTCCTTTGGGTAAATACCAAGGAGTGTGGTTGCTGGATAGTATTGTAACAATATGTTTAGTTTTGTAAGAAACCTGCAAGAGTTCCTGTTGGTCCACATCCTGGCCAGCGTTTGATATTGTCGGTGGTTTTGATTTTGACGATTCTCACAGGAGTGTAGTGCTGTCTCCTTGTGTTAGGTTGCATTTCCATGACAACACACGATGGGGAGCATCGTTTCATATGCTTTTTTGCCGTCTCTGCGTCTCTTTTTGCTGATGTGTCTGTTAAGGTCCTTGGCCCATTTTTCGTCGGATTGTTTTTTTTATTGTCGAGTTTTTAGAGTTCTTTCTTTGAGGCCTCTTTACCGTGGTCATTGCTTGAGTCGTCAGCGTCAACTTTGTCCCCACCCTTGAGCTCTAAGTCTATCCTTACTGAGTTACAGTGTGTGCTTAAATATGAGGTGACCCCACGTGTAAGGTTTTTTCCATTTTGCTAATGAGAAGAATGGGGGGGGGTTTATTTTGCCAACTTGAATATAAAAGCTTTTAGGAATGTATGTGAAATAGGGAATTCGTATTTACAGTATTTGATAATTTTATATTCTGTAAAAGAATAGAATTATTACATTTTTCTGCCGCTCATTTTATAACAGTGTGCGCCTAGGACTCACTAGTAAAGAGAGAGAAGTAAACCTTGTGTCTGCACGTCTGATGGCCATTGTTGCAGAGGCTACAAAAGCTGGAAGTATCCTTAGAGAGATCCTGTCCACAGACCTTCCATTACGCATAAGGAACACGAGCCTCACTGTAGGCGCCCAGCAGACTGTGACAGATTAGGGGTGGAGTTCATGCTTACCCTTCTCAAATTGGGGCAAGAGTATTTCCAGAGGTTTTAAGTATCCAGGATTACCTGAAACCAGAGGCTAATACATATGATAACTCTCTAATGAGTCGTCAATTTAACCTCAATATTTGGTGGTCAAACCTAGGCACTCAAACTGTAAATATTCTTAAATATCTTCACATAGAACCAGACATGGGTTATTCCAGTGTATGGCACAAAACTCATGTGAAATTTCAAGATAAAATATGAGACATCAGGAAATTTGAGGGAATGGTTTTTTAGGCTTCACCTCCAGATCATTTCAGGGAATTAATTCATTGGTCACATAAGGGGTAAAAATTTTAGTAGAAATATTTAAGAATTTCTGTGGTACACCATTCAGGATAGTATAAAGATGATCTACAACGTGTGCAACTTGAAATGAGGGACTTTGAGCCAATGTGAAGTAAGCAGCCTACAAGCCTGAGTAAAAGTGCAATCCCGCCTATCACCGACAGATGGCGGTAGAAGTCATTTAGGTGATGTCCTGTTGGACTTGGGAACGAGTGTTCTTTTTTTTTTTTTTTTTGATGTTTATTTATTTTTGAAAGAGAGAGACACACAGAGTGTGAATGGGGGAGGGACAGAGAGAGAGAGAGAGAGAGAGAGGGAAACACAGAATCCAAAGCAAGCTCCAGGCTCTGAGCTGTCAGCACAGAGCCCAACACAGGGCTTGAACTCGCGAAGCTCACGATCATGATCTGAGCAAAAGTCAGCCACTTAATCAACTGAGCCAGGCAGGTGCCCTGGGAACACTCCCCTTCTCAGAACATATCTAACATACTACATGAGAAGCTGGGATAGAAGAAAGGAATTTTTCATTCTTGATCATGGCCTAGTGGCATCTCACTTAAGATCAACAGATTCCCTTCTTCTATAATTCTACACTCACCCAGAAAGTTGGAATAATTTAACACCTTAATATTGAGTAGCCCTGCCTTTGATAGAATGTACTAGTAGTACACATACGATCGGTTTCTAGTAAATTGATTTAGCTTTATCTGATCATGTCTTAATTGATAACGTGCAATTTCTGGGCAGAAGGCTATGTCATGGTCTTCTAATCCAGGAAGTTTCCCCCTTCCTTTCTACCCTCTCAAATACCTTTCTCTTCATTCTTGCAGGGTTTTTTTTCCCTCTTTCCTTCTTGAAGAATAGCTATTCTCAGTTTTGCTTTAACAACTCCAGACACTTTCAAATGTAACCATTTTCATTTCATTTTTACAAGCAGGCATATAAAATAGAAGTGACCCGAACTGACGTAACCTGCAGATTATTCACAAATTGGTAGAAGGAAAGGAAAATGTCTTCTTTGAAGCTACTGGTTTGGGCCATCAGCAGTTTTCTCATTTTGGGCTTAACACTAGCATATACAGGTATTGCAATGATGCAAAGTATTTACTTGTCATGGAATGAATTTTGTCTGATTGGGAACAGGATCTTAGATTTTCAGACTTAAGTCTGCACATCTAGGGTGTAGATAATTCCCACCTGTTTCTTTTGCATTTTCTTTTCTTTTTAAGTTTTATTTTTATTTAAGTAATCTCTATACCCAACATGGGGCTCGAACTCATGACCCCAAGATCAAGAGTTGCATGCTCTCCTGACTGAGCCAGCCAGGTGCCCCTCTTTTGCATTTCATTACATAAATAACATGAACACAGTTCATGAATCTAAAAGCGTAACCACATTTTAGTGTCACTTCAAGTCAGATTTCTAGGGAATACACATTGTGATCCTGGTTTCATTGGTTTTTCGTTTGTTTTTTTTTTCCCTCATGGATGCAGCAAACATTTTGCATAATGGGGAGATGCATTTCAAATTTTGGATTACATTTTTACTCCCTCAGCCTTTTTCTAGCAATGATTCTGTACTGGTTTTGTGTCTTCAATGAAGAGATTATATTTCTGTCCAAGAATCGGTTCTTGGCCAGATTGTCTCATAGTTATATAAAGATTAGAGTTGTATACGCTTTTCCTTTTAAGGATTTGACCCACTGTGTACAGTGTGGAGTGGTGGAAACTTCTCAAGGAGCAAAGCAAAGGATATCAGGTGTTTTCACAGAACGGGTTGTTAGCTGTGGGAAACGTCTTACCTTCAGTCTAGGTTTATGCATTCAATTTATAGATACGGGATTTGAGGCACAGAACAGGCAGGTAATTTCCGAAGATGATGTGACTCATTGATGTCAGATGTCTCTCCTAATAGTTTTTCCTGACTATCCTGCTGGGCCCTCAAAATTGTGATTTCCTGAATCAGTGGTAGGGCCTGGCATCTGCATTTTTAATCTCATTTTTAAATGTATCCCCTAGGCATTTCCAATATATAGCCAGATTTAGGAATTCCTGGGCTCTGTTTCCCTTAATTTTTACAGAAGTGGCTCTTAGTCACGGTTGATTTTGTTCGGACTGAGTTTGCTTCCTGCTGAAGACGTTTAATTGTTACAAATGGGAATTGCTCCTGATATCTAGTCGGTAGAGACCAGAGATGCCGGTCAACATCTGTAATGCACAGCATTCCATAGCAAGGATTTACCCAGCCAACAGCGGGGAGAAGCAGCGGATTTACAGCTCTGGAATCCCTCCAACTCCAGATCAATTTTTAGTTCTCCCCAGCTCTCTGACTTAGGCAAGTTGCATAACCTCTCAAAGCTCAGTCTTCTCATCTGGAAAATGGGGATATCAACAGGATAGGTCACAGGGTTGTGAGACGTAATGGAAAGTACTTAGAAGAATGCATGGCCGATGGTCAATTCTCAGTAAACATTAGGTGTTACAATTAATTCTCATTACAGTTGATGACTTTTACACCTCAGAAGGCATGGCTAAAGACAGTGGATGAATAGCTTCCAAAGGTCGAAAGTTACAAAAAGCACTTGGACACATTCTCGGGGCTTGTTGATTTTTATTAAATTGAAAAATGCAAATGTGGGTGAGGCTGGGGTTTTTTGTGTGTATCCAGTAAGAGAGACGAGGAGTACGCCCAGTTCCAGGGCAGTGGCCGTATTTGTCCTCATGAGCTTTGGAGATGGTGGAGACTCCTGGGGGCGGGGAGTAAAATCAGACAAGCTCTGGTGGTGTTGACTCGGATCCCAAGGAAAGCAGGGCTCGCCAGCTGCTTGGCTGCAGACTCCTGCTTGCTCTTCCTTTAATCCTGTGGGAGGTGAAAAAGGGGTAATGGGGCAGGCGAGAGGGAGTGAGTTTGGGGCTTACGTCTGCTAACATTGTTGCAAAAAATCCTAGCCAGGTTGTACCTCCCCGAGGGGGCAAAGCCCTTTGCTATGCTTTTTCCATAGCCCCTGATGATGGCATCTGTGGCCCGTTGTCGCTGTGTCTCCCTGAACATTTGCTGTTGGTTACAATTTGGAGCAACCTCAAAATTTTTGTGTAATCTGTTTCAAAGCTGGGAATTCAAAAGATTCAGTCTCTTTTGCAGAGCCCAGCTGGCTCAGTTAGGCGGGCAGGCAGCTCTTGATCTCGGAGTTGTGAGTTTGAGCCCCACGTTGGGCGTAGAGTTGACTTAAAAGATTCAGTCTCTGCTTGAATCACATTTTAAGAAGTCGTAGTAATGATAATAATGATGACAAACACATTTGTTTGTATGTGTGCCCGTGTATGCACATGTATATACCTATAAGTGTGTGTGTGTGTGTGTGTGTGTGTGTGCACGCACGTGCGTTGGTAAACATTTCACAACTGACTCAGGCTTTGGTGGGCATTGGCAGATAGCAATGGCTATGGAATTGGGAAGGATTCGGCTCTCAGGAGGCATTAGGAGCCAGCTCTGGCACACAGCTGTTTCATAGCACTTGCGTGTGCCAGGTGCTGTAATGAGTGCTTTAAGTGCTCATTTAAACTTTGCGTCCGTCTTTTTGATGTAGAGGTACTACCGACGTCCCCATTTTGCACACGTGTAAACTGAGGCACAGAGAATTTAAGCAACCAGCCCCAGGCCACACAGCTGAGTGAATGGCAGAATTGCAATGGGGATCAAGGCACCCTGGGTTCAGAGTTCACGTTCTGCACTTCAACATTATACTATTATTGGCTTAAACACTCTGTTATCGGGGCGCCTGGTGGCTCCAGTAGGTTGAGCGTCCAACTTCGGCTCGGGTCACGATTTTGCAGCTTGTGAGTCCAAGCCCCGCATTGGGGTCTCTGCTGTTAGCACAGAGCCCACCTCGGATCTTCTGTCCACCCCGTCTCTTTGCCCATCGTGTGTGTGCATCTCTCTCTCTCTCTCTCTCTCTCTCTCTCTCTCTCCCTCTCTCCCTCCCTCCCTCCCTCCCTCCCTCCCTCCCTCCAAATAATTAAAGAAAACTTTTAAAACCGCTGTCATCAATTTAAATTTTCCACAAGAGTCCGAACTTAGATCTGAAAAGACTCTCCTTCCTCCTGGCTCTCTCTTTTCTCCCATACACGCAGCCCTTCCTTCCCCAGCCGGCACCGAGCACACGTCACATTCCTCACTCGAGAATGTTTCCGTTGGCCTCAGAAAGTATAATTAAGTTTTATCTTCTGGCTGCTTTTCTCACAGAAATCAGCCACCATGGAATTCTGATGGATCACACCCTTGTCCGTCTTAACGTTTGATCATTCTGTTCAAACTCCATCAAGGCCTGCACCTCCTTTTAGCCCACCCATCATATATACACATGTACCCCGGTCTCATTTGTCCACTTTTGAATTGGCACTCAAAGCCTAGCCCCGTGCTCCCTTCTTCCTGGAGCGCCCCCCACCCCCGCCACCAATATCATCAAATAATTGAGATAAAGTCCTTTTGAAAAGGAGAATGCCACAATTTGAAGACTTCTCCCCATTCTTCTTTAAATATTTTTTTTGACATTTATTCATTTTTGAGAGACAGAAAGAGACAGAGTGCGAGCGGGGGAGGAGCGGAGAGAGAGGGAGACACAGAATCCGAAGCAGGCTCCAGGCTCTGAGCTGTCCGCACAGAGCTCGACATGGGGCTCGAACCCACGATCCGTGAGATCATGACCTGAGCCGAAGTCGGACGCTTGACCGACGGAGCCATTCAGGCGCCCCTCCTCCCTTCTTCTAGCAGGGAGAAGGAAGCCATTTCGTTCACTGTCAACAAACAGGACACAGCCAGCTATTTTTATTGTGTGAGAACATTCTTTTCTCATGCGTGTCTCTCTCCGAGGGATCACCGTAGGTGTTTGTCAAAAGCTCTTGTCCAGTTGGGGATGGATACTGTCAGGCACAAACACTTGGTGAAGCCAGAGCACATCTCCTCCTAGTGATGGCCCTTCATTATAGACATGCAGCACAAGGTGCAGTTCTGGAATTTCTGGGGGAGCCAGAGCTGTGTGGTGATTGGTCTGTGAAGCACCCTCACACTGAAGAAACCAGAGGATCCGTCAGCGCGCTGAAGGGGCCATTAGTGGTGAATGGTTATATCTTTCTCTGTGGCCTCTGCCCTCACGGTATTCAAACACCATTTCTTAACGTTGTTCCCCGGCACTTAGAGGTGTTTGAAAGAAACCCACCGCCAACTCAGTCAGGGAACTTTCCCTGAAATGTATTTTAGACGTGTTTCATTCCTTTCTTCCCTTCAGGGCTTCTCAGAGCTTTTATTACAGTACTAGGTGATTGAGTGTCTACAGGGTTTTATCCAGCATTATCCAGACTCACCTGCCATAGAAATCTTTTTTTTTTTTAAGCATTTTATGTGACTCGTGTTCAGCAGAGCAGCCCCTGGGGACTTCTCTGTTGGAGATACACATTGTTGGACATTTGGGGATGACCCTAAGATCCAGCCTGGAGTCGGGTGTTCTCTTAAGAGATTCCATTTCCAACTCACCATTCGTAGTCATGTGAATCTCTCTGATTATCTTTCAATGCTAAAAATTGTTCCAGTTACTTAATGTTAAAACATCACTCCGGTTACTGATGGAGTAGTCTGTGGTTAACACACATACACTGATGGCAAGTTTTAAGGAGTTGGGAAATTAAAATTGGCCGACAGTGACAGAGTGTCAGTGACAAACTCCTGCTCTGTATTGACCACACGAGTCACGGTCACTATAGTTAGTATAGAATGGCTTGTGCCTCAGCAGGTAGACTTCTGGCTAGAATTTGGTAAGGTTACTTTTTTTTTTTTTTCTTAAGTAGGCTCTATACCCAGCGTGGAGCCCAGTGCGGGCTTGAACTCACCACCCTGAGATCAAGACCTGAGCTGAGATGAAGAGCTGGACGCTTAACCGATTGAGCCACCCATGCACCCCTGAGGTTACTTTTTGAATCACCATATGAAAGGTGCTTGAGAAATTTTCTTCCTAGCGGCTTAGGAAAATTGTTGTCTGTAAGCAAAAATATAAGCCAAATCAATTGTGCCCTGTGTGACCGTGGGCCCCTCTCCGTGCCATACCAATCAAATTTGAGGTGTGACTTTTAGCACTTTATGGAATGGCCACATGTACAGCTGGATGAATTTCCCTTTCGTGTTTCTGGATGTACCTTCCTGTTGGTTTATTTACATGGATGTGTTGGCCAATAGCACTTTTTTTTTTTTTTTTTTTTACATTTTTGTTTAAATGTTTAGTTAGTTATTTTTGAGAGAGAGAGCAGGGAAAGAGGCAGAGAGAGAGGAGAGAGAATCCCACGCAGGCTCTATATAGTCAACACCAGGCCTGATGAAGGGCTCAGCCTCACGAACCATGAGATCATGATCTGAACCAAAATCAAGAGTTGGTCACTCAACTGACTGAGCCACCCAGATGCCCAGCCAACAGCATGCCTGAATGAAGCTTCTCTTTCATGTGTTTTCTCTGAAAGGGAAACACAACCTTCTTTTTCTTTCTTTCTTTCTTTCTTTCTTTCTTTCTTTCTTTCTTCCTTCCTTCCTTTCTTTCTTTCTTTCTTTCTTTCTTTCTTTCTTTCTTTCTTTCTTTCTTTTTCTTGCTTTCTTTTTCTTTTATTTATTTGAGAGAGAGAGAGAGAGAGAGAGAGATTGAGTGCACAAGTGGGGAAGAAGCAGAGAGAATCCCAAGCAGGCTCTGCACGAACCTGATATGGGGTTTGATCCCACATTTCCTGAGATCATGACCTGAGCTGGATCAAGAGTTGGACCGTCAGTTGACTGAGCCACCCAGGCACCCTGAAACGCAGCCTTCTTGCACTGAAGAATGATAACACGTTAGCACTTGATAACCATTTAAAATAGAGACATCGCTTGGGGCGCCTGAGTAACTCAGTCAGTTGAGCGTCAGACTCTTGATTTTGGGTCAGGTCAGGATGCCAGGGTTGTGGGGTCAAGCCCCGTGTTGGGCTCTGCACTGAGCTTGGAGCCTGCTTAAGATTCTCTCTCTCCCTCTCTCTCTGTCTCTCTCTCTGCCCCCTCCCTTGCTTGTGTGTGCTCTCTCTTTCTCTAAATCAAATAAATTAAAAAAAATAAAATAAAATAGAAAAATCACGCCCAAACACAAAAATGCGAAAACATGTCATTAAATAGATCGTGAAAAGGACATTGCCTATATACCTCGAGAGTGAAGCAAGGGCAGAGCATCACCGTATTTGA
Source organism: Leopardus geoffroyi (assembly GCF_018350155.1). Classification (NCBI taxonomy): domain Eukaryota; kingdom Metazoa; phylum Chordata; class Mammalia; order Carnivora; family Felidae; genus Leopardus; species Leopardus geoffroyi. Next base: position 33,158,391 of record NC_059331.1, on the reverse strand, counting down.
TCCTAGTTGGTAACATGCATGTTGGGCGACCACAATATCTCATCAATCTATGCATGTCTGCAAATGACAGCAGAAGTGTGACAAGTGTTGATTTGGGGGTGACAAGTACATTTGGGGGGGTGAGTTCACAAATGCTTACTCCATGAATAATTGTGATCGACTGTATTTTCACATGTGAATACTAGATTGGGGAACCACTGTGGTGTGGTCAAATTGAAATCCCTCTTCCCGTTAAGAATAGCGTGACCTTGGACAAGTTATTTACTATCTCTTAGTCTCAATTTTTTGTATCTGTAAAATGTGGCAATATTAGGTATTACCTCATAGGACTGTAATAGGCATTAAATGACATAACCATCTTAGAATAATAATTTCCGTACTCAGTAAATGTTACCTTTTATGTTCTTGGTAGTGGTAATGATATGAGGCTTGGAGACACTGATCCTGAGGACAAGTGTCTACTAGGGCTACTTTATCCAAATGGCTTAATTTTTCTGGATCTCTCTTTTCTCTTCCATGCCTTGCAAAATGTAATAATTCCTTGGCAGAGCTATTGTGAACTGACATCCCATAGGACACGATTTGGTCAGTTCTGATGGGACAGTTCTGATGGGAACCATTGCAATGTCATGGAGAAGGATGATTGCGGCTTACCATTTTCCTATCAATCATCAGTATCACTTAGTTGGAATTTATGTTTTGTCAGGGACATTATTTTTCTATGAGGGTTTAACACTTTTGGTGTAAAGCCCCTTCTGCAGCCCTTGGCATATTATAGTTCTTGTTCACTGTAATTCTCATGCTTCACTTTGGGCCTGTGGTTCACAGTGGAAGGGATTTTGCTCCTCAAGGGGCATCTGGCAATGTCAGGAGGGCTGTTTTGGTTTGCACAACTGGGGAGGCTCTTACTTGGGTCAAGTGGACAGAAGCCAGGAATGCTGCTGAATGTACTACCCAGCATAGAACAGGACGACCGCCTGTGACCAAGAACTGTCCAGATCAAAATGGCAGCCGTGCCAGAGTGAAAAACCCTGCACTGAACTGAAAGCTCCCTAAGGACCAGCACCCTGGCTTATTCTCCTGAGCCCTGGCAGAGGAATGGATACCTGCTCGGCCCACGGTAGATACCTCCTGAACGAAAGAATCTCCACATGTGTCCAGCCTTTTGCTTGGCATGTCAGCACATGGGCTTCGTGTTCTCAACATCTTCAGACTTCGTCTTTATCTCTTCCCTTCTGATTGTGTTTCGAAAATTTCAGTTTTGCTATATTTCAGACATAAGGAGAAAGAAATTGCCAGAAAATCGTACACACAGTGTTCAAAGTAGGGTCTAAGGACTGGTGCCAGTCTCCAAACTTTTAGGAGTCTGGAAGGAGGCCAGGAGAGAAAGTGGGAGTAAGAGTTGAGACATTTTGGTAGCAAATGCCCGATGCTGCGGTCTTTCTGTTGTCTCTATGAAAGTGTCCGTGTGTAGCACTGTGGAAATTGAAGAGCCTCGTCCTTCACGTCCAGTATTTTGAGAAGCACAGATAATGGGCGCTCAGACTCTCACTTCTGGATTTCACAGATGTTGACGTGGTGCTAACTTAAATTCATATTCGTACCTCTGTCTCCATCTCATTCTGTCCCCTTTGGTTCTTTTTTAAAGAAACACAACATCTTAGATACGTGCTTGGCACAGGTAGGTGCCCCTTGGAACAGGTTCTTCAGGAACTCTGCCCTGCACCCCACGTCACTGCTCTGCTGTACATCCTCTGCCCTCAGCTGACAGGGAATTTCAGGAAGTGGACAGAAGCAACTGCTAGAAAAAACAGCAAACAAAACATACCTACCATCGGGGCGCCTGGCTGGCTCAGTTGGCAGAGCATGTGACTCTTGATTTCGGGGTTGTGAGTTTGAGCCTCACGTTGGGCATGGAGTTTACTTAAAAAAAAAAAAAACCTGGTGCGCCTGGGTGGCTCGGTCAGTTAAGCATCCAACTACGGCTCAGGTCACGATCTCACGGTCCGTGAGTTCGAGCCCCGCGTCGGGCTCTGTGCTGACAGCTCAGAGCCTGGAGCCTGTTTCAGATTCTGTGTCTCCCTCTCTCTCTGCCCCTCCCCTGTTCATGCTCTGTCTCTCTCTGTCTCAAAAATAAATAAATGTTAAAAAAAAAAAACTTACCATACTGACTTCTCAAACTCCTGCTTAGATCAGGAATTGGTACACTACCTGTTTAAGTAAAGTTTTACTGGAATACATCCATGCCTGTTCATCTACACATTGCCCGTGACCGCTTTCATGCTGAACCCCTGAATTGACTAGTTGCTACAGAGTCCGTGTGGTCTGCAAAGCCTGAAATAATTACAGTCCGGCCTTTTACAGAAAGTGTTTGTTGATCCTTAATTTAGATGAGTACTTTTTCATGAAAAACCAGGCCGGGCTGCCCATTTTCATGTCAGATGTATACAATTTGGCTTCTTCATGGATTGGTAGAGAGGGAGTGGATTGATTTTTTTTTTTTTCTCTCTCTCTCGTTTAATTCACCTTTTGGTTTGTTCTGATTGAGATTGTATCCTGACTTTGTAGAGTTCTTGGTAGTTTCTGTTTTTTCAGGTTGTCAGTGGCCTGCTTTCTTGGTGACAGCGATAAAGAAATACCAAGATGATTGTTGGAATAGTGATAACAGGTTAACAATTTCTGGTGCCAAGTGCCAGACTATAAACTTTATACACTTCGTGTCACAGTGAACCTGTGATTCCCCATTTTCAGATGAGGAAACTGAGGCCCACGGATGAGAATCAGCTTGCCTAAAATCTCCCAGATGAGAGCGAGCAGGGGAGGGATTCCAACTCAAATGCCTTCTGGTTTTTTTTTTTTTTTTTGGAAAAAAAATTTTTAAGGTTTATTTATTTTGAGAGAGACAGAGATAACGCAAGTGGGGGAGAGGCAGAGAGCAAGGGAGAGAGAATCCCAAGCAGGCTCTGCACTGCGTGCACAGACCTGTTGCGGGGCTCCAACTCACGAATCTGCAAGATCATGACCTGAGCTGAAACCAAGAGTCGGACGCCCATCCGACTGAGCCCTTCAGCCCAGGTGCCCTTCACCTCAAATGCCTTGTCCTGGGCCCAGTTGTAAACCTCATGGAACAGGGCCTATTGGTTATTGATGTCTTGTTGTGGTTTGCGTTGTGCCGCATATTTTAGGATGTTAATTTTCAAGCTTTTTCCTGGAAAAAAACCATGATGTCATTTTAAATGGCTGTTTTCCATGGAATTTGTCCTTGCTTAAAAATGAAAAGGACTTGTGTGTTTAATAAGATGCCACTTCTACAACAACATACAGAATTCATTTCGTTGACAGGAAATCACTTATTCTGTAATTTACATATGATAATGGAGGTGTTGTTTGACATTTGCTTTGCTTTCCCACTCGTTCTAGATTCCAGACTGGGGTTGGGGAAGGCGGGATTTACCCCCTGGGGGGAGATATATACCCACAATCAATCTGGTTACAAACCATCCTGTGAGCAAATGTGCACGAGGGCATGCATTTGGGCTTTTCAATTTGTTTTGGGTTTTTTTTTGTTTTTTTTGTTTTTTTTTACTTTCTAGAGCTCTAAAATACTGTCAGGAAAGATGATTCTGTGTCCTGAAGGGTGCCTAATTTACTTCAGAAAATGAGTATTCATGCTGGAATCCTGGGGTGTAGTTTAGTGTTCTGTTTGAAGTGCCTACGAGGTGCCAGTTTGATGAGTGTATTTTTGTTTGAACTTGGTGCTTTTCTCCCTCCCAATCTTATTCCCAGAATTAAATTCTAGTAATAATTGGTCCTTTGGCATCGTACGGATGATTCCACCGTGTGGTAATAGCTTATTATGGAAGACGAGACATTGTGGCCTCCCACGGAGATGATGTTCCCTGTTCATCTTGTTTCATTATAGCAAAATTTGTTTAATCTGAAAGTGAAAAGGATCATTAGAAGCCAGATGTCAGAAAACTTTCTGACACTCCAGCTTTCTGTGAGTTTAAGCATGGCTGGAAGTAATCATAGGATAAGAGTAGAAATCTGGCCCCTTTTCCCCTAATGAGATCTAGAAACTTTTCCAAAAGACAATAATGGTCTTTGTTCCCAGTGAATGTGTTGAGATCCGAACTGTCAGGGGACAGTCACTTTGTATAGCCAACCCCTCCCCAAAAGGTTAGTAAATATGGGTGTTTGAGTATTTATCCTAACCTTGTCTAAGTTTTCTAGGGACTTTCCTGTGCGCCTAGACTAAGCCAAGTCTCCCCGAGTATCTTGTACTTGTGTTATACCCATCACAGTTTTGAATATTTGTATAATTGTACATTTAATGTCTGTTCCCACTGCTTGCCTGTGAACTCGGAGCGAGCAAAGCCCTTATTCCACGTCTTCCCCTTCATGGCATTAGTATTCTACAGAGTGGGTATCATGGGGCGGTCACTTAGTGACTGTTTGTGGAATGAATGAATAAAATCAATGATGTCTTACATCACCAAAAATACTGATTTCCCTTGGAGGTTGAAACTATGCCTTGTCATCCTTGTGTTTACCCCACAACATAGCATAGAGGAGTCATTTTGTAAGTACCAGTTACATTGGAGAGCTGAGTGATTTCTGCGTGGCCAGCTTATAATTTGTGTCTTTTCAGTACTGTTGTGGCAGGCTATTCACCTCAGGCGGCATCCCGCATGCGGAGAGAGAGCAGCCAGACTCTGGGAACCCGCTTCCTTCACCATCTACTCATTTGTAGATTTGGGGATGAGGAATGTGGAACTTGGGGCTGGCGTCTCTTATGACACAGGGAGTGGTTCGGTGCCATTTTTCTCCAGAAGCTGAATGGAAGGCTCTGGGATAATTAATTGTACATCATAGCATTGTGGTCATAAGCATGGCCTTGGGAGTCCGACGGACTCTGTAATTCCTATCTGGGTAACGTCGGGCAAGTTATTGAATCTGGCTGAGCCTCCTTTTCCTGTTCTACAAAATAAGGATAAAAATAGGACCTACCTGTGGTTATTGGGATTAGGTGAATACAAAAGGCTGGCATGAAACACATAGAAAGGGAACAGCTATCATTAATCCTTAAAGAAGGAGGTGTGATTGTAAGTTCTGGTTGATTCCTAGTATTTATTTTATCTTCATCCTGATGGAGTTCTATCAAAGCACGGGGCAAGAAAACCCTCAGATTCAGACCCAGCACATTTTTATGCTTTGTAGGTATTTTATTTGGTTTTGGCTTTGGACAGAAACTTTTCCTCTGAAGCAGGCAGGCACAAAGTAGCTTGTGAGCTGATTAAAAATAAATCTAAGTTGGGTTTTTAAAGAACAGAGAGAGACACTGTTAGAGGACTTGTGTCCTATAACTTTTCTACTTAAAGTGTAGTCCATGGACCACTACCATTGGCATCACTTGGGAGCTTGTTAGAAATGCAGAATTTTAGGGGCACCTGGGTGGCTCAGTCGGTTAAGTGTCCGACTTCAGCTCAGGTCACGATCTCGCGGTCCGTGAGTTCGAGCCCCGTGTCGGGCTCTGGGCTGATGGCTCAGAGCCTGGAGCCTGCTTCCGATTCTGTGTCTCCCTCTCTCTCTGACCCTCCCCGGTTCATGCTCTGTCTCTCTCTGTCTCAAAAATAAATAAACTTAAAAAAATTTTTTTAAAAATAAAGAAATAAAGAAATGCAGACTTTTAGCCCGTCTTAGGGAACTAGAATCAGCATTTTCACCAAATCCTTAGGCGACTGAGAGGCACATTAATATTTGAGAAGAGTTGCCCCCACAGAATTCATTTATTTAGGGCTTTGATTTGGTTTCTAGCAACGTGGAATCTTGCTGCATATAGGCGCTATTAGAGGAGAGAGCAGGTAAACATCTTTTAAAAATTCAGCCTGAGGCCAAACCATCATCAAATACAGAACAATGTACATCTTTTAAGCAATTTCCAGTCCCAAATCTTATGCATATAAAATGTTATGAAATCTAAAAGAGGCTAATAGAGTTAAGGTCACCACCAAAGGTCAAAAGACACTGGAACCTTCTAGTACCAACTTCTTCCAGGGGGAGAAAATGAAGAGGGGCTATCTAACAGAAGATGGGAATAAGTGAAAGAATATGTATTGTGTTTACTACTCCAGACACCGTACGCGTCTGGAAGTACCAAACACAAGGCACAATAAGAAGTATGATGACCGTGGAGCCAAGGATAATGATACCAATAGGTTGTATTTATGGAATACCGGCTGAGTATTGGGCTACGAACTTGATAAGCATCCCTGCCTTCAAACCCCACAGCATCCCTAGGAGATAAATACTGTTGGTATCACCAATTTTAAGAGAAGGAAACCAAGGCAGAGACAGGCTAAGTGTCTTGCCCAAGGTGTACCGTTTAAGTATGCAGCTGGATTCACACACTAAAGCCTGTGTGGATACTGCCTCCCAGAGAGAACGCAAAGAAACGACGCCTTCGGATTAAGAACAGTGAGGGAAAATGCCCTCGGTTGTGTGTATCCACAAGCTGGCAATGTGGAAAGCTGCATGCAACTAATTATGGAAAGGGTGAGTTGCATTTATTCCCCAAAGCAACAACTTTGTTAAAGGGAACACTAAGTGGAATCCCTAGCAATTGGAGAATGACAGTGCAGTGAAATCTACCCTGTTCAACAGCCTGGCCGAACTTTGGTTTCTCTGAAAAATCTCTCTTTTAGCTACGTGCTGAAAAGATGTGTATTGTTCTGTATGTAATGATGGCTTGGCTTATAGAATTGACTCCGTTGGATCTGAGATACACTTTTCGTACTGACACCAGGATTTCACCTAATTTCCCATATGAAGCCTCTGGGAGGCCAATTGGAAGACACAAACAGGACAGACCCTTGCCCTTTCAGTATCACATGCAGGTGTAAGGGACCATAAATGCATCAAGGCCAATGGGCTTTGAGATGGATGCAGCTTCCTAATTTTTGATTAAGAAATTTTGTCAATGTATGGCCTGGAGTTTCCTTGCTGATATTGACTTTTTTTTTTTTTTTAATTTAGTACTCCTGAAACTTCATTTCTCTTTCCCTGATGCGTTCTTGATGACATGAGAGGATTGTGTTTTTATTACAGAACTGATATCTGGAAAGAAAACAAGGGACTACACTTACTGTGGTGAGCACAACGTAATGTATAGAACAGTCTGGAATGGTTTGAGAGGAGACCCACACCGTTAGGCCTAGACAGCTTTCATGTCTTTGACACAAGAGCGTTCTGGGTTGAACTCAAGGTAGAACCAAGCTTTGAGAAGAAACTCAGAAACAAAATCAAAAACAAAAATACAAAGTAGGAAGATTATTTCTTCGTTAAACGAGAGGGCTTTTCTCAGAGAATGCCGAAGAGCCAGACCCTGGAATTCAGCTGCCTGTGTTCCAGTCCCATATCTGCCTCCTACTAAGCTGTGTGAACTCGGACAAATTTTTCAACTTGTCTTGCATCGTTTTCTCATTGCTAGGCCAGAGATAATGATAGTTCTCGTTTGAAAGAGTGGTGAGGATTGAAGTAAATAATGTGTGCCAACGCTTAGCACAGTCCCATAATACATTATGGTCATTGTGTGATGGATGACGACAAGCCAGACTTCTCCTCCACATGTCCGAGTGAGCAAAGTGGAAAAACTCTTTGAATTAATAAATGTGCGTGAATTCCATTGTGCCCTCAGTGGAAGGAGGAACAGAAAAGCTCTGTTTCCTTACCTGTTTTTCTGGAGTTTGACCCGGTTCTGTTTGAGAAGTCACAGTTGATAGTGTATGGAATAATCTGTATCACACTTCATGTGGCTGAATGTAGATTTTGTGTCCTTTTAACCAGTGCGTTGGTTTTTGTGTTTTTTAAGACTTTCTCGGTTCTCAGTGAAGTGTCTTCTGGTGCTGTCTGGGACTGCAGGTGGTGAGATACTGTCTTCCCCTCTCTCCTCCCAGTCACCCTGCTAGACTGCCAGGGCATTGACTGAGACCGCCTGCCCCCTCCCCCCCCACCAATTTACCTTCACACTGGTGGAAATGCATTGTGGGTAATGGGGGGGTGCTTACAAAGGCCACTGTGATGATTGCATCTGGACTTGCTTTTCTTTTTTTTTTTTTAATTTTTTTTTTCAACATTTATTTATTATTTTTTTTTGGGACAGAGAGAGACAGAGCATGAACCGGGGAGGGGCAGAGAGAGAGGGAGACACAGAATCCGAAACAGGCTCCAGGCTCTGAGCCGCCAGCCCAGAGCCGACGCGGGGCTCGAACTCATGGACCGCGAGATCGTGACCTGGCTGAAGTCGGACGCTTAACCGACTGCGCCACCCAGGCGCCCCATCTGGACTTGCTTTTCTAAAGCAGCAGACGATTTTCGTCTTAGGAAATTGATACGGAAGAAATAGCAAGAGGCATTATCATGTTTAATTTTAAATTATTTGACAATCGTAAACTGCATGCCATTGCTGCATGTGCAATCTATGCTTAGGATTTTACGTTTCTGAAACAACCGTGCATTGAAGTCAGTGTAGCTTTTATTCTTATACTTGAGGCCCAACGTTCAGCAATTTGGGAATAGAAATGCAAAAGGCAGGAGACAGAGTGGTCCACGTTCCCCACATAGATGTTTATCTCATGCCCTGACCAAGATTCGTACTGTGGCTTTTGGGTAAGTAGAGGTAAGAGTAGATAAAATTTGACAATTTGGTATCCCACCGTGCCTGTAATGAAAAAGACATTCTTCAGTGCATGAAATAGACAGTCACGACTCATGTTTTACTAGTACACCAAAATGAATTCAATAGCGTGTGTTGAATTAAGCTGTGAATTTGAAGCTTTTAATATTCATGGCACCTTTGATTTGAAAGTGGCAGGGAAATCTTTTCACTGAATATTATATGCTGGCCATGCTTCAGAATTGTTCTTCTCCCTTTGTTTACATTCAAGATGGGTCAACACTCGACAGAGCTCTCTATGCCTTTACTACATATGCTAACATTCTACTGCAACTATTTAGGGATTTTACTGGAAATTTCTGTGCCCTCAGTTTTGTGTTACAAACCTTAGAGATGATTGATTTGGGGCGCTAACTTGTGAAAGGACCAAATGACAACAGTTTCTATTCTGTGCTCCGTTATCTGTGCACAAAGATCTGTAGCTTTAGAGAAATAAGGGCAAGTGATAAATAAATCTTTCCATTCTAAAACAATTTAATACTACCTTTGCCATCTGTTCTATATCTAGGGAGATATATATATATATATATATATATATATATATATATATAAAATTTTTAAGGAAGTACCTTTTTAGAGTTTTTATTTATCTTTCTTCTTCCATTATTGGTAGCAGAAACCACAGGAAAGTATTGAGAACCAAAGTAATCGTTTCTAATCTCGCCATGCAGACATGTTCCTGTTAATATGTGGCTATATTTCTTTCTAGTTCATCTGCCTTGCCTATAATTACGGGTAACAACCCCTCCCCACCCCTGCCACCCCCATGGAAATATAATGCATATGTGTATGTATATTTTGAACCTAGCTGGAGTTACGTTTTACATACTGGAGTCACGCTGTAAATAAAGTAACTTCCCCAGTCTCTACTCCTGCCAAATTTAATTTTTATTTTCTATTTTTAAAATTCTTTTTAATGTGTATTTATTTTTGAGAGAGCATGAGTAGGGGAGGGCAGAAAGAAAGGGAGACACAGAATCTGAAGCAAGCTCCAGGCTCTGAACTGTCAGAACTGAGGAACCATGAGATCATGACCTGAGCCCAAGTTGGAAGCTTAACAAATTGAGCCACCCAGGCACCCCTACTCCTGCCAGATTTAAACTAGCCTTGGCCTAGCTCCCTCTCACTGTTTGGAAGAGTGGAAAGGCACATAGAAATTCAAAGAGAAACTAGAGAGGTTGATACTTGACCTTTGGACTTGCAAAGTCCTGGCCGTTTAGAGGGATTTTTAGATACAATTTGGAGTATCAATGGTTTGGGCCCCTTAAACTGTTTTAGTACTAAACCTTGTATCAGGTATGTTTCCATTGCACACAACGTCTTTTTATGTGTCCCTCGCTTTTCCCTCACCTAATGTTAGATCATGGTCCAGATAACACTGAGACTTGAAAGTGTTTGGATTTCATTTGAACACATCAGGAAACCCATGAAGGAATACAAGCTAGAGAAGGGCAATTAGACTTGTGGTTTTGAATGATTGCTTCATGTCCCATGGAAGAGGCCAAAACTAGAAGCTAGGTGGCTGGCTAGAAGGCTTTTGCAATAGTCCAGCAGGGAGAGGTGTGGTGGGGAAAAGCAGGCCTGTTTCAGAGACACATGCAGGAGGTGGAATTGATTGGTGTGATGGGGGGGGGGGTGGAAGACAGGGAGGGTCAAAGATGACTTTGAGGTACAAGAAGGTGCTCTGTGTTCGTCTCCAAGTTGTGACTTTAATGCAGATTTCCATTGGGAAAAGAAATGAATAAAGTAAAATAATGACATCTAGGGTTGTTGACCCCCATGGAGGTACAATGAAAACCCTGGGACTTTTGGATGCTCGCTGGATCATTTAGCTCCCCCGGTAGAATTGTACACCCATTTCCTCAACTCCAGCAATTTAGATCAATAACGGCTCATATTTTTTATGGTAACTCAGGCCCAGGCTACAGTCTGCTTGCCGCATTTGTGGGCATAGTTATGCTTAGTTATGCTTCCTAGTCATTCTGGTCATTGGCTTCAGGCTTCACAATTATGCCTTCAGTCTCTAAAACGCTAGTGACCAGTTGCCACTATTATTTCATTCCCTCTAAAGCTGAGGACTCTTCATGCATAGCCTTGTATGGAATATACTAATGCGTCGATGATTCCTAAAATGGAGTCACAAGAAGCAGAATGGTGACAGTCGTTGTCTTGGGCTGGCAAGCCACAGAGCTGGAAGGAGAGTTCAGCCACTGTCAGGACTCAACTTGGCTGCTGATTACTTAAGTTAAAGCCAAAGGGTTTCTCAGCTGAGGACACTTTATTCCCCAGGTGATGTGTGACAATGGAGATGTTTTTAGTTTTCACAACTTGTATGAAAGGAGTATTGACATCTGGCTTCTAGTGGATAGAGATTAGGGATTCAGCTAAACAACCTACAGTGCACAGCAAAGCCCCCTCCCCCCCAACAGATAAGGTATCAGCTCCATAGGTCAATCTTGATAAGTAAGGTTGAGAGCCCTGAATTAAAGTAAAATTTTACTTTTCCCCAGTGTTATGGTATTACCTCTCTCCTGTAGTACTCCCTTTGAATGACCATGGATCCTACTTTCTTCTTGAAATCTTTAAATAGTGGCAAGTGACTCTATTTAGAGGTAACACAGTTTTTCTCAGAAGAGTTTAAATATTTATCTAGCCTTTGATAATTAGAAGTTTAAAATATTTCTATGATGACTTCATAGCATGAGTTGACTAATATAGAACCAATAATAAGACTCACTTAGTTTTCACTTTGGATGGCATGTATATAAATAATTGTTGAAGTTTGGAATTAGATATTGTTCAGCCAACTTAGCATTATCTCTTTAATTAAAGTGTTTGTTTTCCCTCACTACTGCTGTAGTAGTTAAAGAAGATAGGTTTTTAGATGTTTATATATAAATATTCCCAGAACACGTTCGAACTGGAGTAATAAATTCTCTAAAGATAAACTGGAAACACATCTAAAATGCCATCGTTTGGGGGGGGGGGTGGGCATTGGCTTTTAGTACAAATCTTCTGAAAAATTAACTTGGGGATTGAATGAATCATTTTGTTGCTTTCACATATGTGAAAAAGATTGTCTCTTGGATTCTTGAAAATCTGGTAGTGTTTTCTTGGTGCCATTTACAAGGATGGCATGCCTGGGATGTCTGCCTACAGAGAGAAAAAGAAGCAAATAATTTAAAAGTTGAATCACTCCAAACTCAACACCCAAAAAACAAATAACCCAGTGAAAAAATGGGAAGAAGACATGAATAGATAGTTTTCCAAAGAAGACATCCAGGTGGCCAACAGACACATGAGACGATGCTCAACGTCACTCCTCATCAGGGAAATACAAATCAAAATCACACTGAGATACCACCTCACACTGGTCAGAGTGGCTAAAATTAACAACTCAGGAAACGACAGATGCTGGCGAGGATGTGGAGAAACAGGAACCTTCTTGCACTGTTGGTGGGAATGCAAACTGGTGCAGCCACTCTGGAAAACAGTGTGGAGGTTCCTCAAAAAATTAAAACTAGAACTACCCTATGACCCAGCAATAACACTATTAGGAATTTATCCAAAGGATACAGGAGTGCTGATTTATAGGGACACATGTACCCCAATGTTTACAGCAGCTTTTTCAACAATAGCCAAATTATGGAAAGAGCCTAAATGTCCATCAACTGATGAATGGATAAAAGAAGATGTGGTTTATATATACAATGGAATACTACTTGGCAATGAGAAAGAATGAAATCCTGCCATTTGCAGAAATGTAGATGGAACTGGAGGGTATTATGCAAGTCAGAGAAAGATATCATATGTTTTCACTCATATGTGGAACTTGAGAAACTTAGTAGAAGACCATGAAGGAAAGGAAGGGGGAAAAAACCCAGATACAAATTGAGAGGAAGGGAGGCAAACCATAAGACACTCTTAAATACAGAGAACAAACAGAGTTGATGGGGTGTGGGGTAGAGGGGGAAATGAGTGATGGGCATTGAGGAGGGCACTTGTTGGGATGAGCACTGGGTGTTGTATGTAAGCGATGAATCACAGGAATCTACCCCCAAAACCAAGAGTACATTGTACACTATGATAGCCAATTTGACAATAAATTATATTTTAAAAACAGTTGAATTATTGATGAGCAGTCAATTGATTTCATTGTCTGGGATTGCTTATTCTTTGTGGCTAAAAAAATAGGCTTAATGTGCAAGTAAGTATATAGGCTGCAGAGTCCAGGCAACACATCTAATCACCATGACAACCAGGGCCCTGAGTACTCACTTGGACACTGGCACTCACTTCCAGATCTGTGTCCTAGAGCAAGTGAGGACCCATAGATTTGGTCATAAAGGGAGACTGACTGTCCTGGCTACCCAAGTAGCCTTACCTCCAGAGTGTGATTGAGCTGCTTTGGGTGCTCTTCAAATGAGACCCTCTGAACCAGTATTTTGTTTTGTTCATGAGAGACATTGGTCTTTCTTTGTCAGTACGTTGCCTTTGTTGTGTTTTCGTACCAGGATAATACTAGCTTCATAAAATAAATTAGGAAATGTTTCTTTTCTATTTTCTGGAAGAGACTGTAGAATTTATATTAATTCTTTGAACATTTGATAGGATTCTCCAGCAGAATAATGTGGGCTAGGAGATTTCCATTGGGGGTTTTTAATTTGAAAATTCAATTTCCTTAATGGTTCTAGGATTATCCAAATGATGTATTTCATATTGGGTGAATTGTGGTAGTTTTCGTTTTTCAAGATATTTGTCCATGTAATCTAAGTTGCCATTTATACTTCTGTAAAGTTGTTCATAATATTCTCGTATCCTCTAGATGTATGAAAGGTCATTAAAAGTATCCTCTATTTATTTCTTATTACTGGCAGTTTGTGCCATTTTTTGTATGTGGTGGGGATGAATCTTGCTAGAGATGGGCCGGTTGCTTGATCTTTTCAAAGAAGTGCCTTTTTGTTTCATTGTTTTTTTTTTTTTTTTTTTTCCTGTTCTTAATTTCATTGATTTCTGTTCTTTATCTTTTCCTTCTCTTGGACTTATTTTTGCTTTTCATTTTGTAGATTCTTGAGGTAATAACAGATTTTGATTTGAAGCTTTTTTCTAATATAATCCTTTCATGCTATGAATTTTCATTTCGGCACTGCTTTAGCTGTGTCCCACAAATTTTGATATATTGGATTTTTATTTATATTGTTTAATGTATTTTATTTCCCTTGAGATACTCTCTTTGACCCATGGGTGGGTTATTTGTTTTTTGTTAAAAAATGTGTTAGTAGTTTCCAGTGTTTAGAGATTTTCCTCAATCTTTCTTTTATTGATTTCAAGTTTGATTCCATTGTGGTTAGAGAATACACTCTGTTGATTTCAGTTATTTAAAATGAGCCTGCTTTGGATTCTGTGTCTCCTTCTCTCTCTGCGCCCTCCTCTACTCACACCCTGTCTCTCAAAATAAATAATAAATATTTAAAAAAAATTTTTTTATGCGTTGAGGTCTGTTTTATCATCCACAGTATGGCCTGTCATGTTATATGTTCTGTGGACATTTGAAAAGAATGTGCATCCTGCTGTTACAAGATGTTCTATAAATGCCCATTCATCCTGTGTTACCCCCTGAAGGTACATTTTTCCGCATTTTGCTGTCTAATTCTATCAATTGTTGAGAGAGAAATGTTGAAGTCTCTGACTATAATTGTGCTTTAATTCTTTATCCTTTTGGTTCTATCAATTTTTTCTCAAAAGTTTATTTATTTATTTTGAGAGAGAGAGGGAGAGAGAGGAAGGAGAGACAGGGAGACAGAGAATCCCAAGCAGGCTTTGTACTGTCAGCACAGAGCCTGATGCGGGGCTCGAACTCACAAAGTGTGGGATCATGACCTGAGCCGAAATCAAGATGCTTAATTGCCTAAGCCACCCAGGCACCCCTTGTTCTATCAACTTTTGCTTTATGTATCCTACAACTCTTGTTTAGTACGTATACAATTAGGATTGTTTGGTGTTTTGACCCTTTTATCACAACATGTTTCTCTCTGTGTTAACTCACTTTGCTCTGAATTCTACTTTATCTGATATTAATATATCATCCCTGCTTTCTTTTGATTAATGTTTGCATGAAACCCCTTTTTTCCATCCGTTAACATCCTTTTTACATGCCTATACTACTATATTTGAAGTGAGTTCCGTATAGACAGAAAAAGGCAGGTTATGTCTGTTAATCTACTCTGCTAATCTCTGTCTTTTAATTGATGTATTTGGACCATTTACATTTAATATAATTGCTAACATTTTAGAGCTTAAGTCTGACTTTAAAAAATTTTGTTTGGTCTGTTTCTTACTTGTTTTCTTTTCCTTGCCTTCCTGAGAGTCATTTGAACATTTTTTAGCATTTTATTATAGTTTATCTCTAATGTTTTTGAGTGTATCTCTTTTTATAGGCTTTGGTTGCTTTATATATATGTATGTATGTGTGTATATATATATATATATATTTATATATATGTATTATCATACATATGTAAATATAGAATTTTAATTAGGTTATTTTATATTATATATAAGTAAGTATAAAATAACTCATCACAGTCCACTATTCTTGTCATTTTACCATTCAAGTGAGTGAATTGTTGACACTTTACCTCTGTTGACATTCTTTTAAATATTGTTGTCTTAAATGTTTCCTCCATGTACACTCAGACCAACATCAGACAGTGTTAAATATTTTATTAGAAAATTTGAGGGGACTAGGAAAATATGTTTTATTTATCTATAGTTTTGCACTTTCCATTGTCTTTTCTTCTTTACTCTTATTCTAAAATTTCTCCATTTATAACTTTTTTTCTGTTTAGAAACTTCTATAGCTGCCTTTTTAGGGTGAGTCTTTTCCTTTATCTGAGAATGTCTTGATATCTGCTTTGTTTCTTTTTTTCTTAAAGTTTGTATTTTGTTTGTTTGTTTGTTTGTTTAGAGAGCATGCACGTACTTGTGAGTGAGGGTGGTGCAGAGAGAGAGGGAGAGAATCCCAAACAAGCTCTCCACTTTCAATGCAGAGCTCAACACAGGACTCAGTCTCATGAACTGTAAGATCATGACATGAACTGAAATCAAAAGTTGGACACGTAACTGACTGAGCCACTCGGGTGCTCCTCTACTTCATTTCTGAAGCATATTTTACCTGATACAAAATTCTGAGTTCTTTTTTTCCTCAGCCCTTGAAAAATGTTGTACCTCTTTCTGGTTTCCATAGTTTCTAATGAAAAACCCACATCGTTCTAATTATTTTAATCCTGTAGGTAGAGTGTTATTTCATTAACTTCTTTTTAATATTTTGCTTTTCTTTTAGTTTTCAGAAATTTCATTATGAATGATGTGTTTTGGAGTGGATTTTTCAGACTTTATTCTGTGTTAGGTTCGCTTACTTTCTTGAATCTATGCTTTGCTATGTTGGGGAGGTTTTCATTCATTATTTCTTAAGTTTTTATCCCTGCCCTCTTTCTCCTTTCCTTTCGGACTCCAGTGACATACATGTTAGATTTCTTGTTCGAGTCTCACAAGTCCCCAAGGCCCTGTTTCTCTTTTTCTAGTCATTTTCTCTCTTCCTCAGGTTGCATAATTTTTAATGTTTTACCTTCAAGTTGATTGATTCTTTCCTCTGTCCACTCTTTATGATCCTATTCATTGATGGTAATTTATACCTCTAAAATTTTTAGTTGTTTTACCTTTATATCTTTTATTGTTTTGTTGAGACTTTATAGTTTTTCATTTGTCTCAAGTATGTTTATGATTGCTTTTTGAATGATTTTGATAATGAATGCCTTAAATCTTTGTCAGATAATTCTGAAATCTCTTTCATCTCAGTGCTGGTGTCTATTTATTATCTTTTTCATTCTTACTGAGATTTTTTTGGGTTCTCATCATGATGAGTGATGTTCAGTTAAAATCTGGACATTTGGGATATTTTGTTATCAGAATCAGAATTGTATTTAAACTTTAGCTTTCACATAGTTTGGTTTGACACTGCTTTGGCAGAGGAAGTAGGGGTGACACCTTGTGACTGCCAGTGCTGCGGAGAAGTCAAGGGTCTTCACTCTTCTTCCATTGACATTTGGGGAGTGGCTTTTTATTCCCGCTGTGTGGGACAGGAGTTGTGGCTTCCCATAGACTCCCCACACATGTGGGAGGGAAGTAGTAGGAAGGAGAAAGGGTTTATTGTAGCCCAGTCGGATTGAAAATTCATTTCCCTACTCATTGTTATCTGGTATCATCCTGACATAGGGAGGAAAGATTGGGGTATACCACTGTAGACTAGAGAAGGTAGACATCTAGGCTTTCAACTTGGTCGTTTCTGGACTGGGTGTTGGTGAGACCATAGTTTTTTGTTGTTTTGTTTTCCTTTTGTGTTTGGCTGGGGTATAGCAGTTATCGTCTGAAAGTTTTCTGTCTTGCTAGTCTACCTCTTTCCTGGTTCTTCAGGACTTTTTCTGTTTGTACCTATTATCACTTACTGGTTGTTGGCTTCTTCGGCTCCAATTCTGGGTTATGTGAGGAATAAAGAAAACCCATGGAACTCATGACCTTGTTGAGGTCTGTCCTGAGGTTCCTAGCTGGTCTGCCTTCCTCTGTTTACACTTCAGAGACTTCTTCTTCTTCTTCTTCTTCTTCTTTTTTAATAGATGACATCCAAGGTCTGTTGTTGTACTTAGTGGGAGGAATAGGGAAACATACATCTGCCCCAACTTTCCAGAAGAAAAAGTGTTACCCCTTTACTTTTTATAGACAGCAGGTGAGACACCAACTTAGCTCTGTGATCCAGAACATTTAATAATGAGAGCTGTTGAATTGGCATAAGATGTTTGCCATCAGAATGGTTTTAAAGGAGAGAGTAATTACTAAGAAAACTGGTTATATGCCTTTACCCAGTTCTTTTCTTTCCAGCCCTTCCAGGGGACCCTGAACTGTGAAGTAACTAATGGATGGGCAAAGAGGGTAAGGAGCTGAGAAATGAATAATCTGCCCTACCATCTGGCCTGCTGTAGTTCAGAATGTCACATGGCACCACCAAATCAGTTGTTCTCTGTGTTTGTTTGAGGTGCCAAGTGCTATATTTAAGCCAAGAACGGATTTTGAAAATATTTTTCTGCTTCTGTTTTGTCAAACGTGTTCCTTGGCATATTATGTCAGGGATTGTTCTGCTAAAGCTTAGCTGTGCCTTCTGTTTTTTCAAGCTGATTTGGCTTGCACAATTCAAACATTAGACCCTCATTTTGGAACAGAAGGTCTTCTCTAGAGATAGCACAAAGTGGGTTTTAATTTCCAGGCAGGTAATACCTATCAAATGAGCGATGGAGCTTTTATTCATTATTATTCTTTTATATATATATATATATATATATATATATATATATATATATATGACTTCTTTTTAAGCCACTTTTTGCTCAAGCCTGTTTGACTATATTCTTCTCTTTCCAGAATCTTTCTAATTATGGGGAGAAAAGCACATGTTAAGCTAGTCATCTTTTACCACGAAAAAGGAAGGAAAGTGTAACTGCTTTACTTTTGTAATTTGATTTTGCTGGAACTTTTAAGATAACAGTGTGATTTCGGTATATATAAATAAAACCTACATGTCAAGGTGGTGGATGGATGGGGTAGATGTTCAGTTAAGCCTCTATAGAAACACTTTATGGAATATTCTGGTATCTGAATGAAGGCAAGGTTTTCTGCCACCTTAAATATTTTTAGTTTGGTGGTGGAACATTTCCGAAGCCTTTTCACTTATTCCCTCGGAGTCTTTTGGAGAGAAGGCATGATCGTAGTACCTCCTATATCTTTGACCAGTGGCGGAATAATACCTCGTTAAATGAAATCAAATTGTTCCTGGGAGCACGGAAGAGCTTGATCAGGATGTGGGACTGGCTGAAAGCAACAGTTGGTGCTGGCGCTTGAAGAAAGCTTTTAAGGGAACAAGCACATGGTTCAGTGTTAGTGTGGAAGCCATCAACAGAAGAATTACTCGATTCACGACAGTCACATTCGCGTAGTGTTTAATTTGGGGGAGCCTTCTGTTTGTTCTTTCATCTTCTCTAGCTCTTTCTAAATGTGGCGCTCTATTCCACCTCAGGAGTCAGCCTGTGGCACTGTGAAAACATCAGTGTTTTTATTTCAGTGTGGGAAAGCCCTGCATTTGTGCTGTGACTCCGCCCTTTCTCACCTTGTTCTTTGTCCTCCCTTACAGCCAGGCGGAAACCTTCATGCCCCTAGCCCCTAGCCCACCATTGCTATTTGATGTAGGTCCTTCAGACTAAACATAAGTCACTTAGGACTTCTCTCAAGAATTGGTGTGAAAGCAAGAAATGTGCTGAGCTGCAGTGAGAGACATCAAAGTACACGTCGCCCAGAGTCCCCTGATCCTTTGAGATGAATCTTCTACCCAGCTAATTTGAGTTTGCTTCCCCAGTCAGAGCAGGCAGAAACCCAATTTAAATTCCCAGGGCTGTGACTTTAAGAGGGTGTTAGAGCTTTTTTTTTAACCTCCTCTCCGCCTTGATGTTCTTCCCTCCCGCCCATCCCACCCTGCTGCTGGTTCACAGTCTTACATTTCTACTTTGAAGCTCAAGGCACTTCATCTTAGGAGATCCTCTAGGATGCTCTATAAACACAAGGTGATGCCTAGAGATGTTCTGCAATTAGTGAGTCCACTGAGAATTCAGGATCAGAGAAGTGGGTTAGGCTTAGCACCCCAGCTACACATTGGGATCACTAGGGGAGACAAAAAAACAAACAGCAATGCCTAGTCCTTCCCATAGACGCTTATTTAACTTGTCTGATGTGCGGGCCGAGGCCCCAGGATTATTTTAGATGTGCCTCCAGATGATTCTGACATTCACCAAGGTTCAGGCCCTTCCTTTTGAGGAAATGTCCAGCTACCACTTAAATTCTGAGTAATCCTAAATTCTGGCTGGTTGCTTGATATTAAAAAACATTCAGTGACCCAAGGAGAGCACAGCTGTTCATTTTTGCTGTTAAAGCCTTGTGAGGGAAGCCCCGTGAACTGAATTCCTTCAGGCTCTCCCTGTAGCTGCCGGGTCACCATTACCTAATTTTAATATAGGGTCACTAAAAGGCAGGAATTCTCAGTTTTGGCTTGGGATCTCTCTAGGGTGTAGGTTAAGTTTCCAAAAGCCATTGCAAAATTAAAGTCACTTTAATTTCTAAAGGTAAATTTCCCTTTCCTACGAACTGGTCTGAAATCAAGCCATGAAAAAGAGGGTGTCACAGGTTCCCAGAGCCCGAGGTGTTTGATAGGTTTCACTTTGTTCCTCTAACAAATGTTGCATCCTCTGCCATGTTTTGGTTGCTGTGGAGCTCAAGAATTGGCTTGCCTGGTAGTGGCAGTCAGTAATTGGGTTTATTGGCACATTTGGCATCTCTGTTACAGTTTTTAAAATGTTTATTTTAGAAGTGGCCTGAGCATCTCTGTGAAACTGATAGAACCCAGCTGCTAAAACCCCTATTGTGCGGTCAGCTTTGAACTGTTTCAACTCTTGTAGCCATGCGTCCACACAGTGGAGACAAAGAAGCCAGAATAGGTTTGTATGTAGCAGGGGCCTGTTAGAATTACTGCTGACTTGATTAGCCAGGAGGGTGTTAGGTCCCTGTTACTGGGAGGCTCAGCCAAATCAATTTTGGAGGAAGAACCCCAAGGGAGAAGATGTTGCCTGATTAGGAAGGTGAGGCTAAGATAAGTATCAGATTTTTAGAATGGGAGAGATCTTTGGTTTTGGGGAATCCAGCCTCTGCGTTTATGGATATGTGAACTAGGGCAATTGGTTAGAGATTTTAGCAACAGTCACAAAGCATCTGTCAGAATGCTATGTGCCCTTTTGGAGCTAGAAGAAGTAGATGGTGTATAATCAGGGTCCGTCAGAGAAACAGAGCCAACAGGGTGTGTGTATGTGTGCGTGTAAAGAGGGATTAATTTATTCTAGGAAATTGGCTTATGCAATTATGGTGGCTGGCAAGTTCCAAGGCCTGCTGTTGGCAAGCTAGAGACCCAGGAGGGCTGATGGTATAGTTCTAGTCACAGTCTGAAGGGCTGACAACCAAGGGAGCTGATGGTGTTTGGTTATAGTCCAGAGGCTAGCCGGCTTCAGATCCGGGAAAAGTCAGTGTTTCCATTAGAGTCCAAAGGCAAGAAAGAGCTGATGTTCTAGCTCCAAGGCTCAGGCAGGAGAAATTCCCATTTACTTGTGGAAGTATCAGTCTTTTTGTTTTATTCAGGCCTTCTACTGATTGGGTGAGGCCCACCCACACAGGGGAGAGCAGTCTGCTTTATTCACTGTATCAATTTAAATGTTAATCTCATCCAAAAGCGTTTGCACAGAAACATGCAGAATACTATTTGATCAAATACTTGGGCACCCCGAGACCCAGTTGACAGGTAAAATTAACTCTCACAAATGACTTTGCCAAACACAAATAGCACACAGATTTAGGGCTCAAATCCAGGTCTCCTGACCCTTGCCCAGGGTTCTTCTACTTCATTATGCTGTTTTCTGACTCATCTGTAACAAATGAATAACACAGAAGAGAAACTGCATAAAAATTGATATATTAGACTCCATCAACAATCAAAACTTCCATTCATCAAAAGACATCATCAAGAAAGTGAATGGATATGTCACAGACCGGGAGAAGATATTCGCAACATGTTTTCATGACAAAAGACTGGTATCCAGGATGTATCAAGAAGTCTTACAAGTCAATGTCAAGAAGACAAACCTAGTTAAAAAAAAAAATTGGCAAACAAGTTGAACAGAAACTTCACAAATGAATAGATGTGCCATTAACATCTGACATGATGATTAACATCGTTAGTTATCACAGTAATCCACATTAAAGTAATGAATAAACAGTGTGCTGCTGTATAGGTGAAAAGCGTATAAATAAATGGCAAAATAAAAAAAAAAATGAACACTGGATTCCCTGACGTCTGGTACTGTGCACGGCTGCCATTCAAACCAACCTCGAATTCCTCACTCTTTCCCCACACACCTCTGGCCACACAGTGTGATCTGTACAGAAGTGGGAGCGTGCAGGCAATCTGGGGATAACACACAGGTTTTAATTAGTTTGCAGTCTAGCAAATATGGGAAGGCTGGCTTGTTTCACTTGTTTGTTGTATGCATGTAATCGTAATTATGAATCCTAAAAAAAAATGCTCTCCTCGAGAACAAACACAATTCCACGCAAGGTGTTTTGGAAATACATTTGCTTCAAGTCAGATGCTGAGGGGGAGGGTGGCGAACGTTTACTGAGCATTATGTTGCATCTACTTGTGTGTTCCTCATGACAGCCCTGTTTGGGTAGGTACTCTCATTATCCCCACTTTCTTGATGAGGAAACTGAGACCCTGGGTGATTAAGGGATTTGCCCAAGAACGAAGAGGTCACTAATGGCAAAGTCAGGATGGCAGCATCTGCCTGCCTGCTTCTGCTTTAGCTACTGCTTATGTTATTTTCATTCATGTTATCCTTCATCTTTTTTTAATGCATATTTATTTTTGAGAGAGAGAGAGTGAGCATGCGAGCAGGGGAGGGGCAGGGAGAGAGGGAAAGAGAATTCCGGGTAGACCCCGCACTGTCACCATGGAGCCTGATGCGGGGTTCAGCCCCATGAGCTGTGAGATCACAACCTGAGCCGAAATCAAGAGTCACATGCTTAACCAGCTGAGCCCCTGGGTACCCCCTCGTCTCATAATTGAGTTCATCACTGCGTCCCCAAAGGTGCTAGTTGTATCACAACCCCTACTCTACGCTGAGACGGGCTCAGCTCTCATAGGAGACTCATGCTGAGGGAGGCGACAGCTAAGAAAGAAAAAGGAAAAAACAATAATTTCAAAGAATGATAATGCCTATGAACCCGATAAAGCAATGGGAGAGACATTGATGGAGGACCCCCTACGGAGACATTTGTCAGAGAAGACCTCTGCAGACCCCACGTCATGATTAGCTCAAACGTTTGATTTCAGAACTGAGCTCTGCCGCCTCTCGGTCAGCAGCCCTATTCTAGAAGACATGGAAGTTCCTGTAAGCCTGTGCATGTAGAGCCTAGAATCTTAGCAGTTTGGAACCCTCCCCACCAGGGGCGCTTTTGCAATATTCTTTTCTAATATGCTCTTGGATCTCAGTGAAAAAAAATTCATCAGTTAAGCACAACTTTTCCCTGACTGATACTCATTTAGCTATCTCCCTGTGGTAGGACTGTCCTACCCAGGTGATTCAGTGACTGGGGAGACCTTCAGGTGGTCATCTGGGAGCTGCTGAGAACAGGGAGGCTGATGTCCAGGGAGGTATGTACCATCAACAACACCTTGTCTTGCCCAAGATGCCAGTGGTAGTCCTGTTGAGAACCATTTGATGAATATTAAATAGTTTTAAGCTCGTGTGCTATATTGAAGTCTTAGGCGTTGAGTGGATGAGGTGTGGTTGGTTAGGTCTTTTGTCTTTAGATTTCATTTAGGTCTTTCCCATTCTATGACAGTGGCCAAGACTTTGACCTGATCTAGTTTATGTCCTGTGCTTCCCCCCCCCCCCCCCCCCGTTCTCCGGATATGTGAAATAGCAAGGCAAAAAATGGTTTATTGTTTTCTTTCCTTGCAAATAAAATTGAAAAAGCTCTAAAACTGGCTTATTGGTCTCTTTTCTAATCAAGAAAAAATGGCTGTTAAGAGCAATTTTAATGTGCAACCCGAGAACCCCCGTCAGAGGCTGGCAGATGTGATGGGGTTGCCTAACATAAATCACCTTCCATTGTTGAGGTGGGCATGTGGCCAGTTAGTGTCCTAATTATTGAATGGCTTTTTATAGCCCCATTATTTATAATTACTTTTCAATAACAGCCTAAAGACTACAGTGAGATGGAATGAAAATAGTCAAGTGTGAAAGTGATAATCGTTTATGGAATTATGGAGACTGAAAACGTCTGATGACCAGCCCATGAACTAGAACTCAATTCTAATGTTAAAATAAATTTTGTAAAGTTTATCTCTTTATCCCGAGGAAGACAGAGACAGCATGAGTGGGAGAGAGGCAGAGAGAGGGAGACAGAGCATCTCAAGCAGGGGCCGTGCTGCCAGCACAGAGCCTGACACAGGGCTCGAACTCATGAAACTGAGATCATGGCCTGAGCCAAAATCAAGAGTTGGACAGTTAACCGACTGAGCCACCCAGGTACCCCCAAATATTTTTTAACAGCTATACTACGTACCACATTCTGGAAGTGGGAGCTGTGGTTAACCCAGAGAGGGAAATCTCTGTAAGAATTCTTACCTTGGTGGATTTGCAACATATAAAATGGCCAAGAGCCCTGCACACAGCCACATGCACATAATACACTGTATCCATTTTTAACAAATGAATTTTATTTTGAAATATTTTAGATGCAAAGTGTGCAAAAAGACAATACAGAAGTTCCCAAATCTCATGGAATTTCCCCTAATACTAACATCTTGTATAATGGTTGTTCATTTGTCAAAAATAAGTTAAGATAGTACATTACTATTAACTCCAGTCTTTTAAAAAATTTTTTTTAAGTTTGTTTATTTAAGGAGAGAGAGAGAGAGCATGCACAAATGGAGGAGAGGCAGAGAGAAGGAGAGACAGAACCCCAAGCAGGCTCTGTGCCATGAGCGCAAAGCCTAGTGCAGGGCTCGAACTCACACACTGTGAGATCGTGATCTGAGGTGAGATCACGAGTTGGATGCTTAACCGACTGTCCCACCCAGGAGGCCCTATTAACTAACTCCAGTCTTAACTCAGATTTCACTAGGGTGTTTTTCCCCCACTAGCGTCCTTTATGTCCCTAAATCCATGCAGGATACGTTACATTTAGTTGCCACGTCTTAGACTCCTCTAATCTGTATCAGGTTCTTAATCTTCCCTTGTTTTTCCATGAGCTTGACAGTTTTGAAGAATGTCAGTCTGTAGTTCTAAGTTTCACTCTTTGGATGTGGATGAACACCTTGTTCGAAGTCCAACGGTGGAGACAGGAAAGCCAAGACTTTGGAACTAGAACGTGTGATTCTAATCCTGCACCGAGAGTCTTTCTTCATGTGGTTTAAAGTGGGAATGATACCACCTTTCTCACTGGGTTTTACAAGGACTGAATGAGATAATGTTCAGAAAAGTAATTTATGATAAAGCACAAAATTTGTAATCATCAAAGGGAAATCTGTGTTTATGATGTATGCATTTTTCTATTCTGTATATTCGTATAAACTGGAGATTGATGCCAGTAACAGAGTTTATTTCAGGAGTCATTTGATAAATTTCTCTGAAAGCTATCCAGGTCTTTAAATATGTGAAATTTTTCTACTTTATAGAGGATGTGGGAATGGATATTTTTCACCTGTTGAATATCGTTGTGAAAGCCCATCAGCGTGGACCCACACCTCCCCTTCCTACTCCTTTTCTAAGGGAATGGTTTACACGCCAGGTGCTACTTGCACACGTCCCGATGCATGAACCCCCACACCTCTGGCAGTTTTCAGAAAGTGTAACATAAACGTTTTCTGAGAGAGACGTAACCCTCTACAACAGGGAGTGGCCAGCTCCAGCTTATGGGCCCAATCTAGCCTGCTGCTTGTTTTTGTAATGAAGTTTTTATTTAGAACACAGCTATGCACTCATTTACTTATTGTCTAGTGTTGGTTTTCTTCTTTAAAAAAAAAAAAAAAGCAGAGTGGTTGGAGCCTAGGCCTTTCATCCTGCAAAGGATAAAGTATGTACTATGGGACCTTACAGATAAATTTTGCCTCCGTCTACTCTAGAATCCTCCTGGTGCCTGAGATGTTTTCTTTTCCATTCTCACCTGCTTGGACCATATACTTACGATTCTGTCTTTGGTCCCCAGCTTTGAAAAATCTTTTAAAGAGAGGTACTGTGCAAAGAATACTCACGGAGATGCTTTGCTTGTGGGAAAGGGTCTCAGCTTTTTCAGGCCCATGAAATGATGGGATGTTGCTCGTGGCCTCTGTTCTATGATCCAGCAGAAGCTGGTGTGGCATGTTCAATTGTAACCCTGTATAGTGAGATTTCTCACTATATAGGTCAGAGCCCCTGGATCTCTGGCCCCAACCTACTGTGTGAATGATATCAGACTATATTAGAATATAGTTTGTGACCCATTTTATCCATTCCTGGCTGAAACTGAATTGGGGTAAGGCTCACAGGGGTCAGAGAACAGCTGTGTTAATTACTATGGAAGTTCTGGGCTGTGAGATGCCTGTGGGATCTCCGTTTGCATTTGCATAGAAGCATTTAAAATACCTTCCTTATCAACAGTGTCCTGAAAGCCAAGGGGACAGGTGCTGGTTCCTGGGAAGGAACTTCACTTGGGCTCCTTGGCTGAATGTTCTTTGGAAGTCATCGCTGTTGACATGTCACTTTCTTGGTTTCTACCTATGTTGAACATCGAGAGGGTATTGGGGCAACTGTACTCTGACTGTTTAAAGGGAAGTCAGTCTTCAGTTTTTATGTTGAGATTCACATAAAATGTTTTCTAGTGGCATGGTGAATGTAACTGCTTCAGAAAAACCATTCTTTTCTTTTACTCTTTCTTGTTTTAGAAAATATCAAACCCATAAACCGCATAACGTATTGAATCAACAGCGTAGTATATGCCATGAGTGACTCTAACTGATCAGCTGTTAACATCTTGCATTCTGATTTCATCTGTCTAGATTTACATATATTTCCTTTTTGCCTAATTACCTGGGCGATGGGGCAGCCCGTTAACCTCAGTTTTTTTGTTCTGTAAAATGGGACTGGAAATAGAACCAACCTCACTGATGTGAGGTGAGGATTGCAAAGTTAGGACTCAGCACTGTGTCTGCCTTTTATTTTTTTTTTTAATTTTTTTTCCACGTTTTTATTTATTTTTGGGACAGAGAGAGACAGAGCATGAACGGGGGAGGGGCAGAGAGAGAGGGAGACACAGAATCGGAAACAGGCTCCAGGCTCTGAGCCATCAGCCCAGAGCCCGACGCGGGGCTCGAACTCACGGACCGCGAGATCGTGACCTGGCTGAAGTCGGACGCTTAACCGACTGCGCCACTCAGGCGCCCCAGTGTGTCTGCCTTTTAAAAGTGCTCAGTAAATGCTCACTGGCATCACTCCAGCAGGTCACCGAGCAGAGCTCCATTAGATCCCGATGCAGTGTCTTCTTAAGAATTTTGTGTCTTCTTGAAGGGCACACACATGTCTACAGATTGCACTCAAGGACCTGAGTGTAGAGACCTATGACTTCAGCCGTGTTGTTGATTATTGCCGGTCATAAACTCACATCAGATAGGTTACTTTGCCTACAGAGCAACATTGTCTTTTGCCTTTCCCTTTTGTAAATCTTTCATTTTTTTTTTTTTTTTCTGAACAGATGTTATTTGACTATACCAGTTTAACTGAAATAAATACAAGAAGCACAAAAGGCTGGAAATAATGGAAAAATAGAGATGATGGAATTTAAACCGTGCCTTTCTTTCCATGCTTAATTCAGGTTTCTTCTCGCTGTGGGATGAAATTTGGTATGAAAAGATTCACCAGGAGAAAAAGAAGAGAGGAGACAGGCAGGAAATAATAATAATGTGGATGTCCTGAAGTGCTAGCAGAATGTTTTGTGCTCGTCCATGTAGGGAGTTACATGTAAATAGTAGTTTCTAGAGCTTCATCAGCAGACATAAATCTTTCCTGCAGTCTCTTTTTTTCTTTTCTTTTCTTTTCTTTTTTTAATTTTTTTAACGTTTATTCATTTTAGAGACAGAGAGAGACAGAGCATGATTGTGGGAAGGTCAGAGAGAGAGGGAGACACAGAATCTGAAACAGGCTCCAGGCTCTGAGCTGTCAGCACAGAGCCCGACGCGGGGCTCGAACTCACGGACCACGAGATCATGACCTGAGCCGAAGTCGGTCGCCCAACCGACTGAGCCACCCAGGTGCCCCACTTTTTTTTTTAAGTTCTACAGAAACATGACTGAAAGAACAACTGTTTTTGTGCCACTAGGGGAATGGATTCAATCTCTGCATGTCTGATGATGCCCCACCTGCCTGGTGTCATTTGCACTGTGCTTGTTATTATAAGGTGTTATTATTAGCCCAGGAGGACTGGCATCTCTTGAGGTGTGCAGAGAGATGGGGACCATTGGTGACAGATAAGGAAATGGGTTTGTTTTCTGAGCCTAGCTCTCCACATTTTGTTAGGGGGACTTTGCTTTGGCATAGTGATCATTGGTCACAAATATCAGCGTGTCTTAGAACCACCTGGACGGTCTGTTAAAACATAGACTGCTGAACCGGACCCGCAGAGTTTCTAATTCAGTAAGTTTTGGGTGAAGCCTGGTAATTTGCAACTCAGCAGGTTTCTGGGTAACGCTGCTAAGACTAGCCTTGGAGACGCTGAATACCCTGTACCCTAAGAACGCTCAAAGGAGAATTGCTCACCTGGAGATTCGGAGCCAGCATCTCCAGTGACGACTTAGCAGGTTCTGGTCAGCGGACTAAGTCTGCTGCCCTTTTTTGTAAATAAAGTTTTATTGGGAAAAAACCTTGGTTACATATAATCTGTGGCTGCTTTTGGACTATAAAGGCAAACTTTAGTAGTTGGACGGGGTCCAGATGGGCTCCCAAAGGCGGAGAATGTGTACTGCCTGACCCTTGGCACTCTGTAGAAAAATTGTGCTGACCCCTGATTGTGACCAATGCTTACATGCCATCTGGGGGAGGCAGGCTTGGAAGCAAATCTGTCAGAACTGGCATACTGAGTGTTCTCAATCTCTGTGTGTTTAAAAGCAAAGGGTTTTGTTTGTTTCTTCATTTTACTTAAATACATAATGATAATGGAATTCATCCATTATTTCGCCACAGGCCGTTCTCCACAAAAATTTTCTCATTGCAACCAACAGTTTCTCAGATTGAAGAGAAACGTATTTTAACCGTCCATGTTGCTTGTATAATATAGTGTTGGCATCTGTTTGAATTATTGATGGAAAACTTTTAAAAACGCATACTTAGGGATGCCAGGCCGTGCATGCAGCTCTTGATCTCAGGGTCGTGAGTTCCAGCCCCATGGAGGGCATAGAGATTACTTAAAAAAAAAAAAAAGCATACTTAAAAAGGGAAAAACAATCCTCATTTTGGCACTGTAATTAGATTAGTGATATTGTACTTCTTCTAGAGTTGAGTGGAAACCTTTCTGGAAAGCAGTTTGTCAGTATGTATGAAGAATCTTTAACGATTGTGCTCATTGTTCTAGTAATTCCACTTCTAGAGGATTTTAGCAAACATACATACTCAAGATTTTTCATTGCAACATTGTTTATGATCATTTAAAAATAATTTTTTGTTTATGTTGAGAGAGTCACAGCATGAGTGGGGGAGGGGCAGATAGAGAAAGACAGAGAGAGAGAAAAAGAAAGAATCCCAAGCAGGCTCCGTGATGTCAGCACAGAGCCTCGCACAGGGCTCGAACCCCCAAAACCATGAGATCATGACCTGAGCTGAAACCAAGAATTGGAGGCTTAACCCACTGAGCCATCCAGGTACCCCTATGACCTGGATCATTTTTTTTCAGAGGAAAGACATCTAAATGTCTGATAACATGAAACTGATAATATGATGATGCATCCACATAGCTACTTTGGAGGCATTTAGAATCAAGGTGAATAAAGGGAAGCTGATACAGTCTTTTGGGAGAGAATTTGTATCATTTTATGCTTTTTGTCCCACTATTTCCACTTCAAGGATTGTGAGGAGATAATCAGAAATACAGTTAGATTTGAGGCGCCTGTGTGGCTCAGTCACTTAAGCATCCAACTCTTGATGTTGGCTCAGGTCATGATTTCATGGTTCATGGGATCAAGCTCCTAGTGGGGCTCTGCACTCACAGCATGGAGCCTGCCTGGGATTCTCTCTACCCCACTCACTGCCCCTCCTCTTCTTGCTCTTTCTTTTTCTATTTCTCTCTCTCAGAATAAACAAATAAACTTAAAAAAAAAAAAAGAAATACAGCTAGGTTTTAGCCAAGGAGGATAATCACAGTAGAACTCATTCATATGCTTACTGATGGGTAATAGTTAAATAGGTTGTGATGGAATGAGACATGACATATATGTGCTATTAAAACTAAATTTTCGAGCACTGCTAGGGTATTGGAAATGCGTATGAATTATTTGTTAGACCATGTGGATGTAAATCCTCATGCCGGGCATGATCCTCCCTATCCCCTATTTAATAGGTATCTAATGGAACTCCTGTGTTCTCCTCCCCTGTGGGCATCAGCACTTAAGCCCAGACGTGGGAATCACTTTTGACTCCTCTCTTGCATTTGGCATCTTCCTCCATCACGCGGGCACACCCTGTTGCTTCTAGCTTTAAGTTACATCTTCTCTCTGCACTCCTGCCCTTCTTTTCATGTTTCCTTATTCCAGGCCACTTCCGGTCTTGTGTGATCAGCCACACTGGCCGCACGCTGTCACCTCCCTCTACTCTTTTTAAAAAAAATTTTTTTTTTAATGTTTTATTTATTTTTGAGACAGAGAGAGAGCTTGAGCAGGGGAGGGGCAGAGAGAGAGAGAGAGAGACACATACAGAATCTGAAGCAGGCTCCGGGCTCTGAGCTGTCTGCACAGAGCCCGACGCGGGGCTCGAACTCACGAACCGTGAGATCATGACCTGAGCCGAAGTCGGACGCTCAACCGACTGAGCCACCCAGGCGCCCCCACCTCCCTCTACTCTTGACCCACTGCACAGCTGCGGGAGGAATCTCAACACGGAGACGAGGCCTTCCTTATGTCCCTGACTGCCCTCCCTTCACTGCATTCCTCCGGAGCTTAGAGTAAAATGCAAACTCCTTATCTTGGCCTGCAAGGCACAGCATGATCCGCCCCAGCTTCTCTGTTCCACCTCTGCATGTGCTGCCCCTGTCCGAGCTCCACGCTTTTTCTCTAACACGCCAGCCTCCTTTCTATTTCCGTTCATTTGCACATGCGGCATTCTCTGTCTAGAATGCTGTTTTCACCACACTTTGCAGAATTAACTTGGTTCTTGTCTCACTTGCTTTCTCATCTTAACAATGACCTCTGCTCAGAGGCCAGCCTGGTTCATGTTTGCTAAAACTTGTGTGTTAGTTCCTGTTCAGGAGTTCTGTGTTGTCGTGGTGTGTCCCCAGGGCCCACCGATTGTCTGGCTGTCGGGACTTAATAAATATCTGGTTGAATGAGTGAATGAATCCCCCATGTGTGTGAGGGTACAGTAAGGGCATCTGTCTGTATGCGTAGGTAGGCATACACGGGGCATTCAGTACCAACACGTTAATGGTGATTCACATGAGGTTACAGTTGATCTTTAACCTTCATCGTTGTACTTTTGTGTATTTTTCAAATCTTGGAATTCATATGTGTTACCTTTTTATTGTGGTAAAATATGTATCACATAAGATCATGTTAAGTATTTTAAGGGTACAGTTCAGTGGCGTTGAGTACCTTCACACTGTTGTGCAGCCATCCGTTCAGTCGGTCCATCCAATTAGTAGTAAATCCTAACTCCCCACTATTTTTTGGGACTTTTACAGTCAGAAAAATGTCAGGAAAAATGTGTTAGAAAGAAACAAATGGCAAAATCTTTTAAAGACAAAACTCACTAATTGTATTTCAGGTTGTAAGTTTTAGCGACGATAAAACTAGCTAATTTGTATTTCGATTTATAATTTTGCACTTAAAAAAACCCTATCCTTTACAAACGTAAACTGCTGAACTGATATAGACTTTTGTTTTTTGCTGTAATAGCTCCCTGCACTACAAACCATTTGTGTTAATAAATACATCTTTCCTACAACTACAATCATTCCGTGAAGAAATTGTGTGCTAATGGTAAATCACTTGGAAGTGTGATTAGTTTAGTATCCTTATGCACGTTTTCCTTAGCATTGAAAATCTGAAATATATTAAAGTCTAAATTCTAGTTGTAAGGAAACACTATTCTTTGACCTTCTATGTTCTGGAGCTTATACGACACAGAGAGAGTTATGTTTTGTCTCCTTGGTTAGAAATGGATGAATCGAGAAGACTCAAAAGTAATATCTCTCGAAACCTAGTTTCTGGGCCGTCAAGATTATTTCTATTGACTAGTGTTCTCCCTTAGGATCTATACTTTAGGAGATAGAGTTCAGACCAAGCAGAGTCCCCTCATAATCCATCACTTTGAAAATGATGCTTCTAGTTGAGATGGCAGAAAACTTTGTAGCATGTAGAGGAAAAGTTTGGAGGAACTACACAATGATGTTAAGGGATCATTTCATGTTTAAATAGTAACAAGCAAAATTTGTGACTTAAGTAACTGATAAAGGAATCATATCCAGAGTATATAAAGAACATCTTATCAAAAATAACAAGACAGCCTATTAGAAAAATGCACAAGGAATATGAACAGGCAAGTTACTGAAGAGGAAGCATAAAAGACAAAAAATGTATATATGAGATATATATTCTATCATATATATATACACACACACATATATGTGTGTATATTGTATGTGTGTGTATATATATATGTATATAATTTACATATATCACTACATATATGTATATATGATAGAATGTACAAGTCACCAGAAATGTAGTCACCCCCTTATCTGTGGGGGAGATGTTCCAAGACACCTAGTGATGCCTGGAACTGTTGATAGTACTGAACCCTGTATTACTATGTTTTTTCCTGCACATACACATATTTGAAAAGAAGAATATTACAGTGACGTTTATTATTGCATTGTTGCATTGGCAACAACATTGGAAATAGCCTAATTTTTTATGAAGGACAAATACATTGTATATTTTTTAAATGGAATATTACACAACATTTAAAGTAATTAGCAAAGGTTACGTGAATTGACATGGTTAAATTTCTCTAAACCAGTGTGAATTTAAAAAAAGCAGAGATACATTGTTTTAAATTTAAAAGATACACAATTTCTGATACATTGATATGAAATATAAAGTAATGGCAAATACAGGACAGAGAGTAAGCTTCATTTTTGTCACTGAAATTATACAATTGTCTTAAAATCAGCTCTGAATCCCTTTCTTGGAAAAAGTTGCCTGTATTTCTGACCTCTGTTCTCTTTTCCACTTGCAAAACAAATCTTGAATTTCAAAGAAAGTGAAGATGCTCTGACTCTCTCTGTCTCTCTCTCTCTAGCAATTTATTATTTCATTGGCTCACTGCCTTGACAATTAGGAGAAGATTTATAGACATATCCCCTGAATAATTGGCAATTAATTTGAGATTAGATGCCAAAAAGTACAGTATTCTTAATATAATGGGAAGGTTGAGGCTTTTCGCTTACAAATGTCACGGAACACAGAGTAAATGTTAACCGGCAGCATAGTTAACCCTGCCCTTTTGCACATCTGCAGTAAAGCGGAGTTTTAGTTCGATGATCGCAAACTTTAGCTAGCTTGGCTAGTTTTAATGTAAATCTCAAGTGTAGACCAAGAGTGTCTGTGGCTTAAGATTGAACGCCTTCCCATCTATAAGCCCATGTTTTATCTTGATAAGTAACCTGCATATGATCCATAAGGGTGTGTGTACCTGGGTTCTGTATAGGAGAAACAGATACTGTATCCCGAATCTTCTTTAGGATTTTGCTTTTGACTCAAGCAGTAACTTGGATCCCATAACATCTTTTCTACTCATGGCTCAGTGTCTTTCTACCGCCTGCAACTGTGGTCTCCTATGGAGAATATAAACTCTAGGTCTTAAACAACGCAGATTTGGCTGGTAAACATTCGTATCCTTTTGGTCGAACTCCAGAGTACCTTCTACCTAGAGGTAGAGTTGGCCGATGTGACTCCTAAATATCTGTGATTTACCAGTTGGTTTCATTTCAACTCCAGCACAGCGCCAACAATGTATTAAGTATGCACTAAATACTAACCCATTTACATATGGCCGGACAATTTTAGCACCAGTAGAGTTTTATTCCCTTCCAGAAACTCTAGAAATATCCTTTAGTCTGAATTTCCCTGTGCCTGTATTTTGTTCATAGCTATTTCTAAGTAATGGAATGGGCTTTATGCTTATGGGCATTTTGAAAAGGAGTAACAGCCCATCTTTGAACAGGTCTCAGCTCTTTCCCCTCCCTTGCCTCAGTGATTGTCCACTCTACATTATCATGGCACCTTCTCTTTGCTAAGCAGTGTTGGCATCTCATTTAATCCTTATACCAATTTCATGACAGGGCTTCTGTTTTATCAGAGCTCTGTTTCACAGATAAGGTTCAGAGGTGAAACAGTGTGCTTGGGTTCACCAGCCAGTAAACAGTGGAGCCGGGATTTAAACCCAAGCCTTGTTGTCTTAACTATCAAGATTTAATCTGTTTTCCTTTCACTTCATCTCTCTGCTGCAAAATTGAGAATTAAGCATTTAGAATAGCCTATCACATACTCATTGGGTAATCATGTCTATTTTTTAAACTTTTGAAATCAATTTCGTAATAGTGTCACATACATACTATAAATTGTATCCAGTACACACACACACACACACACACACACACACACAGAGTTCCTTAAGTTTCGATAAATATATAAACCCATATTATCACTGCCACGATCAAGATTTTCTGTACTGGCATCTACTTCAAACACTTCCTTGTGCTCCCCCCTTCAAAAACTTTTCATCTTGGGGCACCTGGGTGGCTCTGTCGGTTAAGTGTCCGACTCCTGATTTCTGCTCAGGTCATGATCTCATGGTTTGTGAGTTCGAGCCCCATGTTGGGCTCTGTGCTGACAGTGCTGAGGCTTCTTGAGATTCTCTCTCCCTCTCTGTCTTCCCTCCCCAACTCACGCACTCTCTATCTCTCAAAATAAACGAATAAACTTAAAAAAATTTTTTTAAATCTTTTTGTCTTAATGTCATTCTAGACTCTCAGGAAATTGTAAACAGTAGTACAGAGATCCCCTGTACCCTGCATCCAGGTTCCCCCCAGGGAGAACTGGTTACATAAGTATAGTACAATTGCAAAGCCAAGAAACTGACATTGGGACACTCCATAGATCTTACTCCCTTGTCTCCCTTTGCAGTCAGCCTCTGCCTACCCTCAGCCCCAGGTAACCACTCAACTCCTTTTTGTCACTAAAGTTTAGATTATTCTAAAACTTTATATGTAAGTGGAATCGTATACAATATTGCCTTTTGTGTCTAGCTGCCTTTGCTCAGCATTATGTGTTTTCGGTGTGTGAATGGTACTCTACATTGTTAGTGGTCTCTTCCCGTTAACTGTTGTGTAGCACCCTATTTGAATAGAGGGCAGCTTGCTTATCCTTTCTCCTGTTGATGGATATTTTGGTTGTTTCCAGTTTTGGACTATTACATAGTAATGAAAGTTGTTGTGGAGATTCATCCGGAAGTCGTATGTGTGGGGGAGTGTGCTTGTTTTCATTTCTCTTGCATAAATGCGAGTGAAAGTGCTGGGTCGTTCGGTTAGTGAAGGTTTAGCTTTATAAGATTCTTTTCCCAAGAGAATGAACCATTTTCTGTGCCCACCGACAGTGCCCGCAAGTTCCTCTTGTTCTCCAGTCTTGCTAACACTTGATACTGACTTTTAAATTTTTGCCATTCTTTGGGCGCCTGGGTAGCTTAGTCAGTTGAGACCTGACTTTGGCTCAGGTCATCGTTCCTTGGTTCGAGCCCCATGTCAGGCTCTGTGCTGACAGCTCAGATTCTGGAGGCTGCTTCAGATTTTGTGTCTCCCTCTGTCTCTGCCCCTCCCCTGCTCCTACTCTATCTCTGTCTGTCTGTCTGTCTCACAAGTAAACATTAAAAAAAATTAAAAAATAAAAAAATAAATTTTCCCATTCTAGTAGGTATGTAGTGGAATTTCACTGTGGTTTTGATTTGCCTTTTTCTGATAATGGTATTAAATATCTTTTCATGTAGTTAGATGGCTAGTCATATATATTCCTCTGTAAATTGTTCAAACCTTATGACCATTTTGAGGGGCAGGATGGGGAGTGGATAGGTGGATGTGTGTCCTTTTTATTCAGCAAATATTTGATGAGTTGTTGAATATTTATTAAATGACCCAGGATTGACTCGAATATATCTATTTTGATTTTGGCCACTTGAAACCTTAGGTATAATACATCTCAAATAAAATAGTTCAAATTAGGTTTTGTTAGTCTATAAAGCAATCATCTGTAATAAGGAATCTGTTAACCATGATACTAAAATAAAGATCAGTCATTTCCTGTCTAGGTAGGACATAACATCATCTTAACTATCAATGTCATCCTCATGATACACATTTTTGACCATGGGGAAGTTACCATCTGAAGACATGAATTTTGTAGTTCACATAGATACTGCATTGCTATTTTGTTTCTTTAAGGCTAGAAATGTTCTTACCTAATTTTTATCTTGTCTAAAAATGGAAAGACGATTTTAGCCTGGTTATTTTTAGCTGTCACTGAACCAGTCTTTCTCCATTAAGTATAAATATTAGCTAACTTGATCTACAAGCCTTCTGTTGGTCCTGTAGAGTATAATTTGTGTCTATAATTTAAAAAGAACATTTGGTTACCTTTTTTGTTTCTATGACATATTTTTATAGCCGTAATTTAGCTATTGTTTTATTTTGTTAATGTAGAGAATTACAAAGAAATACACAGGCTCACTCACGCAGCTATTGCTTATACAACAATAGTGAAAAAGCACTCTGTGTCTAGTGTTTGTGCAATCAATGCAGGATAATAAGGTCTGTATATCTCTGTCTGTAGACTAAAGAGTGACATCTGTATATCTGTCTATACAATGAAGACATCTTCTCCCTTACTTCCCAAGCTCATGTCCTTCTACCTAAAGGAAACTGTTGTTAAAAACTTTGTGATGATGGCTCACATCAATATAGAGCGCCTCCTTTTCTTTGTTCCTTTTTACGCAAAAGGGGTCAGACAGTATGCACCACCCCACATATTTTCCTTTGACACTAACACTAAGCAGATATACCTTTCTTGGAGTAGTTACCGTATGAATCAACTATGCTTTACTTAGTTGATCCCTGGTGGTCTTTTTCAGATCTTTTGCTTTGATTTTCATTTATTTGCTATCATAAAAATACCGCAATAAGCAATACTGGAGATGTTGCAGACTTTTGCAAGTATATTCATAGGGTCAGTTTCTACCAGTTGGACCCGTGGTCAAAGAACATTGTATAATTTGTCAGCTGTTGCTCCATTGTTCTCTTTAAGTTCTCAGCCATTTGCCGTCTCTTTAATCGTGTCTTCAAGGGTCTCTGGCACATATTTTAAATGTAATAGCCTAGTTTAAATTCTTTGTTATTTGAGCCTTCTAGTATTATGTGAAATGATCCCCCCAAGTTAATGCTCTGTCAATGCTGTTTTATGTTTATTACATCCTTGCTTGCTTTTCTCCTGCAGAGGGAATCCTGAAGCAGGTCCTCC
Source organism: Leopardus geoffroyi (assembly GCF_018350155.1). Classification (NCBI taxonomy): domain Eukaryota; kingdom Metazoa; phylum Chordata; class Mammalia; order Carnivora; family Felidae; genus Leopardus; species Leopardus geoffroyi. The sequence goes on along the minus strand of NC_059331.1, from coordinate 33,121,147 downwards.
TAATGACCGAGAGTGGCTGGGTAGAATGGCTTCTGGTGGCATTTCTGCTGTCAACCTGCTTCATCTCTGGGAAGCCCCGTGGTTGATGTGTTTTGTCTATTTTATATATTTCTCACAGGAGGAAAACTGAACAAGGACCTGCGACATTTTCTCAATCAGCGCTTCCAAAAAGGCTCTCCTGACCATGAGCTCCAGCAGACCATAAGGGATAACCTTTACCGCCATGCTGTGCCTTGTAAGTAGCCCTTTTGGGGCATCTGACTGCTGGGTGTATGTGTGTGTGGAAAGCTAGTGGAGACAGAAGAGTTCAGCAGTTGGTTCTGGAACACTGGGCAGCTTGCTCACTTAGTGCCTCCCTAAGTCCAGGGCACCCTAAGTGACCCTGCGACATACAGCACAGCACAAGGTGAATTCCTTGGCCTTCAGGTTTCTTGCCCTCCCGCTTTCTTGCTTATATGTCAAGTAAATTAGTTATCCTTTGTAGGGGCCTGTTTTCACATCAGTGGAAACGACATCTGAGTCATACGAATTCCATGAGACCGTAACGAGGAGTACCTGGGATGAAGGGTTTTGCAAAGTCCTGGCGTGGCGTAAGCCTCCATGAATGCTAATCATCATTGTTATTACTGTGGTGGACCAGGCCAGAGGCCTTCAGATTGATCTCTGTGGAGATCAGGGAGCCCTCGTGGCCCCACAGCGGAGAGAATGCCTCAGTGGACTCTCTCTGCTTCCCCACCATGACCAGATTCATTGATCTTGATTTCACGCATAATTGCATTTGAAGAAATGGCTTCCACCAATTAATAACTCCAGTCCCCCCAACCCATTAGATTAGACCAAATCTGAGGAAGCAAGACAGAGAGCATAGGGACTATGAAAGCGAGGTTTTTGTTTTGAGGGAAGGAAGGAAGAAAAGGCAGGAGAAGAAGGAGAGAGGGAGGGAGGAAGTCAGTCCATGGGGCAGATGCTTGGGCACCTGAGTTGTAGTGAAGTATTACCGTGCACTACCCACCTGCATTCCTATATAGCTAATCATGAGGTGGCAATCCTGGGGACGCTTAGAATTGCATGATTTTATTTAAAATTGAGAAGAAAGAATGATTTTGGCTTTAGTACTTGGAGTTTTTCCCTTCTGTTATTGCCAGGTCCTTCAAAGCTTGAATTTTTTTTTGTTTTTTTTAATACCATTTTTTAGGGGCACTTAGGCGGCTCAGTCAGTTGAGCGTCCATCTTTGGCTCAGATCGTGATCTCATGGTTTGTGAGTTCGAGCCCCATGTCAGTCTCTGTGCTGGCAGCTCAGAGCCTGGAGCCTGCTTCAGTTTCTGTCTCCGGTTCTCTCTGTCCCTCCCCCGCTTGTGCTCTGTCTCTCTGTCTCTAAAATAAATAAACATTAAAAAATAGAAAGGAAATATTATTTTTTAACCAGCAAAAAAAAATTAGGAATAATTTGAAATTGAGGGTACCCAGCTTACTGCTGTGATTTGTTTGCTATAATGGTTTTCTTTAAGAAAAAAAAAAATAGTTTGCAAATCGTGCCAGAGTGCTAATGTTTCCCGATACCACTGCAAAATGGTAAACAGAACTAATGTGAGGCACCATAGACCCGCAGGGACATAGGTTAGAAGTCTACACTGGGACCTTTAAAGATCAGGTTCTAGAACAGCCCTCCCTGCTCCTCATTTTACTTATTAATAAAACCAAGGCTCCACAGGGAAAAGAGGTTGAGTGCAAGGAACTTGGGTCAGTGCCCCAAGGTTGTCTCTTTCTGCTGAGTAGCAGAGTTGCCTTGACAGAGAAACTGTTGTGATAATGTGTTAATGTATCTGGGCCTCCCTTCTTGTAGTCTTTCAGCGTTGGAATGGAATGCTATCATCTTGTATCCTACCAACAATTTTTTACACTTGGATTAATGATAATTTCTAATGTTAATTGTATGGGTTATAAAGGGATCATAAATTGTTTTATGGCTCAAGAAACCAAGGCACTAAGGTAAGCCAATAGAAACAAGGCTAAAGGCAGGGGTGGGGGGACCTGGGTGGCTCCATCGGTTGAGTGCCCGACTTGGTTCAGGTCATGGTCTCATGGTTTGTGAGTTCAAGCCCCGCGTCTGGCTTTGTGCTCACATCTCAGAGCCTGGAGCCTGCTGCAGATTCTGAGTCTCCCTCTCTCTCTCTCTGCCCCTTGCCTGCTCATACTCTGTCTCTCTCTGTCTCTATCTCTGTCTCTCTCTCTCTCAAAAATAAATAAACATTAAAAAATTAAAAACAAACAAGGCTAAAGGTGATCAGAACTTCTGGTCTCTTGAGTCCACCAGTCCAAAGTCCTGACTTTGATATGCTAACTAGTATTAACCCTCAAATAACTCTTGGAGGTTGGGATTTTTTTTTTTAATTTTGTAATGTGTATTTATTTTTTAGAGAGAGACAGAGACAGAGCATGAGCGGGAGAGGGAGTCAGAGAGAGGGAGACACAGAATCTGAAGCAGGCTCCAGGTCCCGAGCTGTCAGCACAGAGCCCGACGCGGGGCTCGAACTCATGGACCTCGAGATCATGACCTGAGCCGAAGTCCGGTGCTTAACCAACTGACCCACCCAGGGGCCCCTGGAGGTTGGGATTTTTAATTCTCAGTTTACAGATGAGGAAACAGAGGCGTGGGGAGATCAAGTCACTGCTAAGTGTCCAATTGGGGTCTTTTCGACTCTCACCACCCAGGGCTATTTCTGTAGCTGTACCATAGCTGCCTCTGAAATTCTAGGACAGCAGGTTGAATGCCGTTTTGCAGAATTCAGTAATTGCAGAATCATGATTGTTCTCTGTGTAATTTTTCCCTTACTTAGATTCCAATTTAAGAAATGGGGAATGAAGCAAATGAACACACCATTTCTTGACGCATCTGTGGTGTTACTATGGTTACGTTTTGGCTTGCTTTCCCATTTATTTTTTCCCCTGATTTATAGGACCTGACTGTGAGCTAAATGGCTTGATTTTAAAGCTTACCACTATATAGGAATTGGGGCAAAAATGACCTCAGCCTTTTAAAAACAGTGAAAAATCCTGTTTTGTCTTTGCTCGCATAAAGCCCTTGGTACTAATGTTTCATTTCTATGAAACCCACAAATCGGGAACTGGGAAGGAAGAAATGGTCTTTCTCCTGAAAGGGAAAACAAGTAGCATTTCATTTTACATTTCCTTCATAAAATGGGAAGGAAATTCAGAAGAGGTCTGTTTCTGAGTCTGGCACAGCATGTGTACCTTTGAACATGGGTAGACCACAGGTCACCAGGGATTTGGTTACAGGCTTGGAGAACTCAAGCCACGTTTTTGTTTATTTTGATTCCTTGGCCCCTGTGACTGGTAAAGCAGAACTCTCTACCAAACCTGTCGTGCCAACGGAGTAGGAAGCCCTTCCTTTGGAGAACACAACCTCCTGATTATGTTGTAACTGTCCCATGAGGAGACAAGCTCTCGTAATCTGCATTTTCCAGAACTTCCTGCTGCTGCTATTTTAGTGACTTCACCATTTTGAGAAGTGATGACCTCATGAACAGGTGCTTGCGAGTTGGGGTAGACGTCTTGTCTTACACACGTTAGGAGGTCCACGTGTCACTAGAAAGGAATAAATAAAGCCCCTTCATTCTCAGGTTCTTTTTAGTGTCATCATATCACCACGATGGGTTTTACCACTTAAGATTCCATTTTCTCCTAATTCCTTGGCAAAGACAGTGCAGGTAATAGTATCCCTATTTTACAGATAAGGAAATGGAACAACCAGTAGAACTTCCTCAAAATCATACCACTTCTAAATGCCACATAACTCATTGCCCTTCCGGTGCTGTTTTAATGTTTCTTATTTTTTTTTTTTTTTTAATTTTTTTTTCAACGTTTTTTATTTATTTTTGGGACAGAGAGAGACAGAGCATGAACGGGGTCGGGGCAGAGAGAGAGGGAGACACAGAATCGGAAACAGGCTCCAGGCTCTGAGCCATCAGCCCAGAGCCCGACGCGGGGCTCGAACTCACGGACCGCGAGATCGTGACCTGGCTGAAGTCGGACGCTTAACCGACTGCGCCACCCAGGCGCCCCCTAATGTTTCTTATTTTTAACAGCTTTATTGAGGTATAATTCACGCACCATACAGTCCACTCATTTCAAGTGTTCCTCCAATGCTATTTTTTTTTTTGCCACAGTCCTTATTTTACTCCACTCCCCTTTTATTTTGTCTTTATTCAAAAACTTTGATTACTTCCACAGTATGAAAAAAGTCATCCGAGTTGAAGTCTAGTTATGTTTACCATTGACAATTGCCACCAAAAAACCTTCACAACAACCAGAATTATGTCAGCAAAGAGGACTAGATTACAGAGTGAGTCAGAAGCCCTGGTGTGAAGTCTGAGGGCTTTTCTATAGCTGTGTGGCCTGGTGTAAGTCATGTAACCTCTCTGCGTCTCGTTGACTCTTTAATAAAATGGAAAGAGAAATACTTCCTTCAAGCACTGCCTAAATTCAATTGTTCAAGCATTTGGTGATGCCCCCGGCGTCCCTAAGAGATGGGTCCTTTAGAGGAAACAGAGGCTCAGAGAAGTTAATAGCTTGTTTAGGGTCACACGGGTCACAGGTAGCATAGTCAGAGTTAAACCGGTTCTAATTTCTGTACCGGGCATCATTAATAGAAGTGTGATTGAGGCAGTATAACAGGGACCATGGAGAGTGAAAGAAACAGAGAGGAAGCTTCTCATTGCTGAACTTTATTGTTTTACTCATTTATTTTATTCTTGTATTAGTCGTTTTAATGTTTATTTTTTAAGAGAGAGAGGGAGAGAGCGAGCATAAGGGAGAGGCCGAGAGAGAGAGGGGCGGAGGATCTGAAGCAGGCTCTGTGCTTACAGCAGAGACCCCAACGCGGGGCTTGAACTCCTGACCTGAAACCAAGAGTCAGACGCCTAAGTGACTGAGCCATCCAGGTAGCCCTATTTTATTTAAATGTTTATTCATTTTTGAGAGGGAGAGCATGAGTGGGGGAGGGGCACAGAGCGAGGGCGACAGAGGATAGTAGGTGGGCCCTGTGCTGACAACAGAAAGGCCGACGCAGGGCTCGAAGTCAAAAACCGCGGAAGATCTTGACCTGAGCTAAAGTTGGAACACTCAACGGACTGAGCCACCGAGGTGCCCCTCATTGCTGAATTTTATAGATTTAGTTGTTTAAAATCATGGGGTCTTATGGGAGTTGGAGCTATGCAAGGCACAGTGCCTTAAAAATAAGTATCTTATCTCTGATTTTCAAGTAACTCGCTGATATGTGCGATAGAATTTTAATAATTCTTTAATGGTGATTCAGCTTTTAAGAAATCATTACGCGATTCTCTTGGGATATCTCGGTCTATCTTCTTTTTCATTGAATCTCTTCTTTAGTATACCTGTGAAAAACCACCTCGAAATGAATTTGAAATCCCTATAAACATCATCTGGGTTGCTCACTTCTCCATTCCTTAGAACCACCTGAATGATACTCTTGTCCCCTGCCCCTCAAATTCTCTTACGTGCTCAGTTCCCCCTTCCTAGTCACACAGACTTCATCCATTCCCCGGACACACCTGCTGCCTTCCTGTAACTGGGTGCGTGCTCTTTTTTCCTCTTTCCGTACCTTTCCATCTGACCAGCACACCATCTTCTTTTAAACTTTTGCCTACATGCCACAAAGACCTCCACAGTTTGGGCCTGTTGCCCTCTTCCCTGCTGCCAGAGCTACCCTCTCTGACCCTCCCTTCCAGCTCACGTGCCTGAGTGCATTGCCCGCTGAGTGTCTGTCTGTCCTATTAGAATCTGACCGGAAGTCAGGGACTATGTCTTCCTCAGCGACCAGCCCACACCTAACTCAGTGCCTGGACCAGAGAATAGATATTTGTTGAGTGAACGAACCAACGGAGAAATGGATGAAGTTGCTTTTTGTTTCTCGCGTCTTATTTTTTTTGTCTCGGTTGCTAGACGTTTTGGAGACACAGCAGAAAAGCTTTGCCATCACACTCTCAGAAGGTAAAAGGCAGCTCAGAAGCTGGAGCCCCTAGATGGCTGGTAAGGACTCCGATGATTACTCTGCCAGTAATCCAGACCCAGAGGAAAAAGTCAGGGCCCTTGTGTGCCTGGAACTGGAGTGCCCATCCTCTGCTCCCCCTAATTACAGTCTAGATAACAGTGTGCCTCCTGCATCGACAGCCTTCTGCATTATGGCTTCTGGTCCTCGCTGATGTGACAACATCTGAGATTTGTGCTTTGGAATGGCCGCCTTTCCTGTGCAGATAAATGTGTTACCTGACAGTGCTTGTCAGTTACTATACCACTGCTGTCAAAACGAGATACAACTCACCCAGTCGGATGGGTTCTCTGGAATGCTGAACACCACCTCTCCCATTCTGTCTCCCTTTTCTGAGCTCCACGCTGAAGGACTCATCTTTCTTTTCAAGCAAAGGTCATCTCAAAGAGGAAAGGATAAGTCCATTTTGTTCTGTACCTCAACACTTTGTTGATCCAAGCTCTCACTGATACTGAAACCATTGTATCTGCTGTAAGAGGCATTGATCAGTGACTTAAAGGGGTTTACAAAGGGATTAAAAGTGTTTGATCTACAAGACACTTTAACTTTCATGTGATAAACATAGGTGGCCCTGGTTTTTCTTTGTAGAGGTGCCATATTCAAATAGGCCCCTTAGCATCTGCTAACAGACGGTGTCGTTGTTACCTCGAATTGGGCTGTGACATCATGGGCGCAAATCACCTTTGGTATTGTTTGAACCTCTGAGTTTCTTTGAAACACAGCCATCTTCAGTACTGCTTGCCTGGACTCAGCCCATTCTGCGCTATAAGCTGATGACACGAACTAGACCAATTTATCAGGAAGGGGCGAGGACAGAGATCTGGGTGTTGGAAAATGGCTTCTCTCTTGGACTGTTCACTTCTGTTTTCAGGTTGTGTTTGACACAAGTGGAATGCTTCAAGTCATAATTCATGAGCCAGACAGTTCTGGAAGCATCCCCAGGACTGATCCGATAAGAGTCCCTGGAAACTTTCTCACTGTGGTTATTGCCCTTGTCCTGTAACCAAAGTAAGTGCTGTCTCAAATGGAAAAGGATTGTTGCAGCCTTTACAGAGCCTGGCCTCTTGCAGAAAACTGGCTAGTGTCGCTCACAGAAGCGCTCCAGTTTGTGGATTCCTGCTGTGTGCAAGGTTCCCTGCCAAGAGGCTTGGGTGTGTGTGGTCTCTCACCCTGGCCTCACTGAGGACACACAGAATGTTATGGATCTGATAAGGCTTCCCTCTTTTCTATTCATTTGCAAAGATTTGTTGCCTGTAGTAAGACTAGTGTCTGTCCTCACATCTTCTCCAGGAGTTTTCCACTTTTTCCCTCCCCTCGCTGTTTACCCATTGGTACTATATTTTCCCATGTGTCCCCAGCTGGTCTGCAGTCTGGGGACTTCCCCTACTCAAGGACCACCCCCTTACTGCCTACACCTGACCTTTCCTTCCTTCTTCATCAAAACTCATTTGTTCAGGGCTCCTGGCTGGCTCAGTTGGTGAAGCGTATGACTCTTGGTCTCAGGGTCATGCGTTCAAGCCCCACGTTGGGTATAGAGCTTACTTGAAAAAACTGGGGCTCCTGAGTGGCTCAGTCGGTTGAGCATCTGACTCTTGATTTCAGCTCAGGTCAAGAACTCACAGTGGTGAGATGGAACCCCACGTCGGGCCCCACATTGGGCATGGAGCCTGCTTAAGAGTCTCTCTCTGCCTGCCACTGCTCACGCTTTCTCTCTCTCTCTTTCAAAAAAAAAAAAAATCAACTGCGTTTAATAAAACTTAAAAAAAAAAACCAACCTTATTTGTTCTACATTGATTAACTATTGGGTTGTCCTCAAAGAAGCCAAGAATTAGAAGGAAGAAGTGAATGGTTTATATTGTGCCATACAGTTCTCCATTCTCCACAATATGTATCCTTAAGCAGGTGACTTCAATGTGATGTTCCTAGAGGGGTACCTGCGTGGCTTAGTCAGTTAAGCATCTGAGTCTTGATCTCAGCTCAGCTCTTGATCACGGTTGTGAGTTCGAGCCCTGCATAGGGCTCCATGCTGGGCGTAAAGCCTAGTTAAAAAATAAATAAATAAATGTGGTGCTGCTCGAAATAGCTTATATGATGGGATGTCTGGTAGCAAAGCAGATTCATGGGTAGGGATGGATTCTTCTGCTTTTGATATGTTTTTGTACTTTTTATAGTGCTTAACACACTGTTTTATGCGCAGAAAACACTTTAAACACAAGATCGCATCAAGGGAATTTTTCCCCTCTGCTTGGTGTATCACGTCTCATATACAGTTCCCTATTCCACCAAGTGCAAGCTGAGATAGGATTTGTGTTTCACAAAGTAGTGCTGTAGTCTGGGCAAGGAATACTGTGCCAAATTAAAAAAAAAAAAAAAAAACGGGATTTGGAAAAAAGTACTTTTGTTTAGATGGAATTCGAAGTTAGAGTCTGGGCTCGATAACTATAAATAAATTTTCATAGACACAAAGGTCTGGTGGGGTGTGGAAGGTGTGTGAGGGAAGTGGGGAGGTTCTCTGTTCCTCTGATCACACCCGCCTGATCAATGCCATGAGCATACCATACGGCATGTTTGTGACCATGCAAAACCCAACCCCATTGCTTCTTTCTGGAGTGCCCCTCCAGGAGCCCTGAAGCCACTCGTGTGGCATCCCTTCTTGCCACAGGAGAAGAGAGTTACCCCATCAGGGGGTTCATGAGAAGGACATGGGTGCATCGGATAGCCGCTCTTCTCGGGGCCTTCACGTTCAGGTGTGTGGGGCTCTGGAGCACCGGAGACCCTGGCGGACTCTGGGACTTCCTTGCTTTTACCTGGCCAGGTTACCCAGGCTTTCTGGAGTGCCATTTTCTCACTACCTTTCCTGATGTTTATGAGAAGTACCTAAGTACCCAGTGCTTGGTGAGTATGGCACTTCATAGGTCTTCCAGAGGTCCCCTACTTCAGACAGTCTTCTTTCTTCCATACCCCTCTCCTTCTCATTTCTAACATGACTTGACCAGTCCAGTATTCTCCCTTGTCTCTTTGCAGGTTCCCTTCAGGCTCTGAGCCTTATTTTTATGATTATCTTTTTAAATGAGTTTGATAATTTATATGATCCCCCTAGAAGGGGGACAAGGTAGGTTTTAAAAAATGATTTTCCAGGTGCACCTGGCTGGCTCAGTTGGGAGAGCAGGCAACTCTTGATCCAGGGGGGTTCTAGGTTCGGGACCCACGTTGGGTGTAGAGGTAACTTAAAAATAAAATCTATAAAAAAGAAAAAAGCTTTTCTCACATTTGTCGAGGAACAACCCAGCACTGGATGCTAGGCAAAAACATAGTGAAGATTAATAATTGGATGGTTTAACCAATAATAGGCATGCTTGAAACAGCACATTCTCTGTATATTCCCAGCATCAGCTAATTCCCCAGTGTTCTTGTTCTTTGTATTTCTTATTAGATGTTGTTAACCCTAATTGCCATTGTATATTTGCTGAATGGATGGAGTCATTTTGGAGGAAAAAAGGAAAGAAAAACTACAAACTTAAAAGCTCCTCACGCTGGACTTGATTTATAAGTGTCTGTTAATAGCCTCATATAAACATGGTTTGGCTTGTGTTCTTTATTGTGAAGTGCTCAGGGGTGTTAAAAAAAAAAAAAAGGAAAGTCATAGGAGTTTAGATTTAAGTTTAATTAGAGTTGATATAATTGATAATCTTCTTATCAAAACATGTTAGATCAGCCTCATTGCTTCATAATAACCTCCATCATTAATCAAGGGCTTACTTTATGTACCAGGCACTGTGCTCAATGATTTACAAGTGTTGTCTCTTTTAACCCTTTGCAAGCCCTTAGAGGTATGGTATTATCATCTCTGTATTATGAGAATGGCACTTGAGAGGGGGAGAACTTAGCTAAGTGACTCACAGTAGTGTTATGCACTATTTAATAATGATGGAACCCAGAATCCTTTGTTCCCAGGAGTCCAAGCTCTTGGTTTATTTCTTTGGGTGCATCACCTCAAAGACCATGCTTTAAATTAACCTACTGAATTTGAAAATGAGTCTTCTCTTAATACCATATGGATTAGTCCTTGGCTGGGTGTCGGATACTAACATATATCCATTTGGCAGACATGTTAATTTATTTAATTGCTTTATAATTCTGGCTGAGATTCTTCATCAAGATGTGTTGCAATTATAAAACAATTTCCACAGCAATTTATGTAGGGACAGGGAGGTTTTCATACTCTCTTTACCATCTATTATTTTAAGGGAAGGTTTTTATCAAATTTTGGCGTCCCAAGAATCATGAGTCAAGAGAATGAAGTACAACATATTTTTAAAGAAACCTCCTTGTGTCAAATGTGTTCCCTAAAACTATCTACAAATATATTTTCTTGCTTCTGTAATGGATTATGTGCATTTATGCCAAGGTCTAAGTAAGGATACTTAACTAGTGATGCTCTGATGGGCTTACCTAAAGTTCATATGAAATGAGCTACCTCAGATAACGACCTTAAACTTACTTTTTTAAATTAAATGTTTTTATTTATTTGTTTTGGGGGGTGTTGGTGGACAAGTGGGGGAGGAGCACTGAGAGAGATAGAGAATCCCAAGCAGGCTCTGGGCTGTCAGTGAAGGGCCCGGCCGTAGGGCTGGATCCCACGAGCCCTGAGATCCTGACCTGAGCCGAAATCAAAAGTCGGATGCTTAACTGACTGAGCCACCCAGGCACCCCAATGACCTTAAACTTAAGCAAGGAAATGTCACTTATATTATTTCAACCACAGTATGAATGAACTAGACTTATTACCTGCTCGATGACATATTCTCCTCTTGGTTTAAAATTAATCATTTACACATTCCTATTTTTAGGCAGTACACTATGATGTGTTTAGGGGTAAAAGGCCGTGGCGAATGCCCCTTGATCTTGAATGGCTACAAAACATTGAAAATGGTTAAAAATATATTATGTGTGGGGAGAGAGGGAGATAAAGAACAGATGACAGGCCAGTAGGTTAAAATATTCATAATATTTGAGTCTTCATAAAGCGTATACAGTGTTGTTTGTACCATTCTTATTCTTGCAACTTTCTTTACATTTGAAATAATTTTAAAATAAAGTATTTTATTAGACCCATGCCAAAACAACAACAACAACAACAACAACAACAAAACAGTAAAAAAGTGACCAATATAGTTTTGGGAAAAGGGTACTGATTATTATATGTGAGTGTTAATGTGTTTGGGTTTTCCCCCTTATAAATGTCAGTATTTTTACCCTAGAGTTGAGATTTTGTTAATACATTGTTAGATCTTGTGTATTAGAGTGTAGAGAGACTAACCTGGAAGACATTGTGCATATATTAAAAGAAAAATCTAACTCTCGTGAAATACCAAGTATATGCTACTTGCTTTTATTATAATTCCTCATTTAATCCATGTGGAAATCCTATGAAGGTATTCTCGTGTATAGATGAGAAAGCTGAGGCTTAGTAAGATTAAGTGTCTTGCCTTCCATTTGTGAAGAGACTGGAACCCAGGCTATCAAAATGGATACTAGAGCTCCCACTAGTCACCACTACGTTTTCTTTGCTCAGACTATGTGTGTGTACACGTAGATGTACACGTATATATACACATACTGAATATATTTAGAAAACTAGCTAGGAAAATTATTTTCATTGGATTCTAAGTATCTGCTGATGGGATTCTAGATCAGTATAAAAGCAGAATAAAATTTGTATTATGAATACGTATTGAGTACTTGCCTTGTGCTAGATGTTATTCTTTCCTCAAAATTAAATAACGTGCTCAGATGTCACAACTAGTAAGCGGTAGAGCTGTCTGTGTTTTTCCAGAAGTTTCACTCCTAACCAGTGGCTCATATTGCCTATACTTTATAGCTCTACAGAACATTTTTTAAAAAGGAGGAGAAAGAATCCAGAGTAAACATATTCCTTTCCTTGTTATTCCTTGCAAGATTATCACTTCCTAGTTGTAGATCCCATCAAAACGCCATGGTATGCAACTCTAGGGGGTCACTGTTCAGTTTCTGGTCTGTGTTCATGGGGTTCTTAGTGGTAGGCAGCACCCTGATTTCATGGTTTCATGATTTCACTGGCTGAGTACTAGGAGTACAGCTAGACCTAAAGCCTGAAAGGTAGATCAAATTTGCCTTTCATCTGGGAGGTGCATGTCTCAGCCATGCTTGCCAAATAGGGTGAAGTGGTACCTTAGTCCAGTTTGGATAATATCCGCAGGATACTTTACTTATTTATTTGTTTGCTCGCTTGTTTATTTAAGATTTTATTTGTAAGTAATCTCTATGCCTAACATGGGGCTCAAACTCGCAACCCCAAGATCAAGAGTTGCGTGCTGTATGGACTGAGTCACACAGGTGCCCCTCCCCTGGAGAGTTTAATGCCAGAAGCCTAATCCAATCCAGTTATACCATCTCTTCGTTCCGAATGCAGCTAATTAAAGGGGTGGAGACAATATTAGAATTGGATCTTGTTAGGTAGTAACTATTATTTCTTTCATTTTCCCCTTCATCAATCACTTGATCCATCTACTCATCCAGCGACCTCCATTTATTCCATTTATCTGTCCATTCAGCAAACATGTCATTGAATGCCATTATGAGCAGGTCACATTGTTAGGTGCCAGCATTTAGGGGTAAACTGGTTATATTTCCTACTCTTAGAGAGTTTATAGCATAGTGGGGAGGACAAACAAGAGGCAGTTGTAATAAAACAAGGTAGATTTCCTTTTTTTAGTGTTTATTTATTTTTGAGAGGGAGAGAGAGAGGCAGAGAAGAAGGAGCGAGAGAGAGAATCCCAAGCAGGTCCGTGGTGTGTGCACAGACCTCACTAGACATGGGGCTTGAACTCAGTAAACCGTGAGGTCATGACTTGAGCCAAAATCAAGAATCAGATGCCCAAATGACTGAGCCACCCAGGCGCCCCACCTAAGGTAAATTTCCCGATAGGGTAAGCTCAGAATGATAGGACTTACAAGGATGGACACAAGTGCAGTCTTGAGACCAATGAATCAGTGTGACGAGACAGTGAAACAAATCCCAAAGAAGAGGCAGAAGAAAAAGCAGAGCATCTTCTTTCCCGGGGACATTTGGGAAACATCCACCCATGTGACGATGGGCAAGTGACTCTACTTAACATCCACAGGATTTACTCCTCATTTACAAAGGAATCGGTTTATTAGAGACGTACTGGACACATTAACCTTTCTAATCTCCCAGGCGTAGTCCCCAAATAATGTGGTCTTGTGGACATTACTTGCTCCTTAGGGCCTCTTAAGGATTTAGAGACGACTCATATTTTTGAGTCTCCTAAAATATTTAAAAACAACGATAACAACAGCAACAAAAACCAGTCCTGCAGCAAAAGTTAGGATGTAGGAGGGCGTCAGGGTGTCTCATCAGTTGAGCATCTGACTTTGACTCAGGTCATGTTCTTGTGGTTGGTGGGTTCAAGGCCCACTTTGGGCTCTGCTCTGACAATGCAGAGTCTGCTTTGGACTCTCTCTCTCTCTTCTCTCTGCCTCCTCCACCCGTGCTTTCTCTCTCTCAAAAATAAATACATAATTTTTTTAAGAGTTAGGACATGGCTTTTAAAAAATATTTATTTTTGAGAGAGAGGGGGAGACAGAGAGAGAGAGAGAGAGAGAGAGAGAAGAGAGAGAGCACAAGCAGGGGAGGGGCAGAGAGAGGGAGACACAGAATCCAAAGCAGACTCTAGATTCTGAGCTGTCATTGCAGAGCCCTACCTGACGCTCAAACTCACTAACTGTGAGATCACGACACGAACCGAAGTTGGACGCTTAACCAACTGAGCCACCCAGGCACCCCAGGACATGGCTTTAATATGTGCATTTAATTAATGCTTTTTAATATACACACAGGTATGTGGTATAATTGTACTATTCAAGATGTATGAAATTGCAAGATGTATAAAACATTAACTCGAGTTACACTAAAGGCAGTATAATTTGATAATAGATCCCAAGTTTAAATGTCTCTTATCCTTTTTAGTATAGCTTTATGACCACAGATATAACTTTATTTGAAGAGAACAAAAGTCTAGATTTGAAGCCCTTTGAGGAGACTTAGGTCAGAGGATTTGGCCTCTCCAGTTCCTTGGCAAGTTCAACAGGTATGAAATGCTGTGGGATAACTCCTTTGGATGAAGGCTTGGCTATTTCAGATACAGCTTCCATTGCTTGTTAATAGAATAAATCTAAGAGTACATGACAGTTATTCAAGGACTATCTAAGTTCCTACTGGAACCCCAGTTTTATCAGGGCACGGCTTTCTCATATTTCTCCTCTACTTCAGTCACTTGAAGGAAAACTGGTTATTCTTTGGACCATTTCTTCTGAGGTTGCCATATTTCTATTCGAGTCTTCTCTACTCTTATGAGCTGTCTCCTAGAAGTGGGGCCATGCTATTGTCTTAAGTGTTTTGCTTTGAAAACTGAGATAAGTGGTGCCTGGGTGGCTCAGTCGGTTAAGTGTCCAACTTCGGCTCGGGTCATGATCTCGTGGTTCGTGGGTTCAAGTCCCGTGTCGGGCTCTGTGCCGACATCTCAGAGCCTGGAGTCTGATTCGGATTGTGTGTCTCCCTCTCTGTCTGTCCCTCCCCTGCTCGTGCTCTGTCTCTCTCTTTAAAATAAATAAACATTTAAAAAAAATTAAAGGAAAAAGAATAGTGAGATAAAATTTGGTTATGCTAGAAATTGTGTAGTTGTTATACTTAAACGAAGTTGACATTTTTCTCATTTCCCATCTCACAAGATCTTTACAAATAGTTGTTACAGGATTGTTTGTAGTTACAATTTCTGTCTTCTTAATTTGCACCATCAATTGTGTTGAGGGACGCACATTTCTTGTTTTCATCTCTAAATGGTTTTTCACAGTCTCAACTTCACTTAACTAGTGATTTGGGAAAAAAAACAAACCACGTTTTTGTCGTCAGTGGAATTTTGAAGAAAAAATTGTCTGAGTTTTAGATACAATATTCTTTAAATGTATAACATGACCTAAAAATGAGACATCATATAAAACGACCAGGTGGAGTGAAATTCAGCCTACATTATGGTGTTTGCCTGGGTGAATATAGCTGATTCTGGGAATCTACATTTTTTCCTCCCAGTGGATAGAAGTTTGTGGCTAATGTCGGTTCAATTGAATTTCATGTTTGCTGCCCAGTCTAGTCCCCCATGGGCCACCTGTGGATAGGTAGTGAGCCTCCTTCATCGTGGCAGATTTAGGCACCCCCATGGAAACCCACTGCAGTTTGAAGCCCTGTGGAGGGATTTCCTACCTTCCAAGGTCACTGTGAATGTGGATCATTTACAAATTGAGAAACAAACTGTTAGATACAACTAAAAAATATGGCGTCTGTAAGGAACATTGAGTAGGTGAAAACCATTGCCCTCGCTTCTCTCTTTTCTTTCCTTCCTCCACAAACAGATCCATTTCTTCCTCTCTTTCCAGACCCCAGTATCATAGCATCACAGTTTTGACCGTTACTGGAGGCAGGCATATTTGGGTTCTAACAGAGACCTTCTCTATAAAAAAAATTAAAAAGTAAGGGGGGGCGCCTGTATGGCTCTTGGTTAAGCACCCCACTTCGGCTCAGGTGATGATCTTGCAGTCCATGGTTCAAGCCCTACATGGGTCTCTGTGCTGACAGCTGGGAGCCTAGAGCCTGCCTCAGATTCCGTGCCTCCCTCTCTGTGCCCCTCCCCCACTCGTGCTCTGTCTCTCTCAAAAATAAACATTAAAAAAATTTTTACACAAGGTATAAAATACATATAATGTTATATAAACCTTAAGTGCATGGCTTGGTGTTTATTGACAGGAATACACATGCACATGCACATGTACACACATACATGCATCCAATTAATTGTTACCCCAAACAATATATAGAGCACACCGACCATCCTGCCAGGCTGCCTCCTGATGACTCCCGTTGAATACTTGTCCTTCCTCCCAGAGGTGACTGTGATTCTGACTGATCGCCCTAGATTCATTTCACCTGTTTTTAAATATCGTGCAAATGGAATCATACACTACGTATTCTTTCGTTCTTACTCTTTTTGCTAACATTACTTCCGTAATTCATCCATATTGTCTGCGTGTTGCAGCATTTTTATTATCTATCTGTCTATCTATCTATCTATCTATCTATCTATCTATTTATTTATTTTTATTGCTCTGTAGCTTTGCATTGTGGGAATGTTCTGTGATCTGTGTATCCATTCTTCTGCTGTTTTGAATTGTCTCCAGTTTTCAGCTGCTGCTGGGAACATTCTTATACAAGTGGACATATGTACTCAGTTCCCACCTAGGTGTAGGATTGCTGGATGCAGTTGGAGGCATACGTTGAGCTGAGACAGATATTGCCAAATAGTTTCCAAAGTGTTTGTATCAGTTTGCATACCACATGTGCGAGAGTCCCAATTGTTCCTCGTCCTCACCAAGCCAATGTTTGCTAATGTTAGTCTCCCCGATGTTTAGTCATCGTGGTGGCTGTGCATCAGTATCTCCTGATTCTGATTTGCATTTTCTTGATAGAAAATGCTATTGAGCACCTTTTCAAATGCTTGTTGCCTGTTTGGATATCCTCTTTTATGAAGTTCCTACTCAAGTCTTTCCCCATTTTTCTTTTTAATTGGGTTGTTTGTCTCTTTCTTGCTGCTTTGTAGAAAGAGCTGGGTTTTAAATTCTGACTCTGCTGCTTATTAGCTATGCTTGCACAGGTCGCCTAACCTTTCTGAGCTTCGTGTATAGGATGGAACCAGTAATGCCTGCTTTATAGGTTGTGCTGAGCATGACAAGAGCAAGAGTGTTAATCACTAAGCATGTTTCCAAGCATAAAGAAGGCATGAGTGACTAATATCCGAACTGGGTGTGTGTGTCTGGGGATCAGTTCTCATTATCACATGAAGAGCCTATTAAGGTATAATATAATATTTTTTCTTCCTTCTCTTTCCCTATGTCCTCCTCTGTTTTTTATACTTGTAGTACAAAAGGAAAGACAGTGGCCTTGTGCATAACACACAACAGGCCAAAGTGACTGGTCTCTTACAGAGGAACACTAGAGGTCATACCTCTTCTCGTAAGAAGTTTGTCTTTGCATCTAGGACCAATGAGAACCAGAAGGGAGTTTCTGACAAGGAGAGAATAAGATAAGGTGTAGAGATAGGACCCAATGAAAGAAATCTACCTGCCCTGCATGGCAGTGGGGAACATGTGTTTTCTTTCTTCTTCCTCTTTTGTTCTTTAGCGTCTCAGAGACTTGTTTTCCTCATTCGCAAAGTAGAGATCTCGAACCTCCCTTGAAAGGTCGTCGTGAAGCCTAACACAGTCTTGGTCTTGTGTAAGCACTTCACCTATGGAGGATGCTGGAATGCATCGTGGTCGTAGTACTAGTGTTGGCAGATGGCAGTGCTGACGAGGACACTAAATATACCATTTCTGTTCAGAGACACGTCGCCAGCCCCAGTGACAACCTTGCTTCAGGGACAGAGGCAGGAACAGTTTCAGGGAGTAGAGTGACCCATAGCAGGAAGGGGGAAGTCGGAGAGGGGCGACGAATCCTCTGCTCTGGGAGAGCCCGGGTAGGATGTCCACTTGGACACTAGATTCCTGAATGTTGAGGATGAGCTGGACATCCCAAGCCATATTACATTACTGTGATTGGATAGATCTCTGAAATACACGGAAATTGGAATGGAGAATAAATCACAGCAGCATAGGCAGTTACTAAAACTTTCCCTAAGCACCTCTAATGGCATTGTCTAGAACCTGTGTTTCAAGGGAACTGTTGGGAGAAGCAGCCTTCTTCAGCTTTCAGGGCACTGAGAGGCACAGTGTTTTGGCCGTCGTATAAACACAGGCTTGGAGTATGGGCGGAACTGGGCTTGACTCTTACCCCTTGCATTCTGTGGCTTTATGATCTCGGATAAGTCACTTCCCTGGGGTTTCTTGATTTATAAAATCGGAATAGTGATACCATCCCCATGGAACCGTGGTGAGAGTACGTGACGTAATACACAAGCAATGCCAAGGGAGGCCCCGCACATAGTAGGTGCTCATCTGTGTGTCTGATAAGTAGAGATGCACACTCTGTGTCTCTTTCCTTGACAGCTATGTAGTGAGCAGAATAGCCTGATGCAGAGGAGGAGAAAGGGTTCTGTTCGGTGTAACCACCCTGCCAGGCCGTAGGACTTGCTAAAGCTTATCGCTGTGTTGTGGGTAAAAATGGACTTTGTTGCAGTTTGGTCTCTGTGATTCTGCCACCAAAATGCTTGGTATTTATTAGAGCAATTACAGTTCGGATATGTCTGCTGGATAACCCACCATCCAGGCTGTGTTGGACAGTTTGTAATTTACAAACATCAGGCACGCTGATGGGCACATTCAACTGGTAAGCGTAGACTTCTTGGGCTTTCCTCCTCATGAACCGTGATCTGCTGAAAGCCCTTCAGCATGCTCTGAAGATGGGACAGGCACCCTAGAAAAGGTAGAGTCGGTATGCAAGGTTTTTTTGTTGTTGTTTTTATTGCCAGTTTTGGGGCTATCCATCACCGAGTCTTGATACACCTGCAAGAAGAGAAGCACTCCTTATGGTAGTACGTGGCCCCCAAGAAGGACCATTGCCTTTCACATCACATTCCCTGGCAAGGATCCAATCTGTATTTCATGCCTCCTTTTATTTATTCGTTGTGACAGATTTACTTGGCAGCTTATTTTGCTGGTATCTATGAGTGGAGTGAAGGGTTCTAACACACACACGGTAAATATCCTGTTGGGAGTCCTAATTTGTGTCCTCAAGCCAGTGAAAGTCAAAGACAAAAAGATAATACTGTAGGGTCAATGTAGGTTGCACGGTTTTAAAGAGAGGGATGTGGTCTTATAAAACAGGTCATTTGTAGAGAGATCGAGTCATACAAATTTGAAGAGTCCACTTTGACGCCATCTCTTGTGCAATAAAAGTTTGAAGTTCCTGGAACTTTCATCTTTGATGGCACCATTGCAGACCATTCTTCTCTCATTAGCCATCTCAGATTGAGTATTTGCATTGCATGAGCCATTTTCAGGCTTAACTGGTGGAAGCTTGCCTTTTTTCTTTTCTTTTTTTTTTCATTTTCCTGGAAAACCTGTTAGAAAGCTCATTTGGGTACACTCCAAGAAGATGGTCGGTCTTTCACACCTTGAAGAGAAGTAATGCTAGCATAGTGACCCTGTAAGAATGTTCCATATGTGCTCTATTTCCATTTCTTGTTGAAATTTTATACTCAGAAGAATTCTGTTTATTCCCCATTTGCTTTTTGGCTCCCCAGCTGATTACAAAAGCTAGAAAACTGCGAGTGGAGTTGTTTCTTCATAAAGGGGAGACTTCCATATATTGTCATGGCAATTCAAATGAAAATCCAGCTGGAAAATAGCATCGCGGGCTGGTTGGTTTCTTGGTTTTTTGTTTTTGTTTTCATGGTTGAAGTCACAGGTCATTATGAGGAAAATACCTATCTATGGGTATTCACATACACAGAGAGAAGTCATTTATCATTTGTCTTTGACATATCAAAGTCATCATATTCCATAAGCTGCAAAAAAAAATCAACAGTAGGAACTTCAATTTCACTCTTCTGTTACATGTTGATCTTATATTCAGGCCCCTTGGTTAATTTAAAAAGCATCAGATATATTGAGGCACTTTTGTTTTCCTTCCTAACCAAAAATATTTTCTTTAATAATCAAAATATATTTTTTTATTTCTTAAATAATCTTTATAAACTAGCATCACTGTTACTAAACATCATTCTTCAGGGAGAACATTGCTGCAGGGTCTAAACAATGCACCTTAAAATATTATCATTTGCAGAGTGGTTTTCATTTTTTTTTTTAACATTTATTCATTTTTGAGAGATGGGAGAAGCAGAGAGAGAGGGAGACACAGAATCGGAAGCAGGCTCCAGGCTCTGAACTGTCAGCACAGTCCCGACACAGGTCTCAGACCAATGAACTGCAAGATCATGACCTGAGCTGAAGTCGGATGCTTAACCAGCTGAGCCACCCAGGCGCCCCTGGTTTTTTTTGGATTTTTTTTAATGTTTATTTATTTTGAGAGAGAGAGTACATGAACAGGAGAGGGGCAGAGGGAGAAGAGAGAATCCCAAGCAGGCTCTGCATGGTCAGCACAGACCCCTATGCGGGGCTCAACCTCACAGACGGCAAGATCATGACCCGAGCTGAAGTTGGACACTTAAGCGACTGAGCCACCCAGGCGCCCCAAGAGTGTTTTTCATTTTTGCCACCGTCTCCCTTGGTCATACAATACCTTTATTTCTTGATCCTTAGGTACAAATACGAATCTAAATATTTACCTGCATTTGGATGTTGTTGAACATAGATGCACGTATTTAACATGGTAGTTTTCTTTTTTCTAGAAAAGCTGTTAATTCAAAGACATACCTTATAATTAATAATATCTTAGAACTAAGACGTTTTGCTATTGCAAGGCTTCTACAAAGCTATTTCTATTTGTTACTTCTGCTTTAACTTTGCATTTAGGCTTGCATTTAGGCTTGCATTCAGGAGACTAGAGCTCTGTAAGGGTTTAGCCTACGACTTAGAATAAGCTGCTGTGAGCTGGTAGTGCTGTCTCCCCCTTACCCACCCTCCATGCTTCAGTGAACCAGACAGAAAATGTAATACAAGTCTCCAGTGCATAGCCCAATGTTTTTCATTCCAAGTAACTGTCAAATTAATGTTTCTCATAAGGTAAGCAGTACATATAAATCCTTTTTTTTTTTAATTTTATTCTTTATTTTTTAAAATTTACATCCAAATTAGTTAGCAGATAGTGAAGCAGTGATTTCAGGAGGAGATTCCTTAGTGCCCCTTACCCGTTTAGCCCATCCCCCCTCCCACTACCCCGCCAGTAACCCTCAGTTTGTTCTCCATATTTATGAGTCTCTTCTGCTTTGTCCCCCTCCCTGTTTTTATATTATTTTTGTTCCCCTACCCTTATGTTCATCTGTTTTGTCTCATAAAGTCCTCATATGAGTGAAGTCATATGATTTTTGTCTTTCTCTGACTGACTAATTTCACTGAGCATAATACCCTCCAGTTCCATCCACGTAGTTGCAAATGGCAAGATTTCATTCTTTTTGATTGCCGAGTAATACTCCATTGTATATGTATACCACATCTTCTTTATCCATTCATCCATCGATGGCCATTTGGGCTCTTTCCATACTTTGGCTATTGTTGACAGTGCTGCAGTAAACATGGGGGTGCATGTGTCCCCTCGAAACAGCACACCTGTGTCCCGTGGATAAATGCCTAGTAGTGCAATTGCTGGGTCATAGGGTAGTTCTATTTTTAGTTTTTTGAGCAACCTCCATACTGTTTTCCAGAGTGGCTGCACCAGCTTGCATTCCCACATATAAATCCTTTCTTAAAATAAAAGCATCACAACGAATTTCAGTGTCCTCTTCGACCATCCCACCCTCATGTTCTTCTTCTAGGGAAGAAGGTAACCATAGATCATCATTTAAAAATATTCCTCTGAGATCTTTTTCTAATCCTTCATAAATATGTATGAGCCCATAGAAAATCGATAATATGTAGTAGCCTCATTTTTTGTTCTAAAGTTGATTATCTGTGATTTCTCCTCCACCTGGTCATATTTGCCAAAGGCTTTTCAATTTTAATAGTCCTTACATTGAAGGAGTCTTTTCTCTTGATTTTTTTTTTTCTTTATTGCCTACAGGTACCTATCTATATTTCTACCTTAATTTCATTATTCCCTCCTTCTACATTTTTAAAACAACTTCATGGAAATATAATTCACATGCTATTACCCCATTTTTAACAGTTTACAGTTTTTTGGTATATTCACAAGGTTGTACCACTGTCACCACAACCTAATTTTAGAATGTCATCCTCACTCCAAAAAAAAATTCTGTGCTTTCGAAGAGTCATGCCTCATTTTGCATCAACTCCCATAGCTCTAGGCAGCCAGTAGTTTACTTTCTGTCTATAAGTTTGCCCGTCCTGGTCGTTTCACGTCAGTAGAATACTGCAGTATGTAGCATTTTGTGTCTGGCTTCTTTAACATCATGCTTTCAAGGTACGTTTATATTGTAGGAGCTATCAATGCTTCCTTCCTTTTTATTGCCAAATAGTATTCCATTGTGTGACTCCACCACATTTGTTGGTTCATTTGTTAGTTGATGGACATTTGGGTTGTTTCTACCTTTTGCCTATTACGAATAGTGCCTGAGGGCATATCCACATACAAGGTTTTGTGCAGACGTATCTTTTCAGTTCTCTTGGCTGCGGACCTAGCAGTAGAATCTCTGAGTCCACACCAATACTTGGCTTTTTAACGATAGCTTGTCCTAGTGAATATTTATGTTTTTTTTTTTGTTTCGATGGGGATCTCATGAATGAGTAATGATGGCATAGTTCTTCTCAAATGCTTATTGTCCACCTGTCTTTGGAGACATGTCTGTTCAAATCTTTTGCCCATTTTTAATCGGGTTATTTGTGTTTTTAATTGTGAGTTGTAGGGTTTCTCTTTATATTTATCTGGTCTTCTGTTGCTTGTGCTTTCATGTTACTGTGTAGCCCACGGTCACTTCTGTGGGCATTTTCTTCGAAGAACGTCATGGTTTTAGATGTTAAGTTTTGGTCTGTGATCGATTTGGAGTTAATTTTTGTGCATGGTATCACATAGGTGTCCAACCTAATTTGTTTTTTATGTGGATAATTGTCCCAGCACTGTTTGTTGAATTTTCTTCCTTTTTCTTTTTTTTTTTTTTTTTTGGTTTGATCTTACTTCATTTCTTTTCCTCCAGGTCCATGAGTAGAAAGCATAATTCACTTATTTTCTGTCTCTCTTATTCCCTAATAAATGCATCGAAGGCTGTAATTTTCTTCTGTGTAGGAATTTGGATACATCCCACAGGTTTTTATTTTATTATTATTATTGCTAATTTTTGCATTCTTTTTCCTGCTAATTTCCTATTTTTATTGCATTTTACTCAATGAGTGTGGCCTATTATGCCCGTTCAATATAATTTTATCCAAAGGGCACTTCTATTAAAAAGTAACTATAAAAACCTTTCTTTTCCAACCCTGTAGATGTATTGTTATGCCTCTTTATTACATCCAACAGTGCTCTATACTTGGTATGTGCTCAATAGATATTTGTGCAAAGATACAGGCAGAGCAGGCTTTTCGAGCAAA
The DNA here is from genome assembly GCF_018350155.1 of Leopardus geoffroyi. Classification (NCBI taxonomy): domain Eukaryota; kingdom Metazoa; phylum Chordata; class Mammalia; order Carnivora; family Felidae; genus Leopardus; species Leopardus geoffroyi. Next base: position 33,097,793 of record NC_059331.1, on the reverse strand, counting down.
TCCACACCTAAGTGTTAGAAGTAGTTGATGTGACAGCAACATCCAGCACTTACTGAGCACTTTCCTCTGTGCCTTGCCTCCTATGTATTCACATAGCCTTCATCACAATCCTCTAAGGCAGGAACTCTCTATTCCCATTTTACAGTGAGATAGTGGAGGTATTGCAAGGCGTATTGCAATGACTCCCATCACGAGAAAGCCAGAGGTGGGGTTTGAACCCTGCTAGTCTGGCCCCAGATCCCATTCTCCTAACCACTACCTTCCACGGCCTCCTAAATGGTCACATTTTCATGACTGATTGATCTGATTCCTAATCATTTGTTCAGCGAAGGGAATTCTTGGCCCTTTTCTCACAGTTGCTTGTTAAAAAGTGCTAGTAAAGAAGTGTCTGTACCTCACTGCCACTCTAAACTGCCCTCCAGACCCTGTGAGTAGCTTGCCCTGAAAGTTTAGAAGTCAGGCACCCATGACGGAAGGCTAGCCAGGAACTGCCAGCTTTCATTTTTGTGTGTGTGTGTGACAAAAGAGAATTCAGAAGAAATGCAGTTAAACGTCTCTCCTGGCTTATGCTAGAGACCACACAAGCTCAGAGGGCTTCCGGTTTTTTAGATCAAATGTGTAGTCAGATAAAAAAAAAACCAAGTAGATTTTCATGGAATCTTCTTTTACCTCATTTATACATAGAGAAACCTGCTCTTTGGAGCTCTGATTGAAAATTATTTGTTATTGTAAGGGATATTTCCAAACCAAATGAGGGCTATTTTTCTCCCCCTATTGAAGACTGGAAAGCTACATCCTTGAATACTTACTGAATAAAAGTTCTCTTCTTTCTTTCATAAAGAGAATGCCTTTTGTATTTCTGGTCCCTTTGGTGCAGTCTGGGTGCAGCTTCCTTGTAAAAGAGTGGTTTAATTTGTGCTGTAAAATCATTTTCCTGTGGAAAACTAATAAAATACAAATTCCATCTTTCACATTAGGTTGTGGCTACAGGCTTTTGAAAGTTTTCTGTAGGATCTGCTTTTCTTTTCCCCTGTTCTTTTTGGATGATGACTGAGAGGGGAAATGATGGAACGTTCACATGTATTATGTTCATGGTTGGTAAAGAAACTATTCTCTAAAGTTTATTGTTTCTCTCAAACAAAAAACGTAAGTTAATATTTCACAGCTAGCTCTCCAGGCCTTTTTACCTTCATAAAAGTAGATGTGAAACAAGAATGAGGCCAACAAATCCGTTTTTCTTCCGAGGCATCTCAGTCACCTTCCTGCCCGGTCAAGTGATGTCTGGGTACTTGAATCTGCATTCTGCTTATTAAAGCCCTGGGTGCTGTTCCATTTTGCAGGTCCTCCCTGAAGTAGAGGATGGGGGCTTTCATTTCATGGAGACACTTCACACGGAGACCAAGTATAATAACAACGGTAGTAGTAATAGGTGACTTTTAGTAATAGGTCCGTCTTTTTACACATGGAGAATCTGGCACAGACTCGACAAGTAACTTACCCATAGTCACACACCAGAGAAGTGGAAAGATAGTGTTCGAACTGAGTGAGAACTGTTCGTGAGTCTGACTTCACAGTTGAGGCTTTGGACCATCGTGCGTGACCAGAAGGACAAGGAACACTGGAAATCCTGTCCTTCTACGGCTGGGATTGTTCAAGGAACAGTCAGACATCCTTGCACACAATGACTGTTGACGGAGTCGTGTTTGTGAAGGAACAAATTTTGTTTTCTCATCTGCTCTGAAATCTGGCTGATAAGGATTTGAGGGAAAGATCCATTTTGCCTTGTTATTTGAATGACTCTGCTGCTTTATCATGTTTCCTCCTCTTTCCTTAAGACTGCCTTGCCGTCCCCTGAAATTTGGTCCTCCACCCATTTGCAAGCTAAGTTCCGCATGACCCTTCTCCATACCTGCTCAGGAAGAGAAATGACCCTTGCTTCCTTCCTCCAACTCCCTTTTCCTATTTTCTTGTCATTCTTCACCTTCGTGCATGCTGCAGCCCCTCTGTCTCCTGCTGCCCAGATAGCAATAATGAATTCTTAGAGGAAGCACGGGATTCTGTAACACGTTGGTGAGGGAAAGGCAGGCAGGGGTCCCACTCATTCCTTCGACAGTTCGTGCGCAGAAATCCTTAGGACAAGGAGTGGGTTCAGCAGTTGCCAAGAACTGACCGTTCCAGAATAGAGTTTACCTCTCCAAAGCCAAAGGTCTCTCAAAAGTTTTCTCACTAAGGAGGGTGGGAGAGCAGGGAGGAGGGATGCGTTATCAGAAACAGAGCGGAGGTAATGGCATGGGGCTCTTACAGAGTCCTTTGAAGAGTGCGTTTGAATGACACAGAGATGAGCTGCAAGGAAATAGCTTGACTGGGTACCAGACTCTACCCTTAATTCTTGAAGCGTCTGTTCTTGAAAGTGGATTCTTCAAGTTAATATTCTCAGCCTGTCCTTCCAAGGAAAAGGATGATTTTAAACATGAGAATTATTGTCTTAGAAATCTCCTCCACCCTTAGGGAAGAGGCAGAAGGGCAGAAACGGGTCCCCCTCCCCGCAGAAGGCACATGGAAGTCTTCTGCCCTTTGCTCCTGGGAAGGCAGGGTTGCAGCCCTAACCAAGAGAGTCACCACCTTCCCCCGCCCCGCCTTCACCCACCCATCCACGAAGCCTCCTGCTACTCGCGCGCGGATCAGCCCCATTTCCCGCCTTTCCTTGGCCGGGGGCTCCCCCCAGGACCTCGCGGGCTGTGGGGACCTGACGTGCCGGGTAGGACAGGCAGTGCCCGCCTCTGCTCCCGCCCGCTCCGCAGGTGCGGCCCTAATCCTCCTGGCCTAGTTATCCGGCAGCCTCTAGGAACCAGGGCTCTGTGATGTAATGCTCTTTTTTCACACTCCGGCTTAAATACAGATGGAAATTGTTGTCATGTGTTAGAAATGTCGCCAGTAATATAAAAGGCGCAAGCTTGGGCATCGTCTCTGCTCGCACCGTCAGCTGCTCCTGCCGCCAGCTCCTTCTTCCCTCGCAAAATCGCTCTGTGGTCAGGTGGCCGAGGCGCCCCCAGCTCGCCTAGGAAGGGGTTTGGATCCCACACACCCCCCACCCCCGCCTCTCTTTCCAGCCGCTGCAGAGCCGAGGACCAGCGTGGCGGGAGCCTCTTTCTGGCTCACAAAGGGAAGGATTAATCTTGGCGACTGGGCTGGGGTCTGCAGGCAAGTACAAGTGGTCCACGATCGCCCCCTCGCCGCCCCCCGCCGCCCTCTGCCCACCTCTGGATTCGAACGCCCGGCTGCTGGAGGAAGCCTGGGGACAGGCAGGCGGCGGCAGAGGCGCCCCGCCGCCCGAGGTTTGCGCTTGGGTTGTGGGAACATCCATGGAGGTGAAGATGCCGTGTGTGGTGTGTGGACCAGGGAGGAGGGGCGGGGAGAAACCCGGCCAGCTTGGGAGGGCCAGATGGCTGCGGCGGCGTTTTAATTCACCGGGCAGGCCCGTTTGGCCGGGCAGGGTGGGAGGAGGAGGGGAGAGAAAAAAAAAAAAAAAAAAAAAAATCAGGGGTCAGTGGGTAGGGAGAGGCCGGGCTCTGGAGCAGATGCCTGGCGAACAATGGGGCTTTTGAAGGGGATGCTGGAGGAAGTGTGGCGCGCGCTTTGTATTGCCTCCTCCGCATTGCAGGTTGGAATCGGGCAGCTAAATTTTAATGAAGTGCATTCCAAAGTGTGCTCGTCAGCCTGGGCTTTCGGAGCGAGGGGCTCGGCTGAATGGGGACTGGGGGAGGGAGGGGGAGGGGACTGGCGAAATGAGTTCCTGATGGATGGTAAAGGAGGAGATGAAAGCCTGCTCAGTGTGCAGGGCAGGGGAAGGGAGGGGGGGAAAAATCAATACGTCCCCGTGCATATTAATAGGCTCCAGCAGGTGTTGGTAAATGTATGTTGCTGCATTGTTCCGGCGCCCTGGCGGAGGAAGGCGGGGGAGACAGCGAGCTGCTTCTCCCCAGCGCGGTGGGCACATGCCTTTGCACTTTGGAGGGTTTGGCAAGCTCACGGGGAAAATAAAGAAGGAAAGAGCTGCGGTTCTCCCCCTCCCCTTTCCCCCATTTTTAAAAGAAAGAATGTACCTGCAGAAGGCTTTTTAAGTTTGCTTCCTGGAAATTAACATGTGTGTATCAGAGCACTGTCTTATCTAGGTAAGATATGCATGTGTGTGGGCATCCAGAAAATAGAAGGCGGAATCTAGAGTCAGGCGTGCTGAGTGCTTGGGAGCGGAAAGGCTAGTCTCACTCTCTGGTTCTTGTCAGTGAATGGGCCAAGCCAGGAAGGCTGGGGATTTTTAAAGGGGCAGGAAGCCTGTCCCTCCCTTCTCAAGTCCTGAATCTGACTGACCTGGGTTTCTGGATGCAGGGCAGCTGGGTGTCCATGGTGTTGGTACATAGACTTTGTCTCACACACAAAGGGAGTGGACCTGTGCCTAAGCCAAATTATCCCAGGGTATTTGCAGCGTATTTATGAGGTTTAGGTATGCAATGCCCCTTTCTCTTTCCTGGAGTTTACCCCGCTCAGGGCTCTGTCCGTCGAGAATCATTCAGGAGACTACTATAACCCTTGCTGGGTTTTGTTGTTTTCTGTTGGCTTTACTACTTCTCTTGAACAAGTATTCAGTGCTTTCAAAAGGTTCAGACATGTTCATTGGGGGCTCAGATGAAACTGGAAGCTTTTGCATGAGGTCATTATGACTTCTTTGTATTACAAGTATTTACGTGTGTGTTTGTATACAGTGTACCTAAACCCATGTATATGTACTTGGTAACCCACAGAATAACATACTGTCTTTCTGGTTTAGGGAAATAAATGCATTTCTTAGCTGAGAAGAGCTTGTCTTTTGTCATCTGTAAGGCTGTTTCCTTCTGAAATTGGTGTTTTATGGTAACTTTGGAAGCCCTCAAGTATTGATTGGATATGCTCTTAGGTTCTTTTTGTGATTTAACTTGCACTGTATCTCGTCAACAAGACGCTGCTCATCACTTGCCAATGAATTTTAGTGCTGTTGAAAGCTTTAGCAGATTAATGGCATCAACAGGGACTTGATTCTTCCATTTCTCAACTGAGCAAACAGAAGCCGACTGACTTGGCTCTTGACTCCCCGAGCCTTTCCTCTTTTGGTTTTAGGAAAAGGGGCTGGGCCAGGAAGAAAGGATTCCTGCTGAGGACACCCCTCTCTAATCCCCAACACCCACCCTACCCCACCCCACCTAGTTAAATACTGAAGGTTACTCATTTGCATTCCTATGTAGTTTCTTTTTAAGGCTGCATATTTCAATTTGTACTTCTGTGGCAGCATTTGAAAAAAATGTTCCAATTTTGGTGTTTGGATTTTGCTGTGCTTATAATAAATAGATGTGGGATCCATCTGTTGTTCTTGCTACTTAATTTTGGCTCTCGGATGGGTCTCTTATTACGTTTAGACTTGAGGCTTACCTGCCGGTCCTTGATGAGCAAAAGCATGGGCAGTTGTGTTTATTATAGGACCTGCCCCAGGGGAGACCAGAGCCTCACTGCCTCTTAAGTTAACTGGCCAGAAGAGGGAATATGTGATGTGGTCCATGGTGTGTCTGTTAGAGCTACCAACCCATCTAACGTAGGTTCTCAAAAAACTTGCAGGCAACAGTGTCATTAACAGACAGAACCTCTTTGAACCACTGTATTTTTTCTGCTACCTAGGACTGTTTTGAGACGGCTGTAGGTCTTCGACGTTCTTACGTGTAAGAGCAGAAACTATACCCATGCGCTAAAGGCAGTGTAAAACCAATGACTATAGCTAATATTATTAAGACACATCTGTTAGAGGCTTCTGATGAGACACTCCTTCTCTCTTCCTGTTTTCTACTTACTCTTGGCATATGGATGTGGGTAGAGGAGAGGAAAAGAGGAGAGAATGAGATCTCCATATTCACAAAGGAGCCAACCATAGCCATTAATTGATACTTGCATTGTGATTTCTGTTTGACCCTACTCCGTGCAGATAAAGCAGACGGTGTGATGCCAACTGAGATTGCTCATTTCATGATCCCAATAAATAAATAGACTTATGTGTTTTGCTAATGTTGACTTATTAAAGTTGCTGTAGGACAAAGGATGTGGGAGATACCTATAACTAAAGGGAAAAGGATTTGTAGAGTTAAAAGTAAAAACAGAAATGATGGTATTAGTAAAAGCTAAATCAAAAGACTCCCCCCAACTTCAAAATAGTACAAATGTCTATTTTTTTAATTGTAAGTAATCTCTCCACCTACATGGGGCTTGAACTCAGCACCCCAAGATCAAAGAGTCACACACCCTACGACTGAGCCAGCCAGGCTCCCCTCTCCAAATTCTTTTTTCTTTGCCACTGTATTCTCAGGTATAATCCAGAGAGTTTGGTAAGCACCATTTTCCAAGCATGTTTGTTTTTTCTTTTCTTTTTTTTTTAGATGTCTCATGTTGATTATCAGACCCCAAATATTTGAATGTAAGCACATCCCTTGCAGTCATACTGACACCCTCTGGCACCAGAAAAACTGTCATAGCAATTTTGAGAAATCTAGTGGGAAGAAAAGGCAGCAATGCCAACCATTAATCCAGTAACTCTGCTGATGGTCGTGTCTGTGAGCAGGCCTGCTCTGGATGACTTTTAGGCTTTTAAAGTGTTACAGGCAGGAAGTACAAAGATCTTGCTGGCTTTCCCTTGCTTACCAGCTGTTGACAAGTTTCTGCCATTGTTGGCCTCTGGCACATCTCCATGATTAATTTAGGATGCCCACGGCCAGGAAAATTATGTCCAAATGGTGCCTTTGTAATTTTTTTTTTTTCAACGTTTATTTATTTTTGGGACAGAGAGAGACAGAGCATGAACGGGGGAGGGGCAGAGAGAGAGGGAGACACAGAATCGGAAACAGGCTCCAGGCTCTGAGCCATCAGTCCAGAGCCCGACGCCGGGCTCAAACTCACGGACCGCGAGATCGTGACCTGGCTGAAGTCCGACGCTTAACCAACTGCGCCACCCAGGCGCCCCCAAATGGTGCCTTTGAATCCAGTGATGTGCCACTTTGCATTGGTAAATCTATTTGACATACACTTCCCTGTTGGTGACAGTGGCACCGAAAACTGGGGCTCCTGGCTGGCTCAGTCTGTGGTGCCTGCGACTCTTGATCTCACTTTGGGCATAGATCTCACTTAAAAAGCAAAACAAACAGCAACAACAACAACAAAACAATGGCACTGAATCCATTCACTCCCCTGAGTCTACTGAGTTGATGACTGAATGCTATCCAGATACCTTTGTGTTTTGTTTTCTCCTGATACCGTCCTTGAACTGTCTTTGCTGATTTTTATTCCTTCTTCCAATGAGTTTTCTATCACTTTAAGTTTCAAAAGGTTGTTGGACGCAAGTGAAGAAGCAGAATTGGGGAAAACATTACCTAACTTTTGCTAAGATGTTTGAGAGGATCTTAAGCATTAGAGCAAAGCGGGGGGTCTTGGGCTTGAAAATGAGTCACTGGGCTAAACATCCTTAAATGAAAAGATTTTTAAAGTTTTGACATTTGAGGTTATCTGACCTGAAAGGGCAGCCGAAAAAGCATGGCACGTTTAACTGCTTGTCGTGAAGCTTCATTCTTTTGTTTGTGAGGGTTTTTGCTGTTTCTCTTTTTGCATCCTGGTTCCAAGGACAGTGCTTATTAGCACAGAATATGTGTTCAGTACATACTTAAATGCATGGATGCCTCATAAACTTTGACCATTAGTCTTAAAAAAAATCGAGCTATTTCACTACAGCGAAGTGGCCGTTATCAAAACAGAGCAAGTACGACTCCATGGAAAATTACTTTAAAAATGAGAAGAAGGAACAGAGTTTTCCCTTGTATTTAGAAACCCATATTCCTTTTCAGGAACCAGATAGTGTATCCTGTAGTTCTAGTTCTAAGGGACATAAACAAGCATTTAGGTTTTTACTCGCAGTTTAATTGATCTTAAAAGTTGGACGCCGTTCTCCTGATTAAAGAATCTCCTCTCTCCACTACCTTTCCCCCTCCAGAGGGTCGTGGGTCTGAAGTGTTGCGCTGGGTATGTATTTTTGGCTGCAATGAAGATTAGATCAGTGGGAATCTACAAATTTGACAACAGTTATATGAAATAACTTGCCTATAAGACAGTAAGTGCCATAATTTTCTAATTAATTGTGGAGCAGTGCCAAAGAGAGCTGCTTTAGAAATACATAATGATTGTAGATAGAGACCTAAATGGAAGGAAACACGTCTAAAATGTTGTACTCCTTTTAATAAAGCTTTAGTATGCCTGTTTATGGAGGCCTTTGCTATTTCTTTTTGTAGCTTTTTGGACCATCTGATTCACCACTTATATTTTTACCTGGAGGTGACCTCCAGTTAGTGTAGCTTAAATATTTTGAGTGCCTACTATGTGCCAGGAACTTTTTGTGCATTAGGGCTACTCAGCGAACAGTGCAAACACACCTTACCCTCCATGGAGATTGTATTCACATCCACGCTAATTGAGTCCTAGTAAGATCAGCAATTAAGGAATCCGGCTGAAATGATGAGTTAAAATGAAACCTTTCAGGGGCGCCCGGGTGGCTCCGTCGGTGAAGCGCCCAACTCTCGATTTCAGCTCAGGTCACGAACTCGCAGATTCTGAGATCGAGGCCTGTGTTGGACTCTGTGCTGAGAGTGCGCAGCCTGCTTGGGATTCTCCCTTTCTCTTCCTCTCTCTGCCCCTCCCCTTCTCGTGCTCTCTCTCTCAAGATAAATAAATAATCTTAAAAAATTTTTTAATGAAATCTATCATCCGCGAGATATTTGTTCATAAAAATTGCTGTGGTGGGCAAAATTGAAGCTTGCTTGATGGCTTGTATAAGAGTCCTGCACAGATAATACAGTGGAGATTTACACACCAGCCCTTGCTCACCCCAGATCTGGGGTGTATAGATCTGTATTCTGTATAGATTTGATTTGGTTTCCTCCACACCTTTCTACGTTAATATATACACGCACACAGTCCGGCTGTCTTTATATAGTAAGTAGTCCAGCTTGGTTCTTGCCTATAAGATAGTTGGCAGTTTGCCACATCAGTATGTGTAAACCTACTTCATTTTTTTGTGATAATAACTAGAACCTATTGATTAGGTGGCTGTTTGCTAAGGCTTGCTCGTTTTGTTCTCACAAAACCCCAGGACCTATTTATTCATTGAGCAAATATTTATTTAGCAAACTTTGTATGCTAGGAACTGTTCCAGGTGCTGGGGGTAGTATTGACCCGAACAGGTAAAGATCCCTCATGGGGTTTATGTTCTAGTCAGGGAGACCATAAATGGTAGGTATACTAAATAATCGTATTATTTTGTATATTAGAACATGGTAGACAGTATGGAGGGGAGCCAAGCAGAGAAATGCAGTCAAGACTGGGGAGATAGGGGGTGTGTTGCAATGTTAAATGGGTTTATCAGAGTAGCTCTCCCTGCGAAAGTAGCGTTTAAGCAGAAACTTGAATGAGTGTGTATCTGAGTAAAGCACAATTACCCTATGGTGTTATTACAAAGGACCTTTGCAAAGGCCCTGTGGCAGAAGTGGTACCTGGTTGGTCTGGGGAATAGCGTGGATGCCAGAGTGGCTGAAATCTAGAAAGCAACGGCTAGAACTCTGGAAGAGAGTAAGGGAGAGTGTAAGAGCCTTAAGGGGTGCAGACAGATCGCAGCAAACATTTTAGACCATTTTAGCCATTTTATTCATAGCGAAATGGGAGTCTTTGCAGGGCGTGGATTGGGATGATAACATGCCTCAGCATTTGAAAAGTCTCACTTTAGGTAATGTGTTAAGGACAAACGGAGGGGTAGACGCAGAGAGCACAGTTAGGGGGCTGGTATTAGAAATCTTGGTGCAAATTGATGGTGGCCGGACCAGGTGTGCTTGGTTGTATTGTGAAAGCTTACCCAGCAGAATTGCCTGATGGATTCGATGAGGGATGTGAGAAACAAAGGAGTTGAGAATGACTCCCAAGGTTTTTAAAAACCTGAACAAGTGGGAGGACGGAGCTGCCTTTTGCTGGACGAGGGAAGCTGGGGCTGTGACCTCTTAGGGTTTAAGATCTGGAGTTTCATTCTTGATTTGGTCGGAGTTGTCTCTCAGACACGGAAATGGGCTGTCAGGAGGGCAGTGGGCATAGATTGTGAAGTTCACAGAGGACGTGGCTGTAGCATGAATTGGGTCATTCTTTCCCAGTTTGGGAACGCTAGGGACAATGTTGAAGGAGCGTCCTTGCCCAACTGCGTGTCCAGTTGTGAGTCTTTCCATGAGTTAAACTTCTGAAGGTGACCTCACTGAGTTTTAAAAGCATGTGCATTTTAGGATTCAAAAATACTTTACATTACCCTACCGAAAAAAATCGCATAATTTACATTCCCATCTACGTGTACAAGAGTATCTCCTTCCTTTCATCCTTGCAAAAACGGAAAATAGTCTTTGAAAGTTTTTCCACTTGGATAGATGATAGACTTTTCCTACCTTTACTTGAAGCTCGTATGTCCTCTGGAAGTATGGCCACCTTCTGGAAGACGTAAGGAATTTTCCCTGTTGTGTGAAGTTTTGGCCATTGTGGCTACAGTGGTGATGCAGGTCATATTTGGTAAGACAGACTAATTGCTTGAGGAAGTAGCTCTCTGCAAGAGGATAGAGCATATTTGGCATTGTTCAAGCAGCTAATTAAAGACTAATGGGGAGACAGCTAAGTAGCACTTTTAAAGTACGTCTCCTTTAAAAGGGGAAATTTTGAATTATATCATCCTGAGAAAGAACAATTCCTCCTGACATTTGGACACCTTTTAATAGCAGGTGTTGAATTAAAATCATTGGCATGACCGAGGTACTTAGAGCCCTGAGTGGATTCCAGTTTCTTTAAAGTTATACAAAGTCAGATGAGCACTGAATTGGAATTTCTTTTTTCTTTTTTTTACTAATAATCAAATAGTTGCTATGGGCCAGCTATATACTCCATACCATGCTTTGCTAGGTCCAGGGGATGCACAACACAGCCTCTACTCTCCCAGAGGGTCCATTGTAGTTGGTAGCAATGGGAACCACAGATGGCCAGTGACAGCCCAATGTCTCGTGGACTAAAAAAATACGTAAAGCGTGGGGAACAGAGACACGGGCCTGACTTTGTCTAGAATTTAGGTCAGGGAAGAGTTGTAAGGGACAGCGAGGGGGAGAGACACAGAGGCCCCTGCCTGTCCTGCCACATGGTCTGGACCTCGTCTTGAGGGCACTGGGTTTTGGAAGAGTTTAGGCAGGATATTTTTTTTTTCAACGTTTATTTATTTTTGGGACAGAGAGAGACAGAGCATGAACAGGGGAGGGGCAGAGAGAGAGGGAGACACAGAATCGGAAACAGGCTCCAGGCTCTGAGCCATCAGCCCAGAGCCTGACGCGGGGCTCGAACTCCCGGACCGCGAGATCGTGACCTGGCTGAAGTCGGACGCTTAACCGACTGCACCACCCAGGCGCCCCTAGGCAGGATAATAACATTTTGTATTTTTTGAAAAGCACTCAGGTAGCAATCTAAGGCGGCGGTCATTAAACTCTGGTCCCCAGGCCACTCTGGCTGTTTTTGTTAAAAAAGTGTTATTGCGGCACACTCATTTGTTTACGTATTGATCACAGCTGCTTTTCTGCAACAGTGGCAGTGTTGGGTAGCTGAGACAGAGACTGTATGGCCTTCCAAAGCCTAAACTATTTACTGTCTGTCCCTTTAGCGAATAAGTTTGTTAACCCTTGATTTCGGAGTTGAAATTAACGCAGAGGGGCCAAGAGGGAAGCTATGATGAAAGGAAAAGACTAAGTTAAGGCAAAGGAGGACGGGAGGGACCACAAGGGGTATTCAGGACAGACTACCACATGAGTGATGAAACAAGAGATGGGAAGGAGAGGCTGGAGTCCACGGTGGCGTGTGGGGTCCTACGAAGAGTGACCGGGTAGACTGGAAGGTCATAAGGGACGTGTCAGTGAGGACGTCCGGGACAGTGCAGGATAAATGAGCCTGGAGCGGCTTGAATGTGTGTTCAACGCGGCAAGTTCGGACCTGTTTTCATAGTTACCTTTGTTAGTCCGTACAAGCCCGGAAGCCCCTGACCCTCTGCCCCATCTACTATCCTGTTCCGGAAATGGGTGCCCATCTCCGCTATTTTTAATCTCTCTGGACCAGTCTAGGTTTGGCTGCGTGTGCACGTACTTCAAAGTAACGCTCCCTGCAGACTGCAAGCTGTGCACCGTGACCTTTCCCTGCTCTGAACCCTTCCTTGTATAGTGTCTGTGGAAACTCTTCACTACACACATGGTTCTCTGCTCAAGTAAACATTTGTGTTTCAAAAACATCTTTTTAAACTTTTTTTTTAGTTTATTTATTTATTTACATTGAGAGAGTAAGACCAAGCAGGGGAGGGGCAGAGAGAGAGAGAGGGAGAGCGAGAGAGAGAGAGAGAGAGAGAGAGAGAGAGACTCCCAAGCAGGCTCCACACTGTCAGCACGGAGCCCGAAGCCGGGTGCCCCCTCACGAACTGTGAGATCGTGGCCTGAGCTGAAACCAAGAGTCAGACGCTCCACCGACTGAACCACCCAGGCGCCCCAACATTTATTTCTTTATGTGGAACGTAAGTTCACAGATAAGTCCAGTGTCTCAGCCGTTTTCGTGTGCGTGCCGAGTCCATAGTGAAATCACAAATTGGGTGTATAAATACTGTTTTCATAGTTACAGAACCTGATAGTCACATGATAGAGCAAAGCAAACTCATCCCGCCTCTAATGTCATTCATTCCATCACTCCCCAGACATTTACTGAGCACGTTGTATATGCCAGGCGCTCTGTTAGGTACCAGTGATGGCCCTCATGGAACTTACATTTTGATAGAGCGAGACAGACAAGGAGCTGCCCTCTGTGCCTTTCTAATTCCTGCATTAGAAAGTGGTGCATTTATTAGAAAGTACTGCATTAGTGGTGCATACTATTGCAGGACAACTCTAGGATTTTATTCCTGCTCAATTCTCTTACTTTATGGATGTCTAAACTGCACGGAGATAGAACTTGAACTGCCCGTCTCACCAGTAGAGTGGAGAGGCTTTCATCTGTGTTGTCCTGGTTGAAAATGTGGTGTGATTCCCATTCAAGCGCATAGTAATTCATTGTTCTAGTGCACTTAAAAAAAATTTTTTTAACATACATTCATTTTTGAAAGAGGGCAGGGGGAGAGGCAGAGAGAGATGGAGACACAGAATCCCAAGCAGGTGCCAGGTGGTCAGCACCGAGCCCGACATGGGGCTCGAACTCACCAATGGTGAGACCATGACCTGAGCTGAAGTCGGACGCTCAACCGACTGAGCCACCCAGGCGCCCCTGATCCTAATGCACTTTTAAATGCAGGGAGCTGCTTGTCATCTTTACTTTGAGCCTCGGTTCTGAAGTTTTTTCTTTTCATCATTAATGTAACCTTACCAGAGTTGTCCTTTACTGCAAAAGCTCTGCCTTAATGGGGTCAGATTTAGGGAGGAATGCTTCGCCACGGTCCACATTCTTTTTCTCATAACTGCTATCTGTATTCCTGAAAACTGACAGGGAAAATGAAGGAACACAGAGTCTTTGGCAGCTCTCCATTTTCATAGTTACAGGAGTTGAAAGCATCAATTTTCATTTCATGCTTTGAATTGCTTGTAATAGGGGTTTTTAGCAAGTCTTTGGTAGGCAGATGAGGAAGAGTCTGGGGGCTGTTCACAAAAGGAGCATTAAGGCAAACAAGAGAATGAGCCCCAGGAGTAAAACCAACTGTGTGCGGGCGAATTGGGATCCAGACTTACACCGCCAAGGTGAGCTTCTCTCTGGCTCGCTAGACGCTTGGTAAAATTGCTCACTGATCGAGTGCTTCTGTTTGGTTACTTTGTGTTATACATGGCACGCAAAGGAGTGGAATCAGAGCCTGATGAACATTCCATTGACAGTAAAAAAGCAGCAAGGTACAGCGAGGTTTGGGGCTCCAGGATATCTTCTTGAGGAATGACAAAGGATGTCTGAGGACTTACAACCATGATTTTTTGAGAGTAAAGCACTTACCCAGCAGTAGATTAGGATGGAAACACCCAGGGCAATTGACCAGGTTATTCTTACGGTATGTCTTCCTTAACGGGAAACCAGCAAGCCTTTGGAAAATTACAGCTTCTCGAAAGTTTGTCCTCTGTAAAGACACACATTAGCTACAGTGGACTTTGTGACTTATTTATTACAGGCTGGGGAGAAACCTGTATCCTCCCTCCCAGTAGCTTCCCTGCACCATTTTCCAGCATGCAGACTGAAGGTGTTGGAGTGAAATGTTCTGCTTGCCAACCCGAGAGAAGGTGTTAAAAAAAAAAAAAAAGTCTGTTACTTGCCAGTTTGAAAATATGTATGTTCCCACATGTTGTCATTAAGAAAACTTCTTGTAGATTGAGATGGCTTTAATCTAGATGAATTCTAAGTATTTTAATGTATCTGTGAGAGGTATTTCATTTCACGTGTTAGAATCACAACTTTTTTGAGGTGAATATTATTCACATTTTGAACTTACCATAAAATTCACCCTTTTTGCTATACATCCCTCTGAATTTTAACAAATACATACAATCATGTAACCCACCACTTTGTTCGAGCCTGGTTCTGTCCCCGCTGCCAAAGTCTTTCCTATAGCCACTCTGTTTTCAGCCCCTTTCAAAACCCTCAGGCAATCACATCTCTTTCCTCTTCCTAATAATCCTGACTTTCTTCCAAATGTTGTCTAAATGGAATCATGCAGTATGAATCCTTTGGATTTAGCTTCTTTCACTTAAAGAAATGGATTTCAGATTCACCTAGGTCGTTGCTTGTATCATTAGTTCGTTCCTTTGTATTGCTGCATAGTATTCCATGGTATGAATGTACCACAGTATATTTACTCAGTCATTAGTTGTAGGGCGGTTGAATTGTTTCCAACTTGGGGGGATTATGAGTACAGTTACTAAAGCAGCTTCTAAGGAAAGGAAGACAATAGGCTTAGAGAGCTCCAGGGAAAGAATTAGATATGTACTGGAGAGGTTTTGGGTAAACATAGATTTCCATTTTGCTTGAGTAAATACCTGAGAGGGGAGATCTCTGGGTTATGTGAAGACTGTGTTTAACTTTATAAGAAACTATCAAACTCTTTCCCAAAAGCTGTACCATTTTGTGTCCTCCCTTGGCGTTGCGTAAGAGTTACAGCCGTTCCGCATTTTCACTGGTATTTGGTATTGTCCAAGTAAAAAAGAATTTTTTAGACTCTAGACTTTCTAATAGTGCAGTAATATTCCATGTGATTTTGGTTTGTTTTCCAAATGATTAAAATGTTGAACACTTTTTCGTGTGCTATTTTGTCATCTGTAGGTGGTCTTTGGTGAACTGTCCTCCCTCTGTTTTTCAAACAGGAGATTTTCTTTGTTAATCACAAATCTTAATGAAATGTACAAACTATCACTCATTAGTGCTCACCATTGGATTGCCTGATTTTAAAAAAGTATCCCAAGATGATATTTTCAAACATTATTTATAAACATCTTATTTTAAACATCTAGCTTATGGCTGGGACATCTTGGCTCTTGTCATTGACTGACTGGACGATCTTGGCAAGTCATTTGACCTCTTAAGACTGGCTTAACGTCGTCTGTAACATGGTCTTAACACCTAATTGTTGATGGTTGCTCGGAAAAATGAGTGCCTTGCATAGAACCCAATACATAGTAGGGATTTACTAAATGATCACTCTTATTGCAAATATTGTCAGCACTACTGACTCAGGTGAATTTATGTAGGCATGTCCTTCTCGCATTAATTTACCATTTTAGCATGAGTGTCTAGCATCGTATCCAATGCACGAAAGGCTTGAATGAACTGGTTGCATGAATAAATGCATGAAAGAAAGCATGTGTGCCATTTATGGTTGACCTGCCAAGAATATTGCAGATACAGTTTTGTGATGCACTGCCCTGAATCTAGGAGTATTTGTTGAGCTGTACCTTAGTTATATTTTCCATTTATTTTCGTGCCATAGTTATTGATACCTTTTTATCTACACACTTCAAATTTATGTTTAGGGAGCCCTGAGGGCAGAAGGATTTGGGATGCCGTGTACTTGGCTTCTTCTTTCTGCCTTTCTATATTCTTTTTCAAAGGCCAAAAGGGCTGTGAATCATGATTCATTTTTAGGTTTCTCTTCCGCTCGAGTGTGATATCTGCTAGTAATTGCAAAGTAAATCATTGGCTTCCCAGCTCTGCCAAACAAACTCCGTTCTTCTGGAGGTGGCTGCCAATTATTTCTTGGCTGTTTTTAGGATAGTGGATATGTCTGGTCTTCCCTTTCTCCAAGAAAGAGGGCCTAGAGATGGAGCCTTTGGGTTCCTATGGCCTGACCCCAATTTGAAGAAATCGCTGACTTCGGCAGGGTGCTTTCAGAACCTCATCAATTTCAGGTATGGTTTCCTGAAACCACTGTTCCAAACCATAATAGCTGGTCTCTGCTGAGTCAGCCGTTAGCACTGGGTCAGAACCTCTCTTTCTGTAGGCTGAGCAATACTTAAAACCAACTTTCCACGGAAAGGGAGAAAGTTAACTTGAAACCAGTTTGCTTTCTTTTGCAAAAGTAGCTTTTTGAGGCCAGGAGAAATGGAAATAGGTGTTCAGGATGTCAGAGTCTAGCTGCTCTGTGATGTGTTAATTATTTCACGTTCCATCTAGCTACGAACTTTGCACCACTGTCGCTATGGAAAGTTCTCCACGGTGAACTACCTTTCATATTCTGATAATCCGTTTCACCTTGGAGAGGCTAGTAGAAGCAATAATTTCACCTTCAAGGAGAAAATGACAAAGCTCTTCTTGGTACAGATTTTCAAAGCAACTCTCTCGCCTGGTGAATTACCACCTCACCTGAATGTGTTTTTAGTTCCTCTTCATTAAAAACTCCGTTAGAACATTCCTTTGAGTCCTTACAGAGTCCTGTTCTTAAACATCATCTTGGTTGTACCTATTAGAACGCTAAGAGCTGGTCTATGGGGTGCACTTATAATGAGAAGGTAAATGCACTTCAACTTTCTCCTGCTTCCAGCCTCCTTTCTGTTTCTGTTCAGTTTGTAATTTTGTTGTAGTTGTTGTCGGCATAGCTGTTTCAAAAAAACATTGCAGTCAGCACACACGCTTGCCCTATCATCAATAAGGAACAGCGCTGTAACACTTAAGGAAGTCAGTAGAATTCAGCAAAAATGGGCTCTTGTGAGAGGTCATGCATGTATTATTTCCATATAACAGAGGCAAGCTAGCTCTATCATACTTAGCAGCCCATTCGCACTATGGCATTGCCTCATTGAACTGCTTTGCAAGAATCATGTTTGGAAACCGAGAATAATGAAAGTGATGCCATGACAGATTAGAAGGCATTTTAAAATCAGTTACAAGATCTTTAAGTGGTATTGGTCTGAGAGCAGTGATAGCATCCTGAAAGAAACGGGGCTTAAGTGTGAGATTTTCCCTGTCCCATATGGTAGTTACCAGCCACCAGTGGCTACTAGAGAGCATGTCTAATGTGGCCAGTCTGAATGAAGATATGCTGTTGATGTAAATAGACACCATATTTTGAAGGCTTAGTACCAAAAAAAGAAGGTAAGGTATCTTATTAATAACTTTATTGATTGCATGTTGAAATTACAGTAATCTGATACGTTCAGTTAGAGTAAACACCTTACAAAATTAATTTCTCATTTCTTTTTGCTTTTTCCAATGTCAACCTACGTGATTTAAAATTACATATGTGGTTCACATTATGTCTTTATTGGTGCAGCCAAAGGTTGTAGAAGCTAAAGTCCTATCTCATGGCAGGGGTCACTTGCTAAAGGGGTGTATCCGTGTTTGGAAAATTCTCATTCCTGCAACAAAGCCTGGGAGAGTTGGGGGAAGATCAGAAGGGCCTGGGGTAAGTGATGGCTAAAGTTTCTCCCCTGGATAATTGGGATCGTGGTGGCCTTGGTGGGAAGTTCACGATGGAGAAATGGGGGAACAAGGTCACAAAGCAAGGCAAAGCCCAGCAATTTTTCTGGAGAAGCTTGCTTTCCACAGGAGTCCTATTTGACCTCATTTTCATGCCTAGAACCCTCATGTATGTCAACATTGGTGAGTCTCTCTCTGATGTGATGCACCTAATAGGAATTCTAAAAGCCTGCCACCTGAACTTGTGTGCTTCTGTGCTATGTTTAAAATCATCCATTTTGCTAATCTTCCCAAGAATATTGAGGGGGGGGGGGGCTATGTGTAATGCTGTCAACTATGATTTTTTTCTTTTTGACCCGACCATTAGGAGAGCAGGCTGAACACTGTGCCTCGTGTTCCTTCTATGTGCTGGGTGCAATCAGAAACTCAGAATAAACAAAACCTGCATTTCTTGTCCACAGACAGCTTCTTCATTCCCCAGATATTGAGTGCTTATTATGAGCCACACACTGTTCCATGGCCAAGGATACAAGCAAGAAAACAGTCTAAAATCCCTGCCTTTGGGGTGTTTACATCCTCTTAGAACCTGTATGATGTAGTTTAAAACATTGATCTGGAAGGAATTTGCGAGCCACAGGGAAACTTGGGATTTTGTAGCCCAATCTATTTATTTAACAGAGTAACTGTCCCGTTACATGGTCCTGTTACCTAGGGGCTAGTGCAAAGCCTCACACATGGTAGGCATCGATTGTGTGTCATTCACTCAAGAGATATTTTTTAAATACCTTCTGTATTCTAGGCCCTTTTTCTAAGTGTTGGGGATATATTGGTGAACAGAGGAAAGATTGCTGTTCTCAGGGAGCTTAGATTCCGTCTGGGGGTGGTCTTGGTGGGTTAGACAATGGCTGTGAAATACAAGTTGGTGATACAGTATGTCTGAAATTGATAAGCACTAAGAAAGGAGAAGGACAAGTAAAGCCAGGTAAGAGATACTAGAAATATTGCATATATGTGGGGTGAGATGATTGAGGGGAATACGTTCTAGGTTAAGGGACCAGCCAGTGCAAAGTCACAAAAGCCGGAGCATGTCTAACTTGTTTCAGCAGCAGCGAGGGGTGGCCGTGTGGCTGGACTAAAGTGTATAAAGAGGAAGAAAGACTGATATCAGAAGATTAAGTCAAAGAGGTATTAGGGAATCAGATTTATAATACAGGGTTTTATAATACAGGGTTTAGGTCAGAGAACTTCTGTGGTCTGACTTGTATTTTTCATTGAACTTTTTAAACACATAGTAAAAATCTCCCTTAAAAACCTCCCTTATTGGCAGACAGTTCTCTGAGCTTTAACAAAGGCACACAGTCTCGTAACCATGATTACAGTCCAGATACAGAGTCAGTCACTCCCACAAGCACCCTCATACTGCCCCTTTGTTGACTTAACATTTCAAAGGACAATTCTGGATGCTTTGTGGATGTTAGACTACAGGGAGGTAAGCTTGGATGCAGAAGACTAGTTGGCAGGAAGATTCATGCAGCTATCAAGGTGAGCAGTGACGGAAGCTTGCCCAGGGTATGCAGGAAATGGTCAGATTCTGGGTCTCTTCTGAAGGCTGAGGTTTCATAGGAGGCATGAGAGAAAGAGAAGAGAAAAGGATGACATCATGAATTTTGCTCTGAGCCACAAGGAAAGCTGGAGTCCTCATTTCCCAAGATGAGGCAGGTTGCAAGTTTCAAGGGGGTTACAGTTCAAATTTGGACATTCTGGGGCTCACTGATTACTAGCTATCCAAGCAGAGATACCGACGGGGGAGGGTGAATGTTTAGAAACCAGCCTGCACATCTTGAAAGCAGTTGGAAACAAATCTATGATTCTTTCAGGAACCTCTTGTCGGCCTTTAGGATTCAGAGGTACTTGAGTAATCTGATACCCAAGATTGTTGTCTGCCGCATCTTATTGTTGTTCAGTTCATTTCTTTATGCATTCTTTAGTAGAAGGATAAATAGCCTCTCTGTGCAGAGAATACCACAAAGTTCATTATTCCTATAATGGCGCTGCTCTTTGCTTCATTTGTTAATTTAAACAAATGACCTGTATTAAGAGTAAGGATGAACTGGTTTAGAAGGACTCTTTTTATTCCCCCAAAATTGTTAAATTCCAGGAAGCACTTTTGGTGTTTGACTTGGGTCACTGTGTATTATTTTACTCACTTCTGCTGTCTTTAGCTGCCAATGCACTTGAGTTGGAGAAGAGAGAACGGAAGGGAAGAAGGCTAAAATTAACAAGATATGATGTTAGTTGGCAAAAAACTAGGATACGGAATTCCATATATAGTCTAAATCTCAAATTAGATTGAAAACTTGTATGTATACGTATGGAATATATTCTGAACGGAATATCCCAAAATGTAACAACCACTATCTCTGTATTGTGAAGTGATGGGAGAGTTCTGCTTCATTGAAATCATTTTACCGTGTTTTGGGAATTTCCTAAATGAACAAATACATTTTTCTTCGTTTTTTGTTGTTGTTGTTGTTTGTTTCATTTATTCAGAAAACGTTTATTCAGTGTTAGGTTTGGACCTGAACTGGGAATAGACTAGTGAACAAGACAGAAAAAGGCTTTACAGCTTCAAGGAGCTAATAGCCTTGTGAGATCATTATCGAGTTATAATTAGAAAAAAGGATACGTTAATTAATAAAGAAAGAATGCAAGTGAACTTGTCTAGTTTCATTGGCTTTTTTAGGCCCTAGTCCTGAGTGAGGTTTTCATGAATCCCTGTCCATCCCCATTTCTCCCTGTTACAGGCTCCGAGGAGTGGGCCTCTGTGACCGTGGAGTCCTTGCTGTGTTTCGGAAGTCATTTGTGTAATGTGCCATTTCTTGTAGTATATCCTACCATGGGGAGGGATCGCATAAGGCCCAAACATGTGCCAGCCTTGGGCTTAAATTGTCCTAGCAGCGGGCAGCAGAAAACATCATGGTTCCTTGGCAGAAGCTTTGGTGAAGGGTCACACCTGCTGTCACTATGACCTACGACAAGTCACCTGGTTTTGCCAGGCCTCTTTTACGTCATCTGGAAAGTACCTGGGATGTACTGGTAGAACGTAAAACCCTCTGACTCCAGAATTGACGCAGACTTCGGTGGGGTTAAATGCTGCCTGATTCGAATTTCACGTACCTTCACCTCGTGGATATTTTCCTGCACATAATTCCCCATCCTCCCTTCTGCCATGAGAGGCCAGGTGCCAAATCCTTATTTCGTATCGGTGACCCAAAAAACAGAGCTGATTTCAGAGAGCTTGCAGGGAATATCTGTTCTCACTGAGAGAGTTGGCCCAGGGAGATTTCATTTCCCCCCATGACTGTTTCTCCTTTTAGGCTTAAATGTGTTTAATGGAATTGGCATCCAGCTCTCCTATTAGTTGGTGACTGGCTAGACGCCACAAGTGGGAACAAAGAAGAATAGGAGAGGGTATTTTGCACCTCAAGATTCGGACCCTGCCAGAAACTTCTTTTTGTCTCTTATCTCTACTGGATCTCATAGCTGGTTGAATTTTACTTTCCTCTTTTTTTTTTTTTTTTTTCCCTCCTTTCTTCTTGTGTGAAAATGTTGATATGGTGACTTCCTTCTAATTTTATCAAATACAGTATGTCCAGAAACAAAACAGAAGCATGTTTCTGCGTGCGATTCCTGGCAGAAACAGTGCGATTTCATCTCAGGATAAAACTGTGAATTTGTGGAAAGCAACATGGTATGGGTACTTAGGGAAAGCAAAAGGAATACATAGCCTGGCTGCCAGAGTCGCCTTTGTCTTGGCGGCTAGAGGAAATCGCTACTGATCTTTGGGAGCAGAGGCTCCTGAGGAGAGTCCGTTAGGCAACAGGCAGGCATGCTGGGGACAGCCATGGGGCAGGTGTTTCCATAAGAGTCACATTTATGCGTTCAAATTGCACTAGTCAGATGTGTGTGTAAGAGAGAGAGCCAGGGAGAGGGAGAGAAGAACACAAACGAGAGCTAAGGTTAGCTGAGATGCAGTTAGGTCCATTGTACTTGGAGGCTGTGCCTGAAGTCAGGGTGACATGGGACATGTAGTTGCACCCTTCTCAGTTCCCCGGAGCCCTCCCACAGCCTCAGCACCTCCCTGAGCTGAGTGATGGCTGCTTGAAGACTCATTACGCCGTGTGGCTCCCATGACTTCTTCATCCATGGTTCACCTGGAGAAACAGGGAGCTGTTCCGACAAACAGACGGAGTTAAAGTTATTGAGGGGACAGTGTTATATTTTGTAGACAGCCCACGAGATTGTTCAAGGGCAGGTTTAAGTGTCATGCAGGGCTGGGATTAGGTGAAGCAAGTGAGGTACTCACTTGGGGCACAGATTTTAAGGAGATGCTAAAAAATTCAGTAATCAAGAGAAATAATATTGTATCTTCTAAATACCAAATTATTTTATTTATTTTTTAAAGATTTATTTAGTTTTTGAAGAACTTTTTTTTCCGCTTTTTTAATGTTTTTTATTTTTGAGAGAGAGACAGAGCATGAGTGGGAAAGGGGCAGAGAGAGAGGGAGACACAGAATCCGAAGCAGGCTCCAGGCTCTGAGCTGTCAGCACAGAGCCCGACGTGGGGCTCGAACCCGCAAACCGTGAGATCATGACCTGAGCTGAAGCTGGACACTTAACTGACTGAGCCACCCAGGTGCCCCATTGAAGACTTAAAAAAAATTTTTTTTTTTAATTTATTTTGAGAGGGAGAGAGGGAGGGACGGAGGGAGAGAAGGAAGGGGCAGAAAGAAGCGGGGGGAGGGGGAGAGAGAGAGAATCCCAAGCAGGCTCTGCCCTGTCAGTGCAGAACCCAGCATGGGGCTCGATCTCAGGAACTTTGAGATCATGACCTGAGGCGAAATCAAGAGTCAGCCACTTAACTAACTACACCTCCCAGGCACCCCGAAAATCAAAATTATTTTAAATAAAGATAGGATTGGTGTTACTAATTTTTTTTTTATATTTTGCCTCAAGCTTTAATATGGCTTAGTATGGCACCATTAACTGATCTTGTTTTTATTTAAAACTGGTGTTTTATTCTTCATGGATTTTTTGAGGGGGGGCATTAATTTTGACTTATAAAAATATTATGTGAAAATACTGTTTTTCTTGATTACTGAGGTTTTTTGTCACTTCCTTAAAATTGGCACCCCAGGATTGTGCCTTATTTGCTTCATGCATAACTCGGCTCTGGTTTTGATATTTCCTTTAATTTCTAACTCCGGAAACCCTAAGTGAAATATGATTCCAGGAGACCAAAGAGCACTCAGGGTGACTGCCTTCGAGAAGCTCAGTTCTTGGGGCACCTGGGCGGCTCAGTCCGTTGAGCATCCGACTTCGGCTCAGGTCAGGATCTCACAGCTTGTGAGTTCAAGCCCCGCGTCAGGCTCTGTGCTGACCGCTCGGAGCCTGGAGCCTGCTTCAGATTCTGTGCCTCCCTCTCTCTCTGCCCCAACCCACTCGCATTCTGTCTCTGTCTCTCTCAAAAATAAATAAACATTAAAGTAAAAAAAAAAGAGGGGCGCCTGGGTGGCGCAGTTGGTTAAGCGTCCGACTTCAGCCAGGTCACGATCTCGCGGCCTGTGAGTTCGAGCCCCGCATCGGGCTCTGGGCTGATGGCTCAGAGCCTGGGCCTGTTTCCGATTCTGTGTCTCCCTCTCTCTCTGCCCCTCCCCCGTTCATGCTCTGTCTCTCTCTGTCCCAAAAATAAATAAACGTTGAAAAAAAAAAAAAAAAAGAAGCTCAGGTCTTATATTAACTATGTGCATGCATTGAACTCCTTTTTGTGCTCCATGTTCTGTGAAAGGCTGTTTACATTTTCATTTAATAGCTGTTTATTGAACACTTACTGTGTGCTTGGCAGATTTCTAGGTGCAGGGTTACAGCGACGCACAGATGACACGACATCCCAGTATGTGCAGAGCTTATATCCCAGGGGTAACAAGACCATTTCTAGCCCTCACAGCAGCACTGCAATACCTGCAGTACCGATGGCGGTCTTACCATTTTACTGGTGAGCAAAGTGAGGCTCAGAGAATAACCCTGGCAGCAGGTAGCTACATTCAACATTGTCTGGCTCAGGTGCCCCAGTCCTATATTGGTTCTTTTTTTTATTTTTAAAGGATGTTGACAGATCCTGGAAACAAACATGGCAAACTGCAGTGATTTTTATTTTATTTTTTTTTTCCACGTTTATTTATTTTTGGGACAGAGAGAGACAGAGCATGAACGGGGGAGGGGCAGAGAGAGAGGGAGACACAGAATCAGGCTCCAGGCTCTGAGCCATCAGCCCAGAGCCTGACGCGGGGCTCGAACTCACGGACCGCGAGATCGTGACCTGGCTGAAGTCGGATGCCTAACCGACTGCGCCACCCAGGCGCCCCTATATTGGTTCTTAAAGGAGAACATTATGTAAACATATTTAAGGGCAAGACTAAGGGTGGGCAACAAGATAAAACACATTTTCCATGATTTTGGCAAAGCGGTAAAATGGCACAGAGCAAGCCAGGCAAAAAGAGGAAGATAGAAAAGTATCTACCTGCCTCAATCAGCAGCATCCAGTAGACCTCCAAAATGGCGAAGAGTGTTGACTTTTCCTGCTAGCCAGGCTGCTAGAACTGGGATGCCTTTATCCACACTCAGAGAGGAAGAATACAGCGATGGATTAGTAATGTCTATGTGGAATTTCGATAGATCATGATCTTGGTGTTGCCGTGTTGATTATCCTAGTGCCCTGAGTTCAATTTCCAGATACCACTGTTAGGATACGTAAAAAGTATTGTTTAATAGGTCGTTAGTAATTGTTGCTTTTTTGGTAAGAGACGCAGTCCATTTCCACAAAAAAGTCTGGTGAGATCGCAAGTGTGACTGCATTGAATACAGAGATATAGATTAATTTGGAAACAATTGATACCCATAAAGTATTGACTGTGAACAAGTATTGACCACGAATCTTTCTAAATTCCTCACAGCAAATGTTTATAGTTTTTTTGCAGGTCATTCACATCTTCTAGTTAGATGCATCCCTGAGTATTTCCTATTTTTTGGTGCTATTAAAAATGGTATTTTAGGGGCACCTGGTGGCTCAGTCCTTTGAGCGTCCGACTTTTGGTTTTGGCTCAGGTCATGATTTCATACTTCATGGGTTTGAGCCCCATGTTGGGCTCTGTGCTGACAGTGCGGGGCCTGCTTGGGATTCTCTTTCTCCTTCTCTGTCTGCCTCTCCCTTGCTCTCTTTCTCTCAACAATAAAGATTAAAAAAAAGTTTTTTAAATAGTATTGTAAAATTTAACTTTGGTTATAAATTGCCAGTATATAGAAATATAGTTGATTTTGCGTATTCTTGTATTCTGCAACGTCTCTAAACTTGCCTGTTAGTTCTCATAGTTTTATTGTAGAGTTTATTAGACTTTCTACATAGATCAGGAGTCAACAAGCTTTTTCTTAAAATGCCAGATAATACATATCTTAGGCTTCTGAGTCATATCGTTCTTTGGCAACTTCTCAACTTTTCCCTATGGTAGGGAAAAACAGCCGTAGGCAACACATAAGTGAACGGGTGTAACTGTGTTCCAGTAAAGCCTAATTGACAAAAACTGTTGCAGTCATTTCCTGATATAAATAATCATGCCATCTGAGAAAGAAACTAGTTTTACATTATTCTTTTCCAGTCTGTATACCTTTTAGAACACCTAGAATACCTGTATACTGTGTACCTAGAATAATTTTCCATCTACTTGGAGAATAATCTTTAGTATATTCATACTGCTGTTCTACTGATGATGAATTATGTCTGTTTTTGTCTGAGAATACATTTTATTCCTGAAGGATATTTTCACTGAGTATAGATGTGTGGGTTGCTAGATATTTTTCTGCATTTTAAATATGTTATTCTATTATCTTCCAATTTATTTTCCTATTGAGAACTCAGTTGCCAGTTGAAGAGTTATTCCTTTAAATGCAATGTTTCTTGTTCCCCTCCTCTGGCTGAGGTGTGAGTTTTCTTAGGGTGATTTTCTTCTTGGTTATTCTGCACGGAGTTTATAAGGCTTATTGAATTTGCATCATGATCCTTTATCCTTTTTCAGCTGTGTCTTATCCACCATATAACTAAAATATGATATGCTATTAAAATCACATATGAAAACTTTGTAGAGCTTTTATTTGAATTGTTACACTTCCCAGCTCTCTAACAAAATTCTCAATTATCTTTTATCTCTTTAAAATAATCATTGTCACTTTTATTTTATTTTATTTTATTTTATTTTATTTTATTTTATTTTATTTTTTTATTTTATTTTATTTTATTTTTAGACAGCACAAGTGGGGTAGAGGGGCAAAGGGAAAGGGAGAGCGTATCCAAGCAGGCTCCATGACCAGCGTGGCCAACGTGTCTAGTTAAAATGTTGAATGGACATGAGGAGGGCACCTTTTCTTGTCTTGAATGTTCCTTCACCATTAAGTATGATGTTAGTTGTAGATTTCTCAGAGATTCCCTTTATCAGGTTTAAGAAGTTCCTTCTTATTCACAGTTAGCCAAGGAATCGATGTTGGAGGTTCTCAAATGCTTTCTCTGTGTCTGTTGAGCTGATTGCGTAGATTTTAAGTTTATTAACTATGGCAAGTTATTTTTATTTTCTGATGTTAGACAAATCTTGAATTGTAAGGATAAACCCCACTTAGTCATGATTTATTATACTTTTTGTTGTTTGATTTGATTTATTAATATTTTATTTAGGATTTTCATATCAATGTTCATATGAGATATTCTATAATAGGTACAGTATGATTGTATTTTGATTAAAAGAAATACACCCTTTATATATGTGCATATCATACATTTATCTAGTTTTGTATGAAAGGATTGAATATAAACACTGGAGTCTTTACATTGGTTATTTTAGGCATGGCTTGGAAAATAGCGATAGAATAGTTAACTTTGCCTTCATATATGTACAACATGTTTGCTTTTTTTTTTTTTTAACTGTGTAAAAAATGTGTAAGCCTACACTGAAATTCTTGGGTAGCTATACCTCTAGGAACTGTGTAAGTTGGAATGAAACAATCTGTTTTTTTGGCCAGAGTTTGAGACTTCCTAAAACCTATTGAACCAATCAGACGTTCCTATGGTCTGGTTGCCCCATTGGGAAGGAAAGTAGTGGAGTGGGTATAGGTTTTTGTTATTAGACAAATCTGACTTTGAATCTTGGTCCTGTTACTGGCTTACTATGGGCTTTTAACTTGTCTGTGTGTAAAATGGACATGATTAGACCTACTGGACATATTGTTATAAGGATAAAGGATAACATAAGGAAACTAGCATATAGAACATTTTCAGTAAATGGTAATCTGCTACCACTCCTTCTACTGATACTATTTCTAGGACCAAAGAAACTTGAAGTGTCTGATTTACTTGACACTCAATGCCTAAGTCTTGTCTTGATCTTTGGCAGGCGATCTCTTGACTCTGCTTAGGCACTTTGAAGGATGGGTGTTCAAGTCCTCGTAGTGTTCCATTCTTCCTCCGGAGCGGTCAGCAAAAACTCCCCAGCTGGTTGTCTAGCTACTCTTTGTTTTGTGCCATCCAACACACTAGCTACACTGGCTCTCTTTTGGTCCCTCTAACACGTGAGCTATGTTTGTGTTACCTGTTCTCTTAGTATATGTGCTGCCGAAGCGAGCACAGTATTACCTGTTCTCTTAACCTGGGATGCAAGTCTCGCTGTGCTCACTTAAAGTGTCACGTGGACCATCCTTGAGCCACTTTGAGCCTTAAGTTTCGTATCCACCAAAATGAGATAATAATGGTGCCCTCTTTGTAGAACTGCATTGACAAGTTATTACTTGTAAAATGTTGAGAATGATGCCTGGCATCTAATAAGTGCTCAGTGTTATAAACCAGTTGGATCTGCCTCATTATTGTTAATGAAAACTAAATAAGATTAATTTGTTCCATGTTTTTCCCATTAATTCTCTGTTAAAGGCTCATTCCTTCCTGTCTCTTTCTTTGAAATGTTTTACCCCCATTTGTGCATATGTGCTGTTTTTGTGTTTTTCTTCTTACCTACCCAAAGAATAGGTCTTTTATTTTTTTAATCTTTTCTTGTGAGGTTGGGCATAACTGTCCAAATAACAAAATGATTCTAAATCTTCATTTTATGCATCAAATTATCAGCACTGTCTTAGAGCTGTTTTTGATCAGCATGCCATTTGTGTTTTCACTTAAGCAATGCAAACATCACTGAATGGAACAGAGGCAAATATGGAGATACAGGACACTTCTTACAGTCGATTCATCAGTTATTACCCTTTGGGCATCATTGTTCAGTCACCCACGGGCCCTCTTTTTTCCAGGGTATCTTGGGAAAATGCTACCAAATACTTTTTGAAATCCAGGTGCCATTTGCTATTTGAAAAAAAAAATTTTTAACGTTTATTTATTTTTGACAGCAGAGAGCCTGATGTGGGGCTCGAACTCAGGAACTGTGAGATCATGACCTGAGTCGACGTCAGACGCTTAACTGACTGAACCACCCAGGGTCCCCTACTATATTTTTTTGACCTATGGTCTGTAATAAAAAGCCCTAAGAGTAAGGTAAAGAAGTTGGTTGGTTTTGTTTTTTTCTTGACAAATCCATGGTATATCCTAGTAACCAGTAGGTGGTTTAACATCTAATGAGCGTATTAAGTAGAAAGTCTGTTTAATGAAGTCTTGTGAAAAATGGAAGGGGCAGAGAAGGAGGGAGACAGAATCCGAAGCAGGCTCCATGCTGTCAGTGCAGAGCCCAATGCAGGGCTTGAACTCACAAACCATAAGATCATGACCTGAGCTAAAGTCAGATGCTTCACCGACTGAACCACTCAGGTGCTCCTGAAGATTTTATTTTTAAGTAATCTCTATACCTGACATGGGGCTTGAACTCACAACCCCAAGATCAAGAGTCACATGTTCCACCTACTGAGCCAGCCTGGCGCCCCATGTCTTTTGAAATTTTAGCTAGAGATTCAAGTGAAGATCATCTGGATGCTTTTATAAGTAGCACTATATACTTTTCTTGGAATGATAGGTCTTTATTATATTCACTCATGATTTTCAAAACCATTTAAAGAACTCTTATTTTCTCCTACATTTTCCAAAATACAAATTTGAGGGAAAGTTCCTATTGTATACTTATATTGCCTTGGTAGAAAATTATATTAAATAATTTGCGTACAGTTGAATAAAGGGGAAGAAATCCTCCTTAGTTACAACCATGGTGATTTTTACAATGGAATTTTCCAAGCAATTAATCCCTGATGTGGGCAGGTGCATTTGGGTTTTTCATTTGTCAGAACTTATTTCATGTTTAAAATTTTAATGCAAAACAATAAAAAGCAAACTGGTTTATAGTTCTCTGGAAAAAGAGATGACCTTTCTGTCTGTTCTCTTTGAGGTAACAAAATTAATAAACGCATCTGCGTTTTAAGGACACTTAAATCCACTTTTCTACAGACATCGTTGGCAAAATTGAACTTGTTATTCAGTAGTTGACAGTTGGGTTTGCTTGCTTTTTTAAGTAGTTCTTTTGAACCATAGAGCTTAAAAGAAACCCAGAACAACTAGACAGCTAGAAATAGAGTTGGGTAATGGGAAAAATAGGTGTTTAGTCTCTTTTCTTTTCTTGTAGTGTTTTTTACTTTCTCCCCAAAGATTTTATTTCTAAGTAAACTCTACACCCAACCTGGGGCTCAGACTCACAACCTGAGATCAAGAGTTGCATGCTTTTCTGACTGAGCCAGCCAGGCACCCCGCTGTTTTCTGTTTTTAAGTTGATCTGTTTGTTCCCCCTACAGAAGTAGAAAGAATGATGTAATAAATTCTGATATATCCAACAGCTGAGTTTTTTTTTTAATTTTTTTTTTTTTTACGGTTATTTATTTTTGATAGAAACAGAGCACAAGTGGGGGAGGGGCAGAGAGAGAGGGAGACACAGAATCCGAAGCAGGCTCCTGGCTCCAAGCTGTCAGCACATAGCCCGTCGCGGGCCTCGAACCCGCAAACCTCGAGATCATGACCTGAGCCGAGGTCGGACGCTTAACCGACTGAGCCACCCAGGCGCCCCTCCCATTAGCCAGTTTTAACACTATCAACACTTGGCCTATCATGTCTCGTCCGTACATCCATTCCAGTCGACTCCCTGCCACGGGATTATTTTGAAGTACATCTCGGACTTCACATAATGTTATTTGTAACCATTCTATGGTGTTTGATCCGTTTATGGGTCTTACAGATAAAGTATATTTTTTTGATGTTTGGTATTCTTTACTTTTTAATGCAATTTAAAATTTCTAAC
Organism: Leopardus geoffroyi; assembly: GCF_018350155.1. Lineage (NCBI taxonomy): Eukaryota > Metazoa > Chordata > Mammalia > Carnivora > Felidae > Leopardus > Leopardus geoffroyi. Next base: position 33,067,389 of record NC_059331.1, on the reverse strand, counting down.
CAGTTGGTATTTTTTCTTTCATCATTATATTTTTAATCTGATCTGCTAAAACATGTATTCCTTAAGAATTACAGAAATGAAAAGTGCTCTCCTAGGTATTGAGGGAGACTAAAACCGATTACTACTTTTCACCTTCCTTCTGCTGCTGCCAGTTCTTCCTTGCCTTATCCCATCTGAGTGTTTTATAAAAATAGCGTTGAGTCAACATTCGCCAGATAATGTTTCCTTGAACATTTTTAATCTCAAAAGAAAATATCCTGGGAAGATATAAACCAAAAATAATAAGTGCGGTTATTTCTGTATTATGGAAGGATTTATGTTTTCTTTTACTTATCCGTATTTTGTGTTTTTTCACATTTTTTAAAATGCTTATTTATTTTTGAGAGAGAGAGTGACAGAGCATGAGTGGGGGAGGGGCAAACAGAGAGGGAGACACAGAATTTGAAGCAGGCTCCAGGATCTGAGCGGTCAGCGCAGAGCCCGACGCGGGGCTCGAACTTGTGAACTGCGAGATCGTGACCTGAGCTGAAAGTTGGTCGCTTAGCTGACTGAACCACCCAGGCGACCCTGCTTATCTGTGTTTTCTGATTTCCACAGTCACATATTCATTTTTATAAGGGAGGAAGGTTGTTTTTTATGTTGGTAAAATATACGTAACAAAATTTATCTCTTTAAGCATTTTTAAGTGTACAATTTAGTTGCATGAAGTGCACTCACACTGTTGTGCAACCACTATCGCCATAACCTTCTCATCTTCCCAGATGGGTACTGTTACATTTAGTAGACGGCAGTTTCCTGTTTCCTTCGCTTCGGGTGCAGGTAACCACATATTTTCTTTCTGTCTCTGTGATTTTGACTATGCAAGGTACCTCACGTAAGGGGAATTCTATATTTGTCCCTTGAATTTGGCTTATTTCCCTTAGCAAGATGCTTTCAAGTTTTATTTTTTTGCAGCATATGTCAGCATTTCCTAACTTTTAAAGGCTGAATAATATTCTCATTATATACAAAATCTCACTTGCGTTATTTTCAGTTTTTTTTAAGTAACGCTTTAAATGTGTCCTTTGCTTCATAGCTAAAAAAAAAGCAAAACTCATTGGTATCCATGTTTTATATGAATCTCCAGAAATTTTAAAAGTGGACAGGGGTTACTGGCCTCATTTTACAGATGTGGAAACGGAGAATCAGAAAAGAGGCTTGCATGTGAATGCAAGGTGGTAATCTTTGCAGCCAGGCCTTGGGGTTCCAGCTCTGGTATCGGGACATCAGTGCACAAGTTCGGTATCCTGGGTCACATGCTGAGTGGCCTGCAGGTGCCAGGTAGCTCACATAAGTCAGTGTGTTTTTTCTTTAAATTGAGGACCTTATTGGCCATTTGAGTCAGATGCGTCCATTGTGGGACATCATCTCAAGTATCAGAGATCATTTAACATCTCTGCCTTTGCACATTAAATTCTGGTAGCATCCAGCCCTCATTATGTGACATTGAAAATCATATCCACACATTTTCTACGTGCTTCCTGGCTGGGGTGGAAGTTAGGCATCACCCTTGTGTCCTTGTAAAGTGTCTAAGACACCTTACCTTCAGTCTCCACCATTAGACTTTAAATAATATGGAAACTGCCCAGAAGTCATCTTTTCATGTGACCTCAACTGTTATAGAATTATTCAGCACAACAAAAGTTGCTGCAACGTAAAATGAATCTACCTAAACTAAAGCATCATGTTGGGGGGGATAGCAGACTCGGGGACATTATCTCTAGGTGCGTGTCTGCAATGGCCCATTAGTCACCACGGAGAAGGAGAAGTATCTTCATGTCGCCTGTGGCTACCAAGGCCTTCTCTGTGAGTTCACTATGATATGAGGGCTCTGGACAGCGCTAGGTCCGGAACGTCTATTCAGAGATTGGCCGTTCCAGTGTTGGGAGAGTGTAGGGTTGCATTCCCCCCCGGCAGTGAGATCAAATGTCTTTGAGCTGTGACAGCTGATGGTTTTTCATCACTAGTGAGTCCCAATATACTGGGCTTAGCTGTTGCACATTGTGGCTGTCTTACTTCCATCCATCTAGTTTTAGGCTTCGTGTATTCAAAAATCAGGCAACCCTAATATACTGGTTGTGATAAGATGCAGTGTCCTTCTCTGGGCACACCCAGCCCTCCTGGCATAAGGTGCTCTGGCCAGGACTGGGACTAAAAGTCATAATTCATACCATGAATACTCTACCCACCCCCATTGGGAACTTTGGACATAAATAAATGAAACGTTCTTTGCAGATTGACGACAGGGATGGCAGAGCCTTGGGAGAGCTGGAGCCCAGAACGGGACTATCACTGCTCTGTTCTAGCCGTCCATGCTCTAGGCAGCAGGGCAGGCCACGTGTTACCAGCTCTTCTCCATTTTCTATGATAAGCTGGAATTCTGGATTGGTTTTCCGTGAATTATCCCAAGTTTTACATCATGGTAGTTACTTATTTTCAATTGTCCTAAAACCCATGGAACACCGAATTTGCCATCTTAATCATTTTTTAAAGCCATTTATTGATTGATTGATTGATTGAGAGAGACAGAGAGAGAGAGAAAGAGAGAGAGTAAGTTTATGCAAGCAAGTGAAGGGCTGAGAGAAGAAAGGAGAGACAGAATCCCAAGCAGGCTCTGTGTCTTGAGCCAAGAGCCCTCTGTGGGGCTCGAACTCACGAACTGTGAGATCATAATCTGAGCCGATATATCAAGAGTCAGGCACTTAACCGGCTAAGCCTCCCAGGTGCTGCCCCCCACCATCTCAATCATTTTTAAGTGTACAGTTGGATCACATCACGTTGGCACTAATTGTACAGTATTGTGACGTACATCCACATGGTTGTAGAGCCAATCTCCAGAACTCTTTTCACCTTGCAAAACCAAAACTCTCCACCCCATTAAACAATCAACTCTCTTCCCATTCCCCCGTTGTCGCCCCAGCCCCCGGCAGCCACTAATTCTCCTTTGTATCCCTATGACTTGGAGTACTTTAAGTGCCCCAGGTACATAGAATCATGCAATATTCATCTTTTTGTAATGTTGTCAGGGTTCAAACATATAGCACGTGTCACAATCTGCCTCCTTTTTAAGGCTAAGTAATGTTCCGTTGTATGTATATTCAACATTTTGTTTATCCATTCATCCATTGATGGATAATTGGGTTGCTTGGCAACTAATTTTTTTAAAAGAATTGAAAGCAGCGTGTGAGCTGGACAAAAAATTTCTCCGCTGGCTGGATTTAGCACACGGGCTGCCATTTTGTGTCAGTGGACTATATGGATAATATATGGATTATCCACTATACAGATAATAAAATTACACACCGACATTATTATTGACTCGTTGCTCTAGGTCGTAGAAACCTTCAAGTGCAGAGGATGAAGTAACCCTGGAAATCACACTAATGGGACAGGCCTCTTTCTACTTAAAGGCTTGGCTAATTCTGACATTTCACATAAGTGAAATCTATGGAGCATTATCAGAAACTTTTCAAGACACCTTGCATTTGTATTTCAAACTAATGTGGTTCAATTCTTAAAGCCAACTTGGCAGCGATCCTCCTCTCTGGAGATCCAACATATAGCACAGAGCTTTGCCCGGAGAGGGAACCAAACAGGTGTAGAATGTAAGAACACGTTTCAGACCTGAGTTGTGCGTTCCTTTTTACCCACTACGCTGCTGTAGAAATGAAATCTCATGGCCAGCCAGCCAACCTGAGTGGAGCGCGGGTGTAATCAAGTCAGAGCTCTCTGCTCCTCTGCAGTGGCTCCCTGACTCTGTGGTTCACAGAGAAGGCTCCATTCTGTGCCCTGATTTGATTACAGTAAAGTGTTTACCTGGCACACCATAACAGGGCATCACATGGATTGCTTGAATGACTGTCACAAGGCCTCCCTCAGCTCCTGTGAACAACCAAAAAGGGGGAAAATGTATGTTTTCCCAGTCAAAAATTATATTATTTTTATTGCGACAGAGCTTGGGATGTGAACCAGGGAAGGGATGGGCTACAGATGGGGGAACAGTTCCTGCTTCACAAGCCACAGATACACTGTCTGTTCTTGTCTCCGGTGTGTAAAGAATTTCTACAGTCAGCCTTCCGGTGGATGTGTGACCCTTCAACAGTCTTTCACATTAATTGCCCCTCCAGTGTCCCCTTTCCCAGGTAAATAGGTTCCCTTAGGATGGCGCTTTTAAATGTCTCTCTGTTGGTGTTGACGTGGCTGTTGATACCTGGGTTTATATCCTGGCTGGCATGTCTTTGAGGGAAACATTCAGTTGCTAAAGAGATTTGCTAGAGTCCTGTTCTAAATTAAATGTAAATATACCATGCCAGTGGGATATATTACAGCAGTGTATGAAGAGTGCTTCTTGCCTCCTTCTCGTCCTTCTTTTCTTCTTTAATTAGTCAGCTAGATTTGTTGAAATGGTACAGGACAGTTACAGGGCTTTCCACCTAATGCTTTTAGGAGTAGGACATTTTAAAGGTTTTTAAAATTTTTAAAAATTTTAGTAGCTGTCCTGTAGAGGGATTTTCTTGTTGAGAGGGGCATGTCAATCTATGACACATTTCCACAGCATTGGGGTGGTTGTGGGGCAAAAAAATGGCCTTAAATTTAGACCTTTGGTATTATCTACAAATGAAGGGTGACGTAGAACCACATAGGTATCTTTACAAGGTTTTAATGAATATATCTGAAGATAAACTGCGATTTTTGTAACTATTCCTGGACGTTTTATACCTAGATGCCTCAAAAACTGTAAGCATCCGGGACTTCTTTCGACATCTCAGAAACCCTGTCCATTTCACATGCTTTTGGCGAAGCGCTGCTAATGAGAACTGTCTGTATCGTACCCCGGGTTACTTTTCGCCAAATGCCTAAACTCTTGAGCACAAGTGTATGCTCCGCAAGCAAAGATCTACCCAGTGATTGACTTGGGAAAACTGACCTCCAAGTTAACATGCCAAATTAGCTAAAGCCTTAAGTAACTTTGGAAACCATTTTCCCCAGTTTCTCAGGATATGAAGTGTGTACTTTTTGCTTTTGCTCCCATTTGCAGTTAATGTAACTACCCCAGAGATCATTTGTGTTAATTGTGGGGAAAAATACAGATATGCTACATGTAGAGGAGCGGAAATCACCTTGAGACCCCTACTCAGTCTCTGTTAATGATTTGATGTTGATGTCCTTTCTGTCTTTTTTTCTGTGAGTATATGGATGATATCTGTAGATATGTAACTTGCATACCTATATTCACCAAAATTGCGTTTTATCCTTTTATTCTGCTTAAAATGTCGTGACATTTCTCTCTCCCAGTTACTGTAACAGCCACATAATTGCTAAGGGCTCCCTCTGAATCTGTTGTGTGATAGGTTTTCACTTAACTTCTGTATGCCCCACTTACGGGCATATAGTCTGTTCCATAAATGTTTCTTAATGAGAATGGTGGTGTCCAAACTGAACCACGTTGTCAAGCTGAACAAGGTGAAGATCTGAGATGTTAAATCAACCTAGACACTTTGACCTAACAACCATCAATGCAAATGGCCACTACATGATTTTCTTTTTTAAACTATTCCTAAAGCTTTGTGAAATAGTTTCTAATTGACACTGCATGCTAGATTTGGCCGCGTATTATGGATTAACAGCAAAGAATATGATAGGCTTTTGATAAAAATATTTATTTTCTGTTAGAGTTAACGTGCATCTGTTATAGGCCACAGCATGTGTTAATGAGAAGAAAGGGAAAAAGTATCTTAAATTATGCACATTTATTTCTTACTCGTTTGTTACTGGAGCTGTGCTTAAGTCTTTACTGAATTACTTGTGCACACAAGTGTGTGTATGTACATGCATATGTGTACGTGTGCATGTGGGTTGTTGTTGGTGCCTGTGGATAAACATCCAGGTTTGGGAAGAATACAGTCTCCATAGTATCTTGGCAGTTGAGCTGGCCATCACTCCGTTGTTTTTATGTTTTCTGGGGAATCAGTATTCTGCATATGTAGCCTGCTGGCTCATCTCTGTCTTTAAGTTGTTGTCCCACATGGTCTGGAACCTTTGGAGACACATGTGCTTCTGCCATGGATGAGGGGGGTGGCAGTGAGGGATCGGCAAACTTACTTTCATAGGCACTGAATGCCCAGAAAACATTAGTGATGTGATGGAAGAGCATTTTTGGCAAGTAGTCCCTTTGCTCAAGACCCCGGCTTCAGGTTAGAATACTGTTAAGTCATCCAAATGCTAAATAGATAAATCTTTAGGTTGTTATTGAACATGAGACTGAGACTGTGCCTGTTTTTGAATTTCCCAGGGGATTCCAGGATAGCCATTACATGACCCACAATTTGTCTCTTTTTTTTTTTTTTTTTTTTTTTGAGTTGGGGGCAGTCTTCACGTTGTTAGTTTTGTAAATAGGATGACACTTCTCGTCCACAGTTATTTCAAGATTTTTGCAGGGAGTTATTCATAAGGAATCTTTTTTTAAAAGTCTCATTTCGGGGCGCCTGGGTGGCGCAGTCGGTTAAGCGTCCGACTTCAGCCAGGTCACGATCTCGCGGTCCGTGAGTTCGAGCCCCGCGTCGGGCTCTGGGCTGATGGCTCAGAGCCTGGAGCCTGTTTCCGATTCTGTGTCTCCCTCTCTCTCTGCCCCTCCCCCGTTCATGCTCTGTCTCTCTCTGTCCCAAAAATAAATAAACGTTGAAAAAAAAAATTAAAAAAAAAAAAAACCTTTAAAAGTCTCATTTCATTCTTATGCCATCTAATTGTCTCTTCGCCTTGGCTAGATCTATTCAGCGAATAAGAAAAATCAGAATTAGATATGGAAGGCAGCCAGATGCAGGGGCAGACGATGGCGGTGGAAATACCAAAATCAGGGCACTTATAAAGCACATTGTGATTGTAAGAGGAAGGAAAGAGTCTTTAAAATAGATTTGTTCTGCCTTTTTTTTTTTTTTTTTTTTTTTTTTTTTTTGTCCCCTGAAAAGATTTGTTATCTATTTTTGTAGTCTTGTCTACAGGCAAGGAAGCTGGCCCAGGCTTCACGAGGTCACTTGCCAGCCCTGAGTTCCATTTCAGTTGTTTTTCAATAGCCTAGTCAGGAGGGTAGCTTTGATAGGAGGGAAGGAATGGCAGAGGGTAAATGCAGGAGGTTGGGTCGTCCACTTGGCCATTGGGGCCAGGGTCTTGTTCCCCAGGAGCCCTGCCTCTGGTTGTAGGACTGCTTGCTTTATATGTACTGTTCCTGGAAGCTGCATTTAAGTACTTCTCGAGTGCCATGCACTAGTACCTACCTTAGTAGGTGAGAAGGTAAGGACTAGGAAGGCTTATCACCATGATAATATGAATATCAAGGCTCGGCATAATGGTCTGATACAAGTAAGCATTCAGCAACCTTTAGTTAGCAATATTTGCATTGAATCCACAACAGCTCCTCATGACAGCTCAGTGAGTTGGCACCATTGAGTCTTAGGAAAGTGTGGCACACCCAAGGTTTCACCCAGCTAGTAAGTGGCTGAGGCTGTGTTCAAACCCAAGTTGGAATGATTGTAAACTTAGGCATGTAAGCACCAAGTATTAGTGATCAGTACCTTTTGGGTAATGGGTGCTTGTTGTTTGCAACTACCTTCTAGACCTTCTCACTTAATATTTGTGACAGTCTGGTGATGTTGGTCTTATTTGACTTACACAAGATCACACAGCTTGTAGGAGGTGGGTTTGAGTTTTGCATTCCTGGTATTACCTTCTTTGTTGTCCTAGTGATCTCGGTCTTGGAGGGTGAGGGACCGAAGGGTATATAATCTGTGTTTTTACCAAAATTCGGCTCCTACTCTAGAGCTGGAGTTTAGCTCTGATTTCCCTCTTCCGTTCTCCCTGCAGCCTCTCTACCCTCCCCATAACCAGTGAAGTTGGTGGACAGTCAGAGGGAACCTAACCATCCCATAGAATGAACAGCTTGAAATCCCCTGCTTTGACCAGTGCCAAAGAGAAAAAAGGCAGAGAGAAGCATCCATGCATCAGCTGCCCCTTCTTAGTGTATAGTAGGAAAAAAAGGATGCCCCCAAGGCAGACTGGCTATGCGATTTTGTGTAATCTTTGTGACCTGTTTACTTATTTGTAAAATAAGATATTTTACATAGGAGGATATTGCCTGTACATGGTAAGAAATTGCTTATTTAGGTAAGAAATCAAGTATGTTCAGGACACATAAGAACCATGGCTTATGTTTTTGTTATTGCCAGACAGAACTCAGCCTTGCCCTTGTATGAATTTTGAGGTCTTAAAAGCCTGCTTCACCTTAATAACATGCTCACAAAATACATTAGCCTATTTGTTATATTTCACAAAATGGATTTATTTAGCTAAGTCTTGACCATGGGATTTAAATAGAATGTCACTGGTTTCTGCTAATTGATTTTTTTTTTTTAACATTTGAAGGTGGACTGGATTGAATATTTTGCAAGGTAGGTACTTTCTAGATCATTTTTTCCATGTCTCTTCTGCCCCCAGTTTTGTTCGGTTCTGAAACAGATTTGATGTGGGCTTCTGAGACCCACTGTTTTGAGCCTGACAATTCCTAAGCCTGACCACTCCTTGATGTAGATCTTTGAAGATGTGATACAGTACAAGAAAACAGGAAAGCAGATGGAACTGGGGTTCTTTTTTTTTTTAAGTTTATTCATTTATTTTGAGAGAGAGAGCGCGCACACGCGCGCACACACGCATGCCGTCAGCACAGAGCCTGACATGGGGCTCAGTCTCGCGAACCAGGAGATCATGACCTAAGTTGAAATAAAAAATCGGCTGCCCAGCCACCTGAGCCGCCCAGGCGCCCCGGGACTGAGGTTCTTGGCTGGAATCCACAGCAGGTGTTGAGGTGGGATGTCTGGCTCTAGGCACTGGTTTGCCCTCATGAAGGCCGCATGTACAAGGGTATGTTTGGTTTTTCCCATGTCCTTTTTTCTTCCCACTTTCCATTTGTATATGGAGCTTATTCATCTTCAACCCAACCCTGTTGCTTGCCGGTGCCATGAACTCATTCTCAATTTGTTACTCATCTTTGGTTTAGTACCTAACTGGGGAATTAGGCATAGAGACAGGAGCCTCACATATAAAGGGATATTTGGAACCTCCAGTAGTGCAGAAATCCAGATAACCTCTATGAAGGAACCTCCACTTAACCAACTTGTTCATTCTGAGGGGTACCCTCAGCCTGCTGACTGCCCACATTGGCTAGTAGGCCGCTGTATTTGAATGTGGGACAACCTATCCCAAACTCATAAGCATGTGTTACCTCATACAGTTTCTGCAGATCAGGAATCTGGGAGTGTCCTTAGTTAGGTGGTTCTGGGCCAGGGTTTCCCTTGAGATTGCAGGAGAGATGTCAGCCTAGGTTGCTGTAGGCTTCTATAGGCTTCTAAAGGCTTGCCTGGGGCTGGACGAGCCACTTCCCAGGTGGCTCGCTCATATGCCTGGTTATTTCATGCTGGTTGTTGGCACGAGGCCACGTGGACCCCTCCATAGGGTTGCTTGAGTGAACTCATGACATGGCACTGGCTTCCCATGACTAAGAAACCAAGGAGAGAACAAGTTGGAAGCTGGAGTGTCTTTTTTCACCTAGCCTCAGAAATCATTGCTGTGCTATCACGTCAGCTCTCTTCCATGTGGGAGGGAACTACCCAGGAGCTTACCTGGAGGCAAGAATCAGTGGGTGCCGCCTTGAAACCTGCTGTGTATTTGCGCGTTTCACTTACCACTATGAGACGCATACGTTCCAACAGTCTGTTGTTTGTTTCCAAACCTGCTTCTGCCTATTCTGTTATCACTATGACAATATAATTTAATTAAACATTACTTAACCCAGTGAAATGTAAGTGTGGAAAAAGAGCGTTGCTATTACCTTGAGAACTTACCTGAATCCTTTAGAAAGACTTGATCAAGTTTGGCTGCTTAAAAAGTGCTGTGAAATTAGGTGTAGGTAAGGACCATAAAATTTAAAGAGAAGTCATAAAAAAATCTCAAGCATTCAAATTGCCTTGCAAGTATCTTTACATTATCACTCCATTTCAAATGAACCTGAATTGAAAATCATAGATTCTAAATTATAAGTATAGTTTATAGCAAGAAGGATCCTATAGGATCCTAAACCGGAAACATAGGTTTTAAAAAAAGCTTCTCAATCAACTTTAAAAGATAGATGAAGAAATGAACACTGTGTGTGTTAGGATATTTCAAGGATGTATGAATAATTTTGCATGATTTCTTCTTTTGGGCAACTCTTGATTAACTCATCATATGCTGGTTTCAGATGCGTTGGAAAGAGGGTTTTTTAATGTATGAGATGTTCCACAGGCTTGTTCTTACCTAGTAACTATTACAAAAGGAAGTTCACTGCTTTCTGTTCTTTCAAGAGCTATATAAATCAAGGCCTTCCTTTTTGGCAGTATCATCTTTTCATCATTCTAAAGTGCTCAATTTTCCACATTTTATTAACATGGTATGTTTTACGATTTGATTTTCTAAGAAATATGTTAATAACATAAACGAAAAACAAAATTGAATGTTAATAATGTTGAATAACAGAAATACGTTAAGTGCATGTGATTGCTTGTTAGAGCTGAGGTAGATATGTCTGTTCAGCTGTGGTTTGGCCAAGGGAATCTGCCTAAATGTATTAATAAAATTTCATAAAGCAGTGGCTTGATTTAGAAAGTGAAAAACTCATGTTAGCTTCTTTTTGTTTGAAGTTTATTTCGAGAGAGATTAAGAAGGAGAGAGAGCGAGCCAGCATGTGAGTGCATGAGTGGGTGAGGGGCAGAGGGAGAGGGACAGAGAGAATCCCAAGTAGGTTCCGTGCTCTTAGCACAGAGCCTGACAGGGGACTCGATCTCATGATCAATGAGATCATGACCTGAGACAAAACTAAGAGTTGGATGCTCAACCCACTGAGCCACCCAGGTGCCCCTCAGGTTAGCTTGTTTAAATGAAGGTAGTAAACATCACATCTGTGTGTCTCAGTTTCCTCATGTATAAAATGAGACTCTTGACATAAATTACATATAAAGGCCCTGTCAGCTTGAACATCCTAAGGTTCTGAGTCTTTTCTAGAGGAAACCAGAACTTCATTCTTATTTCGTTGGGGAATGTCAGATGTCTTTTCTAGTAGGATGAAATCCATCAACCCTCTCCAACCAACAGTGCCCAGGAGGGAATATTCCCACAGTTTGCCTCTGATTTTACGGGGTTAATGAATCCTTCAGAACCAGGTCCTAAACACTCGACATTCCTTTGGCCTCAAGCTAAGCTAAGCACACCCTTGAATGTTGCTTTTTGAGTCTGGATTTTTCTGCATGGTGTTTTTTTTTTTCTTTTTTTTTTTTTTCTTTGTAAAAATATGTAAAGTTGAACTTTTTAAATTTTTGAGTTTATAGATTCTCCCTTAAGTCTCAAACCTTTGCTAGTGTCCTCCACTTTGGCCTGGCTGGGGTCCCTTTTCATTTGCCCCAGCCATAGCTAATCTGAGTGCCCTGGTGTTGAAGATAAGAGAGTTGAATACAGATATGGAGGTGGGGAAGAAAGCTCTCAAAATACTTTAATGAAATGATCTCTGTAACTCAAAGCTCTGCCAAATAGGGGTGAGTTGTTGATAGAAAAAAAAAAAATCATTGTTATACTTTCTAAGTTTTCTTAATAGCCTTTGAAGATTTATAAAAGCTTTTTCTACCTGGAGGTATAAAGTCTTGATAAAACCCTCAGATACCAGAGTCCATTAAAGAAATAGGGAAAGCACAGGTCTAACACTGAAGTGCCCTCAACAGCTTGTTTTTATCTTTTCTCTACGTATCTGCCGTCCGTGATGTGCTGTGTCAATAAGAATTACCACAGGAAGGATGTGCTGGCTTGAGCATTTCCAAAACGTGGGCTTCATTTGTCCTGATGGAAAAATTTCTCTCACTGGGTCACCTCACACACTTTGACATTTAAATCAGTGACTTAAACAGTTTCTATCTGGATTAATCGCCAAAGCGGTCTTCATCCCAGACTTCCCAAGCACTTGGAGATTTGCTACATGCCTCTCCAGGTCTTTAGGGGGCACCATAGTAGGAATGGTGGCTACGTGTGGCTTTGTACGCGATAGGTTTCATTTGGTGGCTTTGACTTTATCTTCATGGTAGTGTTGGTTACAGGGGTCCATCTTTCTGGGTCTGGCAGTGTAGGTGTAGGACACAGTTCACATTTCCTTTAATCCCATTAAATTAATTGCAGGTTGCTGGCTCCTTTAGAATCCAAAATGGTCTTTAGAACTTGGTCTAGCAGTTGTAGTCTCTCCTTATTAAAGGATGGAATAAGTGATAGGAGTATATTTTTTATTGCACCATCCTTGCGAACCAACTTGTAATTAAAGAGAGACTGATTTAGTGGCAGTGATGTGTCACTCTCTCTGAAGTAATAGAAAATCACCTTAGGTGGCTCAGTCAGTTGAGTGTCCAACTCTTGATTTTGGCTCACGTCATGATCCCGGGGTCATGGGATCAAGCCCCACATTGGGCTCTGAGCTGATGACAGCCTGGAGCCTACTTGATATTCTTTCCCTCCCTCTCCTTCTGCCCCTCACCCACTTGTGCACGTGGTGGGAATCCCTCCCTCCCTCCCTCTCTCTCCCCCCCCCACCTCAAAAATAAACAACCGTTTTTAAATAACTGAAAATCAACCTTGAGGGGCACCTGGGTGGCTCAGTCAGTTAAGCATCCAACTCTTGATTTTGGCTTAGGTCATGATCTCAGGGTCGCTGGATCAAGCCCCATGTCGGGGTCCACATTGGACGTGGAGCCTGCTTACGATTCTCTCCCTCTGTCTCTCCCTCTGCCCCTCCCATGCTTGCACACGTGTGCACACGTGCTCTCTTTCAAAAACCATCAATATTGTTATGTGTTACAGGGAATTCTTTATGTTTTCATCGCAAAGCCCTATTTTTAATGTTATATATGTATGTGTATTTTGTCCAAAAAAATGGGCTTTGAAGTCATATTTGTCTTCTTTTTTCTTCAGCTTTGCTGAGGTATAACTGACGAATAAAAATCGTATAGATTTAAGGTATACAAGGTGACGCTTGAATATACATTGAGAAATGACTGCCCCAATCAATTTAATTAATACATTCATGACCTCACACAGTTACTTTTGTTGTGTGGGGAGAATATTCTAAAACAGCTGCTCTTTAAGCAAATTTCAAGTATACAATACAGTATTGTTAATTATAGTTGCCATGCTGTACATTAGATTCCCCAGAACTTACTCATTTTATTACGGAAGTTTGTACCCTTTGATCAGGATCTCCCATCACTCAGCCCTGTCCTGCTCTCTGGTTCTATGTGGGTGACTCTTTTAGATTCTGTCATATGGAGGAGATCACACAACATTTGTCTTTCTGTATCTGGCTTATTTCATGTAGCATCATGTTCTCCAGGGTCGTCTGTGTTGTCACATATGGAAAGCGGAGGATCCTATTAGGGAATATTATTCAGCCATAAAAAGAAGGAAATCCTGCTGTATAACTGTATACACACGTGCCACATTTTCTTTGTCAACTCATCTATCTTGGGCACTTGAGTTGTTTCCATATCCTGACTATTGTGAATAAAACTGCAGGGAACATGGGAGTGCAGATATCTTTTTGAGATAATGATTTCATTTCCTTTGGGTATATACCCAGGAATTGGATTGCTGGAACATTCAGATTTGATTTAAATCTTGGTTCATCACCCATGAGCCCTGTGAACTTAGACAAGAGTTGTAAACTCTCTGAGCCTCCATTTTCTGATCTATAAAAAGGGAAAAGCAATATCTCTCTTTTGTGGGGTTTTGGGGCAGGTTAAAAGAAATATTGAATTAAATCACAGCACCAGACCTATACTAAGCAAGAACCATAGGAATATTAGAGATAAATATATTCCAACAGAGACAAAAGGGAAAAAAATTAAAAGTACATTGAAGTGACATGTAGGTGAATATTTTCCTGTAGATAATTGGTATTTTGAACAGTGAATGTACTAGAGAATCAGACAGTCACATAGAAATGTCCCTCGAATTTTCAGGTAGGTTTGTTTAAAGTAGGCTGGAAGTTGGCATCAAAAACACTTCTTCATCATGACCCTTGATGATACAAGAAATAGTGGCAAAGAAATGTGTAAAGAATATGTACTCCTGGGGCGCTTGGGGGGCTCAGTTGGTTAAGCATCCCCACTATTTCGGCTCAGGTCATGATCTTACTGCCCCTGAGATTGAGCCCCGTGTGGGGCTCAGAGCTGACAGGGCAGAGCCTGCTTAGGATTCTCTCTGTCCCCCTCCCTCTCTGCTCTGCTCCTCCTCCCCTTCTCTCCCCCTCTCTCCCAAAATAAATAAACATTTGAAAAAAAGAATATGCAATCCTCTACTTTGGAGTAGTAGAGGGTTTTTTTTTAATGTTTATTATTTTGAGAGAGACAGAGACAGAGCACAAGCAGGGGAGGGGTGGACAGAGAGGGAGACACGGAATCCGAAGCAGGCTCCAGTCTCTGAACTGTCAGCACAGAGCCTGAGGTGGGGCTTGAACTCACAGACTGCCGGATCATGACTTGAGCCAAAGTCTGGCGCTCAACTGACTGAGCCACCCAGACGCCCCAAGGAATACAATTTTTTATAATGATAAGTGACGTAAAAAATATTCCTGGAGGGGCTCCTGGGTGGCTCAGTTGGTTAAATGTCCCACTTCAGCTCAGGTCATGATCTCATGGTCTGTGAGTTTGAGCCCCGCATTGGGCTCTCTGCTGTCTGTGTGGAGCCCACTTTGGATCCTCTGTCCCTCTGTCTCTCTGCACCTCCCCGGCTCATGCTCTCTCTCTCTCAAAAATAAATAAACATTAAAAAAAAAAAAAAAAAAAACCCTTCCTGGTAATTGCCTCAAATGCTCACCTTCGGAAGGAGATATTCTCAAGGAGATATTAAAGTTGGTTCCTTATTTGTGAGTTCACTAAGGAAAGTAAACTCTAGAAAGAGTACTGTTATTTTTATTGTTATATGAATTTTCTTTTAACCCTCATCTATTATGAAAAGCATTTGAGCTATCTGGTATGTGGTATGTGTATCGTCTGTTCCTTTCAGTTCTTTGAGGAGCGTAAGTAGGACTTGGGACTGAAGTTCCCACTGTTCTTTGCTTCCAAAATTTCACTGTTGTCAGTTTTCTGTCCCTTGTATTAGAGCAAATGTGTGCATTTGGGAGATCGTAGCTCATTACAGTGGAAGGGATTTCAGGTCACATGCAAACCCGGTAACGCAGTCCTCTTCAGGAATTACTGGTTAATATGCATATTCCTAGGCTCCTCCACTGGAAAGCCTATCTGAATATTATCAGGATGGGATGCTAAATTTGATTTTGTTTAAAGCAAGCACTCCGTTGAAAACGTATATTGAAGCAAGACCGAACAACCGTTGCCTTTGCAATCAACCCTGTGGAAGCAATGGCTAAACCTTTGTGTTTCTTGAAGTGAAATGTGGGCTTTCTTGACCACAAGACCTGAATTTGGGGAACTGGCTGAGAGGGAATGGTGGAAGGAGAAAATACAATCTATCACCAGCTTTGGGTGAACAGTGTGTGTTAATTCGGTCATGTATCCTTGTGTTATGATTGGCTGTATTTTACTTACCGAATGATTCCACTTGTGACCAGTAGTCTGAATGTTAAAGAGGGGAGGCCAGCAAAATGGTTGTCATCTGTGTGGAATGAAAATCAACCAAATAAAAATAAAAACTTTTAGGTACAGGGGCCCTTAGTCCCCCGGTGGGGCTTTGATAGCATCTACGTCTAGTGTTTAGGAAGACATTGTACCCAACATGGGGAATGGTGATAGTTATCCTTCAAGGGTGAGAAAGCCTTTTAGTGCCCTGGACTTCCATGGATCCGCAAGACAGTGACAGAAGAGACACTGCAGTCTGGCCAGATCTGGATCAGATGCTCTTTTATGGTTACTAATAGTCTCTTGGGTGGACAGCAGTTTGGCACCAGGTGTGCCCCATTGAAGGTATGCTGTAGAGTGACATTAATGGTGGATGAGGTTGTGGTTGGGGGACTTGTCTACATGGAGAGCTCACATTAATTACTGGCTAATTTTAGGGCTCACATTATGTGTGGTGACTCCCTACCAAAAGGTAACTTAGCAAGGTGATTATGCTATTGAAGGAAAGCCTTCTAGATGTTGGACGATGACAAGAAAATTACCTCATGTTTTGATGGCCCGCTTTTGCCTGGTGTAAAGTTCTAGAAATGCTGTAGTGAGATGGAGAGACGATACCGAAAAAGAGACCGATATTAATCGATTTACTTCAGTAAATATATCATTACCAAATGGAATATGCCCAAGGAAGGGGAGGGATAAGGCTCTGTAAGAGGGTATCACAGCAGCATCTAGCCAAGTATCTCATTATCTACTGTGTAAGAAATTACCCTCAAAATCACCCCCAAAACTTAGCGACTTAAAACAACAAAGCTGTGTAATCTCACACACTTTCAGAGGGTCAGGAAGCCAGGAATGGTATGACTGGGTGGTCGTGGCTCAAGAATTCTCATGAGGATGCAGCCAAGCTATGGGGTGGGGCTACGGTCATCTGAAAACTTGACTGGGGCTGAAGGATGTTCTTTGAAGATCACTTACATGGCTCTGGGCAGGAGGCTTCAGTTCTGGGCTGTTCGCGACATAAGAGCTGACTTCCCCCGGAGCAAAGAATAGAAAAGGAAGACAGTATATACACAGCCAAGATGGAGTGATAGTGTCTTATAACCAAACCTTGAAAGTGACACATTCCATCATGTCTCCTACATTCTGGTGGCCGCACACAGAATGTGTGGGTATGCTGCGGGTAAATACTTAAGAGTCTCAAAACCAGAAAATAGATAGTAAGCGTTCTCTCGGAGGTTACCCAGTTTGCGGAGTCTGGGAATTGTTGGCACGCTTTTCTGAGAAGGTGCTGCTCAAGCTGAAATACAAGGATGAATAAGTAGGTGGAGTGCAGGTGATCTGGTAGTGAGCCTTTCCTGGGTAATCAGAGCATGGTGTGTTTTGAAACCGTGAATGATGGTCAGCTTGGATAGAGCAGAAAGAGCTGGGAATCATTTGCTAAGAGATGGTGCTGAAGAGGTTGGCAGGGACCAGATCATACATGTCCTTTTAGGTCAAAGTAAGGATTTTGTTCTTTGGAGACGTAAGCTGGTGAAAGACATAATCAGATTTCCTTTTTTTTTTTTTTTTTTTTTCCTCCTTTGAAGATCTCTCCGCCTGCTGTGAGCAGAATGGATTATAGGTAGGGAAGCCAGTTCAGAAGCTATTATAGTTGTCCAGGCTAAAGATCATGGTGAATGAGAACATTGGCAGTGTAGTTCATAGTGGATGGACATGAAATATATTTAGGAGGGAGATTTGTCAGAATTTAGAGATGTATTGAAGGAGCTATTCAAGATGATTGCTGAGGTTCTGGCTTCTAGAATGGGATGGAAGGAGGTGACATTCACTAATAGAGTGATCCCTGGAAGAGGACCAGGTGTATAGAATGCATGACAGAAATGACCTTGAACTTAGAGATATCATTGCATGCAGTCAGGAAGTGTGTCAGGTGGTTCAGGTACCGGGACGAGCAGGGAGGTCTTTGCCAAGAAAAATACATTTCCACTCAGACTCCCAAAAGCATGCTGCATTTTTAGAACCATACGACAGGGTTTGTTTTTTGTTTTAATTTACGTGTGAATAGCTAAAGTCTGGCAAAACATGACAGGAAATTCTTGGGGTTTCTCTTTTGATTATCATTCTTGTCTTCTAGAGCAAGTTGTTGAAATCTTTTAAATCCCAGCTTAATTAGTTTTTGAAGCGTGAGGATGTATTGGTTCAGATCTCTATTTCTCCTTCCCACTACCTCAGAAACTAATTCATTAACAGACTCCCACACAATCTCTTTAACACACATACAAACACACATATACTCTTACTTGTCAAAGAATTAAGCACTACATGCCATAAAGCAGTTGAGAGTCTAAGGGGACCAACAGCTGATCACTCTTGTATTCCAGACAATAAATATGTTAACTGAACACCTCCTTTGTTCTAGGCTCTGTGCCAAGGCTGCCATATTTTTTAAAATGGCACCTACTCTCGCCTGTCAAAGATCTACTGCGTACCCAGCCCTGTAGGCATGGTTTATAAGCCAGGCAAAGACGTAAGAGCTCTCATTCCGTATCTAGTCCCTTGGGTGAAAGGCAAAGGATAGGAGCTATACCCTGCCCCTGAACAGTTTGCACTCCCACTATGGAGACATGAATGCCACGTCAATAGTAAACAAGATAAGGCCCATAGGTATTCTGAGGAGGATAGAAATACCTAGAGCATAATGTTATCTGTGATGCTGGGGGCTTTTATCTTGTTTAGTTCATCGCTAATAACCAAGCCATTGGAAGAGCCAACCAGGGGGGCAGGCCCTCAGGACACACGTTGCAAAAATAAATGAGCACATCACCTCTTTTTTGTTTTTTTTAACTTTTTGTTTGGAAATAATTTAGACTTGGAGAAGAGTTGCAAAAAACAGGATGGGGAATGTTTCCATACATCGCCCATCCAGTTTCCACTAATGATAGGCCATCTTACGTAACCATGGTACAATGATCCAACCAAGAAATGAACACTGGCACACTACTAAGTAAACTCAGGGCTATTTGGATTTCACCATCTTTTCCCCACTGATGCCTTTCTGTGTTGCAGGATCCAATGTAGGATCCCAAGTTGTACTCAGTTGCCATGTCATGTCATGTCATCTCCAGTTTGGGATGGTTCCTAAGTTTCCCTATCTTTTATGAACTTGACACTTTTGAAGAACTGTGGTCAGTTATTTTGTAGAAGGTCCTTCACTTTAGGTTTGTCTGATGACTGACGGCTCCTAAAGACGTCGTGAAACAAAAGCAACTTTTGGTGGGCTTGGTGGAGTGGTGACCCCTGGAGGAACAGAAGTGAAGAGTTTTCACGCAAGGAGACCTGTGTGCAAACACGTCAGTCCTGAAGCACTTGGGTGTGGTCCTGGTTCTTTGCATGTGCAAGTGATGAATAGCCATAGCTGACTGCTAAGAGTTGTCATCATTCCTTGTCAGCTGCCCTGCTGCTTTGGGTCTTGCCTTTTTCCCATTAGCAAGATGGTCTTCTTGTTTTGGGTCCAACCCCAGCCTCCATATGCTTGGTCTTCAGCTTCCTGGGTATCAGACTTGATATGCCCCATGGCGTCCTTTTACCGGACTATACGTCCTTCTCTAGTTTGGAGACATAGGGTCTTATATTTATTTTAATTTGCTTACTGCAGCTTTTCTATTTGCTAATATTTAACCAGAACTACATGTCAGACTCTAGACCATGCTTTTTCAATGGGAAGGGATATCATCCCAAAGGGGCAAACAGTGCTTCTTGGCGGAGGGTGGATCTTAACTCTTTATAGGTATTGCAGGCATACCCCTCCTTTATACATAAACAGACATACAGCATACCAGTGGTATTTAAATTTTAATGGAAGAGGGAGTTGACTGAGGGAGAAAAAAATCTAAAAAAAAAAAAAAAAAGCTCATTGGTGGGAGTAGCAATGAAAAAAAGTTGAGAAACACTGATCTAGGCCAAATGATTTTCCTATATTATCTCATTTAATTTATTTCCCCTATCTTATTGTCCCCATGAAAGAATACAAATGAGTTAACCACGAAATTAGTGGGACTGAGTAACTTGCCCAAAGTCACAGCGAGGACTAGGGATATCCACCCAAGATGGGTAAATTCCAAAGTCCCAGACCCAGTGAACATCCCTGTCACTGTGTAGCCTTATATTAAAAACCAATTAGAAAGTCAATAGAAAAAAATACATAGCCTATCCTAAAACCAAGGAAAACTTTTCTAGGCTTATTCATTCATTGGAATGTCTTGATTTGGTATCCCATTATTAGGGTTAATAATTGTGGATCAGCTCCAAACACATTTGTAATACTGAACGTTAGGATCCTAGTCATGGGTATATATCCATGTATGGGTATATAATATACCCATATAATACCCATACTATGGGTATTAATACCCATAGTATGGGTATATAATCACATGAACACAGGGCCTTTTGTCTGTTTACCTTTGCATCTCCAGGGCCCAGAATACTGAACACAACACATAGGGAGCACTCTAAATGTATGTGTTGAATGAATAAAAGAGAAAAGGATGTTATATTTTAAGAAAAAGATTTCAAAGCCCAAATGAATTAATTCTGTTTGATGTTAGAGCCATGATGTTTGCACTTAAAACAAACAAACAAACAAACAAACAAAACACCGACCACATACAACGTAGGACAAGGCTCATACCTACCACAGAGAAAATGAGTTCTGGGTGGCCAGTTGAGTTTGATGTAGAAATAGCCTCTAGCAACTCAAACCCCAAACGTATGACTTAATATTGTTATAGGAGGCAGAGCTGATAGATTAAATCAGGCTTATTTTTTCCATGCATTTTGAGGGGCATGGGGAAAAAAAAACAGCTAGTATTATTGTTTGAGATGTAATGGTGATAATGCAATTGAGTGAAAGATGATGTAGGTGCCTCTTTTTTCTTTTCTTTTCCAATAGAGGAGCAAGAACCGCTGTTTTATGTCTGAGGTGGGGGCTAAGCCTACCTGAGACGTATTACTGTACCGTGTGGATAAGCAAAAACCCCAAGTTGTACAAAGATGTAGTTTCCTGTCCCTAGGAAATTTCACATTTGCCATGTGTGAACAGGAATTGGTCAGCATATTACACAAAATCTCTTAATTCATCTCCTAATCCTTACCAATCCCTAACAGGTACATCTGGTTGAGATACGTTGAAAGTTTAAGAGTGGCTACAGAATTAGTTAAGATTTGCCAAACTACCTCTACAGGCAAATGCAAACTTCGGTTTTCACAGGACCTTTCCAAAGTAAGCAATTCAGAGGATCAGGGCCCAAGAAAGGCTAGAAAGAAGCCCATTTTCATATATACGAGTGGAGATAGACAAAAGAATGGTGACATCACCAACCATGTCCTCATTTTCTTGTTCCCAGTGGCATTTACTGGCAGCATTGAGAGGGCTTCTAAGAAAATCCACCACGGGTGCACAGGAAATGAGAAGTTGTGTGTGTAGCTCAGAGTCGGAGCATGGTTAGGAATTTTGCTGGCTGCTTCAAAGGATAAGCCACTTTTCCACCCCCATGTTAGAGGCAAGCTTCTTTTGGATGTGGGTTCAAATATTTCTTTCTGTAAATCACATTTTTTAGAGTCCTATAAAGTGGGGTTTTTGTTTTTTTTTGTTTGTTTCCCTTTGCTTTTAATTCTTCTTTTCCCATCCCCTTGGAAGCTTATAAAACTTGGCATAGTTAAATGGTAATGTTGGGAAATAGGGACACACACACACACACACACACACACACTCCAAGCCCTATTACCTGTGCAAGCGCTACTCCAGCCTTCTTCATGGAGAGCTGGGTGCTTCATGGCTCTTCGTGACAGACTTTCTGCCTTCTAACACTCAGCCTTTGAGAACTCTCTCAGCAGGAACACTGTGTACTACAGACATTCCATTCCACACACTGAATGACCTAATATAATTATTCAGAATTGAAAATCACTTTCACTTCAACAGGAGTATTTCAGCCACCCCCGCCACTCCCACCTTTTTGGAGTTACTAATTTAGACATTCCTTTTCAGCATCTTATCAGAATCAGGCTTATCTAGTCCTCAGATGAGCTCCGCATAAGGAAATTGTACCAGTTTAGCTTTGGGGAAGCCCTCATGTCAAATACTCCCCACCCCGCCCCGTGGCTGCTTTGAAAAGAGGGGGGAAAAGACACTCATGTAAATGTGATGTTACTTGCTCATTTGGTTAATGCATTTCCACACCCTTGAGGTCTGCTTCAGACCTACCTTGTGGATTTTATTGTCCCCTGCTTCTACGATTCATATAGAAAAATCCTTTTGATATTATGTAAAGTATATCATATAATTGCTTTTTGGCTTCTTCTCTGGAGGATGATTTGCTGTCCCAGGCAGTGATGTGAGCCTGTTGGGGGCCAATCCCAATGTAGTACAATTGATTACTTTTCATGAATGCCCCACTCACTCATTATTGCCATGATCCACCTGAAATTAGAAATAAAATTCTATATGAACTAAAAGCAAGTGCTGGCCTGAGGTGACAGGTTCAAAGGAGGCGCTACAGGATGTTTTGTTTCTTTTTGGACAAGGGAGTCCCAATTTTTTTTAGGTTTCATCCTTGCCAGATAAAAGGTGAAATAACTTCTAAAATTCAAAAAGCATGCCCTCTTGGCTTTAAAAGTTTACAAAAGGCAGTATGGGGAGACCAAGATCTAGGACTTTGACCTTGGACTGACTTGGGACATTGCCCCAGGCACTTCTTAGCTGAGTGATTGTCGCTGTTGCTTAACGTGTCTGCGCTGGGTCTTTCTTATCTTTCAAAGGGAAGACAGAGTTACCCCTTTCTAGGGTTGCATGAGGGTGCCATGCATCGGCTTTGGGGCTGGAGGGTAGGGTCAGGATAGATTTGTGAAGGCGCCTTGAAGGCTAAGCTAAGGTGGTTAGCTTTTATTCCATGGATTGGCGCCCACGTAGGTTTCCAAAGGAGTGCGGATGTGATTGGATTTGTATTAATGCAAGTGGAGATGGTGGACTGAATACCGGCACAGCGCTTTTGAAAGGATGTACACCTGTAGAGCATATTTTGGCGCCTAATAATCACTTAGTAGAGTGGCAGGCGCTATTTTATAACTTACGGTGAGTAATAGAATTCTGATGGTGATGGGCATGATGATAGAAGGTGCCGCTTTACTCCTGCTATAGATTTTAATGTAAATCCGACGCCCCCTCTCGGACCTGCGTCCCCCCCATCCTTTGCCAAGGTTGCAGCAACTCCTGGTGGGTCCCTATGGCCCTGGCTACCCTGGGCCTGGACCACGTGACCCCTCCCCCCCACCTCCCCCCCGCTGGGTGCCCTGAAAGCCGCGTTTATCACCCCACCCCACACCCCGCCTAAGCCCCGGCGGACCCAGCCGCGGCCCCCGAGAGTGAATAGCGCGCGCTGACGCCGCCGCCGCCCCAGGGAGCGGGCTGGGGACGCTGAGCAGCGCCTCCGCTGCCGGCCCCATAAAAGGAGCAGCTGCCGCCGGGCGGCTCAGACGCGCGCG
Organism: Leopardus geoffroyi; assembly: GCF_018350155.1. NCBI lineage: Eukaryota > Metazoa > Chordata > Mammalia > Carnivora > Felidae > Leopardus > Leopardus geoffroyi. Next base: position 33,044,119 of record NC_059331.1, on the reverse strand, counting down.
GGGATGAGGCGGGCGGCGGCCGAGCGCGCGCCTGGGCGCCGCCAGTGACCGAGGCGGACCTCGGGGCCGCTCGGGGCCCGCAGGTAACCGCGCGCCGGCCGGCCGGCGGGCGGGTTTCGTCCTTGGGCTTGGAAGTGACAGCGGCAGCAGGGGAGGGGCGGGGGTCAGGGAGGAAGGAAGGAGGCAGGGCGGCGGTGGGGAAGGGGGAAGCGGGGACGACGGAGAAAAAGGAGGAGAGGGAAGGGGAGGGAGGGAGGAGCCGCGCCGGGGAGCGGCTGGAACGCGCTGCACTTGCCGCCAGCCCTAGCGTTCAAGTTCCCCACCTCCGACCTCTCCCTGCGGGCGCCGGCCGCGGCCCCCCGGAAGGGCTCCCGCGCCGCGCGCCCGCGGATGCTCCAGCCAGCCATGTTTTCCGGGCCAGCATCTCGGCCCGCACGGCTGGGCTGCGAGGCCGGCGCGCGGGGACCGTGTCGGCCGGCGCGCGGGGGCAGGTGGCGGCCGACCCGGCGGCCGGGCTCCACCTGGCTCGCGCCGCTGGAGGGCGGGGGTCCGCGGGAGGATGCCGCGCTTAGCCTCCAGGGGCTTCGGAGCCAGGGTCCCTTCCCCCTCGCTGCCTCCATTCCCGCCGTCCCCACTCCACTGGCCTGCTGCCACTTAATGAACTGTTGGCTGCCCCCCGGCACCCCCAGCCCTGCCGTAGCCTGGGCTTTGAGCTGCTTGAACGGTGTTGTTTGCGTAAAACTGGGCTCAGCTGGAGAACGTGGAGAAGGAGGGAAGAGGAGGAGGCCCTTTTGTGTAGAGGCCCATTGGAGAGCCGTCTTTCTCCCCCCACCCTCCGGCCTGTGGAGGTCCCCAACCCAGAGAACAGGATGGTAGGGCACCCCACATCTCCTGGGCTCGCAGTCTGTCAGCCCTCGCCGCCCCTCCCCTACTGGGGTTCCTCATCTCTGAGCAAAAGGTTGCTTGGAGGCCAGGAGGGCTCCGTTTCACCTGGGATGCCCCCCAAATACCCCGTGCTCTGGTTTTCATGGCTTCCCTGCCCGCTCACAGGAAATGCAACTCTTGGCAGTCATGCCTTTCTGCCACGAGCAGTGTCTTAAGACAGGCCCCAGCGGACCTACATCACTGGGCCGTGCGGGTTGCAGTCTGGGTTGGGGGGTTGTTTGAGACTTTGCCTGAGAAGCTCTTGAATAAGAGTTTGGAAATGCCTCGGTTACCGCACTTACTCCTCCGTTGAGCGTTGCCCTTAATTTTTTCCTGATAATGAAGCTCCACAGTTGGCTTTTTCTACACTCTGTGGTGTGTTTCAACCTGAGGCTCTGCCCTGAGTTGGTCTTGTCGATGGAATAGAATGTTAGGTGAAGACAGCCCTATTATAGAATGAGGATAGCAGTGAGCTGTAAGGGTGCCTAAGCATGACCAGATGCCCATCCGCGGCTCCCAGAGAGTGTGTTCTTCAGTAGGTACAGCCACCAAGAGTCCCCATTTAACAAATAAACTGAAGCATGGGGAGACGAACTTGTCCAGTGTCCACAGCACCCCCCACGCTCTGCTGGGGTGTGATTCTCAGCAGTCTCCCTCTAGAGCCGCTCTTAACACCACCTCTTGGCAGAAGGTGGGCAGTAAAACTTCTCCATGACATCATTCTGGAGCACCATGCGGTAGATTAAAACAAACAAAACAAAACAAAACAAAACACCACTAACTGTGGAGTCAGATTTAGGTCGAATCTTGGATCCAGCAGGTAGAGCTGTGAGTTAGCCTGTATAAATCCTATATGGTATGTTGCATAGGAATGAAGATAATATGCCTAGCGCATAATTTGTAAACAGCTCTTAGTAGACGTATTTTGGAGTTGTGAGAGCACAGTGTCACAGCCAGTCACAGATGTTAAAACGGAGGCTGCCTGCATTCTTTTTTTTTTTTTTTTAATTTTTTTTTTCAACCTTTATTTATTTTTGGGACAGAGAGAGACAGAGCATGAACGGGGGAGGGGCAGAGAGAGAGGGAGACACAGAATCGGAAACAGGCTCCAGGCTCTGAGCCATCAGCCCAGAGCCCGACACGGGGCTCGAACTCACGGACTGCGAGATCGTGACCTGAGCTGAAGTCGGACGCTTAACCGACTGCGCCACCCAGGCGCCCCAGGCTGCCTGCATTCTTGTTCAACTGTAGCCCTGCAGGGTTGCATGAAGTTGACAAAATACTTGAACCTCTACAAGCCTCAGTTTTCACATCTGTTAAGTGGGTTCTGAAACCAAATGAGAAGATGTACTTAAAATAGCACGCAGCCTGGCACACATTAGTGTTCACGAAATGTTGCTCTGGAGGTTAGTTCTTTGTAATTCGATATAGGCTCCTGTATTAGGTCCTCTTTATTTTGTATTATCTGTATTAGTATGGTTCAGCATAATTCCTTGGGCTGCAGTGCATCATAGGTCGACGAATATTAGCTTCAAGAATTTGCTTAGACACCTGCAGTCATGTTCATGTGTGTATGTGGGTGCTTATGTGACTCCCCCCACGCACACACACACACAGCACATACCATCTACATTTGAAATAAGAATTCAGTGGATTCTTGTTTGTTCAGTAAGATTTCTGTTTCTCTTGGCAGAGCAATCACTCTGACTTTTAAGGGCTAGGGAAACTTCAAATTTAATTTTGAAGCTGTCTGAAAACCAGCTGGAAGAATTAGCACTACCCCTAACAGTTGCAACAGGAATAAAATGAATTGACTGTGACATTTACTTTCTTCGTAGGCTCTCGAGAACTGTAGCATATTTTGCTAAACTGTTATGAACAATCGGCTGGAGTCTTAACTTAGTTAAACAAGTACAAAATGAATATCTTCTCCAGTGTGGTTTTATAGATGTTGGTAAGTGGAAAGAAATCATTGGATGAAACATTTTTCAAAATACAGTGTTGACATGGAATTAACATGTTTCAAACAGCTGTTTAGAGTTGGGCCAAAATACTGGTTTACAAATGAAAAGGATTCTGTAAGACCAATGTTTGTAAAAAAAAAAAAAAAGAATGTGTTAACTGGAGAACTACCTGAATGGCCAGTTAAAGAAATTGTAGCACATATTTACAATAGGGTGGAAGTACGGTTCCTGAAATAATAAGAGGGTGTTTATATGCCGATATGCATGGAGATATCAACTCCAAGAAGGCAAGAACTTTTTTAAAAATTAATTTATTTATTTAGAGAGAGAGAACGCAAGCCAGGGAGGGGCAAAGAGAGAGGGAGAGAGAATTCCAAGCAGGGTCTGTGCTCTCAGTGCAGAGTCCACCGTGGGACTCGAACCCACGAACCGTGAGATCATGATCTCTAAGCCAGAATCAAGAGTGGGATGCTTAATTTAGCCACTCAGGTGCCCCAGAGCTTTGTTTTAATCGTCTCTTTAGCACTTCCTAGAACAGTCCTTGCTACATATTAGTTGCTCAAATAATTGCACGAACGAGTGAATATTGTTTAGTAAGACAAATGTATTGAACAGTATCTATAATTCATTGCCATGCATGTTTTTAAATGAGTACGTGTATGTGCATGTGTGTAGAAGACAGCAGCTATCTTGGAGAGGAATTGTAGCGTGGGGGGGTAGGAGGGGATTTGGGGTTGGTTGGTTGGTTGGTTGGTTGGTTGATTTTTTTTTGTACCATAACCCATTATGTGCATATACTAATTAAAAGCAAAAAGGTTTAGGGGCGCCTGGGTGGCTCAGTCAGTTAAGCGTCCGACTTCGGCTCAGGTCATGATCTCACGGTCCGTGAGTTTGAGCCCCGTGTCGGGCTCTGTGCTGACGGCTCAGAGCCTGGAGCCTGCTTCAGATTCTGTGTCTCCCTCTTTCTCTGACCCTCCCCCGTCCATGCTCTGTCTCTCTCTGTCTCAAAAATAAATAAACATTAAAAAAAAAACAATAAAATAAAAGCAAAAAGTTTTAGAAAACCTGATTCCCCTGAAATTGGATTGGATTTTTATGATATTTAGCCTCCCCATCACCCTTTATTACAGGCTGTTGAATTTGTCGTGTTAAATTAAAATGCCTGCAACGCTTTGGTAGGGTGATGAGCATAGATTTGTTTTGGAGGGGAGGAGATGTCAAGAGGTGGAATTGGTGGGTGATAAGTGGTGCACGGACCTGCCTTCAGGAAGGACTGCCTTTAGGAAGACCCTATTCTTGTCCATTGGAGCAGGCTTCACGGACCTCCCACACCTCCTACAGAGTATGGTCCCTCTCAGGAACTCCATACGTATTTTGAAATGAACCGATGGCTAGAGTATGAGTCATCCAAGAATTTATAACTTTGTAGCAATAAGGGCATATCTCAAAGTAAGCAGTTTTTGCTTTGAGATGCGTACTTCCTAATCTTTGAGAAGCATTTTACCTGCCCTTGCAGAATTCTGACCTCCTGTGTAGGTAGGTCCACCTCCTGTGTAGGTAGGTAGGGAGGTGGTCTCCAAAGTGCAAGACGGTATATGAGAATACAGGAAGAAGCTGCCAGGAATTCTCTGTTGCTGCATTTTGAAAATGTTACCTTTTTAATATCATATATGCTCCAAATGTTCATAGTACATGGTATTTGCTTTGTCTTTTGTTTGTTTGTGTTTGTTTATTTTGGCCGAACCGCTGAAAGTTAGTTAACCACTTTATGCCACTTTAACTTTGCCCACGTTTTCCTTTAAGTTGTAAGTTTCTTGCAAGTTAACTATATTCTGGGGGTAGTTGTTACACTTTTTTTTTTTTTTGGTGGATTTTTAAAGAGTAATAGAGTTTGTAAGAACTATGGATTTAAATTTTGCGTCTAGAATTTTTAGTGTGTGTCCATTTCTAAGATCTGGGTCTCATTTTCCATCATTCTTGACCATCTTTGGGAATTGAAATTAATGCACAAGTTCCTGCTGCAGCCCTCCAAGGGACACACCAACTCTTAGGTCCTGGAAGAGATTGATATAGAAGACAGAGATAGTGAAGACGTTCACCACATGTTCACACGTGTGTGGCAGTTTATAACTTTGAAGTCACACTTACATGTGCTACATAACTCACAAAATAACCTCATCAGGTTTGCATTATGATTGTTATCAGAGGTAACACTAATCACACTTTTTTTCCTTGGTGTTTCTGACACCATATATATTGCTTGACATTCTGGAGCTGGCCTGCTGCTGTCAGTTTGGCCTTGGTGATGGATCAGGACAAGACCACTTGTAATCATGTCTCAGTGCAGACAAAAGCATGAACATTGTCCAGACCACAGAAATGACCCAGTACCCTCCCCTCCTAACATGACCGACTGGTGTCGCTTTATTCCTTCCATTATAGTTGTAGCATTGCCTTGTACCTCCTGCGTTCGAATTAAGAATTATTAGGATCTGCAGGGCTGCCTGGGTGGCTCAGTTGGTTAAGCGTCCGACTTCAGCTCAGGTCATGATCTCACAGTTTATGGGTTCAAACCTTGCGTTGGGCTCTGTGCTGACAGCACAGAGCCTGGAACCTGGTTCAGGTTCTGTCTCTGTGTCTCTCTCTGCCCCTCTCCTGCTCACACTGTGCCTCCCTCTCTCTCTCAAAAATAATAAGTGTTAAAAAAATCTTTAAAAAGAATTATTAAGATATGCAAGCATAGAACTACAACCACTTCCTAAGAGCATCCAGTCCAGAAGGAAGCCCTGCTGTCTTGAACCCTCCCTTAAATCACCCTAAGTCACCTGACAGATGCCCAACTCCTGTAACAGCTCTTTGCAATACCCTCTTACTGAGCCACTCCAGAGTTACCCATGGCGTACCTTCTCCCGTTGTGATGATTAATACCCCAGCTCGTTCATTACAAGTATGTTCCTGGTGGTTTCTGAAGCATTTTATATTTAGTTGCTTACAAACAGAAGAACATTTCAGCAGTCTTTGAGTAATATTTTAAAGCATATGCAGCATTTTGTCTTTAAAAAAGAGATTACTTGGGGCGCCTGGGTGGCTCAGTTGGTTAAGCGTCTGACTTCTGCTCAGGTCATTATCTCACAGTTCATGGGTTCGAGTCTCACATTGGGCTCTGTGCTCACGGCTCACAGCCTGGAGCCTGCTTTGGATTCTGTATCTTTCTCTCTCTCTCTGTCCCTTCCCTGCTGATACCCTATCTCTCCTTCTCTCTCTCTCTCTCTCTCTGTGTCTCTCAAAATAAATAGACATTACAAAAATTTTAAAATAGATACTAGTCATTATAGAGAATCTGAAAAGTACAAAAAAGGCATGAAGAATAAAAGAATAAAACAGGAGAAGGTATGCCATGGGGAACTCTGGAGTGGCTCAGTAAGAGGGTATTGCAAGGAGCTGTTACAGGAGTTGGGCACGTGTCAGGTGACTTCAGGTGATTTGAGGGAGGGTTCAAGAAAGTGGGGCTTCCTTCTGGACTGGATGCTGTTATTAATTCAGTAGTCCAGAAATCATCACTGTGAGCGTTCTATATTTTCTTTATATATCTATATGTACATCCACTTCTGTAGCCTTCTTTCCGTGTGCCTACATACATTCTCTCTCTTATACAGACACACGCATGTCAAAGATAATTGGGGCAATCTTGTTTAGCTAGTTTTGTATCCTGCTTTTTTCATTTACCATATCATCATGAACATGTCGATATATAAATGTGATTTTCCACAAATACATATTTTTACTGTTACATAATACCTTGTTACATGAGAGTAGAAAGTTGCTTGTGAATCATCCTGTGTAAAAGGATCCGTTTTTCCTTTTTTAGGGAGCTTTGATAAACATCTTCATTCATGTTTTAATGTGTGTTCAGACTTCTGTTTATTTCTTTAGTTTTCCCTAGAAAAGTACATACTTTAAAAAAGTTCTTTATATGTTTGGCCTAATTATTTCTCCGAAACACTGTTGGTACTAATGCGGAGATTGGGTAACAGTTGGGCACCAGGGCATGCCGCCCTGTAGGGAGCCCTGACATCCACCCCACGCTGCTTTGCCCTGCACATCTTTCCTCCTTCCCTTTCATGGCAGCCTGCTGGTTACATTTCACCAGCGTGGCCACATTTGCTGTCCCCGTGTGGAAGAAGGGAGAGGGGAAGTCCCCAGTGAAGCAGCAATTACAGTGCATTGATGCCCCCCATTCTTCTAAAGCCTCTTCCTCAGCATGGGCAGAGTCTTGACCTTTTCCTCAGCCCCTAACAGGCAGCTTTGTAAAATGTGCTGTCCTGTAAATATGCATTGCCTAAGTAGATGCTAATCCTGTTTCAGACCTAAAGCAACTTGCCCGTTTAAAACCTGCTTTAAATCAAATACAGCTCTCTCCCCAAAACAAATATAAAAAATGTACAACCCTTATTAGTTTTTGTTTTTGTTTTTACTTATTTTCATCCTGTCATCCTGCAAATAGTTCTCGAGGGCCTCCCTTTTGCCAGGGACTCTTATGGGCACTGAGCTTGTAGCAGTGACCTGCACCAGCCTTACATTATGGATTGTGGGTATGAGGAAAAATAAGTAAGATGCCAGAGAATGATACCTGCTTTGATGGGAAATACTAAAGCAGGGTGAGGAGACAGAGAGTAAAGGGAACGGTTCGTGGTTATTTTGGATAGAATGGTTCAGGGAGGCAAATAAAGTTAGGGAGAAGTCTCTCTCCTGTTTATTGGTTGTGATTGTTGATCCAGTACATTCATCATAGCGTCGATGTTCCTGAACATCTAACTACCTGTTGTCACTATGTGTGGTTTGAGATGCTTCCTTTGAGCCTGTCTTGGTGACAAGCATTTTCCCTGTGTTACTTACCCTATTATTCCCACCGCTCCTGGGAGAGAGCTGTTACGCCTTTGCTGTGGAAGTAAGCGTATGGGAGGTGAGAGAGGTTAAGTTACTGGACTAAGTTCACACAGATCCTCAGTAGCAGAGCTGATCCCCAACTGCAGACTTTGTCTAAAGCCCCTCGGCACCCATCATTGGCCAAGACTAAGAAGTCTAGAGTTAGGCCTTCCTTAGGTTCCTTAGGTTAAGAAGGTGAAGGCACTTGTGGTCAAAACCACTGGTGAAAGGTTAATTAGAAACCATTGTTATGTCAACTATTTATATTGATGACAGACTGCTTTTGTTTCCAGAAAGTGGGTGCAGGCACGGGGTGGGGAGGGGGTGCTCTCTTCATATGCTAACTAGTTGCACACAGTCGCCAAAGTGCAAAGGAAGCCAGCTCCCTTTGTGTCTAGGAATAGCATGGAAAGGTTTGCCCTGCTTTTGATCTGAGTGGTGCTGTAGTGAGTTATTTAACATATGTTTCCTGACACCCCCGCTATTGAGCACATATGCTTTGGCCCAGGATCACAAGTGTGGATACAGGTTAAAAGGACACAGGCGTCTTTTTGTTGGTGGTGTTCTTGTTCCCTAGAGAATAGGGGTATCCATTTCAGCTGCCCCCCCCTGGCAATATTGTGGGAAGAAAGTTTTCTGTCTGACGGTAGTTAGTATGTGTGTCTTGTTTCGTAAAAGAAAAATATCGAGGAGCAAATGGAGAGAAAGTGGCTGCTCTGGGTCTGACTACTGCCCTTCACATCCATCTGGTTCCGCCATGAATCTTGCTTTACGAGCCTTAGATGATCATGCAGCATCTAGCAGATCTTACCAATTGAAAGGAATTACCAGGAGGCTGTTGTTAATTTTTCAGCTCAATTACGTGCTTCTTTTGATAGCTCTAATACTTTATTTTCCGGATTTCTAAGAGCTATGGTGGTATCACAGTTAAACCCAGCCTAACTTGTGTGTACTGAGTCTGCCTTCAGAGGATTTCTGGATGTGTGTGTTTCTTTCAGAAAACATAACACACTAGACAAATATTTTTAGTGGAGAGAGACAAAAAGATAGGGGTGTTTTACCGCTACACTGAAAGTGTGGCGGGTACTTTGAGTCTGGCCAAGGAATTTCACATTGAGTCTGTCCTAGTTAAAGCGGTATTCTTAGCTGAGGCAGTCTGTTGGCTATACTGAGAACGTGGAGGTCTTGAGGCTGTTGCTTTCTTGATTTCCATAATTCTGACTTCTGATTTCATCCTTGGAACTACAGTTCCAACCTGTAGGTTAGGGAAGATGGCAGAGGGAGAGAAGAGTTGTGATCGCATTTGAAAGAGAAGTAACTTCATTCTTTCTTGAAATGTTTACTTTTCAAGAGTTTTGGGGAGCACGTGGAATCCTAATTTGAGTGTTAGTTTAACAGGGATTGTTTCTTTTGCATTCACTTAATAATAGAGTGATGCTCCGATGCAAGGTGAAATGTTGGAAGGTTATTTTGGAAATACTTAAATCCGATAGTGTCCTCTTGATTTTTGCTTTTATTAACAAGGTACATTCAGGTCCTGGAAACTTTGATTCAGAAAACATCTCTCTTCTCTATACCTCTTTTATTCCTTTCTCTTTCCCGTAATTGAATGTTAAGCTATGAGGAGGAGGCAGATAAAGTTAGAAAGGCAGATAAGTTACAGTTCTTGAGTAAGGACTTTGGAGCAAGGGGGAAAGAAGTGAACTAATAATAGTAATCTAATGTGGCAAGTGCCATGAGATACCATAAATCATGGGGTAAATGCAGGGGGAACACTGTGAAGGGTGAGGTTGTTTCTGCCTGTGAGTGTTTGGAATGGCTACCGCGAGGAAATGGGCCTTGCGGTATCGATAGGAGTTTGCCAGGCAGAGAAAGGAGGCAGGATCTCCTAGGCACACGTAATATGAGCAAAGGCACGGTGACATAAATGCACGTGGTCTATTCGTAGACAGTATATAGTGGAGTACATCTCGGATATCATGGAACGAATAGGAGATGATGGCAGATGAGGTTAGAGAAAGGTTGGCATATACTGTGAAGGGTCTGAGTGTGGCAAACTTGTGCTGATTGGCAGTAACACCGTGTTTGACTTAGAGCTCTTTCCATTACCATAGTCAGAGTCTGAACTCGAAACTGCCTCCAACAGAAAAGAGAATTTACTGGTTTACCACATGAAGAAGTCCAAAGATCGCCTGGCATGGCTGGATCCAGGTACCCAACGGTTGTTGTGAATCTATCCCTGCATCTCTTCTCTGCCCTCTACACTGTTGGTTTTATCCGCTCGCTCAACTCTGGTGGGCATGGGATTCTTCCTAGCAGCCGTAGACCCCCATCATCGCAGGTCAGCAACCTCCATGAAAAGTGATCTTTTTTTCCTTCCTTTTCTTAAAAAAATTTTTTTAATGTTTGTTTATTTTTGAGAGACAGAGTACAAGTGGGGGGAGGGGCACAGAGAGAGAAGGAGACAGAGAGTCTGAAGCAGGCTCCAGGCTCTGAGCTGTCAGCACAGAGCCTGATGTGGGTCCCAGACTCATGAACCGTGAGATCATGACCTGAGCCAAAGTCAGACACTTAACCAACCGAGCCACCCAGGCGCTCCTGATCTTTTTTTTTTTCTTAATGGTAATAACCACAGTCCTGAGATGGAGTCCAGTTTGGATGAACCTAGGGCATATGACCATCCCGGAACACTTTGGCTAAAGAGTAACCAGACCATGCTAATGAGCTAGGTCAGGGTCACAGGCTGACACATGTTGCCACAAAATGAGGAATGGAGACTAGACCAACCAAAACAGCATATTTCCAGTATAAATTCCACCCGGGGGCGCCTGGGTGGCTCAGTCGGTTAAGCTTCCGACTTCGGCTCAGGTCACGATCTCACGGTGAGTTCGAGCCCCGCATCAGGCTCTGGGCTGATGGCTCAGAGCCTGGAGCCTGTTTCCGATTCTGTGTCTCCTTCTCTCTCTGCCCCTCTCCCGTTCATGCTCTGTCTCTCTCTGTCTCTAAAATAAATAAACGTTAAAAAAAAAAATTCAAAAAAAAAATAAATTCCACCCTATGCTATTAAAAGGAGTAACACTTTCATTTTACATTCATAACTGTGGTTAAGGGGGCTGGCCAGTAGGCTCATCAGCAGTTTTGTAAATACTCCTAGGAAGGGTAAGTTGTAGTAGTATTTTCAGGGCTTTTATTTGTTTTGTTAGTTTGTTTGTTTTAAGTTTATTTATTTTGAGAGAGAGCGAGTATGGGGGAGGGGCAGAGAGAGAGGGAAGAGAGAATCCCAACATGGTGCTCGATCTCATGACCTGTGAGATATGATCTGAACCAAAATCAAGGGTCAGATGCTTAACCGATTGCACCACCCAGGCGCCCCTTAAAAAATATTTTAATAGCATAAGACTCTTTCCCACTTCTGTAGTATACAAGGTTCCTGAGAACATCTTATGGAGAAAGCACTAGAAACTGAAAACCTACACTGTGCCCACAGTTACTATACAAAGATGAATCCTGGCTTCACGGGACTTAGAACTTGGTAGGGGAGATGAGAGGAGAACAAAAATAATGATATCTAACAAAGAAAGGAGGATGTATCCACACCAGATCAACAATATATATGGAAAAACCTGGAAAGAATACAGTCCGTTCATCCATCACAGTTGTGTGAGATCTTGGACTTAGGAGGAGCTGGGGCGTGAATCGGCTGTCTTCATTTGGTTCCAGTTTCCACGTGCCCCTCTTGGTGTGAGCATCTCACCACGTGGGTGTGATTCCAGTGCTCGTTATGTATTTTTTAAAAATTCAACATGGTCCTTGAATCCAAGCCAGCTTCCTCAGCTGCTGTTTAACCAGAGAAGCAGCAATCAAGGGCGATTTTGACTACAAGCTGTCAAGAAAAAAATACCGAGGTGTCATAATGAAGATAGAGATTACCTAACTGATCTCTATTTTAAGAAATATTAATTTGCACTTTGCCAAATACAGGCCTCAGCCGTTTTTCTTTGAATCATCCCTTGCCGGCAAGTGTATGAAATCGCATTCGGCTGAATGAATGATGGTATTTGAACGTCATTGATTGTTTCACTCCATTGAAAGAGAAAGAAACCCAACATTTGGCTTACCTTCTGGATTGAAGAGATTACCATGTTCATTGTTTTCCTGGTGTGAAGCATACCTGCGTATGATAGAAATACAGTTGAGGTGTTAATACATCCTTCTGGTGTTGCAGTGTTGTCTGCCTTTTTCCTTTGGATATCAGCTTCAGGATAGGTAGTGGTAGCATGACTCCGTATAGCTTCCTTCCTGCTCTCCCTGTTGCTGCCTACAGCACACAGACTGCGCTCAGAAGCTTATTTCAGAGCCACAAGAGCCACTGCATCTCACCTAGTTCACCTGCCTTCCTTCACAGGCGAGGAGAGGGAGTTGTTAAGCTTCCTCAAAGTGAACAATGATCTTCTCTGGAATCAGGTCTTCCTTTTGAACAGTTGTTCATGCATCAGGCTTTTAGGAAAGGGCAAAATTGTTTTAATGACCTGGCCTTAGAAATACCCACTATCATCAGACTTCCTTTTCATCTTTGAAATCCTTTTCAAATTCCTGGTAAGGAATGACAGTAAAACCTCTTGGGGAACAAGAATAACACCGAGAAGGAACTGACCTGGGCTGACATCTCCTACCAGCCACGTTGGATTTTGCCAGGGTTATTTTTGCCCTTGGCAGTCTTCTTCCTCCCTAATTGCAGGGCCATATGGTGCCTTGTCCCCCACGTAGGGAGTTGGCACTTCCCCTCCATTCAGTCTCTGTTCTTTCTGCTGCACCAATTACCTGCCAGGGTGATGGGGTTGAACAAGCTCACCCCCCAGAGACTCTGCAGCTTGTATGCCTTAAAAATCACAGCTGAAGCGTCCCGTAGATGCTCAAGTTGGTGATCAAGAATGAGAAAACTGAGCAAGAAATCGTGAAATGAGATTGAGTTTGGGAGGTAGCCAAGGTGTGTGTTCAAATCCCGGCTCACTCTTGCCATCATTGTCCTTGTTTTCACTGGCACTTATGCCCGCCATCGTGATCTCCTTCCTGATGTCATTTACTTGTCACATCAGCTCTCAGGGAACTTAGGCTCGGAATGGTCGCTTACCTGCCCAAGTCACGTGGCCTGGGCCAGTCTCGTACTCTGGACTTTCTCTTTCCAAATCCCATCCTCTTAACAGTAGTGCCTGTGAACTCTAAAATGTCACCTGATAGTAAATTGTGCTTTTAAACTATATTCCACGTAATAGTCGACAAACAGGCCTATTTGTGACCATGCTTTTTATAAAACATTCCAAGTCTGGAATTCCCACAAATGGCAGCACACTTTTGCATGAGATCTTGGAGAGCAGTGGAGAGTTTTGGATTGGATAAATGTAATATTTGGGGTGGATTCACAGCACTTTGCGGTTTTAATCTTCAAGGCTTCCACCTTAAATAGAATTAGACCCAGAAACCATCTTAACCACGTGGGAAAGTCGTATTCAAGGGCACAGAAAATGTTTTGATGGAAGAGATCTGTCAGGAGTGGCCTCCTCTGGGAATATTTGGTCTTGCTACGAGTACTTGGTAGAATCCTACCTGTTACTGTTTTCAGACTTCCGTCAAAGTATCTGAATGCTAGAAAGTGGTTTTGAAGGTAAGATGGTACAATTGACAGAACTGTCAATAACCGGGTGTTTATTAGTGACATTTTGAAGCCCTTTTGCAAGATGTGCATATTTTGTGACAGCCGAAACACTAAAGTAATGACTGCAGCGTGTTTCAAAACTGTATCCAAAAAATGAAAATAATGGATAAAGTCTAAGCTTCTAAATATACACAGAGCAGAAGTTGCCCTCAACTTCCTATTTATTTCTTGAATATTTAATGGTATGCTAAGGAGTTATTGTCACAATGTGAAGCCCCTGGGGGCAGTGACAGTGCCTAGTTCATTTTCGTTTCTCCAATATCTCCCATAGTGTCTCCAGCCAGTAGGTGCTTGATAAATGTGCAACTGAATTCGCTAATTTGAGATGAGAAAGAAAATCGCAGTATTTGGAAGGAATGCAAAACCAAGTCATTCACACACTCATAAGTCAGTCATTGAAAAGATACTTCATTCCTTTTGGGGCCAGGAGCTGTTCTAAATGCTGGGGTGTAAAGAGGGAACCCCCCCCCCCCCGCCAAAAACTTACCATTGGTGGAAGGAGATGGACATTAAGGAAGTAAATAAATCCTTGTGCTATCAGGGGCTACAAAGAAGAAAGCAAAGAACAGTGTGGTGGAAGGCACTGGGAGAGAGAGAAGGGTCCTGTTGAACCAGGGTGGTGAGGGAAGACTTCCTAGGCTGGTGCCATTTGAGGGGGGCACTGGACTGATGAGAAAGAGACAGCCGTGTCGTCTGTGGGGAAAATGAGTCTGCCAAAAAATGGGGAGAGAATTCATTAAAGTAGCTTAAACAAGGTAGGAGTGTATGATCTGTTTTCCTCTCACATTAGCCATATAGAAATTAGTAACCTAGAGCTGATAATGCAGCTTGATGATCAACCTGGACCCAGATTGCTTCTATGTTTTTGCTTTGCCCTCTACAGCTTTTGGCTCCTTCTTTCTTGTTGCTTTTCCAACCTCGTGCTTCAAAATGGCTCTCTAAGCCTGAGCCGCCATATTTGCTTTGCCGCCAGTCTGACCAAGGAACCGCTTAAGAGAGATAGGCTTTCTCATTTTCAGGTCTTTTCCTGAATTTTGCCTGTGATATTTCGGCTTAGATTCTGTTAGCTAGAACATAGTCCCCTAGCTACATCTCCCTCCCAAGGCGGGCTGGAAATGTGGTCTCTGTGTTAGGACATCACATAGTCTTGAGAAATTGGGAGTTCTATCACTAAAGAAGAATTGATATGAGGGGTCAAGAGCAATCCCTGCCGCAAACAGCAAGTGCAAAAGCTCTGACATGTTCAAAGCCACTGTGGCTGGCAGCTAATAGAGAGAGATTAGAGGCAGATGAGGTCAGAGAAGAAAGCAGGAATGAGATCATATAGGACATTTTAGGTCATTGTGAGGATTTTGTCTTTTAAACTTTGCTCTCAATGAGAAACCATTGCAGCTCTGAATGGAAACCATTGGAGGAGAAGAGAAAATGACTTGATTTAGGTTTTAGAGAATTCACTCCGACTACGATGGAAAATGAACTGTCAAAGGCAAGAGTGTGAACAGACAAGTTATAGGAAGATGTGCAGATTTATGGGAATTGATGGTGGTGAGTTATATTAGAGTTGTTGGCAGTGGAGGGAGCAAGAGGAGGCCAGGCTTAGGATACATGTCAGGTGTGGGTGTAAGGCAAAGGGAAAATAATGACAGCTCATGATTTACTGGAGGCTTGTAATGTTCAGTGCACCGCTTGATGCACAGTGCATTGACTGACCCGTTTGACCCTCACCGTAATCCTATGCCAGATAAGGAAGCTGAAATATGGGAAGGTCAAGTGACTTGCCCGAGGTCAGCGGAGTGGAAACTGGAGGAGCCATGATCTAAAGTTGGCACTCTGGCCCAAGGGCATATGCTCCTGGTGCTGCTCTCTACCCCTGGAGGGGGATGCAAGAGTGCTTCCCCTGCACCTGAGCGTCTGGGTACGTTGCGGTTCATTGGCACAGATGGTTACGTGAATTAGGGCTGGAGTGTGAATCTGCAGTTCATTTTGAGCCATGCTGACTTTAGAGCCGTGACTGGTCACTTCAAATTACGAAATAGTTTAAGGCTCACCTAAAGTTGCCAACATCGTAAACAGAGCTCCTGTATCCCCTTCTCCCACTGATAATATCTTAAGCATGTACAGTATTAATTCCAAGCTGTCTCTGAGAGATCTAACTGGAGGTTTCACATAGGCAGTTGGACAGTAGGCATGTGTGTCGCTCAGACTGCAATTCTAACTATAAATTTGAGGTTCATCAGTACGTACATGTAAAGCCGTGGGTCTGGATTGGAGCACGTGGGGTTGGTTTTCCCAGAAACTTGGGTATGCTCAGAGAGTTTAGTGTAAGAACAGATATTTAGTTCCTATTTGGAACCCACTTAATTAATGGTAAGAGAGACCCTTGATTGCACTGTCTTAAATGACAATTCCTTTAAAGTGCCAGGCACCATAAGTACTGTACAAGGATTATGTCATTCAGTTCTCTTAGCAACTTGAAGCCATAGGGATTATTGTCCTTGTTTTTTAGAGAGACACATAGAAGCGTGTGAGAACTGCTCATAGAGACATCACTGGCAGAGATTCCTACACTGGGCTGTCTGTCTCCAAACCTGTACATTTTTAAAAACTTTTTTAATGTTTCTTTATTTTGAGAGAGAGTGAGAGAGTGTGAGAAGGGGAAGGGCAGAAAGAGAGAGAGAGAGAGAGAGAGAGAGAGAATCCCAAGCAGGCTTCCCACTGTCAGCCCAGAGCCCAACGTGGGGCTCAGTTTCACAAGCCGTGAAATCATGACTTAAACCAAAATCAAGAGTTGGAAGCTGAGCCAACTGAGCCACCGAGGCGCCCCTCCACACTTAGATTTTTAACTACCGTACTATATCATTGTGGAAGAGTTTAGTGATGAAGAGATGAAGAACAAAATCATGTTCATTCCTACCTCTTGCCTAATTCAACAACATGAACGACACTGGTGGCATATATTCACTCTGAATAGGTAGCACCCTGCACATTTAAGGTTCACTCTGAGCGCAAAGTATGCCCTTCTTTGTTTTAACCATTGTGGAACAGACGTTTCCTCAGGTACTCACTGTATCTTCGCTATGTGCAAGGTATGGCTTCATTCACTCATTTATTCAGCAAACACTTAACCAACACCTAATAGGAGCTAGGCACTCTCATGGATATATGGGTAATAATAAGTGGGTGGGGTATGGAGAGGATGTAAAGTCGCTTAAGAGACTACAAATGTGAAGATAGGAGGGGTTAAGATAGGCTAATGATGGAGAAAGGAACAGGAAAGATCTCAACCAAACAGGTATACTAACGGCTTTCTACAGAAATTAGCTGCTGTGTGTCTTTAGTGTAGCTATCTATGGAACATATCTGTGTATTACGTATATATTGTATGTGTTTTATGTATCTATAACATATACATGTGTACCTGTGTTCAAATACTCAAAACCCGTTCCACTCTCAGAGATAGATATATATGTGTGTGTGTGTGTGTGTGTGTGTGTGTGTGTGTGTGTATGTATATATACACACACATATATATACATATATATACACATATATATACACACACACACACACATATATATATATATAATATATATATATATATATATATATATATATATATATACTCAAAATAATTGAAAACAATGCTCAAACAAAAATTAGTACATGAATGTTATGGCAGCATACTAGTAACAACAGCCGCAAGGTGGAAACAGCCCAGGTGTCCATCAACTGACAAATGGATAGACAAAATGGTATACCCTCATAATTGGAATATTGTTTGATATGAGAAAGAATGAAGTATTGATACCTACATGAATGAACCTTAAAAACACCCTGCTAAGTGAAAGAAGCCAGACACAAAGGGCTGCGTTTTGTACGGTTCTTTTTATATGAAATATCCAGAAAAGGCAAACCCATCAGTTGCCAATAGCTAGGGGGATAGGGGAAAAGGGAGCGAATGCTTAATGGATATGGGGTTTGTTTAGGGTGATGGAAATGTTTTGAAGCTAGGTGGGAGTGATGGTCATAACATTGTGAATATACTAAACACCCCTGAATTGCACAGTTTAAAATGGTTCAGATGGTCAATTCTATGTTATCTCTATTTTGCCACTATAAAATATGGCTCTATGAAATATGTGCACACACACATACACGTATTTAAAAACTTTTACTTTTAAAATGGGAGCAGGGGCGCCTGGGTGACTCCGTCTGTTAAGTGTCCAACTTCGGTCATGATCTTATGGTTCGTGAGTTCAAGCCCTGCGTTGGGCCCTCTGCTGTCAGCACGGAGCCTGTTTCGTATTTCGTATCCTCTGTCTTCCTCTCTCTCTCAACCTCTCTCTCTGCCCCTCCCCTGCTCAGTCTCCCTCTCAAAAATAAACATTTAAAAAAAGAGTAGTAAAACGGGAGCAGAAATTCCAGGATTTCTTAAAAGAAAACGATGCATTCTAATTAGACATTAAGGAATGACAATGTTTTGAGTAGCTCAGAGTAACGTATTGGCACAGTGGTACATTTATACCTTGGAAAGTGGGAAAGGAACTGTGAGTTGACATTTTCTGAGCATTTGCTGTCTTCTAGGCCCTGGGTGAAGTGCTGAACTCATTACCAGATTTCAGTAATGGCAACAGCCCCTTGTCATGGGGGGCGTTTTCTCCATGTTGCAGATTCAGACATTGGTTGTGTGACCCGTCCAGTGCCTCAGAGAGGTGCACTGTCTCTGAGAGCTAGGTTCCTTGGATTTTCCTCTCCTATGGGGACAGGTACCCATTCTCCTTGTCCACTCGTGTGGACCCCCAGGCCCTTGCCCCACCACAGTGTTTGTCCTGCATCTGGTCGATGCAGGGCTTCCGCTGTGGAAAAGCCACACAGGGTGCGATGCCAATAGCACCGCTTTGAAGTAAGCATTTGGAAGAGTTGAGTGAATTTTGTGCAGCTAGATGAATCTGTGTCCACTGACACGGAGTAAAAGTGAGGTGAAATTAGCCATCTGCGTTTTGAAAAACGCACGTTCTCAAGGTGTTTCGGTTTTTCCTTGTTGTAAATGGTAGAAGCGGAGCAAGGAGGCATTAACGAGCAATTTTGAAATAACTTGTGGTCCCCCTAAAGTCCATGCATCCTTTCCATCAACCAAAAAAGGCAGCCTACGAAAATTGTCTTATGTGAAGATCACTCATCCCCAGTTTTGATAAAATTTTCGCTGATACTTAGAATCTATTTGAAATACAATTAACTTTGAAAACAACATTGCAAACACCTCGCATTGCATTCCACTGCTCAGTGTCTCTATGGCAACAACCCAAGCTCAGCAAGCCAGGGAGCGACCGCTGGCTGGGACTAGCCTTCCCTGAAAGGTTGCTAATGGTGGGACCAGGGAGTGGTTCCTTTTCCTCTGTGGCTTCAGCGTCAGAGCAGTGATTTTGGATGGCTCTTTGTGAAATCTAGAAAATCACCAGAGGAGGAAGAGAACATGCATGAATACTAGTCTTCCTGAAATATAATGACCATCCTAAATGGTTTCAAGCCTACATTCTTGGCTTTCTGGCGTGTGTTTTAGGCCTGGAATCAAGGGCTTGATACTCTTTTTTCCTTTTGCACTGCTGCCCGCTGGTAGCCTTTGAAAGTCCCAGGACTTACTGTTCATGATCGATGGCAAAGCTAGGAGCCAAGAGCTGTGGCTTTGATGGCCGTTTAATTTTTTAACCTTTAGAGCATTGTGGGAAGATTTAATCACCCAATTACCCATATTGTCAGTTGAGTGAGCTGTCCTCTCTCAGCCCTGAAAGCGTTGGGTCCATACAAGGTAGTCCCCTCACGGCTCCTCTGGTATTTATTTAAAGCACTGTGGAGGTGGGTTGGTGCAGGGTCCCAGATTAGGTCTCAATTAGGCTCTTCGGTTGGTGAGCGATTGCAGGTACACGAAGTGTGTTATTAGAGTAATTGAACCGCATTTCCATGAGGAGGATAGTTCCATTATCAGATTCTTGTTTTAATACTCTCATCATAGCAGCTGTACCACAGACGAACTCATTTGCATGCAGATAAAGAATTCTGGACAGCTTGGTAGCATAATTACTGCATGACGTACGTTGCCAGGAAGACCTGGAGCTTTTACTCGGGGTATTCTCCTGGGACCCATCTCCCTGGCTTTGTTAAGTTTCAGATGATATATAAGCAAGTAGTAGCCATTTCAGTGATGCCCCATTTGTTTTACAGGCAATAACTTCCCAAGTTCCTTTAATTTGAGCAGCTATTTTGGCAAAATACGGCAGTGATGTCAACAACACCTTCACAGGAAACTGAACATCAGGAAGGGCAAGGGAAAAAAAAAAAAAAAAAAAAAGAAAAGAAGCAATCACATCTTCCATTCGGTCACTGGAGTCGAAAAGCACAGTAGATATTACTAACTTGCAGGTGTAATTAATTAGGATAATATAAATTATGAAGAAAATAGAGAAGGGAAGTTTAGTTTTTTGGAAAACTGTATGCAATAAAAGAGTCTTTGTTGTTTTTGCCAAGATTAGGAAGCCTTTATTCTACACAGGTTTTTAAAAAATGGGCCTCTCCTCCCCCCCCTCCCCCCCGCCCCCCTCCGAGGTGCCCAGGGGAGTGAGCATGCAGAGGACAGGACTATGTTTTCATCCTTTACCCTGGGCGTGGTGTTTGAACATAGTAGGTGCCCAGGGAATATTTGTATAATGAGGAACTGGATTCTGAGCATTGAACCTGAGGGTGTGAAGAAGTAGGCACGTTCTGCCCTTTTAGTGACAAGGTGATTGTTTTGATCTCCTTTAGCTGTTTCATACATTTTTGTACATCAGAGGTTCTTTGTACCTGTGATTGGAATCCTCCATGATACTAATGTCAAAAGGTAATACAGTGGAACACATAGGCTTATTTTGGTTTTTTTTTTAAGTTTATTTCTTTACTTTTAGAGAGAGAGTTCAAGTCGGGGAGGGCAGAGAGAGAGGGAGAATCCCAAGCATTATCTGCTCAGTCATTGTGCCGAGGCGGACGTGGGGCTCAGACTCATGAAACCGCGAGATCATGACCTGAGAGTCACACACTTAACCTAAGGCTGAGCCACTCAGGCACCCCATACATAGGCTTATTTTAAACAGTCACGAAAGTTGCAAGTTAAGATGTTTTATTCACCTCCTTACTAGCTATTTTAATGGACTCAAAGACTCAGTATTCTAAACTTAGTATTTTTATGTTTATCAGATTACTGCTGATCCTTTAGTAGAAAAGAAATCTTTGAGTCTCATAAATTTCGCTTGGTTCTACAGATTTTTACAACATAGCCCGTTGTTTCTCTGCAGATTACTTTAGTACGGCAGGGACTATTGTTGGTCCTAAATACTCTAAGGAAACAGTAGGGGAAAGCCCTACTGAGAGTTTAGATAGAGTTTGTGAGGACAGTGATTGGAGCTGCCGATTTGAGGAAGATGTTCCATTCTGCACATGTTGGAATTTTCCCAGGAAGGTGTTCACAAATGAGGCAGCTTTGACGTCAGGGCAGAGGGAGGGCCGCATCAGGGGAACTTGCTGATTGGCGGTCATGAGCTGGAAAGGGACCATGGATTCCTTGTAGGGAGATGGGAATGTTTAAATTTGATTCTAGAGATACAGCTCCAAGTAGGTGTTTAAAATTATGGCTGAGAGACGTGAGGCTGGGGGGAGAGGAGAACCGTTTCTCGCAAACGGCACGAATGAGCCTCTTTTTTAAAGTAATTGTTTCTGGAAGACATATGTGAGGCTGTACCTCCCTGACCTGTGGTCTTGAGTGCTTGATCTGAAGGGCACAGTTTGTAGATTATTGATGGGCTGGGCTGGGAGCTTTGCCAGTTTTCCTATTACATTTTTCTAGACCACAGCCAAAAGCTTGTGGATGAGCTCCGACCTCCAGAGAGAGCCCCATGTTGCTGCAAGGGTTAGGATGCCGGTGGCCGCAAGGAATTCTGCATGGCCTGACTTCCCAAACATCCACTTCCCATGAGCTGCTGTTGGGCTCAACCAGGTTCTACAGTAAGGCTTGTCCACTTTGACTGTGTTCTCTAGCTCTCACCCTCCTGGGACTCCAGGCCGGGAGAGCAGGATTTGTGGAGCGCCCAGCATTTGCTCACTTTTCCTATGACCCTGTTTGACCTGACAGCATTCCATTCTAGCCAGGCCAGCTGTGGAATGAACGATGCTCTGAAGCACCTCAGTATTTACTCTGGAAACTTGACAAAATACAGCTACATGCCTATCACTTTTCTATAAGCAGAAACAAAATAACGGAGCCAGAGGATAATGTTCGTTAAGTCCTGTGAAATGCCACGCCCTTTGCACAAGAAGCTTGCTGTTTGTCGTCTCTTAGAATTTTCCGAACAATTTTATGAAGTGCCGATTAGAAAATGAGCCCATCTGCCTTACCTGCGGCACCTTGGTTTTCTTCTTAGGGAATCTGTAAGAGACTCCAGTGTTTCCACATAGAATCTGTCAGGTATTTTCTATACAGCAGTGTTATTGGTTTCCATTTGTATATCAAGTTTTACAGTTCGAGAGTATAGGTTACAATTTTAGTTGCACAGGTTGCTCTGGAATAACAGAACTATCCCAAAGACCGAAATCAACTTTCCTCTCTTCTTTCTCTCTCAATCTGTCTCTTTTCCTTTTCTTTTTTTTCCCCCTTCCCTTTTTCCTTTCTTCTCCCTTCTTTCCTTTCTCGTTTCCTTCCTTTCTCAGGGTTCCACTGAGTATTTGCTTTTTAAAAATTTTATTTATTTATTTTGTGAGAGGGGAAGAGCGAGAGTGTGTGTAAGCTGAGAAGGGGCAGAGAGGGAGAGGGGGGGGGGGAGAGAGAGAATCCCAAGCAAGCCCCACCCTGACAGGGCTCAATTGAAAGGCAGGATTGACAGGGCTCAATCCCACGAACCATGAGATCATGACCTGAGCCAAAATCAAGTCAGATATTAAACTGACTGAGCCACCTTGATGTCCCGAGTATTTGCTTTTTAACAGCCACTGTAGTAACTTGAGGGCTGTTTTTTTTACAGGATCTTTAAGTTCGAACTTCTGTTGGTATTGGAAGTAAGAAAATATATATCATCAGTTCTTCGGTAGTGGGGTCTCCTCAGACATTCACCCTGGAAATACTTAGGCTTGTTATCATGAATGACATATGATTACGGAAGGAATATTTTAGCCCCTGTGGCTCATTTGTGTTTGCATTTTAGTGTTATTAGCCACTGTTTCCAGGTCTTGCCAGCACTGAGAGAATTCTTTCTTAGCATCCTCATGCGCTTGAGTCCTAAGTTTCACACGCATCCATTTTCAAGCACATAAAGCAAAACACAGTTGCTTAAGATCAAGGTTTCCCATGAAATCCTCTTAAATGTGTGCAGTGTCTTAACACTCCATGGGGTAAGGTGCTTACTTTGTGATACACGTGGAGCAAAGGCCACTGGGAGAGCAGCTCCTCAACCCCTCACTCAGACCACAAGTTCATCTAAATGGAGAAACAGCAGCACTCTTTGTCTTCCTATGTTCTTTTCTTTTCCCTCCACATTTGCCCTTGTTCAGTGGTGTTTATCATGATTATCCTCTAACTCTCTTGGTTGTCCACAGTGGTGTAAACCAAAGCATTGTCTCATTAAACATCCCTAGCATCTGGAGTACAACTTTTCACTCTTGAAATAGAGTGGTGCACATGCATTTGTTGCTCAGCAATTTGTTTGTAACAGTTGTGGACTGTCATACATTCTCAGTGACTCCATATACTTTATTGATTGATTGTGGTATAAAAGATTCTTTACTAGACATGATAAGTGTGCCCAGACCCTGTAGTTAGTCCTCAGGGAACAAATGTGCTGGTTGAGGAAGCAAGTCGACAGGACATTTTAAAGGAGACTGCTAAGTCCTGTGTTATGGGGAAGGAGTGGATGCTCTGAGAACCCATAATAATGATACCCAGCCCAGCCTCTGTGTATCAGGCAAGGTTTCCCAGAAGTGATGTCTCAGCTGAGCCTACAGTCAAGAGAACATATGGGAGTCTAGCAGGGATTGGTGGCATATGTGTTTTCTGGTAGAGGAATAACAGGTGTAAGGTCTCCAAGTATAGACAGTCATGGTAGGTGCCACATTCCTCTATATTAGCCAAGAGGTCCCTGCCTTCAGAGCATTTATTGGGAGGAGGTTTCGGGGAACTAGGAATACCAAAACTGAGATCCTGATTGGTGACAGATAAGACCAGGGAGAAAAGCAGGAGTAGATCATGGAAAAACCACCAACAGCTCTATAAAAATTGGATATTATCTTGTAGACTTTGGGAAGCCATTGGAGGACTTCAAACAGGTGATTGATGTAACTAGATGCTGTTCTTGTTTCCGGGGTCCAGAAGCTGTACCCTATCTCGTAAGTCACTTGGAGATTTCATCCTAAACTTTGTTTTATGTAGAGGAGCTAAAAAGAACAGGGATCTTTTCTTGATACTGAGTTCCCCTAAAACCGTGAGTAAGCTGCCTGTGGGCTTAAGGAAAGTGGTACTCAAACTTCACCAGTCTGTGTTAGTGTTTTTCAAACAGTTCATCGAGGAACACTAGTCCTGTGAAATGCCCAATGAGGAAAGAGTTCGGTAAACACAGCATAGTTTATCATTTTTTGGGGAACTCACAATGAATATGAGCATATTGAAGACTTTAAAGGAGTCTTGCGGTAAAGAACTGTTTTTAATTGGGTTAAACCTAGTGACTTCCAAGCTTATTTGGCTTAGATTTCTTTTTTGCTGTTGTATGAGCATTTGGAGGCCATGCTGGGGGAGAAGGCATTGTTCTTGATAAAGACCATTTGACAGTGAAAGGGGCATCAGGCTCTGGACCTTCTCTTCCTTTGTGATAGAATGCCTCTTTATTGCTACCTGTCTGTACCCATTGTTGCCATAAGTTTATGTCGCTATAAAAAAAGAACAATGGAAATGATAGAGTAACACATCCCAGAGACATTCAATCTGATTGAAATAAGCAATAATATTAATAGCCATTACCATTTAAAGAAAAAAAAAACCCTTTGGTTTATGCTTCTGCAGATAAATGGTGGCTGCTTGATAAAAATGATGTTTATGACTGTTTGGCTGTAATGACTTTCTAATGCATTTCCACATTTTGCAGTTTGAAATGAGAACTTGACTCTTCATAAAAGCTCTTGTGCCTTAAATTACTCATTAACATATGGTAAGGGGTATAACATTTATCATAATTCAGCAACCACCAAATAGGAAGCTAATCACTCAGGGACTCAGGTATGCATATTTACATTAAAACAGTGAATTTTCAGTGTTCATGAATATTCATTGTACTTTGTATTTACTCAGTAAGTAATACAGGCCTCAAGTCAATATTTTCCGAAGCCTATATTTCACAAACTGATGGCATGTCGGCATGCACATTTAAATATTTATTAAACTAATTCTAAACATCTGTTGTACTTACTCCTAGAGTGTGGGCTATTGATACTTTTTAAGCAACATTCCTTTCCAATGTCCATTCAGTGATGTATCTTGCAGGCTGCTTATTTAATATAGAGATATATGGCAGTAGGTTTCTCTGTTGTGCTATAGTTGTTAGGTCAGAATTTTATTGTTTCTGGCTCAATGCCACAGAAAGACTTTTACCGTTAAAATCAGCTCTCCATTCAGTGTAATCTCTATAATAAAATGGAAATGGGATGTGAGTATCTCACTTAGCGATCTGTTATCAAGCACAGATTAATAAAGTGGTAAAGTGGGGGCGCCTGGGTGGCGCAGTCGGTTGAGCGTCCGACTTCAGCCAGGTCACGATCTCGCGGTCCGTGAGTTCGAGCCCCGCGTCGGGCTCTGGGCTGATGGCTCGGAGCCTGGAGCCTGTTTCCGATTCTGTGTCTCCCTCTCTCTCTGCCCCTCCCCCGTTCATGCTCTGTCTCTCTCTGTCCCAAAAATAAAATTAAAAAAAAAAAAAAAAAGTGGTAAAGTGATCCCTATGTTTAAAGTCTCTTCCACTCTGTGGTAGACCTTACATCTCCTGTCTAAGGTTTTATCCCAGAGTTTGCACTAATTATCAGCAGCAAGATTTTGGATGGAATGTTAAAATCATACTCTTTCTTTAATGACTTTACAGATTCTCATAAATTGGCGTCATAATGGTTTGTTATACATTGAGTTGGCTGAAATTTTTGCCCAAATAGATGTGATGGTCTTAACATTTGGGAAAGGTCTTATGCGGAAAGCCTGTCCTATTTAGTAAGGTCCTTCTGTTACTGCCATGCTTCACCAGGCACGAGGGGCCCCTGAAAGGCAACTTGGCAGATAATCCTATGACGTCTTCATAAACACTGTTCATTCTTAGAAGATGGGTATTCAACTGTTGTTGTTTATTCTCCTGGGACTAATTCTCTTTGCATCTGTGCTCGTAATGTAATGGAAATCAGGGAGTCATGCCACAGAAGTTTCCATTTTCAGAATGTTCACTGGTATACTGCCATTTTTAAAAAGGTGACAAATCAATCCTTTTGCTAGCTTACTTCTTTCTTTTTAAAGAGTACGTGTTATGTGGCAAGTACTAGTCAGTTATTTTACATATATTATCTCAGTATCTAACAATATTTCAAGGAATTAGACCCTGTTATTAATCTCATTTATAGATTAGAGGATTGAGGTTCAGAAAAAATCAAGTGATTTGCCCAGGGGCCCCTGTCAAGTGGCATAGCTGGGTTCCAATACAAGTCTTTCTGATTGCCAAGCTCAGGTTCTTAACCATATTATTATAATGTCTCCCAAATACATGCTTAGGAACTTACCTATTCCATCATGGCTCGCCCAAGCCCCCATGGATTCTGTTTTGGGTATCGATGTGCTGTGTCACAGACCACTCGAAAACATAGTGACTTAAAAACAAAAAAGGCATGTATTTTGTTCATGAATCGGCAGCTAGGCTCGGCTTCAGTGGGGTGGCCTGTGTCTGTTCCACTTTAGAGTAGACCAAGAAACCATTGTAACCATGTGGTTAAGTCTGTATTCAAGCACAGTTGCCTGTCGGGAATTGCCTCCTGTGGGAATGTTTGGTCTGGTCACAGAGACTTGGTAGAATCCTCCTTGTTACTGTTCTCAGGGGTGGCCAGAGTCTTGGAATGCTAGAATGTGATGTTGAACAGCTGGGATTTTGGCTGGGGACTCCAGTCCCTCTTCACATGGGACTCTGCGGCTTTCTGCTAGCATAGCTATAGTATTCTAAGACCCTATATTCTAAGAAACCAAATCAGAACCTGCAAGAATTCTTCTGAGTAGCCTTGGGCAAAGTACAGCATTACTTCCTCTGTATTCTCTTGGCCAAGCAAGTGGCTAAGCAGATTCACATTCAAGGGGAGAATTGAATTTCATGTTTGAATGGGAGGGATTAGTGGCTTTTTCACCCCATGACAATCTATTACTTCAGTTACTATAATAGCCTCTTAACCATTGTTCCTCTTTCTCTTCCAGTGCATCATGGAGTTTATTCTCCACTCAGTAGACAGAGTGATCTCTTTAAAATCAAAATCTGTAAGGGGCACCCAGGGTGGCTGTCAGATAAGCATCCGACCCTTGATATCAGTTCAGGTCATCATCTCATGAGGTGGAATCAAGCCCCACCTCGGGCTCTGCGCTGATATCACGGAACCTGCTGGAGATTCTCTGTCTCCCCCTCTCTCTGCCCCTCTCCCCGCTCATGCATGCACACTCTCCCTCTATCTCAGATAAATACACATTTTTTAAAGAATCAAAGTCTGTAAAATCTCATGGCACTCCTCTGGTGAAAACCCTCCCATGGTATCCCGTCTTATTCGGAGTAAGAGCTGAAGTCCTGAGGGTGACCTACATCTGCCTGTGTTACCACGTCTTCATCATCTCTCCGATCTCATGTTTGACTCTCTCTGCTCCATACTGTAATTCAGGAAGCTAGTGCATTCCTGCCTCAGGGCATTTGCATTTAGTGTTCTGTGCTGGGTGTCTAGAATACTCTTCCAGGTTTTCTGTATCGCCCCTGCCCTCCCTTCCTTTAGACCTCTGCACATATTTTCCCTTCTCAGCGAGATATTCCCTGATCATATAAAGTGCTGACTTTACCTCCACCAGCCGGGATCTCCTGCCATTCTTACTTTTTCGCCCTTACACTGAGTGACATTCTTCATATTTATCAGCTTATGTATTGTGTATCTCCACCCATTGGAGTATAAACTCCAAGGGGACAGAGACTGGTTTGTGTTTTGGCCATATCCCAGTACCTTGAACACCACTCGGCACATAGTAGGTGTCTAGTAAATATCTGTTGAACACACCGAGGAACCTGATTTCAACCCAGGTTTAAGTTTTCATGAGTTTTGTATCCATGCTTATGAAGTATTTTAATTTATAAATATAACGTAATACTTCGTAATGCTATGAGATTAAATCTGGTTTACCAGACAACTGTTGGGGACTCCCAAGTCACATTGAGGAGCTCCAGGGTACAGGATTTCACTGCGATCACTAATGCCCAGCTCCTCTCCCTTTCCTTTTTCAGAGACATTCAAAGGACTTCCTGTCATGTGGTGTTACCTGAGCCCCACTGTACCCTTCTTTCAACCAATAACTGCTACTACATGTCCAGTCTGTGCTAGGCCCTGAGGATATAGTGGCACAGATGTAACCCTAGTCCTCAGGGCGTTAATGCTGTGGTCAAAGAGAAAGACAACAAATCAGTGTACAGATAATAGAAGTCGTTACAGATGGTGGAAAGTGCCATGAAGGAAATATGCAGTGGTCTATGAAGGAGAATTAGAATCTACCTTATTTTTTTTTTTTAATGTTTATTTGTTTCTGAGAGAGAGCCCACACACAAGCTGGGGAGGGGCAGAGAGAGAGAGGGGGTCAGAGGATCGGAAGCAGTCTCTGTGCTGACAGCACAGAACCTGATGGGGGACTCGAAGTCCCGAACTATGAGATCATGACCCAAGCCAAAGTCCAACGCTCAACTGACTGAGCCACCCAGGCACCCCAAGAGAGAATCTCCTTTAGAGCCAGGGAAGGCTTTGGTCACAGAGAGCTTTGGGTTGAAATTTGGGGCAGGGGGATGTGAGAGACAGGGAAAAACCTAAGGGAGAGGGTGGGAGGGAGAATTTGAGAGGGGGCTGTGTGAGCATTCTTGCTGGTGTCTTTTAAAGGCAGTAATATCACGAAGGCTCCACAGTCATTAAACCTTATTGCTTCCTAGAATTCCCACCTGAAAATACCATCAATGGGGATTAGGGTTTCACCATACGGATCTGGGGGTGATATATAGTTCAAGGCAGTGTCATTTTTAAAAATTTCTTAAATGTTTACTATTTTGAGAGAGAGTCGCGCGCACACACACACATACACACACAAACACACACAGAGTGCGAGTTGGGGAGGGTCAGAGAGAGAAGGAGTCACAGAATCTGAAGCAAGCTCCAGGCTCCGAGCTGTCAGCACAGAGCCCGACGTGCGGCTCGAACCCACGTACCCCGAGATCATGACCTGAGCCGAAGCCGGGCACTTAACCAACTGAGCCACCCAGATGCCCCTTTAGAGCAGCGTCATTTGAGCAAATGCTTGAAGGAGGTTTGGGAGCAGCCATGAGGGTATCTTGTGAAAGAGTGGCCACCTAGGGCGAAAGTGTGGTATGCCTAGAGATGAGTTATGTGTAACAAGTGCAAAGGCCCGGAGGCAGGATCTTGCCTGGAGTTTTCTAAGAACAAGGAGATGCGTGGTGAGACATGAGGACATCAAACTTGAGAGATTAGGCTCCAGAGTCAGGAAATCTTAGGGTTTAAGCCTAGAATTAAGAGAGTTAAAGCCCACTTTTTAACTGTGTGATGCTCTTAGGCAAGTAATATGTCCTTTCCAATCCTGTTTCTTCTTTTGAGAACTGGGAATATTAATACTATGCTCATGATTATGATGAGATTTGAGGGGCCAAGGAATGTAAAGTTTTTGGGCAGTGCCTGACATAATTAAGTGCTGAATAAATATTTGGTTGTGGTAGTGATAGTTGTAGACCTGTGTTGTTGTTATTATTATTATTATTATTATTATTATTATTAGTGTTTATTTTTGAGACAGAGAGTGTGAGTGGGAGAGGGGCAGAGAGAGAGGGAGACACAGAATTTGAAGCAGGCTCTGAGCTGTCAGTGCAGAGCTTGACGTGGGGCTTGAACTCACGAAGCGTGAGATCATAACCTTGGCTGAAGTCGGATGCTCAACCGACTGAGCCACCTGGGTGCCCCTAGGCCTGTATTATTAATACACATACTATTACTGGTTCTGCTGCTTCTCCTTCCTTTCCTTCTCTTTTGATAAATTTTAGAATTTTTATAGTTCCGATACCTTGGCTCTGTGTAAAGATGTTTGAATTTTGCATCCATCAGTACTCCTCTCTCCAGTAAGCTTTGGGATGTATCATCACTCTTGTTTTCGGGATTTGCATGACCTGAAGCATGTGAGTGTCAGGTACACAAATATGGTTGTGGAAAAATAGCAGTGCCTTTTCCTGGTAAAGTCCCGGCCCGTGGCTGTTGAGCAGAGATTGTAACGGAGCCTCTAAGTGGTGAAGGACAGCTGTGACGGCTATGAATTTCCCTCGAGATTCCAGGACTGCATCCCTGGGTCTGGTGTGGTGACTGGGGACTTGGGGTCCTTCACTGTTGATAGTGTTCCTGTCTGGATGGTGGGGACATTTGTCTTCTTTGTGCTCTTTTCTGGGTTCTAAAGTTTTTACAGCAGGTACTCAATTACATCTGAAGAGAGAAATAAGGCCTTGACGGTTGTTCATTTTAAAGTTAGCCACTTCTCAAAATTTGATCAGGCCCTATTTTCTTGAATCTTCTGTCTTCCATTTTCCATTTATCTTGGTGTAAACATCATCAATGGCCCTTGGTTGGTATTCACTGCAAGGTTTAGAACAGTACCCGTTCCTCTGAAGGGTGTCATTTCCTGTTCTACCTACAGAAAACAAAACTTTTCTTGTACCAAATTCTGTCAAGTCGCTTTTGAAATGAACAGCTTTAATCTTTCATTACTCTTTTCAGATATAACATGGATTACACGTTGAGGGTGGAAGCAGCTTTCTGTATTTCCCAGCTGGCTCAATTAATACCCTTCTTTAAAAAATTTTTGGATTTGTTTTGGGAAACCAAGGCCGTGGCGGTAGCTTCTGGATTTATTAAAGACTTGTTCCCTCTGGGCAAAAACGTGAGTCTCCCACAAGATGAGAAAGTTAACTTCTGGGTAAATAGGGTAAAAGGCAGGCGTCTGCCGAAAACTCCTTGTAAGATCTCCGGGATCATCCATCACATCACCAGGTCTCCCCTGCTGACAGGAAGCTAATGGCAGTCATACCCTGCTGCCAGATCAAGGAAATAAAGATTGCCTCTACCCTCTCTTTGCCCTTGATCAGCAGGCGCTGTTGACAGGGATGACGAATTAGATGAAACCCCAGGGTGAGGACCAGTAAGCATTGTGTGATATGACAGTTAATTAATACGTGTAAAATAAAACACAAACGAGTGAAACAATTTCATGTTTTGCTTTTCTAAGAAGACATCTTTCCTGTGTCACAGCCAAGATGTTACTAACTTTTAACGAATTGGTTTAAAAATTTTGGTCTCTCAAGTCACTGATTTGATCCTTGATTTGATTTTATCGATTCACGGTGGGTTCTGTTGTGTAGCTGACAAGGGCATGATTTGCATTCTTGGGTTAAGGAGAATCCTGTAGGCTTCAAATGCTACAGCCATCTCAGAAGGCAGCCCACTCAGGCCCTGGACATCTCTGAAGTAAGGATGTTTGAAAAGAGCCAATTTCTATTAGAAAGCATAGAACAATTTATTGCTTTATGTGATAATTATTCCAAGTCACTTCTAGTAATGAAGATTTCTATTTGATTTTACTTTTTAAAAACTGACCACTAATTTTCTAATGATACCACTGATACATCACAGAGTATTCTTAATGAAATAATTGTCGTAAAGGTCAGTATGGCTAAAGGACAGGATTTTCAGTAGGTCACATCAGCACAGACATCTATTCATCACTGTCTACATTTTCCCAACAATGTTTAGAAGTATTAATAATTGTCTTTAATTCCACCTCTAAAAGCTACCTAATTTGGTTTAAGAGAGTGAAGAATAATTTATATGACTCACCTCTCTAGAAGGTGTAGTCTGTAACATAAAATGAGCCATGTTTGTGGTGAGAGAGGTCCACCATAATGTGAGAATATAATTGCTCATTGAGAAGTGAACTAATCGAAATGAGGGCAATAACAGTTAATCAGCTGGGTCGAGATCATCCATATTTTTTTGGACTGTGACTTATATTTATGGACATAATTGGCAAGCGTTAGATAAAGTAATGGATGGTCCCAAGCTGGTGTGGGGCGGGGATGCCAATAAAGCCTTTACAAGGTAAATGTTTGTATTAAACAAAGGGCCGGGGGTGGGGGGAGCACATGTTAAAAACCAGAAAGAGGGGCACCTAGGTGGCTCAGTCGGTTGAGCGTCTGACTTCGGCTCAGGTCATGATCTCACAGTTGGTGAGTTCGAGCCCTGTGTCAGGCTCTGTGCTGATAGCTCCGAGCCTGGAGCCTGCTTCACATTCTGTGTCTCCCTGTCTCTCAGCCCCTCCCCTGCTCATACTCCGTCTGTCTCTCAATAATAAATAAACGTTAAAAAAAATTTTTTTTTTTAGCTGAAAAAAATGTGGCACCTAGGTTGCTTGGTCAGTTAAGCATCCATCTGTGGATTTCAGCTCAGGTCATGATGGTCTCACAGTTTGTGAGTTCAAGCCCTGCATCAGGCTCTGCGCTGATAGCCAGGAGCCTACTTGGGATTAGGATTCTCTCTCTCCCTCTCTCCGCTCCTCCCCAGCTTGTGTTCTCTCTCTCTCTCTCTCTCTCTCTTTCTCTTTTCCTCAAAATAAATAAGTAAACTTAAAAAAATAGGAATATTCAATGTTTAAGTTTTCCACTCCATAACCCTTTACTACTATGCTGAAATACGATCTTAGAAATCGTACTGTACCCACTCTGTTTTCCTTTACCCTGTAAAGGAAACACGTGTGTGTTTTGGTAAGGAAAAACATAACTATGGCAGTAGAATATCTTTGGTGCAGGCTTAATGTGGTAACTAACTCCTACTTATTCTTTAACATGTCCTCGTCTACGTGACACGATATTCCCTTTGTTTGGACATAGCAGTATGTATACTTGATGGAAGCCAAAATACAATGTACGTGGCAGTGACTCTGGCTGACAACTTGGGAAGGCTTTAAGAGCTCTTATGCCGATGTCAGCTGAGAACCAATGTAATTATTAAATCAGTACAAACTCCTTTTTCCCCCTGTATCCATCTTGAATTGTTCTTACAATCACTCTGTTTTTTTTTTGTTTTTTTTTTTTAATTTTTTTTTTCCAACGTTTATTCATTTTTGGGACAGAGAGAGACAGAGCATGAACGGGGGAGGGGCAGAGAGAGAGGGAGACACAGAACCGGAAACAGGCTCCAGGCTCTGAGCCATCAGCCCAGAGCCAGACGCGGGGCTCGAACTCCCGGACCGCGAGATCGTGACCTGGCTGAAGTCGGACGCCCAACCGACTACGCCACCCAGGCGCCCCACAATCACACTGTTTTGGTATTCAGGATAAATTGATTTCTCTCTTTATATCCAGCCGTATAGCATTTGTCCCATAAGCAAATATTACATCCTTTCAATTAGAAGGAGTTAATCATAGAAAGAATAGCATGATAACATGGAATTAGGGAGCTTGAGGTCCTCCAATTTCATCGTCTTCCAGCAAACAGGCATTTTCTTATAGATGCGGATGATTAATGACAAATACTAACTTACATGATGGTATTTACAAATGTGTTGATTTTGTGATTTCTTACCACAAGACAATCCAGTGAGTTGTGTTTGGAAGTTATTATGTACATTCCTGGGAGAGGATTTGAAAGATGATGATTAAGGACAGCAAGTTTTGTGAAGATAAGGGGGGAAATACCTGTCTGGGGAGAACTGAATTAGGCATTACTCATAGGTACAGAAAACCTAAGTTCCATGTTAGCAGTGTAATAAATGATCAATAGCTAGTTTCTTTTCTTTCTTTCACAGCTGTTTCCCTTTAAAATTAGAGTGTGTTGGGACGCCTGGGTGGCTCAGTCGGTTAAGTGGCTGACTTCAGCTCAGGTCATGATCTCGAGGTCCATGAGTTCGAGCCCCACGTCGGGCGGGCTCTGTGCTGATAGCTCAGAGCCTGGAGCCTGCTTCAGATTCTGTGTCTCCCTCTGTCTCTGACCCTCCCCCGTTCATGCTCTCTCTCTCTCTCTGTCTCAAAAATCAATAAAGGTTAAAACAAATTAAAAAAAAATAAATAAAATTAGAGCGTGTTATGGCATTGACGGTAACGATGCGTCTCTCGTGATGGCCATTGTTTGTTGAATTCCTATTATGACCAGGCTAAGCATTCTATGTGTGTCGTCTTATACAATCCTCGCACAACCTTATGGGGCAGGTGTTGTTATTACTCCCATTTTAGAGATGAGGAAAACAAGGCCTAAAACATTTAACTTGGCTATAGTTGCACAGTTTGTAAATATTACAGCTGTAATTAGAACTCACCAAGTCTGATTTCAGATTTTATAACAATGTTTTTCTCTTGTCATTCAGGGAGTCTAGAGGCCCACAGTTTTTTAGGAAAGTGATATAAGGTAATTTTCTGATCTCATCCTTCTCTTTGTTCATATATTGGGAGGCCTCATGGAAGCAGCTGTTACATTGTTACAGAATGAATTATACCTTGCACATCTTGTTCCTGGAAAAATAACAACTCCTGTACTAAATTGTAATATCCTTGAAGACAGAGACTACTTTTTATTTATCTCTGCATCTCTTTCGGGTAATATTAGCAGCTTTATTGATACACCGTGCAGTTTCCATAAAATTTACCCCTTTAAAATGCACAATTCAGCATTTTAATCGTATTCCTAAAACTGCAACCATTGTCACTGTCTGATTTTAGAATATTGTCATTACCTCCAAAAGAAACCACTGCCCATTAGCAGTCACTCTTGATTTTTTTCTTTTTTAAGCTAAAGAAAGGAAGCTTCCACTTATTCGAAACATTCAGCATCAGACTTACAAAGTCACCTAATTTCTGGAAACTCGATATTCTTAATTCATTGTAGCTTTTCACCAAAATAATCATTTTCAGATTTCCTTTTGAAATTATCTGGTGGAGATCATTGGAATTCATTCATTTCTTCTTATTCAGACAATTGCTGTCATTAATTCAGAGAACATAAAAAGTATTGGCTGTCATAACGGAGAAGGTCTATCTGACATCGTCCTCTTTTATCGTAAACAGCCTTTAGTGCTAGGATATGGGTTTAGTGACTTCTGGAATTCCATTTTGAACAAAAATGCCTCAGGATAATCCTCAAAAGTTGATTTTTGATAAGCGTGCATCTAGGGTAGAGATTCTTATCCTTTATTTCCCGATTGCTGGATGTTTGAAATGAATCAATGAGAGCTTGAGAATTTTCACTTTGCTTTTTTTTTTTTATGTTTATTACTTTTGAGAGAGACAGAGCACAAGTGGGGGAGGGGCAGAGAGAGGGAGGGAGACACAGAATCTGAAGCAGGCTCCAGGCTCTGAGCTGCCAGCACAGAACCTGACGCGGGGATCGCACTCGTGAACCTCCAGATCGTGACCTGAGCCGAAGTCAGGCACTTAACTGACTGAGCCACCCAGGTGCCCCTCACTTTACTGTTTTTAATGAATGCAGGGTTTCCACGAGGTTAGAGTGCCAGCGTTCCCTTCCTCACGTAAAAGAGGAAGAGTGGTTAATATTTAGTTTCAAGTTCCTACCTGACCTTCCTGTTCACTGGCTTGTGGCCTAATTTTTTTTTCACATTTATTTATTTTTGAGAGACAGAACGAGACAGAGTGTGAGCAGGGGAGGGGCAGAGAGAGAGGGGGAGGACACAGAATGTGAAGCAGGCTCCAGGCTCTAAGCTGTCAGCACAGAGCCTGACTTGGGGGCTCGAACTCACTGACCATGAGATCCTGACCTGAGCTGAAGGCAGAAGTTTTTTTTTTTTTCAACGTTTATTTATTTTTTTTGGGACAGAGAGAGACAGAGCATGAACGGGGGAGGGGCAGAGAGAGAGGGAGACACAGAATCGGAAACAGGCTCCAGGCTCTGAGCCATCAGCCCAGAGCCTGGCGCGGGGCTCGAACTCAGGGACCGCGAGATCGTGACCTGGCTGAAGTCGGACACTTAACCGACTGTGCCACCCAGGTGCCCCTGAAGGCAGAAGTTTAACCGACTCAGCCGCCCAAGGGCCCCACCTCCGGCCCAATTTACCTCATTAATCTGGCTAAGAGTAGTAAGACATAGTTCTTAAGAGCTTGGGTGTGGGATCAAAAAAGTCGTGAGGGGGAAGCATTCTCCCCTGCTGCTCAACTTCATCAGCCCCCTGACCTTTCTATATTGAGGACAGGTGATGATTTATTCACCCTCAGGCAGAGAGCTGTGGAGGGTCACCTGCTCCCTCCCCAGCAGTCCGTTCCTCCACCCCAGTGTTTCTTTACATCCAGGAGCTGTTGCTGTTCTGTGGCTGTGAGGTCATGTGTTCAAATCTTGCCTCTGCCGCAGCACTGCCAGCTGTGTCATTTTTGGCAAGTCTCCGCATCTCTCTGCATACATGTTCTTCTTCATGCAGTAGGGATGGTAATGGTACCGACCATCTAGGGTTATTACAAAGATTAAGTGAGGCAGTGCGTATAAAGTGTACCTATCAGCCTAAATACAGATGTTTATTACGAACATAATTTAAGAACTCTTGTTTATTTTGTGCAATGGTTGGTTTTGTTTGTTTGTTTGTTTGTTTGTTGAGAGAGAGAGAGAACATGTACATGCACAACTGGGGCAAGGGCAGAGAGAAGGGGAGAGAGAGAATCCCACATAGGCTCTGTGCTGTCAGTATAAAGCCCAAGGCGGGGCTTGATCCCATGAATGCTGAATTCGTGAGCCTGAGCCGAAATCAAGAGTTGGACGTTTGACTGAATCACCCAGGTGCCCTGAACATAATTTTTTTCTAATGCTTATTTATTTTTGAGAGAGAGTGTGTGTGTGCGCATGCGATGGGGGGAAGGGCAGAGAAGGAGACAGAGGATCCACAGCAGGTTCTGCCCTGACGGCAGAGAGCCTGACGCAGGGCTTGAACACATGAACCGTGAAATCATGACCTGAGCCAAAGTCAGACGCTTTAATACTTAACTGAGTGAGCCACCCAGGCACCCCTCCCTGAGCATAATTTTTAAATGCCTTAAATTTGCTAAGGATTTTGTATCCTTGCATAGGAATTGATTTGTTATAAGGATTCTGTGATATATAGTCTGCCGATGGTTACCCTTCCTGTTTTACAGGCAAAGACATTAACTGCATAAAAAGGGATTTTCTAAGGTCAGTGACATAATTTTAGTGGCCAAGCTGAAACTAGAACCTGATTCTTCTTATACGAGTTGCTTCCTTTTGAAAAATCGCCGCCTTTATTCATTGTCAGGAGCTAGTCGCTTGCCAAAGGCTTCCGTATATATATATATACATCCTCTCTCTGTATCATAATGTGATGGATGCCCTCAGCAGTCTGCAAGGTCCACATTCATCCTTGGAATTGTGTACATCTCCTTGAAAGGGGACATGTTCAAACTTCTAATAACAAAGGACACCTGGCCTTCAGGAAAAGGATGTATGGACAATTGGAACAGTTCCTGTTGAACTGTCTTCCTCTTGGTGGCTCCCTTGGATGAGGCACTGAAAACCTATTTCTCTTCAGCCTCAGTCACAGTTGTAGACAGTCGAGCTAGAAGTAAGATCACAAAAACCAGATCAGATGCTCCCCATCTCTGGTATCTAGGCCACTTTTTAAATCATCAGCACAGCGGGACAAGTGCCAAGCCTTTATTTATTCCCAGTGTCTTAGGTGTGATTCTTTAATGAGATTCCTGTGCCTCTATCACGTGTTGTTCCTCTATGCAAGACGGAACTCGAAAAGATCTTGTGGTAACCATCATGTGAGTTGTTGATGGCTTGACAACATTTGTCTTGATAAACTTGCTGTTGAGCAGCTTGGCAATATTCCATTTGAGACATGATTACTGAGTATTCTTTGTCATGGTCAGGATTTGAAAGATGAGGGTGCTACTTATGACCTTTGTTAAGATGGTTGGAAGGTTTAGACGGAGGGAATGTCCAATTAGTAAAAGTGGTGCTTCCCACAGGATCCATTTGTGGTGACCCGTGTATTAAGGTTCTCCAGAGAAGGAGAATGGGTTGGGGGGTGAGGGGAGGAAGACAGTATGTGTAGAGAGAGAGTGGGAGGGGTAGAATGATATTTACGGTACAAATTGGCTCATGCAGGCAGTTGTAGATACTTAAAAATTCTACACTCTGGTCTTTGCATATTGAGAACCAGGAAAATCTGTGGTGTGATTGAGCCTGAGTCCAAAGTTCTGAGAACCAGAGTAGCCAAAAGTATAAGTCCTTGTCTGACTCTGAAGGGCCCAAAATGAGAACCTCCACTGCCCCATAGTCTGAGGGCAGGAGAAGAAGGATGTCTCAGCACAAGCAGAGAGTAAATTTGCCCTTCATCTGCCTTCTTGTTCTATTCAGACTCCCAGTAGATTGGCTGATACCCACCTACACTTGACCAGGGTAGTCGTCTTCCTGCGAAGCTCTTCAGGAAATAACTCCCACAAACACAGGCAGAAATGACGTTTTACCAAGTAACCAGGCATTTTCTAACCGAGTCAGGTTGACGCAGGGAAACAACCATCATACCACGTGAGACCTTCCCTCCTCAATAAGGCTTCCTTTGAAATGAAGGAGGGAGTGGAGATTTGTAGAACATTAAATAACAGGTCAACAGCTTAAAAACTTTGATCCCTGTCCTCGTAGGAGTAGGTTGCCCTTCTTTGGTTCTCATTTTGTGGTGTTCCCTAGGGACGATATCTGTCGAGTCCCTTTTAGTTTTTTATAAGGAGGCATCTATTTGGATTGGACCCAGGCCCAATCAGATTCTAGGCTCTCTGAAAACAACTTAGTTCCGCTGAAAACATAGCACAGCTTGTGTGTGTGTGTGTGTGTGTGTGTGTGTGTGTGTGTGTGTGTGTGTGGTGGTGCTCACTGACACTAACTGGCAGTTTGAGACCCATTCATTCCTATGACCATTCCGAGTCCACTGAGCTCTCACGTCTGAGACCACCAGTATCTTGAGTCTTTACCCCCTCCTTCCCTGTATGTTTTCCCATCTCTCCATCCAACACACACACACGCTCACACACCAAATAAGAGCCACAGAATACTTGCAGCCCTTCCCAAGGCTCCATGACTACCTTGTACATCTCTCTCCTCTTGTCACACTGCAACTTTTTCCTGCTCTTTAGCACACTTTTCCCTCACCTCTGGTTTTTCTGTGAGGTCCCTGTGATCAGAGAACCCGGAGCCTTCTCTGGTTTCTCCGTCCTCTCGCCTATTATTCTTTCCTCACAAGCTTTAAGCTTTCTCGGGGTCTTGCTCATTCCCATCACCTGACAGAGTGTACAACACTTTAGATATGGTTGTAACGAGAATGATAGAGATGCCATCATGTATTGGTTGGAGGGGCAGTTCTAACACCCTCTGCTCCCTGACGAGCATCCGGGTTCTGGCATCTGTGGAGTACATACCTAGCAATTCCCTGGCACATAGTAAGTGCTCAATAAATAGTAACTGTTAATGTTTTTATTTTTAATTCCCTAATCAAGAGTCTTTCTTGACTTTCAGTAGTCGTATCTATGTGGCCTAGCTTCATGCTCCCTCTACCCCTTTCCCAAAGGATAGAGATTTGGAAGGATGCAAGGATGAGACCAGGTGGACTTGTTTTAAACATATGTATGTTCTCTTATGAGAAAAGATCTGTTGGACTTCTGTTGGATACTTCATGTTAAGTAGCAGTGTTGGCAATACAAAAGCTTTGGTAAAAGAGAGTGGTTTTATTTAAAAATCCAGGAAGATAACATCCAGTACACATTCTGATAGCGCCACAGTTGGGTGCCTGTTGCCACCTTTAAGGCACCAGAGAAAAATTGTTTGTGTTTCAAATCTTTAAGGCTCTGGTCTGCATTTGTGGCTATGTCGTTTCTAAATCTGTCTGGGGCATGAAGAGATTTACATACTTCTTGCTGGGCACCTGGGTGACTCCGTCAGTTGAGTGTCCAACTTTGGCTCAGGTCATGATCTTGCGGTTCGTGAGTTCGAGCTCTGCTTCGGGCTCATGCCAGCAGCTCACAGCCTGGAGCCTGCTTCAGATTCTGTCTGTCTGTCTGTCTGTCTCTCAAAAATAAATATTTTTTAAAAAGCAAAAAAAAAATTACATTCTTCTTGTGATTGGCCTGTCTCCCTAAGAAAAAGGCGTCTCCTCATAGAAGAATGTTTGCAGTGGCAAATGCAATGAGATTTGTATTTCTGGGCTGGTGAGAAAAGGAAGAAGGTCATTTATAAATCAGAGCCAGGGAGGCAGGAACTTTTTGTACAGGGTGAAACCATAAAGACTGCTTAGTTGTGGAACCTGTGTTCACTCCGTTTTTAATTTGAAACCAAGGACTGAAATAGCTAATAGGCCTACGAGCTCCTACACACAGTAAAGCAGGCTGCATTAACGGAGGGTCGGCATCCAAAGAATGATGTAGGTTTGAATTTGAAGATATTTTGCATTGACACAAAATGATTTTATTGTATCTAAATCATAAGCACAGAGATTGTTCTCCATGAGATCTGCAAGCCTGTTGTTGAAATTCACATCCTGGGACCCAAATCAACGTCTGCGGAAATCAACTCCTGCGGAAATCAACTCCTTGCTTTGTTTCGGACGCTTCCTGCAGCTAGACGCTGTGATGAGATAGGTCCACACAGGCATTGTGTCATCGGAGGGTCACCCAGAGCCC
This sequence comes from Leopardus geoffroyi, assembly GCF_018350155.1. Classification (NCBI taxonomy): domain Eukaryota; kingdom Metazoa; phylum Chordata; class Mammalia; order Carnivora; family Felidae; genus Leopardus; species Leopardus geoffroyi. The sequence continues at coordinate 33,003,551 of NC_059331.1, read as the reverse complement.
TGAGTACAGCCATTTGTTTTACTTCCATGTAAAAATTTTTATTGTTTACAATTTTTATTTAATTTCTATCATTCCCATCCTTACCTATCTATATGTGAGGAAAGGAAGGCCGGCAAAGTTCAGCAATCTAAATTCTTTAGAGGGTAAGGTGGTGGACACAACACAGACTTGGGCCCTCAAGCCTCTAACCTCTCCCAGTGTTTCCTCAGGGGTTGGAGGCCTGGTTACAGTGGTTCTCAATGACTGTAAGTGATGGGAGATGAGTTAGGCATCTATTTGGTGCCTAAAACTTGTTTTCGGCTTCTTGCTGCTGCTCGAACATTGAGCAGCCGCTTTTCTTTGTAATTTTTGAACAATCGTCATAGTTCTGTGAAGTAGAAAGTCTCAAATTGGTGCTAATGGGCCTCTAACAGCTTTCTGATGTTTGTCAATCTCCCCCTTGTAATAAGAGGACGCAGACCTCAGGCTCAGAGCATTAGGCTCTAGTAAAATGGAATGGCTTTATTTTGTTTTTGCTGTATTTATTTTTAGTCACTTATTGTTTATGGCAGAATGAAACCCATTCTTCACTTGAGGTAATGCTAAATGTGTTTTTATAAAATAAATTATAAGTAGTCAAATCAACCTTCATGGTATATATATGTATACGTATATATACATATAGTTCTGTAGGTGCTGAGAAACACGGAGAAACTACAGTCGAGGTACAGAACAGTTCTCTCCCCTGCCCCCTGTGCTCTTGCTTTGTGGTCAATTCTATCTGCACCTTGTCCATTCGCTGATGACTCCTTCTCCATCCTGCAGCCTTGCCTTTTAGAGAGAATCAAATAAATGGGAGCACACAGGAGGCAGCCTTTTGAGTCTGGCTTTTCTTTCACTTGGCACGATGTATTTGAGGTTCATCCATGCTTTACCCGTCTGCAGTCTGCAGGGACTGAATACAGTCTGTCCTTTCACCCGTTGAAGAGCATTAAGTTTGTTTTCATTTAGTTTGGAGTGATTCTGCAGAAGGCCGCTGTAAACCTTTGCGTATCAGTTTTTGTGTGGACAGAAGTTTTCATTTCTCTAGGATAAATCCCTAGGAGTGTGACTCTTGGGTCACATGGTGAATTTATGTTTAGTGTCATATCAAAATGACAAAACTCTTTTCCCACTGGCTGTGCCATTTTGCAGCCTTCCCAACGATGTATGAGAGTTTCAGTTGCTTCATACTTTTGCCAGCTTTTGGTATTGTAAGGTTTTTAAAACTATTTTAGTCAGGGGGCGCCTGGGTGGCTCTGTCGGTTGTCATCTGACTCTTGATTTCAGCTGGGGTCATGATCTCACAGCTTGTGAGAGAGATCAAGCCCTCTGTTGGGCTCTGGCCTGACAGCATGGAGCTTTCTTGGGATCCTCCCTCTCCCTTTCTCTCTGCCCCTCCCCTGCTTTTTCTCTCTCAAAGATAAATAAATAAACTTAAAAAAAAGAAAAACCTAATAGGTATGTAGCAGTTAAGCATTTCTTTTTTACATGAGTATAGTTCCATTTTTCAAAAAGTAGTTTGATTTGAAGGGCAAATATTGAGTAAATCTTACTGCCTGTCCTGTAATAGGGCAAAAATTGTGTGAGTGGTAGGTGACTGAATGAATTTGTAGGAACAGTACCTTCAACTGTGCTTCATCTCCATTAGCTAAAAGAAATGAACAGCATGAGGCTGTCCTAGATAGCCAACGAATTTCAAGCAACGCGAGTAATTGCTTTATTGTATGGAATGATCTTGCCTTAACATCGACGGTAGTTGAAGGGACTATAATTTTTTGAAGTCTCATTGTTGGATTTTGATAAGCAGGACCCAGATTAATTTAACAGCAGGTGAAATCACTGACTATTAACAGTTTAGTCTTAGTAGGGTAATGATTCTTCTATTAGCATTCTGGCCTTGAGACCTTTTGGACACGTACTGAGTGACAGCTTGCCTAAACCCTGATGATACTGGGAATATGAGGCAGGAGGAAACAGCATGGTGCGTGCCATCCCTAAGATTTCGTTTGCTGCCTCCATTGGATATTTCACGAGAATGTTCAGATTCAAAGGAGAGATCTAATGAGCGCTGGATCCATCTTCCTTTCTATAGCCACGGTTTGTGGAGTTTGATAAGGAAGCTCACTTTGTGATTTCCTCAGGAAGGGTCACTCAAGCCAAGTATACCAAAAGTTTATGAACCATAAAATGTGCGTAAGAAGCAAGCAGCCACTCAGGCTTTAAAAGGTGGACTTTTGGGGGCATTGCTAATTCATACTGAAACATTCAGCAGGGCGTAGCTCCAATTCAGTTGTTCAGTTATGATCAGGTGGTGGGAAAGTTTGATGGCATTGACTACCCAGTGAAATTTTGTAAGCATTTTAACACTTAAAAAAGGCTCTCTTTAAGTGACTAATGGATTGAGGTTTAAAAAATAAAATCAGGCAGGGGCACCTGGGTGGCTCGGTCGGTTGAGCGTCCGGCTTCAGCTCAGGTCATGATCTCGCCGTTTGTGAGTTCGAGCCCCGCATCGGGCTCTGTGCTGACAGCTCAGAGCCTGGAGCCTGTTTCAGATTCTGTGTCTCCGTCTCTCTCTGACCCTCCCCCGTTCATGCTCTGTCTCTCTCTGTCTCAAAAATAAATAAACCTTAAGAGAAAAATAAAATTTTTTAATTAAAAATTTTTTAAATAAAATAAAATCAGGCAGAAAATGAACAGCACCATCTTCTCGACTTTATATGTAGTATATTTTTATTCATTAACTAAAGGTAAGTGTTGTTGACATGGATGCCAGCTTTCTGTGCCACGGGAAACCTTGGAACATAACTGTTTGTTTGATTCACTTGGAGCCTGTATTCTGTTGCACAGTTTTGCAAGGACTAAGTGACTATGGAAGATAGTTGAGTAGGGTACCCAAGAATCAAGTTGTTCAAGATTCCTGAAATAATCATTCAATTTATAAAACGCCAGAACAGCTACATACCCATTCGTACAATTCAGAGTATGAGAGGTATTTAAAGGAATAATCATGTTGTCTCTGTTCGTTTCTGAACCCACATTCCTGAGGTTACCTCTGCTAAGGATTTAGGATTATTCTGCCCACTTAATGATTTCTTAACTCAAAAAACATGCAGCATCCATAGGGCTTCACTAAAATGCAGTGATAGTTTACATAGTATTCTGTAACTTGTTTGTGTCATTCGGCTGAACGGCATTCCTTCCTTCTGGTGACTGTGTGTAGATCTCACTGCTGTTTACATAGTGAAAACATTTTCCTGAGGGTGAATCTACCGTATTCCATGCAATCATTCCCATATTTATGGGCACTCAGGTTTTCATTTTGGAGGACTGCTTTTGCTTCGGTCTTTTTGTTTTGTTTTTGCTACAAACCCTGCTGCCACAAATATCTAAAGAGATTTGTTTTCCTAAGAGACCATACCTCTTCCTGGCTGCCTTGTTACATGACCTTGGGCAGTTAATTTTCCTTTCTCTCTCAGCTTCCTCATCAATAATATGAGTATAATAACAGTCTTTCCTTTTACCTTTCTTGTAACAAATCCAGGAATATTGACGGAGTGCTTAACATTGCCTGTGACCTTAAGTAAGCATCCAGTTAATGGATGCTATCCTTTCCTACTCTACGGTTTGATCTTCTCTCTCACTCCTGTTTTCTGTTTGTTTGTTTTTTTGCAGGCAAGGAGGTGAACACTGTGCTTATTTGCTTAAATCTAATAACTGTAAGACACTGGCCCGATTTCTGGCTAGACAAGCAGAAGGCAGTGTTGTAGGACGTGGAAAACCCCACTTTGTCAGCCTGGTGATTATTATTTTTTTTTTTTAATACGCTGTCCCTGAGGAACATGATAGAATTTGTTTTACTTCTCATCTGCCAGGAAGTAACCCTTCTGGCTTTGTTAGAAGTGTGGTTTGTAATAATTGTACCCACCCCAGATGGCTCCTGAAAACCCTTTGAAATGCCATCTGCCAGGCGTGTGTCCAGCCGGCAGCCTGTCATTCTGCTAGAAGAAAAGAGGAGGCGGGGTCCCCTCCCCTGCCCTTTTCTCCCTAGCGTCACTGAATGGAGCCTGGTCATGTTGGCCCAGACCCAGGGCGGGTTACTCGGAGGATAACTGGGAGTAAACCTCCTGCTAGCCTGCAGAGTAGAAAGGTTTTGTCTGGGTAATAAACCCTGAAGGTTCCGTGGGTGGAGACTAACCCGCCCCCCACCTCCTTCCCCTGCAGCTCAAAGGCCACCAAACATATTTATTTACACGGGAGAAGAGTATCTACTAGTTTTATTATTCCTCTAAATGTAGCATTTTTGAAGTTCTTCTGTAATTTTGAATCCTTTCAGGAAATTAAGACCCAGGGGTGACTGTTGCTTTGAAAGGAAATCTGGCAAACTGGTCAATGGCAAAGAGAAGGCGGCTACTGAAGGAGAGGGGAAAACCCATCGTTGTCTGGTTTTGGAAGACTGCAAAAACCCAACAGATCTTTCATTTGGTTTTATTTATCCTCATCTTTTTTTTTTGGGGGGGGGGGTGGGGTTGGGGGATAGATTAGGTTAATGGATTTATGGTATGGTGCCTGAGTAGAAAGTTGCCATACAGAACACATTTAGGACAGACCCCTTCACGGCAAGTTTCAGAGAGTTTCTGTTCTTGACCCACACTGGGATTTCCCAATATGGTGGAGACTGTGTTTTCTGAGCAGCCGGATAAACAGCTTTTTCACCTGGCTCCAAGACAACACGCCGTCTTCCTTTGCTTCTTCCTGCCTTGCTGACCACTACGTCTTAGTTTTCTTTGAGGGTCTTTCTCAGTTTCTAAAAATTACAAGGTTTTAGTGTTCAACCCAAACCTCTTGCCTTCCTTTTCCACACGCCACACACTCTCCCTGGATGATCTCTGTCTCTTACCTTCAAATGCCAGTGGTTTGCTGATCAGTCCCGATTTTGTGTCCCCGTCTCCACTCTGATCTCCAGACTTACCTGGTCAGCTGTCCATAGCCCTCCGCATCTACGTGTGTAATCAGCATCTCAAACTTGACCTGCCCACGAGTGAACTCTCAATGTTTTTCCCCTAGGAACCACTGCCTCCCCTGTCTTCTTGATCTCTGTAAAGGGCACCAGGCCATTTGCCTATTTTGCCCAGGTCAAAGAATGGGATGTCAGTCTTTATCCTTCTCTTTTTCTTACACACTCCTTCCACTCCATCAACAAGTTCTGTCTTCGAAATACAGACCTAGTGTGGCTTGGTGAGTTTAATCTGTCTATCCTGTGGACTGTATCACAGCTATTTGTAATATTCACCATGGATGATAGAAATCTGATTGCTTTGCACTACTCCCCACCCTGCGATTCTTGTCTATGCCCTGATTTTCTCTCACATGGACCCTGTAATAGCCCCCTCACTGGTTTCATTGCTTCTGTTCTTGCCCACCTCCTCCTACTCCTCTGCCCAAAGCCTGTTCTCAGACAAGCTTCATGATCTTCTTAAAATGAATCAGAGCACCACCCTGCTGAAAACCTTCCAGTGGCTTCCCATCTTCCTTAGGATAAAATATGAAGTGTCTGCTGTGGCTTCCCTAAGGTGTCCCCTTGCTTTTATTTCTAACCTCCTTTCCATTATTCTGTCATAATTACTCTGCCCTTCCCCCAACATACGGAGCCTATTCCTGCATCAAAATTCTTGGCCTCCCCACCACTCCCCTACTTTCCAATCACTTTGTCATGGCTCTCATTTTAGGTGGCCGCTCCTTAGCCTGCTTTTTCCTAATCCCCACCTAAAATAACTTCCCCGCCCCCTACCCCGCTTCCTTCTTCCAAGATACTTTAAAAATTTTTTTTCTTAATGTTTATTCTTTTTGGGGAGAGAGAAAGAGAGAGACAGCATGAGCGAGGGATGGGGAGAGAGAGAGGGAGACACAGAATCTGAAGCAGGCTCCAGGCTCTGAGCTGTCAGCACAGAGCCCTGAGGCAGGGCCTGAACTCATGAACCGCAAGATCATGACCTGAGCCAAAGTCAGCCGCTTAACCGTCTGAACCACCCAGGCACTCCTCTTCCAAGATACTTGTAAATCCTTTATCAAAAAAAAAAAAAAAAAAATCCTTTACCTTACATTGCTCTGAGACATGTTAATCTATGTTTCCTATGGACGAATTGTTTCCACCTGTAATTATATGCTATATTCACGTATGCATTTTTTCTTCTTTCATAGTAAAATGTAAATTCCATTAGGTCAGGGGCTTTGTCTTATTCACCAGTGTTTCCTCAGTGCCTGAACTGGTGCTTGCTTTAATTGGGACCTCTGTAAATATTTGAACTATAGCATTCTGTCAACTCATTTCATTCTGACAATGCTATAAACTATAATATGTGCTGACAATTATTGAGCTAAGCCTTCTGAAAGGTTTACTTCATTCAGTGCACACTGCAAAGCTATAGCGTAGGTACCACTGTTATCCCTAGTTCACAGATGAGGAAACGAATAACAGAAGCTAAGGAACATGCCCAGGACCACAGGTTGTTGGGAGGAGTGGCAAGCCTTGAACTTGTCATTCCCACCGCAGACACCTACTCATCAACAGTATATGGTATTCTTTATGGTTCTGGAGTACCTGCTCTGTGCCTGATATTGGAGATTGCAATTTAAAGCTTGTAGTCTACCTAAAGGGACTTGTATCATTTGCCAGGTGAGCCAGAAATGGGAAGTTAGGAGATGGTACAAGAGTAGACTTCTGGGGGCGCCTGGATGGCTCAGTCGGTTAAGCGTCCGACTTTGGCTCAGGTCATGATCTCAAAGTGTAGAGTTCGAGTCCCACGTCGGGCTGTGTGCTGACAGATCAGAGCCTGGAGTCTGCTTCATATTCTGTATCTCCCTCTCTCTCTGCCGCCCCCCGCCACCCCACACTCTGTCTCTCTCTCTCCTTCAAAAAATAAGTAAACATTAAAAAAAAAATCGAGTAGACTTCTGGACACAAGAAGGCTTCTTTACCAGAAAGCTTTAGTATGTGGGACCTGATAAGCAAACGTGTGCAATAAAACCATACTGTGGACACTGTGCAACTCTTTAAAACATTCAGATTTCAGATATTGGAAAAATCAGGCTCATTTAAAATGTACTTACCCCGAGTTAAATACGCAGCAAGTGTTGAGGTGTGTGGGGGTTTTTTTGTTTTTTGTTTTGTTTCGTTTTTGACTTGAAAGCATTCTGGATAGCCACCGTAGGTGAATGGACATGATCATTCACCTAGGCAAGTGATCATAGAACATTAGAGCCAGAAGGTACAAACAGTTGGTTATTTAATTGTTTTAAAGTTTCCAGGATTAGGGGGAAATCCTTGCGTACTAAGTTCCTAGGAATCAAGAAGAATCCCTGCTCGTTACATAGGAAACATTGACCTTAAAGCATCACAGCTAATGGTGCCTTGCAAAATAAGCTATGTAGATGCTTCACCTAACTTGAATGTAAGAGCAGAAATCATGTGTTTGGCTCTCTTTTGGTCTTTCCTAATATTTAACATTAGCTCCTAGTACACACTATGTAATGGCTTCTTGGTTGGTTTTCTTCTTTGGTTTGTATGTAAACCACATTCCTTCCTCATTCCTTCCACACTTTTTGTTGAGATTAGGCTAAAATGATAGGTCTGGAGCCTAGCACCTGAGCTGGGTGACTTAAATACTCCAGAGGCCCCGTATGACTCATTAGAAGAATTGTTATGTTCATTAGTCACTGAGCGAATGACCATATTAATTCAAGAGGAGGATTTCCTAGTAAATTCAGTGTCCCTTCTTTCCAGTCAGAACTTAGGGGTGGCCTCTTTTCGTCAAACATATTAATTACACAGAGAGCAGCAGCATTTTAAACCCTGGGAGATCTCCATCTACCGATCTTGGGTAATTGCGTTTCTCTAGTGATATGTTGATGCAGTGGGTGTCATTTTCTTCAAAGGGCTTATTACATTGGAACTTGCTGGATGTACCTCGGAACACAAGAATTGTGAGGCCTGTGATAAACACATAAACCTCTTAGGCTCTGAGCTTAAGGTGGATAACTTTTTAGTATTTACTGGAGTCCTAAAAGCTGCTGGTTGTGAATATTGTCCGTGTAAAATCCAGTCTGCCTTTTTCATTCAGTGCATTTTAAGAAATGATAAAACTCACCCCAGGCTACCCAGCTGTGCTTGGTTTGCTCTTTCTCCCACCTGAAGGTCGCCAGCACTAGAGGGTGGAAGTGGTGATGCTGTGCTGTTAGAACGAAGGTGCCTTGACCAGGTCCCGGTCCGGGCAGATAGGTGGACCGTCGCAGGTCCTCCAGCCTACGGAACAGGTTATGTTAATTACACCTAAATGGGGAACTTCCTGTTTGCATTGACTGATGGTGTCCCTTGCATTTATGCAGGCACAACCCGGTCTCCGAGAGAAGGAGAAGTGCCTGGCGTGGACTATAACTTTCTGACTGTGAAGGAGTTCTTGGACCTCGAGCAGAGCGGGACCCTTCTGGAAGTCGGCACCTATGAAGGTGAGCATGTCTACGCAACAGTGGTGAGGATGCCTCTGCCCTGGGCGCTTTGGAGGATCGGGGCCACACAGGCATAAGTGCTTTGTGAATAGAGGAGTCTCATCAGCTACAGGAGATTGCAGCTCACCTTAATGTGATTGATGAAATAAGGTGTATGGAGTAAGGCTTTGTGGAGCTCTTCAAAAATAGTTCTGGGGACTTTTCTTCTCCAAGAGTTTTCTCGTTTATTAATTTATTAATTTAAATGTGTGTATCTGTGTGCGTGCACGCACACGCCTTGTTTTTCAGTATGAGCATGCATGGTATTAGAAGGGCGCCTGGGTGGCTCAGGCGGTTAAGCATCTGACTTTGGCTCAGGTCATGATCTCACAGTTTGTGGGTTCAAGCCCCATTTCATGCCCTGTGCTGACAGCTCAGAGCCTGGAGCCTGCTTCGGATTCCGTGTCTCACTCTCTGCCCTTCCCCTGCTCACGCTCTGTCTCTCAAAAATAAGTAAAAATATTTTAAAAACATTTTTTTTAAAAAAAGAAGAGGGCAAAGAGTCATGGTCAGTCACAAAATGTGACCTTATAGGTACTGTTTTAAACTTGAAAATGGAGTGTCATGTTTTACCACTAATTGATTTTTAATGCATTTTTTGAATAGATAATACATGTATATGGTTCATGAAACAAAATATTTCAAAGTATTAAATAAGTAATCTCTCTTCTAAACCTATCTTTATTTGCCTAATTTTACATTCTTCTTTGTCAATATTACATGCAATGCCATTAGTTTTTGATCACCCTTCTGAAACTTCTTTATGTAAATACAAGGATACATGTGCATGTGTGTATATAAACATATGTGTTTTGTGCATGTGTTTTTATGTCTCCCCTATTTTACACAAAAGGTAGTGTGCAATACATGCTGTTTGGTACCTTGGTCTTTTATTTAATAGGATGTCCGATACGTTTTTGCAATGCAGTAAGAAAGCATTAGTTTTATATTTTAAATGGCTGTATAATCTCATTGTGTCAGCATGGCCATGATTTATTTAACTAGTTCCCTATGGATAAATACTTTTAATGTTTCAAAACACTACCTGCTTAAATAACATGGATATAAATCATTTCACACAAGTGCAAATATGTCTATAGGATGAGATCCCACAAATGGTGTAGCAAGGTCAAAGCCAAATGTGGGGAAAAAATTCAATGTATGTTTTCTGGAAACATTATTGTAGCTTGATTGTTCTTTTGAGTGTAACTATTTGAGACTGAAGACCATAATATGATACAATTAACTAGGTCAGATTATTAACTTGGTCAAATTATTATGGTAGGTCTTAATAATCATTTTAAAATTTGGATTTATTGGGCGATCACAGGGGCATTTTCAAGAGTAGACTTAAAAACAAAGGGTACAAACAAAGACTGTTATTTTATTAGGGATATTGTAGCTTTGATGTGATAATAACCCCTGTTCCAGGCAGTGGGTAACAATTAAGTAAGGGTCACAGATCTTATATATGCTGATTATGGTTTGATATTCTTTGGAGGGGGGAAGGGCAGAGCATTATCTCTGTACCTACTGCCCATTTCCAAATTGTGAATATACATTAGGCTGTGTTTAGATGTTAATCAATTCCTGATTGTGAATTCAGAAATATTTCCCTTGAGTATTGGTAGTTATCAATTGTCTTAGTTTCCTGGAAGTGTTGGGATATGATTGGTGGTTAGGAGACTGGAAGGGAATCTGAGAAAGGGTGATTCACTAAGGCCTAGGAGTGAGGTGAGGGAAGAGGGGGGCGGTACTAAGTGGATGTACCAGGAGCCTCTTCAAGATTGTCTTGCAAATGTGAATGTAGTTGAAAATTCCAGTGGCCCAGACCAGAACAAGTGTGAATCCCCTTTCATTAGCAGAAAGTGAATTGTCCTTATTTGAAATCAGTTATTATGCCCGTCTGGGGAGCTTGAATCCCCTCATCTAAAAAATACCCATTTGCATTTTTGGAAAGGTTAAGGGTGGGAATCATGCAATCCCAAAGAGTATGTGTTGGGTTGAAAAAGAAAAGCACGTGGCATAGACAACCACCTGTCTGGGAAACAAGGAAGCTAACCTCTTTTTATGGAGTTGTTTATATTACAAGTGATATACAGGTGGAGTCCGTTGGTTTTCTCATTTCATTTTTATCACTTTGACAGAGTAGCTGTTATCACCGAATATTTAGATGGGAATGCTAAGACCAAGTAGCAGTTAGGAACATTTTCAAGGTTCAGAGCTGATGTTAGAATACTGGAGCCCGGAACCAAACCCAGCTCAGTTTGATTTTCAGATCTCACACTCTCTTTCCTGAAAACGCTAAGAAAAGAATATCCTGGCTATAACTAAAAAATCGTAGAAATAACTCATCCATACCTTAACCTAACTTCATGCTGGGTAGCAATAGGGAAGCATTTTTCAGAGAGCATCTGATCATCTCATATAAAACCATCTTTCTGTGAATGTTGGTTGCTCTGTTGTTTTGGAGTTGAAATTTCTTATGCCCAGCATTAATCCATTCCATTTTTCAGCCTTTTGACTGTTCGGTGTATGTCAGCCTTTGACCTTTTAGCTGTATAATTTTCCTACCATATGAGACAGCTCATACTTTTTTGGAACCAACTGAAGTGTATTATGTTGACTCTTATAAGCTAGAAGCAAAGTGGAATTTTTATTAAATGCCAAATACTGTCAAAGGCATAGAGCTGGCCAGATCTTTGGAGAACTTCCTCTGTCTTTACCTCCCTTGGACCAGCCCGATGGCAGCTGTCTATTGGTCACTAACAAGCACTCAGGCTGGGCTGCAGCCCCGCCTGAGATTGAATCTCAGCCCCTCCGCTGTGGAGCTGTGTGCCCTCCGGCAAGTTGCTTAATGCTCCGTGTCTCCATTTTCCCTTCGGTAAAATGAGGATAATAATAGTGCTTCCTCATAGGTAGGATTAAATGAGACAATAATTGGAAAGGGCTGAGCACAGTGTCTGACACATGTAAGCTCTCAATCAGCGTTAGCTCTTATATTTACACACACGACTGGTCCGAAATTGCCACCCTGGTGGATTCCCTCCCCCTTCTGCTAGTCAGTAAACCAGCGCATTTGCCAGTAAAACATCTTTATTTACTTCCCAGGTATTCACCGTCTTTTTGTCTTCTCAGATTGTTTTCCTCTTGGCATGTCCTGGTTCCAGAGAGAAAAGTCTAGCATAACAACACAAAATACTCCTTTTTTAAGAAAGCTTATTTGTTTTTTTAAGTGAACGCTACACCCAACATGGGGCTCAGACTCAGGACCCTGAGACAAAGAGTTGCATGCTCCTACAACTGACCCAGCCAGGTGCCCCCATAAAACACTCTTCAGGGCAACACACTTTGATCATTTTAAGTAAAAGTAATTCATGTACATGATGGAATACTTCATATAGTGAAGAACATAAACATACTCCAGTCCAAGTTGCTTCTCTTCCTCCCCATGGAGATCCACTGTTAAACAATCTAGTGTAGAGATTTAGAAAAGGTAGACACAAAAAGCTCGTAGGTAGTACCCTTGTTTATTTCTCTCTTCTTGCCCTTCCCAGTCCACAGTTCTTGGGAATCTTTCTACATTACCCGAAAGAGTTCTGCCTCCTTCTTTTAAAATGCTACACAGTATCCCAGTGTATGCTGACCAGTCCCCTGCAGGTGGACATTTAGGATGTTACCCCCACTCCCCATTATGGTTTGGAAGCATGGTTGCCATGAGCTCTCCTGAACAAGTATCTCAATACACCGTTCTGAGCGTAACTCTACCGTAAGTTTCTGGCCACGCAATTTTGAAGCAAGTCCTTCTAGGCATGCTCAGTGCACTTCACCAAGTATTTATTGAGCATTTGCTTTGCATCAGATGTTGTTCCATGGCATCAGGTGTGATATGCAGGATGGAAAACCACAGCAGCTGTGCCTTTGAAGATGCTTATGCTTTTTAGTGATTTATTTTTGCCAGTACTTGTCCAGCAGGTACTGTGTGCTGAGTACTCGTAAGTGGGTTTTATGCACCAACTCACTTCATTACCCACCAATCATAAGAGGTAGGTACCATCGATTCCCCATTTTACAGAAGAGGAGTATGAGACCCAGAAAGGCCAGTTATCACATGGTCAGCCAGGAATAGAGCTGGGATCCAAACCCAGGCGGCCTGGCTCCAGGGTCCATACTCTGCCCCTTAGTCTTAAGAGGCAAATTAAACAATTTCGAGAGAAGTGGTGCATGTTCTGAGAAGGGAACTCTAGGGTTCTCCAGAAACATACAGCAGGGTACTGCATCTAATTTCATATCAGAGTAGACCCCCTTGAGGAAGTGGCAGTTGGCCAGGGGACCTCATCGGTTCAAGTGAGAGACTCGGGGACATTGTTTCAGTTTGGGAATTAGCCCCGGCTTCAAGGCCTGAATCCAGAGAGAGCAAGCAGGACAAACCGAGAGAATGTCAGAAAGTTGGTCCTGGAGAAGGAGGGGCAAGGAACCATCTCCTGCTTCCTTTAGAACCAATGCAATCCAACAAATATTCCTTCAGTGATGGAAATGTTCAGTATTCTCAGCTGTCCAACATGGCAGCCACTAACTGCATGTGGTTATTGTGACTGAAAAACTGAATTTTAAATTGAGTTTAGTTTCAAGTAAGTAGTCACGTGTATCTGGTGTCTGCCATGTTATACAGCACAGTTCTAGAACAAAAGCTTCTTCAGGGAAGGACGAGGACCTATTCCAGAAGACCCTTCCCTTCTTATTCAGCTGATTTCATTTTGTTTATTTTTTGTTCTTGTTATATCTATTTTTTAACATGTATTCACTTTTGAGAGACCAAGATTGAGCAGGGGAGGGGCAGAGAGAGAGGGAGATACAGAATCCGAAGCAGGCTCCAGGTTCTGAGCTCTCAGCCCAGAGCTCGACGTGGGGCTTGAATTCACAAACTATGAGATCATGACTTGAGCCCAAGTCGGATGCTCACCTACTGAGCCACCCAGGCGCCCCTCATTCAGCTGACTTCAGAGAGCTAAGCACATGTTTCAAAGTTAAGCTCCCTTAAAAAAAGGATAATTTTGAATCCTCCCAAAGAGGATGTTACTACAGAGCAGTGGTGATCTTCTTTTGTGGATATATTCAGTGACGTGTGAAATGGCAGACAAGTAGAGTGAAGCACTAAAACCTCAGAGCCTGATAACTGTCAGCACAGTCCTTGATGGCCAGTATTTCTTTGGGACTTGGAGTTGCAGGGTTGTAGGATTTTAAAGCTGGAAATGCAGTAGAGTCATTTTTTCAGAAGATAGAACTGAGATCTAGAGAGAGACCCGTCTAAGACACTAAAGGGCGTTGGGACAAAGCCTGGACAAAGCCTATCCCCCAGGTCATGTCACAGGCAGGACTGGGATGCCAGTATTTCCTATGTCTGCTCCCTGGAAATAGATTCCTCTTTTGTAGACTGTATTGCTAATTTGTTTATTCAGTTGTTTACTCGTTAAAAATAAAATGCTGAACAAAAGCGGATATGATCATTGTCCTCATAGGTCTCAGAGTGCACAAGGCACATTATTTATATAATCAAGGGAAGAAATCTACGGTTGTGAGTGTTCTAGGGTCAATAAAGAAGGCTATAGGTTGGGGAGACTTGATCTCTATGGAGTTGGGAAAAGTTTCGCCTGTAGAAGTAATCATTGAAGTAAGTTCTAAGGGTTGAGCTGGAGTTAGGTTGCTAGATTTAACCAAAAAAAAATATAGAACATCCAGTCTCGCATTGCATCTGGCAACCCTAGTTGGAGTTAGGTTTGGACTATGTTGGTGTCGGTAGTGGTGGTAATGATGACTTGACTGAATCTTGAGAGTTTTATGTGATTAAAAAGCTGGCCTTGGTAGTGCATCAGTTATCATAAGAAGGAGGCAGAAGGTGCAGGTGACAATAGTCCTCCTGGCATGACTCCTAGTTGCTGCCTTGTATGACTGGATAGATGCTGGTACGTCTGCCGAGATAAGAAGCTTTGGAAAAGGCCAGGTTTGGTGATGGGGCTAGGGGCCGCATGATGAAACTTTCCATGTCCCACCAGCTCTAATGCTGAGAATAGCATTTACACCAACAGAGTGGAGGCCCCTCCTGCCTCTATAAGGAACCTAACCATTGTCCCTCACAAAGCACAGAAGTTCTTAGTGGAGCTCGTGAATTGATCTCTGCTTTGCAATTTGAGCCAACTCCTTATTCTGTCATGAGATAGATGCGACATCAAGACAAAGAACACAGGAATAAATGTGTCTCTCCTCTTTGGCTCATCTTCCTAATTGTAGCACCGAAGTAATGTATTTGATATGGTGCTGGAAATAAATCAGCTGCACCATCTCCCTTTGCCTGGCTTTTCTTGCTTGTTATTTTTTCTTGTTGACATTTTCACTCAGCAAGACAGGTTGCTGCCTCAGCGAGCCCTTGGGACTTCTCTAGGAGAGAGTTTACAAGGGATGAACTATTCAGTGGGGTGGTTCCAAACATGCCTGTTTTACAAATGCCTCTGGGTAGAAGAGGCTGATTATACACTTTGAGCCTTGCAGAGGTTCTCCCTCAGCATGGAGGTGCAGTGCCAGAGTGACATTTCAAATTGGAGTTATGGGTTGCATATTTCTGCATGTTAATTAGGAAGAGGGATGTCAGCATTCAGTCATGTGATTGTTTTGCTTCCTAGAAGGTCTACAAAAAAGCAGCTGCCAAGGGTATACTTTTTGGGGACACAGAGATAAAGCAGGGGTGAAGAGAGTTCTTGTTTGTCATTGAGGAGAACGAGACCGTCTGGAGTCCTGTTCTTTGGCAGGCCTTGGAAGCCGTCTGTTAGGATAAGCTCTGTTGGCAGACTCCAGCGTGGAATGTTCTCTGTTGATAATGAAAGTAACCAAAGGGAATCTGTGCTGCAATTGGCTGTTCCTCTGCATGTGGAGATGAAGAGGCTCGTGCCAGGGTGGTTTTGCTGAATTCCCTGCTTAGAGATCCCCAGAGATTCCCAGAGTTGGGAGCATAGACGCTGAGGACAGACAAATGTGTGTGTAAATGCCACTCATCATTTACACACTGTGTGAATCTCATCTTCAACTGAAAATGGGAATATTGATGGCATTTTTTCCCACAGGATTATTAATAAAGATGAGAGTAAGTAAATGTATGGGTGGTGATAAGATAGGTGCACAATAAAGGTAAATTTTGGTTAGTGTTCTTTAAACATACGTTTTGGTAAGAGTCTACCCTCTTCTACACTTTAGGGCTTCTATCAACTCACAACATTGGGTGCAATTTAAGACTGCTAGGGTTCATTACATGCTAACATTGTTCCAGGCACAATGGTGAGTACTTGGTACACGTTACCTAATTTGATCTTCACAAAAAAACCTGTTAGAACTGTTGTTATCTTTCTACCATGAGAACTGAGGCTGGAAAGAGAGAGGTCCCTTACGTTGCTCAGGGTCACAAAGCTATTAGATTACCCTCTCTGGTCTTACAGTCAAAGCCAAATGACAGTGGCAAGAACAAACATCTAATTATAAGACATTGGCTTATCGTTCGGTGCGTGCAAATCCTAGTTTTGTAGGGTGGAGCGGGTAGGAAAGGGAAGAGTAAAAAGAAAGTGATGGGCGTTTTATGAATGATACCATCCCGTGCTGAGCAAGCAAATGGAAGGTGCAGCGGTGGGGATCTGAGGTCACTGAGGTGTATCTGATGGACCAGGAAGAAACTGCCGTGAGTCATGCTATTAAAAACCAGATCCACAACAGAGGTATGGAGGCCCGTCCCGGGCTGGAATTCGAGTGTGCTGTCTCTACTTGTTGATTTACTCACTCTCAAAGAATTCCTGATGACCGTATGTGCCTGGTACTGCATTCGGCCTGGTGATGCATTGGTGCATGAAAGTAGATGTGGTTCCTGCTCTCATGGCACTTTTGGTGTAGAGGTGAGGACACAGAGTGAGGGGCACATGGGGTGGGGGGCTCAGTCAGTGGGGCATCCGACTTCAGCTCAGGTCATGATCTCGCTGCTCATGAGTTCAAGCCCCGCATCGGGCTCTGTGCTGACAGCTTGGAGCCTGGAGCCTGCTTCAGATTCTCTGTCTCCCTCTCTCTCGTTCCTCCTGTCCCACTCACGCTCTGTCTCTCTCACTCTCAAAAACAAATAAACATTAAAAATAGTTTTAAATAATAATAAAAAAAGATTATAGCGGGGACACCTTGGTGCCACAGTCACTTAGGCGTCCAAATCTTGATTTCAGCTCAGATCGTGATCTCGGGGTTCATGAGTTCGAGCCCTGCATTGGGCTCCATGCTGACAGTGCAGAGCCTGCTTCAGATCCTCTGTCCCCCTCTCTCTCTTCACTTCCCTTGCTCGCTCTTTGTCTCTCATAAATAAATACAAATTAAAAAAAAAACATGTATCGATTAATTAAAACATCTGATAATTACAACCAAGGCCATTGGGAAGGACAGGTGCATGGTTCCCTGAGGACACTTAAGGGTAGCTTTGATCTAGTTGGTGGGGTCAGAGATACAGCCTCTGAGGACAAGTGGGTGGTAATGGCATGACCTTGAGGCCAGACAAAAACAGATACGCTGAATGTCTATGGCCTTATGTGCTATTTGTACATCTATGCTTTATACATAAAAGAATAAGGCTTTTTACCTTGCTGTACCCCAAAGAATTAAGCCTGTTTTATCCCCATGGGTGTGATATTGCCCCATGAAAATGTGTACTATAGATTCCCAGCCATTGGTAGTCACTACTATCCCGTTCTGCTTATGTTCAAAAGTGTGTCCTGTAGGAAGAGGACAGACAAGTGTCTTCCTGCCCCCACCCCACCCCCATATGGAATTTTAAACTGGGGGCCAAAAACTTAAATGCTATTTACCCTGGACCAGCCAGTGACTCTAAGGCAAGCATTTCTGCTACTCTTGGCCTCTGCATTCCTCATCTACTGAAGAGGAATGCTATTCTCTGATCTGGTTACCTCTGCTCTCTATGCAAAGGGAGGTTCGGTGTCCCCTGAGTACTTGTTAGAAATTTAGAATCTCGGGCCCCACCCTGATCCATTCAATCAGAAAGAATCTCCACGCAATAGAGCTTCGTTTTTTGCACGGTGTTTAAGGAAACTGATGTACACCATACACAACATTTGTGAAGATCATGTTTTAGTTCCGTTTTTACATCTTATTTCTAGTGTCTACCACAGTGCCTGGCCAAAAACAAACAAACAAAGCAACAGGTTCCCGGTCAGGAAATGAATGAATGAATACTAAATTCGTACAAAGCGAGAGGCGGTATAGACTTGATTCATTCTGGCTTAAAACTCAGGGTTACGGTCCTCTTTAAATATTTTATCCAGCTCTAAAAATTGATTTTCAGTTCCCATGAATTTTTAAATGCATGTCAGAAAATATTTTTCTTTGACGTGGTCATGGCCAAAGAGTGTGTCTGTTAATTAAGGCCAGCAGTGGCTTCCTCTCCTGTCTTCCCTTGCCCTCTCCTCCCTCCCCAGTCACCGTCTCTGTTAAGTTTATTGTAAAGGCAGTTCCGAAAATAGCAGCAGAGACACATGTGTTCCCACTCGGGAGGGAGCCTGGCCACCTCAGGAAGCACATGTTGGTGTTGGCTAACGTGGAGACTGCAGGAGAGTCAGGCTCCTGTCTCCTGGAAACTGTGAAGTCTGCCAAGTAATAACCCAAATTAATTTTTTAATCATTTATAATTCTTGAGATGATTTTTATTTAATACCGTTAAGTGATCCATGTATCCCTCAGCGAGTCTCTTGTGCATACTCTCTGTAAGTTGGTGCTTCTAGCATGGCCAGGTCGGGCCTGATGATGACTGCCATGGCAACTTGATAAGGCAGGGAGTTTGCCAGAAGGGGAAAGTTGTAGGGGAAGTGCCCAGGGACTAGGCAGCTAGATTTGGAGAATGAAGAGGGTGGGTGGAGGCAGTGGAGCTGGTGGTGACTAGCCAGTGGCAAGTGCCCCACCTGCCTTGCCTGTCCTTCTGTGGTAAACGCACATGAATTACGGCATCACCCCACCCACCAGAAGTCCAGGTACTGAAACCACATTCATCCAGGGATCACTAACACCCATCCGAGTTATTAAGGCTGTTTTTTTTTTTTTTAATTTTTATTTATTTCTTTTGAGAGGGAGAGAGGGAGAGAATCCCAAGCAGGCTTCACAGCAGAGCCTGATGCAGGCCTTGAACCCATGAACTGTGAGATCACGAACCCCAGAGTCAGATGCTTAACCGACTGAGCCACCCAAGTGCCCCAAGGCTGTTTTGAAGTTTTAGGTTTTCTTCCTTCCCTCCTGAGTCCAGGCTACTTTGTGCGACCATACCTTCACATGGCATCAGCCTGGATTGGGGCCAAGATATTTGTCCAGCAAGAGCAGGGACACACAAGGGTAGAACAACTTCTCTCCAAAAATCCTTAATGCAACAAGTGTACTCCAGGTGACTTGGCTTTGGTCACGTACTTGTCATCAACATTACCTGGAAGAGATGGAATCCGAGGAACCAGAGTTTATATTTGCCAAGCAGCACTTCTCAGTATATCCAGATTTGAATCAGAAACATTCCATTTTTTGCAGGACCTGGCTGGCTCAGTCAGTTGAGCGTGTGACTCTTTATCTCAGGGTTGTAAGTTCAAGCCCCACGTTGGGTGTAGAAATTTCTTAAAAATGACGAAATCTTTAAAAAAAAGAAAAGAAAAGAAATATTCCATTTTTATATTAGTGACTAATTCAAATTATTTTTTTAATCTATGGGAAAAAACATATCTGTGAAGGAAAGTTGAACCTTATGTAATTAGAAAACCACCAAATATAAGCTTTTCTATAAAATTCGTAGTCAACAAGGAAAATAAATGCTGGAGATACCTGACTAATTACACCATCTCCCATTTATAACCCCTTATAGTTTATAGGGTACCTTCCAGCAAGTTAAATAATTTGACCTTCATGATCATCCTATGAGGTTGCTAGGCCTGGGGGTGTCATTTATGTCTTAGAGAGGAAGTATTAAACTGAGTGTAAAAAACTTGCCAAGGTTGTTTGGTCTCTGGCACATTTTGCCTGAGTAAAGGAATAGTACCCAGTTGTCATGTCCCAAGCACTCCAGATACACTGTCTCATTAACCCTTCCAACATGGTGGAATGAGCTCATTTTTTTAAAAAAAAAAATTTGTTTTTACATTTATTTATTTTTGAGAGACAGAGAAACAGAGCACACGTGGGGAGGGGCAGAGAGAGAAGGAGACAGAATCCAAAGCAGGCTCCAGGCTCCGAACTGTCAGCACAGAGCCCGACACAGGGTTCGAACCCACAAACCATGAGATCATGACCTGAGCCAAAGTCGGATGCCCAACCAACTGAGCCACCCAGGCGCCCCAGGAATGAGCTCATTTTAATGATTAGAAACAAACTATCAACATTTAAGTAGTGTTTGTCAGTGTCAGTGTAGTAGCAGACTTTCATGTGGGTTAAAGACTTTTAATGGACCATCTTATTTTATCCTCGAAACAGGTGCTCTAGATACAAACGAGGTATTTTTAGAACCCTAATTTTACAGAAGGGGACGATGAGGGTTTTTTTTTGGTTTTTGTTTTTGTTTTTTAATGGCTAAACGCCTAGGGTCACAGAGTCAGTTAGTGGTGAAGCAAGGATTTGAAGGCAAAACTCTCTTTACCACTTTGGTGGGCCGCGTGATGGGCCGCATACTTTTCACGCCTATACCTCAGATAAACCTGAATGAGATGACTGACCCGAGACACTTTTGTCTTCTATGACGGTAACTGCATGTGGTTCAGCATAATAATATGTACTTTTTTTGTGTCCAGTATTAATTTTCAGAAACAGGAAACAACTGTGAATAAATGGATTATTTGGGGAGTTTATCGTTGCTTTGAAATCTTCTATTCACTTAATTTAAGAAAGACTCTGCACTTGAAAACTTGGGAAAATCCACACCTATTTGTCAAATTTAGGTAGAACTTTTCTTTTCCCAACATTTATTTTTGTCATTAACTGAAGATGTCTAAGTTTTCATTGATTTTTTTTTTTTTTAATGACAACAGCTTCCTGAATGTTGATTTGGTTTCATGACACTGGAAATGAATGATCATGTTTGTAAAATTATAATTATAAAATTATGAATAAAGGGACCCATCCCTTGGTCACATCTTTGAGTGGAAGAGTCTTATATAGACTTTGGTCTTTAACTTCTAACTCAAACATGAACATGATGCTTGGTGTAATAGTGATCAGAAGGAATTAGAATTAAATTCAGTAGACCTTTGTCTCTATTTTTTGTTCCCTGTGAAGATAATCTTTTAAATCGTGAGCTGTTTTACTTACCTGCCTCATTAATAGTCTTCAGATTGTGAAAAAGTCAGCACTGTGGTCTCCTTTCAACTTCAGCAAAAGGGTGGGAGGTCCTTAGATGTAACCTCTGTAGAAATGCAGAAGAGGCCTTGGTTCATACATGTGCTTCACCCTTGCCCACGTGTTAGTGGTTATATTCAGTTTCTGTACCTTTCACTTGGACACCTGACAAGTTTTTTTGAAGAAATTGATAGTATCATCTTCCGTGAAAGAACTATAATGATTCAGTTGAGTACAAGCCTCCAGAATGTGCTTTTTAGGTTTCTCTCTAGAAGGATACCAGAGAGATGCCCAGTAGTCTCCTGCACCTTTTAACTTGTGTGTTGAGAGTTCCCCGCTGACACCCAGTCTTACACCACTGTCAAAGAAAGTGGGTGTGTATACTCGTAAGTGTCGTGGTTCAAAAAGGATTTTAAAGAAATAATGTTAATAAACAAGAAATTTTAATTATAAAATAAGGTTCAATGGAAGCCACTTCTTGACCATCTGTGTGTGTCTCATGCAGAAGAGCATATTACTGTCTCCTTTTGCTTTTGTGCGTTTGTAGTAAAATGTGTATTTTATGTAATTATGTATGGAAGTTAGGCAGCGGGCTGAGTCCTTGGGAAGAAACAGTGTATACAGGGTTTGTTATTATTTATAAATTCTACATTATGAAGCATGGAATTACAAACATTGCTTAGGATTTATTGAAAGACTCAGTATAATTTATCTTCCTGGCCTTCCTGTAAAAGACGTGAGATGGTGAATGGATTAGTGGCATTCTCATGCTAACGTTTTTTTTATCATGTAGTCACTGCGTATTATTGATTAGAAGCTGCATTTTTCAAACTTCGGCTATTCGTGAATCACCTTTATGATTTTGTCTACATCTGAACATAATATCTATTACTTGTTTGAAATATTCTTTAAAATAACTTATTTTTTACTTAAGTTTTCAAAAGGAATCATTGCCACTACTATTATTTATTCGGTTAATTAATTTTTATTAGATATAGCTATCTTTTTTTTTTTTTTTTGAGTTTATGTATTTTGAGAGAGGGAGAGAGAAAGAATCCAAAGCAGGCTCCACATTGTTAGTGCAGAGCCTGATGTGGGGCTTGAACCCACAAACCGTGAAATCATGACCTGAGCTGAAACTAAGTGTGAGATGCTTAACCAGCTGAGCCACCCAGGCACCCCTATAGCTAGCTGCCTTTTTAAAATTAAAGTCAGTTTTAAAAAGTATTGCTTTTTCGCTTAATTTTAAAAGTCACCTTTATATTACTACCTTAACTTAGGAGCTAGACTTTTTTTTTAGTCCACATTAAAAATATACACACGTATTAAAATTAAAAAATGTAAAAATCCATCCAGATACTGCTCAAAATCACTGAGCGAAACATTGGGGAAAAGTGGCTAAACGCGAAATGGACAGTTACTAAGAGTGGCCATCGTGCCTTCATTGACACAGTTTTCTCTTAGAACTTGGCAAGGGTTCACTCCCACCCCACATGACCCTGAGAGTCAAGTCTGCCATTCAGTTAAAGAGGTGCCACGTGGTATTCACTGTCCTCCTTTTTAAATAATGCCCTGGTTCCCTCTTAAGGAGTCTCCTTATTAAGGGAAAGTGACCTTGACTTGGTAGGCCTGTAAGGGTGCTGGCAATAATGAATTTTTCATTTTCTGTGAGGCTAGGTCTAAATCGGATTCAGCATAACGCTGGCGCATGTATGTAAAAAGGTGACCCACTGAATTTCAAATGCACTGAGGATGAAGTTCTGCTATTCAGTACAGCCGCCTTTGTTTTTAGCCCTAGTAGTAGCTACTTTGCAACTAAACAATGCAGCTTTCCTCCTGGCTTCTGAAATCACCATGTCTAGCTGGGGAGGAACGACTTCTTTCGCAACCTATTCCAGAAATGAAATACAGTTTGTTCTGGCTTTCTATTTAAAAAAAAAAAAAAAAAAAAAAATGTTTTTTTTAATGTGCTGAGAGATTTGGATGTGAAGTCTTGAAAAAAACAAAGTATTCTTTCTAAAACATGCAAATGTGTCTCTCCATCACCTA
Organism: Leopardus geoffroyi; assembly: GCF_018350155.1. Classification (NCBI taxonomy): domain Eukaryota; kingdom Metazoa; phylum Chordata; class Mammalia; order Carnivora; family Felidae; genus Leopardus; species Leopardus geoffroyi. Next base: position 32,980,553 of record NC_059331.1, on the reverse strand, counting down.
GGAAACTATTATGGGACACCCAAACCTCCTAGCCAGCCAGTCAGTGGGAAAGTGATCACGACGGATGCCTTGCAAAGCCTTCAGTCTGGCTCCAAGCAGTCGACCCCAAAGCGAACCAAGTCCTACAATGATATGCAAAATGCTGGCATAGTCCACACGGAGAATGAGGAGGAGGATGACGTTCCTGAAATGAACAGTAGCTTTACAGGTAAAGACCAGACGACCTTCCCCCTCGATGGACTCGGGGGAAGAGGCGGTGGGAGGCGTTTGTAGACAGTGATGAGAAGGTGTCTGTTCTCAGGAAGAATTCAGAAGGGCTGACAAAATTCTGTCTCTGACCATGCGAGATTTGGAGAAGAGGTGACTTTTCCTTGGTCTATTTTTCATGCTTCTTTGCAAGACCATTTTAACATCACCCAAATATCTTAAAGGGGCTAGAATGAAATGTCTGTAGAAGGGAATCTAGAATATTCAGCATTATTTCCTTCTCTTCAAAACGATAGGTCTTAAGAATATTTGTATTTTGTTCATTTATTTCTTGGCCTTGACAGTATTCCATAATTACGACTGATTGCTTATAAAGACAAATAAGATAATTTGTTTACCGGTTTAATATTCATTGATGCTGATAGAAGGCTAATAGCAACCTTTTCTCTCATACCTTTGCAAGTACAGATTCCAGTGGAACTCTATAATGTATTCAATTAGCTTATGCCAATTTTTCTGTCCGCCCCCAAATGGAGAAACATGGAAAGATAATAAACACTCGTTTCTGTCTTGCATATGCATTCTATATTATATAACATATATTACTCATTGCGTTGTACATTTATATGTACATTCAAGGCTATGTACCCCCAAGCTTAGATACGTTGTATTTTATGAGGCGATCTTCAAGGACAAGGCCCCTAGGTAAGACTAGACTGGTTGGGTAGCACCCACTTCCTGGGGGCACCATTCACAGAGGCTATGGTGTTTATTTCTTGGGTTAGTGTAGTGACCAAGAATGGATCACAAATGTTTTTCACTTTATGGAGGTTTGACTTTATACAGTAACTCGGGATGGAGCAACTGCACAAGGCGTGAGTCACTCCCGTTTATAATATTGTGACTTTGAAGAACACCTTGTTTCTTCTGTTCTTTCTGTACTTAAAAAGTAATTTCTTCAATACTTTAGAGTATAGCTATGGAGCAGTTATCTATCTGCAGCATATGAGGTGTTTCTCTCTCTTGGTGACCTTTCTTGACATCATCACACTACAGTCCTTACTTGAGTAGACTCCTTCCCAATAATGGGGAAATTAGTTAAACTCCATATTTTCCTTCTCGTGTTTGCAAATCTAATAGAATATTTAAGAAAATGTGTTTGTTCAATACTTTCTACAGCCTATATAGGCCTCTTTGACGTTTTCTTTTTTTTTATTAATTTGTTTTCTTTTTTATTTTTTTTTAATTTACATCCAAATTAGTTAGCATCTAGTGCAACAATGATTTCCCAGGAATAGATTCCTTAGTGCCCCTTACCCATTTAGCCCATCCCCTTTCCACAACCCCTCCAGTAACCCTCTGTTTGTTCTCCATATTTGTGAGTCTCTTCTGCTTTGTCCCCCTCCCTGTTTTTATATTATTTTTGTTTCCCTTCCCTTATGTTCATCTGTCTTGTCTCTTAAAGTTCTCATATGAGTGAAGTCATAGGAATTTTGTCTTTCTGTGACTAATTTCACTTAGCGTAGTACCCTCCAGTTCCATCCATGTAGGTGCAAATGGCAAGATTTCATTCTTTTTGATTGCCGAGTAATACTCCACTGTATATATATACCACATTTTATTTATTGATTCATCCATCGATGGACATTTGGTCTCTTTCCATACTTTGGCTATTGTTGATAGTGCTGCTATAAACATGGGGGTGCGTGTGTCCCTTCGAAACAGCACACCTGTATCCCTTGAATAAATACCTAGTAGTGCCATTGCTGGGTCGTAGGGTAGTTCTATTTTTAGTTTTTTGAGGAACCTCCATACTGTTTTCTAAAGAGTGGCTGTACCCGCTTGCATTCCTATGACTTTTTCTCATTATGCTCAGAAGCCTGAAATTCTTCAAGATGACAATTAAAACAATTTTTGATGGCTTTATTGTCACACCAGTAACCCAATCCTTCCGCAAGAAGCATTAGATAAAGAAGAGACCTAATTTGTTATCCTGGTTTCTTGGTTCTCAGTAGTTGTCTTACAATGAACGTAATTTCTAACTTTCCTCATCTGTAAAATGGTTAAGGTTAAATCATGTCTAAGTTCCCCCTTCTAGCTCTAAGATTTTGAGTCCACAAAAATTTTCATTTTCCAATTAGAATGGATTAGGCCAGGGGCTGACCTACTATTGTTCCAGCTAGGAGAAATTTGCCCCATCTTTTATTACATAGGCATTTATTTAAATCAGTTCCTTTCATTCACGTAGAAATATCTGATTCATATTTAGTAGTCCTTGCTGATATGAAAGCCAGTTTTGGAAAAAAGTTAAAATATTTCTTTTTAAAAGTAGCTAACATTATAATGTCTTGATCTTTCAACAAATAAGGATAGCACATCATGACGTAACCCAAAACATATTTCCGGGCACAGAAAGAAGACCTGGGCAGTGATATGCAGCGAAACACTCCTGCCATGTCTCCCCAGGAGAAATGAGTGTCCTTGTCTCTCCTCTATTTATTAAGTAATTTCTTGGTATAAAGCAAGAACAAAGTAGGAATTGTTGACAGTTGGTTTTAATGCACTTCCTATGTCTAACTACTAGGAACCTTTGTCTCTTAGAAAACATGACTCAGAAATTCTGACTCCATTCAATCTTCGCTTGAAATCCTGGCATCAAAGAAAAACTTTTGGGCCCAGGTCATCATTGCTGTATTCAGTCTGATCATTCATTCCGTGCGCGCACACACACAAAAGCCAAGTGACACTTGAACGTCTTCTGCAGCTTCCTGTCCTAACCCCCAGAAAGCTGGTAGGATGCATAGAGGAGTGATGTTCAGATGTACATGTGATGGGTATCCTCAGTGTGTTGAGTAAATGCCTCCTCACTTACCGAGCTGTGACTGTGACAGCTGACAGCCTGTCATACCCTAACTCATATAAATTCTTTCAAATAATTGACACTGTGTGTATCTCTGTGTCTATGATATGTGTATCAAACTAGCTATGTCAAAGCATTTTGCTCTCTGAACCACTTTAAGTAGCAATCCACCAGCCACTTGGAGCACAGAGTGACAGTAACATAATGAGGTCTTGGCTCTGGGTTGCGAGAGTTGTGATAAAGGAATGAGTGTCATATCCAAATATGGAAACGCTATGGAGCTATTAAAAATATTGACCAGGATATTTTTAATTCACATGCTGTTGTTATTATCTTAGCAGATTTCTGCTCTGTGGCTTTGGAAAGAGGCACACGATGTCTAAATAGCATGCCTAAGTGATATTGGGAATGTCTGCAGGCAAAGGCAGGAAATACATGGTCAGAAGCATCCTGGGGAGGTGGCCACAATCCCTGCCACCGTCTGTGACGGAGGCAGGAGCTGAGCAGTGAACAGTCACCCCAGATACTCCCCACAGTGCTGACTGTTGAACACAAAGCATTCTTCTACAAACTGCGCCCAAACTATGTACCTGAAGGAGCCCTTGAAAATGAACGCTACGCGTGCTTCATGAAGGTAGAGTTATGAGCCAAGCACACACATTTATACAAATAAAAAAATTTTTAAAGCGCATTTGTGTAAGTACTTTGTTTCGTACAGCTTGGAAAATATGTAACAAGCCACCACAACTAAAAAGTAGCTAGGTCATCCATTAACCTCCTCTAGGAGACATCAAGATATTTAATTGTGTTTTGAAGGCTTTTTTTTTCTCCCAACAGCCCCCCTGTTATTGAACATGAGGTTGCAGATGCTTCTTTTCCATTAGTAGGCAATGATAAAACATTGCTTTGGACTGTCAAGAGATAATATTACTCTAAGAGCTAATGTTTCTCCATTGCTATGTGGCAGGCATTTTGCTAAGCTCTTTACCCATATGCTAGAGAGGTCTAATAGCTTGTCCAAGTTCACAAAACCAGTGAGTGTCAAAGCTGTCATTTCAAGCTGACTCCAGAGCCTACATGCTCATCCAGTGTGCTATTTGTGTTTGAATCAGGTTTATTAGTTATGTACCCAGGCAAGGATGCACATAATCTCAAAGTACATAATGCAATATAGGCTCCGGAAGTGTATTTTTGACATGAGTTTATATTCTCAAAGTTACCCTCAAAAGCCCCCAAGTATGTGTATGTGTATGTTAAATGCTTGGAAGCTTCCTATTTACTACGAATGAAAAAGTTATCGATGTTATTTATGGTTTACAAGTCCTTTTCACATGTATCCTATAAACCACCTGGAAATCTTTAGAGATAAGCAACACAGGTATTACCTCCCCCATTTTCCAGATGAGATCACCAAGGAAAAGTGCATGTTCCCTCACTCTAGACAGTGGGAGAACCGGGCTTCCTCGTTGCCCATCCGGTCTGTGTTCCAACAGTCCCTTCTACCTATCCCGTTGGGATCCATTGGCAACCTTTCATAAGAGAGTGACAGCAATGCTCCTAAATGTTCGGTGAATCCATTGAAAGATGTTCTGAAATCAGAGCACATGTCAAGGTCAGAGCCATGATTAGGACTATTAATTTTTAAGTCTGTACTTTTTTCCAGCCTCTCATTTTTGGGCTTTGCATTTTGAGAGAATGCGATTGTTTGAGGTTCTGTTCAACTGGAAAGAAGACACAGAAAGCCAAACACGTCAAGTTGCTCACACTAAACATCTGTAGCTTTGTTTTTGTTCATCAATTAGATGGGAGGAATCCTTTGACAGTATGAAGTCATCATCATGTGCACTTTAAATATCTTACAATTTTGTCACTATACCTCGGTGAAGCTGAAATATTTTTAATAAAAAATATCGATGGCTTTTTGTATGTCAGTCATACGTCAATCAAGCATGTGTTTAAAGAAGACATGTGCAATATACAAAATGAAAAATATTTGGATACTTTACAATAAGGTCTGGTTGCTAGAGGAATTTTAATTTTTCTTTAGGAAATTATAGTTGCTTAGATATTTTGCCAGTGAGCTAACATTCCCTTCCCATAGTCAAGGTTTTGGAACGCTGGTAGGACTTTTCTTTTTACATAAATTACATTGAGAGTTTAACCGAATCCTTTAATGTTTATGTCCGGCCTGTTGCCACTACCCCCTTTTTTTTGTTACATCCAGCTTCTATTAAAATGGGTTGATTAAAATTCTTACATAAAATTATTGAATGTCATCCATTGTCCTAGGACTTCTCTAGCCCTTAAATACCATGTTAAAAGATGATCACTGACTTTGGACATTTACGTTTCTAGTAGCTGGTCCCAGTCCCTGAGGACCCGTCAGGCCCACACTGAGTGCCAGGCCCTTTGGCAGGCATTTTACGGTGTCCTCAGTCCTTCAGTTCTTCTGGCATGTGCATTTTGTTTTCACTTTACAGTTGAGGAATCAGTTGCTCAGGAAGGTAGTCCGTCCGTTCTGAAGTCACACAGCTAGAAATGGGCAAACTCTGTGATCTGGACTGTGGTCTGATGTCACATCCATCCTGAGGGCCCAAGCTGACCTGAAGGCAAAGGTTAATCATAATAACTTTGATGAAGAAACTGAGGATGATAGCAGCTAACAAATACTGTTAGCTGTATCCTACACACTGTACTGACTGCTTTACTAAATTCATGCATTCCTCCCCACAACCCAGTGAGGTTGGTACCATATCCCCATTTTATAGATGAGGAAACCAGGGCTTTCAGAGGTTAAGTGTGTTGCCCAAATTAGCAACAGGTGAGGCCAGGATTCAAAGTTAGGCAGTCTGGCTTCTAAGTCAGAGCTTGTAATCGGTATTTGTTCTCTTCTCTTTCTGTTTTGTTTTTGTTTTTGTTTTTGTTTTTTTTTGCTTGTGCCATATTGCTTTTTTAAAGGAATTGTGATTGAAGTATTGGGAACGTTTTGCATAAAAATACAGATTCCCACCTTCTCTTTAAAAAACAGATCTGGAGGGGCCACCTGGGTAGCTCATCTGACTTCTGCTCTGGTCATGATCTTGTGAGTTCAAGCCCCGTGTCGGGCTCTGTGCTGACAGCTCAGAGCCTGGAGCCTGTTTCAGATTCTATGTCTCCCTCTCTCTCTGCCCCTCCACCACTCATGCTCTGTCTCTGTCTCTGTCTCTCTCTCAAAAATAAATAAACATTAAAAAGAAATCTGGAAATACTGAGTCCACTCTTCCTCAGGATGCTGACATGGCACACAGAATTCCTTGCCCCCATCAGAAAGGCTGCACCCTCTGCAATGCTCCATCTAGACATATTATTTGTGCCTCAGCTGGCACTGCAGACATAGGAGTTTGGACTCTGGCCCGTCGGCAGCAAGACAGAACCCCTCCCAGAAGGTGAAAGTTCTAGTGAGTCTTTTGAGAGCTCTTTATCTCTGTCCTCCAAGTATGATTCTTGTCTCTGAATCTCCATCACTGGGTGGTTTAAAAATGCACATTTTGGAACGATCCCCCAAGTCTATTCTCTATAGTAGGGAGTCAGAATCTGCACTTTCACCATCTTTCTGGGTGATTGCTATGTACATGTCCATGTAGGAAGTGTACATTCTAAAAATACCAGAAAAGGGGCGCCTGGGTGGCTCAGTCGGTTGGGAGTCCGACTTCGGCTCAGGTCATGATCTCGCGGTCCGTGAGTTCGAGCCCCGCGTCGGGCTCTGTGCTGACAGCTCGGAGCCTGGAGTTGCTTCAGATTCTGTCTCCCTCTCTCTCTACCCCTCCCCTGCTCGCATTCTGTCTCCCTCTCTCGAAAATAAAAACATAAAAATACCAAAAATGAATATACGTTGGCTCCTAGAGACTTAAGGGCGACTCTTTTAAATCCTGCCAAGTTTCGAATTTATTTTCTGTCGATTTGTAATTTCAAATTGTTTCTTCCCTGTTGGCTTCATTTCCTTTTTTCTCCTTAAAAATTCTAGTTCTTTTATTAACCTGCACTCATGGATACAAATTGTGAAACCAACTCAAATTGGCTCAAGCAAGAATTTAGAGGATCAAGCAACTGAAGAGGCCAGCAGTACATGGCATCAGTGGCTCAGGCAGGAATATTAGGCAGCTTTCTCTTTCATTTCTGCTGTCCGCTTTGTAGACTTAATTCTAAGTCAGGTCTTGCCAACCTGTGTCAAGATGGCCACGAGCACCTGCAGCATGAGAATCCGTCAGCTTAATAATTTCAGCATCCAAATTTAATTTGCTGGAATTAAACGCTTGTATGCCTGACATTCATTTGCTTTGGATCAGGCACCTGACCCAATAAGAAAGGCAAGAGTGATAGCCCTGTGACTTGGGCATACCACGTGAGCTAGGTGTGGGTTTAAGTCAGTCCCCACCTGGACCACAAGGACTTTGATGGGTTGGATTTCCAAAGGGAAGTCTGAGAGCTGGTTCTAGAGAAAGAGGGTAGAGATGAATTGCAGGGAAAGACCACAGGCGTCCTCCTCAGTGGTGGCAGATTTTTGGTGGAAGTCGTTGTTTAATAGGCTCCATGTGCCCCCCATCCAACTTCTGAATTAGCTTCATTCTCTTGTGCATCGTTGGGAGCGAGTCATGAGAGAAAGATTTGAAAACGGCCTTTCATTATTCCTCAGTCTGCTTTCAGAAATCATGTCTACAGGAGAATTCCTGTGGGAGGTGGAAAATAACCACAACTCCTGATTCTTATGTTTTTAAAGCCCCGTGGAGACTGACGTTTAACATCCTCATAAAAATTCAGCCAGAATGTCAGCAGCGCCATTTGTAGATACGTTGATGACATCATCTCTTGATGTTTCCAGTTAATAAGAACGCAAGGAGATTCATGTACTTCGAGTCTTCTTTTAAAACCCAAGTCAAATTAGTCCACCCACATGATACTGTTCTGGGGGTAACTGTCTTGTTTTTTGCAAGAACATTCCCTTACTTTTCCAAAAGAAGCTAGAATCTGACTCACTGGAATAGCTGTGTCTACACTCTAAAGTTTTATATACTTACCAGCTTGGTGTGTCGGTGTTTGATCTTTGCCCCTGTCTACCAAAAATGTTCTAAATGTTACAAAAATGGAGAATGATGCCACCCTATCTGTTTTCTTCTTGCTGTCCAAGGCCTGCTGAGTCATGAAACCAAATGACACCTAGGAGTGAGAGTGTGGCTCAGTCTGTGTTTTGATGCCCCTATTGGTATAAGAGACGTTAGGGTTTTAGTTCTGAATTTGTTTCTTCTTTGGCATTTCCAAGATTTTGAGCAGTGTTATTTGAGCATGTCTTTCTCATCTTTCTTTTTAAGTGCGATAAATGTGGTCTGTCATTTTGATGTTTTCTATTAAGAGAACTTCCGTCTAAATAAAACAATAGAGTTGATGGCCAGCAGTTGGGAAAGAGCGAGGGCTTTTAAGAATATAGATGCAGACAGTAGTGAACACCTTGCTTTGAGGTATGATTGATGAATTTTTCTCTCTCTGTCTCTCTCTCTCTCCTCCTCTCTCTGCAATTTGACAGCCGATTCCGGTGCCCAGGAAGAGCACACTCTCCAAGAAACAGCGTTACCACCTGTGAATAGTAGCATCGTCGCTGCTCCCATCACGGACGCTTCTCAGAAGTTCCCTCAATACCTACCTCTTTGTGCAGAGGATAATTTAGGTCCTCTACCCGAGAACTGGGAGATGGCATACACCGAAAATGGAGAAGTCTATTTTATAGAGTAAAGTATACCTTTCGTCCTCTCTGAAGCTGTCCCTTAATGTCGTCACTCTTCCTTCTCGCCCCCTAGTGGCTACGGTTGTAAATTACATCTGAAAGGACTGATTTTGCGCTGATGGTTTTCTTTCATATAGTTTCACAGGCTTTGTGCCAAAAAGAAATCAGCACAGCCTCCCAATCATTGAGTCTGAGGATCTTGAAGAAGCTTAAGTTAATAATTTCCCTCAAGAGTGAAACAACCATATTCTGGTGTATATATAAATTAGGGCATAATATATAAAGAACATATGGAGCCATTCAGTAAATTCTTTGGTTACTTTTTTTTAATTGGGTTGCAAGGGCTTTAGGGTTTTTTGTTGTTGTTTTTTTTTTCAGTTGCGTTTTAAGAGTTCTTCATACATTCTGAATACAATTCCTTTAACATCTTTGTGGTTTGTGAACATTTTTTCCAAGTCTGACTTTTCATTGTCTTGACTGTGTCTTTTGAAGAGCCCCAAGTTCTTAATTTTGAGGAAGTCTGATTTATCAATGTTTTTCTTTTGTGGGCTGTGCTTTTAGTGTGCTGGCTGAGAAGTTTTTGCCTAAATCAAAGTTATAAAGCTGTCGTTGTCTGCCATCTTTGTTTTAGAAGTTTTATTGCTTACATTTTCCATTTAGGTGTATGATCCATTCTAAGTTGATTTTTTTTTTTTTTACACGGTGCAATTACATGGATTGAAATTTGAGAATATGGTAGCCTCCCTCCCCCAGTCCCTACCCTGTAGTCTCACGTGGCACAGTTTTTTTTTAAGTGGTTTTTTTTTTTTCAACGTTTATTTATTTTTGGGACAGAGAGAGACAGAGCATGAACGGGGGAGGGCAGAGAGAGAGGGAGACACAGAATCGGAAACAGGCTCCAGGCTCTGAGCCATCAGCCCAGAGCCTGACGCGGGGCTCGAACTCACGGACCGCGAGATCGTGACCTGGCTGAAGTCGGACGCTTAACCGACTGCGCCACCTAGGCGCCCCACACGTGGCACAGTTTTAGTCACTCATGGTCAACTGTGTTCTGGAAACAGATGATCCTCCTGACACATTGTCAGAAGGTCACTAGTGGCCTCATGCTACGTCACAGTGCTTATGTCATTCTCCTCATTTCATCTCATCACATAGGCATTTTATCATCTCACGTCATCACAAGAAGAAGGGTGAGTACAGTACAATAATATACTTAGAGAGAGGCCACATTCACATAAATTTTATTATAAGATATTGTTATAAGTGTTCTTTTTTATTAGCTATTGTTAATTTCTTACTGTGCCTAATTTAATAAATTAAACCTCACCATAGGTATGTATGTATAGGAGAAAACATAGTATATTTAGGATTTGGTACTATATATAAATCTACAGTTTCAATCATCCGCTGGAGATCTTACAACTTAGCTTCTGTGAATAAAGGGTGGATTACACTATACAGATGTGAAAAATCTTTTAAAATTATAAAACTTACATATATCTATGTGTGTATACATATGCATATACATATATACGTATATATGTATATACAAGATATTACTAAAAGTTAAACATTTAAGGGGAGCCTGGGTGGCTCAGTCAGTTAAGCGTCCAACTTTGGCTCAGGTCATGATCTCGCACTTTGTGGGTTCAAGCCCCGTGTTGGGCTCTGTGCTAACAGCTCAAAGCCTAGAGCCCGCTTGGATTCTGTGTCTCCTACTCTCTCTGCTCCTCCCCTGCTCATACTCTGTCTCTCTTTGTCTCTCAATAATAAATCAACTTTTAAAAAAATGTTTTTAAAATTAAGCATTTAATAAGTGGTTTACTAAAAATGGAAAAATATACAAACAATTGAAATTATTCTAAGAATCTCAGGTAATAGCATTTTTTCTCCAATAATAGTCAACTTTTTAAAATTTGTTTTAAATTTTTTTTTAATGTGTTTTTATTTTTGAGAGAGAGAGAGAGACAGACTGTGAATGGAGGAGGGGCAAAGAAAGAGTGAGACACAGAATACAGAGTAGTCTCCAGGCTCTGAGTGAGCTGTTAGCACAGAGTCTGACGTGGGTCTCGAACTCACAAACCGTGAGGTCCTGACCTGAGCCAAAATCAGACGCTTAACTAACTGAGCTGCTCAGGTGCCCCACTAAATTTGTTTTTTAATGTTTATTTAATGCGATCAGCACAGAGCCTGACACGGAGCTTGATGTCATGAATCATGAGATCATGACCTGAGTTGAAATCAAGAGTGAGACACTTAACCAAATGAGCCATCTGTGTGCCACAATAATAGTCAGTTTTTAAAATGCTACACTTTGGCTCTATTATTAAGATTCTCTGTTAAGATTCACCATGGTTTATATACCGCTAAAAAAAAAAAAAAAAACCTAAGACAAAAAAAAAAAAAAAACAACCACAAAATGGCCAATTAAGCTATAAAATAAATAAAAATATAAGTAAATCTGTTATATTCAAATTGAAGTTGAAGGTCTACTGTTCAGTGAACAATAGCCAAGTGAAAGTGACAAAGAAAAAGATTAGAGAAGACACAGATTACCAGCATTAGGAATCAAACAGGGATCACCGCAGACCCTGAAGACATTAAAAGGTAATCAGAGAATGTTGCCAACAAACCTACACACAGAAAGTTGACAACTTAGATAAAATGGGCCAATTTCATGAGAAGCACGAACTACCACAACTCATCTGTATGAAATAGATAATTTAAATAGCTCCATAATGACTAAGGAAAATGAATTTGTCATTTAAAAACTCATGAAAAAGAAATCTCCAGGCCCAGATGGTTTCACTGGAGAACCACTCCAAGAATTAAATTTCTATACAGTCTCTTCCTGAAAACAGAATTAGAGGAACACTTACCAATTATGTTTATGAGACTGTTGTTACCTTGTTACCAAAAACAAACAAGGAGAGTCTAAGAAAAAAAGAAAACTACAGAGCAAGAGCTCATGATTATAGACTTAAAAATCTGTACCAAAATGTCAGCAAATAATACTCCATAACAGAGAAAGAATTTTATACCATGACCAAGTAGAAATTATCCCAAGGATATAAGACTGGTTCAATATTTGGAAAATTCATAAATACAATCTACCATATTAAGATACTAAAGAAAAAACCCGACATCATATTTATCAATGCAAAATCTTTGACAAAATTCAGCACTCATTCATGATAAAAGTTCTCAGAAAAACAAGAACAAGGGGAATTTTCTTGGCTTGATAAAGAATATCTACAGAAAACCTACAGCTAACATGACACTTAGTGGTAAAAGACAAAAAAAAAATACTTCCCCTGCATGATTGGGAACAAGCAATGATATTAGCTCTCACCACTCTTTTTTTTTTTTTAATGTTTACTTATTTTTGAAGGAGAGAGACAGAGTGTGAGTGGGGGGGCAGGGGCAGAGAGAGAGGGAGACACACAATCTGAAGCAGGCTCCAGGCTCTGAGCTGTCAGCGCAGAGCCCGACACGGGGCTCGAACCCACAAGCCGTGAGATCACGACCTGAGCCGAAGTCAAATGCTCAACCGACTGAGCCACCCAGGCGCCCCAGGTCTCACCACTCTTAATCAACCTGGTTTTGTAAGTTCTAGCCAGGAGAGTAAGTCAGGAAAAGGAAATAAAAGGCCTATAGTTTGAAAAAGAAGGAAGAAAACTGTCCCTCTATGCAGATCACATGACCATACCCAAGAAATGTGTAAGAAAGTACAAAATCACAAGAAATGTAAAAAAATGTCCTAGAATCAGTAAGTTCAGCCAGATCACAAGATAAAAGATAAGCATACAAATATCATTGTATTTATGACCACATGGACATCAAAATTCAAGAAAAAATATAATTCACATTTTCTTCCCAAAAAACTCCACTTCAGCATAAATCTAACAAGATATGTATAGGATGTTATATACTGCAGACTACAAAATGTTGTTGAAAGAAATCAAAGAAAGTCTAAATGGAGAGATGTCTTCCATAGATTGAAAGACTCAATTATATAGTAAAGATGTCCACTCTCCCAAAATGGATATGCACGTTTAGCGAAAATTCTGTCAAAATCTCAGTGAAGGCTTTTGTTAGTATAGACAAGTTTATTTTAAAATTTTTATAGGGGGACACCTGGGTGGCTCGGTTGGTCAAGTGTCCGACTTTGACCCAGGTCATGATCTCACGGTTCTGAGTTGGACCCCAACATCGGGCTCTCTGCTGTCAGCACAGAGCCTCCTTCTGATCCTCTGTGTCCCCCTTTCTCTCTGCACCTGCCCCCCTCTCAAAAATAAAAATACAACACTAGACATGAATAAACAAAGTTTATATAGAAAGGCCAAGGAGCCAAAATAGCTGGAATAGTTTTAAAAGAGAAGAATAAGCTTAATCAGTTTGTCCATTATCAAGACGTATTATATAGCCGTAGTAACAGAGGCTGTGTGGCGTTGGCGACGAAATGGGCACGTGGAACAATGAAACCCAGAAACAGACCCACAAGTATGTCTAAGTGATTTTCAACAAAGATGCCAAAGCCATTCACTGCAGGGAAGAAGATAGCCTTTTCAAAGAAGTGCTATTGGAGCGAATGTTTAGCCAGAGGTAAATAAATGAGGCTCAACCTCAGCCTCATAATTTATACAAAGAAATTAATTCACAGTAGCTCATCACAGACTTAAGTGTAAAACACAAGGCAATGAAAGTTTTTAGGAAAAAAAAATTTTTTTTGAGCTCTAGGTCCAGACAAGGAGTTTTTAAGACTTGACATCAAAAACATTGAACCCTAAAAGGAATTACTGATAAATACAGCATCATCAAAATAAAAAAAAATAAAAAAACATTTGCTTCACAAAAGACCCGAATAAGAGGATGTTTTAAAAAGCAAACTACAGAGTGGGAGAAAACGTTTGCAAACCCCATATCTGAAAATGGACTGTTATCTAGAGTATATAAAGATCTCTCCAAACTCAATAGTGACATTAAAAAAAAAAAAAAGATCAGTGAGAAAATGAGCTGCAGACGTTTCACTGAAAGGATATACAGATGGCAAGGAAGCACGTGAAAAAATGTTCACCATCATTACCATGAGGGAGATGCAAATTAAACCCAGAAAGATATCATTACATACCTGTTAGGATGGCTAAAATAAAAAATAGTAAGAAGGTAAATGACGGCACAGATGCAGAGAAACTAGATCATTGCTGGTGGCCATGTAAAATTGTATGGCGTTCTAGAAAGCCGTTGGGTGGTTTCTTTTTTTAAAATCGTCAATAAGTTTTTATTTTATTTTTGTAAGTATTTAAATTCTAGTTAGTTCCCATGTAGTGTAATACTGGTTTTAGGAGTAGAATTAATGATTCATCACTTAGTATAACACCCAGTACTCATCACAACAAGTGCCCTCCTTAATGCTCATCACCCATTTAGCACATGACCTGCCGACCTCCCCTCCAGCAACCCTCAGTTTGTTCTCTATAGTTAGAAGTCTTTTATGGCCGCCCTCTCTTTTTTTTCCCCCCTTCCCTTATCTGTTTTGTTTCTTAAATTCCACATAGAAGTGAAATCATATGGTATTTGACTTTCTCTAACTGACTTATTTTGCTTAGCATAATACCCTCTAGTTCCATCCACAGCATTGCATATGGCAAGATTTCATTCCCTTTGATGGCTGAGTAATATTCCATTTTATATATTTATATATAAATATATTTTATATATTATATATATATTTATATATATATTATATATATAAATATATTTTATATATTTTATAATAAATATATAATAAGAAATATATAAATATTTAAATATTTATTTAAAAATAATAAATACATAAATAATATATTTATATATAAATATATTTTATATATATAAATATATTTTATATATTATACATTATATATACACACACACACACACACACACACACACACACACACACCCCACTTCTTTATCCATTCATCATTCGATGGGCTTTTGGGCTCTTTCCATACTATGGCTGTTTTTGATAATGCTGCTATAAATATTGAGGTACATGTGCTCCTTTGAATGAGTATTTTTGTATTCTTTGGCTCAGCATCTAGTAGTGCAGTCTTAGTGGTGCTTTTTAACTTTCTGAGGAACCTCCACACTGATTTCCACAGTGGCTGCAGTTTCTTATAAAACTAAACATGCAACTACCCATATGACCCAGCAATTGCACATTTGGCCAAAGAAGTGAACACTTATATTTACCAAAAAACCTGGACATGTATGTTTATAGTAGATTTCTCCTAAATAACCAACAACTGGAAATAACCTAGATGTCCTTCAGTGATTAAACTCTGGTACATTCATGCCATGGAATACTATTCAGCATTAAAAATAATTTATTGATATATACAACAACCTTGATGAGAATGAATGAAAAATAGCAATCCTCAAAGATTACATACTGTCTGATTCCATTTTTAGAGCATTTTTGCAATGACAGCACTATACATGTGGACAACATGAGATTAGCAGTTGCCAAGGACTTAAAAAGGGTTTTCGGGGCAGAGATTAGGAGGGAACCAGATATGGCTATAAAAGAGTAACATGAGAGGGGTGCCTGGGTGGCTGAGTCCATTAAGCATCTGACTTGTGATCTCAGTTCAGGTCATGATCTCATGGTTCAGTTCATGGGATCGAGCTTCACATCGGGCTCAGCACTGGCAGCTCAGAGCCTGCTTGGGATTCTCTGTCTCCCTCTCTCTCTGCCCCTCCTCGGCTCATTTTCTCTCTCTCTCTCTCTCTCTCTCTCTCTCTGTCTCTCTCTCTCAAAATAAGTAAATACACATTTTTAAAAGAAAAGAGTAACATGAGAGATCCTTGTGATGTTGGAATTGTTTTGTGTCTTGACTTGTGGCTATCAGTCGGTATTCCACAGTGACATTGTACTATAGTTTTATAAGATGTTACCATTGGGGGAATCTGGGTAAAGGGCATGTAGGATCCCTCTTTGTTCTTTCTTATAACTACAGGTTAATCTATAATTATCTCATAATACAGAATTGCTTTTAAAAAATCATACATAATCTTCCATCGCCGCAGTGACCATTATCGCTATATTACTGGTGTAGGAACAGTACAGACCATGAGTTGTAGTGTTGGACTCCCTGGGTTTGATTGCCAGTGTTTCTCGGTACCAACAGACTATCTTTGTACAAATGTCCTCATTTTTCTGTCCTCAATTTTCTTATCTGTAAAATGCGTCAATACTTCATAAGGTTATCATAACGATGAAATAAATTGTAACAAATAGGTAAAAAGATTAGATTCTGGTCATTGTAAGCGGATCAATCCTATTAGTGGCAGTAGTTGTTGCTATATTATATTAACTTTCTTTTTTTTTTCCTTTTTAATACGGTTGAGATGATTTGTATATACATTTGCGCATTCTGTTTTTCACTTAAGCCCTAAGTTTTTGCAGCAGTTAATAAGATTTGAATCATTTAAAATGACTATGGTAGTGTTTTTCAGCATTTACAACCCAAACTTCAGACTTCCAAAAACGATTTAGGTTACTACCTAAATTAAAAAAAAATTGTTTTTTTTCATTTCTGGTTTGCAGTTTGAACTACTGGCCTTGTAGTTCTTTGCCTCTCCCATTTAGCTTGCATAGACTGGCCTGGGAGCTCACGCAGAACCTCATCCCAGGGTCCTGAGCTGCTTCGGGGCACTTCCTCCAGACATTCTCGTGCCAGTTTTAACGTGGTTGAAGGCCAATATCTATCTCTTGCACTGGTCCCGCACACCTTCAGACGTTCAAGGCCTCACTCAGTGTCTCTTGAAACTTCCCCTGGAGTCAGACGATGCCCTCCGGGAGGCAGACACATTTAGCTTCTCCAAGCTTTTGTTGCGGGGGGGGGGGGGGGGGGGTTTGGCTCAGATTTTGTTTATGATAGGTAATTTTGGGTTGTCTTCACTATTGTGTACAACATAATTCAGGATGCTGCGATTAATGATAGGTATTAGCAGCTTTGAGCCAATTGTGTGAATTGAGGTAGTTTCGTGCTATCAGGGGGAATTCTTATGTAATGTAATGAGTGAAATAGCAGCATTCTTGGTGAATTCCAGCATCCAAGGTTTAAGTCACAGACAAATTGAAAGCAAATTGGAGTTTGCTCTTCTGTAAAGGTGAAGACTAAAATCAGTCTAGATAAGGGGAGACAGCATAGACAAGGGGTATCATTTGGAACCCATTTTTCAAAAATAAAACTGACATCACATTTTAAGCTTTCCATAACAGAATGATTGTACCTTAAATAAGTAAAAAGCCTACTGAAGGCTCTTCCTAAGCCTTTTATTTTCTTTTTTTAATTTACATCCATTTTAGTTAGCATATAGCGCAACAATGATTTCAGGAGTAGATTCCTTAATGCCCCTGACCCATTTAGCCCATACCCCCTCCCACCTGGAGTCCCTCCAGCAACCCTCAGTTTGTTCTCTGTATTTAAGAGTCTCTTATGTTTTGTCCCCCTCCCTGTTTCTATATTATTTTTGCTTCTCTTCTCCTATGTTCATCTGTTTTGTATCTTAAAGTCCTCATACGAGTGAAGTCCTATGATATTTGTCTTTCTCTCACTGAGTAATTTCGCTTAGCATAATACCCTATAATTCCATCCAGGCAGTTGTGAATGGCAAGATTTCATTCTTTTTGATTGCCCAGTAATACTGCATTGTATGTATATACCACATCTTCTTTACCCATTCATCCATTGATGGACATTTCCCAAGCTTTTTGTAATTCCAAACTCGGGCTCTCTTCTGGGATGAGTTTGTTGTTGGGAAGTAGCTTTGCTCTGGTTGAGGGAAAATGTTCAAGAACATGTAATTCTGTTGTCATTGAGCTTTTTGCTTTTTCTCTCTCTCTCTTTTCAAATGTTTTTCTTGTTTTTGTTTCTGGATTTCAGCCATAACACGAAAACAACATCTTGGTTAGACCCTCGGTGCCTGAACAAGCAGCAGAAGCCTCTGGAAGAGTGTGAAGATGATGGTAAGGGGCTAGCAAGGTCTTGGTTCAAGTGTGCTTGAGGCTGTTCACATGTGCAAATTTTAAGGAGTTACAGCAAGGTCAACCAGGATTTAACAAATGAGTTTTTAAAAAGTCATCTCATTTCTAGTAAATAAACTGTAGGGCAATCAGAATTGGAGGGCAATCAGAATTGTTTTTAAAGAACAGTTTGTTTACACATGAAGGCAGATGTATACTAGTATCTCCATTTTAAACAGAATTTTAACACAAACTATTTCAATGAAAATATAACCTCTGGCTTCAGGACCTTGGAGAACACTCTAGAAAATCTCTAGGAATATAAAAACCAAAGGTGCTCTGGTTACTCATCTATGGGGTCCTAATCCTGTATTAGGAAAGTCTTAGAGGAAAAAAAAATCAAGAAATTTTCTTGAATTCTACATATTTCATAACTTGGCATAGGAAAAGCGGATCGTGACTTCTTGGGAATCTCTGTGTAACTTAGAATATATCCTGATTATCTAAAAAGTAGATTCTTCCAAGAAAGAGCCCGAGGTGTTACCCTTAGCTCTACTCTGCCTGTTAATCTTGAAAAAGAATCAATTGGCTAAGAGAGTTACTATTTTAAAACGTTTATTTCACGGCTTTGGGATTTCTAATTATTTTTCCAAAATGAAAAAAATTAGAACAAATGTTTCCTTTTCAGTACTCTGAAGTCGGTCCCAAGTTGTACCAAAATTACTTTTTGACATGGACGAATTAAAAGGGAAATGGTTTGTTTATCTGCTCATTATTCATTTCTGGCATTTGAGTTAGTAGTATAATTATGGAATACATATTTTACTGAAAGATAGTGAAACTTTATTAATTTGTCCTATGGGGCAGAATTATATAAACTTGAGGTTTGCCTGCAAATACAAGCCAGTGAACTATAATACTGCCAAAAACCTTGTACTTCTAGATCTTTCCGTTCTACATGGATTGCAGATACCATGAAATGAGCATAAAATTGTGTGTTCATATTTATGGGAGTGACTCCAAGTGGAAATACAAATCCTCCTGACTAAGGAGACCTGAGTGAGATGCTTCCCTGATTTTGGTTGCTGAAGAAGGAATGGAACACGTGTAGTCAGCCTCATTATTTTACATGCTTAAGGGATAATGAACTGTCCTGATTATCCAAGTATTATGTTTAATGTGTAATACGAAAGTGACCGATATTCAAACATCAGAACATAAAATGCATTCAACCATAAAATTTCGAAGAACAAAATTTAATCTTTATTTGATGCTGGATGATTTTGAAGGCATTTTGGACTTCTTTTACCATAGGCTCTTCAGTGCGGTCTCCATTATAATTATACTGGGAACATATAAAAATGCCTGTTATTATAATTTCATAGATGATAGAAGACTCCAGTAGCTTTTACCAGGAGAAACTTAATGGAGTAAAACTGTTGAGTAGAATTACTGAATGATTTTGTTACCGAATCTATTGCAGTTCAGCCTTGAACAACACAGGATTGAACTGCAGTGGTCCACTTTTATGCAGATTTTTTCAATATATTAGAAAAATTTTTAGAGATCTCGGACAATTTGAACACCTTGCAGATGATGTATAGCCTTGAAATACCAAAAACATTAAGAAAAGATTAAGTACTATTGTAAGAATACAGTATAAAATACTTCTACAAAATAAGTGCTTATCGACTATATTATTGGTAAGGTTTTCAGTCAACAGTAGACTATTTGTAGTTAAGTTTTGGGGAATTCACAAGTTATATACAGACTTTTGCACTGTGGAGAGTCAGTACCCGCAACCCCTGTGCTATTGAATGGTCAACTGTTATTTTTAATTCTTAGAATTCTTGTCATTGGTGTTAATGTTATTACCTTTGGAACAAGTATGTATTCATACCAAATACCATTAGGTTATCCATTTATCCTTTCAACTTAGGATTCATATATGCTTTTTCCAGTAGAAATTATATGTATGTCTGTATACACAGTGTGAATATATAACCAGATGTTACCACTCTAACATTTATCAGTCCCCACACCTTCATTTGCTGTTGCCACGTAACACAAATCTGCCTTGTGTTGTTGTTTATGTCGTGACACCAAGAAGAATAGTGTTTTTGCTCACAGTATTGTTCCTGTATTCAATTTCTGTTCTCTGGAGGCCATATGCACATGGTCTGTAACAATATCGCTTCATAGTTATTGTAAAATTTTTCATATACTCTGTTTTCTGGCTCCAAAAAAGTAAGAAAGTGGCTTGGGACTTTGATCTTTAGTATATAACTCCATTTGTTGTTTCTGTATATCTAGTTCAATTAGAAGCCTTCCACCTTGCCTTTGAGCTCCAGGCCAATATTTAAAAATGCTTGGTTGATAATGCTTTTTGTCTGAAAGAGATTTCAAACACAGTCTGAATAAAACCCAACTAAGGATCTCTACCCCCCAAAATCTGGTCCTCTGTAAGTGTTTCCTATCTCGGTTGAGGGTAAAATTCATGTATACCTGTGAGTCCCCCTTGACCTACTACTTGACCTTGATTTCAACCCATCTACCCTCTGAATTTACTTTGCCTCTCAGGTATCTCTGGAATCCATGCACGATTTTCTTTGTTGCCTGTGGCATCCTAGTCCAGGTCACATGCCTCTGTCACCCACACTCTTGCCTACTCTCCTTACACTAGACCCAGAGCACTCTTTTAAAACGTCAGTGTGATTGTGTTATCTGTGACCACCTTCTCGAGCCCTGTTCAGTGGCTCTCTGTCTGCGCAATATTCAGCCCTCCCCACAGCTGGTTTCTAAGTTCTAAGTGCTTTGGCCTCTGGTTTTTCTCACCCTTGCTCCTCTCCACTCTGCCCTTCATGCCCACTAGCACTTTCTTAGAATACTCTTACATTTTACAGACAGATACTGAATGCCTTCTATATGTCCATTGTGTCCTAGGAACTTCAGATGTATCAATGGGCACAACCATCAAAATGCCCTGCTGTCATAGAGCTTAAATTTCAGTCATTCTTCACTTTAAGTCTTTCTGTTCCATCGGGCATATCCTTCAGGTTACAGGTCAGGGACTCTTCCTGTGACCTTGCCCCCAGATATGATTGGGTCATTCTGTGATGTGTGTTACTTTAGACACATTATCACAGGTTTTAGATATGGAAGTTTTATTTATGGAAGGTTGGGATTTGTCTCCTCTTCCAAAAGAATGTATGATTTGTCACTTTGCCCAGTGACTGGCCCATGGTAGGTCTCTCATTAAATACTCACTGGAGAAATGAATTGGATGCTAGCATCAAAACTTACTGTTGACAGCGGAATCACTTTTAAATCAAGAGTTCACAAGGTATATAGTACCATGTTGGGAACTAAAGTCAGCAATTGAGTCATCCATGCATCCATCCGTCCGTCCATCCATCCATCCATTTAGAAGTATTTAGTACCTACCATGTACCAAAACACTGTACTGGGCACTGAGCATTTCACATTGGTGAAAATAAGTCTTCCTCCCTGTGTTGGTGGAGCATACAGTGGAGGGGACAACCACCTGTTCTGTAGCTGGAGAGACTTTCTGCGTAAAATGGTTTGTTGTGTGCTGTCCCCTGCTCTCTTCTCGGTTACAGTGCAGTGTCTTACTCATAGCAGGAGGGGATCAAGAATGGAGAAGATCCTGACCGGTTTTGCTTCCTGACTTACTGTGACCATTGTCACTGCAATACTTCTGGGCTGTTTGACTTCGAAATCTCATACCAAGTAAACAGTGCTTTCCCATCCTCGTTTCAGGGTGGCCTTCAAGCCCGCTTTCGTCACGTGCAGCATCCTGACATAACTCATCTCTAACTCCCTGCATTCTCAAATTGACCCCACCTTCCACTTTTCAGGCAGCATTATTACCTCTAAGCTCAGTAGTGCTTTAACTGTGAATATAATTGCCTCAATGATGAGAGCATTACTGCAGGATTAGAAGGACTAATATTGGAAGGGGTAACAGCTTTGTTTGCCCGAAATGAGGTGTGTAATAAGTGACTTCCCACTTAAGAACATTGAAACCGCAAAGGTATTTGTCATCTTTTACAACCAATCAAACCCTGTTTCGACATGCAAGGAAATGAGCCATATAATTATGTTACCAATATCAGCTCTTACCATTTTGTGATTTACACTGAAGTCTCCAGTTTACTAGCTGAGGCAGTGAAATAGGCCACAATGCAGGTAAGGACAAAACCAAGTGACATGTTTGCTGCTGTTTTTCTGAGGGAAGTTTTCTTTCTTGGTGTTGGTGTCTGAATTTTTCTTTCTCTCTTTTCTGTCTCATTCCTGTTATTCCTTTGGAGAAGAAGGGGTCCACACCGAGGAGCTGGACAGTGAACTAGGTAAACCCTCCCAGCTGCATGACCTACCCTGCATGGTTTTGTCTCCAGTGAATTGCTTAATCCTTCCGTTTCCTTAGTCTGCCCTTCTTCAATTATGATTTTCATTCCAGCTTACCCGTGAAAGGTCAGTCTTACAACCCTCGAGTCTGACTCGCAGGCATCACGCAGAGTTGTAATAAGTTGTGTCTACAAAGAGAAAGTCTGAGTGAATTGAGACTGGAACGAGAGTCAGCACATTGGTCCTAGGAAGTCTTCCAACTTGAGGGTTAGGAAAAGACTAAGGGATAGATGCTTGCCGTGTGCCTTGAACTCTCCTATAACCCTACACCAGCCTCGTTTCCTTCATTGTTTGCTGTGGGCGGTTATCTACAAGGGTCACACAAAAAAAGCAAAGCAAAACAAAAATAAAAACCCACCAACTAATGAAAAGGGACTTTGTAGGAGTAATAGCAATACAGTAATTCTCATCATTAACCAAATAGTTAATAATAGTCTTAGTCTTGTGTTAGTAAGTCGCCAGCCACTTGTTGGCTTTGTTACTGGAGTGAATGGCTGGAAAACCAGATGCTGAGCTTATATGTGACATATAAGCTTCGAGTGTGTGTATCAGTGTATAAACCAAGTCTTGACTTGTCTAGCTGTTGCAGTCTAGAAATAATTTACATTAGCAGATAATGCCAAACTTTTTTATCTTTGCTGTTGGAATATATTGAATTATATCCCATGCTGTTTTATGTTCAGCTTTGAACAATATTAAAGTTAGTTTGCCTTCTGTCTGATGCATCTACTGAAGGATAGGGTGGAAAGCGCACGTTTCAGCTAAAGTGCACATAAAAGCCTTGGTTTATTGAACATTCGTGTATTTTTTAAATAGATGATTAACATCAGTATGAACAGAACTCTCCTTAGATTGTTGCATCAGCCTGAGATTTTTGAGATTGCCTTAGGAACTGAAAATGTAAATACTTAATAACAGCAGATTATTGTTTTCATTTGATTTTGTTTGTATTTGTTATATAATAATCAATTGTGGTTGACTGGAGTTGTAATCCAATGGAATTTAGCTCTGTTTTTCTTCCTGTTTGGAACGTTGCTGTTGTAACTGATGGACATGCCAGCATTGGTCGATAACTACTGAATGGAACTTATCTTTCAAGACGTTTAATAAGTTGTCCTTGTTGTGACTGTGGTAGGAAGGGCTGGAGGCTCATCCTGTGTGATAGAACAATTTAAAACTTACTTTATCAGAAAAAATTGATCGGTAATATGAAAGTAATTAAAGAAGACCGAACTAGGTTTTTGAGACACAGAATGAGTGCCTTAATCATTTGCTGAGCCACTTTAAATCACTCTTGCTGGTGATTGATATGTGTGAGTGACCCCTGCTGTTCATGGGTGCCAGGTGGAGATAACAGAACTGCGCACAGGGGCACGATCTTTTGTGCTTCCATGGAAGTTCGAATATTGACACTTTTAGGGAAGAAGTTTCTATACTTTTTCTCTTGTAACTATAATATTGTGGGAACTTGCCTGTGCTGTTGAAGATTGAAAACATAAGTGTTAATGCCTGCATAGTATCATCTCTCATGGTCATAGGCATTATTTGGGGAGATGGTTTGGTAACATGGTGGGACAGTCTGTGGGGGCAGATCAGACTGCCTGGCTTCTTATCCAAGCTCCCCTGTTTACTGGCTGTGTGGCCTTGGGCAAGCTACTCTACTCACCTTCTCTTAGCTTTGCTTTCCTTTTCTGTAAAGAGAGGCTGAAGGAGGAGCTCCCATGGTGTTTATAGGAAACCTAATGATAAAGTCTTAATATCTGTCCCTGTGATCAGCACATATTGTTAGGTTTACTAGTGTCATTATTTATTAACTAATTCTCACCTGTTGGACTTTTTAATCCTCCTATGGCATTTTTTTTACCTTTAGTACGGGTCAGGGGAGGAATGTATAGACTGTAGAAATGACCCAAATATGTCTTTCTAGGTGGAGATAGGACTCTGGATTTTTGCCTGCACATATCCACTGTGTAAAGATTAGTGTTAGTGGGTGTACACACACACACACACACACTTCTCTTGCATTCATTCCATATTCTGTTGACAAGCTCACTGCCCATTTTCTTAACAAGAGGGTCCTAATTTCAAATAGTAGCATCTGTCAGGTTTTCAGTGAACATTGGGATTCCACATGTGGCAAGGAAACCCTCTCTGTGATCTGCCTCTGAGAGGTAGGGGACAGTTGGCTTGGGTGTGGAACACAGATCACGTGATTATAGAGTTGTCATTTCTGATCTCTGTTGGGTGAGCTGGGTCAGTAGCTACATTATGCACTTCTGGTCTGCAGAATTTATCACAGCCTCTGCAGACAACTTCCCAGAATTGAAAAGTACTTGCAGAACCTCCTTTTGGAATTTTAGGGTATTTATGTGCTGAAACCAACTAGGAGAGGTAGAGACAAGGAAATGAGGTTCCTTCCCCACCCAGGCTAGGTCACAGTTTTGAAATCTGTCTGTGACTGTG
This sequence comes from Leopardus geoffroyi, assembly GCF_018350155.1. NCBI lineage: Eukaryota > Metazoa > Chordata > Mammalia > Carnivora > Felidae > Leopardus > Leopardus geoffroyi. The sequence goes on along the minus strand of NC_059331.1, from coordinate 32,955,824 downwards.
AGCACGACTTTTCAATCTGTGTGTTGACGAATCTCTTGAAAGGAACTTAGAATGTTTGCTTCCTATTTGCTTCTGTGGTGACAATTAATACCGTATGAGATTTTTCAAGGCAGGGCTAGGAAACAAGCAGGCTGTATAAATCTGTTCTGTTCCTTTTCTGCTTTCCTAGAACGTTGCCATTTGTTGAGCCTACGTGCCAGGTGCTGTGTGAAATGTTTTTTAGGCATCCTTGTTTAATCCGTAGTTGACCTTGAAGTAAATCCCAGTGAAAGATGTGGTTCTAAGGCATTAAGTAACTAGCCCAGTGCCAGATCTATGAAGGGGTAGAGATAAGGTTCAGCCCCCCACCTGGGCAAGCCCAAAGGGTCTTAGCTGCTTAAAGTACATGTGACAGGTTGTATATTCTGGTTTGATGTCCAACAGTTTTGAGACATAGGGGCTGACTCTTCGGGCAACATCAGAGTGTTTAGTAAAAAAAAAAAAATGGAATGTCATTATTTTGGGGGCTTTGGCATTTTCTGCCATTCTTAGTTTTTTAGAACCAAAAGACAAATTTGAGGACAAACATCTTCCGTTTTTAAATCGATGACCCATTTCTATTTTAAGCATTAGGAAACTAATTCCTATTATTAAGTTAATTACCACATTGGAAGTGAGAAATCTATCTTTTCAACTGAAAATGAGCTTTTAGCTTAGAAAACTAGAAAATTTCTGGAATTTGCTAATCTGTTCCAGGAGATGTGTTTAAATTTACAAATGTTCAGGAATATCACTTGATTTGCCACATTTCTCACCTCTAGAGTAGAAGTTGTTGACTAGACAACAGGACAAAGGTCAGAGGTGGCTTCTTTTTTTCGTACCCTCTTTAGACCTCTATCAGAGCACGAACAGTATGGTGTTTGAATTATCTGCATAATTGTGCACTTATAATTACATATGTGTCCCTGGTGCCTACCACACCCTCGAGCAGAAGTGGACACTCTCCACATGTTTGACAAATTAATAACTGAATGAGTTAACATACAGCATACTATTAGTTCCAATGTACATTATAGTGATTCAGTAATTCTATACATTACTCAGTGCTCATCCTGATAAGTGTACCAACGAGTTGAATTCTTAGCATTTCCTATTTTATCTGAAGATAATCAGGCCGAATATTCAAGGGTGCAAATTGCGAAAAGGATTTGGTTCAGTGAAACCTCAAATTTCACACTTACTCCCTCCTCTGCCCCCATTCCAGAGCAAACATGAGGCTGTGCCCCAATCTGCATTTTTTTTAATCTTCGATTTCTCAACTCCTTGGAAAGATTTTCCTGGTTCATTTTCATTTAAATGGTAATTTCCAGCTTTGTAAGGGGAAACCATTTCCCAGGCATTTGATTTGCATCAGTTCGTAAGACTGGGCGTACAAAAATGCCAAGTTGCATCAACATCTGCAAATTGGACCTGTCTTGCATTTTAGTAGCTTGTGTCTCCTGGAATTCAAAGACTTCTTTAAAACCTGCTAAGCGTTTAAAAAATTTTTTTGAGAAGAAAAAGGGGGAAAACCTGTCTTTTTGTTTGCAAATAGATAACATGTGGAGCAAAACCCATGAAATTAATGTCTCTTGATATGCAGCCAGATCTTAGCAAAACATAAACTTTGAGTAATTAGCGTGTGTGTTCGGGTGCACGCGCGTGACTCTGTTTCAGCGCAGGACTGTTGATGGCACATGTCAGCCCTTTGCCCGGATGAAAGAATCCTTCTTTGAGAAGAGTGGTGACCACGTGACTCCTCGAATTAAAAAAAGAAAAAGAATTTAGTGTTTCCAAATAGGTGACGTTCCAAGCGTTTGTAATATTCCATTCAAGTTGGTCTTCATAGCTGACTTCCAGGAATAATGATTCACGTTGGAGTGTGGTGTTAACCCAAGCTTGCCTTAACTGTGTGTGTGTGAGAGTGGCTTTGAAATGAAGTTGAGTAATTGCTGCTCTGCTTGAAAGAATTGTTTAATGACACAAAACACAACCTGGTTACTTCTTTCACCAAGTCTAATTATCTGGTGCAATGGGGTTTTTCACAGTAGATTCTTGTTGTGGCAGAACTCACTGCTAGGAAGCTAATAAAGTTCCAGCTTTTGATATGAAACCTGATGGAGAGAAGTCCAGTAGAGCACAGTTGCGTTTTCAGAAAGGCACGTAAATCTGCCAGTGCCATTTTACAGCACCACAATAAAGGACTAAAATCTTCTCCCTCAAGTAGTGTGTTCTCAGAGGGCAGGACCTGTGTTTCTGCTCTCGTAGGCGAAAGGTAGGCCCGTCTGAATGCAGCAGTTGAATGATAGATGCAGGCAATTAGAAAACCCAACTCCACGTGGGCAGTTTTACTTACTCAGTAGCATTTTAATTAGGAACAAGGAGGAAATAAGATGCAAATTTTATTTTATTCCAGGGAGAGCAAAAGCAGCTCTATTATATTGAAAATGAAAAGAAACGTTAATTTTCATCCATTTTTGTTTGTGTGGTAAGGTAGTCTGGAAATAAAATGAGAAAATTATAAATATTTAAGATACAAACTAGGCATTCAAGGCAAATTTTAACCATATCTCCATTAAAATCTAATTTAATAGTTGATTTAGAACAAAAGCATCTGGGACTACATTTTATTAACTTGTAGTAGCTTGTGCAAAATATCAGTAAAGAATTGTTCCTCATGTAGAAAAATACACTAATAGGTACATATAATGCTCGCTTTTTGTTGTTGTTAGAATGCACAGTTTTAACTGGATTTAATAAGGCACTTTTAAGAGTCTCCCTCTTTTTCCCCTCACTTAGTTGTTAAGAATCCTTGGGTTCTTCAAGAATATGGTCTTCTTGCTCTAAATCTTCTTTTACTTTTCAGAACTACCTGCTGGTTGGGAAAAGATTGAAGACCCTGTCTATGGTATCTACTATGTAGAGTAAGTGGCTGTTAACCCATATTTTGGTTTGTACTCCTCTATAATAATTATGTACGTTTATGCTGAACAGAGTTGGCCATCATTGTAAGGTACAAACTTTTAGCAACAACAACATAATTTGTAATGAAAATATATATGCATATTTTAATGAATGAGAAAATATTCAGTGAATCTGAAGACAGTAAATGCTAAAAGGACAGGATCAATGCCTTTTGTTTACCAGTATTTTACCAGGACCCAACACAGGCCTGGCATATGCCGCCTTCTTGATAAGCATTAGTTGAATGAATGAATGAATGAGAAAAGCTAAGACTCACTGGAGCAGGTGAGTAGGGGTTATCTTCTGGAGGAGAACATGTTTGCCTACTTTTTGCCCTGCTCAGGCCTGAACTTTTCAGTAATTACTTATTTATTCATGCAGACTTTCCAGAAGGGTTAGACATGTCTTAGTAATGTATGAAATGCCACCAGAATTGAGAAGATAATTGAGAACTGGCCCAAGCTGTAAGACCTTGTATGCTTCTTTGCCTCTCCTCTGCCTGAGGACCATAGACATAGCTCCTATTTTCCAACTTTAAGACTCTCAAACCCTCCTCATGTCCTGTGTGGTATATATCTTGTTCTGGCATTGGGCACATACTCCGTCTTGTTAGGATAATCCTGAAAGAAAAGAAACCCAAGAGATGAAACATTATAGCAAATGTGCTGTGTATCATTTCCTGAGAAAGTGGAGAAATCACTAATAAAAGAGGCTTCGAGAGAAACAAATGACATAGAAATATTCCATCGTCATAATCCCGCCTGGTGCCCTAAAGACAGCTGGCAAGCTTTCTGTCTCTCATGCTCCTGGCAATGAAAATTCATCTGTATAATGGCCTGGTGATAAGAGTATATGATACAAATTGTCAGACTGTAAAATGCTCCGCATCTTATCATAAAAAAGTACGAGTTCAATATAGCAAGTGTCATTGGCCAGTCCTCACATGGCCAACTCTATGTAACAAAGGATTTGGTGATTTGGGCCATTAGAAGGGCATTGTTGTTTCTCTGACCCTCACAAAATAAAGCTCCTCTGTGTGCCCTGCGGATCACCTAAAGGTGGTTAGTCTATCCACCCTGTTTGACCAGCCCGCCTTTAAGAAATATTTTGAGTTCTGAATACTGTAATTACATAATAGGTCCGTTCCCAAACTTCTGATCAAGTATGATTTTGGATAAGACAAAACAAAACAAAAACAAAACACCAAGTGTATGTATGCTTGTGTGTATGTATGTTTGTGTAAAATATGTGTATATACACTAAGGCCATGGCAAAAAAAAACCCATGCATGTACACGTATGTATGTATTTTTGTTCCATGGCCTTATGAGTTTTGGAACCGTCTGGCATATCTAGGTCTTTGTCACTTTGAACGCATCACATTTGCTTAGGTTAGCTGCATTTGGAGTTTTTTTGCCTGAGGCTCAAACTTTTAATCCTGACTCCGTGTCCACTGATGAAAATAGTTGGCAGATGTTGGGAGAGCCCTTCTTTTAACTTTGAGTGCTGAAGCTTCTCTGAACTGTCATAGGAAGCCACAAGCAGTTCTGGCATTGCATGTCATAGACTGCGTCCTGTCTGTACTTTAATCTCATTTTTAATAATTCCACAATCCACTTTTCCTTGAATTGAAGCACTTCCCTGAGTCAGGTGCTTCCTTGGACATTTGGAAGAGTCAGTGGTTAAAATCCTGCGATTTGAAAGCAGACAGACCTGAGCTTCCTTGCCTCTTTACTGTTTACTAGCCACGTTCTGTTAGGTGAGTTAGTAATTGCTCAGAAATTTACTTTCCCTCTCCATAAAATGTGAATATCAATAGGACCTGCCTCTTATCATTTATTGAAGATTTTAAAATAAAATGCGGGAAAAGCTGGTAGCCTCTATAGGCAGTCACTATATGGAAAGCATTCGTTTCTTTTTCCTCTTCCTCATTGCCCATTTTGACATGTGCTGGGCAGCATCTCAGACCACCTGCTTTGCTCAGTGCTAAGCAAGGGACTTGGCAGACTGGCATTTTGCTTGTGGGATGAACTGTTTTCTAACCAAATATTGTCTGCCTCCTGCTCCAGCCACATCAACAGGAAGACACAATATGAGAACCCGGTTCTAGAAGCCAAACGGAAGAAGCAGCTGGAGCAGCCGCAGCCGCAGCCGCAGCCGCAGCCAGAAGGTTGGCTTTCCCTTGATGTGTTGGGCAGAGGAGCTTGGGGCAAAGCCTGGGCGCTGACACCCCCGTGTGGTCAGAACTGGCCTTGATGTTCCTGTCCTTCTGCCGTGCCGTGGACTTGGTGTCCGGCGGGGGGGGGGGGGGGGGGGGGGGGGAGATGACAGTGCTTCTCTTCCACCCGGAACCCAGACAGCTCGAGTGGGGGCCCTAGCCCACGGCCCCCCAATCTCCACTTTAGTTTAGAAAGAAGCTGTCATCATCCTGGAGAACTTGCTGTTGCCCCAGCATGTTTACATACCAGCTGGTGTCTAAATTCATACTGCTTTGAGCCCTTAGGAGGAGTTACTATATATGAAGCTAACTTCTAATTTTAGGAACATGACATGTAAGAATCAGAAAAAGCTGGTAATTTTTAATGCTTTTCCAAAACTATAAGTTAATTCATGATCTTTATAAAAAATATGGACAGTTCAAGAATGGAGAATATTAAATTCTCCTCTGCTTGCTCCTATCTCATTCTCAATGATAGACACTGTGCTGAAATTTTAAGTTTATTTATTTGTTTTGAGAGAGCCTGAGACAGCACGAGTCGGGGAATGACAGCTAGAGAGGGAGAGAGAGAATCCCAAGCAGGCTCTGTGATGCCAGCACAGAGCCCAATGTGGGGCTTGTACCCACGAAGCCGTGAGATCATGACCTGAGCCGAAACCAAGAGTCGGATGCTTAACTGACTGAGCCACCCAGGTGCCCCTGTACATAGATGCATATTTTAATAAAAATCAGATTGTAACTTATAGGTGTGTGTGTGTGTGTGTGTGTGTATAACTTATATGTATGTGTATATATATATATATATACATATATATATATTGTATATATTATATATATGCATATATATGTATATGTATTAGTTTTGTGACCTGATGATCTCATTTAAATGTATTTCTTGCACATATTTCAAAGCTGGTTAATAAAGATTTGCCCTGTAATTTTTAAGGGCTGCATAATTTTCCATTTTATGAACTTACTTCATTCAGCTATTTATTAATACATCTGTTCATTAATAGCCATCTAGTTATTAGTAGGGTTTTTTAGTTTTTCATTGCACCCTTTTAAAATGATATACTCAGGGGCACCTGGGTGGCTCAGTTGGTTAAGTGTTCAACTCTTGGTTTCATCTCAGATCATGACCTCACACTTTTGTGAGTTTGAGCCCCACGTCGGGCTCTGTGCTGGCAGTGAGGAGTATGCTTGGGATTCTCCCTTTCTCTCTGCTTCTCCCCCACTTGTGCCCTCTCTGGCTCTCTTACAATAAATAAACTTAAAAAAATAAAATGCAATGACTGCTCAATACCCTCTCAATGTAATATGCAAATATCCAATATATGAAGATCAAATATGACACTTTTATTATAATATTGATCATAGTAAGTGTAGGTCATAGGGGGAAAGTTGGCAGACTTTTTCTGTGAATGGCCAGCTAGAGGACATTTTAGCCTTTGCCATTCATCCGGTCTCTATCACAACTGTTCATCTCAGCCCTTGAAGTATGAAAAGACCCGTACACAATGTGTAAATGAATACATATGACTGTGTTCCAATAAAACATCATGTATGAAGATGGCTATTTGAGCTTGATTTAATTTTCATGTGTTACAAAGTATTTCTCATTTTAATTTTTTCAACCATGTAAAGATGGAAAAACCATCCTTGGCTTGAAAGTTGTATCAAAATGGACAGTAGGGTCCCTTTGGCTTATAACCACAGGTGGCCAAACACTGCCATAGATTGTATTTTACTGTCTTTTGTTTCTGTTTTTGTTTTTTTAAGTAAGCTCTACGTCCAACATGGGCCTAGAACTTGTGATTCCGAGATCAAGAGTCTCATGCTCTACAAGCTAGCCAGCCAGGCACCACTACGCTGTATTTTAGAGTATTGTGTGTGTGTGTGTGTGTGTGTCTGTGTGTCTGTGTGTCTATGTGTAAGCACCTATCAAAAAGTTCTCCTTTCTTCCTTCATGTCTTTTCTAGTTAAAAAAAAAAAGGTTTTAAATATTTTTCTCAACTGGTGAAACTTTGTAGTGCGAGAAAGTGCTGTTTGAAGTCTGGGGTATACGGTTGAATATATTAGCTGGAAGGTGACTGTGTAAATCTCAAGGGTCACTCACAGCGCGTTGTTTCTGGGCCTCCAAGGTGAGGAGGACTACAGTCAGGATGCAGGCATGTTGGTGATGAGTCCCATTCGGGTTTGGGAGATGGGAGGGGATAGCACTTTAGCATACTGCTGAAATCACCTTTATTGTCATCCAAGATGAGCAGACCTCAGCAGCTCAGCTCATGTCTCAAGTGTGTTAGAGACGGTTTTCCCTCATCGGGCTGGTGGCATCAGTTGATTGTATATCTTTCCTGATATTTTTTGCTTGGTCTCACTTCGGACCCTCCGGTCACAGAGAACTGAAGTTTTTATTGTTTGTATCACAATATGATATGAGCTTTCCTCAAAACTCTGATGGGAGAGGGACACACACAGACACACACACACACAGAGAGAGAGAGAGAGAGAGAATCTTATCCTTAACAAAGAGTGGGGTCCAATACCAGTTTGTTTTCCATCTAAGCTCTCTGTGTCTAGTTTCATTAGTTTGGATAGTTGGATGCTTAAGAAGGTGCATCTTCTTTTAAGAGAATGTTAATGTGACTCCCATTTGAAGGAAACACAATGTACTCTTTCTTTTCCTCACAGAATGGACAGAACATCACCCATGTCTTGTGCCTCCTGTTACTCCAAACCACCCCCCGAGCAATCCGGAGCCAGCCAGAGAAGCTCCACTTCAGGGTAAAGCGTCTTTAAGATGATGAAGTGCTTAGATCAAAAATTTAATTTTTTAAAGGAAGTTTAAAAAGTAGAATCTCACAATTGCCAATTCATTCCTTTGATGGTGAAAACTGTGATGTTAGAAATTCTAAACATATTGTTAATCAAACTTGCCAAGAAAACTAGAACTTTTTGTGTGGGTAAATTTGCTCAGCTAATTGCAATGCTCTGAAAATAATGACCACTTGCCATTAGGTTGCCACAGCCTCAGCACCTTTGACGCTTGGGGCCAGATAATTCTTTGTTGTGCGTGGGTCCTGTCCTGTGCATTGGACCAAGTTTAGGGGCGTCCATGGTCTCTACCCTCTTGTGACAACTAAAAATGCCCCAGTCATTGCCAGATGCACCTGGGGAGAAATCCCACGGTTGTAAATCACTGATTTAGAGACTACAGAAATTTATTATTGGTATTTAGTAAGATAACTTGAAGAGTCAGCTTGAGGATATTCCAAGATCCTCGTCAACATATTTGCTTTTGACTAAGATTTTCTTGTAAATGTGAAACCATTTGATATTATTATATACTAAATGTGAATCTCCTATTCTTGCTGTAGTTTGGCATTTACACACATTTTACAATGTTTCATTGGGTCTCACTTATTTATGCTCACAGATAGTAGGAGCCCCTAGACACGTTCATTGTTAAAAATTGGTATCTCCAGAATCTTACTCCTTTCAGGCCTGATTGCTCTTAAATGATAGAGAAGAATTGGGTTTTTTGTTTGTTTTTGTTTTTTAAATGTCTTTAAATAAGAAAAATAGAACAGGCACTATATTTGATAGAGTTGGGGAATGTTTGTGGTACAGACCCATTAAAAAGACTAAGGTTTGTCTTCGTTCTCTGTACATTTTTAAAGAGGTATCGTTGCGTTAGATTTAAAAAGACAAGTAGAAAAACTCTTTTCTCTGATTTTCTTTCCTCCATTATAATTTTCATGAGCAAGAAGTTGCTTCCCTGGAAAGCTGATAGCATCATGAGATTGGTAATAATACCAGTTTATGTAAAATAATTTCTCCTGGCGTGGGTGTACATTTTTATGGTCCTAATGGTTTTAATAAAGATAGAACATAGCAGATAATAACATTAATATCAATGCGATTGTGGCTTCCTCTGTATTTTTTAAATAGAAAATTCCTTCTGCAACCTCATGTGGCCTTATTTCCCTGCCTGCTGGTTAAGTGTCCTGTTCTAACATCCTGCTAGGAGTCTCAGGAAGAATGTGTAGCTACCTTGGTTAGACTGGTATTGGTGTTGCTTTGCCAAGTTCACTGCCCAACGAAACTTTCCTCTGATCAAGGGTACACTTCTAATTCCAGCAGATGATAACGTTGAAGAGAGTTGCTCTTAGGAAAATTCTCCAATTCCAGTTGAGGCTTCGAGAGAGATTTCTGCAGCCATCCCTCCACTCTACCCACCCCACCACCACCGCTTTCAAAATTACAACTCACCTTTAGTGGGCTGTTTTTATTTACCGGGTACCTCCCTACATATCTTCTGTCTGCTATGGTTTTTCCTTACGACTCTCATGAATAAGGAGGTTGGTACTGTCATTACCTCCATTTGCACCTGTAACACTTAGGCAGAGAGAGCATTGGTGACTTGGCCCACGCCACGGCCAGTAAGTACTAGAGCACCCGATTTGAATCCTAAGTGTCATTAGGAACAGTTAAATTTCTGGCTAAAACCTTTTTTGTTCATTTGTTTCTTGTCTTGTATGTGCGGGGACACCACTGTGTAGTCTAAATGTGGCCAACCGATACAGATGCCAATGGCTACGTGTTGACATTTAAATTGATTACAATTAAAAAACAATAAAGAGGTGCCGGGTGGCTCAGTCATTTGGGCGTATGACTTCGGCTCAGGTGATGAACTCATGATTCGTGGGTTTGAGCCCCGTGTCAGGCTCTGTGCTGACAGCTCAGAGCCTTTAGCCTGCTTCACATTCTGTGTCTCCCTTTCTCTCTGCCCGTCCCCCACTAATGCTCTGTCTCTCTCTGTCTCTCAGAAGTGAATAAACGTTAAAAAAAATTTTTTAAGTAAATAAAATAAAAGTTTAGTCCCTCAGTTCCCCTAGCTGCATATCAAGGGCTCAAGAGCTATGTGTGATTAGTGACTGCCATATTGGACAGTGCAGATATAAAGCATTGTCTTGTCATAGAAATTGCTATTGGACATCACTGGCCTAGGGTGTTCAAACACATGCTAAAAAATTGTGCCATCCTGTCAGAAAAGCAACCTCCTAAGGGCTATTGAAGAGCAGAATTTGGGGACAAGACTCAAAAGATCCTGATTAAATAGGTCTAGCATAAGCCCTAGACAGGAGTACCTTTATTTATTTATTTATTTTTAATTTATGTATTTATTTTGAGAGAGAGAGAGAACATAAGTAGGGAAAGGACAGAGAGAGGGAGAGACAGAATCCCAAGCAGGCTCTGTGCTGTCAGCGCAGAAAAGCCCAACATGGGGCTTGAACTCACAAACTGTGAGGTCACGACCTGAGCCAAGATCAAGAGTTGGGAGCTTAACCAACTGAGCCACTCAGGCAACTCTAAAATGAGTACCTTTAAAAAAAAAAAAAGGAGCTACCCGGGTGATTCTCATACATAACAAGATCGTGCAGCTGTATAGTCAGCAGACTAGGATCTCTTGGAAAATTACATTTACCACAGGGCTGCAGCAGAGAGCTCCAGTCCCACTGCTTGTGGGTAGAAAGTGCTTCTTTTCCAAAGCTACGTAAGCTCATGACCCAACCATTCATAAAACATAATCAAATGTCCATGAATGTGAAGCCCTGTGATCTTCCCTAGTTAAGCGCTAAAAAAAGGAAGTCATCGGTGTAATTTCAAAGCTCTGTTCCTGTCTCCATTAAGTTGAAAACATTCTAAGTTCAAAATATGCTAATGGCTTTTTAAAAAATTCATTCAGTTAAACTGCCAGGCACATTTTCACATTTTCTAACTTTGCCTATAATGAGGGTGAGAAAGCTTAAACACCCAACCACGTCTTCCCACCTTCTCAAAGACACGTTGAATCTCATTTCTTTGTGCTGTTGTTCAGTCATTCGTTTATTCAGCACAAACTTTTGGAGCACATGAAGTGAAGGGGTGGGCGAGAATCAGACAGATCACCAAACCTATACATACCTAAGACGCATACTTTGTTGGATGGTGATAAATACCAGGGACAGAAAAACAAGCAGGAAAGGGGGATTGGCAATGGTGAAGGAGGTGTTACAGTTTTTAAGAAGATGACCAGACAGAGCCTCACTGAGAAGGGGACGGCCACTGCTGTCTCTGCATAACTGAAATGTGTTTTCCTTCACGCCATCCCAACTCCCTAGCTGCCTCTGCCTTAAGGATGTAGGCTATTCACACACACCCCTGGCCTCGGTTTTCCATCTGATAATTGCCGTGGTAGCTGTCTCCCCACAAGCCCCGAGTGCACTTGAAACCACCTTTCTGATACCGTGGCGGAAGACTGTGCATGGCGAATGCTTCAGCCTTGCCTTTCGTTAGCCGCCGTGACGAGTCTGTAGTTTATGAAGCTTCCAACCAGCCTTGCAAAGGGGGAGCTTCACGAGCAGGACGATGACTCTAGTAATTTAAAAGAGTCCTTTTTAAGAGCCGGGAACTTTTGAAATATGCAATTAAAAATTGTATGTGTGCCCAGAGACTTTTTGAAAAAGGCCTTTTAGCTATAGCTAACCAAAAATAACTTCCTTTCTGGGTGCCACACTTGGGTGTAGGGGCCTATGGAGACTTCTTCTCGTGGGTGTTTTGTTTTTGTTTTGATAACACTTTGGATAGAAGATGAGGAAGCTGTGGCAAGCAGGAGAGAAGGGGGTATGAATTATAATTAGGAGAGGGGTTTTTTTGTTTGTAAGATTTTGTTTTTAAGTAATCTCTACACCTAACGTGGGGCACGAACTTACAACCCCGACATCAAGAGCCGCACGCTCTACTGAGCTCGATTAGGAGCCCCTAATCAGGAGAGTTTAAAAAGTCTAAACCTGAAATGATGTCCACTGTTTGGGATAAGTAGAGAAATTCTGGGAAGTTTCTCAATTGTGGAAATTCCTAACAATACTGACTTTAAAATTTTTGGTTTGTGTACAAACTGTTACTGTGAATATTAACAAGAAAACCATAGGGAGCATGTTTGGTAGTTCTTTAGCTATATAGCTGTTAATTTATTTTATTTCAGTTTTTTTTTTAACTTATGTATTTATTTTGAGAGAGGTCATGGGGGAGAGGCAGAGAGAGAGGGGAGAGAGAGAATCCCAAGCAGGCTCCACACTGTCAGTGCAGAGCCCAGCATGGGGCTTGATCCTGCTAAATGTGAGATTGTGACCTGAGCTGAAATAGGTGCCCCTATTAATTGATTTTAAACAGGACAAGTGAATTTGGAGCGGTGTGGCTTTTGTTAGTAACTATTTCGTTTAGATGTTTTGTATTTTAAAAAAATATTCTAAGCCACACGTCCTAAACTTTTTTAAACAATAAATTTTATTAAGGGGCATGTCCAGGCTATTTTACAAATTGTTAAAAGGCAAAAACATACAGGAAAAATGACACATTTGAAACTCAATTCAAGGTGAAGTTATGACTCTTCTAATTTTGAAAGTAGCGAATTACATTTTTATCATTATTCTTTGTGACCGTATGTTTCCTGGCATCCTTTATATATTTTCAGAATGTGTTTTCTGTTTGATTAGAAACTAAAGTTTTCGCTGAATTGGTTTCACAAGTAGAAGCCAAGCCTGAGGCAACACGTTGGAAGTTGTATTGCAAATTAGAAACCGTAACAACACAGACAACACAAAACACAGACCCATTTTATCTTCTGTGAAGGACCTCATGGCAGCTCAATTGCTGTGAAACTACATGAACTGAAACCAAGAAGTGTTTCAGATGATGGTCATTTTTCTCTTGTATTTTCTTTGAGAACTTCATGCTGACATACTGTAGGTACCATAACCCCCTTCTTAAACAGAGGGGCCTGGGAACACCACCTTATTACTGCAGTCAAGAGAGGAATTTCCTAAGACCCCTCAGGCACAGGAGCTTGGAGAGCCATCCATAAGTTGTGTCATTTCTTACTTAATTCACCTTTTCATGCATAGTGACGTTCCTTATACTTTTCTTATTTTCATCCAGGCAAACCCTTTTTTACACGAAACCCTTCTGAGTTGAAAGGCAAGTTTATTCACACGAAGCTGCGGAAAAGCAGTCGTGGCTTTGGCTTCACAGTTGTTGGAGGTGATGAACCTGACGAGTTTCTGCAGATCAAGAGCTTGGTCCTGGATGGTCCTGCGGCATTGGATGGCAAGATGGAAACAGGTAGAGAGGCACCACAGGGCCCTAGCATTCCCTGTGTGGTGTGACTGCCACCCGGCACCTGAACCGGGGCCAACGACATCATGATTTCGTGACTTTATAAATGTTTTTTATTTTTGTATTTTTTAAGTTTGTTTGTTTATTTTGAGAGAGAGAGAGAGAGAGAGCCCACGAGCTGGGGAGGGGCATGGAGAGGGAGAGGGAATCCCAAGCAAGCTCTGGCACTGTGAGCACAGAGCCCGATATGGGGCTTGATCCCGTGGACCATGAGATCATGACCTGAACTGAAACCAAGAGATGCTTAACTGACTGAGCCACCCAAGTGGCCCCAGTAAATGTTTTTTTTAAAACACTGCTAAGTAAGCAAGATTCCTCCACTACATAAATGCATTCCCTGGTATAGATGCAAACCTTTGAAGCCATTTTAACTTTGGGGTACCGTTAGGGTGCTATTAAATACAGTAAGGTGGTAATTTACTAAAAATTTAGATCTGTATGAATAGAAGAAGTCTAAACTTGGATTTCTGCAATGAGAATTTTTTTTAGAAGAAATCCCACTGTTCTTTCAATGATCATTATATTCTCATTAGCAGGGCAGACAGGAGATGCTAAAAGAATGCCTTGTTAGCAGTTACAATAAGTAATAGAAGCATTCCCTTTGTGCCCTATGATACCACCCCCAAATCCAGTTTCCGTTCAGCTTCCTTTTGGTAGAATTTCATAGTATAATGTTGATAAAACTTGTTTTGGCTACTTTCTTTTTAACCCCCAAACTCTTACCTTTTGCAGGAGATGTCATTGTCAGCGTGAATGACACCTGTGTTTTGGGACACACACATGCGCAAGTTGTGAAAATCTTCCAGTCCATTCCCATTGGTGCCAGCGTGGACCTTGAACTCTGCCGAGGTTACCCGTTGCCTTTTGACCCAGATGACCCCAATACAAGTTTAGTGACTTCGGTAGCCATTTTGGATAAAGAACCAATTATTGTGAATGGGCAAGAGACCTATGATTCGCCGGCCAGTCACAGCAGTAAAACAGGCAAAGTCAATGGCATGAAGGATGCCAGGCCAAGCAGCCCTGCTGATGTGGCTTCAAACGGTTCCCATGGTTACCCCAATGACACTGTCTCTTTGGCTTCCTCCATAGCCACTCAGCCAGAGCTCATAACTGTTCATATAGTCAAAGGCCCAATGGGCTTTGGTTTTACTATCGCGGACAGTCCTGGTGGCGGTGGCCAAAGAGTGAAACAGATCGTGGACAGTCCAAGGTGCCGTGGCCTGAAAGAAGGGGATCTTATAGTGGAAGTTAATAAGAAGAACGTGCAGGCTCTGACCCATAATCAAGTTGTGGATATGCTGATTGAATGTCCAAAGGGAAGTGAAGTCACACTGTTGGTGCAACGAGGAGGTATGTAGGTTTCTTTTGTTCTGTGATTTTTTTTTCTCTTAACCCAGAATCCATTGTTTCACTTACTAGTCTCCAGGTGGCTTTGGGGGCTTTTTAAATGTCTAGTCTTTAAGATCGTTTTTATTTACCCGTTTGGAAACGTATTCAAATTGCCTTCTGTTTTTTCCAAATGGTAGCCTCTATAGAATAAAGGTTGTGTTTATATATTATGTTATACCTGTGTAGCCAAAATGATACTTTTAAATGTAACTTGCATTGTGCTTTTAAAAAAACATTAATATTGTAGAATCTCTATCCTTCAAGTGTCCTGAACCTGGCCTGCACAGCCTGCATGCAAAACGTGGCTCTCGCCCACTGTTCCAACCTCATTTCATACTCCTCTCCCCTTGTCACTAGAGTCTAGCCACCTGGCTTCTTTTCGGAAGAGGCTCTAGTACTACAAGCCTTTGCTGTCACAGGGCCTTTGCACTTCCTGTTCCCACTGCTTGGAAAGCTCTGGCCCCAGCTATTCACTTGGCTAGCTCAGTCTCACTCAAGTCTCCTCCTAGACAAATGTTTCTCAGGTTACTTTTTTAAAGTAGCTTCTCGGTTCCTTGTAATCTTCACTACAGCGTCCCATTTCTTCCTAGCCTTTATTACATCATTATTATTATGGCACAAGTCATTGTTTTGTGTATGTATTTAATTTTTCTTTGTTGCTCTCTTTTTCACTAGAATATAAGACCCATAAAGCAGGGCCCATGTCTGCATGTTGACAGTTGTATGCTTTCATAAATGAAAAAAATATTAAATGAGTGAATGGGTATGTGATTACTTACACTTGACAGGAACAATAGCTCCAGGATCACAATGAAAAACATACCTCAACATACCCACATCTTCATGAAGTGGTAGGATCTCAGAGAAGTGGGGTACTCTAAATCTTGAGACCTAGATTTCCTCTCCCCTGCCTGCACCCCTTAATCCTGCCCCACCAGAACTCTCAGGAACTCGCACTGAGAAGTATTTTTTACATGGCTGAAATGTATTGTCCCTGGGTATGCGTATGTGACTAGTGTTGATTGATCACTTCACACAGTAGGCCTGAGAATGGTTGTTCTTTCAATCTTTGCCAACATGATCTGTTTGATGTACAGCATATTTTGATTGTCTGAAAAGAGATCAGGAGCTAGACATTTATTTCCTTTTGGTTCCATTGAAGCAGAGGAACTCCTTTGTGTCACGGCGACTGTGTTCTCATCTCATGACGTTGTATGTTCTGTGGTCAGAATGACTGGGGTCACTGGAAAGAAATCCAAAATTCAGAGCAATTGTCTGTGTGAACTGAAATGCTCAGCTAACACGTCTTAAACAGCGATAATAGCCATTGTGCAGATTTAACTTTTAACCAGTTATCTTCAGCAACATCCTTTTGAAGTCTCTTCTTGTACCTTGATCACTTGACTGCACAGATCAGTTTTTTCAACAGTGACCGAGATGTAGGAGAAAGTGACTCGAGATTAAGAATGATCATGATGGTGGTGGTGGTGATATTGATGGTGATGGTGATGGTGGTGATGGTTGATGGTTGTTGTTGGTGGTGGTAGTGATGGTGTTGATGATGATACCTGACACTTGTGGATAAGCTGGCAATTTACAAAGCACTTTTAATATTGGCCCCTGTCAGGGGCGCCTGGGTGGCGCAGTCGGTTAAGCGTCCGACTTCAGCCAGGTCACGATCTCGCAGTCCGTGAGTTCGAGCCCCGCGTCAGGCTCTGGGCTGATGGCTCAGAGCCTGGAGCCTGTTTCCGATTCTGTGTCTCCCTCTCTCTCTGCCCCTCCCCCATTCATGCTCTGTCTCTCTCTGTCCCAAAAATAAATAAACGTTGAAAAAAAAAAAAAAATATTGGCCCCTGTCTCTCATCTCACTTGTGTCATGTCCCTGAAAGGTAGGCAAGTGCCATGCTCTACTATGACTGAGGGGTTCACCTCAAATCTGGGGTTTCCAGTTCAACACTCTGCCCTGCTTAACTCCGAATAACATGGGTTTTTCCATAATTGCTGATTTTTGTGGCCAGCAGCTTGAAAACTTAAATAGTTCTTGGTCCATCTGGGCCATATTTGACTTAGCCACTGCTCATTTGATGGCCGCAAACCACCCTGCTCTCCTGCCTAATTTATTTGCTCCTTTGTGTCATTTTTCAGTGTGTTCAGTTTTTCTTTTTTATTAGATTCACTTGAAGGAAACCAAAAAATAGTGTCTCATTACACCCTCTAACTTACTACATTCACCGGAACCATACTGTAATGAATATGCCCAAACTAGCAAACAACTGATGATAGAAACATACCCCTGGATTTCACATATGCTTACATTTTCTCTTCTTAATTTCTAAGACCTTCTTTTTGTTAATGCCATTACATCATATAAACTTAAATTAATGTGGAAAGATCCAGAATATATTGCCACATTAGTGAACATCTCCATAGTTTATTCCGGAATCTGAGTAATTTAAAATCAGTCTCACATCAGCAGTCTTTAAAATACACCATATGCCTTGTGTTTGATTTATGTTTTGGATAGAAAGTCTGTACATCTGCATTTGGCAGGCTAGCACTAGCTACTATTAATCTTTCTAGAAAGCATATAAATATATTTGTTTCTGCCATACGTTAGTTATTTGAACAGGGGCCAACATTTTAGTCATCACTCCTGTATGGTGAGGGTGTCAACGAGAAGGTTTGGTGAAGCCACAAAGGCAGCTTCTAGGTTAAATGAGAAAGTTAATGGCCACTTCACTGATTCTTTCTAATGAGTCTCATTTCTGCCAAACTCCTAGTAAAGCAGATTGATAAACTCATGATTCTTGTGAGTCTTAGGAATTGAAAGCTTGAGAATGAGGCTTTCTGTGCTTTAAACAACTGGCCTTTTCTACTTTGGGACAGAAGTAGCTACATCTGTATTTGTTTTCATTCCTAATCTCCTGAGCTCATTTTTGAGGTCTCTTCTTGTCAAGATCGTGTACCTTTTGATTTTGGTATTTTTTTTGTCTTCCCTCCTCCACCCTAAGCTGGAAATCAAGCAGAGGTTGGAATATCACTTGTGAATTTCTGGGACTGGACAGTTTCCTGGATCTGGCGTGGAATTGCTGGGGGTGTTCATCCACATGGCCTGGCAGCTGGGACCCTTACCAATTTGTTTACAAGTATCTTCTCTGTAAATAGGTCCTTGTCTCCTGGTCCATCAGTCACACTCTTCATGGGCACAGCCTTCTTCCCAGGCCTGGCTCCCCATCTTCCTAAGGCACTTACCTTCCTCCTTCGCCCTCTGCTGTGCAGTCAGGAGAATGCTCTTTACTTATCTTACCTTTATGTAGTATTTGCATTCAGATAGCCTGTTGCCTGACACCAGTGTGAATCTAGAGACTTTTTTTTTTTCAACGTTTATTTATTTTTGGGACAGAGAGAGACAGAGCATGAATGGGGGAGGGGCAGAGAGAGAGGGAGACACAGAATCGGAAACAGGCTCCAGGCTCTGAGCCATCAGCCCAGAGCCCGACGCGGGGCTCGAACTCACGGACCGCGAGATCGTGACCTGGCTGAAGTCAGACGCTTAACCGACTGCGCCACCCAGGCGCCCCTCTAGAGACTTTTTTGAGGTGTGTGGAAAATTATGCTAGAAGGAGATTGCTGGTTTTTTTTTTTTTTAAGAATATCGTGGGTTTTGGGGCACCTGGTTGGCTCAATTGGTAGAGGATCTGACTCGATCTCAGGGTCCTGAGTTCCAGCCCCATGTTGGGAGTGGAGCCTACTTTGAAAAAAAGTAGTGTTTTTTTTTTTTTTTTAAGTTTATTTATTTATTTATTTAGAGGGAGAGTGTGTGTGTGCGCGCGCACGTGCACAGGGGACAGGAGAGAAGGGGAAAGAGAGAGAGAATCCCAAGCAGGCTCCATGCTGTCAGCACAGAGCTCACCGGTGGGGCTCGAACTCATGAACCATGAGATCATGACCTGAACTGAAACCAAGAGTTGGAGGCTTAACCATCTGAGCCACCTAGGTGCCCTTAGTGGGTTTTTTAAGTTACAAGAGATCGTTTGTCTTGTAAAAGTTGGTTTTTGGTTTCTTTTCTTTTCTTTTCTTTCTTTTTTTTTTTTTTTTTTTTTTTTTTGCTTTTTTAAAAAAAAGGGTATTGTACATAACATGGCTACCTGTGCACCTTTGTGTATTTTGTATATTTGGCTAATTCACAGCGATTAGCAAGTGGGACATTCTTTAAGATGTAATATTGGTTTGAGTCGGAATACTCTGTTTCACGAGATTTGGCAATACTTTATGGAAGTGGAGAATGCGTGTCTTGCTTTTGAGAGAAAGTGTGTACCGAAAGGACAGCTGACCTGGGCGTCAGGAGCCCCTCTCTGCCTCCACCTGCCCTCTTACTTCTCTACACCTCTGACCACGTTACCGCTCCTGCCCTGAGACTCAGCGCTCAGTTCAACAAAATGGATGTTTTGAACCAGACCTCTTCCGAGTGACCCTTTTTGGCCTACTACCTTAATGCACAGAATGATGTCCTTGATGTGTTAAAAGCCAAAATTCAACTGAGTAAATTTTAAAGATCGTAACTGGCTTTTCTCAATGATTCCTGAGAGCACCCCATCGAGCAAAGGAAAGGAGCTCTGGGAAGCTCTACAGGATAGAAGGCTTTTACATGCAGAAAAGAGTAGGATGCGGTGTTCAACTAGCACAAAGCAGATGGTTGTGGTAGGATCACCTTCCCTTAGGGGAAGGCCAGCCTCTACCAGGCAGGTGACCTCACCAGTGCTAACCAGGTAATTCCAAATGGTATGGTCTAAGATTTTATTCCTGGGAGAGGCTGAAACTGTAAGCAAATATTAAGTCTCAGTTTGGTGATCCAGGACTTACTTAGCATAAGTGACTCAATTTGGGGCCTATTGTGTCATTTTTTTAACAATTCCCCCCTTTTGATCAGACTCTCAGCCTGAGAGACGTGACTGAAGTTTTAAGGAATTACCACCACTCCTAGCTGCTGCTCTAGAGTTCTCAGATTTTGTTAATCTTCTGTGATGGTACTCACAGGTCATGACATCTTTTTGCCAAATCTCTGTGTGGTATTCACAGCTCACAACTCCAGATTCACAATTTTAAAAAAATGTTTATTTATTTTTTTGGGGAGGCAGGTGCAGGGAAGGGGCAGCGAGGGGGAGGGAGAGAATCCCAACCAGGCTCCACACTGTCCCTGCAGAGCTTAATGCGGGGATCCATCTCCAGAAGTGTGAGATCGTGACCTGAGCCAAAATCAAGAGTTGGACGCTTAACCAACTGAGCCACCAGGTGCCCCCAGGTTCACATTTTTTAAGTTGGTCATTCTCTTTGTTTGTCTTCTGGCCTTCTGTTCTTGGGGGATCATGGGCTTGCTGGTGAGCAGCTGCAAACGTGCATTTAAAGCTTTTGAGAGAATATAATTCACCAGGGAGACTATTATGATTATTATAGACAGTATAATTAGCAATGTCTGGAATGTATTTCACAATCCTGGTCCCCAAGACCCACAGCAGTCAGAATCAAGTAAGTCAAAGAAAGACACCTTTTTTAGGCCAACTGGCTGGTTCGGTGATCTTCCGTAGCTGAATTTCAGCTAACCCAGAAGTGTTCCTCCAGTCACAGAAAGGGATGTCGGCCACAGCACAGACACCTCCTTGCTCAGCTAAAAGCTAATCAGAGGCTGTTCTCTTACCAAGAACAGCTTTGGCCAGAGTCTGGGAATTTTTGCTAGGCAGTTGTTGCTTTAGCAGCAGGTTCTGAAATTATCTTCAAGAGTTACGGAGAGGTTCCTGCTCATAGCCTCAGGGCATTTACTTCTACCTGGGGGAGCCTGGTCTTCCAAAGGAGGCTGATTCTGAATCATGAATGCCTAACTGGTAATTCCTATATTCTTGCTTTTCACAAGCTGTTTGTTATATACATAGAGGAAAGATCCCAAGACTCTACAGCCAGATGATGCAGGTTTAAAGCCCAGCTCCCACCTCTGTATGCTTTGTGACCTTACACAAATCATCTGAGAAAATGGGAGTAATGAGACTTATTTTGCATGTGCATGTGCTTGATAAAGATAAAATAAGATACCACGTGTGCTCATTGCTTGCTGGCACACAAGTAATCACAGTAAATCAGTGGTGTTTTACTGATATTACCTAGTATCAGAAGCAACTGGGTAGTGCTGTTTTTTTGTTTTTTTTTTAAACAGGGTGTGGGGGCACCTGGGTGGCTGAGTGGTTTAAGCATCTGGCTTTGGCTCAGGTCCTGATCTCATGGTTCATGAGTTCGAGCCCCACATCGGGTTGTCTGTTGTCCACGCAGAACTCGCTTCGGATCCTCTGTCCTCCTCTCCCTCTACCCCTCACCCGCATGCGCTCTCTCTTTCTCTCTCATAAATAAATAAACAAACAAACACTAAAAAAAAAAAGGCCCTACCCAGACATACAGTATATTAATCACAGTGCATGACCTCTAGGCATCTTGTATTTTTGTAGAAGTTCCACAGGCAATTCTCATGTACAACCAGAACTGCAACCATGGACCTTTCCAGGTTTTTTTTTTTTTTTAATATTTATTTATTTGGGGGAGAGCATAAGCAGGGGAGGGGCAGAGAGAATGGGACAGAGGATCTGAAGCAGAAGCTCTGTTCTGAAAGCAGTGAGCTTGATGCGGGGCTCGAACTCAGAAACTATGATATCACGACCTGAGGTGAAGTCAGATGCTCAACCGACTGAGCCACCCAGGTGCCCCTGGACCCAGTTTTAATTCTCTGACATTTAATTTGGAGGAAAATCAGGTTATAACACTAAACAGTTACTTTCATTTCTTTTTTTGTTGTTGTTTTAATAAAGTTTATTTATTTTGAGAGAGAGAGATCATGAGCAGGAGAGGGTCAGACAGAGAGAAAGAGAATATCCCAAGCAGGCTCCATACTGTTAGCATGGAGCCCGACATGGGGCTGCACTCACAAACCCTGAGATCATGACCTGAGCCGAAACCAAGAATCAGACACTTCACCGACTGAGCCACCCAGGTGCCCCACAGATACTTTCATTTCTGAATAATATTCTTCTTCTAAAGTCTATAAGCAACAGATTGTTTGGTCTTCCCGAAGGTCCGTCTCCTACAGCCTCATAATCGCACCTCATACCTTTAGAAGCATGATAAAGAGACCTTAAAAGCCAGAAATTGGCTATGGAAATGGTGGTGGTTATGGTACTGATCATGTTCCTGCTCTCACTGATTGAGCACTTACGTGTGCCCGACCTGTTACCATGGTACAGGCAGTTCATAGATACACCCGTAAATAAAACCTCGTGCACCCCATTGCTGCGACTGCCCTGGAACTGCCATCACTTTGCATTGTGATTCTGAGTTAGGGTTCTCTGGGAAAGGAAGGCAGGGATTGTTAACGCCTACACTAGGGAAAAAAATGAAAAAATTACTTTTGTTTTCAGCGTTGAAACTCCACAGCTAAATTTGCTTCCTGTAAAGCAAAGGGGAAATTTCTGGTTTGGTTGGAAAAGTATGTATAAGACTCCTCCTTGCTTAAATGACTTGTAATAAAACAGTAAATACTTCCAACGTGTGCCAGGCATAGTTGGCTCTAAACATTTTATATAGCATAATTTAAAAGAGCTCCATGAGTTAAGTAAAATCTTGGCTCCGTTTAAGAGAAGATGCTGAGGCTCAGGACAGGGATTTACCAAGAATCACACAGCTGGTTAATGGCAAAGCCAGGATTTAAACCTGCAAGTTTTGGTCCTAAAGACTGGGCTCTTAACCACTAGGCTAAGCAGCATCTTGGCTTATAGATGCATAACTTCAATACCATAAGTATTGAGGGGAATATCTTACGTATAAAGTAATGAATAAGGTCTGAAGTCCATGGGCAAATTGATGCCACTTAATTTTGATCAAAATTTACAGATGATCTTCAGTTCGTTAAATCATTGATCCATATAGGAAAAGCATTATCTAATCTCATCATCTAAGCACATCATCAACATTGTGTGTGTGTTTTTTTTCCTTCTGAAGCGATGCGCAACCATCATAATTAGAACCGCAGTGAGCTGTGCACCAGAGTTAAACCCGGGTGATCAGGTGTCTCTCTTCTCTTTGCCCTCTCTGGTCCTGGGCCTGAGAATGAATTGCAAATTGCACCGCTTCAGTGTTTGACTGCCAGAATCTCTCACATTGAGCTGCAGGACCTCCAAAAGAGGAACTTGGGTTGGTTGCAGAGTGATATCCTAATAGTGCTAGAGTTCTGTGTGTTCACATCAGCAAATTCGGTCATTCTCATCCCTCCCAGGATGCCCAGCTCCATCTACCTCCTGCTTCTTCCCTGGCCTCTGCCACCCATCATACGGCACCTGGCCTTGCAGAGGCCTTGCAGCCCATCCCAGGGCTTCCTACGGCCTATGCTCCTACTAGAGAAATGTAAAGTCAACTGAATCACGTCACTCCTCTTGTCAAAATGACTTCTCATCATCCAGGTTCAGCTCCAAGGTCCTGTGCCAAAGCTGTAGCCCTTACCTATCCCTCTGTCTGACTGTTTCTTCTCCAAGGGAGCTACAGGGCTCTCTCACTCAGGTCCTTCAGGCTTCTGCTCTGAGGTTCTTTCCTCCAAGAAGCCTGCTCTGACCTCCCCATGGAAAATTACAGCACACCCCCAGCAGCACTTTTCTGCTCGGTGCTGCTCCCTCACGGAACTCACGCTTACTTATGACCTCCATGAGAGCAGGGACTTGGACTTGGTCACTACTTCGTCCCTGCCAGCTGAGATCATGCCTGGCACATTGTGGGTGTTCAGAAAGTGATATATGTTAAGTGAAAAGTGTGAATTAACATCAGGCCCTTTGGTTTTATAAACACTAATCCTCAAGAGAACTCTGTGAGGTGAGCACTGTATTTTTTTAATTTTATAAGAATTTTTAAAAAAACTTTTAATGTTTATTTATTTTTGAGAGAGAGAGAGACAGAGTACAAGCAGGGGAGGGGCAGAGAGAAAAGGAGACACAGAATCCGAAGCAGGCTCCAGGCTCTAAGCTGTCAGCACAGATCCCGATGGGAAACTCGAACTCACAAACCACAAGATAATGACCTGAGCTGAGGTCAGACACTTAATGACTAAGCCACACAGGCACCGCATAATTTTATAAGAATCTTTAAAGTTTTTTATTTTAATTCCAGTTAATATATAGTGTTATATTAGTTTTAGATGTATAATAATTCCCATCGCCCATTTCACCTGTGCCCCCATCAAACATCAGTTTGTTCTAATTGTTTGTCTCTTAATTTGTCTTTCATTTCTTTCTTTTTCCCTTTGTTCATCTTAAATTCTACCTGTGAGTGAAATCATATGGTATTTGTCTTTCTCTGACTCTATTGTCTCAGCATTATACTCTTTAGTTCCATCCACATCATTGCAAATGGCAAGATTTCATTCTTTTTTGTGACTGAATAATATTCCTGTGTGTGTGTGCGTGTGTGTGTGTGTGTGTGTGTGTGTGTGTGTGTGTGTGTATCACTTCTTTATCCATTCATCAATCAGTGGACCCTTGGGTACTTCCATATCTTGCCTATTGTAAATATTGCTGCTATAAACATATGGGTCCCTATATTTCTTTGAATTCGTGTTTTTATATTCTTTGGGTAAATACTCAGTAGTGTGATTGTTGTATCAAAAGGTAGATCAATTTTTACCTTTTTGAGGAACCTCCATACTGTGTTTGATGGGGGCTGCACCAGTTTGCTTTCCTACCAATGGTGTAAGAGGGTTCCTTTTTTTCCACATCTTTGTCAACACTTGTTGTTTTTTTTGTGTTGTTGATTTTAGCCATTCTGACAGGTGTGAGATGATATCTCTTTCCAGTTTTAATTTGCATTTCCTTGATGATGAATGATGTTAAAGATCTTTTCACGTGTATGTTAGCCATCTGTACGTCTTCTTTGGTGAAATGCCTGTTCATGTCTTCTGCCCATTTTTAATTTGATTATTTGTTTCTTGAGTGTCGAGTTTATAAGTTCTTTATGGATTTTGGATACTAACCCTTTATCACATATGTCATTTGCAGATATCTTTTCCATTCTCTAGCTCGCCTTTTAGTTTTTTTTATTATTTCCTTTGCTGTACAGAAGCTTTTTATTTTGATGTAGTCCCAGTAGTTTTTGTTTTTGATTCCATTGCCTCAGGAGACATGTCTAGAAAAAAACTTGCTATGGCTGATGTCAAAGAAGTTACTGCCTATGCTCTTTTATAGGATTTTTTTTATGGTTGCAGGTCTCACACTTAGGTCTTTCATCTACTTTCAATTTATTTTTGTGTATGGTGTGAGAAAGTGGTCTAGTTTCATTCTTTTGCATGATGCTGTCCAGTCTTCCCAACACAATTTGTTGAAGAGACTGTCTTTTCCCCACTGGATATTCCTTCCTGCTTTGTCAAAGATTACTTGACCACCTGGTGGTAGGTTCATTTCTAGGTTTTCTATTCTGTTCCTTTGATTTATATGTCTGTTTTTGTGCCAGTGCCATACTGTCTTAATCACTGTAACTTTGCAGTTTGGCTTGAATTCCAGAATTGTGATGCCTCCAGCCTTACTTATCTTCTTCAGTATTGCTTTGACTATTTGGGGTCTTCTGTGGTTCCATACAAGTTTTAGAATTGTTCTAGTTTTGTGAAAAATGCTGTTGGTATTTTGATAGGGATTACAATAAACGTGTAAATTGCTCTGGATAGTATAGATATTTTCACACTATTTGTTCTCCTAATCCATGAACATGGAATATCTTACCATGTCTTTGTGTCATCTTTGATTTCTTTCATCATTGTTTTATAAGTTTTCAGAGTTCAAGTCTTTAGCCTCTTTGTTAGGTTTATTCCTGGGAATCTTAATATTTTTGGTGCTATTGTAAATGACATTATTAATTTCTCTTTCTGCTGCCTCATTATTAGTGCATAGAAATGCAACAGATTTTTGTTGATTGGTTTTGTATCCTATAACTTTACTGAATTCATTTGTCAGTTCTAGCTGTTTTTACGTGGAGTATTTTGGATTTTGTATATATAGCATAATGTTATCAGCAAATAGTGAAAGTTTTACTTCTTCATTACCGATTTGGATGTCTTTTATTTCTTTTTGTTGCCTTGAACACTGTATTATTACAGGTAAGATGACAGGCAGTGGGAAATTGACCAGCTCAAAACCACACAGCAAAAAGGCAACCGGGCCTGAGGCCCAACCCAGGTCTGTTTGCCTACAAAGCTCTCTGTCACAGGTTGCTCTAGATCACAAGGAAATGCATTGATGGGCATGTCCCTAGGCCAAGATACTGGAAAACCATGTCACTGAGTCATAGGGGTCCAGTTAAGCATATTCTTCAGCATCCAGTACTGTAGTTACTAGCCACATGTGGCTGTTTAATTAAAAGTAAATACAGTGTCAAATTCAGTTCTTCAGTCCAGGTGGCCACATTTCAAGAGCTCAGCCACATGTGTAGTTACCGAACATTTTTATCTTCACATTTTTATCCTCACAAAACGTGTAATGGTGACACTCTAGAGGCTTTGACTATTTTACCCTCCAAAGGGGATGTTCGATAGGCTTTATTTTACCCCTTGTCTTATTGTTACCCTGTGAGTGGAAGGAAAAACTATGGAATTGAAGGAAACTTCATGGGGGATGGATATCTTTTGTACTGATAATAACAGGTCGTATTTATTAAATCCTTCCCATGGGTAGGTACCTGTCTAAGCTCTTTGCATGTGTTAGCTGGATGTTAAGGAATCATCTGGAATTGGGATTCAGAGAACAAGTATTAGCACTTGGGGCTGTCTGCTCTGTCCCACTGAGACAGCCTCATCAAGATTTAATAGGAATTACAGAGCCTCCACCTAGCCAACAAGTGTCTCCTCTTTGAATACTGGCCTGACATTGTCGAAGGAGTTTAATTTAAATTATTTTATTATGCAAAGTATCCTTAATCCAAAAAGGGGAAGAAACTGTAAAACACAGGAAAATTCACCTGACACTCTTACTCTATGTTAAAAAAAATATATAACCTGCCACATAGCTATCAGCAACTTAAGAGTTTGTCAGAACTGTTTAAAAAGGGAAGATGTTGGGGCGCCTGGGTGGCTCAGTCAGCTAAGTGTCCAAGTCTTGGTTTTGGCTCAGGTCATGATCTCAGGGTTCATGGGTTGGAGCCCCTCTGCATTGGTAGTTCAGAGCCTGCTGGGGTTCCCCCTCTCCCTCTCCCTCTGTCGCTTCCCCACTTGAGCTGTCTCTGTCTCTGTTTCTGTCAAAATAAATAAATAAACTTTAAAAAAATCTATAAACAAATAAATAAAAGGGAAGGCATTGACATCTCCTTTGCGTAGTTGATTCGGTAACTCAAAGTAATTGATGGTCCCCCCTTACCTACCTTGCTTAGTTTTTTCTCATAGTTTTGGAAGCCGAGTCCTCTTGTCAGATCTAGCATGCTGCCTCATATCTTCCTAGCTGTTAAACGTTGTTCATGTTAAAATTAGCAAACTTCCTAGCGCTTCCACAGTGCAAAACAGGAGGACATTCGCATTTGCTAGCAAGGAGCCTTCTGGTCTTTATTACTAAAGCAGTTTTAAGTTGCTATTTTGGTTTATTGCCATGGTTTAAAGTTATCAAGGATTTTAGTTGAGACTTCTTTATGGAACATTAGGTCACATTCATATTCGAGGTGACATAGCAAGAGATGAGAAAAATATAAAAGTAGAACGGAGGCCGGCGTGCCTGGTTGGCTTAGCTGGTTAGGCATCCAACTTTGGCTTGGGTCATGATCTCACAGTTCGTGACTTCAAGCCCCATGTTGGGCTCTGTGCTGATAGCTCAGAGCCTGGAGCCTGCTTCGGCTTCTGTGTCTCCCTCTCTCTCTCTGCCTCTCCCCTGCTCGTGCTTTGTCTCTGTCTCTAAAAAATGAATAAATGTTAAAAAATTAAAAAAAAAAAAAAAAGTAGAACAGAGGCCAGGGTGGCTGATGGAAGGTGAACGAGGGGCGTGGGGATGGCCTTTGGACTGCAGACCGGGACGAGGAGTTCAAATTTCATTTTCAGTGTGAGGACCAGTGTCAATGAAGCAGGGAAGGGACGAGATCTCACAGAAGGTTTTTGACAGTCCCTTTGTGTACGTGTAAAGAAAGTATTCTAGAAGCACGGGTGGGGAGAGGGAGACCTCTCAGGACCAGTGCACTGGTTTGATAAGGGTATTGGCAGCTTGGACCAGAGTGTGACACCAGTGATGACAGAGGGAGCAGAGGATTTAGGAGGATTCAGGAGCACCAACAGGACTTGATGGGGAGCCGCGGCATAGAGTTCCGCAGACTTCTTCTATAAAGGGCCATATGGTAAATATTGTAGCTTCATGGCCCATACGGTCCTGCCACTCTATTCTGTCCTTTTGTAGCAGATGACATGTAAGCAAATGGATTGTGTGTGTTCCAAGAAAACAGTATTTGGTCCACTAGGCTATCATCTGCCGACCTCTCCTGAAGAAGGCGGGGAAAGGGGAGGAGCCAAAAATGTCCCCTGCGTTTTGGCCTGGGTACTTGGATAGATGGCGGGGCCATTTGCTAGGATTTGGCTTCTGAAGTAAGAGTGGGTAGGCCTTGAACTCTGGAATCCAGGGCTCCTTCTCAGTCATATTAAGCGTGAAGTACCCATGTGACATCCAAGTGAGCAGAAGCATAGGCAGTTTTCTGGGATCTGCGGTTCAGTAGGGGCAGAGTCAGGGCAGAAGAGATCCATTTATGAGCCATTTGTCATATCCACGAGTGCGCCGCAGAGTGTGAGCTGCGTGCGGCTGCTTTTCTTTTCTGTGGAATTTCATAGTTCTAATCGTATTGTGACAAGCTGCTTCCGAGCTGAATCATTCCTGCTCTTAAGCAAGAATTGAGCACATCCTTTGTGTACAGCTCTAAGATAAGGAGAGAGAACACAGGGACCTCGCAACATAAGTACGAAGACAAGACTCACACTTGAATTTTACCAGCAGTGATATGTAGTCTGAATCTGTCACAGATGTGGGTAACAGGTGACCCAGGCAGGAGGAGGGTTGACAACAGAGCCTTTTTGCATGACCTGAGTCTAGAGCAGTGTCTCTACCTCAGCATTTTTAACCTTTTGGGCCAGATAATTATTCATTGCCAGGGTCCATCCTGGGCCTTGCAGGATGTGTGACATCTCTGGTCTCCACCCAGTAAGGTGCCAATCACATACCTGCCTCCACACCCCACCCCACCCCACCCCTGAATTGTGACAACAACATATGTCTCTAGATGTTGACAAATGACCCCTTGGGGGCAAATTTGCCCTGTATGAGAGCTATCAGACTAGAGCTTGGAAGTATGAAAAGCATTTGGAGTTGCAGACTGGGAGTCCACGGGCAGTATTCGGCCTGACCCACTCATGTATTTTTCAGTAGTCTCTTAAAATTTTTAAAACTTTGAATGCATTTAGTTGGTACCACCAATTCCAGCTTGCCAGAGTCCTCCCAGTTTCCTCTCGCCTTCCATCTGGCCTGGCACACTCTTGCCCGAGCCTGCCCGTTGCCCCACAGGCAGCTGAGTTTGAGACCCAAACACAACGTGTGGAAGGGCACGCTTGGAGGCGCACAGACTTGCTGTGGACACATTTCCTAGGAAATTTCCTAGGAATTTCCTTTTTCATCACCATCTCAAAATTCTAGGAACCGGTTACCTTTCTTTCCTTTTTATTTATACTTTTTGTGCCAACAAAAGAAATAAGGTATCTTCAGACATTTTTACCTTTGGCGTTAATTCTCCTACTATCTTACTTTGGTTCCATGTGAAAATTAACTTATTAGTTACCACTTCCTTGGGACAGTCTCTCCCATATGAAAAGTCTCAGCTGTGAGAGATGTTATTATAGCTTCTCCCTTCTCTGATAATAGCTTTGCGACCTTACTGCATCGAGTTTCTCTTTATTGCAAAAGGTGTCTTCCTAGCCTCTGCGCTAAGCATTTTTCAGTTCTGAACATTTCCAAAACTGTTATCTGAGGCAGAGAGTTTACTCTGTGTAATATTTTCTTCACCTTCCTTCATTTCCCTCAAATTAAATCACACATTCTTTACCACCATCTGGAGTTAAGTAGTTGACATGGTTTTTATTGAATCTGTCTTTGCATTGCCACCTGCAGTTTTGAAAACATACCCCAACATATCCTTTGCCTGGTATTTCCCCCGTTTGTATTCCTGCTCCGATATTAATCACGTCCCCTGTTTGTGAACATAATCCTGTTTGGTTCAGACATCTCAGTAGAATCTTAATGTAATGTCTTTGAAAATAGCATTGGGTCCTTAGGAATATTGTGTTTCCACTGGCAACTTGGAACATGCCTTTGTTTGTGCCAAGGTGTTACCTGGGTTTATTTCATACTTCTGTTCTTTTTTTTTTTTTTTTTTTTTTAATTTTTATTTTTGAGAAAGAGCATGAGCAACGTTGGGGGGCGGGTTCAGAGAAAGAGAGGGAGACCCAGAATCCGAAGCAGGCTCCAGGCTCTGAGCACAGAACCCCATGCGGGGCTTGAACCCATGAACTGGGAGATCATGACCTGACTGAAGTCGGACGCTTAGCCGACTGAGCCCCCCAGGCGCCCCGTATACTCTTGTTCTTATTGTGTCTCTAATGTTCTCAACGTGTTTTGTTTCTCGCCATATGCAGTACATGCTCCTCGTTCTCGCTCGTCCAGGGGACTTGAGCTGTGTGCTAATCTCTCATTACAGATTAATGACGTGCAAGTACACGTTTAAAATAAAAGTGGTTCATCACAACCTCCCCATTTTCTCACAGTTAATTCTTTTTCTGCAAATCTCATTTCTTATATTACCTTTGCCATGAAGAATTCTAAAATACTGTCTTTACGATTTTAACACTTGAGGCAACGGTATTTGAAAGATCCTTTGGCACTGTGTCATAGAGTAGCAGTTACAATAGCCGCATCACCCACCAGTTGTAAGACTCCCTCATCGAGGGAATCCGTCTCTGTCCCTTGTGTCGGCTACCACCTCACCTCATTCGGCAACCTGAGGTGGTTTGTTTTTTGTTTTTTGTTTTTTGTTTTTTTTTGGCAGTTGGTTATGTTCAAGGGCTCTGGCATGCTGCCTTTATCTAAAAAGCTACGTTTTAAAAAGCTTTTGCATCATTGCATAAACACTAATCAGGTTTTTTTTTTAATCATTTGGAGATAATTGGAATTAGGTCAGTGCTCCCTTAGATAGATATGAGTGTTGTTTCTAATTTTAAAAATGTTCTCTGTGATTACTTTTGCTATAGACACCATGTACCCAAGTGGGGAATGATTGCATTAAAAAATCACAGAACTGCCCATTGATTAATAGGATTCTTTGTAGGTTTCCCCCCTGCTGAGCAACTTCCACTTAGACTTGGCTGTTGAAGAAGGAAGAAATAGTTTTACAATCACAGAATTTCTCCAGCTGTGCACTGTTGACATCATGGAGTGGATCATTCTTTCCTGTACATCATAGGCATCTTGGCAGCATCCTGAGTCTGTACCCACTCGGATGCCAGAAGCACCTTTTCCTCCTCCTCCATGGTAACTTCCAACAGTGTCTTCAGAATTGGTCCGTGTCCCTTGAGGAGCAGCATCAACTTTTTCGGGGGCACCCATCTTGCTTTTGCTATTGGAAATGCTCTGCTCTATTTTTTTTTTTTCCAAGTGCAGGTGAAATCAGTTTATGGATTACTTGTGGTTGAACTTAGATGGAAAAAATTTCAACACAAGAATTCCCCATTTCCTCTCCATCATTGCTTCTACTCAGCAAAGGAAGTAGCAGCTTGGCCAGTTGTCACAGTGGCCTTCTGTCCTCCTCTCTGCCACCAGCTAGCAGTGTACCCCAGGCCAGCCATGGGCACTGTCCCTGGGCCTCTGCACTGTCATCCAAAATATGGGTGCAGCTGGACCCTCCTCAGTACTGTAGTGAGGGTGGAAGAAGAGGAGGGCTTCTGGTGTTTGCAGTGTGGCCCTGTCCTGATGGAGGGTTTGCTTGTCCTTCACATTAGACAGGACCTACGAGAAAGGAGGTAGAGGAGATGCTCAGGTGGTCCTGCTTCTCAGCACTTGTGGCCTAATTTTCTGGGACTGAGAAAAAATAAAGGAAGGCAAAACAGAGGAGCCTCAAGGGAAAAAGTAGCCGGGGCTATGTTCCTTCCGATCCGTGATGACATGGTTCTCAGTAAACGGTGAGACGAGACAGAAACAGTGGAATCAGGACAGAACAGTAATAGTCACGAAGTTTTTCCAAGATCTCCCCTTTAGAGATCATATCCTTCCTGGGTTTTTTCCTGCTGAAATACACCTGCTAAACTACCTGCTGAAACTACCTGCTAAATGGTAGTTTATCGTTCCTTGTCCTCCTTGTTAACGATCTTAGTTTGCAAAATGAGGAATGGGCACATTGTGGTCATTTGCTCAAATCCGCTTTATGAAAATTCGGTGGTTCGTGAAATCTCAAATCTAGGCATCACTGATGCGGAGAAGGAGGCCTTCAGAAGTTTGGGAAGACAGGAAAGGAGGGAGGAGGCTCTGAAGTAATGTGTGTGTGTGTGTGTGTGTGTGTGTGGGCGGGGCGGGAGGGGTCCAGAATCCAAACCAGAGGAAAGGCAGTGGGAACGTTCCCCTTCTCTGACCATGACTTTTGCGGCCTCTTACTTTAGGGAAAGGCTCACTTTGGGTTCAAGGCCAGCGATAGGTTCACCACTCTCCTATAGGTTACCTCTCACAAAACGACCTTTATCAGTCAGACTCTTTAATGAATTCTTTTGTCCTGAGAATGTTAACTCCAACAGCAAGAGAAATCTTGGGTGAGCTGTGCACACGGCACCCCACAATATCCATGGCTGGTTTCTTGTATGTAGAAAGCACTCTCAGAAGCTCCAGGACCGCTTTAAAAAATCCATTTCCATTGTGTTTGCTTGCGTTAAGTTGTTCATCTGACTTGACTCTAAGCCTGATTAGAACCTCGTTTACCGAGAAAAAAGCAGCAGGAACCAGCCAAAATCAGACAGGAGAGGAAGCAAAGAATCCTGGTATTTGATCCTCCACAGTGAGAAATCTGTTAAGCGTCTTCCTCTCTGAAAATACTTGCTGGGTGAGCATGTGTTTCATTTCCAGTATGAATTTCTCTTACCCTTCCCTGCCTTAAATGCAAAGTACTCCTTCAAGGAAGTGCCCTGGGATACATCTCGTTCTCAGATAAAATATTTCATTAAATAGCCTTGCAATTCTTGAATTTTCCCTGCATCTTAAATGTACTTGACCTATAAAAATTATTTCTAATTGAGATTCCTCCTGAGTGGGACCGTGTGCGTGTTGGGCGGTGGGGGTGTGTGGGGTCTGCTTCTGTCTTGAAGCCAATGCAGTTGGCGAAATGACTTTTGACTCACTGAAACCTGAAATCTGAGAGTTGAAGAACGCCTCAGTTTCCGCTGCATCCACTAGCTATATGGGGCAGCCAGTCCTTAGAAAATGACAAAGTCAAGCAAACAGCTTTTCTTCTTGGTAGTTCACATAATCACGGAGTCCAGTTCAGATATTGTTTCAGCAAGAGGATTTTAAAGACATCTAATATCTCCATGGGAGATGAATGGGGCTGCTCCTCACATGTCCTCTGCTCTTTGGAAGAACCTGACCCTTCAGTAAATGGCTCTTTAGGTCTGACTTCCAGACGCTTTGAATAATGTAGTGCTGCAGGACTCCCAAGTCGGATCACCTTGCCGTTGTTAACTAGGACCTGTGTTTTCTAAAGCTGATATGGTTTCCTAAATTTAAGAGATTGAAATAAAGTTTGATACGGTGCCGGGTGGCTTCAGTCACAATTAAGCAGTTCGATGATAAAGTTAATTGAAATGACCAAATGAAAAGACACCCTTACAGAGCAAATGGGAAAATTTGCCTCCAATTTTGCAAAAGTACCTTGTGGCTGAAAAGCGATTGTCACACCAGTGAGGCTGTTAAAACCGCTCTAGAGATTCATACATTTAAGCTGGAAGAGACCTGAAATATTCTTTTTCATCAGTGTTTGTTTGCCTTTTGTGACGAAGGCTAAGTCATTGGGAATCTTTGAACTCAGTGTCGGCATAAAAGTTGCTTTTCTAAGGAAAGGTGTGAAGGGTATCCTTCACTTAAGAATTACTTCGACTCTGAAAGAGTCCCTGAGAACATATCCATTTGCTGGAGCCGAGAGGTGCGGGGTTTGGGGTTTCTTTGCGAGTCTTCGTTAAATCTGAGACCCGAGCCATCCGTTGTGATGGGAATTTAGAACACAAGGTGGCACAGCAGACAGAACCTTGCTCTCCGCGCGTAGGGAGGCAGCCTGGAGCTGAGCTGAGCTGAGTCGGCAGCGCACGAATAAATCAAGAAACAGCCCAAGGATCAAGAGCTGTTAAGCAGTCACAGCAGCGATGATGATGATCAAAAGACCACGCTGCCCCTCCCCTCTGCCTCCCCGGCCCTTCCTGCAGCCCTCAAGATACAAATGCATTTCATAAATGCTACACATTCACACATGCATTCAAAAGGCAGTTGCTGAACTGGGGGCCAGATACTGCTTTAGGGCTGGAGACTAGCCCTAGGATCAGAGAGACCAGGTCCCTGAAAGGGAGAGAATAAGCCAGTAAATGATAACAATCAACAATGGAAACAATAAACAGGTAAACAAATAGTATGAGCTTAGAGAATCACAGGGTCTCTGGAAACAAAAGAAACAGGACTGCGTGAAGAAAGTGTCCTAAGAAGGGTCACCTTCGGATCTGCTGACGGCCAGGATCCCTGGATGGCTTCTCAGAAGTAGCAACATTTGAGGAGAGCCCCAAGTGATGAGAAGCCACACATGTAGGTCTACGGGCATAATGTTCCAGGTGGAGGGAACAGCCAGTGCAAAGGCCCAGCAGAGTAAAAGGAATTAGTCTGGAAGTGGAGAGTGCCATTCTGGCTGGAGCATGGGTAGGAGTAAGGGTAGTAGGAGATGAAATCACAGAGGCAGGCAGGGTCAGACGAAGGAAGGCTTTGTGGGACACGGAAAAGAGCTTGTACCTCGTTGAAACTGTGTTGGGAAGCCATAGAAACATGTAGTCTGCAGACCATATAATCTGATTTATGCTGTGGAAAGATGTTTCTGGCCTCTGTGTGGATAATGGATTAAAAGGAATGAAGAATAAAGCAGAGACTGATTCTTAGGTTCTTACAGTCATCTAGGCTAGAAAAGCTGGTGGTTGTGGAGATGGACTGACGGATGGGTTCAGGATAGATTTTGGAGACCTGTGTTATAGGAAAGATAAAGAATCTCAAAAAGGGCCTTAAATTTCAGGGGTTTAGTGTCCTGTAAGGTTAAAACAATGCAGGATGCTCTCCTGGATCTCTTTCTTGGTCCTGTGCCTAACTTTACATTGCTAAAAATAAAGCAACCAGGATAGAAGTCACCCTAAAAGTCAGTAACCCTGAAGAAAAGGATCCTGGCATGTACTTTTTTAACCCAGAAGCTTCTCAGCACCAATTACAGTGATAGGTTTCCTTTCAGGGCCAGTGGCCTTAAAATAAGGGCCCACACAGTATCCTGTTTTTCCAACCCAGAAAAGGAATCCTTATTGGTTTTTTCTTTCAATGAGCTATTTTGAACTATTCTTTCTTTCATCCCCCCCTTACACATTATAAGCAGCTAAAAGTCAAACTTTCAGCGTTAGAGGAACTGCTTTGGAGCTTCCAGGCTACAAGTAGGGGTCTCCTCTTGCAGGGAGGCCTCGACAAGCATGGGGAATAAGAGGAGTGGGGGACACGGGGCGCCTGGGTGGCGCAGTCGGTTAAGCGTCCGACTTCAGCCAGGTCACGATCTCGCGGTCCGGGAGTTCGAGCCCCGCGTCAGGCTCTGGGCTGATGGCTCAGAGCCTGGAGCCTGTTTCCGATTCTGTGTCTCCCTCTCTCTCTGCCCCTCCCCCATTCATGCTCTGTCTCTCTCTGTCCCAAAAATAAATAAACGTTGAAAAAAAAAAAATATTGGCCCCTGTCTCTCATCTCACTTGTGTCATGTCCCTGAAAGGTAGGCAAGTGCCATGCTCTACTATGACTGAGGGGTTCACCTCAAATCTGGGGTTTCCAGTTCAACACTCTGCCCTGCTTAACTCCGAATAACATGGGTTTTTCCATAATTGCTGATTTTTGTGGCCAGCAGCTTGAAAACTTAAATAGTTCTTGGTCCATCTGGGCCATATTTGACTTAGCCACTGCTCATTTGATGGCCACAAACCACCCTGCTCTCCTGCCTAATTTATTTGCTCCTTTGTGTCATTTTTCAGTGTGTTCAGTTTTTCTTTTTTATTAGATTCACTTGAAGGAAACCAAAAAATAGTGCCTCATTACACCCTCTAACTTACTACATTCACCGGAACCATACTGTAATGAATATGCCCAAACTAGCAAACAACTGATGATAGAAACATACCCCTGGATTTCACATATGCTTACATTTTCTCTTCTTAATTTCTAAGACCTTCTTTTTGTTAATGCCATTACATCATATAAACTTAAATTAATGTGGAAAGATCCAGAATATATTGCCACATTAGTGAACATCTCCATAGTTTATTCCGGAATCTGAGTAATTTAAAATCAGTCTCACATCAGCAGTCTTTAAAATACACCATATGCCTTGTGTTTGATTTATGTTTTGGATAGAAAGTCTGTACATCTGCATTTGGCAGGCTAGCACTAGCTACTATTAATCTTTCTAGAAAGCATATAAATATATTTGTTTCTGCCATACGTTAGTTATTTGAACAGGGGCCAACATTTTAGTCATCACTCCTGTATGGTGAGGGTGTCAACGAGAAGGTTTGGTGAAGCCACAAAGGCAGCTTCTAGGTTAAATGAGAAAGTTAATGGCCACTTCACTGATTCTTTCTAATGAGTCTCATTTCTGCCAAACTCCTAGTAAAGCAGATTGATAAACTCATGATTCTTGTGAGTCTTAGGAATTGAAAGCTTGAGAATGAGGCTTTCTGTGCTTTAAACAACTGGCCTTTTCTACTTTGGGACAGAAGTAGCTACATCTGTATTTGTTTTCATTCCTAATCTCCTGAGCTCATTTTTGAGGTCTCTTCTTGTCAAGATCGTGTACCTTTTGATTTTGGTATTTTTTTGTCTTCCCTCCTCCACCCTAAGCTGGAAATCAAGCAGAGGTTGGAATATCACTTGTGAATTTCTGGGACTGGACAGTTTCCTGGATCTGGCGTGGAATTGCTGGGGGTGTTCATCCACATGGCCTGGCAGCTGGGACCCTTACCAATTTGTTTACAAGTATCTTCTCTGTAAATAGGTCCTTGTCTCCTGGTCCATCAGTCACACTCTTCATGGGCACAGCCTTCTTCCTAGGCCTGGCTCGCCATCTTCCTAAGGCACTTACCTTCCTCCTTCGCCCTCTGCTGTGCAGTCAGGAGAATGCTCTTTACTTATCTTACCTTTATGTAGTATTTGCATTCAGATAGCCTGTTGCCTGACACCAGTGTGAATTTAGAGACTTTTGTTTTTTTTTTTCAACGTTTATTTATTTTGGGGACAGAGAGAGACAGAGCATGAATGGGGGAGGGGCAGAGAGAGAGGGAGACACAGAATCGGAAACAGGCTCCAGGCTCTGAGCCATCAGCCCAGAGCCCGACGCGGGGCTCGAACTCACGGACCGCGAGATCGTGACCTGGCTGAAGTCAGACGCTTAACCGACTGCGCCACCCAGGCGCCCCTCTAGAGACTTTTTTGAGGTGTGTGGAAAATTATGCTAGAAGGAGATTGCTGGTTTTTTTTTTTTAAGAATATCGTGGGTTTTGGGGCACCTGGTTGGCTCAGTTGGTAGAGGATCTGACTCGATCTCAGGGTCCTGAGTTCCAGCCCCATGTTGGGAGTGGAGCCTACTTTGAAAAAAAGTAGTGTTTTTTTTTTTTTTTTTAAGTTTATTTATTTATTTATTTAGAGGGAGAGTGTGTGTGTGCGCGCGCACGTGCACAGGGGACAGGAGAGAAGGGGAAAGAGAGAGAGAATCCCAAGCAGGCTCCATGCTGTCAGCACAGAGCTCACCGGTGGGGCTCGAACTCATGAACCATGAGATCATGACCTGAACTGAAACCAAGAGTTGGAGGCTTAACCATCTGAGCCACCTAGGTGCCCTTAGTGGGTTTTTTAAGTTACAAGAGATCGTTTGTCTTGTAAAAGTTGGTTTTTGGTTTCTTTTCTTTTCTTTCTTTCTTTTTTTTTTTTTTTTTTTTTTGCTTTTTTAAAAAAAAGGGTATTGTACATAACATGGCTACCTGTGCACCTTTGTGTATTTTGTATATTTGGCTAATTCACAGCGATTAGCAAGTGGGACATTCTTTAAGATGTAGTATTGGTTTGAGTCGGAATACTCTGTTTCACGAGATTTGGCAATACTTTATGGAAGTGGAGAATGCGTGTCTTGCTTTTGAGAGAAAGTGTGTACCGAAAGGACAGCTGACCTGGGCGTCAGGAGCCCCTCTCTGCCTCCACCTGCCCTCTTACTTCTCTACACCTCTGACCACGTTACCGCTCCTGCCCTGAGACTCAGCGCTCAGTTCAACAAAATGGATGTTTTGAACCAGACCTCTTCCGAGTGACCCTTTTTGGCCTACTACCTTAATGCACAGAATGATGTCCTTGATGTGTTAAAAGCCAAAATTCAACTGAGTAAATTTTAAAGATCGTAACTGGCTTTTCTCAATGATTCCTGAGAGCACCCCATCGAGCAAAGGAAAGGAGCTCTGGGAAGCTCTACAGGATAGAAGGCTTTTACATGCAGAAAAGAGTAGGATGCGGTGTTCAACTAGCACAAAGCAGATGGTTGTGGTAGGATCACCTTCCCTTAGGGGAAGGCCAGCCTCTACCAGGCAGGTGACCTCACCAGTGCTAACCAGGTAATTCCAAATGGTATGGTCTAAGATTTTATTCCTGGGAGAGGCTGAAACTGTAAGCAAATATTAAGTCTCAGTTTGGTGATCCAGGACTTACTTAGCATAAGTGACTCAATTTGGGGCCTATTGTGTCATTTTTTTAACAATTCCCCCCTTTTGATCAGACTCTCAGCCTGAGAGACGTGACTGAAGTTTTAAGGAATTACCACCACTCCTAGCTGCTGCTCTAGAGTTCTCAGATTTTGTTAATCTTCTGTGATGGTACTCACAGGTCATGACATCTTTTTGCCAAATCTCTGTGTGGTATTCACAGCTCACAACTCCAGATTCACAATTTTAAAAAAATGTTTATTTATTTTTTTGGGGAGGCAGGTGCAGGGAAGGGGCAGCGAGGGGGAGGGAGAGAATCCCAACCAGGCTCCACACTGTCCCTGCAGAGCTTAATGCGGGGATCCATCTCCAGAAGTGTGAGATCGTGACCTGAGCCAAAATCAAGAGTTGGACGCTTAACCAACTGAGCCACCAGGTGCCCCCAGGTTCACATTTTTTAAGTTGGTCATTCTCTTTGTTTGTCTTCTGGCCTTCTGTTCTTGGGGGATCATGGGCTTGCTGGTGAGCAGCTGCAAACGTGCATTTAAAGCTTTTGAGAGAATATAATTCACCAGGGAGACTATTATGATTATTATAGACAGTATAATTAGCAATGTCTGGAATGTATTTCACAATCCTGGTCCCCAAGACCCACAGCAGTCAGAATCAAGTAAGTCAAAGAAAGACACCTTTTTTAGGCCAACTGGCTGGTTCGGTGATCTTCCGTAGCTGAATTTCAGCTAACCCAGAAGTGTTCCTCCAGTCACAGAAAGGGATGTCGGCCACAGCACAGACACCTCCTTGCTCAGCTAAAAGCTAATCAGAGGCTGTTCTCTTACCAAGAACAGCTTTGGCCAGAGTCTGGGAATTTTTGCTAGGCAGTTGTTGCTTTAGCAGCAGGTTCTGAAATTATCTTCAAGAGTTACGGAGAGGTTCCTGCTCATAGCCTCAGGGCATTTACTTCTACCTGGGGGAGCCTGGTCTTCCAAAGGAGGCTGATTCTGAATCATGAATGCCTAACTGGTAATTCCTATATTCTTGCTTTTCACAAGCTGTTTGTTATATACATAGAGGAAAGATCCCAAGACTCTACAGCCAGATGATGCAGGTTTAAAGCCCAGCTCCCACCTCTGTATGCTTTGTGACCTTACACAAATCATCTGAGAAAATGGGAGTAATGAGACTTATTTTGCATGTGCATGTGCTTGATAAAGATAAAATAAGATACCACGTGTGCTCATTGCTTGCTGGCACACAAGTAATCACAGTAAATCAGTGGTGTTTTACTGATATTACCTAGTATCAGAAGCAACTGGGTAGTGCTGTTTTTTTGTTTTTTTTTTAAACAGGGTGTGGGGGCACCTGGGTGGCTGAGTGGTTTAAGCATCTGGCTTTGGCTCAGGTCCTGATCTCATGGTTCATGAGTTCGAGCCCCACATCGGGTTGTCTGTTGTCCACGCAGAACTCGCTTCGGATCCTCTGTCCTCCTCTCCCTCTACCCCTCACCCGCATGCGCTCTCTCTTTCTCTCTCATAAATAAATAAACAAACAAACACTAAAAAAAAAAAGGCCCTACCCAGACATACAGTATATTAATCACAGTGCATGACCTCTAGGCATCTTGTATTTTTGTAGAAGTTCCACAGGCAATTCTCATGTACAACCAGAACTGCAACCATGGACCTTTCCAGGTTTTTTTTTTTTTTAATATTTATTTATTTGGGGGAGAGCATAAGCAGGGGAGGGGCAGAGAGAATGGGACAGAGGATCTGAAGCAGAAGCTCTGTTCTGAAAGCAGTGAGCTTGATGCGGGGCTCGAACTCAGAAACTATGATATCACGACCTGAGGTGAAGTCAGATGCTCAACCGACTGAGCCACCCAGGTGCCCCTGGACCCAGTTTTAATTCTCTGACATTTAATTTGGAGGAAAATCAGGTTATAACACTAAACAGTTACTTTCATTTCTTTTTTTGTTGTTGTTTTAATAAAGTTTATTTATTTTGAGAGAGAGAGATCATGAGCAGGAGAGGGTCAGACAGAGAGAAAGAGAATATCCCAAGCAGGCTCCATACTGTTAGCATGGAGCCCGACATGGGGCTGCACTCACAAACCCTGAGATCATGACCTGAGCCGAAACCAAGAATCAGACACTTCACCGACTGAGCCACCCAGGTGCCCCACAGATACTTTCATTTCTGAATAATATTCTTCTTCTAAAGTCTATAAGCAACAGATTGTTTGGTCTTCCCGAAGGTCCGTCTCCTACAGCCTCATAATCGCACCTCATACCTTTAGAAGCATGATAAAGAGACCTTAAAAGCCAGAAATTGGCTATGGAAATGGTGGTGGTTATGGTACTGATCATGTTCCTGCTCTCACTGATTGAGCACTTACGTGTGCCCGACCTGTTACCATGGTACAGGCAGTTCATAGATACACCCGTGAATAAAACCTCGTGCACCCCATTGCTGCGACTGCCCTGGAACTGCCATCACTTTGCATTGTGATTCTGAGTTAGGGTTCTCTGGGAAAGGAAGGCAGGGATTGTTAACGCCTACACTAGGGAAAAAAATGAAAAAATTACTTTTGTTTTCAGCGTTGAAACTCCACAGCTAAATTTGCTTCCTGTAAAGCAAAGGGGAAATTTCTGGTTTGGTTGGAAAAGTATGTATAAGACTCCTCCTTGCTTAAATGACTTGTAATAAAACAGTAAATACTTCCAACGTGTGCCAGGCATAGTTGGCTCTAAACATTTTATATAGCATAATTTAAAAGAGCTCCATGAGTTAAGTAAAATCTTGGCTCCGTTTAAGAGAAGATGCTGAGGCTCAGGACAGGGATTTACCAAGAATCACACAGCTGGTTAATGGCAAAGCCAGGATTTAAACCTGCAAGTTTTGGTCCTAAAGACTGGGCTCTTAACCACTAGGCTAAGCAGCATCTTGGCTTATAGATGCATAACTTCAATACCATAAGTATTGAGGGGAATATCTTACGTATAAAGTAATGAATAAGGTCTGAAGTCCATGGGCAAATTGATGCCACTTAATTTTGATCAAAATTTACAGATGATCTTCAGTTCGTTAAATCATTGATCCATATAGGAAAAGCATTATCTAATCTCATCATCTAAGCACATCATCAACATTGTGTGTGTGTTTTTTTTCCTTCTGAAGCGATGCGCAACCATCATAATTAGAACCGCAGTGAGCTGTGCACCAGAGTTAAACCCGGGTGATCAGGTGTCTCTCTTCTCTTTGCCCTCTCTGGTCCTGGGCCTGAGAATGAATTGCAAATTGCACCGCTTCAGTGTTTGACTGCCAGAATCTCTCACATTGAGCTGCAGGACCTCCAAAAGAGGAACTTGGGTTGGTTGCAGAGTGATATCCTAATAGTGCTAGAGTTCTGTGTGTTCACATCAGCAAATTCGGTCATTCTCATCCCTCCCAGGATGCCCAGCTCCATCTACCTCCTGCTTCTTCCCTGGCCTCTGCCACCCATCATACGGCACCTGGCCTTGCAGAGGCCTTGCAGCCCATCCCAGGGCTTCCTACGGCCTATGCTCCTACTAGAGAAATGTAAAGTCAACTGAATCACGTCACTCCTCTTGTCAAAATGACTTCTCATCATCCAGGTTCAGCTCCAAGGTCCTGTGCCAAAGCTGTAGCCCTTACCTATCCCTCTGTCTGACTGTTTCTTCTCCAAGGGAGCTACAGGGCTCTCTCACTCAGGTCCTTCAGGCTTCTGCTCTGAGGTTCTTTCCTCCAAGAAGCCTGCTCTGACCTCCCCATGGAAAATTACAGCACACCCCCAGCAGCACTTTTCTGCTCGGTGCTGCTCCCTCACGGAACTCACGCTTACTTATGACCTCCATGAGAGCAGGGACTTGGACTTGGTCACTACTTCGTCCCTGCCAGCTGAGATCATGCCTGGCACATTGTGGGTGTTCAGAAAGTGATATATGTTAAGTGAAAAGTGTGAATTAACATCAGGCCCTTTGGTTTTATAAACACTAATCCTCAAGAGAACTCTGTGAGGTGAGCACTGTATTTTTTTAATTTTATAAGAATTTTTAAAAAAACTTTTAATGTTTATTTATTTTTGAGAGAGAGAGAGACAGAGTACAAGCAGGGGAGGGGCAGAGAGAAAAGGAGACACAGAATCCGAAGCAGGCTCCAGGCTCTAAGCTGTCAGCACAGATCCCGATGGGAAACTCGAACTCACAAACCACAAGATAATGACCTGAGCTGAGGTCAGACACTTAATGACTAAGCCACACAGGCACCGCATAATTTTATAAGAATCTTTAAAGTTTTTTATTTTAATTCCAGTTAATATATAGTGTTATATTAGTTTTAGATGTATAATAATTCCCATCGCCCATTTCACCTGTGCCCCCATCAAACATCAGTTTGTTCTAATTGTTTGTCTCTTAATTTGTCTTTCATTTCTTTCTTTTTCCCTTTGTTCATCTTAAATTCTACCTGTGAGTGAAATCATATGGTATTTGTCTTTCTCTGACTCTATTGTCTCAGCATTATACTCTTTAGTTCCATCCACATCATTGCAAATGGCAAGATTTCATTCTTTTTTGTGACTGAATAATATTCCTGTGTGTGTGTGCGTGTGTGTGTGTGTGTGTGTGTGTGTGTGTGTGTGTGTGTGTGTATCACTTCTTTATCCATTCATCAATCAGTGGACCCTTGGGTACTTCCATATCTTGCCTATTGTAAATATTGCTGCTATAAACATATGGGTCCCTATATTTCTTTGAATTCGTGTTTTTATATTCTTTGGGTAAATACTCAGTAGTGTGATTGTTGTATCAAAAGGTAGATCAATTTTTACCTTTTTGAGGAACCTCCATACTGTGTTTGATGGGGGCTGCACCAGTTTGCTTTCCTACCAATGGTGTAAGAGGGTTCCTTTTTTTCCACATCTTTGTCAACACTTGTTGTTTTTTTTGTGTTGTTGATTTTAGCCATTCTGACAGGTGTGAGATGATATCTCTTTCCAGTTTTAATTTGCATTTCCTTGATGATGAATGATGTTAAAGATCTTTTCACGTGTATGTTAGCCATCTGTACGTCTTCTTTGGTGAAATGCCTGTTCATGTCTTCTGCCCATTTTTAATTTGATTATTTGTTTCTTGAGTGTCGAGTTTATAAGTTCTTTATGGATTTTGGATACTAACCCTTTATCACATATGTCATTTGCAGATATCTTTTCCATTCTCTAGCTCGCCTTTTAGTTTTTTTTATTATTTCCTTTGCTGTACAGAAGCTTTTTATTTTGATGTAGTCCCAGTAGTTTTTGTTTTTGATTCCATTGCCTCAGGAGACATGTCTAGAAAAAAACTTGCTATGGCTGATGTCAAAGAAGTTACTGCCTATGCTCTTTTATAGGATTTTTTTTATGGTTGCAGGTCTCACACTTAGGTCTTTCATCTACTTTCAATTTATTTTTGTGTATGGTGTGAGAAAGTGGTCTAGTTTCATTCTTTTGCATGATGCTGTCCAGTCTTCCCAACACAATTTGTTGAAGAGACTGTCTTTTCCCCACTGGATATTCCTTCCTGCTTTGTCAAAGATTACTTGACCACCTGGTGGTAGGTTCATTTCTAGGTTTTCTATTCTGTTCCTTTGATTTATATGTCTGTTTTTGTGCCAGTGCCATACTGTCTTAATCACTGTAACTTTGCAGTTTGGCTTGAATTCCAGAATTGTGATGCCTCCAGCCTTACTTATCTTCTTCAGTATTGCTTTGACTATTTGGGGTCTTCTGTGGTTCCATACAAGTTTTAGAATTGTTCTAGTTTTGTGAAAAATGCTGTTGGTATTTTGATAGGGATTACAATAAACGTGTAAATTGCTCTGGATAGTATAGATATTTTCACACTATTTGTTCTCCTAATCCATGAACATGGAATATCTTACCATGTCTTTGTGTCATCTTTGATTTCTTTCATCATTGTTTTATAAGTTTTCAGAGTTCAAGTCTTTAGCCTCTTTGTTAGGTTTATTCCTGGGAATCTTAATATTTTTGGTGCTATTGTAAATGACATTATTAATTTCTCTTTCTGCTGCCTCATTATTAG
Source organism: Leopardus geoffroyi (assembly GCF_018350155.1). Taxonomy (NCBI): domain Eukaryota; kingdom Metazoa; phylum Chordata; class Mammalia; order Carnivora; family Felidae; genus Leopardus; species Leopardus geoffroyi. The sequence continues at coordinate 32,910,854 of NC_059331.1, read as the reverse complement.
TGCATAGAAATGCAACAGATTTTTGTTGATTGGTTTTGTATCCTATAACTTTACTGAATTCATTTGTCAGTTCTAGCTGTTTTTACGTGGAGTATTTTGGATTTTGTATATATAGCATAATGTTATCAGCAAATAGTGAAAGTTTTACTTCTTCATTACCGATTTGGATGTCTTTTATTTCTTTTTGTTGCCTTGAACACTGTATTATTACAGGTAAGATGACAGGCAGTGGGAAATTGACCAGCTCAAAACCACACAGCAAAAAGGCAACCGGGCCTGAGGCCCAACCCAGGTCTGTTTGCCTACAAAGCTCTCTGTCACAGGTTGCTCTAGATCACAAGGAAATGCATTGATGGGCATGTCCCTAGGCCAAGATACTGGAAAACCATGTCACTGAGTCATAGGGGTCCAGTTAAGCATATTCTTCAGCATCCAGTACTGTAGTTACTAGCCACATGTGGCTGTTTAATTAAAAGTAAATACAGTGTCAAATTCAGTTCTTCAGTCCAGGTGGCCACATTTCAAGAGCTCAGCCACATGTGTAGTTACCGAACATTTTTATCTTCACATTTTTATCCTCACAAAACGTGTAATGGTGACACTCTAGAGGCTTTGACTATTTTACCCTCCAAAGGGGATGTTCGATAGGCTTTATTTTACCCCTTGTCTTATTGTTACCCTGTGAGTGGAAGGAAAAACTATGGAATTGAAGGAAACTTCATGGGGGATGGATATCTTTTGTACTGATAATAACAGGTCGTATTTATTAAATCCTTCCCATGGGTAGGTACCTGTCTAAGCTCTTTGCATGTGTTAGCTGGATGTTAAGGAATCATCTGGAATTGGGATTCAGAGAACAAGTATTAGCACTTGGGGCTGTCTGCTCTGTCCCACTGAGACAGCCTCATCAAGATTTAATAGGAATTACAGAGCCTCCACCTAGCCAACAAGTGTCTCCTCTTTGAATACTGGCCTGACATTGTCGAAGGAGTTTAATTTAAATTATTTTATTATGCAAAGTATCCTTAATCCAAAAAGGGGAAGAAACTGTAAAACACAGGAAAATTCACCTGACACTCTTACTCTATGTTAAAAAAAATATATAACCTGCCACATAGCTATCAGCAACTTAAGAGTTTGTCAGAACTGTTTAAAAAGGGAAGATGTTGGGGCGCCTGGGTGGCTCAGTCAGCTAAGTGTCCAAGTCTTGGTTTTGGCTCAGGTCATGATCTCAGGGTTCATGGGTTGGAGCCCCTCTGCATTGGTAGTTCAGAGCCTGCTGGGGTTCCCCCTCTCCCTCTCCCTCTGTCGCTTCCCCACTTGAGCTGTCTCTGTCTCTGTTTCTGTCAAAATAAATAAATAAACTTTAAAAAAATCTATAAACAAATAAATAAAAGGGAAGGCATTGACATCTCCTTTGCGTAGTTGATTCGGTAACTCAAAGTAATTGATGGTCCCCCCTTACCTACCTTGCTTAGTTTTTTCTCATAGTTTTGGAAGCCGAGTCCTCTTGTCAGATCTAGCATGCTGCCTCATATCTTCCTAGCTGTTAAACGTTGTTCATGTTAAAATTAGCAAACTTCCTAGCGCTTCCACAGTGCAAAACAGGAGGACATTCGCATTTGCTAGCAAGGAGCCTTCTGGTCTTTATTACTAAAGCAGTTTTAAGTTGCTATTTTGGTTTATTGCCATGGTTTAAAGTTATCAAGGATTTTAGTTGAGACTTCTTTATGGAACATTAGGTCACATTCATATTCGAGGTGACATAGCAAGAGATGAGAAAAATATAAAAGTAGAACGGAGGCCGGCGTGCCTGGTTGGCTTAGCTGGTTAGGCATCCAACTTTGGCTTGGGTCATGATCTCACAGTTCGTGACTTCAAGCCCCATGTTGGGCTCTGTGCTGATAGCTCAGAGCCTGGAGCCTGCTTCGGCTTCTGTGTCTCCCTCTCTCTCTCTGCCTCTCCCCTGCTCGTGCTTTGTCTCTGTCTCTAAAAAATGAATAAATGTTAAAAAATTAAAAAAAAAAAAAAAAGTAGAACAGAGGCCAGGGTGGCTGATGGAAGGTGAACGAGGGGCGTGGGGATGGCCTTTGGACTGCAGACCGGGACGAGGAGTTCAAATTTCATTTTCAGTGTGAGGACCAGTGTCAATGAAGCAGGGAAGGGACGAGATCTCACAGAAGGTTTTTGACAGTCCCTTTGTGTACGTGTAAAGAAAGTATTCTAGAAGCACGGGTGGGGAGAGGGAGACCTCTCAGGACCAGTGCACTGGTTTGATAAGGGTATTGGCAGCTTGGACCAGAGTGTGACACCAGTGATGACAGAGGGAGCAGAGGATTTAGGAGGATTCAGGAGCACCAACAGGACTTGATGGGGAGCCGCGGCATAGAGTTCCGCAGACTTCTTCTATAAAGGGCCATATGGTAAATATTGTAGCTTCATGGCCCATACGGTCCTGCCACTCTATTCTGTCCTTTTGTAGCAGATGACATGTAAGCAAATGGATTGTGTGTGTTCCAAGAAAACAGTATTTGGTCCACTAGGCTATCATCTGCCGACCTCTCCTGAAGAAGGCGGGGAAAGGGGAGGAGCCAAAAATGTCCCCTGCGTTTTGGCCTGGGTACTTGGATAGATGGCGGGGCCATTTGCTAGGATTTGGCTTCTGAAGTAAGAGTGGGTAGGCCTTGAACTCTGGAATCCAGGGCTCCTTCTCAGTCATATTAAGCGTGAAGTACCCATGTGACATCCAAGTGAGCAGAAGCATAGGCAGTTTTCTGGGATCTGCGGTTCAGTAGGGGCAGAGTCAGGGCAGAAGAGATCCATTTATGAGCCATTTGTCATATCCACGAGTGCGCCGCAGAGTGTGAGCTGCGTGCGGCTGCTTTTCTTTTCTGTGGAATTTCATAGTTCTAATCGTATTGTGACAAGCTGCTTCCGAGCTGAATCATTCCTGCTCTTAAGCAAGAATTGAGCACATCCTTTGTGTACAGCTCTAAGATAAGGAGAGAGAACACAGGGACCTCGCAACATAAGTACGAAGACAAGACTCACACTTGAATTTTACCAGCAGTGATATGTAGTCTGAATCTGTCACAGATGTGGGTAACAGGTGACCCAGGCAGGAGGAGGGTTGACAACAGAGCCTTTTTGCATGACCTGAGTCTAGAGCAGTGTCTCTACCTCAGCATTTTTAACCTTTTGGGCCAGATAATTATTCATTGCCAGGGTCCATCCTGGGCCTTGCAGGATGTGTGACATCTCTGGTCTCCACCCAGTAAGGTGCCAATCACATACCTGCCTCCACACCCCACCCCACCCCACCCCTGAATTGTGACAACAACATATGTCTCTAGATGTTGACAAATGACCCCTTGGGGGCAAATTTGCCCTGTATGAGAGCTATCAGACTAGAGCTTGGAAGTATGAAAAGCATTTGGAGTTGCAGACTGGGAGTCCACGGGCAGTATTCGGCCTGACCCACTCATGTATTTTTCAGTAGTCTCTTAAAATTTTTAAAACTTTGAATGCATTTAGTTGGTACCACCAATTCCAGCTTGCCAGAGTCCTCCCAGTTTCCTCTCGCCTTCCATCTGGCCTGGCACACTCTTGCCCGAGCCTGCCCGTTGCCCCACAGGCAGCTGAGTTTGAGACCCAAACACAACGTGTGGAAGGGCACGCTTGGAGGCGCACAGACTTGCTGTGGACACATTTCCTAGGAAATTTCCTAGGAATTTCCTTTTTCATCACCATCTCAAAATTCTAGGAACCGGTTACCTTTCTTTCCTTTTTATTTATACTTTTTGTGCCAACAAAAGAAATAAGGTATCTTCAGACATTTTTACCTTTGGCGTTAATTCTCCTACTATCTTACTTTGGTTCCATGTGAAAATTAACTTATTAGTTACCACTTCCTTGGGACAGTCTCTCCCATATGAAAAGTCTCAGCTGTGAGAGATGTTATTATAGCTTCTCCCTTCTCTGATAATAGCTTTGCGACCTTACTGCATCGAGTTTCTCTTTATTGCAAAAGGTGTCTTCCTAGCCTCTGCGCTAAGCATTTTTCAGTTCTGAACATTTCCAAAACTGTTATCTGAGGCAGAGAGTTTACTCTGTGTAATATTTTCTTCACCTTCCTTCATTTCCCTCAAATTAAATCACACATTCTTTACCACCATCTGGAGTTAAGTAGTTGACATGGTTTTTATTGAATCTGTCTTTGCATTGCCACCTGCAGTTTTGAAAACATACCCCAACATATCCTTTGCCTGGTATTTCCCCCGTTTGTATTCCTGCTCCGATATTAATCACGTCCCCTGTTTGTGAACATAATCCTGTTTGGTTCAGACATCTCAGTAGAATCTTAATGTAATGTCTTTGAAAATAGCATTGGGTCCTTAGGAATATTGTGTTTCCACTGGCAACTTGGAACATGCCTTTGTTTGTGCCAAGGTGTTACCTGGGTTTATTTCATACTTCTGTTCTTTTTTTTTTTTTTTTTTTTTAATTTTTATTTTTGAGAAAGAGCATGAGCAACGTTGGGGGGCGGGTTCAGAGAAAGAGAGGGAGACCCAGAATCCGAAGCAGGCTCCAGGCTCTGAGCACAGAACCCCATGCGGGGCTTGAACCCATGAACTGGGAGATCATGACCTGACTGAAGTCGGACGCTTAGCCGACTGAGCCCCCCAGGCGCCCCGTATACTCTTGTTCTTATTGTGTCTCTAATGTTCTCAACGTGTTTTGTTTCTCGCCATATGCAGTACATGCTCCTCGTTCTCGCTCGTCCAGGGGACTTGAGCTGTGTGCTAATCTCTCATTACAGATTAATGACGTGCAAGTACACGTTTAAAATAAAAGTGGTTCATCACAACCTCCCCATTTTCTCACAGTTAATTCTTTTTCTGCAAATCTCATTTCTTATATTACCTTTGCCATGAAGAATTCTAAAATACTGTCTTTACGATTTTAACACTTGAGGCAACGGTATTTGAAAGATCCTTTGGCACTGTGTCATAGAGTAGCAGTTACAATAGCCGCATCACCCACCAGTTGTAAGACTCCCTCATCGAGGGAATCCGTCTCTGTCCCTTGTGTCGGCTACCACCTCACCTCATTCGGCAACCTGAGGTGGTTTGTTTTTTGTTTTTTGTTTTTTTTTTTTTTTTGGCAGTTGGTTATGTTCAAGGGCTCTGGCATGCTGCCTTTATCTAAAAAGCTACGTTTTAAAAAGCTTTTGCATCATTGCATAAACACTAATCAGGTTTTTTTTTTAATCATTTGGAGATAATTGGAATTAGGTCAGTGCTCCCTTAGATAGATATGAGTGTTGTTTCTAATTTTAAAAATGTTCTCTGTGATTACTTTTGCTATAGACACCATGTACCCAAGTGGGGAATGATTGCATTAAAAAATCACAGAACTGCCCATTGATTAATAGGATTCTTTGTAGGTTTCCCCCCTGCTGAGCAACTTCCACTTAGACTTGGCTGTTGAAGAAGGAAGAAATAGTTTTACAATCACAGAATTTCTCCAGCTGTGCACTGTTGACATCATGGAGTGGATCATTCTTTCCTGTACATCATAGGCATCTTGGCAGCATCCTGAGTCTGTACCCACTCGGATGCCAGAAGCACCTTTTCCTCCTCCTCCATGGTAACTTCCAACAGTGTCTTCAGAATTGGTCCGTGTCCCTTGAGGAGCAGCATCAACTTTTTCGGGGGCACCCATCTTGCTTTTGCTATTGGAAATGCTCTGCTCTATTTTTTTTTTTTCCAAGTGCAGGTGAAATCAGTTTATGGATTACTTGTGGTTGAACTTAGATGGAAAAAATTTCAACACAAGAATTCCCCATTTCCTCTCCATCATTGCTTCTACTCAGCAAAGGAAGTAGCAGCTTGGCCAGTTGTCACAGTGGCCTTCTGTCCTCCTCTCTGCCACCAGCTAGCAGTGTACCCCAGGCCAGCCATGGGCACTGTCCCTGGGCCTCTGCACTGTCATCCAAAATATGGGTGCAGCTGGACCCTCCTCAGTACTGTAGTGAGGGTGGAAGAAGAGGAGGGCTTCTGGTGTTTGCAGTGTGGCCCTGTCCTGATGGAGGGTTTGCTTGTCCTTCACATTAGACAGGACCTACGAGAAAGGAGGTAGAGGAGATGCTCAGGTGGTCCTGCTTCTCAGCACTTGTGGCCTAATTTTCTGGGACTGAGAAAAAATAAAGGAAGGCAAAACAGAGGAGCCTCAAGGGAAAAAGTAGCCGGGGCTATGTTCCTTCCGATCCGTGATGACATGGTTCTCAGTAAACGGTGAGACGAGACAGAAACAGTGGAATCAGGACAGAACAGTAATAGTCACGAAGTTTTTCCAAGATCTCCCCTTTAGAGATCATATCCTTCCTGGGTTTTTTCCTGCTGAAATACACCTGCTAAACTACCTGCTGAAACTACCTGCTAAATGGTAGTTTATCGTTCCTTGTCCTCCTTGTTAACGATCTTAGTTTGCAAAATGAGGAATGGGCACATTGTGGTCATTTGCTCAAATCCGCTTTATGAAAATTCGGTGGTTCGTGAAATCTCAAATCTAGGCATCACTGATGCGGAGAAGGAGGCCTTCAGAAGTTTGGGAAGACAGGAAAGGAGGGAGGAGGCTCTGAAGTAATGTGTGTGTGTGTGTGTGTGTGTGTGGGCGGGGCGGGAGGGGTCCAGAATCCAAACCAGAGGAAAGGCAGTGGGAACGTTCCCCTTCTCTGACCATGACTTTTGCGGCCTCTTACTTTAGGGAAAGGCTCACTTTGGGTTCAAGGCCAGCGATAGGTTCACCACTCTCCTATAGGTTACCTCTCACAAAACGACCTTTATCAGTCAGACTCTTTAATGAATTCTTTTGTCCTGAGAATGTTAACTCCAACAGCAAGAGAAATCTTGGGTGAGCTGTGCACACGGCACCCCACAATATCCATGGCTGGTTTCTTGTATGTAGAAAGCACTCTCAGAAGCTCCAGGACCGCTTTAAAAAATCCATTTCCATTGTGTTTGCTTGCGTTAAGTTGTTCATCTGACTTGACTCTAAGCCTGATTAGAACCTCGTTTACCGAGAAAAAAGCAGCAGGAACCAGCCAAAATCAGACAGGAGAGGAAGCAAAGAATCCTGGTATTTGATCCTCCACAGTGAGAAATCTGTTAAGCGTCTTCCTCTCTGAAAATACTTGCTGGGTGAGCATGTGTTTCATTTCCAGTATGAATTTCTCTTACCCTTCCCTGCCTTAAATGCAAAGTACTCCTTCAAGGAAGTGCCCTGGGATACATCTCGTTCCCAGATAAAATATTTCATTAAATAGCCTTGCAATTCTTGAATTTTCCCTGCATCTTAAATGTACTTGACCTATAAAAATTATTTCTAATTGAGATTCCTCCTGAGTGGGACCGTGTGCGTGTTGGGCGGTGGGGGTGTGTGGGGTCTGCTTCTGTCTTGAAGCCAATGCAGTTGGCGAAATGACTTTTGACTCACTGAAACCTGAAATCTGAGAGTTGAAGAACGCCTCAGTTTCCGCTGCATCCACTAGCTATATGGGGCAGCCAGTCCTTAGAAAATGACAAAGTCAAGCAAACAGCTTTTCTTCTTGGTAGTTCACATAATCACGGAGTCCAGTTCAGATATTGTTTCAGCAAGAGGATTTTAAAGACATCTAATATCTCCATGGGAGATGAATGGAGCTGCTCCTCACATGTCCTCTGCTCTTTGGAAGAACCTGACCCTTCAGTAAATGGCTCTTTAGGTCTGACTTCCAGACGCTTTGAATAATGTAGTGCTGCAGGACTCCCAAGTCGGATCACCTTGCCGTTGTTAACTAGGACCTGTGTTTTCTAAAGCTGATATGGTTTCCTAAATTTAAGAGATTGAAATAAAGTTTGATACGGTGCCGGGTGGCTTCAGTCACAATTAAGCAGTTCGATGATAAAGTTAATTGAAATGACCAAATGAAAAGACACCCTTACAGAGCAAATGGGAAAATTTGCCTCCAATTTTGCAAAAGTACCTTGTGGCTGAAAAGCGATTGTCACACCAGTGAGGCTGTTAAAACCGCTCTAGAGATTCATACATTTAAGCTGGAAGAGACCTGAAATATTCTTTTTCATCAGTGTTTGTTTGCCTTTTGTGACGAAGGCTAAGTCATTGGGAATCTTTGAACTCAGTGTCGGCATAAAAGTTGCTTTTCTAAGGAAAGGTGTGAAGGGTATCCTTCACTTAAGAATTACTTCGACTCTGAAAGAGTCCCTGAGAACATATCCATTTGCTGGAGCCGAGAGGTGCGGGGTTTGGGGTTTCTTTGCGAGTCTTCGTTAAATCTGAGACCCGAGCCATCCGTTGTGATGGGAATTTAGAACACAAGGTGGCACAGCAGACAGAACCTTGCTCTCCGCGCGTAGGGAGGCAGCCTGGAGCTGAGCTGAGCTGAGTCGGCAGCGCACGAATAAATCAAGAAACAGCCCAAGGATCAAGAGCTGTTAAGCAGTCACAGCAGCGATGATGATGATCAAAAGACCACGCTGCCCCTCCCCTCTGCCTCCCCGGCCCTTCCTGCAGCCCTCAAGATACAAATGCATTTCATAAATGCTACACATTCACACATGCATTCAAAAGGCAGTTGCTGAACTGGGGGCCAGATACTGCTTTAGGGCTGGAGACTAGCCCTAGGATCAGAGAGACCAGGTCCCTGAAAGGGAGAGAATAAGCCAGTAAATGATAACAATCAACAATGGAAACAATAAACAGGTAAACAAATAGTATGAGCTTAGAGAATCACAGGGTCTCTGGAAACAAAAGAAACAGGACTGCGTGAAGAAAGTGTCCTAAGAAGGGTCACCTTCGGATCTGCTGACGGCCAGGATCCCTGGATGGCTTCTCAGAAGTAGCAACATTTGAGGAGAGCCCCAAGTGATGAGAAGCCACACATGTAGGTCTACGGGCATAATGTTCCAGGTGGAGGGAACAGCCAGTGCAAAGGCCCAGCAGAGTAAAAGGAATTAGTCTGGAAGTGGAGAGTGCCATTCTGGCTGGAGCATGGGTAGGAGTAAGGGTAGTAGGAGATGAAATCACAGAGGCAGGCAGGGTCAGACGAAGGAAGGCTTTGTGGGACACGGAAAAGAGCTTGTACCTCGTTGAAACTGTGTTGGGAAGCCATAGAAACATGTAGTCTGCAGACCATATAATCTGATTTATGCTGTGGAAAGATGTTTCTGGCCTCTGTGTGGATAATGGATTAAAAGGAATGAAGAATAAAGCAGAGACTGATTCTTAGGTTCTTACAGTCATCTAGGCTAGAAAAGCTGGTGGTTGTGGAGATGGACTGACGGATGGGTTCAGGATAGATTTTGGAGACCTGTGTTATAGGAAAGATAAAGAATCTCAAAAAGGGCCTTAAATTTCAGGGGTTTAGTGTCCTGTAAGGTTAAAACAATGCAGGATGCTCTCCTGGATCTCTTTCTTGGTCCTGTGCCTAACTTTACATTGCTAAAAATAAAGCAACCAGGATAGAAGTCACCCTAAAAGTCAGTAACCCTGAAGAAAAGGATCCTGGCATGTACTTTTTTAACCCAGAAGCTTCTCAGCACCAATTACAGTGATAGGTTTCCTTTCAGGGCCAGTGGCCTTAAAATAAGGGCCCACACAGTATCCTGTTTTTCCAACCCAGAAAAGGAATCCTTATTGGTTTTTTCTTTCAATGAGCTATTTTGAACTATTCTTTCTTTCATCCCCCCCTTACACATTATAAGCAGCTAAAAGTCAAACTTTCAGCGTTAGAGGAACTGCTTTGGAGCTTCCAGGCTACAAGTAGGGGTCTCCTCTTGCAGGGAGGCCTCGACAAGCATGGGGAATAAGAGGAGTGGGGGACACGGGGCGCCTGGGTGGCGCAGTCGGTTAAGCGTCCGACTTCAGCCAGGTCACGATCTCGCGGTCCGGGAGTTCGAGCCCCGCGTCAGGCTCTGGGCTGATGGCTCAGAGCCTGGAGCCTGTTTCCGATTCTGTGTCTCCCTCTCTCTCTGCCCCTCCCCCGTTCATGCTCTGTCTCTCTCTGTCCCAAAAAATAAATAAACGTTGAAAAAAAAAAATTAAAAAAAAAAAAAAAAGGAGTGGGGGACAGGGCTAACCCTTAAGAATTTCCACAAAAACCCGTTCACATTTGAAATACAGATGTTAGCGGGGGGCACCTGGGTGGCTCAGTCGGTTGAGCGTCTGATTTTGGCTCAGGTCATGATCTCATGGTTCGTGAGTTCGAGCTGTGTGCTCACCGCTCAGAGCCTGGAGCCTGCTTCAGATTCTGGGTCTCCCCCTCTCTCTTTCCCTTCCCCATTCACACACTGTCTCTCAAAAAAATAAAGTTTAAAAAAATATCAAAGAAATAACAGGTGTTAGGAAAGCCAAGTTCTCAGCATGACAGGTAGGGAGTCTTCCTCAGAGTTAGAAGCATTTATAGACTAAGACAAGACCCTAGGCCTAAATACCCGAATTACAAATGTTTCTAACCAACATAGAGTTAGAGAGCTCTCTTGGAACCATTTGAGGAAGGGGCGTAATTCCACCCTTAAAGAGTAGATCTTGATTGAAATATTCTCTGGAGAAGAAAGATGGGCCTCGTGGTACATCATGACCAATTAGTGGTCTTTTTCAGTTGACAGTTGTTTTTTTTTCCCCTTCTAGAAAGAATATGCCATAACTCACTCCTTTTCCTGCACCTATTTTTTTTTTTAATTACGTTATTAGGTGGTGTCAGGATACATTTGCAGGCTAGGAAGAGCTCCTACCCACTTTGGAAACTGTACTTTATAGGACTTGGGTGTCAGCCAAGCTGTTAGCTCTAAAGAGTTGCTTCATTGCCCGCAACTCAGAGACCAGTCTTGTTATATTTTTAGTATGTGTAGCCCTGAATGGCCCATGATTTAGGTACTGTGACTTGGGGTAAAATATCAGAGAACCTGATTGGCTATGCCTAGACTCCCATGCTATCTCTACAAAGGGAACTCTTCCTAAATCCACATCATGATTATGGGTTCAAGATACCTTGACCTGTTGACCAACAGGATGATATCCATGAAGCTGTAGGCAAAAATTTTTATGAATGCATTTTTTTATGGGTAAACACCCCTTCGTAGTGAGCTGTGATCCAGAATGGATTAAGCACCTTCGAATGAGACCGTATAGTTCAGTGTTCAAAAGCACAGTCTTGGCATTAGACCAAGTCTGCCTTCAGCTGCTCACCTGAGTGTGTGACCGTGGCCGTGTTACTTAATCATCAATGTCCCGGTTTTCTCATCTGTAAAATAGGGATGATGTTAGTACTGAACTCAGCAGTTGAGAAGAATAAGTGTATGTCAAAAGGCAAGCTCTCAGCTCTTTTAGTTAATTTTACTCTCAGCTCTGAAGTTAGAAGACTTCTTTTTTTACAAACATGGACAAACGAGAGGCCAAGTTGTTGACCCTTTATGGTGTATTCCACGTGTTTTGGGGGGTCAACCACAGTAGCACTAGTTATTCCATTGACCATTCTGAAGTGACCATTCATCTCTCAGGAATTGCACGGTGACAGTCCTTTTGAGCGGCTCCAAGTATTAATGACTTTGGGCCTCTCCTCACCTGCGCCAGTTCAAGGCTTATGACTTTGAGGTGAAAGGCTCTGTAAACTATTAGCAGCCACCAGACTTGCAAGCCATTTATTTCTCTGTGGGACATATTTATTAGGCTGTATGTACTGTGTAATTGAAGCCGACTTCTCTGTCACTATAAAGCCAGGCAACCATGTTCTTCTTACCAAATGCCAAATGACACGCATTGGGAGCTACTTATTCCAGAGATCTGAGACCCCGTCATCTCTTTAAATTATGATGTCCGTAATATTTTGTAATGACCATTATTAGGTCCCCAAAGGAAAGAATGTCTTCCCCTTTTTGGAGACACTGGGGCTGGCGCTCTTGTTCTTGGCAGCCAGTATCATATTTGCATTGAAACATTACACCGCAGGGTTGGCCATAGGATTTGATTGGAGGAAGGGGGAGAAAAAGCAAACATGTCTAAACTGCAACCCTTTTTTAATTTTGTTTTATGGATGCAATTTTGAGATATATAGCACTTGTAAGGTCCTTCAGTGAAAATGTACTCTAGTTCAAACTTGGCCTTGAGTTTATATTGGCACACTGATTTTGCTTTAAACAAACAAACAAAAAAAACCTTTTAGGGGCGCCTGAGTGGCTGTCGGTTAAGCGTCCGGCTTCGGCTAAGGTCATGATCTCGTGGTTTGTGAGTCCAAGGCCCACGTTGGGCTCTATGCTGAGAGCTCAGAGCCTGGAGCCTCCCTTGGATTCTCTGTCTCCCTCTCTCTCTGCCCCTTCGCCACTCATGCTCTGTCTCTCTCTCTCAAAAATAAATAAACATTAAGAACTAATAATAATAAAATAAAAATCGCAAACCTTTAAAAAGCTTGTTATTTTCCAGTCAAGCATCAGTCATTACATGTTGCTTCCAACCTCCTGACCCCACAATTAAATACCAGCCTCCTTCATTGTTCAGCTCCTCCCCTCTGCCTTCTTCTTCATATCAGATTAGCTCTCTTCTCTCGTACTCCCAAGAGCAATAGTGCTCCTTTCCATCATGGCCCTTAGCACTGACCACACTCAATTTTGTCTAGTGTGTGTGTGTGTGTCTTTTTTTTTTTTTTTTTTAAGACAGACTATGAACTCGTCCAGGTCAGAGCCATGTCTGATTTACCTTTATCTCTCCCGTAATGCTTCGGTAGGCATATGGCAGAGCTCAGTAAATCTTGCATGGGTGAACAGTCACATGGACGGTTCCTTCCAAGCTCAGGTATTGGCTCTTCCATCATCGTGCTTCTTTTTCATCACCAAAACTATCCCTCTGGAATTATTTGCTAGGTTATGTGTATTCTCCCTTCCCCCACGTAACGTGAGCCCTATGAAAACAGGACCTTGTAAAAGATATTCGTTGCTTTAATTCATCTCCAGCTCTTGGCCAAAGCAGGCCCTTAGCACAGTTTGGTTACATGAGGGAGTGAATTCCTTTCCTACCTCCAGTGGAAAAAGTTAAGCTGAGTGTACCTACCTTTTGCAGTTTTCTTCCCTCAGCATTTTATCGGTAGGGTGAGTGCAGTTTAAATGTAATCCTGGTTTATACCTTTTTTTTTTTTAATGTCTATTTGTTTTGAGAGAGAGCATAAGCAGGGGGGTGGGTGGCAGAAAGAGAAGGAGAGAGAGAATCCCAAGCAGGCTCCACGCTGTCAGCGCAGAGCCCAATGTGGGGCTTGATATCACAAACCATGAGATCATGACCTGAGCCGAAATCAAGAGTCGGATGCTTAACTGACTGAGCCACCCAGGTGCCCCCTGGTTTATGTGTTTTGTATTAAGCAAACCAACCAAACAAAAAAAAACTAGTTGGTCGAGATGATGCAGATGGCTCTCTAAACATGGGTTACTAGCCATTAATGTTAGTTATTTAAAGTCTGTGATTTGCTGCGAAGTAATGATCAATTCTGCCTAGCTGAGGAAATCACAGATTTTCTCACTCTTTCCTTCCTGCACGCCTGCATCTTGGTACTTCATGCAACTCTGAGTGTTTTGATCTGTCCTCGTACTGCCTTCCCCCCCCAATAAAAGCATTACCCTACCAGGTTCTTTGTTCTCTCATGTAGCAGCAATTTTGCTGATAAATATTAGTGCTCTGCAAAGTCCTTTAATGGAGTTTCTCTCCTGAGAAAATTTTTCCATGTGCCCTTTAGCTCTTCCCGAGAAAGAAGAAGAAACATGCACTGAAACTTTTCTCTTCCTGCTTGATCCTTCCTTCTCATTATCCTTTCTATTTGCAGATAAAGTATTTTATATACACTGTCCTTATTAGAGGCACAAACTTAGCAGAAGTCATCCTCACTCCAGGAGTTGCATCTAACACCATAGACATGTGCTTGGACAAGGTGGCTTAACCTGGGGTTCAAAGAACCCAGGAGAATTGGCTTATCAGGATTACTGGTCAAGATTTCAGAGACTACTGGAAATGATAAGCAAAATTATTTGCTTCTATGCAGCTTTGCTTCAGAGAGGCTCTAACAGCTTTTTTATCCTATTTTCAGTCAAGGCCATGGCCCAGTAATTTGTAACACAGCCACTTGAGTAGAAATGGTAGTCCTTGAGCCAATAGAGAACTAGAAGAAACTCCAGGTAATTTTTAACCTAGCGGTGCACTAAAGTGAATAAACACATATCATTGTCCAAACTCACTGAATAACGCTTCTCTGTTTATACTTGTCGTTGTGTGTAAGATCTGGAAAACTTGGGAAAGACTCAAAGCAATATGAATAACTTACTAATTCTAGAATTCAGAAACAGTATTTTAATACATGTTCTTGTGGTCTTTGGATGTGTGATGTGTGTGTGATACATGCATATACCTATTTTTACAATGAGTTTATATTCTGTGTACAGTTTTATCCTGCTTTTAACATCTTGTATCATTACTACTTTTCCACATCACTAAATGTTCTTCACTGGACCCATTTTTAATGGATTCATAATCTTGTTGATAAAACAATGTGTTTGCTCAGTCCCCTGTTCTTAGGAGTCATTTCCAATTTTTATCTTCTTTAAATAATACTGTGTTGAACATCCTTTTAGATACACATAAATCTTTGTGAGCCTCTCTGATTATTTCCTTAATGCACACTCTTAATGATGAGTTTATTGGGGGTAAAGTCAGCTATAATTTACAAGTTTGGCATTTAGGAATACATGTTGATGTCTTTTAATTTTTTTTAATGCTTTCTTTATTTGAGAGAGAGAGAGAGAGAGAGAGAAAGCAGGTGAGGGGCAGAGAGAGGGAGACTCAAAATCCGAAGCAGGCTCCAGGTTCTGAGTTGTCAGCACAAAGCCTGACGCGGGGCTCAAACTCACAAACTGTGAGACCATAACCTGAAGTTGGATGCTTAACCAACTAAGCCACCCAGGCACCCCAATTGATGTGTTTTAGAATAAAAAAGATAGTGGGGTCTGACATGAAAATGTGCTCAGGAGTAGTCTATTCTGTTTTTGGAATATAAGAGTAGCTCCAGACCAAATTCTCACAGTCGTCTTTTCCGTGGCTTTCAGTGGTCTCCATGAACTAACCACCTGATTGCCTCAATCAATCAATCAGTCTCTCTCCCGCTCTCTTTCTCTCTCTTTTTCACTATATGTAACAGTCCCCCTGCTCCTTGAACATTGCATTCGTTACCTGATTCAACACCAGTGCTGTTTTCAGTCACCCATTTTGCGATGCAAAACTTTGAAGAATCCCCTATGTTCTAGGACATGTTCTAGCACATTAGTATGTGCTAGAATGCAAAGGAGGAAACCAAAATGTTTCCATTAAAACGCTCACATCTAGAGACCAAGTGCACACTGGATTGGCTATCACAATAAAAACAATATAAATTAATGGCATAGTACATTTTTGTCACTTGTAGATCCACTTTGCTTATGACAGTGACTTTCCGATTCACGCTTTCAAAGCCTCTTGCATGATTTTTTCTTTGTTCTTTCAGTCAGTGAGGTTGGTTGACATTGTCACTTCCTTTAGCCTGGAGGAAGTTAGGTCCAAGAAAGTCTGATTTCTTTGCCACAATTCAGGCTTGATCATCTCGGTGCCAAAACGGCAGTGAATGACTAATGTTTGGCTTCCCGTGGAAGAGTAGCTGAGCTATCGACATCTTCCCTATGTCCATTTAGTCCACAGGATAAACACAAGTCTTAATCTCAACAGGGTGCCTAAAGAAACTGTGTACGTATATATTAATTTGGGGGAAAGTAAGCAATTCTTGAAGGCTCTAGAGGTGAATGATGGCTCTTGAGATTTAAGAGTGCAGTAAAATGTTCTGAAATTTGGTATATTCATCTTACTTAAAAAGGCAGTATAGGCTTTTGTTTATTGTGGTATTCATCTGCGTGTACGTGTGTGTTCATAAATAAGTAAAGCTTTGCTTGTAGAAGATCCTAAAATAGGTAATAAAACCATGAGCCAAAGAACACACAGTTTTGGCATGTAACCTTCTAGGCTTTGTTTCCAAATGCATATGTATTCTGTTATGTTTTTACTTTTTGCTATCAATTTTTGCATACAACCATTATAAAATTTCACCAAGAATAACATTTGCCATTTAGTTGTATGCGAACGTGTTCAGTAACGTGCTTTATGGTCTTGGTATTTAAAAGGAAAGCGTTCTCTTCATGTTATTTGGTCAGATTCCAGTCACTAACAGAGAATTTGCCATTTGGTTTCTCCAAAAGGACATTTCCTTTTTCATAGGGAACTTTGGAAATTCAGGTCCCACTTTTTCACTTGTATAAATCACACTTAGTCTCACACTTTGAATGTATGCTTCCCCGTAAAAGTTTTCTGGGACCCCTTTGAAATAGCATTTGCCACCTTCTCGGCTCTAAGAGCAGATGGTGCCATTGGTAGACTCTTCCTTCTGCCTCTTCTCCAAATCTCCCTTCTTTTCCCTGAAGGGAGCAGGTGAGCCCATTAAGACAGGTGCTGTTTCTTCCCATACCTCACATGTAGTAGGTGACACGATTGCCCCTGGGAACACAAAGTGCGATTTGTCCTGGGAGAACCACCGTTGGGCTGTGAAGCGTGGGATCACGCTGCTTTCTGTCGCCCATCCAGTGTGGGATGGCCTGCACTCAGCTCTCACTTGGTAAGAACCACATCGTGTGCTTTCTAGGTCTTGGAAAATTCTGCCAAAGGGTGACCTTTTTTGAGTATTTTCTGATGAGGTCTCCCAGCTGTTTTCAAACCATCTGAGTAGTTTTGGCTAAAATATATTATAAATTGTAATCAGGAGCTTTGTTCCCGCATTCATATTCATTAGATTTTAAGATTTAATGACTATGTGGACTTAAAGCAAATCCTTGATTTCTTTTTTAAAAAGCACTCAAGTGAGTCTCTCGATTTTTGACTTTCTGAATACTAATTTAGGGCCAACTTTGGCTCCTGTAAAAGGTGTAGCTTTTGAAAAACAAGGTAGCAAAGAGGAACAAATTCCTCTCTAAATTAATACTTTTTCTTCTTTGTGGTTAAATACAACTTGTAGGGTCAGTTGAGCTGGGATATTTTGGGATGTTGCACGGAGGGCTTCCTCAGAGGAAACAGGACTATAACTCTTACCCCAGTTTGCTTCAGACTGGATGGTTTTGTACACTTAATGGAAGGGCCATTAATTAATTAATGTTCATGTTTAAGTAAATGTTTTATTGCCTCAGCAAGATTATGAATATGGTATTCTTGATGAAGGTTCTTGATGAAGAATTCTAGATGAAGGCTAGGTTGGCCTCACCTAGCCCCTCCGATCCCAGCCCCTCCTTGCCCACCAGAAATACGCCAGTGATGAGTCTTGTGTGGACAGTTGTGGAATGCGGACACCGTGCCTTTGTTAGGGTGTATTTGACACCGGCCTCCTCCTGTACCCGCCGTTCTGCAGCATGCTGCTTGCATTCAGCACCATGTTTTGGAGCCCATCCATGCTACTCAGAGAAAAAGCTCACTGCTTTTAACCTCTGCAGACTGCCTTATAGGTGCGCTGTTCCACAGTTTCTGTAGAACCTCCGGTCCTTTCCAGGTTTCTTTTATGCCACCCCTGCTGCAGTGAGCATCCTTGTATATACCTGCACTTTCAGCGTGTGTTTCTGTATGATAGGGAAGGAAAAGTACCCTTTATTTTATACACGAACTCTTCAGAGACCAGGAATTTAAGATGGTCGGTTTTATAAATGATTAGCAGAGTATGGATCAAAGCCACTTTCCCTGACTCCTCCTACCTCGTTGGAGATTCTTGACACATTTTTATAGAGAGTCACTGGGATCTTGTGTGAAGACAAGTCTGGTGAAAGCTAACTACAGTGAAATGTTGCATCTTGCAGTTAACGAAGAAGGTCAGTCAGAATTAGGGAAAAAAATCTGAGTGCAAAGATGCAATATTATATACTTTTGAAGTGTGTGCAATGACCAACACTAATATAACTGAATAAAATTCCTTAAGGGAATCACATTAATGAACAAATAAAAGCACTTCATAATTTTTTAAAGAATAGCGACCCAACCAGATTACCCAGCACAGTTATTCTCATCCACAGGTAAAATAGTTCCCCTGCAATATTTTTTAGACTTTAACAGGTTAGGCAGATGACCTTTCCTAGGGGGGAGGAAGATAACCATAAGCACGTCCTTCCTGAACGGTGTAAATTCTCAAAGGCCGGTGAAGGGGTTGACATTTGAGAGGCCTCCTCTACGCCAGGTGTGAGGCTTTAAAATGTTTTGTCTCTTTAAGTATCATCATCCTGTGAAGTGAACCTTACTATCTCCATTTCGTAAACTGAGACGCTGAAGCACGGACAGCTCTAAAGCCAGCTTCACGAAGGTCTGCCTGTGCGATCTCGCCGGACCGGAAAGGGTCCTCCTCTTTCCACCGTCTCCCAGTCTTCTTAAATGCGGTGCTCAGACCTCCTGCATCGGAATCTCCTGGAAGATTTGTTTACAGTGCAGATTCCCCGGCCCTTGGGGATGGGGCCCAGGGTTCTGCATTTGTAAAAGTCTGTACGTTCTCCTTATGTACTTGGAAGTCTGAGAGCTACTCGGCCGGGCCGTGATGACCTCGTTTTGGTGATGACGTGATGAGCCTTGCCAGAAGCGTCCCCAATGCCTTTGGGGACAAGTAATCCATGAGAAGCCATGCCTCACTTGCAGTGGGCACACGAGCAGTGCTCCTCTGCTGGCTTCCTCCTACTCATCCACTTCTGTTGCCTCGTGTTACTTGTGCTGAACTTAGCACAGCTCATGGTTTGACAAGTCACTTCCCAAAGCATTGAAATCATCACACTACACGGGGATCATTTTCTAAAAAAGGTTGAAGTTTCCAGTGCAAAATCATCAGATCAGAAGTCTATCTTTTGTGCCCAGTACAGATGGAATCTGCATTTTGCATTCTAACCCTTGCTCAAACCAAAAATGAAAAATAGATAAAAAATGAGAGGACAGCTTGCAGAAATGATTACCTTTGAAACACCGTTCTACGCTTTTCTTTTTCATTCTAGCCCTCCTTTGCTTCACTCTCCTGTTGGCAGGTTTCCCATATGTCTGCCCCTAATCGCTGCTGACTTTTCTAGAAGTGTGCAGCAATCACTAGCCTCTTCCAGCTCTCACCCTCCCGTGAAAGACGGGGTTCTGGAAGAGCCAGCTAGGATCAGTGAATACCTTTTTCTCTTCTGCCTTTTTTCTTTATCCATTATCATCTTCTCTCAGCTCCATGAAATTTTCTCATTCACTCCCCCAACAATCTGCTTTCCTCTTGAGGGTCTGGCCCCAGCTAGTGTCCTTTCCAACAAGCTAAATAGGAGTGTGCTTGGTTGACTGACATGCATGGAGAGGTGTGCCCATGGTCTGGAGGGGGTCCTACAGCAAGTTAAATTTGTGTTCTCTGCTGGCAAAAGAACATCCATCCGTCTTTGTTTTGGTGTTCAGCTCATCCAAATAAAGAAGGCATTTCCTCTCCTGAAAGGCGGTGGGGGGCGGGGGAGGGAGGGAGGAAAGCAAAGAAACGACCCAAAAAAAAGAAAGAAAGAAAAATTTAATTTTAACCATGTACTCCTCTGCAACTAAATATATACCCCTTCCTCTGTCCTGATTGGTCCGCTTCAATTGACAAGTGGATCGTGGGGAAAGGAAATATCCTGGACTTAATTGTAAGTTAAGTCTCTCTTAATCCAGAAGAGCATTTGAGATTCTGTCCAAGTGTTCAATTTCCCAGGCCGCTGAGGTCTGTGAATTTCTTTTCCCAGCCTCCAGGCTGCTGCAGTACAAGCCAGCATAGCTAATGCAGATAGATCTCCTGCCTCTCGCTCTCCTCCTCCCTCTGCTTTGATTCGATATGAACAGCCTGGTAACTCCGATGCTGGGGAGAAATCTGACATAACTCTGCAGATGGCTAGGTTGCCATGAAACACCTGGGGATTGTTCTTTAAGGAAAAGGTAACATTTATATGCTAATGATTTTTTCCCCTCTTCCCTCCTTGTTGCATTTTTTCCAGGGTTGCCAGTTCCCAAGAAGAGCCCAAAGTCGGTAAGGACTTGTCAGTTACTTGATTCTTGTTTGCCGGGGGGTGGGGGGTGGACGCTGTCTGGTTTGACTTCACGTAATGTGTTTTAGAGTAGATGGGGGAGACGGTAGCTCCGGCTCATTTGATTAAGTTCTGAGGGTCTGTTTGGTATAGAAGGTGTTTGGGTTTGTCTTTAACTGTCTAGTGATTTGTGGGCAGGCTGCAGGAGCCAGGTTAAAGAATGCATGTTTGGAATCTTCTCTATAAATGCATCACGACTCGCATTCAAATGGATGACTTTCTTAGGTGTTTTAACTTGATACAAATGCTATTGTTTCCTTTGGGAGGGGGGTGGGGGAGAGCTCCACCTGCTTTCTGGGTAAGGTTGCTCTTAACTGGTGTTTCCATCCGTTCACATGGGCAGATTCTCTCCTTGAGCTTTCTTATGCATTGGCTGATGAATTATTTACAAAATTAAAAAGCCTGCAGGTTTGAAGAATTGCTTTGCCCTGTATATATATCCACGCTCACATGCAACCCTGTTCGCTGCCCCAGCATTGAGAATAAGACATTTCCTTGCTGTCGAAATGTCCTTTGTTGTTTTGCTAGCTTTAGCAGCATTATGCTGCAGGTATAGGATTCTTTAAAAAAAAAAAAAAAATCAATGTTTTGCTGTCCTTTGTAATCTGGTTTCCCTGAAGATGCATTACCTAGTTGACATGTTAGCTAATAGCTTAGTGGCTATGGTGTTGTGCTTGGTGGTGTCAGCTTCTGTTCCCAGGGCACTGACAACAAATTAAAATGCTACTTAAAAACTCAAAATCTGGACTTAGGATGCCTATGAAATTGATCCAGGAGAAGGAAGCTTCCCGATTCATTAACATTTGGGTAAAGAGGGGTACTTCCATGTGGCTTAGAGTATTCAGGGGAGGGAAGATTTACGGCTTTCTGCCATCCGGGAAAGGAGAGCCTTTAAAACTTTGCAGCGTACGGGGCTGCAGTGGAATTCTTTCCACCTGTCTCCAAGCCTGGCGGTGAGAGGCAGAAGTTTATTAAGGAGATGAGCAAAGAAGCTTCTTGCATTCTTAAGCTCCACTCCTAAGTTGTCCAAAGAGAAAAGCCTGCAATAATTGATGTGCTTCCAGTGGCACGGTGCTGTGGTGTCTACAACATGTGACTTCGGGCTGCCTCCCTTGTCAGTCTGTGTTAATGTTGAAGCTGAAAAGCGCTGGTAGGTGTGCACATCGGAACCACAGAGATGCCAATGCTCAGGAGCGCGCGCGCGCGCGTGTGTGTGTGTGTGTGCACGTGCATGCACATGGCACATGTGTGTCCTGATCCCCAGGTCATAGTCAGAAACCTATTCAGCCTTCAGAAAAATAGAAGTAAATCCGAAAGATGTGTCTCATGAGCTTGATTTAGCCATCCTTTTTTCTCCCCCACCCGCAAGCGTTTTCCGTGATGCACGGAATTAATTTGCACACCCACATGGAATGGAGTCTTAACGAGGAGCATACTGGGGGGAGATATAGCAGGTCTGCCCAGGGAGCATGACATCAAGGAGTAAGGTGTTCTTTTTGGTTTTGCATCCCATTTAAACTTACTTTGCAAAAGGATGTTGTGGATTTCATTTGCATCGTTTCTTCCCCAAAGTGTTTTGGAATTCACTGCCGAACTCAAAGGATATCAAACAGGTATAGAGCCTGTTTTCACCAAGTCAGTTAAGAGAATTCCCTATGACAGTTTATTTTTGTAGAAGCCGTGTCATTAGCAAGCAGCAAGCCAATTACTCCGGCTTCATTCCTAGGAAAAAAGCGTTCTTAACTGCTTTGCCCACAGTCTGCTGGCTCTTAATTACCACAAGCTAAGAGCCTGGTGTGTTGCCGGGTTAGAAAAGAACAAGCCCCCGGCCTGGGGCTTGTCCTTACCTGATTTCTGTGCCAGGACAGGGATGATGGTTTTCACAGCATTGCTGGCACACTCTGGCAGCTGCTGTACAAAATTTGGGAACAATCAGCCAAGGTCTGCCATTGCCAGTAGAGCATTGCTAACATCTGTGATCCGTGGGAGCTCTGTACAGGTGGGTTGAGAGCTGTTTCCCTTCCCCAGTTAGAATTTTGATGATGTCCTGCCACAGAGACAGATGATGATGGGATTTTTCTGGTGGGGTCGAAGGGAATCCATGGGGAAGCTGGATGTCATGGTTCCAGAAAGCCAGGCACATAATAGCAGACAGGGTCAGTTGTGCAAGATAAGTAATGAATGCACGCGGATTGTGCCAGGTTATAACATGCTGAGATGTACCATTAGCTCTGTGAATATACAGTCTTAACCCGGGACCATGTTTTTTCTCTGTTCTAGAGTCTTCTGACATTGTTGGCTCGCTCATGTGACTGACAGCTTCCTTTTGCCCTCATACCTTTTTTTTTTTTTTAATGTTTTCAATAATTAATTAGTTGGGTTTTTATCAGAACAAAAGGACTTTTTGATCTTGTTTTCCCTCCTGGGCAGTGTCTCTAGCTTACTCTTCATAAGCAGTTTCACCTACTAGATTTAGTTTAAATGTTAAGCTTATGGGTTCTGTACACTGGGAACAATGGCAGTGCCTTAATAAATTGTTATTCATTTAATACCTGGATGTTAATACCATAACATCAGGAATTTCTTTGCCACATGGCAGAGAAAAAAATAAGACATATTTGCTGTCAGGTTTAGACCTCACTGGAGAACTGATTCTGAGACCCAATTTAATCATCCTGACTGGAAACCTACTTAACTGAGACTCTTGTTCTGAATCATGCTCAAGGATTTTGTAAGAATTTAAAACTCTAGGGGTGCCTCGCTGGCTCAGTCGGTATGTAGAGCTCATGACTCTTGATCTCGGCATCGTGAGTTCGAGCCCCACATTGGGTGTACAGATTACTAAAAAAATAAATAGGTAAAGTTAAAAAAATTAATTTAAAACTCTAAATACCACATCAAACCCTGAATTTTAAGTCAGTATTCACTTTTGTTTTCTCACTAGTTCGTTTCCCAGCTGTGACTTACCTTTCTCCCTTCCTTCATCTGTCCATCTGTTCGTGTAACCCATCCATGCATCTGTCCATGCGTTTATCTTTTATGCGCTCATCCCCCAACTATCCGTCCATCTATCCATTCATTTAGCAATTAGTATCAAGAACCTAGTAAGTGTCAGGTTTGGTGTGAGGCACTGGAAATACTATGGTAAATAGGTTGGTCCTGTGCCTTTCTTGGCGGGGCTTGCAAACACATAATGTTTTGATTGCTCCTTTCAGAAAAAAGATTCATTGTCACAAATCACCAAAAATTGTATGCATTTGTTGCCTCAGCCTGTGTTTATTGAGATTCTTCTGTATGCCAGACCCCGTGCCAGCATACAACAGGATCTAAACCAGAAAACACTCCTGCCCTCAGGCAACTAGGGAGAGAGAAACGATATTCACATAAACAGGCAGATCTTCATGAATCCTCCTCATGTGGGGCATAAAGGCAAAAACCTTCCCAAGTTAAAAAAAAAAAGCAGAAAGATAATCTAGAACCAAGTACACACATAATGAAAACCACTCAGCTCTTAATTGCAACCTCCTAAGTTAAATAGTCCTTACAAAGCCCCAGCAAGGACCCAGGGCTGAGAGGCTGTGATTGAGCTGTGGAATTTTTCTGAGTTCCCCAGCAGCCTGAGCAATACGGGAAGCCTTATTTACGTAGCTGTTATTGTCAGATCAAAGAAAGCATACCATATTCATAAAGAAGACAAAACTTCCCCAGTTACTAAAAAGCTTCTCATCAAGTGTTCATACAGGGAACACGAAATGTCAGAGAGACCAAGGAAGTCTGTTCGACAAACTGCAGCAAAGGCAGCAAGCTGAAAGGAAGCAGTAGTGACAGGTTTCTGGTCCATTGTCCTCAGCTCGTTTCCCTTGGAAGAGACCCTAGGGATACTGCTGACGACCAGTTGTTAAGAGATGTGAGAGAGAGAGAGAGAGATCTCTCAGGTAATAAACCCAGTGAGTGACCCCAGCCAGAATCACCCAGTTTTATGTATCCTGCCTGGTTTTCAAACTCTCCTGGTTGTCTTAATTCCCCAGAGCCACAAAGCAGTGAGTAGTAGAAGGAAGAAGGATTAGGGTTGCTCATGTAAGTCTCCTTGTCCCTCACCTTCTCTCAGCGACGCACTCCCTCAACCCCTCGGAGCCTAGAAGACAGACTTTGCTTTTGTATCTTTCAAACATTCCATGTGAACCAAAATTCATTTTCATATCCGATCGATACTTTCCTTTTCTTCTCCATTAACTCCTCTCATCTGCCTTTTTGGAAGAGATTATTTGACTCAGACTTGTAAATGATAAAAGAAAGAGACAAAGAGAAAGACCATCCTCTGCTTTGGCTTATATTTGCGTCTCTGATTTTTGCACAACCTTTAACGACATTGGCCTAATATCTCATCAGCACTTGGAGTTTTTCCTGTTGTCCATGTAAATCACTGCAGTGGCCTTCAGTCTTGGCAGATAAGTGAACTGTAAATAATTTTGCTTTAAAATGGATCGATTTGTCATCTTTAAGCCACATGAATTCTTTTCATCATTTAAGCTCCTAAGTGCTGTCTGTATTCATTTACTCTTCTGGGCAAATATTTTTCAGCTCACTTTATAAGTACCTTCGTTTTGAAATCATTTTGTGAAATACTGATGAGTTGATTTTTTTTTTCCTACTTCCATTTATAAAAACCATTGCATCTTCCCAATTGCCCTGGCCTGTCAATAGTTAGGAAATCATTTGTTCTAGGGAGGTTGGTACAATTTTATTTTAAAAGACCTTATGACACAAGTGTGTGTGGGTAGTGTGTGGCCAAGGACTTTTGTGGAGCTTTGAAAATTGAGCCCATTTCTTTCTTCCTAGTCAACTGACACGAGATTTAAAGATAAAAATCTTGGGGCGCCTGGGTGGCGCAGTCGGTTAAGCGTCCGACTTCAGCCAGGTCACGATCTCGCGGTCCGTGAGTTCGAGCCCCGCGTCAGGCTCTGGACTGATGGCTCAGAGCCTGGAGCCTGTTTCTGATTCTGTGTCTCCCTCTCTCTCTGCCCCTCCCCCGTTCATGCTCTGTCTCTCTCTGTCCCAAAAATAAATAAACGTTGAAAAAAAAAAATTTAAAGATAAAAATCTTCCTTCCCAAATAATCAGAGTAGTGACAAGAGCTGGCTTTGGAAACACCCATCCCTACCATGAGCAAGTGGTACATCTTTCCAACCAATTGCTCAACCCGGAGACCTGGGAGGTGAATATCCGTGGTTCCAAGATGTCCTCCCCTCCTTTTCCTCTTCCCTGCCCTCCATTCAGCCACGCCTGTTGAATCTGGCACCAAAATGTCTTTGACTTCACTTTTTCCCCCCTCCTCTTCATTACTGCTATTCTGTAGTGTAAACCACCTTGGATCTCTCACATAGAATACACGATAGCCTCTCCTCTCTGCTTTTACTCCTGTCCACACCAACCTAGTCACCCCCTCAGTAGCCAGACCAAACTCTCTATAAGTCATTTGGGTCCTGGCACATCCCTGCTTTAAATTCCTGATTAGATTTCTTCTCCTCTGAGCTAAGAATGAAACCCAAATTCTTTAAAGCACCCCTCAGAGTCCTTGCAGTATCTGGTCTCCAAGCATATCTGAGGCCATCCCACTCCCTTGTTGTGTCCCACTACATTCTCTCTCTTCTTCAGACAGCCCAAGCTCATTTTTGCTTTGAAGACTTAGCACATACTGTTCCCATTAATGGGCTGTTTTTCCAGAAGTCTCTCCCTACCACCTACCCACAGGACATTGCAGTTTGTTGGTATCAAACTGTTAGGTTTACGTGATTAATGTCCATCAACACACACACACACACATACACACACACACACACACACACACACACACACACACCTAGATACGAGCATCAATTCTAAGAGTTTAGGTACTATCTCCCTTTGCACATTTATGCCTGAGAATCTGGCTCACAGCAAGTGTCCTGTGTGTACTTATTGGATGAGTGAACTGTAATGCATGTCAATATGCATTGTGGGTAGCTACGTACAAGGGCTTGGTCTGGACGTTCTGGCATTTGTGTGCTAGGTCGTCACGTGGCGCTGGTATGCATCGAAGAACAGACTTGAAATGTCTCTTGAGCTACAGATAGATCTCTTGGGGCCAGTTTCTCACCTAGAAAAACGAGGAGAAAGACAATCCCACCAGATGCAAATCTGATCCTGTGCTATAGCTAGTTCAGAAGTGAATTTGTTCTCATGCCCCGGGTCTTTGCTGAGAGGTAATTCCGGGTGGCTGTAGAGGTACAAGTTGACTTTAATTTGAGAGATACATAAACATGGCTTTTCTCCTGGACGGTTCTGGGCTCTAATCAGATAAAAGGCAACATGAAAGCTAATTAGCATGCCCACAGAAGGGAAGAAGGCATATTTTGAACTCTAGCACATACACACAGAGCATATAGCTTCAAACAACTTAGACTACCAAGATACTGAATACAGAATATATCTTCAAATCAAGTGGTTTGCATAATTGAACTTGAAAAGAAACATAAGGCGAGGTTAAATCTTATCCGAGGAAAATCTAAACAGCTTCCAGAATGTTGTGCATTAGCCCATTAGCGTGGGTTAGAAAATGTCATCTAGTGATAGCTTTAAGTGGTGACATAGTTTTTTTTGAGCGTATTCTCAGAATGATGCTTTATTTACTTCTGTTTGCCAAATTTAGGGACAGGGTTTAGGTGGCATTTAAAAGGGATGCAGAGATGCAGTTTCAGAGATAGTTTTATTATTAAAAAAAATTTTTTTTAACGTTTATTTATTTTTGAGACAGAGAGAGACAGAGCATGAACGGGGGAGGGTCAGAGAGAGAGGGAGACACAGAATCCGAAGCAGGCTCCAGGCTCTGAGCTGTCAGCACAGAGCCCGACGCGGGGCTCGAACCCACGGACCGCGAGATCATGACCTGACAGAAGTCGGACACCCAACCGACTGAGCCACCCAGGCGCCCCCAGAGACAGTTTTACAAACTCATTCCACATTCTGTCATTTTGTATTAAATTGGACCGGAGTCAGACATTTGTTGGGAGGTGAGAAAGGGTGTTAAAATTTGAAAAATGGCCGAAGCCATTTCTGGTAGACTTATGTTTGCACACCGTGGTAATGGCAAAGCCGTTCTTCAGTCAAACCTGAGATTTCCAGGTCTTCTGTGTCAGAGATTTGTTACATCCATCTGAGGGTCTCAGGAAGCCACAAGATGGCAGACACAACCTGTGCACATGATCTTGTGGGCATGTGTGTAAAAACACATGTGCGTTCTCTGCAGGAGAAAAGGCCAGCCCGTTAGCAGATTCTGTCAGTGGGGCAAGGTTGCCAGAAAGAAATTTTTCTCCAGTTCAGAAGGAGGGGGTGAGTGGCAGAGGTTACACTGGGGTTCCAGGGACTACAAAGGAACCCTGGGAAAGAAGACTGTGACCTTTCCCTCAGGTAACCCTGCAGGGCAGCTCACTTTAGGTCCCAGTGAGGCTTTGTGAAGCATCGTCTTGACCCAAAGGATCCTGAAGATTCGGGGATCAGAGACTGACGTTAAATGTGAAATGAATTTAGTGTCAATAGACCAGTCCCACATTCTGGCATTTGCTACTATTTGAGGAACCCAGAGACGGTGGGCATTTGAACGAGGGGATGCGGTTCTTAGGGTGAACTCCAGAGGTCCTTAATGTGTGGAATTACTTCCTTTTATATTTAAAATACTCTTTTCCTCCTTTCCTGAGAACAAAAATAAAACACTACCAAAATATAAAAAGTAACAGCTGCATTAATTCTCCTTACCAAGGTTTACTTCAAGATGAAAATAGCTTTAAATTTTGTCTTGATTATAACAAGCATTATCTATACCTTATAAAAAGCAGATGGGGCGTCTGGGTGGCTCAGTCGGTTAAGCATCCAACTTCGGCTCGGGTCACAATCTTGTGGTCTGCGGGTTCAAGTCCCACGTCAGGCTCTGTGCTGACAGCTCAGAGCCTGAAGCCTGCCTGATTCTCGTCTCCTTCTCCCTCTGCCCCTCCCCCGCTTGCACTCTGGCTCTCTGTCTCTCAAAAATAAATAAACGTGAAAGGGTGTGTTGGCCGTTAACATTTTCTGACTTGAAGTCTTCAAGCACGTCTCCCCAGGGAGGCAAGAAGGCAGCCACTGAGGTTCTTGGAGGGCAGAAATCAGATAGCTGGCCCCAGGAGCCGGAGGTGCTGTCGGGAAGGACTGTTAGAAGCCGGAAAACCAGGTTTTATTCCACATCTCTGGAATGCGGATCCATGTAGGTCTGAGCTGAACACTTCATCCTCACAAGGGAACGGTGTCGATATGGGGGGACGGCGGTAGTTGTCCCTGCCCAGATCTCAGTGTGCTCTCGTGTCGCCTTCACCAGAGTATGTACGTTGTCCCCCGGAGTCTGAGTGAACTGAGCCTCTCAGGGTTTTATTTACCAAGACCTCTTTGCTAGTGTAGAATGTGGGCCTCAAATTTCTCCCACAGGCACACCAGATATAATTTTAAGTGCTCTGTCTTGCCTTCATCAAATACATGCCCATCTCCTCACCTTTGAATCCTTGCCAAAATCCATATTGAGACCTGTAATCTGTATTAGTCAAGGGTAGATGAAGTTTCTGCCTTTCTGGGACTTTCTTCAGATACCGATATCGAAGCAAAGACTCAAAGGGGAGGGCGTAAAGGGACCTGAGACTGAGATGAAAGGGAACTTGAACATTTCCATGAAGATGGGGAATAAAAGGTGATGGATACCTGGGGAGAGAGGGAGGAAGGTTTTGATAGGGTTGATTGTAAGACCAAGGGGAAGATTGTGATGCTCCATGGAACTTTAGGGAACTGAAATGCTCTGGGTCAAAAGATCTTAGGAAACCAATTAACTAGCACAAGCTATACAGGTCCCATAAGAGAGGACAGAGATTCCCCTTCCTGCCCTCTGCCCCTTTACGGTGCTTTTAAGCAGGTAAGTATAGGGACATAGCATCTATTAAGTGAGAGGCAGGATTCCAGAATTTGTATTTTGGATGGGGGAAACTGAACACCGGGGCTTACCACCATCTTTTATTCAAGGAAATAAGAACTGAAGTGATTTCATTTCCTGCCGGGTATTTTTCTTCCCACTAGGTTTTGCTCTCTATTCAATCCCCATTCAAACAAAGAGCATTTCATAAAATGGGAAGGGTCTTTTGCTGAGCAGGTTTCAAAGCACAGAAACCTGCTTATTCTATTGAAATTTAATGAAACTCTTTCCTTTTGAATGCTGCTTGGACTTTGGACAGGTTGCAGATCTAACAAGGCTGACCTCCTGAGGTCAACCCATATAGAAAGTCTGATCTTGGTTTTTTAAGCAACAGCAGTGTCAGGAGGTAAAGAGGTGAAAGGTGACTCCTACAAAATTGAGTAGCTAAGAATTATGGAAGCTCTTCATATGATAACTACTTATATGCTTATAAGTACCAGTGCACATATAATGCTAGGCATGATTTTTTAAAAGGTCTGATCTCTTCCTTACAGTGTTGAAGAACTAATGGCAAAAGGTAAAAGTGGGGCATTTTATTATTGAAAGATGCAAAATGGGAAGTCCCCAGGAACATTTTTAGCCCTGATTGTATTTACTCTGGCTGTTATAGCCTTACATTTAAATCCCTCATGGTATTTTGTGTCACATGTTTTGTCCAAAAATTGCTGATGTTGAAGTGATACATCTCGTATCTCTCCCCTGAATTTCAAAGTCATGGATCCAGTCGCTTATACGACACGTCCAGATGGATGTCTCATAGCTCAAATTTACAAGCCCAGAACTGAACTCTTACTTCTAACTGCACAGACCCAAATAACCTTCCCCCTTATCGCCACCATATCAGTAAGAGGCTACTTGAGTCTTGCAGTTGGATCAGACCCTCAACTTTGGAGTCGTCCTTGATTCCCTTCTCTCACACCTTGCATACAACCTACTCGTCCCCATCTCTGCCACATTACCCTGGTCCAAGCCATCATCCTCCCTCACCTAGATAGTTACCACAATATCCTAAGGTCTCCCCCCTTCACGGCTTGCCCTGGGACCTTCTAAAACAGCAGCCACAAAAATGAGGATGCTAAACTGATACATCTTGTAAAACATGCACCCAGGGTCTTAGCTGGGAACCTATGATGGAAATTGGATTTGTTTTCTGCTCCAGCCCAGAGAGCAATATGGTTTGTGATTATGTCTTCCCATCTGGCCCGCCCCTCTCTCTGTCTGCCAATCACCTGGGGATTTATCTGCATGCAGCACTCGCTGGAGAAAGATGGAAACCCAAATGTTGTTGACGTATTTACATATGTGTGCGCAGACGTGCTGAACAAAAACAAGCTGATGGAAACACCCACTCAGAGAGCCAATAACAATTCTCTTCTTGCTTCTCTCACTCGCTTGCTTTCAGCAACCACTGGAAAGAAAAGACAGCCAGAATAGTTCTCAGCACAGTGTTTCCAGCCACCGGAGCCTGCACACGGCCTCCCCAAGCCACAGCACACAGGTGCTCCCCGAGTACCCACCTACAGAGGCCCCAACTCCAGATCAAACCGACAGCTCTGGGCAGAAAAAACCAGATCCTTTTAAAATCTGGGCCCAGTCCAGGAGCATGTATGAAAACCGACGTGAGTAGCACCCTGGCCCCTGTCTTCCCGAGCCCCCTCCCCAAGGCTTCAACCGTCTCCTGAGGCTTCTTGAAAATAGATTTTCAGTGTGTACACAGAGGAGAGGTATATCAAGGTGAGAGGCGGAAGCTTCTCGGAGTAGTGATAGAATCTGCTGGGTGTTCATGGAGGATCCATTATGTGTGCAGTTTGGGGAGGGCTTGATATGGATGGTGGTCAAATAAAGGGCTTGGATAAAAATGGATTTGTTTTTCCCTTCACTTAGAAGAAGTGGCAGGTAAGAGCGGCTGTCTCCTTAACTCTTGCCTGTGTAGAGACCGTGGCCTTGTTCTTGAGAAACAGCTCTGATGTACCATAGAACGTAAATACGATTGGTTTGGATTGCACGAGTAATGAGAAGAAATTAAATGCTTTCTTAGCGGTCTCCTAGTTTTTTTAAGAATACTGGTAATTTTTTTTTTTTTTTTTTTTTTTTTTTACCATTACCAGCCTTTTTAAACATTCCCCTTAAAAAAGGAAGGAAAAAAAACCCACAGTGAGTGGTTTGTGCTTTAATTATTTATACTGTGGTCAAGTGTGTTCCTTTGGCTTCACCTTTTCGATAAATGTGAACTGGTGACAGCATCCATCCGTCACTTTTTGGCTCTTAATGCCCTTAATAGTGCCTTTGTGTTTTATTTCTTTTCATTATGAAATGATTCCAAATACTGTTCACGAAACATAATAATCATTGATCCTGCCATTATCAGTGAAAGCCCCTAAGGCTCCCTAATCTTAGAGGGTACAGGCTGACCCCCTGTTTTGGAAGTTGCTCTTAGTGACATTTTCTCGTGAGGACGACTGGTCAGGATGCAGCAGCCCGGAAGGAGTCGACAGGAGCGTTTTCCCATCGGGCTGTGGGGTGGGCGAGAATGTTTAATGAGAGAGGAGGCGTAGTCTGGGGAAGGGTCTGATTAAAATTGGAGGAGAGGAGAGACTCATTCTGTCCATCCTCTTTGTGACTGACACCCACCCCCCCCACCCCCTCCAGCCCCAGACAAGTTTTGTGGATAGCCACAGCTGTGGTTGCTTCTCGGGCAAAGCCCCCAAGGCTCCAGCCTCTTGCCCACCCACTCAGACTTGGCTCTGAAGCCTTTCCTCTGCTGGCTGGAGTGATTCCTCTGTGACCCAAACAAAACAGGGCGGGGGAGGCCAGCATCCCCATCTGAGAAGGATAGTTGGCCACCCTCCTGGGTGAAATTCAGCAGTTAGGGGGCACAAGGCAAGTCTGGAGTCTTGACGATTACCAAATTTTGGAAGTCCCTCAGGGTCACTCTAGTCTTTCCTTCGTCAAGGGAGAAATAGCATTGCGTTCTTACTCCAATAGTGTGGGACACGAAATAAGCTGTTTTGGCCAAGGGTTCCCTATGCTGACAAAAGCCAGATAATCTGAGAAGGAATTTATTTAGTCCCTGGTCTAGAAAGACCCCCTAGAGTATCCCTGAGGCCAGGCCAGAGGAAATGAAGTTCCATTTGGAACATCTCTTGTAAGCATTAGTTGGTACGTATGAACCCGGGGTCTGTCCTCACTCTGTCTTCTCACTCGTTGTAGTGATTTCATCGAACAAATGTTTTCCAAAGAGGAATACTTTCACATTCTCTTCACACTTCCCTCTAACCATGTGGCTCCTCCAATCAATGGCCCACCTTCGGCTGATGTTGAGATATTGCTTTATTGACCAAGCACCTGCTTTTCTCCATACAGTACACATTTATGACTGAATTTCTCATGGACGAATCTTTTGGTGATAAAAGAAGTCGTGTTCTGCAGTGCTGCTGGGGCATGGCAGATTGACAGACGACTAATGTACCCATTTAATAGGAGACACCAGCTCAAATTCCATGTTCACCTTGGGGGAAGCAAAATTTCTTATGAATTTAGTGTCTCATCAAATTTCCCAGAAAGTTTTTACCAGGAAAAAAAAAAAAAATACGTACTCTTACCAGACAGCCAGCTAGCTTACTTAAGCATCGAAATTATTCAGGCGGCTGTCAGACCGAAATATTTGGAATGGTGCCAGTTTTGTCTCTACTTTCTATAACATCTAAGGAATAGGATCTAGCAGCATAAATGAGAATCCATTTCTTTTTGGGTGATTGGAGGCTCCATAATTGAGTGATCGTAACAACTTAATTGATGTTAAGATTCACATGGATTTCTTCCTCACCACTCAATGAGAGTAATGATGAGACTCCCCACCCCCCATGGTAATTATTCAGTGTCTGTCACAGATTTTCTTCTTTTCACAGTACCTGCAAATGAACCTACATCAATCTTGTCTTTTAATCAGTGTTTTGCTTTATCCCAGATCCATTTCTCCCATTACCTTAGATTGTTTTTTATCTTGTCTTTCAGAGGGAAAAAAAAAAATACAGCATGTAGCCTTGTTAGATGTGATTCCCTGCCCCTCCCCCCAAAACATATTAAAATGAACAAAATTCTCCAAGAAAAACGGGGAACTTGAAGTCAGGAATAACACTTTCATTGGACCCCATGTTATCCTTTTTATTTGGAAGATAAATTTTTCTTCTGTTTCATTTTATTCTGAAGGACAGGGTGAAGATTTACACAGTCTCTGATCAGATTCCTTCACGTGGTCTAAATGCTGTACAAAGTAGTGTATTCCTGATAGGGCCATCTGTCAAAACACCAGTGTCAAAACGAATCAATCTGAGTTGCGGATGTGTTAATAAATCCCTTTGAAGGGCTTAAATGTTTAATTAAAAACAAAGTCAAGTATGGAAGTCCTTTTAAAAGCCACGTGGCCTGCTTTGTATTTTCTCTAGTAACATGTCCATTGCTCACATGGCTTTAAAAATGATACTGATACAGTGTTACTAGCGAATGTTCAGGAAGACAAGCTAGTATCTCGTGTGTACGAAAGGAAGTCTAAAGCTTGCAAGTGCAACAGTCTCTGTTCATAAAATAGTTTGGAAAGAAAAAAGTCAGAGCTGTTGTACCAATGTTGTAAACCTGTCCTATTCAGGGGAAACATGCTCGCAGGTTGGAATTGGTCACAGGGATCCTTTACTGTAGTGAGTTTAAGGAGCTTGGTTGTATTTCCAGATTTTAAGAGCTGTTATGACAGCTCTTATTTGTGTTTTGTTCCGATCCATGCCAGATCTGATGATTTTTGACTCTAAATAAAAGGCTACTCTGGTTGAACTGCCTAGAATTCATCTGAACAGGTATTACTACAAGAATGAATTCCATTGGGAATCTGATACTTTTCAAAATAAATGCTGTGGTGTGGCAGTAACAAAAGTAAATTAATTTTTTTTTTTTTCAAAAGGAAATCAGGGTTTAGACAAACCTGAAGTTCATGACATGATTAAAACAAAGTCATACGAGAATGTGTACTTTAAGGTATAATTAAATGTGAACCGTCGGGGATGGTAATGCTATTTCTGTGAAATTCTCCATGGAACAACTGTAAATACCAGCTTTTGACAGGAAAAGCACCATGAAAAAAAAGAAGAAAAAACCCACAGAATCAAATTGTAGTCTTTTAAAATCCATAACAGCCATGACCTTTACTGTGAAAGCTTAACTGCACGTTCCTTATCAATCACAACTAAATTAAAATGAACTAAGAGAAAGCACATACATTAAGCTTTGCAAAATTGTGAAATTAATATTCCAGCTATGTCACCTTCGCCTGCATCGGGATTGAGCAAGGGTGAAAGAGAAAGAGAAATCAGTTCCACGAGTTTTGGAGAATGTCAGAGTAAGGATCCACTGAAACCTTTGATTTCTCCATTATTATTCATACTGTTTGATGTTGCCATTGGTCTCGGGGGCTGGGGGAAACCTCAGAGAAGGGAGGGAAGAAAGAGAACTGCCATGAATAGAAGTGTTATGGCACTCTTGTTGACCAAGCACAGACCAAAGACAAGATGAAATAAAAAGTGATGGGCACATTTTATCCAAGTCTGGAAATGTGTGTCTGTAGTAATGGAGACACCAGGAGGTTTCTCTGCAAACCTAGTGACTCCATTCTTTGTAATTATCAAAGGAAGTCTTTTGACTGCTTTATTGAGTTGTCGCTGGCATCACCAAAGGAGGTAACTGCTGACATTGTCCCCCGTGCAAGGGTTTAAAAAGGAGAAAAACCGGACAAAGTTTTCTTAGTTCTTTTTTGATTCAGCCTTTCTCAAAAAAAAAAAAAAAAAAAAAAAAAAAGGGAGGGGTGATGTCAATATCAGAAAGATAATTCCTCCCTGCTGCCTCCTAAAAACTTAATTCTTCTAAAATCTGCCTGAAATAAAGAGGAGAGCAAACCATTTTGGGGCAGGGATTAGAAACCTCAGTGCCCCTGGGCAGAAGTGGCAGCCGAGAACACAAAAGAGAAATTCTGTAATTCTGTAACACAGTTCATGACTGATTTATCACCAAAGTCAAATATTTGGGTACATGGAATGTGGTTGATGGGAGAGTGTAATGGTCAAAATGCCAAAGTCAAAGTGCCAAAAGACTTTCTCTGTAACATGTCTGTGTTGATGTATCGTGTTGGTGTCTGTGTTTTCCTAGCTCATCACTGGCATCTTCAACGTCTTTGGTGTCTTTGGGCATCTTCCTTTTCAACAGGAAGCTCTTGCAACAAATTTGCCACTTTACCACTCATTCTCAGAGAGACACAAATGCTTTTTTTCCTATGGACTAAACTGTATGATAAGCCTAAGTCTTTTGGCCACAACCACCCATACCATAGTAACAAACCTGAATGAGTCAATGAAGGCAGAAACTTGCTACATTTGGTGCTAGTGGAGGAGGGGCAAGTGTTCTTGTGTTCAGTGATGCTGAGAAAAATGGGCGTAGGCTGAAGTCTCTGCAGAGATCCTTCCCTTGTTGACAAAGGGCTCAGCAGACTTAAGGCAGACTCTGCCAGCAACCGTG
Source organism: Leopardus geoffroyi (assembly GCF_018350155.1). NCBI lineage: Eukaryota > Metazoa > Chordata > Mammalia > Carnivora > Felidae > Leopardus > Leopardus geoffroyi. Next base: position 32,875,076 of record NC_059331.1, on the reverse strand, counting down.
TGCTGGCTACAAAGCACCCATGGTCTATTTTGGAAATAATCCTCCTGCTTGAGTGAACCCAAGACGGAGACCCAACCTGATTTAATTTGTTGTTTCAATGAGGCTATTAGAACAAATACCCTTTCGACAGCTACTCGAACAGAAAGAAAATACTGTTACCTTAGCGTGCTCAAGAAAATATCATTCTCAAAGTGTGTTTATGGGAGTCCTATGATGTAGCTTAACTGCATATTCCATGGAGGCTTGTAGCTTAGCCTCCACAATTATAATAAAAAAGCATTGGGCATAAAGCACCAACGAAAGCCCATCGTATTAAGATAGCTCAGGCAAAAATATTGGATTCAAACTTCTCTGACTGGTACTTACCTGTCCATTTAGTTTCTTCTCTCTCGGCGTATTCATTGAGTGTACGTTCAAAGCGATTGGGTGAGTCACTAAAAAGGGACATCTCTTGCCAACTTGAAGGGACATCTCTTGCCAACTTGAATTCTCCCCTCCCCACTGTACAAAACTGAAGATGAGAATTAAACCCTCAGGCCTACGCACTCCTTCAACCCAAAACCCTACTTCTTAAACAAGCCAGAAAGTATGTAGAACAGTATTTGAAAGTTTCCTTTAGGATTCACTGCCACCAAACCATTTTTTTTTCCTTAAATAAAAGGTATGTCATTTAAAGATCACAAAATACACTTGTATACATTAAAATACTAACAATTAAATAGAAATAATTTTTTATTACGTTCGTTAAGTAACACAGTGGTATATAGAACACTTTCACATACAGTGGGTATTGTCTTACAGAAGTTATTTTTCTTTTAATAAATGAGATTTTTTATTTGAAAGCCTGGACCATTAATCACTTTTAAGAGTAAAATGTCAAGTTATTGGATAATAAGTTAATACTTATAATTTTAAAATATTATAGGCAAATTCTGGAGTAAAGCAGTCATTCTAGTGAGAAAACATGAAAAATTGATACGGAACACTTTTGTAGTCATCATTCATGTTGAGAATATCAAAGGCCAGCTACTTTTGGGTAGTACTACTGAAATCATAGCAAACTTTGCAAAACTGGACATATTAGGACGTTCAAGAGTAACTTTTGGCAAAAATGATCTAACAAATCAGATGATTGGATTGCAGATCTTGATAAAGGGAGAAAGAAGTGATTTTTTTTTTTAAGTGAAAACTCTTTGACTCAAGCTGTTTTCTTTCATCCTCTACTTGGTATGACATCAGATGACTTACTAGGACTTCTAAATTCTCAGAGCGAGCTTCGGTTTCACTGGTCACTGTGGCTTGGCATGAGCTCTCGTCTCAGACACAGGCACCCACTTTGTGGTCCCACACATAATGATTTTAATTTACTTAATTTTTCTGACAACAATACCAAGGGCAGTGGTCAACACTGACTTCTGGCTTAGTCCAGGATAATGGCTTGGGCTTGATTAGGAATTATCAAACAGTGATTAGTCCTTTGAAAAAACGAAGGGCCCAGTGACCTGTCCCCCTACTGATTTCTGCCCAGTGTCCTCCATTATTTCATCCATCCAGATTATTTTGCTTCCTACTCTTGTGTCGGAAAGCTGTCATCTGCTCAAGCACCATCAGGATTGGTCCTCTATGTTCACCTTTAGAGCAGGATTCCTTTTATCATAGAAATAACCTCCCTCTTCTTTCTTTCTTCTCTGCAGTTCCAGATTACCAGGAACAGGACATCTTTCTCTGGAGAAAAGAGACTGGATTTGGATTTAGGATTCTGGGTGGAAATGAACCAGGAGAACCTGTGAGTCTCTTGTCTACCTCTTCCCCCCAGTGCTGTCTTCTAAGATACCAGAGCCAACCAGCAGCCGTGGCAGATCACCAAGATTTGAGCCCAGCTGCGTGCAGCACAGATCTGCCTTATCTCTGACAGTATGGCTCATCCACTGGATTCAAAGAGACTAGTTCCCTACTTAAAAGTTTGTATTTGTGATGATAACAAGTGGCAGCAGCAGCATCTGGAGCTCCCCATGAAGGAAAGTGAAAACAAAAAGCAAAATAATAGGCATCAACTAATAAAAACTAATAAAAATAACCCTGAACAAAGGTCAGGAGACATTTAACCTTCTTGATCCTCAGGTCCCTCATCTTTAAAACAAATTTGGTATCTTATCACAGGACTATTTTGAAAGGAGAAAAGAGAACTAAAGATAAATATTGTTAACTTCTTCATGATAATAATTAATAATAATAATAATAATAATAATAATAATAGCTGTCACTTATTGAGTACTTACTATGTGCCAGGGCCTGTGCTAATGGCTTTTAATATACATTCTCTCATTTCTCCATCAAACTCATGAATGTATCCCCATTTTTCAAATTATCAAATAAAGACAAAGAAGGGTTAATTCATTTGCCCAAGATCATAGCATTAGTAAGTGGAGGGACTGGAATGGGTCTGACTTCAGGGTCCATATTCTTAATCACTCTTTTGTCAAAATTCTTTGTAAACTTTAAGTACTAGGTAAAGGTAGTCACAAGCATTATTGTCTACAGAAGGCAAGGAAACAAATATTTTAGCTAAGGTTTAATGAATGGTAAATACAACCAGACCCCAAATATAAAGGCTTCTCTGCATGTGGGTGCTAAAAAAGTACAGCGATGGGACATCAAACCAGGCTTTGCTGGATTCATTTCTTCATTGAACAGTATTTACTGAGCATTCCCTATTGCTAGGCATAGTGCTGGACCTTTAAAGAAAAGTAGTATTACTATTATAATTTCCAGAGTTTCTAGAAGGAGAGTTCTTAGGTAAACAGAAAAGGAGAAAAGATTTTGCAAATGACAGGGTAAAGTGATTTATTTCTGCAAAGAGGACAAAGAGTGAGTCATCACCAGACCACAAGTAAATGGAAGGAACCAAACAAGAAATAGTTACTCTTGGGACACCTGGATGGCTGAGTCAGAAGAGCATGCGACTCTTGACTCTTGTGAGTTCGAGCCCCATGTTGGGTATGGAGATTACTAAAAATAAGTATATAAACAAACTTTAAAAAAAGGAAATAAGTTACTTTTCCACCGTTTAAGAATTGTTATAGCACCTTCACAACGGCCTGGTACCCACTGGGTGTTCAATAAACGGTTATGGCAAGGATGCAGCCATGAATGAACACATTGAATTGTTCTCAACAATGTGAAGGCCATCAGTATAATAGTAAATCAAAAGGTTAATGTTTCACCCGTCATCCACTTATTCAACAGATTTACATTGGTCACATCGTACCACTGGGTGCTGCTGATACAGACGGCCGCCTGCGGTCTGGGGATGAATTAATCTGTGTGGATGGGACACCGGTCATTGGAAAATCACACCAGCTTGTGGTCCAGCTTATGCAACAAGCTGCCAAGCAAGGCCACGTCAATCTCACTGTGCGGCGCAAAGTGGTGTTTACAGGTATGTTTTTCATTCATTCCTTTAGACAGCGCATTGTCACTTGATGCACAGGAAAGGCTTCCTTCCTGTGTCTGCCTCCTCGAGCATCTATTTTAGCAAATCTTTGCAAATGTGATTAAGCTCAGAATTTCCAGATGGTCTGCCTCTCTCAAACCCAGCAGAACTTCTGTCACTCAAAAGTACTTTAATGTGCCATTCGTGCATGTTCAGCAAAAGCTTCTAGAAGAAGACTAGTCAGATATACACTACCTCTGCTCATCCCCCTTGCCCACCAGAAGTTAGTCACCTTCTTCATTTAATGTTAATTCTCAACAAAAGAGGTCATTCTAAAAGTCAGGAGAGTTGTAGCCTCAAATTAAAAGAACAAAAATTAGTTCTGTGCTGCCAGATAAGCTCATAAAAAGTGAATGATCCTTTAGTCTGTTGTTGCCTGCATATGTAATCAGGCAAGATCTGTTTTCTCCATCAGAAAGGTGTAGAGGTGGCCAGTGTTAGGCCATCTTTGACCCCTTCCTCCTGCCTGCAGGCTTTCAGGTACTGTCCGTGAGTTCTCCAAACATACAAACCCTTTCTGGCCCAGCTCAAATAAAACCTTCTCTGTGAAACCCTCAGAAATTCCCCCTTCTTCCAACTGCCTTCCAATTTTGGCATTCCTTCCTTGCCATTCTTGTGAATCATGGTTTACCTCTGTATCAGACTCTGCCATATTGAGACAGTTCATTGTCTCCTTCCATTCACTCACCAGCCTCTTGAAAGCACACTTGGTGGTAGTTCCCCTGGGTGTGTCTACAGCCCCCACCTTGAAATAGTGAAGACGGAATGCAGAAAAAAGCAGATTAAGCGTTCTATCACTTGAATTACTGAAGAAGTAGGACATGAAATCCTATCATTTCTTCGTAGCTTTAATATTAATGAAACAAATACTTGCCAAATAAAATTAACTGGCACCTTGTTAAAATTTTTTTGTATAGCTCATTTAAATGGCATGTCATTAATTATAGAATTAAGATATCAGATTCCAGTGTGAGAGTCCTACCTTAGTGAAACCAGGGAAAACAGTGTTAATCAGTCATGGATTATGCTCCAAGAGCTCATCTGCGGCCTCGGAGAATTTCTTAAAATGGTATTCCATGCAGCCAGAGGCTGTCAGTTAAAAATGGCTTTGGAGATGGCGATGAAAACTTTCTGATTTCACTGACCCAAATAAAAGTAATAGAAGCAATGTGATTTTTGTTTGTTTCAGATTTGTTTTTAAATATTAAATATTTGGGCTTTTTAGCTTTGGGTCAATGCCATGTTAAATCTCTTAAGACACAGGAGACTAAGTACAATAAGCCAGTCACAAACATCGTATGAATTCACTTATATTCAAATTCACAGGGTAGTCAAATTCATAGAGACAGAAAGTCGCATGGTCATTGCCAGGGGTTGGTGGAGGGAAAAATGGCTAATTAGCGTTTAATGGGTACAGAGTTTTAATTGTGGCAAATGAAAAGTTTCTGTAGCCGGATAGTGGTGACGGTTGCACAACATTGTGACTGTACTTAATGCTTCATGCCCCTGAGCTTTACACTTAAAACTGGCTAAGATGATAAATTTTATGTTATGGATATTTTCCCACAATAAAAAGAAATCTATGAAGGGAGAAGCTTCAAAAATAAATGCCTTACCCAAAACTCGAACACACATTTCGTTGGGAGCATCAAACCTAAGTGGCTCCTACCTATTACTGTGACTTATTTAGGTGTGCTTTACCCTGTCACCTGATAAAGCAGTAAAACTGGAATCCTAACGGAGGCTAATGTACCCAGCAGTGTGATCAGAGTAGACAATGACAGGTGGAAACCAGGGAGAGAGACTAAGTATACCTCTGACAGGTGTTGTCAGGAATCCCACAATATGGCAACCTTAATGGCAAGGCCAACGTACAGGGTCCTGCCTGATGGAAAAATAAAAAGCAAAGCTGCTTGGAAGGCGGAGCAGAAATGTGACTTTTGTGGGCAGTGACAAGGTGAACATGCACCAAGGTCTCCGAAGCGAAGGTGGCGGTCGTCCCTGGTGCAGGCCACCCCTGCACCGGTGTTCGTGTTCCTGTGATTCGTGCCCCTGGCAGTAGCTCCGAGTGGGCCCCTCTTGGAGCCAAGTTGAGCCTGAGAGTGGGTACTGATAGGCAGGGTGCTGTCAGTGACACGAGCTGGGCATCCCCTGGGGTGTTTTCATGTGGCGGTGGATACCGTGCAAGAGCCGTGTACACGGCTGCAGCGGCCCCGGCGTCCGGAGCCTGCCGGGCCGCGGCCTCCTTCCGGGCCGCAGTGCTGCCGTGCCCGCAGTGCTGAGCTGGGCCTCTCTGTCGCGCAGCCCCCAAAGCCGAGAACGAGGTGCCCTCGCCGGCCTCCTCCCACCACAGCAGCAACCAGCCGGCGTCCCTGACGGAGGAGAAGCGCACCCCGCAGGGCAGCCAGAACTCCCTGAACACGGTGAGCTCGGGCAGCGGCAGCACCAGCGGCATCGGCAGCGGCGGCGGCGGCGGCAGTGGCGTGGTGAGCGCGGCCGTGCAGCCCTACGACGTGGAGATCCGGCGCGGCGAGAACGAGGGCTTCGGCTTCGTCATCGTGTCCTCGGTGAGCAGGCCCGAGGCCGGCACGACTTTCGGTGAGTGTCCCCGTCCGCCCTCCGGACCTTCCCGGGATGCCGGCGAGTGCGTTGCGTTGCAAGTGAAAGATGGCCAAAATCTCATTAACGGAAATGCCTTCATGCTTTTCGCTTCAGGTAATTGAAGTCTTAATTGGGGGTGGAGAGTGTTTTGTAGCTTTTCCCCTCCTGAAGGTGGGACTTTTGGGGTTTTTTTGTTTTGTTTTGTTTTTTAACCTTTCATTGGCATGCAGAATGCGTGTCCACACGCGCACAAACAACTTGAAGCATAAATGATATTTACCTGAAACTTGGAGAGCAACCTCAACAGTGTAGAGTGGGCAGTCTTTGTCCAAGAAAGCCTTTTGTGAGGTCCTGAGTAGGAGGTCGTTAACAGCAGAAGCCTCAGCAGGTGTAAGGGTTTTTAGCCTAAGCTTATGGTTTTACAGAAATGCCTAGGGAGCAATACAGGTGTAAGGAGTAAACATAATTACATGCAGTGCCCGTTCCACCTTACCTGTGTCCTTTCTCTACTCTTTCCCCATCTGAAATTTTTAAATGTTAAATATTTTTAACCTGTCTGGTTAAGGATCTGGTTAAGATCTGAGTTCAGAGCCATTTGTCTTCACTGCCCTTGAATTCTAGCAGGGCCGATTTACCTGTCTCATCCGGATATTGGGGGTTTCAGCAGAGTATGGAGAAATGCACTTGTCACCCTCTGAGAAGGTTAACTGATGGGTGTACTAGCAAAGACAGGACCCACATAAGTCCAGGAACCTAGTAACTTATGAATCTATTTCCTATTAGAATGGATGATAAAAATGTACTCCAGAAATGATCCATCATCTTCATTAGATAAAGAGTCATGTGTTTATCTCCCAGGCACATTTGTTCATTAATAAGGAATAGGATGAGAGATGGGGCAGGGCTGTGTGGGCTTTGAAATGGACTCTGCTCTTATCTGCAAAGGAATTGTCCCCAAGAGTCCGATGACCAGTGACCCAGGTTACTGCTGGCCGAGATCAGGCCAGGTGCTCTGTCCCTTCAGCTTTCAGATCCAGTAGCACTCCCTTTATCTTCATTTAGCCTTTGTACGTTGCTTCCTGCAAAAGCCATTTCCCTAAAGTCTGTTCATTAGGAGTCCGTGAGTCAGTCAGGTCTATGCATGTGTGGCTTCAGTAACAAACGCCCGTTACTAACTGCTTCTGTGAGCTACATTAATAAAGTTATCACAGCATGTCACGAAGGGATGACCGGACACCAAGGCAAGGTTTTTGGGGGCTTTGTTTGTAAATTAATCTGGGGGGCTTTTCTGTGTAATTTAAAAATATTCAAACAAGGCAGAGAGGGGTAAGAAATCCCATTGTTTGATCCTCCCCATGCACCCCTTGATCTTCTCAGGATTTTAGAATTCTTGGTTTTACTTTTCTCCATCGAAATAGATGTGTCAGGTGGGAGGTTATGTGTTATTTAATGAATGTTGAATGTCTTCTCACAATTTGGTCTTTGATTGTTTCCCTCTGGCTCTGACAATAAACAAGTTCAACTTTCCCTAATACCTTGCATGAGACTCCTGTTTCCCACTCTACGGAGCTGTCCTCCTACCTGTTGTTTGATACCTTTCTCCTGTGAGTTGTTTGTGGAGATGCACTAAACTTAATGAGGACCTTGAATTTGAGTACGGAGGCTTTCCATACCTGCCTGTTGGATTCCAAAAAACCATTTGCTTCCCTATTAAAAGCTCTGTGGCCTTGACCTTAACGTGGCCGTGATACAGACGCGGGCAGATTTGCTGAAATTCAAAGAAATTGGGATGCATTTCCCCCCACATGGTATCCCCAAGGTCCAAATTATGGCAGAAGAGCCTAGCCCACTTCAGTGTCTTCCGTGCCCATTTTATCGTCCTTTCCAAAAGGTGACGCAGCTGCGTAGCTTGCTTCACAGTCCTCAGAAAGACGAATTCTCGAAATCGGGAACTATGCATTTAGCTGGAGACCCTGTGCCAGGCCTCAAAGTCAGGTTCCCACCCCTCGCTGGAAGTTAGCAGTGCACGTGGTTATGACCTGGGGTGCCTCACAGTGCACTAGAAACCTTCCTCTTCGAATGCACTTTTCCTGGTTTTCATGTTGTCGATGTGCAATAAGTAATAATGAGAAAGGGAATGATCAAAGGACAGGGTTGAGGAAGGATCTGAATCCAGCTTCGGATCACTGTCCTTAGCCTGAGTAGGTACCAGGTTTTCACTGTCCTTTGAGGGGATTTTTGTGAGGAAGGTGGAGGATTTCAGCGCTAATGAGCCTTTCGGGCCCTTAGGCCGAAAGCGCACGCGACAGGCTGATTGAGCAAAGGTCATAAAAGGTTGGGTGTTTTTGTTGGCTCATCTCTTGTAATTATGCCTTTTTTCTAAAGCTTTCATCATTCCGGATAGAAGGCAGAAGGACTAAGTGTTTGTCCATTAGGTGTTTTCAGATGGAATTTCTGGTGGTAGCTGACTCTTAGGCCTCCCCAGACACCTAGGGATTATTTTTTCTAAATGGAGAAAGAACAAAACATTGGCAGAAGCTTAACAGCTGGCAAAAGTGAAGTGACGCGAGCACACAGTGTGTAAAGCATCCATCCCAGCTCTGGGTCTCACATTTGCAGACCCAAAATAAGCCAATGGCGAGTTATTTTGGGGCGCTCGAGAGTCTTTGAAGTTGCTAACTATCACAAATTTTGTAACCGATTGAAGGAGGAGGGAAGCTGGGGGTTCCCCCTCATTTGGAATGGGGCAAGGAGCTAGGAGCCATCACTCCTGGGCGGCAGCTCCTTCCACAGATGCACTGAGTACTGCCAATGTTTTGACCATCGGCACAGAGCTCTCCTTTAATAACATTTGCTTAATGCTTTAATTAATTAACACTTAACCTTCTCTTTCCCTTTTCAACCCTTTTTCTCCTCCCTTCACTATATTCCCACGTAACTTAAAAAAAAAAAATAAAAACTCAATATCAAAGCAGGCAATGCATGTGTGGCTATGCCTCACAAAATAGGTCGGATTATTGAGGGGAGTCCCGCTGACCGATGTGGCAAGCTGAAAGTGGGAGACCGGATCCTGGCAGTGAATGGATGTTCCATCACCAACAAGTCCCATTCAGACATTGTCAACCTAATCAAGGAAGCAGGAAACACAGTTACCCTCCGCATCATTCCCGGGGATGGTAAAGTATACCTATTGTGTCTCTCTTTCTCTCTCTAGCTCTTTCTGTACCTCTCCTTTTCTCTCTCTTTCTTTCTCTCGTTAGTATTCACGTAATTGAATAGTGTCGATTTCGAAGCAGCCTTATCCATCCCTAACTGAACATACCCATCATGAGCCATTGTTACTAAACCTTACCCGCCCCTCCACTCCCTTTACTTAATCCTCTTTCACTGGGGCCCTGCCTTGCTGCAAGTATAAACATTGCAGAAAATCTCAACTTTCCCCATTTTATTTTGGTTTTGGTACCCTTGTCCTTAAAATGATAGAGTAGTTTGAATACAGTGGTAAAGATCCCCTGATGTTCTATCTGGAAATGAATAAAGAGTTTCAAAAAATCACTAAAATGTAACTGTGTGAGGGGTGCCTGGCTGGCTCAGTTGGTAGAGCATGTGACTCTTGATCTCAGGGTGGTGAGTTCAAGCCCCACGTTGGGTATGAAGCCTATGTAAAATTAACAAGTGAATAAAATTTTTAAAAATGTAAATTTAACTGTGATACGGTGACATAAAACCTACATAATGACACTTCAGAGCCAATACTATTCTTTTCTCTCAGGATAAGTGAACATATAAAAGGTTTTTTAAAATATTTTTTAATGTTTATTTTATTTTGAGAGAGAAAGCATGTGCATGCGAGTGCTCAAGGGAGGAGGGGCAGAGAGAGAGGGAGGGAGAGAATCCCAAGCACGATCCACACTGAGCACCAAGCCCAACACAGGGGTTGATCCCATGGCCTTGAGATCATAATCTGAGCCAAAATCAAGAGTTGGACCCTTAACCGACTAAGCCATCCAGGTGCCCCGGAAGTGTTTTATTAAATGAGAGATTCTTAGGGTTTGTGCCTACTTGATTTGTCTCTAATTTTTACATGTGGATAAAAAAAGAATAAAGCCTCTATTTTTGATAGGTTATATCTGCATTAAAGTAGGCCTGTTCTTATTTGTTAGTTTGTTTGGTTATTAATTCAAATCTGGTTTATTTTACACCACTGGTGATTCTGCCCCCCAGGGGACATGGGGCACACTGTCTGGAGTGGGTGCTAAGGTCATTTAGTGGGGAAAGACCAGGAATGCTTCTAAACATCCTACAGTATATAGGACAGCCCCCTACAAAATAAAGCTATATAGCAGGAAATATCAATATTCATTATTCTCAATAAAAATGAAGTTGATACACTGATGTCACTATGTATAGATTCTTCAGGGAATTTAGTCCTGAATATTGACTTCATTCTCAGCAGACTTTGCTTTTGGGAGGAGAGTGATACTTGTCTCCGGTGTTTCAATGTCTTTTGGTGGTGGTGGTGGTGTTACTATACATGTGTTATAAAATAAAATCTATATTCTAAAGTCAGTGTTTCTCAAGAGGAGAATGTGGTTTATGGAGATAAAGTGATAAAAATTCCCTGTCACTGATCTGTAAAATAAGAAAATCAGAGATTTTATTGGAAGTAATTCACCAAATGAATCTTTTTTAAGATCTTATTTTTAAGTAATCTCCGCACCCAGTGTGGGACTCAGAGTTGCATGCTCTGCCAACTGAGCCAGCCACGTGCCCCCCCAAAGGAGTATTTTGTAATTGTTAGAAGGTGATCCTTTTTAGTTTAAAATTCAAGTGGTGTAAATTGTGCCTTTGAGAAAAAAAAAAAAAATCCCAAACCAAACAATAAATATTTGAAAATTGTTGGTTCTAAGAGCAGAGAATTTCCTCTGAACCAAAAATACCCAAGTCAAATGTGGAGGAAAAAATAGCTTCTTGATTGCTCATCTCCTTTACCCGGCCTCAGATGCATGGTTAGTAATTTACCGTGTGGTCAGGAGTCCATTCTGCCAGTTCACCGCTCTGGAAGGCAATTACAGTTTAGGAATGTGATCACAAGTTGATAGAACATAGGTTTCTAATGGAAAGAATGAAGGAAGCCAGAAAAATTTAGTGAGAGAGCCAAATGTAGTATATAAATTTAGATATATTGATGTACATGCCCTACAGAGATTTCAGAAAACTAATTTCAAAAAACAGGACACAGGCATTGACTTGCTATGTCTATATTGGTCGGTCTTAGTGTGGGAATGATAATGTCCAAAAAAGGAAGGAAGGAAGGAAGGAGAGTACTCCTTGAAGGAAGGGCCTAGAAAAAGACTTTGAAGTCAGGAAAGATATAAATATGCAGAAACACTTTATCCTACTGTACACATACTAGATGTTGACTTAATGCAGTGGAGAATAGTTTCGGAAAACTTGAACCCAAAAAAATGCAGTTCAAGATGAATTATCCAGTAGCAATTGCCAATAAAAAGACATTTTTTTTAACTTCAGTGCTTAATACAAAATTCAGAGAGACACCTCCCACACTCTCTTGGTAGGAAGAAAGTAAACATTAAAACTCATACAGTGTACTTGAGGACTGATTTGTGCTGCCCAGGGTGTGATTTCATCCCAAAATATCGCAGGAATTCAGTGCCATGATAGTAAAACCCTTCGTCCATTACTTTGTAAATTTCAGAGACCAGGTAAAGGAAATCAGGTCTAACAGAGGATAGATTTGTGATGTTCATCTTTTTAATGGAGTCAAAAATGGCCATCTTACAAATTAAAATTGAAGCAGGGGAGTTGGGTTTCTGGAGAGATGTCAGAGCAATCCAACATCCAGGAGATGCAAATCCAGGAGAAGTCTGCCAACACCTGGAAGACACAGTGACCTTTACGGCTTGATCATGGGAAAGAAACACATGGCAGATCCACTTCCTGTCTGGGAAGGTGTGTTGGATGTGCTAGACTGTAGGGTAAAAGGGATTGGTGTGTTAGGGACTTCTTCTCCTTCACACCTTTCACATTAATGCTTAATGCATCAAATAGCCCAAAGACAGTTTGTGCTATGGTCCTCAGGAGGAGACTGAAGTTCTTAGAGACCCGTCTTCTCCAGAGTGCTATTGTCAGAAACCCTAGGAGGCACTTTAAGAAGATGGGAAGATGTCTTTTAGACAGTGCTTGGAACCCACTCAGAATCCACTTCTTTCCCTCCCTCCTGCTGCCTGATTGTTTTCTCTTGTCATCGTTCACCTAGTACTTTCTCCAACTCACATATGTCAGTCTGCACTTTTCCTCACTCTCCTTCTCATGTTTCTCTGTCCTCTCCCTTCCCCCACCGGCTCCCTTCAACAAAAGCTCAGAAACATGACTCTCCTTTATTTAGTTTATCATGTTCCTAGAAGGCCTGCCTTCACAGATCTTGGACAGGCCTAGATTGGGGGGTCCTCACCATCTCTGCTTTTACTATCTTTGGGACCAGCGTGGGAGGTGCAGTGGGGGCAGAATTTCTTCTCCTATGAAATACGGGAAGTGATAGTAAATATATAAGGACAGCGCAGAAAGGCCCAGAGAATAGCTGAACATACTGAATCTGAACTTAAATTTGACAAGTCAAACCACACATGCTTCCTACCACTTGCCTTCTATAGAAATACTCTGTGAAATCTGTGGGGAATGAGACTTTAATCGGGGCAGACCCTGGCTGAGTCAGACTAACGCAGAGCCATCAGTTTGAATCAAGTTCAAGGGAATGAATATTTAGAAGCTTAAAAATATATTACTTATATTAAGGTCTTAGGTTTGTACTTCAGATCCCTCTGATTCAAAGTATTTGTTGATATTGGAGGTAAAGTGTGGCAGCCCAGACATTTCTATTTCCTTGGCAAAGGCATAGAATAGTATAAATATCTTAATAGAGGGCTCTGTGGATATGATAGCTAGCAAGACAGTAGGGCAAAAGGAACAGGTTTCGACCATACACATTTTTTAGGTCTCCCCGAACTTCAAATATTTATGGGATTCAAATTTTCGAATCCTTCCTTTCGGTATTTATTACATCTGTTTTCGTGCATTAAAATATTTATGAAATATTTTAAGGGAACGATTATACCCTTTGTTGATCTGTTTGACTTTGTAATGTGGATTCTGTAACGGAGGCTAAAGGTATTACACGTGGGGACTAGGCTGGAATTGTAATCACTTGTCATAGAGATATACTGAAACCCAAGATAGAAGATCCTGTCAGAAGTTAGTGCCCTGATTTAGCACAACACCGTGACAGTGCCTTGAGAGCTAGGATATGCTTTGCTTGAGACATGATTGCTATGGAAAGTGTAGTAATATCCATTTTCATTCCTCCGGGAGAGCTGAAGTAGGTGTAAACACTGCTTAATAAAGGATGTAGGATACTTGCCGGAATTTGTCATAAAAATAGCCAATCTGTCCATCTGTCTTTGAGTTTTAGAAGTCAAATGCATTGACATCCCTTCATAATACTGTGCTGGCATATGCTCTTTTATCAGGCCCTCATTATATGGCGCACATATTGCTTTGGGATGGAGCTATAGATTTGCGATAACGGGCCTCAACTCGAATTTAAAAAGCTAGAGAGAATTTCAACGCAAAGTCTTGGTTTAATTCTAGGTGAAGAGTTAAAAGTTTAATAAAATGAGTATAACTATTTTTTTTAGTTTATTATTTTTGAGAGAGAGACAGAAGGTGAATGGCGAAGGGGCAGAGAAAGAGGGAGATAAGAGGATCCAAAGTGAGCTCTTTGCTGACAGAAGAGGACCCAATGGGGGGTTTGAAGTCACAAACAGTGAGGTCATGACCTGGGCTGAAGACGGACGCTTGACCGACTGAGCCACCCAGACGTCCCCCGAGTATAACTCTTGATACTCAAAATGCATCCTGTAAATCCGGAGCATGTTAAAAATTATTTCAGTGCTCAGAAGATGGCCCATAAAATGTAGAATCAAAGCAGGGTATTTTGTATTTTGTATAGTTTTGTGATAGTTGGTGGTGCTTATGCAATAAAATGAAGGCACTTGCCAATTAAGTATGATTTCCCTGACACCAACACATAATTCTGTTACACGTGGAAGTGAGACTCTCCAGATGACTTTGGACGTGTTACCTACCTTGCCTAAGCCTCAGTGTCTCCATCTGTAAAGTGGGGTCATAACTGAACCTATTTCATTGAGTTGTAAGAATTAAATGGGGTAGTTCAAGTGGAAGTGGACTTAGCACAGTCTTTGGCGCATCATAAATGATGAAGAAACGGTGGCGGTTCAAAAATTTAAGAAAGACAGCAGTTGGAGGAAATTCAGCTAGCTCAAAAAAGCATTTGCATATAAATGTTAATTTTTTTAATGCTTAAAGTTAATGTTCAATCCAAATCATGAAGGCAGCAGGAAAAAAAGAGAGAGAGAGAGAACACTGTTTCAGAATGGGATCCCACCTGCCTAGAAAAACCCTGGGTACCACAAACACACAAGGACTCAAAAGGGAAACTCCTGCACAATTCAGTAATTATAATCACTTTAATTACAACGAAACGTTCTTTTTGGTATCCTGATTATGATTTCCCCGTGGCCCGAACAATCTTGTGATTTCCCAGAGAGTCTCCATAAAATTAATTACAGTGAGCAATATGAATTTTTTTAAAGGACCAATACATGGGTTGATGAAACTTCTGGGGAATCGTATTGACAGGCAGTGCAGTCTCTTAGTCCATTGTTCTGACAGTGCGTGTACTTGATGGCATATCACATAGATTAATCACCTTGGTTGTGCTCGTTAACTGCAGTCATAAAAATGTACCAGTAATAGGCTTTTAATATTGCGATCCCAGAAATCCATGTTCCCGATAAAAAATCTGGTGATCATCTTTTGTATGGTTCTCATGTGCCAGGCCCTATCCCAAACACTGTCTTCTCCTTAATCTTTGCACGGATTTTCTGAGATACTTCTGATATAATGTGTGTACAGAAGAGAAAACTGAGGCAAAGGAAGTTGAAGTGACTTGGCGTGAGTACCAGCCAGTAAATTGCCGAGCTGGGGGTACACACGGCCAGATAGTCAGAGTCTGGAATCTGACGTCCTAACCATTCTGCTAAGCTGCCTCCCATTAAGCCTGAGAAACACCACCTCCCCAGCTCGGGGTTGCCAGGCATATTGGCATAGTAAAGAACCTGAGGCTGCTCAGAGGAAAATCAAAGCACAGACACACAAAACTTTTTCCCTCTGTTTCAGCCACTATTTCTGACCCTTAATTGACCACAGGTTCCTTTCCCTCAGAATCTGTAGAAACAGTGGTGAAAACAGACTATGGGAAACTTGGCCTAAAACATGAATTGGATTACATTACAATTTACTTGATCTGTTATATTTTCTTAGTAATTCTGTGCCTCAACTGTGAGAACCACAGGCTCTGTGGCTGAAATACAAACTTAAAATCATAATTCAACTTTCTCGTTTTAGAGTTTAACTTAAGTTCCCACGGTCATAAAATAAAAACTAGAAGTGGTAGCTAGGGCCATAAGTCCAGTTAATGTATTGAGTGCTTACTATATGTCAGGTACTATACTAAGCTTTTCAAATATTTTTATCAAAGGGAAGGGAATTATGTCATCATCCCCTTCTTTCAGATGAGTAAAATAAGACATATGGCTAATGAGTGGGGAAAGGGGGATTGGATCTCAAGCCCGTGACTTTAACAACGTGTGCAATGAAATAAAATAATAGGAAGCCAGACCCAAGCTGCGTAATATCCTTAGGAAATTAAAATGGAGGACAGACCACATGTAATTGGGATTTCTGGGAGGTATTGTCACTCAGGACTGCAGTGGAGAGATATCGTCCAGGTGTCCCAGGTGGGAATACTTAACACATTTTCCCATAGAAACTTTGTTACACATTATGGGCAGGTATATGTATTCTGAAAGCATTAAGATGCCTACTATGAGCTGTAGGACTCCTAGAAACCTGTAGGCTGTATTGCCCACTAGGAATTAAATAGGCACTCATAGCCTAATCTTAGAACCTAACCACCACATGTAGTATTTTCTTGATGAGAAGATTGATGCCAGGTTCCAAATAGTCAACCTAAAATTAAATACTAAAGTGCAGCTTGCTCATAACTGCTTGCTATCTGCTTTGATCGTAATGGAGAAATAATTAGTAAAAAAATATATAACCATCATTATATAAGTGGTTAAATTTTAATACATGCATGTTGGTGTGCAGTCTGTAGGGCATGCTCTTGAGTGTTTTCAAATTCTGGATCTCCATACTTCTAGAGATTAATGAAGTTGCTTATGAATGTGGTTAGCGGAGAAGAAAGTCAATTTACCTAAGAATATAATTATATTCATTCCATTAGGGTGGCTTCATGATTTATACAACTTCTATTTACAAACTCTGCCTCTAACTAATGCAGGTTTTAAAATTAATTTTTCATCAGTGATTCTAGACGAGATCTGTGTAGAAGTCTACATTTTCAGTTGTGCTTCATTAAAAGCACTGGGGAAGAAGGTAGATGTGTGTGTGTGTGTGTGTGTGTGTAGTTATCAACATGTTAGCACACTTCTGATTGTAATATTCACATGAGGAAATCAAGCGGACTCTGCTCAATATTGCTGATAAATTGCAGGGAACAGTAATAGAGACATTTGTTATTAGTCCGTCCAATCCTGGGGCAGTAATGCCAGTGTGGTGCCGTGTTTTGAAGGGGCTGCCATTTTTAAGTGTCAGGGAGGGAGAGACACTTCCCTCGGTTACAATTTTAGGGAAGCATCTTCGGGGGCAAACTTCTCTGTTCATTTGCGGGGATGTCGGTTGGGAGGAGGGTGATGGGGGCGTACGTGGCTCCCATCGTAGAGTGTCTTAGAATGGTTCTGTGAACTCTTGCTTAGAAATTCCAGTCAGGACGGTTTCAAACAGTGATAGGGAAACCAGACGTGTCACTCAGATGTGGGACTTCTGCAGACCTCCTGCTTTGATGATCTCTCCTCTGGGGCCCTCATTCTGCTGCGCTCTCTCTCTCTCCCTCTCCCTGCAGAGTCCTCAAATGCCACTTTGTTGACCAACGCAGAGAAGATTGCCACCATCACCACCACACACGCCCCTTCTCAGCAAGGGGCCCAGGAGACCAGGTCAGACATAACTTTGGTTGCTTTTGTTAGTTTTAAGGGGAAACAACTAACTCCTGGTCTGATGATACTCACCCTTGACTTTGTTTTCTTCCCTTCAGTTTCATGGTTTGCTTTGCTTTTACGCTTCTCTCTCTCGCTTTGGCAGGAATACCACCAAACCAAAGCCGGAATCTCAGTTTGAGTTCAAAGCACCCCAGGCAACACAGGTGAGGGCCATTCTTCTTTTTTTCTGTTTGCTTAGTACATTTCCTTCCAACTTTCTGAAGCTATTTTTACGAGCTATCTTTTATAAGCTACCCCCAATTTAAATAAATAACCTTTTGTGAGAGGTTGTACTAAATATGAGCTCACATTTAGCTGGCTAGGAAATGACATTTTCTGTTACTACCTTTGTAAAATATTCCTAGATATCCTCTTCTAGGTGGGAAAAATAAATAAATAGAGAAAGAAAGAACCGCACTTATCTCAAGGACTGGCCATCAGAGAAAGAGCAAAAGTGCTAATCGCTACTCGGGGTATTCATGCCTGTATTTATGCCAAGAGATGTCTTTTTTTGTTAAGGTGTTTCCCAGACGTGGGAATTTCAGGTGAGACCTGGAGAGCCAGCTACCTGTCTGGCAGGGTGGTAGGAGAGAATGCACTAATATGCAGGTGAAGGAAACTTGGGAGTAATCCGTTCATGGATTCACTAACCCCCTCGAGCTCCTCCTCATCCTGGGTGGGAACCATTCCTCAGATGGGAGGCGGTCGCTCTTGGCATCCTGGTCATAGACACTGCTGCTGTTTTCCAGGCACGTGGCAGGGAGGCCTGTGCAGAATGGCATCACGTAATGAGTTTTCCCGCCACAAATAACGATGTGTGGCCTCACTGATTAAATTTTAACACACGTCTGTTGGTGTGCGGTCGGCAGGCACACTCATGAAATGTCTTCAGATTCTGCATCTGCGAATATGTCAGATGAATGAATGTTAATAAACAGTTGAGAATCACCAAAAGAGGGATAGAGACGGTGCCTTTGTGTCAGATCACCATTTCGGAGAATATTTGGGAAGCGGTGGGAAGAAGAAATATGTGTGGGTATGCGTTCTCCCCTGAATGACTGCATTTCATTTTTTAAATAGGAGCAAGATTTTTACACTGTGGAACTAGAGAGAGGAGCCAAGGGATTTGGCTTTAGTCTTCGAGGGGGCCGAGAATATAACATGGACCTCTATGTTCTGCGCTTAGCAGAGGATGGTCCAGCAGAAAGGTGTGGAAAGATGAGGGTAAGTAGGAAGAGGAGTCTGGAAAAATAAGTCATCTCCAGTGGCTTTTTGACATGAAGTGGCTAGAACCTTCTTGTTCCTGAGAACTACATTTCATACTGCTTTCAGAACACTCTAAAATGCGTGACTCCCGCCTAGGGTGTATTTCTCCCTAAAGCATAGTTGATGGTAACTGCTAAAGTTAGGTGAGCCCTTCTGATTGTTCAGGGATGAGTGAAGAATTGGAATTACATGCAAACTTACTGAAGTAAAAATCAGTCCTGTGTCCGTAGTTCTTCTACTTAATCTCCTATGGTAGGCGCATCATTTCACAGCAAATCTTAGGATTTACCAGGATGCTTAGAGAGTAGGAAGTCCCTCTAGTCTTGTAGGTTCTGGGTGGTGAGCTCCATTCATTGTCCTGCTAGTCACCAGGTCTTACTTTAGCCTCAGGAGCAGGTCGACTCTGCCTCAGGAAAGGCCCCACATCTCCAAGCGGGAACATTCACAGTTTGTCTGCAGTAGTCAGAGTTGCAAATTTTAAATCTACACGTGCCAAAAGATCACTCTCTTCTTTTTAGGAATCTGGTATCTGTTACTGTGTATGCATGTGTCACTTTTCTGGGGGGGATTAAATGGCTTAAAAAAAAAAATGGATAGGTCACGTAGATTGAAGCATATGCATAGGGAGCAGTTTGCTACGAATGAAGAGGAATCAAGACGGTCAGGTCAGGAAAGGAAAAAAGTACACGAAGCTGGTCCAGAGCAGAAAGAGGGAAAAAAGTGACCAAAGGTAGGGAACTTAATATTTGTATATGAGGCATAGTCTCTTGCTTGTTAAATTTCTACAGATTGAATTTTAATGAACATTTTTAAAATATTTATTCTTGAGAGAGAGACAGAATGCGAATCTCAAGCAGGCTCTGCTCTGTCGTCGTGGAGCCCAAGACGGGGCTCAAACTCCCCAACTGTGATATCATGACCTGAGCTGAAAGCAAGAATCAGACGCTTAACCGACTGAGCCACTGAGGTGCCCCTTTGAGCGTTTTTTTTTTTTTTAATTGAGAAAGTAGACCATGCATATGGGTATAAAAAATTAGTGAAAAATAGTGCATAGTAAAAATATAGTTTCCAAAGTCAGACTATGTTACCAGTTTCTTGTGTATTCTTTTTTTTTTTTTTTTCAACGTTTATTTATTTTTGGGACAGAGAGAGACAGAGCATGAACAGGGGAGGGGCAGAGAGAGAGGGAGACACAGAATCGGAAACAGGCTCCAGGCTCTGAGCCATCAGCCCAGAGCCTGACGCGGGGCTCGAACTCACGGACCGCGAGATCGTGACCTGGCTAAAGTTGGACGCTTAACCGACTGCGCCACCCAGGCGCCCCTTGTGTATTCTTTTTTAATGCATATACATGTACAATTTGTACATACACAAAGAAATATATAAACTCTATTTTCCTTTTGTTTAAGTTTCACACACATTGGTTATGCTTTTCCATGTCTTAGCCTACTTCAAAAAAGTTTCTGATGGAGTGAAATCTTACCATGGTATTTTGTGTAATGCTATATAGTTCTCAAGACACATTTACAGTAGTGACCAGTTTCGTCCTCACAGCTTGGTAGGAATGAGTTGTTAACATCCCCTTCTACAGATAAGAAATTGAGTTCCAGGAAGTTAAAGGATTTGAACAAGATCTGGTAGCTAACAAGTGATAGGACTCAAATTCAAGACCTTAATCTCCAAAGCCAGTGCTTTTCCTCTTCTGCCTTCTGGAAGATAAGCTCCTTGAGAGCAGGGATCTTGCCTGTCTTGTTCACTTCTTTATCTCCGGTGCCTAGAATAGTAGCTGACACATCGTAAGTGCAGCATCATCGTATAGGCATGGTCGTGTTCTTATCAGAAAGCTCTCCGCGGGCAGCAGTTACTTCTAAGCTCACTCACAGCTCAGCTGGCAGGATTCAGTGTCCCTTGGGCTATTGGCCCTACCTCTCCTTCATGTCCTCATCACAGACTCTGTAGGGTAGTTCAGCACATGCGTCAGAGTGAACAAGTGAGAGGACAAAAAAAAGGGGGGCACATAAGACAGAAGCCAAAAGTATTTTGTAACCTTAGCTTTGAACTGATATCACATCACATTTGCCATATTCTTTTTGTTAGGAGCAAGTGACTAATTCCAGCCCACATTCAAAGGGAAGGAGGGGCGCCTGTGTGGCTCACTTGGTTGGGCGTCCGACTTTGGCTCAGGTCATGATCTCACAGACTGTGAGTTCGAGCCCCGCGTCGGGCTCTGTGCTGGCAGCTCGGAGCCTGGAGCCTGCTTCAGATTCTGTGTCTCCCTCTCTCTCTCTGCCCTCCCTCCCTTGCTCGCACTCTCTCTCTCTCTCTCTCAAAAATAAAAGTTAAAAAAAAATTTTAATTAACATTTCCTGTACTGGTTTATTTTTTTCTCTTAACACTTGCACTTTCTAACCTACACATTTTTCTCTAATTTTCTTGTTAATTGTCTTTCTCCCATTAGAATTTCATCTCCCTGAGGGCAAAGGCTTTTGTTTCTTTCACTGCTGGACTATGCAACAGAAGATTTTCTGGACTAGACTCCATAAATACTTAGTAAATCAATAAATGGAAGAACTTTACATCCTAGAGCACCTCAGCGGCCGGTGAAGCCCTTTGCGATCTTCTCATTTTGTCCTCTCTTTGGCAGATTGGTGATGAAATCTTAGAGATCAATGGCGAGACCACCAAAAACATGAAGCATTCTCGGGCTATAGAACTGATTAAGAATGGTGGCCGCAGGGTGCGTCTGTTTCTGAAGCGGGGAGACGGCTCCGTACCAGAATATGGTGGGTCAAACTATGAAAACATCCCTTCCTTCCCTGGCATGACTCCATGAATTTGTCTCCAGAACTACAGCAGGAAAGTCTTTTTGTTTCCCCCTGTTCACCAGTGTCTTACCAGCCTTTCGCACCATGTGATTATTTGCCTCGCTTGTTCTGAAATCTCTACACATTTCATCCTCTTGCTTGCTTACGTGGACTGGGACGTGGCCTAAGACAAGATCTTTATAGTCCCTTTCTGATAATCAGAGAGAACATTCTGTCTAGTCCCACCAAGAGTGAAGGAATGTTTGTTTGAACTGTGCCAAACTGTTTCTCAGATCCAATTGTTAGCACAAAAATGACTATACTCCTTTTCAGAAGCAGGAAAGCAGGTTTCCTGAGTGATATGTTGAGGCACAATTCTCTCTCTCTCTCTCTCTTTTTTTTTTTTTTTGTTTTTTTTTGTTTTCTTTTTTGGTTTCTTGATGTTTTTACTGAAGAGGTGTGAAATTTTGAGATGATTTGGGGGCCTTGCTCACCTCCTTTATGCTCTGTATACGACACTTCCGCATTCCCCTCCCCCCTTGCTGGTCCCTACCCCCAATCAGACCACCTGAGCCCACTACTCTAAAACAAACGAAACTGTTGATATATTAGCCATATGTTTTTAGATGAAAAAGGATGAAATAGATTCCCAGTGCTCATCATGAGGGAAACATGTTACTATACCTTTCCTATGGGGAAAGCCAGGTTATACATAGAGTTCCTTTGTCATATGTGTAGACATGATTTGAGTAAACAGCAATGATCTTTACCTAGCTTAGTGTTCTGATGGCAAAATGCTGTATTTTATAATAATTATGTCCTATTTATTTGAGAGTCTTGTTTAAAATAAAAAAAAAAAAATCTATGCCCTAGATGTAGGGCTTCTCTTCCCAACCAAAGGTCTACAAAAGTTTCTATAGAAACTGTGATTGAATGGCCCCCATATACGTTGGTCCCCTTTATTAGGGATTGATCTGTTATCACCCTCTTTTCTGAAAGTCATTCTGCACAATTCCCAGTCGCATTTTGGACTTGATCAGATCCTTAATTCAGAGGCAGCTCAAAGAAAAGGAGAACTCCTTTGAAGGACAGTCTTCCCAGGTGTTGGACACTCATACAGGTGTAGACTACAAGGGGCCCAAGGTGGGAGGAGGGAGGAAATCCGATGAGGCCCCTTTAGACAAGGCCAACCACAGGGGAAGGTATTTTGACAACATTAAGACGTCACAGCTGTGCACTGCGCTAAACCTCTGACCGCAGGTGTATCGATGCCACTGAAACTGTGTAACATTGTCTCCCTTTCTGTCTTCCCTATGCTTCTGTTGGATGTGATATTTCATTTGAGAATCATCGTCAATAACCTGTGTACCTTCTCAAAACCTATGTCTGTTGCACTGAGGATGAAAATCCAACACTAACAAATGTTCTTTGGGCTAAAAATAAAGATCCTTTAAATACTCATTTTTCCAAGAAGGGTTGAACATGCCAGAGTTGTGCTGCTGTAATGTCTCATGCGTCATTTGGACTAAATCTCTCTAATTCTATTGATTAGAGTCACAAATGGGTTATAATATGTTAAGTTCCAATATTTTTCTGACTTGATTGGAACCTGCTTCTCTGTGAGGCTATTTTTGTAATGAGTTTTTTGTACTTAATTTAACTGCCGCGGTCTTCGGGTGGGGGGAGGGAGGGACCTCTGGTCTTCTGTTGTTTATTGTTAATGCACTCCTCTATGCCAGCTTGTCATTGTTCCAGTTGTTTGAAAAAAAAAAAAGAAAAAAGGATGCATCCATTGTCTGGGTTTTTGAGTCACCTTATATGGCTGTCTGAAAAATGTCACTGTTCGATTGCGGTCTCTGCAGCCTTATTTGAGTGTTGCCTTAGACTGTCTGACTGGACAAATAAACTCTCTTTGCCCCATGTTAACAAATGCAGATTTTTTTTCTTTCCTCTGTGTTATAGGGAATCTAAATGTTCAACTTTTTCTCTTTCTCTCTTTCTCTTTCTGTCTGACTGTTCTTGGTGCTGGGCCCTCCCTTCTACAGCGATGATACCTCCTAATATCGCTGCATGTATGAGAAATGAAAAGCTCGGGGAGGCTTGCTTCTACCTTATGGGCCATAATCAAACTACGGTTTGTAGCTCAATCAATACTAGGTGTTTCTGTGCTGTGGCCTAATTTCCTCATTGCTTCTGCTTAGCTCTATTTTGATATGTTTGGCAATTCATTCTGAGCACCCTGCGTTCTTTGAATTGTAAGTACACCGCTGACCCCTATTGAAGTCTTGCTCTCCCTTACCTTAAAAGTAGGTGTAAGGAAGCCCAAGGTTAGATTTATGAGAGTGAGCATAGAGCACCTACCCACACCCAAATCTTACAATGTTTCCATAAGCTCCTGTTTGTGTTAATTCTAACAGAAAAAACAAGCCTCGCGTCACAGGGCCCTCCCCTAGGTCAGCAAGGCTTTGTTAGACAGAGGGATGACATTTTCTGCTCAGTTAGCTCGTGGGAAACTACGGCCCAGAGTCCAAATCCTGTCCAGAGCCTGTTTTTCTAAGTAAAGTTTTATGGGCTCCTAGCCACGCCCATTTCTTTTATGTGTTGGCTACCACTGCTTTTACACCGGAGTTGCACTTAAGTAGTTACGCAAACTGTGCAGCCGGCAAAGCCTGAACAGAAAATTTACAAACCCTGCTGTAGGCTATATTCCCGTTACTACCAAAACCCACCCTAGGTTTTGGGACATCTTTCATGAAACAGACTGTTTCGTGTTGACCTTGTTGCCTCACGAAATCCTTAAAAGAGGTCCTGCGATTCCTGCATCACCCTGGTTTGCCCTCCACACGGCAGCACGTTGTTTCCGGTGTTTCCAGTGTCTTGCCTGGAATCCTACGATGTGTGTTAACCGTGTTAGTTGCAACAGAGCATCCCTGCTTTGAAAAGAGCTTTCATAATTTCCGGATGCAACCTAAAACATCTGCTGTGTCATTTCAAATTGTTTAATAATAAATAGGAGCCCCCATGGGCTGTTCTGCTTTAAAATATAGATGCCTTGATGTTGTAAGGAGCAGTCCAGTGACTCCACAGCCCCCCGGATGCAATTATGGCTGCCTTGTGTAGTCTAATACGAAGGAAAGTACCTCTAAAAGATGTCATCTGCACCCCCTCTAATGTCAACCTCTATTCCACTCCCTTTCATTTGTCAGGAAACTCCACATTTTAAAAATAATTTCTTAAACATAACCCAAAATTAGAGAGAAGTATTGAATAAAATTCACAAAGGTAGAATGTTTAATGGACCCTCACATTACCCGTCACCTGTCCCAGTCATCAACATCCGGCTGTGTTGCCTCTATAATCCCCTTTGCCTGACACCCTGGATTTTTTTTTTTTTTTTTTAAGAGAAGTGTTTTAAAATAGTATACTTTGCATGCAGTACAACGCATAAAGCTTGAGCGTACCGCACAGGCTTTTTTTTTTTAACCTCTCTATACACCCATTTAATGACCCTGATCAAAACATAGACTCCCCAAAATTCCCTCATGCCCTTCCAGACCAATAACCTAGAGTATCTTTAAGCAAGATAAAATAAGTATTCTTTATAGAAAAGAATGTTTTCTATTGTGGGGGCTGGGAGGGGGGCAAGAAGGGTGGGCAGGGGGCAAGGGTTAGTGGGTGGGCAAGGCAGAGCAAGAGATAGTTAGGGTGGGATGTTCTCCTACTTTTGGATTACGCTGTTTGGGTTGTGCCTTGCAAGACTGGAGTCCCCACTGACGGCTGTGAGCTCCTTAACGATCTCTGCCCTGAGCACAGCCAACAGTAGCCAGAGGCCGAAAGCCACAAGAACTAAGTCCGTAACCCTCGTGGTTGCAGTCATTCTTCACCGAGATTCAGTTGGCTTTGGGTCTACCTGCTTTAACAGCTAGCTATTTGTTTGTTGTGACTAATGAGAGCTCAGGCGTGGGAGTGGGGACAGGGGCTGAAGGCCCTGCCGTACCAAACTGTGGCTGTCCTGTATTTTCCCGGCAGACCCCAGCAGCGACCGCCTCGGCCCCGCCGCCGCCGGGGCACAAGGTGTTCCGGAAGTGAGGGCCGCGCCCCCCGACCGCCGACCGCATCCGTCATTGGAGTCCAGTTACCCACCCGATCTTCACAAATCATCACCGCATGGGGAAAAGCGGGCACACGTGAGAGACCCAAAAGGCAGCAGAGAGTATATCAGACACCCCACTGAGCATCACACATGGAACGGAACTTCTAGAAAACCCGACAGCGGGGCTTGCCGACCCAAGGACCGGGCAGCGGAGGGACGCAGAGAGGCACCCCCGGAGCGGCCGGTGCCCAATGGCCCCAAGAGGAGGTCCCCGGAGAAGCGCAGAGAAGGCACCCGCAGCGCGGACACCACTCTGGAGAGGAGGGAGAAGCACGAGAAGAGACGAGACGTGTCTCCGGAGCGGAGGCGCGAGCGCTCGCCCACCCGCAGGAGGGACGGCTCGCCCAGCCATCGGAGGCGCTCCCTCGAAAGACTCTTGGATCACACGCGGTCCCCGGAGCGGAGGAGAGGGAGCTCGCCGGAGCGCAGGGCCAAGTCCACCGAGCGCAGGCGCGAGCGCTCCCTGGAGAAGAGGGGCAGGGAGGACAGGGTCGGCCACCGAGAGAGGGAAGAGCCCAGTCTGAGACAGGACGCGGGCAGAAGCTCCAGACACGCCCCCGAGCAGAGAAGGCGACCTTACAAAGAATGTAGCACCGACCTCAGTATCTGAGACTCCGAGGCACATTCCAACCTTTACCGTGTCAAAGGTTCTAAGAGGAAGGTCACAAACGTGAAATAATTTAGTTTCTTACCTTGAGGAAGCGTCCGACCCCCGATGATCCTATAATAGCAACAAACATTTTATGCATTTGAAATCTTATAAGAAAAAAGAAAAAATATATATATATATATGAAAAGTGTTGTGCCTGATGTATAATATTAAAGAAAGTATTTTTAAATGCATACTTTTTTTGGAAATTATTTGCCAAATGCTGCCCCGAAGGGATATAAATTTTGTTTCTACGTGACCTGTAGAATTGTCAAGAATCGTTCCCTTATGGGGGGCAGTCTTTTTCTCTCCTGGTTAAATAGGACTGTTGATCATTTTCTCTAAGGGAAATAATTGATTACGTTTAATTAATTTGATGTAGATTGTTAGGTAGTGATGTAGTGCTATCCTGTAGTTTAGGAGTTTTTCTTTAAAAAAAAAGAGCAAAAAGGCAAAAGTTATATTTGTAGAAGCTGAGGACTCTTTGGGACAGATTAGGATTGTCAATGATCCTAAAATTAAACTGTATGAAGAGACTACTACTGCAAATGAAGGATATTTATAGCTAAACTACACAGCACAAAGAAATGTTGCCTTCTCGAGTCATAGTTGGTTCAGAAAACAGTTTGTACTCTCCCTGGCCATAGAAAGGCACAGAGAGGAGAAGGTTGGCCGCCATTGCCCAGACATAGCCCAAGCACAGATAGATGATCAGGTTCATTAGTATCACCAATATCTGATAAGATCTCATTAAGGCAGCACCATCACAGCTTTGCTCAACTACCGGAAGGAACCGACAGTGAACACCTGTGTTGTCTTGTCTGATTTGAGGCCAAATAGTGGATCGAATGGGGAACCATGTGCCCAGTGGGAGGGAACCATGAGAATCCTCCACACAGAAAGTGTGTTGTTCCCCCCTGTGTAGCATAAGCCCAACTGGGGGCAAGGGAATGAGCGCTGGTGGAAGTTACCTCTCTGTTGATATTTAAAGAAGTGAGGGTTCGGGGTGCTTCTTCTTAGAAATGCCCATTTCCCTTTGAAACCATAATAAAAGTCTCCAGGATGACTGAAAGGGAAAGCAAGACACAGTCCCAGTGGCTCTAGATCGAGTTGGCAAACCTCTGCCCTCATGACCCTGTCCTTTGAGTCTTTGGACAGCAGAACAAAGCGTAACAATTTTTTTCTTTTTAGAATGACCCATTCTTTTGCAATCCCGCAGGAGGTGCGGTTGGGTCGGCTCATAGCCCCAGGATGTGGTTGAAATGGATTACTGCCTAGCTGAGCCAAAACGTTTGCTTGTACCTGTTGGACCACTACAGCAAACCGCTGCTTAGGATGCATTGTGTATTTCTGTAGTACTGTTTTGCATTTCCCATACAGACACACAACTTTGCAAGTCAATCACTGTTGTTCTCATGGTACTGTTTAAGGAAACAATGAAAAAGGAAAAAAAAAAAATGGAGAAAACCAGTCAGTCCTTGTGTGTACAGAGTTAAAAATTGTAATTAATAGAGCCTGTTTAAAAAAAAAAAAAAAACAAAAACAGCTGTTGCCTTTTTTTCTTGTATAAAAGAGAATTTATGACAAAAAATTTAGCTGTGAGGAATGTGATACGTGTTTATATTTCTGAATATGGAACAAATTGATTCATTGGGATATATTTTAATGTAATCTAAATCAGGTATGTAAAGCTGTTTTAAAATGGGAGACAATATAAGTAATTCTCTAAAGCTTTAGTCGTTTTGGATACCATCATTTCCTCCATGGGGAGCCTGCTTGTGAATTATTAAGCTCTGTTTGCATACTCTGTTCTGTTCTTCACTCATTTCTTGCTGTGTGCTATGGACTTAATGCTCTTTCTGTATTGATGAAAAGCAGTATGTGGGCCAATCTTTTTATAAAACACTATGCATATATAAATATCACATTGTTCATAGCTTTATTTGACTTATGGGTTTATACATAACATAGAATGAGTACCTATAGCTGTGTGGACATGTACAAAACTAGTTCCTTTCCTGGAACAGAGACCGTGTACATTCTGTAGCTGCAAAGGAGGAAAAGGGTCTGTGACCGCGATCTTTATTATCAGTTTTCCACGCGAAGCAAGCAGTGAGCTGTGGTAGGGAGGCCGAGGGAGAACACGACTGAATAATGGCATTCTTTTTCATCAGGTTCCTAGGAGCCCACATGGGGTTTTTATTCCTAAGGCTCCACTGCTAGGAATTTTCTCGCTGTTTCTAGCAAAATCTGTGATGTTAAATGATCGATGCTCTCGCTTGTGGTCCAGAGTTTTAAATAAATGAAATCAAGGTGGATTTGGGGGAGTACGTCGTGAAATTAACAACTTAATGTCTTTCTTATCGTCAGAGGTGATATTTGACATTTTAAAATCTGTGTGCTACCCACCTGGGCTTAGTCTTCACCAGTCCGTGAAGACTTGATGTGACAGTTTCCTCTGACTGCCACACATCAGATTTGCTTTGGGAATACTGTACTGTACAGGGACTATGCATTAAGCAGAAAGATCTAGTTTTCTCTGAACTACTGTAACCTTAGATTGGAGACGGATTCTTGTGAGCCTACTTTCCCTAATCCCCCACTTCATGTAAATGTCTTGATGAGAGATGATGGATGAGTATTTTGTATGATTAAATCAAACCATTGAAGAATCCCCCACCCACCCATTACACAGTTGATGCCTGAAAGAATGTTGGTTGGGGGGGGGGGTGGGGGAGAACTCAACACCCTACTTGTATTTTTTAAGTTTCTTTTGTGAAAGATTTTTTAATGCATTTTTACTGTAAAAATACATGGAAATGTATGCATTCCATAACCACTATTGCTTCTGGATTGATATCTTTCTTGTCTCTGCGTTGTCTCAAGTGTATCACGGTCAAGTAATCAAATGAGGGTGTCTGGCTCCAACTCAGTGCAATGACCCAATGCATGTCGTTCTTTTGAAAGGGAAGGAATTATGCCTTTGCAACAGTAGTCCAGTGCCTTGCTACTCAAAGTGTGGTCCGTGGACCACCTGCCTCATCATCACTGGACTGTGTATTAAAAATGCAGAATCTCAGGCCCACCCTAGAACTCCTGAGTCGGGCTGTGCCTTTAACAAGACCCCCAGCTAATTCGAATGCACCTGAAGCTTGAACAGCACAATATATCTCGAAACCCCGGTAAAAGGCAAGACCTGCCAAGCCATGTGCTTCTCACTTCCTAACGGTGATCTTGAACAAGTTCCTTAACCCCTTCTTAAGCCTCACTTTCCTCTTCAAACAGGCATATCTCAGAGTTGGTAAGAATGAAATGCAAAGTGTTTAGCACACCTCTGTCAATCAGAACGATCTTCAGTAGATGATCCTAAAAAAACTTTGCGGGGGAGCCACTGGGTGACTCAGACAGTTAAGGGTCTGACTTCGGCTCAGGTCATGATCTCACTGCTCGTGGATTTGAGCCCCATGTCTGGCTCTGTGCTGACAGCTCAGAGCCTGGAGCCTGCTTCGGATTCTGTCTCTGTCTCTCTGTCTCTCTCTGCCCCTTCCCTGCTCACACTCTCACTCTGTCTCTCTCTTTCAAAAACAAACATTTTAAAAAACTTTTTTTTTTTTTCTTTTGTGGAGGAGGAGGATTTCGGCCTGGTAGTGGCTGTTCTCTTTCCATTGTCCTGGTTTATTTTCCAATGAAGAAATGTATTCTCACTTTAGTAAAATGAGGAAGAAGCCCTTCTGTTTTAATTCCAAAGGTGATGAAGAGTGTGGCCCATGCTACTTCACAAGCATAACTGTGAAGCCTAAAATCTAAAACCGAAATGCTGTGCTATGAAGATTAAGATGAAAATAATCTCAAAGCATACCTTTTAGAGCTAGAGATATATGTGGAGTTAGACATGAGCCTAACTAGTCCTATCAGATGAAAAGCTTTGACGTGTGTCCTCACTGATCATGTCATTTCTAATGACCTTCCAATTTCCTTCACGCATACACATTGTTCCTTTGGTATGCCTTTGAAGTTAGGGCTTTCCTATAGAACCTAGGTTCCTGGGCATTCAGAAAGGTATTGTGTTTAATAATAGGCCTTCCTACAGTCCATCTCTTTTGCTGTATTTTGCTTTATTTTGTCACCAGCATGGTAATTACGGACACTGTTCACTTCCCTCGTATCTCTTTTGTTAAAGATGGCACCTATAAATGGGCCCTGGCTTACCTGATCATTGAAGCTATTTGTAAAGCCCTTACATCCCACAAGTTCCTTGCCTGCCATAAATAGTCACACTAAAAAGGATGTGCTGGGACTCCATTAGAGCTGGATAATACAGCTGGACTTTTCCTGCTGATGGCCAATCCAAGACCACCTGTGATGGTCTGCATTAATCGTCAAAGGAAGTTCCTCAAGGTGATTTGTCTTATAATCAGACAACATCCTCAGCATTGTGGGTGTTCAGCACGGTAAGATTCTCCTGCTTTTGAAATCTGCATCATTACAAGCTCCTAAGAAAGGAAATGACAAAACTCAGGCCTTTCCAATGCAATTATTTGGGGTGTTTTCTCAGGAACAGGGCTTTTGTGAACATTTTGTTGACGAGTACAACTCAACAATATATTGATGCATGGTGTTCTTCATTAGGAGCTGGAGTAGGGTGGTTTTTCTTCTCTAGCCTCGGTGTTAGAGGAATGCTGGGTCCAAAACACAAGATCCTTTTGAAAGCACATGCATTGAAGCAAGGTGTTATGCACAGTAAATACTCAAGTGTCACATGTGACAGCTGCCGTCTACTCTATCACTGTTTTACCTAACTGGAAAGCCTCCATTGTCACATCTCTTGAGGAAATAAGGACTTGATCTGCCCAGCCTGGAACTCTATACACCTACAAGCACTGTCCTTTTAAGTATATTTGTATCTCAGGGAATAAAGTCTGATCTCAATGGATCATAGCCTTGAAGAGAAAATAGCTCAGAAAGGTTGCTAATTCTTACCTGTGTAATAGGCAAGGCTTATTACTCTTTTCATTCTTGGAACACATGATAAGAGTTAACTCTGTGCCATTGCATGGCAGGGCTGGAAATCCCTCCTTCCTGGTCCCAGGAATTCATAGCCGGGTGGGAAAAGCAAACAAACACATCCAAATGAACCACACATCAAGCAGAAGCCCAGGATACATGAGAGTCATTAATAGGGGATGTAGACAAATTGAGAAAGCCTAGAATTCCGGAAGGAAGAGAAGGAGGTAACTGGGGAAAGAAGGAGAGAAGGGCGAGTGACCCAGCTCAGGTTTGAGCTGCAGGACGATGACCTTGAGCAGTAGGGACAGTGGTCTGAGGAGGGTGGGAGCTCTAGCACAGTCCAGGAAGGAACTCGGAGCCTGAAAAACCATTCTAGATAAAGCAGGATTTCTCAGAACTGAAAAGTCCCCAGGCCCGTGTTTATCATCCTATTGCAAGAATTCATTTTCTTTCCAGCCTAAATCCTTCTACCTCCTCTTGTCTATACCTTTGTAAATACCTGCAGAACACCCTGTACCTGATTTCTCCTGTTAAAGCCAATCATTACTATTCTACCCGGTTTTCTGAATTTACAAATTCCCACCTCACCACCATTTTTTTTTTCTTCAGACCCTGGTTTCAAACCTTGTAATCTTATTTTCATTTTTTTCTTTTCCTTCCTTCCTTCCTTCCTTCCTTCCTTCCTTCCTTCCTTCCTTCCTTCTTTCCTTCCTTCCTTCCTTCCTTCCTTCCTTCCTTCCTTCCTTCTTTCCTTCCTTCCTTCCTTCCTTCCTTCCTTCCTTCCTTCTTTCTTTCTTTCCTTCTTTCTTTCCTTCTTTCTTTCTTTCTTTCTTTCTCTTTCTTTCTTTCTTTCTTTCTTTCTTTTTTTTGAGATTAGCCACATTTTTCTCAAGCTATAGAGTCCACCAAGTATTACATAGTCTTTGTCAGACATTCCCTGTGTTTGAGTGTGGAAAACAGAACCATTCCTATAATAGCCTGCTTTGAAAAGCGGTAGTTTTATTTTTTAATTTACAAAATGAATTCACACTTTATTAAATATTCAAGTATGTCAGGAGAGTATAAAATAAAAGACGACGTCATTCCTTACCATCTGTCAATCCCCGTTCAGAGAAGAAACCGTTACTAACAGCTTGTTTCATGACATTTATGATCTTTTTCTATTCATATATAAATGTATGTAGGTATATGCCATTTGGGGTTTTATTTTTATAAAAAATTTTTATAAAAAATGGACCATGCCAAAAAAAAAGGTACACACAATTTTAGGCACTGTACCTTTATCTTTTATATTGTAGACAGTTCTCCATGTTATATGTGTGTGTCTAAACATGTAGAATATGTATATACATATATATTTACATACAACATCTCAAATACCTCATTTATTCTATTTCTCTATCCATCCTCTTTCCCTTTCCTCCTGGATTATTCCGATAGACTTCTGACTTTTCCCCCTCCCTTTACCCTTGCCAACCTGCAGCCTCTTTTCCACACAGCAGCCAGAGTGATTCTTCGAAAACGTCAAGTAAAAGGTCAAAGTCCTGACAACAGGCTATTAGGCCTCTGAGCTCCAGCTTCTTTCTTTCTGACCCTTCCTCACCAGTTCCCTTCCAGCCATGCTCCAGGCGCACCTCCCAAGCTTCTTAGGGCCTTTGCTCTAACTGGTTCACAAGCCTCTGCCTGGAAAGCTCTTTCCCCAAATATTCATGGCTGACCACCTGTTGAAAATGGCAACTGAATTTCTCTTCTACCCTTTTCTCCTCCGCAGCACTTCAGCTTCTGACAGCCTGTATCATTTATGTACTTACTTACTGTCTCTATGGTTTATCACCCTCTTCCTGCCTCTAGCGTCTGGGCTGGCTTTGTGATCACGGCACCTATAGGGCCCTGCACTTAGGAAGGCTCCGTGTTTGGTTTAATGCTCCGTCGTCCCCATCTTAAATTTGTAGTAATTTTTGAACAAGGAGAGCCACATCTTCAGTTTGACCGGGTCTCACAAATGTACATAGCTGGCCTTGTCTTGAATGTAAGCTTCATGAGGACAAGGGTATATGTTCTGAACTCTGATGAATTCCAACTTCCTGGAACAGGACCCTATTTATAGTAGGGGCACATAGTAGGTGCTCAGAAAATAGAAGTATTCTGCTTTCCCTTGGTAGTTTCATGCTCTGAAGTTGACTGCCATCTGTTTACCTAGTCTCTATGGATTACAAAAAAAATTGGCCACAGTGAACAACCTTATATGAAAAACTTGGTACCCTTGACTGGTTCCGTTTAAATGCTTTTGAAGGAATACATTGTGACTCCTAGTTCTTTTTTATTTCTGGTGACGCTCGTATTATCGTATTATCGAGACTCCGCATGCTTTCATTGGGAACAGCTGCTTTTGCAAAATGCTTGCAGGCTGCAGACTTCCGTCTCACCAGATGAGAGTCACCCCGCACAGTGTAGCCACCAAGCCAACTTGCACAGCCTTGACTGCGCAGAGAAGTCATCGGGGAGCTTTAAACCTGCTGATGCCTGGGCCCACCCCCAGTCTGAGGTAATGCCTGACTATTTGAAGTTCTCAGGTGTTCCCAACAGTCACCCATTACATTCCTTATCTGCTTTGACCCACAGACTGTGTGGGATTGAATGGGTCTGCTTTGCTTCTGTCTTCTTCGTAATGTCCACTGGTTGCCTTTTTTTAATTGCCTTTTATAACAGCAGCTGGAAGGAAGGATGGCTAGAGAATATTTTCCCAAAGGAAACTAAGAAGCTTTTCAAATTTCAGGCAGTTATTAGCCAGACATCTAGACAACGGACATATGTGTATTGACTGTGAATTCTATTTAATATTACTATCACCATTAAACATGTCCATTAATAAAGACAATTGAGATACTTCTACATTCTCAATGAGATCAGAGCATCATCCTGCAAACTAAGATATAGGCAGAGTCCTTTCACTTAAATTCATCTCAGAATGAGTTTCATGCTCTTATTAAATGGGACATGTGATACGTAAAAATCTAACAAGAACGAGAGAGAATACTGGATAACTAGTGATCAGCACTCAGAAGGATAAAAGATTGCTTTCTAACAAATTCTTCCCAAGTATTTACGATGCACCGCCCCCCCCCAATACACACACACACACACACACACACACACACACACACGTACTTTGGGACTGAAAAGTAATTGTGTCATTACCAAATAAGTGAAATCTGACATTTCTATGACCCAAACAATATACATACCTTAAAATTTAAGGGGAACAGCATTCTTGGGAAAATACTATTAGAAATTATTGCAACTTACCTTGAAGCTCTGGTATTAACATAAGAGACTCTAACAGTGACCCAGGCCAGTGGTACAGGACCCACCATCGATATGACTAGCCCTCACTTGGAACCAGAGGGACACTCAACGACACATTTGAAACAGTCTTGAAATCTAGAACTAGGTAATATCCTTCTGTCATTGGCTGTGGAATGTGTCAAGGCCAGTAAAAATGTCATCTGTCTGTCCAACCCATCAATTAAACAGTCCTCCCTTTAACCACTTCTTCTAGAAGGAATTTTATGAGGCAGATTCTCACCTTATGCTTGGAGGTTATAACTCAGTTGACTTGGTGGACTCCTTCCATTATCTCCTGAAAATGTAATTTAGTTCAAAGCAGTCTGTTAACACATGTGTACTGAGGACTGTTTTCCAGGCAAGGTGCTGGGCACGCAGAGTCAAGCAAGTGTAACAAAACCCCTAACTTTCTGAAGTTTAGACCTCGCAGGAGAGACGTCAAATAATTACGTTAAATTGTCGTAAAAGCTGTGGAGGTGGAGGTGGTGCCCATGAGTGTGTGTAAAGAAGAGGACTGGTCTCAATGGTGCACAGAAGGCCACGGAGTGAAAGGCTCTCCCGGACTGGGCAAAGGCCTCTTGGTGAAGGGACGGTAGCTTATTCCAGAAGCAGGACTGAGACCCAACTGGACTAACGATCTAGGAAAGCAAGGGGGGAAGAGCTAGAAGCAAGACCTGGATGGTGTCTGTGAGCCTTAGAGACCAAGACCCCTGCCTATTCCCAAGGAGAGAGAAAAGGGAGACCAAAGGCACAATTTACAGGGGACCGAGTGACATCTCCCCCATTGCTATATTATTCCCCGCAATAAAAAGCAGTGAAAATGGCCCACATTCCACATTTCTACAGTCCTTAAACCCACTAGAATAACCACAGATACAAAAAGGGAGAGATCGCATATTGGTCTCATTTTCACAAAGGAGCAGATACTCTATTTATTCTTCCTTCAAGAGCCAGCATTTGGGTTTTAGAAAGCGTACTTAGGCTGGGAATACTTCTGCTGTCAGTCACTTTCAGTTAATGGGCAGGTGTTATTGGAAACTTGTAACACAGGGACACATTTCCTGTAGATGGATGGACAAAAGTATTGAGCAGTGTCATGAACCCCGTGAAATCACCAGTCTGGCTTCTACTGTCTTTTCCCCTCAACCAATTTCAGTTTTATTTTAGCAATCTATTTCATGGGGGTTTGTTTTTATTTCTTTGGTGTATTTTGTCTGGATTGTTTCTGTTTCAGTCTTCATTTTTATTAAGCATTTGTTTCCTCTCTCTTTGTGCATTCCATCGAAATGAATTGAATGAGAAATCCCAAAGGTGCATACCTCGGGAATGAAAATGTCTTTGTTGTCCTTCCTGTGAGTGAACTTTAATTTGGATTTTGAGGAAGATGGTGTTCCTTGGTGCCCTTCCCCCATGACATCATGGAAGGTTATATTCATTCAAATGTTCGGAAATGGTCTGGGACGTTTATAGAAGGTAATCCAGGAAGAATTCCATACTCTGTACCATTTTATGCTCCTTTCAGAAGGGCCTGGAATTGGGCATCACTGAGAATATGACTCAGACTTTGAAAACTCTAGAAAAGCAGATGAGACAAAAGCTCTTAAGTTTTTAATTTGTTTCGTGATACAAGTAATACATACTACATTAGTTTTGTTTAAAAGATCCAAACAGTATAAGATGCAAGTCCCTGCTGACCACACCCCTCCCTAATCCTTATCTTCTCTCAGACCTAGCCACTTTCACGGGCTTCTTCTTCCCGATGCATCACCATATGTGTGCAAATGCCCGAAAGCACATGCATATAAATTGGTTTCCTCTGTGGGGTTCTAGAATAACAAGTGCCTGATAATGTACATATCGTTTGACACCGTTGTTTTGTCTCACTTAATACATAATACATCTTATAGATCTTATCGCCAGATTAGTGAGAATTCTTGTGACTTTTTTTTAACTACAGAAAAGTATTCTATTGTATCTTAGTTTGCGCAGGTTGCCATAACAGCATACCACAGACCTTGGGCCTAAACCCCAGCAATTTATTTTCCCATCGTTGTGGAGGCTGGAAGACCAGGATCCAGGTGTCAGGATAGGCATCCGGTGAGAGCTCTCTTCCTGACTTGCAGACAACCGCCTTCTCACGGTGTCCTCACGTGGTCTTCCCCTGGCACGTGCATCCTCATGGTGTCTCTTCCTCTTCTTACAAAGACAGCGGCCCTACTGGTCGAGGGTTCCATTTTTATGACCTCACTCAACCTTACCTCCCTAATGGCCCTAACTCCGAAAACAGTCCCATGGGGTTAGGGCTTCAACATATGAACTGTGGGGCACACAATTTGTTCCATAACATCTAATGTGGAGGTACTACACTTTATTTAATCTCTTTACCTGCCATAGGATAAATTCCTTTATATTTTACGTGTAACTACAGCATGATTTTGTCCCCTTGGTCTAAAAGAGACCAAGATTTCCTTCGCCTCTGGGGTGTGTGGGAAGGCAGGAGAGAGGGCATGGAGATGGGGAAGGGTAGGGAAGTGAGAGATTGGTTTCTACACGGCTGATATCCAATTACTCATTCTCACTCACCCACGGAGTTTTCAGCTTCTTCTTTCTCCGCTAAGAAAGTGGGAGAATCTGGCATTTGAGGGTGCAAAGTTGGAGGAGGCAGGCAAGGCCAGAAATGTCCTGTGTGGGCGGCAAGACTTCCCTGAAACTTGACTTTGCCAGCGAGAAACCTGGGGAACCAAAAATGCTCCAGGCTCAGGTAGACACCCCCAACTCAGTTTGCAGTCACCCCCCAGAGTTCTCCAGGGGACTTGGCATCCAGTTACCAAAACACAACCATTTTGTGCATCATGTAGGAACCCTCTGTGCACATGTACACGCAAGTCCCCTTACACTGGGGGAAAATCTGGAGTTCTTTGTCCATTTAGATCAAATTATTTTTCTGGGTGAACCTACAAATGCCTTCTGGTTGTGTGCCACACTGGATGGAAATACTTTGACCTCTTTTCTAAGCCACTGGTTCTCACCCAGGGGCGATTCTGAACCCCCCACCCCCCAGGGCACAGTTACCAATGTCTGGAGACATTTTGATTGTCACAAATGGAGGAGGGGGAGGGGGAGGGTGCTGCTGGCATCTAGTGGGTGGAGGCCAGGGATGCTGCTGAACATTCTACAATGCACAAGACGGAGCCCACAGCAAAGAAGCATCTACCCCAGGGTTTCCTGGCTGGCTCAGTCAGTAGAGCAATTAACTCTTGATCTTGGGGTTGGGCATTCAAGCCCCATGTTGGGTGTAGAGTTTACTTTTAAAAAGTTAGTTAATTTAGGGGCGTCTGGGTGGCTCATTTGGTTGGGCGGCCGACCTCAGCTCAGGTCATGATCTCGCAGTTTAGGAGTTCAAGCCCCGTGTGGGGGCTCTGTGCTGACAGCTCAGAGTCTGGAGCCTGCTTTGGATTCTGTATCTCCCTCTCTCTCTATCCCTACCCCGTTCATGCTATGTCTCTCTCTCTCTCTCTCTCTCTCTCTCTCTCTCTGTCTCAAAAATAAATAAACATTTTTTTGAAAATTTCATTCATTTAAAAAAAAAACACATTGAAAAAATATCTAGCCCAAAGCATCAATAGCGCCAAACTTGGGAAAAGCTGCTGTAAGCCAAATGGTAAAATTCTCTGGGGTCTTGCAGCTGGGGAAATAATTTCAGAGGATTGACATCTTTGTTTTGCAGAAGATATAATTCTTAGGTAAGCCTACACTCCTCCAAAATTGCTGATTTGAGTGTTTCTTTGAAATGGTGGCTATATTGGTAAACAATTTCCTTTGATTGTTTGCAGATGACTATTGAAGCAGACTGTTAAATTCCTTATGTGGAACACTCAGGATTCTTGGAGGATGGTTTAGGACATCGACAGCCAACCTGAGGTTCGTTGCAGATTCAGTTGGATTACTTCTCATTATCAAGTGGCCCTGATTTAAATTTCAGCCCCCCACCGAAGCTTCACCTTGAGTTAAATAATAATACATGCTTCGAAAGGCATGATGAGAACTAATTAGTTAACTTCTGTAAGGTGCTTTAGACCTTAAAAAAAAAAAAAAACTGCTTTGAGTTCTAACTTTTACAAGTAGGCAAATTAGGCACTTTTTAGCCATTACTGGTGGCTTTGATCCTGCCTGCCTTCTCTCTCGCCCCGGCGGTTAGTGCTCTAGGAGGAAGAATGTTGGAACAAGCGGTGGTGGTCCACAGTGGGAGGAGGCAAAGCTCATTTGTGATGGCTATTTTCAGATTCTCTTTTCGTGGTTAAGAGGAGGAGAGAAACATCCCCAAGGGAAATTAAAATTCCTAGGTAGTGATGGAAGCCTTGGAGGTATTACTCTGAAACACCAATAAGTAAATTAGAGAGATGGTTTGTTTCCTCATTCATAGTCATCCATTCTGTGTGTTCCCGTCTCCTCCCTACACCAGCCCCCGCCCTGGGCCAGGAGGAGAGTGTGCTTACCAGACGCTACTAAACATCGCCCAGGTAAACCACAACCTATGTTAGGTAATCTGCTTGTTCTCTGTAGACTCTGTCTTTTAACCCCTTCGGAGTTGGCTTCCTTTTCCCCTTGTAACAACTGTCCTTGTCACCTTCATCTTGTATTTGCATGACCTTTGTAGTGTGGAAAAATACCGAAGCTAAAATGGGCCAGGAACTCTCCTGGAGCCTTCATACCCCAGCTAATGGTCACGACACCTATTGAGATACAGGTGCGATTATCCCCAATTTACAGATACCGTAACTGAGGCTCACAGAGGCTGGTCTCTCTACTGTGGACACAGAGCTGGGAAACAATGATGCTAGGACCGATTGTTTCAAAGTCAACGTTGTATTCTTTCTAGAACCTCAAGTTGAAAGAAATTTCCCTGCATTTTTTTTCCATCAGCTTTTGTCCTCCTGGGAGTCTAGAAGGAAAGGCAGCATCGTCTCTGTTCTCTGGATAAACAGAAAAGAGGGATGCGTGGGTGGTTCAGTCGGTTGAGCGTTGGACTCTTGGTTTTCACTCATGTCATGATCCCAGGGTCATAGGATCGAGCCCTGTGTCAGGCCCCATGCTGAGAGTGGGATCGGCTTAAGATTCTCATTCCCTCTCTCTCTGTCTCTCTCTGTCTCTCTCTCTCTCTCTTTCTCTCTCAGAGCACCTGGGGGGCTCAGTCGGTTAACCATCTGACTCTTGATTTCAGCTCAGGTCACGATCTCACAGTTCATGAGTTCAAGCTCCACATCAGGGTCTGTGCTGACAGAGCAGAGACTGGTTGGGATTCTTTCTCTCCCTCTCTTTCTGCCCCTTTCTTGCATATTCTCCCTCTCTCTCTCAAAATAAATAAAACTTAAAAAAAAAAAGATTCTCTCTGTCCCTCTGCCCCTCCCCTCCACTCTCATTTTCTCTAAAAAAAAAATTTTTTTTTAAGAGACAAGAGATAACGGTTTGCCTACAAATACCAAGTCTTTTGGTGAATTCACCTTGGTGACCTCTCACACGCTCGTTAGCCTCTGCGATTTGGCTTTGACATTGACCCTGAGCCCACAAAGGCCATCTGTCCTAATAGACAAGTCTAGTGTCCCTATCCTGCTTTGCAGCTCTTCCCTTTCTGGGGCCCTGAACACAGCTGACCACTCTCTCCTTTGTTATCTACCTTTGCCTTGGGTGGTGTTTCCTTCTTCCCTCCCCACTGTGCTCTCCAACCCCCCCTTTGTTGTCTCCTTGTCCCTGTGTAACTGTTAGACCCTGAACGCTCCCCAGGGCACCATCTTCCACATTCTTTTCTACTGAGGTGATTTCATCTGTTTCCATGGCTTAGATCAGTGGCTCCTCAACTTTGCTGCATATCAGAATCACCTGGGGAGCTTTAAAACATCCCAGAGCCCAGATTGCACCATAGACTAATTAGATCAGAATCTCTGATCATCAGTGGTTGTTTAATTTTTTTTAAAGCCCTCTGGGTGATTTCAAAATGCAGCCAAGTGTGAGAAGTAGAGATGTGAATCATCCTCTCTAGGTGATTCTCAGGCGTCCATTTCTAGCTGCCATCTCTTCCCTCACGATGAGATGTATGTCTCCACCTGCACCCTCTGTCCCGTGGACACCTTCAACGAGGCAGGTGCAAAGAGCAGGGTCATCAAAGTAGGAAGTAGAAATACAGAAGGCTCTGTTACGTGTGTATTTCAGGTAAACGATGAATAATGTGTTAGTAGGAACAGGTTCCAAGTATTACACGGGACATACTTATCCCCCAGATGATTCGTTGTTTATCTGAAATTCCAACATAATCAGGGCTCTTGCATTCTTTCTGGCAGTTGTATGGAAGAGAAAGTGATCTCTCTTTGAATTGCCTCTCTGGCTGCATCCCCAGAACCTTCTTTGACCGGTTCTTTCTCATTCGGCCGCCCATCCGGTCACGGCTTTTTGGACTCTGCTCTGCCATCCTGAAATGCTTCTCAGACCTTTCCTTCTCACTTCTATACTGATGCTTCTGACTTAGGTCTGCCCTCATCCTCCTCTGCCTTCGGGATTGTGTTCACTTTGTAACCTGACCCCTTTACCTCTATACTCTTTGATCATCTCATTTCCGTGATTTCCAACGTTTATTTATTTTTGGGACAGAGAGAGACAGAGCATGAATGGGGGAGGGGCAGAGAGAGAGGGAGACACAGAATCGGAAACAGGCTCCAGGCTCTGAGCCATCAGCCCAGAGCCTGACGCGGGGCTCGAACTCACGGACTGCGAGATCATGACCTGGCTGAAGTCGGACGCTCAACCGACTGCGCCACCCAGGCGCCCCACATTTCCGTGATTTCCAAAATGACCTTATAAAACACAGATCTGCTCATGTCACTCTTTGCTGTGAAAGCATCTGGGGGCTACTCATTGCCAAAGACTTTCTCACACCCACTTCCCTTGCTGGTTATGGCAGGCACCTGCTTCAGGGCATGGCCGCTGGACTACCAATGACCAGAGCCTAAACTTTGGTGCCTGTGATTTTCTTTGGCCCGTGGAGCCAGTTCTGACTATGAGCAACAGAGTGGCAATGCCAGGAAGTTAAAGGTTCCCAGCCCTGGGGACCTTCCACCAATGCTTCACAAGCTTTGGCGAATGACCTACGCTGTTTCTTGAGTTCCCAGTAGGATTGAGTGTCAATGGCTTATAGTGGTAATTTGCTTGTTAAGTCACTATTCATTGGTTCTTTCCTGTCTCCATCTCGTCTTCTCACTCCTGTATTGGCTTTTCCTGAGATCACCTCCCAAATAAGCTATTTGTCTTGGAATCCTTGACTCAGGGTCTGCTGCTGGGGATTGCCCAACTAAGACTGTAGGGAACTCTTAGTATAATCTTTCCTCCGTGTGTTAGATCGCTAACAGCCATTAGTGCCTGATGAGTAAGAGAACATAAAAATTGAAGGACTGCACAGAATCAAGAGAGTTTGCATGAATGCCTTTTTAAGACATCACAAGATGAACCTGTTTTCTCTTTCATAGGGCGCTTGGGTGGCTCATGTCAGTTGAGCTTCTAACTTCAGCTCAGGTCATGATCTCACAGTTCCCAAGTTCGAATCCCTCACCAGGCGAGCTTGAGCCCTACATCAGGTGAGCCCCGCTTCTCTCTTTCTGTCTCTCTCTCTTGCCCTCTCTCTCTCCTTCCTTTCCTCCCTCCCTCCCTCTCTCTCTTTGCCCCTCGCTCACTTGTGTCCTCTCTCTCAGAGATAACAAAAAACTCATTGAAAGCTGGGAAAATTTTTTGTTGTTGTTGTTAAGCAATCTCTATGCCCAACGTGGGGCTCAAACTCATGACCCTGATACCAAGAGTTGGATGCTCTACTAACTGAGTCAGCCAAGTGCCCCTGGAAAGAATTTCCATCATAAGTATTTTGGGGTGCACCTGTGCAACTCCCTGCAACCTCTTAAGTGCCCCCTTTACCCACCAAATTAAGGCTTCTGAGATCCATGGTTATAGTCTCTATCCCTGGTCACAGAATCCTGGACCACAGTGACCCTCTGACTCATGTTGTACCAATGAAATCCACTCTCTTAGGAATGTGGGCTTAGGACTTGCACATTCTAGTTCAGTCTGAATTAAGAAAACTAAAACATAGCAATAATGGGACAGCCATTTTCCACTCCATATTTCCTGCCACGAGAGCTAAGTAACAGAAAATGCTAGTCTGGGGAGAGAGAGTAACAAAGTAGGCAGAGATGAAAGAGAGAGAAAACTGTCTTGGTTCCTGGCTGTTTTCTAGTCCCCTTCTGAAGCTCAGTTGTCCCTGGGTTCTAAGAGACGCCCTGCAACCCTTTGATGCTGGGCTGCTGTTTGCATTCCCTTAGCCCAAGTTGGTTTCCGTTACTTGCAACCAAGGAGTTAGAATGAAAACAGTTTCCATGGAGCTTGCTAACAAAAGTGAAACACCTTTGATGTACTTCCTAGGTGGAAGATTCTTGTCTAGGTCGCTCAGGTGGCCAAGTAAAAGTCATCCTATATCCATAGAGGGAATGTCTGGATGACCATGAGGAATACGATGCTTTGTGTTTCTGTTTCCTGACAGCTTTTTTGTTTTTTTATTTCTTTTCCTCTTTTATTTGGCTCTCCAATGGTGTGTTTTGGTGCCATTTTCTTTCTTAGTTTTTTAATGTTTATTTACTTTTGAGAGAGACAGAGACAGAATGCAAGTGGGTTAAGGGCAGACACAGAGTGAGACACAGAATCCGAAACAGGCTCCAGGCTCTGAGCTGTCAGCACAGAGCCTGACGCGGGGCTCGAACTCACGAGCCACGAGATCATGACCTGAGCTGAAGTCGGCCGCTGAACCGACTGAACTACCCAGGCACCCCGATGCCATTTTATTTCTTAAGACTTCTTGTCTCTGGTTAAATCTTAACTTTGGGAAAAAAGTGTATCCTATGGCGATCACCCTTGAAATTAGAAATTACTTCTCATAAGCATGGTTGAATAGAGGAAAGAAGCAATGCCATCCTTCGGCTCTCCCAAAAATTTGATACATTGGGGAGGCCTGGCCGACTCAGCCAGTGGAGCATGTGAGTCTTGATCTCACGGTGGTGAGTTCGAGTCCCCGGTTGGGCTTACAGATAACTTAAAAAAAAAAATGGAAAAAATATCTTTAGGCAAAAACAAAAAATGAAAAGCTGATATATTGGAACACAGGTTTTCAAAGAATCAGAATCAATCAACCGGTTTCTCCTACTCTTCCCCTGCCTCACACCATGAGGTGTTTCAGTCCTGAGAAAGTGGGTCAGTAGTAACACGGTATTGGAGTGGCCACGGTGGCAGACAGGCTCACTGTATTCATCTATTCATCCCTTTTGGTCTGAAAGCTTATAGTTCCATTTCAGTATGATTCTGGGCCAGCTCAGCGGCTTGCCTCAGCCAAAAGAATGCAGTGGACATGATGGCACAACAGTTAAGAGCCTCAGGTTCAAGAGGCTTTGCATGCATCGCTTGTTTTCTTGCATAATTGGTCTTCCTGACTTTTGGACGCCAGCCATGCCAAGAGAACCCACCCTGGCTGGTGTTCTGAAGGATGAGACACCGCGTGGAGCAGAACCAAGTCGTTCTCATCAAGACTATGGGAGACCAGCCAGCCCCAGCCAACCTACCATCTGACCTCAGACACCTAAGTAGCCCCGGCTAGATCAGCAAACCAGGCCCAATGAGCAGCACCATCCAGGTGATCCATAGCCTTTGGAGAAATGATGTATGGTTGTTATTTTAAGCTAGTAAAGTTTTTTTTCAAGCTTATTGATTTATTTTGAGAGAGAGAGCATGTGAGTAGGAGACGGATAGAGAGAGAGAGAGGGAGAAAGGGGAGAGAGACAATCCCAAGCAGGGCTCGAATCCACGAACCATGAGATCATGCCCTGAGCTGAAACCAAGAGTCAGACTTAACCGACTGAGCCCTCCAGGTGCCCCTATGCCACCAAAGTTTTGGGGAGATTTGTTCTACAGTCTCATCGTAGTAATAGATACGGCTGATATGCTCCTAAATGTTTCTTGTTTGGAATTACAAATGCTTAAGCCTCTGATCTAAAACTTGAAAGGAAAAGATATTACAGTTCTGTCTCTGTGTTACTATAAATTTTCAACAGATTTGGAGGCTCTCTTCTAAACGATTGCCTTAATATGGGCTATAGTCTATACATAAATGTCACTCTGCAGACGACTTGGTGGCATCTGAGAAAGATGAATTCTGCAGAGCAGAGCTTGACAAACTGA
Source organism: Leopardus geoffroyi (assembly GCF_018350155.1). NCBI lineage: Eukaryota > Metazoa > Chordata > Mammalia > Carnivora > Felidae > Leopardus > Leopardus geoffroyi. The sequence continues at coordinate 32,830,276 of NC_059331.1, read as the reverse complement.
AGCCTATGGGGCCAAATCCCACGCATGGCCAGTCTCTGTCAATAAAATTTGAGTGGGGGGGGGGGGACACAGTCATACTCATTTGTTTACATGTTATCCGGGGTTGCTTTTGTTCCACGGTGGTGGGGTTGTATAATTTCAACAGAGACTGTACAGCCTGCGAAGTCCAAAATATATACCATGAGTCCCTTTAAGGGAAAAGTTTCCCAGCCCCTGCTCCAGAGAATCTAATACTAAGGTTCCATGTGCTCATAACTGGAAGAACTGGGCCGTATGCACTAAGACCGCAAAGGCAGGGAAAAAAATTTCAAATAAGAGGCAAAACCCTGAAGGTGCAGTGGCATATGCTCCAAAGAGCAGCCACCCACTTGGGTGGAGGTGCTTTGCAGAGGGACACATGCTTCCCGGAGGGAAACAGCAGGGGTTTATTTAATTAATGGCCAAGAGCAAGCTCTCTTCTCAACAACAGGGAGCCCAGCTTGTTCTAAACATAAGCATCTTCCTTACACTCCTTGAAAACCACTTTTCTCTGTAGTCAACATCTCAGAATCTGTGATCCTTCTCTCTGGAGTGCAGATTTTTTTTTATTTTGAATATAAGAAACAATAGAGAAAAATATTGTCAAGAGATTGATTCCAGTGAACCCTGCCACTGATTTACTGTCTAATAAATAAATACAGGGAGAGCTATGAAGATCAGCCCAGCTTCTCCCAAGTGATGGATCCCAGATACTCCAGTAATTTCTCCTCTTAACTCTCCCATTTTAGCAGGAAAATGTCGGGAACAAAAAGGTGTGGGTAGATGACACGGATAAAATTTTCTTCCCCAACTTGTCCTAATGGAGATGTGTGAGGGAAATACATCATCTAAAGGAGCGGTTCCTAAGCCTTTGTAAATAATTCTATGCTGTGATTGCCCAAGTGCATCTTCTTTTCCCCTCTTCTTTTTGCCCCATGGATCGAACTCTTTCCATATGCCAAGGATTGTGCAACCCCCCAACCTGAATGCTGGAGAAGCATGTCAAAGTCAACATGTCGAAGTTGGCCCTATTGATTCCTTCCCCCGAACCTGTTCTGCCCAGTCCTCCCCAGCCCAGTATAATGGCGGTAGCCACACTCGGTTGTTTACACCCCAAAGTAAGCACTTCTTTGGTTTCTGTTCCCCTTATGTCTCCCATCCAACACATCAAATTCTGGAGCTCTTCAATTGAAATATAACCCATATCTGACAACTTCTTAGGCATATCCCTATTGCCATCATCCTGGTCTCCAGCATCAGCATCACTCCTAGTTGCCTGAGCATCTCTGTGTGGTTCCATTGCTTCCATTCTACCCTCTAGGATCAGTCCTCCCCACAGAAGCCAGAGTGATCTTCCCAAGATTTAAATCAAGGCAGATCCTTTCAATGGTCTCTCTTGCTACTTCCATTCCAAACCGTTAACGCCATCTCTAAGACCCTGCATGATGTAGCCCCTCACCATTTCACTCACTTCACCTTCAACCTTCAGCCATCTAGCCCTCTGGACTTTCTGCTTTCCACACCACTGGCTCAGCCCACGTCTTTGGTGACTTTGAGCTTGCTTTTCCTTTGGCCTGGAAGACACTCTGCCCGTGAACAACCTCATTGCTCTCTCCTTACTCTGCTCCGGTATTCTCACCTGGGGGCAATTTTGCCCCACAGATGACATTTGGCAAATGTCCAGAGACATATTTCGTTGTCACAGTAGAGGAGGTGGCTACTGGCACCCAGTGGGTAGAAGTCAGGGACGTTGCTAAACACCCTGCATGCCCAGGACAGCCCCATGACGTGAGGTTACCTGGCCCCCAATGTCAGCGGTGCCGAGGAAGAGAAACCCTGTCCTATTCAATACTCAATTGTTTCCTCCTCGAAGAAAACTTTTTGGATGCATTCCTTCCAAAACGGTGTTTTCCTTCTCCTTTCCCCATCACTCCTTATCCAGCTGAACACTACCTGTTGTTTTGTGTGTGTGTGTGTTTGTGTGTGTGTGTGTGTGTGTGTGTGTGTGTGTGTGTGTGCATGTGTGTCTCATCCCCACTTGAATGTAAGCATTGTCTGTTTCGCCACTGGGTCTTCAGTGTCTAGGACAATGCCTGGCACATAGTAGTTCTTCAATAAATGTTGATAGATTTCCAAAGTTTGGAGAAGTTAGCCAACTTGTCCACTGTCACGGATGGCTAGTGAGGAGCAAAGGCGCCCATGTGTCCGTCAGTCCCTTTAAGTCACTGCACACATGCATACCGTCCAAGGACAGCTTTGTGCTTTTTATGCAAACAGAGCTCTAAGACAGTTTTCTCAGCTTTCCCCTTCCAATTTCCATACTCTTCCCAAGCCCTGTTGTAATCCCCCCATATGTAGGAATTCTAGGTCAGTTAAAAACCCAGGTCCTCTGACCCCTTGACAAATGCTGGTTGCTTGTATCTTTCTGACTTTTCCTCCTAGTGTGAAAATGGCTGACCCAAGTTAGGTGGAAATGCTAGGCAGTCGGAATCCAGATTACACACGACCTGTCAGTCTGTCAGCAAACCCCATTGTCAATATTGGATTAATTGTTTGCTTAACCTCCAGTTCCCTGCAGCATTTCCCTCCCAGACAAAATTACCAGTCTCCTTAGGCACCAAATTGGTAAAAGCAGAGGAAGACTTGAAATGATTATCCTAATTTAAAGACAGCATGAATTCCTGGCTCTTTTTTATGAACATGAAATGGTGTCCTTTGTTTCTGCAAAAGCAATGAGCTTAAAAAAAAAAAGTCATTTATTTTCCCTTCTGGACTTTTCGGGACCTTATAATCACTTGAAATTTTATTTTTCAAAGTCTTGGCATTTCTGTATTTTAACACTGGACATTTTCACTTTGGCCTTTGCCCATTTCTCTGGGTTTTCCTTGATTCCACCTGTGCCCCTCTGTCCATGCACACGCGCACGCACACACACACACTGTCTACTCATTTGTGATGCTGAGTGAATAGCCGTTGTTACCATGGAACGGATCTCGACCAGAGACAGCTGTTTGTGAAAGCGAGCCCCCAGCTGGACACTACCAGGGGTAGTGACATGGATGCCACTTCCTTTTTGGAAGGAGGATCCCAGGCTTTTGGCCGTGGGCTTGCCTTCCTGCCCTTATCAAACGCTGTGTGCTTTTCGTGGCCCTGAAGCCTATTCCTTAATGAATTAATTTCTTGGTAACCCTCTTTGTGTGCAGCTGAGCACTTCGGCCTCTCTTTGGGGATTTCCTGTCAACCTTGACCTCCCATGGCTCCGGCTGGGTAAGTAGCCTGCAGACTAGCCTGATTCTAGCCTCGCTTAGTCTGAATTACCTCTTTCTTAGGAGACAGGCTTCATTTGTTCCTCCTCCATAATCCTTGTGAGGTCTTCAACTTGAGAGAAGGCCTGAAGCTCTTTGAATCACATTCAAGCAGCTGTTGTATTGGCTGCAAAATTTAAATTAGCCAAGCCCAGGAGAAAGCGACTAAGGCAATTAATGTTTCAAGGAGGTAGTATATATTGAACACGAGGGAGGATGTCATAGAGTGGAAGGTGTTCAAGCTTCGGAGGAAGACCTTGGTTTAAATTTTGTTCTACTTAGTGTACGAGCTATGTGACTCTGGCTAAATCACTGAACCTCTCTGGGCTTCAATTTCACCCACAGAATGGCATTTATAACACCTACCACTGTTGAGTTTGGGGAAGCATTAGGAATAAAGTATGTAGAATGCCTAATGAAGTGACTGACACCGAGTAGGGGCTATTTGTATTTTTACTTAAAATCCTTTTTTTTTTAATGTTTATTTTTGAGAGAGAGAGAGAGAGAGAGAGCATGAATGGAGGAGGGGCAGAGAGAGAGGGAGACACAGAATCCGAAGCGGGCTCCAGGCTCTGAGCTGTCAGCACAGAGCCAGATGCGGGGCTTGAATTCACAAGCTGCGCGATCATGACCTGAGCTGAAGTCGGACACTCAACCGACTGAGCCACCCAGGCGCCCCTTTACTTAAAATCTTAACTACGGAATATTTGTTTTCTGTGAAAACCTCAGTACCTGTGTTTCCATCTAGAGATGGTTCATGATGGGGTTCTATTGGGTTTCTTCTAATACCTACCTTGTGACCATCAGTCCTAAGTGTCCCCTCCCTGAGCTCTGAAATACCACTCTTTAAGGAATCTCAGGTGCCTTTTCAGTGTGTGCACTCACATAGATCCCATCAGCCTGTGACCTTGTGTGTGCTAAGGTCTTTGAGTGGTAGACCAAGTTTCTAGCCTGACTCTTTGAGTCGTCTGCTCCTGCGTGTGGTTGAGTTGCCTCAGCCCAGCCAGTTCTGCTGGAAACCCGATGAAGAGCAGTTACAACCAACTTTGAGAAAACACTGGTTCCCACCTTTGGGTGGAGCTTTAAAGCTCAAAGTAATAGGACAGGAAAAGGTCTCATTTATACTTTCCCATAGCCTTGAGAGGTGTGTGCGATCATTTTGAGCTTATACGTGAGGACGCTGAGGCCTAGAAGCAGTTTGCCCAAGGTTGGCTGGGTAAAGGATTAAAGCCAGACTTCCCATCTCCATGGGCTGCCCCACCACGGTAAGAGGGGTGCCCTGTTGTCCGGAGCCTCAGAATGGTTTGACATTCTGCTCACTTTCAGCTTCATTAATGCACTGCCCGCGTGGCTTATATTGGGTAGTGTCACCAGGCCACATCCCTTCAGATCTGTGTCGCTTTTTCTGGCTCTCTTCCAACTTACAGTTAGTAATGGCTTTTCAACAGAGGGCCCGAATGAATGAATGGCAGAGTATGAATGGATAATTATGGTGACAATGGTGAGAATCCTAGCAGCTAATATTTATCCAGGGCTTGCAAAGGCACCGGGGTAAGCGCTTAACGGAGGTAACCTGATTGAAACTCTCACTTAATGGGCTTTATAACAATCCTGTGCAGAACTTGGTGTGCCTGTCCCCATGTACAAAAATGAGGAAAGTGACGGAGACAGGCAGGGGGACTTGTCCGGTATCACGCAGCAGGCATGTGGAACGGCCATATTGGAACCTGGCTCTTTTGATTCCGGAGTCTGTATGGTTGCCAGTTTTATGCTGCCCTTTCAATAACAGCCTCAACTTTCAGTGGGCAAATCCATTCAGCAAAATTTTTCTGTGCATGTGCTACGTGCTACTCTATTCTGTGTTGAGAAGATGCCACCACCGCTTGGAGAAGCTATGAATCTGTGGGGGAAAGAAAAGGATAAGCAGGTTCAGTCCAACTCTGCAAATGAGGTATTAAAGTAGACGGATCACAAAGCGTTACGAGAATGCAGATAAGGGAACCAGTAATTTCCCAGAGTATCAGGGACAGCGTCCCAGAGACATTAGAGGAAGAGAAGTTTATTTGGAGGAGAAGTGAAGTATGTCCCCAGGAAGAACAATAGTAGTTATAAAGGCATGGCAAAAGTGTAGCACATGTTTTTAAATATCAGTTCTTTGGGGGTGTCTGAAACACAAGGGATAAAGAAACGAGAGGAAAGGAAATAAAATGGAGGAAAAGAATCTGAGGGATGGCAGATGATTTACCAATCTAGAAAGCCGGACTGACCAATTCAAGACACAGAAGCACACGGCGTCTTGAGTACGGAAGTGTCAGGACAAGGGCCAATTTTGGGAGATCATTCTGTTGACTGGAAGACAGCAAAGGGGAGCAATGGCAGAGAGCCCAGCGAGCAGGTGGTTATCAAAGTCCAGAAATGATGTGGGCCAGATGTAAGACTGGGCAAATTAGCATGCAAGCAGAAGAGAATTTTGAGAGACACTGGGTAGAGTTTGTGGATTATGGAAGTCAGGTAGGCGAGAGGAAGAAGCTGACGTGAGACTTACGCTCTGGCTTGGGGAGAATGGGCAGATGGTTTTAGTCTTCATCAAGAGAAAAAGCAGACTCGAAAGTTGTTTTTTAAGTGAGCTCTGCGCCCACCGTGGGGCTTGAAGTCACAAACCCGAGATCGAGAGTTACGTGCTCTACCCGCTGAGCCAGCCAGATGCCTCTGAGAGTAAGAATTGGAAGTTCAAGGGAGAAATCTTTTTAGACACAAACTAGGATGGCTGCCCAGGTCTCCCCGAATTTCCCAGTGCACGTTCGTTACCTGCTCCTGGTCCTAGCTTGTCACTGTAAGGCAGTAATTCTCAGGCAGAGAGATTTTGCTCTACAGGGGATGTTGGGCTATGTCTGGAGCAGGAGCTACTGGCATTTAGTGCGTGGAGTCTGGGATGCTGCTAAATACGCTGCCACGCACAGGACCGGCCCCTGTAGCAAAGAAGTAACAATACCAAATATCAACAATGCCAAGGTTGAGAAATGCTTGTTCAGGGGTGATTTCTTCCTCAAATAGGGCCCAGAAGATTTTTCTGCAGGCATTTGAAGACTCAAATAGTGGTACTTACAGATGGAAGGCAGCTGGACCCGAGCATTCTGACGGGATCCCAGAAAGAAGGGGAATGAGCACCTGGTGATGATGTCTTTAAGCTTCTCCAGGTGTTTTGTTCTTCGTTTGCTTTCGTGTTTTACTCCAAGATACTTCCAGTAAATTTATTTTATGTTCAAGCTGTGCTTTTGTAAGCCCTAGTTTATTTAGAATCGAAGGACTTGTGTTCATTGGTATTCTTGGTTGCTGATGCAGAAATCCAATTCAAGATAGTACAAGTTAACCCAAAAAACAAACTCAGTGGCTCACGATACTGGGTAATCTGGATATTTGCTGCCTTTGGTAACATTTGAATCCAGGATTTCAAATATGTCTCTCCCTACCTCGGTTCTCTTTGTATTCAGTGTGGGTTTCAGACCAGAGATTCTGGTCTGTTCCGTGACCAGAAGAGAGAAGGAGCTGGACAAGCACAAACTATAGCGTCTGCTCTCCTCTACAGCAACCGATGTCTTGGAGAAATTAACTGCCACATTGTTTTTGTTTGCATGCGTAGTAATTGCCGGACGAGCTGAAAGCAACCTTAGGGACCTGCTATTGCCAGATTATTTTCGCCTCCACAGCCTAAGATGCCACACACTGCCATTGGTGCCGGGAGCCCAAATCCAGTGATTCTCAACCCGGGACACACTCCTGTGCAGCCATGTTGAAATCTTACTTGGTGGGGAGGGCCGAGAAGCCATAGTGAAATCTCACCATGTGGTTTGAAAAATGCATTCAGGACACTTTCATGGACTCTCCATCCGTGTTGTAAAAACAGTTCAAGTGTCTCATTTTGACTCAGAGGCGTTGAGTTACTTTTTCACAGCTACTTGCTAGGTATTAAAGTCACAGCTCTTGAATCAAAATCTGGAATTCTATAGAAAAAAACTGTTGACTAGGCACCTACATCCATATATTCTTCTTCTTTTCAAGGACCATAAGACCATGAAATCAAGTTCTAGTCAATGGGCTTGTAGGTAGAAGCCATGCCATCACTCCAGCACTGGCCCATAAGCCTCCCTCGGGAGGCACACATCCCTTGGGACTCTTTTCCCTGCCAGCTGGATCAACTGGAGACAACTCCCAGGCATCCTTGGAAAACATGTACTGAAGTTAGATCCTCTACAAGCCTGGATCCCCAAATGACTGAATGGGAAGGACCTCCTGTGACTCCGTTTACCTACCCAGAATTGTTAAACCAGCAAGAATTAAACCTCTGTTGTATTCTGCTACTATAGGTTTTAGGTCTGTTAGTTACAGCATTAGCCTACCCCCAGAAGGAAGTTATTTATTTGTTTTGCTATTACATGCTCATTCTATTAGACAGGCTTTTGTAGGGTTACAAATAATACTTCCTTCTCTCATTGCGCAATAGAGGAATTCCAACTCCATAGTCGTTAGATTTTGAAACAGGTATCATGCTGTTCGTCTCCCTGTTGAATTTCCTGTGTGAGTTTGACTTGTCCTGACTACAAAGACAACTAAGGAGAAATGACATCATTTCTTCAAGATCTTCAGTAAGCTACATCGAAACTTAATTTAGAAGCAGAGGACCATGCAGCATTTTTGCAGGAAGCTTTAAACTTTGTCGCAATAGCTTTTTTCTTGGGTCTTCCATGGCTCTTGGTTCTGTTTCCAAGGACTCTTCCCTGCAGGTTTGTTAGCATGCTGTTTCTATTTTTAGAGGGCTCTGTTTCCCTCCTCCCTCAGTAGCTCAAAAAAAAAAAAAAAAAAACAACACAAAAAACAAAACACAAAAACAAACCACAAGACCCTAAATGAGTCTTTCATGATGAAAGGGGAGGAAGTCTTGTTTCTGTAAACTACTCAGGTAAGAGTCTTGAGAGGGCATGACTATGAGGATGAGTGAAGTCATTACATAGCAACAACAGCAGCAACACAAACATCACTCCCACCAGCACCAAGAACACCACCGCCCTCCACCATCGATAATAACCACAGTAGCAACGACAGCAACAGCACAGAGATAGCTTTGTTATTGCTGCTGCTTGTTGAGGATTATCTGTATGCTAGAACATGTTTTATGGACATCGTCTTTTTTTTTTGAGGCAAATGTCAACACCCCATTTCACAGGTGAGAAAACCTAAGTTCATAGTGGTGAAATAGCTTATCTTGTTTTATAGTGGCACTGAAGCCTGGAGCTGAACCAGCTCGCCTGGCCCTAAAACTTCCAATAAGCAACAGCCTAGGGGCCCCTGGGTGGCTCAGTTGGTAGAACATTCATTTGACTCTTGACCCTTGGGTTGTAAGTTTGAGCCCCACGTTGGTTATAGAGATTACCAAAAAAAATGAAACGGTCTGAAAAACCCTCACCACTCGTGTGTTGGGAAGATAAGTAGGAGATTGAGTTTCCTGAGATTAGGGATTTATATTTAAGAATACACGGAGGGAGGAGGGGAAGTCTTTAGAGAAGGAAAACAGGATATTTTGAGTTGCCAGATGTAGAGGCACTTGCTGATGGAGAGAGGTGCTGCTGTGAGGTGCTGCGGGACTGTCCATGTGAGGGGTACGGTGCTTTGACATTGACTGATGGGCTGACCCAGAGACATGCCGGCACACTTGAACTTGAGGTTCTCTAGTCTGTGTAGCTCCCAGTGGCCAGTTTGCCCTGTCTGATTCTAGTCTTTGTGATACTTGGATAGTGTTCGTATACTCTCCAAGTGTTTTTTTTTTTTACCTTTTTCCTATCATTTCATTTCTCCGTTTTCCCCCTCTTAAAACAGTCGTCCTGTTTGTGAGTGTTCTAGATTGTGCTCCTCCAGAAGCCAACCGCCAGGGGAGCCATGGGATGCAAGTAGTTTATTGGCAAGCTAACCCCAGGAAACACTGGGAAGGTGATGAGGACGTGAGACAGGGAAAAGAAGAAAGTTGATACGAGGTACATTGGTGAGTAGAATACCTGTAGGGGCTGTTGGGGCTCAGTCCTTGGGGAATCCCTGCGGCACAGTTTATGAGATACCTCAACAGATGTCCCATCAGAAGTGAAGCCATCTCTGAGCAATAAATGGTGGAGAGTGGGGACAATGAGAGCATCTGCTACGGTGAGATGCAGTGAGGAAAACAGTGTCTGAGGATGAGGAGGGCTGTATTCACGTGGGGGATCAGTTCAGGTGTTGCCAGTAGAGCCCTCGACCAGGAAATACGGAGAACTACTTTCTAGCCCCAGTTCTGCCTCTCCCAGATGAGTAAGCTTGGGAAGGGACTTGCTCTCCCTCCGCCTCAGATTTTCTCATCTGTAGGAAAAGGAGCGTGGGTAAATGATTCTGGAGGCCTCTTCCAGCTCAGAAAAGTTGACAACTCTCTGAATCAAAGTCCTACGATAGAGTCACAGAAGCAGGTTGATGTTTCTGTCAGTGCCTTAGCCAGGAGGACGCACGACGATGGCTACCTTCTACCGAACGCTTTTTCTGCACCAAAGACTAAAATGCTGACGCGGGGTATTTTATTTCATCTGCCCCACAGTACTAGAAAAACAGGCACTGCTTTTATTTCTGTTTTGTAGGAGAGGAAACAGTGTGAAGTTGACTAATTTGTCCACACCGCATGGGTAATAACGGATAGAGCTGGGATTTGAGCTCATGCCAATCTGACTCATACGCACTATATTCTGCTGCCTCCCACTTTCATGGTGATGGCCCAGAACATCTGTGCTATAGAATCATTTCCCACGTGGATGCCCGAGTGGAAGTACAGTGGAACCCCTTGATCTGTAGTGTGTAATAGGACGTGTGCACACAACCCGCTCCATCCGTAGGACCGGCTGTGTCCTACAGTAAGAATCTATAACAAGAGCACCCTGTCCCCCACATCACCTTTGTTGTCATTGGCATCACACCGTCAATCACCTTCTGATGGCTTGCAACTTGCCTGGCACTATTCCCAGCGCTTTCCATTGGTCAGCTCGTTCAGTGCAGACAGCAACCCCCCGTGGGATAGGTGCTATTCTTATCCCCATTTGCCTATGGGAAAATGGAGGCACAGAACATGTGGAGGGCCTTGGCTGGGTGCACCGCCGTGTCTGCCCCAGGCAGTGGCAGAGCAAGAGGTCTGGCTTCAGAAACCCTACTGGTTCCCCTGCTGCTATTCGACCTTTGCAGAGTCTCCAATACTTAGCCACTTTGGTGTTTGCGTTTGCCTGGTGGCTTGCTGACGTAGAGTGCATTTCAGACTGCATTTCTACTGCGCTACCTAGAAACTGCAAGAGGAGTGACTGAAAGCCATTTCAGTCAACGTTATCTGGGGGCTAATACGTGTCTTCAAAGAGAATATTCCCAGGTTGTCTTTGTTGCCTGGTACATTGGACTAATTGCAAATCCTTTTCGCCTGAAAGAAGTGGGTGAAGTCCAAAAGTCCACACTTTCTAATGTTAGTATTCTTTTTTGTCCATTCAGGGACATGGCATCTGTCTGGGTCCTTACTATTGTTTGAAAGCTGTGTTGCAGCCCAGTGTTCTCATAGTATCTGTCCTTTATCTGCTCCCAAATATCCTTGAGCTGGGGCAAGCCAGGTTCTCCTACACACTTAGCAAGTCCCATTGGGAAGTGGGTTTCCAGCTGCCAGATCTGAGCACATTCTTGAAGTGAAGACACAGAGGTCAAGACCGCCATTCAACGGGCCCTTATGATCACTCTTCACCTAGTTACTCTGCAGTCATTCCTTCACTCATACGTTCATTCAAGAATTGCACACTAATTCACAATCAGACTCTCTATGAGGCAAACACAAAAGGTGTGCAAGACTTATTCAGAATCCTCAAAGATACACTGGCCAGCTTCCTAAGATATGGAACTGAGGCATAGATAAGGGAAGAACCAATTAATCATGAATGAGATTAGGACACAGTTGTATTGTTCATGAAACAACCATTAAATAGCGAAAAGTCACCGTGTTAAACATCTGGCCTTCAGAAAGCAATAGGAATATTTTGGCTGTGAAATATCCAAGCTATTCTTCAGACTAGAAAAAGAAGATGTATAAACCTGGCGTGTTTTCAAAATACGTAACTTTTAATTGTAAATTAAAAGACATCCTGAGTACTTTTTTTAGAAGTTTGCTTAAGTTCTTCCCTACAGTTATTTTTTTAGCAAGGTTAAAATTAGGTCAGGTTGTACTGGTAGTGCATTCAAACTCAACCTCTGATCTTAGCCTTGAGGGATCTCAAGGCTCGTTGTCCATCCGGGATAGGTTCAGTTCCTTAGAGGGATCTGAAAGCAGTTTGTAATTGAGCAAGAAGTGTGAGAGAGACTGAGGTTGTTCCTGAAGGTGACATTACAAGTGTTGGAGTGCAGACTTCCCTCAGCCGTGACAGCTCTGTTTGTCCTCTGGAGAGGAGATAGCTGAAAGCAGGCAGGGGGGGAAATAGTTCCTTTCAGGGAGGTTGGCCCACCCTGACACCTGGAGGTGGCTTGCTGGGTTATTTAAAGAGCCCAAGATGGGGCGCCTGGGTGGCGCAGTCGGTTAAGCGTCCGACTTCAGCCAGGTCATGATCTCGCGGTCTGTGAGTTTGAGCCCCGCGTCGGGCTCTGGGCTGATGGCTCAGAGCCTGGAGCCTGTTTCCGATTCTGTGTCTCCCTCTCTCTCTGCCCCTCCCCCGTTCATGCTCTGTCTCTCTCTGTCCCCAAAATAAATAAACGTTGAAAAAAAAAATTAAAAAAAAAAATAAAGAGCCCAAGAGCTGTCAAAGATGAAGCAGTTCATGGGTTTCTGACCCACTGAGATAAAAACTGATGATGGACATTCACATTCGCATGCCTCTCCTCCTTGAGACCAGGTTTCCCTTGTTTATCCCGCACTGTCTATATCATCTGCCACTGAAGTTCTGTCCACCTATCTTCCTAATTGGTGCACTTTCTTCCTGCCCACTTACCCCTCTTCCAATCCCAGCCACAAAGAGACTCTTATGCCACTTCTATCTTTACTTCTGATAGTTGTGTCCTGTGTCCTTTATCTTCAAAGACTGGCGAAACAGAAGTCTGAGTTAAGGAGGCAATTTTTATGTGGTAGGGGTGATACTACAGCAACTCACTTTCTTGCAGGCTGTTTACCTGGAAAACTCATTGCCTTGAAACAACAATGAAAAGCCAAGATGAAGGAAGAAAAAGTCCTGAGGGGCAAAGTATAGGTCAGAAAGCCCGGGCGTCTGGTCTCATTGGAGAATTCTTCAGACCTTGATTGACATTTAGTTTGCCCTTGTGTAGTTTTAACAAGCTGATTTAGTTGGCCTCTCAAATCAGCAGATTAATAATTAGAGTAATTCCTTTTGGGTAGTCAGAGTGGATGTTCCAGACTAGCATTAAGTTACTAGAACTTTTGGCAATGTTGGGAAGGTCTGTATCTTTGCTATTCAATATGGTGGCTGTCAGCCGCATGTGGCTATTGAACCTTGAAATATGGCTAATGTGACTGCGGAACTATATTTTTCATTTAATTTTGATTAGTGTAAATTTAAATCACATGTGGCCGATAAGCAGTATTAGCAGTACAGCTCTGAACAGACAACAGTGAAGTAGACCAAAGCATTATAGCATAGGGTCATTTAGTGTAGAGATAAAGTGGCTCTTAAAGTACCAACAATCACTAGGTATCACTGAATTATAGCCCTGATCATGTATTTGTTTATTCACTCTTCATCTGATAAATATTTACCAGCGGTTACCATGTACTTGCATTGTTCTCGTTGCTGGGGATATAACAACAGAATGTAGAGAAATATTTGTCTTCATGCAGCGTATACTTCAGTGGAGGGATGTATCCACTAAATACATAAGTAATAAAAATATATAGGATGTGGGATGCCTGGGTGTCTCAGTCGGTTGAGTGTCCAACTCTTGACTCTTGATTTTGGCTCATGATTCCAGGTTCATGGGACTGAGCCCCACACTGGGCTCCATGCCGAGCGTGGAACATGCTTAAGCCTCTGCCCCTCTCCTCTACCTGTACACTCTCTCTTGTATACACACATACACACACACATACACACATATATATGTATATATAGTCAATTGTAAGACATGTGTATATGTATAGTTAATTGACTGTATATATGTAGTCAATTGATGATGAGTGATATGTACAAGTCAGGGAAAAGGGATCAGGAGAAGAAGAAGATGTGAGAGTTGCAATTATAAATGGGAAGACAAAGAGAGGCCTCATTGAGAAGGTGAAGAAGGTGAGGAGTAAAGTCAAGGTTACCTGGTAAAAGACCATGCCAGCTTCGGGAAACTAGAAGCTCAAATGTCCTGAGTTGGGAGGGTTTCTGGGAGATTCACAGAACAGCAGTTGGGTAAGTATCCTTTCAAGAGACTGGAAACAGGTGCTGATGACTCACCCTAGGAGAAAGCCATGAAGGTGGATGTATGTTGCTGGTAGAGTCATTTGTATTTGCTGACAATTTGGATGCGGCCTGTGAACATAAATGAGGAGTCCAGGATGATTCCAAGGATTTGGCTCAAGCAATTGAAATGATGGAGTATTGTTTACTGAGATGGTGGGTCATATTTACAATGTAATCTTGACTTACAAGAAGAGTTTGAGTCGACGTGGTCAGACACCATTTCTTTAGGCTGGGTCCATGGAACACGCTGAGCATGGGCTTGAATGTGGCCTCAGAATCGTTCTGAACATAGTTCTCCTGGAAGTCAACACATGTGTTGACACTCAGCATCTTGGCACTCAACACAAAAGCATCACTGGATTCAATTACTCGTATGATTCGGTTAGGAAGGTGGGGAAATATATGATCCATCTCACGAAGGGTTCTAACCGAGAAATGAGTTAGTTCCTATAGAGTCACAAAGGACCTAATTTAAAAAAAAATTTTTTTTAACGTTTATTTATCTTTGAGACAGAGAGAGACAGAGCATGAATGGGGGAGGGGCAGAGAGAGAGGGAGACACAGAATCGGAAGCAGGCTCCAGGCTCTGAGCCATCAGCCCAGAGCCCGACGTGGGGCTCGAACTCACGGACCGCGAGATCGCGAGATCGTGACCTGAGCTGAAGTCGGACGCTTAACCGACTGAGCCACCCAGGCGCCCCACAAAGTACCTAATTTTAAAGTGACCTCACTTCATGACATAACACCATTAAGCATTGACGGAGTACTTACCGTGTGCTGCATACAAGCGGTCTAGTTGTGTCAGACGTGAGAAGAACAAATTGGGTAATACGTAATCATCGTTAGGCCAATATTTATTGAGAACCTACTCCGTGTCATACACTGGGCTAGACATAATAGGTACAAAGAGTTGTGTAAGATCCATCTGGCCCCCAAGTAGCTCAGAGTTCCACAGAGATGCTCTCAATCTAATGCAATGGTTACATTAAGCATCATAGATTCACGTAAGCATGGACCTTGGGCAGATAGCGCAGGGAATCCTATTGTCTGACTTCCTCTCCTAAGGTGTGTAGGATACCATTCCCACTGTCTACATAAACAACTGAGGGCCAAAGAGTGTTAGTAGTTTCCCCAAGGACACATACCCGAGCGTTTGTGGAAAACGTTCACAACCAAGGCAGTTTTGCCCTCCCGGGGACATTTGGCAATGTCTGGAGACACTTTTGGCTGTCACACTGGGAAGGTGCTACCGGCAGCTAGTGAGTAGGGACCAGGATGCTATTAAACATCCAGGCACGGGTCAGCTCCCCTCTGCCCCAAAGAATTGTAGAGGCCAAAATGTTGCCAGTGCCGCAGCTGAGAAACCCATCTTTATACTTACAGTGTGGAGCAACAGAGCTGTGGATGTATTACTCACTTCAGATCTGAAGGAGAGGATAAAGCCAGAGCACGGCTTTAGCAAGACGCGTGTGACACAAAACCTCTTTAAACTCTAAGGACTCCCTGGGGTGGGAGCGTTTGCTTACACAGGTGCTCAGATGGCGTTGTTTTCATCTTGACTGAGGTTTGGACTTCATTTTGGCCCGTGTTTGTGTGTTCTTAGTCAAACTTGGGGGTGTCGGTTCACAGAAAAATCAGGACGTTTGCTTAGAAAAAGATTGAGGAAAAAAATACCCCTTTTCTGTTCTGTTGGCAACTTCTGTTGACCTCCCAGATGAAGCCAAGAAGAGAAAGTGGGCAGAGGCTTCAATGCAAAGAGACTAGGTTCACGATGGTGAACCCTGCCGTGTGAGTGTGTCATGTGCTGGTGATTTAGAAATTCTTCCTTTGAAACAGGTGAAAATAAAATCTGTCGAAGTTAGGACAGTGGTGAGGGTCAGAAAGTGGCTCAGAAGTACTTTGGTCTTCTATTATATGACTGGATCTTAAAAAGAAGTCTTTTAATATTCCGATGGCTTCCTGACACACCAAAGTTCTTGCCATGGTCTGCAAGGCCTTGTCAACCTCTCTGACCCTCTCTCCCTTTTCTTCGCTTCCATGACACCAACCTGGCCTCCCTTCCGTTCCTTGAGCATGCCAGGCAGAGTCCCACCTCAGGGCCTTTGCACTTGCTGTTCTCTCTGCTTGGAACTCTCTTCCCCTCTATCCCCACATGGATTACTCCCTCACTTCCTCATGTCTGTACTCAGGTCTCCTTTGACCATTCCCTCCCTCGACATCTCTCTTTATTCTCATACCTTGTCATCCAATATAATTTATGCTTTTCAGTTTTGTGTTCTCTGCTGTTCCTCAGCCACCCAGGACAATGTCTGGCATATCATAGGCTTCTAATACATATTTATTAAAAGGATGCATATGGCAAGACAGAGAATGCCAGCCATGTACATAGGTGATAAAGTATGCTATATATATATATATATATATATATATATATATATATATATCAGTGTAGAAATACTGGAAATGTTATGCATATCTGTGTTCTGTGCCTTGTCAGCTATGTACTCTTGTGTATAGGCAGTTTCTAGAAGGGAAGGAATGGGATACCTCCCCCCCACCAAAGGCAATGATGGTGTGGTGTTAATGCCCTTCAGTTCTCTCCCTTGAGAGAGGGTTGGACTTAGCGACTCACTTTAATGAATAAAATGTGGTAAAAGTGATAGCATAGCACTTCCAACATTAGATTTTGAAAGATTAGCTTCCTCTCTTGCTTGTGCTTTATCCCCCTGACTACTCTCACTTCCTCCCTCTGAGGCAGCAAGCTGCCATGTTGTGAACTGCCCTATGGAGAGTGACACATGGCAAGTAATAGATGAAACAGTTAGTGAAGAATGGAGGCCCTCTGTCCACAGCCTGAAGGAACCTTGTTCTGCCAACAACACGTGTAAGCTTGGAAGTGGACCCTTCCCCAGTCAAGCCTTAAGATGAGACTGCAGCCCTGGTGGTCCTTTTTTATAGCCTTGAAAGAAGTGAGCTGGAGATCCAGTGGTGCCCAGATTTCTGACCCATAGACATTGTGAACAGTAACTATTATTGTTTTAAGCTGCTAACTTTTGAGGTAGTTTTTTTTTTTTTTTTTAATGGGGCAATAGGTAACTTATACATCTCCAATGAGTTCTAAATCCGGGTTTCCTTACCTGGAAAATGTAGATGATAAGTGAAACTCTCACGTAGTGGAACTCTGAGCACTAAGAAAAAGATGACTAAGAAACGACCCTCCCCATCAAGGAGATTACAGTCTAGTAGGAGGTTTTATGTCCACTGTGGAGCGTCAGTATGGAAATGACATGCAAAAGGCGCTCTCAGAGTAGAAAACAGCGTGGACAAAGGGGCAGCGGCGTGACCGTTCATGGCAAGCAGTCCGAGGCAGAGGAGTTGGTGGGATGAGAGACTGGCATTGGAGCTGGGACCAGACCAGAACCAAACTCCTGACGGGACTTTCTGTCCTGAGAAGGGGACTGGCAGAGTTTCCTGGGGGTAAAGGCATCCTGATGTACTCTGAGCACCGGAACCTATTGGAAGGGGCTTTGGCCATAAAAGATTTTAAATTCTAAGGCAACAGGATATGGCCTTCAATTGTTTTTATTTTGTATTTTTCAAATGCACGAGCGCTGTGTACATTCTCAATGTCAACAGTTAATACAAAGTAAAAATCACCCTTTTTTGTTTTTTTAACCCTCATTTCCCCCTTCCCAAGGGCATCACAGTTTTGATTTGCTGTATCACACACAGGGACGTGATGGTGATGTGCTCAAGCTGGATCCTAACAAACCTTATCTTTAGGAACATCACATTAGTAGCTTTCAGTTGGACACATTTGTGCCACGGAAATTGGCAAGGGCTACAAATCAGAGCCAGTATCACTGTCCCCCTCCCCCAAGCCTGTCCCATAAAGCTTGCTTACAAGGTCACCGCAGGTCATGTGTATCTATTAAGACCCTTTTGTGTTTATCTACATATAGAAATCCATTTCAGGTCAATAGCTAGAAACATGCAGTAAGTGGTATAGAAGCATCGGGGCACCTGGGAGGCTCAGTCGGTTGAGCGTCCGACTTTGGCTCAGGTCATGATCTCGCGGTTTGTGGCTTTGAGCCCCGCGTCGGGCTCTGTGCTGACAGCTCAGAGCCTGGAGCCTGCTTCGGATTCTGTGTCTCCCTCTCTCTCTCTCTCTCTCTCTCTCTCTCTCTCTGCCCCCCCCCCGACATGCTCAGTCTCTCTCTGTCTCAAAAATAAATAAAATTAATAAAAAAAAATTAAAAAGTGGTATAGAAGCATGAACCCAGGAGTCAGGTGGCTTAGGGTCCAATCTTGATTTTATTCTATGATAAATGACCTTGGGTGGACTATCTAACTTCTCTGAGGCTCAGCTTCCTTCTTTGCAGAATGTCGATAATAGTAGGGCCTACCTCATAAACTTAGAGTGAGGATTGAGTGAGTAAATGTCAGTGACGGGCTTGGAACAGTGCCTGCCGCCCAGTGCATCTCTGTAAAGGTTAACTCGTGTTGTTGATAGAAATGGAGTCATATCGCAGGTGATGTTTCCCATCTTATATTTTTGAACCATACATATTGGAGATCTTAGAGACAGTGTTCTCTCTTTTACAAAAAGAAACTTTTCATTTCAAGATATTACAGATTCACACGCAACATAATTCACATGCAGAGATCTTGGGTGCCCTTCACTCGGGTCATCCTATGGTAACAGTTTATGACATAGAAGTGTAACAAAAGTCAAAACGTTGACATGGATGCAGTCAAGCTACAGACGCTTCCACTGCCACACGGACCGCTCATGTTGCCCTTTCATGGCCGTACCTGCTTCCCTCCCGCCCCCCGCTCCTCCTTAAAGCTTGCAACTACTTATCTGCTCTCTATTTCTATAATTTTATGGCGTTAAGAGTGTTATATAAACGGGATATTGCAGTATGTAACCTTTCTGGAATGACTCATTTCACTCGGCAGGTGTCTCTGGATATTCATTCAGCTGTGTGCAGGAACAGTTCCTTTTCATTGCTGAGTAGTATTCCTCTGTGCGGATATATCATAGTTTAACTTTTTCACCCGTTGAAGGACATCTTGGTTGTTTCCAGTCTGGGGCCACCAGAAATGGTATAAACATTCATGTATGAGTTGGGTGTTGACTTCTTCAGCTCCAGTTTGTGGATATATAAGGTAAAAGGTAAACCCAGGACATTTACCACCATGCCATTCCTTTGTAGATTTCTGGCTGGTCTGCCCTCTTCATTCCCGTGACTATTTCCTTATGTTTTTGTAAATTTATTTTTGAGAGGGGCGCCTGGGTGGCGCAGTCGGTTAAGCGTCCGACTTCAGCCAGGTCACAATCTCGCGGTCCGTGAGTTCGAGCCCCGCGTCAGGCTCTGGGCTGATGGCTCAGAGCCTGGAGCCTGTTTCCGATTCTGTGTCTCCCTCTCTCTCTGCCCCTCCCCCGTTCATGCTCTGTCTCTCTCTGTCCCAAAAATAAAAAAAAATAAAAATAAAAATAAAAATTTATTTTTGAGAGAGAGCGAGAGAGACAGAGTGCGAGCAGGGGAAGGGGAGAGAGAGAGGGAGACACAGAATCCGAAGCAGGCTCCAGGCTCTGAGCTGACAGCACAGAGCCCGACGCGGGGCTTGAACCCATGAACTGCGAGATCATGACCTGAGCCAAAGTCGATGCTCAACCGACTGAGCCACCCACGTGCCCCTCCTTATGTTTGTTTTATATATGATGTCCAGCACTCCTTTTAACCCTATAGTGTGAATGTATGGAAAAATCATGAAGTATTTTGTCCATCTTTAACATTTTTCCAAATTTTTGCTCTAAACACCATGCTCTATTGAATGGCCTTGTATGTATATTTTTGCATCTGCAAGGATATTTTTCTATGGCATTAATTAGAGTGGAAATGCTTGGTCAAAGGGTATAAACTCTTATATTTTGATGGACTCCCAAATTTCCCTGAAAAAAGGCTCTCCAGTTTATACTCCCATCCATCCTTATATGTACTGGATAATATCGTGTGGGCCCAGGAGGACAACTGTATACCCACCTGATGTTTCGTGGGTACAGGTGGAATAAAGTGAAGTAGATCTGTGACCCAGATGTGGACTCAAACGTGGGCCCATCTTTCCCTGCATTTGAGTATCGAGTGTTTAAAAAGGTGGCCAGGTCCCTGATGAGTGGCTGGTCTGAGAGCTGTTTGCTCAGTGTACCAGAGGGGAGGGCCTTGTTGAGTTGATTACCGAGCTGTGCCTGCTGAAGGGAGAATCTATAACCAAGCGTGCACGCTTTCTTCCAAGCTTGTGAGAGAGTGTTTGGTGAGCTGGGGCTATCAGCTTGGGTTCAGAGCGGAGAAGAAACCAAGCCACAAATCTAACACTGGGGTGTCACTGAAGTTCAGAGAGGTGCTACAGATTACCTTTCTTGGGGAAAGAGGAAGAGAATTTGGTGGTGGTGGTGGTGGAAGGCACCAAGGAAGCCAGACCACAAAAGCCATGAAGAATTTATCAGGCAGAGGGAGGAGGTTAAGTAGATGCTCGTGAAAAGTCATAGCGATCTACATGGAGACAGAGAAATCCCTGCAAGACGAGACCAGTCATCCACCTGGGAAGGGGGCCCTAGGAAGAGACTGAAAATCAAACTGCTGAGCAGGCCTGGGAGAAATTGTCAGCTTTTAGGTAAGGAAGGGATGAAGAAGATGCTTTGGATCTGATTCTTTTTTTTTTTTTTTTTTTTTTTAAGTAGGCTCCACGCTCCATGCCCAGTGTGGGGCTTGAACTCACAATCCCAAGATGGAGTGTCACACGCTCTACCGACTGAGCCGGCCAGGTGCCCCATTTTGGATCTGATTCTTGACAAAGGGACAGGGTTTAAAGAATGGGAGAGAACATTCCAGAGAGAGCGCACAGTACTACCTGCACTAGTTTTCTCTGCTGTGTAACAAACTTAGAAGCTTCCAACAACACACATTTATCATCTCATAGTTTCTGTCGGTCAGGAATTTGGGCGTAGCTTGTCTGGGTTCTCTGCTCAGGATCTCATAAGACTGCAGTCAAGGTTTGAACAGAGTTGGGTTCCCATCAGAGGCTCAACTGCGGAACAGCGCACTTCCAAGTTTTATGAAGTTGTTGGCAGAATTGGGGCTCGAGGGTTCATGGCAGCTTGACTTTTAAGTCAACAATGGAGACAGCACCAGAGAGAGAGAGAGAGAGAGAGAGAAAGAAAGAAGTATTCCAGAACGAATCTGCCAGCAATATGGAGTCTTATATAACTTAACAAATCATGGGAGGAACATCTCATCTCTTTGTCATATTCTCTTGGTTGGGAGCACACACTCGAAGGGCGAGAATGATACAAAGATGTGAACACCAGGCACCTTGGGATCATCATGGCCACCTTGTCTCTTTGTCACAGTGGCGAAGACAGGGACTGTTATTAAAATAATAGGTTAAAGAGAGAAAGAGAGAGATAAACTGGCTGTTGATGAATTTTGGAGGTAAGGATGGATCTGAAGTTTGTGCCACGTTGTAGGGGGCCTTGAAGGCCAGCGTGAGAGATTGGCCCTTTTGGCATTGCAAAACATACTAAAGGACGTTTCCTTCTATAACCTCCCATTGCTTCCTGGAGCCAGCATCCTTGCTAAGAACCCCATTTGTGGCTTCAGTTCTCTGCTCAGACATTCATTTCCCAGGCAGTCGTTTCTCCTTAGAAGTGTTTTAGAAATGAAATGACAATTGCATTTAAAGTGGAAGCATCTACATTGAATTAACCTTGGCCATTTTCTGTAGTTTCATTGTTTGGGGAGTTGAAGCCAAACACACAAACTCATCCTGCATTGAGAAGCAAGACAATAGATAACCTTTTGAATGTTTTCTCCAATACAACTCCTCTGTGGGACTAATTGTAGAGAATAAAATGTACTACTTGCTAAATGCATCGTGTCTTTAACCTCGCCTGTGAGTGTCTGTTTAAGGAGCTGTGGTAGAAAAGAAAAGAGTCTTCTGGAAATATTCAGGAAGGTAAAAATTTGTGGAGATGAAGCTCATTTGGATTGTCATAAATAGTTCTCAAGTATTATAGAAAAGATTGAAAAAATAACAGCAGTACCAAATGAAAAAGTTCCCCGTGGGCAGAATTTACGAGCCTCTAAAAGAGCTATTTGCACTGTTTTAATTGCCAAAATGTTTTGTGAACTTCCATAGGATGGTGGGTGTGCCTATCAACATCTCTTGGTTAACAAGGTATATATTGACCAGAAGTAAAATCTTTACAAAAAATTTATAATTTTTTTTTTTGAAAATGACGAGCGACCACTTGGATGATTCATTTCTTTCCTTCTTTCTATGAGGAAGTCTCCTGTGGAAATCTTGGGGAAAGCAATGGACTTTTCTCCTGAAAAATGCTTAGCAGCAGAAAACTACCTACAGTTTCAGGAGGTTCATTAATTAAATATGTTTGAATTATGTGTTTTTGAAACAAATAGTAAATTCAAACATAAAACTTGTTCAGTTTCGTGATAGATGTACCGATGGATTTGAAGGGTTCTCTGGGGACAGTTTGGATTATTAAGTGACAAGAAGGAGGATTCATTGATCAAACCCTGGATGCAGAGGATAAGGAGGAGCTGCCTGTTGCTTGTGTTGGAATTTTGTTTTCTAACGTATGACATTTCTCTGCATAGAAGCTTGTTTTTCATTGTAATAGTCTGGGAGACACATAGTACTCTATTGGGGTCAATAATAAAGAGAAGACAGTAATGCCATTGGCTGTTTGTGTATGCATGCACATGCATGAGAGAGAAAGAGACGGAGAGAGAGAGAGAGAGAGAAAGACAGATACACATAGAGAGCGACAGAAAGACAGCAAGACACACGTGAACAGGAAGAGGCAGAGACAGAGACACAGACAGTGGTAAAGAAATTAAGTTAAGAGGAAGGAAGAGTGAGCGATAGAGAGACACAGAGACAGAGTCGATCAGGCAGATTGTTGCAGACACGGACAGATGAGCATGAGACAGGCAGAGTGAGAGGCAGACAATTCCCAAGCCCGTGAGCACCCAGGGGCCCCCCCTACCTGCTGGCCCGCAACGGGGCACCAGCATTGTGCTCCATCATCACGACTGGGCTGTGAAGGGGCTGGTGGATGATTAAACAAAGAGGCAAGTCCCCGCCGGGTGAGTTACTTCCTGGGTATAAATTAGACGATTCAGAAAGGACATCAATATAGGACTGTGCCACTATTTGTTAAACAGTTGTCTGGGACGCTGCTGCTGGCCTGGAAGGAATCAATACTTCTCAGCTTTCCAAGAGTTCTGTGCAACTTCTGAAAAAGTTTTGCTGAGCTTTTGCAAATGTGTTTGTCTCCTCTCTCCGTGAACGAGAGGATGAACGTCTAAAACAAAACATGCTTTCAACTCTTCCCAGAAATTTGCTAAGGTTTTTTTTTTTCTGAATACCTGGTCTGTGAATGTTCCATAAGGCACAAAAGGTCATTTAAAAAGACATTAGACTAGTCTTTCATGGGGGATCAGTGAAGGCCGGCATTAACGTCGAGAGAGAGAGATGGAAAACTTGGTGGCAACATCTTTGATGTACAGAGAATTACTTACCCACTGGTTCCCCACGCAGCAAACGGCTGTAATTCATGCAGTGAATGTTCAGAGCCTTTAATGTCCTGTAACATGAAAGTACTCGGAGTTTAAAATCTTGCTTGGAAAAATGATAGCTCACATCTTAGTGCATATGTCCCTGATAAACATATGCTTTGAGCAGATATTCAAGCTCTCCTACCTGCTGAGTTGATGAAAATTCTAAAGAATTTACCGGAAAGCCTCCTTTTCATGTGTCATCAACACATTGCATTAGGACCTCATTTGTGTCAGAGGAATGACTTATCATTCAATGAAACTTTGAAACGAACAGTTTTCCAGCCACCAAAATTAAGCATCCGTCCTTCTGTCCATCCTGGGACCCACTAACTTGAAAGACTGTGGATTAGAGAATGGAAGTGGAAATCAAAAAAATCTTGAGGAATTGTAATCTGTAAATAAAGATGGGAGTTTAGTGGATACTCACGCTATGGATGAGACTTTAACATTGGCTAGGAAAGTGCACGACATGAGGATGTCTAGAAGACATTGCGGACCATGGGCGGAAGGACGCCTTGACCAAGGCACCTGGGATTAGGAACCATGTGTATCTTGGTGATATTACTAAACAGGCTTAATTCAGACTACTGCTTGGCTCTTAGTGGGTGCTCGAGCCACATATTTTTGAATGGGTGGACAAATGAATGAAAGCAACGAGATGTTAAACTGAAATACGAATCCATTAAAAGAAAGACCTAGAAAGTAATGGGTAGCAATACAGAATTTTTTAAATTTTTTTTTTTTTTAAATTGAAGTATAGTTGACATACAATGTCATGTAGTGCCCGGACAAATCTATATGTTTTTCTATGCTTCCCACAAGTGTGGCTACCACCTGTCACCATACAAGGCTATTACAATACCATCAACTATATTGACCAGGATTGTTTATTTTCTTCTATTCTATTCTATTCTATTCTATTCTATTCTATTCTATTCTATTTTAGAGCATTAAAACTTTCTCTTAAGGGCATTTTTGGTTGTGCTGAAGAATTTCATTTTTTTGAAGAATTTTAAATAGGGGAGTGACAGTCACATTTCAGATCACTATTAGCTTTTGGTGCAGAAAAGATTAGGGAGTGGGATGTTGCATGTAATTGTATTTGAAGAATTCTATGCAAATATAGCTGACCCTTGAACAAGTGGATATGAATCCACTTATCTGTGGATTTTTTGGGGATCAATACTGTAACTGTATTTTCTCTTCCTTACGATTTTCTTAGTAACATTTTATTTAGAGTGGCTTATCTTAAAAGGGAAGGCGAAGTGAATACAGGCTTTCAGACTAGCAGTTGATAACACAAAACAGATATAACCAGTATAATGATTGGCAAAACAATTGAAAGAATACTTAATTTTTTTTCTATACCATACTATTTGCTTAAATACAACATTTTGCCTTGGTGAGAAGTGAGTCATTAGGGACAATTTAGGGACCCTGACTCTGTTAGGAGAAAGATATATCTGTGAAATTCAAATATACATGCTGTATGCAGACCCTTTATTTTTCTTTTGAGATTGACCTTGTTCAGGCAATTGTCATAATTGTCGAAGCAGCTGTGAACAGCATTTTCCACTTACTCCGTGCTGGGCACTGCGTTATATGTTTTAAAAGCTGTTATTTATTCATTGAAGAATCTGCGTTGTTAGATATTATCTTTGTTTTTCTCCAGGAGAAAGGCTCACAGAGGCTCTGCAACTTGCCTATGGTCGCTTTGCTATACTGGGACTGGTAGTTTATGCCGAAGAAACTCATTTCATTACATTTCCAATTACTCTTATTTGCAAACGTTAACTTCAATGCTAAGCTCATTTGTCTGTGACATAAATACTTCCCTGTCCAAGAGTATCCTGGATTAATTCTTTTATCCTGTGCCATGAACTATTTGCATGTTTATCAGTGTTAGTAGGGGACTACTAACTCTTAGAAGACCAAGCTGGCTCTTTAAATGTCTTTCCAAAGGCCCTGCTGTGCGTCCCCAAAGCTTACCACTTAGAATGCACAATAATATACCCAACAAGTAAATAAACGAGTGAGCAAGTGTCAGATGTAAATTGGGACCTTTCATTTGGGAACGTGAAACCATTTCTAATATACAAATAAGTTTGTGCTTTACATGCTCAGTACACACAAAATCAAAAGTTATCAGCGAAAATGATCAAAAAGAATGTAATTTCACATCATAAAAGCTTTTGTAGTGCCGATGAAGCACACAGCTCTGTCTCTCTTGAGGCCAGTGCTGGAATCTGTGGCTCATGGCTCATTTTCCCGGTTAAGCACTGGAGATTTCAAAGTTGTTTTGGGAGCAATTATGGAGGATTCCTTTGGGAGGGACTTGCGGTGTTTTCTCTACTTACTCCAAGAATCTTGCTATAGCTATCCTTTGAGAGTCAGTTAACATTTCAAGGCAGAGTAGCCAATTTTCTTCACGATTCTTCTCCTTTTTTAAAAAAAAATGTTTATTTTGGGGGTGCCTGGGTAGTTCAGTCGGTTTGGTGTCTGACTTCAGCTCAGGTCATGGTGTCACGGTTCATGGGTTCGAGCCCCCGCGTCGGGCTCTGTGCTGACAGCTCAGAGCCTAGAACCCACTTCGGATTCTGGGCCTCCCTCTCTCTCTGCCCCTCCCTACTCACGTTCTCTCTCTATCAAAAATAAATAAACATTAAAAAAATTCTTTTAAAGTTTACTTATTTATTTTGCAACAGAGAGAGGATGCATGAGTGGGGAGGGGCAGATGGAGAGGGAGAGAGAATCCCAAGCAGGCTCCGTGCTCAATTAGGAGTCTGACATGGGAGTTGATCCCACGACTGTGAGATCATGACTTGAGCCGAAATCAAAGAGTCAGATGCTTAACTGACCGAGCCACCCAGGCACCCCTCTTCACTATTCTAAATGTAAAATTATAAAAGGTAGGAACACCTCACGAAAGAGCTTAATCTTAATTGAAGGCTTGAATTTTATTTATAGGTGCCTGTGAGGTGGGCCAGACAGTATGAGGATTGTCTCTGACTGCTTGTGTGATGGTTAATTTTATGCTTCAACTGGACTGGGCCATAGGGTGCCCAGATATTTGGTCAGACATTATTCTGGGTATGTCTTTAAGTGTGTTTGGCGTAAGATGATTATTTGAATCAGTGAACTAAACAAAGCAGATTGCTCTCCCTGATGTGGGTGATCCTCATCCAATCAATTGAAGACCTGAATAGAACAAAAGGTTGACCTTCCCGTGATTAAGGGGAAGACCTCCTACCTGACTGGTTGAGCTGGGACAGGTCTTTTCCTGCTGCAGACTTGATGTGAAATACTGGCTCATCTTGGGTCTCAAGACTGCCAGCTTTTTTTTTTTTTTTCTTTTCAAAATTTTATTTAAATTCTAGTTAGGTAACGTACAGTGCAATATTAGTTTCAGAAGTAGAATTCAGTGATTCATCACTTATGTGTAACACCTAGTGCGCATCGCAAAACTGTCCTCCTTAATACCCATCACCCTCTAGCCCACCCTCTACCCATCTCCCTCCATCAACCCTCAGTTTGTTCTCTGTCTTTTTTTTTTTAATTTTTTTTTTAACGTTTATTTATTTTTGAGACAGAGAGAGACAGAGCATGAACGGGGGAGGGTCGGAGAGAGAGGGAGACACAGAATCCGAAACAGGCTCCAGGCTCTGAGCGGTCAGCACAGAGCCCGACGCGGGGCTCGAACTCACTGACCGTGAGATTGTGACCTGAGCCAAAGTCGGCCGCTTAACCGACTGAGCCACCCAGACGCCCCTGTTCTCTGTCTTTTTTTTTTTTTTTTTTTTTCAACGTTTATTTATTTTTGGGACAGAGAGAGACACAGCATGAACGGGGGAGGGGCAGAGAGAGAGGGAGACACAGAATCGGAAACAGGCTCCAGGCTCTGAGCCATCAGCCCAGAGCCCCGCGTCGGGCTCGAACTCACGGACTGCGAGATCGTGACCTGGCTGAAGTCGGACGCTTAACCGACTGCGCCACCCAGGCGCCCCTGTTCTCTGTCTTTAAGAGGCCCTTATGGTTTGTTTTCTTCTCTCCCCACCCCATACGTTCATCTGTTTTGTTTCTGAAATTCCACATATGAGTGAAATCATATGGTATTCGTCTTTCTTTGACTTATTTCGCTTAGTAGAATACACTCTGGCTTCATCCGTGCCGTTGCAAATGGCAAGATTTCATTCTTTTTGATGACTAAATAGTATTTATTCCGTTGTGCGTGTATACCACATCTTCTTAACCGTCCATCAATCAATGAACATTTGGGCTGTCTCCATACTTTGGCTATTGTTCATGGCGCTGCTATAAACATCGGGGCACACGTGTCCCTTCGAGTCAGTATTTTTGTATCCATTGGGTAAATACCTAGTAGTGTGATTGCTGGATCACAGGGTAGTTCTCTTTTTAACTTTATGAGGATCTCCTACCCTGTTTTCCAGAGTAAGACTGCCAGATTTTGGACTTAGGTTTATACCACTGACTCTGCTGGTTCTTGGGCATTTGGAGTTGGATTGGGCTTGCCCTCTCAGTTTCCCGTTGACTGCCTGCTCATCTTGTACCTTCTCAGCCTCTGTAATCATGCAAGGCAATTCATTATAACAAATCCCTCTCATTTTCTCTCTCCCTATGTGTTGGTTCTTTTTCTCTGGAGAATCCTGACTAATACAGCTTGTGAGGAAAAAATCTTTAACGCTTAAATTAGTGAGAGGTGTATTTGTCTCACGGTAGAAGTGGTCTGGGTATGGGTAGTACTAAGTTAACATGGCAGCCCAGTACCAAAGACACAGGCTCCCTCTTTGCTCCTTTTTTTGCCTTTTTGTGTGGCTTTGCTTCCATGCTTGCCGGGAGGCTGTTGCACATCTGGGCGTGGTATCTGCATTCCAGAAATGAAGGAGATACAGGGGCAAAAGGTCAAGGGGACTGTGAGGACCTTCATGTGGCAACACAGCTAATACCTCACTGGCCAGATTTCTGCCACGTGCACACCTCTGGCTTCCAAGATTCTGAGAGACGAAGCATTCGCTCAGCCTATTATTGCCACAGATACAGTTTGGGTTCTGTGACGAAGAAGAAGCGACGGCTATTGGGCAGGACACTGGCTATATTGTCTCCAAACTGCCAGGCAACCATGTCAAGACCAAAGGTAGATGTGAGTACTTCATTGGCTTTGGAGATTAGGTGGGTTCACAATGAACTTGAGATGAAATATTATGTATAAGTTTCTCCAACACCAGTGCATCACAAAGGATTTCACCTAACGGGGCAAAGCAGAGTTACATTTACTGAGCACCCCGCTTTCTGCACCTTGTCTTTTTTGACCGTGTTGTCTCCATTTTGCAAATAGAGAAAATGAGCCTCAGAGAGACTGTGCATAAGTTGTCTAAAATCACCCAGCAAGCCGTAGAAGAATCAGATTACAACTCAGGTCCATCTTGGCCTGGCAAAACCCTTAGAACACTGTGTTCTTACAAGAAAAAAATATGCAGCCTTTTTGTGATGACGTATGTATTTATAGATTGATGCTTAACAGTGTTTTGCGATTAGTCAGTTCTCAGTCAGTGTCTGTTGAGCAGATCAAATTTTCCGCTTGCCGCCCTTGAAATTGATACTCCCTTTACAGGACCCTCTTCAGTCTCAGGCTAGAAGAGCCAGCTCACATTCAAAGCCAGAAAATAATCTGACCAGTAAAATGAGAGTGTCTTCAGTTTTTTTTTTTTAATGTTTATTTTTGAGAAAGAGAGAGACAGAGCAAGTGAGGCAGAGGTGGAGAGTGAAGGAGACGCAGAATCTGAAGCAGGCTCCAGGCTCTGAGCTGTCTGTCAGCACAGAGCCTGACGTGGGACTCAAACCCACGAACCATGAGATCGTGACCTGAGCGGAAGTCGGATGCTCAACCAACTGAGCCCCCCAGGCGCCCTTAGAGTGTCTTCACTTTTAACGATTTCCAACAAATGTTTGTGGAACACCCATTCTGAACGAGGCCTTTCCTACTCTCTTTCTTTCACATTATGTGCTCCGTGTGCTGCTTTCAGGATGAGTGTCTTCTGCCCTCTCTTCCCGTCCACGTTCTCTTTCTATGTGATCCGCTGCCCTCTGTACACATTAGGTGTCAAATTGTTATAGCAATTTTCACTTACTCAAGTTCA
Source organism: Leopardus geoffroyi (assembly GCF_018350155.1). Classification (NCBI taxonomy): domain Eukaryota; kingdom Metazoa; phylum Chordata; class Mammalia; order Carnivora; family Felidae; genus Leopardus; species Leopardus geoffroyi. The sequence continues at coordinate 32,800,670 of NC_059331.1, read as the reverse complement.
GTTTGTTTCTTTTTCCAATCTGTCATAACACTTTTAATAATTTCCTGTACCCTTCATTTATTTTCAAATTTATCTTTTATTTCACTAAACCAAGAACAGGTTTTTGTTTTTGTTTTTGTTTTTGTTTTTGTTTTTGTTTTTTATAATTTGTGTCTCAGAATTGCTGTATCTGAAATATTTAGGTGCCTGTTATTTCTGTGGATTCTCACTCATGGTATGTTATATCCTATGTCCTTGTTATTCTTAAATAACTATGTGTGTGTGTGTGTGTGTGTGTGTGTGTGTGTAGGGAGGGTGTTCCTGAGGACTGAAAAACTATTTTAAGTTAAAATCCTTTATATATTTTTGTATCTAAGGTACTGTAAAATTGGGCTATAATCCTTGAGAAATGATTTACCTATTCTCACGGACAATCATTTTTGTTTACTGCTTCCTTTCTTTTCTCCTGTTCTGCTCGGTGCCAGCATACATCTCCTTCAGAAGTGCTGGGGGGTGGGGGGACCAAGGGGGGTGGACAGAACTGCTTGATTATTCTTCCCCTGATGCCTGGCCTTTTGAGATCTCAGCTTCCTGCTCATGCGAGGTGATTCCCCAGACACACAAGCTAGAACATGCCCCGCATGTTAGCATTGGTTTCCTCCATCCCACAAGGCCAGCAAAACCACAGGCTGGCAAATGGCTTCAGAGCTAACACGACTGTGAAGTTTTCCATTTACCTTTCTTACTTGAGCACTAATTTGGGGTTTTCTTTCTGTTTTGTTAGCTCCTTGATGCTGTTAAAATAATTAAAAATGTTCAGGGAAGCCATTTCAGCTGTTTTCGGTGGGAGAATGGGTCCAAATTACCTAGGCTGTCATTGTCACCTCACAACCCTTTTATTTTATTTTTTTATTAAGAAAAAATTTTTTAACGTGTATTCATTTTTGAGAGACATAGAAAGGTAGAGTGCAAGTCTGGGAGGAGCAGAGAGAGAGGGAGACACAGAATCTGAAGCAGGCTCCAGACTCTGAGCTGTCAGTACAGAGCCCCACCTGGGGCTTGAACTCACATACTAGGAGATCATGACCTGAGTCAAAGTCAGATGCTTAACCGAATAAGCCACCCAGGTGCCCCACCTCATCACCCTTTTAAAGAATCATCTTTAATTACTTTTTCCTTTTATAATCAGGAAAAAAAAAAACCCTAAGAAATTCGGGAATTTTTCTCTCCTTTATTTGACTTAGGCCCTCTTCTTTTTCTTTCTTTTTAAAAATGTTGAGATTACTTCTAACTTCTTGGGATTCATTTTTTTTTCTCCTAATGGTATCATCAACTTGAGAGTGCTAAGGGGAAATGAGGAGAGCATGTGGCAGCCCGACAGTGACACTTGGACTTTTACTCTTGTCTATACCCGAGGTGGGATTGTATACAGAATTATTGCTTCTCTATAAAATCGACCACATTGGCTAATCGACTTAACTTATATAACATGCTTCCATAAAGACAGTGATCTGAGCTGGATCAATCCAGTAGAGAAAACAGAGAGATCACAGAGAAGTAGATGAAGAAGGGAAGTATGAGCCGCCCACTTCCTTAATATGAATACACTTCCAGATCACATCGATTTTGCAGGCCTCCCAATGAACTTTCTTCACCTTGGCTTTTCATTAACCTTTAGCTGTCTTTTTCCATGCTTCATGAAATGCACTTAGGAACTCTGTTTTGTTATTATCGGAATGTTACAGAAGATGCGTTCTCCTCTGTCTAATAAGTTTTTTAGGACTACGACTTCCTCTCTGTTACAAATGTCTTTTTGTTCTTTTAAAAACATTCTCTGTAGTCCCACTTAGACTTTTTATGTTTATTACTCATCTGACACATGGTCAATTTACTTTTTTTTTCTAAATGGAGATATTTTTGCTTTTATTTTCTCATTATTTGAGGAATACATCTCTGTAAAAATGTGGAAAAACAAAGCCCTTTGTAATGTCACCTTTCAGAGATGACTTCTATTACCCTTCATTAAGAGTTTTGGTAACTGTCATTCCAAATTTTTCACTCTCTTTATAGGTGCGTGCATGCAAGTTTGTGTGTGTAATATACATACTTATACACACGCATATACATATGAAGTATGTGTATGTGCACACACACATATATATCCGTAAACCACGCTATACAACTATATAAAGATAGGAGAAAAATACAATTTTTTTCCTAATCAAATATGTGCGGTAGTATCTTTCTCTTTAAGGGGTGGTAACATTTATTTGTAGATCAGTTAACCTTTTGCTTAGCAAAACATGGGAATAGGCCATTTATCAATAAAATGGTGGTCCCTGTACAGCTTTTTAAGGTAGGAAATTGAAGCAAAGAGAAGTAACTTCTGCTCATGATACAGTATGAATCTGAGAGCTGTCAGGAGTCACCACGGAAAGAGGGGAGAGAGAACTAGCTAGAGAGAGCTAGGCCAGTGGCTGTGAGAGAGGGTTTATTTTATTTTTTTCAAGATGTTTACTTTTGAGAGAGAGGGAGAGAGAACACCAGTTGGGGAGGAGCAGAGAGAGAGGGAGAGAGAGGATCTGAAGCAGGCTCTACGCTGACAGCAGAGAGCCTGATGCAGGGCTCAAAGTCATGAACCATGAGATCATGACCTGAGCCGAAGTCAACGTGCCACTGAGCCACTGAGGTGCCCTGAGAGAGGGTTTAAAACAAGCAACGAAAAAACCCTCCAAAGCTGTGGCCCAAGTCCAATCTAGTTACTCTCTGAAAGTGCCATGAGGACCACTTCCCCACCGCTGCCTGGTCACTCTTTTCTAAACCGTCTACAGTGGAGCTCATGTATTATCTTCTTTCCAAGGTACTTTGTGATGTGGCGGCACTGGGGTTGTATCTAATGTGACCGCACATTCTCCAGGAAATCACAAGCAAGGGAGAGATTCCAAGCAACCATGTGAGATAGCAATGGAGTCAGAGTTGGCGGGAAGACAAAGAAGCTGGGACTCAAACACAGATCTGTGTCGTTAACCGCTGGAGTCCTGAGCGTGGCTGCCTTGGTCCTTCCCACAGGCCGTCTCCATTGCCCTGAGCTTATCTGTGCTCTAGCGTCAGCATTTTTTCCCAACCAGCATTCCATCCCCGGCCATGTAGGGGTTCCTCAACTCCAATTATTACCGCGTCTTCTCCCCCTACCTGTTCTAGAATTCTCCGGCACAGCTTTGACAGACACAAATGCTGTCTTTTCCTTTTCACATCATGTAAGGTAGGACATTTTGAGTCATTCTTATCATTAATCCAAAGCAGTAGTTGAGGGTAACATTTGCTCGGTGGCGGCCTCAGATGGTAGAAATAGAAGCTAGGTTGGCTGATGTGCTGGATCCACACTGAACCCTAAAAAATAATAGCTACTGGTTTTTGGTTTTTGTGTTTTTTTACTTTGTGTTCACTCAACAAACTGTTTCCAAGTTCAGGGGTGAGGAATGGGGTTGAATAAAAGGAGAGATTTGTTGAAAAAAATTCTCTGATGCTACGAGTGGCCAGATTCCCTGTTCCACCCTGTGCTACTGGCTACCCACCCTGACAAGAGCAGAGGTTGGATGTGAGAAGTGGCTTGTTGATCGTCACCCTGCAGGGCAGCTCCCCCATCACCAACCCCCTCCATACAAGCAATGACTTCAGTTTGCTTTCATAGTATCTCGATTTTTTTTTTAAGTAAAGACAGCAGAAGGTCGCTAACATTTGCAGGAAAGCTTCAACTTGCCCAAGGGACGTTTTCATCTTCGTGGAAGAAAAAGAGACAAAGCAGCAACCAAGGAACGTTTAAAAACCTTAGCAGTAGCAGCAGCGACAACAGCCAGTAGTTAATATCCTCAGAGACTTTAGAAGATATTGTGTCCAGGGCCTGAGAACAAGAGGCCATCAAAAAAGGGGAACATCTCAGGAAGAGAAGGGATGTTTGGAAATTCACTGCTGAAATGAAATGGAAACAAGAGCTGGAATTAAGATTTCACAGGCGGGCATAACAAAAGAGAAAATTGCCAGCGGAGAAAAGATGAGAAATTAGAGGATAATTGCAAGATGCCTAGGGTACAAATAACAAAAATTTCAGAAAGCAAAACTGGAGAAAAGAGAGGGAAGGAAGGCATTAATTAAGAAAAATATCTCGAAGTGAAAGAGGTGAGCTCCAGAGTAAAAGGGACCCCTGAACCACTGTTGGCGTTGACTAGCACACCCTCCAAGTTTATGTTCACCTGGAACCCTAGGATGTGACCTTACTTGGAAACAAAGTCATTGAAGATGGAAGTAGTTAAGCTAAAATGTAGTCAAACTGGTTTAAAGTGGGTCCTAAATCCAATGACTGGTGTTCTTTGCAAGAAGGTCATGAAGAGACATGGAGAAGAAGGCCATGGGGCCACAGAGACATAAATTGGAGCCATCCAATTATAAGCCAAGGAATAGCAAAGATTTACAGAAGCCACTGGCAGCTAGAAGAGAGGCATGGAGCAGATTCTCCCTCAGAATCTCCAGAAAGAACCAAGCTTCTTGACACTTCAATTTCAAACTTCTAACCTCTAGAACTGTAAGAGGTGCAACTTCTGTTGCTTTGAGCCACCCACCGTGCAGTATTTGATTATGGCAGCCCTGGGGAACCGATACAAGTCCCCAGCCTGGTGGATGAGATCCGAGCCATATAAAAGCACATGATCGCTATGTTTCAGAACCCAAAGATTGAAGAGTGAGTGCGGAAAGCTTCAAGAGGAAAAAATAAGTCACGTGTAGGGCATGAGGAGTGACGATGGCATCAGATTTCTCATCATTAGCAACACTGAAAACTAGAAGCAATGGAATAACAAAATTCTGCATGAAAATGATTTTTGAGCTAAAGTTCTATTCACTCCCTCAAAGAAGAGACAGACGACACTATCATATGTTCAAGGACTCAAAATACAGTAAAACCTTGGATTGCGAGTAACTTGTTCTGTGCGCATTCTGCAAGATGAACAAACGTTTCCCGTCATTTTTAACTGGATAGACGAGCAGTGTCTTGCAATACGAGTAGTACGTGATGCCGAAGGTCACATGATCACAGCTGAGGCAATGGTTCTGGAAATTCACTTGGGTATATACAAGCGCTTTGGATTACGAGCATGTTTCCAGAACAAATTATGCTCGCAAACCAAGGTTTTACTGTATTTACGTTTAGGGCAGCCTTCCCCAGGAAGATTCTGGAGGGCGTGCTCTTGTAAACAACTGAGAGAACAACAACAAAAACAAACATGGAATTCAGAAGCAGGCACAGCAGAATAGGAGAATTGGAAAAGAAAAGACCAAGAACGTCAGCTGAATGGCGGGAGGTCCCGAATGGGGCACAGAGCGTAAGCTCTGGGAGAGAGGTGTTTGAGGAAGAAAGAAAATGGAACTGATGCCTTTGAGTACATGGAAAATAGTATTCTTCAGAATGTGGAAGAGATGTTGAAGCATTTGGGAAATATTAACGCCTTGTACTCAGAGAACTTTTCAACACGGAGGGAAAACGGTATGTTTTCGAATCAATGAGAGATGGTGCCATGATATAAGATCCAGTATTTCTGACTTTGGGTGACTTAATAGATGTTGCATAATAGTATTTAGGGTAGACTTGTTTTTCCTTACACTTAACAATTAAGAAACTAACCCCACTTGAGATGAGCCTCTACACTAGCGGAGAGTAAGGTTACCAGATTTAGCAACAACAAACAAGCAAATAAGCAAAAACCAAACGCATGAGGATAACCAGTTACATTTAAATTTCAGGGGAACACTGTTTTTGTTTTTTGGGTTCTTTTACTCTATGTCTCAAATACTGCCTGGGACATTCTTACATTAAAATATTGTTCATTCTTTATCCAAAATTCAAATTTAATTGGATGTTCTGTATTTTATGTGGCAACCCTAACAGAGGTTTGGTAGATAATTGTTAGACCTCTTTTTTTTTTTTTTTAAATAACCCATTATGATCTGTCATCCAAGAATTATCAAAACCTGCTTGCAATCTATCTCTATTTTCGAGCTCTATCAACTTTGGGGATTAATGAGTTCCATAAGGTGACTAACCACCTATAACTGCAGAAGACTAAGTCTATCTGTGCTGCTTCGTCATAAATGTGTCTGTAACTTAACAACGGCTAAACTAATAACTTGGATGCAAAACCTTAAGGACAAATCTAGGTGTGTGTTGTGGTCAAGAAATCTGGTAGCATTTGCAAAACTTTTGTGGTTGAAGAAAGGATCTATGAGATGGAATATCATGTCTGAATAAGTTGGTATGCCCTTGGTAGAGGGTGATGACCTTGTCTAAAGATTGTCAAACATAAAGTTGCTCTTGTCCTCCCTTTGAACTCAGGCTCAACATCTTAATAGTCATGGCTGTCACTGATCAAGCTTTTATCCTATGTCAGTCCATTTTTTTGGTTTGAATTGTTCCCTGGGACCTCTTTCACCTTTAATATAATTGCAGAGTCATTCATTCTTCTTCATTGGCAATTAGCTGGTCGGGGTTGGTATGCACAGTTTTCAAATCCTTTCCAGAATTCAGCTCTTCAAACAGCCTGGAGAAATCAAAGAAGCCATAAAGTGGTCAATTGCACGACTCTGTTTTTCAATTATTTCCAGCATGGGAAAGATTCTATCTGAAATGGACTTAGAAGTATTAAATCTCTCACTTTATAGTGGTGTTTTCTGGTTATCAAAGAACTTTTCCTGGAACTCAATGTGTCCTAGTATAATTACTTCCGTAGCTGATGTTCTTTTCCCTCCTTCGTCTCCCTTTTAAAAGGCAGAATCATTTTCTCATCAAATTTCCCACTTCTTTGATTTTCCACATCTATCCAAAACATCAGTAAACTTCTCTGTCCCAAGATTATTGGCTTCTAAAAGTTTTGTAAGCTTCAGCAATTTTGTCTTTTCATTTTTCCAATGTATTCTCTTTTAGTTAGTTTGTTCATCTTCTGTTAAATCACCCCAAACAATTAGATCCAAAATGGCCTGCATTTGTGTCTGTATGTGTGCATGTAAGCATGTGTGTTTCTAAAATAAGGAATTTGGGGGGGGGTGGGGGGAGACAGAGATACTGGAGTAAGTCGTTGAGTTTCGTTTAAAAGTTCTAAAATACTGGGACTACCCAATATTCTAAAACACTGACTGGCTCAGTCGGTAGGGCGTGTGACTCTTCTTTTGCTGTTTATTTATTTTTGAGAGAGAGAGAGTACGAGTGGGGCCAGGGGCAGAGAGAAAGGAGAGAGAGAATCCCAAGCAGGCTCCTTGCTGTTAGCATGGAGCCTGATGCAGGGACTGATCCCACGAATCATAAAGATCATGACCGAGCCGAAATGAAGAGTCCAATGCTTAACCAACTGAGCCACCCGGGCACCCCGAAAGGCTATGACTCTTGATCTCGGGGTTGTGAGTTTCAGCCCCACATTGGGTGTAGAGGCTACTTAAAAAAATAAAATCTTAAAAAAATAAAAGTAAAAAAGTTACATTGGGCAGATCTGGAGGACAGTGAGATATTTTGAAAGGTGGACCAGCTAGAGAATATAAATAAAGGCACTGCAATTGCACATGTTGTGTGTGTGTGTGATTCTGAACTGAAAACAATAATCCTATGGTGGAAAGAGCCATACAGACCCGAATCGGAATGCTTTTCTGTCTACATAATCAACACTAAGTCCCTGTAGTTTTTCTAATCCCCAAATTCTCCAGCTGTAAAATAGTGGCATCAGTATTTGCTACGCAGATTGGCCTCAAATGAGATGAGAGTCAAGTGTACATTGTAGCATCTTTGCAACCTTGTCACGTGATACAACGTAGCTACTTAGAAAACACCTCCCCCCACTCGGTCCACTACCCAGATGAACCCTGTTGGCAGAAAATATCTCAGCCTTAGCATAGATACATTGTTTCAAGCCTCAGGGTTTCTAGCTAGGCAAACGTGGCTTAGAAGTCAGGAATTCTGATTCTCTCTGTTCTTTCCAACGTGCCACATCACTTCATGACTTCAACCGTAAGGAGATTTTTTTTTTTTTTTGAAAGATCATCTGCTTTCTCTGAACTAATTTAAAAAGTCTTCTGCACTGTGCTTTCATTTCACCAGCTGAGAAGGCTCTTCTTCTTGTCAAGTCTGCACTTTCATTAGCTTTTGAGAATCCCCCCCCCTCCCCTCCCTCCTCCCTAGAATGCATCTAGGGTCTCTGGGGCCCCACAAAATATGGAACATAGTTACAAAAAACGTCAGACTCATAAAGTCATCAAAAAAGTGATTCATTCTATGCTAGATGGTGATGTGTGTGGTATCTGTGGTTGGGAATTGTGAGAACATTTGTTGCCACCTGCTGAGGGCGGTAAGCGGTGATCCTGAATTAGCAGGGAAGGAAAGAGTGGCAGTGAGGTCATGCAGGAAGGCAAGTTAGGTCTGAAGTATGTGGGGCAGAGTATATTCCGGTTGTGTGGGAGGTGGTTTTATTGCTTGGTGCCCTTTAAGAGCTTTTTATCAAGATGAAGCCAGATTTCTCTCCTCTGTCTCTGAGAGACCACACAAACAAGGTTAAGTGCGTCCCATGTTCAGGTGGGCATTTGCCCAGGCATACATCTGCATTATCCATATCTCCGACATAGTTGCAGGCGAACTCTGGTAACTCTCCTCAGTTATCCTGGAAGTGTTTTACTTGGGATGGATTTAACCTGGTAAGTGTGAAACAAATGAGCGCGCCTTAAGGGCACTTCTCTGTGGGGGAATCCGCTAGGCAGAACCTAAGCAAGACAAAGACATTTGTTCTTTCTAAAAATGGCACCCAGATTCTATCTGGGCGGGAAGTAATGTGTCTATGTCTGGGAGTGAATTATGATTCGTTTTCGCCCCGCCTTTACCACCCGCCCTTGTATCACATAGCTGTTGACAGGGTTTTAGACAATTAGGTGTAAATGAAAGTCGGCCGAGGAATCTTGGGAAGCAGAGCTTGTGGAACCCCCTTCTCCCTTCCTGAACTGTGGATGTGATGGCAGAAGCTACAGCAGTCACCTTGTCACTATGAGGCAACAAGCACAAAGACAAAAAACCTAAAGGTAACTGTCCTAATCAAAGCTAACAAGTATCTACCTTCATCCTTCTTGTTTAAGCCGCAGAGAACTGGGTTTTCTATTTCAGCTAAAAACACTCCTGATGGTGCCATTTGGTTATTGCCAGGGGGGTAGGTTTTGAGTCTTTTTTTTTTTTTTTTTTTTTTTTTTGCCTTTCTTTCCTCACATAATTCTAATTTTCTAATTCCTGCTTCCGATTAATCTTCAAAACTCTTGTTCTCCCTTCCGGGGTATCGATGAGGCATCTCAGCGAAGAAAAGAGGCTCCTGGATTTGGAAAGCTTAAATGCGATGCTCATCTGTTTCAGGGGCATGAGCATCAGTGCGTATTTAAATCTTAAAGCCTCCGACAGTTTCTTTATCTCTAGAATGAGGACGATAATGATAATCACTTTAATAATAATGATGAGGGTAATAACAGCTAACATGTATTGCCCATTTGTGGCGTGCCAGGCCCTGAGCTAAAGAAATTTACTTGTATCATGTTAGTCTTCACGTATGAGCCCTGGCTTTCATTCTGGGTTCTCGCTCTCTTCCCGACCTTGCTCTGGGGGAAGCCAAGTGGCAATGTCGTGAGGCATGAGAGTGGCATGAAAGTCGGCCGAGGCATCTTGGGAAGCGGAGCTTCTGGAACCCCCTTCTCCCTTCCTGAACTGGGGATGTGTTGGCAGAAGCTCTCAGAAGCACGTCGAGGATCCCGTGTAGCAAGGAACCGAGCCCGGCGAACAAGGGAGGAGGCAGGCCCCTCAGTGCCGGCGAGGCTCGGAGACGTGCAGCCCCAGTCAACAGCCTGACTGCGGCCTCTTGACAGACCCTGAGTCAGAACCACCAAAGTAAGCTGCTCTCGAATGCCTGAGCCGCCGAAACTAACTTTGTTGCTTTAAAGTGTGAAGTTTGGGGGCAATTTTCTGTGGAGTTATAGACCACCAACACAGTCACCTGCTCAGAGACTCTTTCCCTGACTCTCTTCCTCTGCTATCACAGAACTCCCCAGTCCCCTTCCGTGGTGGTTTTCTTCTTAGCCCTAAGCCCCACCTAAGGGCTTTGAGGACAGGGGTTTCTTCTCTGTTTTATTTAATGCCATTCCCTCGGCAGCCAGAGCGGCTCACGGCACGTAGTAGGAGACATCAGTGTGGTGGAATGAATGAATGAGCGTCCTGCTCCTTAATCTCTACTCGTAATAGCCTTGCTTCATCCGTTACGTGTCTCATATGCAAAATAATTTGTGAAAATATTTACTGGAATGTCTAGCTTTTGTTGTTGAATCTGAATGACCTTTTGCGGGAGGGGAATACTAATTGTAAGGCATATTTCTGTCAGGGCTTACCCCTGGTATATATGTCTTCTCAGTCTGGAAATCAATAAAATGGAAGGAATCTGGGGTGGAATGTCTATTCCAGCAAGTAGATCTGAATTCTAATGCCAACTCTGCCTCCAATTTACTTGTGACTGTGAAGAACACAATCTCTTCCATGTTTATTTTTTCGCAACACTTACATTTCCTTTTTATTCAAACATGTCGTCTCATTACACGACATGGAGTTATCTTCTAGAAAGACAAACTCCTTACTTAGTTTTCTAAAAATTACACCTATTTTTTACGTTTATTTATTTATTTTTGAGAGAGACAGAGAGAGAGACAGAGGGAGAGAGAAAGAAAGAATGAGCAGGGGAGGGGCAGAGAGAGGGAGAGAGAGAATCCCAAGCAGGCTCCACACTGTCAGCGCGGAGCCTGACGTGAAACTCAATCCCATGAACCATGAAATCATGACCTGAGCTGAAATCAAGAGTCAGACACTTAACCAACAGCCTATTTCATTTTCATTTACATCATTTAGTTTTGCTTCATAACTTGTTGATGATGATATGAGGGGAAAACAGAGGCCAAAAAGGTCCTAATTGCTTGGTCTTGTCAGCAGGGCCGAAAGTTAAAGGAGCCTGAAAGTAGGTCCTTGGAAGTTTATCGTTAGTTTTTGAGGTCTCACGTTGACCACCACAGTAGAATTTATGGAAGAATCAAGACCAGGGGCATCTACCCAAGGCTTCAACCTAGAATAGCTACGAAGCTAGTAAGGTTTTTATATTCAAGGTATGATCTCACCCAACAGTCTTTTCCTTGCAAGGGAGGCGAGTCGAGTGTGGTAGAAAGGTCGGGTTCTATCCACGTGAGCAGTTCGGGAGAGAATGATTCAAAACGTACTTCTTGGCTTCTCAGTACTAGCTATTCTGTTGTCTGTCCCCAATTCTTCGTTCTGAGAAGTTTTCCTAACATTTGGGTCCTTGCCTGCTTTTGCAAATATTCAGTGCCTCTGTTTGAGAAGTTTCGCTCATCATGTCTTTGAAAGTGATTTCTGTCCAGATGTTTTGTCCGTGGCCATCTGGCATCTCCCACTATTTACCTTACAGTCTTTATCCCCTCTCTTTCTGTGTCCCCTTCTCACTCTGTACCTTAGGGTGTTTTGATGGCAAATAACAACGTCTCAATTCAAGGTTTTTCAGAAAATGTGGGGAATTTATTGGCTACGTAAGTGAAAATCCGGAGACACAGCTTCAGACATGGTTTGATCCAGCATTTTCTGATGTGACTAGGTACCTGAATACTCTTCTCTGGCATTTGTTTGATCCTTGTCTCTTCTGTGTGTCAGCTTTGTCCTAATATCGGTTTCCTTACAGTTGCAAAATTTGCTACTGTCATTCATGCATCCAGAAGGAGTATACACATTGGTTTTCCTGGGTTCCAACCCAAAACCTGAGGGTCTGGAATAGTTTAGTCACATGCCAGGAAGAGGCTACTGGTTGACCTCTAATATCCATCCTCCCGTTCTTTCCTGCTAATAGAAGTTTAGCCGGTCACGTAAATACCTGGAAAAGCACTGTATTTTCCACCTCCTGATGCTGCTAGTGTGGCCCTGTGACGGAGTTGTAGCCAACGAAATGTAAGCGAAAGCCCTGTGTGCGAGTCTGGCATTTTGTCTAAAGTAAAGAGGAGGAAATGTGGGTGCTCCCATTGTAAACAGTCTTGGGAACATGCAGACAAGAGCAGAACTCTAGAAACGGAAGAGCGACCAGACGGGAGGAACTCAGGCCCCCCTGATGCCTGCATAGAGCAGATTCAGTACACCAGTCTGAATTTTATGTGGTAGAGAAATAAACTTGGATCTTATCGAGGTCACTGTTAACTTTGGGTCTCTGTCCCATTCATAGTCATCCTTTTGTAGACACCGACTTACTCCTGAACCAATCATAGACGAGGAGGATGTGGGGGGGGGCTCAGCCGAGGTCGCAAGCAACCCCGCTAGATAGGGGGTGCACTCAGTTTCCCAGAGCCACGTGGGTCTCCAAAGGCAAGTGGAAGGCTGTTGAGAAAGAAGAGGAAGGAAGTAGGGCAGGTTTCAACTAAACGTTCGTTAAGCTTTCTTTTCCTGTCTCTCTTATTCTTCTGCTCTTAGATCCCATGGCCGACCTTGCTTCCCAAACAGGGGCTGTTGTTGGCTTTAGGTAGCTCAAACCGAGAAACATCAAAGACGAGGAGGTTGCCACTCATCTTAGAAAATGATGGTCCTCCAATGATGCTTTGGTGACTGTTGCGAAGGGTTTGCTGCTCCTTTGGAAGGATGAGGGCGGGTGGAGTTGCAATGCTTTTTGTTAATTTTAGATTTATATGAAGAGAGGCTGTGTCTTTCTCACAAAGGGTAAGCTCAACACGTTTGTCAGGGAATGTGTTTCACTGCCGCAGTACTGAGAATTAGACTCTGCACGGTGAATCCTGCCTGAATATACAATTAACAACAACAACAACAACAAAACAAACCCAAAAAAGAAACAAACAAACAACAAATAGGAGCAAGGAATAGACTATAAAAATCTGGAAATAACTCGTACTAAAAGAGAATACATTTCCTCAGTGGCCCAAAAGTGTTCAGTTTCAGGACACGCGAATAAGAGCACACAGTTATATTTAACACATTTATGGGGAGAAATCAGAAATCAGGATAGAAAAATCTTAGACATTCCCCAAATTCACCCTTTTCCATTTACTTACATGATTTGCCTGTTCATTCAGGGATGGCGTATTTAGTATGCTGAGAATTTGTTTTAAATATTTATTCTAGGGGCGCCTGGGTGGCGCAGTCGGTTAAGCGTCCGACTTCAGCCAGGTCACGATCTCGCGGTCCGTGAGTTCGAGCCCCGCGTCGGGCTCTGGGCTGATGGCTCAGAACCTGGAGCCTGTTTCTGATTCTGTGTGTCTCTCTCTCTCTGCCCCTCCCCCGTTCATGCTCTGTCTCTCTCTGTCTCAAAAATAAATAAACGTTGAAAAAAAAATTAAAAAAAAATTTATTCTAGGGCAAGGGGTGCGAGTGTGGTGGGCTGGAAGGCAGCTCACTTTTCCGCTTGTCCGTATGTATCCTGGAAAAGATGAAGTCAACCGCCACCAAATAGCCCTGCTTACCCTCACGCCTTCACCTGGGCAAAAAATAAGGTGTTCTTGTATTTCAAAGGCCAGTGCTTCTAGATTTAGAGTTTGGAATCTGTCTTTAATAGAGTTAAAAAAATCCGTGCTGAAAAGACACGAACGGCAGTGGAGAAGTCCCCAAAAGTACGCTATCACGAAGGACAGAGTAAAACCAATATTGCAGAAAAACCACCAGCGGAGAAGGAGGAAATTGGTATGAAGGGGCTGTATTTATATTTACATAAGAGATCCAGCTATGTGCATTGTTTCAACTAAATATTTTATAATATGTCACTTTAGGCTGTATCACGCATCAGTCAAAGCTTGGAGCTTTTGCTCAGTGTCTCTCTTTCCATTGTTGTGTGAACAATGTGCTTCAAACACTTGTCTAAACAAGGTTTATTGCTGCTGCAGGTGGCACCAATGACTGCCGGGATATCATACCAGCCTGGGGAAAAGAGTTAAGCAGATGAATGGTTCCACTGCATATAAATGCCTGGCCTGGATTCAACATTTATTGGGCTGGCATTGACATTGGGTGCTGTTGAGTATGGTTGCCTGAGTTATTCATCTGTGGTTATGGGCACCACACTTCTTTCATGACTTGCTGAGGTCACGCGGTGGAAATGATAGCTTTGTTTGGACTGAGCTGACAGCCACATGTATACAGCCCCCAGCTCTGGTGTTTTTCACAGGATATAGGGAACAACTTCCCGTCTTGGTTAGATGGCCCACTGGGAGGGAAGTTCACTCTCAGTGTTCCCAGAAAATCAAATAGAGCTTTTACGTGTTGGAGTGAGTCTGTGCCGAGCACATAACAAGACCACTTAAGCACTTAACTCCCCTGCTCCAAGCCTGCACAGTCACGGTGGGAAATTTTGGCTCTGAACCACATGGGGAATGTTCACTATCTCCTTGGCAGTGATTAGGAGGCTGGTGCCCAGCCATGATCTGGGGGAGAAGAGAAGGGGTGGTCATTCAGGGATAGCGTAACATTTTAGGAGGGATTGGGGTAAATTGAGGGAGAGCTGGGTCGCCGAGTTCAGTCTAGGAAGCTCAAAATATTTTAAAGGACTGTGGGCATGAGCTACAACCTGTGATTTATAATGGAACGGAAATTAATATTTGAGCCACCCTTAAGTCTGGGCAAAGTAAGGTCTTGACTTTGATGCGGGGAACTGGCACCTGGAATAGTCCCCGTTGCTGAGTTATACCAGGTCCCAAATGAGTTATCACTGCAGGAAAACAATTCTCGGAAATCGGTGAAGACGCGGCACCATTTGGTCTATTCCGAAGACCCTGGTGGGGGAGGGGGCACAGCTCCCTCTGCCAGGGTAGGGTCATCGGGGTCATGGTCCTCTAAAGCTATGGTTTCTAGGTTCCTTTGATCTTCAGAACCCTCCCAGAGAGCTTTAAGGATACTGGCTCCCAGGCCCCCCACAGGTCACTGCATGGGAGACTTGGGCGAGGGCTCTGACATAAAGGCTTTGAGAAAAATCTCCGCAGGAGGTTGTGAGGATTGGGTAGGCTCAAGAACCCACATTGAGCCCCATTACGTAGTGGTAACGGGTGGGGACTTTAGGTCCGCGTGTAGAGGGTTAAACACTGCTTGGCGACTTCTCAGCCGTTTGAGCCTAGACCTGTAACTTAACTTGTCTCTACTGCAGTGCTGTTGTCTGTTAGAGAGTGGTCCCGGTAGTACCTTCCCCATTCTGCTGTGAATGAGTGTTAATGTGGGAAGAGCTCAGCATCATGTCTGGCATGCAGTCAATACTCTACATACATTAACTATTATTATTACCTGTTAGGACAATGTTAGTCTTTAAGAGTCAAGTCTTTCCGCACCTTCCCCATCCATTGAAGCCCAGAACGATGATAGTATTGATCATAGTTAAGAATTATTGAGTATTTCCCACAAAGTTCTTTCCGGTAATTATCCCATCTTGTTATTACAACTATTCCCTGAAGTAGGTAGTACTATTATCTCTTTTGTTTAAAGGAGGTGTCTGATACACAGAAAAGTGGAGTCCTATGGCCAGGGTCCCATTTCTTACAGCTAGGGAATGGCAGTGCTGGGACTGGAACACTGGATCATCTAACCTGCAAGCTCTCATACCTAACAAGTGCCACCTTCCATCTCTCCTATGGCTGCCCTGAGACTCTCCTTTAGAAGAAGAATTTCTAGAACTTTTAATTTTTGTAAATATTTATTCATTTTTGAGAGAGAGAGAGAGTGCTCATGTGGGAGAGGGACAGAGGATCTGAAGAGGGCTCTGTGCTGACAGCAGGCAGCCCGATGCGAGGCTCGAAATCATGAACCATGAGATCATGACCTGAGCTGAAGTCAGATGCTTAGTCGACTGAGCCACCCAGGCGCCCCAAATTTCTAGAACTTTTAAAATGGCATGTTCCCTTAGTACTTTCACCATCTTCTGTGTATCTGTACCAGCCAAAAACTTTTGAACAAGCCTTATGTTTGTGGGGTGTTGAATGCTTTTTCATATATCCAACATCTTCTTCCTCCCTGCTAAGAATCACTGTCCTTGAACATGTGCCTACAACCAAGCCCTTGGGAAAAGTGAGTACTCTTATCCTTTCTTCTGTACAAACATTGTGTGAGCATTTGAAGGACGAGGGTGTCTTACGGTTCTCCTTTGGCCTCCCTCAGGGTGTAGCCCAAAGCTGGTGAAATTAGATAGCCTGGACAGGGGCGCCTGGGTGACTCAGGTGGTAAAGGGTCCAACTCTTGCTTTCAGCCTCTTAGATCATGATCTCACAGTTCACGGGTTTGAGTCCCGCTCGGTGATTGAAAGTGCAGAGCCCGCTTGGGATTCTCTCTCCCTCCTTCACTCTCTGCCCCTCCCCAACTTGCACTTTCTCTCTCTCAAAATAAATCAACTTTAAAACATTTTCAGAGCTCTGACGTTAAGTGTTCTTACCACAATAAAAAAAAAAAAAAAAGGGATGCTCACATACAATTGGTTAGAAACTCCTTTCCCTTACTCACTTCATCTTCCTCTCACTTCCCTTGGCCTCTCCTGAAGAGACCCTCTTTAGGTCTCTGACATCAGCATCCTCTTTCACCTGTTGACATTTCTTTTTTATTTTTTTATTTTTTTAAAATTTTTTTTTTCAACGTTTATTTATTTTTGGGACAGAGAGAGACAGAGCATGAACGGGGGAGGGGCAGAGAGAGAGGGAGACACAGAATCGGAAACAGGCTCCAGGCTCTGAGCCATCAGCCCAGAGCCTGACGCGGGGCTCGAACTCACGGACCGCGAGATCGTGACCTGGCTGAAGTCGGACGCTTAACCGACTGCGCCACCCAGGCGTCCCACCTGTTGACATTTCTGATCCCCGTGGTGTCCAGGAAGCAGGCAGATCAGCCGCCTTAACAATCTCAAAGCACTCTGTATTTTCCTTCTTAGCAGTCATCAGTTTTCCAAAGCATGTTTGTCTGTGCGTTTACTTGACCAATGTGTCTCCCCACTGCCAGACTGTCTATGTCGCACATTACGGTATCCCTGGTACCTATCAGAGCGCCCGGCACTCAAACAATATTTGCTGAAGGAAGGGATGGCCTTATTGTTCTTGCATTTGTGGAGGACAAGCATGGAGGGAAATACGACTCCAAAGGACTCCGGCACCAAGAGGGAATTAGTGACTCACAAAATTGAAAATCCAGGTGTAGCTTCTGAAATGGATGCAGGAACGACTGTGTCCAGATCTCAAACAGTGTGAATCAAGATCTGTTTTCTTCTTGTATAGGCCATCTTTTACCTTATGGGGAGCACACTGCCACGAGCTGTGGATGGTACCCTCACAGCTGAGTCATCTCCGTGGAGAAAAGGGACTTTTTCTGGATTCTTCCATCAGAAGTCCCAGACTTGAATGTTATGGGGCCAACGTGGTTAACATGCCAATGTCCTGAACCAGTCACTGCTGCCAGGAGGGAGGAGTGTTGGAGTGGTTCGGGCTTTGGTCATGCCCATCCCAGGGTCCGGGGAGAGTGTGGGCAGCCTCACTAGCACCCTGTGGCCCGAGAGTGGAGGAGGTGTTGCGCCCCCTGCCGGAACCGAGGTGCTGCTCTGGAGAAAAGATGGAAGTGTGCCGGACAGGCAGAAGTAACATTTTTTCACCATGGTGCCAGCATACCTCTAAGTCAGATAGTTGTGAGCTGTGATTTGTATTGGTGAAGGAGAGCGTTCTTCACTGGGAGGACTTTAGGAAAGATAGTACAGCGTAGAGCAGGGCTTCACCAAGGCCAGACATCGTAGCAGCTTGCTTTGTTAAGCAGGACTTAATTTGGCTCCTTCCATGATGCCCGCACGGCTCACACCGCAGGATTCTCTGTGTGTTACTAGCTGTGATTTTGCTATGTTATCTTAATGATGGGAGGTGGCCCAGCTTTCTACGTTCAGGACTTAACTTCCTGGTAAAATTCTCTCGGATAATATCCGTAACCTGGAATCGGAAGCACTTGACTTCTTGACTTCCATTTTGATGCAGTATTCATTTCTCTTCCTAATACCGTTGGCTTTTTTTTTTTTCTTCTGGAGAATTATCCTTCCTCTGTTGGTTGTGGGCTTCTATGCCCCAATGTCCTGCTAGAGAAACTGGGGAGGGGGCTTGGGGAAGGAAAGAATATTCTTCCTCTACCTGCTGTCTCCAAGAGCCGGGAGTTGGACGTGTATCTTGAGCTCAGCTAATCAGACACTCCTCCTGGGACTTTATTCTTGAAGTAGTGATATAAGCATAAAGAACATTTTTCAAGGGATTTCCATGGCCGTTGGTCTCAGGGGCAGCCTTAAGAGTTGTGTGACCTGCAGTGTTCTGACCAGACTATTTCTTTTTTTTTTTTTTAATTATATTTTTTATTTAATTTTTTTAAAGTTTATTTATTTATTTTGAGAGAGAGGGAGACAGAGAGAATCCCAAGCAGGTTCTGCATGGTCAGCGCAGAGCCCGACACAGGGCTCGAACCCCTGAACCGTGAGATCATCATCAGACTATTTCTGAAGAGGGCTGCTGTGCTGCTTTCTGCTTCTAGCACATTAGCTCTCAGAATGCTTGCCATTCGCAAACCTCACTCTCCAGCCACCCCTTGGTCCTGGGCCATTTACATCTTTGCAATGAACCCTTCTCGCTGAAGGTAGTCGCGGTTGGTGTATGTTGCCTGAAGGTAAGAATCCTAACTGATGCCTTCGTTTAACAGCAGTTTTCTTTGTGGCTTGAACTGTATTTTATAGGTGGGGAGTTCCAGTTCCAAATTCATCCACTTTGTAGAAAAGCTTCCAGCCTCGGGTGAAGCCTTGGGGCCTGGAGTTGGGGGAACTAAATTTACTCCCCACTTCTGCAACCATTTAGCTCTATGACTTCCGCCAAGTTGTTTAATATCCATCTCAGTTTCTTTGCCTGTAAAATGGGGATAGGAACGCTTTCTGCTCAGAGTGAGAGTGTGTGGCAGAACACCGAGAGGCAAAACTGCCACATAAATGATACATGTGCAATAGAATGATGTGGATCATCCCTGAGTAGAAGACGTTGATTTAATCCTTCAGTGTTGCCACTTTATTCTCCCTCCACTCAGCACATGCTCATTACTGACAGTGGGATTCATGTATTCATTCTGGAGATATTTATTAAGTGCCCACTATGTGCCTGGCACCGGTTTCTAATTAGCATTTTTATAAGGAATTTATCATTTGTGGTGCGTCTGTCATCTTCTTCCAATTCTACTGAACACGCTACTCAGATCTCTATGCCTCCAGGGGGAAATCATTGACTAGTTTCCAGGTGTCTTGCCTTCTGTGCCAAGAGTCATTTTTTTCCCTCCTCTTGAGTGAAAGAATTGATGAAAACAAGGGCAAAAAGGAAGCAGCCTTTCTTTCTTGCAATGCCCTTCCTTTTCCCCAAAGACAAAATTTCAACTATGTAAGTGGCTTTCGTGGTGCCATACTATCCCCAGCATCTTTTCAAGGAGTCCATGCCGGTAGCGGGGGAGGCCGTGATTAGCAAGCAGTAAGACCTTGATGTCGGTAAGAATTGGCAGAACCAGCGAAGGGGCAGATGAGCATTTCAAACATCAGCCCCTGCCGATCCTCCTTTTTGGGAAAAAGGGAAAGAAAAACCAAATCACAATACCGTGAACACTTTGGCAGATAGAAAAAGGCACAGTACAGTAGGAACTAACTTCACCTAATGAAATACTCCTTCCGACCATCAACAAGTAAGGAAAAAAGGTGAGGTCTTCAGTTTAGTAAGTGAACACAATGCCTATGGCCTAAAATCAAATTTATGTGATGCGCATTGAAACATTGCATGATGAGCAGTGCATAATTTCAGATGATGGCTGCAATTAACAATAATGACTTGGAAAGCTTGGCAAGTGGGGTTTATCTGGAATGTGCCAAGGATCCCTGATTCTGGTAGGAGCCTGAGTAGACCTTTCATTCCCCAAAAGTAAAATCAGTTTTGCCGGGATATTTATTTGCCTGCCTTAACAGAGCTATGAAATTATACTATCTCCCAGGGCTAATACCCAGCTAATTCCTCTGAATTGGGGGTGAGAACTGAGGCGAAGAGCCATTTTTAATGTCAGCTATTTATAATTCTTAATGTTTATTTATTTCTGAGAGAGAGAGAGAGAGAGAGAGAGAGAGAGAACGAGCAGGGGAGGGGCAGAGAGAGAGAAACACAGAATCTGAAGCAGGCTCCAGGCTCCGAGGTGTCAACACAGAGCCCCATGCAGGGCTTGAACTCACGAACTGCAAGATCATGACCTGAGCCGAAGTCGGACGCCCAACCGACTGAGCCACCCAGGCACCCCAACTATTTATAATTCTTAAGAGAACACAAAAGAGGGGAAGGTTTCCTTGCTGCATAATTATTCATGGTGATTCAACATTTCTGGAGTGCCCGCTCTAGCCCACACACATAGGGATGAACACAAGGCTAATATCGAGAGGGGCCTTGTGCCTCTGCTCCGCAAAGCTGATTGTTTTATGAGAGGTGGATGAGCCTTCCTCTGCTCCAGTAGCTTCAGTTTACTACTTGAAAGCAAGCTTCTGGAAAATGTGATGCACAGACGTGTGAACTCACAAATCTGAGAACCAAAAGGGACCTTGGAAATCATCAAATTCAGCCTCTCCTGTCTTCTCCCCCCATCCCCCACTCCACTTTTTTTTCCCTAAAACTACAAAGCTAGAGGACCTAAATGAGTACAGAGATCATGACAAATGTTACACTGGAAATGAAGAGTGAGAATTTCAAAATTCTCTCCCCTCTGCTATATTGTCTCTCCATTACAGAACAGACAAACAAACAAAGAACCATTTAAAGATATAGCACTGTTTATATACCAAATCACGGTGGCTCTATCAATCTAGGAGGTAAGGTCTTTACATCTCCTTTATTATGAAGTATCTTGTTTATTTACATAGATTGCTGTCTAAAGTACTGTGGAGGGGAGGAAGGGACAAACAAATGCCAGTTTCCAGAAAACATCTCTTGTGAGAACAAGCAGAGAAGACAAGCCTGGAGAGAGTGAGAGAGGCAGCCTCCTGAGAGAGGCTCAGTGGGCTTGATGACCTTGATGTTCATGCTATAGTTGTTATGGCAACAGGCAAGTGAAATGATGGTTGCTAAGGGACACTGAACTGAAGCAATCTCCTTCACTTACTGGTCACTCCACTGTGGAGCTCAGAAATTCACCCGGAGCCAGGATGAGTCAGCAAAACAAATTTGAAAGATTGAGCTAAAATCGGGCTATATTTGGTAGTATTTGTTCTTGAAGAAAGTCCCAAGATTTTGGAAAGGTTGGGGTGATTGTTTTAAAAGCCTTAAATGACTTAGATGTAGTAAAATCTTCAAACAGAAGGACGGCTCATGTCGCCACGCCTGCCAACCTCCCCACACGCCAACGCACTGTTTCATTTATACACGGATGATTTTTGAAACAGGTAATATATTCATAGGGTAAACCTTTGTTTCCAGAAAGGTCCGCATAATTGGCAACGAGAGAGCTTAGGCTATACCTGAAAATAGTTGATGGGTCATTAAGTAGAATGTTTCCCTTTATCACCTGGGAGAACGGTCGGTGACTTCCGTGTCCATTTTCCTGAGTGGTGACCCCACCCTTCCTCACATCTGTCAGAATCCAGGGTGCACAAGATGTTTGGTTGACCAAAGCAGAGCTGGGGAAAACAGGATACCAAGTGACAACAGGAGAATCACATGGCCCTGTGTTTCAATGCTCAGCACAGAGACCACGTGCCTAAGTCATGTGGAGACCTTCTCTATCTAGCACACAGTAGGCACTCTATATATTTGTTAACTGCCGGGTGGATGACAGAAAGGGGCAGACTACTGTATACATACAGCCTGTGCATGAGCGTTTTTGAACAGCAGCCGTGTGCTGAGATACCCCAGGAACGGTTCCTGTCCTTTACCCCTTCTTCTAGGACTGTCCCCTCATGCCTCTTCTTTGCTTCCTCAAGCATTTCCCGAGCATGTCCTATGTGCCAGGCACCCTGATAGGCGCTGTGGACACTGAAATAACTTAACATATGCCTGTAACCTTCAAGGAGCATATTCATAGTGGGATCCTGGACTTGTGAACGACCGTGACAGTGTGCTAAGTGCGTAATGGAGGCATGAAAGATGCCATGGAAACGGACAAGAGCTGGCCGGGGGGTCTCGGGTTAGCTTTCCGAGGGGCTTCCTCATCTAGTGCCCTTAACAACGGGTATGCATGGACGTGCACACTCTTTTCTCTCACGGGTTTGTGAAAGAACACGTAGATGTGAAGTTTTAGGCATCTGTGACAGGCAGCTCCCTTGGGAAGCAGATGGTAAGGTAGAGGTAGGCACGTAAGAGATTTATTGGATATAATACCAATGAAAGATAAGAGAAAGGAGGGAAGAGTAGTCAGGGAAAGCCTTCAGACCATGAAGTAGGGCTGACATCTATGCAAGGTGAGGGCGAAGGAAAGAGAAGGAGCGTGAGAATGTAGGACAGGAGTCCTGGCCAACCAAAAGGGAGCACTTAATACCGGGATTACCTATAGAGGCATCCAATTTTGGTGAGCCCTGTGCTATTGCTATGCTCTGTCATTGACTAGGGTGTATCTGAGAAGTGGGTGGCCTCAGCTGAAAACTGAAGCAGAATCTGAAGACACCCACAGGTGGAGACTTACAGTTAGCTGCCCTCCCTGTGCCCTGTTCTCTCTATTGCAATCAAAAACACATAACATGACGTTACTATCTTCACCATTTTGAAGTTCACAGTAATGTTAACTCTGTGTGCATCGTTACACAGTGGATCTCTAGAACTGTTTTATCTTGCAAAATAGAAACTCAATATCCGTTGAACAACTCCCTTTTTCCCCCTTCCTCCTAGCCCATGGCAACCACCATTCATTCCATTTTTTGTTTCTAAGTGTTTGACTATTGTCATATGAGTGGAATGATGCAATATTTTTCTTTTTATGACAGACTTGTTTTACATAGCGTATTGTCCTCAAGGTTCATCCATGTTGTAGCCTGTGTCAGAATTTCATAATTTTTCAGGCTGAATGATATTTCATTATATGTATATATATATACATTAAAAATTTTTTTAACCTTTATTTATTATTGAGAGAGACAGAGAGAGACAGAGACAGAGCATGAGCAGGGAAGGGGCAGAGAGAGGGGGAGACACAGAATCTGAAGCAGGCTCCAGGCTCTGAGCTGTCAGCACAGAACCCGATGCGGGGCTCAAACTCACAAACCGTGAGATCATGACCCGAGCCGAAGTCGGTCGCTCAACCAACTGAGACACCCAGGTGCCCCTATATATACCACAATTTTAATTCATCTGTTGATAGATTTTTTAAAATTTTTAATGTTTATTTATTTTTGAGAGAGAGAGAGCACGTTCATGAGCAGGGGAGGGGCAGAGGGAGAAGGGGACATAGAATCCAAAGCAGGCTCCTGACTCCAAGCTGTCAGCACAGAGCCCTATGCGGGGCTTGAACCCATGAACTGTGAGATCATGACCTGAGCCAAAGTTGGATGTTTAATTGACTGAGCCACCCAGGCACCCTAATCTGTTGGTGGATATTTAGGTGGATTCCACCTCTTGGCTCTTGTGAATAATGTTGTGATGAACACAGGTGTGCAAATCTCTTTGCGATGCCAGTGTTTCTCTTGAAAGGAGATTTGAGTGGTACAGCCCCATGAGTGCAACACTATTTGAGTTCACATCTCTATTTGGATGATGGTCATAATGCATAAAAGGAGATGCCCATGATTGAAATGTTTGGGAAAAGCCAGATGATTAATATAAGGCTATCATTTTAATATCTAAGGGTTTTCTCATAGCTACTTTTGGGCTGTTCCTTCTCTTGGAAATTGTCCCTGTCTACATACAAAGAACATGACACCTTACAATTCATGATTGTGTTACATAATTATGCTCCTTCATGAGGAGATTGGATGAGGATATCCACCTGAGTGAAGTGAGTCCTTCCGTTGGTTGGGCTCAGCCAATCATGTATTTCGGAATTGGAATTGGGACAAGGGAATTTGGGATTGGGACAAGGATGATAGTGAGCTAGTTAGTGGCACCGGAAGTGGGAGGCAATAAAGGAGTTCAGGTAGTCATGTTTCAGTCTTCAGTTTTGAAGAAGCAGAGAAAGCAGACTTTGAGAAGAATGTGCAGACATAGGGAGAGAATCAGAAGTGAGAGACCAGGAGGCGATATGGTGGTAAAGACTGGAGAAGAGCAAACAGAGAACATGGCTTCCTCGGTTTGAGCTAGCTTTTCTAGTTCTCCATTTCTCAGCAGCCTTGAAATTCCATAAGATACTCTTGGTTCTTAAACCAACCAACCAATGAAACTTCCAAAACCCCAACTCCTTTTATTCAAGGGAGTCTGAATAGGTTTCCATGTCTGGCAACCAAATGACTTTGAATGTTGGCT
Source organism: Leopardus geoffroyi (assembly GCF_018350155.1). NCBI lineage: Eukaryota > Metazoa > Chordata > Mammalia > Carnivora > Felidae > Leopardus > Leopardus geoffroyi. The sequence continues at coordinate 32,776,160 of NC_059331.1, read as the reverse complement.
AAGATAAAATTAACATTAATTGTGTATATTTTTTGGTTCACAGCACAGAGCTTTCACCATGGATCTGAGAGAAAGGTGAGCTGGTTATGAACTGCCACCATTCATTTGTGGATTAGAGGAAAAGATACTGGTTCTGGACTCACAAAATCTGAATTTTAGTTCCTCTTCTGCTACTTTTTGTCTGTGTGACTTTGGACAATCTCTTTTTCTCGGGGCTGAAGTTAACACATCCTCACGAGGAGACTTGCTCCTGGTTTATATTTATTTTATTTTATTTTAATTTTTTTCAATGTTGGTTTATTTTTGAGAGAGAGAGACAGAGCGTGAGTGGGGGAGGAGCAGAGAGAGAGGGAGACACAGAATCCAAAGCAGGGTCCAGGCTCTGAGCCGTCAGCCCAGAGCCCAACGTGGGCTCAAACTCATGTACTGTTGAGATCATGACCTGAGCTGAAGTCGGATGCTCAACCGACTGAGCCACCCGGGCTCCCCGCTTCTGGTTTATAAAATACTATGTTTTGGTAGTATGCACACTGCAGTATGTGTTAATGGGGTGCGATAATCTGCACAATAAAGACATGCAAGAGTGCCATTTTTCGGACGCATGGCTGGTGGGAAGGCATAGGGATTCACTGGTGCTTCATGAAAGACGACCAGACTGAAATCTATATTTAGGCTTGCATGCAGTAAATACTATACACATCTTTCACTCTGTTCAAGACCATTGCCATTTCCTTACATACCTTGTCTTCCTATTATGATTATGTCCTTAATTTATGTTAATCGTATGTTAATAAATATTCACAAAAATGTCCCAAGTATGCGGCGCCTCGGTGGCTCATTCGGTTAAGTGCCTGACTCTTGATCTGGGCTCCGGTCATGATCTCACAGTTTGTGAGATCAAGCTCCATGTCGGGCTCTGCATTGACAGTGTGGTGCCTGCGTGGGAGTCTTTCTCTCTCTGTCTCTCTCTGCCCCTCCCCAGTTTGTGTTCTCTCTCTCTCTCTCTCTCTCAAAATAGATAAACTTAAAAAAATGAGCCTAGTGATACTAGTGTGCCTAGCACTGTGCACATGAAAATGAAGGACAAATGATCCCTTACTAAATGGCCACTGTGTGATTAATGATAGAAGTTATTTCAAATGCTTCATTTAATCTCACAGTAATTTTATAAGGCAGGCGCTTGTCCTTTTATAGATAGGGAATCTAGGGCTCATAAGAGTTAGACAACTTGTCCAAGGTCAGCCAGCAAAGAAGTGACAAAACAAGGACTGAGCCCTATGTGTCTAGCCTTTCAACTTCCTGGGTGCTGGTAGAAATCCAGATGAAGCCCTGACCCTCTGGAAGCGTATCTGGAGCCTGGGGCAAAGTAGGGTGGGTTGGAGAATGGAAATGCCAGGAACAAAACACATCCATGCAAGGAATTCCAGGAGATGGATACCTGACGCTCTGAATCATGTTTGGTGGGCAAACTGTAGTCTTGAGTAGCTCAGAGAAGGGTCAACGGGGGTTGGAAGATTGTCAAAGGACATGATGGAGGGATGAATCTGGAAGAGTTATCTCTCATCGCCAAGACAGTCTCCCCATTGGTAAAGTGGGAGTAACAGTATCTGTTCTGCTTTCTTTATGGTAGTTAAAAAATGTTATTTATTGATTTTTTATTTTTTGAGAGGGAGACTGAGAGAGAGTGAGAGCACATGCAGGCACAAGAGGGGCAAGGGCAGAGACAGAGGGAGGGAGAGAATCCCAAGCTGGTCTCTGCTCAGCCTAGAGCCTGAGTTGGGGCTCAACATCACAACTGTGAGATCATGACCTGGGCTGAAATCAAGAGTCGGACGCTTCATTGACTGAGGGAGCCACCCAGGCGCCCCTCTTTGTGGTGATTTTGTGAGATCCAATCAGTTAAGGCACTTTGAACTACACAAGTGCCTGTAAATGTGAGGGACTGGTTTTAGAAATAAGAATTTGTAGAAGTGATGCTGGTAGAGATAGAAAGGAATTCCAGGGAGGGAGAAGAGCATGAGGATACAGAGAAGATCACTTCTTCTATCTCTCCCTCCCTCCCTGCTTCCCTCCCTCCTTCTCCATGTCCCTTCCTCCCTGTATCCCTCTCTATGTATCTCCAGCTCTAGCATTTCTAGAGATATATACACAGAGAGAGATACAGAAATATATACCTATAGATACAGGAAGGAGTGCGATATACAAGGGAGAAAGGGCAAGTGAAGGGCTGAGTGAGGGTAAGGAAACTCACCTGCCTTCACAGGCATTCTCTGGCATTTAAAAAATAGAACTATAGATTGTAAACTATTTGCTAATGGCAGTATCTGATCTAATGGGGAAAAGTACTTGGATGATTAGTGAACATATGTCATTTGCTTTGATGACTGAGTATCCAAGCCCTGTCTTATTTATGACAGACTCCCCTGTTAAGGAGAGGAAAACTTCAACATAGGTTGAAGACAGACCCCTGAGACAGACATTTGTCTGTAGGAGCCCTCTTGGGAACAACACCTCTAAGGGAGTGAGGAAAGCAGGACCAGGAGACGATGAACTTGAACTCTGATATAAGTTTACACAAAATGTCAGCCAACGCCATGCAGAGCTCTGAGTCTGGGATGGCCCTTCAGGAATGTCCCAAAATGAGGCACAGGGGCCTGGCCTTTGTGTTCCTGTATCCACCAGGCATTGAATAGAGGATGCTCCCTGTAGAGGATGTGCCATGGGTGAGGTAGCTCCTCCCAGTGGGAGATGATTACTTAAGAGGGATTCTTCTGTGGGGCATCTTCAGGCAACAACCCCAGAAGCTTGGGGATGAGGGCCTGGGTCCTGAAGGGAGGAGCTTGCACTGTACCATAACATTCGTTCCTGGGGCCAGTTTTCCTGTCTCCATGTTACCTGGTTCCATGTTGCCTGTGCACATGAGCTAGCTCAACCCATCATATTCTGTCGCCAAGGACTTTAAATCTTGAGAGAAGATGCCAAGAAGGTTCCATTAGCATTCATAGGTGGCAGCAGCAGCAGTAAGCATGGCTATCTTTTGAGGTTTGTGGCAGTAGTAACTGCCCAAAACACTTCCCAAACCCAGCTTCCCAGTGTCTCATGGCTCCTTAACATTTTCTAATCCTTGTCCTTTGGATCTCTGGTTATTTCTGTGAGTTTCCAATTTCTGTCCAAGAAATTCCATTCTACCTCTAGACACTGAGAGTTGGTTTTGGCTTCTTGGAACTATGAATTCTGATTGTTACAGAGGGTAAGTGACAAAAGAGAAAGAGGAAAGAAGGAAAGCTGAATTCTAGAATAATGCTTATTACCTATACTAGTATTAGTATGAAGAAATACCTTTTTAATAGGATATGGCAGTAGTAATAATGAGTCGATTTTAATTTTCCCCCAGACTTCACTTTTTTAACCCCAAATATCAAAAATGTAAACCTATTTAAACACACACACACACACACACACACACACACACACACACTTAAAAGAAACTATGGGGCACCTGTCAATTGAGTGTCTGACTCTTGATTTCAGCTCAGGTCATGATCTCCAGGGTCATGGGATCGAGTTCCATATCAGGCTCTGCTCTGAGCATGAAGCCTACTTAGGATTCTCTCTCTCTCTCCCTCTGCCCCTCTCCCCTGCTCATGCTCTCTCTCTCTCAAAATAATTTTAAAATGTTTAAAAGCAACTATAGAAATGAACAATTAGATGGATCATGTTTGGCAGAGAGGTGGCATCCATTATACATACACCTCTTTTGCATCCTCAAGCATATTTGCAAAAATGAATGAGTTTGCAGGGGATGAGTCTGATCAAGTCTCCTAATTAGTTGAGAAAAATGGGAAGCTGCTACAGGGCACATTAAAAGCTCTGACTGGACCAAGATGGGTAACATCAGATAAAGCCTAGAAGTTGGTTAAGGCTATAGTGCCGATTATGTCAAGGACTCTGGGGGAAAAATTCACAGTTCAAAGCTGGCGAGTGCATCCCAAACATGAGGTGAGATGGGGATACCCGTGGTCCTTGGGGCAGATATCTGGAGGCAGCAACTCCCAGAAGCCATTCCAAGATGTGGAACGCAAGGGTGAAACACAGGAGGGTAGCTTAAGTATTAGTGACAGCATGTTTGGGGTGTTGAAATCTTTGACTAATGGCTTAATAAATCATGAATTAATAGTGAAATCTCCAGTGGGGAAATCAAAGTTCTCAACCAATCAACTTATATGTAGATAGAGTGCTCCCTGGGTTAGGTCATTAAAACTGTTAGAATGTACTTAGCAACGCAAGTGGTACTAAATGTGAGACTAAATTGCCTTGCCTTGTTGACTGGATTGAAGGCAAATCAGCTCAAGTGGGTCCCCCGCCATCCAAATGCTATTCCTTTTGGAGTGTGCCTGTTGATAGAGGAAATGGATCCCAGCAGGAGCAGATCTCCATGTATTTAATCTCTCACTGCCTCTGTAGCAGCATCTACAGCCTTGAGACAGTCAGGGTAAAAATTGGGGTTTTTGTTTTCCCAGTTTCCTGAAACAGGGTAAAGGGGATAATGTGGACAACCTCGAAGAGGGTGTCAAACTTTCTTTTGGGGGAGGTGGTATTGCATGGCATTGGGCTTGGAGTAGGACAACAATGCTCTTTGGGTAAGGTGGTCAGAGAAGAGCTGATGGAGGATGCCATATTTAGGGTGAGACCAGGAAGACCAGAAGGAGCCAGCCCTACAAAGAGGTTGTGGATGAGACTGGGGGGAGTAGGAAACAGTGTTCCAGGCTAACTGAGCAACTGAAAGGTGGCCATCATGGCTATAATGAGTGAGTGGGGGAGGATTGTGGAGGGGCAGCAGGGAGATTGGCCATCCAGACACAGTTAGAGCGTTGCAGGAAGGGGCCTATTATGCTTCACCATCTGGACCATGATGCAAAATTTGGATTTTACTCAAAATACAACAGGAAGTCATTGAATGGTTTTAAAGAAAGGAGTAAAGGAATCAGATTCCTATTTATACAAGTCTCTATGGCCTCTACAAGAAGATATTGGAGTCAGGCAAACCAGTGAGAGGGCAATTACAAAAGTCTAGGAGAGGCAAAACAAACGAACAAACAAAAAGTCTAGGAGAGGAATGGTCATGGCTTGTTCTAGGGTGGTGGTGACAGCGGAGGTCCAGAGAGGCTGATGGTTTAAGGGTATAATTAGAAGACAGGAACAAGAGAATCTAGTGATGGGTTGGCTCGTGGAAAGGGATAGTTAAATTGGGAGGAGTCCAGAATAACACCCAGGTTTCTGTCTTGAGCCATGAGGAGTGTGCATGTATAGAGTCATTTTCTGCCTTCACTTCTAGCTACGGGTCTGGTTTTATTCTGAAATTTCATTACCTTGAGTTCTTGCTTACCCACAGTCTCAGTCATTGCTTTTCTTCACCTCATGACTGCTCAGTGTCCAGAGGGGGGAAGAATAACTCCTCACCTGAGCAAGTTGTGGCTTTTGCCAATAGAATTGAAAATGGAGCTCCTTTTTGGTTATCAGCACCATGTGACTAGCCTCTCTCACATGCAGTGTGGAATTCTTGAATGATTTAGAATCGGCTCTTCCTACTCAGCCCTAATATGAATGCAGTGCCTGTTGATTATCTCAGACACAACTTATTACCCTGAATTTAAGACTCCCTCCTTCAGCGCCGTTTCAATTAATGTGGCGATGAGTGTGCGCATTAGAATGGCCAAGCACGGCCAGGATTTAATTGATTTAATTTGCATATCTCATTCTGAAAGAATTATATGTTGTAAATTCACCCACAGGCAGAACCTGACCACTGCTGCCTCCTTTGTGAATGCGAAATGAGCTTTCCGGAAGGTTTTCCCAGACCTGGTCACCTTTGGATCGCTTAAGACTCCTAATGTTTGCTCCATGTTTTCAGAGGAGAGTTTTCAGCTCTCTTGGGAAATGAATGCGAGTTTGGTGGGGGGAAGGCTATGAGTATGACTAGGTTGCTTATGAGAAGAGCAGGTGCCAATGAGACTGGCATCATATCTGAGCCATCTCCGAGGGATCTTTTGGGGCCTGCTGCTTTGGGAGCTGAAATCAGAGCAGATGCTTCTTTGATGGAAAGTATGACGGGAAAGAGAATTATAGTGTTTTTCCAGGTGAAGGTATATTTCTCAGAAATCCTGATACCTGCTTTAATACCCCTGGAAGTTTTAGGATATGAGAAAGTATAAAGCACAAACTGAGGGAGGTCTTTTATTTCATACAAACACATGCATATGAGTTGTACATATAGATACACATAAATACATGTACAGCTTGTAATTACCAAATATGCACCACCATATCAGCTGATGTAGTATTGAAATATTTCCATCGCACTTGGTAAATAGCTGATACCCTCGAGGGCCCCTCTTGCCACGCTCTGGGACTCTTAGTCTCCCCATGATCCAGTAGCTGAAGTGCTAATACCTGGCTCTTGGAGGGTGCATCCAGTACACGTCCCCAGCCCCACTGCCAGCATCCTTTCTGATTGGTTTGCGAATGTATAGGTTGTTAGTTATTTTGAAAAACCATCTGTGTGTTTTGTGTTCATGTATGTGTGTGTATAATTATTTGGCATCTGATCTTATGTTGAAATTTCTTTCATTGATTTATTCACTCAACATATCCCACTACATGTGGGATACTGTGCTAAATTCAGGGGCTATGAGAGTGAGTTAGATAGCCTCTGTGTTCAAGAAGTCAATGGGTGGAGACTGGCACATATGTGTATAAGTATCGTGATAGAAGCAAAGCGAATTATGTGATCACTGGGGTGCCTAATCCAGCCTGGAGTTACGGTGAAGCGAATAGTCAGGGAAGACTTCTTAATGGAAATGATAATTGAGCAGAGTCCTGTAGGATGAGTGAGGATTACCTTTATGAAGGATGGAGATGAGAAAGGGTATCCACTAGGCTTCCCTGGCAGGGAGCGTTCAGAGGAGTGGGAGAAGAGAGTGGGTCCAAACCTGGTGCTAGGTGCTAGCAATGATTGTTATTCTATAGGCACAGCGTTCCTCCTGCTAACAGGACAAATCTCTTTCTTTTGCGTTGCTGTCCCACAGTCAGATTGGTAGTCTGAATGAAGTCTGGCTAAATATATATATATATATATTTTTTTCCCTCTTGGCTCAGTGATTGATTCAGTCATGGGCTTGGGACCCAAGTGAATCCATTAAGAGTTAGCCCCAAGATATATGATGGACATATTAGGAAAAGGAGCTTTCTCTCTTTCTGCTGCTCTTGCTAAGTAGATCAGCATCTGGTGGTCAACTTGCTAATGTGAATAGAGCCAGCCACTATCTTGGAAAGCAGAGTTCGAACATGACAAAAACTGATTCATAATGGATGTCGTCTGAGCATCTGAATTCCACTGTGCGCCCATAGACCTCTTGGCTTTGTTAGTTACACAGATAATAATACCCCTTCCAGTTTTTCTCAAATCAAGGAGAGATCATGCCATGTGCATGTGAACAGACCCAAATATTACATCTTATCTGGCAGAGTAAGCCACCAGGATTCTTGGGAACAATACAGATTAATAGGCAGGTGGGTGTTGACTTTGCCAACAATATGAAGATGGAAATGTCAGAGAAATGGATGGAGAACATACACAGTTGCTTGCGCAAAGAGCTCTCTGCCAAGGCAACGTGTTGTTTATTCTCTTAATAAAGTCTGAGAGCAGAGTCACCTTTGCATAAGTGACCAGGCACACAGACTTCTGTTTTGCTTGAAGTTAGTCGTATTCAGTCGATGTAGTCTGCTTTCCATTATTTCATTTGATTAAAAACACTTCTGTGAAATCAGCAGTTCAAAAGGAAATGTTAGTGAGGCATTTTCCTTAATACTATTGGGTCTGAAGTCATGGGTTTTGACTTAAAAATGTTTCACTGTAAAGCCTTAAAACACTGTACTTTCTTCCTCCTTGGCTGATATCAGTTTGACGGGGAACACATCATTTTGTCATCTGTCCTTTGGATTTCATGGCAAGCTAACTGAATAATAATGGGGTCGTGTCATCAATAACAATATTGGTCGCTTACTCCATGCCAAAGACTATTCAAAGCTTTTCATATGCAACTGGCCTATGAGGATGGCAACCATCATTAACCCATTTTATCTTATATATACAATTTCAGTTTTGTCTTTTCTTTAAATTTTAGAGAGAGAGAGAGAGAGAGAGAAATCAAGTGAAGGGGAGAGGGAGAGAGACAGACAGACGGACTCTCAAGCAGGCTGCACGTCCAGTGTGGAGCCCAATGTGGGGCTCAATCCCACAACCCTGGGATCATGACCTGAGCTGAAAGCAAGATTCAGATGCTCAACCAGCTGAGCCACCCTAGCGTCCCAAACCCATTTTAGACATGGGCAAACTCAGGTGTAGAAAGACCTAAATGTGTCCCAACTCATCAAACTAGTTAGTGACAAAGCTGGGCACTGAGCTCATGTTTACTCCACTTTTGTGGGGGAAAAAAATCTTTTTTTATTATATGCATTCATATGGAAAAAACAACTTTCAAAGGCCTAGATATTTATGTTCTCTAACTTTGACTTTATATGGCTTTTAATTTCTTAATCCTTGGACTGTTCCATTGCTCTGTACGTTACTTTCACGTCAACAATTCACAAGGTCTCTCATTAACAACAAATAATAACTGTCTTTTTTCTTGGCAACTCTGATGACCAGTCTCTCTCACCTTCCCCCTAACCTGTTCAAAGTGATTGCCTTCTACGGATCATTTTGTGTGATTTCTCATACATTGCAACCAATATTTTATTCTTGACTGTTTAATAAATACAATCAACACCACAGCCCTTAGTATTTCGTGGGAGCCCCTGTCTGACTTCTCAGCAGTGATGAATGTGTTTGCCAGAGGAACAGCCTGAAGGGACTCTATTTCTTGTAGAATGGAATGAAATGTCCCTCCCCCACCCCCCGCCCCCATAACGCCAAACCGGAAAAATCTGGGACTTCTCTTGGTGCTATTTCATGATTTTTCACTGCTCAAATGGCTTTAAGCTCTGTGATTGGATTATTGCCCCCTCGGTGTTGTGACAAAAGCAAATAAAGTGAATGTGAGGAGACCCATGTGAGACCAGATCAGATTTTGGGTAAGTATTAAAAGTGGGCATAAACTATTCTGGAGGAGTGTTTTTTGTTTGTTATTTATAGGTATATTTATTCATTTGCAGTATGAAAGATGATCAAATCTCTTAGGTCTTTAAAATGTAATTTCTTTGCAAAACATGTCTGAGTCGAGCCCCCTCCTTACTGTTTTTTTTTATTCATTGAGAGAAAATTGTTTTCACCCCAAACACGCATTTTCTGCCCTGCTGACTAAAAATGAAATATGACAGGAGGGAAAAAAAAAACGCACCAGGCTTCCTGGGAGAACCATTCCAGAACTTCTCAGCTTGTTAGGAGTGAGGAGAAAGCCGAGCGGTTGTCGTAATGAAGTCATTTCTAGCAGCTGCCTTATGTGTGAGACCTGCCTGTCTTACCATAAAAAGAATGCTCCTTGACAGGAGAGTTTGTCTGAGGAAAGACAGAAGTTCTTAGCCACTAACTTCCTCAGAATGGTTGGTTTATTCCTTAAATGCACTTGCGCTGATTTTCTACTTTAGGGTAGAAGAGTTGGAACCTTTTATACAAGAGTTTCTCATTTTCTTTTGAGTCTCTGTATAATCTGAGTGAGATTGTGTTTGAAAAGCTATCTCTAGATGCCAGAAAAGTAATATGCCCTGGATTATGGCAGATTTTGTAGTTTGGACCAACCCATCTGCTAATGACAGCCAGAAACCGGGACAAAATGTTTTATATATATATATATAAAATATATATAAATATAATATATATATTATATTTATATATAAAAATATATATAAATATAATATATATATTATATTTATATATAAAAATATATATATTATATTTATATATATAAATATATAAAAAATATATATTATATTTATATATAAATATATAAAAATATATATAAATATAATATATATAAATACATATTTATATATAATATATAAATTTATCATATATATAAATATACATAAATATATATATATAAATTCATTTATTTATTTATTTATTTATTTATTTAAAGGCTTAAGAGTGCTAAAAAGGTTATGAAAAATTTGGGGGCCAAGATGGAGGAGCTAGAAGCCCTCGAGAGAGGTGAAACCAGTATTTTTGGCTGCTTTAATTCTGGTTGCCCTCATTGGTTCTGAAAGGAGTACCTGGATGTTTGCACACTGACAGCCTCGTGGGGCCGGGAAGACAAAAGTTGGAGTTCAGGACCTTCCAAGAGCAGAGAAGTTGTTAAAACACTATGGACTGGGCTGGGCACATAAAGAGCCCCTCCTCAATTAGACCAGGTAAACTGGGGGTAAACCTGGCTTCTTAGGGTCTGCAGTTCATCTTTGCCTTATCTGGGTGGTTCCTGAAATTACATAGAGCTGGTTCTAGATTCCTCCTGCTTCCGGTTGTGACAAAAGTAAATGAATGATTCTTTTTGGGAGAAGGTAACATGATTCGAGTTCTCAAATTATTTCTGTGGACGCCATTTTAACGTATAGGCCATTACATTTATATCCACAGGGAATCACGCAGACAAGGAGACTACACATGACTAATTACAGACAGGACAACAGACAGTAGAGATAGGCCCTACCCAGATGTTGCAAAGATCAAACACATTTTAAAATAGCTATGCTGAAAAATGAAAAGTCATGTCAGGAAACTGGGAAAATGACTCCACGGATTTTAAAAAGAACCACATACAAACATGGGAATTGAAAACTGCAGTAATTAAAATTAACATCTAAAGAGATGAGTTTAATAACAAATTAGGTATGGACGAAGAGAGCAGTAGTGAGCTGTAAGATGTCAGAATAAAAATGTATATCTCAAACTGCCGGGGCCCATCAGTAATGGGATGAGCTCGTGAGAGGTCTAGAATAACTCTACTGAGCTAGATTCCATGATCCCACCCTTTATGTGAAGAATTCAGAAGAAAGTTTTTGTAGAACACTGTTCAGAAATTACAGTGGATTGCTGTATTTATTGGTCAGGGGCCAGCTGCCGATAACAGAAGATAACCCACTTGACTTAAATAGAAAGGGATTAAATATACAAAGATGTAAGGACTTGCAAAACCCTTGGAAGGACTGAAGGAACAGGCTGTGGGCTGGGCTTTCATGGAAGATTTCCAAACATACAGTGCACAGGAGGTTTACCAAGGGAGCGACACCCTCTGCAATGATTAGAGCCACACCACAGATGTTGATTCCAAGACTGAGTTGCCTTGGTGTGACCCGTACCAGCAAATTATTTGCCCGGAACCCTTTTTCCTGCTACCTGTGAAGCTGGGGACCATCTATAATTATCTCGCCAAAATGCCTCCACGAATGCACTTGCCAGAATAAACAACATAAGCTGCTAAATTTTGCATGAGTATGTCTGCTGGCAGGAGCTGCCCTGTGCACATCTGAGCTGTAAGGGAGTCTGGGATGGGTGGTTTTTTTTTTAGCTTTCCAGCCTCTGGCATCCAATAGGGCATGCTACAAGGGGGTCGGAGCAGAAAAATGTGAGCCCGTTTGCAAAATCTATCACATTTGTTGTTTTTGTTTGCCTGGTACCGCATCATCCTGTTTCCTCTAGAAACAGAACTTTTTTATTTTATTTTTTTTCTATGAGGGAACAATTTACTCAGTCATAGACACTGACTCACATCTGCCAGTTAGATGAACCTGTCTCTCTAGAGTTCTGCAAGACTCTTCTTCAAGGCTCCTCCGCTAAAGCCACGAAAAAGGCTTGTTTCTACTACTGATAATTCTAAACATAGAGGATGTGAATGTGAAGGCCACTGGTGATGGATGATTTCCCATAAAGAGAGGGCGTATCTGAAAATGAAACTAAGCAGATTCAGGAAGATCTAAGAAATGGAGGGTGATACAGGTTTTTTTGATGTTGCTTGAACCTCTGGATCAAACCTGTGCCCGAGGCTCTTAACCTTTGGTTAAGACCTTTGGTTTCAACCTTTGGTTAAAGCCTCCTCAGTTTTATGGTCCTATAAATTCCCTTTTGCTTAGACTTGTTCTGGTTGGATTTCTGTCATTTGCAATATAGAGTTCTGACTCATAGTCATGTGAATTAACCTATTTTGATGTGCCTCTTCCTATATTTATAGATGGAAACCATCTCTCTGTATAAAAACGATCACAACGATGGTAGCAGAAGTCCACAGAAGTCCACATTTCATTGGTAAAGGCTTTGGGGGAGGGATTCTGAACGCCTCACTTCAGGCCTACATCAGAGCTCCTCGCGCGTGGCAGTCTGGACAATTCATCCCTTTAAGGTAGTGGGTAAACCAGGTCGTGTCGTTTATTTTATTTTATTAAAAAAAATTTTTTTTAACGTTTATTTATTTTTGAGACAGAGAGAGACAGAGCATGAACAGGGGAGGGGCAGAGAGAGAGGGAGACACAGAATCGGAAACAGGCTCCAGGCTCCGAGCCGTCAGCCCAGAGCCCGACGCGGGGCTCGAACTCACGGACCGTGAGATCGTGACCTGAGCTGAAGTTGGAGGCTTAACCGACTGAGCCACCCAGGCACCCCCAGGTTGTGTCGTTTAAAACTGCGGTGACCGCATTAGCAGTAAACGTTAGATTATGTCTTGTACTTTTCTCAGGAGTCTTCAGCAGTCACCCTTCTAGGTGTAGGACTAGATTATTTATTCATTTATTCATTCAACATTTTGGAAGCTCAGTTCTCTGGAGGACGACAGTTACCTTTCAGACAAAGAAGTAGCTATTGAGCTCTACTGTTCACAGGCTTTTCATGGTTCCACATCGCTTGGAAAAAAGGCTGCATTTTTGGCCCTTCACAATCTAGTCATCATGTGCCCCTGAAACCATAGATGCAGGTCATCTTTGCTCAGAGAGCCTTGCAGTAGACACACGGTGACAGTTACCTCTTTCCTAACAAGACTTTGCCCTCCCCTAACCCTAATACTGCCACTTTCTGCTTGTATCAATCTCTGGAATATGGACACACTTCCTTGCCTAGTTATTTTTCAAAATTGGGATCAGGTGGTCCTTCTTCTGTAACCTGATCTTTATACTAAGATCAAACCCTCCTTTGAGCTCCCTGTGTATTTTTTCACATTACTCTTATTAGACTTACCACGTCATAATTAAGACATTTTGTATGTGCTCTTTCCTTTCTTACACTGTAAACGTATATTCTGTTCACACTGTAATCTCTGACCCCAAACAAACTCAGTTCCTCTCTTGTATTCTGTTGTGACATCAAATGTTTTTTGCAATATTTATTACGATTGGAATTTTATAGTTACTTGTGTGGCTTTTGGATTAACTTGTGTCTTTTTTACTAGGTCACGAGCCAAAAGGGCAAGACAGATTTTGCTTACCAACTTATCCCTACTGCTGAACACTGTCTCTGATACATGATAGGTGCTAAAAATATTTAGTGAATAGATGGGTAAAATTTTGTTGAATAAATGAGTGAATCATAGATAATAGAATGTTAATCCCCTTCAGGAATGTTCGAAGCTTAAGAAGAGAAGACAAGAGAAGATAATGCTTTCTTCTACTGGAATGAACTCGCCTTGTCAATAACAGTGGAATTTTAAGGTGAGGGGCGACTTATTTTTTTTTATCATATATTTAAAAACATTTTTAAATGTTTATTTATTTTTGAGAGAGAGAGAGAGAGCGAGAGAGAGCAAGTGGGCGAGGGGCAGAGAGAGAGGGAGAGAATCGAAGCAGGCTCCAGGCTCCTAGCTGTCGGCACAGAGCCCCACACAGAGCTTGAACTCATGGACCACAAGATCATGACCTGAGCTGAAGTCGGACATTAACTGACTGAGCCGCCCAGGTGCCTCTCCCTGCAAATGTTTCTCAGATCTCCCTGCCCATCCCACTACTTATGCAACTACTGGAATTTACGATTACCTAGAGAAACTGAGAGATTAATTTCAAATTCTGGGCATCAGAAAGGATTGGATTTGCCTGTCGTATGGTAGCCTTTGGCATCGACTCCCTTGTCAGACAATCTTGTGAACTGTCAGGGGACTCCCATGCATTCCGTTCCTTCTTTTGGTCAAGGTCTTGATGGTAGTTGACAGTTAAAGCTGAGCTTTACCCAACAAGAAGGTTAATAAAGTTCAAAAATGAGTCCAGTGTTTTAGAGCTGCTAGCTTATCATTTAATTATCTCTCTGCTGGTTGGCATTAAACTGCAGTACAATGGTGTGTTTTTACCCCTGGCCCCTCATATGAGTTCCTGTGGAATCGCAATTTAAACAGCACAGCGTGCCAAGTGTTACAGCCCCCTCCCTTCCAGTAAGGGCCTAGACTATATTAAAAATCGCCTCTGCTCTACCTTTCTCCCTACTTCACTTTGATTGTGTATGTTTTTTCCCCCTTATCACAGAAGCAATACACATTTATAGGAGGGGAAAAAAAGATAAGCAAAGGGAAGAAAATAAAAAGACCAGCAATCCCACCAGGCAGAGACAGCCACTGATAACATATCAATTTATATCATTAGAATCGCTTGGGGAGCTTTTAAGGCATACCAATGGTTGTATGTCACCCCTGGAGTTTCTGATTCAAGTGGTCTGGAGTGGGCTTGGGCAGGGATCGTTTTTTAAGGTCTGATGTGCAGGTGAAAACCACATGTCTGGACATGTAGTATATCAAATGTATATTTTACCAAAACGGGCACTCTGTAATACAGTTTTATAACTTGATTTTATCATTTAATAGTTAATTACTAATGTCTTGCAATAGAAGGATAAGATATCTAACCCGTCTTTTTCATGGCCTCGTAGTATGGTTTGACTTCCTTAACTGTTTCCTTGTGGTTGGATAGGCAGGATGTTTTCACCCCTTTGCAAGGATGCAGAGTGCAGGAGTTGAGGGTGGAAATGGAAGCAGAGGAGGCTTTGGAAAGCTCAGTCACTGGTGCAGAGAAAACGAATCCAAGCTCATCTTGGGTTATGACGGATGACACAAAGACTGGAATTCCTTGGCTATAGAGCTATGATTTTCGGTGGGGAAATCTCTGAATAATTGCTTATTAGCCCGAGACATATCCAGAAACTCATTCAGTTACTTATTTCCCATTCATTCAGTTATTCATTCATTCAATCAACACAAACAGAGCATTACATCGGGCCCCCTCCCCACACTGGGAATACAAGATGGGTAACATTTTGTTCTTTACCTCAAGGGGCTTATTATCATAAAAGGGCGGAAAGAGATATCCAAATAGCTACACCGGTATTTACTGAGCCCTTATACTGTTCCGGGTGCTCTTTTAAGTGAATTTCCTCAGTTAATGTTCAACACCACCTGATGAAGTCACTTTTATTATCCCCTTCTACAGGGGAGGAGACTGAGGCCCCGAGAGCTTACGTTGTTCAAGGTTAAAAAGCCAGTGAGGGACAGAACCAGGAAATCAAGCTGAGGCAGTTTGGCTCCAGGGTCCAAGCTTGTAACCCCTGTATGCTGCTGCATTGATAAACATGTCAAAGGACAGTAGATACCATAATAGGATTCATAAAAGAGGAAGTGGTGAGCTTTAATGTGGGAAGGAAATAAGGAGGAAACATTTCAGGAAATGCTTTGGAGCTCAGAAAAACTATTTCAGTTTCTAAAGGAAAATACCATGAGAAGGGAGAATAGGTAGATGTGTGCTCTCCGTATCCCTAATGTTGTAAATCCTGTTTGCTGAGAATATTTTATTTCTGGGGTACCTGGGTGGCTCAGTCGGTTAAACATCTAACTCATGATTTCGGCCCAGGTCATGATCTCACAGTTTGCGAGTTCAAGCTCTGTATCAGGCTCCACACCAGCAGTGCAGACCCTGCTTGGGATCCTCTCTTCCTTTCTCTCTGCCCACTCCCCACAAATAATAAATAAATAAATAAATAAATAAATAAATAAATAAATAAATAACTTTAGAACATTTTATTTCCTCTCTACATCTGCTGTATCTATAGAAAGACTAATTGAGGTAGTCTTGTCGGTCTTGGATTGTGGGTGAACCCACTGATGGGACACTGGAGCCATCAGGCTGAGAAGGATGGGACACCCGCAGTGGGAGAAAGGCCAAGCTTGTGGCCCTTTGTCTAGGGGCGGGTGAAAGCGTGTCACAAAGGAATGGGGGGTAATGTCACGAAGGCTTTCCTCCTAAGGGAGGCCCCTGAGTCAAGAGCACACAAGATAAGACTCTGGAGAAAAATCTAGTTTTTTGTTAGGTCTGGGGAGACTGCTCAAGGAGTTCTGATCAGTAGATTTATCTGGAGAGGTATTCCAGAATGCCTAGTGTTAAATTCCACATTGCTTTAGGTCCTTGGCTGTCTGGAGGAGGATGCCGGTTAGAAGAAGAATCCCCTGAACTCATCAAGCAAAAAATAAGCACAGAAGTAGGTATGGACAATAGGGGGCAGAAAATCACAAGTGAGGATTAAAAAGCAGACCATCCCTGGGGGGTTAAAAAAAAAATCCTTATATATTTCTATACATTTTTAACAGACTAGGTTCTGGTCTTTGTTCCGTGACCATCTGGGTGGGTTTGTTTATACAAATATAGAAGTAGGAGCTGTAGAGATGTGAATTTCTCTGTTACAATGTCTTGGGCTGAAAGTAACACAAGATCCTTCCCCAAATGGACTTAGAGATTTTAAAAAGTTTGCTCAGGAAACAAAGTCTAGAGGTAGAGGGCCTGCAGGGTTAATTGATTCAGCACTCAAGGAATTTAGTTTTGTTAATCAGTGTAAGTAATGCCACACGCTATGTATTAGCCTACGTGCGCTGTTGTAAGAAAATACCATAGACCGAGTGTCTTGAAAACCGCAGACATTTATTTACAGTTCTGGAGATTCAAGATCAGGGTGCCAGCATGGTCAGGTTTGGTTGAGGACCTTCTTCTGGGTTGCACACTACTGAACTCCTTGGATTCTCACATGGTGGAAAGAGAGAGGGCTAGCTCTCTAGTCTCTTATAAGGCACCCATCCCATTGATGAGGGCTATACCCTCATGACCTAATCACCTCACCAAGGCCCCACCATCAAATACCATAAGTTTGTGTATTAGATTTCAACACATGAATTGGGGAACGATACAGTCAGTCTACAACATGCTTTAACAAACTAGTCCCGAGATCTCCATGGCTTAACACAGTACAATACTACTACTCATTTGTGTAAGTACTCTATGAAAATAGATACTTTTATCGCATCCAAGGACCTTGGCTTCATCTATGCTCCAGCTCTACCATCTTGAAGGCTTCAGAAGCACCCTAGCATGACCCAACCTGCAGATGGAGAAAGAGAAGGAATATGGAGGAACAAGCAGGACATTTTAGAGTCCAGGTCTAGAAGCTACAACTATCATAGTCTATGGATCAGGACTCCATTCTTTTGGCACTGTCTAACTTCACGGGAGGCTATTCAGTGTGATTTGCTATATGATCGGGAGGAAAAGGAAATGGGCTTGGTGAACTTAATATGTTATTTCTGTCTCATTGGTTCTTTCCATTTGTCTGCGGCCATTCTCAAAGTCACTTTCCTCCTCCTTCTGGTGGCAAGATGCCTGTAACACTTTTAGGTGTCCTATCAAACCATCATGGCTGAGGGAAGAAAAGAGACAATCTCTTTTTTGGGCTATCTCCTATGAATGAGGACACTTTTCTTATGAGCCCCTCAGGAAACCTTCTCTCACCTGTCTCTTGGCCTGGATTGGGTCACCTGCCCCTACCTATGTTTGTCAATCACTTCTTTGATAAGTCAAGCCTGTCCTCAGAGTTGGGGATAGGGGAGGTCCTCTGAAGCACGTGGTTGCTTGGATAGATGAATCCCTAAAAATCTCAGGGTTCTGTTAGGATGCAATAGAGGGAAATGTCAATCTTCCACGCATCAGCGTGGTGCATTCTGCAAACTTGGAAGGAACTAAATTGGTTTCCCTGGGCAATGAGTGTAGAGGGCACTAAGGAGGTGGACTGGTGATCTGACAAGTGTTCTGATCTGGTTGCTCTCTTCATCCCTTGTCTTCTAGCAAATTCTTCCTTGCCCTCAGGATACTTTTGTAGAAACAGGAAAAGGGCTGAATTTTTTCATCTGAGTTGACAAACAGCGAAAGAGAATACGGACGTGGAAGCTGGTGATCGAGGAGAAATGAGAAATGGCCGAAACCATTGGGAAGGCATCATAAACCTTGGTGTAAGACTGATCTGCCTTTAATTCATTCTCTGTTTTTCTCTTTCTCTTCATCCTATCCATTCATTTGTTTATCCATCCCTGGTACTGGTTCGTGTCCATGGTATATAAATGTTAACTCCCTGCCCTCAAGCAGCTCACAGACTGTGAGGGAGACATGCAAGTAGTCATAATATTGGGATCCAAGTGTTCACAGGATGCTTGAAAGCAGCACAGAAGCGTACTCAGTCCAGATTGACAGGCGACCCAGAAGGTTTCTGAAGGCTTAGTAGGAATAATGCACATAGAATGGATAGACTGCAGGTGAAGAATGATACTGGATAAGGACCCTGGAGGCTCCAGTTTATGCAGAGTCCTGGGGTCAGGAAAGTGAAAGGTACCTTAGGAATACTTTGAGTAGTTAATCATGGGCAAAGTCAGAACAATGGCTGCTAAATGCTATGAAGCATAACAAGGGGCTTGTTAAAATGCACTTAATGGAACCCATCACAGAGATTCTAACGAGTGAATCTGGGGTGAGATCCAGGAAACCAGCATTTTATTTTATTTTATTTTATTTATTTAAAAAAAATTTTTTTTGACGTTTATTTACTTTTGAGACAGAGAGAGACAGAGCATGAACGGGGGAGGGTCACAGAGAGAGGGAGACACAGAATCTGAAACAGGCTCCAGGCTCTGAGCTGTCAGCACAGAGCCCGACGCGGGGCTCGAACCCACGGACCGTGAGATCATGACCTGAGCCGAAGTCGGACGCTTAACCGACCGAGCCACCCAGGCGCCCCGAAACCAGCATTTTAAAGAAAACTCCCCAGGTAACTCTAAGGACAGGTCATTCTACAATCCACTATGAAACAAGGGTGTTGTGTGATGTGCTGGACGCTCGGAAAAAAAAAGCCGTGGTCTGTTGCTACTCAAAATGTGGTCCTTGAAGTCCTGGAGTGTCACCTGGAGCTTGTTAGAAATGCAGAATCCCAGGCCTCACTCTAGACCTTCTGAATCAGAACGCACATTTTAACAAGACCCTTAAGCAGTCTGATGAACATTGCAATTATTAATGTACCTCTGTGGAATTTGGGGGGCAGGTGCTATAAGTAAGTAGTCTTGTCGTTACTGGTTAGTTGCCGTATCTACTAAGTGATCGCAAGCCACTGAAAAGGTGCGGTTTAGGGAGTGGTGTGGTCAGATTTGTTCTTTCAATTGGAGATACTAATCGAGTATTTCTGTTTTGCTCAACATTCTCCCTATATTTTCCCTTTCTCTCTGTTCCCGAAAGTAGCCGGGCCTTTGACTTTTCCTTCAGCCTAGGTTTTTACCTCCATGATTGAGAACCAGTGTTGCCTGAAGACAATGCTTTTCTTGCCTTTTTGAAAGCCTAAGCTTGTAAAAGATATGGGACTAAGGGTCCTAGCTTATAGAGCCGAGGGAGAGTGATTGAGGTCAAGGATAGAGAATAAGGGAGTATTCCAAGGAATTTGGACGTACCTAAATGTGGTGAAGCTCACTGGGGACTGAGATGGGGCAGATCCATCCAATGCCCTATTCCTGGGTTGGGGAAGAGTGATGTGTACACAGCAAACCCAGAAAAGGACCATAAGCTG
Source organism: Leopardus geoffroyi (assembly GCF_018350155.1). Classification (NCBI taxonomy): domain Eukaryota; kingdom Metazoa; phylum Chordata; class Mammalia; order Carnivora; family Felidae; genus Leopardus; species Leopardus geoffroyi. Next base: position 32,756,284 of record NC_059331.1, on the reverse strand, counting down.
AAGGGGTCTAAAACTAGTCCAAGATGGCTATGTCCCCAGCAAAGCAGGGCAGCCAGAGTCTCCTTGGAGCAGTGTGCATAGATGCCCTAGCAGATAAATAGAACGTCACCCTCTTGCTTGGGGTTGGGTAAGACCTTGGGAACCGGGTGTTTCTGGGAGGGCAGAAACACCAATGATGACCGAGAATTTCCTGAATTCTTGAAAAGCTAAGCATTGGGAGTTAGACGATTTGATTTAAATGAATAAAAAACATAGAATTTCTTGTCGTCTTGAGATGAGAGATGAGATGCGACATTTAGAATGTTCCCCATAATGCTTCTTTTGTTGTGAATTTCAGGAGAGGCAAAAAATTATAGTAATGTGAACACAGTGGTTTTTTTTTTTCTTAGAATGAGAAAAAAATCACAAGTAACACATTTCAAAAAGCTGATAGATACCACACACATCACACAAAATCCAGAAAAAGAGCATTATACTTTTATTAGTTAACTGCCTGACATATCTCCATAGTTGAAGAACTTTTCATATGATATTTTATCATATTTTTTTCATAGTTTATTTATTTATTTTGAGAGAGAGGGAGAAAGAGAGGGAGAGAGCGTGCAAACAGGGGAGGGACAGAGAGAGAGAGAGAGGAGGGGAGAGAGAGAATACTGAGTAGGCTCCATGCTGTCAGTGCAGAGCCTGACGTGGGGCTCGACCTCATGAACCGTGAGGTCATGACTTCAGCCAAGATCAAGAGACAGACGTATACCTGACTGAGCCACTCAGGCACCCCTCATATTGTTTTTAAGGAGAGAATAGGAAGATATTAGAGATTCAATCTCTTCTCTCACATATTTGATCAAAATTTGATTTTTACTATTTGTGGCTTATAACGGTTATTTTCACCTGCACACATAGCAAGATCGTACATTGAAAAAATTGTTTTAAAAATTGTTGTCAAATTTGGGAAAACCTCTATTTCTTCCATATTGTAAGCTCTACGAATAGAAAGAGTGTTTTGCATATGAGCCTCTGGCTCTATATATTTCAATGTTTTTTTTTTTTTTTTTTTTTTTTCTTTTTAACATGTTTGTGCTGTCAGTTACTACAGGACACATTCATACTGAGATATGGCCTCCGGCTCAGGGCCTGCACATCACTACATGGAAACGACTATGAACCACATAAATACAATTTACTAAACCCAAATTAAATCTGTCTCCAACTTTAACACAATTCCAGCGGTGCTCATGGCCATTCCAGGACTTCAAATGAAAGCAGAAGTGTGAAGGAAGCCACATGGAACGAGACAGAAACACAGGGTGCTCAATGGCACAGTTTAGACTGTTGCCTCACCTTCTCAGTAAAGCAGAAACCTTCAAGAAGCCATCGGAGCTCTCTCCGTCTTTGACGTGGGAAGACTCCAGACAACGCATGCTGTAGTCATTGGTGCTGCCACGTTCCCATCATCCATCTGCCCTCTTTTCTCAGCTGTAAGTAACATTTCCAATAATGTTGGATGTGCCCCCCCCCCCTTTATCATTTTGTAGTTCTAGAACGACAGGATTGTAGGAATTCTAAACTTGCAGCAGTTTTCAGCCTTTCTGTTTTCCATCAGGCAGCGCTTTACTCTTGCTTGGTGGAATATCCAGGGCCTCCTTGCACATTTGAGTTTGGTATTATCTTTGAGTATCTCTCATATCTTCTACCGGGTGGTTACCATGTCTCTCTGGTTCTTGAGTTAAGGATGACCAATACATGCATGCTTATCTGGGGCCAGCTCTATGGATGCCACCACATACGTTATGCCTGCGTTCATCTTACAACTACATATATGTGTAAAATGTCATCTCTTCCATGAACCCACTCTCTCGTTCTCTCCAAGAGCAAAGGGACTCGTGCTCTTCTGAATCTCCCTTCCTGTCGACCGATAGTAGCTGTTCTCAACCTTGGCTACGCATCAGAATCATCTGTGCGTTGTTTAAACCAATCACAAGCAGGCAGGAATTTACCCCCAGTACATGGAATCGGCATCTCGAGAGGTGGAACAGAGGTATCTGCATATTTTTAAAAACTCTCCAAGTGATTCTGATGCACATGCATAGCTAAGTGCCACTGGTCCCTGTCTCTTGGGGGCTGCTTGTTCTTCCCCTCCTTGTGAAGCCGTTTTCTGTGGATGTCACTCTTCTCTCCTTCTGGATTTAAAACTCGGGATCTTATCAGTCTGCGGCCCCTTTCCTAATAGTTCCTCCACCCCAACACATGTACACAGTCTCTTTCGGTGCCGTATACAAAATAGGTAATGAAAAAAAAATAGGTAATGATTGCGTTGACAAATGTGATTATTAGCCTACGTTGAACAGTAATAAATACTGCAGCCAAAGAAAAACGTGCACGGTATCTGATAAAGGAAGTAAAACAATCTCAACATCCCAAATTTTTAATTAAGGAAAAAGTTGCAAACATCCAAGCCCTAAAAAGTTCATTGAAGAAGACTTCAATGAAATTTTAAGTTTAAGTAAAAAAAAAAAAGCTTTTTGAAATTGCAGAAACCTTTCATGTTCTTTAACAACAGATCAGTAAATACAGGCCACTCAGAAAAGACAAAAAGCCCCATACATTCGGTGTCCCTTCCAAGAGAAATCCTGTCATTTCTATCCAGGGCAGGCTACTTGATGTATGAAGTGTGTTCCAGTTTACTTCATGAGATAGTCAACCTGGCCTTTCAACTGGGCCCAGCTGGAGATCTGCACGTGACTCCAAGATGAACAAAATGCACACACGCCTTTCCAGCTCACTCTTATCTAAAATGCCACCAGGATTTATTCCTCTGGCTGAAAACTCGGTGCCATGATCGAAATGCAAATCCTAGCTAAGAATGTCCTGCTTTGCTGCCCTGAGCACTTCTACTGTCTTGTTAAATTCTCCCAGAAGCCTGGGAAGAAAGGCTTTACAGATGAGGAAACTGACAGAGTGAAGTGTTGGATTTGAACTCAGACCATCTTGGGGTTCATGGGCTCTGCAGTCTACCAAGATTTTAGGAACTACTGTGATTCATCAAGCTTTTGCAGTCACTTCTCTGCGTGACCACGTTTGATCAGCTGCACGGCTGAGATTTAGTTTTGATGGGTGGAGGGAATTGCTGGTCCAGAATTGGTGTGCTTGGGAAGGGGGGTGCCAAGGATCAAGAAAGGGGAGCCTCATAGTAGAGAGGTGAGAAAAGTTCTTAGTCTCTCCTGAAAAATGTCACAAAATGGACCTTCTCAGTCTCATCTTGTGACGGTCTCCTTCCTGCTTATTTGATTTTAACTCTGTGTTTATGTCTGCCCAACACATTGATTTTCACCTTTCCCGTGTCTCCCATTGGAAATGATTCTCCTCTCCTTCCCCCCTACTTTCCTCGCCTACTGCTATCAGGGTCCCCTTCTTCATGGAGAGTGAAAGTTCTTCAGGGAAACCTGTCCCTCCTGCTTAACTAGGCAAGACAAACCTATCACAATCACAACCTCTTAGAGCACTTTTGCTGGTCTATCATGGAACCCTGATGGGGTTCTGTGTGAAACAATAGACCAGCAGGGGGCACACTTAAAACAAAAACAAATACTACAAACAAACAAAAACGAAAACCAGGAATAAAAGATAAATGGAAAGGGGGCTTCTTGTTGTTCAAGACATGGGGAATGTCCACAGCCTTAGGCAAAGCTGAAACTCCTGGACCGGGTTAAAAAGAGCTCGTCAGAAAGCAAAGTCTGGCCTAGGAGGGGATGAGTCAAGAAAAGCACATGGACTGGTTTTTTAGGCACCCCTACTATGCATTCAATCCCCAGACATCTATCATAGGCCAATGTGTCTATCTTGAGATGATCACGGAGGTGGTGCTGGAGTTTACAAACCCAACGGAAATGGAACATTTGTCAGAAGAGCTGTCCCTGGAAGGGTGACGAGTACACTTCCAGAGGCTAGTTTATGCGGTCTCTTTGTGTGTCACCTTATCTCAGAGGTCAGCTTGGCTGCATCCTCTTTGCGTCAGTGATTCATAGAACATCCAAAGTTTTCTGGATCATTTTCCTACCAATATCTCGCCCAGAGAGCTGAGTAGTGGCTAATCAAGAGAAAAATACCCAGGCCCAATTTTTGAGGTAGGAGTAAGGATTTGTGCGTTATTTGGTATTAGGGTTCTGCCCTTACATTACTTATTCTTTGCAAGTAATCTTTTGCAAACCAGAAGCACTGACCATCAATTTTATGAGATACACTTCTCAGAAGTCTCCAGAGCATGCCACCATTTTTTTTTTTTTTTTTAATTCTCTGATCTGTCTCATTGAGTTTAGTTTTAGGTTGTGATTGGAACTCCTAATTAATCTCTGCAAACATGGAGATGTGGAGAGGAACTCAGCAGAAAAGCAATTAAAGAGCTCTCTATGATTGTTTTTCCCATTAACCAAGTCTATTGAAATCACTAGGCCAGCTGTGGCAAGTCTATTTAATAACTTTCTTTTCATTTCCTGATTTCTTACTCAGTTTCTCCTGAACTCCTCATTCCTGGGCAGCCTGGATTATTGTTTGCTATTTCCGTCCATATGCTACTTTAAAATAATCACATGTGGATTTATGTTGAAGTCTGCCCCTTAGAACTGATTTCCTTGGCCAGCAGTTAGCAATGATGGAAACCAATGTAACAAAGGCCTGAGATAAATGATGAAGGAATATAAACAAGAAATGTATCTTCCCCTCCCCAGCATAATGTTCAATAAGGTGCTGAAATAATAAATTTTATTTTTAATTAAAAATAAATCTTTCCCCGAAAAGGCCCCTCATGTAGTGAGGCACAAGGGGGCAGTGTTACGTCAAATTACATTAAATTAAACTTCACGAAGATGTGATTCCTTGTGGAAACTTGGAGGGATTAGATTAATCATGATGTTGGAAATGAGAATCCCTTGCTAGTGGCCGAAAGAATGTGAATAATGCAAGAGGAAAGTTCAAAACCCATCATCCAGTGCTCAGATCCATGGACCATGCTTCGTGTTAGCCAATAGACAGATCTGAGAAGAGGTGAGAGACTAATCTTCAGCGACTGAGCCTTATCAGGGACTTTGCAGGCCATGACACTCTTGAATCCATTCTTAATGGCCTTTGGATTTTAAAAGTCATGACAATATTTATAATTTGGTATTGTTCTAGAGAGCTCTAGAGAGATGGTGCTAGGCCAAAGAAAAGGTAGGGGGTGGGCGGGGGGAGATAGTTGAGAAAAAACCCTCATTATTGCAAAGTTTTTGTATCTCAGTGTTCTAGGGTCAGTGGACTTCAGGTCTTCCCTTAAGCATCTGGGCAGCTGAATGTGATTCAAGCTCCCAAGATGCATTAGTGTTTCAGGTTCTACAAGGTGCTAGCCAAGGGGTATGATTGGCCTATGAACCAAGTGGTCTTCATTGTGTGGGCTTTGTCCCTATTTGCATGCCTCATATTCTTCTGGTATCTTCCTCCTTCCCTCTGGTTATCATGATTTCGTTTTCCCTCCACAGGATACTTCCATCGACTACTCCTTGATGATTCCTCAGAAAGTCTCTTCGTCATCTTGTGCTTCATTTCTACACCTATAGAAATTGGTCAGAATGAAACTATAAAGTTTACACATGAAATAAAATGAGGTGAGTCTTTAGCATAATGACTGGCACATTTGTTTTTTAATAAATGGTAAATACTTGTATTATCACTCTGTTTCTTTCAGTCTGTGATATGAATGATATCACTTCTCTCATAATTTTAAGGTATTTTCAGCATCACAATATCCTTATTTTTTTTAATGTTTAATTTTTTTTTGAGAGTATGAGAGTGAGAGAGAGAAAGCACAAGGAGGGGAGGTGCAGAGAGAGAAGGAGACACAGAATCTGAAGCAGTCTCCAGGCTCCAAGCTATCCGCACAGAGCCAGATGCGGGGCTTGAACCCACGAACTGTGAGATCATGACAAGCTGAAGTGGGACGCTTAACTGACTGAGCCACCCAGACACCCCTAAAAAATTTTTTTTAGAGAGATTTACTAAAATTAGGTTGATGCTGTAATTGCTAACTTATCATTCAAGCTGGGACACCTTTGAAAGTGAAAGGTAATGCTATTAATAATTATGCTAGAATAACAGGCATAAAGCTGGACTATCTTAGCCAAATCAAGATGAATGGTCATGGTATTATACAGGTTTTGCTGAAGCAATATTCAGATTCGAAATGCAGGAAGCCTGTCAAATGAAGCTTTATGATCCAAGCATGCAATGAGAAATGTCCATTGCAGGAATTGCAGAGAGAAGGAAACATAGCCGTTGGAATCCTTTTCCCAATGTCATTGGAATAGAAGCTCTATCCTTATGCTTTTTAGTATGAAAATCTCCAATACCAACAAGAAAACCATGCCTATGTCAAGCCTCCAGCCCAATGCTTCTTAGAATCTAGGGCCTGTTTCTCCTGAACCTCTCTCTTTCTCTCTTTTTTTTTTTTTTTTCAGGCCAATTTTCACAGCCCTGAAAGCTGGGTGGGGAGTTTTGATTATTTCCTAGCACCTGGAGAGTTTGCAGGTCCTGTTGGGTATGGGGCTAGGCCTAGGGATAGGATACCATTGAAATATCACCTACTCAGGGTAGGACTGTGGGAACTCAGGCCAACTCAGTGCCCCACCTCCATGGTGCCATTAGATTCTGATTACATTAGATTCTGATCACATTACATTCTGTGTATTGTCTATTGAGGACAAGAAAATCTGTCTCATTCATCATTGTCACCAACCTATGAGGACAGTGCCTGGCACATAGTTCAATGTCCTTGAATTAAGGAGGAAAGAAAATAATGATGTAAGCCCCTGAAGAGTTGGAAGGAAAAGCTGCCAACACCCAGAAAGGACACACAAGATCCTTCCAAGGAAGACATAAAAATTATAATTATAGCAACTAACCATTTATTGTGCTCTTACTATGTGCCAGGGCTTGCTAAGCACTTTATCTTGTGATTTCATTGAATCTTTACAGTGCAGTAGTCTTATTTCCGTATTATAGAGGGGGAAACTGAGGCGCAGAGATTTTGACAGCTTGCCCCAAATCATATGGCTGCTAAGTCAATTTAGACAAATGTGAAGGCTTCAGACAGAGCTGCCAAAGGAGTTTCTGGGAGGTAAAACAAGGCAGGGGCTCTCCAAGGTGGGTGAGTGGCACTTCCATACTAAAGCTAACATGAAACCATCATTAACCCAAAATTCTATGATCATTTCCTTCTAAAAAACGTAGACCTATCCATCAAGACATTTACCTGTTCTTTCTCTGTTCTCTGAGAATCTTTTTTTCCACATAGTTTGGACTCTGGTGACTTCTCCACTTTTAAATGATTTCTCTTTGGAGAGGTTACTTGAGTTCCTTAAAAAAAAATCCAATACTGACTTAGCAAGTGCCACTTGCCACAACTGGTAATGTTTGTGGGGTTGGTGCAAAGGGTTTTGAGTAGTTAAGAAAGATTTCCTCTAAGTAGAGAAGAGAAGTCATTTACTTCTCTGGTTGGTATTTGCTGGTGAATTCACTCTAATTCTACTTGCCTATTACAGCTTCTCCTTGGGCACTTCCTGAGAGCCAGGTACATTTGCCCCTTTCCTTTGTCTCACAGATTAATGGGCAGCGATCTGCCTTACAATGTGCTGGCTCCTTGCATCCCTCCTGCTGAGTCAGAAACAATCTGCTAATAGGACAGATTCTAGCCTTTTGCAAAGATTCTTGCCTGCTGTTTTGACACCATTCCAGGACATGTTGTTGGTGGGTAGGAAAGAAGGAGATACGGGCAATTGGAATTGTTCTCCCAATATTATTTTGTAGCCCAGATATCTTAAAAGAGCGAGCACATTGTGTTTGGTGTGTGTTTGGTGTGTTTAATTGATCATTGTAAACAACAACAAAATCAATATTTTTAGTCTGCTCTGATTGTATGCTTGACAGCTCCTATTTAAGAATGGTCTAGGAGTTAAAACTTTATAGTTAAAGCTCCCTGCTATTTAGAGGATGGAGTATTTTTTTCCTGCACAGCATCTGTTTTATATCCCTCAGGATGATCTAGGTATTGACGCTATAGCAAACAACCCAGTATCTTAATAATGCCTAACAAGAAAGGTTTATTTCTTTCTCAGATGCATGTCTATGGTGTTTTGTCTGGGGGTTATTCTTAGACATTCTCTCCGAGACCCAGGTTGGGGAGGTTTTATCTAAATGCATGCTTCCTTGGTCACTGCAGCAGTGGGAATAAAATATGGAGAATCAGATATAGGCCTACAAAGCCTCTTCCAGTAGTGACACGAGCTCATATTTTGTAGGCCAAAGCAAGTCACTTGTCCACATCTAAATTCAAAGAAACTGGGAAGTATAAACTTATCATGTGCCTTGAAGGCAGAAAGCTAAAAATACTTGGTGAACAGCACTAATGGCCTCCATACCTTCTTTTTTCCCATCAACTTTTTATCATGGAAATTACAGACACAGAGAAATATTGAAAAGTTATATCTTGGAGTGAACATCCATATACCTTCTACTCCTAGACTCAACGATGGTTCAGTATGGGCATACTTGGACTCTTCTCTTTTTGTCTTTGTCTATCTGTTGGCCTGGCTCTTTCTACTTTGTGTGTGTGTGTGTGTGTGTGTGTGTCCGGCCCTCTCATAATGGTAAAATACATGAGTTTTGCTTTGAGAAAACAGATTTCCCATCTTTTTTTTTTAAATAAATTTTTAAAAATGTTTTTATTTTTGAGAGAGAGAGAGAGAGATTGAGAGAGAGAGAGAGAGAGAGACTGTGACCAGGGGAGAGGTAGAGAGTGAAGGAGCCACAGAATCTAAAGCAGGCTCCAGGCTCTGAGCTGTCAGCACAGAGCCTGATGCAGGGCTTGAAGTCATGAGCCATGAGATCATGACCTGGGCCGAAGTCGGATGTTTAACTGAGTGAACCACACAGGCACTCCTAGATTTCTCCTTTTTAATCATGTAATTGTAGGACACTGACAACTTGACTTCTCCCAAGCTCCCTTGTAGTTGCTGCAAGAGGAGACTCTTCTTCCTTGTCTGGCTCGTGCACTATGAGGAGGTGGTGTTCAAACTGCTGTGGCCAGTTTGCGTCCATGAAGAGAGAGCTAGGAACCACTAAGGGCTCAGCACGGGAAGCCTGAGGGGAAAGCCAACAAGGGAGGAATCAGACTAAAGCGAGAGGAAGGAATAGGTCCTTGATGGTGATGTTTGAGTCTACTCTGAAATCAGGTTTACTTCTGGGCTTTTCATATGGGTGAGAAAATAAATAGCCTTTTTAATGTCTACGAATGTAAGTAAGAGACTGGAGGAGAAGACCCCTGTGAACACCATGACACCTAAGTTGTGTCATGTGATACGTGGCTTGTGAATGATGACTGACTACATAAAAGTCGTCTAGCACATCTGCCTTTCTCATCTACGATCACCCATTTCATGATAATACAGAGTTACCATTTGTATAAACAAAACTGTCCTCATCTAGGCTTTTGATTTCTTATATTTTTCAGGATATTTGAAATTGCAAGTGGCCAGTACAAGCCAAACGTGGCTCATGTAATGGGTAAGCCTGGTGGTGGCTCATGCTTCAGGCATGACTGGCGGAATCCGGGGGTTCAAATGATGTTTCCCTCATCCTGCATGTGGGCTCTCCCCTCAAGGTAGGGAAAAAATGAGCTCTAGCCATCGCAGAATCACACTGACCCAGTTAAACGGTCCCAGAAGGAAGAGGTACTTCTCTCCACCTGTGTCCATATATGCCTTCAGGGAAGGCGCCTGCTCAGATCACTTGCCCTTTCTCTGTCCATTGCCATTGCAGAGGAATCCTGGAATAATTTTGTTCTCGTGGGCAGGGACAACATGATTGACCACACGTGAAATAGGTGGTGATGGTGGCGGGTGTCACTTCCAGAAATAAGGGTGCTAGTTAGATGAAAGCAATGGGATCCTCTCCATCCACCCGCGTACCCATGCAGCCAGCTACCCAGACAAGTGGGCAGTCATTCACTGACAGCGTATTGTAGCCATCGCAGTATGCTAAGCCATGTCTGAGATTCCTAAGGACAGTGAGACACAACTCACAAATCAAGACGGCGCAAGGTCAGAAGAGCTAAGCGGGGTAAGGGAGACGGTGGAAAGCCTACGAACGTTCAGCTGAAGGAACTATTCCCTATAGCTAGGGGAAATTGGGAATGACTTCTCAGAGATAGCATAGTGATGTAGTGCATGTGTTACTGGCACTTAAAAACTAGGGTTTGATTCGTGGCTCCTCTAGTTATTAGCTGCGTAACATTGGCACTCTTTAGATTTGCTTCACTGTCTCCAAAAGGGGAGTAAGATAGGATCTGCCTCATAGGGACATGGTGTGGAGATGAGGCACGCGTGAGCTTTTAGCATCACGCCTGGCGTGAAACAAAAGTTCAATGAATGGCAGATGTCATGGTTTTGTTGCAGTGGTTTTGAGAGCTTTATTTGAAAAGTTGCACCTGGAAAAGAAATGTGGCATCCTTAATGACATTTGTGAATGTCCTGAGGGTACTGAAAGCTGGCACGATCACGAAAACACCCGTGTCTTGTTTGTAGGAATGAGGGAGGACAGCGTCCCTGTTTTTCATGATGGACAGTAGCCGCATGGTGGGTGGCAGCTGGATTGTGTCATACCCAGTTGTGTGCCTGAGACTGTGCGTTTCCTACTGAAGAGGACAAAGAGACATCTAAAGAAAAATAGACGTGAATCATAGGGAAAAGGGCACTGGGTCTGTTTTGGATTAGTGGAGAGGAAATGGGTGGAAAACATTTGGTTGTTTGAGCATAAGAAGAGCTATTTAAAAAGTCCCAGGTTTGTGTGTTCTCCAGAATGTTTCTTCCTAGTAATAAAGCCTGCGAAGTCATGTGACACAGGAAAAAAGATGTAATTTGGATTTGGAAGAACGGGCTTTAGCCTTGACCCGACCAGGTTCTGCTTTGTGAATGGGGGAAAACTCACCTAGGGTGGTCAGCCTCATTTTCCCCACCGGCAATTCAGGGTGATGCTCTGCCTTCCTCGCAGGGTTTCAGCGGGCACGCGGGGGAATCAAGTGACTTAATGAAATATGCGTTGTTGGAGGAGTCGTTAGCACTATGGGACAGTGCAAGGACTATTAGGCACAGGGTACAAAGGAGTGTGGTGAAGCCAAGACGGCACCAGGACCCCATATCACAGTGTGGGGCTCTTCTACCTGGGGTGTGTACCAAAGCCTGGAATTCATAGTCCCGTCTTTCAGGATGACTTCTTTGCCATGAGGGCATTTCGATATTGTGTTTTTCATTTCGTTGAAAATCTAACAAAACAACGTAAGCATGTTCTACATCATCTGGTTCCCCTTATAAACAAGTATTGCCATGCAGTGCCCACATTTGCATTGGTGTTTATAACTGTGTTGGAGTCAAGAAGAACTACTTTGATTGTCCCAGGCTAAAGAGTGAAGGCAGACTTTATACACAAATTATAAATTCCTGCCAAGAAAAGGCTATGTAATATCATGAGGTACTGTAGGAGCAACGCGAGGAAATTTGCAAGTGGTGATTTAGGGTCAGCAAAAGCCTCTCTCATATTACAATTTGCATTAGTATGAATTTTTAGTTTTGTTTGGATTTACTTGTTTATAGTCATGATATTTATCAGTAAAAGAAAGGCTTGCCTGGTTTTTTTTATTGGTATTGTGTTAATATTGTAATAACAATAATTATCACTTTAAATTTTTTTTTAATGTTTATTTATTTTTGAGACAGAGAGAGACAGAGCATGAATGCGGGAGGGGCAGAGAGAGAGGGAGACACAGAATCCAAAGCAGGCTCCAGGCTCTGAGCCATCAGCCCAGAGCCCGACGCTGGGCTCGAACTCACGGATGGCGAGATCGTGACCTGAGCCGAAGTCGGACTCTCAACCGACTGAGCCACCCAGGCGCCCCAATAATTATCACTTTAAAAGTTATTTAAGCAAAGTTTGGGGATTGGCATGACTTTATTTTTTCATTAAAAATGACGCTTATGGTATTTGTTTGAGGAACGGTATTGTTGAATGTAAAAGCTTGCGCTTGAAATAAGCACATGAAAAAATGCTTAATATTATTGGTTACTGGAGGCATGCAAATTGAAACCATAGCACAGTATTACCACATGTCCATCAGAGTTGTTACAATGAAAAAGACTAACCCATACCAAGTGTTGGTGAGAATATGGAGCCAGTAGTACTCTCGTGTGGTGCTGGGAAGAGTGAAAAATGGTGTAGTCACTCTGGAAACCAATCTGGTAGTTTCTCAAAGAGTTGAAGACAATTAATGTATGACCCAGCCATTCCACTCCCAGGTATTTATGCCAGAGAACTGAAAGCATATATTCACACAAAGATACTATCTGAGTGCTCATAGCCGTGTTATTTGTAATCGTCTCAAACTAGAAATAATCTATATGTTCATCAACAGGTCAGTCGATTAACAAATGGTGGGATAGCTGTACAGTGGGTTATTATTGAGCAGTAGAAAGGCATGAACCATTGATACACCCTACAACATGGATGTATCTCAACATCAATGTGCTGAGTAAAAGAAAACAGCCAAAAAAGGTACACAGTTTATGGTTGCATTTATATAAAACTCTAGAAAATGCGAATCAGGGTGTATGTAGGGACAGAAAGGTCGGTGGTTGCCTGGGGGTGGGGTGGGCTCAGGGAGAGAGGGATGACAAAAAGCATGGTAAAGTCGGGGAGAAGGATCAAATCTTTTCTTGATTGCGGCCATGATTTCACAGATGTAGACAATTCACAACTCACCACCTCATCCCCTTTAAGTACTCATATTTATCTTATGTCAATTATAGTTCAATAAAGGTGTTAAAAAAAAACCACAGTGTCCCCAAACTTGCCACCAGGCAGGCTTGGCTTTTAATGTCAGCTTTGCCTCTCACTATTAATGTCAGTGTGGGGAAATTGCTTCATTTTTTGAGCGTCAGATGTGAAACGGATATACTACCTACCCCAGAAGGCTGTCATACAATCAAGTGAAATATATGTGCCTTCTAGCAAAGTACTCAGTACGTACTGAATACCCAGGATGGGGTATTATCCCCACCCTGGAGTGGGTATTGTACCTAGCAGAAAGCAATGTGGGTCATATGCGTAAACATCTACTCTCTGATTTCTGGAGATCATAGCACATTCCGTGCACTTCTGTGAATACTGCAGTATAAATGTACTGCCTTCCACCTAAGAATCTTGTATGCATAGATACTAACAATAAAAGCACCCACTGCCCAGGCTGCATGCTATGTTAGGGCAAACAGAATCTCCAGGTGTGAGAACCAGGTATCAGTGTTTTGAAAGCTCCAAGGTGACTCAGCTGTACAGGGACATGAGAGAACTCCATCTCTGTGCTCCTCAAGGTCTCATCCTTAGACCAGCCGCATAGCATGTGGCAGTTTCTTAGACATGCGGCATCTCAGGCCCAAGCCAGATCTGCTGAATGAAAAGCTTCATTTTTAACAAGAACCCCAGGTGATTTGTGTGTACGTGAAAGATCGAGAAGCAATAGGAGGGATGATCCTAGGGGGTCTTTCTGTCAAACACCGTGCCAAATTTTTTAGTATGGTGTGATCATATCCCGTTTTAAATCTTATTGGGAGGAATCAAGGGGACCAGAAGATTACACCTCAGAGAGAGAGGAAGTTCAGTGAAAAATTTGCTAGAGGCATTGCTTACTTCCCAGAACAGAAGGCCCTCAATTAGGCCTTTAGAAAATGATAATCTGGGATGACTGGGGACGAATTGACCTCAACAGAAACTCTGTATTTATATACTTACCAAATGGCTTCATTTATGAGGTTCATTTTCAGACACTTTCCAAATGCTGCAATTAACAGTTAATAAATTTTCCTTTCAGAAACCTGATTTCATGGGCCAATATTTTAGTTCGATTGTAACCAATCAAACTAAATTGTCTGTGTGCTAGGCTTTGTGCAAGAACTTTTACTATACTGTCTCATTTAACCCCCATATAAGCCTACGAAACAGTTACCATCAGGAAAATCATTTTTGTAAATAAGGGCAGCATGATATAGGGAACTCAGTGACTTGCCCAAGGTCCCATCCAGCTGGAAATTGGCAGCACAGAGATTTGAATCCATATGCGTGTAGATCAAAGCTTTTGTGTGTGCCAAGGCTAATCATGAAGAGATAAGTGAAGAGTATGATTCTGGAGTCGGCCCACAATATAATAAGGATTCCAGTTCCTGGGGTTCCTGGGTGGCTCAGTCAGTGAAGCGTCAGACTCTTGATTTTGGCTCAGCTCATGATCTCACAGTCGTGGGATCGAGCCTTGGGGTCGAGCCCTGGGGTCGAGCCCTGTGTCCGGCTCAGTGCTGAGCGTGGAGCCTGCTTGGGATTCTCTCCTTCCGTCTCCCTCTGCCCCTCCCACACGTGTGTGCGTGTGTGCTCTCTCTCAAAAAATTTTAAAAAAATGAAAATACATTTAAAGAAACATAGAAAAGGAGGGAAGGAAGGATGGAAGGAAGTCAGAATGACTTTGCTGCATATAACATGACTGTGAGGCAGGAGAGAAGATCCATAATGCTCCAGCGGACTAGCAGAGATCAAGTAATAATTCTTATGGACAGGAGCACAGCATTCAACCTCCCCCCAGCCCCCCAACTTAGAAGGCTCGGAGTAGGGAAAATAATGTAGATAGGAAGGATGGAGTTGTAGGAGAGATAGAAGCATTGATCACAGAATGTGCCCGCTTTACATCTTTGCCTAAATGGAGTGATACGTGTAACTATCATGTCTGGCACATGGCCTGACATCTAATAGCACTTAAATGGTAACCATCACTAGACCCAAGGACAGATCCATTGTTACTGTTTTCTCTCAAACAAGAGTCTCTGTAGAAACCAGCTATCTTCTCTTTTTCCGAAAGAAAGTCACTTCCAACTAGAAGCTCAGCCCCACCCAGCACGATCCTAACTTTATATCAAAGGTTATGAAATACCTCTGTGCAATTGCTCTCCTGTAATTCTTTTCTTTATCTAATGTAATTTTTACTGTCACTGAGTTTTAAACATATGTCTTAATTAAACAAGAAACACATATTTTTGTGGAAAAAGAGAAACACGTATAAGCAAAGCTAAGGAAAAAAAATCTAACTCCAATCTTTTGCTGTTTAGTATTTAGGTAATGGACAATGTTACTATTATAAATAGTGCTGACATGACCATTCCCATCTGCAAATTTTGTGTATATCCTTTATTATTTCACTAGGATATATTCTGCCAGCGGAACCATCAAAGCCAACTGTCACCGGTTTTGGTTGTGACCTCTAGCACTAGATTTGGGGGAGAAACCCCAGGTAGAAATTTATCTCTGTCATTGGGGGAAATGACTTGAGAAGTGGTGAGAATGTGCCCTTTCTGATTTATACCTACTTTTTCCTGAGACTGAGTCTGCTCTGGGGTGTCTCAGAGGTAACATTTCAAAATGGTATTTGGGAAACGCACCTAAGAAAAATGCCCAAGGACTGCGTTTTCAATTCTTCAGATTTTCCCCCAGGGTTTCCTGCATAGCTGCCTTTGGGCTCCAAGTCTGAAATGCCAATAGGAACCGTGATCTCTCTATTGAGTACAAAAGTTTCTTCCTTCTCCAAGAGAACTCAAACTACTATTTTAGGCACTTTTGCACAGCTTGAATTGTGGAAAATTGTATCATTTTACCATCAACAAAGACAAAGGTGCTCACATTGGTCATCCCAGTGATTAATAGAGCATCAGCACGGACAGATGCCAGATCTAAGCCAACCAATCACGCTCAAAGTATTTTCTCTAAAAGCAAAGTGAAAATTAGAAAGAAAATCAATTCTTTTCACTCGGAAAAGAAAGGACATAGACGAACATGGTGGGGCTTACCATTGGGAAAAACTCACCTCTGTCTACCAAGATAACACGATCAGTGATGGATGAGTTCCCCACAAGCTGAGGAAAAGACGAGCACCTTGGAGGTCCTAAATCAATTTGGTGTTAAGGACCTCAGATGATTTGTGCTGCCTTCAAATTACCTATAAGGAGAGAGATGTAGCTGCTGACTTGGAAATTAAGGATTTAAAATATTCTCCAGTGGTTCTTGGGGGGAATTCTATAACATGTTTGTAGCAGTGTCTCCAGTTTTGTGGCCCAAAATGGACCTCTAGTCTCAACACTCAGCTGACTTGTGTTTTTGCAAGGCTCTCAAGTGTCCAGCAACGAAGAGAGGTAGTCTAACCACATAGCAAAATAGGATTCCCATTGTCAGCCTCTTGTTTATAGTATTTGGCCAGCTGAGATGTTTTAATCGTGTGATCTTTATAAAGCACTTATGTGGAAAACCTGAACCTACAAATGTGTTAGAGATGGCAAACTAATTTTTTTGTTGGATGGGCAGATATGTAAGGCACTTCACAAGAGGATGGCCAAGTGGACAATCAGTATTTGAAAGTATTTGAAAGGTGCCCAACATCATTCATGACCATAGAAATGCAAATTAAAACCACAATGAGATGCCACTACAAATCCACCAAAATGAACTTGATCTTAGCCAAAAGGCCAAGAAGCGATACAAATCCACCAAAATGGCTAAAAGTGACTGCACATCAGAAAGCTGAAAACATGTATGTATGTCTCATGGCTCAGTAATTTTACACTAAATGTGTTAAATATCCCAAAAGAATGTGTTCACACGTACACTGAAAGGCAGATAGAAGAATGTTCATAGAAGTGCTATTTTTAATAGCCACAAAGTTAGAATCAACCCAATCTGATCAACAATAAAATGGATTTAAAAAGTGCATTACAGTTATACAGAAATCCAAAACCATAGAGTAAATACTGCGTGATTCCATTATATGTAGTCAAAACGCTACCCAGACTGATTAAGGTGTCAGAGGTCAAGATAGTGGCTACCTCTCACGGGGGAGGGGGAGTGACTGGGAGACAACAGGACAGAAGCTTCTAGAATGCTGGTTACATTCTATTTCTTGCCTGATCACATGAACAAGAACAACTTGCAAAAATTCATTAAGCCATACACTTATATATGTGGGGCATTTTTGTGCATGTGTGTTATACTTCACTGACATAATTTACTTACCTAAAAAAAAAAGGTTGCCATGAGAGATGCCTGATACATCAACAGGCCATCTCATTTTACCAGGTGAAGAAAAGGGCTATGATTGATTCAAGGATAATGGTTTTTATAATTATATCTTATTTTCCTCACTAAATGTAAGATGAAAATTTGTGGGCAAACACATTTTGCTAAATTGAATCTTGTTCTTTAAGGAGACCCTGCGATGAATCCATTTGACAAGGTCCTTGCTCTCTAATTCATCTTGTCTATGAACTAAGACTTCCAGTCATTAAGCTTGCTCCCCGAGAAGAGGACCCGGATGGCTTCAAATATGGGTCATCGGCTGTTGCTTTGTTCTTATTTATTTCTCTATTTACCCATTATTTAAAGTTAATCTATAGCCTCAAATAGCATCTACATTCACCACCGTATTCATTTCCTGGGGCGGCCATAACAAATCACTACAAACTGGATAGGTTCAAACAACAGAAATGTACTCTATCATGGTTCTGGGGGGACAGAAGTCTGGAATCAAGGTGGTTAAACTCCCTGTGAAGCCTCTAAAGGGGAATCTTTGTCTTTTCCAGTTTCTGGGGGCTCCTGGTATTTCATAGCTTGTGACAGCAAAAGTCCAGTCTCTGTTTCTTCTTCCCCTAGCGTTCAGTTCTCTGTGTGGCTCTGAGTTCGTCCCTCTTTTTTTTTTTTTTTTATTAAGTTTATTTATTTTTGAGAGGCGGGGGGGGGGGTGTGTGTGTGGAGAGGATGAGTGGGGGAGGGACAGAGAGAGAGGGAGATACGGAATCTGAAAGAGGCTCCAGGCTCTGCGCTGTCAGCATAGAGTCTGGTGCGGAGCTCAGACTCGGAACCTGTAAGATCATGACCTGAGCCAAAGTCGGACGCTTAACCTGCTAGACCACCCAGGTGCCCCTTTTGCCTCTTCTTAAAAGGAAGAAGGGCCATGCTAAATCCAGGTTTTTATATTGAACACCTTAACTAATTACATTTGCCAAGATCCTATTTCCAGATAGGTCATATTCTGGACATTTGCATGGACGTGAATTTGGGAGAGAGGAGACCACCATTCAGCCAACTACAGTGGGCTAAGCTGACCATAGCACTGCATTGGGTGTTCTTGGCTACAGGAACTGGGAACTCCCAAGAACCCCATCTCCTGAAATACTGATTTTTCCCTCCAGTCATTCTCCATTTTTTTTTTAACATTTATTTATTTTTGAGACAGAGAGAGACAGAGCATGAGCAGGGGAGGGTCAGAGAGAGAGGGAGACACAGAATCCGAAACAGGCTCCAGGCTCCGAGCTGTCAGCCCAGAGCCCGATGCGGGGGCTCGAACTCACGAACCGTGAGATCATGATGTGAGCCGAAGTCAGACGCCCAACCGACTGAGCCACCCAGGCGCCCCTCATTCTCCATTTTCTAGTCTCTGCTAGATGCCTGACATTACCCCGGACACAGAAGATAAAGAACTCAACAACTCATGTTCAGATGTGGCTAGGTGCCAGTATTTTAATCACTGAACCCTCTCCCTAATCCTGTCGTTTTATAGATGTTGCAACGGTGGTGGAAGACGGTTTAGGTAACTTTGTCAAAGTCACACAATTAGGAAGTAATTGCTCTCGGGTCTATCTGCCCGAAAAATCAAATGCCTGCCCTTAAAACTATACCACATGGCAGCAAGCATTAATTGTATGCTCACTACGGGCTAGGCCCTAAAATAGACCATAAAGCACAAAGATGAATGAGATCTCAAGACCCTGCCTCTGAGAAGCTCGGGACATACATACCTACTTACATCAACAGTATTAATGGTACACCATTCCCTCAACAAATAGGCAGTGAAATCCCCACATCTGTTAGGCAGGGTTTTAAGTGCTGGTGAGTGAATGGTTGACAAATGTGACACGTAAGACCCCTTCTTTCCTGGGGCTTACAGCTGGTTGGAGAAAACAGGATAATAATAAGTACACAAAAGGACACCTGGGTGGCTTAGTCGCTTGAGCATCTGACTCTTGATTTCGGCTCAGGTCTTGATCTCACAGTTCGTGAGAATGAACCTCACTTTGGGCTCTGTGCTGACAGCAAGGAACCTTCTTGGGATTCTCTCTCTCCCTCTCTCTCTGCCTCTCTCCTGCTAGTGTTGTCTTGCTCTCTCAAAAATAGATAAACTTAAAAAAATAAGTATACAAAGAGGAAATAGGAAATGTTGACAACATGATAAATATTATAAAGGGAATGGACTGGGAAATCAGTAAGCACTGATTTCAGTGCTTCAGTTCAGAATCACTCCTTCTGGACAAACAGTAATTTGGAAATGACCTTTGAAAGCAGAACCAAGGGTCGGCACTTGAAGTGATAAAGCCTAGTGGTTAGGTTACAAGGCTCTATATAAGCCCCAGCAAAGGCGTTTATGACTTGGGTGACACCAGGTGAGTCACTAAAAACCTCATCTGTAGGACAGAGATGACAATAGTCCCGCTTTATAGGGTTGTTTTACAAATTTAGTTAATAGACTTAACTTACACTGCACCTGTACATCGTGAGGGCTCAGCAGAGACTAGAACTCATATTATCACGTAGGAATAAGATTAAAGAAGGGGATGGGGTGATAAGGGATTGTTAAAGCTTTCCTGCCTCCCCCTACCCACAAGTACCACTATGCGTTGAGTGGACCTGCTTCCACAGCATAGGAGCCTGGAACTCACAGCAAGCCCACACTCAGCTTAGGGAGACAACGGCAGACCACAGGGGAGGATGCGGTGAGAATCTTGCTTTTATTTGTCCTTACAGTTGAGAGCCTTTAAACCAAGCCCTTCTCTCCTCCTCTGGGCACTGAGACTGTTTCCTACTACATCCACGCTGCTCACTGCCCAGCGGAGCCTTCCCGCCCAGTAGCCGGTTCTGTGTCGCATACACAGGCATTGTTGGTAACATCTCATCACACATGCAGGGGCACTTTGAATACCGACAGCAGTGACCGGCCGCTGGATACGGCACACAATTGCAGAGCGGATTTCTCTCTCTCCCCCTACCGTGATATGATAGATTTCATTCTGGGAGAGCTCTGTGGGCAAGATTTAAGTATGTTTTTCCCTGCTGTGAGTCTGGAATAAAGTCTTCACAGATTGCCAAAGCAGGTTCAGTGAATCACTCCTGCTTACTGGAGTTCTTCGCTCCTCTGCGTGGAGCATACAGCCTGATTTAGTAAATGTCACTCTTGCCTTCCATTCATCACCAGCCTCAGACACACTGCCAGGCGGTGAAACTCCGTTGCAGATGTTGCTATCAGCCTGTTACAGTAGTGAAGAGCCTTTGCCCACAGTGGCTTTTCTAAAGGGACATGGCTCTTTAGCATGCCAGGGTGACTCTGTGGCCTAAGAACCGATTCCTGAGACCAATACATAAGCATCAGCTCTGGAAAAAGCCTGTTTCAAAGCTGGCTGGCAGTTCCTGTTACCATGTAGAATTTTCTTTTCTGTTGAAGAGGTGGACCATCTGCCTTGTTTGAACAAAATATTGCCAGAGGATAAAAATACTGACTCAGGAATGGTGGGGCTCATGTTTGATTCTATTGCTTACTGTTTTTGTAGCTTTGGGCAAGTCAGTTCAGCTCTCTGATCCACAGTTTGTTCTTCTGTAGAATAGTACTTAATTTGGGGGGGGGGTGTTGTGTGGTATAATGTGTGTAAAATATGGGACCTGGACCCTAGTCAGCACTCAATAAAAGGTGGTGATTGTTAACACTGCTTTATTACTGCTGGGGTTCATCTTATTATTGATGTTACTTTAAACCAGGCTAATGGTTAGAACTTGGCTTTCCCGGAGAGGTTGGAGAGAGAGAGATTTGTTTTTTCTTCCATCTGGACCAAAATGTCAGGGAGAAATGTACCTGGTCAGTTCAGACATTGTGGAGGCTATTCACTGTGCTGTTAAAAAAAAGGGAGCACTGGATTTACAGCCACAAAATTTGACGTGGGGCTCAAGCTTCTCCACTAACTACCTGTTGGAATTTAGGCAAGTCACTTAGTCCTTTTGAACTTTCTTTTTCCCTCATGCAGCCTTCAAATGGTTGCCGGGAGGATTAATAACAATGTGTCATGCTTATCATTACAGTATCTACTATCTATTGAGTGCAAGGTATAGCTCAGGCATCGTGCTGAGGTCTTTAACAAATGTCAACGTATTTAGTCATCTCAACAATCCTGTGAGATAGATACTATCTCCAGCTTAACGTGACTCTAAAGCCTTATGTTTAACCACTCGTTGCTTGGTTAAAGGAGATCATGTCTTTAGAGATAAAAATTCTCCAGGTACCTGGGTGGCTCAGTGGGTTCAGCATCCGACTTTGGCTCAGGTCACATCTGGCTCTGAGCTGACAGCTCAGAGCCTGGAGCCCGCTTCAGATTCTGTGTCTCCCTTGATCTTTCTGCCCCTCCCCCGCTAGCACTCTGTCTTTCAGAAATAAATAAGCCTTAAAAAGTTTTTAAAAAAGATAAAAATTCTCTTTCTCCAAGTCTTTTTTTCTCAGAAAAAAAAAAAAAAAAAAAAAAAAGATTTCTCCAAAGTCTTTTGAGGCCCTGGGTCCCTAATATGACATTTAGGAAATTTTAAATTCTGACACAGGCCACATTCCCATCCTCATATCCTATAGCTGAGACCCGTGTTCCTTTACTAGAGCCATAATTTTTTTGCCATTTCCCAGAATGCCATTCTCACACAGGCCTCTGAGCCTTTGTGTATCTGTTCCCTCTGACTGTAATGTTCTTCCCCTTCAAAACTCTTCTTATTCCCTTAGGATCAAAACAAGTGAACTTTTCTATAACCTGTGACTCTGATCTGTCAGGTAGAGCCGGTCACCTTGTCTTTTGTGTTTTCTGGGCACCCTGCATATGACTCTCATAGAGCACATATCACTTTGTTCCAGGATTATCTCTGAGAATCTGTGATTATCTCTGTTCAAAACATTGGTCAGTAAACTTTGAATTCCCAGTATCATACACAGTGCCTGGCACAAAGTAGATGATTAATACATGCTTATGGAATGAATGAATGGAATGTGTCTCGTGGGGATTCCCCCACCCCCTTTATACCTCACTGACCTTCCCGACCTCACTTGTGATAGGAAAGAGTTCTTTCAGCTGAGTAATGTGTTAACACTGTAAGGTATGTTAGGACAGGCGATCTGTATTATTTAGAGAAAATTGGTTAGTGTTATAGTTACTCCCTTTTTATGCACAAAATTTAGGCAAATGGGTCTGGTCTGGTCTGGGGTTAGGGAACACTTGCCATTGTATGTATCCCAAGCACACAATTGCCCCCCAAATTCCACACAAGAAGTGTATCCTGAGACTGTAATCAGTACTGGTGAAAATATTTCCTTTTTTTCTTTAAATGTTTGAGAGAGAGAGAGAGAGGGGGAGAGAGAGAGAGAGAGAGAGAGAGAGGGAGAACCTGAATGGTGGAGGGGCAGAGAGAGAGGGAGACACAGGATCTGAAGCAGGCTCCAGGCTCTGAGCTATCAGCACAGGGCACGACGTGGGGCTTGAACTTACCAAATGCGAGATCATGACCTGAGCTGAAGTCGGACGCTCAACCGACTGAGCCACCCAGGGCCCCCAAGATTTGTGAAATTATGCACCAAGGTGTTAGCAATGTTTTTCTCTGGTGGGTGGAATTATAGGCATAAAACCGCTTTTGTGTAATAAAGATATTCTGAAATTATGTTTACTATTAAAATGTATCTGTATCTATGGCACTATTTGTAGGGTTTGTTTCCTAAATGCTCACGCTTCCATTACATTAAAATAAAAATTTTCTTCCGAAATGATAGTGAAATGGCTGTAACTGATCAAAGTCTCCTTTCTATTATTTGTGACAAACTCTTCTGAAAATGACGTCTTTTGGACAATTCAGAATTGGATTTCTGGGGTGAAAAATTATCTTAGTATAGCCAGAAGGAGAGGGTGAATTATAATTGCTTCTTTAAATGGATTGTATGTTGAGAGTTCTAACTGATTGATTTACAGTTGAAATCAGGCTTTCAAAAAATTCCCCAAATAGATCCACAGACCAAAATGGTAAACACATCCACACTCCAGAGATAGTATTATAATGAGACATTTAGAATAGAGATCATAGGAAACCACAATTGCAGGCAAGGTGCCATCTGCAAGGCTAATGTAATTATATAGACCCAATCTCACATAGTTTTTCTCTTCACCAAATTCTTCTGGTGCTGAAGTTCTAGTCCTTGATTATGTGATATCTTATATTCTTCCCTACTCGTTATTTGGAATCAATTTGTTTCTCTTCATCACATGGTAATTTTCTTAAGTAAGGATATGCCCTATATGTTTCTTCCCTAGCAAAAAACAAAACAAAACAAAACAAAACAAAAACAGCTAGGGATTCTGAGTAGAGAGTAGTAGATGAGGATCCTTGACCTTGACCTGTTTTTAATATCTCAAAATGTCAACCAGACATGGTATATTTTCCCACCTTAGAACCAGTTAGGGCAACTAAAATGACCATTTTCTTTGCCCTCGCTGGAGCTATATATACAGAATGGTAATCTTAGTTATTTCTTGTTTCCTAGATGTGCCAATTGGCTGCTAAGGACATTTCTGGGATGTGTGTGGAGGACCAATGATCAGAGCCCTATAGTTTGATAGTGAAAGAATTGCAAACTGTTGGCCAAGGACATACATGAACACAATGTTAATGTTATACATTATTTGGCTTGGGGTTGGGGAAGCCTATTTCATCAAGATAAGTTATTCACTCTGCTTGACATCAAATCGAGTTGACCGAATAGCAAGTTATTGACTGAGATTTTCAATTCCACTTGTTTGTTTTGAGACAGTAGTTTCCTGTAAGTTGCATTAGAATCACCTAGGGGAACTTTTATGTTACAGATTCTTCAGTTTTCCTCTTCTCTATCCCAAGATTCTGATTTAGTAGGTCTGGGGTAAGGCCTGGGAACATGAATTTTTAACAAGCCCCCAGGTAATTATTATGCACACTTAAATACAGGAATTTCTACTGTAGATCAAAATTAAGTAACTTATGGGGCGCCTGGGTGGCTCAGTCGGTTGAGCGTCCGGCTTCGGCTCAGGTCATGATCTCACGGTTCGTGAGCTTGAGCCCCGCGTCCGGCTCTGTGCTGACCGCTCAGAGCCTGGAGCCTGCTTCGGATTCTGTGTCTCCCTCTCTCTCTGACCCTCCCCTGTTCATGCTCTGTCTGTCTCTGTCTCAAAAATAAATAAACATTGAAATTCAGTAACTTAAAAAAGAGTAGTTAGGTTTAAAGTTTATTTTTAAGTCTATGAAAAAGTAAAGAAGCCTGCAAGTGACATACCTAGGATAATTGCTAGAATGTTCCAGCTCTTGCCATCTCTTCTTTCTCCCTAATCTTATCCCCAGAGACAGCTTCTGGGTAACATTCCCTAAATGAAATGTGAAGACTGTGTTACCTGCCATGAGATTAATGAAATTCTCTGCTGATAGTATGACTCTTTTCCCTCTGGCTTCAAGGATGTGGAGACTCTAAAGAATGGCTAATATCAAAATGACAAGAAACAACAAGGGTTAGAGAAGATGTGGAAAAAAGGGAACACTGTGCACTGTCAGTGGGAGTGTGAATGGGTGTAGCCACTCTGGAAAACAGTATGAAGTTTCTAAAAAAAACTAAAAATAGAAATACCAGATGATCCAGTCATTCCACTTCTGGGTGTTTACCTGGAAAAAAAAAGGACAACATTAAGAAGCTATATGCACTCCTATATTTATTGCAATATTATTTCTAATAGCCAAGCTATGGAAACCCCTTATGTGCCTATCGATAGGTGAACGGATAAAGAAGATGTGGTGTATATATATATATATATATATATACACACACAATGGAGTATATATATATATATATATACTCAGCCATAAAAATAATGAAATCTTGCCATTCCTGACAACATGGATGAAACTAAAGGGCATCATGCTAAGTGAAATATCAAAGACAATGGGGATGGAAAAATACAGCACAGGGCATATAATCAATAATATTGCAATAAGTGTATGGTGAGAAATGGTAAGTACAATTCATCCTTGTGGGCATTTCATAGTGTATATAAATGTTGAATCAGTATGCCATTCACCTGAAACTAACATAATATTATATGTCAACTATAATTCACTTAAAATTTTTTTTAAAAAAGGATATGAAGACTTGAGAGACAAGGGGAAAAAAAGAGAGACAGATGGCTTTAGTGCACATTCATAATTCTGTTTAAAAAAGGTATAATTTGCTTCCAGACTATCTGTGAATAGATACACATTAACCTAATTATTATTCGCCTCTTCTTATAAGATCATGTGTTTTTCCAAAATTATAGGCAAGCCAGACTCTTATCTTTGCTGGGTTTGAATTCAGGATGTTTTCCGGTTTGGAAGCTGAACCCCTAAAAATGTTTCATTTAATTGTAACAATGCAGGGAGATGTCCCACTGCTCTGAAGAAAGTTATAAATAGTTATGTAAATAATCAAAACCAACATACTTTAATATAAATAGAGCCTCACATAAATTGGAGATCAACATGTGGAAATCGACATGAAGGAATATTTGTAGTAAATGAAATTTTCTGTTAGAATGATTACATTTAAAATATTTAAGATTTGGGGCACCTGGGTGTCTCAGTCAGTAGAGTATCCAGCTTTAGCCCAGGTCATGATCTCAGTGTTCTTGAGAACCTCGCATCAGGCTAGCTGCTGTCAGCACAGAGCCTGTTCAGATCCTCTGTCCCCCTCTCACTGCCCCTCACCTACTCACGCTCTCTCTCAAAAAGTAACATTTGGGGGCACCTGGGTGGCTCAGTCCGTTAAGCATCCAACTTCGGCTCAGGTCATGATCTCACTGTTCGTGAGTTCGAGCCCCGTGTCGGGCCCTGTGCTGACCGCTCAGAGCCTGGAGCCTGTTTCAGATTCTGTGTCTCCCTCTCTCTCTGCCCGTCCCCTGTTCATGCTCTGTCTCTCTCTGTCTCAAAAATAAATAAAAACATTAAAAAAATTAAAAAAATAATAAACATTTGAGAAAAAAAATTTCAAGATTCAATGCTAAGTGATGAAATCAACCCCAAAATATAACTAGCCCGAACCAAATTTGGGAGTCTTTTGTGTTCCTAAATCCAATTCCACTCTGTGTGTGTGTGTGTGTGTGTGTGTGTGTGGTGGGGGTAGGTGGGGAGCTTTCTCAGACCAACAACAAGCAATGCTATGGACATCAGCTGGGTATCCTACAATTCAATTCAATTCTGATACTGTCTACCTGGAGAGAGCATCAGATTCCACAGTTGAAGAGTTTAGTCCTTCAGGACCTCCCCGCTCCCTTCAGATGCCAATCACAAGCCTAGGTTGTCACCTGTGCTGCTGACAGCTGCTGCAGATTGAAAGTTCCCGTGACCTCCTCAGGTTTGATTAATCCTCTAGAACAGCTCACAGAACTCAAGGAAACATGTTATTTACTAGATCACCAGTTTCTTATACAAAGATGTGACTCCGGAACAGCTAGATGGAAGAGATGCATAGGGCAAGGCACCGGGAAAGAACGGAGCTTACACGCCCTTTCCAAGCACAGCACTCTCCCTTACCTCCAAGTGTTTACCAACCTGGAAGTTCTCTGAACCAAATTCTTTTTTTTTTTTTTTTTTTTTTTTTTTTTTTTTATGCAGGTTTCATTACTTGGGCATGATTAATTGAATCATTCATTGGTCATTGGTTATTGATCAAATCTCCAGACCCTCTCTCCTCCTGGAAGATCATGGGGTGAGACTGAAAGTTCCAACCCTCTGATGACAGAGTTGATTCCCCGGGGGAACCAGCCCAGGTCCTTGAGTTACCTAGGGTCTTTGCAAAAGTCACCTCATTAACATAACAAAAGACATTTCCGTGGCTCTTATCATAAGAGATTTCAAGGATTTTAGGAGAGGTGCCAGAAATAGGACAGGGACCAAATATATCCAAGCAGTGCCCCCCTTATCCGAGGTTTCCCTTTCCATAGTTTTAGTTACCTGTGGTCGACCGCGGGTTTGGAAGCAGACCATACTCTTTGTGACGAATCGTCGGAAGGTGAATAGAAGCCTAGCGTGATCGTCCTTCTGACGAATCGTCAGCAGGTCAACAGAAACTAATGTTACTTATATACGTCCCGTTGCGTCTGTCATTTCACTTTGCTCAGTCTTGTCGTGTGGGCGTTTTACCTTCTCCTGTGGTCGCAAGAAGGGTGAGTACAGTACAGTAAGATATTTTGAGAAAGACCGCATCATTTTTTATTACGGTGTATTGTTATAATTGTTCCATTTTTAGTTCGTATTGTTAATCTCTTGCTGTGCCTCATTTATAAGTTAAACTTTATCATAGGTATGTGTGTATAGGAAAAAAACATAGTATATATGGGGTTTGGTACTATCTACAGTTTCAGGCATCTCCTGGGAGTCTCGCAATGTAGTTCTTGCATGTAAGGGGGACTCCTGTGTTTCTTACAAATCGCAATATCACGGGGAGGAATCCAAATTGAAAAATAAATACTGATGGTCATTTTTGTTTATCTTATTAAATTTATTGTAATTTCTCCTTTGTTTTCCAAACTCACTACACAAAGCGCATGATAACTTTCGGATCAGAAAGCAGATTTTTTAAAGACTGTCCGTCTCTACCTTGGGTACTTGCCTAACATTCATTTATCCACTCCTGTACAAAGGTTTGGATGTTACATAAAGAATACAGATCAATGTTTTGTGAAAGACATGCAGCTTTGGGGTCAAATGAGAGGGAAGCTGGGCCCTGGGGTTGCAAAGGTAGCAAGTGTCTGGTCGATTTGGAGTCACCCGCCCCCTCCCACCATATGAAACATTACCAACAACCTCAGCCCTCTTTCCCACAGAGTCCTGGCATCAAACATCCCAACACCCCACTAGTTACCAGCAATTGATTGGAGATGCACACAGGGAGCCATCTACTCATCTTTGCTGGCTTAATAGAGAGTCCTTGCCCCTAAGGCACTGTATCTAATTGGGAGACATGGCAAACAGGAGATAAAGCAAAGTATAAAGATTAATTCCTAGTCCAAAATAACCAAAGAAGAAATGCCAGAAGGCAGTCCGTGATTAATTGCCAAATGAATCATAGGAGGAGGGCATTTTATTTGGGGATGGTGAGAACAAATATTTTCCAATATGTACCAACACTGTCTATGTGATGTCAAAATATGTGGAAGAAAAATGTCTCCACCTCCCACTTTGCAGGTCAGATTCTTTTCCACTCCTGGATGGTCACGGCTGACACACACCTAGTTAAACAGTGACCCTGAACGTGTTGGTTTCTCTCTCTGGGTCTTAATTTTCTTTTACTTTAAAGTGAGTCAGGGGGCTCTGCTATGAGAGGTTGTGGCAAATGTGACAATACGTAAATATTTTGAAACCGTAGGAGAAGGGCATGACAGTTACCGTCGTAAAACCCCTCCAGAGCTTTTATTTTCAGGAACTCAGTTTATCCCACGGTTCAAATAATGGCCTCACCTTGTGTCTGCTGTGATAAGGCATCTTTTCCACTCTACTTGGGAAGATTTGCCAAACAAGTTGTGAGATGGTAATTGAATTTAACCCCCCTTTAGGGTGTCTGTATTGCTTTCTCACCTATGCTTGATAAGAGGTATATAGGCAGATAGTGGTGGTGACAAGGTGGTTACTGAGTGTATGAATTCAAGTTGTGTTGCTTCCCAATAGTGGGGTGGTGGCTACGTCACTTTAATTTGTAAAAGCACGAATTTTGTCATGAGGTTTCACAGCAGCAGAACATTTCGTAGTCTTTTTAGACTGCTTGCCAGCTTGAGGAAGCGTGTGAGGGCAGAGATGCTTATCCCATAGAACGGCAGGATAAGGAATGGCATTTTCCAGTGCTGTGCTAGGAGTCCAAAGACTTGGAGATTAGTGCCAACTTGGCTGCTTAGCTGTATGCCTCTGAGTGTTGTGTCTGTTTTTTTTTTTCTCTCTGCCAAACTCCCACTTTCTCCTTTTTTTTTTTTTTTTTTTTTTTGAGAGCGAGAGTGCTATTGAATAAGGGGAGAGCGGGCGAGAGGGAGAGAGAGAGAAGCAGGGCTCACTCAAAGTTGGGCTCATGTTTTTACTCAAAGCGGGGCTTGAGCTCACCCGAAGCGGAGCTCAAACTCAACCTGATTTGGGGCTCACACTCATGAGCTGTGAGATCATGACCTGAGCTGACGTCAGATGCTTAACAACTGAGCCACCCAGGTGCCTCCCACTTTCCCCTTAGGGTAACAGAAACCCGTTTATCATGATTAACTGACCCTTCTCCATTTAATGCACATCCCTGACTGAGGGATGGAATATGAATAGACCTGACCATTAAGAACAACGGTGTTTGAATGAGAGATGGTCCTGTGACCCAAACTGGGCCAATCAGAGTGAGTCCTGAGACCCTGCTATAAGTTTTAAGGAAGAAGAATTCTCTTTTCCATGGGAGGCTACTAAACTTACAGATGGCTGCCTTCTCACTCTGTGGATCACCTGCCTGAGAATGAAGCCAAACCAGAAGAGAAGAGATGTGCAAGAAGAGAAAAACATATCCCAGATAAATAGGGTGTGATCACCTAGACTCATACATTCCTGAATCCAGAAATACCCCACTCAGGACCTCAGGGGCCTGGGCATCAGGATGTTGGCTGATTTGCTTAAGCTCTGAATTAGGTTTCTGTCATTTGCAGCCAGAGTTCCTAACTTACTGGGTAGGCATTTTTCCATCAGGGCCTCAACTTTCTTTTCTTTAAAGGGCCAGCTCCTTAAAAGAAAACAAAAACTTTATTTTGCCATTTGATTAAAAAAAGAATGTGTGAAAAAAAAGCAGTATATGCTCATTGTAAAGTTCTTATGATATAGGAGAGGTTTCTTAGGTTGTGTCCACGTTTATCCGTTAAGTGTTGCCGTATAACCAATTGTACTCAAATCCAGTGGCTTGAAATAGCGTTTGTTATTACTCATGACTCAAATGTTGAGTTTGTTCTGCCGACGTGACCCAAACTTAGGGGATCCCTCTGGAGGTTGCTTACGTGTCTAAGGTCAGCTGGTGTACTCACATAGCCTCATCTGTAAATCTGGTGAGGCTGGCTGTCAGGTAGGGCAGTGATGTGTTTGGGCTGTTTCTCTTATCACACAGCAGGCTGGTCTGGGGCTTATTCTCGTAGTGGCTGAGCAGGGCCTAAAAGAGCAAGTGGAAGCCTTCTGAGGCCTAGGTTTTTCACTGTCAGAACTTTCCTCCTGCTGCTTCTGTTGGCCAGAGCAAGTCACAATGCCAGCCAGCCAAGATTCAGGAGAAGGAGAAACCGATCCACATTTTGGTGGGAGGAGTTGCAAAATCACATTGCAGGAGGCATACCCACAGGAAGGGGGAATAATAGGTCCTGTTTTTATAATCACTACTTAAATGCAGTGAAATAATCACTGTTAATATTGTAAAGTACTTTCCTTGATTTATACTCAGAATACATATCTTCTATTTCTTTTTATTTTGGAGAATACATATTTTCCGGAAAACATTTCGTTTCATTTTTGGCGGTTGCTTACGAAAAATCAATACTTATGTATTGTCCTGCAACTTATTGTTTTCAATTTGACAGTTTATCTTGAACATATTTTTATGTCTCTGCATATTAACCTCTTCTGTAGAGATTGAATGTAGATCATTTTCTTAGCTCTGGCTTTCTGAGAGTCTGGAATTTTGTGACTCATTATGAATCAAATTTCCCCAATCCTCAAGCTAATGTCTTCAAAGTGGCACGAGAACTGTTGGAATCCCAAACAGCTGAAAAGTTGAGCCTATAATCCTGGCTGAGAATATGTGTCAACTTTGAGTGTTGAGTGATTTCACCCTTGCTGGTTAGCAAATTACTTATCATTATTATTACGAATTTTTATAATGGTAATTACAAGATTGTCTCTATTGAAATTCTAGCAAATGACTCTCATTACCCCATGGAAGTATATGCTCAATGTTCTGGATATAGTTGTCTTCTGGTTTTCACCAATTTAGCAAATGCTAAATAAAATTGGAAGACAGAGTAAGCTACTGAGAAAGGGAGTCCCATTATGGTAAGTGAAATGCTCACCATGTTGATTCCACGGCATCAAGTTAAAGAGCGATGATGGACTGAGGATTATTGGGCTCTGGCTCTTTGGTTTTGAGAAGTCATGAAGTCTTGAGAGCTGCTCACAGTTCTTCAAAGCATGCCCTCATAGTTCCTAAGTACCCTCAGCCGGAAGACAGCTTATACTGTAGTATCCGACTTTGGAAACCTGAACAGATTTCTTTTGTGTTATGATTAAGATCTTTTGGGAAATTTTAGCTAATAGATGTTAGCTAAAGAATGTCAAGGCAGTTATGGATCCTATGGTAAGTGATTCATCACTGAAATAGCTGCTTTCAATCTTTTTTTCCTTTAGCATAACCAACATGTAAGCATCAGTTACATTGACAGAATTGATCGAACCTATGTGATATGGCTAAAAGTGGACTTCTGTATCTATTATAAGGCAGAATTTTTCCCTCTATTCTTTCATTTATTCATTCAAAAATATTTATTGATCATCTACGGTTTGCTATGGGAATATAAAGATGAATACCACAGTTTTTGTCCTCAAAGTCTTACATTTTAGTAAAGAGAAATTGATACCTATAATGTGATTTAAAGAGTTCCATGGACAAGAAGTAATATTATGGTATAAAGAAAATTTGAGATGACTTAGAAAGATACCTAAAAATAATATAATATATAATAGCTTATGTAATATTTCTTTCAGTCAGGTTTCTTCAGAGAAACAGAACTAATAGAAGAATATCTATCTACCGTCTATCTGTTATCTTCTGTTAGGGGAGAGAGAGAGAGTCAGGGAGAGAGAGAGAGAGAGAGAGAGATGGATGGATTTATTTTAAGGAAATGGCTTCCAAGATTTTGGAGGCTGGAAAGTCCAAAATCTGCAGGGCAGGCTGGCAGGCTACAGACTCAGGGAAAGTTCAAGTCCAAAGGCAATCTGATGGCAGAATTTCTTGTTCCTCTGAGAACTCCAATCTTGTTTTCTTAAAGCCTTCAAATGATTGGATGAGACTTACCCACATAATGGACAGTAGTCTGCTTTACTCGCTCTACTGATTTAAATGATAATCACATGTAAAAAAAAATACCTTCACAACAACATCTGGGCTAGCATTCGACCCAAGTTGACATATAAAATTAACCATCACAATCTACCCCTTGTTAATTTGTACCTATACACATTTCCTTAACCCATAGTTAATTTCCAAATAAAGACAATAACAAGGACATACTCATATCTGACATACATGTATCCTTCTTATATCTTAAAAAGCACCAATCCTTGGGCAATGTCTACTCTTCTCCTTGATATGTAACTTAAATATTATGATGTAAAGTTAACAATACTTAAGTACTATGATGTAATGTTAAACCATCTTAGGGTATATGATATGGGAATAAGAGAAGGAAGAAAAAGATATTTGTTTGATATATACACATACAATTGTTACAAAATGAGTAAGTACTAATGACAATTATGGTTTCTGTTTATTTAACTAGCCTTATAGTCATAACTGATATTTATGACTATCATCTACCACTACCCATTTTGTATTCATTTTGTTCCGATCAGGCATCTCAGCTGTTTGTGGTTCTTGTTTTTCTTTTTTAATTTCTGAAAGAGAGAGAAGGGGACAAGGGAAGAGGGAGAAAGAGAGAGAGAGACAGAGAAAGAGAGAGAGAGTGTTAAGCAGGCTCCATACTCAGTGCAGAGCCCAATGCGGGGCTCCATCCCATGACCCTGGGATCATGACTTGAGCCAAAATCAAGAGTGTGATACTCAGCTGAGCCACCCAGGTGCCCCTGAGCTGGTTGTGGTTCTTTACATTGTGTGGTGACCCAACCATTCATTCTTGAAGAGACGGGGCTTTAGTAGTCCTGCCTAATTTTATTTGTTATAGTTTTCCATTGACTTTAATCCCAAAGCAAGAGAGTACTATGGGACACCCTAAAGGATCTCCTATATTCCATACACACTCTTCCTAACCTCCATGTGGAGTGTGATCTGGTTTTCCCTTGGTGATTAGGATCAGTCGCCCCAGCCACCATACTAACTCCCTTCTTTCCTTGTTAATTTGGAGGCATGAGGAGCCCAAAGTGGTAGGGTGGCAGTCTTAACTTCCAATTGATGGAATTATTGTTGTGTTTTCTGGTGAAAGCATTCCTTCCCCTGGAACTAGGACCTCTAGCTCCACAGAGGATAAGGTTTCAGGGTTAGGAAGCCCCAAATTTTGTAAGGATCACTAAGGATATTTGCTAGTAGATCGCCCCTTGATTCCTGGAATCATCCATCTTGGCTATGGAAGAAAGAGCACCATATATTAGATGCTAATTCAGAGCATATATAGCCTCCTAGAGAACCTCGTCTCAGCTCTGCAAGGCTTTGCTCCCTAGCTAGCATTATAATTGAGTCTTTGAAAGATCATTCCACCAGTCTGACAAGCTTGCCACTCCAGAATACTGGGTAACATGCTAAAACCAGTAAATTCCATAATCATAGGCCCATTGCTGCACTTCATTTTCTATGAAGTGAGTTCCTTGATCAGAAGCACTTTTGTGTGGAATAACATGAATGTGGTTAAGGTGTTCTGTAAGTCCACAGATGGTAGTTTTGGCAGAAGCATTGAGTGCAAGGAAGGCAAATCTATATCCAGGTTAAGTGTCTATTCCAGTAAAAACAAAATGCTGCCTCTTTCCTGATGGAAGCAGTCCAGTGTAATCAGCCTGCCACCAGGTAACTGCTGATCACCTGGAGAATGCTGCTAATCAGGAACTCAGTTCTGGTCTCTGCTGCTGAGAGAGGTTAGGAGAGGTTAAGGTCACATAGCTAATAAGGAAATGCAACTCCAAAGTCTGTGTCTTAACTGGTGTACTCTATCTGGCTTGTGGCAATGAGAAATGGCCCCAACGTGAGCACAAAGTAAAATAGTTTTCAGAAAAACCCTGGGGTTTAGGATGAAGTACCTAATTAAACTCACAAGACCTAACTTTGATTACAAGTTAGCTAGTAACTTTTTATATGAGTAGCTCCCTTTATCCTTCTGTGCATAATTTGTAAAATGATCCTATTAACCCAAATCGTGAGTCTTCAAATGATGTTCATAATGTTTGGTTGTTCCAAGGTTCTAGCAGTGAGAGGGCAAATGGGTGGCTTCTGCGTAGCTCCTCACTGCCATCTTTTCTTTAGCCAGAGAATCTTAACTTTCAACAGTTTCATCTGTAGGAGACTGAAGATCACTGGAACCGAAGATCAGATATCTTCTGTCTTCAATACTATAGCAGCGTGATATTGAGATTCAGCCAACATTTACTATACCAGAAGTTCTTCTACTTATGAGCTTTAAACCTAAAACTTGTTTTCAGTTATGTATTGTTTAGTGGATTAACACATCCATGTGTTATTTGTTATGATTTTTCTTAGTTGGACAAGTGGTTCTTTCGCTCCACATGGTATTGGCTTGGATAGCTCATGAAGTTTCATTCAACTAATGACTGAGCTGTAAGGCTCCAGAAGTCCCGTTTCACATGTCTGAGGTCTCAGCACTGGCAGATAGTTAGGAAGCCTTGATTCTTTACCTCGTGTCTTTTCATACTCCATGGCCTCTACGTGAGGCGTCTCCCAACACAGGCTAGCCTGGACTTAGGTAGCATGGTGGCTTCTTTTACTTGTCATTTATGCTATATTTGATTGGTCAGTGCATGTTGCAATGACAGTCCAGGTTTAAAGGGAAGCGAAATAGGGGCGCCTGGGTGGCTCAGGTGGTTGAGTGTCCGGCTTCCACTCAAGTCATGATCTCATGGTTTGTGAGTTCGAGCCCCACTTTGGGCTCTGTGCTGACAGCTCAGAGCCTGGAGCCTGTTTCAGATTCTGTGTCTCCCTTTCTCTCTGCTCCCCACCCTGCTCATGCTCTGTCTCTCTCTGTCTGTCTCAAAAATAAATAAACATTAAAAAATTTTTTAAAAAATAAAGGGAAGAGAAATAGATTTCCACCTCTGATAGTAGGAGCTATGTGTACCTACAGGAAGGAGAAATTATTGGCTTGTTTTTGGTTTCATTGATTTTCTTTACTGGTTTTCGATTCTTTATTTCATTAATTTCTGCTCTGATCTTTATTATTTCCTAACGTCTACTTGTTTTGTGTTAGTTTACTCTTTTATTTCTTCTCTCAGTGTCTTACGTCTTAAGGTAGAAGGTTATGCTATCAATTTCTTTTTCTTTCTCTTTCTTTCTTTCTTTCTTTCTTTCTTTCTTTCTTTCTTTCTTTCTTTCTCTTTCTTTCTGAGAGAGAGTGCACACACACAAGCAGGAGAGAGGGGCAGAGAGAGAGAGAGAGTGCGAAAGCGAATCCTAGGTGGGCTCCATGGTCATGCTTACCACAGAGCACAATGCAGGGCTTGATCCCTCAACCCTGGGATCATGACCTGAGTTGAAATCAAGAGTTGGATGCCAACCAACTGAATCACCCAGGCACCCCATTTCTTTCTTATCTTTAAATATAGTCATTTATAGCTATAAATTTCTCTTTAAACACTCTTTAGCTGCATACCATGAGTTTTGGTATCATGTCTTATTTTCACTCAACACAAAGTGTTTTCTTTCATTCGTGATTTCTTCTTTGATCCATTCGTTATTTAGGAGTGGGTTGTTTAATTTACGATACTTTTGTCTTTCCACAATTTCTTTTATTGACTGATTTATAATTTATTCAGTTGTGGTCAAACAACATACTATGTATTATTTCAGTTATTTTGAATATATTGAGGGTTGTTTTGTGGCCTAGCATATGGTCTGTTCTTTCAAGTGAGTTCCTTATGAATAATGTGTCTCCTCTGTTGTTTGTTGGAGCATTTTACATATGTCTTTTAGGTCTACCTGGTTTACCTTGTTCAAGTCTTCTCTTAACTTATTGATATCATAGTTATATTGAAGGTAAAGTATTGCAGTCCCAGCTGTTACTGTCGAATTGTTTATTTCTTCTGCAGTTCTGTCAGTTTTGCTTCCTGTATTTTGGAGCTCTGTTGTTAGGTGCATAGATGTTTATAACTGTTGTATCTTCCTGACTGACTGACTCTTTACCACTATGAAGTGTCCATATTTATCTCTAGCAACATTTTTTTTGTTTTAAAAAATATTTTGTCTAATATTAGTGTAACTACTTCAGCTTTTTTGTTATTGCTATTTACATGGCATATATTTTCCCCATCCTTTTACTTTCTGTATAGTTGTGTCTTTGAATTTAAAGTGTGTATACTATAGTTGGATCTCTACCTTTTAATTGGATTACTTAATCCATCACATTTGATGTTATTACTATATAATGGGATTTATGTGTGCCATTTTACTTTCTGTTTTCTACATAATACATGTCTAATGTGCTCCCCTATCCTTCCTTTGTTTCTTCCTTATGCATTAAGTGAGTATTTTCTTTTCTTTTTTTTTTTTAACGTTTATTTATTTATTTTTTATTTATTTTTTTTTAATTTTTTTTTCAACGTTTATTTATTTTTGGGACAGAGAGAGACAGAGCATGAACGGGGGAGGGGCAGAGAGAGAGGGAGACACAGAATCGGAAACAGGCTCCAGGCTCTGAGCCATCAGCCCAGAGCCTGACGCGGGGCTTGAACTCACGGACCGCGAGATCGTGACCTGGCTGAAGTCGGACGCTTAACCGACTGCGCCACCCAGGCGCCCATAACGTTTATTTATTTTTGAGACAGAGAGAGACAGAGCATGAACAGGGGAGGGGCAGAGAGAGAGGCAGACACAGAATCCGAAACAGGCTCCAGGTTCTGAGCTGTCAGCACAGAGCCCGATGCGGGGCTCGAACTCACCGACTGTGAGATCATGACCTGAGCTGAAGTCAGACGCCCAACTGACCAAGCCACCCAGGCACCCCTAAGTCAGTATTTTCTAATGAAACATGTAAATTCCTTTAATGATCTTTTCACTATATATTTTTTGGTTATTTTCTTGGTGATTGCTTTAGGGCTGACCAAATACATATGAATTTATAAGAATCAACTTTAGATTTGTTACAAATGTAATTCTGGTATGATACAGACATTCTTCCTATGTAGTTCTATTCCATTTTCCCCTGTTTATGTTATTATTGTTACATATATAACATCTATACATGTTATAGACTCAATAATACATTGTCATAATTATTGCTTTATATAATTTTAAATCTGTAAGCAAACTTGAGAGGAAAAAGGAGACAAGTATATGTTTATAGAGTTTGTTATATTAACCTTCCTATTGACATTTTGCAGTTCTTTTCATTTCTGTGAATTCAAGTTACCATCTGGTGTGATTTCTTTACTCCAGTATAGCTTTGCTCCGACCCACCACCTTTGTGATGTTATTGTCAAATATTCAACACTTCTATGTGTTATAGGCCTAACTATACAAGTATATGCACCTTTTTTTTATACAGCTGCTTATTAAATTAGTTAACAGAAGAAAGTAAATGAAATAATCCTTTATACTGTCTTTTATGACTACACATACCTTTGCTGGTACATATTGTGTGTGTGTGTGTGTGTGTGTGTGTGTGTGTGTGTGTATGGATTTCAGTTACCATCTGGGAATATTTTCTTTCAGGCTAATGAACTTCCTTTAGTTTTCTGATAAGGTGATTAATGACAATTTTTGTAGACAATCTATCTCAAATTATTATAGAATTCAGCAAAGCCATGTGCTGGACCAGAAGCATATCAGCTGTACCTATTACCAACAGATGGCATTAGAGTTTGCATCAGTAGAATCACAAATGCACTTATGATCATATTGGTTGGAGCTTTAAGTTTAAGTAGAGGCCCTTCAGTAACGCTGGCCAGTGTGCTAAGCAAGCCTTCTGGGGAGGATCCCAGGAAGGTCAAAGAAGGGCAAGCTCCCAGGCATGGGCTAGGGCTTTGTAGTGGTCAAAAGTGGCTGCCTTGGTTGGTATGATTCACAAAACAGAGGATAGGAGGCTTCTAGCTTTGGCTTCTTTCTAAGACAAAGAAAATATTCTCAATTATGCTGTGGCAGCTTGAAAATGGGTCATATCTACAGTCTTAGCTATTTTGTGGTGACCCTGTAATCTAAACCAGCTCCTTCCTCTCTATTCAATTTGGAAAAATCATTAAAACGAAACAAGATCCCAATTAGGAAAGACATACTACATAATAGATAATTACTGTTTTTTCAAAAAATGAGTATCTTTGGATATACCTGGATTGGGAGAAGCAGTGCCAAACACCATGGGCTAGGTACCATGCTTTACATCATCAGCAGTTTCTCTCTAATGCTTCATGAAAACAACCCTGTGAGTCAGATGCTATTATCTCCTGTCTATAGAAGCAGAATCTGGAGCTCTGAGAGTTTTTAAGTAACACATCTAGTGAGTGGAAGAGAGTTGAAATTCAGGTCTTTGTGTCCCAAGTCTTATGGCAGTTTTGAGGGTCACAATGGTAAATTTGAGGTGTTGAGAGCACTTTTTAGTTCTTCTGCTTTAGCTTGGACCATTTTTGTTAACATCCCACCCTTTGCCATTCTGCCTGTACCCAGTTTATGGTCCGTGGTTTGCTCTGTTTTATGTGTAGACTGATACCCTAACTAATTATACATTCTATTTGATGGTTCAGTCATTTGGAAATTTTAGCATATATTTTTTTCTGTCCTTTTTACTGATAGGAATAAATTTGTGGTGCACATTTGCCTTCTAAATAGTAAAAAGTTAGACTGGGGTTTGTTGATGTGTCAAGTTGACTTGCAGGTTGTGACACCTTGAACATTCTCATGAAATTATTGTAATCAAAGCTGATTAGATTGCTGGATGGTGGGTGAAAAATACTGGCCTGGCTGTCATGCCATCTTATTGCATCACTCTGTCTACCATAAACCAGTTAACTGACTGTAGGCAAGTTATTTTGTCTTGCTGGACTTTAATTCTGTTCAACTAAGGGGTTG
Organism: Leopardus geoffroyi; assembly: GCF_018350155.1. NCBI lineage: Eukaryota > Metazoa > Chordata > Mammalia > Carnivora > Felidae > Leopardus > Leopardus geoffroyi. The sequence continues at coordinate 32,717,014 of NC_059331.1, read as the reverse complement.
TATCTGATACTCTTAAGGTTCTTTGAATTTAGGACTAGGACTTTGCTATGGCCTCATTAGACCATTAGCTATGGCTCCCATCAGAGGTTAGGAGAAAAAGAACTCCGAAGGCCTAAGAGCTGGTGTTTTCCTTGTCCCTCCATCATTCTAGCTGCAGGGCACACAAGGCAATTGCCCAGCTGTCGGCTCATCCAAGCTCTTTCCCATGCAACCTGTACAGTTCCATTTGAAATCTCATGCCTTGTTACCTTCTGAGATTTTTTGGTTTCTGAATGCAGAGACTCACTTCCCACAATCTTAGTACCACCAGTATAATGATGGTACTTGTTGCCTTGTATTGAGCCCTACTATATTCCAGTGTTATGCTATGTTTTGAACACCTACTATAGGAACTGTTTAAAGCACTTTCCATAGATTATCTCATCTAACAATCGCAACCTGTCAGTAAAGTGGATTCATGATTATCCCTAATGTGTTAAGATGAAGAAAATGAAGACCAGAGAGAGAGTAAGAAGCAGAACTAGGTTTAGAACTCAGGCTCTCTGACACCAGAACCTGTATTTTCACTACCAGCCTGTGTCCTGTGGGAAGTGAAAGATCTCAGTACAATTAACCTGAAAGGGGATTCTGGGCATGTGGTACATCTTTTTAAACTGTATGTCTGCTTCCCAGCGGGAGAGGAATGGAATGAATATTTGGAGATAACCAGGATGTGTAATCTTGGGCTTTAGATAAAATTACTAAAAATAATTTAAGACCAGATAGGAAGTTCTCAGTAGTTCAGAACTAAGAACCACCTATCAAGGTAGGGAGCTAGAAGAAAGAAAGGCAAGTATGGTGTTACCATGGGTAGATGGAAAGGACAGGACCCTTCCATTCAAGTTGGATGATACAAGAATGAAGACCAATAAGCCAAGTGTTTGGGTATCATGTCCCCTGTCACAATTGCATCTAATGGAATTATAGGCTCAAGCAAACCACTTCAAAATGGCTTCTACCTTGGCATGCATGGAGATGTATGCCTATGGCATCAGTCATCTAGCCATAAGACCAAAGAACTGTTCTAACCAGTGTGGCCTCCCACCCATGTGAGGTGCCTTTTGTGGACAACACTGGGTGAGACTACAGAGTGGAGACAGTTGTCCTTTCTGACCTTGCTTCTATTCTTTGGGTCAAAGGTCGTAGGTGGAGAAAGGAACATCCAGGCTACTTCTCACCAAAAACTCATGTCTTAGTCTTTGTGCTCAGATTGTTCATTATCAGCTTGGGAAGGAACATCACTAGGGTTTAAAAGGTCAGAACCAACTATACAGTATCAGTTATTATATCGGTATTTTGGTGGTGGGCAGCACTTTTGTAGTTAAGCTTTCTGCTGACTTGCACTGTTTCTCTGTAGATCACTTATCTTGGTTTAATAAGTAGATGGCAGGTTATTTTGTGTGTTCTTGAATGAATTTGACATGTACACAACTTGAATCAAGCTGAGAAAATTCCCTGTTGCTGCTTTACTCTTTTACCTCAACTTTGACCTTCCCACACAGGAAACACGCTCACAAGAACGATCTTCAGGCTATCTGCTAATGCTGTTGTTCTTCAAGGGCAGTCTAACGTTGCCTTTGCGTAGGTGGGAAAATGGAGACACTTATTCAAGAATAAGTAGCAAACGTACGAAATCTAGAATGTACCCCTCTATGTAGGGGAAAGTTACTAAATAATGAATAATAATTCCTTTTACATAATACAAATATAATACAAATATACATAATACAAATTACAAAAATAGTAATTCTTTTTTTAAAAAAAAGTGCAATTGGGGCACCTGGGTGGCTCAGTCAGTTAAGCATCCGACTTTGACTCAGGTCATGATCTCACCGTTCATGGGTTCGAGCCCCACATCAGGCTCTGTGCTGACAGCTGGAATGTGGAGCCTGCTTCAGTTTCTGTGTCCCCCTCTCTCTCTGCCCCTTCCCTGCTTGTGCTCTGTCTCTGTCTCTCTCAAAAATAAACCTTAAAAAAAAAAAAAAGCGCAACTATTTCCAAAATAAAGCACTCTGGAGTCTAAAATCTCTTTTAAGCCTCTACATCAATGATTTTTATGCAAATTATTTCATTGTTTTTCTTGTGCCAAATGCAAGTAATGATAGTCCTTTTAAAAAGCTTAACAAAGAGCTGTTCTAATGGTGTCAATTTGGTTTTACAGATTCATTTAGCTGGAGGAACCTATTTACAATAGCCAAACAGGATTTTATGGAGTAATTAGTGGCTAGAAAGAAAGAGGAACAAACATTTTCTTGAAATAAGGGGATCTCAAATGCCTTTGGTAAGCAGATAGCTTGTGATGTTCTTCCATTTCCATCAGATTCATCCACTCTGAACTCTAGCTACCATTCCTACAGACCCAAAGTGCACCTTTGTTCCCAAGCAGTGGGGCCAGTGAGAGTGACTTCTGTGGCTTGGATCGGAAGAACTTGATCCAAAGCCAGTCTTCCTTTAGACCAAGAAAATTTTGATTCTGGCATATGTAAGGCTTGGAGAAGGTCTGGTACCATCATAAGGACCATCTACCATTCCCACTCTTCAACCATTTAACAACAAGTTAAAAGTAAATGAGGTAAATCTAGTTTTCATTTTCTAACACTACTGTTGACTACAATCCTGTAATATATAGAAATTCTCGAGCAGTCTAGGTTTGGGAAAACCCCTCCCTTCAATTCCCTAAAAGGATTTCTCTGCCAGCATTGATTTCTGTACCAAGAACTCTATCCTAAGACACTTGTGGCTTTAAGTTTGGCTTATGAAGATGAAGTGAGAATACCCCTGCAGGGATACTTCGACAGCTCCTAAAATGGCTCTCAATGTTCCCTGCCTCCTGGTATTCATGCCCTTGTGCAAGACTGTGCTGAACCTACTGACATGCTTTTTAGAGTAGAATAGGGCAGAGTGATGGGGTGTCACTTCTGGGATTAGATTTTAAAAGACTAATTTCTGTCTTGCTCTTACTCTCTGTCTTTCTCATTTGCTTCTCCTAATGGTAGCCAGCTGCCATGTTGTGAGTTGCCCCTGAGAAAAATTCATGTTGCAAAGAAATGAGGGTGTCTTCTTGGCAATATCCAGTGAGGAGCTGAGACTCTCAGCCCACATGTCATGAGAATATAAATCCTGCTAGTAATTATATAGGTGAATTTGTAAGTGGATCCTTCCCCAGTTAAGCCTTCAAATGAGACCTCAGTACTGATGCTTTGATTGTAGCCTAAGAGATCCTGAAACAGAAGACCCAGCTGAGCTGCTCCTGTGTACTTGGCTCATAGAAACTGAGATGATAAATGTTTTAACCCACTAATTTTGGGGTCTTAAAGTAACATTTGCATCCTAAAGTAGAATAATTATTAAGTCAAGTTCTAATCTTTATCCTAACTCCTCAGTTTTGTACTTTTATTCCTTTGTTTTCAGTTGGATTAAATATGTTAATGTGTATTAAAAATGAATTGCGTATTTTGTTTTCCAACATTAGCATGTAGCATTTGTATGAATAATTATGATTGTAATTTGTTTCTGCTAAAATTGTATCTGTCTCTTTAGCTCTTTCCTGACCCCTTCTTTCTAAAAGCATACTTAATTAAACAGAACTCTTTTTGCAAGTGTCAGAAACCAAATTCAAGCTAGCTTAAGGATAAATTAGGCTTTTTAATTCATGTGTGTGAAAAGTCCAAGGAGGTGGATCTTGGCTTAACTATAACTAGATGCAAGAGTTTCAGGCATCATGACCCAGTTGCTCTCTCTGTCTGTCCATTTCCTCAAACTCTCTGCTTTCCACACTTCTGTCTCTGCACTCTTGGTTCTCTTGTCCTATCATTATTTCCAGGCCAACTCTCTTCTTCCTGTCTGCAAAAATGTTACCCCACGGTTAGGGAATCCAGAGAAAAGGGCAACATCCCCTTTTTCTAGATTATGCAGTGATTCCCCCAAGGGTCTCTGATTGGCTCTGAAGGGTGACACAACCCCTGGCTAAGACCAATTACTATCTGTAGGATGGGCTACTCTGATTGGCCAGGTCCAGCTACATATCTGTCCCTGAGGCAGAGAACTCTTAGTTACCTGGTAGACAACCCCAGAAAAATCAGATGGAATTGGGGAGGGTAAGAGTTCCTAAAAGGGAAAAAAATACCAGGCAGCTATAAAGTACCACATATCCACTGAGGGGAAAGGTAACAATTTATTTTTTAGGATATATGGTTATTTGTTGCTGTATAACAAATCATCCCAACTTGATAGCCTAGAGCAATGATAATCATTTATATTATATTTCTTAGAGTACTGTGGGCTGATAGGGCTGAACTAGATGTTTCCCACTTGGGGTCATTCAAGCAGGTATAATCAGATGGTGGCTAACCTGGGGTCATCTTAAATACATCATCACTCATATATTTGGTGCCTGGCCTGGAAAGACTCAAACAGCTGGCATTTCTTGCTTCTCTCTCCCTCTCTGTGATGTCTTCAGTATGGTAGTTATAAGGTAGCCAGATTTCTTGCATGGTGGCTAGAGGTCTGTGTCCAAAAGGAGAAGAGACAGGAGTCTATGCCTCTCTAAAAGGAGAGAGAGCCAGGTGCATTTTAGGGATCAAGCTCCAGAAGTCACACACAAGTCCACTGCCTTCTCGTCCTTAGAAGGGAACCATGTTTAAAGGGAGTGGAATGAGATTCCACTCTTGAAGAGAGGAGCATCAAAGAATTTGTGGACACATTTTTGCATCATCACATGTAAATTTTAAAACATCATTTTTGTTTGAGCCAGAACTTACTGTGAATTATTTCCAGATGAGATCAAGAGTTGGCTGAGACCTAAGTGTGTTTGACAGAGGAAGGTGGTAAAGTCACTAAATCCAAAGAGGTTATTTCTAGAGTAGAAAAATGTTTTTAATTTATTTTCTTAATCAGTACTGGAAATCCCCAAGAAGCATATGATTTAATACTGAAAATTTATACACACACGGGTCTGTGTTTGTTGTTATATTTATTGACTTCAGCAATCCTCACACTGAAGGGAGGGTAGTGTATTTGGTCAGTGATAGACCATTGTAGTTCCTGTACATACAGAGCTCCTAGATACATTTACAGCCTTGTTTTCTTGTGGAAACTGCCATTTTTATTGAAGAAAGATATTCTGAATTGTAGAATTGCTTTTTGCTCTCCAGGTTTACCTAATCTTCTTTTATGCCATTATTTGTAGTATATTTCTCAAGGATTTCTAAATTTGTGTGTGTGTGTAAAGAAATGGCTTAAAATGTTTTATTAGCCAAACCAAATGAAGCAGCTATCCTTTTCTATCCGCGGAAAACTTTAATGGCTGGCCTTATCAACTCTGTTTGCAACAGTTTGGATTGTGACTTTGGACAAGTTATGTCATCTTTCTTTGCCTCAGCTTCTTTGTTGGGCCGCATTGGGCATGGAGTTTATTCAGGAGCTCGTGTCCAAAACCCATAAACCTTAAAGCCTGAGGCACTCAGCTTCACAAAAGCCCTCCCATGTATGTATCTTACCAAATTCCTTCTAGATGTGCCTAAACCCCGTTAACATTGAAATGGGCATGCTTGGCTTCTCAGCACTTCCCCCACTGCCTCTGGGTCACTACCGTATGCTTTCACTCTTGTGCTGATAAGATACTGGAAGAGATGGAGCATGCAAGATGGATTTTATGATCACCCCGTTCCTCTGTCGGTAGGATATAGTAAGAGGAAGAAACGCAAGCTGGATTTCATGATATCATTTGGGGGTTACCTTCTCTGGGAGCGGTTGAAATATGAATACTATGGCAACCTTGCAGTGCTGAGGCTAGACTCCTGCCAGTATGTCTCCTTGGGAGAGGTGGGGTAGGGACTCAAGCAAACACCAGAACATACTACTGAGCTTGAGCAGGATATATCTGTGAATTCTGGTGGTGGGAGTTGGGTTCAGACACTCTCTGTCTCGGAGCACAAGTGCCTCTCCTGATGTTTCAGTAAACAAACACTGTCATTATTTAAAATTAGGACATTCTTGTGATTTGTTCTTAGACATTGAAGTCTGTGAATCATCCCCTCAGTACTGGAGTTTCCCTCTGGAGTGTGTGGCCGTAAACACAGGGAGAACAATGAACGAGGCTGGCCCTTGGAAAGGGAATCCTCTTAATGCCTTTCATCTGTAAACACGGGGTCCAAACTAGGGTCACCTCTGGAGTCTTTGTCAACCATAAGCCTTTGCTTTCAGAATCTTATTTATCTACTTCTTAGTATAGTGCCCAGCAGACCATGAGAGTTCAATAAATATTCAATGAATGAATGAGTTTATCCAAACAGCAAGAAATAGTGGAAAGAGTATGGCTGTTGGAGGTGCACAGACTGGAGTTTTATTCCCAGCCTTACCTCTTTTAACTTTGACTTTGGGCATGCCATGTATGGTTTCTAATCAATTAGGAGCCAACCAGAAAAAGAAAAAAAGTTTATGTACTTAAAATTCAGGGACTATAAGGCAGAGAATTAGTTATATGGGTGATGGAAGAGAGGCTAAGAAAGCCATAGGAGTTGGCAGACAGCAGCTGGAGGAAGCTTGGAGCACCTCTAGGGGTGAGGGACAAAGAGGGGAGGTAGAATTACTGAACCTCAGGGTCTACAGTCAACTGGCACAAGGCCACTAAGTAGGAAGATGTAGGTTGAGCTTTAATTTCAGCTTATACCATGAAAATAATAGTTACTACCCATATTCTTTTTCAGACTACTTATGCCCTCTCCACCCCATCCAACCTAATTCTAATAGCCTCATCCTATTAAGAGTCACTGAAATAAGTCAAGTTTAATCAGTGAATAGTAAGCCTGGTTCCTAGCAGATGCTTAGTAAGTTTTTTAGCAAAATGAAATTGTAATGTAAACATGTGTGAGAGAAGTAGCAGATAGTTGCCATCACCTTGGTGTGAAATAGTTTATAAGATCCTTTCCTGGATGCTAGGTGACAGACGGACCTGGTATCCGCTCTGGTTCCTTATTCAGGGGTACATCAAGAGGTCAAAATGCCTTAAAAACATGACCAGCCCACATCTTTTGGCATAATTGAATTACAAATACATGGTCTAAATTCTCCCATCTATCCCAAAGGTATTACCTGGCAGGTATTCCTTGCTCTAAACCGAACTTTGGTATGTGTATCTCATATGCTTTTTAAGGATTCCTGACACCCTTAATCCTATCTCTCCCTAATGAAAGTAAATACAACCAGTAATGCTGAGACTTGGAGTAACCATGAATTAGCATTTAGCCTCTCTGAGGGAAGGCCCCTAGACTGACTTTTTAATTCTTCTAGAGAATTAAAATTAGACCTTTGCCTCTTTGCTGTGTAAAGCAGGCTTTTTGGTATTGGTCAAGATGACACTTCACTTCATGTGCTTAATCCCTGTTTTCTAAAAGGTGACGGACTTTGACTAGGAGAAAGCATTTAAAAGGTTCAGATAAAAATCTTCCTTGGGGGCTAGAAGAAGGATGGATTAAGCAGTTGAGACTTTCTTTTCCTCAGACACGACGTCTTTCAAAAAATACCTTTTGGCCCCACGTTTCTTACTATAGAGAATGTTTGTGCTTAAGAGAGAATTTGTGAATGTTTATGGACACAAAACCTTCATCTAATTTTATCAAATATAATGAACATCATTAGAGTGGTGTGTTTGTTTCCAGAAAAAGAAGAGGACAACATTAAGAAGTTATTATAAAGTTATTGATTTTTTCCCCTGTTGTTTCTCAGAATTGCCACACCCAGTCTTATCTCAGATTCTTTTGTTTATGTCCTGACAGGAACTCTCTTCAGCCAGCTCGATCTCTTCTGTCATTTGGGGGTCACTGAGATCTCGGGTCAAATGTCACCTGTTCAGAGAAGCCTTCCTTGACCACCCAGCTGACAAAGTCTCCATTTTCATAGAGCCGACCTTTCAGGGAAGACGACAAACAAACTGATGAACATTTAATGTTTAATGTGACAAGACACAAAGTAAGGATAAGGGAGACAGAGATCTGGATGAGAGGCTAGATGACGACCTTATTGGCCATTGAGCAAAGACTTCCCTGATCAGTGGATATTTGTACCAGGTAAGGGCAGGACCTTGCTCTGTGCATTTAAAGAAAAGAAAGAAAGCCAGAGGTTTGGACTGGAGTCACTGAGAGGGTGAAGGGAAGAGATGAGAAGCGTGAGGTGACTGTTCATGGGTCAGATCACAGAGACCATGATAAAACTTTGGTTCTGAGCTGAAGGGAAACAGGGCCTAATTTTCATTTGATGATTCTCGTTGTTTTATGGAAATTAGACTTCAGGAGAGTAAGGGAGGAAGCAGGGAGACCAGTTAGGGGGCTCTTCTTTGGCATTTCTGTGGGTGATTGGGTAAAGGATTCGTGTACTTGAATTCCCTTTTGGTTTCTGGACTGTATTTCATTGACTGCCATTCTCTAAACTCTGACTGCCCATAGCAAACTGGGATTTAGCTGGTTCATATGTGCCTCAAGCACTCCCAACGTACCAGCCTCGGTGCCAAGCACAAGGGTAAGAACTTGCCAACCCACAGTTATTGATATAACTGAAAGATGGCATGATCCTGAATGGGGAAAAGCCCCAAGTCTTCAGATGTAGCTGTTTCAGCTAGTGATTTCTTAGTTCCCTGAGGCTTATTTCACAGAAGGTGTTTCAAGGGGTGGGGTGGGAGAATGAGCTGCTTTGTTTCTTTACCTGCTTCCCTACTTGTAAAAATGTTTGTGAGACACGCACGTGGCCTGAACACCAGAAGGAAGATTAGCAGAAAGGAGGAAAAATCAGATTCATCCTTTGAGGCATCTGGCAAGGGCAGAGAGGTCCTGAGCTCAAAGGAGGCTCTTCTGCTTGACATAACTCATTCTTTCGGCTCTGTTCAACACAGGAAGAATTTTTGAGGCCAAGCGTATTCAGTTTGGGACCCCAGAGTGCCAAGGGAGAAGTGTCTGTGTGGTGTGAATATCATTACCAGGCTCCGGTGGCTGGTAGCCAGCCTGGTAGGCTCCCGTTGCATGACATTGAAGCGACCGCATCTCCTATGACATCCAGAGATGGCAGGAGGCAGAAGGACTCTGAAAAGACCAAGCTGGAAAGCTTTCCGGTGTCGTGTGTAGTACTGCAGAGCCTGATGTCTTGAGCCTCTTTGAAACAGAAAATGAATTATAGACAGATTTGTGAGAGAGTGGCTCTACAGAAAATGCCTTTGGAATCTTAGGGCCTTCCTGTCCCCCCTCCTTTACTTGTTATCAGCTGTTAATGCAATAGTTTGCATTCATCCTGGGTATCACGTTGAACTGGAGTTGAAAAGTGTCTGCAGTTCCAACAGGCCCAATGCTTGGGGAGATAAAGACGGTCAGGATGCCAAGACCAACAAATAAATTAAATCCGCGTCATGGTTACTCTGTTTTGCTAACACGGCCTGGTGCTCAGGTTAAAATTTATTACACGGAGCTTCTCAGGGTCTTAATTTTAACTTAAGTCGTAATATCCCAAGACTTAAAGAACTGCCTTTTGTGGCTTATTTTGCCTAGTTTCCTTGGGTGGGGGGCTCAGCGATTTGCATAATGCTGGGTTAAACGACCTAGGAATATATGATACAAGGATATTTTGTAGAACAGGAATAATCTGTGCTGTGAAGCACACCACGCTAGTAGCAAGATTTTATATATTGACCTCAAGACTTCTGCTGAGTCTATTACTGTCTCTATTTTCTGTCCTCCTTTTGAGAGTTGAGGAATGTAGACCACAGCACAGAGCAGATCATTGATCTATCAGGGTGCAACATAAACCAGACCTAGCAAGGTGACATCGACTGGACAGCTCCTAGAAGAATGTGAACAGTGGCTGTCTGTAAAGCAATGATTCACTGACGTGGGGAGCCGTGCAGACTCCAGTCCGGTCAATCTGCTGGCCACAGAAATGCTTCAGAGGAGTCTCTTCCTCTGTTCCCAGGTAGCATCCACTCACCTTTGATTTGGTTCCATCTATTCGGATCCCACTTCTCATTTGGAGACTGTTTTTGATGGATGGGATGGAGCAGGGCTGCTGTCCTGCTGCAATCCACAGCCTCCCCTCCGCTCCGTCCCACCCATTGTCAATTTAGTCTGTGTCACTGCTTCTCAGCCATGGATGACCTTGCTCCAGAAGATATTTTCTATGTGTGGAGTCATTGTAGATTGTCACAACTGGGAGGGGAGTGCTCCTGGTGTCTAGTGTGTACAGGACAGGGATGCTGGACACCCTACAATGCACAGGACAGCTGCCAACAACAAAGAATTATCCGGCCCCAGATGTCTAGAGTAAGAGGTGGAGAAACCCTGCCTGACGTGAATGATCTAATCCTTGCCCATCCCAGCCTCCTCTGCCCCAGTGTCTTCTAAGATGGATTCTGGAAAGAAGATATGCATGCATTTCGTTTTGCTTTAAGATTCCGTTTAGTAATCTCTGTCCCACAGGGAATACTGAGTTGTTCTTGAGAGCAAATCGGCTTTGGAATGGGGCAAATGGGGTTCCCCTCTCTGGGTTTGCTGGATACTATCTGTGTGGCCTTGAGCAAGTTAACCCCTGGAAACTCAGTTCCTTCGTTTGTAAAATGAAGGATATAATATCTGTGGTGAGGATTAGACAAGAATACAGAAAACGGAGAACCATGTCTTGCCCTTAGTGAGACTTGATAAGTGGTTGTTTTATAAAGAAGATTGAGCTAGACTTCATAAGCCAAACCTTTGAACAAGGCACTGCCGATAAGCATCTGTGCTAAGCAGAACGAGTGATTGCTGCATTTATTATTTTTATTGTCAGTGATTAGGAAAATATATGGCAGTTTCTGTGTCAAATAAAGATCCCCTGACCACTCTCCCCTCTGGGGAAAAACTTTGCTTTATGTGTGGCATATGATCTTTAGAATGGAGGCGTTGAAATCAAGATAGAAATACCATTATAAACAAAAGCAACTGAGGAAAGAGTGAACCCATAAAAAATTAAAGAATCACTTGGATTCTGTGGTGATATTTTGGAAATACTCTAACTGAAAAAAAATGCTATTTCTCAGGAGACGTTCTTTTATCTTGAACCATATCGCTTAATGATCCTGGCCTATACCTGTATCCACAACCTGACTCCCTAGAAATTTTTCTGAGGTACCAGAATTTCCAAGCAGGTTTCTCTGTAACCACACGAGTAGGGCTTCTAATAGGATTCTGAGAATGCCTTCAATATGGCTTATGATAGATGTCTGTGATAGAAGGCCCCTGTGGTTTTCATTTTGGAGTTGACTTAATCAAAAACAATCAGGATAACAAAAGAGGGTGAGAGGGAGTCGGCTTTTCCCAATTTTACTATTGTGTGGCCAATTTAATGTCAGCCTTTTCAAAGGGTTTTAAAATATAAGACAGCAGGAAAAACAATTTAATATAGAAATACCAGCATGGACTAAACTTTAGTAGACTAAATCAAGCATGAGGAAGTAGAGTGTATTAAGGGTACTGATTTTGCTTTTTTTTTTTTTTCCTCTAATTTCAATGCTCAACAGCAGAGTACCATAGAGTTTGCTTCTCCATGCATGAACATAACTGGAGAAGACTTTCATAAGATACACGCCAGCAGGTACTAGAGTACTTCTCATCAGAGTCTTCAGCCAGTCTGATTTCCCTGTTGGTTAAATATGATGAGAATTTAAGATAGGCCTAGACAGAAAAAGAGAGTGATTATATAATGTGATATCCACACTTATCCAAAATATTTCTTCTACTCAGCTGGAGTACCTGAAATTCCTCTGTAAATTTTCCTTTGAGTTAGAGCATTGTAAGCCCTAGAGCACAGATATGGTATTTTATGTGGAAACAGCAACCCAGTGGCTATCAACTTTGACTGCATATTAGAATCACCTGGAGAGTCTAAAAAATATTTATGCCATTCAATATCTATAAGAAAATATAATTTAATTGCTGTAGGGTAGAACTAGGCATCAGTATCTGTTAAAAAAACAAACAAACAAAAACGTCTTTCACACAATTTTCTAATCTGCAACAAGGCTTGAAAACAATTGCAATAACAATTTAAGCTCGGGTCCTTGGATATTTTTTTTCTGAATCAAAACATCTGCTGATTACCACACAGTTTATCGATCACAGTTACTCACCTTGGCATTGACTCATGAAGTAAAATCTTGGGTTGGGGTAAAGGGAACCGAGAAATTGGAGAGAAACGAAGGAAAGGCTCATGTAGGGTGGGCAAGCTCCTCCACAGCAGGGGGCGCTGCCCTGAGCTGTCAGAGCAGATGCTGCTTCATATGGTGTCCACTCTTTCGCATACCCCTAACTTTGAGAATCAGGGTATCAGGAAACCAGTACCTACTGACTCTTTCACACTGAATTCATCCTGTTAGCAGCAGTCTCCTAGCAAAAACCTAAGTCAGGGGAGGGAAGGGAGAGTTAAGAGTATTCAGGGACTAGAGATGCAGGGTGTGGGACTGGCTGTCTAGTTGGGGTGGGAAGGGTTTAATAATAGAGCAGCACTGGACTGATTTGGGATAGAATAACAGGTGTTACCTGCTTCCTAGGGCTGCGTTGGTTCAGCCAAGTTCTTGGGTATTGGGAAGTTTCATAAACATAGTGCCCTTTATAAGAATTCTAGAGATGAACCGTAACAAACTTGGAGCTAAAAAAAAAAAAAAAAAAAGGTCTTTTAATGAGAATTAATGGTTCTCAATAAACTCCTGAGGGTCACATAACAACCAAACTATAAATTGTAAAGCCTGAGACACAAGCAAGGGGTCACTGTAATTGTGTACATCTTTAAACCAGTGACCTTCTGTTTGCCTGTTGGTGGCCAGGGCGCTCTCTCCTGCAGATCCAATCATCTGTGTTTTTTATGAGCCTAAAAAGTTCCAGGGAAAAGAGCAGTCCTGTTTTCAAGTGCTCCTCCAATCCCAGCCTGGCTCTGCCAGCATTTCCTCCTACCCCAAAACCTTCTCTATAACAACCCTGGTCTGTTGCTATAAGGTAAAAGTTGGAAATACAAACTTAATTGAAAATTCATACTTAAAAGTCCAGTGTGTAATTGTCCTCTGATGTGGGAATTTTGCCTTGTCTCACATTAATCAAAGATGCTCTTTGATATTAGTCTACCTTTGACTCATTTCAAGTTGATTTGAAAAAATGATGAACACTGAAAAAGGTATGTTCTTGCGGCTATTGAGCATGCTCCAGAGTTTAAGATCAGAAATCTAAAAATCAATCCATGCCATGTGCTTTCAGACACATTTCTAAGCTGTAGTGATTTATTAAAAACATTTGCCAGATATTTTCTTGTTCCTCGTTTTCTACAAATGCTTAACTGCTCATGGACAAGATTTTCCTTGACAACAATGAAGCATTACGTTGCTGAGCGGTTATTTATGTGATTTTTGAGGTCACGAGGATATGTGATCTCACCATCACTACCACCTTCAAAGAAAAGGAGAGTTAATCTTATTTCCTAGCAGCCTACTGGTAAGTGAAAAATATCCTGGTGGCAAAGACAGGTTGTTACTGAAAGGTCATTCCAGCTCCACTGTAGAACAGCCTTCATTCCTGGTTCGGAATCAGTGTTTAATGTCTGTACAAATGATTAGTGACAGGTCTTCATATACAGCTTCAAGGCTTTCTTCTTAGCCCGAGACCCCCATCCAGCCCTTCTAAAACTGCCGCTGTATACATCTTTATTCATTTATTCAATTATTATTTATTTATCTATCTATCTATTTACTTACTTACTTACTTTAAAAAGTTCTGCTGTTGGTTTTGGACCTTCGGTAGAAGGCTTCAGTTAATTGTACTCAGCGGTTGCTGCCACATTATCATCATTGTTCTATGAGAGATTCTCTTCTGTTCTGTTTGTCCCTAGTCCTAGTGGGATGGGCTGCAGCCACCCTCATTTTCCCAAAAAGTTATCCCGGTGCTATCAGCATGGGCATGCAACTTCCCTGAAAAGCCAACACCTGTGCACGGTCCGTTTTGGCCTTCTTTTGCCTACACACAAGGCAGCTCTCAAAGCCCTATACAGGTGGAAGGAGATCTCCCTCCTGGGGCATAACCCATGATACATCTGGCTGCACTCTGGCCCACGAACATTTCTGCACGAGATGCTGTCATGAAGGGAAGCTGCATGTCCGACATCCTGCTGCAGTCCTTCCCTCGGGGACTTCTGCTGTGTCCATATGAGGTTTACAGGGTGTGTGTCAAAGCCTGCACTCAACAAAGATCTGCATGCACCTGTTTGCAGTCCTTTGTAACTGCTGCACAGTACTCTGTGATGTGCATCCATTGAATTTTACCTAGTCTGCTGTCCCCGTAGTGGACACCCAATGCCTAGCCACCATACACAGTGTAAAAGAACACAGTTATTCATGTCCCATTTTGAACCTGGGGGAAGTTTCCCTTGGAGTAGAATTTCCAGGTCACAGGCAATGCATATATATAATTAATCTGAATATTTCCAGGTGGCTCTACAATAAAAAATTGCCCCTCTGCTGAAAGCTGATTGGTAGTTGGATTCTGTTAGAAAATTGACCCTGGAAAGGTAGTCTAATCACTTGAATTGGGCACCTGAAGTCTTCCAAGTTTTGGAAATGGCCAGTTTCTGTCACCATGTCTAGAGTGGCAGAGAAAGCTGTTTTACAGAGACAGACCAAGTGGACTGTTCAGAAATACAGAGCATCATGCAGAGAGGTAAAGAGATCCAACAAATGGCTATCTAGTTCTTGGGTCCCATCCTCCCTTAACTATTTCCTGCCCTTGAGTTTCACAATATATTTTGTTCTCCTATCCCACAGCAGTATTCAGAGAATTACTGTTACTTCTGACCAAAATGAGCTTTTAACACAAAAGGGATGAATCCTTATAAAAATCACGGACAACAGCATCAACAACAACAAAAGCTTTAATCTGAATGAAAGTGTTGCTAAGTTTGCTTAAAGCCATGTTCTAGAGATTTTTGGAAATGAAGTCTTGGGTTTGAATGAAAGTCAAGTTTTATCAGTGATTTTTCTCATGAAAGATGGGATACTTTCATCAGATAGAAGCAGTCCTTAAATTTCTATTCAGGGGTTTAAAAAAATAAGGTAATAATATACATCAGAGAAGTTTCATAGGATGAGGACCCTACAGAAATTAGATTGCAAGTTGCTAATGTGAAGACAGCTGTTCTAACATCTGACTTTCAAGCAAAATTTTTGGCATCCTGCAAGCAGAGTGTGTATACAATGAGTTGAACTTTTCCTATTTAAATATTTTGTATTAGAGTATAAATTGCTCTTCATTTAATCATGAATTTTAGCATAACTTTAAAATTGTAGGTATTTCTTCAGTCAATTCACTCTGCCCTCACCTGTCCTAGAATGCTTGGATGGGCTAGACTCGAGTTTGAGTAGACACTGGTTTCATTAACGTTTTTTTGCAAGACTGGTTAAAAACTGTCTAGTGAGTTTCATTTCAGGGAAATGCAGTGTTGAGTCACAAATATAGGAGTTGAAGGATTTAAGATCACTGAAAATAGTTCCTTTCTTTTATGACCAAAAAGTATACAGAGAACAGAAAACCTTGATGGCGGGACATAAAATATGAAATAATGCCAAGATACCTCTTTCTCTTCTTTCTTTCTGGGTTGCGACAACACTAAAGCTAATGCGGCTGTTTCTATAGCTTTATTAAGAAAAATGTTTTTCATCGTGTAGGGTTACTTGTGAGATCATTTTTTTTTTGTTTTGTTGGAACTACCTCTTCCATCCCCATTTTCTCATATCTGACAGTTGTTCCATCCTCCGTGTGTCTTTTGCCCCAAAAGTTTATCTTTTCTTTCCTCCCATTGTATTTTTCTTGGTTCATAGCCCATATGTTGTGAATCTCAGATAAAATGTAGTAAAATTCAGATTTATGGCAAGAGAAAATCAGAATCAGGTGGTTTGCAGTTAAAGGAAAACAGGCTTGTGATGGCAAACATTTTGCAAAATCATATGTAAACCTGGAATATATTGGGTCTTCTTCACAGAAAAGAATAAGAAAGGTAAGTTAAAATGACCTTGATTTTTCAGTTGAACATTTCCACATGATCAAGGCATAGATTGGTACAACAGTTGAGGTTGTGAGAAAGCAAGAGCCAAGGTCCTGTGAATTCACCAAAAAGAAATTTAGCTTTTTCCAGTTTGTAAGCACTTGCTTTTCCCATGAAGATAAAAGGCAGAATTTCAAGGCCACAATTCTTTTGCTCCTAGGAAATATTTTTGTGTTCATACTATTGTTACAAAGTTTAACTTTTTTCTTTCTTTTTTCTTTTTAAAATGAATTGTTGGGGTTTTACCACATGTTTAAGTTTTAAACCTCTTTTAGTCTTTTAAACTCATGAAATGAATCAGGAAAAGTGGATGTGGGCACCCCAGTCCCTGGTTTCTAGGGTGTGGGATAGCCTTCTTCCCTCGAGTTGAATTTGTGTGGATACCTTTTGCTCCCTGTAAATAGAAAGCAGAGGTCTTGCGTGGAGAGACTGTGGTCATGACCTGTCAGCAACAAAGCCCTCTTTCCTCTTTGAGGGCTAAGTAGATGGGACTTGAGGGAGGAGTTTCCTGGACAGTCTCCTAAAAGGCCTACATTAAAAGCTGCCAAAAAGTGTAAAAATGTTTTATTTTGCCAATGTAGGGTTTCAAGAAAATGTTAAATTTCATTGTACTCTCTACCACTCCTTTTTACTAACCTCCAGCTTAATTCACACATTTATGCTGCTTGCTTGGCCTCTGTGGGGATTTTCTAATGCTTGGCTTTAGACAATAGACAAATGGCACCTCACACCGTTTATTCATTTATCCATCCATCCATCCATCCACAAAAGTTTACTTAGTCCTTTCTATTTACTAGGCACTGTATTATATGTTGAGGATGTAATGGTAACATTAAAATATCAAGTCTCTGCTATCCAGGAACTTGAGTCTATACAAAAGACAGGCGCTATTCAAGCAGCCCTACTGAATGAGTGCATCATTAGAAACATACCTAAACACTGTAAAGGAAAGACACTGCCTCTAGATGCAAGAAGGGGATATGGTCAGAGAATGCTGTCCCCAGCAGACCAGTTGAGATGGAATCTGAAGAGTGAGCAGGGATTAATGGAGAAAAAGGGGGTGAGAGAGCACTGTGGCCTAAGGAAGCATTTGTGCAAGGTTATGTGACACCAAGGGCTTGGTGTGACCATAGCACAGTGAGGTGATCTTGAGCTGGCTGAACACATGGGGAACTGGCTTCAGTTGAAAGGGTCAGGTGCACAGTGGCCATCTCTACAAGGGCATATCAATTAAGGTATTTGTTTTTTATCCTAAGAACAATGAATGTCACTGAAGACAGGGCTGTAGCCTGGTAGATATTTCACAAGAGACACCTTGGCTGCTAAGTGAAGGCAGAGGAGCAGCAGGGAAGCAGTGAGACCAGCCAGGAGAAAGCTGTTGCTGGGAGAGAATGGTGGGTTGGACTTGTGTGCTACAGGGGACTTGGAGAGTGTTTGGCAGAGCAATAGATAGATAAAAATGATAGTCCCAGGTGATGGGTTAGATGTGAGGGTGAGGAAGAGACAGGTATCAAGAGTGATTCCTAGATTTTTGGCTGTGCAACAAGAGGGATGGTGGTAAATATCAGCAAAATAGATTACTTTGGAAGAAGTAATCCTACTGCTTCTTGGTCATTAGTGTCTTACAGCCTCTCTCTGGTCACCTGTGTTTCATCTCCAAGTCAGTATACTCCAGCTACAACTTGAGAAAGATAGTGCCGTGGGAAGATTTTGAAAGGTGACAGGGAGCAAAAGAAAGAACACATTCAAAAAAATGTTTATTTATTTTGAGAGAGAGAGAGCACTCATGAACATGGTGGTTGGGGAGAGCAGAGAGGGAGAGAAAGAATCCCAAGCAGGCTCGGTACTGTCAGCATGGAGCCCAATGCTGGACTTGATCTCATGAACTGTGAGATCATGGCCTAAGCCGAAATCAAGAGCCAGATGCTTAACCAACTGAATCACCCAGACACCAAAACAACACATTTTTTACTGAGCACTTACGATGTGCCAAGCAATGAGTAAAACAGTGGGGTTTTAGTAGTAGGGAAAATTAGATCCTGTTCCTGCTCTTTTGGAATGCCTTGTCTAATAGGGGAGACAAGCAATAAATAATTAGAGTTACTTCATTAATTTTTTTTTTCTGTGATAAGTACCATAAGAGTAAGACAAAGTGAACTAATCAGGTCTGGTTGGGAGTGGGGGAGGGAGCATGGTCAAGGCAGGTACCCAAAGAGGGAGAATAAGAATAAGAATAATAAAATATTCCAGGAGAAGGAAATAAACATTTTTTGGAGGTCCCAAGGAATAAAATGCATGGAATATCTAAAAAACCAAGGGGCACCTGCTTGAGCATCAGTTGAGCTCAGTCTTTGGCTCAGGTCATGATCTCGCTCGCAGCTTGTGAGTTCGAGCTCTGCATCGGGCTCTGTGCTGACAGCTCAGAGCCTGAAGCCTCCTTCCCATTCTGTGTCTCCGTCTCTCTGTCCTCCCCCTCTCACGTTCTCTCTCTCTCTCTCTCTCAAAAATAAGTAAATGTTAAAAAAATAACAAAAAATAAAAATAAAAAACCGAGACAGCGATGTCCTTCCACCTGGTGAAAACAGGGGCATGGTGTGACAGTGATGTCTGATAGAAATGGGGTGGAGACACAGTCCTGGCAGTTAGGGCTTCACTGCTGTCATTTATGTAGGCAACTGAAAGTTGCTTTTTACACCTTCCCATTCTTAGAACCCAAAAGAAAAAAAGAGGAACTGAATGGATGGGGTGTGGTGCTAACAAGGCAGAAATTGTAACTACACACTAGTGGAAAGCAAGGAGGGTGGTCTCGAGGAAGAGTTTTGAACTTCATCTGTACTTCTGACTCAAGCTCTGATTCATCCCTTTTGTGTTTTGCCCTGGCATCCTTGGTCTGGGATTATTTTATTTTATTTCATTTTGTTTTTATTTATTTTGAGAGAGAGAGGGAGGAACAGAGAGAGAGGGAGAGAGAGAGAATCCCAAGCAGGCTCTGCACTGTCAGCACAGAGCCCAGTGCGGGGCTCAAACTCACGAACCGTGAGATCATGACCTGAGCTGAAGCCTAGAGTTGGTCGCTCAACAGACTGAACCACCCAGGGGCCTCTGGGATAATTTTATTTGATGTCCCTTTAGTTACCATTAGTTCTTGAGGTTACTTTTGGACCAGGGTTATAGAAGATGTATGATATGGCAGGTGAACAGCTTCCTTAAGCACCCCCTTCCTCCCCACCGTGGACATGTTTTCTCCCGTGTACTTACCTCACCACCTTCTTCAGAAGACAGGGGCATCATTCTTGCCCTGGATGAGAAAGGAGGTGAAGATGATTCGTAAAAAATAAGATGCCACAGTGACATAGTCTTTGTGGCTCTGTGCACCCTGCCTGCCTTCTTTTCTGACATGTATTTTGGTAGGAGATGCCCTGTGGTTCTCTTCCTCTTATTTTTTATTAAAATTTCCCTATCCTCTCTTCTCAGATTTGGTGTCCTTTGCCCTGCATAATCAGAATCCTTTCCTCATGTTGTAAGTTCCTTTTGTGAACTACAGGAAAAATAGGCCCCGTAAAGAGCTCTGTCTCATTTAATAACCGGCTTGAAAGGAAGAAACGTGTCAAGGAGCATTTTAATCTTTCCCATTTTCTAGATACACTCAGCTGAACATTAATTTGAGGCACCTCTTTAGAAAGGAGATCATGGCTTTCGTATCTCAGTGGCTTTCCTGATAATTTCAGTCATATGCATGTTCAGACATTGGGAGTTTCTTAATGGGCAGTTCTGGGGACAGCATGATTGGTTCTATCTGGGAAATGAAATAATCTCCCACTTGTATATTTCTGCTATCAAAGATGTTCCAGCAATAGCTTTTCTCGGCCTGAAGACAGAAAAACATAAATAGCTTTTAGATTTGTTTTGAAACACATTAGGCACCCTAGATTTCACTTGAGTTGGTGTGTGTGTGTGTGTGTGTGTGTGTGTGTGTGTGTGTGTGTGTGTGTTTGGGTCAAGGAAGGCACAGCAAACACAGGGCCATGGAAAGAACATAGAACAGGGATTCCAAGTTAGAGTCTTGGCTCTGTCTGCCTCCAGTCTAGCTGTATAATCCTGAGCACATTCTGCTATAGTGAACATTAAAATATCAAGTCTCTGCTATCCAGGAACTTGAGTTTGTGCAAAACATGGGGTCTCTGTTTCTTCATCTGTGAAATGGAAATAAGGATCATAATTCCCACCCATCCTCATCAGTGTGCTGATTTGAAGATATGGAGAAATGCTTTATGCACGTGAGAAGATTATTACAGAATTGCTTCTTTTCCCCCTATGGGATGATCATTCGTCGGTACATTCATTCAGTGATGCTGGGGAGTGGCATGGCCTGACTTGGTAGGGAGAGGTTGACTGGAGGGGTCACCAGTGGAGGAGGCAGAGGGGACCAGAAAAGAAGTGAGAGTGGCCTGGACCCCTGTGGTGATGAGAAGGTAGCAAGAAGTGGACGATTCAAGATGAGATGCAGTGGTCTGGTCAGAATCTTTCGAGGGGGAGATAAAAGTAAAGAACAGGATGAGTTCTTGAGGACAAATGGTAGAAAGGTGTGCTCTGAGAAGGAATAGGCTGGTGAGGCTTGGGAACTACTTTTTTGTTTCCTTTTTAATCCTCAAAATCGTATGTTTAGAAAGGCTAAGGAAAAAAGTTGCTTTCTACATAAAAGACTACAAGTCGTCAAACTGATGGCTTTTCATTTTATATGCATATGGCATGAGTAATTTCTTTCTCTATTAACTTCCAATGACCTTAAACTAATTTCCCGGGGTGTGGCAATAGCAAGCTCCCAAAGAAATTTGAACCTTGTAGCATGGTTCAAAATGACTTTTATGTCTTATTGAACAAAGGCTGACTTTTGGGAGAATCGCAATACCCATGGAAAGTGTTAAGACACAGACTCACAATGGAGCTGCCAACACTTTCATTTGGCTGTTACACATTCATTGTTAACAGAATCAGAATAACTATCAGTACCAATCTGCGTAGTAAAGCCTGCATTATAAATCTGCGTAATGGTAACGGGCCTGTTGCCTGACTAACTTACTCTTTTTTTAATATTGCTGAGTGACAAATGGATAGCACGTGGATATGAGTTATGCTGTTTGAAAATATCACAACAGCAGACGACACTGTTTAAAGACTGATTGAATTGGATTAACTACAAAAAGCATGCCTACTTTTATTACATTCTCTACTTCTAGATGGGCTAGTGCATAGTTTTTTATGATAGAAGTTAACGTACCATTATTATTCCACCTAAGTAAATGAAGGACACACATTTGTGCCACTTTTCATTCACATAGTACTGTGAATTTTCTAGCTATATTTTGTGGGAGTCATTTATTTTTGTAAAATTTCCTAATTACTCATGCATTTGGTGAGCATTTGTTATACCATATGATAGCCATTGTTCTAGGCAAGGGGATTCATGGAGGACAGGCAGAGATGATTTCTTCCCTTCTGAATGGGCAAGACTGACACATTCCCCAAAAGGAAACATGCAGATTCATAAAACAATTGCAAGGGGTAACATAATGCAGGGCCAAGTGTATTGTGGGGGGTACTTGAATTTTAGTTTGAGGGTAATGGGGTAGCTTTGTAGAGTTTTAGGCAAAGGAATATTAAGATCTAGTATAGATAAAAGATTATCATTTTGATACTGTGTGGAGGATATACCAGGCAGAATAGAATAGTCAATAAGCACAATAAAAGATATTCAACATCATTAGTCATTAGGGAAAGCATAATGAGATACTCACCACAGTGAGATAGCACTTCACGTTCCCTAGGAAGACTGAAATCAAAATGAAAGATGCGATAAATATTGGCAGAGAGGTAGAGGAATTGGTAGGTACTTCATATATTGCTTGTGAGAATGTAAAGTAGTGAGGCCACTTTGGAAAACGGTTAGGCAATTCTTCAAAATGTGAAATATAGAGTTAACCATAGACCCAACAATTCTGCTCTAGGTCTGTGCCCAGGACAAATGAAAATATGTGTTCACAGAAATACTTGTATATAAATGTTAATAACAGCATTACTCGTAATAGCCAAAAAAGTAGAAATAATCCAGATGACCATCAACTGATGAATGAATATAGAAAATGTATTATATCCACACAATGTAATATTATTCAGCCACAAAAAAGAATAAAGTATGATACAATGAGGATAAACCTTGAAAACATTATGCTAAGTGAACCAAGCCAGTCAGAAAAGACTGCATATCATAGGATTCCTTTTATATGACATGCTCAGCATAGGCAAATCCATAGAGACGGAAGGGGATTCATGTGTGTCCAGAGGTAGAGGATGGGGGTGAGGATTGGCTTCTGATGACTCTGGGGTTTATTTCTGGGGTGATGAACATGTTTTGGAATTAGACAGTGGTGATGATTGCAGAACTCAGTGAATATACTCAGCTCCTTGTACCCTTAAAAGGGTAAATTGGATGGTATGTACATTTTATCTCAGTAAAGACGTCAAGAAAAAGACAAATGAGAGAGGCGACCAGTAAGAACCAGTAATACATAGCCGGCGTCTCTTCTTGCTAATGTGTCACAATTGGACAGGCCTTGCAAGTGCTCCTGGGGAATGAAAGTGTCTAATACATACACACTAGCAATCAGGGTTCCCTCAAATTGCTCTCTGTACCTCACATACCAGCTCCACAAAATGACCTCCATTTCTCAGAACCAGTCGTGCACTTTTATTTTTACTTGCCTTTGCTCAGTCTGCTATGATTTTCTTTGCCTTCTTTTTCTATTAGAAAAAAAAATTACTAATTCTACAAGCTCATTTCAGATTCCTCCTTGAAACTCTTCTTGGTTGCCTGGCCCTTTAGTACATCATTCTTGTTTTCTCTGGGCCTATTACATGTGGCCTGTGTGTCTGTAAGAACTCAACCATGCATTTCAAAGAACTGCTTCGTTTTTGATGTTTTTCTTTCTTTTTTTTTTATTTTAAGTGTAATTAACATACAGTGTTATATTTGTTTCAGGTGCACAGTATAGTGACTCAACAATTCCATACGTTACTCAGTGCTCATCATAAGTGTACTCTTAACCCTCTTTGTTTAACTCATCCTCCTACCACCTCCCCTCTGGCAACCACCAGTTTGTTCTTTGTATTTAAGAGTCTGGTTTTTTGTTGCTGTTGTTGTGGTTTTTTTTTTGGGGGGGGTCTCATTTTTTCCCTTTGTTTTGTTTGTTAAATTCCACATGTAAGTGAAATCATATGGCATTTGTCTTTATCTGACTGATGAATTTCACTTAGAATTATACCCTGTGGGTCCATCCATGTTTTTTAGATGGCAAGATTGCATTCTTTTTTGTGGGTGAGTAATATTCCATAGATGTTTTCTAAAGAAGACCTACCAATGGCCAACAGATACATGGAAAGATGTGCAACGTCAGTCATTATCAGGGAAATGCAAATCAAAACCACCATGATATATCACCTTACACCTATCAGAATGGCCAAATCAGCAACAACAAAAAACATTAAGTGTTGCAAGGGTATGAAGAAAAAAGAACCCCATGAGAATGCAAATTGGTGCAACCACTGTGGAAAACAGTGTGGAGGTTCCTCAAAAATTAAAAATAGTATTACCGTATGATCCAGTTAATTCCACTCCTGGGTATTTACCCAAAGAATACAAAAACATTAATTCAAAAAGATATATGTACCCCTATGTTTATTTCAGAGATCCACTTTGATTTCACTCTTTCTTTCCTTCTCTTCCCCTTTCTCTTCTCCCTTCTCACCTCTTCCTTTCCTTCCTTTCTTCTTCTCCAACCCCTTTTGCTCTCTTCTTCCATTCCTTTTTGACAATCAGAAAGAAGTTTCGGGCACCTGGGTGACTTAGTCGGTTAAGCGTCTGACTCTTGATTTCAGCTCATGTTGTGATCTCAGAGGTTCATGGGATCAAGACCCACATTGGGCTCCACACTGACAATGCAGAGCCTGCTGGGGATTCTCTATTTCCCTCTCTCTCCGCCCTTCCCCTGTGCGCTCTCTCTCTCTTTCTCTCAAAATAAATCATAAATAAATTTTAAAAAACCTTTAAAAAAAGAAGGAAATTTCTTTGCCCTCTAAAGCTGCTAAAGTAGTATCTACTGTCTGTACATACTAGATCTAGTGTCTTCAGATCTGCCTGCAGTTGGTTTCCCAAGGCTACTTGTATAATGGAGATGTTCCTCTTACAGAGGTTCACCTTACTCTCATTACAACGTTTCCCTCCTTCCACAACTCAGCTTCTGCTGGAAGTGTCAAAAAGGATGTAACAAGCAAATTGTTTTATAATCCATTCGGCATAACTTCCCAGTAAATATTTGTTGAGCAGCTACTACATGCCAGGCACTACTTCCAAGGGATGGAGCAGGAATCAAAACAGTCAAAGTCCTTGATATTAGTTAAGATCAGAAAATGACAAGCGTGCTGCAGAAGTTTAAGTTAGGAGATGTGAGAAAGAGTGAGTGAGAGGCATCTTGAGGTTGAATGGCCAGAGAAGGTCTGTGGGGAGATGTCATTTGAGCTCTGATCTGAATGACCGGAAGGAGCAAAGAAAAAGCATTTGAGGCAGAGGGGACAGCTCATGCACAGCTCTAGGGTCAGATGGCATTTGGAGTATTAAAGGACCGGAAGAAGGTTTGGTGTGACTTGAGTTTGGCAGATGAGGGAGAGGAAGCAGCAGGGCCTCTGGAGGAAGAGCCACAGGCTAGATCTTCTGCGGAGTGTGCACGTCAGTGGAAGGGGTTGAGATTGACTCCAATTCCAAAGAGAAACCACTAGAGGAAAACGGGCATGTGCACAGGTTTGTAAATGTGTTGACATGTGGGCATTTCACGTTAAAAGTGGTTTTTCTTTTTGGCCTCCAAAATAGGAACATCCTAGCTCAGAAAGTGAAAAAGGAAGGTGGAAAGATAGACAAGAGGAGCTGACTAGCCAAGCATTGACCTGGTAAACAGGGAACAGTACACAATCCTGAGCTTCATGTGGCAAAGAGAGAACATCTAGGGGTGTGCTTGCCAGAGTTGCACAATAAATATCGTGGCTATGGTATTTTTGCATAATTTAATTCCGGCTTAAAGGCAACTGGAAAGGATTCTTTTTTATTAGAGTTTTAAAAGCCCCTTCCTGTTAAAAACGTAAACCCGTAAACCAAGATGGCCTTAAAAAAAGAGCCCTTTTATTGCCCCACAGAAGAGAATGTGGATCTCACAATGGAACTGAAAAAAGATCCTGTTGCTTAGAGAGACAAAGAACTATAGCAGCACATATTTCTAGCCAGGAATTTTAAAGAGCACTTTGGAAGAAATAATGCGTTACGATAGAGAGCTATTGAATATAGCAAAAGCTTTAATAACGTTTATTCCTCTTGGATATTGGAAATTCCATTCCTAGTATTTACCTTTAGGACAAGTTCATGGACCTACACAATCATTTATCTCTAAGGGTGTTCGACCATTTTTAAAAAAATAGTAAAGATTTGGAAACCTTCTAAATACCCAGTAATAGGAAAATGGTTAACTAAATACTCTGAGGCAATGTAATATCTTGCATTAGGCACAATAATGTTGTAGAAGAATATTTAATGAGAAGAAATGTTTCTGTGAAGTATGGTTAAGTGAAAAATATGACACTTTCCCCCAATAATTGGCAGTTAAGTGGAAACAAATCAGGTTACAAAATAGCATGTACACTTTGGCCTCAGTTCTGAAATTGTTTAAAAAGCCAATTGGAAGAAAACTTTTTCAAAATGTTAACAGTGGTTATTTCGGAGAGGCTGAGTAGCAGACGATTTTTTTTCCCTTTTAATTTATTTTCTGAAATTTCTAAACTGAATATAAATAAAAAAGTAATAAGAGAAATCCATTCATTTTTAATGGGTTATAACAAATTAATAAAAAAATTAACAATTTAATGAATAAAAATAGCTAAAGATTTACCTCCTGTGTGCCAGGCACTAATCACTTTACCTTTTCTGAAGTAAGTTTGTTTAATGCTTTTATTCATCTTCTGAGACAGGTACTATTATTAATTTCACTTACCATTAACAAAACTGAGGCACAAAGATGTTAATAACATACCCAAGCCACACATCTAACAAATACTTTTCCTCAAAACATTAATTCACTGGGTTTGGGATCCCACACGGCATGACATTCCAAGTCTGCCCTTTTAACTGTAGTACTATACTTCTAGCAAATACCTATACAGAAAGTAAAAAGTTTCTCTGTTGTCAGACAGATAATGAGATTTGTTTGCTCAATTTCATTTTTAAAGATTATCACCAGTTCCTGGGGCGCCTGGGTGGCTCAGTCACTTGGGTGTCCAACTTTGGCTCAGGTCATGATCTCACAATTCGTAGGTTCAAGCTCCACATCAGGCTCTGTGCTGGCAGCTTGGAGTCTGGAGCCTGCTTCTGATTCTGTGTCTCTCGCTAGCTCTCTGCCCCTCCCCTGCTCATGCTATGTCTTTCTCTCTCTCTTTCTCTCAAAAATAAATAAACATTAAAAAAAAAAAAAAAGATTATCGCCAGTTCCTTAGTGAGGAGTGGCCAGATACTGTCTTTTACCATCAACTTTCTAGAATGTAGACTTCCTTATAAATATGGAGCCTCTCCGATTTTGCGATTAAGGAGCACTTCTTTGTATTCTGGAATACGTAGTTACTTAGACACATGGATCATTCCAGACTTTCTGAGTCAGGATTTTAATGACTCGCCAATGGGAAAAAAACCAGGTAAGCTGACTTTGCATAATTGCCTTAAGTAGGCTTCTACCCCTCTGGGTTGGCAGTGGGCTACACCACTTGTATTTACTGTCTTTTGTGCCAGTTGGCTTAGGCCGGCTCTTGTCACGTGTTCTTTTCATAAGGCTAGAGTCTACTTTAGAAAGAACACACAATAAGAGACACAAAAGAAAACTTTATACCAGGAACGAAGCTCAAAAGAAGCGGGAGTGAGAACGGCCAGTAACTGTGACAGTCGTATATGTCATCTAACATATATTGTTAATAAGTGTTTGCTAAGTGCTGGGCATGGTACTGAGCATACATAACTTAGGTTATTCCCATCATTCTTCACAACGTGTGCTGTGAGATGGGTGCTATCATTCTCCCTACTTTATGCTAGAGGAAGCTGGTGCTTGGAGAAATAAATTGCCCAAGGCCATGCAGCCAGCGCGAGTCCTTTGAATCACAAGGCTATTGTTTCCACAAGGGCAAATGGCTTCTTTTACCATCACCACCCTATCTCCCTGACGCTTCTCCAAATAAGAATCCATAAATTACTGTTTTTTATTATTATTATTATAGTTCTGCTGGGTGGTAAAGAAATTAAGCTTTTTTCTTTTTGTGAGCTCTCCATGTTCTTTGTGAGAGAAGGAATCCTTTCCCTCCTATTATAAAAACTCTGTACTGAAATGTTTGTGTTCCTTTGGCCGCTCCTAAGGATTCCTGATCCTGAGCTGTGCTGGCAGGCAATGTGATGCTCCATGGTACGGAGATCTGGGAACAGTCGGATCGTTGCAAAATGATTTCAGTGGGCAATGAGTCAGAGTGGCTGGAAGCCTTTGGAATCTGACAAATTCACACCCTTCTTTATTTACCTGTCACTGTGGCTTACTTGGGGTATTCCCAGACTTCAGGGCTGACGTCCCAGTCACTCTGGTGTCTGAGCATGGCTGAAAGGCTTTCTTGTTTTGCATCTCTCTGGCCTGTCTTCTGTGCAGCATCCGAGGCCACAGGCGCAGAAAGAGCTGGCCACTGTCAGAGGATCGGGCTGGCTCTTGGCCGTCTGGGAGATCAGAGCCCCCATGTGGGGACAGCTCCTCTGTCTCTGCCTGCTGCTTGCCAGAAGTCCCTGTTTGTCAGCAGTTATGCGGTGGTCCTTCAAATTGGGTATTCCCACCGAATGCATGGTCATTGCCGCTTGAGTCATTTTCAGCTCGTTTTTAATGTGGCACCTTTTCCTCATTGGCATTCTATACTGATCTCCACTCTCATGTCCTGAAAAAGATACTCTTTCACCTTGCTGTTGAACACATGCTCCAAGTGACTACGGTGCTTATAACCTCACTTGCAGCATCGCTTTTCTGTTTTAGCTCATGCTTCAGTGAATTATGCATTTTAAAAAGAATAATCACTCATTCCCTTACATAAGAAACAACCAATGCTCATTTTTTTTTTTTTTTAAATAGAAGAGGTAGAAAAAAGAAAATGAAAACTACATGCAGTTGAAGTGGCCGGAGATGACCATTGTCATTATACAGGTGTCTTCCTTTTGTATTGGTGCATGTATCCTACACTTTATGGGTAGAGGTATACATATAGCCATACAGCTGTGAAAATTTATTTGAAAAATTGTCTGCACCTGTAGCTGGGTGACCAAGGAGGATGGACATATTCTCTTGAGAAAATTGTTGTTTTGTTTGGCTGATACTTATTTTTCTCATTTAAAACATGAATACATCGGGGCGCCTGGGTGGCTCAGTCGGTTAAGCAGCCGACTTCGGCTCAGGTCATGATGTCACGGTCCGTGAGTTCGAGCCCCATGTCGGGCTCTGTGCTGACAGTTCAGAGCCTGGAGCCTGTTTCAGATTCTGTGTCTCCCTCTCTCTGACCCTCCCCTGTTCATGCTCTGTCTCTCCCTGTCTCAAAAATAAAACGTTAAAAAAAAAAACACATGAATACATCACAGTATACAAATACTCAGTGTATACTTTGAGAAATTCTTACATATATATGTACATGTATATCTAGATCTAGATCTAGATGTCTTTATATATACCTATACAACAGCTATCGAGACTGGGACAGGATGTTTTCAGTGCCCCTACCCCTCCAAGATTCGCACTTGTCTCTTTTCATTCTCTCCTTTAAGAGAAACCACTGTTCTGATCTCTCTTCCCATAGGTTAATTTTGTTACTTATTGAACTTCATATAATTGGAATCATACATTAATTACCCTTTGGTGTCTGATTTCTTTTGATTAATATCACACCTGTGAAAGTCATCTATGTTGTCGAATTAACAGTAGTTTGCTCTTTTTTTTTTTTAACTGCATAGTGTTCCTTGTCTGAATATGCCACAGTTAATTTTGTTGATGAACAATTTTGAATTGTTCCCAGTTTTAGGCTTCCCATTCACTTCCAAGCTCATTCACGTATTTTTTTGGGAGGATTCGGTTACTTGTGCGTTGTTGGACAGCGTTTTGGCTCCTTATGTGCTGTGGACCACCGTCAGTTCCTTCCCTTACGTGTAAGCTTCTCCATTGAGCAACTGACAGCACGGTAGCAAAGACGCAAGAGGGTAGGAGAAAATGCCAGCAAGGGAGAAAGCTAGCAAGATGGAAGCTAGACTCTCTCGTAACGTCATCATGGAAGTGACATCCCATTACCTGTGCTATATATATGTATTTTTTTGTTAGGGGTGAGTCACCAGGTTTCATACATACTCCCATGAAAGGGGTTACCCTGGATGTGGATACCAGGAGGTGAGGATCACCGGAAATCCCAGTGATCACTGTCACAGGCTGCCTACCACATCTATATAACGTTTGAGGACATGGTGCTGATACACCACAGAAAAGCTCTAAGCATTTTTTACCACCTACAACTTCGCAGCTAGGAACTTCCATAAGAATAGTAGAAATGTTTTCCTTTGATAGGAGGCCATATATCAGTGGAGGTGTTTTTGGCATTTACTAATGCACTCAGTAACTTGATTTGAGAAGTCAACTGTGCAATACTGTATAATTTCAAACACTTTTCTAGCAAAACTGTATTACTTTTAATTAGACTGATTTAAAGCTGTTAAGATTCTTGTCAGAAATAATTTTTAAGTGGATGTGTCAAGATAAAAACAGCAGTTGTCAAGTGAAGAAAGCAGTAATTTGTGCATGTACTGTCTGGCTTATGAGCAGTTGGGTCTTTAAATGCTAACTGAGCATTTGTGCTTACAATTTCTTTTATAGAAGCCATTCTGGCAGTTAGATATTCAAACCGTTGGAATGCTATTGTTTGTGGTAAATATTTGTCCTATGACTAGCGAATTAAAATTTGTTCCTACCCTGTAATATAGACAAAAGCATCACTAAGAAGAGAAAGCATTTAAGCAATTCAGTTCAGCAATTGGTCAAACACAGAGCATGAGCAAAGCATTCTGGGTGATTACAGAGTGGAATAATAACAATAATGAGGACCACTCTTTGATGAAAGCAAATCAGGTGACTTTATGCACTTGGAAAAGCTTAAATTCTTTTTGGAATCTTTTTAGGCTATTAATTTCTTTAGAAAGCTTTTTGCTGTTGGGCAATGAAAAGGAGGGCTTTTGCCTGATCTCTGTGGCAGGATTTGTTAGTACCGGTACTTGATATTTTGGGTCACACGATTCTTTGTTGTTGTGGGGGCTGTCCTGTGCATTGTAAGATATTTAGCAGCACCCTGGGCTTCTACTCACTAGATGCTGATAGTTCTGTTCCCTCCACCCCAGTTGTGACAATGAGATATATTTCCAGACATTGCCAGATGGACCTGGGCTTGTATGGAGGCAAGCAAAATCACCACTCTGTGGGAATTAACACAGCTTTTGAATTAGGGAATCCTAAATTAACAAGATGTAATGTTATCTTACTTTTATACATTGCATTTATAAATCTGTTATCTTTTCTCTTGGTCCTCAAAAGCAAAATTCCATATGGTATATAAAAGATCATTCATTTTCCTATTTGTGGAGTCAATAAACATTCATCAAATACTGTGTGCAATTGGCTTTATGCAGGCATTGTGAAATATATGAAAAAATGGAGATTTTTCTTCTCAAGAGGCTTGAAATCTCAGAGGTGGTGTAGAGATTTAAGTTATATACATATACATATACATATATATATATATAGAGAGAGAGAGAGAGAGAGAGGGAGGGAGAGAGTTATTTAAGTTATATATATATGTATATATATAGAGAGAGATTTAAGTTATATATATATATATATATGGAGAGAGAGATTTAAGTTATATATATATTTATATATATGGGGGGAGAGAGATTTAAGTTATATATATATATATATATATATATATATATATATACATATATATATATATTTATATATGGGGGGAGAGAGAGAGAGAGGGAGAGAGGGAGAGTGCGAGTGTGCGCACTAAGTTTGACAAAAGAAAGAGGTAAAATGTATAGCATATTTTAAAGAAGAACTTCTCTATTTCCCTTGAAGACCGGTAGTAAGGGTACATTCATCCCTCAGCTGGGGTTCTGGAACCTGAGTTTAAGAGGGTGAAGTTGACCTGTAGTTTTAAGGTATGAGAGTAGACCTGGAGCTGGAGCTAGTCATCTGGGCCAGAACATTAAATCTAAGGGGCTAGGCAGAGAGGTAGAAACCCAGCCCAAAGCCAAAGGTTCTCAACCAGAAGTGGCAAGGTGGAGGACACACATATTTAACAGGACCAAAAAAGGGAGGAGCTTGGAGAAGTTTCCTGAAACACTGATAAACAGAACTGGGTCCTTTTTGTAGGAAACTGGTAACAAGCCCAAGGTGCGGTAGGAGCCGTGAGAGCACTACACTGTTTTCATGGGAGGGAGGTCTGCAGTGGGCTCACGGTTCTTCTGTTACCCATGTTGCCCAGTAGGTCAGCAGTTTCACATGGAGAGCAATTCCAAGCCAAATGCAGGCAGTACAAGACTAATTTTCAGAGGTTCCTGCTTCCAAGAACAGAATGCTGGCCAGCCGTGCAGCCAGCATCTTCACCATTAGAGCTTTGTGTGGGGGATGAGCCTCCAAAAACATAAAAACTGTCCCGAGAAGGTATTATTATCTACAAATCTCTTAGCATTGCAGTGCTCAAAGTATATTCAAAAGACTGTTAATATATGTTACCCTGAATAGTTTTATCAGTTAATTAGTTTTGGAAATACTAAGCAAAATAAGTTAAACGTATTCCTTTACCAGAGGACTTCTCAGAGCCTTTAAGATGTATCATAAGTCTCAGATGGAGGCATCAAATGTAAACATTTCCCACATTTATGTAATTACAAAGCCTTTCATCATGTAACATCTCATGAGAATACAGTCTATGCTACATGCTTTGTGTAACTCTGGTTCTGAGTGAGTTTGTGAAATGAGTGGCTAGACTTTAAGTGAATAGTGTATCTCAGGGAAAAATGCATCAACATGCGAACCTTCACAGATCTGCCTCCCTCACCTGCTGAAGAAAAACCTGACTTTGCCAGCTTGCCTCCGGGGCTCCTCCTGCTCCACCAAATAGATTTCTGTCTTGATCATCATCATCTTGGTCTTTATTATATACATCACTGCAAATGGTGAGGTCTGGAGATGCTAATTACTCTAGAAAGGTCAAAAAGCAAATGGTAGGAGGAAAATGATAGAGATATTAAGGGGGAAATGAAAAGTGGGACAGGTTTGGAGAGGAATCGTTGGTGTTAGGGCAGCACAAGTTCACTGACCTTTAGAGCCACCTTCATTCATCTCAGAATTGGAGAAAGAGGGAATGCTCAGAGAATATTTTTCCGGGAGTTACAAGAATAATACTTAAGCTGGCATTTTTCCATATCAAAATGTAGTAAACATTTAAATTGATTTTTATTTACTTGTGGTTGCTAGGCTGAATTTCTTTAAGTATGAAAATGAGATGAAGTAGAGCTTTAAGATGGTCTCCAAAAGGCCGGTCTTTATAAGGGTTATAGCGGGGAATATTTAGTGGGAAACAAAGGTCATCAGTTAAGGCACAGGAGGGTCAGAGTGTGTGAGTATCCTGGAAATAAAGGCTTAATGAGATAAGCCAGTGAATAGATGCTATTTTTGTCTTCCCACCCACCTTCTGGGAACACCAAACACAGCTCTTTTCGTAGGAACTGTTCTGGTTGTGAGGAGCTGCTAATCACAAGACCTAGCCCTGTGGCTGCTGGCGTGGGCACACAAGTAGGCCAGGCCAATCATAGCTACCTGTTTCCAAGGCTACGGGAATGAGTGCATGACCCAGTTCAGGCCAATCAGAGTCCTTTCCTGCAATTTTATATAGAGCCATGAGGGAAGAGAGATGCTCTGATGTGGCTAAGCAGGGGTGATGGAAAGCTGGAGTTTTCTGCACTCATGCTTCTTTACCATTCCATCGCTGAGGCTGGCCACTAGCCAGCAGCCAATCAGTAGAAAAGGAGGACATCAAGGAGAATCTGAGCTGGGAGGTGGAGAGGGATGGTAAAATATAATCACATTGTCTAAGTTACTGGGCTCCTTGAGGCCAGCTTAACCCTGGACTTCCCCATTACTAGAGCCAAACACTCCCGTGTAGCTTAATGAATTTAAGTTTAGTTTCTGTCACTTGTAATCAAAGGAGTCCCATGGATTTACCCAGCATTGTTCTGAGTGTCTTGAGGACAGAAAGGTAGAAATGGTTGCAATGAAGGGCCATGAAGAGGGAGATAAAAGGTGTTACTATAAGCTTTCTCATGAGCTCTGCTTAGAGCAGAACCTGATGGGGAACCTGAAGTCATACCAGGGGCGGAGAGGCGACGGTAAAGTGAGCAGGAACTGAGGAATTAATATCTTTTTCTTGCCCTGAGTTGGCTGCCCTCTTGCAGCGATAAGGTGAGATGAACTGGGTTCCTTGAATGGTGCTTTCATTTTGAATTACCTAAATTTATGCTCTAAAGGTTGATTTTTTTTTTTTTCTGTCTTGTCTGTTTCATCCCTGTGGTTGCTATGGTATATTTGGGTAAAAATAATAGACTGGCCCACGGTTTTTATCAGTTGCTTGTTTTAACCACCTCATTATGGTTAGAAGAGGCTATAGGTACAAAGAAAATATGGTGCTCCTTAATGATTCATCTGGCACGGCATTTGTGCTGTCGACGTGAGTGTGATGAAATAGTGGAATCTACCCACATGCGCTGAGCACAGTTACTCCCATCACCAAGGCAGGGCAGTGTGCTTTACTGCATTGTATCCACAGATTCTTCTCATGTACACTCCCCATGTATACCTTTGGGAAATTCAGTTCATGCTGCACAAATTAATGCCTCACTTTGTGTCTTTGTGAAAGGCAGTAACTAAACAGATGATATGCTTTGAAGTAGGAAGCATTTGAGATCTTGAAAGAAAAGACAGAGACCGTATTGATTTTTTTGCCGTGAACCTGAAACACAAATGAGAGCGCCGCCTCAGGTTTTTTTGTTATTTTATTTCTCCATCCTTCTGTTAAAAAGAAAGTCCTGATGTAGTTGCCTCTGGTCCTTACTTGTCACCTACCGTCTCTTCAATTCCCTCTACACCTATAGGGTTGACGTAGTAGAAACTCAAGTTGAATTAGAAATCCCTTTCTAAAAGCAATTGAACCAGGAAATTAACTTCCTCTTTGGTCTGTGTGCATGAGTGTGAGGTGTGGGCATGGCTTTGTGGAAGGAGGTTGGGCATGGCTTGTGGTCCTGGTCAGTAAACTCCTCACAAACTTGGCGGCAGGGCTAGGGAAATATTCACCATAATCCAGGCACTTTTCTGTCAAAAAAAAAAAAAAAAAAAAAAAGTCTCTGGGCTCTAGAGAGTCCTGTGGGGATTTGATAAATGTTTTAATTTAAAAAATAGCTTATACTACTAGGCATTGGATAAAGACACTTGGGGTGTGTAGCCAAGTGAATGGAAGGAACGTGGGGAAAGTGATGATGAGGATGATGATGGTGATGGTGATAACGATGATGACGATATGGCTAATACTTACTAAACACGTGTGAGGCATTTTTTGAATCATTCTACGTGTGTTCTCCTTTACTTGCTACAGTGACTTTCTGAGGTTGCCCACCTCTCAGATGAGGAAACTGAGGTACTGCGACAGAGCTCACACAGCTAGTGTAATGGAAGGGGATTTGGACCCAGATTTGTGGGACTTCAGGAACTGACTGGGATTCAACTAGTGAATGATAATTTGGTATGCTTATCCAGGGAATGGGTGTCTTGCCAGGCTATTTCTGGAGATGCCCAAGCCTATGTTGGGGGTTATTGTGAGGGAGATTATAAAGAGGCTTTTCATGTATTAGGCAAGGAGATTAAGAAGAAGACTCAGAGGGGAAAGGCACCTGGTGGGGGAATGACCTAAGAATTTGGACAAATCAGCTGGGGTTACATATTATAAGGATTTGGTGTCTTAAGCCTGAAAGCTTTAGGAAGCATTTGGAAGGCTTCAAGCTGAGAGGGACTTGCATTTTTGTAAGATGACACCGTTTCACTGTGAAAAATGGACCTGAGTGGCCGCAGGAAATTTTAGGAGGTCATTCCATTGATAACGTTGACATGGGGAAGGTGATCATGGCTCAGACTAGGCGCCTTGTTTAAAATAAATTCACCAATTTGGGCCGTGTCATCCCCACATGTTTAGTCTGCCACACTCCCATCCATCCCTCCTGCCTTGTGATCTTTTCTGTTGCGCATCACTTTCAGCTGGTCTGAAAACTTGGGGGAATTTTCTGAACAAGCCGCTCCTCAAATGTGGGTAGGCAGGGAGAATTAGCACAAATAAGTGACTTAATCTTGGCCCTGGATGGAGGTGTCTGGATGAAAGGCCAGTTACATCTTTAACTGAGATGGAAGGAAGTGGGTCTGAAGGATTGGGTTTGTCCTCAGCACCAGGCGGAAAGATTGAAGTTACTCTCTGTTCCCAAGTCAGGCATCTCTGGGGACTAGAAAAAGCTGTGAACTGAGTTGGGACGCATTGTTTTTAAACTCTGGGACCTTGGCCATGTCACTGAATGGCCTTAAGCCTGCCACTTTATCTAGATAGTGGGAATAATAATGCCTGCCCTCTGTTTCTCACAGATTCCTGGCAATATCCAATCCAATGGCGTACATGGAAAAGTCACAAACCATTCTATACACATTAACTGTCACGTCCAGTCAGTGAAGTGGAAGGCCATTTTTGGATGCAAAGAACAACCTTATGAGGCAAGCGTGCTCATTTCAAAATTTCAATTTTCTTAAGTATCTGAGTATTTTAAGGGTCATTTCTAGGATCCGTTTGTACTTTCTATTGTAAGTAGCTGCATAAAAGCTGGCATTTCTGTTTCGGAGAAGCAGTACTGCAGAGCGCTAAGAGCATGGACTTTGGAGTGAGATATAAGTTCAACTCTATGCTCTGCTTTTTGACACCTGTGTGAGCTTGGCAAAATTATTTAGCTCCTCTGAATCTTCGTTTACTCCTCTGCAAAATGGGTGTATTAGCAGAACAGGCCTCATAAGCCTGTTTTGAGAACTAAACGAAACGTTACATGTAAAGTTGTTAACACAGTGGTTAGTCTATGTGAAGAACTCATTAGGTAGTAGCTATCGCTATGTCTATGTTTTAAAATTTTTACCTTTTAGCTGCATTTCTCATTTAATTGTCTGGTATCAATGGGGGGAGGGCTGGAGGTCTGACTGTTATGCATGGTACTTATGCATGGTACTTACGCATGGGTACTCATTTATCCACTTAGGTAGATTCTGCATGGACATAGGAAGGGTCTCCTCCCCATCATTCCCACCCATATTCTTAGGAAATGCTCTAAGGGAAGGAATCAGATGGGAGAGGGGTAGAGACAGCTTGTTGTTGGAAGGCATAATGATGAGATCAAATGACATTAGGCCACTCCGCATTCGTGACGTTCCCAGGCCCCCTGAGCACCCACGACACTGCAGAGAAGTTCCCACCGGGCTTGCATCATCAGTGGTGTTCCCGCTTGCAGCCTCATGGGAACGCATGTGGGGGCCGCGTCCAGGGGTGATGCTGACGCACAGCTGTGCGCTGGTCCAAACAGTTCCGGGGAGGCACTGGGCGCCGGGCAAAGCCGGCACTTGTGATGTCACAGAGGAATCTCAGGGCTTGGAAGGCTGACAGAATGCCTTTGCCAGCCCTGGGCTGCAAATCAGAAGGGAATTCGGCCTCCAGAAAGTTCACTTTCACTCCAGCCTGGAGCCAGTCAGAATCAGTGCAGGGCTCTTAACAGATTATAGATCGATTCTGCTGAAATGGAGAAAAATGCAAAAGGGACATCTTCTCATTCCGAGTAGCACCCGCTGATCCTCTCTAAGCAGATGGACTGATGATTACTCCCATCAATAAGGAGGAAACGCTCAGCTCAGCCTTGCCGACCTGCGGATTCCCTCCTTCTTTGCCAAAGCTGAGAATGTGTATGGAACAAAAACTGTAGGGGGAGCTATTTTGTTTTGAATGATGAGTGTAATCTGCCTTTTCAAGTAAGCAAGATATTGAGAACAATTTCACTTTTTGGGGCATTATGAAAGTGCTCTAGAAGGAGGCACAGGTCATTATATAGGAAACTGTGTAATATGCATCAGTGTGGATCTGAATGAGGTACGAGGCCCATGCTCTCCCAGTTATATCACATGGTATTTGGGCATCTTGGGGTAAAGTTGGGGGCACAGTCTTGAAAGCAAGACAGCCCTGGGTCCAGATCACAGCTCAGCTACTTAGCATCTCAGCAGCCTTGGACAAGTTGCTTCATAACCCTGTAAAAGGGTAAAAAGGAAAGAGGAACGTCTGCACTAAGTTCTTGCTCGGATTTAATTTGACACTGCATTTAAAATTCAGCCAGTAGTCTGCACTCAACAAATGGTTTTTCTATCCTCCTTATTTCTCTAGAGTGTCAGATACCTCACTCTTTCATACTCATCTATGAATGTTGCGCTTCTAATTGGTTTCTTGCCTTTTATAAAGAAGATGCGATTGGGCTTACAAAATAGGGCACATACTCAAGATTGGTCCTGCTGTTAAGTGTCCTCTGCTCATTACTTTGATGGGATGGTTTGAGGATGAAGTCTTTGCTAAAGAGTATCTGATGCTGTAGGAGAATGTGTTTGTGCCTGAGCACAGGTCAGAAGAGAAACTAATGATGGAATGGCATTTGCTTCTGTGGAGAGGCCTGGGCAGTGACTTGAAAATGATTTTTTGAACAAAAGCATATTTCCTGGTATACCAAGGATATATGGCTGTGACAGCCCAGGGACTGCTCGGCTCCTTACTCAGACATAATACTGCTCAGGGTAAGTCTCCTCCAGAACCCAGAAGACTATAAGGTAACAGCAAGCCAATTTCTCTGCCTCCAACAAAATAAAGATTGCTTTGGAATCCATCTTATAAATCACAAATGGGGCTTACTACTAGGCCAAGGAAACAATTAGTAGTTATCCAGTAAGTGGAATCAATAGAGGAAAAAACAACCGACCCACAAAAACACAGCAACATATTACAAGGGAAAATGTTCTGCATATTGTCTTCTGTCGTGCTGGGCTAGGACATCTTAATGAAGAGCTATATTCTCTCAGGATGGTACCCCAGAGAGCTTATCAGAAGTGTTACTAAGAAGTCATGGTCTTAATTTTTTTTTCTCTCCAGCCTCGTGTGTACAAGAGAATTCCATATTTGACAGCATCCTGGTACTTCCTTTATTTAACAAAGACATCTTAATGTTTCCATGACGGTAACATGTGAGTTACCTCACGTCCAGTCTTAAAATAGTTGTTACACTTAAGGAGTATTATTAGAATAAACCTGGAAGGAAACACGGAGACAATTACTCTAATTCCCTCGTTTTATAGGAGAGAATCCAGGGGCCCTAGTGCCTTCTCAAGGCTGCACAATGACTGGGGTCAGGGCTGGCTTGAGAATTCAGAATTGTATTTCCATACCAATGCTCCTTTTATTTTTTGACATATAATAATTCTTCTTGGTCTAGAAGAAGATTAGAGTATTAACAGTAGTTTACATGTAAGAGAATACCACCAAACAGGCCCACTGTATAAATCATTGCAGAATATCATAGAGGAGGGACCACAAAGACCACAACGGTTGCATTTTACAGTCAAAGAACATGTGGCACAGAGAAGTTGAATGACTTTCTAGGAACAACCTGGCTAATAATCTATGGAGTCAAGATTTGAACTTGTTGGATCTGGCATATCTGGTACTGGTTAGAATATCTGCTGGAGTTGGCCTGGGGTTTTACTGGACTCATCTCTGTTTTAGAGTATTCTGAGAGATGTCCTGACCCTGCTTCCGCGGGCTATGAGGAAGCTTGCACTTTGGAAACACATGACAGAGGTTGGAAGTGTGGATTATTTATAGCCTGAGAGGAGAAAGTTGTTCAACTTCATTTCCATCCTTAACCACATGGGAGAATAGGTTGGAATAATAGGAAGACCCTCAGTGGTTGCGAAGTGTGTGTGTATACATTGTGGTGGGGACTGTATTATGCCTGAGAGTCCTTTGGTTTTCTCTTTTCCCTTCAGCTTTCTGAGATGCTCTGCCTTATAGCCCAAAAGAGGTGGCTTTCATGGCTCCTCTGACTGAACTCGGGGTAGATACAGATGGCCCCTCTGAGAACATCCCACCAGGGTTTTTGCAATTAGGCATAGTGATTGAATTAGTTAACTTTGGAGAGATGTGTTGGAGTCACCTAGACTTGTGATCCGAAGCCTCCGTCTCTGGGATGCCACAGTCTGACACGGGTTTGTAACCAGGAGGCAACTGTGTGGAGAGAGAGAGAGGGGTAGGTGAGGGAATGAATGCATTGCATATGCTTTCTCTTCCTCTATCTACAGGTACTTGAACCCTGATTTTTCAGCATCACCATGAGTATTGTGACCATAACGCCAACACAAGGGAAATGAAAATGGGTCTTAATAATATCATTTGGGTCTGGAACCTAGTTGTGCCCCAAAGCCAGCGTCTATCCTGGGCATTTCTGAAAAAGAGGCTTCTCTCTATCTCTCTCTCTCTTTTTTGATTTAAGTGACTTCGAGTTGAAGTTTTAGTCCCATGCAAGAGAAGGAGTTGTAACTGACACAGGAGCTTTGCACTGCCAGTAAATTGCTTTGCTTTGCAGAATGCAAAGCCAAGCTTCAAGAAGAAAGAAAAGAAGTGCTGGGATGGCTCCTTTTTGATTCTAGTTTCTTATTTATTTCTTGTTTTGTTGTTTTTGTAAAGAACATATAAGAAACTCTCCAACTGAATGCCACATGGTGCCTAGATCCTATCCTTCTTCAGCAAAAACGTTTTTCTGTTCTCTGGATCGTTCCTGGATACTGTAGTTCTAGAAATGAAGACATGGAGAGGGCTGGCTGGAGTCAAATTAAAAAAAAAAAAAAAAAGCAATCTGAAGGGGGTAGAAATGATCAAAGCAAAGAAAAAAGAGTGAAATATCCTAATCTGAAGATGATTTCGTTTTCCAAAAGCTCCTAGCAAATTGAGAAGGCAGCCAAAGGAAAGGCTTGTCTGGGAAGGTATGCATCAAATAAAAGCAACGGCCATGGAAACAGAAGGTCTGTCTTCTAAAATGGATTTCTGGCAGTGAAACTCACTGGCTATAGCCAGCCCAGACCGAACTCCTTTCTTCATCCTTGAATGAATCACTATGGTCCCAGGGATGTGATGCTGTGCTTGGTCAGACTTGAGTCACCTGTCCACTTCTGGATCTATGGAGATGATGGACATCACCCTGCTGAGATTATGGAAAGAGCAGTATGGGGAAAATCAGGATGCAAAAGAAGAATGAATGGAAGTCAGGCAGGTAACAAACAGAAACCAACAGATGAGAGTTCTCTTGAAAGCAGGCGCTGTGTAGAATCCAAGCTTCTTTAATGACATATTTCTGAATGAAACATTTCTGTCTAAGATAAGCATTTCTGTGGGATTTATAGGAAGCATAGCTGTCTCTCTGTGCTGGATATTTTACACAGGAATTGTTCTGAAATACTTAGAATGTTAAAAACCTGCAGAATACTTTTGTTTTACAAATATAACAATACTGAGAAAGTAAGGATTGGATATTATGAAATTGCGAAGACTTCAGTTTCAGTTACTTGTTTCTTTAAAGTTTATTTATTTATTTTGAGGTGGGGGAGGGGTGGAGAGAGAAGGAGAGGGAAAATTCCAAGCAGGCTCCACACTGTCAGTGCAGAGCCCAGTGCAGGGCTTAATCTCACGAGACGTGAAACCATGACCTGAGCCAAAATCAAGAGTCAGATGCTCAACCAACTGAGCCACCCAGGCACCCCTCAGTTACTTGTTACATGGCCTTATGATAGACTCAGGATTTTCTTCAGAGTACGTTAATATAAATAATTTCAGAGCCATAAAGACTAATTTTTGTGAAATTATCAGCCCTAGGCTCTTTGAATATACCACATTCAGAACTTTCTCAGTGATGCAGCTATAGAGAAGGAAAACACTAGCTGGGGTGATGAATTGGCTCACTGGAATGGTTCTTGGAATTACATCACCACCTTGCAATAAGGTTCCATAAAAAAAAAAAATACAAAGATTTGGGTTTGGTAATTTTCCCACCGCACTTTTCTTATTCCTTTCCAAAAATTTTAATACATCAATAACTTATTAATTTGAAATTCTTCCCTCTAACATAGGAAGTGTGTCTCTTTCTGAGAAGATGGATGCTCACCAAAAAATAAAGCATGTGGAAGGTAAATCGGTGTTTTTGGATGGATGCCTTGTTGGAAGAAGACAAGAGGGTGGTCATGCCATTCTTACCTGACTTTCCCTTCTTCCACTTGATACTCTGCCTTCAGAAGCAGGTAAACATGCCATCCATCATATTATCTGTTTCCTTTGTAGTAAATTTGACTGGTTTTAATCACTATATTTTGTTGACTTGATGTAATGTGCAGTATTTGAGTTGAAAGGGGGGCATGAACAGCTAAAATGACATCTCATTTTTTTCAGGGACCTTTGTTCTTAAACACAGGAAGTTGTAAAATCTCCAGTAGCAAATTTCATTAGGTTTAGGCAATACTATAACTGATGGCATTCTATTGAGTCAATGCCTTGAATGCGAATCAGGAGATTAACTATTGTGGCAAACTGTCAATCTTGACTCCTAAATTATTGTGAGTAGCGAATTTTTTGTTCTGGCTTTGAAGTTGAATTATTCTTTTCACTCAGTATGTCAGTCAGAAAAGAGATTTGTCTTCTCAGCTGAGCTCTGCCTGGTTTTCTTTAGGTAATTAATATTTCCCCTTTCTCCCACACTATGCCATTACTTTGTTATTATTCTCATTCATCAAGACCCAAATATTTCTTTAAAATTCTGAGGGGCTTGACAGGTTAAACTGTATCCCATTATTGATGATATTAAACAACACCTTCTGAAAAGTTGTCTTTAGGCTTTCTGTCAGATTTTCAGTAAAATGTCATCATATTTGTATCTTTATTTCTTTAAGAGAGAGGGAGAGAGAGAGGTCATTCAGAATCACTTGCTAACGCTCTCTACAACATGTTTTTAGACAAAAAAAATATGGTTTGGGAAAGAAGAAAAATATCAATTTTTTGGAAGCATTGTAAAATATCCATTATTAACAGGCATGTGAGCCTAAGTGCGCACACATGTATGTCCAGGAATGTTCATTTCTGCCATGTTTGTATCCCCTAAAAAACAAAAATAGAAACAACCTAAATTTC
Source organism: Leopardus geoffroyi (assembly GCF_018350155.1). Taxonomy (NCBI): domain Eukaryota; kingdom Metazoa; phylum Chordata; class Mammalia; order Carnivora; family Felidae; genus Leopardus; species Leopardus geoffroyi. The sequence continues at coordinate 32,674,357 of NC_059331.1, read as the reverse complement.
CAAATGGATGAAAAGTTAAATAAACCATGACACAATGTAATGTTATGTGTTATTTAAAAAGGATGAGGGGCGCCTGGGTGGCTCAGTCGATTAAGCATCCGACTTCAGCTCAGGTCACGATCTCACGGTCCGTGAGTTCGAGCCCCGCGTTGGGCTCTGGGCTGATGGCTCGGAGCCTGGAGCCTGCTTCCGATTCTGTGTCTCCCTCTCTCTCTGTCCCTCCCCCATTCATGCTCTGTCTCTCTCTGTCTCAAAAATAAATAAACGTTAAAAAAAATTTATTAAAAAGGATGAAGTACATTTACCTAGACTCGCTTGAAATGGAGCTCATGAAATATCACTAGGAATAAAAAAGCAATTGCATAATAGTATAGTAGAATCATTTTTTTGGTAAAATATATGTCTTTATCTTATATATGTTAATGTATATGAACTGTTCATTGTAGTTAGTTCTGAGTAATGAGAATTGTCAGTAATGAGTTGGGGAGGGCTTTTGTTGCACCTTAACATAACCTGTGTGGTTTTTTTTTTTAATGCTAAGCATGCATAAAGATTTTCAAATGCATATGGACAAAATAAAATAAGTCATTAAGCTCTCTCATTTTATAAGTGAGAGAACTGAACATGGAGAAATTCAATGACTTTCTTACTCTAGTCCAGCTCATTCGAGCCAGAGATGGAATTTGGATTCAGCTCTTTGGGCTTCAACATCTGTATGATTACTCCTGCATATTACTCCTCTTTCTTACATTAATCATAAACATTGTTTTAATAACCAATATCTGCATCTTTGAAATCAAACAGAAATAAACCCCTTGTCCCCACCACAAAAACCTTGGAATTTAAATCTTAGAAGCTTAAATCTTACTTTTCTTCACCATATCGACAAATCCACTTTCCTCTAGGAATTAGAATTAAATTTATGCTGCATTTACGCTGCTTTGAGTCACAGTTTAATCACACAACGCTAGGAAAGTCTCTACGGCTCAGCTCTTCTGACAAAGGTGCTCACTGTAGTGATACCTGTGAATCCATTTCACAAAGACTCGCTATCCAGGTGGACTCTCCATTGGGCTGTTTCTTCTGCTTATTTCTTGGTCTCATTCTTTCTTTTCTTCCTGTGTCACTGTCTGCAGGAAGTGGCTCCACATAGATGCTCCAGCATCCAAATACACCCTGCTGAGTAATTTATTCACTGTTTTCTTCCAGTCTTTATGTTGTAGACATTTGGACTTACTAAACTGTTGATTCTCTTTCCTTCTGGGGGATCTGAACTCTCTGAGTGCTGAGGAAGGAAACCTTGCAAGGGCGAGTGGAAGACGAGCAGCAGAACAGGGAGTTTCTGAGCGAAATTTCAATGTCAGCCAGTCATCGGTGTCCTCTTCCTTACCAACCATCAATGCAATTCTTGTCATCATCAGTGCCACCTGTTATTGGGCATTGACGAGAGCCTGGATTAGGCACTTGACAGAGACTTATGCCTCAGTACAGTCCTTTGGGCTGGATACTCTTAGTGTTCCATTGATACGTAAGAGGTGGAAGCAAATAAGGTAAGGCTTAGGTGATTTGTTCAAAGTCATACTGGCTAAGGAGTACCTTGCCTGTTTTGGAGGAGAATCTTCTTCTCTCAGGTTTCAGTCTTTGAGTTGGAAAAAAAAAAGGCCAAGAAACCATAATAAGACTCATCACAGAAGTGGAATTCTCTAACACTGTCTTTCTCCCAATGTATTCAGCTTATTAGTGTATAGGGGAGCTCTAACTTTCTGAAAACGTCTATTGATTTTCTTGTGTGTGTGGGGATTTACAGAGACAATTCGTAGGCCTCAGATGCCGTTGTAACATTCACTGCTTTGCTGTGGATAGGAAGGATGTTTGTGAAAGAAGGCCAAGTAATGTCATCATTTGGCCTCATTTGTGAAATGAATGGCTGTGTTCCTGGCACTGAGAAGGATGCCCTAAAGCCATTTGAAAGATGAAAGGGCTTATCTTGAAACAAGGTTTTCTGGAAGATCACAAACCAACCGTCTAAAATGTTAGTTCAGATAAAATGAGAGCAAAGAACTATTGGAATCTTCAAGTTGAAATTTCTAATTAGGATTTTAACAACTTGTACAGAAATTATCCTCACTGCAGCCTTTGCAATTGATTCTTCTTATAGGAAGGGGAGAACGTTTTCTTATCCCTTGCTTATGGACTTCAAAGATATACAGTGATTAGAGTGTTTTCATTTTGCCCAGCTTTGGTATCGGGGCGTTCCTGTTGGATTCTCTAGTCAAAATTCTTGTCTGCAGCTTGGAGCTGATTTTAATATAAATAGCAGGTTTGTCGTATCTCAGGTGCTTATTAAAATGTCATTTAGCAATTAGCTGAATCAAGAAAGGAACATAGTACACCTTTATTCTGCCTCGAAGCTTATAGATATCTACGTTGGGAATCTCACTTTGCTTCCATCATACTGAAGCAGCTGTTGGTTTGGGTGACTGGGCTATACCTTTATAAGGAGCCATTGCTGCTCTTTGGAGATATCTGAAGGGGAATAACTTCTGCTACCTTCTCTCTACTAACATCACCAATTTTGGAAGTGATAACAATCGATTCCCTAAGGCCATCAGCCTCTATGTAGTGTGTTATGAAATATAAAAATTACATTGAAATATTGTACACGTGTTTAGATTTCACATAATCTTGAAAGTTGGATATCAAGTGCTATCCTAAAGGAAAGAAAGAAAGAAAGAAGGAAAGAAAAAGAGAAACAAAAGAAGGAAGGAAGGAGGGAGGGAAGGAAGGAAGGAAGGAAGGAAGGAAGGAAGGAAGAAAAAGATGCTTTACCCCTCTAAAATCCAGACTGCAATAATGTATACGTCACTATTAGCATGGGATTCCCCACCCCCGCCCTGCCCCTGCTCCTGCTCCAACGGATTTGGGGGCAATCTCTGAGATGTTGCTATCACACTAAAGGGTTAAGTTTTTTAGGACAAGTCTGAAAGAGTTTAATTTTCTCAGCACGTTGCCTCATCTCTGGTAGCTGCCACAACATGCCTCATTTTGGTAGCACAGCAGTTGACACATTCTTTGGGCATGGAAAAAGTAACAAAAATCAGGAATCTCCCCTCCTCACTCTCACCAGTGAGAGCTATGAAGAAATATAAGGATTTGCATGCTTAGTATAATGAAAATATTTTTTTCCAGTGTTGTTTGGTTCTGAATTAATAATAAGCAAAAGGAAAAGAAGCTCAGTACACAGGGTGTGCTGTGCACCTAACAAAATTTAATAATTGGTTAATTGGCACATCAATTTTTCTGTTATTTTTTTAGAATTGACAACTAATCCACTTGCCTACTTCCTATTAAATACATTTCCACCCCCCCCCCCCACCCAAGGAAATGTCTCAAGTCTTCTTTTTTGTTCATTCTTTTCAAAATTCTGGATTAGGAATCTCAAAAAAAAAAAAAAAAAAAAAAAAGACATTGGGCCAGCTTCTGGAATAGTGGAAGAAGGACCTCCAAAAATTCACTGTTCCATGAAAGAAATGAGAACACTGGCAAAAGTGTCAAGATCAACTTTAGGGGATCTCTGGAAATGAAAACTGGCAAAAATCTAGGAAGGGTTTATTCAAAAACAATGGGTGAATCTTAGCAAGAACAGCACGATTTATGACACTTTTAAACTTGTCATAATTCTACCCTCTTCCTGAGCTCGGTAGCCTTGAAAACCAGCAGGCTTGCGCTGTCATAGCTGTGAAAATCAGCAGCCTTGCCAGCCACTGGAGGGGAAAAATGGCTTTGGAGCTCCCCTAAAGCTTACTCCCCAGAGAATTTCCACTATCTGGCCTGTCTGTAAGTTTGCTGAAAACAAGTTCCAGGACTTGTTTGTTTGTTGAAGTCATCATGATGTATATTATTAATAAGAAGTTCTGAACGAATATTTCGTGGTTCAATGACACTATTGAAGACCCAAGATATTCATTTTCCCGTCATCCTAAGTGAATTGATTCATCTTCCTTGTGTTGGTAACCTCATGGTCACAGGGTGGCTGCCACAGCTTTAGGCACTGTGTCCCTAGCATCCCATGCAGGAAGGAGAGTAGTATGTGGGAGATCAGTCTCCTTTAATTAGTGGAGAAGGTTTGAGAAGCTCAAATGTTCTCTTATGTCTCATTTCCCAGAATTGGGTCACATAGCCGCTCCTAGTTGCAAGGGAAGCTGGAAAAGAGAATATTTGACAAAGGAGATGAGAATTATCATGATTTATTCAGAGAAATTATGACTTATCTGTGGAAGTTCGGCACATTAAAGCCTGAACAAAAAAGGGTTTTCTTCTTTCTTTCTCTCTCTCTCCTTTCCTTTCTTTTCCTTTTTTCTTTTTCTTTCTTTCTTTCTTTCTTTCCTTCTTTCTTTCTTTCTTTCTTTCTTTCTTTCTTTCTTTCTTTCTCTTTCTTTTCTCTTTTCTTTCTTTCTCTCCCTCTCTCTCTCTCCCTTCCTTCTTTCCTTCCTTCCTTCCTTCCTTCCTTCCTTCCTTCCTTCCTTCCTTCCTTCCTTCTGCCTTCCTGCCTTCCTGACTTCCTGACTTCCTTTCTTTTTAATTTTTTTTTAAATCTGGGAAGATTTGGGGGCAGAAGGAAAGTAATAGTGTTAGTTACAGGCAAGGATTGTCCCTGATTCATCTTTTTAAATTGAAGTATAGTTAACATATAATATCCTGTTAGTTTCAGGTGTATGTCATAGTTATGTGATATTTTTCTACATTATGAAATGATCCCCCACAATAAGTCTAGTTACCGTCTCTTACTATGCAAAGTTATTACGGTATTATTGACTGTGTTCTTTCTGCTGTACCGTTTATCTCTGAGAGTTTGTCCTCCCCTCCCTCTGAAAACTTCTTCCCTGTGGTAACCAGTAGTTTGTTTCCTGCATCTATGAGTCCGTTTCTGTTTTGTTATATTTGTTCATCAGTTGTTTTTTTTTCCAGACTCCACACATAAATGAAATCATGCAGTATTTGTCTTTTTCTGAATTCACTTTGTATGATACCCTCCAGCTCCATCCATGTTGTTGCACATGGCAAGATTTCATTCTTTTTTTATCATTGAGTGACATTCCATTGCATACATACACCACATCTTCTTTATCCATTCACCTATCAGTAGACACTTGGGTTGTTTCCTTATCTTGGCTATTGTAAATAATGCTGTAATGAACATAGGGGTACACATATCCTTTTGAATTGATGTTTTTGTTTTCTTTGGATAAAAAACCACAAATGGAATTGCTGGATCTTATGAGAGTTCTTTTTGTGTGTGTGTGTGTGTGTGTGTGTGTGTGTATGTGTGTGTGGAACCTCCATTACTATTTTCCATAGTGATTACACCAATTTACATTGTCACCAATAGTATATGAAGATGCCCTTTTCTCCACATTCTCATTAACTTTTGATGATAGTTATTCTGACAGATGTGAGGTGACACCTTGTTGTGGTTTTGATTTGCATTTCTCCAATGGTTAGTGACGTTGAGCACCTTTTCGTGTGCTTTATGGCCATGTGTAGATCTTCTTTGGAAAAATGTCTCTTCAGATCTTCTGCCCATTCTTTAGTCTGGCTGGTCTTTTTGATGTTAGGTTGCATAAGTTCTTTATATATTTTGGATTTTAACTTCTTACTGGTTATATTATTTGCAAGCATCTTCTGCCATTCAGTAGGTTGCCTTTTCATTTTGTGGATGGGTTTATTCACTGTGCAGAAGCTTTTCAGTTTGATGTAATTCCGTTTGTTTATTTTAACTTTTGTTGCCCGTGCCTGAGGAGAATGGTCCAAAAAATATTGCTAAGATCACTGTCAAAGAGCTTCCTGCTTATGTTTCCTCTAGGAGTATAATGGTTTTAGGTCTTACATTGAAGTCTTTAATCCCTTTTGAATTTATTTTCAAATATGGTGTAAGATAGTGGTACATTTTCATTCTTTTGCATGTAGTTGTCCAGTTTTTTCAATACCAGTTATTGAAGAGTCCATCTTTTCCTTGTGGTATATTCTTGCCTTTGTTGTAGATGTATTGACCACATAAGCGTGAGTTTATCTCTGGGCCCTCTATTCTGTCCTGTTGATCTTTGTGTCTGTTTTTGTGCCAGAGTCATACTGTTTTGATTATTTAGCTTTTTAGTATAATTTGAGATCAGGGAACACAATACCTCCAGCTTTGTTCTTCCTTCTCAAGATTACCTTGGCTATTCGGGGTCCTTTGTGGTTCCATACAAGTTTTAAGATTGTTTGTTCTAGTTCTGTGAAAAAAGCCTTTGGTGTTTTGATGGGGAGAGCATTAAATCTATAGATTGTTTTGAGTAGTCTGGACATTTAACAATATTAATTCTTGTAGTTAATGAGCATGGCATCTTTTTTTCATTTATTTGTGTTGGTTTTAATTTCTTTCTTTGATGTCTTACAGTTTTCAGAGTATAGATCTTTCACCATCTTGCTCAAATTTATTCCAATGAATTTTATTTTATTTTTTTTTTGATGCAATTGTCAATAAGATTGGTTTCTTAATTTCTCTTTCTGGTAGCTTGTTATTAATATATAGAAACACAAATTGTTTCTGTGTGTTAATTTTGTATCCTGCAACTTTCTTGAATTCATGTATTCTAATAGTTTTTTTGGTGGAGTTTGTAGATTTTCTGTATATAGTAAAAATCTTGGTGTATGTATATATATAAATATACGTACATTCACAATGTATATATAGATACGTACACAATAGAATATTATTCTGAATACCACTATATGCTACAACATGATGCTAAGTAAAAAAGTCATCCAAAAGGCCACATGTTGCAGTGTTCCATTTATATGAATTGTCCATCAGCAGATTTATAGAGATATAAATTGATTATATTTATAGATTATTTAGATTTATAGAATCTTTAGCTGTTATAGATTATTGCAGGGATGGGGTGGAGGAGGAGGTGGGGAGTGACTTTTAGTGTTTAATGTATGGGGATTCTTTTGGGAATGATGAAAATGTCTTGGAATTCGATAGTGGTGAGGTTGCACAACTTTGTGAATATATTTAAAACACTGAGTTGTACATTTTAAAAGGATGAATTTTATGGTATGTGAGTTATATCTCAATAAAGCTGTTATTAAAAAAAAAGTCACTCCCCAGCTGTTTTCAATTAATGCTCTCAGGGCTAATGTGTATGAATGACTCAGCAGAACCCCGTTGTTTCTAACTTATATTTTTAAGAGAGCCAAACTATTTTGCAATACAGCAAACATATATTAAACAAAATGTAATCATCACATTTCACTGTTATAAACTGGATAAACAAAACAGATTTCTTTACAGGCACCATATGGAGATGGGATTCACCCATAAATACATCCAAGTTGCTTTGGTCATTTTATAGTGAGCTTGGGTTGGCAGAGAAAAAGAGAAAGGGAAGTTAAGGCAGAACAACTCAAGCCTGATGATTTTGCTCTTGATCAGCAACACTAAAAAGGCTTTCGTTGGATTCTTAACTGACCAGCCTGGCTCCCTTTTACTGATTACTTTCAACAGATAACAGTTTCTTGGCTAGGTACTGGTAATTATTTTAGATGTTGAGATTTTACTGTGATTAAATTAATTAAAATCTGTCTTCCTGGCATCCTAAGAAAAGACTATACCTCTCAGAGTTTAAGCAGTTTTTTTTTCCCTTAACTTGGAGAACGATTAAAAAGAGGTTGGTGTCTCCTTGAAAAAGAAAAACTCAGACTCCTCTACCCAGTACCATAATAAAAAATGATAATCAATAAAACACTTGAGCATTTAGCAATGAAGATGACTTTAGACCATTCCTCTGTGTTTTTTGTTGGTTTGACCCATTTCTTTCCAGGTAAATACCTTTGTTTACTTAATACTCACATCTTATTCTAACATTCCAATGTTAACATTTTTTTTCCCAGTCCCTGGGATGTACATGAATATATTACAAATAGATAATATCCTGCTGGCATGCTTTTAAATGCTGTTAGAAATAACCAAGTACATCATTTAAAAAAGAGCGCACGTAAGAACTTTTAACAGTGTGAGTTTTGAAACTTGAGTTTTTAGGTGTTCACATGCCTAAGTATTTACATTTTGCTCTGTGTTTGCTAACTTAAGTCTTACATGCTCGTATGATCTTGATATAACCAAGGATGTAAACCTGAGGAAGTGTAATTGTGAAATTGGATTGCAATTTGCATATTCCATGGAAGCAAACTAAGAATATTGTTTAGGCTATGTGTTGACAGGTTATTTCAGGGAGTGGTTGAAACATACATCAAGTATAACTCTTCCTCCTAGTGAACCTCTTGTGCTGTTTGACAGTTACTTTACTTTGGACATATTTGTATTAATTTTGTCACAAGAGGGCAAACAGGAAGACTTTGAACTGTCATTTGCAAACTGAATTATTTATATCATTTTTTATATTCTAAGGAATCTGGGGGCAGAACTTGTTGAGACCTGATTTATATTGTGGAATTCCCATGTGGATATGAATATGGTAATATAGAAGGATAATTGAAATTTTGTTGCTTTTTCTTAGTGAATGGTTTTGCTGAAGAATGCGTGTTAATTACAAGTTAGAAGAAACAATGTCTTTAGAATGTTGAACCTGTATTGGTGACCAAAGTAGTCTAGCATTGTCATAAACAACTGAAAGATCTCAAAATGTTCCTAAATGAGGTAGGGTGGTATTGTCCCAGGTCTGCTCAGCAACATGAATCCCAAAAGGAAGAATTAGATTAGTAGGAAATTGGGGTTGGCCTAATTTTGGAACAATTACATCCAGAATGGGAGTGCTTTTTCAGAACTTGGTCAGAATCAAAGTAATCTTCGAAAATTTTGGAGATTGAACTCAGGAATTTTAGGATAACAGATCCCCATGCATACATGTATGAATCCATGATATCATTTCTATGTTCCATTCATGCAGGCATCATTAATGGATCAGGATAAACTTTACTCTTAAACCCTAAGATAAAGTATGATAGCGAGCCTCCAAGATGTCCCCCAATAGTCCTAGCCCCGTGTATCCATGCCCTTCTGTGGTTCCTTCCCATATTGCATAAGGCTGGCCTGTTTTACCAGTAGAATACTGCAGAAGTGAAGTATAGGAAAAGTGTGACTTCTGAGGCCAAGTCATAAAAGACATTGTAACAACTGCGTTGCTCTCTCTTGCATCCCTTCCTCTGGGGGCAGCCAGCTGCCATGTCATGAGGACCTTCAAGCAAACCTATGAAGAATTCTAATGATGAGGCCCCCACTAACACTCAACACCAACTTGGTAGTCATCTGAGTGAACCATCTTAGAACCGGATCCTCCAGCTCCAGTGGTGTCTTCAGTTACTGAGACCTCATGAGAGGCCCTGAGCCAGAACCACACAGCTAAGCTTCTCATTTCCTGACCTCTAGAAACTACAAGAGATAGTAAATTTTTTATTCTTGGGGCACCTGGGTATCTCAGTCGGTTGAGCAGCCGACTTTTGATTTCAGCTCAGGTCATGATCTCATGGTTTGTGCGATGTAGCTCCCGTGTCAGGTTCTACACTGACAGTGCTGAGCATTGTTGTTTAGCCTGCTGCATTCGGGGGTATTTTGTTACAAAGCAATAGGTAACTAATGCACAGGGTGTGAAAGGTGATTCTAGCAAGCTTAAATGAGGCAATGGGGAAAATGAATGAGGGAAGACAGGTAAGGTTTGTAAATGTGGGCAACTGGACTCAATCCCATTGAAGAAACTTTAAGGATTGTTTAGTTTGTGCTGAGAGTTGTGTCACAAAGGGGTGGGGAAGCTTGTGTATCTTCACACCAACTGCCCTTCCTCAGTGACTGAAGATTGCCCAGGGGGCCATAAAATCCTCAGTACTTCCTGGCTGCCTTGCCCTTGGCCTTTGAAAGAATCAGAAAATCCTCAGAGAAGCAGAAAGCTGTAGGTGGTTGAAATGGAAGGCTGTCAGCCTGTAAAAGAACTGTTCCATCGAGGCTATAGGTGAACCCAAGATGGGAGTGGATTGAGTGGATTATGGGGTGGATTATAGAGTGAGGCTTCAATACTGTCTGCCATACAGCTTCGGTCTTTTTCATTGCCACACTTGGAGCAGCCATGCCCAAACAATTCGAGAGGAGATTCCCACTGGTCTTCCATAGTCCTCTAGTCTAGAATACACTCCCCACTCTTTGTTCTGCCTTTTCCCTCAACACCACTTTCCACCAAGTGAGGTCGTACATAACGCTCAAAGATCAAAGGTTAGCTTCCCAGGGAACCTTCCCTAATAATTCCTTGTTTGGCTAAGTTGCTGGTTGTTGCTTTAAATAGTCACATGGATGGTAATCACTTCTTTATGTGTTTATCTCTCTGACTTGCCTGCTGGGGAACTTTTGCTCATCCTTAATACTCCCTGTGTCTGGCATATATTAGACCCTCAAAAAATAGGAGCTAAAAGAGCAGAACTAGAGGCCTCGAGGTAAAGGTGCAAACCTCACTGTTCCACAATAGTCCCTCAGAGCTTATTCTCCCTCAGAGGTACTCACAGACATGTGTTTTACAACGGGTAAAAGAATCGTATTTACATACTTCTGGATTACTTGGATTACTCTCTATAGAAGGAGTAATCCAAGTGAGAATAAAGATTTTGCCAAACTGGGTTTAGGAAGATAGAATTTTAATCTTTAAGCCATCCCAGTACTTGAATTTGCTTACTGTATGTACTTTTTAAATTGTATTCTACTGGCTTGGTAGAGAAACTTTTTACTTAAAAAAAAATGGACTCTCCTCAGCAAAGTCATTGAACAGCTATGTTACCATGTTAAGTGTGGCATGAGGTTTGGTTCCCATTATTAAAGTTTGAAGGATATTGTTTATATGGGGAGAAGGGGGTGGGAAGTGACCAGCGCTATTTGAAAGCTGGCATTGTTTCTAAAGGTCCTTGGGGAATGTTACCATCCCCAAACATTAACAGATGTCATTCTCCTGTCCTGGATTGACCCAAGGCCCTTACCCATGGTTCGCTTGTGCAGCGATTTAGCTCGTGTGGATTTTGTCATCTTTCCCTCCAGGGCAGGACGAGCAAGTAGAAGAGAAGTGAGTTTCATTTTACCTCATTTTGCTTTGTTTTCCTCTCATCGCAGCCACTCTGCGGCTTATGTTTAGAGCATCCAATAGTTGCTGGACCTGGAGGATCCCTTCTTGTTGGATGCCAAGAGTTAAATGGATTCAGTACATTTTCCAGGGGGCATTATGAAAGGTGCTAACAGATGTCGATTTCAGCTTTGTCATTAAAGTGCTTCTCAAAAGCCACCTGATGTCTCTGGGTTAGAGCTTTTCTTTCAGCCTTTTCTCATTACATTTTAGCTCTGTTTTGTGAATAAACCTTTGAAGAAATCTGAGAGCTATTTTAGAAACCCAAGGAGTAGAACACTTGAAACGTCTAAGCTCTGAAATATGCGTTTGACCTTATTCCTCATGCCAATGGTCCAGAGAAGGCAAAGGCAGATGCTGAGTACTTACTGTGCTCTGAAAGATGATATTTCTTTAAAAAGTTAGCCATAAGTTTTATTATAATTGCATATATGCATACAATTACCCTCTGTGGTCTTTGTAAAAAAAAAACTCTTAAGATTTGGTGTTAAAAATTCATGTCATGTTTGGAAGCTTTGAGTGGTTTTGTTTATCCTAAAGGCGGATATAGTACATCTAGTAATATGCATTCAAATACTCTTTCTTTCTATAGTCACCTGTCATAGAGACAAGGAATAAATACCAGTATAGCTTTACAATGTGCATTTTCAGACATGGCTTGGGACCTATCTGACTTCAAGTAAACCATAGAAATCTCTTAATTCAGCTGATTTCATTTCACTTTGGTTCTAGTTGACGCCACGTAGTTTTTGATGGGGGCGCTAATTCAATTAGGATTGTGTGCAGTATTTGACTTTCAGCTAGTAGGAAATGATCTGGTACAGACATAAAATGTCAAGGATAGACCTTGTATTTGCTGACCAAGCATCCCCGCCCTTTTTCTTAGAGAAAAGCAGCCCAAGTGTCCATGTAGGAACCACCAACCTGTCATTTTCAGTCTTTCTCCCACTCCCCTAGATGGGGATGATTTTACTTTGAGGCTCCTGTAGTGGGCACAAGACTCAGACTGGGCCAATCCAAAAACCAAGTTTTACCAGATTATAATGATTGTTTCAGGGATGTATGGGCACCTGTCCTAAATCAAGCCTTCCTGAGAACTTTTGCTGGAATTAGCAGGGAAGAGTTGCACATATCTTCAGGATCTTGGATGCCAAGAATCTTAAACTCAGACTTGTCAGTGACCATGGTGGTAGAGAGAATCTTCCCTTGATATGAAGCACTTCAGAGAAGAGCTGAGGCAAGAGATGGTGAGAAAAAGAGTCCTGTGAGATCTAACCATGCCAGGAACAACTCACCTTAGCCTTCCCTCATAAATGAGCCAGTAAGGTCCCCTTTGTTGTTGTTATTGTTGTTATTCAAGCCCAACAGTTGGAGCCCAAACTAAACTACAGAACTGCGTGGGTGATCTTTCGGAGGGTGGACTGTGACTTCCTGAAGACTTGACTGGGTCCTGGGAAGTGGGGTAAGGAGGGCTATAAAGAAATGTGCTGGTCTGGCTGTCACTCCAGTTCTTTGCCTGGAGCACCCTCATTTCTGGCAATTACTTTTTTTACTCATTTTTGGGTAGAGGGAGCCAGAATGAATGCAGAACACGTGCTGGGGGTCAAACCCTTCTTTATACTAAGCCAACAACCTCATGCCAGTCCTTTCCAGGACTAAAAGCTTGAGCTTCCCATCTGTGGGCTGCATTTTCTTCAGTGTTGGATCAAGGTGGATACGTTTCAAGCGGTTTTGAGGAGCCTTTGCCTCGAGGTCTTGGGGAGGAATTCACTACAGGAAATAAAGGACATTAAGTCGTCACTTATGGGGTTTCCCTCCTGCATTTCCCATCCTGTTCAAACTGCAATGGTGTGTTCATAATTGCATTTGAAGAAGGAAAGAAAAGGCTTTTTCTTAACAGTGTTTGAAAACACCTTACATCTCTAAGCTTCCTTCTTGCTTGTTTCTCTGATATCTTCAAGATGTTAATCCCTGAGAACTTCATGTTGAAGTGTCTAGAGCCTGGTCTGCAACTCAGCTGAGCTAAATCTCTAGATTGATGCATTGAGCCAAAGATGCTGTGTTTACCCTCTCCCATTTCTACATCGTTGGTTTGAGTTCTTGGTGGTGTTAATGATGTTCAGATCACTGACTTCCTCTCTGAAAAGGGCCTACTTAACGTATGGCTTAATGTATTTCTTTCTTTTTAAAAGAAACTGTTAAATTTTTTAAAAATCACGTGAGTAGTACCTGTTCATTATAGAGAATTTAGAAAATCAAAATATGAAGGGGGAAGTTATCTTCCATAGTCCCCCTACCTCAAAATAAGCCACTTTTCTGCTGAAATCTCTCTGATAGCTTTCCATTGCATTTGGAATTAAATCCCCTCTCCTGAGCCTGGCCCACCACCCCCCTGCCAGTCCCCAAGCATATCCGTTGGCCCCCTTGCATTCTATGACTTCCTTGACTTCTTTTAGTTCTTTGGAAGGGTTCATGTGCTTTCACTTCCAGACCTTTGTGCCTGTTGTTACCCTCCTTCTTCACTTTGCTAGTTGCTGCCTGCCCTTATGGTCTCAGCTTAGAGGACCTCTGGGAAAGCTGCTTTTCCCAAAGGGGTCTTTATTAGGCACCTACTTCCAGAATATTATCTATTGTCCTGAGCAGTATCCCAATTTAATTTTGTCACTTGTTTATTTACTTTTATTTCCCCATAGCTCCATGATAACAGAAACTAACCAAATATTTTTCAGCATTTATACCCCCAGTGCTTAGTTCTCATCTGGTATAAAGTCATTACTCAGTATAGATTGGCTGAATGAATCAACGTTGTTCAACAATTTGTTTTAAATTGAGACTTCATTTTTTAAAAAAGGTTTTAGGTTCCAAGTAAAGTTGAAGGGAAGGTACAAAATATTTCATATACCCCTTCTCCCTCATATGTGCAGCCTACCTGATTATCAGCATGCCCCCCAGAATGGTACATTTGTTATAAGTGATGAATCTACAAGGATGAATTATAATCACCCAAAGCCCATAGTTTACAGTTTATTCTTTAAAATTTTTTTTTGTTTATTTATTTTTATTTTATTTATTTTGAGAGAAAGAGGGAGGTGCGTGTGTGTGCATGTGAGCACAGGCGTGGGCGTGCGAGTAGGGAAGGGGCAGAGAGAGAGTGAGAAAGAGAGAATCCCAAGCAGGCTCTGCACTATTGGTGCAGAGCCTGATGTGGGGCTCGAACTCATGAACCCTGAGATCGTGACCTGGGCAGAAACCAAGAGACGGCTGCTTAACGGACTGAGTCACCCAGGTGCCCCATGTTACAATTTATTCTTGGTATTTGGACAAATGTATAATGATATGTATCCAGCATTATGGTATCCTAACAGGGTATTTCTACCACCCTAAAAATCCTCTGTGCTCTGCCTGTTCATCCCCCCTTCCCCTTCCCAGCAACCACTGATCTTTTTACTGTCTCGATAGATTTACTTTTTCCAGAATGTCCTATAACTGGAATCATACAGTATACAGCCTTTCAGGTTGGCTTATTTCACTTCGTAATATGTACTTAAGTTTGCTCCTTGTCTTTTCATGGCTTCCTAGCTCATTTTCTTTTAGTGTGGAATAATACTCTCTTGTCTGCGTGTACGACAGTTTACCCATGCATGAACTGAAGGACATCTTGCTTGCTTCCAGGTGTTGGCAATTGTGACTAACGCTGCTATAAACATCCAGGTGCAGGTTTTTGTGCAGACATGTTTTTAACTCTTTCGGCTAAATACTGATGTATGTGATTGCTGGATTGTATGCTAAGTGTATGTTTAGTTTTTTAAGAATCTACCAAACTGTCTTCCAAAGTGTCTGTACTATTTTTCTTTTCCACCAGCAGTAATGAGACTTCTTTTTTTTTTTTAATTTTTTTTTTAACGTTTATTTACTTTTGAGACAGAGAGACAGAGCATGAACGGGGGAGGGTCAGAGAGAGAAAGGGAGACATAGAATCTGAAACAGGCTCCAGGCTGTGAGTTGTCAGCACAGAGCCCGACGCGGGGCTCGAACTCACGAGCCGTGAGATCATGACCTGAGCCGAAGTCGGACGCTTAACCGACTGAGCCACCCAGGCACCCCAGTAATGAGACTTCTTATTGTTCTGTATCCTCACCAACATTTAGTGTTATCAGTGTTCTGGATTTGGGCCATTCTAATAAGTGTTTAGTGGTATTTTGTTGTTTTTAATTTTGTATTTGTGTGATGGCATGATTTGGAGCATGTTTTCACATGCTTATTTAACATCTACATGTTTCTTTGGTAAGGTGTTTGTTAAAGTCTTTGGCCCAGTATTTAACTGTGGTTTTTTTTTTTTTTATTATTAAGTTTTAAGTGTTCTTTGTGTATTTTGGATAGCAGTTCTTTATCAGATATGTCTTTTGCAAATACTTTCTCCCTGTCTGTGGCTTGTCCTTTGACATTTTCTTTTGCAGAGCAGAATTTTTTTTACTTTTAATTCTTTCATGGATTGTGCCTTTGATGTCATATCTAAAAAAGTTATAACTATACCCACAGTCAGCTGGATTTTTCCTGTGCTGTCTTGTAGGAGGTTTATAGTTTGCATTTTTACATTTAAATTTGTGATCCATTTTTGAGTGAAGTTTTGTGAAGGATATAAGGCCTGTGTCTAGGTTCATTTCTTTGCATATGGGTGTCTAGTTGTGCTGGAACCATTTATTGAAAAGACTATCTTCACATCTTTATATTTCCTTTGCTCCTTTTTGAAAACCAGTTGACTGTGTATACGTGGGTCTACTTCAGGGCTTTCTACTCTACTGCTATCAGTGTACTCATTGATCTGCTTACGTATTCATTTGCAATACCATACTGTTTTGATTATTGTAGCTTTATAGTAAGCCTTGAAGTCAGGTAGTTTTAGTCCTCCAGCTTTGTTTTCCTTCAATATTGCGTTGGCCATTTTGCATCTTTTGCCTCTCTGTATAAACTTTGGAATCAGTTTGTTAATACCCATGAAATAACTTGCTGGGATTTTGATTGGGATTGCTTTGAATCTGTAGATTAAGTTGGGAAGATCTGACATCATGACAGTATTGAGCCTTCCTATCCTTCAACACAGACCATCTGTCCATTCATTTAGTTTCTGTGAACTTTTTGATACACGTTTTTGGTCTGTTTTTTCTCCAAAAATTTATTTTTTAAACATAGTTTGTGCCAATAGTTGAAGCTTTAGCCTTTCTTTGGGTGCCCTGTTAAACCTTGATGCAGCAGGGAGAACAGTTTCTCCTTGTTTTAATTGCTGTCTCTTCCATGCTGGGCATTGCCATAATTTATGTGCCCTGCCCCTGCTCTGTGCCAGGCACTGTGCTGGATGCCTGTCCAGATGTTCAGATCTAGTGTATTGCCTAGGACTGGGCAGTATAGCAAGGCTATATTACTCCCATTCTCTAGGTAAGAGAATGGAGGCTTCTAGAAGTTAAGTAACTTACCCAAGGACACACAATGTTTAAGTATCTAAATTGAGGTCTGAACTGGAATTTGGAAGTATGAATTCAAGGTATCGCTTTACCCCTACGATTGTTGCCTGCCTATGAACACAGGCCAGACTGTAAAGAAGTCTTTGTTGATCCATATTCAAGTTTTCACTGGATTCCAACAAAATAAAGAGCTTAAAAGATGAAATTGTCTCCTAATTCCATTAGCTTATCTGGATGGTGAGGTTGCATACGTAGTAGACATGAAATTGTAAGTAAAGGTTTGACCCATCTTAATATGGAACGTCTTTCATTGTTGCTGCTGCTGCATTGGAAGAGGTTGTTTAGCTGATCTGAGAATGAGATGTCTTCCCCAAGGATGACAAGGAAATAGTTCCTCACTTCCATGAAATAGAATTAAGTAATTTGATTTTAAAAACCAAGCCCTCCCTGTCCTGAAGGGAATGACAACCAAATTTTGGCCTGCTGAAATTAGGTTCTGCTTTAAATAAGGCACTGGTTTCCTGGCGGGCCAAACAAAGAAAATA
The DNA here is from genome assembly GCF_018350155.1 of Leopardus geoffroyi. Taxonomy (NCBI): domain Eukaryota; kingdom Metazoa; phylum Chordata; class Mammalia; order Carnivora; family Felidae; genus Leopardus; species Leopardus geoffroyi. The sequence continues at coordinate 32,657,197 of NC_059331.1, read as the reverse complement.
GGTTTGTGGATGGTGGGTAGTTGAGCAGTAGTCTATGAGAAGAAAATCATAGAGAAAGGAGCCTAAAACCTGTGGCTCTGGGAAGAAGGGATTCGGCACTACCTAGGAGCTGTTTGGGAGGTGGTTGGTGAACTGGCCCTCAGAAGAAGCCGTGGGTCAGCACACTTATTAGCACACTACTCACTCCCACAAAATTACTAACTTCACATGGCATACGCCGAGCTCCAGCTGACTGACCGTCTAATCTTCATATAAGAGTATTTGAAGAACCCTTGGCAGGGACAGTCTGGCAGGAACACCTGACCCAAGGCCTTTCTCTGCCTCCATCTAAGAATTCATGAGTGTATCTTCCCTTCCTTCTCCCAGATCTACTGTAGATTTAAGGGGACCTCTTAAAGCAGGATGGAAATGAGCGCCCTCCTGTTGTGAAATGGGACTGACCATGGAGCAGACATGTCTCTTAAGCCCACTTGAATGAAGAGCCTTGCTTTGGGTGGTTTCAGAATGTAAGACTGGAATCAGAATGCAGACAGCACAGTCCAGATACCCTTTCATCTTTCATAGAAATGGTGCCACAACTAAGCTGTTAGAGGGTGGTTTCTGATATGTGTTCTGATGAAGTCGTGTTTCAGCAGAATCTTGCACAACTCAAGAACAGTGGTGAGCCTTCCTCATGATTTTGTAGCCTTATTTTTGCTTCTCTCTTTCTGCTTCCTGAATCTACTTACCCTTCCAGATTTTGTATTATGTTTGATCCTACCATGAAATTCTGACTCTGCTCTTCCTGTAAAAAGTCCATCCTCCTCAGTATTTTGTGAAGCATCAGTCGTTTCCCTCTAGAGTTGGGATGCACCTCAGGAAAAGGTTGTATCAGTTATCTGCAGCTAATTACTGTGACCTTCGGATCCTGGAAGTAACCTTCCCTGCAATGGCAGCCATCTGTGAAAGTGTGCTTTGATGGTTTACCTTGTAGATTTATATCACAGCGCCTGGCACAGTGCCCATAGCTCCATCCTTTCCATCCTCATTTATGGAATGAATTAATAAGTTTTTGCATATTTGCATGAGTAAAAAAGCAAAAAAAAAAAAAACACAACAAACCACATGCACCTATAAATATCAAAGTGAAATTGGGAAGTTTAGAAATTGGCAGAGTGAAAGGAAAAGTCATTCTCTTATCTGAAGAGTCCACCAAATACACCAATGAGAAGCAACATTGGTAACTGCCCGTCATGCCTCAGAGGTCACTGTATGTCCCATATCACCAGCCCAGACCAGTTCTCTTTGTCATGCCATGCACAGGTAGAGCCGCTCCTAGGTAGCCCTTGTAACAGTGACAAACTCCTTTCTCACTGCTGTGACATCACATTTATTGCTTCCATCTGCTATCTAAGTTTTATAACCTGTGCAACTTTGATGTCTAGACTGGCCTCACATTTAAAGAGTGAGTACATGGGGGATGAGGTAGTGGTAGTAGTCCCACAGCTAGAAGCAGAATCCCTTTATTTCACCTTTGGTTCAGAATCTTTTCCTCTTTAACTTCCTTTCCTTTCCTGCAAATTAGGACTCACGTGCTCAGATGTTTTCTGAGGTTGTAGTGGGAAATATAAACGAGGGAAGATGCCAGGTTTAAGATAAAAGGGAGTGGTAGTGAGTGTGGTGAACTCAAGCCTGTGCTCCTTCTGAAGGACAAACGTACATTTTAGCTCTAAGTATTCATGCATGAGAGGGCATTGACAAACCTTCTCTTAGAGAAGTCTGAAGTTTGGGACTGAGTTGGGGCACCTGTGTCTCCTAAGGCCATGAACATGTAAAAATGTTCAGCTTTTGTATTTTGGCCGCGAATTTTTTAAAAAGTTGAAAATCTATCATGTGGACTAAATAGCACATGTATTCAACACCTGCCTATAGTCTTTCACTGGAAAAATTCTGCTTTATACTTCCCATTGAACTTGACTGCAAAGCTAGCACACACATGTATAAGTAGTGTCTCAAATCATTTGATAGGTTTTAAAGTTTTAATTTAAGTTCCAGTTAGTTGACATGTAGTGTAATAATATTAGTTACAGGTGTACAACATAGTGATTCAGCATTTCTGTACTTTCCCTGGGCCTCATCAGGACAGGTGCACTCCTTAATCCTCATCACCTATTTAACCCATCCCCCACCCAGCTCTCTTCTGGTAACCATCAGTTTGTTCCCTACAATTAAGAGTCTGTTTCTTGGTTTGCCTTTCTCTCTCTCTTCTCTTTTTTCCCCTTTGATTGTTTTGTTTCTTAGATTCCACACGAGTGAAATCATATGGTATTTGACTTTCTGTGATTGAATTATTTTGCTTAGCATAATACTCTCGAGCTCCTTCCATGTCATTGACAAATGGCAAGGTTTCATTCCTTTTATGGCTGAGTAATATTCCATAGTGTGTGTGTGTGTGTGTGTGTGTGTGTGTGTGTGTGTATCACATCTTCTTTATCCATTCACTAATTGATGGACACTTGGGATATTTCCATAATTTGGCTATTGTAGATAGTGTTGCTATAAACTTTGGGATGCGTGTATCCCTTTGAATTAGTGTTTTTGTATTCTTTAGGTAAATACCAAGTAGTGGGATTGCTGGATCATTGGGTGGTTCTATTTTTAGCTTTTTCACAAACCTCCATGCTATTTTCCACAGTGCTTGCACCAGTTTGCATTCCCACCAACAGTGCAAGAGGGTTCCCTTTTCTCCACATCCTCTCCAGCATCTGTAGTCTCCTGATTTGTTCGTTTTAGCCACTCTGACCGGTGTGAGGTGGTATCTGAGTGTGGTTTTGATTTGTATTTCCCTGATGATGAGTGCTACGGAGCATCTTTTCATGTGTCTGTTGGTCATCTGGATGTCTTCTTTGGAAAGGTGTCTATTTGTGTCTTCTGCTCACTTTAATTGGATTATTCATTTTTGGGGTGTTGAGTTTTATAAGGTCTTTATATATTTTGTTTTATAACTCTTTACTGGATATGTCATTTGAAAATATCTTCTCCCATTCCATTAGCTGCCTTTTAGTTTTGTTGACTGCTTCCTTTGCTGTGCAGCAGCTTTAAGTAATTTGATATTTATCTGTGCCTCTCTATACTAATATCTGAAGATGATTTCTTTTCTAAAAACATCTTTATGTGAATTTAAAGTTCTCACTCTAATGCTACCCTTTCACTCTCTTGTGTTTTATTAAAAGAAACAAGGGTGCGCTTAAATTTGTGTCTCTTTGCAAGTAGGAGAGTTAGTGGTCAAGAATACAGTCTCTGGAAACTTTATGCCTGGATATGTGACCTTGGGCAAACTACTTGGTCTTGCCATGCTTCAGTTTCTTATATATATCAAATAGAGATAATAATAGTACCTATTTCATAGAGTTGTTACAAGGATTAACAGAGTTATGTGTAAATTGTTTAGATTAAAGCCAGGCACACAGTAAACACACAGTATTTTTTGCTATTTTTAGGATTATCTTGTTAGTATTTTTTGGGGAATTGCTTATCCTTGGATCTACCCATCGATTTTGTTTTTCGTGTAGATCACAGCTGAATGACGTTTGGTTGCATGGACTGCTTTTTACAACATGTTGGCAGATGAGTGTTAAGTGTAGCAAAACAAAATCCCCAGGTCTTCTCAGTTGGGTATCCTCTTGTGGGACTCAAGAAGCCCCCAGGACATGTAGACACTAGCAAAAAAGAAGGGACAGAACTGGGAGAGACCTTCCAGAGACAGCTTCTGAAGTTCTGAGATAGGGGCCCAGGCTGATTTAAAACTGAGATCCCTTTTATACTAGACTAAAACTATTTCTGATGTTGTCACCAATATGCCATTAAATACAGCAACCTCTGTTGCTCTGATGGCTTACTGGGCTATTCCTTTTTCTTAAAATTTCTACTAAGAGGTTTGAATCTTCAGAGTCATTTTCTGATGCTCTTGTCTTTTATTAACCTCATTCTTTTTTTTTTTTTTTAATTTTTTTTTCAACGTTTATTTATTTTTGGGACAGAGAGAGACAGAGCATGAACAGGGGAGGGGCAGAGAGAGAGGGAGACACAGAATCGGAAACAGGCTCCAGGCTCTGAGCCATCAGCCCAGAGCCTGACGCGGGGCTCGAACTCACGGACCGCGAGATCGTGACCTGGCTGAAGTCAGACGCTTAACCGACTGCGCCACCCAGGCGCCCCTAACCTCATTCTTTATCATTGAATGTAGTCATTATCTTGCAACACACATATACCATTTTAGAGCATACACTTTCTAGCTGGTTGAACAGCCTAGAACCTCCTGCTCAGGTAGAGGAACAAACCCATTTTATGTGGCAAAGGTGTGTCCAGAAATAAATCATGCAATATATTGCTTGTATTTCTTAATAGTGTACACAGCAAGGGTGTGATAGCTTTTGTGTATTGTATGGTGGTAGGACCAGTCCAGGATCGGACCTCAGAAACAACTCATAGTTGGACTGCCTACCTGTAGCATGCCTTTGACTTGAGGCTACCTTGATATGTGCAGAAACCCTCTAAGGAAGAGGAGATGAGCACATCTATTCAGGTGGCAGGCTCCATGAAAGGACTATGGAGCATCAGTGGGTTGTTGCCATGATGTTAAAATTGACGCATTTTCTCTTTGAGCTGTCAGAGAGGCAATGGTGGTTTCGCTTGGAGAGGGGTTCTTCTTCTTTAGAAAGGTTCTTTCTTAGATGTTCTTTCTCTGACCCCTTCTTTTGTATGGATCTTCTCTTTCATTAATCTTTTTTCTTCCCTTTTCAGGGAAAAGGCTGGAAGGGATTTCACTTTCAGGGAAAAGGATGGAAGGACTTTACTGGGGTGTGCTCGCCAGACCCTGCCACTTCCCACACTAACATTTATGAGGTAGAAAGAAGAGAACTTGGAGAATCTGTGAAATTTGATGTGGAAGACCGAAGGATGTGATCATTTCCTGAGGCAGGGGACATCTTGACAGGGTGACTATGGCAGGCACCCCTGGTCTCCTCGGTCTGCCCTAGGAACTCATTTGATGGTGGGCGATGTGTGTGAGATAAAGCATGGCTGGACAGTAAGAGGTCACTGGACTTCCACTGTGACCCCTTTGGGATTACTTCCCACATGCCTGGGCCTTATCACTTCCGTCGATCAGGACTTTCTCTTACTATAAAAAGTGCAATGGGACCAAAATCCATATTATCCACATCTCTGCTCATGTGCACCATGACCCTATTATGCTTGGGATTAAGTGATTTCGTTAGAGTTTTGGGCTTTGGTTCAAGAATTTGATTGTTCTTTGATGTCTTCTCTGATTTGTAGGAAACCAAACTTTATTTCTCTATTTTGATTTGCTTTTTCTTGAAGTGTGATTTCCCCCTCGATTGAAACAGAAATGTTATCAAGAGTAGAAGCATCGTGGGCTGTCTCCTGGGTGTTCATCGTATGATGTCTTCGTGATAGCCCAATTACAGGGAACAAAGCATTTTAGGCGACATCTCACCGGAGACTTGTAAACCATATTGTCACTTTGATTTCTCTTCTATCGCTTATTTTTGTATTTTCTTTGCTTTGGCTACAGTCCTCCATGTGGTTTTTAATCCATCCCAGGTGCTCAACTTTTAAAATGTATTTGTGTGGTCAACATGTTACACCAGAATGGCCTCTCTTAATCTGGAGTGAGTTTAGGGCTCATTTTACATGTGTTTGTACCAATTCTTGTTTCGAAAATTCAAAGGCCTTTCCATTTTTATGGATACTGTTAAGGAAGCTATTCATATCCTGGTAATCATATGATTAATACACACTCCATTTCATGGCTTCTAACATAGCCAACTGTAGATGAAATATTTTAGGTAGCTATGAATTCTATTTGAAGTTGTGATAAGAACTGACATTTATGTTTGCCACTGATAAAGGGATTTTTTAAATGTCCATTTACTGATTCAGCACTGGGAATTCTTTATAAGCGGAAAAGAAAATAACATAACTTTGACATCTTGGCCTCTGTTGCTGCAGAGTCTCTACCCTAGGCCTTAATGCAGCAAGGGTGATGACTTTGCTGTCTAATAGAATTTCTTGGAATACTAGAAATGTTTTACCCTGTATTGACCAATATGGTAGCCCCAGTAACCACATGTGACTGTTAAGTGTTTGAAATGTTGCTAGTGTGCCTTAGAAACTAAGATTTTGGTTTCCTTTTATTAATCTAAATTTAAATAGTCACATGCATCTTGTAGCTAGTTGTAGTATTCATGAACAGAAGGTTGATTATAGAGACTTCTGTTAAGTTTGTGAATTATTTTCCTGTTCTTCCTCACCTTGTATTTAAATCTGCCTTGAAAAATGAATAATGATGGTGATAATAACATTCTTGAGTCCTTATTATGTTCTGTGTGTTGTCTGTGCTATGTGTTTTAACATGCATTGCCTCATTTAACCTTAACCTCAAACTGTAAGAGAGCTACTATTTCCATTTCTGCTTTTTTGTTGTTAAAGTGGAGACAGAGAGAAGGGAGTTAACGTGCCCATGGTCACCCAGGGAATTGGTGTTGTAGCCTGAGGCCAAGTGATTCTACATGGGTGCTTTTGTATCTCTACCAGACGCTAAGCTGTTTATGCTTCTCCCTTGTTTATGATTTGTCTAAATGGGAGCTGTAGTAATTCCCTAGGGCTGCCATAATAAACTACCACCAATTGGGTGGCTTAGAACAACAGACATTTATTGTCTTGCTGGCTGTTTTGGAAGCTCCTACCCACAGGGCCCTGCTACCTCTGAGAAAATGTGGAGAAGAGCCCCTCCTTGCCTCTTCCTGGCTTCTGGTCGTTTGCTGACAATATGTCTTCAGCATCCTTGCCTGTAGGTGCGTTACTCCCGTCCTTGTAGTGACATGGTGCCTTCCTGTATGTCTCTGTTCATGTGGCTTCCTTCTTATGAGGACAACAGTCACATGGGATTAGGGGCCCATCTTCCTCCACTATGAACCCATCTTAAGTGATTACATCTGTGAGAGCCCTTTTAACCAATAAAGTCACATTCTGAGGGGTTAGGGGTTAGGACTTTAACATATCTTTTTAGGGGGACAAATTCAACCTAAAACAGGAGCCTACTTTATTTTGTTAGGATTAGTGACTTTTCTGCATTCTTGCATAATTTTATACCGCAAATGTCTGGAAGCACAGTATCACAATGGGGAGAGCATCACACTGGGAATCAGAAGACCTGGGGTTTGAATCCTGGGAGTACCTTAGTCCCACCATTCCTTGGTCTTCTCATCTGTAAAATGGGGATTGCAAAAGCAGCCATCTGATTCCCCACTTCTCTCCTTTTTTTCTGTCAGATCTTGCCAAGGGAAGGAAGCATACAGGCTGCGACCGGCACAAAGCCATTCCTTCCATAGGCTGAGCCTTTGAATTAGTGGCAGTGGCTTTTTCTCTCACAGCTCCTGTCTCCGTGCAAATGTCAGGACCCAGCACTTCCCACAAGTTTGGGGGAAGGCAGGGAAACGTCATGGCAGAAGGCAGTATGACTTTGCACTCGCACAGGTTTTCAAGACTCCCAAGATGCCGTTGTGTTGCACAATGGCTGATCCTGGTGGAAGAGGAGGAAGCAATGGGGCTAAGAGGCACCACCACGTGGCGGGATGCTGTGGAGAGAAAGCCGAGCAACAGAAGGCCCTGCTGTGAATCCAGCTACAGTGTCCAGCTGCGTGACCACAGGGGACAGACTCCCTCTCTGTCCTCAGTCATCTCCTCTACTGTCACATGGAATTAGATTCTGTGCTCACTGAGCCCTCGTCTGCCCTTCCTCTTATTGACTGACGTGGAGTTCAGCCGAAGAAAAGTTTGCTTGTTTGGCCCATAGTCATTTTCATCTTTTTCAGATTTGGCATTTCTTTGGAAGTGCGGAGGGAAAGTTTGACCGTTGATTACATGCAGTCTGCAGCTTAGTGCTGGTACCTCCTTGGAAGCTAAGGAATGTTCGTTATATGTGTGCTGCTCATCTTCCTCATGTCTAGAAGCCCAAACTTCAAATGCCTGTACTGCTGCTATCTAAAAAGTCTGGCAGTAATTCTTCTCAGTACCTCTTAATCAGTGTTCTTGCAGTAAGTGGTGTGGGGTGCTCTCCTCTCTACCCTCCAGGCCTCAGTCTTCTAGGACGCTTCCACAGTTCAGTGACTCAAGTCTCTGTGTGTAGCTTAGCAGCTAGGAGAAGACACAGGACATCAGTGGGCAAATAAAGAAGAGCTGGGGACCGTACCCATTCTTGTCTTCACGATTAGCCGTGCCTCAAATTATAAACAGAGACAGAATCTTGACTTTCACAGTATTTTTTCCAGCATTGGAAAGCCAGCGGCAAAAGATGTGCATCGCTCTAGTCATTAGCTGCTGTGGTCTGAGCAGACCTGCTCAGATTGTTAGATGTCTATTTGTTCCCACGCTCTACAACTTAGTTTCGTAAAGAAGCTGACTTGCTGGAGTAGGAGTAGTGTCCAGTGATTTGAAAAAGTATGCCTTGAAAAAGTAATGATTCTTGGGGCGCCTGGGTGGCTCAGTCAGTTAAGCGGCCGACTTCGGCTCAGGTCATGATCTCGCGGCCCGTGAGTTCGAGCCCCGTGTCGGGCTCTGTGCTGACAGCTCAGAGCCTGGAGCCTGTTTCAGATTCTGTGTCTCCCTATCTCTGACCCTCCCCTGTTCATGCTCTGTCTCTCTCTGTCTCAAAAATAAATAATGTAAAAAAAAAAATTTATAAAAAAAAACAAAACAAAAAGTAATGATTCTCAGGGCACCTGGGTGGCTCACTCGGTTAAGCACCCGACTTGAGCTCAGGTCATGATCTCATGGTTTGTGAGTTTGAGCCCCACATTGGGCTCTGTGCCAACAGTGTGGAGCCTGGAGCCTGTTTCAGATTCTGTGTCTCCCTCTCTGCCTGTCCCTCCCCCTCCCCCCCCCTCGCTCATGTGCTCTCTCTTGTCTCTTTCAAAAATAAACATTTAAAAAATGATTCTTATTTATTTAATTATTTTTAAAGTTTATTTATGTATTTTGAGAGAGAGAGACAGACAGACAGATGGGGCAGGCAGAGAGAGAGGGAGAGAGAATCCCAAGCAGGCTCTGTGCTGTCAGTGCAAAGCCCAGTGTGGGGCTTTATCTCACAAACCAGGAGATCATGACCTGAGGCAAAATCAAGGGTCAGAAGCTTAACCAGCGGATCCACCCAGGCCTCCCAATAATGATTCTCTTTTAAATGGACACTCTTAATTTGTTATGCAGCATTTCTTCTTAAAATACGATTTTTCCTTTCAAAGATTTTGTGCAAAATGTACACTAACCTTGCTCCTCACTTAGAAATCTTGAGTGAAAATTTATCTTCCAATTATGATTATGTCAATTTCCTAAATCATGTAATAGCATTTTAAAGGAGTTTAATAAATGTTTATTTAATATGCAGCATTGGGTTAGGTTGCATTTAGATGGAAATAAGGGGGAAAAAAATCCCCAGACAGCAGTGGCTTAAAGAAGGTTGAAGTGAATTTTTTTCATATTTTAGAAGCTAGGGGAAGTCCATCTAGGGATGGTATATGGCATCAGAGAACAAGGTTTCTTCTATACTGTTTTCCTGTCACATGTATTTTCTTTTCCATGTACGTCTCCTGGTCCAAAATGGCTGCTCACTTCCAGCCATTACATCAGTATTTTAGCCCGCAGTAAAGATAATGGAGTTGCAAAGGGCACTCTCCCTGTTAAGTAACTTTGCTACAAGTTGCACACACCATTTCTGCTTATATCCTATAAATCACTTAGGGCCAAGGTTATAACTAGTTGTAAAGAAGGCTAGTGAATGTAGATTTTATTCCAGGTTGCCTTGTGCACAGTTGAAAAAACAAGTGTTCTTTGATTGAAAGAAGAGTAGGAAGGATTTTAAGAGAACAGGTAGTGGCCTCTCCTCAAGCACTGTGTCCCAGGCCAAGCAGGTGTTAAGCTGTCTGTTCTCTGCTTAACTCTTGAGTCTCATCTTTCAAATCATTTTTTTCATGGAAATTCTAATGTCCTATAGAATGACCTCTCGGTTTTTCAGACTGCACTTTACTGGCATTGAACCTTTATCTGAGCTGTTTCCCAGTCTAGAATGCTCTCCTCTTTCTCACCCTGATCCCATATTCAACTCCGACTTGGCTTCTGGATCTTTGTTCAAGTTCCATATTTTCAACTAACACTTACATGGTCCCATCCACGTAAGGTTCTATCATCAAATGTTTTTCTAGAACCATGTTCCCTTTCCTTAGAGCATTCATCACTGTTTTCATTTATATCTGTCTGGTGACCTATGACCTCCCAATCCATGAGACTATCAGTACTCCCTGAGGGTAGAAATTATGCTTGTGGTTTTCACTGCCAAACCCTCTGGGCTATCAGAGTGCTCGGCATATGATAGACATTTAATAAATATATGTTGAATGAATGAATGTATCAATAAATGCTCTGACAAAAAAATTAGTAGTTTCACTAGAGTGAGACAATATACACAGTTTACTTAGTACATGCATGAAATATATGCAAATAGATAAAATCATTAAAGAAAAAAATTGAGAGTGAAGCAATCTACTGAATCAGTATATCTCTCTGATAGATTCCATTTTCCCTTCCACCATGATTTTTTGTTATTGTTGTGATTTAGATTTAGCATAATAGTAAATCCGGTCTTCACATTAGTGACAATGGTGGTTCTCTCTGAGTAATGAGTTTGTTGATAAGCTTTACATTTTTCCAGTAGGCTCTGTTGGTGGTGTTTTGATCTGATCATGCACATGAGGGAATGTGGTTCTGTTCCTACTTTGTACACATAGCTCTATTCTCTCTGTGTTGGTTTTCTCATTTAGAAATGGGCATAGTAAGAGCACCCAACTCTTAGATATGTATTGGTTTGGATAGACTGTGCTGCCCTAACATATCCTCCCCAAACTCAGATGCTCAACCCAACAAGGGTTTATTTTTCATTCACACAAAATCTGCTGTGAGTCAGGGGGCTCCCCAGGGCAACTGCTATCCATCCACTGGCTCAGCAGTCATCCAGGTCACCTCAATCTTGTGACATTGCCACTTCAATGCATACCTTGCTGGAAAAGGAAAGAGAGCTGGAAGACAGGGATCATTATTCCTCAGCTCTTAAATGCTTCAGGTTGGAAGGGACACATGCCACATCTGCACAGAGCCCATTTGTCAGAGCCAGTCACACAGCCCCCTCTAATGCAGAGGACAGGAAAAATCAGGGGAGCACATGAATTTCAGGGGGCAGAGAATGTATCAACCATGGGGCAACTGCACCAGTTAAATAATGGTTGATGCTGATGGGGATGATGGCGATGACAACGCCAACAACATTCTGATAGACATTCCCTTGAGAGCACACATTTCATTTCCCTTGATCCGTCACACTCCCTGCCTCTCCAAACAGGCAGTAATTAATACCACAAAGACCCTGAATAATATGTTTGCTTTATAACAGAACACACAAAAAAGAGCCTTGATGAGTGCTAGCCATATTGATGATGACGGGATTCTAATGAAGGAGTGAGAAATTGCAGCTAGATGTACCAGAGAAGTCTCCATAGAAATACTGAATACATTTGAACTGAATACATACAAATACTGAATACGTATGTGTGTCAAATAGGATTTCAAAGAGTAGGGGAAGTAGTCAGAAGGGAGGATGTTGGGAATTCCAAATAAAGGACTAGTAGGAGCAGTGCTCCTGAGGCATCACAATGTCACCCGTGATGGAGGGGAATGACACATAGTCTGGCCAGTAGGGAGGGAGTGAGGTGGGAATGAGAATCCCCTTGAAGGGATTGTCAGGATTGTTGAGTTGCTGCTAAGAAAGTCTTCTTCAACTAGAAAGATGCTGCAGCCTTTCTGTCCGCAAATTCCTGGTCTCGACTTGGCTCTCCTTCTCTGCTCCAGCTTTCCGTGTACCAGATCCCAAAGAAAGGAAGACACTCACATTTTTGTGATCTGTTCATCTGATAGTCTATGAACAAAGAAAGCCTTTTACTCCCCCAGACCCACGCTATGATTTCGGTACACTTTGTAATAAAAATATGGCAAATGACTTTGAAACAAAAATATCTTCTTATTTTTTGGATACTTTCATTGACTCTCCCTGTTCTTCTCTAGTAGTTGGTAGGGTTGGGCTATCTATCAGGCTTCCGTCTCTCTCATCTATTTGGGGAAAATAGGTTTGTAAGAGATTTTTGATTTGTCTTTTCATCTGTTGGTTTTCAAGTTTTCAGAGAGTGAGCGAATGTCACTGGGCTTTGCTGTCCTTTTTTTTCCTGAGGAACATGTCCTTTCTATCTCTGTGGAAACTCTCTGGAAGTGTTACCAGTATTGTTGCTAGAAGTGACTGATGCTTTGTGCTGTAGGAATTACTGCTTCCTCCTGGAAATGTGAGGCATTGTTACTTGATTGGACTAGATTCTCTTAGGGAGTGTTCAATGTTTCTTCTAAAAGTTACATTTCTCTTGGCTAACATTAACAACTCAGGCAACAACAGATGTTGGCAAGGATGCGGAGAAAGAGGATCTCTTTTGCACTGCTGGTGGGAATGCAAACTGGCGCAGCCACTCTGGAAAACAGTATGGAGCTTCCTCAAAAAACTAAATATAGAGCTACCCTACGACCCAGCAATTGCACTACTAGGTATTTATCCAAGGGATACAGGTGTGCTTTTTCCAAGGGACACATGCCCCCCCTATGTTTATAGCAGCACTATCAACAATAGCCAAAGTATGGAAAGAGCCCACATGTCCATTGATGGATGCATGGATAAAGAAGATGTGGTATATATATACAATGGAGTATTAATCGGTAATCAAAAAGAATGAAATCTTGCCATTCACAGCTACGTGGATGGAACTAGACAGTATCATGCCAAGTGAAATTAGTCAGTCAGAGAAAGACAAAAATCATGACTTCACTCATATGAGGACTTTAAGAGACAAAACAGATGAACATAAGGAAAGGGAAGCAAAAGAATATAAAAACAGGGAGGGTGACAAAGCAGAAGGGACTCATGAATATGGAGAACAAACAGAGGGTTACTGGAGGGGGTGTGGGAGGGGGGATGGGCTGAATGGGTCAGGGGCATTAAGGAATCTCCTGAAGTCATTGTTGCACTACATGCTAACTAATTTGGATGTAAGTTAAAAAAATTAAAAAAAAAAATAAAAGCCAGATATTTCATGATATCCCAAGAAGAAAGAGAAAAGAGAAAACTCATGGTGGAATGTAAAATGCGGAGTAGCCCAGCTCAGAGGATGAAGCTCAACCGGGAGTCTGTGGAGACTCAGGGGAAGAACATCGCCCCAGGCAGAATGTGGTGACTACCACTATTGCATGCCATGGACACATCCTCCCAAATGTGATTGGGAACAAAAATGAAGGCTCTCAGGGTGTATCGCTACATTAATCAAGGGAACCGGGATCCTCATGCTTTCTTTATGCATGCAGGAATAAATTAAAGTTAAAAACAATCCATCATAGCCACTCCAAGGTGCAGGCCCCTTGCTTGGAAAACGAAAAGCAAGGGAAGAGAATTGCATCTGGTAGTAAGGCATGTTGTTCTGGAACCAGCCGAATTAATGAGTACTTAGAAGAGGTCTGGCAGCCAAGTGAGTTGTCAGCTTGTTGGTATCACTCTAGTGGCTGGGGAATTTGAGATAATGGGAAAAGAAAGGGAGGATTGGGGCATTACAGGCTGAGAGAGAGCAGGCTGTATCAGATGCCCATGGGAGCAGAGAGCTTAGATGTCATTATAAAAAAAATGACCTGACTAGCAACAAAGATTGATGATAAAAGAAGAAAGGAAAGGGAAGGCCCTTTTGAAAGAGCTTTTGCCTTGATCAGGGGGTAATTTATTTACTGTTTAACATGGCAAGAGATGCAAAATGAGATTCCGGGGTTGGATAGGGGGTTTTCAGATTTGGCAGTCAGTTGGGGGCTTAAAATAGAGTTTTCTGAACCTGTAGGCCAAACAGGTATGGCAGTTTAGCAGTGTGTGCACGAGGAGGAATTAGCCTACAGCAGTGTGGGAGGACAGACATCTGGTGGCTGACGCTGCACGTGAATTTGCAAATAGAATGTGGAAGATCTGAGACCAGACCAAACAAGGAACACTGCCAAAGGTGTACGGAGGAATGTCTCTGGGCCACAGTGTGAAGTAGGTTTTCATCAAAATAAAAACTCTCATTTGCTGAGATTTAACCAGCAGGATTTATATTTTTAATTTTTTTCAAGTTTATTTACTTATTTTGAGAGAGAGACAGTGTGAGCATGGGAGGGGTAGAGAGGGAGGGAGAGAGAGAATCCCAGGCAGGCTCCGCACCTCCAGCACAGAGCCCCATGCGGGGCCCAAACCCGCAACAACTGTGAGATCATGACCTGAGCCGAAACCAAGAGTCAGACGCTTAATCAACTGAGCCACCCAGGAGGCCCTTCATCAGGCGTATATTATTTTACTTAATCTTATAACAAATTATGAGTTAGTTGAAATTGTTTTGGCTCTTTTATAGATGGATTAGAGGAAGACTCAGAGATGTTAAGTGATGTGGGCAGAGTACACAGCTAAGGTGAAGGGGCTTGAGATGAGAGGTATTGAACTCAGAGTTCAAGATCTTTTTTTTTTTTTTTTTTAATGTTTTCATTTATTGTTGAGCGAGTGAGAGACAGAGTGTGAGTGGGGAAGGGGCAGAGAGAGAGGGAGGCAGAGACTCTGAAGCGGCTCCAGGCTCTAAGCTGTCAGCACAGAGCCCCACGTGGGGCTCGAACCCACTAACCGCAAGACCATGACCTGAGCTCAAGTCTGACGGTTAAGTGACTGAGCCACCCAGATGCCCCTTGAGTTCAAGCTCTTAACTGCTGCCTCTTTTATGGGACTCTAAGGGATAGTGTACATGCATGAAGATCGAGGTAAACATATCCTGCTTCAGGCAGGGGTTAAAGGGCAAAAATACATGTTGAAAACCATGTTGTTTCCTATATACTTTTCTTGACTCTGTTGCCTCAGATCCCTGGCCTAATCTTTGTTTTGTTTTGTTTTGTTTATTGTCTTTTCCCCTTCCTTTATTCATACCTGCCTCTTAGACTGTGGTTTTGATCTACCTTCTCATTCAGTTTTGCTTTTTGTTTACAGCCAAACAGTCATCATAGGATAGTAATTAAAAGTGTGGCTTCTGATGCGGGGTTGCCTGGGTTCAAATCCCAGCTTTGCTACTTGACTAGCTGTGATGGCCTCTTACGCTTCAATTCCGTCATCTGTCTTATTTATCATGCCTGTATAACAAACCACTGCACAACTCAGTGGCTTAAAGTAACCACAACTACTTCGCTGTTCACAGTCCTGCCATTTGGCCAGGGCTTGGCTGGTCTTTGTTCCCTGTGGTCCTCTAACTGGATGTGAAGGAGCCAAGACCACCTCATTCACAGGCCTGGGAACCTTAGGTGGGGTGGATGGAACAGCAGAGGACTGATTGACTCTTTCTGTTTCTTCATGGTCTCTCATCATTCAGCGACGTAGCCCGTGCTTCTTCACACGGCATCTGGATCTCAGAAAGGCACAAGGAAACCTGCCGAATCTCTTAAGGGGGTAGGCCCAGAAATCACATAATGTCATTTTGGTTGCCTTTTTTTTTTTTTTTTTTTTGGTCTGAGAGTGTCATGAGGCCAGTCCAGTTTCAAGGAAAGGGAAATAGCCTCCCACCCCCCACCTTGGTGTTAGGAATAGCATGTGTGTCAGGGATAGGTGGAATTGTGGGAAACTATTTTTGTAGATCATCTATCACATGAAGATCATTGGGTTGTGGAGACAGGTAGTTCGTATTATCCTGACCACAACTTCCCGAGTCGTCAGGAGAAAAGTGTAACTTGGTAGAGACTCTGAGATTCTTTTTTGAGATAAAATACACATCAGTGCAGATTTCGAGCAGGACATGAATTTACTGGCAGCGAACCCTCAATATAAGCCAACTGGATGTATTAAGGTAAAAAAATGAAAACAAATACCATTTAGGTGACATTTTGTTTCCTTTAAAGGCAGAGGCATGCTAAGTGTTTCCAAATAGCTCATTCCTCCATAGCCATATAAATTATAATTTGATTTCCATGGGGGTTTAAAAAGATTATTACTGGGGTGCCTGGGTGGCTCAATCAGTTGAGCATCTGACTTCAGCTCAGGTCATGATGTCACCACTTGTGGGTTCGAGCCCCACGTCGGGCTCTGTGCTGGCATTTCAGGGCCTGGAGCCTGCTTCGGATTCTGTGTCTCCCTCTCTCTCAGCCCCTCCCCTGCTCACACTCTGTCTCTCTCTCTCTGTCTCTCAAAAATAAATACTAAAAATTTAAAAAAGTAAAAAAGATTATTATAGGAATGAGTTTGAAATAAAGCCAACTTGCCTAAGAAATCCGGAGTTTACAGGTTCTTCTTGTAAGTAGCTTATTGTAGACAACATGGAATAGTTTCTGTCTACCGCTTTGACAAAACCTATGTCACAGTATGTTACATGTATCATAAATATGTGGACCCAATCAGTGCAGGTGCACTCATGATGATGATTGCTGAGAGGTGTCAAAACTTCTGAAGAAAAACCCATGAGTGATGGGATATATAAAGTCATACAAGGTAGAATGAGACAGGGGCCTCAATAAATCCAGTAAGCTAAATATCCTGAATCTCATGTCTTATTATAGATATGAAGATTCCTGTTTTTCCTTTTTCCTGGAGGCTCTTCTCTATAGCATTTCATGCCCCGCTTCATAGACACAGAGCTGAGTGCTGAGTTCTTTAGGCCACCTCCATGGATGACCATTATATGCCCATTTGACTTACATGATATCAAATACACACAATAGGTAAGCCCCCAGTTACTGCATTCATGGATGAAATTAGTCCAATTATATAGGAAAAACACAGAGGAAGAATGGGTAAATGATTTCAGAGGTTTCACCAACATGGAAAGTGACACCTCACTCCTTGTTCAGGAGGCAATTAAGATTTCTTCATGCTCTGGAAAAATCTAGAGGCCATGAGAAAGGTTGACTACTAATTAGAATGTATTCTGGGTGATCTAGATGTAATTTAGATGGTGCAGGAATTTCATCTTCAGATGCTAATAGCTTGGTAAGATTAGACTCTACCTTCATACTTCTACTGTTGCGCTTTATGTATGGTGGTGTATTTGTTTGCCCCCTCTATTTGGATGTAAGTTAACTTGCAGTAACAGAGAGAGGCCCCAAATTATAGTGGCTGAAATAAGATGGAAGTTTTATTCCTCTCTTACAGAACAAACAATGAACAGTCTAGAGTGCCTATACTATACTAACCATGGATCTTCTATCTCTAGGTCCAAGGAGGTGGCTTTAGTTATTGTTATCTCCTAGCCACCTGGAGGGGGAAAAGGGAAGGTGAAGGCAAGCAGCTTCCTTAGAAGATCATAGTGTAGAAGTTGCATGTATCACTGATGTTCACATCCCATTGGCCCGATTTTGGTCACATGTCTGTATCTGATTAAAGGGAGGCTGAAAAAGGTAGTTTCTAGCAAGGTAGCCATGTGCCCTACTGCACTTGGATGGGTGGGTAGAGAATCTGTAATTAAAAGGAATAGCGTAAAATAAATACTACAAGATGATTAACAATTCATACTCCTCATTATACTGTGAGGCCTTTGAGGGGCAATACTTTTATTCATCTACAAAAAGCAGGTGCTCGTTAAATGTCTCTTTAATACAATCAGGTATTATATAATTTTTTCCTGAATGTGCATTTATGCTTATTTGTCTTTCTTTGAACATTAATTATGTTCAGCAAAAGCTTCATATTATAGTTTACACAAATTAGGCATTCACCCATAATCAGCAGATATTTGTGAAGTATCTATATGCAATACACTTTTCTATGCTCTGGAGATTTGGCAGAGAATAAGACTGACATAATCCTAGCCCTCCAGGGTCTTCTTCCATGAAGGATGGCAGATATTTAGTAAATACTTGTAAGTAATTAAGTAAATAATTTTAAGAATACATAAGTCACAAAGGAAAAGTTCCAGTTGTTATGGAATATATATTAAGGACCCCAACTCAATCTAGAGAATTAGAGACCCTTCGCTGAGGAATTACATGTTTAAGTAATCAATCAGTCAATCAGGAAATAGTTATTGAGTATCTCCTTTATCCTGAGTACTTTCCTAGGAAGTGAGGTGGAAAAGGAGTAAGATAAGAGTAGGGAATATTTAGATGAATAGAGTGGGGAAGAATATCTTAGGCAAAAGAGATGGCATGTACAGTGACCTGGAGAGAACCTGTGGTGTTCCAGGAACTGAGGAAAGTCAACATGGCTGGAGCTAAAAGAGAGATGGAACAGTGGAGGAAGGAAGGCTGGAGTGGTGTGTAGGATTCCAATAAAAAAGTCTTTTTGGGGGCGCCTGGGTGGCGCAGTCGGTTGAGCGTCCGACTTCAGCCAGGTCACGATCTCGCGGTCCGTGAGTTCGAGCCCCGCGTCGGGCTCTGGGCTGATGGCTCAGAGCCTGGAGCCTGTTTCCGATTCTGTGTCTCCCTCTCTCTCTGCCCCTCCCCCGTTCATGCTCTGTCTCTCTCTGTCCCAAAAATAAAAATAAACATTGAAAAAAAAATTAAAAAAAAAAAAAAGTCTTTGTGGGCCATCTTAAGGTTTAGGGTCTTCAGCCTACAAGCAATGGGAGGTCTTTGAGTGTATAAGCCAAAGAATTCCATTCATTCGTTCATTCATTCATTCATTCATTTTTATTGAACAAATGGCTTCTTTAACCTTTATAATAGGCAAGCATTGGTCAGGTCCTAGATATAGAGCAGCAAATAAGACAGGTGTGTTTGAGACTGCTAATTGCACTCTGATAGTAGTTTCCCCCTTTTTCTTTAATAATAAAATCCTTAGTGTAGACATACAGTCTGATACACGAAAGCCATCTTCGAACAGTACAAATACTCTGACATACAAATACCTCAAATGGAAGTCTGAAGGGACATCAGCTCATCAAACCTGGACCCCCACACTCATTTTAGTTACCAAAGTGTTCCTCTAACCTACCAGGCATAGGAGCAAGCTGCCCTGAATCTGCACTGCTGCCCAGAGGTGAGTGTGTTTTGTTTGATGACAGACTTTGTGGTTCAGTTCACCCTGCCAATCTCTATCTGCAAATCATAGATTTTAGACTTGCACAGTGACATTACTCCATGCTGAATCTGATTAACCTTTTGCAAAGGGTCAAATAGATACTTGGGAAGAGAAAGCAATGATTTGTGGGGGGTCCGTTGTTCACAGAGAAGTTGTACTTTGTCTGCCAGCAAGGATACTCTTTCCTCAACACTCTGAAATTAAGACTTTTGTCATTGAGCTAGAGGTCATGCTTAGAGCAGTTGATGGGTGTGGTTCACTCCTCCTGACTTGGTTTCTTCCTTCCCAGTACTACAGCATCACTCTGTCTTATTCCTTGGGACTGACAGATGAAGATGCTCTTTTGATTGACTAGACAGCAGATGGAGCATAAGGAATATCGTCCTGTGGACAAAATAGATGGAATACTTTACTCCTTTCTTCTCCAAGACAGCAGGGATTATAAGAAGGATTTCTGTAACCAAGGGTTGGAAGGGGCATTTAGATCCCGGATTTGACTCTAGTTTCTATCCATAACTTCTGACTTGTCTCATTGTCGTGGAAAAGCCACGTCACATTTCTCCTTAATCGGGTTCACTTTTTTCTATCAAGGTTAATGTCATTACCTGTTACTTATTAGAGAGCCATGAGGAGGTTATTTGGATGAACTTCACAGAAGAAGGGTTTGTGTCCTGGGTAACCAATTTGTTTATCTATGGGAAGAGCCCTGGCCTGGGAATCAGGGGACTCTTGTTTTAGTTTTAAGCTCTTTCTCTGATTCACTCATCTAGGGACCTTTAGTCATGCTGGTAATGACCCCAGCCCACTAACCAGTTCTCAGGAACTCTGCGGACAGGATATCATGTTTATACTCACTGAACTATTAGGAACGCCAGAGCTGTGAGTAATTATGCACACGGAGCTCAAACAATGATTATATGAACTCATATGAACATGGAGATCAAACAATGCTTATATGAACTCTTTCACTATAGTTGATAATCTGAAAGGAGATATCAAACAGTGGTTAGTCTTGGACTGTGGAGTCAGGTAAGCACAGGCTCACCCATCTGCTCTTCCGCTTTTAACTGTGTGAACTTCAGCAAGTTTCTTAACCTCTCTGAGGCTCAGTTTCTTTATCTACCAAAGAAGGATGATAAAATAGTACCTTCCTCCAGGATGCAGTGATGATTAAGTACATCCATGCATAGGGAGTATTTATCACAATGTCTGGCACCTGGTAAATAGTAAAAAGTAGCTTATAAGTTTGTTTAATTTATTAATACATAATAATAAGTGAGTGAGTGAGCACTTTTACATACCCTAAATGACTTGACTTGGAAGTCTTAGTGAAGAGAAAATAAGAGAATTTTGCATAAGCAACAAAGCTGTGACAGTGCGGTATGGACTGGGAAAAAAATGGTACTCTTTGGAAGCTGTGGAGTGTGGAGGTAGTTGGGAAATCCTCATGACAAGAAAACTCAGAAAATGGAAATTTCTTGATTGCCTCTAGAAACCTTATGTAACAGTATTGTTTGCCTTCTTTCCCATCCTTACCAAAAAAGAAAGAAACAGGAAGGAAGGAAGGAAGGAAGGAAGGAAGGAAGAAGGAAGGAAGGAAGGAAGGAAGGAAGGAAAGAAGGAAGGAAAGAAGGAAAGAGAAGAGAAAGGAAGGGAAAGGAAAGGAAGGGAGAGGAAGAGAAGGAAAGGAAAGGTGAAGTTCTCTTATTCTTTAGAACTCCTGCTCCACTAGTATTCCTTCAGCCAAAGGGTAGATCCTCATTTGTTTGATCCCATCAAGAATTCTTTTCGCCAATAAATTATTTTAGGAGTAGGCATGAAATCTAGTACTGGTCTTTAAAAAATGAGGAGAGGTTGGCTAGGGGACTTCTCAGAAAGAACTTTTCCAGAAGGTTCTATTTCACTCTTTAAGAGGCAGTCTTTTTTGCTACATCTTGTTTCATCCACATATGAAACTTGGAACTGTGTGGGAGCTATCTTGTGATTATGAGGAGAGCTATTGACTGCTTGAGGGCCAATCATGGAAATTATTTGTTCTCCTCAGGAGGCAAGTTACCCAAGAGTCAGAAGGGTGTCTTCTTATAAATGAGTAGTGAAGTAGAACACACTGAGTTCCTGGATCATGTGCATAGTATAATGTGATACACACACACACACACACACCATTGATAATGTTAGTAAGTATGAGATCTGATTACAGGTCTACAGCTAAGAAGGAAACATATGGTTGACATATTGGAGTCCATTGACTTTTTTTTTTTTTTTTTAATCTGTGTGATTCACCAGAAGCAAAATTAAAACTGATCTTTATTCCAGGGTAATTTAAGAAGAACAACCCAGAGGAAACTATTTCTTTCTCTCTCTCAGGTAGTATCTAGCCTAGTAGAAACCAGTAGAACTTACTCCCTTATAGAGTAGGTGAGAGCATTTACACCACTCTGTCCCCGCCTCACAGGTGAGATATAGAGGAGTTCAAATATTTTAGTCCCTAGTGAGAAATGGGATTCACTGGAAACTCAGGAATGATGCTGTCCATTTCTGGATGCTAGAAATCTGCTCTCCAAACTCAGATACCACAAGGAAACTGTCCTTCGGAGTTTTGGAGACCCAACTGAAGGGGACTAAGGACTGTCCTTTTATCTTTAGGTTTTTACTATTTTTCTCTATAGGTATGATCATGTGGCAGGCCATGGAAATTGGGCAAGTTTTTAAGCTCTGTTCATTAGAATTGTATACTTTTAGAGTATTATACTTAGTAACAGAGTTGAAAAAAACTTTAATATTGTGGTTCTAAAATCTCATCAATGGCTGTGACACTACTAGCTCATCCAATGGTGAATCAAACCCAAAAGCAATAATATAAAAAAGGGACTATCAAACCAACCATCTAATGTTATAATAACAGTGGCTCTTAGTAAAAGCACCTTCCTCTAGGGCTTGTGTGAGAAATATGTAGGTGCAATTTTGGTTTTCCCAAGGATTGAAAATATCTGTAGCTTTGTGCTTTTATGCACAGATGAAATCATCTGACTCCTTTATCATGAACTGTAATTTAGTACCCAAACATGCAGATATATTTTGCATAATATATTATGACAAGTGACTTTGTCCCCTTCCTATTACAGTTAGGGCATATTTGTGTATTTATTTTAGTGATATGTTGGTATGTTATATTGTTGGCAAATTTTATTTCAGAATATTCAAGAGGGTGTTGCAAAGTAATTGGCTGATAACCACTACTTTACACAAAGAGAAAACTTTCTTATGGTTCAACAGAAGTTTTCAACTTTATCACCAGTTGATTGAGAGTCGTGTGGATATAACCTTTCTCCTTCCAGAAAGCTTTTCATCAGTGCCAACTCCTCCTAGCTCTAAAAACATTTGAAGAAGAGAAAATTCATTATTGGCAAATAATTTAGTAATGAGCCCGTGGGGAGCGGGTACATCAGAAGAACAATTGAGAGGACAATTTTGTGTGTTTCTGGATATTTAACTAACCTGTTTCATGATTTACAGTACTGACTACCAAAGTGTATTTGCCACATGTGACTTTCCCTTTCCTCCCAGGTTATTTTTGTATTTGAGGTTTATTTCTTAAGCTGTGTTTCTTGGTTACCAATTTTTAAAAGAGCTGAAATCTGCATGACTATTGGATGTG
Organism: Leopardus geoffroyi; assembly: GCF_018350155.1. NCBI lineage: Eukaryota > Metazoa > Chordata > Mammalia > Carnivora > Felidae > Leopardus > Leopardus geoffroyi. The sequence goes on along the minus strand of NC_059331.1, from coordinate 32,634,344 downwards.
GAATGTCGAGCTGGTTTTACTTGACAAAGCACACTGTAGTAAAAATTGCAACCAAAGTCGTTCCTGTATGCTTACAAGATTCTGGCCTCTTCTGTGCATAGGTTTACAGTTCGTTTCTTATAAGACCATAATCCTGAGGTCACGAGGCTTTCTAGAGCACTGCTTTCATCGGCAAAGAAAAAGTCAGTCTTCATTTCCAGGGCTGATGCATTAAGGTGGGACCAGCCATTTTGGCATGATGCAACGAGCCATACAATAATGTGTGTGCGTATGTATGTGGAAAAGTTTATTTCCCATGGCTTTTCAAGCCCCGAATTTGAGTTGAAATGTAAATATACTATCCTAGAAACATAACTCATTATGAAATTCTCAGGCTAACTCTAATTCAAATTACTTACAGAATTAGTCTGGACAGTGAAGCACAAAGAATGAGCTATATTACAGTTGAGGTTGAAGCTGAGTGCCCAAGGTCTAGTCCCTGATGCAGAGGTAAATAAAAAAAAAAGGGGGAGGGGTCCCAAATCATTGGTTAAAAGACTCTAGCAAGTGACGGGGAAAGTGAACAGTTCCAGATGAACTCTGTCAACATAAAACACATATTGGGAAGGCAGATTGTGAAGAGGTAGCTTGTGCCCTTACAGAACTTCGCATTCCTGTGGGAGTTTTCCCTTATGATGCTGGCACTCTTTCCCACCACCACCGTCTCTTTCTTGGCATGTGAAATGAAACATTTCTTCCTGTATGCTTTGGGGTGCCCCTTTTAGTGATGTCAACATATGGATCATTCCAAGGGTAAAAAGGAGCTCAAACTTTATTTAGAGAGGTGCAAGAAAGAATTCCTTTAATTCTTACAGAGAAATCCCTACTAATTAGAAAGTTCTAGCCCTGGAAGGTATCGCAAGTTGCCAGCTTATCAACAGGACCAGAATCCTAAGATAGGTATTTCCTTAAGCCAGAACAAGTAGAAATAGGACATGTGACTTAATTAGTATGTCCAAGATTTCTTTTTTGGAGAGAGAGAAAAAGATGAAAAAATGATCTTTAATATGAATTAATAGTACAGTTTATCTCAGGGGAAACAAAAGTCAAAACAAAAATATGAAATCACTTTGCCAGGGAAATCATTTATCAGTTGTGCTTACAGAGAAGTTATGATGCCTTTGATTTTGAAGGCACATTTGTCCAATCTGTCATTCTGTATATAGGAAACTTTTCAGGCTTACTATTGAACAGTTGGATTTGATGAAAATGTACTATAGATATCCAGCCTATTGGTAGTATTCTCTTATAAACACCTTATCATTTGAGTTCTAATGGAGAATTGTCACCCTAACCTTGATTTAAAAAAAAAAAGCACCCACAGATACTGAAATTAACAGTAATAAGCAATACTGTGTTGCCCATGACGGTTTCGGCTGTGAAATGAGAAACGTCTCCCTTACTTTACTCTATTGGAAATCAAAACATCTTAAAACAACATAATAGCATATGTATACAATGTTTGCCTTTTGGGTTTTCTGACTCAATTTCTGAAGTGAATGGGGGGTGTTTTTGTTCTTCTGTTTTGCTGGATGTGAGATTCTCTGAAGGAACTGAATTTCAGTGTTACAAGTAATTGAATCTTTCAGGGCAGAAACAATGGAAGATCAAATGGAGCCTAGCGTCTTCTTAGAGGAGCAAGTCGAAAATGCCACAAGTCTACCTACCCTCAGGCACATTTATGGCTTGGTGTCTGGTGAATCTTCAGATTCACACTCTCCAACCCCTATTGTCTATGCCTGGCAAAGGCAGAAGATTAGTATCAACAGGCAGACAGCCTATGCTGGATTTTTGGAGATACAGATCGTACCTTTGACTGGGTTATAGATCAAGGAAGCTTGCAATTTAGACAGTCCCTGGAAGGAGATTTGCAAATCAGGAAGAGGCATCCACGTTGATAGTGAAAAAAGAAGCCTGAGAAAAGAAAGAGAAAATGCATGAGGATTCTAATCTAGGAGACCAGTGATCTCATATTTTAACCTGGACAACTTCTGGCTTCTGTATTGTAGTTAGTTGGAAGTAGAGGCAAAAATGAGGGTATGGATCTTGTCTCTGTTGCATCCTGTATTCGGTGATGGCAGATGAAGGGGTCACCTCTGAAATCTCATGGGCAGAAGTAGGGTATTTGTTTACCACCAGTTAGCTTCCACTTGAATGTATGAGTTTGGAAATTTGCTTTCCTCAAAAGAAGTTTAAAGGGGATGTTTGGAGAGATCATTTACCATTTCTGCTCCTCCAGTAAAATGTTTACATGATTTACATCTATGGAAGGTAGGAGGATTAAGATTAATCATAAAATGCACTCTGTTTGAAATATGAGCACATGGCCGGCTGACATCCAGAACAGGAGTGGTCAGCGGTTCTGATTTCTGACTCAAAGGGTTACAAATGGATTTCTCTGGGCTATAAGTCACTCCTAGTCTTGACTCATTCTTTGGTACTACTGTTTATTGCTCTTTCATTGTTAATTTGTTCATTCGATAAAGAAGTATTACACTCCCTTTAGTTCTGAGCTTGGTGTTGGGTTTTAAAAACATTATAATTCTGTTAGAGTGGTCCTCACCTGCTGCCATTTTGGCTTCCTTACATTTCATTCTTCACCCAGAGCCAGAGTGAACTCTTTAAAAACGTAAGTCAGATCAGGTCATACCTTAACCAAGACCCTCTAATGCCTCTTCCTCTCCCTGAAAGTAGTATCTGAACTTCTCCTGCTGACCTCTAAACTCACAGCAGCTGGGCCTTACCCAGATAAGTGCCACACTTACTGTAGGTGTATGACCCAAGATGAGCGAGGAGACCAGGGTAAATATGTGCATGGTGTTAATAAACCTTAAATTTTTAAATATCTAATTAATGAAGAGAGATAGAGCACAAGTGGGAGAGGGGCAGAGAGAGAGAGGGAGAAAGAGAACCCCAAGCAGGCTCCATACCAGTAGCACAGAGCTCGACGTGAGGCTTGAACCCATGAACAATGATATTATGACCTAAGCCTAAACCAAGAGTTGGATGCTCAACCTACTGAGATACCTAAGTGCCCCAATAAACCTTAAATTTTAAGATGAAAATACATATAAAGAAGGTAGATGGAAAGTAATACAAGATGAGTTTGGGGAGGTTGGCAAGACATTTTAGGTAAGGGTAAAGGTCTTTATCCTAAATACAAGGAGAATCATTGAAGGGTAATAAGGTCTGATGTCTGTTTGTAAAAGTTCCCTTGGGGCTGCCATGGGGAGGATGGATTGAAGAGACCAAGGATATAAACTAGAGGCCCAGATAGGCGATTGTCGTAGTAGCTCAGGTAGTACAAAATGGGTGAATGAAAAATGTATTTTGGAAGCAAAATTGATAGGATTTGATTTTATTTTAGAAACTCAGTGTACTTGACTTAGGATTCCGTCAAAGATATTCCAACATCTTTTCTTGAAAATGAATGAAGCAGTTGCTAAGAGGTTTGTTTCCATTTGCCCCCCAAAAAGCATAATATTGTCAACAAAAGTGTATTACCTTGGAATAAAAAAATACCAAGGAGTTAAGACATGTGGTAATAATACTCATCTCCTCTGAGAAGGGGACAGTGAACAAATATACTATCTTGGATAACTAAGTTTAAGTAAAAAATTGTAACCTATAAGAGGGTTGAAGACTTTCTGATGGAGACCATCTATTGAGTGTAGCCATAGCACATTTTGAACATGTCTCATACAACTGCAAAATATCAACTGTAAAATATCTGCGAAGTATAGTTGAAAGCTCTGGCATCATAACACTTCCGGTGAGGTTCTTGTAGCTAAGGACCAGACGACTGGCTAAGGACCATCTTGCAATGGTACTTGTACGCTACCTTTTCACACTTTCAATTAAGATGGGCTAGTAATTGAGCCTCACAATCTGCTTGCTGCCTAGCAAGTCCTCTTCAGCAAGTTTGAGTTTTGCATGTGAACAGTTAGTCATTAGTCTTAATTTTGCACTGCGTGCAGCTGGTCCTCATATTGTTCAAAGCAAGTGACATCATGAATTTTCCCAAGATTCATTAATACCAGTGGTTATACGTTGGTTTCTAACTATTTAAAATACCTTCTGAAGTCCTCTATTCTTCCCCCAAGAACGTATTAACCTGAAATCAAAATTATTAATAGTTTGGATATTACCAACAGGAATTTTAGCCTTCTGTTTGTCTTTATAAAAACAACTTTTTAATCAGTATTATTTATAATGCTGTCAGCCTGCCACATTTGTCTGGCATGCACTCCAGAAGGGTTGCATAAGCCTCTTCTCTCTCCAAAGGGAGGTTTTAATCATGAATTTTCTCCTGTATTTGTATTTCATCTAACTTAAGGACTTGCTAAAAGTTATGTAGGTAACGACTGTGTTTCGAGTCCTTAGAAATTCTGCCCCTTGTTGCTTTCCTTTTCTCTTCCTACCATATCCCTACTTTTTTCCTTCCTTCTTGTTACCCGTCTTCTGTCTCCATGTCTCCCTCCTATTTGTCTCCAAGTGGTTTTATCTTCAAGCTAATTTATATGAGCCAGACCCAGAGCTATACATGAAGGCAGACAGAACCCTTGGCCTGAAGATAATACAACTAAATGGAGGAGACAGATTAAGAAATTGTAATATTGGTAAGAAGGGCTGTTAGAGAGGTACAGTTAAAGTATTTAGGTAGCTTATGGAACTGACTCATGTGCTCTTTATTTCCTTCATACATCCAGTTAACGAATATTTTTGGAGTCTGTATGTGACAGACACACTACTGGGATTAAGGAGCGTAAGTAAAACCTAGGAGGAGGCGGTCAGGAAGAGCAGTTGAATATGTGGTGATATAACTGCAAATGTGGTATATGTTATCATTGGAAAGTGAGGGTCCTATGATCATGTAACAGAGGGCACTACTTAGATTGAGTGTCAAAGGTGGACTTGTCCTGAGGACTTGATGTTTACACTGTGCGTTGAAGGATGAAGGAGAGCTACAAAGGCAGCAGGCAGGGGACAGTGATCTGGACAAAGACCCCATGGCAGGAGAAAGGCAGTGTAGCTGAAGAGCAAAAAGCTAAGGGAGGAAGGGGTGCAGCATGAATGAGGGAGCTGGCAGTTTGTGTGGGACCGTGCATTTCATCTTAAAGGTTTTGATCTTAATCCCAAGAGCCGTGAGAACACATTTAAGCAGAAGAGGAATGGGATCCTGTCCCTCTCAGCAATTGATTTTCCCGTAAAAAATCCTGGCTTTGACTTGTGGCCAATTTCTACAGTGGATTTGGTGGCTGGGGGATTGGAGATGAGTACCTAGTATTAGTGCATTAACTGTAATTAGAATTCATATGCCAACAGCCCAAGCCAGAAAACAGTGGGCCAATGAAGCATGGCCTGAGGATTTAAAAATCTACCAAGAGACACAGTGCTGTGTCTTGGAGGTTTACACAGTCAGCTTTGAGAGCAGCAATCCACCTAACATGATTTTTTGCCTTCACCATGTTTGTATGATAACCTGTGGAACACCTGAAGTATTATAGCCTTGGTATGGTCATTGGAAAGAACGTTCAGATCAGCAACCTCCCTTCCTCGATCTCTCCTCTTTTCCTCTCTATTTTTAATCTGAAAGATGTGGGTCATACCTATACCAGCAATTAGTGATAAAAATTGAATACTCACACCACATTTTGCGAACTTCAACACTCTTCTTGCCATCGGTATCGGCGTGTGTATGTTTCACAGGCTTCTTTCCATGGACCAATTGAAATACTGCCCCAGAGACAAAGAGCACCTAATGTCATGAAGGTCTTTGAAATTGTTCTGAAGTTAAATACGTGGTAATTTGTCCAAGTCAAACAGGATCGTGTATAGGTAATGCAATATTAAAGGCTATGTGTAAATTAAAACAAAATTCTTTATTTTGTTGTCATAAACATACCCAACCTGAGCTCAAATCAGACAAGCACCAAAAAGAGCAAAAGAGCCAAGGGTTTCTCTTATTTTTTTCCTAATCTCAAAGCTGTTTTAAAGATATATTTTATGAGAGTTGTTTTCTAAGGAGAGCCATCACCTCATCTCCAGTAACCTTTAAAGATTGTTTATGAGAGATTTATCTTGGTTTATATATTTTTTGAAATGCACAGATTATACACAGCAGTCACAAGACTCGGGGTTATTATAGTTTACCAAGTGGTTTATAAATTCCCTTTCCCACCATCACTTTTACTCCTGTAGGCTCCAAAATCAATACTCTGTTATGTACATAGAAAGAGTAAAGGCTGTCAGTGCTGAAGCAGTTCACTTAGCTAACAACCAGAGCTGAAATATTCTGTTTAAGTTCTACAAGTTGAAGATTATTTTTGATGATTTTTCATTCACTCCAGCCTTGGAAATACAGAGCTAAATCGGGGCGCCTGGGTGGCTCAGTTGGTTAAACATCGGACTTCAGCTCAGGTCATGATCTCATGGTTTGTGAGTTCGAGCCCTGCGTCAGGCTCTGTGCTGATGGCTCAGAGCCTGAAGCCTGCTTTGGATTCTGTGTCTCCCTCTCTCTCTCTGCCCCTCCCTTGTGCATGCTCTGTCTCTTGTCACTCTCTCAAAAATAAACAAACATGAAAAAAATTAAAAAGAAATACAGAACTAAAATATTAAGTAATTCAGTACAAAGATGGATGAAAGTCAACAAAATCATTATGAAGTAATGAAAAAAGTATCTTCCATTTTGGAAAGGGTATAGAATGATGACTGCTTATTTTAGTTTGCAGAAGAGGTCTTATTTTTATTTTGCCTTTCCCACGCTATTGTCTACAAAAGGACAGGAAAATCCCACAAACAGGTAACTCATCTAAAGCTGGGGTGCATAGTGGTTCCCTCTCCTCTGTTTTCACACAGAAGCGTCACCGGTCATGACACCTGAAGATAGTGAAGAAGAAATGTTAATATTTTTGCCCTCTCTCAATGAACGACGGCTGGAGACTCGTTGAACAACGCACAGCTTTTCTTCAGATTTGCTTCCCCTCCCCTCCATATTTATTTACAACTGCCCTCCATCTTTCTTCCCTTCTTGTCTCCACTTTTCCTTAAAATTCACCCACAGAATTACCCTGCCTGAATCTTTCTCTTTGCATTTCCCCTCCTTGGCTCATCTCTTCATTACATTTGTCTGTTCAGCCTGTCCAACCTCCCAGTTGTCTCATCTGTTCGTTTTAGACAACATCAAAGGCAAGAAGACTGAACAAGAAGTAAGGAGTCTTGCTCCTTGACAGGATAATTGGAGCAGACAGATAGAACTTAGACCCTTTGTTTCCAGATTTGAATGTTCACATCTGCCACCTGGGAAACCTTGTTCAAAAAGCAGATTTTGATTCAGTGGGTCTGAAATAGCACGTCAGAGTCTTCATTTCTTATCAGCTCCTGGGAGAGTCCGTTATTGCTGGATCCTGGACCACACTTTGGAAAACAGTGTCTCCAGAGAACACTCAAGCTAGGTACCACGAGAGAGAAGGATGTAGAGAAATTAGCTAGGCTGTATCTCCATGAACACCTTGAAAACGTGTGCTGTATTTGCCACTGTAGCCCATGGACTGACACAATTCACCATATTCAGCAAATGTATATGTGTTTTTCTAATGACTGAAAACAGCAAGCTTTGATTGTTCCTGGCTTTTCAATCTTATCTTCCCTTAACATTTGAAATGCCCAAGTAGTGCCACATTTCTTGGAGGAACTCCATTTATTCCAGACATTCATCGGACATGTGATTTACACTGAATCCAGAGGCACTGAAGTACTGTTGTCTGACCCTTGCCATTTTCAGAGATTCATTCTTCACTCCCAGGTACACTCACACCCCACACTTGGCCATAGCTCACTTCTGACAGCTTGGTTTGGATCTTAATCACGGCTCTCAAAAGTTTTAGTTAACATAGCTTTATCCATGAACTTAATCAGCAAGCTCTCCACTCTGTCATTTCAGCCATTGATCAAACAACAGCCACTAAATCAGAGAGAGCTCTGGCAGATCCCTGAAAACTAGGCCCATTCTTGAAGCTGAGCCATTGATGGAAACTCCTTGTATATTGCTTTTTAACCACTTATTTACCAGTTTCATTTTAACTGGATTATCTCAGAACAGCTCATTAACAGTGTCTAAAAAATTTTATTTAATACCAAATGTGAAACTTGCATTTTATTTTAAAAATGCGAAAAGTTTTGGGGCACCTGGGTGGCTCAGTCAGTTAAGCGTCTGGCTCTTGATTTCAGCTCAGGTCATGATCTCATGGTTCGTGAGTTCGAGCATTTTGTCGGGCTCTGCACTGGTAGCATGGAACCTGCTTGGGATTCTCTCTCTCCCTCTCTCTGCCCCTCCCCTGCTTATGCTCACTCTCTCTCTCCTTCTCCCTCTCTCTCTGCCCCTGAAAAAATAAATAAATAAAGCTTAACAAATTTTTAAAAATGCAGTAAGTTTGGAAGTGTATAATATAAAATGTGGAATTTGTCTCCATTCTTTCTGTAATCTGATTCCCCTTCCCAGAGACACCCATTAAATATTGTTTTTCCTTCTGGAATTTTTATTTGCATTTTATATAATGTGTCAGAAACATTAATGTCAGCTCGATAACCATGTCCTCTTCCCATTCTCAGTACCTCTGTAGCTCAGATGGGCCACAGGAATAGTTTAGATTTGTATGCTATAAGCAGAAGCGACATGGGTCATTGCTGGGCTGATGGATAAAATAGTAGTATGAGTTCTCTATGACCTCTGTGAGCTCTATGAGTTTTTCCTCTTTACTTTCAAAGGCTGAGGAGGCCCCATGTTCCAAGTAGTACAGATTCAAAATGGTGGAACCACTGTCAGCCTGGGTCTCTGATGACTGTGTAGGTTACAGCTCTCTCTTGCTGCATGTGTGTGATTCATGTACTATGAGGAAAACATACCTTTGTGTTTAATTACTAAGATGTCAGGGTTAATTAGTTACCACAGCAAAACCGATCAGTGTCTGATTAACGTATACATCTACAGTTATGTTTTCTTTTTATTTAATAAGATCAAACTATATATATTGCCCATCTTATTTTTTTCACTTAACATTTCTATACATCAATCCTTATAGGTGTATAATTATCCTAAAATTATAAAACCATTGTCTTAGAACCAGATTTTGACATCTTTAATAATCATCCGCTTAACACAGACTCTGACAAAATTTATCTGTATGGTAAATATTGAATATATACCTGTCTGCAAGTGTGTGTGTGTGTGTGTGTGTGTGTGTGTGTGTGTGTGCGTGTGTGTGTGTATGTAAATATTTGCCATTTATAAATGCATTTACAATAACTGTGTACGACTTTAGATGTAAAACAATATAACATGACAGATTCTGGGAGGCCTGAATAGCATTCCTGTGAAGAAAAAATATTGAAGGAAAATTTTTTAAAATGTTTATTTATTTATTTTTGAGAGAGAGAGAGAGAGAGAGAGAGAGAGCAAGCAGGGGAGGATCAGAGAGAGAGAGAGGGAGATAGAATCCTAGGCAGGCTCCGTGCTGTCAGGGTAGAACCTGGTATGGGGCTTGAACTCACGAACCATGAGATCATGACCTGAACTGAAACTGACTGGATCACCCAGGCGCCCTGAAATAAATTTTTTTTAAGATAAAAAAGTTACTGCAATGAGCCAAAAGCAAACAGCATCACTTTGTTCCTGCATGAAAAAATTTAGGATACCTAATTCTTAAAAAGTGGGCATAGCAGAAAACAAAGGAAAACATAAAGATAAAAACTACCAAAATGACTGAAAGTATAGCTAATTTTCAAGGGATGATAAATCAGTGTTTTTACATTTTTAATGGAATTTTAAGAAGAGTTTAATTAATCTAGGAATTTATTGTAGGAACATATAGCATAAGAAAACTACCTGAGCTTTTGTTTATAACCTTGATCTGTGAGATGAGGTCAGGGGAAAGTTTTTTTTTTTTTTTTAATCATCTTTTAAAAAGATTCAAAAGACCTTTGAATATTTACTTTAGGGTTCCTGTTTGTCAGTTCTCTTTCACTAAGTCGTGTGTGGTTAGAGCTCACCGTAATATAGGACTAGCTCAGAGAATCATTTCTGTTGTGGACATTGATTGATTGTACAGTATTTTGATTTCCACATCTTTTGCCTTTTCTGACAGTACCCTGATTTCCATTCAGGGGACCCGTTGTATGCTGTCTTATAACAGTACCTTTTGTGGTGACATCTGTTTTTCTGTCTTGGTGGGATAGAAAATCAAGCGCATCCCGTTTATCATGGAAGTGAAGGGGAGCCTGGATGTGTCCTCTCTCAGCTTCTCCTCCCATCCATTCTGGCCTGGGAAAAACTGAGAAAGAAAAGAAAGTGGAGGCAATGATGGGTCAGACTCTAAAGGCGGGTTCTGAATGTGCTAATGTGGAAGGACAGAGAGCCAGCCTCCGCTTTCTCTTTTTTTTACTTCCTTTCCTCTCTTTCATTTTCTTTTTAGTATTTTCCATTCTCTTTCTCCCCAATTTTTTGTCACTTTTTGTTTTCTCCCACTACTTGCCCTCTTAATCTTCCTTTCCTGTTTCTTCCCGGCCTGTACTTTGGCTTCCTTTGGATACTTAAGGCATCCATTCCCAGAAATCTCTTTTAACATGTCTCATGTCTCTTTTCTGCCTTGCCATCTGACAATGTTTGCATCTCTAATAAAGTTTTATCCTTCTCTTCATCCCTTCCCATATCCTTATCCTTTCATTATATTAAGATATTCAAAGAAAGAAAAATGTCTTGGCTGTGTTTTCAACAAGTCAAACTGGATGTAATCTCATTGTTTGCTAAGAAAAGAATTTCATGTTACTTTGCAGGGGTCTCCTTTGTCTGGATGTTTCACTCATCATTGGCTACTCTTTTTGACTGTGAGGAATGTACACTGTGCTCAAACTATGTTGTCTGCACAAACATTTGCAACAGTTTGGTCCTGAGAACTCCAGTCTTCTGCACATAATGATTGTTTTGCTCTGTTCTCTGAATCTAATTTTCATATATTTTTTTCATTATCTCAAGTGAATTTTAGCTGGAGCTGCAAAACCCACAAAAATGTAAATGGTTTTGTCAGTTGTGGACACAAGGCCAAATAGCTTCAAGCATCTCCCAGCCCCCTCAACTGTAACCTCTATTTCCTCTCTCTTATCCCTTCTCTGTCCCCTTCCTGCTCCCCAGCATACTCTCCCATTATATTTCACAGTAACAGTACTGTTAGAAAGACAATACATAAAAGCATATTCTATTGGAAACCATAAACCACTGAGCTGGCCATCAGAAGACCAGTATCATTGGTATTATACAAACGTCTATTATTTTTCAGCAGAGAAAGAGATGTTGTCAGAAATTCTTATTCTGTTCACTGTATAGAGACAATGAGGTTATACAAATGCATAGACCCAAGAAATATGATCAACGCCCTTGTGGTTTGTGTGATCAGTTTCTGTGATGAATGGCAGGCCACTAAGCAGGATCAGTTAAAGTAGAAGGAGGAAGCCTTGGGTTTATATTAGGTAGTGGTCCTTTAAGGTCAGCTTTGAGTATTTCCGTGTGCATTTCATCATGAATCTGATTATTAGCCCTGCTCATGATGATATATTTTGACTATCTCAAAGGAAACTTTGGGCACACTATTATTTGATCCAAATAAATAGAAAGAAAATATATTTAGAAAGACATTCTAATACCAGAAGGAAGTCCAAGATGAACAGGTCCAACTCCCTTATTCTATGACCTAGAAGCTGTAGCCTAAAGAAATTAGAAACTTGTTCAAGTCATGTAGGCATTTCTAGATCACATGAGGTCCAGAATCAAGCTCTTTGGTCTCTATGATTCGTGCCCCTGCCTCTTCTTTGAAATTCATTTCCTCTTTGAAATTCATGTTTGTGTAATTTTACTCTGTGATAATTATATTTGTATGTCTTCTGCATCGAAAGTCCTTTTTGGTAGTTGTAATAAATTCAACAAATATGTATTCATTCACATCTTTACTTGTTAAAGTTTATGACATGCAAAGATTTGTGCTTGTGATTTGAATGGGTGTGGAGGGAATATAGTCATATGAGTTTTCTATTGCTGATAGAACAAAGAATGACAAAGTTCATGGATTAAAACAGCTCAAGTTCATTGTCTTACAGTTCTCCAGGTTAGAAGTCTCACAATAGTGGTTAAGAGTTTGGGTTCTGGACCTCAACTGGCTTTGGTTTGAATGACTACCATGTGACTTTGGACAACTTACTTAACCATTCTCTGACTTAGTTTCCTCTTTTGTAAAATGTGGATATTGATGGTAACTGCTGTTAGGGCTACTGTGAAGATTATAGGAGTTAGCTCATATTAAGTACATAGAGCAGTGCCCGGCACGTGGTTAAGTACAAGAGAGAGAGAGAGAGATGATTCTTGTTATTATGTTACTCCTATTAAGAAAACTGAGCAACTTGGGGTGCCTGGGTGGCGCAGTCGGTTAAGCGTCCGACTTCAGCCAGGTCACGATCTCGCGGTCCAGGAGTTCGAGCCCCGCGTCAGGCTCTGGGCTGATGGCTCAGAGCCTGGAGCCTGTTTCCCATTCTGTGTCTCCCTCTCTCTCTGCCCCTCCCCCGTTCATGCTCTGTCTCTCTCTGTCCCAAAAATAAATAAAATAAACGTTGAAAAAAAAAAAAAAGAAAAGAAAACTGAGCAACAAAATTTCTGCTACTTAGGAGCGTACAGTTGAATTGTCACAAAGTGTCACAAATGAATTATCTAATTACTTGAATAATTCTAATGTATTAACATGAGTGGGCTTGGTGTGTCAGAGAAGACGGGATGTTTGGAGTAGGAGACAGTAAAAGAGAAGCCTTAATCCAAAAAGAAAGTTGAATCTGCGTGTTGCTGCACAAGTGTCACAAATGGACCTAATTTGTTCATTGGCCTTTGTCAAGAACATTCATTAAATACTGGCAGCCTCTGACAATAACAGCTGGGTAGGAAGTAGATGTCTCTTCTCCTACATATAAATTTTTCTATCAGGTAATATGGCATTTGTGAGTGCCTGGCTCAAACCGATTTCTGCCCCATGTGTGAAAGTTTACAAGCAAGCCTCTTCTATAATCCTATTTGCTAACTCTGCCACTTTAGGTTCTCTGGTCAACACCTTGAGTAAAAGAGTCACTCCAAGACAAATGTGGCCATGCTCTAATGGTTTGGATTAACTGACCCAGTTGTGTCAGGCAGCTGAAACAGCCATGATGTTTTACCGACATCATATATGTATGAATGTATGAATGAAATCCCTGCAGGAGCATTGTCAGGCTGCTGGCTCACCAGATTCCTATGCCCCACCTTTGTAAGGATGAGAGCTCCTCTGTAGCATTTATAATTTACATGTCTTGAATACCATTCACTTCACCAATGAAAAATTTACTTCCAACCCTCTGGTGTAACTTTAGATAGAGATATTTGACATGCTTGCTGTAGAATGGCTCAGTTACGGACTCGTGGTTGGGGTCTTTCAAATGTTAACTAACCCGACTAGTATTCTTCAGATTTAATCATCTGACTCTAGATTCTAAGAATAGATTTAATATGTACTCGTACACCTGTATATTGTGCAACCTATTAAAATATTTTCAAGTAAATTACATATAGTGGAACAAATGGCTATAGTTGAGGGTTTGTATTGTAGAGCAGCAGGCAGTAAGGTTGCAAGTGGTCTTTGCCTCTTAGGTGTTCTTGTTATTCATTCTTAACATTGCCAAATTCTCTATTGGATAAAACCTTCATCATGAAAATATAGTCTCAAATCTCTCCTAATAAAAATTTCCCTTGACTCCACCTTCCCTGCTGGATATTACCTCATTTCTTTGCTTTTCTTCATAAGCAAATCATAATAACTCTAGTTCTTAGTTTTCCTTTCTTACTTTTTTATGACAAAATATTTTTGAAACTTTCAAATACGTCTTGCAGGTACAGAAAAGTAAATAAAATGTATGTATACAGTTTAAGGAGTAAAAATAACATGAACACCCATAAACCCATTTCCAACTTGAGAGGTAGAATACTATTCACATCCTAGAATCTTCTTATGTGGCCTTCCTCAGTCAAGTCCCTCTGTCCTTTCCTTGCCCCAAAGTAAGCATATAATGCCTTCTGTGTTAATTATCCCCTCACCCATCTTTTATATTTACCACACTTATATGTATTAAACTGTTGTTTGGTTTTGAAAAACTCTGAAGTAAGCAGAAGTTTGGCTGTTTGGGCAAAAGACCCTACTGTCATCATTAGAAGAATGGCTCAGGAAGAGAAGCTCAACAGCATTTCTGGGGCATAGTCTAGTTTTAACTTTCTTGAAAATTTAAGAGTCTCTAATGTAGAAATAAGTGAGCAAGGTTAGCAGAGAGCCAGGAAAACAGGGGTTCCCACATTGGGGCATTGGCACAGATTCTGTCATCAGCAGAAATATGGTCAACACATTTGGGATGCTCTGTATATTCTGTTCTTAAGTGAACGATGACCTCCTTTTGAGGAGTATGTCAAAGCAGAATTTTTCTGTATGGTGCAATGTCCTTAGCTGATCCTTGCGTCAAGGACATAGAGGAGAGCGGGAATACGTCAGCACATTGCTTACACTGCCAAGTATAGTTAAGAATCTGGGGCATTCCATCTTTCGTTCAGGATAAACTGGCAGTGGGCATCTTGGTGATGGCAGCCTCAGGATTTCTGTTTCCATAGTCACCCTGAACAAATCTGGACTCACAGCTTTCTTTGGTGCTCGGCTGTCACCCTGGGATCTCCCATCCCTGCCATCCCAGAATTCCTTCCTTTGTCTCTCTTCAGTTTATTTTCTCATTTTTGACAGAAGCTATTTTTTGGTAACTGTTGAAGAAGGGTTACACAGAAGGTACATTTTTTTTTGAGAATGTGCATATTTAATTGTGATCCTTTTATCCTCATTCTTGACTCACAACTTAACTGAGTGCAGAATTCTACGTTGAAATAATTTTCCTTGCTTCCAGTGGTATGTTGAGAATTTCCAAGGCATTCTGATTTCTCATGCTTTGTTTATGACCCATTACTCTTTTGTCTTTTCTTTCTGAAAATCTGTAGATTATTTATCTCCAGTAATGTGTTTATTTAATGTTTTAATTTTGGCATTCAATGAGTCTTTCAATCTAATTACTAATGTACTTCAGGAAATCTTGAGTTATTTTGTTGATGATTTCTACTCCTCCCTTTGTTTACAGTGCTCCTATTTCTTGGAAGTTGGACTTCCCAGACTTTTTTATGTTTTTAGTTTTCTTATTTTTTCCTCTTCTGTTTTTCCTCTGTATATATATTTTTGTTTTCCTTTCTAACAGATCTCCTTAATTCTGTCTCCCAGTTCTTCTACATACTTTTTTATTTTTGATACCATATATTTATTTTTTAGGAGCATCTTGTTTTGTTATGAAATAAGTATATATATTCTTGGAAATATTTGGAAAGTATTAAAAATGATAATTTTTTGAAGTTTACTTTCTGTATGGTGTCTGTTTCTTTCAAGTTCCTTCACCCCCTCCCCGCCCCATATATTTTAATGGTCTCTTTCTTCCATATATCTGGTAATTCTTGACCATATGCTTATGATTGAGAGTTGGGGGCACTGAACCAATGGGATAACCTGAATATGTGGGTAGGGCTTGTCAACTTTGAGCTCTACTTCAGGACATTTGGGTGGGTCATTTTGGCATGAACCTTCAATGTAAGTATCTTTAGATCCTTTTCATCTTGATTTGATCAGGTTCCCTTGAGAAAGTGTCTCAAAGAGTAGATTCTGGATCCCTGTGGTTTTGGAGCCAAGTAGGAAAGCAGATAGGGAATCTTGATTCAATATTGAATATGCATATGGTCATTTAATCTGCTTGTTTTCATGACAACATTCACTTTATCAACTAATCCAGAGAACTTCTGTTTTATTTTCTATACAGAAAAATCCTCTAGACTTCTGTAGGGTAGCAGAGGGGTAGTTAATCAACACGGTAAAATGGAGGGAATCTAGACCTCTGTTTTTCAAACAACTTTCACCCAGTCCTTTTCATTTTAGTGAACTTCCCAAATCCCTTAGTTCTAGAGTTACTAACTATTGCTAATTCCTGTGTCTGTTGAGGACTCTGTGGTGTCAATTGGTTTATGCTCAGATTTTCTCATGAGTAGCTTGGAATTTAGCTTTCCTGAATCTCTTAAGCCAGTTGCCCCTCTCACCCATCTGCTTTCAAGCTTCCACATTATGTTGCTATTGTCTTTTCTCCTGTTCTCCCCATATTTGTAGGCTTGTGTCTTTATCATCATCAACAACAGCAACAGCAGCAACAACAACAGCAACTCTGTTGTTGTCTTACTGAAGTATTGGGAGGAAGTGAATTAGATGTGTGTTTCGTTCAACATGGCACAGACGTTGCCATTATTCTGCAGCTTGCTTTGATCTGGTTTCTGTTTCTATTGCATCAGTAAAAGTGATCTTATTTAGGTCACTAGAGACCTCCATGTTGTCTTATTTAGCAGGCATTTTAGGGATTCATTTTACTGGACCTCAACGCTATTTGACATTCATACTCATTCCTTGCACTCACTGTCTTGGCTTCTGTGGTATGGATATTTTCTGATTTTTCACCTGTTTTTAAATTGGCCCTGTCTACTGGCTTCTCCACCTTTGAGCCACACTGTAAATCATAGTTTTCTTTGGTTCCTTGTGTCATGTATTTATTCTGTCATCCTAGGTCAGCAATCTGTTTATCATAGCCTTAAAAAAACACCTGTATGTTGATTCTTGCCAATTTTCATCTCCATTATTGATCTCTGGGTTTCAGTCTTCTATGTCCAATTATTCATTTTTCTCATAGCATATTCCATTTTACATTTAGAGTAATTTGCATATATAATTATGCCCTTATTTTCTTTCTAGACTCTTAAGCCTATTAAGGAAGAAACTATATCTTTCTCACCATTGTTCACTTAGCACAGCACCTGTCATATGGTAACAATATATATATTGTTATATATTCATATATATATATATGTTCATATATATATATGAATATAGGTTAGATTTTGGCCCCATGTTCATTCCCCATCCTCATCATATTATGCCCTTTCTCTAGGACAGAGTTGGGGACTTCTCAGACCATTGGATACAGGCGTGGATCATGGTCCTTGTTGTTTTCTTTTCTTTTCTTTTTTATGTGCCTCAATCAAAACCTTAGAGAAAAGATTCAGCCACTTGGTAACATACATTTAAAATTAGACAGCTGAGGAAAAAGTGATCATTTATATTAGGAGAGTTGAATAAAAGTTTATTACTGAAGCTTCCATTCATTTTGTGGAAAACAAACCGCAAATTATCTGCATTTAATTTCTTGCCAAAAATCACATTAAAAAGGGGGTATGCTTCTTTTTGTTTTGTTTTTCTTTCCAGTTTCCATAGTTTTCCATAAGGGGAAAATGCATCATGAGATTAATCAGACACCTAATCATGTTTTTTCCCCAGTTCTGAAGTCTACATTCACTCCTGACATCTTTATTTGTTGAAATATCATTTGGGGGATCCAGGTAGAGCACAACTGAAAACCAGGGGATTTCCACCAACCTCCTGGCTCAAAGGTTCCCTTTTAGTTTTTCACATTGCCTAAGGATGGTAAGACAAAGATTATTGAAAAGAAAACAATGATTGCCAGGTAGTGTGATATGGAAAACTCAGTGTTGGCTGTTTAGGGAATAGCACCTCCCACGCTGTTGAAACAGCCTTGCTTTATCATGTGTTGAAATCATATTTTAGGTTCTCAGCCATGCTTCTATGTCTCTGGTGGCTAAGCCTGTCTCTGAAGTGAGTTCAACTGGGCCTAGATTAAAAACCAACTTAGTTCAAAGAACATTTCCACTATATACTAACCAGACCTGGCCAGTGAAACAACCCTTTGGGAGTTGTTTCCCATTTTTAATGATTTTAAAAGGTACAATTAGCTTGATAATGATTGATACAATTTGGTCAATAAAATAGTCTAAGACATTTTTTTTCACATGTATTTTTAAGAGTTACTACACAACAGATACTGTTCTAGTTACTCTAGATATTGTAGCAAACAAGCCAAAAAGTTGGAGGAAGATAGAAAATAAGCAAATAAAAAATATTGAAAATCCAAATAATTTTTGAAAGAAGAAAATAGTGTGATGTGATATAAAATGTCTTAGAGTTGATATGTGTTTATAGGTTCTTTAGACCAAGGTGATCATGGTAGATATCTTTGAGGTACTTTGAAGCTGAAATTTGAACAACAACAAGGAGTCAGTCCTAAGATGGAAGAAAAACAGCATTTTATATGGGAGAAATAGTGGGGGCTGAACATCTAGACCATCAGAAAGCTTGATGTGCCGGCAGAATGAAAAGACCAGCATGGCTGGCTGTAGTGAGGAAAGTGCGATAGTTTTTGGTGATAACATCAGAAGGGTCGGTGGGGATTGGATCAGGTAGGGCATTAAGCCTCAAAGACTACTCAAAGGACCCAAAGCCATAGTGTTAAGATGTTTTTCACAATAATACTAAAGCTTATTTGACTTTTTCACTTCTGTTCTCTCATGAGCCTATGAAAGAATTTTCCAGAGACGACATACAACTTTTCTTGTATGTAGAGTATACACACACGTCCTTCAAATGTGTGAGTTCTCAGGGCAATGAACTAACGTGAAATCTAAGGAAAGTCAGGCGGCTCCAAGGAGAAATGGTACATGAGCCATACAAGCTGATAAGAAACATGACAGATAAAAAATTTAATACATGAGATAAAGGCTAGGGATGGCTAACATGAAAGTATAGAAACCCTGAGAGCCTCAGAATGGAGAGGACTTGACACCTACTAACAGGCTCTTTTACACAGACCTTACTGGGTACTCATGAGAAAGAGTGGAGGCCGAATTAGAGTCCACGGTGAAGCTCTTTTGTGGTGCATGTGTAGAGGAAGGGAACAGCAACCTCTCTAGGAAAGGCATGAAGCCTGACCCAGGTCCTTCAGTTAGAACTATCAGAAGACATTTAAAATTAATATGATTAGGGGCACCTGGTCGTGATCTCACGGTTCGTGATTTTGAGCCCCGCATCAGGCTCTGTGTTGATGGTGTGGAGCCTGCTTGGGATTCTTTCCCATTAGTTCTCTCTCTCTCTCTCTCTCTCTCTCTCTCTCTCTCTCTCTCTCTCCCTCTCTCCCTCTCTCCCCCTCTCTCCCCCCCTCCCAAAAAGAAGTGAACTTAAAAAAATAAAATTGATATGATTAATATGTTGAAGGTTCTAGTAGAAAGCATGGACAGTATATAATTTCAGATGATGAACTTCAGCAGAGAGATGGAAATTATAAGAAACCATCATGGGGACCCTGGGTGTCTCAGTTGGTTAAGCATCTGACTTAGGCTCAGGTCATGATCTTGCAGTTCATGAGTTTGAGCCCTGCATCAGGCTCTGTGCTGAGTGCTCAGAGCCTGGAGCCTGTTTCAGATTCTGTGACTCCCTCCCTCTCTCTGCCCCTCGCTCACTCACACTCTGTCTCTGTCTCTCTCAAAAAATAAACATTAAAAATTTTAAGAACCATCACATGGCAATGCTGCATATAAAAAAAAGAAAACCTTTGACAAGTTCATCTATAGACTCAATACAGTTCAGGACAGAATCAATGAAACTGAACATAGGCCAATAGAAATTATCCAGTCTGAGACACAAATGGAAAACAAAACTCAAAGCTGAGCATACAAGAGTTATGGACAAATATCAAATGATCGATAGGATGCCAAGTTATAGATCTAAGAAACACAGGGAACACCAAGTAGGATTCTAATACAACCCCCCCAAAAAAACCCTAGCTGAACAAAACCCCAAAACATAGACACATGATAATCAAATTTCTCAAAATCAAAGATGAAGACAAGTTCTTGAAGGTAGTGTAAGAAAAACAGATTCATCTTATAAAGAGGAACAAAGATAGAAATTAAAAAAGACTGCTCATCAGAACTCCACAAGCCAGAAGGCAATGGAGTGACGTCTAAAGCACTGAAAAAAAAAAACGTCATCCCAGAATTCTATACCCAACAGACAATATCTTTCAAAAACAAAAGAGAAATAAGGACTTTTCAAACAAATAAAGACCAAGAGAATTCATTACCAGGGAATCCGTTTTATAAAGAATATTAAAGGAAGTTCTTCAGGCAGAAGAATATAATTCCAGGTAAAAACATGGATCTCTGTGAAGAAATGAAGAACACTAGAAATGGCATTAATGAACATTAATATCAAGTCCTTTTTTTTTTTTTTACTTTAAATTGCTCTGAAAGATGACTCATTGTCTAAAGCAAGCTGTAATATATTGTTTATTTAGGAAAATGTATGAGTATAATATAGAAAACAATAGCAAAAGGAGAGGAGAGAGGAACTAGAAAAATACTCTTGTAACTTCCTTGTACAAGATGGTGTGGAGCAGTATAATATTGAGGGTAGATTAATTAAAGATACATAAGCTCCAGAGCAAACACTAAAAATTATTTTAAAAGAGGCATGAAAATACCTCATCTTTAATTTCTAAAATGGTAAATATAAATAGCTATACCCTAGCTCTTAGTGTTTCTCATTAATTTTTACGAGTGTAATATTTGGTCCTGAGACCAAGAAGTTTTAGACTTGCTGCTGTTAACATCTCGAAGGGCTTGGTAAGGAATCTTGAGTTTTATTCTAAGTGTGATTTGTGATTGGAAGCTATTTAAGAGGTTTAAACAAAGAAATAAAATCTAGATTTACATGATAAACAAATGTGGAGAATGGAGTTTGTGACACAAGAAGGGTCAGAAGACCAGTCAGAGGCTACCGTGACCAGTAGCCCACGTGTGGTGGTGGCTTGGACAGAAATGGTGGTGATGGACAGGAGTGGATGGATTGGATGATTTTTAGATGTTGAATGGATCACACATATGTAAGTTTGGGATGAGAGAAAAGGATTAATTAAGGATAACTCAGACTTTAATCAACTTCTTGACAAATTTCATTCTTTTAAAGTGTTCAACTAGATGAGTGTAGACAGATGTTTACACCTGTGAAACCTCCATTATAATACAGAAATATAGGATATTTCTGCTAGTCCTAAGCCATTCTTTGCGCCCCTTCACAGGACTCCTAGATTTTTTAGTTTAGCAACTGAAAGAATCTACAATTCCCTCTCTCACACTTACCGTGTTGCTACATTGTAATTGCTTGTTTATCCCCAAATACAGTGAGCTCCTTGGAATAATAATGACTGTGTGTTCCTGCATAGAGTCTGGCACATAATGAGCATACAGTAAAATGCTTGATGAATAAGTGAATGTGAATGATGCTCAGTTTGCTGAGATTTCCCATCATTATTAAGATGGAATTCTTCATATCTGACTAGGGTAAAAAATACTCACTTCCATCCCCAGTTGCCAGGTAGACTGTAATTTATTGTTTCATTGGCAAGATACCTCTTTGTTGGTGTGAGTCTGGCTTTTTTGAGCAATAGGCAATATCTGTAAGTGGGCTGGCTGGAACAACAAAGGCATTCTAGGACTGGAGTGATGATAACTGATCAGCAGAGACTCCAGCCTCTTGAGCTCTGAGTGTTGACACAAGGAACCCAGACAACCTTCAAAATATGCTTCATCCATATTTTCCGTAATGTGGTACTGCCTTTGGGGAGAACATTGATGGAGATTTAGACCATGCATCACATTTTAAAAACTGCACTGTTGGTGGGAATGCAAACTGGTTTAGCTGCTCTGGAAAACAGTGTGGAGGTTCCTTGAAAAATTAAAAATAGATCTACCCTATGACCCAGCAATAGCACTGCTAGGAATTTACCCAAGGGATACAGGAGTACTGATGCATAGGGGCACTTGTACCCCAATGTTGATAGCGGGACTTTCAACAATAGCCAAATTATGGAAAGAGCCTAAATGTCCATCAACGAATGAATGGATAAAGAAATTGTGGTTTATATACACAATGGAATACTACGTGGCAACGAGAAAGAGTGAAATCTGGCCTTTTGTAGCAACGTGGATGGAACTGGAGAGTGTTATGCTAAGTGAAATAAGTCATACAGAGAAAGACAGATACCGTATGTTTTCACTCTTATGTGGATCCTGAGAAATTTAACAGAAGACCATGGTGGAGGGGAAGGAAAAAAAAAAAAAGGTTAGAGAGGGAGGGAGCCAAAACATATGAGACTGTTAAAAACTGAGAACAAACTGAGAGTTGATGGAGGTGGGAGCGAGGGGAGGGTGGGTGATGGGCATTGAGGAGGGCACCTGTTGGGATGAGCACTGGGTGTTGTATGGAAACCAATGTGACAATAAATTTCATATTAAAAAAATTGAAGTATAACATATATATAATAAAGGACACAATGAATTTTTACATATGTATTCACCTGTGTAACCATCACTCACATCAAGATATAGAACATTTCCAGTAGCCCAGACTGTAAGAGTCAAAGGGAGTAAAGGGAGGCAAAGTGAATGATCTGTCTGAATTAATGAAAACAGACTGAAATGTATAGTGTAGTAGCTCAAATTTATTTTCATTTCTATCCATTATATAACAAAAGGGATTTAATGCCATCTGGCATATCATATGATGCACTTTCATAGTATTTGAAGGTGGATTGATTAATCAAGTATGTATATTGTAAACCTCTGGACAATCACTAAAATGTTTTTAAAGAGGTGTATAAGTTTAGGTAATACATGATTGCCTATATTTAATCATTACATTTCTTGTTTTGTTGCCTGAGGATATATTCAAAACTTTAAAAAATTGTCTTTAAACTTTCTCCTCTGAGCTCTTATTTTATTTATACCTTCATTTGCTTAAACAACTCACTTCACCAGAGAGAACAGAAAGAAAACCTTCATCACAGACTTGGTTGAATAATTGCATTGTTCAAATTAGTGTGGCCTGAGCTGAAAAGGTTGTACAGGTAATAATAAAGAGTTATTTTTCTGCATTTCTTATTCCAGTCAGTTGCATTACAGCTAAGTAGTGATGGTGTTTGGAGGAGCCCATGCTGCTTCATTTGGGCACCTTACAGATTCACTGACTAATTTAAAATATGTCAACAGCGATAGAATGAAAACAAAAATAAGAAAATAATGTCTGTCTGCATTGCATTGAAAGTCAGATTTACTGGAAGTTGAGAGAGAGAGAGAGGCAACCCATAAGAGACTCTCAGCTGTAGAGAACAAACTGAGGGTTGCTGGAGAGGAGGTGGGGGGGGGATGGGTTAAATGGGGGATGGGCATTAAAGAGGGCACTTGTTGGGGTGAGCCCTGGGTGTTATATGTGAGTGCTGAATCACTAAATCCTACTCCTGAAATCAATATTATACCATATGTTAACTAAAATTTAAATAAAAACTTGAAATACCAAAACAGACCTTAAATAAAACATTGAAAAAATAAAGCCATAACCCATTTCCCTAGGAGAATACTATGTAAAAGGCTCACATGTATTAAATAACTAATGTTCTTCTAATAACAACAGTATTTGCATTTGTAAGAGCCTTCTAACTTTTCACTGGCTCTTACGCATATAATCTCATTTAAGATCATTTTATATGCCTAAAACACACATAAATGTTGGATTCCAAACCTAGATGAAATTTGCAACAGATTTTGAAGTAGTGATGAATTGCTACGGATGTACCCTCAAGAACATGCCTTCCATAACAAGAACAGCGTGTGTCTTTAAACCTCCAATGCTTAGAGGCTGACAGTTGATATATTAGTGTAAGAGGCAAGCTCGTTTCCAAGTCCCTCCCAGGAATCATGTGCACGTTTTTCAGATATGGAGTGTTCGGAATTGTTTTTAATTTGGAGCCAAGAACTTTGTCTTTTCAGCTGACTCCTTTTCTTGTTTTTACCTGTATCCCCTTGAGCTGGGGTTGTAAGGAGAGTGATTAAAATCAAACAGATACCTCCTTTCTGTGGCCAGGGAGAGAACATTCTGTAAGGCAGGGGGATTATTGGTAGAGGGAACAGCAGATTTTAAGTAAAACCTTCCACAGTGAGATGATACCAGGCATTTGGTGGGGGTGGGCTATTGCTTGAGGGCATGACAAAGCTGGGAAGAGGTGTGTGTTTGTGAATCCAAAATACTGGTCAGGGAGAAAAATGGTTAAAACTTGTGTAGGTCTATCCACTGTTGCTCATAGTGAATAAGCTGAGAACACAAAGACCAGAGCTAATTGTATAGTTACTATGGTAGGGGCTTAGGAGCCTAAGTTTGGGTTAAAGCTGAATGATGTTTGATTCCTAGGTCAGTGACCCAGGGTGACTTACTTACATCTCTTGGGCCTCTCTTTGTGAAATGAGGATTATCTAGTTCTCTAACATAGATTGATTCAAAGTTTAGTTGGAATAATTTACATGAAACATTTAACATTCCATTTCGTACACAATAATTGCTAAATAAATGCTACCCACCATCAGGGTGAAATTTAACTGGTGCTATCAGAATGAATGTGCGTAAATTCAAGAGGCTAAACAGTGAAAATGGTGGGAGGTCAGACTGAGGTCCGGAAATACCAAAATGAAAGAGTGAGATTTCATGTATGTCATGGGTAGTCAGGACTTGGAAACCAGCCAAAGTGTTGCTTCCTCATTTAGGGTTTCCTGCGTTCATACAATGGTAGAATGAATGTTGAACTGCTAATTCTATGAGACATAGAAATGTCATTCTACTAGAGTTTAATTTTTCCCACTGTAATCTTGATTACTATACATTTATACTTACCAACATGTTAATCATAAGTTTTGCATCAGTAACTTTACTTCATATCTGTGTAAGTAGCCACAGAACTTTTTTAAAAAGTGAAATTGGAATGAATAAGATTTTTGTTGGTCATACTTTGTCAAGTGTTACATCACTGTTTTCTAGGAAAATTTTTGAAAACTTTCCTTTCCCCTGTCTTTTCCACTCCCCTCCCCAACAACAAATTGAAGTAACTGCTTCTCTGCTGAGATTCCAGGCACCATATACCTGTATATCTGGACATACTACACTGATGATGATGATATTGTTGTTACTGAGAGACTTCTTTTTTTTTTTTTGTAAGATACACGGTTCTATGATCACAAAATACAAAGATGGGAAAGCAGCAAATGTGGAACCTACCTTCTTTTTTAAAAAAATATGTTTATTTATTTTGAGAGAGACAGAAAGAGGGAAAGCAGGGGAGGGACAGAGAAAGAGGGAGAGAGAGAGAATCCCAAGCAGGCTCTGTGCTGTCAGCACGGAGCCCGATGTGGAGCTCGATCTCACCAACCACGAGATCATGACCCGAGCCGAAACCAAGAGCCAAATGCCTAACCTACTGAGCCACCAGGCACCGCAATGACTGACTGAGTGACTTCTGTGTGCCAGGCACCGTGCTCAGCCTTTTGAAACTAACTCCTTTAATTCCTACAGCAACTTGTGAGGCAAGTGGGAAAGCTCAGCACAGAGAGGTTGAACAACCTGTCCTAAATCAAACGATGAATAAGCAACAACGTTTGTATTCCGAACAGGGCAGCTGACTCCAAAGCCCGAACTTTTGGCCTCAGTGGCTAGATTGAGGTCAACATTAAGGGAAAGCATTGTTTGCTTTCAGTAGGGAGCCCACATGTACCAAGTTGCCCAAGACAGTCTAGTTTATGCCTAGTATAATTACTAATAGCATTCACTTTCACTCCTAAATTGTCTTGGCTGATGATAAATTGTTGGATGATAAATTCTGTGGTCTCCCTAGTCTTTATACCCGTCTCTCATTAGGGCTTATACCTCCATTTATTATCACCCCCCCAGATAAGAGCTGTATGATGCCTACCTAGAGCCTTCTTCTCTCCTCCATGTTGGCACATTTTAATGCCAAAGTGTCTGCAGAATCGCAGAAGCTCTTGCAGGTGCTGTAGCTACATGTCTGTCACCACGACACCCTTTATTCATACTCGGATGTCTCTACACACTCTGTCACTATGCCTTGATAAGCACTGACTGCATAGTGGTCCTGGTTTGGGGATGATCCCTGACAATGCTTCTGTGATTTTCCCCTCAGCTTCGTGCACCCCTACCCCATTCCATGAAATTCTCTACTTGGATGCTGAGACATCCTGGCTTGGCTTGGTGACTTTGTTTCCTTGCGTGAGAAGCCGATGATCACAAGTTATAATATACATTCTCCAGAGGGGCATCCTTCCTTAGAAATAGGCTGTTCACCTGCTAAAGGGAGGAGAACATTGAATAGACCTACATAGTCCCAACTGAAAGTCCCATTTGTTTACGAATTATCCTTTGCAAAGCTTACTTCATATAACTGTGTAGATGTTTCTAAACACGTGGTGAAAAATTTGCCTCTGATGTTACGAACACAATAAAAGAATGGGAGGTTGGGACAAAGAACCTCTCATTTTTACCCCGTTAAATGAGAAACACTACCTCCTGTTGGCTCCAGGTCAGTGCTCTGTTGTGTCGGCCGGGACCCGAAGCATCCTCTCTCCCATCCTCCCCGTTGCTGGGAGAACCTGTTCCACATCCACACAGGGGCCTGAGGCTGAAGGTCCTGAGGTGGAGACAGAGTGGGTAGCCTCTTTCACTGCAGTCACCTTCAGGTCTTGAGGTCCTGCACCTTCTGTTAGGTTGTGCATCGGAAGACCCAGAGCATGAGTGTAAGATGGTAGAGTTCGTTACCTGAGAAAGCAAGTACTGTGTACACGGTAAATACCCACGTCTTTTCCTTCACCTAGGGTGATGTTTAAAGTGGCTCGTCCTTGAAACAATTTCCAAGAATCATCCGATACATTCCACAAGCATTTAAAGACTCTAATGATAATCCATGATATCTCTATCCCAGTTCCAGCCTTGTTATTGCCTTACTTACCCCGAGATGTAAATAATATGGTTTTCAGTTTCATCGGACCCATGCTAGGCGGAGCTAGCCGTATGGCCACTGCAGGCCAAAGCCTGACGTTCTTTCCCTTCTACTCGGCCTCCTTCCAATTTCTCTTCCTTCTTTACAACGGAAATCCTACGTAAACAGAGAAGAGGTGCAAAAGCCAGTGTGTAAAGGAATATCCTTTTAGACAGTTTCTTCAAAAGGCACACCGGTACTGCATTTAAATGAACATTCTGGTCTTCATTTATATTCAGGCAATCCAATGTGCAGAAGTGAAGTATAGAGCAGAGAGTATGACCATTGTCATGCTGTGTTCATCTAATGCATCTAGACAGCTTTAAAGATATATACACAAAGAATTTGGCGAATGTAAATGTCCTCTGACATTTCCTTGGTGGTAAACATAATAAGCATCTGACTTCCTCAGCTTCATTTGCCTTATTACTGAAAGTATATTCTCCTTGTCTTTTTCTCTTAACCACCTTAAGAAATCATATTAAATTACTTTGTATCTTTTAAAAAGTGTAAAAACACTGTTTGGAGAGAACAACAGGACGCTGAGTTTAACAAGAAGCGTCTTTTATACCCATCAATTTGCTGAATGTAAAAATTTGGGAAAGAGAAAATTGAAGAGAAAAAAAACACTTAAAGGCTGATTCTTTATACCCAAAAGAATGTTTTAGAATTAATAAACTTCATTTTTAGAGCAGTTTTAGATTCATAGCAAAACTGAGTTGAAGTATAGAGTACTCCCTGCCCCTCCCCTGCCACAACTTGTAATCGGAAGACCTATGCTGACATTGCCTTATCACCCAAGTCCGTCGTTTGCATCAGGGTTCACCCCGGTGGTGGAGTACCTTCCATGGGTTTGGACAAATACGTTGTGACACATATCTACCATTGGAGTGTTGTACAAATAGTTTCACTGACCTAAAAATTTTCTGTGCTCCACCTACTCATCCCTCTTACCCCCCTACCCCCTTGCAACCAGTGATCTTTTTGCGGTCTCCATAGTTGGTAATGGGGCTGTAAGCCTCACAATTGCCTCCATATCATAACCTCAGTATGTAGTGAGATTTCCTCCTTGCCCAACATCTTAAAGTTTTGCATTTTTGTCTTAATTGGGGATGGCTGATTTCTATAAAAAGAAACTCTCAAGCTTGTTCAACTAAAGAGAAAGGTCAGTTATGGCTACAACAAGCAACGTAGTTGGGTTTGAGGGTACGAGCTTTGGGACTAGACAGAACTGAGTTTTAATCCTTTTGCTACCAGTCACTAATCATAAGACGTGTGACAACAAATGACTAGATCTGTCTAAGCCTTGCTTTTGTCGTCTGTAAAATTGGAATAATAACAGTTCTTCATAGGGCTGTTGGAGGATTAAATGAAACAGTGTATGTATGATGCCTTGGATCTGTGCTCAGTAATATTGGCCATTATATGTTTATCACAACTTTGGATTCCAAATCTTCGTGAGGTAGTAGTAGGCGGCAAATGGTTAGGAATGGAAGATACTTCTGTCTCTCTGGGGCCACCTGTTTAGCCTTTTTGTTTCCTTCATGGTCTTTCCCCGCTTTTTTGCTTTTGTAATCTTTACTCTCTCTTGACTAACTGCCTCAGTTTTCTCTTTCTGTCTCTTCATTGACATGGCCAATGTGACCACTCATCCTAAAATCTACTTGACTTTATGTTCCAGTGTCATCCACAATTAAGTACAGATTCTGAATATTGAACTAAGATATTGACACATTGGGTCAGTTTTTCACTCAGAATATAATTAAGCCTAATGGTCAGGTTGTTGACTTCCAACATAATAAGTGCTGCTGTTCATCCTACTTTGAGTTTCAAAGCGTTTTGTTCTATCATTTCTGATCCTCTGGGTTTCGGAGTTAAGGCCTTGAAAAAAAAATGTTTTCCTTGTTTAAAATCCAAAAGATCTGTCACTTAATAGGTTCAGGATTCTCGTAAGTTCTGCAAACTTTTCAAAGGGACATTTCGAAAGCTTCTAGACAAAGATAATTGTGTCAAAAGGGAAACAGCTGTCTCTGTATTTGCTGAGGAGAATAAAATTAAACAAATAGCAGAGATGGGACTCACGTATAATTAAAATTGGATTATTGTGGCATTTGGCTTACCAGCTGGGAGCTGGATTCCTCTGCTTCTGTATCCATTCTCTTTCCATTCCTTGATTCCCACACTGTATCCCATCCTTCATTCTGTGTTTCCTTTTCATTGCACCAGAATGTTCTTTGTCTTGCCTCACAGAATGTTCCTCCTTCCTTACACTCCATCACCACTCCTTCCCTTCCCCAAAGAGTATTTGTTCTTTTTCTTTCTGTTTGTTTTATCCATTTTATTGTTGTTTTTGTTGTTGTTTTATTTTGTTTTGCTAAGAGAAGGGTATGATACACTCTTACATTGCTTTCCTTTTATTTATTTCTGGGAACAATAATTTTAGCTTTTTGTGTGGTGAAATCTCACAGGATTCATTAAAGTCAGTTTCAGAAGTACAGTATTAATCTCTTGCTGTTTACATGTAAGCAATTTCAACCAGTTTTCCAAATGTTTATATACATGGTCAGAGGCTGTGGTTTACCTCCCTACTTTGTTTGGGAAAACCAAACTAAAACAGCAAAGCCTTTTCTCTTTTGCCTGGGTTCATGACCATAGTTTCTTCCTTGAATAGGATTGACATTGTTCCGTTGTGTTGTGGATGCTATAAAATCACAAAGTAATTTGTGCTGAAAATCTCAAAATTCGTGTCAATCAGAAAAGATTTATATGTGTTTATAAGGGTGCCAGCATTTTTTATTTCATTAAAATACCACAACAGCTGACCAGCAGTATTTTTGATTGGTTCATTCCACAAATGTTACCAAGTATTACAAAAAAAAGATTCTACAAAGACCTAGAAGTAAAGAGAGGTAAGAGGGTGTAAGATAGATATATACCGATACCTCTTTAGTGAAAGAGTCAAGCAATAAAGGTTGTAGAATTGTTTAAATTTTCCATGTTATTGTGGGATATCTATGTGAAGGATTATTAGAAATGCTTACGCGTTGATTGTATCCTTCGAAAGGGGAAAATCACTGAATAAATGGGTTTTGAGTGTTTTTTACTTATTTAAAACAACTAAATGAATTTGCATCTTAACCTGAAATCTCAATTTTTGTCCACTTTGTCTTTTTTCAGATCTTCAACAGATATTTTCTGAGCTTCTCTTGTGAATTCGACCTGTGCTCTGTGCTGCAAATACGGTGATACCAAAAATGATTATAATAACAATGTGTTTTCTAGTACTGAGTCCGATATTAGGCAAGTAATCACATCTTTACATTTATTTACAAATTCAGTTCCATGCTGTGAGGAAAAGTACAAGGAGCTACAAGAGCGTTATAGAGGACCTAATTTAGTTTATGGTGTTATGTAATACAGAGCAGAGTGTTCAATTATATTGGGATGGAATCAGACCTCGGTACCCATTCTGACTGTGCTGTTTACTTGCTTTATGACCAAAGAAAAGTGACATAACCTCTTTAAGCCCCTTCTGTGAAATGGGCACATGAATCAATGCTTTCTATTTCAACAGTTTGTTGCAAGGAGGTAAACAAGAGCTTAGACATAGAATGAGAA
The DNA here is from genome assembly GCF_018350155.1 of Leopardus geoffroyi. Classification (NCBI taxonomy): domain Eukaryota; kingdom Metazoa; phylum Chordata; class Mammalia; order Carnivora; family Felidae; genus Leopardus; species Leopardus geoffroyi. The sequence goes on along the minus strand of NC_059331.1, from coordinate 32,603,735 downwards.
CTTTTAAACAGTAGCCTTTATTGTTAATTCTAACCAATTATTGTTAATGAAACACAGAGAAGAAGAAGTAGGAAAATAGGCATTATTTGGAAGCATCTGTGTGCACAGACCCCCATGTGGAGCAGTGCTAAGACTTTATAGTTCCCGGAGTTCCGAATAGTGAGTGTTACTGAGCCTCCTTTCGTTCTGCAGCTCTCTGTCCCTGGTTTTGAATGTTGTGACTCGATTTCCTCTTGATTCTGAAGCAGGGGAAGAACTCTGTGTGGGCCTGGTCGTGAGTCTACCTGAGGTTATGTTTTACATCCATTTCCACTGTTATCTACACGTCATCGATCTTGGTCCCTGACATGCCTTGAAATATGAGCTTTGCCTCAGCCAGGCCTCTTTTCACGTCCTCCTTCCCAAAGCTAGAAGCAAAATAATTGCTTTTAAAGTGTAGTTAAGACTTCAGAAGGGTAGCAGAGTGGACAGCCTGAGACCCAAATGCCCTATTGATTTACAAAGCACACAACGCAGCGGCAGGCAGGCCAGCTGCTGCACACCGCCCTGCGTGGGGTCGCATGCAGGAGGCCCACCCCACCCCCAGCCCCAAGAAAGGGTTTTGCAAAATAGGAGCAGGAGTAAGGCAGCTTCTTCACCCATTTCTCCCTACTTCTGTGTCAGAGCTCTCAGAAGAGATGGGGGCAGAAATATGTAGCTGTGGGATTCTGTCTACTCACTGGTTGTTATTCTGCATAAGTTTATGGGTGAGGATTAAGGCAGCAGCAGTACTAACAGGCAACGCTTTGGGAACCTTTACAGTGTGCCTAAGACCATGCCAAAGGCTATCCTGACATGTCCTTGTTTTGTTATTCCTACAACCTTATGGGAAAGAAACTATCCTTATCTACCTTTCAGGGATGAAAAAGCTGAGACTCAGAGAAAGTGTCCCGTGTCTGAGGCCACTGAGCTTGCAAATGGCAGTATTAGTGTTCCCACCCAACTCTTGCTGATGCAGCGTCCACTGGCACACGGATGATGAAATGATATCACTAGATACGTATTCAGCGGTTTGCTTATTCAACATTGATTTGTTGACTGTCTGCTACCTGCCAGACCATCTAGGCATCAGAGATAAAGCAGTAAGAAACAGGCAAAATTCCTTACCTTATGAAGCTTATATTCTAGAGGAAGAAGACAAAAAATAAACAAAATATGTAAATTTTATAGTGCAAAGTGGTAAATGGTAAGGGAGAGAAATTAAGGAGGAGGGGGTGTAGTTTTAAATAGAGTCGTCGGCAGAATCTCACTAAAAAGGTGACTTATCACACATTGCAGATATAAAGCTTCTCATTCAGGGCCTGGGGCTGAGAATGTCCTTGAGGTCAGTTCTTTTGTTTCTCCTTAGAGAGCCCGGGAGGTCTTCTTCTCGAGGATCTTTGAGCAAGCTATTTGTACATTGACCCAAACGAAACACAAAGACATTTGTAAACATTCTAAACCTCACTCTTGAGTCACTGAATATGGAATTCATCAAGTGCTTTGGTCTTGGAAATTCTATTAAGACTCCTTTATGGTTAAGAGTTGATGTTGAAATAGGTTTGGGTATGAATATGTAAAATGGGCTGCTGGATATATTCTCTCTTAGCTTAAAAGTCCCCACCAAATTCATTAGTGAGGAAAGGCCCTAGTCACGATGTCCATACCTTCCCAACACACCCACGGAGTGAAACCACAAAGTGAACAGGTGGAGGCTAGACTTGCTTCCTAGAATTGAGTTTATTCAATCAAGAAAGTTACAGAAAATGGATAAGGAAGATGTAGTATATATAAATAATGAATATCACACAGCCACAAAAAAGAATGAGATTGTGCCATTTACGCCAACATGGATGGAACTAGAGTGCTACGCTGAATGAAGTAAGTCAGTCCCAGAATGACAAATACCATACAATTTCACTCATATGTGCAATCTGAAAAACATGAATAAACAAACACGAAAGCAGATTTAGGTCTATAAATACAGAGAGCAAACTGCTGGTTTCCAGAGGAGAGGCGGGAAGGGGGATGGGCCACATGGGTGAGGGGGAGAGTGAGATACAGCTTTCAAGTTATGGAAGGAAGAAGTGACAGGAATAAAAGGCACGGCATAGGGTATATAGTCAGTGATACTGTAATAATGTTGTATGGCGACAGATGGTCGCTACACTGTGGTGAGCACAGCATAGCATATAAAGAAGTTGAATCACTATGTTGTCCACCTGAAATGAATACATTGTGTGTCAAGCATGGTCAAAGAAAATGTTACATAAATATAGAAGATGTGGCAAGAATATGTTTCACACATACATCCACGTTTCAGTAAAAATTATGACAGTAAGAACTTTTAAGATCATTGGGACAACTTCGATGCATCGGGCACCAATATGGTGAAATTTGTCACTCAAGAGAGAGCTCGGCCTAAAATAAACTTTCCAACCATTTTTGAAGAAAATGGTCACATAAACAGGATAGAAAAGGTAGTTGGAGATATATTTAGTTTTTAAAAACTGTTTTACAGTGATAGACACGGCCTGAGTGGCAGTCCCGGGTGTATAATGAATGTGCTAACAACAAATGATTTTCCCCTGAGCGGATCCAGTGGGACCTTGCTGTCCTTGAAGCGTCACTTGCTGCTAGTCTTTGCCCTTGAAACCAATCTGCTATATCTCCTTAAAAAGTGTCCACACTTCAGATTTCAGTGATTCCAAGTGGCCATCACCCCAGTTATTTCTAATTAGTGAGATTTGCCGCTTAGAGGCTTTGCTGTGCTTGTGTGTGAGTGGCCTACAAATGACTGGTCACAGGTGCTTAATGCCAACATTCCATTTTGCTTCAGGTACCAGTTTTCAACCCCACCTTGCCCTTTTACTAGTTTTAAGAGCTAGGTAAGTAGGATTAATTTCTGTTTCAATATCTCCAGCTGTTTTTGAATCATTAATGCTGCTTTTACTGCAGTGTATTTCCTATTCATTACAGAATAAAAATGAACATGCCTTGGGGCCTTTCACATTCTCTCAGCCTTCTCAGTTTTTTTTTTTTAAAGCCCACTCTGAACCTCCTAAAACTTAATGTATTTTCTAGGCTAATTCATGTCTGGTGGTGATATGCCCATTTTGCTAAAAATCAAGACACTTCCCAGTCTTGACATTTCATTTCATCAGCTCAAAATTTCCAAGCCAATCTAAAACAGATCAGCAATGTCGACCATAGCAGGAGTCATACAACAAGGTAATTCTGCCCTTTTACTGAGAAACTTAACTTCCTCCCAAAGTTTTATATAGTATTATATCACTCACCTAGGAACGATTAAAATTCTTATGGAAAAAACCTGTCCGTCCCCTGGTGAAATGAAGAAAAAATATGAGGTAGTTGGAATTAACAGGAAAGTAGTGCTGGAGTTGAAGTGTGATTTGTAAATTAAATAGCAGGGGTCAAAACACTCCAGCCTCTTCAGGGGATTTGCCAGTAATGTAAAGGTGTCACCCAGTCCAGGCCAAAGATACTGTAGAGCGACAAGCAAGGCTGCACAGAAGAGAGCAAATGTTCCATTTCAGCCATTCATGATCAGCTTTTAAGGGCACAGCAACTAGGAACAAAATGCACAAGTCAAACAAATCACATCTCTGGGTCAGATTTGGCCTGTGAGCTGTCAACTTAGAAACTCAGTGACTGACAAAACTAGCTTATAATTACCTGGCCAAGAGAAACAGTGGGTAACCAGATGCTGATATTACAGATACCCAAGTCTTTTTTTTTTTAATATGAAATTTATTGTCAAAATTGGTTTCCATACAACACCCAGTGCTCATCCCAACAGGTGCCCTCCTCAATACCCATCACCCACCCTCCCCTCCCTCCCACCCCCCATCAACTCTCAGATTGTTCTCAGTTTTTAAGAGTCTTTTATGGTTTGACTTCCTCCCTCTCTAACTTTTTTTTTTCCCTTCCCCTCCCCCATGGTCTTCTGTTAAGAAGTGGCTAAAAATGAACAAATCAGGAGACTATAGATGCTGGAAAGGATGTGGAGAAATGGGAGCCCTCTTGCACTGTTGGTGGGAATGCAAACGGGTGCAGCCACTCTGGAAAACAGTGTGGAGGTTCCTCAAAAAAATTAAAAATAGATCTACCCTATGACCCAGCAATAGCACTGCTAGGAATTTACCCAAGGGATACAGGAGTACTGATGCATAGGGGCACTTGTACCCCAATGTTTATAGCAGCACTCTCAGCAATAGCCAAATTGTGGAAAGAGCCTAAATGTCCATCAACGGATGAATGGATAAAGAAATTGTGGTTTATATACACAATGGAATACTACGTGACAACGAGAAAGAATGAAATCTGGCCTTTTGTAGCAACGTGGATGCAACTGGAGAGTGTTATGCTAAGTGAAATAAGTAATGAGAAAGACAGATACCGTATGTTTTCACTCTTATGTGGATCCTGAGAAACTTACCACAAGACCATGGGGGAGGGGAAGGAACAAAAAAAGAGGTTAGAGAGGGAGGGAGCCAAACCATAAGAGACTCTTAAAAACTGAGTACACATACCCAAGTCTTAAAGGACTTTCCATATAACTTGCATTTGTCTTTAAGGTGGGATATTTATTTATGCAACTATTTGTGCTGCTCCGTGGCTTTAGCATAAGGCTATTTGCAGAGCACACTAACATGGAATCCTCCACGTTAGAAATTCATTCTATGTAATGTGGAAAGAAGGTCAGCCAAATGTCAATGGTTGTGGTCCTCCATTCTTCAATGGAAGCCCTCCTGTCCCATAGCATTGACCTATTAACTCTCTTTTGAAAAGAAGCCATTTATATATATATACATATATACATGTATGTATATATATATACATGCCATTTATATATATATCTCATATGTATATGTATATATATATATATATCACATGTATATGTATATATCTATCTCCTATGTGTATGTATATACACACACACACACACATACATATGATATATAATAATTTGCTTACAGATAATGCTGCCCTTTGTATCCACATATGGTTTTGAAAGAAACTGGCCTTTTCCCAGTTCTTCTTTTCACTCTTGCCATGGATATTTCCAATAGACAAGAAGGCTATGAATCTGGAAAACCCCCCTTTTACAGAGAAGAAACACTCAGGCTTTTTTTTAAAGATGTGTTAAAACCAGACTCATGCAGTTGGAAGCAATTTTAATCATCATGTCAATTAAATGATAGCATATCATTATCTGTAAGGATGGAATGTGTTTCATGGATTGATGGGTAGAAATTCCCTGCAATAGTGCTCTTTCCTTAAGGACCCCGTGCCTTTATAGGGTCACTTTCTTAAATGTTGCCTCCCTGTTCGTTAATAATGTACTCAAGATGTCATTCTGTGGCCTCGTATTTTACTTTTTCTTTCAATTCTTTGGTATCAGAAGCTACTGAATCTGCATCTTGTTTTCTCAGATACCATGTGTGAATAGCTGTTGGTGGCGGTTTGTGTTATACCCATCCTAGGGAATATGTCCACATTTTTTTCAACGTTTATTTATTTTTGGGACAGAGAGAGACAAAGCATGAACGGGCGAGGGGCAGAGAGAGAGGGAGACACAGAATCGGAAACAGGCTCCAGGCTCTGAGCCATCAGCCCAGAGCCCGACGCGGGGCTCGAACTCACGGACCGCGAGATCGTGACCTGGCTGAAGTCGGACGCTTAACCGACTGTGCCACCCAGGCGCCCCGGGAATATGTCCACATTTTAAGGCAGGTGAGAGAAACTTCCTGGCAGGTCTAAAATTGTATCTATATAGTCAGTGACGATTCTTCATAAGCACAGGCTCACCTCCAACAGAGGTGCAGTACAACACAAAGAATATTTCTCTCCCAACCAAATAACCCTTATGGTGGTGGTCTCAAAGTAGAGCTCCTAAGTCAGCAGTTATCAGCTGTGGTACTTGTTAGAAATATAAACTCTTGGGCTTAAACACAGACCTACTGAATGAGAAACTATGGGGATGAGGTCCAGAAATCTGTGTTTTAGTAAGCGCTCTTGGCACTTCTGAGGCCTGTTAAACTTACACATCCATTTTAGTATTATTTTCCTCCAAGCTCTGTAAGCAGCCTGGATTTTGCCACCCATCTCCCCAACTAGACTGAATTCCAAAAGAGCAGGGAGCTCATCTGCTTGTTTATCATGAAATCCCTGTCTCCAGCAGTAATTCCAGGCACAGAGTAGGTGTACATTATGCATTTGTTGAATGTCTGAAGGAATGCGTGAGTGATTGGCTAAGCGCTTCCTCCTGTCATGGTATGTGGCATAAAGGCCACGACACTCCCAGCCCGGTCATACAGGGAGGTTAGGGGGTTGCATAGGGTTTCTTAGGAGCTGCGCTGCTTTGTTTTAAATCTTTGCTCCCTCATCTGTCAACTGTATGTCCTTTGGCAAGTTGCTTAACCTCTCTGCCTTGGTTTTGTCATCTCTAACATGGAGATGAAAACAGTACGTCAGCTTCATATAGGGTTTTTTTTTTTTTTTGTTCTTTGTTAGATTAAATTACTTGTGTGGTGGCATTTGTTATTGTATTACCACTGTGATTCTCCCTTCCCAAGTGGCAGCCAGGCCGCTCTCCACCCAACCTGCAGAGTCTCTGACAAAGGTCTGGATAGAATTTGCCCTGCCCCTTCAACAGCATCGTATTAGGAGGACTAGATCCTGCAGACATCATCCCAACTCCTAGCTTTATCATTCTCAGGATTCATTGCATCATCTATTACTTTGATTAATATTTACATTGAAAATAATGCATTGCAGGAATACTTAAATGGACTCTCATAATCTGGTTGCATACACAGTACTGATGATCTGATAGGTTTTCTGATGGCACAGCTTCTCTCCAGTCTTTCCGTACTTCTTGACGCGGGCCTTTATTTCTGTTACCTTTACCAGGACCTCAAATGGTTGTCATGGTTAAATCATTAAAATACAAACAAGTTGTTTTTTCTTCTAGTTCTGCCACATGCAGTAGTGTGCTGTTTATTATCTGCTCTGACTAATCCTCATTTCGTTTTTAATGCTCAGCATTTTCCTTTCTGTGGAGAGCCATACATTGGCAGGAGTTCAAGGAAAGGCTGCAAATGCTTCGTAGAAACTATTTTAATCCCAAACAGTTAATGTTTGGAGAACAGGTTGAAACATATGTAATATAGGCACCAAACTGTAGGCAATTATCTCCAAAGGGCAATAGGGGACAGAGAATAAAGGCCATGCTGCCCTGAGGTTGAGGGTGAAAACCGAAGAAACACCTTCCTTGGCTTTCCAAGGGTCACAGTGTCAACTGAAGAATGAAATGATGAGACAAATGGAACAGCTTGATAACACCCAAATGGGTGTATTTATTCACACAATTCAAGCCTGACTACTGGAGTTCTTATTCCTGTCCATTGACAGCCATTCTGAGCATTGTAACAAGATCCAGAACCCGATGTCTGGAAATTCTTAATGATACTCTGGACAAAGTGGATGAGAGGTGACAAGCCAGAGGGAATGTGTGCAGAAGTTTTGGCTCAAAAACCCTGTGACTTCCAGCAGCGGTTCTGTGTGTTGGTTTCATCATTTGAACAACAGAAAGATAATAGCTGCCGCCTAATTTTCTGAAGATACAAATGGATGTCCCAGAGTTAGAGTTGTGTTCTGTTTGAATAATGCTATTTGTGCTGTTCTTCAAGCATTGCGTGGGACATGACAAGCTGTCTCTGGTCTTCTTTTCCATGGTTTCATCCTGCCATTTAACCATATGTATTCACACACACACACACACACACACACACACACACACACACACACACACCATGTAATCCTTGGTAAAGCACCGTGTGTTATATTGCTGCTATAAGGCAGCATTAATTATTATTCAAAATCCACCATGCAGCTATTATACAGTGTGATTTTCAGAAGGGAAGAACACTGTCGGAAGCATAATGGCACCTTGCAGGATCAGTTAGGGGGAAAATATGAGCTAAGGAGGCGGAAATCCTTGTTTAGACTTACAGAGAAATAATGACAAGCCATGAAAAGTTCCACAGGCCTTTGTAGCACTGAAATCTTTCCTCTAGGACCAACTTCTATGAAAATACACTACGCCTGGAATTTGCCCTGTCAAAGCCAGACATATTTTTTTAATTGAATCTTGCTCTGAGCATAGTGAATTTTTTTTTCCCCATCTGTAATTTGCTTTTTATGTGAATGGAGAGATGTTCTGTTTCTCTTCTTTGGAGGATTGTCATATTCCTGTAAAAACAATCAGTGTTGGGCCATTTATCTCTTGCTTCATCAAACTGTGATGTGGGCTGTAAGTACGTGTACGTTCGCAATATAGATTTTTTATTTCTGTATTTTATAGTCGTATTATTGGCGAGTGGCTCTCATTTATTTTCCAGAACATTTCTAGGCTGATGACAACTCTTTAGTCTTTGTTTGTTAACTGTGTCCTGTCTGTCTACCTTTTCATGTAATAATTGCTTTCAGGGAATAAAACAGAAATGGGGTATTGCTTTGTTTAATATTTTTCAAATCAAATACAGCATAGCACAACCATCTGTGAAAATACATTTCAGCTTTCATCAAATTCTGCCAAGGCTTTTTTGAGGATTAATAATCCCTTCATGTGGGCATGCTTCTATGGCTAATGTAGTATTGTTGGGCAGAGCCTCAGTTATATTTATGTTCTGACTCAGGTAAAAAAATAAATAAATAGGGGCGCCTGGGTGGCTCAGTCGGTTAAGCGACCGACTTCAGCTCAGGTCACGATCTCGCGGTCCGTGAGTTCAAGCCCCGCGCCGGGCTCTGGGCTGATGGCTCAGAGCCTGGAGCCTGTTTCCGATTCTGTGTCTCCCTCTCTCTCTGCCCCTCCCCCGTTCATGCTCTGTCTCTCTCTGTCCCAAAAATAAAAAATAAATAAATAAATAAATAAATAAATAAACCGACTTGTTGAAGGGAGAAAAAATTCAGTTTTTTCACTCCTAAATATGTGTTGCTTGCAGAACAAGTGCCTTTGGAATGGAAGATATTGTTGAAAGGCTTTTCTTGGTGGAAAATGTGGAAGTCAAAGCTATATTCGTTTTCCTTTTAGGTGGAGTCCAATTCTCAATCAATGGAAAGGCCCCTTACAGAGCTCCACCCGTATTAGCAGAACATGGACTGCCTGATGCCTTTTAAAGGTGATTTTTCTTTGGCTGATATGGGAGAAAAGGGCTTATGTCTCAGCTGTTTTTTTTTTTTTTCTTAGCAATTGTGACTACTGTCCTTTCTGCCCATCTTCATGTTCTATATGCCGCTTGCCCCCCCTTTCATTTCCCAAAGCCCCACAAACCCAGAGCTGTTGCAGGGAACAGGGTGAGTGAGACAGGCTGTGGCAGGGACTGCGAGATAGTACAGAACGTTAAGACACTAGAATTTTATTAAGACACACCACTATCTTTCAAAGTTTCTTGGCAACTTCTTCCAATAGGAATTTCTTACAGGCCGTTTGGAGACTCCTGTCCCCAGACTGCCACAATTCTCTAAGTATTTTCACAGGAAACAGAACATACTCAAATGTTATTGATAAAGTCATTGACCAAGTGTAAGGAAATAAGCTATGTTCAATCAGTTCTGTTATAACACTTGTTTTGAATACACAGATTTGTTCCAATGCCATTGATATACCTTGGAACGATTTGGACGTAGTTTTTTGTTTGTTTGTTTGTTTTATTTACTTACTTATTTTGAGAGAGAGAAGAGAGAGAGCACAAGTGGGGGAGGGGCAAAGCGAGAGAGAAAGAGAGAGAGAGAGAGGGAGAGGATCCAAAGTGGGCTCTGCGTTAACAGGAGAGAGCCTGGTGTGGGGCTTGAACTCACGTACTGCAAGATCATGACCTGAGCAGAAGTCTGTGGGCGTAGTTTTGCATTTGCTTATGCGTGATGTGATCCATGAAAAGCGTTTGGTGAACCCAGAAATCTGCACCCAGTGGAACCAGACAGTGTAGGAATACATACAATGCACACCCCCTCCCCAGACAGCCATGATCCTCCTCAGTTCACCACAGCCGCACGAGCCACACCATGCCCATCTGGTAAGGCAACTTTCTTTGCATTTCAGATAAGCTTCCTGCTGACGCTTTGCAACGGTTTACAAGCTGCAACCCTTATGAAATGTACTTCCACAAGCACATCCCAAGGTCTTGTTCAAGGTAAAAAGATAACATTTATTGTCTTTATGTGTTTCTTAATTGTGTAACACCGTCAACCATTTTTGTTAGGTTCCTCTGTTTTTAAGATGTCATAGGTACAGTTTGTGTGCCTCTAACCCCATTTTCCCATAAGCTCCTTGGTATTGTTGACAAAAATTTGCAGAGCATGATGGTTTCGAGAACACCTACGTTGCTTATAGCAGAAGTGACTGTCTTGAAGCAGCACTTCTATGGCAGGGAAGAGCAGGGAGCTGTCACTGCTTTCAGGCCTGAAGGACAAGGACAGAGAAACAGACTCTGGAACCCAGAGTGGTTGCCGGTTGCCTAACATCTGCTAGCCAGAGGCCTAGCATAAAGAGAGGCTGGGGAATAAACACCCTGGACTCACTCTCCTCCCACCCTCCAGTCTTTGGCAATTACCTCCCATTAATGGGCCGAACCCAATGCGAAGCCAGTGGGTTAGGGAGTCTGTTTATTGCCATCCATGGAGTTTAAACACACTGCATAGAGCAGGGCTGAGGGATGGATCTGAAGGCATCATCTTGCCCAACACCATTAGGGAAGTTACTTTTTAAGGAATTGTTTTTATTTTATTACGTAAATCCATTTTATTCTTCTCTTTCTGGATCTCTTAGATCTCAGCCAGGGCTTGAGGAGATTCATAAAGGTGTTTTTCTAAACAAAGGAAAAGTTTCTGCCAAAAAAGAATCTGCACTCCTTTTAGTCAAACCAGTTCAAACAGCCAACTTAGAAAATAACATATTTTCACACACACACCCCGCCCCGCTTCTCATTATATATGCACTCATAACTGTGTTCATGGTCATTTCCATGTGAACCCCTTTCTAAGGGCAAACATGTTTTCACATTTAACGCTTGAATTTTGCCCAGCTTGGTTGGATACTGTTACATAATTCACTAACTTTTGTGCCTGGTCAAGAAGAGGAATACTAAAGGCATGGTATAATTCACTTGCTGGTATACTGCCCTTCAATGTGGAAATTGATTTTTATTGTAGTCCCATTACAGGACAACTGGCCATTTTCCAGTACTGGAATGGGGGGAAGGTGGCTTGAAATGAGTCTCTGTAGTGTGTCCATTTCCCAGATGTCCCAGCTTGATCTGAAATTCAGAAGAGACCATGAGCTCACAGCCTTAAGGGTAATTATGCAGTAGGATGTTCGAGCTTAAATGAATCAATTTGTCATTGACTAGGGTAGGGTATGTCTTCCCTGCCCAGAAACAGCCTGCAGACAAAAGGAGATGTATTTCACGTGGTCCTATAGAGTTCAGATGTTTATTGGAGAAGAAAATATAAAAAATGTTAAACTTCAAAAGAAGAGTAAACATACATCTTTTTAAAAATTTTTCTTATTCTTTTTTTAAAAAAATAAGAGGCCCAAGTTTTATTCTTCCATAAGTAAAATTTATTGCCACATTAGCCATAATTCACTTTGCTTCATGCTAAAGTGAAGTGGGTTGCTCATACTGGTTAGCCTTTCACTGGGGAAGGAAATTTGATGCTATTGATAATGTTGACAGGATAATGGAGATGAAAATTTAGATTCTCCTGCAGGCTCATGTACTTTTAAAAATGGAGATATAATTCATCCATCAGAAAATCCGTCCTTTTGAAACATACAATTCAGTGGGTTTTAGCATATTCACAAAGCTGTACAGCTATCACCACTGTCTAATTTCACAGTATTTTTTATCACTCCCCAAAGAAACCCCATATTGGTTAGCCATCACTCTCTATTCCTTCTACCCCCCACCCCTGGCAGCCATCAATCTGTTTTCTGTTCTGTGCATTTACCTGTTTTGGACATTTCGTATAATTGGAATCTTGTCATCTGTGGCTTTTTTTTTGCATCTGGCTTCTTTCACTTAGCACACTGTCCTAAAGGTTTATCCTTGTATAGCATGTTTCAGGACTTTGTGTCTTTTTATTGCCACATAATATTCCAGTACATACCGCATTTTGTTTATCCATCAATCAACTGATGGGCCTTTGGATGTTTCTACTTTTTGGCTATAGTGAATAATGCTGCTATGAACATTCATGTACATGTTATTGTGTGGACATATGTTTTCATTTCCCTAGTAGTAGAATTGCCGAGTTATGCAGTAACTCTAAATTTAAACTTTTGGTGAACTGCCAGTCTGTTTTCCAAAGTGGGCACAAAATTTCACATTCCTAACAACAGCATATGAGGGTTCTGCTTTCTCCGTAACTTTGCCAACAGTTGTTGCCTTTGTCTGTTTGACTACAGACATTTTAGTGGGTGTGAAGTCATATTTCATTGTGATTTTCATTTGCATTTCCCTGCTGGCTAATAATGTTCAACATCTTTTCATGTATTTGTTGGCCATTTGTGTATCTTCTTTGGAGAAGTGTCTACTGGGATCCTTTATCATTTTCTTATTGGGTTATTTGTTATTTTATTGTTGTATTGTACCTGTTCTTTATATATTCCTTATGAGTCCCTCATCAAATCTATGATTTACAAATATTTTCTATCATTCTATAGGTTGCCTTTTATATTCTTTATGGTATCCTTTGAAGCACAAACGTTTTTAAATTTTTTATGAGTTCTAATTCATCTGTTTTTCTTTCATCACTTGGGATTTTGGTGTCATATCTAAGACAACCTTGCCTAACCTAAGATCATGAACATTTTTGCCTATATTCTTCTAGTAGTTTTATAGTTTCATCTCTTATATCTAGGTTTGTGATCCATTTTGAGTTATTTTTTTTCACTTTGAATTAATTTTTATGTATGATGTGAGGAAAGAGCCCGACTTTATTCTGTTGCATGTGGATATCAAGTTGTCCTAGGAACATTTGTTGAAAAGACTTTTATTTTCCTATTGAATTGTCTTGCAATACTGTTGAACATCAACGGGCCCTAAATGTATGGGTTTGTTTCTAGACTGTTAGTTATATTCTGGGCTCACAGACATTGAGAACTAGACGGGCCCTTTCAGATCACAGAGTATAGGAGTCACACATTCTGGTGTCTGTCAAGCGCAGTCAGGCTTCATGAGTAAAGTGTACCAGGTGTACTTGGGGAACATGGGCTTTACCCAGTGGTTGTCATATGGAAGTGTAAGATGAGGTTGGTTGTATCTTTTAATTTTTCAAAAGAAACCAGAAATTGTGTTTCTTCTTCTGGCAAAATGTCTTAAGTTATAGCCAAGCAACTAATTTAGTTAAAAAAAAATGCTGACTGGCCATAGGAAACATATCTTTAGGCAGAACTTGGCCCATTGTCCACCAGTTTTCAACTGAAACACTTCAGCCCTTTCCTGTGTATAGATAAGGTTGCCAGGTCTCAGTTTAGGTGGGTAATCCTAGGTTGCATTGTTATTTGTGGCAAATTCAGATCTAGAAATTGATATCGATGCTTTCTACTTCCTAGTTGAATATTACTAATATACTAATATCCTAAGAATTCATTATTTTTCTAATCATATTTTCTTTTTAATGTTTATTTATTGAGAGAGAGAGAGAGAGAGAGAGAGGCAGAGAGGCAGAGAGAGAGAGTCCCAAGCAGGCTCCATGCTGTCAGCAGAGAGCCTGAATTGGGGCTCAGTCTCAGGAACTGTGAGATCATGACCTGAGCGAAAATCAAGAGTCAGATGCTTAACTGACTGGGCCACCCAGGCTTCCCTCTAATAATATTTTCTTATTACCATGACTAGATATTATGTCTTCTTTTAATTAAAAAAAAAAATCCCACAAATACAACCAACCAAACAAAGGACCCCTTAGAGACCTAAACACATGTTTAGGTGGGAGCTATGTTAGTAACTGTTCTCTATTGTAATCATTTAAAATAAGATATCTAACCTGTTTTCAGAAGTGCAGTATAAAGACTTTGTTTTTTGTCTGATCATAGACAAAAAAGCAATGCACAGCTCTTATCCCCAGGACTACACACACACACACACACACACACACACACACACACACACACACACACACCATCTCTCCTCACAATGAATGAGGCATGCCTCTGAAAGTCTTGCCTCAGTTGTCATGGCTGTAAATATACCACATGTGGAAGGATTAGAACTCATTGGTCTCAATTTTATGTGCTCTGTTTTGTGTTCAAGGCCTTTGTCAACAACAGGCATTTCCTTCCCTGAGATCCTCTCAATGACATATTTTCTGATTCCAATAATGAATCCAGGAGGGATGTTCCCAACTCCTGTGCCAGAATCTGTTGAAGAAACGTTAGTCTCCTGCAGTATTAATGCATGTGTTTCCCAACTTTTTCACATTTAATTCAGTTCAGCAGATATGTGATGAAGACAGATGTGCCAAGAATAATTATGGGACTACTAACATGAATTAAAAGTGTGACAGTCCAAAAGACAAACTAAGCAGAAAGAAATCTGTTATAACTAAAGCTGAAGACAATAGATTGAAGTGGAATATGACAATGGCTTCCCGATGGGGGAGCTACACAAGACTTCACATTGTATGGACATTTGTACATCCAGGGGAAGTGATTCACACACACCAAGACAAAAATGTGCAAATACACCGAAATTCAGGATTAATGGATTGCGTCTACGCTAGGTTAAATCTGGCCAAAGATTAAGGAACAATTCAGTCATCCTGAATTCTTAACCTGCTTATCATCAGCCTCCAGATGTTTGATATTTAAATAAAGTGATTGGATAATTGATGGAATTTTACTTTTCATTTAGTAATTTGGAATAGTGAATAATATGCAGTCTGCCAAATCTTTAGAGAAAATTTTGTTACCCTCCTAATTTATTTCCAAGCGGCAGGAGAGAATTTGAAAGTGATCAAGAGGTTATTTGGGGAAAATTAACTATAATATGGTCAACTCTTCTTCACTTCACAGTTACCTTGGGTTTATATGTATATGACAAGATGCTTTTACTAATTGTTAAGATTCTCATTTTTTTTTTTCTTACTTTGCCAGAGGACCTCATTGTTCTTGAACTTTTGGGAAAAGACCGTGTATTAGTCTGAGACACATTTGCCAAGATGGGATTAAATGAGCAAGGATTTAATTAGGGGAAACACCTGGGATGGAGAATGGGGAAGGAACTGGTAAGACTGGGAATGCCATCGGATGACGAAACTGTCTGCCCCAAGTAAAGTGAGGGGGAAGGGAATTTGATGAGAATCTATTAGATTGCTGTGCTGTCTCAGGAGCTTTGGCAAAGCCACTGAGGAGTCCTTGAGCCAAAGTTGGCTGTTAGATGGGGCCCATATCGCCCAGTAATAAAATTGCTTTAGTATCCCCACCACACCCAGATGGTGGGAGCAGCCTGTGGGAAAAGTGAGGGCTGGGTGCAAATGTGGTGGTAGATTGCAGACTGTAGCCTTTGGGTCTTCAGTTAATTATACTCCCTGGAGTTCGAAGTCTTTAAAGTGCAGTTTCATGGCAGACAAAAATGGTAATTTTGTTAGGTTATAGATTAGCTGTAATAAGAGACCCCAGAATATAGTGGTTTCAACAAGACAGAGTTTTATTTATCTCTTAAATTGAGGTTTCAAGGTGGATATTGGGGATCCAGGCTCCTTCTATCTTGTTGCTCTACTATCCAGGCATGTTCCCTTTATTCCCATAATGAGTGGCGGCCCAAGATGGCTCAGCAGCATGTTGGCATTGCAGCCACTGGACAGAGGAGGGAGAGGGGAAAGGCGGGAAGCACCTTTCCCTTAAAGGGCACGAGCTAGAAGCTGGATACCTTCCGTTCTGCTCATATTTTATTTGCCAGAACTCAGTTATATTAGTTACCTGTGGCTGCTGTAACACATTACCACAAATTTAGTAGCTAAAAACCACTGAAATTTATACTCTCACAATTCTCTGTTTCCGTGGCTGAAATGCAGGTGTCCACATGGCTGCACTCCTTCTGGGGGCTCAAGAGGACAGTCTCCTTGCATCTTCCACCTTCTGGTGACTCCTTGGCTGTGACTGCATCACTCCGATCTCTGCATGCTCACATCACCTGCTCCTATTCTGCATGTAATCTCCCTCTGCCTCTGTTTTATAAGGACACTGGTGATTGCCTTTAGGAGCCGCCTGAATAAGCCACGATACTCTCTTCATCTCAAGGTCCTTAACTCAATCACATCGGCAGAGTCTTTTACCATGTAAGGGGACATTCGCACGTTCCAGGGTCTAGGACCTGGATATCCTGGGAAGTCGTAATCCAGACTACCACAGTCCTATGGCCACACTTAGCTTTATGCAGCATCAGAAATAATAGTCTTTTGTGGAGTGCTATATTCCTAACACAAGTTAGCATGTCTTATTACTAAAGTTAGACTGGGAATGGGTATAGGGTTCCAATCAGCCATCCCTTCTTGAGAAATTTCTTCAAATTAATGTGGTTTGAACCTTAGAGTAAAAAACTTCACATCATCAACTCTAAATTATATAATATTTGGAGTATTTGAAATCCAAGACAAGTTGGACTGGAAGGATATTGTTTTTGCCTGACCACTGTTATGATGCCTCTCCTGCTTTTTCCGGTGATAGTGCCCTAATTTCTAATTTTCCTTTGAGTAAATGCCTCCTGCCGGATTTCAGTCCATGTGCTGTGGGATGCATGTACCCTCTATCTGGACAATTTGCATTTTTTGTTGGTTCAAATCTGGGTGTGAAATCCACAGGGATTCTCCAAAGACCATAGGACTTACAGAAACAATGGGGAAAGTGGAGGTCTCTTTCCAGTGGGATTGCTGAACTGATAGACGTAAGCTGGAACTGCCGATAATTCTCTTTGCACAGGGTGTGACGAGCCTGCCCAGGAGCGCAGTCAACCCGCAGGAAGAGGGATGTGAGGGACGGGCAGAACCGTGTTCTTGGTGACGTCATTTGGGTGCCTGTGTCTAGACACACCTGAACCAAATATACCCCTGGACCTTTTATGGGAGTCAGTGAGTGAGTGTCTCCATCCTAGCCCCTCTTTTACCTGTTCTTTTGCCACTTGGGTTGCGTTCTGTCCCTTGGAACCAAGAGGCCTGACTAATGCAAAGTTGAAGAAAACGCATCAAGTTGTAGGCAAAGTCAAGGCCAAAATTCAGATGTCCTTCCTTTTGAGCTGCTCTATTGTGGTGCCTTTCCTTCTTCTCACATAATGGCTGTTGACCAGTTTCTTTTGATTCCACTACAAAGTGGAAGTCATTTAGTCCCTTAGTCAATCTTGATTTAAAAAAAAAAAATGGCTTGAGTTCTTACGTGATTTCTTCTCATCTGGCCTACAAGCTTCAACAGCTTATCAAAGGAACATCACTGACAAATAGAATTTGTGACAACGTTGAATACCCTGGTTTGGGTTGGGAAATAAGGAAGGAAAAGAGGGTAATTTCAAAATGCCAAGAAGAAGTAAGGAAGAGATTGATGACCTTTTTTGTTGTTGTTTCCGGCAGATTTATAATGCAATAAAAAGTTTGTTCTGCAATCATTTAGCCCATGTGGTTGATATTAGATTTTTCAGTCAAAACTGTTCATGTCTTCAAGAGGGTCTGAAGCTTTTTATTTAAGTGAAGGATGCTGCTAAAATGTTGAACTCAACATTCCCCCTGAAGTTCTTTCAAGACTATTATGAATAGTCCAGTTTTAAGAAATTCCAGATGAATTGTGCACAGCAAGATGAAAGACGGAGCGTACAAGCATCTGTGCACAGGAATTATGCAGAAGTATGCAAATTTTAACCCCAGTGATGATGGAAATGTTAACCTTATGTTTCAGTAATAATAATAACTACTCTGATCTAATGGTGAGCTAATAGGTGCAAAGGGCACTTGGAATCGAGAATTAATAAGAAGTAAGAAGGCTCCCCCCTGTCCCACCCCGACGACATGAGGTTATTTATCTGAATACCTTCTTGTTCAGTGCAGTTCACCATAGAAACAAATATTAACAACGACATGTTCGTGGCACAGGTACTTGTCATTAAATGTAAACCTGTTTTATAAAAATGTGATCCTTAGGCTTCCATAAAACAGGATGCTGATTTATTTTTTTAGAAGCTGAATCCTTAAACTAAGAAACCTATGGCAGTGTTCGAATTTGGTGGCAAGCGTATGTCAAGTCTTCCTGTGTTGGGAAGGGAAGGGAAACTCATGGGCCTGAAACAATGCCAAGGAGAAGACTCCAGATCTGGGCCAGTGCTCTAAAGTTCTAGAAATAAGGCTAGCTGCCACTCATTGAGTGCTCACTATGTGCCAGGCACAAAAAAGCACTTTGTAGTTACAGTATCATTAAAACCTCAGAATAGCCCTATGGGTTAGGGAAAACAGAGGGTTCCCTAAATTTTCAAAGCTGGAAAGAGGTGGAGCAGAATCTATTCAAGTCTCTCCAAGCTGGTAAACACTCTGCTGTGAACACTGTGCTGTGTTGTGGGTACCCTCAAACCTCACCCTGTAACACGCAACATGTCACTGATGCTACATTTAACTGTTATGTATCCACAGTCTGTCAGGCCAACTCTGAAATATCTTCTTCCCTTCAATTAAAAAAAAATTCTTGTAGGTGGTTAAAATCATTTTACTTTGCAAGTGATGCATAAATCTGCAAAAAAAATAAAATTTTGCAGGTAAGGGTAGAGTTGGCTTCGCTATCACCACTGGCGTTACTCTTTTCCTGGCTTGATACTGGGACTCCATGATGACCAGTGCCTGAGACTCACCCTGCCCATGTTTGGCAGCCATTTCTCAGGAAGAGAAAGTGTAGAGGAGATCTCCAGGGGAACTCTCACCAGGTCCTGTCTTTCTCGGAGCCTCTTAGCTTGTTCTGACATCCTCAACATGCCCTTTTCGTCTCATCGTCCAGTACAACTTCCAGCTCCAACCATCATGCTGACTTTTGCTAATAGGGAAGAAGAAGAAGGTAAGGAGAAGGCGTGCTCATTCTCTTTAAAGACTTGAATTGAAAGGTACATGTATCTCTTCTGCTCACATCTCCATTATTCAAAGCAAGGTCACATGGCTGCGTTCCCTGTGTGTTTGTATATAGTTATGGCAGATATTGCCAATAGTTTCCCAACATCCATTCCTCACTCTTTTCAGTAATGGACTCTCCAAATTTCATCTCACTCTGGTGAGATTCTACGTTGCCCAGCCTCTCTTGTGGCGGTACTAGGATCTGGCCTGCGCTATCCTGGCCTGATGAATAGGTTTCACAGCTGACTAGGCATCTGTGTGGCTACCCTGGAGTTTCTGTAACTCATATCTGTGTACAAATTGGACCTACTCCTCAAAAAGTCCTGGAACAAATTGAAGGAGGGTAGGATGGAAAATGTAGGACAACTGAAAATCTCTATTACATTTAGTTTAAACATACAGAATGCAGGGCCACCTGGGTGGCTCAGTCCATCTGGCGTGTCTGACTCTTGATTTCGTCTCAGGATCATGACCTGAGTTGGCTGTGAGACTGAGCCCAGCATCAGGCTACATGCTGAATGTGGAGCCTGCTTGAGATTTCTCTCTCTCTCTCTTTCTCTTTCTGTCTCTCGCCTCCTGCCCCTCTGCTCCTCTGCCCTGCTCATGCATTCTCTCTCTCTAAAAAAAAAAAAAATGAAAATAAAAACAAAACAAAACAAAACAAAAACCCCATATGTAATGCAGCTAAATCAGTGCTCAGAAGGGAACGTTGTAACCTTAAATGTACATGTTAAAAAAGAAAAAACAATAGAAAAGTAATGTGCCCAGAACTCACGAGTTAGAACAAGAACAGAGTAAACCCAAAGAAAGTAGAAAGGAGACACTAATAAAGATAAGAACAAACATCAGTGAAACAGAAAACAAGTAATAGAGATGATCTGCAGAAACCAAGTATGGTTCTTTGAAAAGATTAATGAAGTCGACAAGCAATAAAGAAGAAAGGACACAAAACATAACTGAGGGCAAAAAGGGGACATAATTATATAATGGTGACTTAAAATATTGTAAGTGTTATTGTGAATAACTCTATGCTGATACACCTGATAATATCTAAAATTATTATTTCTTAGAAAATCTATCCATTGCCAGTGTTGATTTCAATGGGGATGAAGGACTTATGAAGCTGCGAAAACCCTTGATTCGGGAGTCAAACATATATCCACTCTCTCCCCTCCTCCCACCTCCCCTCACGTCCCACATGGATTTTAAGTCAAGTTTTACCACCCCGTCAACAGAGTAGAGAACTTGTAGCTTCCGTGAATTGTCTAACACTCCAAATCCTCTTTGGAGGAAAGCATATTCTCCCTTCCTGTGGCAAACTTCCTAGGTCCCCTCTTAAGGACCAAGGCATACATTCCCCTAGACGCTGGGAGTGGTGGCTGCAGACCACTCATAGCTAAGTCCCTTTCCAGGAATGTCCCCTGGGCCCACATCCAAGACTGGTAGATGCAGTAGGTCAAGAGCCCAGCCCCAGTGAATTGATTTAAGACAGCTTGGAAGGACGACCCTAGTTACATTGCCGAGGCTTCCTCGGGAGCTGCTTTGCACTTCCGCTCTGGCCCCTGTCCTTGCCCCCATAGGAATTGATCCTGAGAGCCTCACCAGTAAAGTTCTTGCACATAAATCTCTATCCCACAGTTTGATTCCCAGGGAATATGGTCAAAGACAATAATAAAACCAGACAAGGATGGTATGAGAAAGTAAAATTATAGGCCTCGTTTAAAAAATACATTATGATGAGGTTGATTTTTCTCAGGACTCGAGATAGTATAACATTTGAAATCTGGTAATATACTTAACTACAGAAGCAAATTAAAGAGAGACTATATGATTGTTTCACTAGCAAAGAACTCATACAATTCCACTCCAAGTAATGATAATTAAAAATATACATATTACTCCAGTCTCATCGAGAGAAAAATCTTCAGAAAATTCCAGTTGAGGGGGATCCTATAACACACCTAACCCACTGTCCTTGAAATGGCCAAAGTCATCAAAAACAAAGAAATTCTAAGAAGCTGTCGTAGCCAAGAAGATCCTAAAGAAACATGATTATTTAGTATGTGGTACCATGGATGGGCCAGAAAAAGGACTTATGTAAAAACTAAGAAAATCTAAATATCCTTTAGGTTTTAGTTAATAATAAAGTATCAATATTGGTTCATGTAACAAATGTATGTTACTATAATAATGTTTTAATAATAATGCCCATCACCCAATTTCCCTTCTCCCCCACCACCCCCATCAACCCTCAGTTTGTTCTCTGTATTTAAGAGTCTCTTATGGTTTGCCTCCCTCTCTCTCTGTTTGTAACTATTTTTTCCCCTTCCCTTCCCCCGTGGTCTTCTGTTAAGTTTCTTATGATCCACATATGAGTGAAAACATATGATATCAGTCTTTCTGTGACTGACTTTTTTCACTTAGCACAATACCTTCCAGTTCCATCCACATTACTGCAAATGGCATGATTTCATTCTTTCTCAATGTCAAGTAGTATTCCGTTGTGTATATAAACCACATCTTCTTTATCCATTCATAAGTTGATGGACATTTAGGGCCTATCCATAATTTGGGTATTGTTGATAATGCTGCTATCAACATTGGGGTACGTGTGCCTTTATGCATCAGCACTTTTGTATCCCTTGGATAAATTCCTAGTGGTGCTATTGCTGGGTCGTAGGGTAGTTCTAATTTTAACTTTTTGAGGAAACTCCACACTGTTTTACACAGTGGCTGCATTTCTTTAAAAATATATATATGTTTGTATATATATATGTTTATATATATATTTTTCCCTTGGACATTATTTGCATTTAATATTAAATGGCTATTCTTGTCAAATAAATAAGACAAGAAAAATTAAGACCTAAAAAAATTTTAAAGAAAGATATACATAGTAGTGCTATTACTGGGTCTTAGGGTAGTTCTAATTTTAATTTTTTGAGGAACCTCCATACTGTTTTCCAGAGTGGCTGCCTTTCTTTATATATATATTTATATTTATATTTATATTTATATTTATATTTATATTTATATTTATATTCATATTTATATTTTTATATATAAATCAATGTTTTCCTTGGACATTATTTGCGTTTACCATTAAGTGGCTATTCTTGCCAGGTAAATAAGACAAGAAAAATAAAGACCTAAAAAATTTTTAAAAAGACATACAAAAACTAAAATGGTAGATAGAAATTTATTGCTTGTTTGCACATGATTGTCAGCATTGCAAATATAAGAGAATACAAACTAAGCAATAACTGGAGACTTCAGCAAGATTGCAGGATACAAAATCAATATACGAAATCATATATACTATTCTTGCTTTAACCAGTTAGAAAATGTGATAATAATATATCACAATATCCCACAATATCCCACACACAAATCCATAAAAACTACAGAATCCTTAAAGGCAAACCTAAGAAAAGATAGAGAGACCTTTAAGGATGAAATAATTTAAAATTATTGAAAGATATAAGAAAATACTGTTAGAAATCATATTCTTAGATGGTAAGGCTCAGAATGATATCTATATCAATCCTCCTCAAATTAATTTCTAAATTCTATGTAACATAAATTCAAGACCTAAAAAAAGATGATTAAATTCCTATATTTTAGAAGGTTGTGCCACTTATGCCCTACCTCCTTTTATTCTTTCCTTTCCTTTCCTTTTTTTTTTTGAGAGAGAGAGAGAGAGCATGTGAGCAGGGAAGCGGGGAAGAGGGGCACTGTGCAAGAGAGAGAAAGAGACAGAGAGAGAGAGAGAGACAGAGAGAGAGAGAGAGAATCCCAAGCAGGCTCCATGCTTAGCACAGAGCCCAATGTAGGGCTCGATCCGATGACTCTGGGATCATGACCTGAGCCGAAATCAAAAGTCAGATGCCTAACTGCACCACCCAGGTGCCCCATACCCTACCTCTTATTAATATCAAGCATATATTTGATATGGGGTGCTTTTTTTTAAGGTGCAAATAGATTGTTACTAAGAAAGTGATCTCTCATTGCCACTGTAATTGTTTCTAAATAACATGTAAATATCTGTGAAAGAGTGTTTCTCAGATCCCTAAATTCATTGTAAGTTTCAGGCTAAGTGTTGAGAAATTTGACTTCCAAAAGATAAAAAAATAATAGTTTTAAAAAATAGTCATCATTTAAAAAAAATGAAAAGAAAAATCTTTTTAGGTCTATGGGACAAATAAGTTATAAACTTAATAGCTAACATTTAGAAAGCACTTTTTATGTGCTAGCCTGTATGCTTAAAGCTTTGAGTAGATTTTGTCATTTAAGATCTCAAAATAATATGGCATTTTTATCTCTTTTTATTGGTATGGAAATTGAAATTCGGAAAATTAGGGAACTCATAAGGTCACCTAACATGTAACCAGCGGAGAAGATGTGCTGGTGACGAGAGCAACTGAAAAGAAATTTGATCCTTTAGGTTCCAAGTTGCACAGTCTGTTAACCATACATAATTCCTCTTATATTGTTTGCATTAAAAAACAAGAGCCATTGGGAACTGAGGGACTTTTATTCTGGTCCAAGTTTTATAGCGATATACTCAGGACGTTAGTTCTAAGTTAGTTTATTCCCGAACAAATACATTATTGAGTGCCTAATAAGTGTAGGACGCTATTAGAAGGAGTGGTAAGCACATGGTGCCTATTCTCCAGGACTCTGTAGTCTTTTAATAGTAGTGACATGGGGCTCTGGAGAGACATCCGTGTAAGTTGTGATTTTCTTTGTGCACAAAATCTAATATGATCATCTCATTCTGAATGGTTAATATTTCTTTCTCTTGGTAGTGGCAGAACTGAAAATTCTCAAGGCACTTGCCATAGAATATATTAAGCATTCAAGACAGATGCATTGGTAATTCTGCTCAAGGTACATAATTATCACAAGGGAATTATTTTATAAAACATGGATGTCAGCCAATATATTTTTGAACTAGAATTGAGTATGAAATCTTCAGGTTAAAACATACTGTTGTATTATTTAGTGCCTTCCATTTTTAGAGAGTGAGAAATGTAGTTATTTAGACTTTTGACAGTGTGGATGTACTTTAAAATGACTGTGACAGGGAATTTTATTCTAGAATTATCTTTTGATACCAAAAAAAGAAACACACATTTGAGTTACTTACATATCTGTAGACCCAGCAAATTATATGATTTCTTCATCCTAGTTAAGTCAATCCCAGTCGTGGTACACATCATGCATTTGAGGGGTGGTTTCTTTCTCCAAGTACTTATTATGAGGTTAGCTCATCCTTCTGGCCAAAATTATTTTATGAACTTCCTCTAAACAAAGTGTTATTTTGCCAGGTCAGTCACAGGCCACTGCTTGGTTATAGCTCAGGATAGGAGGTGGCAATTACTTTTCTTACCAGGCTCAAGACCATATTATAGGCACCATGTGTCATATACTAAGTCAGTAGTTCTCAACAGGGGTGTGATTTTTTCCTGCTAGTGGACATTGAACAATGTCTGGAGACATTTATAATTGTTGCCACGGCGGGGTGGGAATGCTAATAGCATCTGGGGGAATAGAAGCCAGAAATGCTCTAAATATCCTAAAATGCACAGAATAGCCCCACAGTAAAGAATTAATCCAAGTAAAGAATTATCTGACCCCAAATGTCAATAGTGTCAAGGTCAAGAAACTCTGTTCTAGAAGGAAAACATGGCACAGTCAGTTAAATAATTTTTTTTTCTGTTACCATATACAGGGAATACATAAGAATACTTAATAATTTTAAATTTGTGGTTCAAGTTATATAATCCCATTCAGAGACAATCCATGACAGGCTAAGTATGTGGGAGAAACTTTCCTAAGGTATTTATCCTGTCCGTGATTTTTGGTCATGACATGGGGCCAACCCTAGAACCAGTTGCCAGAGAGCAAGATTTTCCTGCACCCTCACTTTTCCACTCTCCTTCTCTTTTTCCCAACTGCACTTTTGTCTATTTAACACAACTTTGTCTACTAGGACTTTCTGTGATGATGAAAATATTCTCTATGTGGCCCTTCAGTATGGCAGCTACTAGCTACAAGTGGCTATTATGTACTTGAAATGTCATGAATGGGCCTCTGGAACTAATCTTTAAGATTTTATATGATTATAATCAATTTAAGTAGAAATGCAAACAGCCGTATGTGGCTAGTAGCTACCATAACAGACAGTGCAGATTTCACATCCTCTCACCCACCATCGCAGGTCCTATCTCTTTCTGGGTCTCACATCAGGAATGGATTGTCATTGTTTCAAGCTCCCTCACATTTTG
Source organism: Leopardus geoffroyi (assembly GCF_018350155.1). NCBI lineage: Eukaryota > Metazoa > Chordata > Mammalia > Carnivora > Felidae > Leopardus > Leopardus geoffroyi. Next base: position 32,578,269 of record NC_059331.1, on the reverse strand, counting down.
CTTCTGAATATTTGGAGAGAGATATTTGGACTCTGAAAGGGAAACTAGGGAAAGAAATTCCTAAGTGACTTGACCTCCAAAGACATACCAGCCGGGAAAAAAAAAAATCTGAGTTTAAACTCCAGAAGTTAGGCTCTTTCAATTTACAAATCTACACGATACAAAGGCTGGCGTCCTATATATATATCCTCTCCCTTAAAGAGTGCCTCTCTCTGTCCTAGACTTAAGCGATCACACAAGTTCCCTTCTACATATAGTGATGATACCTTTCTCTTAAAGAGAAGAGTAAGCCTTCCAAGGACAAGAGACTGTCATTTCAACAGAATTAATAAAGGGTGTTGTATTTTTGCTTCCCCTGTCCCAATGAAACTTCTTTTGTTTTCAAATTCCCTTCCTCTCCTGCACTCCTCCCTTTCCACCTGCCCACCTTTCTCTCCCTTTCCTTCCCCATCTGCTTTCCTCACATCTCCTCACCCCTTCACCTCTCTCTCTCCCTATCACTTGGATTTCAAACCCTCTACAACCTGGCCCATGACGATCTCTTCTAAGTTAACAAAGGAACTCGTTAAATATTCATTGGGATTCCATATCTATGCCTAACTGGCCATCAGGAAAAAAATCTTTGTAACCGACTGTGCTATCTCCCTTCACAGGATAAGACACATATATGGTTAGTCTGGACTATTTGTTTGGGCCCTCTGAAAAGCAGGCACTAGGACAGGATTAGATGGGCAAGCACTTTACTGGGGGGAAATACCTGTGAAGGAAGAAGCCAGAGGAGCCAGAGGAGGTGTGGAAAGCCATCGGACTGTGTGCCATCTGACCCTGTGAGAAGGGAAGGAAGGAAGCCTGCATAGGAAGGGTCCAGACTGCTGTGCTCTTCAACATGGCTGAATGGGAATCCTTCAGCCACAGTTGCCCATCAGACGAGCTTCTATCTCCCAGGAACAAGTATGCCTCAGTTTCCCTGCTGTGCTCAGTCATTGGCTGGAAGCCAATGGGAATAATGGCCTCAGTGCAATGCATGGCAGATCACAGATCCAAGGCTACGACCCATGACCAACTGTGATTCCTGCAGTAGACCTGAGAGGTAAATTCTCATGACCAGCATATCTAAATCATACTTAAATTTTTCCGGGCTTGGTGAGAAAGGACAGGGCCCCTTATGTCATGAGCTGTATTTAAGTAGTGCCCCATGACTGACCTGGTCAAATGCTAGTTTATTTAAAGGAAGCTTATGGAATATTTTTGCCCAGTCTCCTTTCCACATTGCACACTATTACAGCAATGAGGTGTTCTCACGTCTTCCCAATCCTTACGCTCCTCTCACACATGTATTCCTTTTGCCTGGAATAAGCCTTCTGTAACCAGTTCTCCAGATCAGTTCCTTCAAATTTCCACTCAACTGCCTATCCATAGGAGAGTATTCCTGAGTCCTGGACTAAGATAGACCTCAAATCTCTCTGGAATTCGAGCCTAACAATCCTCCTTCTGGATTCTTAGTACTTTTTCACATTGTCCTTTTTGTCTCATAAACATTTGATATGTGAAGGCATAGACTGTATCTCTTTAATTTACCAGAGCCAGGCAGAGAGCCAATTAATACTTCTTGAATAAATTAATACTTTGTGTCAGATATGCTGCAATAAAAAAGATGAATAATGAAGTCCTTGCTTTCAATATGCTTAAAATCTAGTATGGGTTTCTCAGCAGAAGATGCTGTAAAAATATTGGAGTTAATGAAATATCTGAATTAAAGGGTTTTTCAGAAGATTTGAAGCTTCAGGTTTGTAGGTCAAGGATCAATCACCAGAGGATGTTACATTAAAGTTTTACCAAGCTGACTTTTATAATAGATAGGACTAATGTTGATGAATGCTCTGTCTGCATGTAAATGAATACTCCTAGGAGGAGTTTTAAATGACATCTAGGAAAATGATCTCAGTTTACACCCTTCTAATTTGGCATTTGAAGTCATTTTACCAGCTTTAGAATGAAGGTTGTCTTTGAATTTTCTATGAATGAAAAATTTGCTACAGCAGTGAAGCATGTGTATATGATGGTGGGATATCTATGATTTGTAGAGTTTATGTCTGACCAGTATGCTTTCTCATATGCCTATCTCCTAGAAAGTAACTTTTTTTTTTTTTCATTTATGGCATCCCATCCCATATGGTTCTGCTAGGAATGACTTTATCTTTAGCACTACAGGGATTGGCAGATAATACTATATTTTTATTTAGAATTAGTAGACTTACTACATTCCAGGCACTGTTCTAATCACTTGAAGTATAGTAACCTTCTAATTCTTATAATGACAGCATGAAGTACTTTTATTATTGTCCTTGATTTAGAGATGAGAAACCTGAGTTCCAGAGAAGTTGATGAACTTATCCCGCATGGTGAGTGACAGAGGTAGGATCTGAACTTAGGTTGGCGAGCACAGTGTAATCACCACACTCATCTGCCTTCCGTGCTTTAGGCTGCCATGTCAGAACTTCTCTTCCTAGGCAACAGTAGTTAATTCAGAAATGGAGATGTGGCTCCTCTGGGAATTTTGCTAACACTAATAGGAAAAAGATGGCACCGTCGTTTCTTAAGGGTCTTTGGCTCTAAGAATGATGTAAGTCCCAAGAATCCGTGTTTATCACCAAAGAAGAGAGTTCATCTCAGAGAGGACACAGACAGGTGAGGAAAACAGAGCTGAGGACGGAGAAGTGTTAACTAACACCTGGTGATGGCATTTGAAAATCCTATATTATAACTAACTGTTCTGAATCTTTTCAAATATACACCAAAGTAGAGAGGTTAAGTATAATGAACTTCCCACTCTGACATATGCCCATCATGTGGGTTTAGCAGTTATCTACATTTCAGCAATATAGGTATACCTCGGAGATGCCACGGGTTCAGTTCCAGGCCACCACAATAAAGTAAATATCACACAAAAAAAGTGAATATTGCAAGAAAGCACATCGAATGAATTTTTTTTGTTTCCCAACACATATAAAAGTTATGTTTAAGCTGTGCTGTAGTCTCTTAAGTGTGCAACAGCATTATGTCTGAAAAAAAAAAAAAACAACAACAAACCAATGTATATACCTTCATTAAACAATACTTTATCTCAAAAAATGTTAACCATCACCTGAGCTTTTAGTGCTTTGTTAGTCTTGCTGGTAGATGGTCTTGCCTCTGTGTTGATGGCTGCTGACTGACCAGGGTAATGGTTCCTGAAGGTTGGGTTGGCTGTGGCAATTTCTTAAAATAAGACAACAATAGGGGCTCCTGGGTGGCTCAGTGGGTTAAGCGTCTGAATCTTGATTTCGGTTCAGGTCATAATCTCACAGCTGTGAGATCAAGCCCCCCCCCATAAGGCTCAGCATTGAGCACAGAGCCTGTTTGGGATTCTCTCTCTCTCTCTCTCTCTCTCTCTCTCTCTGCCCCTCTCCTGCTCATGCACACATGTGATACATGCACAAGTGTGCGCGCTCTCTCAGAAAAAAAAGACAATAATGAAGTGTGCCACATTGATTGACCCTCACGAATACTTGCTCTGTAGCATGTGATAGCATTTTACCCACAACAGTACATTTTTCAAAACTGGAGTCAGTCCTTTCAAACCCTGCTGCTGCTCTGTCAACTAAGTTTAATATTCTAAATCCTTAGTTATCATGTCAGCAGTTTTCATACCATCAGGAGTAGATTCCATGGTTTCATACCATCAGGAGTAGATTCCATTTCAAGAAACCACTGTCTTTGCTTATCTATGAGAAGCAATTCTTTATTCACTCAAGTTTTATCACGAGATTGCACAAATTCACTTCTACCTTCAGGCTCCACATCTAGTGCTAGTTCTCTTGCTGTTTCCACCTCATCTGAAGTTACTTTCCCACTGCAATCTTGAACCCCTCAAAGTCCTCCACGAGTGTTGAAATCACCTTCTTCCAAACTCCAGTTAATGTTGACATTTGACCTCTTTCCATGAATCGTAAATGTTCTTAATGGCATCGTAAATGTTGTTAATGGTCCCCTTTCTAGAAGTTTTTAATTTACTTTACCCAGATCCATCAGAAGAATCACCATCTATGGCAACTATAACCTTACAAAATGTATTTCTTAAATAATGAAACTTGAAAGTTGAAATGACTCCTTGATTCATGGGCTGCAGAATGGATGTTGTGTTGGCAAGCAGGAAAACATCAACCTCATCGTCCATCTCCATCAGAACTCTTGGGTAACCAGGTGCATCATCAATGAGCAGTAGTATTTTGAAAGGAATCATTTTTTCTGAGCAGTAGGTCTCAACATTGAGCTTAAACTGTTGAGTAAACCATGTTGTAAACAGATGTGCTGTCATCCAGCATTTGTTGTTTCATTTACAGAGCACAGGCAGAGTACATGTAGCTTAATTCTTCAGGGCCTTAGGAGTTTTGGAACGGTAAATGAGCGTAGACTTCAACTAAAAGTCACCAGCTGCATTAGCCCTTAACAAGTGAGTCAGCCTGTCTGTCCTTTGAAGCTTTAAAGCCAGAAATTGACTTCTCCTCTCTAGCTATGAAAGTCCTAGATGGCCTCTTCTTCCAATAGAAGGTTGTTTCATCTATATTGAAAATATGTTGTTTAGACTAGCCACCTTCATGAACTCTCTTAGCTGGATCTTCTGGATAACTTGCTGCAGCTACTGTATCAGCACTTGCTGCTTCACCTTGCACTTTTTATGTTTTGGGGTTTTTAAAAACCTCACGAATCAACTTCTGGTAGCTTCAGACTTTTCTTCTATAGCTTCATTACCTCTCTCAGCTTCATAGAGTTGAAGAGAGTTAAGGCTTTGTTCTGAATTAGGCTCTGGCTCAAGGAGATGTTGTCGCTGGTTTGATCTTCTATCCAGACCACTAAAACTTTCTCCATATTTGTAATAAGGCTGTTTCACGTTCTTATTATTCATATGTTCACTGGAGTAGCACTTTTAACTTCTTCAGGAACTTTGCCTTTGCATTCACCACTTGGCTAGTTGGTATGAGAAGCCTAGCTTTCTGCTTATCTCAGCTTTCGACGTGCCATCTTCAGTAAGCTTAATTAATTTTAGCTTTTGATTTAAAGTGAGACATGTGTGACTTCCTTTCACTGGAACACCTAGAGGACATTATACAGTTGTTAAGTGACCTAATTTCAATAGTTTTGTATATCTTAGAGAATAGGGAGGCCTATGGGCAGAGAGAGAGAGACAGAGAGAGAGAGGGAGAGAGAGGAGAGAGAGGTATGGGGCAATGGTTGGTTGGTGGTGTAGTCAAAACACATAAAATATTTATAGGTTAAGTTCACCGTCTTATATGTGTGTAGTTCATGGCGCTCCAAACAATTAAAATAGCAACATCAAAGTCACTGATTATGGATTCACCATAACAAGTATAATAATGAAAATGTTTGAAATATTTGCAAGAACTACCAAATTGTGACACAGAGACACAAAGCGAGAAGATGTCTTAGACATCATTTTATTTCTCCATAATTGCTATATGTTGTGTCTCCAACAGAGAAGGACTTTTAAAAAGCATACCTACAGTGCTGTTAACACACATAGCAAAATTAATAATTCTGTTATCCCAATTGTATATTGTTGACATCATCTGAATCTAGCTGTGCCACAAGCCAATCAATTCCCTTTTCTGTTTAAGACAGAGTAAGTTGAAGGTTCTGTTACTTGCAACCAAAGTAGTGTGCTGAACAAACCACCACGGGAAGAGTTTTGGGGCACCTGGGTGGCTCAGTTGAGCGTCCAGCTTTGGCTCAGGTCATGATCTCGCAGTTCTTGGGTTCAAGCCCTGTGTCAAGCTCTGTGCTGACAGCTCAGAGCCTGGAGCCTGCTTCAGATTCTGTGTCTCCCTCTCTCTCTCTGCTCCTCCCCTGCTGGTGCTCTGTCTCTCTCTCAAAAATAAATTTAAAAGTAATAAAGAAAAACACTTCTTTAGCAGTAGCACATGATTTTTTCAGATGGTCTTTGATAGCATACATTAACATATAAATAATGAGTTTACCAAGAATCAGTCCATAGATAACAAATCCATTAGAGCTTCATAATTCTCCATAGATTGCAAAATACTTTCACATACATTATGTTCACAGTAGCTTATGAATTGGTCAGTGATTATCATCCTTAGTTTATATGAGGAAGCTAAGATACAGATTAGTTCAAGAGATTTTTCCAAAGCCAAGAAAAATGATATGAAAGGTCATAATCAGAACCATCTTCTTCCTACACTCCCAGTGACTCCTAGTGGCTGTTTCCTATGAACCTTTGTGAGTCACTAGTTCCAGGTCAGTAAGAGCATCTAGCTAAAGATATAAGTAAATAATATATCTTAAGAACAATTCAAATGTGTGTATGTGTTACAGTTCAAGTTAAGCAACACAGGAAAAATAATCTGATATCCTAGACAACTTATAGTTTCTATCAAAAAAAGTATGGCAAAACTTTCTAAACACTTTCTATTAGTCCTTTTAAAGAGGTGCTTACTTAGTAGCATTTAGCTTTGATCTTGTGATATGAGGGAAAGTCAACAAGTTTTCGTGAAGAACCACTATCCCAAGAACTTTAAATTAGACTCTTGCTTTCCAAAGTGTTAGCCAAGCAATACAACTTGGTAAACTGTCTTCTGCTCCATTTATCTAATTTGAAAGGATAAAGGCCTAAGCTGACCTGGCAGGATTTGAACTCATGGTTCCAGGAAATCTAAATGAGGCAAAGATAATGCTTGGCCATGGATCATTACCTCTGGCAGGGAACATGGACAGCTTCAAGCTTGTTTACACTGACAAAGCGTTTTATGATAAGGGATTAAAATACTCCCTAACAGCAGAGAGTCTTGGTGTCTGTCTTAATGCAATAGGTAGATCATTCCAGAACACTTCTGAAAAAGGCCTTTGTTTGGGATACTTTCCATGGGAAGGGATAAGGAACTTACGTGTTACCAAAAACAAACAAAAAAGGCAACCAAGTTGTTCTTCCCTACTATAATATGAATAAGGCCCAAGGAGAGAGACAATCTTACCTTGCTTTAAGATACGGTTCAAAAGAGGTAATTTTCTCCTCCCTCAGGCTCTGCAGTAAAGTGGAAGAGTTGGAACTTAAGAGAAAGACTAGCAGCTTCTGTTCACAGCTTAGATAATCACTTCTTGCCTGTCTGTAGGCAGATTGTTTCATCAGTTTGAGGAGCCTTGATTAAGGGTGTCTCAATTTACCCATCTAAAATAATAGCTGTTTCATCAGGGGTATTGTGGGGTTTAATTAAAGCCTGTGAAGGGTAATGAGATCTTCAGATAAGACCCTGTGTAAACACTAAGTAATGTGTGTCTGTATACATACTTGCCATATAGAGATATAGACCTAGGTCTACAAAACTGGATTATCAGACAAAACTGTTTTCTTTATCACATCAATATGCCTCATGCTCATCCCACACTTAGAAGATAAATTCCTTCAGGCCAGTGTTCTCTAAGGATTGCCAAATACTCAGGTAAAGCACTTGGGTTAAACGTTAGATGCCACAACCAAGTTCAGGTCACTTGCCTTACTACAATGTTTCCCAAACCTCAGGCATTCCTTTTATTTCCCTGCTTCTGCTTCACATATTGTACTATTTCTGCCTACCACCTGTACCATTGTTTACTTATTATCTTTAAGTTGGGATACTTTTTTGCTTTAAAAAGCTTATTCAAGGCAAAAGCTTTTTATGACTATTGTTCATAGAAAACTAGTGTTTTCTATTTGTCTAAACATATATTTATTAAAAATGTTAAGGCTTCTTTGTGGTATTTTTAAAGTATCCTGCATATCACTAGTTTATGTGTATCACATTTAGATGAGGTCCAAAGTAGAGATATTTCAAAATTTCATATAATCCCAAGACTGCTTATATTTATGGCACATTTTGATGCTGTTCTTTTCTGGCAGCTTTATCAATGAACTATGGTAACAAACTCCTCTAAACTGAGAGGCTTGAGCAATAATAATTTATTATCACTCTTCAAGCGTCGATAGGTCAGCTGGGCAGTTCTGCTGATCTGAGCTAGACTTGGCTGGCATTGGCTGGCTTGTTCATGTGTTTGTGACCAGCTGGCAGGTTGGCCAGAGCTGGTTGGTCTAGAATGGCCTCCCTTACATCTCTGGTGGTTGTCTGGTTCTTGCCCTGGGGTAATGCATGGAGTGGACCATGTCTTTTATCTTCCAACAGGCTATGCTAGACTCATTCCCATGTTTCAAGGTTCCAAGAGAAAGCCAAAGCCATAAGGCTTTTTGACGCCCACACTAGAATCTGGAACCACCTCACTTCCACCACATTTTATTGGTCAAAGAAACTTGCAATGCCAGTTCACATTCAAGCAATAAGAAAATGGGACTTTTGCTGTAAAGTCACATTGTAGGAGGCCCTGAGTCAGGGAAAAATGAAGACCTACAGCTATGTTTGTAGCCAAGTTACCGTAAATATTTAACGTCTGCTCAGATTTGACTTTGAAAATAGCAAAGTGAATGTGAAGTGACGAGGGAAGATGACATGCAGTTACGAAACTTGGTTCCTGAGCCCCATGCTTTGTGGTGAGGTGATCTTGGATAAGTTATTTCCTTTTTCTATGTCTCTGTTTCCTTGTCTGCAAAGAGAGGACTTGGGTGACCACGAGTCACTGAATCAAGGATCGATCATGGCATGTCTGTTAGGAGTAAGTAGGTTTTGCTACAGTCCTGAGCTGCTGCTATAATGCTGAAGACTCATTTGGGACACATATTCCCCCAGAGGACTTCGTGAAGGGGCCTGAATTCATTTGTGTCATACCCTGAAGCAACTTATGCTGGAGAACATTGCCAATAAACAGTAGAGCAATAAGTCAACAGTTAGTGTAGCCCAACATCTGGGTGTGATACCAACAGAGGCAGTCAGTTTAAGAGAAAGCTCAGAGAAGGAAACAGAGATTCCTGCAGAAAACACTGTCACCTGGGTTGACTGTGTACATGCCCAGGTTTCTTAGAGAAACCAAACAAAATTGATAAGCATTTAGCATTCTGCTCAAGAAAAGAGAGAGAGAGAGGAAGAGGAAGAGGGAGAGAGAGAGAGAAGACAAATTGCTAAATAGATAATGAACGAGGGGGTAATACTAATAACTTCAAAGAAATAAAAATGATTACAAAAGAATATTACAAACAACTATATGTCAACAAATTAGATAACCAAGATGAAATGGAAAAATTCCTAGAAAAATACAAAGCATAAGAACTGACTCAAGAAGATATAGGAACTCAGATTAGAAACCTATAACAAGAAAAGCCCAGGACCAGATGGCTTCAGTGATGAATTTCAGCAAAATTTTAAAGTATCAATACCAATTCTTCACAAAGTCTCTCAAAAAAAAAAAAAAAATAGAAGGGAACATTTCTTAACTCAGTCTGTGAGTCCAGTATTATACTGATATGAAAACCTGACAAAAACATCACAAGAAAAGAAAATTACAGCTGATATCTCTTATGAATAAAGATACAACATCTTCAACAAAATACTATCAAATTGAATCCAGCAATATAGAAAAAGAAGTATACACCATAACAAAGTGGGATTTATCCTAGGAACACAGGTTTAGCTTAATATTTAAAAATCAATTAATGCAATATACTATATCAATAGCACAAGGGGCAAAAAACCATATAATTATTTCAATAAATACAGAAAAAGCATTTGACAAAATCCAACTCTCCTTTTTGACAAAAAAAAAACACTTAATAAACTATGAAAGAACAAAATTTTCTCAGTGATTAAGGATAGCTACAATATACCCATAGCTAACATTATACTTAAAGGCAAGACTGAAACCTTTTCCCCATGATCAGGAACAAGACAAGAATGTCCATTTATGCCACTTTAATTTAACATTAGGCTTGAAATTTTAGTCAGGAAGATTAGGCAAGAAAAATAAAAGGCATCCAAATTTCTTCTTTTTTTCAGATGAGGCATATATATACATACATATATATGTATATGTATATATTTTTTAAATTTTTAAATTTTTAAATTTAAATCCCAGTTAACATGCAGTGTAATATTAGTTTCAGGTGTACAATATAGTGATTCAACAATTCCAGGGGCGCCTGGGTGGCGCAGTCGGTTAAGCGTCCAACTTCAGCCAGGTCACGATTTCGCGGTCCGTGAGTTTGAGCCCCGCGTCAGGCTCTGGGCTGATGGCTCGGAGCCTGGAGCCTGTTTCCGATTCTGTGTCTCCCTCTCTCTCTGCCCCTCCCCCATTCATGCTCTGCTTCTCTCTGTCCCAAAAATAAATAAACGTTGAAAAAAAAATGTAAAAAAAAACAAAAAACAAAAAACAAAACAATTCCATACATCACCAGGTGCTCATCACAATAAGTGCACTGCTTAATCCCCATCATCTGTTTCACTTATCCCCCGCCCCCCCCCACCCCCGTAACTATCAATTTGTTCTCTATAGTTAAAAGTCGGCTTCTGGGTTTTTCTCTCTCTTTTTTTAAAGGCATCCAAATTAAAAGGGAAGAAGTAAAACTATCTCTGTTTGCAGGTGGAATGATCTAATTTATAGAGAAAACTCTAAAGAATAAAAAATATATATTAAAGCTAATAAGTGAGGTCAAGTTTGCAGGACAAAGATCAACATACAAAAGTCAATTGGATGTAAATACAGTAACAATGGACTAAGTAAAAATAAGATTAAAAAATGAAATTCCCAGGAGCGCCTGGGTGGCTCAGTCCATTGAGCATCTGACTCTTGACTTTAGCTCAGGTCATGATCTCACAGTTTGTGAGTTCAAGCCCCACGTCGGGCTCAGTACTAACAGTGTGGAGCCTTCTTGGGATTCTGTCTCCCTCTCTCTCTCCTCTTCCCCCCTCCCCCCCCAAAACAAATGAATAAACTTAAAAAAAAACAGAAATGAAATTCCATTTACATTAGCATTAAAAAGAACAAAACACTTAGGACTCAATTTGTCAAAGCATTGCAAAACTTATACTCTGAAAACTATAAGGCTTTGCTAAAATTAAGGCATAAATAAATGAAAACTCATTTCATGTTCATGGGTTGGAAGACTTATATTGTTAAAATGGCATTACTCAAATTGATCCTCTAGGTCCACCCATGTTGTCTTAAATGGCATGATCTCATTTTTTGTTTTTTAAGTAGGCTTCACGCCTAGCATGGAGCCGTGCAGGACTTCAACTCATGACCCTGAGATCAAGACCTGAGCTTAGATCAAGAGTCAGTTGTTCAACCGACTGACTCACTCAGGTGCCCCATGAATTGTACATTTTAAATGGGTGCGTTGCATAATATATGAATTATAAATCGATAAGTTTATATACATAAGAGAATATACCAACCAAAAGAGAACAATCCATGAATGCCAACAACAAAAACATGCCTGGTGTCAAATTTAGCTCATCACCAATTTGTGGTTCCCAGAATAGATTCTCTCTAAGGTCTTCTTTAGCTTCAGGATTTTCATTTTGTGGCGGAGAAGTCTGACCTGAAAAAAATGAATTAATGTTCAGTATGGAGGACCAACAGGTGACTCGAGTTGATGATCTACATCTAGATCCATCCATCCATCTATCTTTCTATCGATCTTTGTTTTAATTTTTAAAAGTTATTTAATTTTCTTTTGAGAGAGAGATTGAGTGTGCCTGCAAGTGCATGCAAGAGTGCGAGCGAGGGAGAGGCAGAGAGAGAGGGAGAAAGAGAATGCCAAACAGGCTCTCCCTAACTCACAAACCGTGAGATCATGACCTGAGCCAAAGCAAGAGTTGGATGCTTAAATGACTGGGCCACCCAGGTGCCCATCTACCTATCTTTCTATGTATCCATCTCAGCTGACCAGAAGTATGGAGAGATGAGGAATGAATGTTATGCCTAATTAACCAGATAGACCAAAAGAAAGAGTTGGTTGCTAATTCCAAACTTAAAACAACACAGTATGAAGACTAAAATTTCCTCCTTGGTGAGGACACATGATATTATGAACTGAGATGCAGAGAAGGTCCTGGAAAGAGCAAGCGGTTTAAGAATCAAATAGTACTGGGTACAAATTCAGGCTTTGTCAACAATTACTGTAACCTTAGACTTACCATTTCCAGGCCTCAGTTGCCTTATCTATAAATGAAGACAACAATAACTATATTAGAAACTTGCTGGGGGATTAAATAAAACATGGTTAAAAGTGCCTAGCATGTTGAAGAGACTCGGAAATATTAATTTTCCTTCCTTTTGCATGGTAGAAAATCCAACTATAGAATATAAGATGATATAGAGAACAAGAAAATATTTGTTCAGATTCACTAACTTAGACCCGAATCCACCATCCTGTTCCATACTGTCATATCCTCCTTTTGAGAAATTCACCACATATGCTCTCCCTATATTCTGGGGAAAGCATAATGTACTATCAGCATGATAGCGTGTGATTTAGAAAATTGCGTTATTTGACTGAAAGGAGAAAAGAAAATTCCCTACCATCACTGCTGCTACCAAATGTCATCAACCCGCTGCTTCTGGATTTCAGAATAAATTGGGTGAGAAGGATAAAGAAAATTATTTGCCCAGGAACAAAATTCAGCTTTAAACCCAGAAGTGGTCCTAAAGCAGAATTTGGTATAAAACCCTGTGTGTGCAGCCAAGTGCTACAAAAGAGAAGTGCAAGGTGTTCCAGGAGATGATGGAGTGAGAGGGGCTAACTGTGTCCAACTGGCTCTTAAAGTCACTGCATCATCATCTGTGCTTCCTCTCCATTCCCCTCCCCACCAAATGGTTGGAAACTGGCCTTTTTGAAGTTGGTCTTTTAAACAATCATTCGCTGTCTTTAAAAAGTTTTAAATGGCTGTCTCAGTAAAAGCGAAATCAATATTCTTTCAGCCCAGGCTTTTAGCAGATAATGTCTCCCCATAAATCATGGGCATAATGACATTGGAATAATTCATCATCTCATTACATTTACATATGATGCGCCACATTGTTCTGAGGTGAAGGTTATCTTCCCTGCCTGGGATTCCATCCAGAAACAAATAAAAGACCAAGGAACCTGATGATTTCATGGTCCGTTTATAGAAGCTGTTGTGGATCAGTTTTCTGTCTGTCAGCTACTTTTTCTTTACACTACTTTTTCTGTGCACACACTGCATGGATATATCCTTCCAGTGCAAGAATTTCAATAACCCGTAAAACTTTAACTGTTGAAGAGGCGTCTGTCTGGGATGAAGATGTTCTCTGTACGTTGGGCTTCTTTTTATATCAGTGCCAGGTCCAAGGCTATCAGTAAAACAGCCTTTATTGAGCTCCTACTCTGTTTGTAGTGTGGCACTGAGTGGTGGGGATACACATGAAAAAAAAAAAAGACAAATGTGGTTTGCTCTCATTGGGCTTACCGTCACATGGGGATAGATGATCAAAGAACTCTTTACAGGTAATCATGCCATCTTTGCTAGTGGTAAGTACTAGCAAAGTACAAGTTGACAAAGGATGCTATCAGTAAAGGAACCTCCTACTTGGTCTGGTGGGGCATAAATTATGGAAGGCAGCTCTAAGAGTGATGTCTAAGGTAAGGCGTTAATGTGAGGTATTCGAATTGAGCATTTCAGATGCAGAGAACATCAATACTGCTCAATAAATACTTGATGAAGGAATGAATGAACAAAAGAACAACCACAAAAGAGAGTGAATAAATAGTTCAGATAGTGATTCAAATTTTGAGGACCTATCTTCCGCTGGCAGAAGAGAGTTGAATTAGTGAAATATCAGTGAAGAGATGTTTAGACCTGTGGCATTACCCCTTCGCCAAAAACTCTTGCCATTTATACACACTGCTGGAATCCTGACCGGGGTAAGTACTTTGAAGGAAACAGACCTGAGTGTGAATTTCAGACTTATCCCTTATGGTCAACTTGGTCCAAGTTTTCCTTAGGCAAGTTACATTCTGAATCTCAATTTCTTCAGGTTAAGGATGTGAATCAAAAGGTTCTCTTAAGGCTTCTGTGAAGATTAGAACAGATGATACATGTCAAAGCAGTAAAATACAGGGGTTAAGAAGGTAGGATGGGTCCCTTAGCAGATTGCGTCTGAATCTCTGCTGGGCCACTACTTGGCCATGAGATCTTGAGCAAGTTGCAAATAATAATGCTATAATACAACATATGTGTTTTTGAAAATCACTGCTTTGCAAAACCAGGCAATAAGAACCACAGAGCTTATGGGGAAAATGAAGCAAGGGACACAAAACAAAAACTTGTCAGTATTTAGGAGTCTAAATGGTAGTTTACGCTTGTTAGATAGCTGGGAAATACATAAATATGACAATAAAAATTGCACTTAGCCTTGAAAAAGATATTGAATTTGCTTGCAGCAATGGGCATTGAAAGGGTTGCAACTTGTGGGCATTTGTGAAGCAGGTGGAAGCCGGGTTATCTGAAATGGGACAGAAAATTGTGGCGGCAGACAGGGATGATGTGGTTCATAACCGTTGGTGACCTGAAGGTGGATGGCCGAAATGCAAATATGTGTTTTGTGCATTTCTATGGAGCCCAGTTCAGCCAAGTGCAGTTTCTGCATCCGCCCAGTGTGTGTTGCAGTGACAAATAAGCATGAGCAAACGTGAAAATCACAAATTCACATTAGGGTCAAATTGTTTCCTAAAACATCAACTATGTTGGAATAAAAACCTTTAGAGCAGAACTGTATGTATTTATCTCTGCTCTGCCTCAGTTCTCTCATCTGTGAAGGGGACATAGTGCCAACCTCATGGGGTGGGTATGATCGTCATTACACAAGATGATTCCATATAAAATACCTGGTACTGGGCCTGACCTATAGGTGTGATCCCTTTTCTCTAAGCATTTAACATTTCATTTTGTGTTAAATTTGATTTGGAGAGTTTTAGTGGAGGGTGTGTGTCACTTCTCAGTGAGTGAGGGATCTGCCTTGCTGCACAGAGCTTGACAGGGGCACGCTCCTACTCGCTCCTGGTAAATGCACTGAGTCTCCTACCCCCTTCCGTCGAACAAACAGCACTGAGGACGGAGACCGAAGGCCCCATCTTCACAGGGAGGAAGCAGGGAGAAGAAATGGCATCAGCGGCTCTCTAGACTCAGCGAAGGGACAAGGGCCACAGGGTGAGTGTTCACCTTAAGCCATGGCCTCAACTCCCCTGTACCTGCACCTGGTACCGATGGGTCACATAAACTCTCTGTAGCTGTAATCCATTTCTCTGTGACCCTCCAAACTGGGCCTGATAGAGGTTTCTCCATCAACGATTACACTTGGTCCAGCCTGCAATGAAACCCAAATGGGTAATTTCATCTTTCATCTGCCCTCCTTTTGGGTAGCTGCAAACCGCCAGCTCAGAACAGATGTGAGGGGCCAGAGCATGACTCATAGGGTTTGGTTGGCTGAGCTGGAAAAGACAGGCGGTCTGTGTGCGTGAGGTGCATGTGAGTTGCTTGCAGTAAACTCATGAGGCATCAGAGCAGGCATCTGTGTGGGCTCTCCTTGTGTTGTTTGCTTCCAGCTGAATGGCTTACAAGCTCCTTAGTCACATAGTCTCTTTCCTTTCCAGAGGTTTCTGCCCCACCTGTGTGTGAGGGGGCATAGTGCTGCCTCCTGCTTGGCATCCAGACCCAGAATACCCTCTCTTATTTGACATTCCATTCTCTTCCAAGGGTGACCTCATTCCCCACACCTCCATCGCCACCTTCCATCCCTTCTTCTGGCTCTGAACCATCAAGGATGCCTTTTATTAGCTCCTTGACACCTCATCTTGTTTGTCCCTGTGACCTCCAGCTCTCTGATCATAGTCTTTTATGTATCCACATCTCCTATCCCCCCAACACAGAACAGAGGGTTGGCGTGATTCAGAGTACAGACTTTGGAGGCAGATGGAGCTGGCCTGGAATTCTGCTTCTTCTGCTTATAAGTGGGAAAATGCTTCACTTTTCTAAGCTTTAGTTGTCCTATTTCTCCAAATGGGAAACTAGTACCTTCCTCTTTGGGGTTGCTGTAAGGATTAAATGAGATAATATCTTTGAAAGATTCAACACAATGCCTGGCAGAGATTAGATACTCCATAACTGTAGCTGTTGTGATTATTAGGTAGTTTGACTGACAACCAGGGGTATGATCCCCATGGAGCTAAAGCCACACGGTTAGGAAATGCACAAATAGTTATCAGATGAATGAGTTATCACTTATCATTAATTTTTAATGCTCTAGTCAATATATATATTTTTCAGTCAATATATTTTTATTTTGCTTTTTTTTTTTAAGTTTCTTTATTTTTGAGAGAGCGAGAACAACCAGGGGAGGGACAGAGAGAAAGGAAGAGAGAGAATCCCAAGCAAGCTCTACACTCTAAGCACAGAGCCCGACACAGGGCTCGATCCCATGAACCATGAGATCATGATCTGAGTTGAAATCAAGAGTCAGATGCTTAACCAACCGAGCCACCCAGGCGCTCCAGTCAATATATTTTTATATGAATGTTTCATTCATTCATTTTTATCAATTGTCCAATATGGATCAGGCTCAAGCAAGGAAAAGGAAGATAGGAGTAAAGAGGAGAGACAGTCATTGCCCTCCTTGGAGTCTCTAATTCAGCAGAAGAATGCATTGCAGGGTATTACCCATTCTGGACTTATTCCCCCTGAGAAACTGTCTCCTGAAGGACTTTTGACATGAATTTTTTTTTCACCTGCATATATTTGAGTACATCAGGGAATGAAATATAGATTTTGACCAGCAAAATGATGCATCACATAGGTAGAACACTGATGAAATAATGAACAAAAGCCAAATGCGGAAACCATGAAATAAAGTAGACCGTATCACCAAAAGTCAACTGCCGAAACGATTAACACTCGTTGACCTTGGCTTTCATGAGATTTATGGTCTATAATATTTTTAAGTTGGACTTAGAAGCTGCCTTACCATTTTGACTGGATTCCTATTTAATATAAAAGTCCTGTTTATGTTCATGGATGAACTGTTTCATGATGAAGGAATTAGCTTATATTATAAAGCAGTGTTTCTCAAAGCATAGATTCCAGGTGATAGCACCCAATATTGGTTTTTTTGTTTTGTCTGTTTTAGTTTATTTTTAACATGTATCTTTGGTTGATTTTGACACAGATGGTATTCACTACCTGTGAGAAAGCAGATAGATTGGTTTCTGAGAACTACAGAAATAAGTTCAAAATGAGTAAGAATGCCAGGCCCTTGGGAATAGAAGCAGGTGGAATTGGTACTATGGGAATGACATTCAGGTGGAATACTTAGAAGTTTGAGGTATTGTCTGGAATGCTCCAAGTTTGCATCTTCACAAACCCAAAAAGTATAAAATCCACTTGCCCAGACTTTTAGCTTTATTAACTCAACCTCAGTCCACAAGTGCCTCTAAAGAGCTGTGTTAATAGAAATACTGAAAAGACTGCTTGTAAGGAATTTGCAGTTGATTTAGAGATATAAGACACCTTCATATGAAGCTTTCAAATAGCAGCATGGGCTAGCAGATGTGTGCCCTCCAAATAATCCATGTAACAGGAATTCAGAAGCAGGAGACATCTCGTCCAGCTAGAGGAGTTAGTGGCCAGCCAGGTCTAACTTGAGGGAATGAATTTAGTGAGCTCTAAAAGAGATGAAGCTTGTATCTAGGAAAAAGGTGAGAATAGGTCATCCCTTGTAGGAACCACAGTACAAATTGTACAGGAAAGCACTGGTGTTTTCATCAGACATTGGTCCTCAAAGGGAGCACAGTCACCAGGAGGCGTTTAGAAATTTGTGTGGATGATTTAGATTGTCACACCTGGGGAGATGCTACTGGCATTTAGTGGGTGGCATCTGGGGGTGCTAGGCATCCTGTTATGAGTGCGATGAACACACAAGATAGCAAATGTACTTGAGTCTTGTATGACTTTCAGATATCCTGCTGGACATTCATTGGGCTGAAAAACCTACATATGATTATCTTAGGTAGATGATAGATGTTAGATGTTAATAGATAGATGGTTTAATATTATTACATTTTCTGGGATTGTAACTACAGAGAGTAGGTTTCAGGGTTTTTCTAAGCATTGTTCACCATTTCAGAAAATCATATCACTAGTAACAATCCCACTTGTGAAAATTTGGGATTGAGTTTCACTTTGAGTTTGTAACTGTCATACTCATGGGAACTCCACGCATATATATGTGAATGTTCTTTAGTTCTCATTTCAAAATGTGTGATGGAAAGGTGTGGGGAAGTAGGTTCTACTTATATAAATGGGTTAGAAAAAAGCTTAGGGCAGAAGGCCGCCTCGTTGGGGTGAAAGCCCCCAGGCTAGGTATCCAGCTATTGTAATGAGATCACAGATCACGAGTAAAATTACTTTCCATCTGACGCCAATATACTATTGTGCTTTGATCACAAACTCCACTTGACTCCCCCAGACCCTTTGCTTCTTACACACAGAAGTTAATAATTACTATCTGATTGTTTTCTCCACATTCATGTGTGTTAAGTTCTTGTTTTCCTCACTTTCACCACGTGGGTAATATCTTGTAGGCTCAATAAATACGGAGACGAAACGCCCGCTGGGGGCATTTGTCTCCTGGACATTACGCCTCTCGTATTCATTTCTGCATCTGCTCTCTTGCTGGACAAGGGAGAACTTCATACTTTTACTCTGTGACTGAAAGGGAAAGAATAGACACATTCTGTGAATACTGTAACTTTTCTTAAATCCAAGGTGATTTAATGAAAGTAGGTGAAGCAGCAGTAGGTGTCTTCAGTGTAATCGTGCCTGAGTGCTTATATTTTAAAATGTGTTAATTTATCTTCTTATTATTAGCAGTCCATTTAAATGAGTTTTCTTTGTTTCTCTTCTATATTATAGTGAGGTGATCTTGTTAATATTTTTCCAATTGTATGTGTACATTGGCTATGTTACCAAATATTTATCATAGAAATGGGATGTAGAGTTTGAGAAGCATAAAAACTCCTAGGTTAAGACATCAAACCTGAGAATTACAAAGGACATGTTGCCTTAAATTCCCTGGGAGTCGGGGGTCAGGGCTGGGGTGGGCATGGAATGGGAGTGAATCTTTGATCATCTTTTGGTCTTACCTTCCTAGTGCCAAAATAAAGTTAGCTCAGATATGTCAATTTTTAGTCATCTATTTTAACAAGAGGTAGATAGGCCTTTTAATATTTTTTGCAATGTTTAAATAACTTAGATACGAATATTTATGCAATAACAGACTTGACCAAGAAAATGGCTCTTAATATAACTTCTTTTTCAGCATTTTCAGTGGATCAAAATGTTTTCCTCATGTTCGGAAACCATAGCATCAGAGGGGACTCCCCTGAGAAGATTTATCTGAATAAGCCATTTTAGTGATAAGTAAAGAACACAACCCAATAGCCTTCCCCCCACCCCACCACCACAGTTTATGTTCTTAAGCTCAATGGAGTTCCTTTTTCTTCTTTTTACAAACTAAATAATGCTTCCCCCACCGCCTGACAGATGGTTGATGCTTCCCAGAACTCCATGCTTCTCCAGAAACTATTCCTCAGGCATGTCGGAAGATCACTTAAACCAAACTTTGGCAAGAGGGAGGAATCTTGTTTCCTCAAAGACATAATGAAATAAGGAAGGCACGAGAGTCAGGTCTCTAACAGTTGGGGCTAGAAGTTGTTCATAAACGGTGTTAGAGAATTGGTGCCAGAGTAAATCCTAGGCCTAGTTTCTCAATATCTGAGGATGGAAGAATGCATCACAGAGGCTTATAAAAGTCTACCAAGAGAAAATAAACTCACTGCTTTTACTTACAAATGAGTTTTCATGTCATTTTAAGAAACAAAAGCATGAAGCCATAAAGTCAATAATGATTGGTTACGGAAACATGACTGGTGTATTGCTGTTAGGTGTTTAATAAAAAGAATCATCTAAACTCAGTCCCAAAGATCCCCCCGATCATTATTTGAGATGAGTTTCTATTATGAGGGATAAATAACCAGGAAACAGCAAATGCAGTGCTCGTTTTATGCTGGAATTGCAGCCAGATGCCACGTTAGCTGTTCTTGGGCCTGCTGTATCTGGTAAGAAGGGGCTCCTCATACCACAAATGGAATGCAAGGGAAATAAATAAATGAATAAAGCTCATCCATGGTGAGCATGCGGTTTGGATTGGTCTGAGAAAAACAGTCAAGTCATTTTCACCTAGGAAATGCTTTTTGTAATGTGATACACCCAGAAATTTCTGTCAAAGAGTCCTTTTAGGATGGCTGCCTGCTGCCGAGTACATGAAATGGACTAACTTGTTTCGGTTTGGGTTTTGATTTTCTAGGAAGTTGTTTTGGCATCAAGTGAACATTGGCTAACATTTTCAACTGGGCAATAGTCAACAGTATGGTTACGTTTAAGAGCTTAGGCTTTGTAGGCTTAATAGATTTGGGTTTGAAACCACAGGCTTGGGAAAGTGAATGTAAGAGCAATAGCAATGATAACGTTATATCATGAAAAATATTATAAGTACAATTAGAGAAACTAGTACAATGAACTGTCATGTACCCATCACCCAACTTCAGACATTACCAACATTTTGGGCAAGTTACTTAACCATGTTCTCAGCAGTAAAATGAAAACAGGAATTCTCCTGTCCAAGAGTTCTTATGAGGAATATCATAGCAATAGCATATGTGACTTTTTAGCATGCATAGAGGCTGGCATATAATAAATGCTTTGAAAAGTTTATTGACATTTAAATCAAGAATATTCTTGGGGTGAAGACACTACAACCTATGCTGAGCAGAAGGTAGGATCTTTGTGGTTTTTACTGGTGTTCGGAAGTTCACAGAGCATATAGGCCCTAGGCATGAAATGATTAGATCTTTTCTTAAAGAAGTAACCCCCAACTAGTGCAGGAATCCAGTGCTTAGCTAACTAGGGCTGTATCTCAGCGAAAATTCCAAACGACTCGTGAAGGGCAAATAAAGCTCCATAGGGAGATGAGACTGTCCTTGAAATAACAATAGGTACAATAAAACAACAAGTTTATAGCTAGACAGTCTTACCCTAAGGAAAGAATATTCTTTTTCCTTAGGTCTCTGGGCCACCAGCATGAGATGACCTCACAGTTAAGAACAGTCCTGCCATTTCCTCTTGGCTATTCTCACAGGCCCTTGTGGCAGTGAGTGAAAACATTCTTTTGGAGCCAGAAATAGTTGTTGCACTCAGCGTAGAATGAGAAACTTTTTGCTGAGCTTTGGGATTCAGAATGATTAATTTGCAGAAAGCTCTTGAGGGCCAATTAGATGGGGCTCCCCTGCTTGGAGAGGCGATAGGCAAGACTAGTTTTGGAAGATGAAAAATGAGCCGGGTACCCATGCTGCTTTGCAGAGCAACTAAAAAAAAGAAAAAAATGCTAGGGAGAGAAAGGGGAGCTTCACCCTTGATTTGTAGGGATCATCATGACCTGCAAAGAGTCAGCGGACAGGGTACGTAGATGTAGAAGTTCTTAGATCCAGAACTAGTTTTTAAATTTTGTTAGTTAAATTGTAAATGGTAAATTGTAAAGTATGTTAATTTTAAAAGGGGAGTTATACCATAGACCGCATGCTTTTAGGTCTCAGATCTGCCACCTAAACGTCTAGACAAAATTCTTAATCCATGCTAGCTTTAGTGTCCTCGTCTGTAAAATGGGGATGATAATAGTGTCCTTTTCATGAAGTTTTACCAGGGTAAAAGAGATAACACACATTAATGCATGTGCACTGCTTTTATTTATTTACTTTTGGGAGAAACAGAGACAGCGTGAATGGGGGAGGGGCAGAGAGAAGGAAAGAGAGAGGAACCCAGGCAGGCTCCTCGCTGCCAGCGCAGAGCCTGATGCGGGGCTCGAACTCAGGAAACCATGAGGTCATGGCCTGAGCCAAAACCAAGAGTCAGACCCTTACCCGATGGAGCCACCCAGGTGGCCCTCTAGCCTGCTTTTAAATACGAAAGGTAAAGGTTTACATCATCATTGCAATCATTACTACTATTCTTCTCATGAGTTTATTGGTGAGGCTACAGGATGGAGAACTTTTTCTGAATGGCACTTCTGTTGCTATTAACTTGGCACTAGGTGGATAATGACCTGGATGTGGAAATCTCCATGCAGTGATTTTATGGTCTCCTTGTACCAAACTGCAGAAAATCCATGCATAAATCACACCTCTTCTCTCTGGCATCCAATCTGTTGACTCTACTTCTACTGTAAACAGTGAGTCAGTGCTGTATCTGGCAGGATGGGAGTTTAAAAACAACAACAAAGTCTGATTCTTTTGGTTTGATCCTAGCCTAGGGCCCATTACTAAGTAAGTGTTCAGAACTGATTAGTTGAATGAATGAATGAATGAATGATGCACATTTTCAGTGTCTATTTTGGTTCTTTTACCTAGGGAAAAGTACTAGGCCATGCTTTGTTGTTTTTCTAATGTTTGTTTTATCTGCCTAACCCTAGACAAAATCAGCCAGCTCCCGTAATATATATTCTCCTTGTTTCATAACTCATCTCATTACTTGTTTTTATTTGAATAGAAGCTGAACAGTAAAAACTTGTATTTAATTTTAAAAAGCAACTCAACAAGCCCCCTTTTAGAAGAGTACAATATTGATCAAAGAAGACACAATCCATAGTGAATGAATTTAAAAGTGTAATGAATTTAAAAGTTCTTTCAAGGGACCAGGGTAGAAAAGCCCAAATACTTGGGTATTAGGGATGACTTTGGAAACCAATGCCATCTTGTCCATTTGCATTTCATTATTCCTTCTGTCTGCTGGGCCCACTGCATTCGCTATCAAAATGCATTTATTGCTTAATGGGAGTTAGACACTAAACTGAACAGTTAATCCCTTACAACCATATTTTGAGTATCTATTCTTATGTTTGTTTTATCCATGAATAAAAAATGAGTCTCAGAGAGGTTGAGCACCTTGTCCAAGTTTACACAGCAGGTAAGCTGCAGAGCCAAGCTGGCTCTGAATCCCAACTCAACTGGCTCTGAATCCCAAACTCTTGTTTGCTGTTGAGCAAGGACTGATTGGGGCCAGCCAAAATTTTTTTTTTTTTTCCCATAGACATTCAGACAGACTCTTCAAGTAGGATAAAGGACTTCTGTGATCTTTAACTTGACATTGTCTTTGCCTTCCCCTGGCCTGATCAGCACATCTTCCCTTGATTATCCATTCTCCGAAGGTGATTGGCCAATGAGAGAACTAAGACCAGGATCTAGGACTTGGCGCTGAGATCTCCTTTGATGAAAATAAGGAGTTGGTAAAATTTTGCAACTATTTTGGGCACCGAGACGACAAATACAAAATGAATGTGGTATTCAATAAAAATGTAATGAGATCAGAAGTCCAGTTGCAGTGGTACGAAGAGTAAAGAGAGGTAAAAATGGAAAGTGTGAACTTTTGATTCATCTGACAGTGAACAGGGAGGGGAAATAATGTATTTGAACTGTAAATGGAAAGAGGAGAGATTGAAAATAATAGCAAATAAAGGCTGGGGGTGAGACACCCTCTCCCCCCCACCCCCGGTTTCAGGTATAGCCTACTCCCCATCTCTTCTCTCTCCCTTCACCAAATCAGCTCTAATCATGGTCACCTCTACCTTCCTAATTCCAATCGATATTCCTTAGTCTTTAGTTTAGTTGACTTCTGAGCAGCACTTGCATGACTGCCTACTGTTGCCTCCCTTCCTTGGCTTCAGGGCACAATTCTTCCTGAGTTTTGTCCTATTACTCCTTGTCTCTCTCATGTGTTGGCTCACCTTCTACCCAGAAGTTAAATGTTAGAAGCCCTACACCCTCTACTCTTTTTATTCTAGTTTCCCTCCCTGGTGATCTCATCCACCCCCATAGTTTCATATCACACATATTCTCACATGACTCACAGTTTTTATCTCCAGTCTTGATCTCACCACTTAACTCCAGACCCGTACATTAACTGTCTACTTGCCATCTTTTGAATGCCTCAAAGGGACCTCACACTCAGCAAGTCCAAGACTGAGCGCATAATCTTCTCCTCCCGGCCGGGTCCTCATCCAGGGTGTCTCTCGGTGAACAGCAACACTGTCTAGTTGCTCAAGTAGAAGCCAGGAAACTATTCTCTCTCTTAACCCTCATATTCATCACTATGTCCTACTGATTTCATCCTCCTCAATCTCTCTTGAATCTATCTGCTTCTGTCTCACACTCTAGTCCAAGCCACAACTCTTTTTTTAGACAACTGCAACATACCTTCTGATTGGTCTACCTCCATCCACGCTGTCCTCCCTGCAGTATTTTCTTCACCCTGATGCTAGAGTGATTTTTTTTCCTTCAGATGTAAATTGGGTCACATGACCTCCATGCTTTGAATCCTTCAATAATTTTCCATTCTCCTTAGGACATAATCAGAAACCCATGCCCTGGTCTACCAGATGCTGTATAGTCTAAGGCAGTGGTTCTCAAAATATGGTCTAAGAATGCATCGACATCACCCAGGTGTGTGTTTTCAAATTCAAAGTCTACTGTATCAGAAACTCTGGGGATGGGGTCCAGCACACTGTGTTTTAGCAGGTCCTCCAGATGATTATGATGTGTCTACTCAAGTTTGAAAAACCACTGCTCTAGAGCCTACTTTCCTTTCTGGCCAAATCTGGCCTCTTGCTCTTACTATTCCAGTCTCTTACACCTTTTTTTTTTTTTTTCCATTCCCTCATATAGCAACATGTTTCTTTCTACCACAGGACCTTTACACAGCTCTTTTCCTTAGAAGCTTCATCCTCTCCTCCTTCCCTGGTTCATGTCTACTTTTCCTTGAGATCTTAGCTTAAGAAAGCTGATGATGACTAATTCCTCCTAATACCATAGAATGCTTCTGCATAACACTTAAAATAGTTGTATTTATTTTCTCATTTTTCTGGTTACAGATTAACATCTGTCTCCCCCACTAGACTATAAACTCCAAAAGAATTAGGACGGTATCTGGTTTTGCTTGTTGCTGTTTGTAGTGTCTGGTAAGAGGATAGAGCCTGTGCTCAGATGAATTTTCCCTTACAGTTTGTGTAAACTATTCGAGAGCACAGACAGACCGGAGTTCTCATGGTCAGCTTCCAGTGCCTTCTTCCTCTCAAATGGGATACCTCCCTCACAGGTTTAGGGGGCCGATGGAGTGAAGTACTACATGGATAAAACCTGGGACACGGCGAAGCACAAAGTCTTGGATAAATGTTAGCTCCGAGCATCGTCATAATTACAACTACACCGTTAATTACCATTATTCCAGTTTCCAAAATCTCCCTTAGTCTTAAGGTTGAGTGTGATGAAAACCAAATAGAGTGGTTCTTAACAAGAATGCACATTTTAAAATTATAAGATAAAAATCAGGTATCTGTGCAAGATCTCAATTTTTTTCCCTCAAAAATTATTTAGCTGCCAATATATTTGCTCCAGGAACTTCTTGTTAGCCTGTTCACTGGTTTCTAAGGCCATTCACTGATTAGGAAATAATTAGGGAGCACCCGTATGTGCCCGTATGTACTAGGTTCCGGGGCTGTGTTAGTGCTCACGATGGGCACGGTCCTCATAGAGTTGACAGTCCAGTGGGAAAACTGTTCACCACAGTGACAATAAATGCTATGAAGAAGTACAAGGTCCTACATTATGTGTTTGAACCTAGGAGGCCACCCATAAGCTGGGAGAGGTTTTCTCCTCTAAGCTCACCTTTGGCTCACAGGTTGAAGCTGCCTGTGCACAAAGCAGATCAAGCAACTGGAGTACACAGTGGCATATGCAGCAAAACCAATCAGTGAAGTCGATGTTTTCCTCCCGCTCCGAGTCAAACTGGTCTCTGTATGTGCTAATTCTGTGTCGTTCTTATAAACAGGGTTTCCATGAAAACCGGCTCTGAGAGGAACAAAAGGGAAAGGCTGGCCAGGAAGCCTGCATTGTTAACGTGTTTCCCAGGTGCTTGATATGTACACGTAGTGGCTGAGAACTATTCCTCGTTAGGCTCTCTGCCTGATTTTTCTTTGGCTGGCTCTGATTTCTTTACCACCCTGAACACCTGGGGCCAAGACTCCTTTTCATAGCAGTGTGAAAGCAATCCTTTCTCTTTCTCTTTTCTCAGTTTGGTCCAGGTCTTAATCTTTGAACAGCATCAAATATTCATCGCCTTTGACAAAGCTGGCGTTGGAGGATCCAGGATTTTTCAAAAGCAGGTCTTGCCTTACCATTGGTGATCCAGTGAGCCTTTCAGCAAGACTGACTCTAAATCATCCAGGCTCAATTAGTTTATTTCAAAGAAATATCCAGGTGTTGTTTGACCTTCAAACATATGGACTGCTGGAGTAAATGAAAGGCCTGCCTGTTCCCATAATGCCGCGGGAACTGGATGGGGTAATTCTTTTTCATATTCCCTGAGTTTTGTAGAGGGATTATTAGGTTTGGGTTAAGTGAGTTATTTACTTTAGCAACCGCTCAGCGGTGGGCTGCATTTGCCTTGCTGAGGGAACAGCCAGGTGTGAGCTGTCACTAAGCACCAGTAAAATAGTGAGAGGTAGGGAGAGGGATTGGGCCACGGACGTAGTGCGTGAGCTCTGAGATTTGGGGGAAACCGCCCGGGGCACAACCAGAGGCAATAAGGTGGGTGTCTAGCCGAGCTTTGTGTCCAGGGCTTAGCAAGTTTCCGTAGCAGGACAGAATGGGTCCTGGGGGTCTTGTCTTTTTGCCTTTTCCCGGCACAGGGGGTGATTGCCATCCCCAGACTCCTGACTTAATATCCTAAGGTTTTCTTTCGGAGGGTATTCTATCTGGAATTGTCAGAACTTGGTGCAAAGGCCTGTTTTTGCAGCCTTAACAGTTTCTAAGAACTGGGGCAGTGTTGCAAATAATTGTCCCGTAGCCAGGAGCATGGTTTTTGGAATTAGAAAGATTTCAAATCACGGTTCATCCTGTTTGTTAGTTGGATGACCTCAGACAAGTTACTTCTCTGAGCCCCAGTTTTCTGGAGATGGAGCTGTTAATTCTTTTTTGAGCCGTTCACAAAGTATGTTTAAAAAGTATTTCAATACACATCCAACTAAAAAAGGATTTAATGGTCAAATATACTTGGAAAACCCTTTAGACTTTCTTCTTCTCTCTGGGATTTGATCATGCATATTGTCAGATTAAAGGCTCTGAGAAGCTCCGAAGGTAACAAACCTGTTTAACTTAGTTTCATCCAAAATGTCAAAATATATTTGAGTTCATGAACTTTTTTCTTTTGTAGAAAATGGGAGCGGTGTTTCATGAAATACAAATGACCTCATAGGATTGTTGTAAGATTCAAGAATTTAAAATGAATGCTTCCCGTGATGTCTGGCCCAGAGTAAGTACTCAATAGTAGTATTACAGTCGTATGATTATTATTAATGAGGGATTTCGGTTTCCAAAACAGAAAACTCTAAATATGATATACCTGATTTTTTTTTTTTTTTAATCACAGGTACTTTATCAGTGTTTGCCGGCTGGAAATGTACAGATTTCAGCTGTCAGTTATGGGTAGAGGTTGGAAGTTTATTGAGTGCCTACCACATGTCTGGGCATCCATTAGGTTCTTTAACCAAATTATCACTACATTTAATGGTCACACCTGCTCAACAAAGTAGATATTATTCTTCCATTTGTAAATACCAAAGTTGAGGCTCAAGGATGACACGTGACCTGCCCAAGTTGTGTAGACACCCGGTCGTGAAATGGGAAATTTGGCTTGGATTTGTTTTCCTCAAAGCCCTTTATTATTCTCAGTGGGTATTCTACAAATCAGGGATCTGGAGGAAATTTACAGTAGTCTACCTGAAATCAAACACTTGACCAACGTGAGGTGATGCAGGACTCAATACTTTGGGGAAGTCCCATTCCAACCCTACCAAAAATCTTGCCTGTATGGGATTCACCTTGTTCTGCCACTTTGAAGCCTTGCATTTAATCCCTGTGCCCAAAGCACTTCCCCTGTATCTTCTTCCTCAGCTAGCTCTCATTCACTTGTCAGTCCTTTTCCTTGTCTGCCTCCCCATCCTGCTGAGCAGGAGGCCAGCATTGTATCCCGAGCACATAACACCTTGTGTTCCGTAGATATTTATAGATAAGTGAATGGTATCGTTTCATGACTGGTTATTTCTGCCCTAGAGTCGTAAAGAAAAGGAAAATAAGGTTATTATTTAATAAGCACCATCTCTGTGATACATAAGAGTCTCAGAACATGGTTTCATGGAGTTTTTGGCAATAACATTGAAAATTTCTGTGTAGAATGATGCCGGCCACTAAACTATAAGGAAAGCTTTGGGCCACAGTGGAGATTGTTGAAAATGGCAGCCTAATTTTGCCTGAGTCTTGAGGGTGTCTACAGAATGGTGCACAGCTCTGCAGGTTCAGAAACTCTCTTTTTCACAGAACTGTATCTTGACGAGAGGGTGGTGTTTGTGACGCCGCTCAAAGAAACCAATTCACGTGAATGCTGCTCAGTTATAATGGTTACTGTCTGTGGTGACTTCTTTTACCACGCTGTGTCCTAAGCACATCTCACGTGTTACCTCTCATTTTCCTGGTATTTCTTTAGAGTACTGATTAGTATTTGCATTACAAACGAGAGGGCATGGCATAAGCCCTGAGAAGTTTTGCCACTTGCCAAAGACCTGTAGCTAGTGAGTGGCAGAGCAAGAAGTTAAATTCAGGTCTGTCTCTGAAGCTCATTTTGCCTCACGGGGCTACCTGGTCATCCAAGATGGGAGCTCTCTCCCTCTTCTTTTTATGGGAGTTGCATTGTCAACGTAATTGGTACTGGACATGAATGAATAAGTTCTCTCTGAAAACTATCCTTGTGAGAAGGATACACACTGACCTTAAACTAAAATTCAAGGCAAATGTTCCTTTAAAGCTTTGTCCGCTCGGCTTAATCATGCTACCGGCTCATCTTCCTCAATGCCAAGAACATTTTGATGGTGATAACAAGGAGCAGTTGTTAATATCTGAACATCTATTTCGGTGCTTAATTCTGAATCCATGCTTAGCCTTTGAAATCAAATTCTCCTTATGTTCCATTTCTTTGTTTGAGAGTACCTCACATTAGGCTTGTTTTAGTTCGACATTAATTATAGTTTTGCACGCAGAGAGTATCCCTGGTTTTGAGAGCCTGACTAACTTTCTCAGTGGTTGAGGGATTATTTCCTGCAAAGATTTCCATGGATGAATTCTTTGATGCATTTTATTTTGATCTTACCTATTTCAGGGCATATCTGGAAGGCAAGGAAGAGCTGGGAAAATTGATTTTCTTGAGCCCATCCTCAAAGACTGGCATATTGATGAGATAATTGTTTTGGTTCAAATGACCAAGTACTGGGGAAGCAACACTAAAGCAAAGGGCGTATATGTTCAGTATATGCTGGAAAATTATATCCAGGTGATGGGAAACTAGAAGAGGTAACCAAAGCCTGTGACCATTTGTGATACTAACTCCTCACTTGCAAATGCCACAGCCTCTTAATGTTGGAAACTAGTGATGCTGCCACCTGGTTGTGACAATTACAGGCCCCCTGGCACAGGGCAGGGCACACAGCATAGAATCAACAAGGGGTGATAGATATTCTCTCCATTTCAATTCCAATGAGATGATTTTTTTTGAGATGATCTTTTTTTAAAAAAAATTATTTTACTTTTATTTGGGGGGGGTAGAGAGAGAGAGAGAGCCTGCGAGCATGGGAAAGGGGCAGAGAGAGAGAGAGAGAGAGAGAGAGAGAATCTTAAGCAGGCTCCATGCTCAGCAGAGAGCTGGATATGGGGCTTGATCCTACAACCCTGGGATCATGACCTGAGCCAAAATCAAGATTTGGGTGCTCAACCTACTGAGCCACGCAGGTACCCCAAGGTGATCTATTCTAATTTGGCTTCTATTTCCCAAAGGTATAATTGGATACTTGGGGCTCTTTATGATTAACTGTATAGGGGCCAGTTCCTGAAAGAGTAGTCATCTCCAGGCCTCTTTTCTATTTCTTTTTTTTTTTTTTTAATTTTTTTGTAACATTTTATTTATTTTGAGAGAGAGACAGAGACAGAGTGCAAGCTGGTGAGGGGCAGAGAGAGAGAGAGAGAGAGAGAGAGAGGGAGACACAGAATCCAAAGCAGGCTCCAGGCTCTGAGCTGTCAGCACAGAGCCCGACGCGGGGCTCAAACCCACAAACCGTGAGATCATGACCTGAGCCGAAGTTGGACGCTTAACCGACTGAGTCACCCAGGCGCCCCTCTATTTCCATTTAAATGAAGGGATGCTTCTTTCTGTCAGAGTTTCTCAAATGTTCGATCTGAAAACCAGTGTATGAGATTCACTTGGGGCACTTTTATTTTTAAATGTTCCCACTTTACACCTACCTTACCTACATTTCAGAGGGTGAGGTTTGGGTTTCCATGATTTTTAACAAGCTTCTCAAATGGGTCTTCTTAGCAGATTTCTAGCTTCAAAACGACCATCTGCAAGAGGTCAGGATTCAGAGGAGGAAGGAGCTGGGAAAAGCCTGGTAGATCATATAGTCCGTTAATTCCCTTCATTTGACAGATGAGGAAATCGAGGCGTGGAAAAGCACCAAAGTTGTTAACAGCTCAGAGAGGACCTCAGTGTAGGTTTTTTCAGATTTTTCCCAAAGACTAGGACAAAAATCCTTTTGTTTGACGTTCCCTTTTTCTTTTTAAAAAAGCGTTTATTTATTTTGAGAGAGAGAGAGAGAGGTCAGGAGAGGGGTGGGGGTGGGGGGAGAGAGAGAGAGAATATCCCAAGCAGGTTCACAGCTGCCAGCACAGAACCTGATGCAGGCCTCGAACCCACGAACCATGGGATCATGACCTGAGCCAAAAGCAAGAGTTGGCGCTCAACTGACTGAGCCACCCAGACGCTCCTGACATTCCCTCTTTCTGCCAGGAAATGGATTTGCTCTGTAAGGCTATATTTTATAAAGAAGAAATGGTGACTTGGTAAAGTCCTCATGGCAGCACCACCCTCCTTTAGAGTCTCAAACAGTTACATTTCAACTAACCTGTTGTGAATTCCTCTGTGATTCCCCGTTGTCCTGAGAGTAGGGCTCATGTGGCTCATGGGTGAAGTGAGTCGTATTCTTCCTTCTGCTATTGTCTCTGCGCTGTTTTTCCTAGCCAAGCTCTCTTCCTTTTTTGACGTGTGAGGGGTCAGGTTACCTAGCTCTCCCCACCTCAACTGGAAACATTTCTCTGAGTTCCCAGTTGTGGGTGACAGACCCTCCCAGGTGCCTACTTGGCATCCTGTACCCTTTTCAAATGGATAGGTAGTAGTATATCACAATTGTGTTGGTGCTTTTCTCCTTAACCGTGTTTTTAAACTCCCAAGGACAGTAATTATGTTTTGTGTGGTAGGAGCACACATACATGATATGTGTATAATAGAGGCACTCAGTAAACTACACACTAAATAAGTAACAGGATTGGGGTGCCTGGGTGGCGCAGTCGGTTAAGCGTCCGACTTCAGCCAGGTCACGATCTCGCGGTCCGTGAGTTCGAGCCCCGCGTCGGGCTCTGTGCTGACAACAGCTCAGAGCCTGGAGCCTGTTTCACATTCTGTGTCTCCCTCTCTCTCTGACCCTCCCCCGTTCATGCTCTGTCTCTCTCTCTCTCTGTCTCAGAAGTAAATAAACGTGAAAAAAAAATTTAAAAAAAAATAAGTAACAGGATGATCATCAGGTCCCCGTAGCAGAACATTCAAGCAGATAATGATCTGCCTGGAATAATGATAATGTTAGTAAGTGACAGAAGATGAGATGGGTTAGGGAAAGTGGGATCGATCCTGGAAGGCTTGGGTTGCGAGTGAATGGTCGTGATTTGCTGATGGGGGTGTGTGAAGAAGATTCCTGTGGCAGCGGTGAGGAGCAGGGGTGGGTGTGAGAGGAGGCTAGGAACCACGTGAAGATTGTGATGTGACTCGGGTAGTCCAGACTCCAGGCAGTGAGGGTCAGGAGCAGGATGGTGGGTGCGGGAATGAGGAGAAAGGAACGAATCCCAGAAATGCTGCCATGAAAGAATCAAGAGTGCTTCATAGGAGAGAGTCTAAGATTGTTCCCAGGTGTATCTGTCTTCTTTCATTAAGAAGAAATTGGTTCATTAATAACTCAACAAACATTGATGGAGGTATGAGGCACTGCGTTACGACAGTAACTAAAACAGGCACACTCCTTGCTGTTCTGTAAGTGCAGGAGACAGATAACAGATAAGTAAACAAACCCAAGAAGGGGTGCCTGCCTAACAGAACAGGCAGGTAACGAACCTCACGAATTAAGCTGAATAATTTATGTAAAGCCCTTGGCACAGTACTTGGTATACAGTAAAAGCTCAATAAGTGTTTTCATGTCCCTCTACCGAGTGCCCGTTTCCTACCAAGTTCTATGTCCTGGGCTTTGCATGTATTAACTTGTCCTTATAACCACTTTGGCAGAAGGTGTGATTGTCCTTTTTAGTTTCAGATAAGGAATCAGAAGCTAAAAGAAATTAATCAACTTCCCCGAATTCCCAGAGTTAGTGAGCAGAAATGCCTAGGTATGCCCAACCCTCGGAACCCAATTCCGTTCTCTTTCCATTATCCCAATGTAGTTTTTGCTAAGCGGTAGTGTTAGGGTGGTCTGCTTTATGGTGAATCTGGCAGGCTCTACACTTGCCTATCCATTCAGGGAGCTGAAACAGCAAAGGTCAAGCAAATGGCAGCGGTTACATGTGTCTCAGTTACCGTCATCCAGGTATGCCCCATCGGACGGTCATTCCCCACCTTCCAATGAACATCTTTGATTTGGAAGGAGATTTGCATAATGTGACATTTTAGCAACTCTTTTAAGAATGTGTTCATTTATTTCTGTATTTTTAGAAATCTTAGACTATAGAGAAAGCACCTACAGTATTGCTCAACTCAGATTCTGGATATAGACAGTGGTAGGATAAAAAGTATAACCCTTGCAGGGGTGCCTGGGTGGGTCAGTCAGTTAAGCATCTGACGTTAGCTCAGGTCATGATTTCATAGTTCATGAGTTTGAGCCCCGTGTCAGGCTCTCTGCTGTCAGCACAGAACCCACTTAGATCCCCTGTCCCCATCTGTCTCTGCCCCTCCCCTGCTTGTGCTCTCTCTCTTTCTCTCTCTCTCTCTCTGAAAAATAAACATTTTTTAAGTATGACATTTGCAGATCTAGTTGAAGTCTTTTTTTAAAAAAATTTTTTGAGAGATAGAGAGTGAGCAGGGGAGAGGAAGAGAGAGGGGGAGACAGAATCCCAATCCCGAATCCGACAGTGCAGAGCCTGATGTGGAGCTCAAACCCATGAACGGTGAGATCATGACCTCAGTCGAAATCAAGAGTCTGACCCCTAACCAACTGAACCACCAGGTACCCCTGGTTGAAGTCTTTTTCTTTTTTCTTTTCTTTTTTTTTTTTTGCCACTCACTAGAATGAAATTAAACAGCTCACTCAATGCCCTCTATGCTATGTTCTCATTACTTATGAATGATGAAGAAATAGGAGGGCAATAATAGCACCTACCTTATCGAGTGCATTTGGCATCGAATTAATAAAAGTAAGTAAAGTGTGTTCTTAACTAGTGGCACCTTTGCTCCCTCAGGAGTTATTTCACAGTGCCTGGAGATAGTTTTGTTTGTCACAACTGGGGGAGTGCCGCTGGAATCTAGTGAAAAGTGACTAAGGATGCTCTAAAACATCCTACAATGCCTGGATCGTCTCCTCGGCAAAGAATTATTCAGCCCAAGGTGTGAATACTTGCCCAGGTTAAGAAACTTTGGTCTGTATCCCAGTACCTGCTGTGTAGCAATGCAAAAACAAAAACAAAAACAGAAAAACCCTCCTAAAATGATCCAGGAATGTGGAACACTTGGAAGAGCTGACATATAGCACACTCAGACGAAAATACATCTGAGGAATTGATTAAATATTTCACTTTTCATCTAACTGTGTTGAAGTCCTGAAACAGACATTTATTTCCATCTGTCGATTAGGGGTGTGGGGTGTGGAGGTTCTTTGTCCATTGTTGAGGAGTTTCAGAGGCTGAATTTGCATTTGATGGCAAGCTCTGTTTTTTTCATTTCAAGAGTGGCCGACTCTACGACACGGCTTTTGGAAAGGGAGGTTTATTTGTTTTTAAGTATTCTTTTTGTAACTTAAAAGCATCTTGAATTATTAAACCAGTTATTTTCCAGGCCTGTAAATGTTTTCAGCATGTTGCCTTAAGTTTTCCCTGAGTCAGCACATAGCATTGCATGTTGGAAGACCTCAGTCAGAACCATTTCCTTAAGATGTCGGTAATTTCCTTCGGGGTTGTGATGTTTTCTTCGGGGTTGTGCTCATTCTGACAAGAGAGGGTGTTTCTCTCCCAGACCCCCCCCATTCATAGCTGTGGTGGGGACTCTGCTCAGAGCAAAGGTGTGTGCACCACAATTTCAGACTAAAGAAAAGGATAAAAAAGAGAATCACAGGTGATCATTTAATACTTTCCCCTGATGTTAGACTCTTGCTTACTTCTAGCCAGGAGTCAAACCATGAGGTAAATCCTCCAACCCACGTTTTATGAGAGACAATAAGAGAGAACTTGGTTGGAGTTACAACTAAAAAATTATTTTTTTGTGCTTCGAAGCCAAATGCTTTTACAAGAGGCAGAAAAAGAAAAAGAAAAGAAAGAAAGAAAAAACACACGAGTCAAACTGATGAAAACCAGTCAAAATATGGCCTTGTTGTGGCTGATACAGCTACCCTGGCTGGTCCCAAAACACAGAAGGCTTCTTCAGGCATGGCTCTCAACACTGATTGAACCAGATTTCTGTGTCAACTGCTTGAAAGCTGCACCACACATTTCCTGAGTATATTATTGAAAATTATCAGACCTGTTTTGTTCATTACCAGGAGCCTGAAAAATGACGGGCAAACGTTGCTGCAAGCCTTTCTCTAGCAAGTAGAGGCCGACTTTGAAACAAATGTCCTCGCAGCCTGTGAATACATCATGTAGAGCCTTGGGCCTTGGGGCAGGTTCCCTTCCTAATAACTCCAAGGAAATCTCCACTGGCCCCTGAAGAGGGTGGACAGCCTCCCACCTAAGTGTGTTCACTTAATAAGCACTCACAACCTATGGTTCGTTGTCAAGGAGCAAATGTGTTCATTCTTAGTATTTATTTGAAACAATATTCATTGATACAGAAACCAGAGCAAGAAATGTTTTTCCTCTTTATGCCAAGAAATCTGAATTAACGGCATCAGGAAATCAGGAGATTATACCCTGTGAGGACTGGAAGGGACATAGCTCATGACCCAACTCAGTTTTACAGAGAGGCTCCTAAGATCCCCAGGTGAATTAGGCCTGAATGGGGAATGCCAGAACCCCAGCCAGCGGTCTCTGTGCTATAATACATGTGGCGGTCGAGGTCTTACTTTTGCTAACTCTTCTCTTTGTTGTCTTCGGCTAAGACTAGACTACTCAGCTCTTATTTCTCCTGATATTGCTAACAGTTCATTTATAACCCCTACCCCCTTCCCCCCCCCCCATCTGACTTTGAAGAACCTGAATTCATTTAGGCCTTGATTAGTGGTAATTATTTACCTGTCAGACCCCAGCTGGACTGCATCACCAAAGCTGAGTCACATAGCCTTGCTTCCAGTGACTGCTTCCAAACAATTAAATCAGAGAAGCACCTGTGTAAATATGTAATATTTGGCGATAAGAAAATGATTAGGCAACAGACACCGAGCTGAACTGCTGAAAAAAAATAGTGAATATTTTCCCCTGGGGGCTTTTCACATATGCCTTTAAGCGTTTCCAATCTCAAGAAGAAGGTCAGGTTATTTTCCCACCCCTCCTACCCCTTGTTTGTGTGGAAAATATAGCTCATCTGATACCACCAGATTTGATTTGTTTGCAAACATTAAAATTTCAAGGAAACCTTCTCCTGTGTAAGCTGAGAGAGAAGAAGTTGAAATAGGGTGACAGACTAACCACTGATTTTCTTTTCCAAAGCCAAACTCTCTATCTCAATAGACAAGCTGACAATTGAAACTCATCTTGGACAGTGATCTCTGTTGTTATTTGAATTTAGGGCTTCAGTGATGAGATCCAAAGTGCAGGAGAGTGGAAAGAATGAGGGTTTTTGTAAACAGACCAGGAGATGAATCCCAACATTACCACCCGGGAGAGCTGTGTGACTTGTAGCATGTTTGGAGCCTCAGTTTCCAAATAGGTTAGAAATGACGTAATTCGTAACCCAACATGCCGGGCCGTGTGTAAAATGCCATTCTCAGTGCCTGCTGAGCAAATATTCACTGTGCTCCATTCCATAACAGTAGACTGGAAAATCTATTCAGTATTCCATAGTTAAAACTGTTGGTGATTTTTAAAAATTGTTTTCTGATGAAGATCACTTTTTAGCAATAGGATGTACCACCAGCAAGTGATTCTAAAATTTCTCTCTTATATTTCAGAAGCTAACCTGCCCTCGTTTTGGTATTTGTACCTTCTTTAACACAAATTCATATGGACTAACTATAAGAGAATCTTTTTTACAATTGGGCATAAAAAGATACTGACCCTAGCTGACCCGCATTGATTGTTTGCTGTTTCATTCGACTTGGCTGGTATTTTTAGCTAAAGGACATCTACAGGTGGTTTTGCATGGGCCCACTCCTGTTGTGTTCCTTGTACAGTTACGGACGCCTTTTTGTGCAGAGCTCAAACCTGTTTCATTTCTTCCCAAGCTCTGCGATCTTGAGCACGTTAAATATTCTTAGCGCTTCAATATCTTCACTTGTCAAGTGGAGAGGATGATAATTAACGCGTAATGTTATTCAGAGAATTCCGTGAGTAACCGTAGAGAACTTAGAACAGTTACTTGAACAGAGGGGAGAAAAACCTGTAGTTGTAGTTGTTACATTACTGACACTAATGTAAGCAGCTTACCATAGAGCTGGGCTCACAGAGCTAGTGTGCAGAACAGAGCGTTCAGACCCTCAATCAAATCTTTCCAAGTCGAAAATGTTACTGTTAAAAAATGTTATCCTCTTTCTTTAAAGTTCTTAATTTCATTTAGTTTGAATGCAACGTTTTATTTGTGGTTTCCGAATTAGACAAGGAAAAGTAAGAATGCCTTCTATGGAATGTTACTAATTATTCATAGAAGCAGGTCCAGTTGTCCTTGGACCTTGAGTCTAAATTGAGATAGTCACTAGTTTTTAAAATCCACAGGATACCATTCACTGTCTGACCTCAAGTTGATAGGGGATAATAGCAAAAAGTTGTCACAAGTCAGGGTTTATTTGCTATCTATTTTAAAGTGAACATTTTGAAACCAGGATATGGAATGTTTGAGGATATAGACATATCTGATTCTGCTGCACTAAGATGGGAAGTTACTCGAAGCTACCTGATCGCTTTGTCTGTTTGATGTCTTCTATTTTTGATGAGCCCTTTGCTTGTTGGTAGAGCTGTCTTACTACTGTAAAAAGTGACTCTCCTGAACTCCCCCACAATTCCTGAAGCCAAAAGATGTACTTAAGTTGTGACAGCACAGCTAATGTAGATTTGTAAAAGGCTGTGAAAGGAGTTATAAGTGCAAAACTTAAAGATAAGAAGGATCATTTTACTTGGGGCACATCCTTTCCCTTCCTAATCCGTTAAGCAAATTGATTAGTGTTAAATGAAAAGATGTGGTGGGGTGATTTGCTTTAGAATAGAAAAAGCACTTGGAATTATTAAGCTGCCTACACATCTGTAAAATAAATTTACTCTGAAATTCCCATTAGATCTCACTGAATTCACTGAGCAATATGGCCTCCCTGTTTTGTTTAATAGCTCTTCATTCTCAAGGGTGTTAACTCATTGTGTTAGACCAGAGCTTTAATGTTCTTCTTCCCCGAGGCCTTATCACTTATCTACAACGTTGATTAACTCTGTACATCCATATACCATGGTCCAATTGAATAAGCTGTATGACAAGTATCTCCACAGTAATACCATAAAATCTAAGCAGAGAAATAGATGGTACACTGATAAATAGAAATGCATGCGCTAAATTCTAAAAATATGTTTTCCCACTTCTGCGGTTTCAAAGCCACAGTTTAAATACCCCCAGCCCTTTCCGTAAATGCATCAATGTATTATTCTCTACATTTGCTTTCTTTTTTCTTTTTTTAGTGAACATTCATCCAGTTTTTCTAGGAAGTTGAAGAAATCATTATTCTAATACTACATTTTTGGTCACTTATTTATCATTAACCTTAAATTTTTTCATCTGGTTTAAATATTCTGCTAGTACCTCTTACAGCTGACTTTCTGGTCAATTTCCACTTAAATTTCTGCAGGTGCAGACTCTCAGGCAGCTATTTATTGATTGTCTGTCTCCTTGCTAAAGGTTACTAACTTCATCAACGGTAGTGCTATAAATTACACCTGTTAAGATTCTCTCATTGTTGCTAGCTGACAATGTACTTTTGTTTTTTGGCTGTTCAGTGTTGTTGACCTGCATTGTGTCCAATCACTCTACAAAGACTGGTGGACTGAATTATTCCTGGGTGCCATTACCCAGTTGACACTTTGAGCTCCTGAATCATCAGCTGAAACCAAAAATCTCATGTTTTTGGCAACAACACCCACAGTTTGTATTATCTTTAGTCCAAAGAGGCTTTCAGAGCATGAAAAGAGTATTGAGTCTTCAAGCTTTTTCCTCCTGCCTCCTTTCACCAATGCATGGCATTCAGGAATGTAGACTTGGGATAACAGCCTTAGTTTGTTGTGTTTAGAAGAAGAAGAAATAAAGTAAACTTGCTAAAGATCTGCCTAAAGAACAATTAACTTAAGCATTGCGGCATCAATATGAGCTCGAAGATTATAGATCTGTGGGTCTCAGTTGGTTTACCACCGACCTTACATGGGTACGTCACCTAATTGGGAACAGTCTGTGAAGTTTTCTTTTTGTACAACTGAAAGCATTTGCAGACAGGACAACAGCTATCACTTATTATGTTGGTCATGCACCATGATGGGGGAAGGGGCTCAAACTTACCAAGTGTAGGAAAAGGGAGACATCAGAGAATACAAATCTGAAAAAAAAGAAATAGAAGAAAGATAAATGATACAAAAGATGTATAGGCAGAAACCTAAAATAACTTTGCCCTGTGAGTGTGTAAATAAACATATTCTCAAGTTTATTGAAGTATAATTTACATACTACAAAATGAATGTGCCCGTTTAAAATGTGTAGCTCAGTGAGTTTTGATATATGCATAAACACATGTAACCATCACCTAAGTCAAGAAACAGAAAATTTCCAACTCACTAAACTATTCTCTTCTGCTCCTGCCCAGACAACTTCCCAACCCAACCTTAGTTGCCATTACATTACTATCAGTATAGACTAATCTATCTATACAAATGGAATCATGTGCTATATATTCTTTTGTGTGTGGCTGCTTTCACTCAGCAAAATATTTTTGAGGCTCATTCATATTGTATGTATCAACAAACACTCACATAAATAGACTAGCAGACTGTGCACACATACTTTTTATTTTTTAGGTTCATACATAGGAGATGAACTGATGGGTTATATGGTAAGTTTATATTTAACTTTACAAGAAACTACCAAACTGTGTTCTAAGATACTTACACCATTTACACTCCCACCACGAATGGGTGACATTTCCAGATCTGTATTCTTGGCAAATATTAGTAATGTTCCTCTTTTTTTCATTTTAATCATTTTAGTGGGTATAGAGTGGTTTAAAATTGCATTTCTTTGGTGACTGTGATTTGAAATATCTTTCAGTGCTGATTGGCCACTTATATATTTTTTTCATTTGCGAGGTGTATATTCAATGCTTTTGCCCATTTTTAAAATTTGGTTGTGTTTTTATTATTGACTTATGACAGTTTTTTTATACATATATTCTGGGTAAAGAAAAGTATTACAACTATTTTCTTTGAATTTTTGACTTGACATCTTTTTTTGTGGTTGTTTTATCAGTAGCAAAATTTTTAATTTTGATGAAATCTAATTTATCAGTTTTTCAAATGGTTAGTACTTTTTGTGTCCTAAGAAATCTTTGCCTAAATAAAGTCACAACTTTGTACAGTTTTAGATTTTACATTCAGTTCTGGGATCTGTTCCTAGTTTATTTTTGTATGTGATAGGAACTTGGGTTCAAAGTTGATATTTTCCAACACAGACATCTGACTGTTACAGCACCAGTTTTTGAAAAGACTATCCTTTCTTCTCTTTGTTCAAGTTCACTGACCTTTACCTCTGCAGAATCAAACTGCTATTACACCTAGTGGATTTTTTCACTTTAAATATTTTTCTGTTTTAGAAGTTTCACTGGTTCTTTTTTTTTAACAGTTTTCATTTCTGTTACTGTATTCATGTTTTTTTTTTTTAATTTTTTTTTTCAACGTTTATTTATTTTTGGGACAGAGAGAGACAGAGCATGAACAGGGGAGGGTCAGAGAGAGGGAGACACAGAATCGGAAACAGGCTCCAGGCTCTGAGCCATCAGCCCAGAGCCCGACGCGGGGCTCGAACTCACGGACCGCGAGATCGTGACCTGGCTGAAGTCGGACGCTTAACCGACTGCGCCACCCAGGCGCCCCTGTATTCATGTTTTTTTAATCCAACTATTTATGATAGCTATTTTAAAGTCTTCGTATGCTAATTACATATTCTCTGTCACTTGTGGGTCTATTTCTGTTGCCTAATTTTTCTTCTGCTTGTGGGGGAAGAAAAAGGTTTTTTTCTAATCCTTTGCAGGTGTGGTAATTTTAGATTAGATGCGGTGCTTTCTTAATGTTGTACTGTTGAATGTCCAGGTTTTATGATGTTCCTTTAAATAGTGTTGCTCTGTGATCTGGCAGTCATTTAAAGTATGGATCACTTTAATCTTTATGAGACTTGTTTTTAAGATGTGTTAGGGAAGGTATGGAGTAGTCTTTATTCCAGGGATAATTTTGTATCATTACTGAGGCATGGCCATTCTAGGGTCTCTACTAACTGCTTAATGGTTTCAGTGATGTTTCTTCTCTCTGGCTGGCCAGAGCTTGAAGATGGTTCAGCCCAATGGGAGATAAGGTAGCCCTTAAGTTTAATTATTGTTCTTTCCCCAGGTCTGTACCTTGTGGAGTATTGCTCTGTATGGCTTGATAATCACCCAAAGGCTCAAAGGCGCCCTTGTGCATATTTTTTGAATTTCTTTCCTAAATATCTCTTTCCTTTCTAGTACTTTGCCCCACAAATTCCAGTCACTTCAGCTTACTCAGTCTTTGAACTCTGTCTGTTCCAGTTAGTGAGGGCCCATGTTCTACCTGGGCTTCCTTTCCCTGACTAGCAATCTGAAAAGTATCTCCTGGTTAAAAAAAAAAAAATTCCATTATATCCTTACCTCATCTGTTTTCTTTTTCTTAGGGATCATAGTCTTGTGCTGTCTGTAGTCCACGATCTGAAAACAGTGGTAATACATAGATTTTTTCAGTTTTCTAATTGTTTATGGTAGGTGGTTTCTTCAGTAGCTGTTAATCCATCATGGCCAGAAGAACAGGTATATTTTTAAATTTTTTTAATGTTTTTATTTATTTTTGAGAGACCAAGAGACACGAAGCATGAATGGGGGAGGGACAGAGAGAGAGGGTGACACAGAATCCAAAGCAGGCTC
Organism: Leopardus geoffroyi; assembly: GCF_018350155.1. NCBI lineage: Eukaryota > Metazoa > Chordata > Mammalia > Carnivora > Felidae > Leopardus > Leopardus geoffroyi. Next base: position 32,536,491 of record NC_059331.1, on the reverse strand, counting down.
CAGGCTCTGACCTGTCAGCACAGAGCCTGACAAGGGGCTCAAACTCACGAACAGGGAGATCATGACCTGAGCTGAAGTGGGACGCTTAACTGACTGAGCTGCCCAGTAGCTACTGTATATTTAATATAAAGGTATTAAAAATACCTACTATATTTTTAAAGAGTACAATGAAGGTAGTTACTTTACTACAAATAGGGCTGTAGTGTTAAAGGTTACCTCAGATGGGATTCATTCCTCTAGAGATCACTAGTCAAAATCAGGTTTTGAGATCTATGCTGTATGGAGGTGCTTTTCTCAAACAGGAGTTGCTTGTATTCTACTTTTTGTGAGTTTTGCTGTAAGACACTTGCATTGTAATTTACTTAAAATATTTTAATTAAGTTGACTTGCTTGTAACTTTATTTGAAAAGTAAACTCTACAACATTATGATAAATGGAGTTGAAAAACGAATTGTATTTTTCTTACCCATATTGAAAAAAAAGTTTTTGGGGCGCCTGGGTGGCGCAGTCGGTTAAGCGTCCGACTTCAGCCAGGTCACGATCTCGCGGTCCGTGAGTTCGAGCCCCGCGTCGGGCTCTGGGCTGACGGCTCAGAGCCTGGAGCCTGCTTCCGATTCTGTGTCTCCCTCTCTCTCTGTCCCTCCCCCGTTCATGCTCTGTCTCTCTCTGTCCCAAAAATAAATAAATGTTGAAAAAAAAAAATAAAAAAAAAAAAAAAAAGAAAAAAAAGGTTTCATTTTAAAGAGTAATTATCTTTGGACTTCTGAAGACATCTTATACCCCACCAGGGGTATTTTTCTACACCTAGCCGTGCTGGAATAGATCATACGGACATTGGATGAAGAAATAACATAGGTAATAGAGAGAAAAAATGTAAAGTCCATTTTTTCATTTGTAGTTTCTGATACAACCGTAAAATTTTAAAACTAGGATGGCCTTAGAGAATATCTAAACCTACTCCCTATTTCACAGATGTACTGGTTTCTTTTCAAGGCCTCACAGCTGGCTAATTAACTCAATATATAATCATCAAGGGCTGAGCATGATCTAGGAGCTTGGAATACAGCAGTGAACAAAACAAGACTTCTTGGAGCTTATGTTCTAGTGAGGAATGGAACCCCTTTCTTTGGCTCTGTGTCCAACTGTGTATTGTTTACTGGTCTATTTACAACAAAAGAGACTACCCGAACCTTGTAATACCTGTCCCCATCCTGTCTCTCGGCACCTTTAGAAATAAGGTTTTGCTTTATGAAAAATCAACCCACTTCCATAATCATCGTATTCTAACTCACCTGAGATGTGCCAGTTCACATGATGACACTTTATTCTTCCTAATGGGGCTACTTCTCATGCTTTTTACTTTAGCCATAAAAGGGAAAACAAATCTCTCCTTTTTACAAGGAAGTGCCCATTACCCATTGCAATTACGTAATGTGGAATTTCGTGGGATATGGTCAACCTCTGGTTGCAACACACATTAGAGCTTTTAGACAGGGTCTTCTGGTTTCTTATCTCATCTTGTGTCATGATCTTGTTCTTGTCCTATTCTACTCTCTCTTGATATATCACTCTCTCAAGGTGTTTGTGCCGTTTATCTGTATCAGTTCCCATGTCCCAGCTCTGTCTCCTTTCAGACCTGGAAACTCTTACCAGATCAAGTCTCTTCTGGTCTGAGGAACAGAAGTCTCTCCTCTGACATTCCAGTCCTGAAAGCAGACTCTGTTCCTGACAACTTCAATGTTTTTTACAGGCACAGCCACCCCCAGAGAGGCAGAAAGGGTAGGATGGAAGAAATCATCAGAAATGAGTTTGGGCACACAGTTGACTCTCTCTCTTTTGTCTTTAAGTCTGTGGAATTAGTGAAAGCTTCTATGAACTCATGGAATTTTCAGCCTTTGGAATTCCCAGACGTCTTCAGGTTGTCTTTGAAGAATGCTTATTTTACAACGTGTGTTTTTCCTTGGAAAAAGAGAAAAGCAGAGTGAGCCTTGTTAAAGGGATAGCTGAGACTTGAAGATAACTCCCTTTTATATGAAGGCTTTGTGCAAGGCACTTTACATGCTTTTTCACTTTTGACTTCACAGCAATCTGATGAGAAATGAACTATAAGTATATGAACTCATTTTAAAATGAAGACGTAGGCATAGAATCTTGAGGAGACCATTTAGCTTACTTAACGTCAGTCAATCTATAGTTAGGTCAAGATTCAGTTGTGTTTGATACCAATGAAACCCTTCAATAGCTTGTTAACATCAGTGTCAAGGTAAAATCATGAATACAAAAATATGTATAAAACATTAAGCATAGGATTTGTCCTTGTATATTCATTTGATAGCTGAACTGACACAGAGTCTGTGGGATTTGTCTCAAAAATCACTAAATGAAATAAGTGGTGGTCTGAATCAGAACCGTACTCTTTTGAATTTTATTCTAATGTTTTTCCGACACAGCATTGTAATTCCAAGAGAAAACCATTCATCTTGGCAGTGACTTGGTTAAAACCCAGTGTATGAACAGTCACAACACAGAGATTTTAAAGATAGAGTTATAACACTGGCATTATGAAAATATTCAATTATTTTGAATTCAACAACTATTTATTCAAAATATTTATTGAAGGGCGCTTGGGTGACTCACTTGGTTAAGCTTCTGACTCTTGATTTTGGCTCAGGTCATGATTTCACGGTTGGCGAGTTGGGAGTCCTGAGACAGGTCCTGTGCTGACAGCAGACCCTGGCTGGGATTCTCTCACTGTCCTTCTCTCTCTGTCCCTTCCCTGCTCTGTCTCTCTGTCTCTTTCTCACTCACCATGTGTGTGTGTGTGTTTGTGTGTTTGTTTGTTTGTTTATTGAGAGAGAGCAGGGGAGGGGCAGAGAGAGGGAGAGAGAGAGAACCCCAAGCAGGCTCCGCACTATCATCACTGTGCCTGACACAGAGCTCGAATCATGGATTCATGCCTTGAGCCAAAATCAAGAGTGGGACACTTAACCGATCAAGCCACCCAGGTGACCTTCATGTCCTTTTACTGATTATATTATGCCTTTCTGCTACTAGGCATCCCTAATAAGCTATTCTATTACCAGATTAAAACAAAATTGCCTTGTTCTGTCTAGATTAACTATCTTTTCCTGAAAGACTGGTAGATAAGTAACAGGTGAGAATACAGTGGGCTCTGTCTCTTTCCTCAAAATGCCTTGTTAGGATACATGCTGTTTGAAAGAAAAAAAATAATAATAGTTCAGTCAGAACCACACAGTCATTGAAAACAATCTTGTTTCAATTGCCATCACTGCAAATGCAATTATGGGCAATTCTCATGAGTCTCTGCTAATGGGAAGAGGGTGTAACATGGATGGTTGACAGGCTCAGATAATCCAAATAACTGATTTTCAGCATTTCCCCCACTAAACATATTCACCAGAGTTGCTAGCAAGTAATGGAAATTGCTGATTCTAGTTTCCTTCCTCTCCTCCCCACACCCAGGCCCCCCAACCCCAGTCACCCTTTGATGGAGATACAGTGAGCAATGAAATGGCCATAAACCTGTGGGAGGAAGGAGAAGGAAAGTCCATCAATCCTTGAATAAATTAGAGCTATTTTAATCCAACGCTTTAGAAATGGAAAGTCCTACTCCTATAGAATATCGTTTTGCTCACTGTATTTGTTCAAGAAATACATCTCAAATGCCATTTTATTAAATCCTCATCACAGAACTAATGTGTCAATTCATTTTCTCTGTTTAAAAACATTAACATTACCGATAACTTTTCCTTGACCTTTGCCCTCCGTCTCAGACCTGCCTCCTTTTCTCAAAAGGAACACAACAATCCTGATGCTTGTCAGTGTCCAGCTTTTTATCTATTCAAATTGCTTTTATGTATGCACGCAGAAATTCAGTCAGAGAAAGTAATCATGTCCTTTTGGTTGGCAGTAATGGTAGATGATTCGATTGTTGCAGCGTGAGGTAGACCTGCTGTGCATTGCCCACGTGACTCTTCCATGAAGGACTCCTTGCCTCATCATGGAATGTCGTTAGCAGACAGTCTTCAGCTGTCAAGCCCTTCATGGACTGACAACTTGCACAGAAGCTCCTCAGCCTCACCCCTTTCAGATTCAGCCAGCGTTCAATAACCGATCCGGTTCCGTTTGAAACCACTGTGCACATTCTTACGCCAGTTCAGTGCAAGACTCTAAATGTTGGCCCATCTTGGGACAACTCAGAATGAACTTTTAGGTTCAGAACACTGTGGAGTGACTGAAGCTGCCGTTGGGCCTGCATTGCAGCTCAGCTTTTTCCTCTGACCGATCCTGCTTCCTCAGATACTGATAAAATGAATATTCCTTAATAAGTTTCCTGAACAGTAAACACCATCTTAGAGTTTGCCTCCAAGGAACCCATTCTGTGACATGCGTCTCGCTTGCTTTTTCACTCAGTGGTATGTCTTAGAAGGCTCATTTGCTAGTAAACATAGATCAGCCTTATTCTTTTAATATTCTTACAGTATTTGTGTCGGAAACTGAGTAGTTGTTCATCAAAAGCCTGATTCCCATTCTTCCCGAACCTGTATCTGGACCACATCATGAATAGATACGGCTTAGGTTACTGCATTCTGGCCACTGAATTGTGGAAAGAAGTGATCTGTGACCCAGGCTCGATCTATTCAAATGTCAAAGTCTTTACTGCCTTTCCTCATGCCTTGTGTGCTAGCAGAATGCAAAAGATTTAGCAGAAGTTTCCAAGGTCCCAGGGAATGGCAGAGCCACCTACGAAATAAGGTTGGGTAACGGAATCACCACATAGGCTGTCCACGAACCGCACAACAAATTATGAATCTGTTGAAATATTTAGGGTTATTTCTTCAAGGAATTAGCTTCTCTTATTTAAAAGTGAAAGGACCTTTCAGTTGTGTCCCGTTTCTCTCACTAATGCAAACCACGCCATTCTAAATATTTTGTGCCTGCCTTCTTGGGTGTGTTTCTCTAGTGTTAAACACAGTGAAGTAGACTTACTAGGTCTTGAGATGATGCATAAGCTTTAACATCAATGGATGTTTTCACAGCGCTTTCCTAAATGGTGAAACCAATTTCTACTTTCATTAGTAGTGCATTGGAATACCTGTCTCTGATCATTTAAACATGGAATTTCACTTCTGACTCCCAAATATTTTCATTCGTGGTTGAATTTTAGTTGGTTCCACGTCTCAAGTTCTAGGACATAAAATTTAAAAAATAGTAGACACTGGGCGCACCTGGGTGCCTCAGTCAGTTAAGCATCTGACTCTTGATTTCAGTTCAGGTCGTCATCTCGCAGTTCATGAGTTTGAGCCCCACATTGGGCTCCACACTGATGGTCTGAAGCCTGCTTGGGATTCTCTGTGTCCCTCTTTCTCTGCCCCTCCCCTTCTCGCTCTCTATCACTCTCTCAAAATAAATAAATACTTTTTAAAAAAAATTATAGACGCTTGACACAGTTTAGTCTCCTTGAAGGTAGTCCCTAACATTCATGCCATGAAGTTACTCACCCTGTTGCCATAGAAGGAATTTGAACTCTGTATGCCAAGACCGATGTATACCCATGTGTGCAGAGCTCCTGAATGAGCCCTATCAACTGACCAGATTCTACCTCAGACAGCTTTGCTGTTAACTATTCCTCATTCAGTAAAAGGTGAAAGATTTATGCAATCTGAAGGGAAACCAGAGTATTAACTATTCCTCATACAGAAAGAAAAAAAATGATGATAAAAAATATGCTACTGACTTCTATTTGTTGAGTATGTAATATATACTTTCCACAGAGCCTCTGCTCAGCATTTTATCTGCGTTCACTTATTTGAGTCTCACAGAAGTCCTCTGATATTGAAGTTTCTCTTGTTTAGCCCTGCTTTTCACCTGAGGAAATTGAGGTCCAGGTAATATATTTCACAGGTGACAAAGCTAAGGCATAAACCTAAGGCCTTCGGACTCTAGACCCAGAACTAGAATCTCTTTCCTCTTGCACTCTGTTTATATACAACTCTCATCAAAGTCGGAGGGGTGACACATTATTTAATTCCATTTTGCTCACTGATAGAAGTCAAGGGCTGTGGTGGTCTTTGTGTTTGTGGGGGTTAACCAAGTCATGAGGAGATATGCTTTGTGACTGTAGAGGGTTTATTTTAATGGGTGGTCCATCACATAGGAGGGGTGAGCCCTCTATCTCAGCTCTGGAGGAAAAAAAGCATAAAAGCATACAGTTCCGTAAGTCATTTAAAGGTTTAAAAAAACCAGTAAAATCTGTATTCTGGGTAGCTGCTTGCAAAGCAGCTATAATCACTTGGCCAAATCACATCTTGCTCACTGTTCCTCCCTGAACTTCCTTTGTCCTCAAACTGAATATAACGCAGAGGAGGTCTGTGTGGGTCTGGGACATGATGGAATTTGGACCAGCTGTTTGCAAAGGTTACATTAGAAACTCAAAAAGCCAAAAGGGGTTGCAGTGAAAACTGGCTTCTGAAGTTGGAGTCCCCACATGGTGTCTCATGTCTATACCAAGAAACCACGGGTAGGGCTGGAACTGGCAACACATAAATCTTCCCGAGATGAAAAAAATGTTAGGCCCTATCGATGAGGCACAAGAACATATTTGACTTCCCACATTTCTTCCATTTTTGTGGTTTTTGAGGTTGCAGTAGAATTCAAACCTCTCTGGGTTCAAGTTCATCTAGTCTTGACAAAATATGACTTCCTGTGTCAGCAAAAGAAGGTTTTGATTAAAAAAAAAAAAAGAGGACAATTAGATCAAATAGTTTTTACCAACTATAAATGGATCAAGGTTAGATTTCCCTTAAAATATACAGGGGTCAAAAATCTGGGAATGAAACATAAGCAGTGGGCTCATTTGGTGTTTCCTCAGGCCATACCACGTTGGAAACCCTGAGTTCCTGTAAATCCCAAACTGGGTAAAGGGACAGGCAGAGCCCAAAGAAAAAGAAGGTTAAATGGGTATGGGTAATCCTTTGAACGGAAGGCTTACATTTGGTTTCTTCTCAGGCAAATGTGTTTCTTCAAAGCTGTCATCCATTTGTGTCATGATATATGTTTGTTCATTTCAGCAACTTCTATCATGTTTGCTTCATGTCCACTACAGTTGCAGATTTGTTCTACAGCAGAGAATGGAATAGATGGAATCTCTTACAGTCTTTGGGGGAAGAGATAAGGAAATAAGCACAGCTATTCATAAGCCAGTATTTGCAAACTGAGCCCGGTGCTATGAAGAAAGTGATTGGGATTCTCTGATAAAGAATGAAGGGAGAGACCTCTGTAGACAAAGTCTGCAGGGGAGATGTGGCCGAAGGAGAACCGTCTGATGGAGACACGTGCAGACTGAGACTGGGCAAAGTTTCTCAGGCTGGGGTGCTGCTCAAATAAAGACTCTGAGACTGGGGAAACTTCGGACTGATTGGAGGCTGTGGTGAGAGCCTACTGGGACAGTGGGAGGCTGGCTCCAGCAGTGGCCAGTGGGTCTCAGACAATGAGATTGCTCTGGAGAGTTTTAAACAGGGAGGTGACAGGGTCCAATTTACATTGTAGGATTATCGGTCCAGCTGTGATGTTCACACTCCATCTGGGGGAGATAGGTCGGCAAGGGCATATACGGTGGAAGCGAAGAATGTAGATAGTGGGCAATTCTAATAGTTCAAGTGCAGCAGAGCAGAGGAACAAGAGTGAGATATATCTGTTTATCTGTTCTCTTGCCATTGGCTGGACCTCCATCAAAGCTGACATGCATGTGAAATGTTTGTGTAAGTTTGATTGTGTTGCATGAATTCCATTAAGCCCTCTCAGGGGAAATAACAATTAGGGAAACCGCAAGGCCATTACTGCAGCTTGAAACTGTCAGTTGCCAGAGACTGCAAGTATCCAAAGCACCTATATCTGTGATTATAGTAATGTGCAAAATAATTGAACTTCTGGGATTCTGCAAGCGTCTGCATGTGATGTGTGGTGCATGTGGTTGCCGGGTAGTGAGCTCGGGCAAGGATATTAGAAGGTGCACTTGGCTTTAGTCTCTTTTCCATCTCCTTGACGTGAGGTTGCATAGAGAAGGCAGTGAACTACCAGCAAAAATGAGTTTTGTTTTAATTTGTCTGTGTGTATGCTCATGGAATACCTTAAAAGAAGGGGAGGCATGATCTCTGTTTTCAAATGGCAGTGTGTGGAGACCAGAGCTATGAATTTTAAAGCTCCAGTTGAGATTTTTGACTGGCCTTTGCATGTTCCACTGCTTGTGGAAAGGCTTCACCAAAAGCAGACATTTCTTTAAGCTGTGCTGAGCCAATGTCTTACCTATACATTTGTTTTTATTTTAGTATTTCATTGTCCACCAAAATGTTTATGGAGTTCTAAGGTTATCCATGAACTCATTGTTTTGGAGAAAGGGAATTGGATGTCCCAAACAGTAGGATTGCTAGGCGCCACTGAACGGCCATTTGAGATCTGTGGCCATGAATTTAAAATGCTGTCGATCAGCACTTTTACTTTTAAAAAGTCACAATGCCATATTCTTCTAAGGCAAATAGTCTCTTCAGTGGGAAGTTGCTTTAATTCATTTCCCTTGATATCTGTGGTTTGAGTCTTTCTTTGATTAAGTGATAGGTATTTCCTGAGCATATATTAGGAGCCAAGCGCTGTGCTGACAGATCATCAGTAATCAGATAAGGGAGGCAGAATGAAAAAAAAAAAGAAGATAGAAGTAGGAGAGAGGGATGAAAAATAACTCAGGAAAAGAAACTTTAAAATCCTTCCGGTGTTCGCTTTTTAGTCTGTCATTTTCCATCTGTATGACCTTGGATGAAATCACTTTATCTACGTCTTTGTTGCCCTCTCTAAATCTGAAGTCTTAATTAAACTATAGAGTCCTTGGTGGCCTTTCAGGGAAAGGTGTAACTGCAGTGTCAAGTATGACACATATTTTATATTTCAGACTTGTCTGAAACTGATAAGCTCTAAGGATTTTGATATCTTATTTAACAGGTAGCAACAGCAAGTAACTTTGATAAAGTTCTCCTCAGAGGTTGAGAACTTGGTGAAGTTTTCTGTACAGAAAAGAAAAAGAAAAAAAAAATGCTATTCAGCAGACTGATTTGCTCTAAATTTTTCCTGTTTCACCTAGAAGACAAGAGCACAGGAGCTCTTGGGAGCTTTAGATATTGTGTGTGTGTGTGTGTGTGTGTGTGTGTGTGTGTGTGTGTGTGTGTTAGGCTGAGCTGTGTGTGGGCAGTGTTGGCCATCTGTCTTTTTTTTTTTTTTTACATCAAAATATAAAGCATTTGGGGATTTGTAAATATAAATATAAAGCCTGGGTGGCTCAGTTGGTCAAGCGTCCGACTCTTGATTTTGTCTCAGGTCATGATCTCACAGTGCGTGGGTTTGAGCCTGGTGTCTGGCTCCAAACCGGGCAGGGAGCCTGTTTAAGATTCTCTCTTTTCCTCTCCCTCTGCCCCTGCCCCACTCACTTGCACGCATCTCATTTGCTTTCACTTTTGTTCATTTCTGGGTCTCCATGTTGATAGAATCCAAGTGCTAATTTAGCCAAGTAAGTCTAATCCCCTAGAAGCCTCAACAGTCAGCCAATAATTCAGTGCCACACCACAGAACTTTCAGTTCAACTTTGCAGATTTGTGAAGGCAAAGGATTAAAAAGGGCTTCCCCCATAAAGCAGAAACAACACTGAAAAATCTACAATTATATGGAACTTTCCATCGTCCATGCTGTTATAGCAGCCTTTCCAGCTCCATTGTCTATAGGAGTGGTTGTCAGTCTGGGGCAGTTTTGCCTCCTAGGGCACATTTGCAATGCGTAGACACTTTTTGATTGTCATGGCTCAGAGGTAGATGCGGAGGCCAGGGATACTGCAAAATATCCAGCAATGCAGAAGACAGCCCTCACAACAATGTGTGATCTGGACCAAAATGTCCATAGTGACAATGCTGAGGATAAGGAACCTGGGTCTGTATCACCCCTTTAAACCCAGAATCACATGCGCCACTTTTCCAGGTTTTTAAGCTTGCTTAGAGAAAAAGCTAAAGATTGAATTTAATTTAGATTTTCGCATGATAACGTCAATAGCTTTCTGATGCAAAGGACTTTCAAGTTTGTAACATCAAATGTAAAACAGGTCAATTGGTAATAATAAAAATAATAATCCCTTACATACATAAGGGTGTGCAAAACAAATTGACATATATCACTGTGTTTGATTATCACTTCAGTCCTGTTTAAGCGTTATGGCTGGCAACATAACCATTCTATAGAAAGGAAATTATTTTTGCCTGTTGAATCTCTGGAAATGGCTTTTCAACTTGTTATGACACTTTAATTACTGAGGAGTCACCAACAAATCTGTCACATGTCAAGTATTTCTAGGAGGAAATATTCAGTGTGTGGGCTGCCCATGTCTCTTCCACTGGGCGTGAGTGAACTTACCTGGGAGGAAAATGGAAGATTAGGGACTGCCTGGGAAGTGGTAAATTGCATGGTACGCCACGATTGTGCCACAAAAATTAACGTTTTTGGGTAGCAGCAGTAGATAACTGGAAGTGTCATTCTTACTTGAGCTGCCTTTTTTAGAGAACCTAAAATAGAATGGGGTTTTGATCAAGGGAAATTCCTGGGCTCTGGTCTGTTCTTTGTATGGCTTTAACATGCTGTGGTCCATAGACCATAACTTGAAAATTTAGTGAAGAAAGGATCAGGGATATCACAGGCTCAGATGTTGTTTGGGTCTCTTTGGCAAGCCAAAAAAATAAGAATATACATGTGTCAAATCCGTTAGACACTTAAAGGTCCTCCTTTGATTCTGGAAATGTCTTTAAGACAGTGCCACAAGACCAGGCAGACACAAGGATTCAGGAGAGTCCTTGCTGAATGTGAAATGAGTTCTTGCCTTGTTCAGGATGGGCACAGAGCACATGGCATTTAAACCCAGGGTTTCGCAGCAGGCCGAGCAGGGCAAAGTGCTAGTTTGAGCACTAGCTCACTGAGACGGTAGCAGTTACACAATAGTGGATTTCCTCACCCACTAGATGGGATGGTCTACTTTGGGGTAGCAGAGAGGATTAAAGCTGTGATGTAACGGACTTAGCAGAGCCAAGCACGTTGTAAGCACTTGAGGACAGCACAGCCTTCTTCAAGAGGCTGTGAGGTTTCGATTATGGCTCTTCTTGCTGGTATGATCCCTTTTCGTGGTATTTCCTCAGTATATCTGTTTGTTCGCTCTTGCCCGTGTGCAAGGCCACTATCCTAAATCAAACTCGTGACATGTTTTGCGAACACCTCATGAATGACACCACACCCTGCCTCTGCCGAGAACCCTTCGAAGAACTTTCCCAAAGAAGTAAGTCTTCCTTTGCCTGTCCTTTAAATCTTGGAGCTCCTGAGTTTTTTCTCCTCATCCAGCTGCTGCTGGCATGAATTCCCTGATGCTGTGTTTTAATAAGCATTGTATACACCAGTGTTCACAGAAGCACTATTCACTGGAGCCAAAAGAGGGAAGCAACCCAGCTGTCCATCAACACATGAACGGATAAACAAAATGTGATATATACACACAATGGAATATTATTCAGCCTTAAAAAGAAAGGCAGTTCTGAAAGATGTGACAACATGGAACAACCTCGAAGACATTACACTAGGTGAAAAGAGCCCGTCAGAAGAGGCCAAATGCTATACGAATTCACTCACCGAGACACTTAGAGAAGACAAACCTGTAGACATGCAAAGGAGAAGAGTGGTTAAAACAGCAAACTTTGTTATGGCATATTTTACCACAGTAGAAAAGATATTTAAAGTAAATAGAGTATAATACTGAAAGAAAAATTGCCAATAATTATTGATTACCACGTACCAGGCATCGGGCTGGTCACGTTATGTATAGTCATTCGTTTAAACCTTCCATGAACCCTTAGAGATCGGTGCTATGGTGGTTCGTATTTACCAACGAGAAAATTAAAGCCCTAAGAGGTCAAGTAAGCCCAAGGTCATGCAGTTAGGAAGTTGCAGAGCGGCGATTGAAACCCAGATAGCAAGTGCTAAATTCTTCCTCCCTATGCTTACTCCCTCGCCTGGTGCCAGTGTGTTGACAACCATCACATTTTGAATCTCTAGCCCAGACCTTGGGAGCATGACAATGATGATGGTGCTATTGATGTTTTACTAACAATATTTTCAGGCTCTTCAAAAAATGATGAAATACTGCCCATCATCCCGATTTAAAGTTGAGAAATCTGAAGCATAGGGAGGTTAAATGACTTGTTTGAGTTCACTCATCCATGGCAGAGCCAGGATTTACACCTAGGTCAGTCTGATTTAAAGCCATATTCTTAAATATAACTGCGTTCTTGAATATCCCACAGCACCCTATTCTAAGATAAACTCTCTTTTTCTTCTCATATTTTAAAATTTCTGAACTGGGGATATAACTTATTATATCCATACAGTGTTCTTCCTGCATCCCGGCATTAACTTGACAGATGGACTTGGTAGAACTCAGGAAATAGGGTATTTATCACTCTAGATATACTAAGTGCTCAGAAGTTTGTTAGAACATGATGTGCCCCACGATTCCCAAAACCTGGCTCTTATGCACAGACCTAAATGAAAGAATCAGGAACCCAGATGAGAAGAACAAGTATATATAGGAAAGAATTCTCTTCCAGCAACTCAGTGAGATGCTTCTGGGACCAGAAAAACCTTGGCTATCCCACCTAGAGAGTGTGCCTATCTAATTTCTAAAGGTTTAACTCATTTTACATGATTTTGATCACCCCTGTTACAGCCACCTTTTTCTCTTGTCCATGCTTCATTCCCTTCTTAGTGAGCATCTCTGTCTCACTGCTAAGAACTGAGACCCTTGGTGCCTCTGGGTCTTTTCATGGGCAGCGGTGTTTTGCATCAACTCACATTGTTGCCTCTTTACCAGTTTTACAATTGCCCTCAGAAACTCCAGAAAATGGAACTGGACAACTTGGAGCCCAAGCGCAATTTCTAAGACTTAAATCCCTGACCCCATAGAGACCCTAAGAGATGCTGTGGAATGCAAAGTCCACCACCAAATCCAATCTGCTTTGTTCTGTGAAAGAGTTCCCTAACAGCCATGAATCATTAGGCATCATAACGAAAGGGCCAATTTTCCTGCTGTATAAAACCAGCTTTTCATAAAAATAGGCATCCTTGATGTCATGGGTAAAATTAAGTGACCCGAATGCAATTTTTTAACAAAGGAAATAGTGGTTAAGAGTTTTTGCCATCATTTTTTTCCCCTGGAGTATATCTTGCCTGTACCCAAATCTAGATCTGGAATAGTTTACTGGTAATAATAATTAGACATTACCATGACAACTGCCACGTTGAAACATTGCTGGTGGCAGAAGATACGACTTCCCAGGAAAAAGATTTTTTGAGGAAATACATGTACTATTTCAAGGCATAACAGCAATATGTGTGGTTACTTTAAGATATACTACAATTTTCCCAATTGTTACTGATAATGTTAATCCAAAATGCAGTTGAAATTTCAGTGTGATGGTCACAACAATTTAAAGGTTGACTTGACTGCTATTACCTTCTAGAAGGAGAGGAAGGAGCTTGTGCTTGGAGAGGGCTGTCATCAAATATTCATGCTATAAAAATTCTGCAAAATAAAATGATGGTTTCTAAACAAATGTCAAGAATTAGATGGCATTCGGTGAATGGTTCCCAGATGAGTGTAAATAGTGTTTCTTTAATTAAAAGCAAGCAAAAAATAACTAATTAAATGTCATGATAGGACAGGGAAAGTATAAAGAGACAAAGGGCTCAGTGGGAAACCATGCCAGAGAATTGGACTCTGGTCCTGAGGAGAGGGCAGCCACGAGCACCTTCCTCATTTCTGTAGAGCTGGGTTCCAACAATGCCAAATAGTACCATTGTGGCAAAATCGCATCTACAGAAAGGAGAGCCTTAGCTAGGTAGGGAAGGAGCCTGCAGTGAATGTAATTGGGAACATATGTTGGTGTTATTTTTTTTTTAATGTTTATTTATTTTTGAGAGAGAGAGAGAGAGAGAGAGAGAGCAGGGGAGGGGCAGAGAGAGAGAGAGACGGAGACAGAATCCGAAGCAGGCTCCAGGCTCTGAGCTGTCAGCACAGAGCCCTACGCAGGGCTCAAATCCACACACCGTGAGATCGTGACCTGAGCTGAAGCCAGGCGCTCAAACCACTGAGCCACCCAGGCACCTCATATCTTGCTATTATTAAAAATAATAGTAACTACCACTGACTGAGTACCTCATTTGTTCCAAGGAGTTTGAAAGCACTTTATGAACGCTATCTCACCAGGTGAAGCTTGTGTGTCGGGAAACAGCAAAGCACACAAAATCTTTTTTTTTTCTTTCTTTTCTTTTTTGCCAGAAATTGCTATTTTGGATTTCTCAAAAAGCATTAAATGAGTCTCAGAGGAAAACTTGGAATGTTGCTGAACTACCTTTGTTCATATTTTGAATTGGTATTGTTTTTATTTGAAAGTACATAACACGTTGCCGGGGGGGTGGGGGTTGTGGGCAGCACCGTAATCTTTGCAGGAACAAAAGTTCTAAAGCTTTAGCAGGGGCCACTGGGTCTCCACCACCACTCCTTTGTGAATTAGTTGCCATTAGGTAATGCCAGGACTAGGAGAAAACTAGGGCGTGCAACTTTAAGTGAGATTGGAGCACCGATCCCCCACCTACCCTGAACTTGCTCTGAACCACTTAACAGCAGCACCTCCTGTCCATCCTGGAGACACTGCCTGTTGCCAATCCCCCTTGTTGTTTTTATCTGCACTTTGTGTCTGATTCCATATCATCACTCCCCGGGATATTTCTACCCAGGTTGAAAACACACATCCCACTTCCAGGCATCTGCTTCACGTTTCCTGGATGGCCCAGTAATGTGTTTGTTTAGCTCACTTCACATTAGACTATAGATTTTGCCAGTGGCCTTTTGAACACCAGCCTCAGGATGTTTGTTTTTGTAAGTTTTTGTCTTATCTCACTTCCTCTGAAAAAGCCTGACTTTTCACAGCTTGGCTGAAGCCTGAATACACAGCTCTCGCAGCTCTCTGTGCCTTGTCTAACATCTTGCCAGTGCATGAGGCTAAATGATATGCAGTTTGAAAATCATGACCATTCTACGTTTCATTTCACCAAACAGGCAGAAGGGCATTCTAAGAACATAGACAAGAGTATATAGTAAAGTGCATCAGCAGTGGTCCCTCTGCCTCCTCTCTCTTCCTCTCCCTCCCTCCCTTTCCAGCCCCACCCCCTTCTCTCTCACTGGGGAAGTGGGATGAAGTTCAGTGATTCTCAAAGGCAAGGGAAGCACCTGGGGAACGTGTTAAAATGCAAATCCACAGACCAAGTCCTCAGAGATTCAGACTCAAAACAGCTGAATGAGTGCTGGGACTCTTTTTAACACCTCCTTTCCCCATTACCACCCCTAGCATTTTGATGAAATAGTTGGTCTATCTGAACCTAAAGAAACCCCAGTAAACCGGTCAAAATCTTATATTTGAATATCTCTGTCTCAGACCTGGCTTTGAATTCTAGTTTAGTAATTGCCTGACTGGGTAACCTTCTGAATCTCTGTTTCCCTCAACTGTGGAGAACAGGTTTTGTGAGGATTCAGTGGGCTAGGTGCAAAATGAATGTTCAAAAATAGTAGTTCTCATTAAATCATTATATTCTAAAGAAACGCAAAAGAGATGAAAATAGTAGAAAACAGCATCTTATTAATGGTGTTGTAGGAGGAGAAAGTCGTTTTTAGTCTATGTGAAACTAAAGGCGAAACTTGGACTATGTATGAAAGACAGAAAGCAAATGCCTAGCTCTTTTATTTCCAGGGGCCTTCAGCCCCTATCTCTCCCTTAACTTGGTCCTTTCCTCAGCCCCATCTCCGCTCAGCATCCTTTGGGAGATTTCTTGAATTCACTTCCTCAGGGAGGGTGACCTTCCTGACCTGTAGGTTAAATCCACATCACCAGTTACTTCCTCTTGATGTGTTCATTACGTGTTATTGTTAATTACGAGTTTCATGTCTGCCTTCCTGCTGGACTGTGAGCCCCACTAAGAGGTGGGGTCTTGTGGGCTATTAGAGCCTTATTTCTTTCAGGAGGTTCATAGTATGAGCCTGATGCATATCTTTGGAGGGAATAAATCAACGTAAAGAAGATTTTTTAAAAATTCATGAGTGCTTTTCAACTAGGGAATGGAATGTCTTGGGGATACCAACTTTCCTGTCATGGCCGGTCCTTCCAAATGGACCACTTGGATATCGTGCTAAGGAAATCCCTTCAGGAATCCGTAAGTTCTCTTTCAGTTGGCCAGTTTTCCAGAACACATGAAGAAAATCTTAGGCAGTTTCTTGAAGAAAGACAAAGTCATAACAAAGAGCTTTGTTTTGCCTTTTGCGAGGAGTTAGACAAATTGCACAAGGAAACGCCAGATGACAACATCAATTTTAATTATGTCTCAGTGAAACACCTGAAGGTACCATTTAAATGATGCACTGCTATAGTTCACAGGACCTCCAAAGGATGAAGGGAGAATTAATGAAGTAGAGACAGAATGATTTTATTTACCAAACTACTCACAGCTTTGCTGCGTTTGATTTTGTTTTCTTTCCTCATATGGAGAAATTTTAGCTTGGCATTAATATTCCCACAAAAGAAAGGTGATTCACGAGGTGAATGAATTAAGCATTCTACCAGACTTGTTCTCAAAAGTTGGAAAAACAGCAAAAATCACACATTATTTCAAGCCTGGAAAAGCTGAGCTAATATTTTTTTCTCCATTGTCTTTCATTTTCTGCTTCTGGCCAAAAATAGAAAGCCACTTGTATATCCTTTTAAACATGTTCTTAGGGGAAAAGGCACCTTCCAAGTGGAAGCAAGAATGGAGAATAAATGCTAAGTTCTATTTCTTTTGGCATATAGACTTCATTTGAATTTTGTTCATAAGGCTGGGGTTTTCATTACTGCAGAATAAAAGTCTTAACTGGAAGCTTTGGAAAGGTGAAGAAGGCCACTTAACTCCTAGCCATGTTCTTAATCAATTTAGTCCTCATTACATCTGAACTATTCTCCTTCTATTGGCCAATTTCTCCAAGTATTTGTATTCCATTATTTTCGAAGAAAATCAAGAGTGCCATACAGAATGACGGTTAGGTGTGACAAGCATATAAGCGTACATAAATTATACATTCCTCATTTATTTGCAAAGTTATGGAGATGCAATTTTTAAGGAATTTCTTTTTTTTTTTAATATATGAAATTTATTGTCACATTGGTTTCCATACAACACCCAGTGCTCATCCCAAAAGGTGCCCTCCTCAATACCCATCACCCACCCTCCCCTCCCTCCCACCCCCCATCAACCCTCAGTTTGTTCTCAGTTTTTAACAGTCTCTTATGCTTTGGCTCTCTCCCACTCTAACCTCTTTTTTTTTTTTTTTTTCCTTCCCCTCCCCCATGGGTTTCTGTTAAGTTTCTCAGGATCCACATAAGAGTGAAACCATATGGTATCTGTCTTTCTCTGTATGGCTTATTTCACTTAGCATCACACTCTCCAGTTCCATCCACGTTGCTACAAAGGGCCGTATTTCATTCTTTCTCATTGCTGCGTAGTACTCCATTGTATATATAAAGCACAACTTCTTTATCCATTCATCAGTTGATGGACATTTAGGCTCTTTCCATAATTTGGCTGTTGTTGAGAGTGCTGCTATAAACATTGGGGTACAAGTGCCCCTATGCATCAGTACTCCTGTATCCCTTGGATAAATTCCTAGCAGTGCTATTACTGGGTCATAGGGTAGGTCTATTTTTAATTTTCTGAGGAACCTCCACACTGCTTTCCAGAGCGGCTGCACCAATTTGCATTCCCACTAACAGTGCAAGAGGGTTCCCGTTTCTCCACATCCTCTCCAGCATCTATAGTCTCCTGATTTGTTCATTTTGGCCACTCTGGCGTGAGGTGATATCTGAGTGTGGTTTTGATTTGTATTTCCCTGATAAGGAGCGATGTTGAACATCTTTTCATGTGCCTGTTGGCCATCCGGATGTCTTCTTTAGAGAAGTGTCTGTTCATGTTTTCTGCCCATTTCTTCACTGGGTTATTTGTTTTTCGGGTGTGGAGTTTGGTGAGCTCTTTATAGATTTTGGATACTAGCCCTTTGTCTGATATGTCATTTGCAAATATCTTTTCCCATTCCGTTGGTTGCCTTTTAGTTTTGTTGGTTGTTTCCTTTGCTGTGCAGAAGCTTTTTATCTTCACAAGGTCCCAGTAATTCACTTTTGCTTTTAATTCCCTTGCCTTTGGGGATGTGTCGAGTAAGAGATTGCTACGGCTGAGGTCAGAGAGGTCTTTTCCTGCTTTCTCCTCTAAGGTCTTGATGGTTTCCTGTCTCACATTCAGGTCCTTTATCCATTTTGAGTTTATTTTTGTGAATGGTGTCAGAAAGTGGTCTAGTTTCAACCTTCTGCATGTTGCTGTCCAGTTCTGCCAGCACCATTTGTTAAAGAGACTGTCTTTTTTCCATTGGATGTTCTTTCCTGCTTTGTCAAAGATGAGTTGGCCATACGTTTGTGGGTCTAGTTCTGGGGTTTCTATTCTATTCCATTGGTCTATGTGTCTGTTTTTGTGCCAATACCATGCTGTCTTGATGATGACAGCTTTGTAGTAGAGGCTAAAGTCTGGGATTGTGATGCCTCCTGCTTTGGTCTTCTTCTTCAAAATTCCTTTGGCTATTCGGGGCCTTTTGTGGTTCCATATGAATTTTAGGATTGCTTGTTCTAGTTTCGAGAAGAATGCTGGTGCAATTTTGATTGGGATTGCATTGAATGTGTAGATAGCTTTGGGTAGTATTGACATTTTGACAATATTTATTTTTCCAATCCATGAGCAGGGAATGTCTTTCCGTTTCTTTAAATCTTCTTCAATTACCTTTATAAGTTTTCTATAGTTTTCAGCATACAGATCTTTTACATCTTTGGTTAGATTTATTCCTAGGTATTTTATGCTTCTTGGTGTAATTGTGAATGGGATAAGTTTCTTTATTTGTCTTTCTGTTGCTTCATTGTTAGTGTATAAGAATGCAACTGATTTCTGTACATTGATTTTGTATCCTGCAACTTTGCTGAATTCATGTAAAGGAATTTCTATACATTCCCCTATTCATTCCTTTGAGCCCATTTGTTTTCTTTCTTTCAAGAAAGAAAATACACTGAAAACAAAGACAAAGTGTACTCTCTGGCAAAGTATTAATAGCTCCAATAACAGAGTACCTCTGAGTTCTGGGAGGTCATTTTGCAAAGGCTCTGGACTTAGTCTGGTTGATGAAAGCCCCTGATACTTGTTAGTGGTTTGAGCCTTATCAGGTTTATCACTTGCCGTAAGTACAAAGAAAAGCCAGTGTGGGGACAACCATCTCATCAGATAGGAAAGCCCTGAAATGTCCTGTGGTGATACCACACGACCAGCGAAATCCGTGAGAAAAAAGAGCATGTTGTTGCTCTCCTACATTGGAAAAAGCGACAAGAAAAGGATTACTTTACTGAAGCAGTTTCCAAGGTGAATTCCTTACATGATATTTTATGGTCAAAAAGTTTCTGCATAAAAGGTCTACGCTATTTGTATTTGTAGAGAGTCACACGCATTTTAGTCAATTAAAGACCTTAGGAATTCCTGAAACCGTGTATATTTTATCTAACGTTTCCCAAATTCATTTGACCCCTTTTTTATAGCACACCTATTAACAAGAACTAGACGAATTAAAAAGATAGTTCCTTGGGGCACCTGGGTGGCTCAGTCAGTTAAGCATCTGCCTCTTGATGTCAGCTCAGGTCATGATCTTAGGGTTTCGTGAGTTCCAGCCCTGTGTGGAGCTCTGTGTTGGCAATGCAGAGGCTGCTTGGGATTTTCTCTCTCTCCCTCTCTCTGCCCCTCCCCCATTTGTGCTGTCTCTGTTTCTCTCAAAATAAATAAATAAACTTTAAAAATATATATTAAAAAAATAGTTCCTTAACCCATAAGTCCGTCTGTGCCCCCCAGCCCTTCTCTTACTTGAGACTCTATAATGCAAATTATAGTAGTTGCATGCCACACATATGTATAACGAATTATTAGTATTTTTCCACTTAATGCTTTTTGACTTTCTTTCTCTGCCATAAAATAATCTGAATTCTCCTATTTTAGAAATCTATGAAGTAAGGTCCCAGTAGGGGATCACTAGCATGGGGGAGGGGGTGGGGGGGTGGGCAGGGTTGTGGGGCGCATTCAACCACAGCTTACCAGTTAGGAATTCCATTCTGATGAGCTAACAGGTATGCACAGGGTGTGACCCAGCCTGGCTGTGAAGCCTATTTGTGTACTGACTGCCGAGTCCTCTCTACTTGCCCTGTGTTTGGTGTCTACTTACCCAGCGTGAAGTCAGATATGAGCACTGTGCCTGGCGCCTTCTGTCCCACTGCCTCTCTCACTCCAAGCATTTTATGGGGAGCTGGTACTCTGTCATCCAAATGACTCCCCTCATTCCCTGTGTCAGGTACACTTCATTTTTCTTGTCTTGGTTTCTGCAAGAGGCCACAGACCAGATGGAGGAAAAGTGAGGGATGATCCATCAACTGTGCGTGCAAATGTTTGGAGGATTTTCACTTCCTTTCAATTAGGAGCCGGCTGTTCTCAAAGGATCCCCCTACCTCCAAGGCCCAATTTTTTTCGAGAGCAGACAGCTAGAATTTCATCTCACTGTCAGAGCTAGGACTCTGGGAAAAAGTAACCCGGTAGGAAAGAGGTAACTGACAAGGAAAAGTTATATTCCAGTAGGCTGATGGGAGCTGATAGGGTTCCAGATGTTCTCCAGATACACCTAGAAGCTAATTCCAGGTTTCATATTCCCATTTGGAGATTTTTAGTCTCTTCTTCATTATCATTTCCTAGTAGAATGTATTGGCTCCTTTTTATTCCCTTAAAAAGTAATCCATATTCATTGCTCAAAATTGCAACTATACAAATGAGCAAAATGATAAAAATAAAAGTCACTCATAAAACCACTATTCAAATAGAATCATAGTTAATATCCTAATGTATTTCTCCTATCTTTTTTCCTTGTATAAATATTTGTAGTTTATTTTAAAATACTGGAATATCTGTGCATAATGTATCATAAATATCTTTTTCCACCTCACTGTACACCTCACTTGTCTTTCGTGCCATGGCATCTTCTTCTGTGATATCATTTCTGGAGGCTGTATGAAATCCCGTCCACAGGTCTGTGTGTGTTGATATTGGATCTGTCCCTTCATGCAACTCAAAGTAGTGATTGAATGTTTCATATTGTTGCTTATTATAAACAGGACTATGGTTAATACCTCTGTGACTAAGTCTTTGCACATACCCTTGACTTTCTCTGCTTCTTTTCTTGAGAGATAAACCCACAGAAAAGTGCATAAAACATTTTTGCAGTTAGTTGAATAATGGTAAAAATGGGCATCCATGATTGAATGACAGTATGAATGTCATACTTAATGCTATAGAACTGTATGCGAATAATGGCCAAAATGCTAAATTTCATGTTCTATATATTTTACAACAAGAAAAAAGGAAAGGAAAAAAAGAACACTGATATAATTACTATGCTGAGCCAGAAAAAGATCATTGCCCCAGCCCATGAGCCCATCACAGCTCCCTCAGCCTCTCCTGGAGGTAACCACCATTATGGTATCTTTCTCTTCATCTTAGTTTTACCTAACATGAATGAATACCCCAAAATATATGTTTCTGAATTTTTATCGAAATGGAATCAGAGTTTTGTATGTGACTTCTTTGGCTCAGTATATGCTCACAAGATTTATTTGTGTCGTGTGTCCCTTTACATTGCTGCATGGCACGCCATGTGTGCATATACTGTAATTTATCCATTGTACCCAAGGTGGATATCCCAGGTTTGATCTGCTGCAGTCTACAATCATCCTAGGGCACATACGCACCCATTTCTCTAAGGTACACACCCAAGGTTGAAATCACTGAGTCGTGGGATAAGTGTATCTTTAACTTGAGTAGATACCCAAGTAAGTGATTACATTATTCATACCAGCTGTGTATGAATTCCCAAAGTTCTGTGTTCTCCAAACATTTGGTGTTTTCAGACTTAACATTTTTTTTTCTCAATCCAGTAGATGTACACAATGGCATTTCATTTTGGTTTTTATTTGCATATTTTGTATTATGAGGTTGAGCACCTTTTCATATATTTATTGATTGGTCATTTGGATTTCCTCTTTTGTAAAACAAAAGACTTGAATCTTTTGCAGAACTTTTTCTGTTGTCTTGCCTATTTTTTTCTTAAGGTTTTGGGAGAGTTCTTTTTGTTTTCTGAGAACAAGCCTTTTGTTGGTTATGTGTTACCCCAATATATAGATTTCACTCTCTTAATGGTATATTTTTTTACTGTAGCGAAATATATAACCCTTTCCATATTGTCCTTTGTATTTGAAAACATTCTTATCTACACTGCATTCCTGAAAACATGGTTTATTCTCTCCTATATGAGTCAGAAACTAATTGGAATTATTTTGTATGTGATATTATATGGAAATATATAAATATATATTTAAATTATAAATTATATAATTTAAATATATTTATAAATATATCTTTCTTATAAGCATAAATATATACATACATGTAAATATATATGTATATATTCTATAATTATATATACATATTTGGTATATTATGTATATGATATATATATTTATATTTATTTCCACATAACATATTACTATTATATATAATATATATTCCATAATTATGTGCACATATTCCACATATATATTTATATATTTCCTTCTTCTTTTTCAAAAAACATGGATACCCAATTGTCTTAGCAACATTTATTGAAATCTTTCCTTTCCCTCCCAAACTGCCATGCATGTGTCTTACAACAAACGCCCATATTACATGCATGGGTCGTTTCTGGGTTTGCTGCTCCTTTCCACTGGTCTGTTTACCTATCCTGATCTACAGTTAATTCTGATATAATAATTCTTGATCCCTGGCAGGGCATACGTTCCCATACTACTGTTGTTCTTCTTGCCTATATTCATCCTTGGCAATTCCGTATACATTCTAGATTCAGCTTCTCATATTGTTGAAAAATTTGGAAACATAATTGGGATTATATTGGAGGAGAATTTAATCTTTATAATATTGATGCTCTCAATCTGTGAGCATTTGTTTAGGTCTTCTTTAATGTCTATTAATATTTTATAATTTATTCATTAGAAGTCTTAGAACTCTTCTGTTAGATTTTTTCTTACACATTTTTGATGCTATTATGAATGCTATATTTTAATTTTAATTTTTTGTTTGCTAGTATATAGTACAGTTGATTTTTTATATTGATATCTAGAAAAGATGTTTAATTATTGTATTAATACATGTAACATATCTATAGTTTTGGGAGGTTTTATATATATAAAATCATACCATTTTTAAAGGACAGGTTTTTTTTCTTCCTTCTTCATCTTTATGGCTTTTCTTTCTTTTTTTTCTTTCTTTCTTCATTCATTTGTTCTTTTTTCTTTCTTTTTTTTTTTTGACTCGCTGCACTGACTAGAACCTTCTGTATAATTCTTACTAGAAGTAATAGTGAGGAGCTTCGTCTTTTCTTGATCTGAAAGTAGGAATATACCTTCAAGTGAAATGACGGCTGGGGTTCTTTTTGTGGCTCTACTTTATCAAATTAAGTAAATTAGGTCCCTCATATTCCTAGTTTGCTCCAGGATTTTCTTTTCTTTTCTTTTCTTTTTTTTAAATCCTGAATGAGTGTAGAATTTTTTTGTCAAATGCTTTTTGCGTTTCTGCATCCTTGGAAATCATCGTAGGAATATTCTCTTTTAAAAATGTTTTGGTTATCTATTACATCATAAGAAGCCATGCCAGTATTTAGTGGATTAGAAGAACCACCATTTTAGTGGACCTTCCACATCTGTGGAATGAGAGGACTTAGCAAGATGACTGTTCAGCTCCTGTTACTTGGATGCTCTCATGCAGTCACGGGGAGAAAGTGTCTGGGGCTGGAGTCACCTGGAAGCTCAGCTTGGCTGTTGGAGCATCCTATATGGCTCATTGCGTGTCTGGCATCTCAGTAGAAATGGCTTGCAGTCCCAGTGCAGCTGAGATGTTGGGATGGCTGGACCAGTCTTTGTCCACAGTCTTAGGCCTTTCTCTCTCTCTCTCTCTCTCTCTCTCTCTCTCTCTCTCTCTCTCTCTCTCTGGCTTCCGGAAGTTCTCTCCAGCTGGATAGCAGACTTCTTACATGGTGATCCAATGTGCACAGAAGGAGCTGCCTGTCTTTCCTAAGGCATGTTCCTGGAATTGGCACAGCACCGCTTCTGCCACATTCAGTTGATTAAAATAAGTCACAAGCCAGCCCAGATTCAGTGCCAGAAGACTATGCAAGGATATGATGCCAAGAGGCCATCTCTAAGACCAGCTACCACAACATATTAATGTGGTGAATTACATCAATTAGACTTTCTAATGTCTTCTAGCCTTGCATACTTGGGATAAACCTAAGTCAAAATGAATTCTTCTTGAACATAATATATAACTTGTTTAGGTTGGCTAATTTTTACTCTTCCCTCACAATAAATTTCAAGAGAAATTGGAGGTATCCTTGCCCTCAAAAAGAATCCAAGAATACTCATATGAAAATACTTGAATGGATGAATCTAGAGGGTATAATGCTAAGCAAAATAAGTCAGAGAAGGACAAATACCATATCGTTTTACTCATATGTGGAATTTAAGAAACAAACAACAACAACCGCAACAACAGATGAGCAAGGGGAAAGGAGACAAACCAAGAAGGCTACCATTTTAACTATAGAAAGCAAACTGATGGTTACCAGAGGGGAGGTGGGTGGGGAGGTTGGGTGAAATAGGCAATGTGGATTAAGGAATACATGCGTGATGAGCACTGAGAGATGTATGAAGTGCTGAACCACTATATTGTATACCTGAAACCAATATAACACTGTGTTCACTCTACTGGAATTTAAAATAAAATAAAATAAATAGTTGAGACACGAAGTTCTCTCCTCTCCTCATGTGTGCCCTAAGATGAAACTTCTTTGACCTTTCCTTGGAGGGGGTGGGACATTGGAACAATTTTATTGTGCTCCCAGCATGACAGGCATCGGACCATGAGCAGCCATGATTTCACTTGGTGACTCACTGTCACATTGGCATGTCCTGTTCCCTGCTGATGGTGCTACCTTTTACACGAAAGCATTCAGAACACCCAGCATGGGCAATGAAGTGAATCTCCCTCACAGCCTCCTCTTCTGGGCAGCCTCACATTGGTTGCATTGGAAGGATTATGACAGCAACTTCCTTAAATCCTGTGGTGCCCACCTAATGGAGGGTGACTCATGCCTCTGACAGGGAAGTTAATGTTTCTTCTCACCGCTTATTTTGGTCACTCTTCCAATTTCCTCCCCACATCTGTTGATCCTATCTTCCACTAAGTTTACGTAAGGATTATAGGACATCACTATAAGGTGATTGGGCTAGCATTTAGTTACTATTATAGCAGATTGTATTTGAAACATTATAGCTTAAAATGTACCATGCACTCTCTATATATAATTATTATGTATAATTATATATAATACATAATGTACGTATAATGTACATGCTTTGTGTATGTATACATATATAAAAATGTATTTCCAGTGATGCATATTTTTATACCACATGCTGTGTGTATATGCTTTATATATTGTGGTGGACAAAACGTAGCTACAAATTCGTCAGTGTTTCTCCTATTGAGAGGTGAGTCTTTGACTCCTACCCTTGAATCTGGATGAGCTCAGAAACTGCTTTGACCAAGAGGATATTGAAGAGGTGATGCTGTGACCATTTTCACGCTCAGGCTTTAATAGCATGGCAGCTTCCACATCCTGTCCCTTGAAACACTCATTCAGGGAGAAGCCACCTACCATAGGGGAAGTCAGCCAATCTGAGACCACCATGCTCTGAGGAAGACCAGCTTAACCACAGGGGAGTAGAGAGGCCTGACCAGCTCCCACTCAGGTATACTGGCGACCCCAGCCGAGGAAGCAGACTTGTGAGTGAAGAATCATCACATGATCCAACCTGAACCACCATCTATTTATACCACCTGATATAGAGATTATAGGAGATACCAGTCCATTTATGAATAAAGATGAATGCAGTTTGGGTCATGTGATTGACATGTTGTGGGACATCCTATACTTAGAGAATATAGAAATTTAGGGTGAATGAGCTGGACTTAATATATAGACCTACAAATCCTGAATGTGCATATTGTTTTTATTGCCATCACTGGATATGGCCTACTCCTGTTCTTAGTCCCTCAGTGTGGACAAGGGTCACACCCCTAGGGGAGTGTAATAGAATCACACCTGTGGAGAAAGACAGTGTGTGTCACACAGCTTGAATGAACCCCTCTCCCAGGCAATTTTATTATGTGTCCCCAAGGAACAGTGCCAACCCTGTCCCATCCCTTGCCAAAAACAAAAGTAAAATAAAATTCAGAAGTATTATGTTAGACTATAGGCTGTTGTTCGTGAGATCGGCATGAACTTTTGTGTGGATCATTTCCCACTGTTGAAGTTTTCTTTTATCACATTATCTCTTCTATTTTCTTTAATATGGTCTGTAAAGACCTACACCATCTGGTCCTTGCCTACCACTATGACTTCATTTCTTTTAACTTACTCTTCATTGACTGTGCTCCAGCCACCCTGACTTCTTTTTTTAATCTACCCTTTCAATATACCATTCCCATTGGGGGTCCACTTATTCTTTCTGTGTAAGAGCTTCATCCCTAGATCCTTTAACTACATCCTTCCCAAAATTCCACTCAGAACCCAGGTGGTACCTTCTCAGAGAGGCTATGTTTACATCCTACACCAACATGAGAATTCATCGTCTTTATAGCACCTATTTAGGGTGAAAATTAAAAAGAAAAAAATTTGTTTGTAGTACTATTAGCTCCACAAGAACAGGATTTTTGAGTTTATAATTCCCAGTTACAAGTGAGTACATGGTAGATTTTCAATAAATAACTGCTGGATGAATAAATGAATGGTCATCTGTATGTGAAAGAGGGGGACCAAGAGAGGGGCGAGCGGGGCCATTGAGCGTGTGTCTTACAAGACTGTCTCCAGTGCTCCCATGTCTAGTGCCCTAGTCAATGGTTCTCAACCTCAGATACACATTGAAGATGTCTAGGGACCCACTAAAACTTGAGACCTACTCCCAGAAATTCTGATGTCATTTTTTGGGTGTAGCCTAGGCATCAAGATTTTTCAAAGTTCCCCAGATGACTGTTATGTGTGTCCCAGGTGAGAACCAGTCGTTAGGTATTAATAAAACTGAGGTTATCTTTTCCTGGACCTCTTGTGACTTATTTTTTTAAATGTTTATGTATTTATTTTGAGAAAAAGAGAGAGAGTGAGAATGAGTGAGGGACAGGGAGAGAGAGAGGGAGAGAAAGAGAGAATCCCAAGCAGACTCCACACTGAGCACTGAGTCCAAAGTGGGGCTCGATCTCACAATTGTGAGATCATGACTTGTGCTGAAATCTAGAGTCTGATGATCAACCAACTCAGCCACTCAGGTTTCCCCTAACTTCTTTATTAAGTAAATTCTGAGACTCTCTAACTCCAGAGCCACCCAGCAATACTAATCACTAAAGATATCTCCAAAGTACTTGGTCTAAAGAAAGATCTGGACTGCTTGTGTTTACCTTAAGGATCAAATTCCCATTGACTGGTGGGAACCTTTTAGTTTATAAGAGAAGATACATAGAGCTTTTGTTATAAACTAGCAATGGTATGTGAGCTGAATTCAGAATTTTCCACATTAGTGTCTTTCTTGGTCATTGCATATTAAAGTAGGGTAGGAAAGTAACTTAATAGTCCTCCTGGGAACAGGAGCAGGTTTTGACATTTTGAAGGTCATGTTTCTGCCCCTTAGGGAAGCATTTGAGAAAACGGAGCCAGGTTCATTCCCTAAGCCCATCTCTTGGGTATCATGGGGAAGGTACTAATGGCATTGATGTATGTGCACTATGGAGCACGATGTTGGTTGAGAAAAAAACTTAAAGCAACAAAACCCTGTTTTCAAAGAAAATCAAACTGCAATTCTAAAACTGATCAAAGTGGAGTGGTTCGTTTGAAGGAGACTTTGTAGCTTGGAGGCCACTCAGTGTAGGCTGCCTCACACAGTCCCTATCCCCAGATGGCCCTGGAGGACTGAAGCCTATGGCTCTGCCAAAGGTAACTTGAAAGGCACACTTGCAGTTGATGCTTTTAGGAGTAGCAATTATAGAGAAGTTAAAAGTAGTAACAATTAGGTAAGGATGTGCTGTGTTTACCTTGGTTTCAAGATTGAGTATGGTGTCAGGATTAATCAGGTTGGCCCTTTTCTAGGATCATTTCAATATACACAAGCATGACCTGGGAACCTTGGTGAAATGCAGGTTCTGATTCAGTGGGTGTTGGGTGGGACCCAAGATCTGCATTTCTGATTAGCTCCCAAGAGCTGCCATTGCTCTTTCAAATCACAGTTCATATATCAACATCCCCCAGGAGACTTATTAAAAATGTAGATCTTGGTGCCCCATCCTAGAACTTCTGGCTGCAACCCCTCTACCTGAGGGTTTGGAAGTCTTTGTTTTTAACAATTTCCTTAGACTTTAATGATGTTCAGTAAGTTTGAGAACTGTGCTCTAGCAGGTGTCTGCCTACACGGAACCCTTCAGGAACCCAGGAGGAGGGCCTGTGGCTCACCACGTGCCAGGGCTGGAGGAGGGTTTGGAGATCACTCTTTTATTGATTAGAAAACTGAACTCCCAAAGGGCAAATAGTTCTTTCAGGTGCCCATCACCAGCTGGCAGCAGAGCAGAGCAGATGCCAGTGTGGACGACCACCCAACCCTCAACTTGCATTCAGAACTTGGACTCTGAGAAGTAGAAGAGATGGCCTAGAATTTAGCCTCGGCTTCAACATTTACTAAGTGTGTGATCTTGGCAGCTTTGCTCAACTGTTCTGTGTTTCCTCATTTGTAAATTGAAAATATCAATAGATGCTATGTCATGAGCTTTTGTGACCAGGTCAGCGGATGTTTAACATGTTTAACATGATTCCTGGTACATAGTAAGTACTGAATCCCATGATAGCCTCTGGATTACAAAAGTGAGATCATGATTGCAAAAGTCATACCAGAAGACGTAGCATTAGGAATCTCTTGCCAACTGCCAATTTGTAAGATTTTGAAATGGGACGTCTTTGAAATGATCATGTATAGCGCACAGACCATAGATCTCGAATGAACACACCTGGGTTTGTACAGCTTCTCGGGAGAACTTTTCTATGGCATAAGGTAGGATCACCTTTGTATAATAAAGTGGTTACTAAGATACTGAGGAACCAGGTTACTGGAGTGAATCACTCTCGGCAGATAAAATGGCAAGATGGGGTGCGGAGGGCTGAATTCTCTCCTGGGATTCTCTCCACAGGGTCCAAGTATTGGTTGACTGGCTTAGAGTTTGCTGCAGTTATGTGGTGCAACAGCTTTGAGCAATGTGTTTTAATCTTCACACAGAGAGTGTAGGAAAGATATTTTTAGCCTGATTACTAAATAGAGGAATGTGAGTTTGAAACGCATGCTTCAAGAGTTCAGTAGGGGAATGGTACTGTGTGATTATTACTATCAGGAAGTGTGTTTTTTTGCACATGACCCAGGTTTTCAGAATAGTTCTGATATTCAGACGTTCTGCTGTTCTATGAGTAAAATTCTACCTGTCTGAGCAGATACGCTGATTTTGTGGGGAAGTGGTTGGGAAAACATGGCCACTATAGACCAATATGATCATATCAACAATACATGGTGTTTGAGGAAAGGGTAGTACGTACTATAAGTAGATGTGACTTCTCCTTTGTCTTAGTAATGAGTCAGATTTTTTTCAGTTTCAAATGACAGACACTAACTCAAACTGGCTGAGGCGAAAAGGGGATTCCCTGACTCTTATACAGAAAAGTCCAGAGGATTCATGGCTGGCCTGGATGCATATTTTCAAACAGTGACCCAGCAAAGCCACCTCTCTTCACCTGCTTACTCTTGTTTCCCTATGTTGGTGTTATGTTTCCCTTGTTTCCCTATGTAGGCTCCCTCTTTGGGTGACACCAGGAGCCCAGAGTTCATGTCCTATGAGCTTGGCATTCATATATAAAGAAAATGACTTCCCATAGTGTTAGAGTGAAAGGTCTGAAAATTCACTCTGGCCGCACCTGGGTCATTTGTCTCCCCCATACCTTCCAGAGAGGGGACTGGTATCAGCAGCACCTGAACCACATAGAGTGCAAGAGTCCTCAAAGGAAACTGAGGCATTGAGTTCAAAAAACGAGGGCATGGGTGCTGGACAGGGAAACATAATAAATGTTTTTATATCCTTTGCTTCCCATCACTTCTTTATACCCAGTCTGCCTAGAATAAAATTCTGCCACATACCACTGACAAAAGACATACTATCTCTTCTACAAGCGATCTGCCTCTTGCCCAAATGATATTCACTTGTCCACCATTTTCTTTTTCCACCTGTACAGCATGAACTTCACTGAGGTCTTAGTTCTGGCTGTTGACTGTCCCTCCCCATATGATTGTCCCTTGGAGATTTTTTTTTCCCCCACACTGTCACCCTTTTGCCTCCCGGTCTCCCTAAAAGTTTGTCACTCAACTCTTGTAATTCCCTTCAAAATGTGGAAGGAAGGAAAATGCCTATAGCTGCAGACAACCAAGAAGAATTTCTTCTAGGATTTCTTCTCCCATCCAAGTACTAACCAGGCCCGACCCTGCTTAGCTTCCGAGATCAGACGAGATCGGGCGCGTTCAGGGGGGTATGGCTGTAGACTAGGATTTCTTCTGAGAAACGTGTCAACACAGTTTCATCACCATATGTAGTATCTTTGGCAAACTGCAGAATGGACCCACTGTTCATTTTAGTTCACCAGGGCAAGTGCTGTAGGAGTGATCTGCTTGGATCCAATTTGCAGTTTGCTTTTAGAGAGCTAATTAGATATGAATTTGCAAATGAGAAAAGCTACCCTTGTGTGTAGCAATTTGCTTTATTAAATGAGAAATGACATGGTGTGTGTAATGTTCTTAGCATGGTAGGTTCACAGTTACGCAGAGAGTGGAAAAGTTCCAAGGGTGATTGGTGCTCAATGTATAGCTGAATGTCATAGATTTAGAAAGGGCCTCAGACAGCCAAAAAGGGACATTTTAATAAAATGTACATTTTCATTCAGCACAGTACATCAGAACCTCCCAGAGGGTTTGTTAAAAAGAATTAAGATTTATTGACTGCTAAGTGTCAGACACTAGGCAGAACCCGTTCGCTCTTCCAAACATTCTGCAGGGAATTTTATATTTTATATTGAAGGGTTAACTGACTTCCTCTTGGTGACATAGCTAGGCTATGAGGGAACTTCAGGCCAGTGGACCCCAGACCCCAAGCTCTGACATACCATGATCCCTTTGGCTACTTAGAAATTATCCATGGCTACCTGCTGGGTTTTAAATATTTTAAAAAAAAATTTTTAGAACAGTTTTAGGCTCACTACAAAATTGAAAGGAAAGTACAGAAGCAGCCTATATACTCCTTGCCCTCCTCTCCCCCCCAACATGTGCAGCTCTCCCATTATCAACATCTCCCACCAGACTGGTTCATTTGTTATAATCAATGAACCTACAGTAATACATTGTTATCACTCAGAGCCCATAGTTTATCTAAGGGTTCACCCTTGGTGTTCTGCATTTCATGGGTTTGGACAAACGTATAATGACAGATATCTGTCATTATACAGAATATTGTCACTGCCCTAAAAATCCTCTGTGCTTCCCTGTCATCCCACCCCTGCTCCTCCCCTGCCATGGCAACCATTAAAATTTGTAGAGTTTCCCTTGCCCTTTATAGAATGTCAAAGAGTAGAAACTATATAGTATATAGCCTCCTAGATTGGCTTCTTTCACTTAGTAATATACATTTAAGGTTCTCCCATGGCTTTTTATGGCTTCATAGCTCATTTCTTTCTAGCACTGAATAATATTCCATTGTCTGGTTGTAGTAAAGTTTACCAATTCTCCTGCTGAAGGACATCTTGGTTGCTTCCAAGCATGGGCAATTATGAATAAAGCTGCTGTAAACCTCCATGTGCAGGTTTTTATACAGCCACATGTTTTCAGCTCCTTTGGGTAAATATCAAAGAGCACAGTTTCTGGAGTGAATGGTAAGATTATGTGTAGTTTTTTTTGTTTTTTTTTTAATTTTTTTTTTCAACGTTTATTTATTTTTGGGACAGAGAGAGACAGAGTATGAACGGGGGAGGGGCAGAGAGAGAGGGAGACACAGAATCGGAAACAGGCTCCAAGCTCTGAGCCATCAGCCCAGAGCCTGACGCGGGGCTCGAACTCACGGACCGCGAGATCGTGACCTGGCTGAAGTCGGACGCTTAACCGACTGCGCCACCCAGGCGCCCCATGTGTAGTTTTTAAAGTAACTTCAAAACTGTCTTCCAAAGTGGCCGCACCATTTTTCATTCCCAGCAGCAGCAAATGCAACTTTCCTGTTGCTCCATATCGTTGTCAGCATTCGGGTTGTCAGTGTTCTGGATTTTAGCCATTCTAATAGGTGTGCTACTAACTGTTTTTAAATTTTTCATTAAAAATGTATTGCATGCTTTCTAAGTGGTAGAGAACAGATGTGTGTGATGCTCTGTGAATTTTTGAGAAGCAACTGCCAGATAGTACCTGAGATGGAAAATAACAATAACTAAAATCTGTTGCGTATTGACTAAGTGCCATGTCTTGTGTTAAGCACTTTCTATATTTTCATTTTGAAATGTATTTAATCCTCCTACAAACTTCCTGAGTTAGATACCACCCCATTTTGGAATAAGGAAACACAGAGAGGAGAAGACACTTGCTTCAGGGCATCCAGTAAGTGAGTGATAGAACTGAGGGTGGAGTCCAGATAGTTTGGCTCCATGGCCTTTGCCTTTGACCTCTATGCAGCACCATCCCGCAGCGCGCCTTGCCACACCAGATCCTATCAGCCTCTGTCGGGAGCAATGATACCCTGTTACCATACGAGAGTATGGTCAGTTACCATACGAGAGTTACCATACGTCAGTTACCATAGGAGAGTTACCATACGTCAGTTACCATACGAGAGTATCTAACCCCACCCCACAAGCCACTGCTGTCTTTTAAAGCCATCACTATCAAAATGTTAGGTGGTATTTTATTTTTAAATTCACTGTCAAAAAGACAAAGTTTTTGGAGAGTGAGATAGTATCACTGAGGAAAGAGAGAATACTACATTATCAGTTTATTCAACAGATTTCCCAAGAGGGACTGCATGTGCCTGGTTCTGTGCGAGCCATTGGGAGGCAGTACCACAAGAATGCACGCAGTATAGTGATAGGTATGCAAATCAGTACTCTAGGGCGATATGCTGAGTTTTGAAGTAGAGGGGAGGCCTAGGTGCTTTGGGGGGCTTGTTCGGAGCCACCCATGACAGCCCCTGAACTGCATCTTCCCCAGTAGGTAATGGAAGGCTGTTCTTTAGTTAACGGGATGAGGTTCTGCAAAAGTACGTGCTTAGTGAAAAATATATCTCGTTGCCAAACAAACAAAATAGATAATAGAAATGTAAACAATTAATGAGTTAATCAGAGGTCGGCAACCTTGGTTTAGGTATCCACAGTGTCTCCACAGTATCTTCCAGTCTCCTGCTATCTCTACCTTCTCGGTTGTTGGCATTCATATTTACACGTTTTACCTCATTGTCACGAGATAGAGGTTATCGCTCCAAACAGAACCAAGGTAGAAAGTTGACAAAGAGAGTGGTAGTGAAAGAGATCTTTTCCTGTAATGGAAATGTCCTTTTATTAACAGGGTGGAGAGGATATGAGACTCTACGGGGCACATCCTTGCACATTACAGTCACGACAGAATGACCGTTTCTCTGTCTGTAAAGAATTGGCTGGACTTAGAATGGCATCTAACAGCACTTCTATTTAGAAAGTACTTTGGAGGGGTACCTGGATGGCTCAGTTGGTTGAGCATCCAACTCTTGATCTCAGCTCGGTTGTTGATCTCAGGGTCATGAGTTCAAGCCCTGCGCTTGGCTCCATGCTGGGCGTGGAGCCTACTTAAAAGAAGAAAAAAAATAATCCACTTTAAAAAGAAACAATATGTAGTAGGTTGCTTCCAAGATCAAATAAGTATTTTCCTCAAAAGCATGTGTCCTGATGTTTCCAAGGCCACATAAGTTAAAATCTTCTGGATTGAGCCAAGGTTTTCTTTTTTGTAGGACTTGTAAGAATCTTTAGCATGTTTATGATTTCTTTGAATCCCCAGGCATGCATTATTGGATCAGTGTGGTGATTTACTTTAGTAAGCATTTAACAAACAGGGTAATGTTTTGTATATGGGTACGTGCAAGTTAGCCTACCCAGTAGGAAAAATTAGCATTTGAAGCAACCCTCAGAAAGACTTGTACCTCAGAGGTAGTTGCTCAGACATTGTGAATGCTACTTTTGCAATCTACACCATAGGTTTGCAGAAAGGAAATAGAAATGTCTTTTTATTATTTTTTTTTTTTCAAAATTTTTTTTTTTTTAACGTTTATTTATTTTTGGGACAGAGAGAGACAGAGCATGAACGGGGGAGGGGCAGAGAGAGAGGGAGACACAGCATCGGAAACAGGCTCCAGGCTCTGAGCCATCAGCCCAGAGCCCGACGCGGGGCTCGAACTCACGGACCGCGAGATCGCGACCTGGCTGAAGTCGGACGCTTAACCGACTGCGCCACCCAGGCGCCCCGTCTTTTTATTATTAAAATTAGTGGTTTTCAGATGTATTACAAGCCAGAATGATCTCACAGCCCTACAACCCTCCCTTGAACCACGGGAACCAGAGGATTCAGTCATCTGATCTCTTTGGTCCTTGAGGTGTTGCACCCACACTTGACGGAGCTCTCTGCCACGTGACACCGTCCTGTAGTCTGCTAGTATAGCACCCAGCAGACTGTGATCTCAGCCCGTCTTAGGCAGAGTGAATATTTTATGCAAGGGGCTTATGCGAGATCCCAAAGGTAGACTGGGACTTTCTAGAACTTACAAGAACAGTATGCGTTCATGTGTATTTGCCTATTTGCGGTTGCATATGTGTATGTTTGGCAGAATGTGGTCTAGGACTTGCTTGTGTTAGGAGTTTTTATGTGGCAGTGGGAATGTGCGGTGGAGTGGAAGGTACATCGGAAGGCTTGGGAAATACTGGTGAAAATATTCATGACACCAACACAACCATTTTGCATGGGCAGATGGGCTTAGGGTATTGACTATGGAATGTTTTCAGTGTGATACCGCTCATAACTAGTGTTCTCAGGAACACACTTTGGGAAATAAACTTAGATGCAGGGAGTAAATTTCTTCGGTGATATTTCCATTAGTCTGGAGTAGCCTGGGACCATTGATCTAGGTCTTTCCTGTTTGTTTTTTGATTCTCTAATCTGTCGTGTAATTTAAAAGAAAAGTGTTAGAGAGTTATCACGGTGAAATCTCTTTTGATTTTGATTTTAATGAACTGCTTTTTTTGAAAAGCGTAAGATTGAGGAAGTTTGAGAAAAAACGAAATACATGGTCACTCCACCTATGCACTGATAGCAGATATGTAGATGAAAAATGAAGCATGGAAGGCATTATCTGGATGTTTCTATGTGTTTAAATGCTTCCTATTTATAGAGTGACATTTAGGTGACTGAACATTTTGCTTTCAGAAGCATGATGCTGTAAGACCCATCTTAAGATAGAAAGTCCTTTGTGGTGAGAACATTCACTGCTTTTCTGTGGCATCTACAACCAGCACACATCTAGTAATCAAAAGGAGAACTGCATGGAATAAATACAGTAGTTGACTTCTGCCCAAATCCTTTTGAAAAGAGGAAGTGGAGCCTTTCTGCTCTTTGACACACAAAAGCACATTGCTTTATAATGGATTCCACAGAAAAAGCAAAATCCAAACAAAGCAGCATCTTTTTACTGTAACCTATGTACAATGTAAGTGAGATGCCAAGTATGCAAATGGTGGGAGGGAAGAAATGCATTTTCACTACCCCAGTTACTGGACATTGTTTAGAAATACGAGTAGTAATTGCCCATGAGTTAGGTGATTAATGTGCACATTTTTTCCTCTTCCTCTTCTTCTTTAATATTTGAGGCTCAGTCTAATTATTATATACTATTTCTTTGATGATTTCTTTTTTTGTAAATGATGGGGTGGTGGTCTGAGAACTAGATCCATCTTCTATCCGCCCAAGTCAGCAGGGTGAAATATAATAGCAGTTCCTTCCTTACTGATGCCTCTTTCTAGACACCAGTAAGATCTTCTCATGTCCATTATAAGCTCAGTTCTGAAAGCAAAGCCAGATCGATCCCATTTATTCTAGTGGTCCAAGTGCAAGTGAAATCAGTGCCATTATGCAGCAATTTCTGCCAAGTAGACAATGCAGGGTCCCAGTTTGGAAACCACAGCAGCGTAACTAGACATTCAGCCTGCCCCCATCCCCCCACCCCCCTACATTCCACACCCTTTATTGGTTCCTGACTATGTGTGAGTTGACTAGTCTAACCAACTCCCCTTCACTATGAGATAGGGACCTTCTTTAGTTTGCCTTTGTGGCTCTATTTCCCTCCACCCTTCCCAGGACTTGGGCCAGTGCCCCATCCAAGTAGGGTCTAGATGTTGGTTGACTAAATACTTTTGAAGGACTTGAAAGAACTGTTGAGGGGTGGGGAAAATGGCTTTGCTGGAGCTGCACATGAAGGAGGTTTGATTCTACAGGCTGGAATGAAGTAAAGTAGGAGGATGAAGGATGTTTGAAAAACTGGGGGTGGAAGTCACTAGGGAAAAAAGAAATGCAAAAGGGAATTTTGTCTTCCGTTTTGGAGTTAAATTCATCAAGGCTATATAAATCTCAATGCATCAAAAGTGACACCACCTCATAAAATCTTAGACTGTAATGTCTAATGTGGTTGTCAGTAGTCACATGTAGCTATTATATTTAGACTGATTAGAATTAAATAAAATAAAACATTTAGTTCTTGAGTCATACTAACCACATTTTAAGGGGTCAGGTGCCACATACAACTATTGACTGCTGTATAAGACAACACAGATGTAGAACATTTACATCATCTCAGAATGCTGTGTCAGACAGCACTGCTCTAGGGGATGATAAAATCATTTTGTCAGTCTCCTTGTTCTTTGATTCTACAAATACTAACTGAGCACCTGCTTTGCTCCTGGCACTGCACTGAGAAAGGTCTGATATGTTTAAGGGCATAGACTCTGGAATAGCTGGAACAGAGTCTGGTTAGGCTGTCACTCACTGTGTGACGTTGGGCAAGTCACTTAACGTGCCTCTGCTTTTGCTGAATCATCTCTAAAGTGAAAATAATAAAATTATCTCATAGGGTTGGTGTGAGGATTAAATGAGTGTGTGTATGTGTGTACATGTGTGCACACATGTAGGAATTGACATGCATGTGTGCATGTATGTGAGTGTAATTATGTGTGTATATATTTGTGTATGTGTGTGTATATATGTATGTGTATCTTAGAACTACTCCTGGCACATATTCTGTGCTTGGTCAGTAGGAGCTGTTAATAATTGCACTATATATATTTTAATGTTTATTTATTTATTTTGAGAGACAGAGAGAGAGAAAGCATGTGTGAATTGGGGAGGGGTAGAGAGAGAGGGAGAGGTAGAATCCCAAGCAGGCTCTGTGCTGTCAGTGTGGAGACCCGCACAGGGCTCAATCTCATGAACCATACGATCATGACTTGAGCTGAAATCAAGAGTCAGGTGCTTAACCGACTGAGCCACCCAGGCACCCCAGTAGTCGGTATTTATTACAGAGCAGCAAAGAAAACAACTGTGCTTCATGCTGTCCTGGAATTTACCATCTTGTGGGAGCAGCAGACAATAAATCATTAAAGAAATTAATAATTACCAAGTATGTCAAGAACTGCAAAGGAAATGAATGGGACGACGCAAGAGAGAATAATATGGGGAGAACTAGCTAGAAAGCTTCTCCGAGGAGGTAACATTTAAGAAAACAAAGAGGAGAAATGCCAGTCTTGGAAAGGGAGAAGGGGAGAACCAAGACAGAGGTAAGCATACCATGAAGGAGGACAGTGTGACTATAACAGAAAGGGAGGGGTTCCAGATGAGGTTAGAAGGAGAGGAAAAGAGAGCTGAAGCCAGTGGTGCACAGTGTGCACTAGGGGACGTATATTTATATTATATGTAAAAGGATCACTCTGGGAACTGTTCATGATATGGATTGGAGGTGGGGGACATAAGAATGTAGGCAGAGTGCATTAGAAGTCTATTCTAACAGATCGGGGGGGGGGGATGATTTAGACTCAGATAGGAGGCATGGAAGTGGAAAGAAGTGAGCAGTTTCTAGATAGTGAGCAGTTGACAGGACCAATGAGACTTGCCAGTGGATTATATGTAGTTGGTAAGAGGGAGGCATCCAGGCTGATGCTTATATTTTTTACTTTATTAACCAGGACAATAGTAGTTTCATTTACTGAAATAAGGAATACCTGTAGAGAACATTTTTGGTAAAAACAAACAAACAAACAAACCCAAACCTACTTGATGACAAATAGTCTGCTAAATATGGAACTATGGTGTCCATATGAAAGGCTGGGTTTGAGATAGGCACATGGGCATCATTACCTCATAGATGATATTTAAGAGGCAGAATAGGAGACCAGTTTCTGGAATGATACAGTATAGACACAGTAAACTTTTTACCCCAGCAAAATAACTATTTAACTGAAGAAAATTTATCTATCTAGACATTCTCTCTCCCTCCCTCTCTCTCTCTCCCCCATATATATAATATATAGATACAATTAAAAATATATACAAGTATGTGAAAATATAAATACATAAATCTCCTTAAAGTCTCTAGAAATTGTCCTAAGGGCATATAGTAAATGGAGAAATATTCACCCAAATAAATTTACTAAATCTCAGTAAGAACCATAAAGTCTGTAATATTTGAGCCATGATACCCACTTCCCAGCTGTATCTTATGGAATCACCAGTGAAAGGGCAGGCTTCCAGCATTTTTCATTGTCTCCCCAAAACCCCATGTTTCAAAAGCTCTTTTCACAGTGGACTGGAGTTTCCATCTAGCCCCAACTTGTGGGACAGAAGCTATATGCCAAATATGACAGGCTAATAGTATTGGACTCTAGTCATGCTTGAGCAGTTTTCAGGTAGAGTAGGAGTCCCATGCTAGGAGGGTCAAGTCAAGAATAATAGGGGCCACCATCCCTCCCCAATGCCTGATTATAGACATAGAGCAGGGGTGTCACTGCATGAGAAGTGGGCCTCTCTCCCCATGCCAAATTCTTGTTCAGTAGCATAGAGCTTCAGTCCAGGGTGGAGAGGCAGGCCACTACATCTGTGACTGAGGGGAGTGACTTTATCTGGAATAAAACATGGTGAATTCTGTGCCTACAGTGTTGCTGAAAACAATGGTGATCTTGATGGAGAGTAATTATGAAGATGCTAATAACTCCGTGACATTGGTAGCAATGAGTAAAATGTAGAGCAATCAGAAGTTTAACAACAACAACAAAAAACAAACAAACAAACAAACAAACAAAAAACAGCCACAGAAATTGACCACCAAGAAGAGCCCTCCTGGCATCATAGGCAACCTTGGGGGTTGAAGGAGCAGTACACAAGTAATAGACGGTCTCTACTCAAGAGTAATCAGAACAAGACACAGGGCAGACTTGAAAATATTTCCAAGCTCCACACAGAAAAAATGAAATAAATACAAATCTAGCATTGGCACCAGGGGCCTAAGGATAGCCTCTAACCAAACACTGACTGAGCAATAAGCTACTGGAACCCAGGAGCAACTTCTAAGAAGATAGGCTTAAAAATAAAATCACATATATCCCGGGTAGTCTGGAAGACTGTGTGTGTATGTGTGAGGCTGCACTCTCAGGAGTGAATGGAGAGGGGTAGTCCCTAGAAAAACAGGGCACAAAAAATGTAAACGTCTTCATCTGTGGAAGTAGCCTCAATGCTACTCACATATCCACTGTAAAGGCAAAAGTCTAATTACCAGCAAGGATTAAGCATGACCTTTAACCAATAAGTGGCTTATGCCAATTAATTAGTGACCCCGAAATAACCCGACTAAAAGACAAAAACAAAAAATAAGAGGGATATCACAAACTGCACACTGGGTGGAAATAGACGTCACGGATTTAGTTTAGCCAAGTAATGAAACAAATAAATCAATAACTTGGAAAACACGAATAATATCAATCCCTGAGGGCAAGGGCTGATGTAGAATCAATGTCCAGAGTTGCTGCAATACATTATCTAAAATGTCTAGTTTTCAACAAAAAAATTTGCAAGATACTCAAAGAAACAGAAAAGTGTGACCTATACGAAAGGAAAAAAAGAAGGTGTTAGTAACTATTTTGAAGGAATTCAGGTGTCGAACTTAGCAAAGACTTTAAAACAGCCATTATAAATGTGTTCAAAGAACTAAAGAAGCGCATGTTTAAACAATTAAAGGGACCTATGAGAACAATGTGTCTTCCAATTAAAACAGTCAATAAAGAGTTAGGAATTATAAAAAATGAACCAAATACAAACTGTAGTTGAAAAGTGTAACAGAAATGAAAAATTTACTAGAAGAGTTCAAAAGTAGATTTTCTCTGTCAGACAAAAAATGGCCCCAGAAATTTGAATAGATATCAATAGAGATCATGCAATTTGAAAAGAAAAAAAATTTTTAAAAAGGAAAAATGAATATAATGAATAAGAAAAATATAGGCCATCATTAAACATATCAATGTACATGTAATGAAAATAATACAAGGAAAGGAGAAGCAGAAGAGGCAGAAAAAATATTCAAAGAACTAATAGCTGAAAACGTCCCAAATTTCATGAAAAATTATACATTCAAGAAGTTCCATAAGTAGGATAAACACAAATAGACCACATTCAGACACATAATAGTAAAATATTTGAAAGTCAAAAACAAAGAGAACACCTTGAAAGCAGTGACAAATGACTCATCACATACAAGATCAAAAACAAAGAAACTCCATCAAGGTAGACAGCCAACTTTTGACTACAATGTAGGCCAGAAGGCAATGGGATGGCATATCTAAAGTGATGAGAGAAAAAACTGTCAAGCAAGAATCAGCAAAACCCTTTTAAAGATGAAAGCAAAGTAAATATATTCCCAGATAAACAAAAGCTGGGAGATTTTGTTGATAGCAGACCTGCCTTACAAGAAATGCTGATGGAAGTTGTTTGGGCTGAAAAGTAGTAGCATCAGACAATAATTTGAACCAACACACACACACACACACACACACACACACACACACACACACTCACACACAAACATGGAGTGTCAATACAGATAATTTTAAAAGACAATGTAGAGTGATGTCATGGAAGACGATGAAGTAGGAAACTTCAGGAACCAGTCCCACCCCTGGGGGAAAAAAGCACCTTTGAGGAGGCATTTATAATCAGAATCAACTATTGGAAATCTGGAGTCTGGTCAAACTCTGGCAGTATCTAGGAGAGTGCCTAAGTAAGACGCTGGCCAATGAATTTTTGCATTTCACAGAGAAGCTACCCTCTTCCATTTTCTGGCCTTGCATCAGGTAGCTGTGGGAATGGCAGCCTATGTTTCTGATGTGTCTTGAAGCTGCCAGGTTGTACAATAAGCACCTTGGTTTCCAAGGATCAGGGTTATATGTGTTGATCTGTTTTGCAGATTACTGAGGGACCAGTGCATAAGTTGGCTATTATTGCAGCCCTCTTAGACTGAAGCAGCTTCAGGGCAGCATTTGTTGGGTAATTAAAAGAATAGAATGCCTTTATTTCTCTTTCTTTATTGGATCCATGCATTCAAGGAATTCTCCATCAGGCCACTAGCCAACTGCTGAGATAACAGAACAGAGACTTTAGTGAGCGATCACACCTGACAGGAAAGAGGGTCCTTGCAAAAATAGTTGAGAGAAGTCAGTAAACAAACAGATGACTATATCCCTCTACAAGCAACATCAGCAGTCCCGGGGGGAAAAGGAGAATCTGAATCCTAGAGGTACCACATTATGACATAAAAAATGTCCAGTTCTCAACAAAAAATTACAAAGTAATGAATCAGAAATGTGTGGCCTGTTCATAGGGGAAACAAATCAACATAACATAACTCTGAGAAAGCCTAGAACTTGGGCATGCCAGACAAGACTTTAAATTAATGATACTAATATATGTGAAGAGATAAAGGAATTAATAGACAAGACCTAAAGGAATTGAAGAAAATAATGTAGGAACAATTAGTGAAATACCAATGAAGACAGATTTTTTTATATTTGAGAGAGAGAGTGTGCGTGAGTGGGGGAGAGGGAGAGACAGTATCCCAAGCATGCTCCACACTCAGCACAGAGCCCAATCAATGCAAGGCTCGATCCCAAGACCCTGGACCTGAGCCGAAAACAAGAGTCAGACATTCCAACTGACTGAGCCACCCAGGTACCTGGACAGAAATTTCTAAAAGGAACTAAATAGAAATGCCTATATATGTGTGTGTGTGTATATATATATATATGAAAGTTGAAATATATATATGTATATATATATGAAAGTTGAAATGAAAAATTAACAAAAAGTGTTCAACAGCAGATTTATTTTTTTTTTCAATATATGAAATTTATTGTCAAATTGGTTTCCATACAACACCCAGTGCTCATCCCAAAAGGTGCCCTCCTCAATACCCATCACCCACCCTCCCCTCCCTCCCACCCCCCATCAACCCTCAGTTTGTTCTCAGTTTTTAACAGTCTCTTATGCTTTGGCTCTCTCCCACTCTAACCTCTTTTTTTTTTTCCTTCCCCTCCCCCATGGGTTTCTGTTAAGTTTCTCAAGATCCACATAAGAGTGAAACCATATGGTATCTGTCTTTCTCTGTATGGCTTATTTCACTTAGCATCACACTCTCCAGTTCCATCCACGTTGCTACAAAAGGCCATATTTCATTCTTTCTCATTGCCACGTAGTATTCCATTGTGTATAT
This sequence comes from Leopardus geoffroyi, assembly GCF_018350155.1. Lineage (NCBI taxonomy): Eukaryota > Metazoa > Chordata > Mammalia > Carnivora > Felidae > Leopardus > Leopardus geoffroyi. Next base: position 32,493,171 of record NC_059331.1, on the reverse strand, counting down.
AAATCACAATTTCTTTATCCATTCATCAGTTGATGGACATTTAGGCTCAACAGCAGATTTAAACAGGCAGAAGAAAGAATCTGCAAACCTGAAGATAAAACTATTGAACAATTGAAATAACCAGTTCTGAGGAACAGAAAGAAGAAAGCATGAAGAAAAATGAACAGAGCCAAAAAAACCTATGAGATACCATTAAAGGTATCAACATATGCTTTCTGGAAGTCCTAGAAGGAGTAGAAGGAAAAGGGAAAGAAAGGGGTGTAGAAAACATATTTGAATAAATAACAAGGGAAAGCTTCCTAATTTTGCTTAAACACATCAATTTATACATTTAAGAATCTCATACAACTCCAAGGAGAAAAAAGAGATCCACATCAAGAAACATTCTAATCAAACTGTCAAAAGCAAAGGCACATCTTAAAAGTAGGAAGAGAAGGGACTCATCACATATAAGGGATCCCTAATAAGATTATCAGCTAGTTTTTTCCTCTGAAACCATGAAGGCCAGAAGGCAGTGAGATGATATATTTATTGTGAAAGAAAAAAAAAAGTGTCAACTAAGAATTCTGTCTGACAAAATTATCCTTTAGAAACAAAGGAGAAATTAAGAATTTCCAAGATATTAAAGCTAAGAGAGGGGCACCTGGGTGGCGCAGTCGGTTAGGCGTCCGACTTCAGCCAGGTCACGATCTCGCGGTCCGTGAGTTCGAGCCCCGCGTCGGGCTCTGGGCTGATGGCTCAGAGCCTGGAGCCTGTTTCCGATTCTGTGTCTCCCTCTCTCTCTGCCCCTCCCCCGTTCATGCTCTGTCTCTCTCTGTCCCAAAAATGAATAAACGTTGAAAAAAAAAATTAAAAAAAAAAAAAAAAAAAAAAAGCTAAGAGAGTTTATGTACACCTGCCCTAAAAAAGAATGCTAAAAAGAGACCTAGAGGTATAGTTCTACCATAGTAAAGGTAATTGCATAAAAGCTAGTATTACAGAATTTGGGGCTTTTTCCTTCTCTTTTTTGTTTCCTGTATTATTTAAAAGACAAATGCATAAAACAGTAATGTAAATCTATGTTAATGGGCACAGAATATATAAAGATGTAATTTGTGATAATAATAACAATAAAAATGAGTTGGAAGACTGGATAGGACCAGAATTAATGTATACTATTGAAGCCAAGCTGGAGTTGGTATCAGTTCAAACTAGACTGATACATATTGAGGGTTTGACTGTAATCCCCATAGTAACTGCTAAGAAAATAACTAAGAATTATACAGGTAAGGGAATGAAAAAGTAATAAAAAATACTATGCTAGAAAAAAAATCAAGCACAAATGAAGTTGGTACTGATGAACTGAGGAACAAAAACAATATAAGGCATATATAAAATAAATAGCAAAGTGGCGGAACTAAGTCCTTCATTATCAGTAATAATTCTAAATGTAAATCAAACTCACCAATGAAAAGGCAGAGATTGACAGAATGGATTTTTACAAAATGTTTTATACATGTGCCCTATGTTTATTGCAGCCTTATTTACAATAGCCAAACTATGGAAGCAGCCCAGGTATCCATCAATAGATGAATGGATAAAGAAGTTGTGATACATAGGTTTACAATGGAATGTTACTCAGCCATAAGAAATTTTGCCATTTGCAACAAGATAGATAGAGGTCGAGCATATAATGCCAAGTGAAATAAATAGGAAGAAAACAAATACTATATGATCTCGCTCATGTGTGGAATTTAAAACAGAAAACAAGCAAAGAAAAAAAGAGAGAGAGAGAGAGAGAGACAAACCAAGAAACAGACTCTTAATTACAGAGAACAAACTGATGATTACCAGAGGGGAGGTGGGCAGGGGGATGGAGGGGTTATAGGTGGTAAGGATTAAAGATTACACTTATCATGATGAAAAAAAGAAAAATAAAAATGTTTTAAATATATGCTATTTATAAGAGACTCACTTTAGGTCCAAAGGCACAAATAAGTTGAAAGTTAAAGAATGGAAAGCAATATTCCATGCCAATAGTAACCAAAAGAGAGCTGGGTTTTTATACTAATACCAGACAAAGTAGGTGTAAGTCAAAAATTGTTAAGAGACTAAGAAGGACATTGTGTAGTGTATATGCAAAGCGAATAAAGACAAAATAGAGGGGAGAAATAGACACTTCTACAATGATAGTTGGAGACTTCAATACTCCACTTCCAAAAGTGAAAATGAATAGAACATCTAGCCAAACTACCAATCAAGAAAGAGAGAACCAGAACAATACTATAAACCAATTAAATCTAGAAGACATATTAAAGAACATTTCATTGAACATCAGCAAAATACACATTCTTCTTAAGTTCATACAGAACATACGAATATACGATATGTTAGGTCTTAAGTTCATACAGAACATACGAATATACGATATGTTAGGTCTTAAGTTCATACAGAACATACGAATATACGATATGTTAGGTCATAAAACAATTCTCAATAAATTTAAAAAGATTGAAATAATACAAAATATATTCTCCAACCACACAGGTTGAAGCTGGAAATCAATAGCAGAAAACTGGAGAAGTCACAAATATGTGTCAGTTAAATAGCATACTCTTCACCATTGGGTCAAAGATTAAATCACTAGGGAAATTAGAAAGAATGAAAATGAAAGCACAACATACTTAAACTTACAGGATGCAGTGAAAGCAGTACCCACAGGGAAATTTGGAGCTTTTTAATGCCTACATTAAAAATAAAGCTCTCAATTGGGGCTCCTGGGTGGCTCAGTGGATTAAGCATCCGACTTCAGCTCAGGTCATGATCTCGCAGTCTGTGGGTTTGAGCCCCACATCGGGCTCTGTGCTGACAGCTCAGAGCCTGGAGCCTGCTTCGGATTTTAGCTGTAGTAAGAATTTTTAGCTGTAGTAAGAAAACGCAGAAGACACAAATAGCTAAAATAAGACATGAATGTAGAGCTATTGTTGCTTACTTTATAGAACTAAAAGGAATGTAAGAGAATACAATGAACAATTATAATCCAATTAATATATTGGGTAACCTACATGAAATGGAAAAATCCCTAAAATCACACAAATTACCAAAAGTGACTCAAGAAGAAAATAGCAATCACAGCATAGAACAAATAAAGCGTTTGAATAAGTACTAAATGATATCTCAACAAAGGAAAGTCCAGGACCAGAAATCTCCAGTGTGAATTTCACCAAACATTTAAAGAAGAATTAACACCAATCCTTCTTAAACTCTTCCAGAAATTTGAAAAGGAAGGAATACTAACTAAAGTAATCTATGACATCAGCATTGCTTTGATAACAAAACCAGACAAAGATACCACAAGAAAAAAAGCTACAGGCCAATATCCCTTTTAATATAGATCCAAATAACCTCAACAAAATGGTAACAAACCAAATACAACAGTGGGCTAAAATGAGTATATAGTATGTCCAAATGGAATTTATCCCAGGAATTCAAACATAATAAACGTGTCTTTTAACATAAAAGAATTAATTAGTGTGATATGCTATGTTGATAGAATTGGGAATAAAACCACATAATCATTTCAGTAGATTCAGAAAAAGCCTTTGACAAATTCAACATCCTTTCATGATAAAAAAAAATTTTATAAATTAAGAATATAATGTGTTAAATTTTTTTTTAAAGAAGGGGCACCTGGCTGGCTCAGTCGGTTAAGCTTCCGACTTCGGCTGAGGTCAGGACCACACAGTCCATGAGTTCGAGCCCCACATCGGGCTCTGTGCTGTCAGTTCAGAGCTTGGAGCCTGCTTCGGATTCTGTGTCTCCCTCTCTTTCTCTGCCCCTCCCCCCACTCATGCTCTGTCTCTCTGTCTCTCAAAAAAAGAATAAACATTTTAAAGAATATAATGGAACTCAATAAAGGGCATTTACCACAAATCCACAGCTAGCATCAGAGTCAATGGTGAAAGACTGAGAACTTTCCTTCTAAGCTCAAGAACAACAGAAGGATGTAGGCTTTCACCACTACTGTTGCACATTGCACTAGAAGTCCTAGGCAAAGCAATTAGGCAAGAAAAAAAAATAAAGGCTTCTAAATTGAAAAGGAAGAAGTAAAACTTTTGCTATTTGCCCATGAAATGATTCTATATAGCAAAACGCCCAAAGAACACACACATACAAAAACTATTAAAGCTAGTAAAGAAATTCGGCACAATTACGGAGTACATAATCAAAATCAGTTATGTTTCTACACAAAAACGAACAATCTGAAAAGAAAATTAAGAAAATAATTCTATTTATAATAGCATCCAAAAGAGTACTGTAGGGAGATGAAAGTCTTGTACATTGACAATTACAAACCATTGCTGAAAGAAATTTTTAAAGATCTGATTAAATGGGAAAGGACTCTGTGTTCACGAATTAGAAGATTTAAGGTTGATAAGATGCCAATATTCCCCAAACCAACCTACAATGTCAGTGCATCCCTATCAGAATTCCAGTGGCCTTTTTACAGAAATGGGAAGATACACCTCAAATTCAAAAATATTCCTCAAAATCTATTTGGACCCCGGAATAGATTAAACAATATTGAAAAAGTAAAACAGTAGAAGAGTCACATTTCCTGTTTTCAAAACTTATTACAAAGCTACAGCAATCAAAACTGTGGTATGAGCATAAAGATAGACATATGGAACAGCAGGAAAAAATTGAGGGTTCAGAATAAACCCAAAAATCTATTGCCACTTGACTTTCAACAAGGGTACCAAGATCATTTAATGGGATAAGAATGGTCTCTTCAACAAATGGTGCTGGGACAGCTGAGTATACACATAGGAAAGAATGAAGCTGGACCTGTGTCACACTCCATTTATAAAAATTAACTAAAAGTGATTAACAACCTAAATATAAGAACTAAAATAATAAAGCTGTTATAGAATAGAGCATAAGGGTACATTTTCACGACCTCATTTTGCCAGTGGATTCTCAGATTTGATACCAAACGCATGAGCAAGAAAAAAAGAATAAACGAATTTGACTTCATAAAAATGAAATACTTTCATACATCGAAAACTATTATCAAGAAAGTGGAAGGGCAATCTAGAGAATGGAGAAAATATTTGCAAATCCTATATTTGATAAGGGACACTTTACTATTAAGAATAAATAAAGTCTTTTTACAACTCAAAAACACAAGGACAGACAACCCAATTTTTTAAAAAAGCAAAGGGCTTGAAAAGTTATTTCTTTTAAGAAGATATTCCAATGACCAAAAGCACATGAAATCATGTTCCATATCATTGTCATGAAAGAAATGCAAATTAAACCACAATGAGATACCACCTCATGCTCATTAAGATGCCTATTAAAAAGGTGGGGTGGGGGGAAACCAAGAATAGTAACAATTCACTAGGATGTGGAGAAATAGAAACACTTGTATACTGCTGATAGGAATATAAAATGGTGCAGGCAGTATGGATATAATTTGGCATTTCTTTAAATAGTAAAAACGGAATTAGTATATGACACAGCAGTTTACTTCTGAGTATATATCTAAGAGAAATAAAAACATGCCTGCATAGAAAATGGTACATGGAAGTTGATAGCAGCATCATGCCTTGTAGCCGAAAGATGAAACTGTAAACAACCCAAATGTTCATCAGCAGATGAGTGGATAAACAAATTGTGTGGGGCGCCTGGGTGGCGCAGTCGGTTAAGCGTCCGACTTCAGCCAGGTCACGATCTCGCGGTCCGTGAGTTTGAGCCCCGCGTCAGGCTCTGGGCTGATGGCTCAGAGCCTGGAGCCTGTTTCCGATTCTGTGTCTCCCTCTCTCTCTGCCCCTCCCCTGTTCATGCTCTGTCTCTGTCCCAAAAATAAATAAACGTTGGAAAAAAAAATTAAAAAAAAAAATTGTGGTATATATATACAATGAAGTATTACTTAGTCCTAAAGAAGGAATGAACCTACTGATAAATGCTACAACACAGATGAACCTCAAAAACATTATGCTAAGGGAAAGAATCTAGAAACATATTGTAGGATTCCTTTTATATGAAATATCCAGAGTAGATACATCCATAGAAGCCACAAAGCAGACTAGTGTTTGCCAGAAGACGGGGGGAGGGAAAAATGGCAGGTGATTACTTCATGGATGTGGAATATTCTTCTGGGGGACATTGGAAGGCTTTAAAACTAGAAAAGGTGGTGGTTGAACAACATTGTGAATGCACTGAGTGCTTCTGAATTCTATAATTTACTATGGTTAATTATATGTTATGTCAATTTCACCTCAATTTTTTAAAAAATGACAAAAAAAGGCAATGTAATTGCATTATTTCCCCCCTTTTTCCTCTTAACCGATTTTAAAAAGTAAATGTGTATATATAAAACAATGTATATATAATTATACTGAAGGGCTTATACTGTACAGCAAGGGAATGCAGTCGAAAGCAACAGTACAAAGGAGGTGGTTGGGAATAAAGCTGTTTGGGGGGTAAGGAAATGATACCAGATGATAATTGAATCCATAGGAATAATAGAGATGAATCAGCAATGGTAAAAAGATCAATATAATAAATTCTATAAATAGGTACTTGCTCGTCTTCTCCCAGGGCCTGTAAAATACATAAGATTACATAAAGTAATGATTATTACAATGCATTGTTTAGTTTGTAACATATTTAGATCAAATGTGTAGAAAAATCATATTATAAAAGGAAGGGGGAACAGCACTTGATAGAAGTAGAGTTTCTACTTTTCACTGGAACTAAGCTACTAAAAATATGAAGTAGATTTTGATAAGCTAAAATGTATATTATAAGCTCTAGAATAACCACTAAGAAAATATTTTTAATGCAATGAAATGTGAGTGAAATCAAAATGTTACACTAGGAAATATCCATTAAATCCAAAGGAAGACAGTAAAAGAGAAACAGAGGAGCAAAGAAATTTGAGACCTAGAAAATCAAAAACCAAGGGGCCAGATGTAAATCCAACCATATCAGTAATACTATGTAATATGCATGATCAAACAATCCAGTTCACAAGTAGAGGTTTTTAGATTGATTTTATTTTTTAAATATAACTTATTGTCAAGTTGGCTAACATACAGAGTATAAAGTATGCTCTTGGTTTTCGGGGTAGATTCCCATGGTTCATCACTTACATACAACACTGAGTGCTCATCCCAACAAGTGCCTTCCTCAATGCCCATCACCCATCTTTCCCCTCTCCCCCACCCTCCCCTAAAAAACCAAGCAAGATCCAACTGTATGCTGTCTACAGGAGATCATTTGGATTCAAAGATTTTATATATATACAAATATATTCAAATATGGAGAGAGAGAGAACAAGTTTGTAAAAAGATATATCATGAAAATAGCAACTATAAGGATGTGACGTGGATATGCTAATATCAGACAATACAGACTTTAAAACAAGAGCTAGAAAAGGGTGAGACCACCCAAGGAAAAAGCACTGCTAGAGAAGAACTGAGGGTTTGGGATAGAACTTTGGGAGTTCTCCAATTGAGAGGTAGGAGAAAAGACAAGTACCTTGAAAAGGAGACCTGGAAGCTACAGTATTTTCCAGACTTTTACATATCATGCTTTGGCGTAAACACACACATTGGAATCCTTCAGCATCAGCCCTAAGATTGGATGTAGTTGAACTGATCCATTCACTCTTTTGTCCACCTCAATTTAACAAATAAGGAAGAGAAAGGCATGCACAGTGACTTCCCCTAAGTCCGAGAAACACAGTTAACAGAGCTGAAGCTAAAAACCACACACACACACACACACACACACACACACACACCTCAACAATATAGGTGTGGGGTCTCACTTTTCCTTCTTCTCTGGTATTCAGTTAAGTCTTTACTTGTTTTGAGAGCCTTCAAGGTAGACTCCTCTCAGGGTACAGACTGTTTAGGATCCTAGTAGAAATTTCTCAAGATGTTAAATCAATGGAATTCATTTGGGTTGAATGTATATTAGCTGTATCGTTGTGGATAACTGATTAACTTTGCTGAAACCGAGTTTTCTCGGCTCTGAAATAAAGAAAACCATACACTAAGAGAGATATAATCATAAAGAATGAATGAGGAGCACAGAATCCCTTAGAGCTTAGTGTGCATTTTAGGAGCCTATCACATTGGTTTGAAAACCACAGTCACTCTCCCTAACCTCTTGAGGACACCATGAAACATTCAAGATGTAATGTCTCTGCATTGCAAACTTAACCTCCACAAATACAAAGATGTTCAGTGAAAACTCCATTCTATGTTTCAGATACTGAAGAAGAAACACCACAAAATTCTTTAAGTTTCCTGTGGAGATTCCAACCATAATATAGGTTTCATTAACATCTACTGTAGAACTAATGTACAGTCACAGTCTTGACATGAAAATGCCAGTGATTCCATACTACTAGAAAATTAAAGTCCTTGTTGGCTTTTAAACATGCCATAAACTAAATGGCTAAAGGCATTTAGTAAATGCCCTTGTGTGTTTTTTTTATTTGGGTAAATAAATCATCTACAGTCAGATCCTCTCATCCTTAAGCAGTCAATTAGATTTCAACAGAGGTAAGCCTAGTTTATCCCCTTTGTAACTGTCTCCATGTTTTCCCCCTTGGTTGTTTGCTATGATGAAAATCTGTCCCCAGTGTTACCCTACTTTTGACCATAGTAGAATCAGGTCAGTATATTTTTTTTAAAAAGTTATTATATACAGTAATTTTTAGAATAACAATCAATATCACAGTACACACACACTGAGCCAACTCTTCTCAGAACTTATAAGCAATGATATGGGAGTAGATTCGGTACTGTGGAAAACCGCAGGACCCCCACTGGGATTGTACCATAAAGCCCACTGCAATTCGGGCCATTTTTCAGCTTTACTTAGGTTTTTATCAGGCACTTCCTGTTGCTGACACTATGGGACATTGAGCTAAACATTTTGTTACTTATAACCTATGGTACCACTTCAGGCTGGAGTTAACCCATAAGTTCATTTCTGGGCAACTAGAAACAAGTCACTAGGCACAGTGGAAAACAGACGTTTGGATGCTAGGTACTTTTAATAAACAACTGTTGTTGTCAGTAGAAGCAAGAAAATTACAGATGGAGTAGAAGTTTCTGCTTTCATGACAAAGAGGTAAAATACTAAAATATGGACAAGTCTAGAATAGTTAAGTGGCAAATAGAGTGATCTTGACTCACTATTGGAAAGTACCATCCAGAGAACTCTATTCGTGAGGTAAACAAAAGTTCTTAACACATTTTCTTAGAGGAAATTGTCTCTCCTCAGTCTAGATTGCCTAATGAATAGTAAGGAACATCATTATTAGAGTAGAAGGGATTGAAAAGGAGGAAGAATAGAAAGAAAAGGTAATCGTAATAAATGTTATTGTCATTGTTCAAAACATCACTATTTTAGCTCTTTTTCCAATGGTGCTTTTTCTAATCAGCTTTTCAGTTAAACCTGGAAATTACTATTCAAAAATAGAAAATAAATTTCTTAATATTTATAGGCAGAAAATTTTCTCTCCGAGAATTTATATTCTTGCCTATATATGGTTTCTTCTTGTAAGTTGGCATTTGCAGCTTATTAATATTATATTAAAATTTAATATCCATTCTTTTTTTTTCAGTGATAGCAATCAGCTTTCCACATTGCATTTCTTTTTGGTATAAATAAAGGAAAAGAGTTAAATTTATGAAAATCAGTCTAAAAACAGTCTATTTTGATTAGAGCCTAATCTTTTCTTGAGTTTTCCTTATTACATTGTAAGTCCTTTACCCCTTTCTATTCATTAATATATTAAGCCAAAAATCATTAATAAGTGTCTTGCCTCATTATAAATTGCCAGAAGTAGCTTTCCATGCTGGAGTTTTACACTGATGATATAGCTTCTGGGGAACAATAACATTTTCTTTAACTGCTCTTACTTCAACTGGTCAGCATCATATTTGTCTGGACAAATCCCCAGATCAGAGTGACTTTGAGCGTGTACATTCAGCAAAAATATTATTGCATATTGTTTTTAAACAATAGTCTTGAGTACAAAAGTGTATAATCTTCCCAACTGCTTTTTTCCCCATCATTAACTAGTTATTCTTTCCAATAACCTTATAACAGAAGCCAGTATAAAAAAAAGGAAGTAGATATAGAGAAAGAAAATTCTACGAAAAAGGACTATGTTGGAGGTTACACATTGCCAATGTCATGTTCTGATGGGAGCAGGTGTCTTTCAATGATTCATCTCTTTTGATGGTCGCTTACACCCCAGTATGGCTGATCAGATCAATAATTCTCCTTAAATTGCTGGGGAATCTAAAGCTGGGTTGACAGGAAAAAAAATTTCCTCTTTATTTTGGTTAACCCAATCAGGCTTCCTGCAAGGTGATAAAATTGGCAAAGCTATGGTATCATCAGATGTTCCATTTGTCCATCCAGGAAGTGAATCATCCTTGGACTCAGAATCACAGCCTCTTTGAGTTTAAAAGGAACATAGTCCACTGGTCCTCAGCCTTGTTTTGGATATATGCTCCTCTGAGTCTCCAACATAAACTGGGAATGGCATCTTTCTCCCAAAATATTCTCACAAAAAACTTTCTGCAGTTAGAACCCATTCATAAAATTTGTCTTTTCATGTGAGGAAAATTCAGACCCAAGAAGGTGAAGTTAAATGCCTAAGTTCACATAAGTCCTAATTTTGTTCTTTTCAAATTATTCATTGCTACTTCTTGAGAGGGCTGAGGTAACTTCAGATGTTTTTCAACTGTCCTACCAAATAGAAGTACTCTTGATTCTAAATAATTTCAGCTTCATTCATCCGATCGTCAGCATTTGTTGAGTTTTTCTATATGCTAGGCACTGTGTTATTCATTCTTCTCTTCCAGAGCACAAGTGTGAAAGCCAAAGAAGAATCAAAATGGCAGTCTTATCTGTTGATCATACCTGTTGGTGAAGTTCCAGAGAACAATGTTTTGCTTTCTTTTCATCAGATGAAGATAACAGACCTCTAACAGAGTTCTAACTCTGCTCAGAACCTTTAATGTTCTTCCAGGCTCTTAAGACCAAACGTAATTCCCTGCCCATGCATACATGGGAAACTTATGTTCAGAGTCACCTTTCTACACCCCCTTTGCACAAGATAAACCATTCAATTCACTCCATACCAAATCATTAAGACAAACAAATACTAGTACCATTGTTCATTGAAGCTCTTTTCACCTAGAAATTTACTATAGTTTTATTCATTTTTCAAAGCCTGGGTCATATCACTTTTCTCCATGAATCCTATCCTGATTACCTAACTTCAAATCCCCTCTTTTTCCTCTTAATTCCTACAACTCATATGGCTATCCCCAAATGGGGGGCTCATGGTTCATGGTCATGTTTTATCTCATTCTGTATCTATGACTTAGCACCCCTGATATATTTAAGCTTTTTGAGAACAGCTAGCATGTCTATGGTTCACTCTCTAATATCCTCCCTCACTTGATGAATTTGTTCAAATCAGGGCTAGTAGAAATGGCCTCTCTTCAAAGGATTCCCAAACTATTTCTATTTTTAGTAGTTGACTATTAACAGAAAGCCCAGTCTATCCACATATTGAAATCCTTGACTCTGCCTTGCATGTGGATCCCTTAGCCAAGAATACTCTCATTTTTATTTTCTTCTAGAGTCCAGAAAACCTTGGAAGGCTGCCTTATGGGGTGATGGAATGAAAAACCAGACCAAACCAACCAGACATGGGCTCCTTGTATAAATGAACATTCCACAGCCAAAGACAGAGCATCTTCCATTTCACTGCTCAGCCCCCAAATGTCTCCTGGTTATAATTAAGTACTTCAAAGTCTTCCAAACACCCTTTTAGAAACGACTGCCCCAAATACAAGATGATGTCCAATCAGATGTAAATCATCACCCAGCAGGGAGGGAGAGGCATGAAAAGTGGTCATCAGCACTTGGACTAATCAGAAAGTCTAGTCTCTTGATGAGGATTTTCATTTTCTCATTTGTCATTCTAGCCACTGAATTCTCAAGTGGCCAATTTGCTCCCTATTGGTAATCAGCTAGTTATTTTTACTCTCGTCCCTCTCTCTGGGACTGTCAGAGTCTTGGAGCAATTCATCACCCACATGGGCCTAACCCTTGTGTGGCGGGAAGTGGGGGAGGGAAGCCATTATCCTGGAAAAGATAAGTAGAAAACTATTTCACCGTTTATGTTCGGTTTTTAAACAATGATTTCCCTGATGAGGTAAGTAAAATAATGACCCACCCGGGTAAGAGTGCAACAATGAACGCTTCAAGGATAAGCACATTATGCAATGGAAATGATCTCCGGCTGAGAAGTTTGTTCCTCTGAAATGACTTGTTCTTAGATTGTCTTTACAACCCCCCAAAGGAGCATCATCTTACATTCATTACTGGAGTTTGCAGGAAGTTGTCTCTATGAAAATTATAAACCCAGAAAGGAGAGTTTTAAATATGTATCATGCACTGGTAGTTATTCTAAGTGACTGTACCCCACCAACTAGGAGGAAGATAGCCTTTGAAGGTTGTTTTGTCTGAGGCAGGCAAGTTGGACTGTTCTTTTTCCATTTTTCCCCACAGGTCGTCTCGATTACAGAGTCTCACTTTGGTTTGCTTGCTGTCCTGTCCTCCCTCCAGCAGTTGCTGTCTCTCTCTGTCTGTCTTCAGTGAAATCATTTCCAAACATGGTTTCAGGGATTCCATTTTTCTGAGTTCACCTCAGGTGCCATGGAAGAGTTAACCCCGCCACTTGTTGCAAATAAAACTCTGATGTCAGAACATTTTCTGATCAGTGGGTGTCTAATTTGATCTCCTCTCAGATTTCCCACAGTCCTTCTGAAGAACCCAAGGCCGTCTGCGCTCACTATAGCCAAGAGTTTACGAACTCCACATTCAGCCTTAAGAAAGTTGTTAGTGTGACACAAATTGGCATTTTTTTTTTTTTGGCACTTCCTTTGCTCATAGCAAACTCTTTCTTCCTTAGAAGGAAGCTGAGAGTTCAATAGAAAGAGTTGAATTCCCTTAGAGACTCTATGAATTGGGGCAGCAACATGATCTGAATCATGAAATGTTTATCTTCCTCCACTGTTTTCTATGTCTCAGGCCCTTTCTGTCTCCTTTATGCTTTGTATAAACATCTACATATGTAACTTCACTTTAGGTGTGTCTATCTATAAGGAGAATTGAAAGAGACGGAGAAAGCACGTTTATACACCCCATATCGAGTTTACTTGCTTTTCATCTGCTAATTCTCTCCACACATGGCTGTTCTCGCACTGGGTGATATCACCCAACAGCTGCCTTGGACTAGAAACTCAAATGCCTGTAGGGTTTCAGTCTTGTGTCTTACCTACTTAAGTCAGTCTCTTGTCCAAGATACCCGAACAATACGAGAAGGGTTGGCTTGTTTCAGTGAGAAATAATCTCTGTGACTTTAAATAGTTTTACAATTTATTCTCCTAATGTTTTGTGGTAATTTTCTCTCATTCTAAATTTGCTTTCAAGAATCACTATCTGTGAGGATATCGACGTGAACTCTATATCTGGTCTTTGGTGAAACAGGAAAAATGGTTTTGTAAAAATTGGTTTTCCATCTGCAATCTTTGAGTAGGAAATGAGCAGACAGAAGTGATGCTTGACCTGCCCAGTGTCCCAGGGTTGACCTGGACAAGAACTTTAGTATGTCACGTGGCGCATATTTGCTGATTAGCACCTGGATTTATCCAACACAGTGAGCAGAGATCTCTGTGCGTCCTTCTATAGAATTAATCTGGCCGTTTACTGATGCTCTTTCGTCCTTTTTTTATGACAGCAACAGGTTTCTCCCATCATTACCCAAAATTGCTTCATCATTAAAACCTTGCTTTCTGAGAGAAATTTACTTCCCTACCTGTTCTTCCATCCTCTTGAGTCACCTTTGTTATCACAATATTGTTTCCCCTACTTGGCCATTGGCCATTGTGTTTATTCTCTTTATTCCCAAAGAAGAATGCTCTTGGAAGTGTGAGGAAGCATCCAGTGAGCCATGGTCCAGAGATCCCCAGACCACCATGGATTAACAGTGGATACATGGAGACGTTGCACGCAGTTCAAACAATTCTCATAAACTAAACACATTTATCTGACCAGCACCCAGATCAAGAAGAAGCATTTATGAGCCTTTCCAGCCACCTGACAGAATAATGTCTGTTGAAACTCGTAATCAGAACGTGGGGCTTCTATTTTGCCTGTCTCCTTATTCTGTTTTTAATCATTACTTTTTATTATATTTTTGAAAAATGTATTGACTAGATTAGATTAGAAATAATAAAATAATAACAGTGAAATAATTCATAGAAATAATTAACCAAACAAAATTAAAGGAAACAAAACTGGCCTTCACCTGTGATCATTTGAGAAGAGCTGATTTACATGCCCAAGTCCCCTGTCAGATTTTGTGCTTGCCTCTTTTCAGCTGCTAACTTTAGTATTCCTGTGAGAACCCACCTTTTATATGAGACTCAGTTCTCGTGAACAGGGTAACATCCTTACAATGAGCACACTCCATAGAAGTTGTTTCCCACTTCCAAATCACCTTTCCTTGGGGTTAGAGTTAATAAAGGGTGTCTGGGTCCTGAAACCGTTGCTCTCCTTGGGGTCCTGCCTTGCAAATGTCAGTGAGGTTTGGCTACAACTAGGAAAAGACTCCCTAGAGTCCTTAGAGCCCAACATTTTGTGTGAAGATTACAGCATGGTCTACACTATAGAAATTACTTTCCTGGTTCTAATATAGAAGCTGACACACAGGACCGGACTTTTCCTCCTCTCGTGCCAAGAGTGTCTGCGGATGTCAAACTTTCCTGTTGTGAATGGGTACAAGCTGTGATGTTGCCATTCAAGGACTTCCAGTAGCGGAAAGAGGAAAATTACGAACCAACTCCCCTCATAGAGGAAGTGCCTATTCAAACAGCAGTAGGTTGTGAGCATGGTAGCTGCCTCCTTCCTACCAGGAACAGCCCCACCTCTGCAATTGCTGACTCCCCCATCGCAGGGTTTGTGAACTGGCATGATAGGAAGAGGCTTGGCAGAAAGCAGTATTTGGCATATTCACACTTATCCCATGAGCACTTTGGGAAAGAATGAACTCCGTGCATTTTCCTGGAAGACAGAACCTCTCTTGTTCATTAATTGTGTCTTTAATTTACAACAAATGGCTTGAAAATGGGATACATGTGACTTTGTAAGCCTTCTACAAATTCTGATAGCAAATGATCCAAGGCTTACTTTCTCTCTTCTTTTCCTATTGCTTCAGAAATTGAGTATTGGAATTGAAGAAGTAATACAACAGAACTATGCATTTGGAAGAGCCTATACAGATCAGCTAGCAAATCCTTCCATTCTATAGATGATAAAACTGAAGCCCCGAGGAGGCATGTGACTTGCCCAAGATGAGATTCAAGAAACAGGTTAGATTTTAGGGTTTTAGGTTTTAATTTTGTTTGTCTTTTGTAAACTATTTTTTAAATTGTTTTTAATGTTTATTTTTGAGAGAGCGACAGAGAGACAGAGCACGAGCAGGGGAGGGGCAGAGAGAGAGAGAGGGAGACACAGAATCTGAAGCAGGCTCCAGGCTCTGAGCTGTCAGCACAGAGCCCGACGTGGGGCTGTAACCCATGAACCCATGAAATCATGACCTGAGCCAAAATTCAGAAGCTCAACCGACTAAGCCACACAGGCGCCCCTTGTTTTTTTTTTTTGTAAACTATTGATGGACGTAGAATATATTTATAAAAAAAGCCACAGATTATAACCATAAAACTCAGTTTTACATATTTCATAAATGATGCGTACCAAATAACCAGCACCCAGAGCAAGAAGTTGAATAGCTCTAGCACATTCCAGAGTCTCCATAATGCACCCTAGCTACTACTCCCTCCCAAGGATAACCACTATCCTGTTTTCTGGTGTCATGTGTTGTTTTGCTTGCTATTGAATGTCATATAAATAAATGGAATTAGGTGGTGTCTTACTCTTTGACTAGGATTCGTTCATTCAACACTGTGTTGGTAAGATTCTTCCACATTGTTACATATAGTTATCATGCATACATTTTTGTCTTTGTGTAATATTTCTTTGTTGGATATAGTGCATTATTCATTTTTTCAACTGTTGATAGACAGTTTCCAGTTTGGGGTTACTATGAATAGTGGTGCTAAGACCATCCTGTACATGTATTTTGGTGAATATATGTATAATCAGATTGGGTTTTAGCACCCAATGTCTACTTTGTGCTCCTTGTGTCTAATGATGCTCCCACAAATGTTAATGAAGGATCGGACCAACTTTCTGCCTTCCATTGTGCAATAAGAAATTGTCACTGCGCCCCATCTGTGCCAACCATCCGAGGGGGTCCTTGGAGGAATTTCACTAGCCACATGTCAGTCACCAATACACATTTATGGTTGGAACTGTTTGAAAAGGCTCTCAAAAGCCAAAACAGGCACTTGACATTTTGTTAATAGAAAAATGTGCTTTTAAATTTGCTTTTGTTTTTACTTATCTTCAATTACACAAGTATCATATGAGTACATTCTTGTTCTATAAACACAGCAAAACAGCAATGCCAGGACATAGGTATCATGGTTGCAAGGATTTTTGTGTTTTGTTGATCACAAAGTAGCATCAATGCTGAACACAGAAGACCCTAGACAATATTTGTTGAATGATTGAATGATGACAGTACCTGTGACCATTGCTCTCTATTCTTTGGGCTTCCCCAGGGGTAATCTCACCTCTGAGCTTGGTGTATATTTTTCATTCCTTTCTCCTATGCATTGGTTGTGTGTGTGTGTGTGTGTGTGTGTGTGTGTGTGTGTGTGTGTGTGTGTGAATATCATTGGATAATATCATGCTGTGTGGATTTTTCAAATTAACAGTGTGTCTTAAGCATTTTTTATTGTCAGTACATAAATATCTGTCTTTTTATGAGCTGTATAACATTCTGTGGTTTGGAGGTATTACATTCAGCTATCTTTAACTTTTTGATACCATGAATGATAATGTAATGAACATTCTTATGAATATGTATAAAACAGAATTGCTAGGTCACAGGTGGTATACATTTTTAATACTTCCAAAATGCTTTCCAAGATGGCTCTTGCAATTCACACTTTCATCAGGAGAAAGGACCTGTTTCCGCTCACCATTGCTATGATTGATATTATCAAACTTAGAAATGTTTGCCAAAATGATATGTGGAAAATAGAATTTAATTTGCATTTTCATCCATATTACTGCAGTCGGGCATCTTGTCATCTGTTTGCTGATTAGGTTTGAGTTTGATTCAAGCCTGCTGCAAAGAGCAAGTGTGTAATTGTGAGTCATTTAGTGGATGGGTGAGGCCAGCCAGTCCCCCATCAGGGCATCTCCTTATGGCTGTATTGTTCTTCATTCTGATCTTCACAGCCACGGGATCCTAGACAGTCCCTGGCTGTATCTCCATCCAATGCTAAGAGTGCAAAGAGGTGATTTAAACATTTCTTCAACATCTCAGGGAACAAGGGGAATCCTGATCTGTCCAGAATATTGGTACAAAGCAAAAGTGTTCAAAGACTGGATTTTTCAGTTAATTATCCTAGTGCTTTCTCTTTATACCAGCATCTCAAGGGAAAAGCCCAGTTCTACTGTGTGGCTTACCTATCTCTGCCATCAAAATGGGGTTCTAAAAATGCCCCATGGGGTATGAGATTCTAACTAAACCTGCTGTAGGCAACATATTTATATTTCTGCCTATGGGATTCATTATCCCACCGGTCCCTGACCAACATTAAGGGCAGAGGTTCTGGAGGCAAACTGTCCAGCTTTCAATCCTGATCTTTGCTGGCTTGCAAGCTGGGCACATTTCGGAAGCTCTGTTCCTCTGTTTCGTTTACTATCAAATAGAGCAAGGAATAAAACCTACTTTGTAGAATCATCAAAAGGATTAATGGACCAGTAAATGTTGGGTGCATAGTATAGAACCTGGCATATAATAAACATTCAGTAAAGGTTATTATTGTTATTATGAATAGGGTTAATTTTGGCTGTATCAGATCATGATTTGAATCAAGCTTAGCCCATGTTCAAGTTCTTTTCTGCTTTTGTATTGGGGAAGAAAATCACTCTAGTATGCCCTTCACACTCATCTACAGATGTACCCTCACTTTGGGTAAAAGAGGTTACTTTGGCCTCTGATGCTGATTTTATACACAGCTCCTTGCAGGGTTTTAGTCCAGGGCATGCAAATGAAGAATATTTAACAAATGGACCCACCAGACCACTAAATTCCATATGAAGTTTTACCCAAAGCATAAATTGATTCAAGTTTGCTCGGATCTTGGCCTCATGAGCCCTTGGCTGACATTTCTGTTTGAAACCTGACACCCTGCCAGAAAGTTTCTTCAGTTTGAATAAAATGAAAAGGGGGACTTAATTCCAATAACAGACGGACCCAGCAGGGCCAGCATTTGGTTCAGATTTTTATTGTCCCATAAGAATTTGGCCTTCTAGGTTGTGACTCAAGATCTCTACACGTTTCCTTCAGATTCAGGATAGAATAATCAGAGGCTCACAGAAAGGACATCTGGGTGGAATGAAGTCAAACCCAGCTGCCTTTCTCCCCCCTCCACTTCCTCAAAGTCCCTGTTCATTGAGGTCCAGCCACTCTTAGTTTTGGTGATGAGACTGATTTCATATGAAGGCATCTGTTAGGTACCATTTGAAAAATGCTAGAAAGATGCACTCCTCATCACGCTCGCTCCAGGATGGCCTCCCAGGTGGAACCCCTTCCTTGTGAAAATTCTAATGGGCTTAAGAGGCATCCTTGATTAGAATCTTCTTTCAAAAGACAAGTGGTCCGAAAGAGAATGACATATTAAGCTCTTGTTATTCCATCATTCCTTCATTATTCATTCATTTATTTATTCCCCACATATTTCTGAGGGCTCACACAATGCCTGACACTGTGCTGTGAACCAAAGGGACAGTGCTAACCAGGCAGATACAGTTCGTATGGTCCTCATGCCCTACATACCTCAGTCAAGTGGAGAGACACATGTTGGACAGGCAAATATATCAAAGTGTGATGGTGTAAAGGAATCCTGAGGAAGGGCCCTGAGGGCCTAGGGCTTTAGCCTTGACTTTAGGTAACCTGGATCTTCTCTCCCTCTGTGTGAGCCCACACTGTTATGGGATGCCATCATTGATGCTGCTTCTAATGAGAATTTTGCTTCCTCTGAGGCACGTGGGCATGCCACCAGCTGAGAGCTCTGGAGTAATGTACTAAGGTCTCATTGCAATGTCCCTCTTGGGGTCTCTGCCATAGGAAGATGTAGGTGAGACCACCTGGTAATGGAGCTTTTCTGTACATTTCAGCCTGGTATAAATTTAAATCCAAGCTGAGACATAGAAAAAGAGAGAGGGAGGAAAGAAGGTGGGTGGAGGGAGAGAAACGGGAAGGGAAGGGATGAAAGAATAGGGACCCCATGCAAACAGAGACACAGGAAGAAGAGAGACAAGTGGAGTGTGATCATACTGTTCTTGCTGCAAATGAATCTGGTACCTAACAGCCTTTCCTTGTCAGGAAAGAAACATGAGGATGTGACTCAGGGCCCCACGTTATACTCCCATCATTCTCCAGCTCTGACCTTGGAAAGTCAATGAACTTCTATGGCCTCATTTTCTTCCTTTGCAAAAAAAGGTATTTAAATCACTACATCCCATTAACTGTGTTGTTTTATCACTTAAATGAGTTGTAGCACATAAATGCCCATGAATCCATGCTTTCAAAACATAAAAATGGGTTAATACTAGTTGTCATTGTTATATATAAAAATATTCAACATATGTATGCACAGTGGGTACAAAGCACAGAATCTATGCTTTTGGGTTGGCTTGGGGTCAAAGGATGGACCAAGGTTGTGAAACTCTGGGCATTTGTGAGAAAATTCTAGCATCCTTCTCCTCTTCCTTATTATCTCCAAAGTATATTCTGTGGCATTCCTGATGTGCAAAGCACTCACACACCAGTCACTTCATGTGCATGCCTCACTGTCTCAGTAGGTCCATTATTGAGTGACCAGTGTCACTCAGGCGACCCACCCCTTTTGCTTGCATGCTTCCAAATGGAGGTCATTTGGTATGACTGGATTGCTAGCCTCATGAGGCTGGAGGGAGACAGAATACATCATAGGCTGGGTCGACCTGCATTCAAGTAAAGTCTTCTTAGACGGTGGAGCTCTTAATGTCCCTAGGAAAGAGAAAGTGTAGTATATGGAAAAGAGGCCCCAGACATGGGGGAGATCATGAGAGCCACACTTGTCTGGTCAAGAACAAGACCCCAGCAAATTTATGAAAGCTCCCTTCAAAAGCATCCTAGAAAGAGTTTAGCCTCTGGCCTGCAGTGTCCAGGGTGCTACTGGTCCTTGGTCAAAGAGCAGCCCTCCTGGAGAGCTTCCAGAAACCATAAGCTTTTTGATATTGGCAAATGGTATAGCTCTTCAAGAACTGCTTCTTTACATCTATCTGCTGTAACTACTGAAGAAACATATTTCACACCAGGTAGGGGAGAAAAGAGGACCTATGTGGGAGACATGGCATGTAGGGCACACCGTACGTCAGCCATGCTACCTACACCTGTGCGCACTTGGCTCACCAGGGGGGCACCCAGCCTCACAGCTGCCCTGCCCTTGTGGGCCATGATGCAGGGTGGCTTTCTCAAGTCAGGGGTGGGTCCATGCTGTGTCTCTGTGTTCACAGCCCCCAACCACCCCATACTCTTCATCAGCATCCTGTAGTAAGAAGAGCATGGGCTTTGGAGTTGAAGAGCTGAGTTGAAATCCCAGCCCCATCACTCATTAACTAAATAATTCTGAACAGTATCTTTTATCCTTTCTGAGTCTCAATTTTCTCATCAGAAAAACAGAGGTGATACCGTTATTATACGGTCATTGTAAGGACTTGATGGGAAGTTGTGGAAAAAGCACTTAGCCAGAACCTGAGACATAGCAGGTGCTAATCAGTGGTACTTCACTCATTCATCCATCCATTCATTTTAGGGGGGTGGGCAGAACGAACATAATATAATTTAGAGCTTTTTGAAGTTCTCCTTCTTTCCTCAAATGTGGCTTTGTCGCTGAGGCCTCTCTCAATCACCATATTTAAAATTGCAAACCTATATCACAGACGCTCCCACCCTGTCCTCCACACTCACCTCCAACCTACTCCCCACCGTTTTGCACTACCCTATTTTTCCCATAGTACCATCACTTTCTAACAGATCACATAATTTAGTTAATGTTTAGGTTCGTTATTGATGGTTTGTCTCCCCTAGACAGAACCTAAGTCCCACAAGGACTTTGACTTTCATCTGTAACACCTACTTTGCAACTAGAAAACAACATGGCACATAGTACCACTCAGTAAACATTTGGTGAATGAATTATGATCTTGGAACCATCACTTAGTCTGTTTCCAGGGCTGGTCTTGGCTCATCCTGGTGTTTGTAACCTTTAGCAAATTATTCTCAGCCTCAGTTTTCTCCTCCGTAAAATACTGACAGTGATGATTTCAACCACTCGGAGTCAGAATTAAATGATATTCTGTCTTTAAAGTACTTGGCATAACATCTGGAGCACATAAAATGAAAATTTGAAAAGCTCTTGATTTCCATGTGATATATACAGAGAGACAAGGAATCACCCAGAGTTATTCTCAGAAACATCCACCCCTAGCCTTATTCTGAACTCCCTTCTGCATTGTGTGCCTATGCAGCCAATAATGTGAATGTCGTCTGTTCCTTGGGCCCCTCCACTCACCAGCTTCCCCCTAATCACAGACAGCGTGATGACTAGTGGGGAAATCAGAAATCACCGCCGGTGTTCATTTTTTTTTAATGTTTGCTTGTTTGTTTTGAGGGAGGGGTGCGGGAGGAAGGGAGAAAGTGTGTGTGTGCACAACCCACGGGAGGGCCAGAGAGAGACAGGGAGAGAGAATCCCAAGCAGGTTCCGTGTTTAGCACGGAGCCCAATGTGGGGCTCGATCTCACAACTGCAAGATCATGACCTGAGCTGAAATCAAGAGTTGGACTGAGTCACCCAGGCACCCCAGAAATCATCACAGGTATTTGGACCCACCATGTGTAAGGTGCTGGGATCAACACAGTGGTGCTGCCACCAATCTGTCATGAGCGAACAGCGGAGTTCCCATAGGTGTAGCCTGTCGTGGAAGCCAAAACCATGATTACTGCCCTTAAGGAGTTTATGATCCAAAGCATTCTCAAGAAAGAATCAAGATGCTTATGCTAACAGTCACTATCGTCTGCAAATATGTGTGCATGCGTGGATTGCACAGTGGAGACTGGAAGCGTGCAAGAACCCGTTGGGTTTCCAGCTTATTCTAGTGGGCACAGACAACCTGCCACATTTTCCTAGATTCCCTCCTCCCAGTAGGAAAACCTTAAGGCAGATTGACCTCACGGATTGAAAATGACCCTGGCGGTCCAGAGGACTGATTTCAAGTCTTAGATCTGTTGTGAGCCTTTGGGTAAAACACGGGGCCTATCTGAAGATAATTGTTACAACAGGTAATATTTATTACATGTTCCATTTACTGTGGATATGTGCCAGATGCTTCGTATGTATCAGTCATTTGTTCAGCCTGCCTTACACTAGGCACCGTGGACGCAGCAGTGAATAAGACAGCTCGACTTCTTAGCTCATCTCTGGTGGTGGGGACGAAGAGCGAGTAATCCATTATACATGCATTGAATCGTTATTAATTGCTTATTCATTCATTCAAAAACCATGTATTAAGCCTCATACTACTTGATCACTGAGTTATGCTCAGTGTTACAAAGGAGAAGTTTAGTGTGTTCTCTAAGAGAGCATTTCCTGGAAAGCTGGGTGAATGGCTTCCTCTGAAAGCTCACTTGTGACTTCCTAGGAGAAATGACTCTTGAACTATAAAAGTGACGAATGGAATTACCTATGTGGTCCCATTTTGCAGATGAAGAAACTGAGGCTGAAAGAGGTCCTGTAACTTGTCCGAGGAACCACAGTTAGTATTTCATGGACCAGAGATACGAACCCAAGTTTTTCTAACTCCAAAATGGGTGGTCTCTCCATCAGGCTAGTTCTTGGACTGGGATGCACATCAAAATTGCCACCACAGGCTTTTTCAGAATCTGTGTGCTGCGGTTTCACCAAGAAATTCTGATTCAATTGGTCCGGGTAGAACAAGGTGGGTGAAAGTGAGTTTAAAAGAGCTTCTGGGGCGCTTGGGTGACTCAGTCGGTTAAACATCCAATTCTTGATTTCCACTCAGGTCATGATCTCGTGGCTCATGAGTTTGAGCCCCACATCGGGCTCTGAGCTAACAGTGTGGAGTCTGCTTGGGATTCTCTCTCTCTGCCCCTCCTCTGCTCATTGCTTGCATGCGTGTGCACTCGCTCTCTCGCTCTCTCTCAAACTAAATAAACTTAAAAAAAAATTTTTTTTTTTTTTAATGAAGGAGCCCGTCCAGTGATTTGGATGCACAGCTCTAGTAAAATCACCATCTAGTGTTTCTGCAGGTTAACACCAGAGCTTAGCTACGGCGTAACATCATGGGAGAAAATGTGACAGCGTGTCAGGGCTCTGCCGATATCACTAAATCCCTGCATGATCTGAGGGAGGCCTGGTCCTCTCTTCATGGGGCTATCACTACATCAATACCACAAGCCCTTGTTGCACATTAGAGTCACCTGGAAAGCTTTCAAAATCGTGTCTATGCCTCATGGCCAAACAACAGCACCCGAATCTGTAGGGAAAGGCCCCAGGCACAGGTATTTACCGGAAGTTTCCATGCGATTTAGCACTGGATGATCTCAAAGGTCCCTTCTGACTTGGAAATCCTCCGCATCTCCGAAATCCTTCATCCTGTCTTTCCTGACAACTGAGGGAGACGTTGCTGAAGGCACTTGAGAAGGCGGGGTTCAGGGGGATGATGCATTGCCAAGACCACTCTGGCAGTGTCTTTGTGAAAGTAGTAACTTTTTTTTTTTTCCTGACTGATTTATGTGACAGTTGGAAAGCAGCCCCCAGAACGGGCTGTTCCTCCCCTCAGTACTATTAACATAAATATGTGCACGGGGCCTTTCGCTCCTGCTTCTCCCTGTGTAAACGAGGCTTAAGGGGCCATGAAAGCCAGAGGCTGAAGAGAAACCGGAGAAAAGGAAGTGTCGTTAGAGGCACAAGAATGAAAAGGGGAAAAGGACAGGACGTTGCTAAGAGACAATGTCAAGCTGGGCCATGGGATTAGCAGCCAGTATCAAAGCAAGTACTTCTTACTGGTATGTTCTTCTGGTAGGGCCTTTTCCAAGTGCTGGTGGACGGTGAGATCATCCAAGCAATGCCATTCCAAATCGCATGTGAAAGGCCCCTTTCCTTCTTGGTTGGACCAAAGTATTAGGTGGAAGCTAAGTGACTGAAATACATATATCTTCCAGCTAGAGGTAGAGTGAAACTGGGTTCCTCAGTGGAACTTCGCAGCGTCCTTAACACACTATTTAGGGAGGATGTGTGCATTCCAAGACGTGTTTGAGAAACCCTGGTATAAACCCCAACTACTGTAATATCTGATATTGCCGTGCTCTGAGTGCTATGTGCATCGTGTCTTTTAATCTAACCTGTGAGTTAGGTACTTCTGCTTTCTTCTTTACACAGGGGGAGAAATTAAGGCGTTGACAGGTTAAGTATCTACCCAAGGTGACACAGCTAGAGGGGAAGGGAAGGAACTTGGGCTCTGGAGTTAAAATGACCTGTTTCTGTCATTTGCTGGAAGGACACATTTAGACAAATTAATTAACCTCTCTGAGCCTTGGTTTCCTTACGTGAAAATTGGGGAGAATAAAATATGCCCTGTAGAGTTGCTGAGATTAGAGATGCCATATATAAAGTGCATGGTAGATGCCCCATAAGTGACTATAGATACCGTTGTCATCATCATCTTATTTTTAATGTTGGAAAAGGGAGTTTATAAGTTCTGCCTGGAAAAGAATATGCATTTTCAGGCTGAACTTGCTTATTCTTAATCACCAGCTGGCAGTAAAGCACCCTCCTTCAGAGTTTGTGAAGAAAGAGGTGGCAGGCATGGAAGTCCCATGGGGTGGTGTTCTTCTAGGGAACACGGGCTTGGGGAAACCGGCGGCTCTCATCGGGCTGGGCATCAGAATCTTTGAGGGGCCTCTGGAATCAGATTCCTAATCCCTGGGCCTGGAGATTCTGAGTCTGTGGGTCTGTGGTGGCCCCTGGGAATATGTATCTTAAGGACCTTCCAGCTGATTCTGATTATCGGTCTGCTTTTAAAACCATTGGACCATTGGGAAATCTTCCCGATGAGTTACCCAGAAGGGACTCAAAGGAGCCTGGGGTAATTATTTTTGGCATCTAGAGAGTTTGTGGCCTTTTCTTGCACAAGCACACAATAGCTTTCAAACATCTTGTATTTGAGGAACAAGTTTTCCCCATGCTTTGTGGTTCATAGTGTGGCCTGCGTAGGTAGTTTGTGTGGTGATAACAGCATGATCCGGGGCACCAGATGGTCCTGGGTTCAAATCCCAGGGCTGGGTAGGAGCATGACACAACACTAGAAAGCCACAAACAGTAGGTCATGATATTCTGAATAATTAATATCTGTGCTATCACATTCCAGAATGCAAGTGAGCAGCCAGGCTGGAGAAATAAACTCCTGAATTACATTTGAGTAATTGTTTTTAGGACAATAGGAAATGAAAACACAAGAAATACAAGCATTTCTTATTTTTGTGTATTAATATGTTTTTCTTTTCTTGAATAACATGCCGGTGAGTAGCCTATTGATGTCCGGCTTTAAGTTCATTTGGTTTTCCTATCAAGTAGAACTAAAACTCACTGTAAGATACATTTTTCTTAAAGTGATGATTTTGAGCTTCTTAAGTATTTATACCACCATTTTTTTCTTACGGGAAAAGGGCTAACCTTGGCTACTGTTATCAGCCTGTTGTCTTAACATACTAATATGTTCCATATCTGGAAGTGAAATTATCTGTTAAAATATCACTGTAATAAAATATGCACTGAAAAAAGTAAATTCCAATGCAGCCTCTTTCGAGCTGTGTAATCAGAGGCAGCATTCTTAAATTTCCTGAGCCTGTTTCTTCATTTCTAATTTAGTGATAAAGGTAGTCCCCATTCTAATGGGTTGCTAGGAGCATTAAGTAAGAGGACTCCTATCAAGTACTGGTGAAATCTTGGCTTATGGTAAAGGTTTACTTAACAGCAGCTGTCATTGTCATTATCATGTCCCAATTCAGCTTGCTTCTTATCTGCATGATGGCAGACAAGTAACTGTGCTTCCCTGAGCCTCATTTTCCTCATTCATGAAACAGGAATAATTATATCTGCTCACAGTGCTGTAAACAATAAAGGAGGGGTTGCTGCTGTTGCTGCCTGTGAACCTCCTTGCAGCCTGCTGGACATGTCATAAGTATGTAATGAATGCTAGCTGACGTCGGCTGCAAGATGGACACGTGTTCTTTGTATTTGGATGCCTTACGTCCTTCATTCGTTGAAAAACGTATGTCAGGAATTCACACTATAATACTTGATACAAATGTGTGTTCATGTATTTCCCTGCCCTAGAAACACAGCGCCTGGAAGATATGATGTCACCTTTTTCTGTTCTCCAAGAAGGCATCCTGGGATGAGGTAGAGTAGAAGAGGCAGGTGCTGGAAAGTAAACCCTGGATGCGGCAGGTCCATAGCCCCTCTGCCTGTGGGGTGCTGTCAGGGCAAATTGAAACTCTGCCGCCATCTTCCATGGGGTACAGTCTTTCCTCTGTGGCTGTTGTCTGCCACCAGGCCCTGTGCTGGGTCCTAAGGATGGGCTCATAATCTAATAGGCATGATCTCTGCCCTCATGGAGGTTCTAGATAAGGAACTCCCCCCCCCCTTTTCTTAGAGTACAAAGGCTTGAAGTGAGAGAGTATATTTAGCACAGGCTAGGAGAGAGGAGAGAAATCCTTGTATGTTTGTAGAGCTAAAAGAAGGTAAGTATGGCTGAAACATAAAAGGAGAGAGGGGATGTGGAGAGAAATGAGATTGGAGGGGTTCATCTGGGTCTAACATGTAGGGCCTCCAAAGCCATGATAAGGGTATGTTAAGGATGTTGGGGACCCACTGAAAGGTTTTAAGCAGGAAGGGACATGATCAGATTTGGGTTTTGGAAAGATTAAGCTGGCTTCCCAACGGGGAAAAAGTATGTATGTGGAGAGGTGTGGGGGATGGATGCTTAAGTTTTCTTATATTTAATGCCACAATAATTGTTCCATCCTCTTGGGGTGAGCTCCAGGGCAGTGGAAGAGCTAGGAGAGCAGGAGAATGTAATGTCAAACACAGCCATCATTTACTGGACATTTAGATATATCAGGTATGGTACCAAATAGAAATGTTGCACGTGATTTTTTGTGATAGGCAGGTTTATTAGATGGCCACCATTCATCCCCACCTCCTGTGCAGTCCCCTCCCCTTGAGCAAGGGCTGGCTCTCTTGACCTCCTTCTAACCACTAGAATACAGCAAAAGTCATGAGATGTCACTTCCAGGATTGGATCACAGAAGACTGATTTCTGCTTGCTGTTGCTCTCTTGTTTGCTCTGATGAAGTTCCCTCTGGAGATGCTCACCTAGCAAGGAACTGAGGGCTGCTTCCAATGATCGACCAATGCCGACTGAAGCCCTCAATCCAACTACCCATGGGCAGTCTGCCTGCCAACAACCACTGAATGAGTTTGGAAGCAGATTGTACCCTCATGGGGAGGTCTTGGGCTCCCTCTGGCACCATGGCTGTGGCCTGAGAGAGACCCCGAAAGAGAGGACCTTGTTAAGCTGTGCCTGGCTTCCTGACCCTCAAAAATCATGAAATAAGCGTGCGTTGTTTTGAGCCCCTCGGTTTGGGGCTTATGTGTTATACAGTAAATAGAACCGTGGCACATACGATCTCACAGGTGGCAAGAGAGGACACAGTAATGAGGAGGGGGAGTGACAAGAGTGTCAGGGAGATCAAATATAACCAAGGATGTTCAGGAAAAAGAAAGCACTGAAGCTGACAAGGAGGCAGCGTCAGTAAGCGGGGATGACAAGGGGTAGAGTAGGTTTCAAGGCTTCTGTGGGTCTATGTATGGATCCCATATGACGTAACCAGAGTTAAACTGCACTTGCTGCTGCAGGTGGGAAGGATGACCTTTTGAGGATGAATAATGCAATCTGTTTTTGCTTTCTATTTCTCATCTGAATTTTGGTCTCAATCTTATGATCCTTTGCTTCTAAAAACGCTCCTAAAGGCATCTGTTAATGAATTCAACATCTGGCTTTGCAGGACCGATCCAAATTCCTTCTTCCTTTCTCTAGATTCCGTTCCCAGCGATGCACTCCCTGTGCCCTTAAAGTGCATCTTTTCTACGCATTATCTGTTGTCTTTGGAGCTGACTCGAGAACAAAATGAGAAATCGACACACGGTGACCTGGGTGTGTGAAGTCAGAGACTGAGTAGAATCAAATTCAAGTTCTTCCCTTGCTTGAGTTTCCTACTTAGGAAAGACCCATAGATTACCACATGACCTGCCCGGCACTTCCCCTCTCTCCAGCCTAAACTGTTGCCATTTAGCCCAGAACAGGGGAAATATCAAAGAGTTTGGAGTCACAACTTAATTGCTGTGTGGTTTTGAGGAAATGACTTAACCTTTATGAGCCTCAGTTTCCTTTGCTGCAAAATGTAGGTAGTAAGACCTCTCTCGGGATTGTTTGAGGGAGGATGAAAGGAATTGAGGTATATTAGGTGCTGAGCAAGGTCTTGGCACAGACCCTTTTCTGGAGCCCGTGTTGATGTGAGAAGCAGCTAGCCTTCTTAAGCTCCCTTACCTGTAGGGCATACCCGGAACACTCCAGAGGCTACCAGACCAGCTGCCTCAGACATGTCATAAACAGCCTGGGGAGCAATTTGCTTTCAAAGAGAAACAGGCTGCGGGAATAAAAACAAGGCAGACAGTAGTGGGCCCAGCCCCGAGCCAGGACAATTTGGCCCTCAGCAGCAGCAATGTAAGAGGCACGCCGCCCAGAGAGTATGTCTCTGCAGGACCTCACAAGCTCAGGACCGTCCCAAAACTCCACACTCAAGGGGAAGATCTGTTGGGGTTGCCCCATGGCACCTGTACCAGTCTTTTCCAAACCCAGAGTTGCCTGAGATTACCTGGTCCTGATTTTTTTTCATACCACCGAGGCCCACACCTCCTTCTGTCAATAGGGTTTTCTCTCTTTAATTCTTTCTCACGGCACGTGGCACAGATGTAGCAGCTGCCCGAGAAAAGCCTGCGAGACCCTAAGCGGCTGTTGGCAGCATTTCATCCCACCGAAACTGAGAACACGACCGGGTGCTGGCTGCAGGCACGTGGGTTACAGTACGGGAGTCCTCTCTGTGCGACCTGTTTCTGGGTTGTCTTTCTGCAAGACAGTGTTGAGGCTCCTGGAACACAGGTCCTGGCCTCCTACCTTGGATGGTGGTGGGGCTGGCTGTGTTTCACTATGGAGCTCTCAGGTGACCGATCCCCTTCCTGGAGAGGCCCCTTCTGATACATCTCTCCAAGCACGCTCTTTCTCTCCATCCCCCGAAGAGTTACTTGCCATCTCTGTAACCTTTTGTCTTCTGGCATGTCTGACATTCTGCCATTTCCCTGTATTGACAACAGTAAGTTGTCTATGCTCCTCACTAGAACACAGCTCTGTGTGGCAGGAATTTCATCCAACCTACTTACCTTGCTCTCTTTATCCATCCTATGATGAAGGGATGATTATCATTATCCCCGTATTACAGATGAAGAAACTGAGGCCCAAATAAAGCAGATAGGTTTCTGAATGTCATAGAACTAGTTGGTGGTAGAATAAGAATTACAACCAGGGAGTTGTCCACTCTAGTAGCCACGAGCCACGTGTTAGTACTGAGCACTTGAACCGGGGCTAGTCCAAATAGAAATATACTCTAAGTGTAAAAGACATACCGGATTTTTAAGACTTAGGACACACACACACACACACACACACACACACAAAGAATATTAAAACATCCCATTAGTAGTTTTTATATTGATTATATGTTGGAATTACACATTTTTTACATATTTGGTTAAATAGAATAGTATATTATGATTAATTTCACCTGTTTGTTTTTAAACTGTGACTCCTAGAAGATTTAAAATTATACGTGTGCCTCCAGTTGTATTTCCACTGGACGGCATTGGTCTATTTTAATCACTTCGCACAGGAACACCTGAAATGTCAGTAGGTCTGACACAATGTCACTATTAGTGCCAGTAACAACAATAAAATTCAAATAGTTGTGCGATTTAGAAATCCCTCTTCTGCTTTCTACAGTTCATTTGTTTAAAAAAAAATCTGCCCGGGGCGCCTGGGTGGCGCAGTCGGTTAAGCGTCCGACTTCAGCCAGGTCACGATCTCGCGGTCCGTGAGTTCGAGCCCCGCGTCAGGCTCTGGGCTGATGGCCCAGAGCCTGGAGCCTGTTTTCGATTCTGTGTCTCCCTCTCTCTCTGCCCCTCCCCCATTCATGCTCTGTCTCTCTCTGTCCCCAAAATAAATAAACGTTGAAAAAAAAAAAAATCTGCCCTTTGGGATGAGCACTGGGTGTTGTATGGAAATCAATTTGACGATAAATTTCATATATTAAAATGAATGAATAAATAAATAAATAAGTAAATAAATATCTGCCCTTTAATTTACTCACATACTTTAGGTACCTATTTTGTGCACACCACTGTGCAAGATGCTTCTGGATATGCTGTTACAACTATTAGAACCTACCATCATCAGGAAGTTACAGAAACCCAACCTGAACTACCAGAGGAGTTACAGAGGGTGATTAGTTGGGAGAATCATGGGTGGCTCACATATCTGAAGGAACAGCTTCGTGAACAATGACAGAGATAGGACTCAAAGTCTACTCTCTCCCTTTCTCGGTTCTTTCTTTTGGAGTATGGACGGGCTCCATTTCCTCAGTCAGCTTCCTCCGATGCCCAGAGGCAGGTTTGATGGAAGCTTCCAGGCTCGCTTCTTCCCAGGTGCATCTTCATCAGAGTCAACGGGGTGCCTCCACGGGTCAACCCCCAACAGGACTCTTACTGGCTGACGTTGATCATATGTGGATTTATCTGGCCGGTCACACAGAGGAGGCAGGATGACTGGTCCAGCTGGGTCACATGCTTCTCATTTCAGCAGGTGGATGGGTTAAACTAATTCCCATCAGAACCGAAAGCTGGTGAAGTGATAGTTCCCAAATTAAGAGAGATTCTTTTTTGATGAAGGGCTATGTGTTTAGTAGACCAAATGACAGGTTCATGGTGTCTTTCTGGATGCCCCGGTCTTCTCTAGGTGAATGAACTTGAGCAATTATAAAAATTTCTGGGGGCGCCTGGGTGGCGCAGTCGGTTAAGCGTCCGACTTCAGCCAGGTCACGATCTCGCGGTCCGGGAGTTCGAGCCCCGCGTCAGGCTCTGGGCTGATGGCTCAGAGCCTGGAGCCTGTTTCCGATGCTGTGTCTCCCTCTCTCTCTGCCCCTCCCCCGTTCATGCTCTGTCTCTCTCTGTCCCAAAAATAAATAAACGTTGAAAAAAAAATTTTTTTTTTTTTTAAATTTCTGTAAAAGTAAAGATGAAGAAGCTGGTACTGAATATCAAAGATATTAGAGAATTTTAACAGAAAAGTAAAAAGAGAATAGAAGTCATTTTGCGGAGAGTATAAAGGAAATATATAAGGAGACTCAGACATGAATGGCTCTTTAAGAGTGTCTACCTTTATCCATTATGACTATCTGCATTCAAGAAAGCCACCATGAATGCAGAGATACTAGAGCAATGAATGTACTTGACTCATCACCGTTGGAATATGGCTGCTTATTTGTTGAGTGTTAACAGTGCAGAAAATAGCATTAAAAACAATTCTGGTCTGGACAGTCTCATCTAGGTAATGCTTTCTGTTGAACAATGTGCTCCTGAAAAATCCCTTTAGAGAAACTGGAAAAAAAAAATCCCACTTACAGTCACAATGTCTCCTTTTTTTTGTAAGAGACTCGGTTCTTACACTCAAAAAATATGCTTCCTCTTGATTTGGGGTTCAACACCCCCCTTTTCCGCTTTATGTTATAAAGCTGTCAGCTTATTGTCCTTCACTAGCACCTCCAGCATCCAAAAGTATACCCTTCCGTTGTCACTTAGTCGTGGGAGTCACATTTGGATATATTTGATTAAAACTGAGAAAATTGGCCTTCAGGACTTGAAACATAAT
Source organism: Leopardus geoffroyi (assembly GCF_018350155.1). Taxonomy (NCBI): domain Eukaryota; kingdom Metazoa; phylum Chordata; class Mammalia; order Carnivora; family Felidae; genus Leopardus; species Leopardus geoffroyi. The sequence goes on along the minus strand of NC_059331.1, from coordinate 32,460,771 downwards.
TTGAGGTGAATATGCAGACACGAAAGAGGTCTTGGGTCTAGTTATAAGGCAACCCATCCGTGCCCAGAGAACCCAGCGGATATCTTGAAATTCATACATAGCCGTATCTACATCAGCTTCCCAGGGAGGTATTTTTAAAAGTATATGCTCACGTCCATTATTCACTCCTTCCTTTCTTTTTGGAAAGGTGTAGAATGAGTCGACTCTTGTTTTCTTTCTGACTATTCAGTTTCGCAAAGACACGGAGATGAAATCCTAACTTCGCAGCTCAGATGCAGGAGTCTTGTCTCAAGTACAGGGGCAGAAAGAGCTGCTCTTTGCTATGCATGCCTGAAGCATTATGAAAATAAGAGTCAGGTTTCTTGCCCGGGAAGACCTCATTTGGGGGGAAAGGGCTGGGGAGAGACGTTGTCTTAAGAGGCAACTCAGGCCTGCTGTACATTGTACATGATCATCATATTCTTAGGAAATGTATGAGCTTATGTTTCCACTACCTCACCTTTTTGTACCTCATGGAGGCCAAAGATAGGTGGGCAGAAGAGGCAGCCTTTATATAAACGCGTTTAAATAAGTTTCCTTCAGAGGTGTGGTTTTGTCAGATAAAACTTGGGAGTTCTGTCTGTACCGGTCCTCATTACACAGTTTTTCTAATTTGGGGCAAATTGATGCTTTACACAAATCATTAAAAATTAGCTCTGTAATGTATGTAGCCTCTTTGGAATGAAGATCAGTAGAGACTTTTTTAGAAGTGGGGAATGGGGGATGGGGAGCATGTTTCCCTTCCTGGAAGCTTTCATGTTTAATTAAATCTGGTAAATTAAACATTTTTACCCTTCTCATTTTAAATCCCAGCCAACTAATGTCTTGCCTTTCTGGCACCAGAAGCAAATCTACATGTCTAGCTTTGCAGGTAATGGTGACTCATTGTTGTAACCAAATGGGAGGGAAGGAAACACACACAAAAAAGCTCTCCTCCTTACTGCAGAACACAGAATGTCGTTTCTGGAACAGTCAGTAATTTCTAGTGAAACGCTGCCAGTTTTATCTTAAAGGGACCATGACATGGTTATGCTTTTGTTCATTTACGATTTTTTTTATACCTGAGGTCATTTCAGAGCCCAGAAAAGGGATGGTCCTGACCATCCATACAAATAGCTGAGAGTCCCTTTGTAATGATTTGCCTGTGTTCAATGATGCCTATGATGTCAGTGGTCATGAGATTTAAATACCCACTTCACTCATTTCTTAAGCTGTACATTTTTAATTTCAGGCATTGGGAGGAACCGGGGCCTTTAGCAATTAAATTCCCAGTTATGTTTTCTTTGCTAATTCAGATATATTTTTTTCCTATTCTGTAAGCTAGAAGAGCAGTTATCTCCTCCTAATATGTGCCTCACAACGTTGCCTCAGTGCTTTGGGCGTCTGGAAAACAGCTTACGTATCTTTATCTAGAACTGAAAGTAGCAATAATTTGGTATTAAATGATGAAGACTTTCCTCCCAGTAATCAAGCAGTGAGTCGAGTGAATCAGTTATCAGTAACTTCCTGAGTGTAGGCCAGGAAGTTCAGGATTCATAGTACTTTATCATGTTCCCGCCTCATGGCCTTCGTACATGCCGTTCCCTCCACCAACAACTCCCTCCTCGTTCTCCCTCCTCTAGATCTTTCCTACTCATCATTTCTGAGTTTACTATCACTTCCTTGATGGTGCCTGGCTCATTTCGCTCCCCATGGCATCCTATGATTTTTCTTGTGAGAAAACAGAATTCATTTATCAGGTAAGTGTTTATACTTGGGGCTGGCACTGTTAGGCAGGGGTAGCTAGAGGACCTAGCTCTGTGTCTGACACATAGCAGACCCTCAGTAAATATTTTATTGAAGGAACCAGTTATTCACTGCTGTCCATTTAATCCTAGGGTAGAGGGTCTCAAGCTTACAGGTAACTAGGAAATGGGTCCGAACTAGAGCCCACATACACTTTAGAGGCCAAATTGTTCATCTCCTGCCTCACAGTTGGATCTTTTGATTATTCAAAACTTCCAGCCCTTAACCCAGGCTTTGATAACCTCTGCAATCTCTGTTCAGTATTGCTTCCGATGGGTTCTAAAAACTGTCACTATGTATTGGAAGCCATCTGGAAGCCATTCTTAAAGATGCCCCCTCCCCAAACTCCTCATCTCCTTTTATTTACCCCTTTTCGTATTTGCCTCCCATATTGAATCAGGACTGGCCTGAGCTAACGTCCAAGGCTAGTAGCTTATGACTTTGAGGGTAGGTCATAAAAGGCATTGTAGCGCCTGCCTTAGTCTCTTGGATAACTTGCTTTGACCAAATCCAGCCACCGTGCTAGAGGATTCACGAGTAGCCTCGTGAAAAGGCACGCGTGGAGAGGAACCGAGGCCTCTGCCAGCACCCGCTTGTAGCTGTGTGGACGAGCCACCTGGGAAGAGGACCTTCCCACCCCAGAGTTATTTAAGAACACAAAGCCTATGGTTTCGTTGACCCAGACAGAAGCTGAAATACAATGGAGGTGATTTCAGATGCTTCGTGCCTTGTCAACACCTTTTCCAAAAGATAGAAAGGCAAGAAGGTTGTTTTCACTCATGAAATATCGGCTGAAAAATCATACTTGGAATATAGATTGCAGCGAGAGTAATACAATCAAATGTTTATTACCTCTCCATTCAATTAAAATCAGCTTCTTGGGTTAATTGCCAGTTCCAAAAACCTCAGTCCAATCAGCAGGCCTGTCTTTATATTTTCACAGTTGTTTTCAAAAAAGTTTTTTTTTTATATTTTTCTAATGTGTATTTATTTTTGAGAGAGAGAGACAGACACAGTGCGAGCAGGGGAGGGGCAGAGACAGAGGGAGACCCAGAATCCAGAGCAGGCTCCAGTCTGAGCTGCTAGCACAGAGCCTGACATGGGGCTCAAACTCTCCAACTGCGAGGTCATGACCAGAGCCAAAGTCAGACACCTAACCGGCTGAGCCCCCCACAGGTGCTCCCCCCTAATTTTTTTTTAATGTTTCTTTATTTTTTAGAGAGGGAGCAGGGGAGGGGCAGAGAGAGAGGGAGACACAGAATCCGGAGCAGGCTCCAGGCTCTGAGCTGTCAGCACAGAGCCCGACACGGCTCAAACCCACAAACCGTAGGATCATGACCTGAGCCAAAGTTGGAGGCTTAACCGACTGAGCCACCTAGGTGCCCCACAATTATTTTTAAGTTCTCAGAGTAGTTCAGTCAAAGGTGGCCATACAAAGCCTACTTCACTTGGCAAATAGGCTCTACAATTTCTCTTCAAGATGCAATGCTCTTTTTCCAAACTTCATCCACCTCACGTGCAGTCCGGACACAGCTGTAGGCAGAGGGATAAACTTTACCTTCATTGAAGACGACGCAAAGCACCTTACTCCATTAAAAACGGTGGAGGGTGGGTCACATCGTCTGCTGGCGTGGGAACTACTAGGTGTTATGTTGCAGCCTCACAGCCTGTGCGTTTTGTCCCATTTTGCGTCACCAAGCCCTTTCATCCCTTTCATTTACACTCTGGCCAAGTGCTTGTCCTCTCTCGTGACTAAGGCTTACCTTGACGAGGGACCTCTGTTCCTTTGTTGAGGTTGTTGTAGCCACCTTGGTCCCTTTTAGAACTCACATTAAACCCCAAGCTTCAGGGTCAGAAGTCCTTTGCTTTGGATTTTTAACAGTTTTCTCTGTGTTTTCTTATAAAAATAATACATGCTTCTAGTTCAGATAAATACCAAAAGATACAGCGATATATAAAGCAGAAAAAAAACAATCATCGTGTCCTCACGGTTAACAGGGTTTGGTCCATAGCTTTCAAAGCTTTATTTTTTTTCTCCTTTTGTGCACATCTACATGTATAAAGAAAATGCTTTAGGGAAATGGGATAATTTAATAAATAGTATTATACAACTTTAAAAAGTCTGAATAATGTATTGTGGGCATATTTAGATATGGGGACAACTTACATGTGCTGAATTATTTAGGTGCCAGACTCTGTGCTAAGCCCTGTATACAAATGATCTCACCACGATTCTCAGAACTGCACCATCGGACAAGTGCTATTTATGTTCCTGTTGCCGGATTGGGAAATCGAGTCCTAGAAATTATAGGTGACTTGTCTGAGGCCCCAGAGCTGGCAGGAGGTGATTCAGTCTGTGTTCAGTCTTCAGAGCTGGGCTTCGGAGTCTAAGCTCTTAGTCACTCCCCACGTCAGGGTTTACCAATCTACCTCTCTCTCACTCTTCATAGTGGTGCACGTTACGCATTCCCTTCAAACTTGGTGCCTCCCTGCGCTGGCTGCCTGCTCTAGACCTTCACTTGTTTACCTTTGCCCTCATGTGCACCCCCCTGCGACTTACCACACCCTCGGGCCACCTTTCCAAGCTTGTCATGTCTTTGCTTTATTTGTGGACTCTGCAGAGACTTTCCCTATGCTGGAGGTGTATTTTGACCCTGATAAACTTGCTCTGTGCCGGTTTTGACAACGATAAGGGTGAGGAGCATGGGGCCTAAATACAATTTGGGGGTCCCAATCGTGAGATCTCTGAGTTATAGTATCTTACCAGTAGGCATATTGCAAGGGTAATGTTCCCTTTTTCCTTCCCTCCTACTCTCATTTTGATTCTGCTCATTCCTAACTGGGTTCACGGTCTCTTCCTGAACTTTCACTAACAATGAATCGGGTGTGTCCATACAGCTCTTAAATCCTTCCCCAAGAAAGGGAAAGAAGAAAAGCATCATTATATGTGGGCTGGGGGTGGGGGGGATAATGGGAGGAACCGGGGGCACAAAGAGGTGAACCAAGTGGGCTTGGTTTCTAGACTGGGAAGCCAGGGGAGTGGCCTGTTTCCTCCTCAATCTGTACCGTGTCACAGTCCGAGGGCACTCTCAGCTTCAAACCAGTCACTAGCCTGTGAGAGCATGCTGTCTGAGAGTGAAATCTAACTCCTCAGAGAGGAGGTGGGGTTTTAAACTTCCTTCTTGGCAGGAGTAGAGTGCAGTTTTCCTCCTGTGGAAAGCAACAGACCATCACAGCAGCATCAAGACTTTGGAAATGGTGGCTTCACAACTGGCTTGGTGGCAGAGAGCCCCGGGCTCTTCACATGGTATCCTCTCTCTCTCTATAAGTAGCGGTTGGACTGCATCCTCTGAACCATCACATCTCAGTCGAATTCCATTTCTGGAAGTTACCAAACAGTCTCCTTAAGGTAGCATCCATCACGTAGCGGGCAGAGTTGACTCTTGTTTCGCCATAACCATTAAGACGGAGGTGTGCATCAGAGGGAGGTGTTGCAGCGGTGGCTACTAGGCATAACATTGAATGTCTGCTGCCGTTGACCTGTAGTGGCTGCCCAGAGTAATGTTAGTAGAAGGATTCTGTGGTCATTTCCAGGCTCAAAGAGAAAGAACACCGTGATCGACTAGTAATGTCTGCAGTGGGCATGGGATAGTTCATGGCAGCACGTGTATCATGTATCTTTCAGAAGAAGAGGTTGTGAAGTCATATAAGACTGGGGTGCAGGCTCAGCTCTGTTACTTTTCGGCCAGAAGCTAAACCTTGTGCAGATGACAATTTCCAGAATGTCGGTTTTTCCATATATGCAATGAGAATTTTACCTCTTGGTTACTTGAGGGGGTGGTAAAGTTCTTATCAAAGCACCTGGAACATTAAAACCTCAAAATAAATGGATACTCTCCAGACATACCCTGAGGGTTGTGGCACCATGGAAATCTCACTAGGGGCAAGGAAAAAGTATGTGAGATGATCTTTTGGACCATTTAATAGTGATTTTGAAGATGTTATTTTTTTCCATCTGCCTTTTCTTTTGCTGCTGACTCGTTTTATAGAGCTGACTGTGCCTTGAGTTTTTAGATGTGTCCTGCCATTAATGGAAATGGGGGCTAGAATCCAAACTCCCACTAACTTTCGTCATTATAAACCCTGAGATACAATGGCACGGCTCTCATATCCTAGGAACCACAGTGTAATGTTGTATTTAGCTTTTTTATTTGTGTGCCAATAATTATTGGCAAATTATTTAATGGCTCTGAGACCCCATTTTCTCATTATTAAATAGAGATAATATTTACAGGATTGTCATGAGACTCCATTTGGATAGTTTCTACAAGTTACAGAGGCACCATTATTTTAAGGTTTTATTAGTATATCATAATTATTACTCTTTGTATGCATATAGCTTCTCATTTTAGTTGGCTAGGGGAACAATTTAAACAGATGTCAGAATAACCTGAAAATACCAATAATGGTAGAAATTACTGTTTCCTGAAGTCTGCTCAATACAAGGAACTAGATTAGTTTCCACCTACCCCACAGGGTAGGATTGCCAGATAAAATATTGAATGCCCAGTTAAATTTTAATTTTAATTTCAGGTAAACAATATTTTCTTAGTATAAGTACCTCCCAAATATTGCCTGGGCCATACTTATAATAAAAACTATTAATCATTTATCTAACAATCAAATTTAACTAGGCGTCATTTTTTGAAAACTAAACAATAACTCTAATAAAGGCTTGCTCAGAATATTAGGAGTTAATCATTTCAACCCACTTAGAAAAGTGGTAGAACAATGTTCACATAGTAAGCACTCAATAAATGTTAGCAATTAGAGAGACAGTGCAGTATGAAAGTTACAGGTGCAGACTCTGGGACCAGACTTCTATGCCATATCCCAGCTGGGCCACTTATTAGCTGGATGGTCTTGGGTAAGATATTTCATCCCTGCGTGCCTCAGTTTACTCATCTATAAATTGAGAATGACAGTCCTTTCATCATAGAAGCGCTGTGAGCATCATTTAGTTAATACATGTGAAAGTTTTAGAAGGGCACTCAAGGCAGAGAAGGTGGTCAAAACACGACAGCTGTTACGATGTTGTTATAATTTTGCTGTACCCATTTATCAGCCTATTTGACCCTAATACTTGAATGTTACTGCTTACCATAATTAGTTATGTGTACCTGCTATCTACCAGAAAGGTTTCAGGTAGTTAGGCAGGTGTTTCTCTCTTTCTTTCTTTTTGTTTAATTTTTCTTTTAATGTTTATTTATTTTTGAAAGAGAGACAGAGAGAGAGAGGGAGAGAGAGAAAGAGATAGAGTGTGAGTCGGGGAGGGGCAGAGAAAGAGGGAGGCACAGAATCCGAAGCAGGCTCCAGGTTCCAAGCTGTCAACACAGAGGCGGATGTGGGGCTCATACTCGTGAACCGCGAGATCATGACCTGACCCGAAGTCAGACGCTTAACCGACTGAGCCACCCAGGCACCCTTAGGCACGTGTTTCTTTATCTCCACCGCACACAGGATGTTTCCAAGACCGGAGAGATCACTAACTCGCCTAAGGTCACACAGCCCACGCTGAGGTTAAAATCCCTGACTGTCTGACCCTCAAACAGTATCTCTACTCAAGTAGCTGACATCTGTGATCTACAAGGTGGGGAAGAAGGGTAGGAATTATAACAGCAGCATCTGTTAGATGTGCGAGCCCTCTGTAAGTTCTAGAGAACAGTATCTGAACACTATAATAGTGTCATCGTTTTGGATTTATAAAAGCACTCTTCATAATCAAAAGCATGCTATCTCCTGCATTCTTCATAGCCTCTGAGATGGGCAGGTATGATTGCTATCACTAGGCAGAGGAGGGCAGTCAGAATCCAGGAAGGTGATATGACCTGTTCAGAATCACCCGGCGGAATAAGGAATCATGGGTATGACCATTATCCACAGTTTCAAAGCCCATGTTTGTTTTCTGACCTGTGGCACTTCCCTCATTATAAACACATTCCTCCATTAGAGCTTCCAACATGGTCTGCTTTGGTTTTTATTAAATTAAGTGTGGTGTCCACATCCAAAGACAACTCGAGTGTTCTGTCTTATAAAAATTCCCCCTGCGTTGGATTTTTCTTTCCAGTTTATCTTTAAGATAATAAAAACAAATAATTCACAAATCCGGAGGAGAGATTAGCAAAACAAACGTTGCTGTTGCTTTTAGCTATAAGCAGAGCAAGCAAGCCATAATTGCTAGCAAATGTTCTGTAGCCTGTATTATTTCATCATGCTAATTATAAAGCAAAGGCTGCTTCACCTCAGATTTTCTTTAGGAATCGCAGGTATAATTCCTACCATGTGATCACAGCATTTTCAATTTTTAATTATCCTCCGAATGGTTGCTTGCCAGTCAAGTGCATGCTGTGCATCCCTTTTTGGATTCCTGAAACTCCTGTCCATGTTGCATGTCTCTAGACCACCGTTAATATACAATATGCTCACCCTTGAATTTCTCTCCACTTAAAAAAAAAAAAAAAAGCAGCAAGATGTTTATGGAAAATGCTGGGTTTGGAGGCTTTAAAAGGAAAGTGCTTTGAAAGACCAGGCAGGAGTCCAAGCTGACCTAAGGCCAAAGTTTCTATCAAAGCTGATGGTCTCCAGCTCAGCGGTATAGAACTGAGCGTGGAAGGAACTGCCAATCTGTGGATGTCACGGGATAGCCCCTTGGCCTCTGAAATACCTTCCAGGGATCAGAAGGGTGACAGGGAAGGGTGGGGGCAGCAGAAATTCTTCTGCCCTCTCCCCAAAAGACTTAGATGCTAATCAAAGGCACTAAATTTTATAACAGGATCAGGAAGGGAAAAAAAAGTACTAAAATTTGTAGATCAAGATCCATTTCCATTTTTTAAAAAAAAAACTATGCAGAGAGATTGAGCGAGGGAAAAAAAAAGACTGGAAGGAAATATACACAAGTGCAAATGTGGTTATTTCTGGATGGTTGGTCAAAATTATTTCATTGACAAGTAACAGAATCTCAGCCAAAACAAGTTGAAGTGAAAAAAATATATAAAAGAAACATATTCGCTCATATCACTTTTTGGCCAATAAATAGAAGTTATCGTTTGGGGCTCCACTGGACGCAGGTCCTCAAACTGTCATTGGAGATCTTTCATTTCCCACCCTTCTTTCTTTTCTTCCAGAAAGCTGGAATGTGCTTGCTTCTCTATTCTTCACCGTCAGAATCTTCAAACATATTCAACCTTATCTCTTAAGGGTCCCGGGAGAAAAGAGCATCATTCACTAGGTACAGCAGAAATCCTAAGGGAGAGACAGCCTGGTCCATGGGCCCACCCCTGCAGTGGGGTCAGCTCCATGCAGACCACATGGAATTAGGATTACTGTAGCGTCGGGAGAGTGACTCCTTCCACCTCTATTCTGATGCTCATCCGCTTTTTGCTAGACCCTTTTTTTTTTCCTAACTGGTCTTTAATGATCCTGTATTCGTTTCTGATAGCATTTAAGTTTTAAAATTTGTTTTGAAATATACTGTGATATAGAAGAGAGGAATCGAAGAGGTTCTAAGCATCCAGGAAACCTTAACACGTCTAATATCCCCAGCTGCCTTCCAAGTAAATGTAACTGGTAAATAGCCGTTTCGTCCACGAGAGTATGTTACCCTGGCCACAGTTAGGGAACCAGAGGTAAGCACCTTAGCCTGACGACAGAGACAGCACCCTTCTGTCTCTGTGTATTAATTCATTTAACCCTCACAGATTCCATTTGAGGTAGGTACTCTTAATATCCACCTATTACAGATGAGGAAACCGAGGCACACAGAGATGAAGCAGCCTGCCCAAGGTTAAGTGTAACCTTCACACCCAACAGACTGTCGGTCTAGGAGCCTGTTAAAAAGATCTTGAGAGGACCCAGATGTAGGGGCAACAGCAGAAGCAAAAGGTGGGGGTAGTGAGAGTGGGAGAGAGAACTCTCTTCTGAGAAGACATCTCAGAGTGGCTCTCATTATGAGGAACAGGGGGCGTTGTTCCAGGTCTCCATGAGCTGTTTATCTCCTGCTCACTTCCCCGTGTCTCTGGACAATTGTGCTCCGTTGCCTGACATAGTGTCGCCTCATCCTCAGCCCCAAAAAGCCTGACTCATCAGTGTGACAAGGGAGCCATAAAGTCCTACACATACCTGGTCAGCCCAGTTAACTGCCATCAAAGCCAAAGAAAGCCAGGGAGCTTATGAATTTCCCTTCCCCTGACTGTCCTGAAGTTCTCTGTGCGAATGTCCCTTTCGACCTTGATTCCATTCTGCTTGCTACTACCAGGAGTGGCCAGTGTTTCTTTCTTTACAGGATAACAAACACCTTGAGGGCAGGGTCTGTGCTCGACTCACTTCTGCAGGAGCGCCCTGCTCCGCATACATCAGGTGCCCAGTAACTGCCAGTGAAAGAAAATTGAGGTTTGTCCAGGCTCCTGCAGGATGACAGAGCCCTCTGTTGTGATGTCCCTGTCCCTAAAGGCCAAGACCCAGCCTCTTCTTTCCCCTCATCTCCTGGCCTAGGCTTTGCCAGAGAGTGAAGAACCAACCTTCTCTTGCCATACAAGGCCAAGTGCACTCCTGAGACAGCCTATCCAATAGCATCCTCAGGGGACAGCCTGAGGGAGTCTTGTGACTGCGCCACTGGGGATCCTTCCTATAGAGTCAGTGAATGGCAATCCGGAAGGGACAGCCCTGGGGTATGCCTCGAAGGTTCGGTTGAAGCCATTGGTGAGATCAGATGGTGTATACTCAGCAGACATCTTTCCAGCAAAAAGTGAGTCCTAGCAACACTGTGCCCTGTTTCTTTGCATTATTGCTTTTTTGGGACTGGGCTGTAAGACTTTTGAAGGATAGGTCAGCATTCAGCTTTTAGAGTCAGGTTTTAATCTCTGAGGCCACTTGAGATCTTGGTGGGAGATGCTGAAGAATGAGATGAGATTATTGATATGGCTGTCTGGGGACACCTGAGTGGCTCAGTCAGTTGAGCGCCCAACTCTTGATTTCAGCTGAGTTCATGATCCCAGGATCGTGGGATTGCGCCCTGTGTTGGGCTCTGCACTGAGTGTGGATACTGCTTGGGATGTGCTTGCTCTCTCTCTCTCTCTCTCTCTTTCTCTCTCTCTCTCCACCTCTCCACCCCTGTCCCCAGTTGGTGCTTTGTCTCAAAAAAAAAAAAAAAAAAAAAGATGGCTGCCTAGAGATACAATTGGATCTAGACCATGGGAGCATCATTTGGTACTCAGCAAATGTTCCCTGATGCTTTTGGAGAGTTTTTTGTTTTTTTTTTTTTTTTCCTTAAGAACAATGAAAAGGATAGGAAAATACACCAAATTTCTACTCACAACACTACAACTGTAGCCTTCCTTGTCAACCTTACTGTTAGCACTCTACACTTCCCTCAGGACACTCCAGGCCCCTGTTTGGAGTCCTTAAATACTCCAATCATATTCCCACCTCAGGGCTTTTGAACTTGCTATTTCATCCTCCTAAAATCCCCTCTTTCTCTCCCACTGAAGCAAGGAGGTGACAGGTCGTATTATACCTCCTCAAGGATGCCATTCCAGATCACTCGGCCTAAAGTGATTCTCCCCCCAGCTGCTTTTTCTCCCATTATCCATTTTAATGCCTTCATAGTCTGTACCACTATCGATGGCTATTTTCTCTATTGGTTTCTTGATATTATATTGTCTGACTTTGCTTGACTGTAAGACAGTCCATAAGAGTGGGGTTCCCCGGAGCTCTCCAGCTTTGTCTGTATCTCTACATGACAAGCCCTAGCTTGTTGTGGACGTAGCCTGCTGTCGCCATACATCGGTAGGACAAGGTGCTCTTGGCTGTGGGAAATAGGGTTTTTCGCTTTCACAGACAGCCTGGGTTAGAACCCCATTCTAAGTTTGGATCCCTAGAAGGCTTTTTGATGTAGCATCCCATAAGTTACGATTTTCCAAGGCTATTTCTGCTGAGCCTTGAGATTTATATGTTTGGTATTTGGTGGCATTCACAGGAATTTCCTTTGGGGTTTTGCAAACTACAGCATAGCATTCACTCTGTGTGTTCAGCTGAAGGATAGCTTCTGGGAACTCATCGAACTGCTTGAATTTCAAATTTTGGAATTTTGTTTTCCAGATTTTGGTCCTCAACTACCACATCCATCAGGTGTGAATGGGTGTCCTGTGTGAAAAAAGAAAAGGCAGAGAGGGACACTGGTGCAGCAGACATGGTCCCACCCACCTCCCCTCAGCCCTCACAGTCCCTGTGCATGTCACCCGGGGCTCTGTTGTAAACACCTGCTACTCTTTGCCTGACATCATGCTCCCGCTACCATGCAGGAAGCTAGTGGCCCCCAAAGCAGCCCTCGGTGTACAACTGATGAGAGTGGGTGAATAAAATCCAGTTTCCTCACTGCTGAGACGGGTCACCTGTTTGAGCCTCTTCCATGGGTCCCCAGCGAGGCTGCCTTTGAGTTGCCTACAGGGGTAAATTTGCTCATTCACGCACCCTGCATCGGCCTCCTTCCCTCCCCAGTCTCACTCCCTTTCTCCCCTTCTGGTGCTTTTTACAAATTCACTTCCCAAATAAACCTTCTTGAGCTTAAATCCTTATCTCAGGGTCTGCTTCTGGTATAGTCTAATCCAAGGCAACATTCTATGACTAAACATGGCCAAATAAACTCAGGAACGGAACAAAGTTACATAGTTTTGTTTTGTTTTTTTTTTTTCTCCCCGCAGGACCTCCCAGTCTAATGTGCTAACGTGCCCTGTGAATTTTCAAGACAAGTTTTGATGCAGCATTTCCTTTATTTATTTGGCCATGGAAACTGAGGCAGGGGTGCCCCTCACAGGAGACATTGAGCCTTAGCACAACCACTCTAGGACCTCTTATTCCAGTCTTAATTATAGTGGGAGAAGCTCGGTGGCCGCGATCAAATTTTTGTTTAGTGACAGTTCCGTGGGCTTAAAGCTTCATGTGGCTGAAAAAGCAGTGTAAATGCACTTCCTCCATAGCCATTCATGTTCTCTCTCGGCAAAAACGGTGTATGCAGATTCAAGCTTCTGTTCAAAAAGAAACAGAGGGTGGACCCGGCTTTCAAAACCCCCAGCGTCTCAAGGTTACTCACCCAAAGTCCTGCAAGTTAACTGAGCAGTTTCTTTCACCTTTTATACTTTTCTTTTGTCATGCTGAAAACCATGGGTTTAGAAAAGAGCTAATAGGAACTGACCACCTTGCCAGTTAAAGACTTCAGGATGAGTCACTTACTCACATTGTGGGGGTAAATAATACAGATGTGAGGGCACCTTGGAGCCTCAGTCTAGCAGGGGAGATGGAAGGTGAGCTCATAGTTACCAAAAGAATTAACCCCCATAAGTGTTCTTAATGAACATGTGCCTATGAATGAAGAGAATATATAATGAAGAGAGTGTATAACCAAGTATCAGGAAGGCTTCCTGGAGCAAGTGGCATGGAGAGGGAAACATAAAGGGTGAAGGGGAGGGTTGAGTGTTAGAGTTGGTGCTAAGGCTGGGAGTGAGAAATAGCCCAGTGTTAGGGGAACTCACAGCGGTGGGGAAGGAGGTGGGGTGGGGACCAGGTCTCCAAGAGTCAGAGGAGGAGCATCAGGGAAACTCAGTCTGGTGGAGTGGACACAGGCCAGATCAAGTTGGTGTTGATTCGCTTTGTGATCTTATGCAGGAAACATTCCTTAGCCTCTATATCCTCATCCGCAAAGTAGGAATACTAATAGCACTAGCCATATGGGGTTCCGGGATCAAGTGAAATTAACACAGGCAAGAGCCTTCACAAAGTCCCTGTCACATAGCAGGTGGTCACTAAAGGGTTATGACTTGAATTATTTATGCATTGTTCATGCTTCTTTGGCCGGTTAGTGGGAGAACTGGGATTCAAACCCAGTTTTTTTTTCTTATTAGAGCCTTCTCTGTTAACTTTCTTGAGATATTTTCTGGTTTGATTTTTTACAGCGTTTCCAAAGAGGATTCCGTGGATTACTAGGTGACGCTGCATGTCAACTTTTTGATTATATTTAGGAATTAAGGATATCAAAAAATGATCAAAAGATTTTAATAATGAAATGTATTCTGCAAAATATTAGGTGCCATCATCCCATTTTTATAGTTTTAATATTGAAAAGACTAGATTTTTAAACATGGAAGTGGCAAAAACACTATTGTTAGATAATGGAATTGTGGGTGATTTCCTAAATAAATTTATTTTAAAAAGCTTTTTATAATTGTTCCCCCCAAATGTAATAAATTTGGTAAAGTTCCAGATTTTCTTCCTGCCCTAAAACTTAAGAATTACTCACTTCCCTATTTACAAAAAAAAAAAAAAAATTATGTGTGCAGGACCAACCTCCTACCCGGAATTGACTCAAATGACTATTAATCAAGTTTGAAAAAAAGTTAAAACTAGTTGAATCTGCTGCATCCGGGTCCACGTTGGAGAGGAAAGGGATGCCTTCCTGCTCTCAGGCGGAAGTCAGTGTGAAAGGACAGGAGTGGTCCATTTCCAGTCCCGGCAAGCTGGCCAGTGCTCAGAGCGTCTGTGGGTTTAATGACTGGCATAAAAACAGAGTAGCTAGATGAGCTTCCTTGCCTTTCTCAGTGGTTTAGCTCCAATGTTTAAGGCATTTTCCAGAGTGCTGTGGACCCAGGCCTGGGCTTGGATGACACCTTGGAATTATTGATAAAATCTTATATGCACCTTGGTTTTTGCCCCGGAGAGAAGACCTCAGCACCAGCCCCCAGGTTCCCTTTGCCAGGTGTTAGCCACAAACATTCCACCAGCATACTAGGGGGTGGACCCCACAAAAGCATTCTTCAGGTTTTTCAAAGAACACAATAGCACATGATTCCTTCACTGTTTGAAGTTCATCCTCAAGCACTCATTCATTCTTCTACGTACGTAACATCATCGGATCAAAATGTGCCCCAGACTTACAAATTCTGCTAGCTGAAAAGATGCTTGGCAAAGAAACCTCAGCAGTATTCATTCGGGATGATGATGTAGCACATGCAGCTTTAATTTGGATTAGGATGCTTCAGCTAAAAGAAAATGATTTAATCTTGGCAGACTACCCCCCGCCACACATACCAAAAAGAAAAAGAAAAAGAAGATTTAGGTTCAGTTCCCCAAATCTTTGTCTCAACAAGTATCTTCTTGTAGCATTTTAAAGAGTATTCCAATGGACGCCTACTAGGTAGGTTTCATATACTGCGAAGGCAGTCCTCAAAGAAGAGAAACTGGTGATTTTTCTAGCAAGCAGACTCTTGGCAAATATTTCTGAGGTAAATCAGGATTTATTTGAAGCCCAAGATAGAGGATGTGGGCTCCAGATGGTACTCGTGTGAGTGAAAGCTCTTAAGTAAAACAGAGCTGACCTCAGAGTGTGAGGAGCACGTATTTGCAAATTATTAGACCATCTGTCACTTGAGGACACTTGAATAATGTCTTTCATAGGAAATTGGGGAACTTATGTGCCTCTTTTTGAAGGTCTCAGTTCTGGAAGAATATGCTCATGAGGCGTTCATTGATTTCAGAAGGTGGACCCTCAGGGTATGTAAAAGGTGCACTAAAATCCTCAAAAACTCGTGATAACCCTTCAACCACCATGATCAACCACCGCACTGAAATAATAAATAAATAGAAGAATATTTCCATGTGTTGGTGTAGGAAACACATGTACAGAGGTCGCCTCAATGCCGGGAACTCTAGAGCTCCAGGGCACATCTATTGGAGTTCCATTTACAAGATCCCAAATCATGTTGCCAGGGACAGGGGGGACCTACCGGAGACTTGAAATCGACAGTTCTGTCCCTGGAATGCCTGGATTTAGACTCTGAAACACAATGTTGCATATATTCTTTCTGGAGCGTGCCCTTCCTTCCTTTGCGTCCCGGATGATTCTCTGCCACCATCCAAGATTCTCAGGCAAAGCGGAGTGGCTCTTCCTCATGCACCCAGAGCATTCTCTGCCTTTCTGAATAACAGCCCATGGTTATTATGCAGCTCCTTCTGTACTAGACTGTGAGTATGCTCATGTGGGGAAGCAAGTCTTATTCAACTTTGTACCCTATGGCACCTGCCACGGTGGCCAGCACAGAGTAGACCCGAAAATGGTTTTGGGGATAAGGAACTGGAAAAGGAGGGAGAGACTTCTCCAGGACCTTAATCTATTTCTCATCGGTTAATTCACAAGTTTGGGGGGATTGTTGTTGTTTTAGCGGGAGGAACCCAATGAAGAGCAGGGAAAGATGTTAATTTTCTGGCAAAATTTTGAAATAAAGCTCAGGGACCACCTGGCTGAGTTCTGGAAGGCCAGTAATGGGCAGCAATACAGTTATATAAATATGCCATTAATGGAAAATTATATCCTATATGGGCTTTTGCTGTAACCAGTGTAGTGGTTAAGAGTATGGTTTAGGGGTCAGAACACGTGGGTTTGGGCCTGTGACCTTGTGCAAATCATTTAAGGCCTCTGACCTGGAGTATCACTATTTATAAACTGGGGATAATGTAACTATCTCATGGAATCCTTGTTTAAACACTATTTAAAAATTAATATATGTGAAGTACTTAGTTCCATCTGTGGCAAATAATAAATTCTTGATAAATGTTAGCAATTCTAATTATTAGCCAATAACATGTTCAGCATTTTGGTAGTCAGAGGTTTTTTTTTTTTTTTTAATGTTTATTTTTGAGAGAGAGAGAGACAGAGACAGAGACAGAGAGAGAGAGAAAGACAGAGAGAGGGGGGGGAAGGGCCAGAGAGAGAGGGAGACACAGAATCTGAAGCAGGCTCCAGGCTCTGAGCTGTTAGCACAGAGCCCGATGCGGGGCTCGAACTCACGAACCACGAGATCATGACCTGAGCCGAAGTCGGACACTCAACCGACTGAGCCACCCAGGCACCCCTAGTAGTCCTAGAGGTTTAAACAGAAAGTATTTTCTTACATTGGATCCAACAAAACTTCTACTTGGTGCCTATTGTGTTATGTGGCAGACTGTGGACAGGGGCTAGATTTGGGAAGATGAATGGTCCTGTCACCGAAGCCTTACGATTAAAACTAATAGCAAAGCGAATCATTTAAACGTAGTCTTATATGTGCTATTAGTAAAGTCATTAGCAGGGTGTCATGGGAGACACATCAAACAGATTTTTAGTATTAATTTTGGTCAGTTGGTTGAGACTGACTGCTTTGGGATGCTGTGTTCAGAAGGATTCTGAAGTGAAGTCCAGTTTCTGTGGACAAAAACCCTGTGATTAATTAAGCAACGTCCGACACAGACAGAAGTGAGCCGGGTAGGGTCCCAGCGTCACACATTAATCATTAGAATTGTACCCATTGAAGAAAGGATAAGGGAAGGTATTCAAGAGGAACAGACATCTGCATTTTAAGGCATTACCTATTCTTGACTTGAGCTAAGGACTGATATCAAAACAAAACAACAACAACAACAAAAAACCCAGACCCTCCTGGGTTTACACTGGGCTTTGCTTCCTTTACTTTGCGCGTGTTACTAAGCATTTCTAAGCTTCACCAACCACAGAAGTGGAATGGAGGTAATACCGCATCCTTATGGTGTGGGTTAAGTGTGAAAACATCTAGCAAAGAGCCTAGGCCCCAGGAGGTACTTACCAAATTATATTACTGTTTAAATGATTCTCGACTTCCCAGACTATCTCAGTGTGCAATCATCTCTGTATTCTGCTCACTCCACTCAAAGACTCAACCCCCACTTGAAAGCACAAGAAAATAACCATTTAAGTATTCTTATCTTATTAAAGCCACCACCCAGTGAGGGAAACATAAAGAGAAGAGTGGGTGAACTTGCCTTCTTTCCCCGCACAAAGTTTAGCAACACAAATAATCCTCATTCCAAAAGATTTACCTTTTCAAGTACCTCTTGTCTTTTTGGCAAGTAAACTCCGAGAGAGCAAGGATGATGTCTCACATGGGTTCCGTAGATCCTCAAACATACCCTATGGTTGCTTAGTAAGTGAGAAAGATAAAAATAGCCCAAGAAAACAAGATAAGTATTAAATTGATATCATTTAGAGGACAGGAGTTGTGAAAACATGAAAATTCAAGTATTTGATTCCGGCATATTCCCTGTCTTATTTCTACATGTAATCATTCTTCTAAACTTATAGGTAATAGAACATATTCATATATTTGAAAAATATATATATATATATATAAACCATTGATAAATAATTTGCTTTATATATCATACAAATAAACTTTATAGTTTATATAGTAGTTAAACAGATATTGGGAGCTTACCACATGTTTGTTTGTGCTATGAACTTGAGCTGCATTATATCATACACACTTGACCACAATCCTTTGACATAGATACTGTTATCTCATGAAAGTCAGAGATGACTAGGTCGAGGTTTAAACTAATTTTAAGGATTTGAATCTAGGTGCTTCTGATTCCAAAGCCCTGGCTTTTGCCCCTTATACTTAGTCTCTAGTCCCCCAAAATGTGTGTAGCTTTAATACGTGTAAATGGAAAGAATTTGAAGTTTGTTGTTTTAAGAACTCAATAACTTATCTTTGTATACTTCTCTGTATACCTGTTCTGTCAGTTCAGACTTTATGTGTAAGGTTTGGTTTAAGCAGAACATACCTGGGGTTACTCACAAATTATGCATATGAGAGGGTCTAGGAAACAGATGACACATCATAGACACTTAATAAATGATGGCTACAAGAAGGAATAACCAACTAAATAAAAACATTTTGTGCTGTACATATTACTATGCAGATATCCACGATATCATTTCCAATAACTCTGCCGTTTTGTGATGTTCTTAACCACCCAATTATTTCACAACATTTTCTGGAATTTGGCTCACCTTATCAGTGCATTATCAGCTCTGTGTGAGTATGTGAGCACATCATGTGTCCGAAGTAATGACTGGCCCTCTAATGATTTTTAGAGGTGTGGATCACTTCCTTTTTGGTTAAGTGGACAATACTTTGGGAAATTAGTTGATCCATATAAATGGATGTCCTTCTTCTCGGCAATACATGCCTAATTACTTAATTCCAAACTCTATTGTCTACCATAAAAGGAAGTTTAAGGCTACTATGAGTGATGATCAGAGATTCCAAATAAATAAAACAGCTGCCTTATCAAGTCAGATGTTTACAAAACTGTGGTCTGAAAACATGGAGGTAATATACATTCTCTAACTAAACACATATGTGACAGTCAGTAATGTGGGGTAATAGATGTTTAAACTTTTCACAAAGAAAAAAGTCACCGATTATCCTTCATTCATTCCTGACTCAAGGACGAGTGTTGAAATCCCTTTGTGTTTGTTCTCAATGCAAAAAGCAGTCTGTTCCATTCTAAGTGTGTGAGTATAGTGGATACTTGGCATGGTCTAGAATATGATATCCTAATTAATCCAATCTAAGTTTCTATAGATGCCATTTGTGTATGATCAAGTGTCATAGAGACTGAATGCAATACAACACACTGAAAAACATGTTTCTTGAGGATTCTGGCTCTGGTTAAAATGACATAAACACACTCTACCTTATTTTTCCCACTGAATGGAGGCAAAAACCCTAGACGAAATGCACACAGCTTCTATCTGAGGAATCTGAAAAGTAAGTGGTAGCAGGTGGATTAGAAAAAGAAACCAGAACTCTAAGTAAAATTGAGACCATGAATTTCCTAGGTTTTTACTCCCACATTTTCTGGTCCGGGCTCAAGGGCAATATGAATCCTGAAACAGCATGTGGTTACAGGGAGAAAGAACCCCAAGAAGAGCCCCTGCTTCTAGTCCAAGGAATGTAAATGGGACCCTAAGGAACAGAGAGAGTGGGGGCAATCTATGTCTTTTCTTCTGTTTTTTCTTCCCCCTTCTCCTCCGGCCCGGCCCGTGGGCAAGCTTCAGACCTGTCAGCTGTAGTCCTGGTCAGTGGCAACAGCAGCAGAGTTTAGGCAGGCTCCCCAACCTTCTCTCTGACCAGAGGAACTACGTTTGAAGAGTTGGGGGTGGGTAACTGTGCATTTTTTCTTTTTCTCTATCCACTTGTCGGCTTGGGGGCAGACCCAGGTGTGGGAAGTACATGGTACAAGGGGGTGGGGGAAAGCCTTTGCTTTCTAGTAAAAGGAGCAGGAAGTGGCCCTTAAGGGCCAGGGAGTGGGGGCTTGCGGAATGCTCAGGCGATCTCACGGTTGGTGAGTTCGAGCCTTGTGTTGGGCTCCACGCTGATGGCTCAGAGTCTTGAGCCTCTGCTTCAGACTCTGTGTCTCCCTCTCTCTTTCTGCCCTTATCCGACTTATGCTCTCTCAAAAATGAATAAACTTTTTAAAATCTTAAAAAAAAAGAGCCAAGGAGTGTCCAATGGAAATAATATATTTTATCTAGCTCACTATATCCAAAATATTATCATTGCAACATGTAATCAATATGAAAAAATATTAACGAAATATTTTACTTTTTTTCTGAGGGGAGCATTCGGTCTTCAAAATCTCCTTGTGGCACATGGCTACGAAGCACAGAAAAGGTGGCTAGTCCAAACTGAAATATGCTGTAAACGTGAAACACACAGTAGACTTCAAAATATTTTCTTAAAGTCAATTTCACCTTATTTTTTTTTTTAATTTCTTTAATGTTACTCCTAAAAAATGTAAAATTCTATTTTCACATTCTATTCTTGTGAGACAGCATTGCTCTAGATGGTAGATTTTCACTGTAAGACCTCAACGAAAAGAAGGGTTGATAGAGGCTGGAGTCCTCAGGGACAGTTTCACGGAGGATGAAGGCCCTTGGGAGTCAGTACAGGGAGCAGGCCAGGGGTGTGTTTTCCCAGAGGAGGGAGTAGGGCTTCTGACAGGTGTGGGGAAAACCAGGGGAGGAGTGGGGAGGCCTCCAAAGAGTATCTACTAAAACCTGCTTCTGAAAAGCTCAGAGGCTGGCTGAAGTCTCCTGAGCCTGGGAGGTCCCCCCACGGGACAGGTGGCCAATGCCAGAGGCATCCTTCTATCTGCAATGCTCACAGGTGATCATCAGCTAAGTCATGTTTGTACATTAGCATCACACAGAATCTCCTGAGATAAAATCTCTTGCTGTTCCAGGAGCATTGGGGGGGAAGGGGGGGCGGGGGCCTAGCATCCACGTTTTCTCACTAGGAAAATATGTCCTTTTGGCTGAAAGGAGGAATAGCTGTTTCAGGTGACTGCCTTTTTCCCCCCTCAATTATGCTGTATTGAGTGTTGAAAAATAATAACTCTGGCTCCCATTTACTAAAGATTTGCAATGTGCCTGGGACTATATGAGGGGCTTTACGTATATGAGTCTCATTTCATGCTCCTGACAGCCCTATTCTAGAGATATTATTATTAGTCCATTTTACAGTGTGGAAAGAGAAGCTCAGAGAGGTAAATATATATATATTTAATATATATATTTATATATATATATATTTTATATATATTTATATATATATATGTATATATATGTATCTTCATTGTCAAACAGCTTGGAAGTGGGGGAGGCAATTTGGAAAGCCACTGCTGTCTGCCTCTTCAACAGCCACGCTGTTCTCCACGCTAGTGGGGCTGCAGTCAATTCGGCGACGGGATGGTTTCTCAGCTGCTTCGGTCTTGAACGTCCATCCCGAGCCTAAACAGTCAAGCAGAAATCAGAGCAGCTCCTTTTCCCAGCCTGCTGGAAGGAAGCGCCTGCGCAGAGTTGCCCTTCTCCGTGCGTTTCACACGGGAGGGGGAGCTTCCAGTGCAAACGGTTATTTCCCAAAGCTGAGGCCCGGCAAGGCCATCTGCGCCATTGCCCTGCCTTCGGGCGACGGAGTCTTGCTCTATTTATTGCTAAGGAAGCTGTTTCTGCACAGGGCAAAGGTCTCATCGTGCCAGGTGTCCCTGTTCAGGAGCCCTCGGAGGCTTTACGCTGAAGCTTGTGTGCTCTGTTCCCACAATCTGAGCACATGCCTAGCCTCGAGGACCCTGGGAATCTGGAAGAAAGCCGTCCTCTTCCTGAGCTTTGCACAGTGCAAGGCACAGAGCCAGTGCTTGGCCAGAGCAGGTTAACTGGACCAGATGCTAGTCTCCTGGCCATCCGCCCCTACCTGTGCTACCTTCAATATACATTAAACTGTCCAGCTTCTTAAATTAGGTCTCCTGGATATGAAGTAATGGAGGAGGCTAGGAGGGTCGATTTGGAAGGCTACACCTACGGGGAGTCTATCTAGGGAAGCAAGAGAAGCATTATGAATAAATGGTGAGGCATAGCCTGGAATCATTGAAGCCAAGGAAATTCAAGTGTGGGAACAGCCTCCACAGGGTGAGGGTGTTCCAGGAAGGCTTCCCGGAAGGACGCACACTGTGAATTCCCTAACCAGGTGTTTTTCAAACTGTGAGTCATGACCCCAGGGTCAAAAAAAAAAAAAAACCCAAAAAACAAAAAACAAAAAAAAACACCTCACTTTGGTTGAGTCGTGACCAGATTGTTTTTTTTTTTTTTTTTAAATGAAATACAATCAGATCAAATGGAAAACAGCAGAGTGTGTAACTGGCTCAGAGCCTATAATGTATTTCTTTATGATCTGAAAATGTTTGAAACTGCCCTATCCTTTTACTTCTAAGAGGTTTCTCTACTGTGATTCTAAATCCACCAGCCCCTGTCGAAGGTGATCGTCTGGGGATGGAGACATGGTACGACTTTCCTGTCTTGAAAGAAATCACCCTTCATTCTTCCTGTTGTGTCTGTTCCTGCCGGGCAGTGTGTCATCGATGGAGACAAGAGCTAACATATATATATATATATATATATATATATATATATATATATATATATATATATAAAACTAGCTCAGGACTAGGCAGTTTATACACATGATCCACATTTAATCCTTATGTCATATCCTTCAAGCCTCATAATAACCCTACGAGGCAGGGTTCATCCTTTCCATTGGACTGATGAGAAAACTGAGGGTCAGGACGGAGATATTACTAGTCAATTTCCGGGAAGTGACTGAGCTGGGATTTGAACCCACTTTCTTCTGACTCCGATGCTAAGTGTAAAGTGATCTATATTGCTATAAATAGTTTTATTTCTAACTTGGAATTTTGATTAAGGAATTATATATTGCAACTAACCAGAGCATACGCTGTGAAGCTGCATTTGTGCCCTTCACAGTGAATCCTTGAATTTGTGCCAGTTTTCCCCCTGATTTTTGCCTAACATAAAATTTACCACTTTATCCATTTTTAAGTACAAAGTCCAGTGGTATTCAATACATTCACAATAGTGTGCTGCCATCACCACCACCCATCTCTAGAACTCTGTTCGTTTCGTGAAACTGAATCTCTCTGTGCTCATTGAACAATAACACTCTGTCTCCCCTTCAACCCCAGGCCTTTGCAACCACCTTTCTGCTTTCTTGGTTCTATGATTTTGATGACTCTAAGTACCTCTTCGAAGTGGAATCACACAGTATTTGTCTTTTGGTGAATAATATATTTCGTTTAGAATAATGTCCCCCAAGTTGTCTCCACGTTGTACCCTGTGTCAGAATTTCGTTCGTCCTTAGGACTAAATGACATTCAGTTGTAGAGATAAACCTACAACGTTTTGTTTATCTACTCCTCTGTCAGTGGACAGTGGCTTGATTCCATATTTTAGCTCTTATGAATAATGCTGCCGTGAACATTGGTGTACAAATACGCCTTCAAAACTCTGCTTTCAATTCTTTTGGGTATATAACCAGAAGTACAATTGGTGGGTCATATGGTGGACCACTTTTGATTTTTTGAGGCAATGCTGTACTGTTTTCCACAGTGGCTGCATTTACATTCCCACCAACAGGGCACCAGGGTTCCAACTCCTCTTTGTCCTCAGCAGCACATTCTTTTCTGATTTGGGGGGAGGCGGCCTTCCTGATGGCTGCGAGGTGGCATCTCCCTGGAGTTTCAGTTTGCATTTCTCTAACGATCAGTGATATTGAACATCTGTTCATGTACGTGTGGGCCACTTGTAGCTCTTTGGAGCAGCGTGTATTCAAGTCCTTTGCCCATTTTTGAATCATTTTTGTTGTTGAGTTTTAGGAGTTCTCTATACATTTTGCATATTAATCTTTTATCAAATATGTGATTTGCCAATATTTCTCCTATTCCGTGGATTGCGTTTTTATTCTGTTGACAGTGGCTTTTGATGGGCACAATTATCTAATTTTCACTAAGTCAAATTTGTCCATCTTTTTGGCTGTTCCTTCGGTGTCCTATCCGAGGAATCATTGCCAAATCCAATGTTGTGAAGATTTTTGCCTTGTGTTTTCTTCTAAGAGTTTGTAGTTTCAGCTCTTCCATCTGGGGCTTTGATCCATTTTGAGTTAATACTTGTATTTGGTCTTATGTAAGGGTGCAATTTCCTTCTCTTGCATGTAGCTGTCCAGTTTTTCCTAGCACCATTCATTCTAAAGACTGTTCTTTCCCCCACTGAATGGTCTTGGCACCCTTGTCAAAATCATGCATAAAGTTTTTAAGCTAAGTTTGTAATGGAGCAGGATAGATTTGTAAATATCATTAGTGTTGCCCAGTAAGACTGAATCGCCTTTCCTTTTCTGCTTTTGAAGGCTTATAAATCCCCGTGTTATTATTTTTTTCAGGAGAATGGAGCTATACATTGCCTAGTTTGCGATCTAAGGTATTGTTTCCTCATCTCAGTTCCACCTCTTGGGTCCGTCCTGCCTGTCTTCCCCTTTGCTGTCTATCAGCACTGGCCAGTGTCAGCACCCATCTCTTGCTTCCTAATGGATCTGTTCAGTCTAGCACTCTTCTGATCTTTTTGAAATGCAAGTCCCATCAATCTACTGCTTATGATATTTCAGTGGCTTCTTCTTGTTCTTTTTGGCACAGAAAGACCGCATTTGTGAGAGCGGCTACGTGTTGCTGTGGTCTGACCTCCCTCTCTTCTCCAGCTTCATTCTGTACCATGCCGTTTGCTCCTGTAATCACGCAGGCCCCCTCTCGTTCCTCTGACATGCCTTCTTCCTTCCTGCCACAGGCCCTTTGCCCTGTTCCTTCTGCTTGCATCACTGTGCAAACCACAAATTCTTTGGTTAACGTCTGTATCCTTGACTGGACTATGAGCTCCAGAAGGGCAAGAATTGTGTGTGTCTGTCTTTTGCCCCCAGAGCCTAATACAATGTTCAGCTCATAAAGCAGACAGTAGGACATTCAATATCCAACTTTGTTGACCTCTTTAGAAGCAGGTGTGATAAAAACCCCAGGTGCTCATGTTTGGCCATTAGCCTCAACTCGGAGGGAGGTACGCAAGGGCAAGGCTCTGGGGGATGGAAGAGTCAGGTTTAGCAGAAAGAAGGGCCCTCTGAGAATGAATGTTGATGTCTCAGAGCCCTGGTATTTATGGTCTCTCCTTTATTTGGTTTGGACACAAGACATTCTTCCATCTCCTTTGGGTACTGTCATTTCCTTGTTTAGGAGTTTAGTGAAATCTGCACCTAATATGCTACAAACAGTTGGGGAGGAGAGGGGCGTCTGGTTTACGGCACCGAGGGAAACGTTAACTGTGCACAGCCTAGTGTAGCCACAGGATTTACTCTGTATATAAATCTAGGATGGATTTGCCTGGGCCTCTGTTAGCCTAGTCCCAAATTTAAGCTGTCTCCCCGCCTATCTATTTCCCAAGGGATCTAAGGATAAGAAGTAGAAAAGAAAAGAGCTAAGACTTCTTCATGAGCACACACATGTTTTCTAGGCAAGCCTCTTATCTAAGCACCCACCGGCGCCTGCTGAGGGGACACTATTAATAACAATGGTGTTAGCAATAATAATTATAGCCCTTGCTGAACTTTTGTTATGTGCTAAGTCCTTTGCCTGCATTATCTTATTTAACATTCCCAACCACTCTATGTAGTGCTTTCACTCAGGAGTAAACTAAAACATAGGGAAATCAAGCTCTTTCCTCCAGACCACACATGAGGCAACAGGTGGTAAAGGGATTTGAAACTAGGCAGCTCTTTCATTCTCATTGTTCTTGGCCACTGTTTTATCTGCCCTCTTCAGTCTTTCTTTTTTATTTATATGATAGACACTGGCATTCAAAGGATGGTAAGTTATGGACGGTCCCTTCCCTAGAGAAAGTCATCGTCCACTCAGGGACATGCCAACCTCATCCCCTCCTTGAGGACACCGAGCATTTACTATAAACCAGTTCTGAGCTAAGCCCTGTTGTACCTGTAATATCAAAGCCTCAAAACCATCCCCAGGTAGGTGCTATAATCACACCCTTTTTTACAGAGAAGAAAATGAAGATCTAAGGCAAAGTCAGTTGCCCAAGGCCCCACAGCTATGGAGTGATAGACTGGGCTCGGGCTTCAGGTTTATTTGAGTTGGTCAGATATCTGGACCTTTCACTACAATACCGGATCACAGACACGTGGAGATGGCACAGAGGAACCTCCAATGCTTTTTGAACGCACTGGACAGGGCAGGATGTGGAGCAGCCAGAGAAGGCTTCCTGAGGAATACTAGATCCAGGGAATTATAAATGTAGGTTTTCTGGGTAACTTTGCCCTTTGCCTTCTTGCTTCCATGCACTCCACAGTTGTAAGTGGGAGTGGAGGGAAATGAAAGCCAATGGGTAGGCTTCCTAGAGGACTTATATATATTCAGCATATAGAACGTTCTGATAATTATCCCAGCCTAAGAACAGAATGGGCTTTGGGGAAGGTAGTGAGTTCCCCACCCTTCGAGGTAGGAAGGAGGCCAAAGACACTTGAGGAGAGATTCTGTTACCTGGGTGGCAGTCAGGTTAGATCAGCAGCACTCAGTTGTGCGTAAGAATTGGTGGGTGATTTGATTGAACTTCGGTTCCTGGACTTTGCCCCTAGACGTCTAGTTCGGTGGGTCAGGACAGGATGCCCAGAATCCGCATTCTTAACAAGCTCCCCAAATGATGTTGAAGGAGCTGGCCACTGTGAAGTCACACTGCCACAAGCAGCAGTAACCTTTTAAATCCTCTCTAACACTGAGGTTCTTCAAAGCAGTGTTTTTCACAAACCATTCAGGCTATAAAAGGGGTTAACCGACTTCTTCTTTTCAAAGCCAGGTAGTGAAGAATTTAGGCTTTAGATGCCCTACAGTCTCTGTCACTACTCAGATTGCCATTGTAGTATGAAAGTAGTCATAGAGAATATGTAAATGAATGAGGTTGGCTGTATTCCAATAAAATTTTACTTATAAAAATAGCCAGTAGACCAGATTTGACCCAAAGCTATAGTCTGCTGACTCCTGGCCTACAAAAATTGGTGCCATATAAAAATGAGTTTCAAGGGGCGCCTGGGTGGCTCAGTCGGTTAAGTGTCCGACTTCGGCCCAGGTCATAATCTCGCGGTCTGTGAGTTCAAGCCCCACGTCGGGCTCTGGGCTGACAGCTCAGAGCCCGGAGCCTGTTTCAGATTCTGTGTCTCCCTCTCTCTCTGACCCTCCCCCGTTCATGCTCTGTCTCTCCCTGTCTCAAAAATAAATAAACATTAAAAAAATTTTAAAAAAATGAGTTTCAAAAAAGCTACAAAACATATCTCTTCATGAGTAATTATGGCGCATAGTAGCACGTTAAAGACCCCGAGAAGACCCGAGAAGTAAAGAGATCTGTTTAATCTTGGTCTACCCAAAATTTCTTAAATTCATGTACCGCAGAACTTTCTAATTATGTGGTTTATTCCCATCCACTTAGAACTGAAGTTCCACAGAACCATTTGGGAACCATTAATTCGTATCTTACAAGTGGGCAGCATATATAACCCTTTGCATAAACTATCTTCTGAGAAGGCAGGAAGGAAACTTCCCTGAAATACTGGTCTCACTCAGGTCACTAGTGCTTACACTTAACTCATTTGACGTGGTGTCCTTGGCTCAGGTTGCTCTGCCCAGATTGAAATGAAAACACTCCCAAAGTAAATGCATTTGTCACGTCCCTTCCCCCAGAGATTGTTTTAAATGCGAATATTGAAACAGAAGACCTGGAGATATTTGGAAGGGGTCACAGAAAAGACATCTCAGGAAGAAAAGTGGGTAGGAGGGTGGACATTCATTAATAAGATTTATTAAATGTGTGCCGTACCCCTACACTTCATCTAGATCAGTGGTTCTTCTTCTTCTTTTTTTTTTTTTTTTAATGTTTATTTATTTTGGAGAGAGGGAGACAGAGTGCAAGCAGAGTAGAGGCAGAGAGAGGGAGACACAGAATCCGGAGCAGGCTCCAGACTTTGAGTTGTCAGCACAGAGCCCAGAGTGGGGCTACAACTCATGAACCGCGAGATCATGACCTGAAGTCAATGCTCAACGGACTGAGCCACCCAGGCGCTGCTAAATCTGTGGTTCCTAACCGGGGGCAGTTTTGCCTCTCTAGGGACATCTGGCAATGTCTGGAGATGTTTCTGATTGTCATGACTGAGGGTGAGGGATACAGTATTGGCATCTAGTAGGGGGCCAGGGGGCCAGTGTGGCTGCTGAACACGCCCCACTGCACAGGGCAGCCTCACTGCCTTGGCCAACAGAGGATTTTCCTGCTGCAGATATCAATAATGCCACTATCGAGAAACCTTGATCTAGATTATCTAATTTCTTCCATACAACAACCTTGTGAGGTAGGTGGTATTGTTTGTACTTTAAGGAAATGAGGAAACCAAGGCAAAGAGAAACGTAAGTCTTTTCCTCTGAGTTCCCCACAGTTAGTCGACGGTGTGAGCACACACCCTGAAAAGCTCATATTCAACCACGTGTGGCAAAAACAACTTTCCCTTCCGTGGCCATTAATAGTTCATGACTGTGAGGGCCTTATCACAGCTCCTTCTCACCCCCTTTTGTCACCCCACCCCCTTTCATTTGCTGCTTCTGATGCATTAGGTATGCAGCATTCACCTTTGTCCACCCCCCAAAAGTATACCTCCGATGACCACTAAAACAATCCTTATTTATCGTTTGAATTGCATCTGGTGCCAGCCTGACCGTTATATGTCCAGTTAGGTTTGTAACACCAGTCAAATGATTTGAACCTATCGGTCTTAGTTTCACCATCTGCAAATGGGAATCGTAACAGTGTGTGTCCTTCCTATCTTGATTCAGTTCAACTCAAACAGAAGCTACGGGCCCAGGATTATGCATGGAAAGTTGGGGACTCTAAAGAATGCAAACCTCCCAGGGAGAGTATGCTGAGGTGATGGGTTCTTTAAGGAGGAGGCACATTCCTTGTTTTTTATAAGCCTGTCCAGCTCCAGTTTTTTCCAGCAGCCTACAGAATGCTGCCGAGTGTGAGAACGGGCCTCAGAGGGTCTGGACATCATCACCAAAGGGCAGTCGTTACCCCGATATTTGGCCTGGGGATAAGTGGGACTGGAAGTGCCTGCGTGGCCGCACATCGCACAGTGGAAAGTGAAAAGTTTACGGGCAGAGCTCTTTCCAACAGAGCAACCCTGACAGATGTGACTGGGACTCGTGAGGAGACAGCGTGGGGCTTGCCTCGGATCCTGGAACTCTGAGTCAGTTAGGAGCTGTGAGGCCCTGATGCTTGATTTTGATCACTGCTAAAGTGAGCAGTGAATTTCAGACAGTCCACGAATAAGGAGGCTGTTGGTGAGAAGATGGCACCAGATGCAATGAGAAGATGATACCCTGTGGGTTACCACTAAGCATTGAAACCCATACTCAGAAAACAAAAGCAATGGCATGGCGTGAATACCGCGGATGGCATATCATGGCGACCAGATTTGGGTGAAGCAAAGAGTCATGAACGCTGGCCGCGAATACTGGCCTTCCCCTTAGTCTCTGTCATCTTCTGCTCCTTCAAGAGATGTCTGCTCTTTCGCTCTCTCGCCACCTATACTGACTCTGGTTGTTCAATGAGTTCATAGTGAGAGAAGATACTCCTAGAAGTAGAAACGACAAGAGTCCCCAGTCTCCTGAAACATTCTTTTCAGAACCTCGAATCCTCAGGGAAATGAGCTGAACGCTGGGCTTTTGGTGTTCACAAATGCCAGGAATGGAATCGTTTAAAAAAAAAAAACGCATGCCCCATAAATGGCCACTTCCTCTATTCCCACCCATTAACAAAATAAATATTGTGATGTCAGCGTGTGGTTGCAAGGTATCAGACTGGGGGATGAATAGGGAACATTAGGGCACATGCCCCAGGGGATTTATGGGGGCTGACTGGCACGTATGCACGAACGGAGTGAGGTTGTTGAATTATTTCATAGCAAGAGATATGTCATGTTATGGACATTTGTGATGAGTCACACTTTACTTGACTGTCGTACTAAATCACATTCCTTTTTGCTTTTGTTAAGTCCTGCCTTTATAGAGTTTCTAGAAGGGCAATCAGGGGAGTGGGAAGACATAAAATTGGGAACAGGTAAAAGCGGAGGTTCTGTCTTGGCTTTGCCACTTATTTGCTAGGTGATGGTGGATCAATCATTTATTTAGCTTTTCTAGACCTTAGCTTTCCTTGACAATTCAGTAATGAAATATTACCTTTCTGATGGGATTCTTGAGAAATCAAGGACATAATGAATGTTAAGTGCCTAGAATGCACTCGGCACTCAAAAATGCTGTTATTTTCAATCGAACAGACATGAAATGATATTGAGCTCCTGTGAAATCTCTCTATTAGAGATACCTGGCCACGCCCCAAAAAGAAGGAAGGCTCTTCATTGTGATACCTGGTAATGCGTAGCCAACATAATTGATGATAATTTCAACTTGTCAGTTCTTTCTTAGATGGCCCTCTGACCATTCAGAGGGGGAAGATACAGAGCAAAGAAAGAAAGCTGGAGTCCCATTATAAATAGACTTACAAAAACCCAGATTTGATGATAGAGAAATTAGCGTTGAAAGAATTCTTGCGGGCACAGGGTTGACAGTCCTTTATGGGTGTAGTTGATCTGTTTCACATTATCGTTTCTAGGTTTCTTCAACCCGGTGACTCAAACTGGGCTGCCCTCTTAGCCTGGGAAATCCCTACAGCGGAAACTGGGGGGGAAAGAGGCCCTTTGTGATATTCTCAAAATGAATCACCAGTGATTGCGGCCAATTCAATCTTGGATTCGTTCAACTATGTTACCTTGAAAAGTGGAAGCACCCTTGCCTTTCCCTTTTCCTTCCTTTGTTCGCCAGCCAGCTACAAGTCTCTGGGTCCACCACACCCCTCACCTCTTACACAAAGACCTTCAGCTTGGAAGTTGCAGCAGCCCCCCTGGGGAGGAGCCTGCGGAACCCTCCCCACTCCATTCCCACCCTCCAGGCTTTTCTGGCAGGTGCCGGTTGACCAAGTTTTCCCTTGGTGCAGCGTTCGTGTTTTGCATTTCCTCTCTTTCAGTAACTCATGATTACTAAGGTAATAAGAATTGTTCTGTGGAGTTAGCAAACGCCTGGGTGGGTAAAACTTGTGCTCACGGTGAAGAGACTCTGAGAGTCCTTGGTTAAGAAAGCTCTTTGCAGAAGCGTAACTAGGCTTTCATGCTGCCTAGAAAACCCAGGAAGAAGGTTGAAGCAAACAAAGGCATCTGGTGGGATTTTATTAGGATGGGCTCCTACAGTGGTCTGTCTGGACTACTTGGGGACATGTCGGGGGGGAAGAAGAGCTGTGATGTTCTGGCCTGTCATTGTGCCTTCCCTCTGTTCCAGGGAGCAGACAAAATAGTGCTTTGAGGAGGGCAAAGCTGGTGCTGCGACAGAATTTTTTAACTCAGTCCTCTTTGACCCGACTCAGCCAAAGAACTCCTGAGCCCCAGCTCTGGACGGTGTAGAGCTGCCTTAGGTTCCATCCCCGCCCTCCTGGGGCTGCCTCCTAGGAAGAGAGATGGACACAGAGACAGGATGTTATGACATACCTGCCTTTTCCAAATGCCAGCCTGGTGCTCAAAAACATTGAATAAACATACCTCACCTCCACAAATTCTGCCATAAAACCATACCTAACAAGAGGGTTGTCACTTGCTCACTACTCTTCCTTAAACCTCCTTTCTGTTTCTCTCTCTCTCTCTCTTTTTTTTTCCTCTTAGCCTCACCCTCATCAATACACAGTGTGAAATTGTGGGTCTGATGTATTAGTTACATTGTTACAAATGCACATTAAAATAAATGCATAAGCAAGTAAACGTGTCCCTCCGTGTACTACATAGGCACCGTGCCTCACCTATTCCCAGCAGCGGGGGGAGACCACCCATGGGGAATCATTGCCATATGCTGCGTGCTGCATGTAGGAACATGACAGAGATCTTCCAGAGGCGACGCCATGGAGCTGGGGAGGAAGGGGGTAGAGTGAGGTCAGAGGACTTCCCTGAAGATTCTGAACTGAGATTCAAATCATAAATGGGAGTTTGCTAGGGAGTCCTGGGGAAAGAGTGCTCTGGACAGAAGGAGCAAACAGTGCTAAGTTTGAAGTAT
Organism: Leopardus geoffroyi; assembly: GCF_018350155.1. Taxonomy (NCBI): domain Eukaryota; kingdom Metazoa; phylum Chordata; class Mammalia; order Carnivora; family Felidae; genus Leopardus; species Leopardus geoffroyi. The sequence goes on along the minus strand of NC_059331.1, from coordinate 32,428,452 downwards.
TAGAGAAAGGAGTGAGGGAAGGAGTAAGATATTCATTTGTCCGGTAAGTATTTCATGAGTGCCTCCTTCCAAGCCACATATGGCATCTGTTTATTTGTTAGTTCTGTACATCATTGGTTCTGGGAGGATATACCAGGAAGTGTGATGCATGGTGTTGCTCACAAGTTGCTTGTAATCTACTTATATAGGTCACACACACACACACACACACACACACACACACTCACAGGTATCCAGAGACAAGCATCCAAAGAGAGCATATGATTAAGGACCAAAATAGTAGCACTGATAAGTTCCGTACTGAGTTCAGAGGAGAAATTCTGCAGATAGCACTGGCTGAGGAAGGCGTCCGGAAAGTGAGGGACTTTGAAGAAGGGGGTAGAACTGGGAGAGTGGAGGAAACGGTTCTGGCAAGAGAAATAGGTCAGGAGGAACAGCTGCAGTGACAGGAACGCATTTAACTTGTCTTCACTCTCTGGCTTCTAGACCAACGGTTGGCACCGGCCCCTAATCCAGGTTCTTAACCCAGTGCCTGAAGGAATGTTCGGGCGTCTGTGACTCTCTGGGCCTTGCATGCAAATGTTGGTGTGAATTCATATGTGCGTTTTTCTGAGCAAATTATTTCTGGTTTTCAGAAAGAGTACCTCAACATTGCTTTGGAGCTTCGGCAAGTCTATTCTGATGTGCCTTTATCATCTCCGGTGATCCCTGTTGTTGTTTCTTTAAAACTTGCGCTTTTTTTTTTCATTATAACAAGTATCCAGTTTTCATAAACTTGAAGGGCAACAAAACTTCTCAAAGTTATTGGATTCATGTGCCCCAGCGAGGTCAGACTGTGAGGCCCACCCAAGCTCTTAACCACCACAGTATGCTCCTTTGTTCAGTCTGGATTCACACGGTCAACCTCACCTCCACTGTTCACGCTTTTACTCTTCTCGGCTTGTGAAACAACACTGAGTAGTTGGCCCTGGTCACTGACCTTGACGTGAGTGTTAATTTTCTCCTTTTGACACCTGATTTTACTACTCATCGTACTCTACTTAGAAGAGCCAGTCCTTTGGGAACTCTGGTAACGAAGCATGCTTTAAATACCTTCCATACATCCCATTTTTTTTTAACATGATATTTCAGTACGATAGCTACATGGGAGCCCCACAAACAGCAGTGTCACCATTTTACAATCAATAGTTATATGAACCTGTTTGCAAAGGCACTGCATACAATTTTCTAAATTAACTGTTGTTCCCTTTCTTCTTATTGCTCAAAAGTAGGGAGAAGCTTATAACCAAGTCCCTCGTTCCCATCTCCTAATTTCTTTTATAAACTCGTGGCCAATTATTTCTCCTCTTAGCCCCACTACTCACTCTTCCCACCTGGATTATTTTGAAGCAAATAAATCCCACATATATAATTTCACCCTTAAATCTCTCAGCATCGTACAGGATTTAAAGTAGGCTTCGTTATAAATAGCACAGGCCGCTTGCCAGGTCATGGAAAAGTCTTGTGCTATATACAACCGCGTGTGAAAGAATTTTATTTAACCAGGGTCCTCGTTGCTTCTCTGAACATTCCTGTTTGGTAATTTCTATAGGTTAAAAGTCTTTGTGATAATGAAGTCGGTCACACTTTTGAGGATCACTCTTGCTGTGAGGTATAGTTTTAGTTAAATCAATTTAAGGGCAATTATGTGTGTATAGTCAATTCTGCTATAAAATCTGTTTTGAGAACGTGGATTTGTTCCAACTCCACGGGTACATTAAGGAACGATTCGGACATAACTGAATTGCATGTGTGCTTATGCGTGATTTCATCCCCCAGGAAAGAGTAGGCGAGGGCAGAAAACTGCCACTTGCCGAACCGGACTGGGGGGCAATACATTTCCCCACCCCCCTTCCCCCCCCAGACATCAGCATCCACCTCAGGCCACCCTGGGTGTTATGAGCCACACTATGTGCGTCTGGTGCTACAACTGTCTGTCCCATTGTACGCAACGCTGCTTCCACCCACTGCGCAGTAGCCCACAGGCCGCAACCCTTCCAACGCCCATTTCCAGAGGCAAACGCCAGGTCTTTTTCAAGGCAAAGTGCAATATTTACTGCAGTATTTATGCATTTCTTTGGGTTTTTTTTTTTTTTAAGTTTATTTATTTATTTATTTTGAGAGAGACAGAGACAGCATGACTGGGGGAGGGGCAGAGAGACTGAGACAGAGAATCCCGAGTTGGCCCTGCCCTGTCAGAGGGAAGCCCCAGGTGGGGCTCAAACTCCAGAAACCGCGAGATCGCGACCTGAGCCGAAACCAAAAGTCAGATGCTGAGCCACTGAGCCACCCGATGCCGCGGTATTTATGCATTTCTTAACCATTTCTTAACCATTTCTTTATGCTGTGTGACTGTTTTTATGAGATAGCTAGGCTTTTTTTCCTTTAATGAGGCCTGGACACATTTTCGAGTGTTGTGTCCCTAACCTAGGGTTTCTCAATCTCGGTGCTTTCGTATACTGACCTGGGTGATTCTGTGCTGTGGGAAGTGTTCTGTGCCCTGCAGGATGTTTACCAACATCCCTGGCCTTTCCCTACCCCCTTCTCTTTACCACTGCCCACCAGTGTGACAACTAAAAATGTTTCCAGACATTGTAATTGTCCCCTAAGGAGAGAGGTAAAATTGTATGGGATTTTGAGATTTTGTGAGTGATAGAGAATCGCTGCTATAACCCCATGTCCCATGAGCCCTGTGGTATTTTTCAGATTACTTGCATAGCATGATAATTTTTAGGAACGTATATACGTCCCATCATAGCAGAAGTGACTGTCCATATGAAATGAGTGTTTGAACATGAATGCTTATGCAGATCGTATTTATAGGGCACTGTTGAATTCCCTTTACTTCGCATGGAGTTCAAAATGTAAATTTCTTTTTTTTTTTATTTTTTTTTTAATGTTTATTTATTTTTGAGACAGAGAGACAGAGAATGAACGGGGGAGGGTCAGAGAGGGAGACACAGAACCCGAAACAGACTCCAGGCTCCAAGCGGTCAGCACAGAGCCCGACGCGGGGCTCCAACTCACGGACTGCGAGATCATGACCTGAGCCGAAGTCGGCCACTTAACCGACTGAGCCACCCAGGTGCCCCTCAAAATGTAAATTTCTCAAATGAAGAGAACCACTGACTTCTAAAAACATCTTTGCTTTCAAAGTACGTAGACCTTCAACCATACAGAATCATATAACCAAAAAAATGTTAACAACAATAGCTATTATTTTTGGATATTCCTTAAGAACCAAGCACTCTGGTACGAGCATTATATTTATATTTAACCTTCACAAGATCTCCTTCCAAGAGCCACTGTCTGTCACCCCCGTTTACCAGGAGAGAGCTCTCTGAAGGAAAACTGAGTCCCTGATGAATCTGGAGATTGGCCTGGGGCCGGCCATACAACATGGGGATAGTAAGCTTCAGGACAGTGTCTCTAACTCCCAAGTCTGCATTGTCATGCCTCTGGAGCCTCCTTACTTAAGGACATCAGCAACTATTTACTGAGCACCTCCTCCTTTTACCAAAGCCGTGACTATGGCATTGGTAACATAGCAAGTAGCTGAAAAGCCAAAATGCTCAAATGAATTATTTCATATTAACTATACTGAAGCCCTATGCTAACATTAAAAATAAGGTTGTAGAAAAAGAATTGTTTGGGAAACCTTCATGCTTTATTTACCCAGCAGCATGTGTATCTATTTCTACTAAGAAACACAGAGAAGGTGGCATTGCAGATCAGGAAGCACCATTATCATCTTCACGTGCTAGGATTACTGATGATTTCTGGCCTCATCATTTTGCTTAACCATATTTGTGAAATCTTCAGATGAACATGTATATTATGTATAATATGTAATATTTAAAGAAACATGCTTTTTAAGAGAAAAGTGAAGCCTGAAATAGCACAAGAGATAATAAAAGGGAACTAGACACTTAATGAGTTCAAGTTGGATTAAATTCTAGAATATAGAAAGGGTTTGCAGATGTGATTACAAAACCACTGTCAGCAGTCTTAGAGAAATCAGAGACTGGGAGCAAGGCCAGGGAATTGGAGACAGGAATATGTTATTCCAGTTTTCAAAAATGAGAAAAATGTGGGTTCTAAAAGCTAGAAGGCAATGGATATAGCGTTCAGAACTCCATTATTAAACACACCCTTCACGAACGTTTGGGAAAGAGAGCTCAGCCACAGGCAGCCAGGAGCTTGCAGCGGTCCAGGTCGTGCTGGCCTCACTTTACTTCCTCTTTCAAGACTTGCTTTTTGGTAGACCAGTAAAAAATTGCAGATATGGTGCATTTCAATTCCAGCAAGAGTATTTCCTACACAGGTGTGGGCTCCTCGTGGAAAGTGTGGACTACATGATAATTTGATGAGTTAGCTTCGCAGCTAACTGAATGAGTCGTATTAATCACCGACGGCTACAAATTGTCTGAGCGAGGAAGGTACCGTGCTGATAAGCCTCTACACGCACAGCCTTGTCCCTGGGTGCCATTGGCTTAGAAAGGCTGTCATATTCTGGAAGACACACAGTGTATAAATAGCAGACTCGTGAAATGTGCTTTTACCTATTATTTCATATTGCCTTCCTAGAAAATAAGTAGGGATTGAAATGAGGGCTTTAATTGCAGGCCACAGGTCTTTGTCTCCTGCCTTAGGTTGATCAGTGATTCATTCGCAAGGAAGTGCAGAACTAGTCACATTGGAAGAAGACATACAGCTGGGGGTTTGGACCCCCTGTCCACACCACTCCTTCCTTTCCTCTGATTGTAGGAGTGGACTCTCCCACTGACAGGGCTGGGGCAGAGTACCAGAGACACATGGGCAGGAGTAGAAACCACACTCCAGGCCTCTTTTGCCAAAAATATATTTGCTGAGGTCACCATGAAGTTCAGCCCTTTCTGTACTTTCCGTGGACTTTTTGCCTGAATAACAAAGAGGACTTTGGCCCATTTATTTCATTCGTTCTTTCAGTTGCAAATAAATCTTTGGCCAAAAAACCAAACAAACAAAAAATCCTTCTGGCTCGGAAAATAAAGAATGTATCACTTTGTTAAACTTTCCTCAACAAATGGAAGCTGGAAGGAGAAAAGAGAGAAAGAGGAAAGAAGGGATGAGCAGGGAAGAAAAAAAAAAAAGAAAGGAGGGAGGGAAGGAGAAAAGGGGGAAAAAGCAGAAGGGAAGACAGAAAGGAGAGAGCAGAACAAAGAGTGAGAAAGGAAATTTCTTCTTCATGTGAGGTAATCAAATTAGTTTTTAAGGCAGCAGCGGGAAAGAAAGGGGTCGCAATTTCCCCAGCTGTTTGGTCTGGGATGCAGTGTAAACAAGTGTCCCTCCTCCCTGGTCAGGCCCCCAGGAGGCTGTGACTCTCAAGGGGGCCTGAGTGCCTGCTTGGCCAAACCCAGGGGCACTTTCAGAGCTGCCCCTGTTTGCTGAGTCGGCAGGAGTCCTAGAGCGGAGGTGGGTGGGATTTGACCCCTTATCCCCTTCATTCTTTTGAAAGCCAATAGCAGAGTATGCCAGTGAAGGGAGATATCCTGGAACACTCGAGGTCAGCTCTGATTAGGAAATTGGGGCACAGTTCACAGATCCTTCCTGACTGCGGCGTTGAGTTTATAGTGAGGTTTTTTTTTTTTTTTTTTTTTTTTTTTTTTTTTGCTGGTGATAGGAAATGTGCATGATGAGGATTTGGCCAGGCATAGAAATGAGGACTCGTGGTCTGCTGGGCTTAACTTGATTTTCTTCTTCATCAAGAATACATCCTGGTACATTTGCATCAATGGAATGTTCTGCAGTCATTAGAAAGGATGATATGGACTGCAGAGCAAGAGAACTTAGCGGAAAAAGATGCCCGCCGCGGTGTATATCTGTTACGGAAGCACAAGTGTAATACGACAGAGTTAACTTTGATTTTCTCTGGGTGGTAGGATTGCAGGTGATTTCTAAATTTCATGGTTTTCTGCATTGCCTGTTTTTATACTAATAATTATAGCTAATGTGTATAGAGGTTTGCCCATGTGGGTGCCATTTCCTGTGGGTGCGATGCCAAGAATTTCCTAGCAATCACTTCACTGGCTCCTTTGCAAAGAGACCAGTGAAGTATGTACTATTATCATCCTCATTTTACTGATGAGGCAACATAAGCCCCTTTAAGGTTATGCAGCCAGAATGCACCAGAAGACTGCCCTCCAGCCCACACTAAAGCCCATTTAGCACCACCTGACCATACTTGTTTAATGAAATCAATAAAACTTTTTCAATGAAAACATATCTTGACAGTTGGTTAAATCAAAATTTGAACAAATGCAGCTATTTTTTTTTAAATTTTTTTTTCAACGTTTATTTATTTTTGGGACAGAGAGAGACAGAGCATGAATGGGGGAGGGGCAGAGAGAGAGGGAGACACAGAATCGGAAACAGGCTCCAGGCTCTGAGCCATCAGCCCAGAGCCCGACGCGGGGCTCGAACCCACGGACCGCGAGATCGTTGACCTGGCTGAAGTTGGACGCTTAACCGACTGCGCCACCCAGGCGCCCCGCAGCTATTTTTTTTTTTGAGAGAGAGAAGTGAGAGAATGCGAGCAGGGAAGGGGCAGAGGAAGTCAAAGACAATCTCAAGCAGCCTCCACACTCAGCACCGAGCCTGACGTAGGGCTTGATCCCATGACCCTGGGATCATGACCTGAGCCTATACCAAGAGAGAGACACTCAACTTACTAAGCCACCCAGGTGTCCCCAAAATGCAGCTATTTAAAATGAATTGGTAGACAAATAATTAAGGTTGATGCAAAACGTTCCTGCTATTCCTTTATGTGAGAGCACAGACACGCAGGCCTCATTGCATTGCCTGTGCCTCTATGTAACCCTAGAAAACGTAAGTGTCTGTTCTGATATTTTAACTGCTACTCTTTCAGTGTGGGCATGAGGGTAATTTCATACTCTTTTCTTGATAGTGTTTTCGAAATTTCTGTAGAAAAAGGGTAGCAATCTCTCCCTCTGCCTTCCTGACACCCAGTGCACCTGCCTGAACACCCTTTTGTGAGCTTTTTGAGTAATAGCTTCTCATCCATCCCCTTTTCTCTCCCCTGGGAACTGCCACTCCATGAGCTTCAGCCTTCTTTGGCCAGAATCTGAGCTGGTGCCTTAGAGACGAGGAACAGAATCCAGAACATCCAAAAGAGTTGGCAGAACACTGCAATAGAAGCCTGCCTCCCAAGTTTCACATCTCTGTTTTGTTTGCACCTTGGGGCAGCCCACAGAGGCCAAAGCCAGGCTTATCAAAAGGGGATTGTTAGAAAGGCTCTTGAATCCCAGGGCTCAGCGTACAGGACCTGGCCATTGGACAGTTGAAATTTAAAAATCATGTCAAGATTTCTGCAAGGGTTTCCATGAGAAGCAGCTGGAAAATGTCTCTTGGGGCACCTGGATGGCTCAGTCAGTTAGGCGTCTGACTTCAGCTCAGGTCATGATCTCATGGTTCGTGGGTTTGAGGCCTGCATCAGACTCAGTGCTGACAGCTCAGAGCCTGGAGCCTGCTTCGGATTCTGTGTCTCCCTCTCTCTCTCTCTGCCCTCCCCTGCTCACATCCTATTTCCCTGTCTCTCAACAATGAATAAATGTTAAAAAAAAAAAAAATTAAAAGAAAAAGCTTTCTAAAAAAGAAGCAGCTGGAAAATGTCTCTTGAACCCGAAAGACTGGCTGTGTATTAGTCAAAGAGACTCCATGCAAGCCAGGTGCCTAGCCCTTATACCTGCTGTGCACTTTGCCTGAAATTCCATTGTTCATAGCAGAACTATTTATTAGGTGCCTACTGTATACAAGATACCGTTTCAGGTGCTTGGAGGCAGAAGACAACAAAACTGACCCAATCCCTGTCTCCGTGATGCTTGACGTTCTCGCCCTTCTACCTTCTTGGCTGCTTAGAGATCACCTGCTCATATGTTAAGACACAGAGTTTTAGGCCCACCCTGGAGACTTCCATGATCATGTGGGCGGAAAGGGGTTAGGCACACTTTTCCCAGATTCCAATGTATTTTATTGGCACGTGTTTTCTATTATATAATTTATGATAGATGTGTTTATTTATGTGTAATGTAATTATTTGTTTGTGTCTTTTTCTCAAAGACCATGAGCTTGAGATACCTGGGTTCAAATCCAGTTTCCACCACTCAACTAGCTGTGTGACCCTAAGCGGTATAACTAGGCTCCTGCAAACAGAAATGGGGGCAGGAGTAAGGTGCACTGCCTTTACTCCTAGGCCTTTGATCTTTGGGCATGCTCCCCTTTGCACTCCCTCCCCCCTCCTCCCCTTCACTCCAACCCCCACTAGCTCCAACCCCCACTACTACTCAGATTCAAATATGGAGAATTTAATTTGACTTCAAATTCAACCTTCTAAGATATGGCGGAACAACAACAGGGAAGGAACTTTGGTTCCTCAATGATCCTGTTGGGGAACAGACTGCCATCCTAGACACTTTGTCTCGGGACTGTTAGATGGCACAGAAATCTCTCTATTCTTTCAACGACTATATTTTAGAGGTTTCTTTGTTATAACAACCAAGCCCTTGCCTTCGCTAATATGGGGGAATATTTTGGTTTCTCAAGTAATCTCTAAACACATGGCGATCACGTTTTTTTACCACTGAAATTGTGACAGTTTGTGAGAGTGAAGGAGGTGCCATTAATAAGGATTCGGGATAATGAGAGCAAAATAGTCTACCTGTTTTTAAGCAACTTCCAACCTCTTCTAAGATGTAACATTTACTTGTGTTTTTTTTTTTATTTCATTACTAGGATGGGGAGGAAGGATGGAGACTGGCAATATTATTAGTAGCATCTGACCAAGGGGAGGGGGGGGGTTATTGGCTAGAAAGTTGCTGGTCTTTGTCTAGAGAGCACAGACGGAATTGCCATCCCCAGGGGATACAGATATGGCAATTAGCAGCCCTGCAGATCCATATCCTTTGGAATCTTAGGTGAGCCTAAAGGGATTTCTAACATGTCTGGGAATATTTGATGACTTTAAGGAGCCAAGAATATCTTCATTTGCATTTGAGTGGAGAGGAACCTATAGGTGCATCTTAAAATTCACACAGAGATGGATAGGAGGAAATGGATATGAGGATGCCCACGGTGCAGTCTCACGTTCTGGAACTGAAGCCTCTAGAACCCTTTCCGGACAACCTTTGAGACATAACAACCCCAGAGTGTTGCATCAGGGGCTAATTGACAAAGTGCTGTGTTCAGCTTGAAAGAAGGGCATTGTCCCTGCAGGCTGGAACTTGACTAACTGAAAAATGGCAGGAAATTCAGAAAGCCCCAGTGCCCACTGGGAACTGCAGAGCTGGCAGACTGGTGAACATCAGAGCTCAGTTCTGCACCTGTTTCTCCCTAGATGATTTTACATATGCCCACGGAAACATGCATTACTTGTTCAATGAAATGGGTTTTCTTTTTTAGGATGATAAACATACCACCAGAAAATCAGGCCATCAGGTTGATACACAAAGAAAATGTGCCCTTGAAATGATTCCCATCGCTTAAAATTAGCAGAATGGTTTTCAAGACCTCTTCATGAGGACTAAACCTTTATCCACGCCATTTTCCTTCCATTGCAAACTCATTTACTGAGCATATTAGGATTATCATCAAACTAAAACCTGCATGCCTCAGTTGGACCCCCAATCCATTACGTCCTGTTCTGTTTTGTTTTGCCCTGTCTTCCCTGACTATTGTTGCATCACTATAGGAGGCGATGTAGTGTGAGATAGGCTTACATCTGGCTAGTTAAATTTCAAGCGGGCTGGTAGCTGCAGAAAAGGTTATTTACAAGGCCACATTATAAAGGTTACAAAGCAGTTAGTTGGGGAGAGAGGAAATGTTAGCATTCAGATGCAAAAAAAAAACTTTAAAACCATAATCTGCCAAATAAAACTGTTTCCTTGGAGCTGAGTAAATATTCTCCCAGGGATGGACCTGAGGAATCAGACAGCTGCATCTATTTATGGTTTCCCCTGTGTCTCCTTCTCTCTGAGTCAAATCAGCTCTACGGAAAGCAGTGACAGTTCCTTTCTAAAACCTCCCTCTTCCCAGCAAGAGACAGAGGCAGTGCATGAGTGAAACAGAGAGCCAGCTGCCATTGAAATGTTCCGACCATCTGCTTCCTTATTTTTCCCTACTCTGTACACATTTAAATGTTTTTCCTGATTCATCTGTTTGTAGGGAGCAGATGCGATTGTCATCACCATTTTCCACTTTACTGAACACCTACTATGTTCTAAGTGCCATGTTAGTAACTTGATACGAGTTATCTCATGTGAGACCCACAAAAATACTTAATAGAATGTTATTGGCCCATTTCACTGATGGTGAAACTGAGGCCTAGAAGTTTTAAGAGATTTGCCAAAGGCCACATTGCTAATAAGCAGGAACTTCTGAACCTAAAGCCTGTCTTTTGAAAGAACTTTGTGCCGTGGTGAAAAAAACTTCAAAAAAGTTCTGAAGAAGGTGCATTTTTAGCACCTTTTCAACGCCCTCTTTTCAAGCCAAAGGGAATGCCTTGGTGCCTTATACCACTTTTCCCAAACTGCCAAGGGTCTCAACAGCTTCAACAGTATCTTTCTTAGTGGTATTTGCATTTGAATATGAGTCTTCTAGAAAACAAGACAATGAAAGATCCAAAGAAATCACTTCTAAAGGTTGAATTTCAGACCATGCAAGCAAGCAAAGAGGGAAGATCTTTGTAGGTTGGTAGCCTTCCCCCAGGCTTCTATGGTGACTCCAGGTAGATGCTCCTACTCTGAAAATTTTGACAACTCTGGCTTTCAGCAATGTCAAGTTCATAACACAGGAACTCTCAAAAGCAGGCTACACCTAAAGCTGTTTAATTCATCAAAACCAGAACAACAAGGAAAAATTCTTTAAGCCATTGGTAGGAGTCCATAGTTATTTTGAGAGCAGGGGCAAAGTGAATTTATCCAGATCAAGACTAGAAAGAGGAGCGCCTGGGTGGCTCAGTTGGTTAAGCGTCTGACTTCAGCTCAGGTGGTGATCTCACAGTTTGTGGGTTCAAGCCCCACATCGGGCTTTGTGCTGGCAGCTCAGAGCCTGGAGCTTGCTTGCTTCAGATTCTGTGTCTCCCTCTCTCTGCCCCTCCCCCGCTCGTGCTCTGTCTCTCTCAAAAATAAATAAACAATAAAAAAAAGAGTAGAAAGATACAGATCCCTGACTTTGTTATGATAAACAAGGTACTTTGGATACTCTTCTTCCTCAAGTCCCTAGGACTGGCCTTCAGTCTGCTGTTGCAAATCTAAAACATTCCAGTTGGCAGAAAAAGAGACTGTTTTCTTGGTGGACAACTGTGAGTTGAGTTTGGACAATGATTGTTCTGCTTCCAGAAAGTCCCTGGGGGAGTGGGGGCAGAGAGAGGAAGGGGGACTTGTAACTCAGCCAGGTGTTAGACACCTCCTCTGGGGTCCTCCTCTGCTAGTCCCCAGAATCCCAGGCCTGGAACAGACCCCACTGATTTTTTTCCAAAATTTGAGCTTTATTAGAGAGTAACAGTCAAGGGATTTTTCAGCGCACATTTCTTCAGCTGTGGAATTCTGGATCTAAGCTCCTGGTGTAAATGAACTTGCATATACCAACCCCTAAGACACGGTGCGACTATAAAGCACGGAGTTGTTTTTCTTTCCATGCCTTTTCTCATTTCCAGGAAGCGAGGCTGAATAAGAGGAGTATTTGAGATGTTATTTGGTTTAGAAGCGGGTTTGTAGAAAAGAATGTCACCCTAAGGGTTTTCTGTGATAGGTAAATTTTTCTCCTCTGCTAAATGAATAATTAATGTTGTTTTAATATAGAGCTGACCCTTCATTTAGACAATTTATATGCATGAATGCCAACCCCTTCTTTCTCGCAGAGCAAATGGATTCTTTTAACCTACTAAGAGGACAGGCCTAAAATAAGTAAACATTTGGGTGGTCTCTTGATATTCACAGAGCACATTTGAAATTAACTAATTTGCCCTCTATGAGAAACAGACTTTAATGCTGTTCAAAGAGCTGGCGCTTTGAAATTAAGTAGCACAAGTTGTCTTTGTATATCCTCTGACTTGCTTAGGTTGTTGTTTTAATGGCAGCCTTTACTAATGAAGAGAAGGAAGTTGCCAGAGCTAGGGACAGAAGGCTAGGGTGGGCCTCTTCTAGAAAGTGAATTTCAACCATCAGGAGTGAAGAGGAAAATTAACCATGTATGTGACTGCAGTCTTAGAACATGGTTATTCTCTGTCTCTCTTCCCCCTACATTCTTGTTTCCCCATCTCTGGCACAGGGGGCCGCCTGTAGGCTGCATCTGGGGCTCCTTGGCCAGCTAGCTTCAAGTTGGATTCGGCTAGAGAGTGATACCGACAAGGAAGTCAGGGGGCAGGAGAGAAAGAAGTCGGGGTATGTCTTCCCTCCTCCCTTAGTGTTTTGTCATTTCCCCCCTGGCAGTGACTAAAGCTACCACTTATCTCTTCAGCCCAAAGGACAGTTGTCTTAGTCAGCTTGGTCTAACAAATTACCATAGACTGGATGGCCTAAACATCCTAAGAAATTTATTTTCCCACGGCTCTGGAGGTTGGGAAATCCAAGATCAAGGCACTGGCAGATGTGGCGTGTGGTGAGGGAATACTTCCTGGTTTGCAGATGGACCTCTTTTCTTTGCATTCTCCTAGGGCAGAGAGTGGAGAGAGAAATCAGTTCTCCTGTCTCCTCTTAGAAAGGCAGCAATCCCATGGGGCGCCTGGGTGACTCAGTCAGTTAAGTGTCCAACTTCGGCTGAGGTCATGATCTAGCGGTTTGTGAGTTTGAGCCCGCGTCGGGCACTGTGCTGACAGCTCAGATTCTGTGTCTCCCTCTCTCTCTCTGCCCTTCCCGCACTCAAGCTCTGTCTCTCCTTCAAAAATAAACATTAAAAAAAATTTTTTTAGAAAGGCAGCAATCCCACTCATGAAAGCTCCACCCTTGTGACCTAATTACCTCCTAAAGGCCCCACCTCCTAATACCATTGTTGAGAGTTAGGGTTTTAACGTATGAATTTGGGGGCATACAGCATTCAGACCATAAAAAAACAGTCATAACTACTTTGTTTTGCTAGTCTTTTAGTGCCTTGCCACCTCTTGTTTCTCTGCATCCACACCTCCCATCGTTAGCACCTTCTCATTACAACCAACCTCAGGATTGGGGGTGCATCCTTTTTATTGCCAGGATCCTGATAAACCACACAACTGGCTTTTCCTTAATAAGTTTAAGAAATACTAAGAGTTAGCCTTCTTAGGGTGACCCCAGGGTTAGTTCAGTAGCGATCACAATGGGAGCTAATGCTTACTGGCTTTCCATGCCCTCATGTACTCTCCTAAGCTCCGTTCACAAAGATACCTAGGAAGTGAGGACTGACCGTCCCTGAAAGTTACTCAAGGTAATACGCTGCAGGGGGCAGAAACCACTTATAGGGCACTTACAGCTAAAGCCTGTTTAAGTCCAAAGGAAATGATTGTTTAAATAATAATATTAAATATCAATTTTATAAATACTGAATATTAATAAAAATATATTAAATAATCCTTTAAGGGCATTGGATAAATGTGAACAAGGGGTCTCTTTTAGCAAAAACTCCTTTTTGCTTAATCCTTGCGACAAACATCTTCACCATTAATTGTCATGAGATCAAAAGACTTAGTATCTATCTTTCCTTCTCTCCTAACTTCCCTTTGAGGAATCCACAGGCACCCATAACCATCTCACCATCTCACCATCTGCCACAGGCAGGGCAACAGAACCTGGGTTAGACTCCTTTGGGGGCTGAGGAGGAGGAATTTCCATTCTCCCAGGGAGATTGTCTGGGCTACTTTGGGTTCCCACCTTCTTAAGATGGGTTCTTTGTTGCCAACACACTTGCGTATGAGCTTTGCTTCTCTGGGCTCTCTATTGTGGAACGTAAATTTCTGCAAATGTACGTATTGAGCTACGAGGAAGAGAAAATGAAATAAGTAAGGACGGGGTTGGGGCATGGGGTGGAGGGAGATTGGTGTGATATGTCATATGTGACGTCTTTGTTCTTTCTTCTTTTCCTTCACAAAAATAATTGTCCAAATTGCCAGTTTTGATAAGTTTTGGGTTGTTTGGGCATTGTTCGGGTAGTGCTATTGGTGGTGGTAGGGGCATGTGTATATTTGTGTATTTGTACCTTTCCTCTGACACTCTTGATTTCTCAAAGGCAACTAAAATTAGGTATAATGGTTTTTCCTACGAGTCTTCAGGGAAACTATTGTCTATCATAGATGCCAAGTTTTCCCATCCAGGGTATGCATACTCCTAATGATACACTGAGCTCACCAAGAACAGGTAAAGTCAAGTTCAAAGTCAAGTATCTTTACTCAAGAATGTGAGATGAAATTATGATCGAATTAAAATGAAATATATTATGGATGAGGCAGCAGTATTCCCATGAATTTTCAAAATCAGATGAGAGGTATTAGATGTTGCTTTCTCAGTAACTCTAAGGAATGTTCCTGGACTGCCAGGGGTGATAATAATTCTAGCTAACATTTATTGAGTCCTAACTCTGTGTCACAATTCATCTAATCTGATCATCACACGGGTCCTATGATCTACTTGTTATTATTTCCATTTCACAGATGAGTAAACCAAGGCTCAGAGAAATTAGATCACTTGCCTAAGGACACACTAGTAAGTGGTAGAGTGCTGATTTAATGATAAATTGCCTCCCTGCTTATGCATTTTTTAATTTTTATTTTTAATTATGTAGTTCTGTGTACTCATTAATTAAAAAATAAAACCATGCAATATTACACAAAATAAAAAAGGGGGAAAGTTTCAATCTTCCTCAGCTTTTTCTCTTCTGTTTTGCTTCTACTTCCTTCTTGTGTATTATCCTGGCAGTGACCTCTATGGACCTTGACAAAGATCCTCAAAGCGTAGACTCTAATCTCTCTGCTGTGCTACTATATTGTTGGAAAAGCTGAGAAGCACTTACATAAATTTTGCCAAGAGAACAATCTGCCCCATATTTAATTTAGACCCTATTTAACTCAAATTCTCACTAGGTGCATCTGTTCAATCCCTTTGTTACAGTTCTCTAGAAGTTAGAAATATAATACTCCAAAATATATAATGGGCATATGTTAAGGATTTCTCTAATTCAGTAACCAAGAGACACAGCAGGAAGACAAAACTGGTTCAAAAGGAGGATGTAAGAGACTGATACATATTTATTCAGTTAAACAATGCTGGAACAAAATAACTAATGTATATACAAAACTGATTAATTTCCTTCAGGGTAATAAAACCAGAACTTGTGGAGTTATCTTCTGGGCAAAAATTATTTGCATCTCTAAGAAACAAAACTCTTTGCAACTTATCAGTTTTCTACCAGTTGACATCTAACTTTATGGTCTAAGCTCTAATTAATAGTAAATTTTAACACAAATTTACCTTTCCTTAGAACAGCTACCCAATAGAACTTTCTGCAATGATGGAAATGTTCTTTATCTGCACAGTTCAGTATGCAGCCACTAGCCTCTTGTAGCCATTGAACTCTTGAAATGTGGTTAGAATAACTGAAGAACCGACTTTTAAATTTTATTGAGTTATTTATTGAAGTATAGTTGGCATACAATATTAGATTAGTTTAAGATGCACCATATATTGATTAGACAGTTCTCTACATCACTCAAGTGTTTACGGTAAATGTAGTCACTGTCTGTCATCATGCAACATTATTACAATATTATTGACTCTATTCCCTATGCTGTACTTTTCAACTCTGTGACTTATTTATTTTATATTTGGAAGTTTTTACATCTTTATTCTCTTATCTATTTTGCCCACAGACACACCTGCCTCCCCTTTGGCAACCACCAGTTTGTTCTCTGTATTTATGACTGTTTGGTTTTTTTGTTTCCTTGTTCATTTGTGTTGTGTTTTAGATTCTACATATAAGTGAAATCGTACAGTATTTGTCTTTCTTTAACTTATTTCACTTAGCATAATACCCTCTAGTTCCATCTGTGTTGTTGCAAATGGTAAGATCTCATTCCTATCGTGTGTGTGTGTGTGTGTGTGTGTGTGTGTATCATTCATATACATATCTTCTTTATCCATTTATCTGTTGACGGACACTTCCATCAATATATGGGTGCTTCCATATCATGGCTGTTGTAAGTAATGCTGCACTAAACATAAGGGTGCATATAACTTTTCAAATTCGTGATTCTGTTTTCTTTGGGTAAATACCCAGCAGGGATTTACTAGATCATATAGCATTTCTATTTTTAATTTTTGGTAGAAACGCCATGCTGTTTTTCACAATGGTTGCACTCGTTTACATTCCCACCAACGGTGCACGAGGGTTCCTTTTCCTCCACATCTTTGCCAACATTTGTTGCTTCTTTTCTTTTTGATGCTAGCCATTCTGACAGGCATGAGGTGATAGCTCATTGTGGTTTTTATTCGCATATCTCTGATGATTGGTGATGTTGAGCATCCATTCATGGCCAACAGACGTTGGCCATCTGTATGTCTTCTTTGAAAAATGTCTATTGAGGTCCTCTGACCAATTTTTAATCAGGGTTTTGTTTTTTGTTGTTTGGTTGTTGTTTTTTTCTTTTTTTGGTGTTGAGTTGTAGAAGTTCTTTATATATTTTGGATATTAACCCCTTATTACAATATCATTTGCAAATAACTTCTCCCATTCAGTAGGTTGCCTTTTATTTTGTTGACGGTTTCCTTCATTGTACAAAAGCTTTTTATTTAATTTTAATTCGGATTTAACTTAAAGGGCCCATATGTGGCTCTCGGCAACTATATTAGCGCAGTTGTGGAGCGTCAAATGACCTTTAGGGGGCTAATTAGAACAGTTAGTATGACTTTGAAACAGCTCGTGGTATTCTTTTTGCCTTATTTCCAAATTTGGGAATATTTTTCCTAACACTTTCGTTTCTCCTACCCTTCCCTCCATCAATCTTGTTTGACTTTTTTTGCTGTGAGGAACAGGAAGGGACTGGTCTGTTTCCAGACCGTTGCCCACTGGTGGCTCGCATCCAGCTCTCAGACTGATGGCCCCTTTGAGAACTGAGCACACAGTCCCTGGGCAATGCAGTCAGGACGGACGTACAGGCAGCTGTGGACTGAGAGAGCTGACGTGTTCTCCTGCAGAGCTGAGGAGTAAATGTCACGAGAAAAGCCCTTGAAAATAGTTCTCATCCCCTTTCTTCTTTGCAGACAGCCCAGAATGAACTGTTCTCAAATGCCAAACTTTAGTACTCTTAATGGGTAAGAAAGGCTTCTGATAAAGAAATTCTAGTGTACCAAGGTGATTAGGCTTTAATTGGTTAGCAGTGAACCTCCCAAAGAGGTCTCTCATAAAGGAAATAGACCGGTGTGATCTTTAAAAAAAAAAGAAAGGAAATACGTGGTCTTTATGATAAAATGATGCAAGGAGGATTTGTATTGATTTGTTTCAGATAAGCTATTTATGAAATGATTGAGATTTTTAAAAAATGGGATCCTCTAATGGTCCCTTGTGTACCTTGTTCAGAAGGGGACAGATACATTGTATCATAGAAAAATGCATTGCTGGGGTGCCTGGGTGGCTCTGTTGGTTAAGCATCCGACTTCAGCTCAGGTCATGATCTCACAGTTCATGGGTTTGAGCCCCGCGTCAGGCTCTGTTCTGACAGCTCAGAGCCTGGAGCCTGTTTCAGATTCTGTGTCTCCCTCTCTCTCTCTCTGCCCCTCCCTGTTCATACTCTGTCTCTGTCTCAAAAATAAATAAACATTAAAAAGAAAAAGGAAAAGAACAATGCATCGCTTATGCATTTCTGGCTGTATCTGCCCATTTTCAACTCTCTTACATTAAAAGCCCCTCACTGATAAATCCTAAGGACTTTCACAATCCATAGATGGAGTTAACACCTCCAAAGAATCAGAATCTAGGCAGTTATGTTACATTTGGCTTGCTTTGTACTGAAACTGGCCTGCCAATAGCTTGGAGTTCTGCCCTGGATTTGCCAGCAGCCTGTTTCTGAAAGGGGCTCAAGGCACAAGGATTCTGAATTTGGAATCACTTTGCCAGCCCTGGCAACTTGGGCGACCCGATTTCTTTCATCTTCCCATCTTTCTTGTTCCCTCAAATAACTGAAGCCTTTATTGGAAGGTCAAATAAAGTTCACCCTAAATCATTACAGTCCAGAAGAAGAAAGTTAAAAAGGGAATTCTGAATGTTCTCAAAGAGTCTTGAAATTTTACTTTTGAGTTGTTTTTAAGCACCTTGTATTTAAAAAAAAAATTCCTATTGAAACATATATAACTTATATAAACCAGAATGAGCATTGATTTTTTAAGCTAACTGAAGACTGACGAAATGGGTTTATTGTCTCACTGCTGTTGTTCAAGAGCTTTCTGAAGAGTACGTTCACCTTCTTGCCTTGTTAATCACAGTAAACATGATGCATCATATGTTTCTTTTCGTCTCATATGCCACCCTATGCCTCTAACTCATCATTTTCCACATGAGTTCCCACTGTAATTTACCCTTGTGGAGAATGGCGATTGAGTTGAACATTCAGTAGTTTGCGTACCTCTCCTTGAACACATTGGAGGACTCTTTGGAAATCAACTTTGTATTAGAATCTCATTTTTCTTTTTGTGTCCAGAGTAGGTTGACCGAGTATTTACTGTGGACTAGCCTCTGTGCTAAAATGCTTTAAGTGAGTGAATGGTCTCCTTAATGCTCCCAACAGTGAGTTAGTGCTTGTTTTCTCCTTAGTAAAGATGAACAAACTGAGGCTCAGAAAAGTTAAGTGACTTCCTTGAGGTTATTCAACCGGTACATATTGAAACTGTAACTAAAACTAAGTGGTGTTCCCAGCTCACAACAGTCTTGACTTTCAATCCCAGCTCTGGATGCTGTACAGTGAAATAGCTGTTTGGCCTCTCCATGCATCTATATTCCTATTTGCAAAATGAGGATAACAATATCTCCCTTCCAAAGTTGGGGTACTGAGACTTCTAAGAGATGCTGACTACATGTAATGTGTTATTATTCTTGAATGTTCATTAACTAGTGACTTCTCTAGTTGATTGGATTTTAATTAGTTGCTATGTCATGCATGGATTATAGGTGGGAAATCTCACTACCCACCATGGGGAACAACTTGGTATAAGACCTCCTGCCTTTGGACTTGACCCATTGTGGCCAAGTTTAATTTAATTTAATTTAATTTAATTCAGTTAAAGGTGGTCTGACTAATGCAATGGACAACTCAGAGCTCAGAGCCTATAGTAGTGGCCTCAGTCTTGACATTCTTACTTGTTTTACAAAGTATGCATATGTTCAGTAATCTAAATAATTTTCCCATTAGTCTTTGAGATTGTTGCTATCTTGTTTGTTTTTGGTTTTTTTTTAATCTATTAAGGTGGGCTAGATAAGAACAACTGATATAACTTTGAAGGAGCAAATAGTAAAGTTTTTGCCTTATGTCACTTTTGGGTAATTTTTCTGAACACATTACCTCTCCTACATTATTACTTCTTTTCTAACTTTGGAGATGGCCCTCTTAATTTTAAATGGGACGTTTTATAATTTGAGACTCTTTGTAACACAGGACAAAAAAAGAACAAAATGAACTTAGTACTGATCAATTCTGTATTGGCCTTGTGTTCTTTGGAAACTAACGTGCATGCAAGCAGAGAGATGGCATTAAGAAATAACCTTGGGGGCGCCTGGGTGGCGCAGTCGGTTAAGCGTCCGACTTCAGCCAGGTCACGATCTCGCGGTCCGTGAGTTCGAGCCCCGCGTCAGGCTCTGGGCTGATGGCTCGGAGCCTGGAGCCTGTTTCCGATTCTGTGTCTCCCTGTCTCTCTGCCCCTCCCCCGTTCATGATCTGTCTCTCTCTGTCCCAAAAATAAATAAAAAACGTTGAAAAAAAAATTAAAAAAAAAAAAAAAAGAGATAACCTTGGCTCCTACAGCGGGGCCCTGGCCTTGCTAGGGTGACTGTATTTTGAGAGGCATTAAAATTCAACATTTCAAGGAAATGTTTCACATAGTATTGCTAATTAACTTTAAGGGTTTTCTATATAAAAAAACAAAAACAAAAACACCTTGCCTAGTTCCAACAATGGCTTCTTTAACGAAAACTGCAGAGAAAGTGATTAAGTCACTTAGAGCTGAACTTCCAGGCAGCTTTACTGAATATTCATGATGTTTAATTTTTAAATCTCTCTCAAATGGAATTCCATAGAGACATCATACTTCATCGTCTAAGAAGCAAATCGGTCAAACACAGCCACAGACATTATTAGAGAATACGATCCTCACCATAGCTTTCCCCAGTAAGCCAGTTTTGAAGAAAGGACGATAAAGTCTGCCCTATCAGAAAACTTACAATTGGCTAGAGGACGCTGAAAGTTGCTACCTATGTAAACATTTGTAAAAGCAAAAAACAGGAATGCCTAACTGGTTGGGTTGAAGGAAATCATGGCAAGCCAAATCACATTCTTTACCTTCGCCATCTCTTTGGCTCTTTCGCTGCATTTCTTTAAAGTACTTTTTAGCAAGGGAAACAAGAAGCTTAACAAAGCCACAGTACTGGCTACACTCTGAGGGCAAGAATAAAAACTATTTGGTTCTCATTTTCAAACACCTGACCCCAGCGTCTGGGACATGCCGGCAATAAACAGAGAGGAGTAATGCTTCAACACAAAACAAAAATACAAAACCCAGAAACGTTTAGCTTGGACTCCATTTCAGGGGGAGGTTAAATCAAATATATGGTCCAAAAGTATTTCTCCAGTAAATCCTACTTGTCACCATTATAAACTTGGTATTAAAAAATCCTGCCTGCGTGTTTAGGACACAGTCATAGAGCCAAGTGAAGATAAACAAAACTGCCCATCTGTTTGCCTTTAAAGAGATATTCAGCTTTCCATATTAAGTATGTAGGTCTGTTTAGAATGTAATTATCACATGCTTCTCCAGGCAAAGAAATCCAGAAGAGAAAATTTATGCCCATTAACATGCCAACACAATGTGTAAAGAAGATGAACCATTAGAAATTTGATTAACTTGACATTTTTTTTCTTTTCAGAGGGGAAAACTATCTTGATTGTTCTTGGTGACTATAAAATCAAGATCTGCTAATCATGTTTCTTACTGATGATGCCTCAGACAATTGGGGAGAACATGGGTCTTATGGTAGAACTTTCCTTTTCATTTGACTGACACGGAAGGACTGCATTGACTTGAAGGCTATTTTAGTTAAAGGATGTACCCCAGACATCTCCTTGGCCCATAAGATGCCTACCACTGGTGGGCCTTAAGGGTTTCTTTCAATGTTTCTCCTCCTCTCAGCTCTGTGTACCCACCAGAACTCTGTGTACCGTGGAGAAAGAATATAAATAAATCATGTAATAAAATGACCTCTCCCAAATTATCTTTGGGTGAGAAGATGTTTTTTACAGCTCTTTCTTTTCTCTAACTACAGATGCCGGCACCAGTGCAACTTTTACAAGCCCTAGTAGGAGTTTGACATCGAGTTGAATTCAGTTTTGGGGAAGCTAAGTTCAGCATGATTCCTTTTCACATTTTTTGCCAACTGAAAATACATACTGCCAATGAACCAGGGCCTTGGAGCTGGCTTCTGGAGAGAAGAAAGTTGTTCTGGGAGAAAGACCTTGAGAAAAGATACTGAGAAGGATTATTTCTTTATTTCTTGTATCTTTTTATTTGCTTGTCAAGGTAGTGGATTGTGTTGTCCTGGGAATTGTCGACTGGAGTGACATGGAAATAAGGATACGGCCTGAGAAGCGGCACGCAAGTCTTCCTTTTCTGCTGTGCTATCGCTCAGAAATGAGACAGTTCTGTGTTCACTAGGAGAGAAGAAAAAGCTACTTGGGGGTTCATTTTCTACACGTAGCTGTGTTTTGTGGACTATCTGACAGACCACACTGTCATTGCAGCCTAATCCACATGTCAAACAACATTTCTAGTCTGTTTCCAGGATATGGCATATCCATGTTGATTACCAGAAAGGTCAGAATTCATAGAAACACATTAATACCAAAAGGGATTGGTTAGGTTGTAAAGGATGACAGAGGGTTTCTAGAGAGCACTTTTTTTTTAAGACTATGAATTTCCTAATTCAGTTTCACAGGGCTGTTGTGTGACATAGGGAACACAACAAGAAATAGACGTTTCTTTGAAAGCTATAGGTTCGTCTCTCTTAAAGCAGCTCTGGAATATTCCCATTCCTTTGCACTCCTGGTCACATTGAGATCTTTTGGAAAAGGGTGGGAAATAAAACCATGGTTAAAAAAATAGAGGAGGATGGGGTGCCTGGGTAGCTCAGTCGGTTAAGCGTCTGACTTCGGCTCAGGTCACGATCTCACAGTTTGTGAGTTCAAGCCCCGCGTCAGGCTCTGTGCTGATAGCTCAGAGCCTGGAGCCTGCTTCAGATTCTGCATCTCCCCCTCTCTCTGTCCCTCCCATGCTCATGCTCTGTCTCTCTCTATCTCTCAGTAATAAACGTTAAAAAAATTTTTTTTAATAAAATAAAATAAAATAAAAAAATAGAGGAGGAAAGAATATGAAATGGGAAAAAGTAGCTTGCACAAATGGTGTCAGGACAACTGGACAGCTATGTGCAAAAGAATGAAGTGGACCGCTCTCTTACACCATAGACAAAAATATTAAAGGGGGCTCTTTGAGTGGAAAGGAGAGACTTGAAGTGACAGTATAAAGATAGGAAACACAAAACAGTAAAAAAGAATATTTCTGTAAAAAATCAGTCAAGGAACTCAAAAGGATGTAAAATAGACACTATATATCTAAAATGTGAGGAGAACAGGAGTAAAGAATGGGTTCAAACTGAAATGATCATCAACTTAATATACACTGCTATATGCAGAAGAGGTTATATACAAACCCAATGGTCACCACAAATCGAAAACCACTAATCGATATGCAAAGAATAAAGAGAAATAAATCCAAATATATTACTAAAGAAAACCAGAAAATCATGAAAGATAAGAAAGGATCATAGAAAATCTTCAGAAAAAAAACACACAAAATAAGTAATAAATTGACAATAAATACAGGTCTATCAATAATTACTTTAAGCGTAAATAGACTAAATCCTCCAATCAAAACACATAGGTGACAGAATGGATAAAAAAAACAAGGCCCCTCTGTATGCTGCCTACAAGAGACTCATTTTAGACCTATAGACACCTGCAGGTTGAAAGTGAGGGAATGAAGAAATGTCTATCATGCAAATGAATGTCAAAAGAAAACCAGCAATATTTTTAACAGCAAAAGAGACTTTGAAATAAAGACAGTAACAAGAGACAAAGAAGGACACTATATGATAATAAAGGTGACAATCCAACAAGAAGATATAACAATAAATTATTTTTGCATCCAACTTGGGAGCACCCAAATATGCAAAACGGTTAATAACCAACATAAAGGAATTAATCATTAATAATATGATAATAGGGGATTTTAACACCCCATTTACATCAATGGACATATTATCTAAACAGAAAATCAACAAGGAAACAGTGGCTTTGAATGACACAGTGGACCAGGTGGATTTAACAGATACATTCAGGACATTCCATCCTATAACAGCAGAATACACATTCTTTTCAAGTGTACATGGAACATTCTCCAGAACAGATTATGTATCAGGCCACAAAACAAGCATCAACAAATTCAAAGAGAACAAAGTCATACCATGCATCTTTTTTGACCACAATGCTATGAAACTTGAAGTCAACCACAATAAAAAATCTGGAAAGACCACAAATACATGGAGGTTAAATAACATGCTACTAAACAATGAACGGGTCAACCAAGAAATAAAAGAAGAAATTTAAAAAGTACATGGAAACAAGTGAAGATGAAAACACAACAGTTCAAAAACTTTGGGATGCAGCAAAAGTGGCTAAGAGGAAAGTTTATAGCAATATAGGCCTACCTCAACAAGGAAGAAAAATCTCACCTTAGACCTAAAGGAGCTAGAAAAAGCAGAACACCTTTTGCTGCTAAAACCAGCAGAAGGAAGGAAGTAATAAAGATTAGAGCAGAAATAAATGATATAGAACCTAACACACACACACGTACACACACACACACACACACACACACACACACACACACACATAAAACAAAAAATAAACAAAAAACAACAAAAAACAATAGAAGAGATCAATGAAACCAGGAACTGGTTCTTTGGAAAAAAAAATCAATAAAATTGATAAACCTCTAGCCAGGCTTATTAAGAAAAAAAGAGAAAGGACCCAAATAAATAAAATTACAAATGAGAGAAGAGAAATAGCAACAAAACCCACAGAAATACAAACAATTTTAATAGAATATTTTGAAAAACTCTATGCCAACAAATTGGACAACCTAGAAGAAATGTATAAATTCCTAGAAACACACAACTTACCAAAACTGAAACAGAAAGTAGAAAATTTGAACAGACCAATTCCCAGCAAAGAAATTGAATCAATTATCAAAAAACATTCAACATCCAAAAGTCCAGGACCAGATGGCTTCACAGGCAAAATCTACCAAACATTTAAAGAAGACTTAGCACCTCTTTTCTCAAACTATTCCAAGGAGTAAAAAAGAGGGGCACCTCGGTGGCTTAGCTGCTTGAGTGTCTGATTTTGGCTCAGGTCATGATCTTGGGGTTAGTTTGAGCCCCACATCAGGATGTCTGCTGTCAGTGCGGAGCCTGCTTCAGATCCTGTCTCCCACTCTCTCTTCCCCTCCCCTGCTTGTGTGTGCATGCACTGTCTCTCAAAAATAAACATTAAAAAAAAAAAAGGAAAAGAGAAAGGAAACCTTCCAAATTCATTTTATGAGGCCAGCATTACCTTAATACCAAAGCCAGATAAGGACACCACAAAAAAAGAGAACTATAGGGATGCCTGGGTGGCTCAGTCAGTTAAGCATCTGATTTCAGCTCAGGTCATGGTCTCATAGTTTGTGAGTTTGAGCTCCAAGTCATGTTCTGTGCTGACAGCTCAGAGCCCGGAGCCTACTTCAGATTCTGTGTCTCCCTTTCTCTTTGCCCCTCCCCTTCTCATGCTCTGTCTCTCTCTCTCTCTCTCTCTCTCTCTCTCTCAAATAAACATTAAAAAAATTTTTTTTAAGAATTACAGGCCAATATCAGGGCACCTGGGTGGCTAAATTGGGTAAGCATCTGACTTCGGCTTAGGTCATGATCTCACAGCTCATGGGTTGAGCCCCACCTCAGACTCTGTGCTGACAGCTCAGAGTCTGGAGCCTGCCTCGGATTCTGTGTTTCCCTCTCTCTGCCTCTCCACTGCTTGCACTCTCTTTCTCAAAAATAAATAAACATTAAAATTAAAAAAAAAAAAGAACAAAAAATCCTCAACATAATACAAACTGAATCCAACGTTATGTTTAAAAAAGTCACCCACCATGATCAAGTGGGATTTATTCCTGAGTTGCAAGGGTGGTTCAATATTCACAAGTCAATCAACGTGATGCATCATATCAATAAGAGAAAGGATAAGAACCATGTGATCATTTCAATAGATGTGGGAAAAGTGTTTGACGAAATATAACATCCATTCATGATAAAATCGCTCAACAAAGTAGATTTAGAGGGAACATACCTCACCATAATAAAGGCCATATATGAAAAACACACAGCTGGGGCACTGATGAAAACTGACGATGACATAAAGAAATGGGGACATTCCACGCTCATGGATTGGAAGAACAAATATTGTTAAAATGGTTACAATACCCAAAGCAACCTACATATTTAATGCGATCCCTATCAAAATACCAACAGCACTTTTCACAGAGCTAGAACACACAATCCTAAACTTTGTATGGAACCACAAAGGACCTCAAATAGCCAAAGCAGTCTTGAAAAGGAAAGCAAAGCTGGAAGCATGATAATTCTGGACTTCAAGTTATAATACAAAGCTGTAGTAATCAAAGCAGTATTGTACTGGCACAAAACCAGATATGTAGATCAATGGAATAGAACAGAAAATCCAGACATGAATTCAAAATTATACGGTCAATTAATATTTGGTAAAGCAGAAAATAATATCCAATGGGTAAAAGACAGTGTCGTCAACAAATGGTGTTGGGAAAACTGGACAGATACTGCAAAAGAATAAAGTGGACCACTCTCTTACACCATACACAAAAATAAATTCAGAATGTGTTAAAGACCTAAATGTGAGACCTGAAACCATAAAAACCATAGGAGAGTGTGTACTCAGTAACTTCTCTGACGTCAGCCATAGCAACTTTTTTTCTAGCTTTGGAACTATAGCAAATTAAAAACCTTCTGCACAGTGAAGGAAACAATCAACAAAACTAAAAAGCAACCTATAAAATGGGAGAAAGTATTTGCAAATGACATATCCAACAAAGGGTTTTAATGCAAAATATGTAAAGAACTTATAAAACCCAACACCCAAAACGCAAACAATCCAGTTTAAAAATGGGCAGAAGACGTAAACAGACATTTCTCCGAGAGAAGACATACAGATGGCCAACGGACTCATGGAAAGATTCTAAACATCACTCATCATCAGGGAAATGAAAATCAAAACCACAATGGGATATCACCTTATACTGGTCAGAATGGCTAAAACCAAAACACAAGAAACAACAGGTGTTGGCAAGAATATGGGGAAAAAGGAACCCTCATGCACTGTTAGTGGGGTTGCAAACTGGTGCAGCCATTGTGGAAAACAGTATGGATGTTCCTCAAAAACTTAAAATCCTATGATCCAGCAATTGCACTAGGAAGCATTTACCCCCCCAATACAAAAACACTAATTCAAAGGGATACCTGCACCCCTATGTTTATTGTATCATTATTTACAATAGCCAAACTACGGAAGGAGACCAAATGTCAATCAATTGATGGATGGATAAAGATGTGTCATATATTTACAACGGAATATTATTCAGCCACAAAAAGAATGAAATCTTGCCTTTTGCAACAACATGGATGGAGCTAGACAGTACCAGGCTAAATGAAATAAGTCAGTCAGTGATAGACAAATAACATGATCTCACTCATAGGTGGAATTTAAGAAACAAAACAAGTGAGCCAAGGCGGGGGGGGGGGGGGGGGGTGGAGAAACAAAGAGACAAACCAAGAAACAGACTCCTGACTCTAGAGAACAATCTGATGCTTGGAGAGGGGGGGAGCGATGAGCAAAATTAGGTGATGGGGATTAAGGAACGCTTGTTGTGATGAGCACCAGGTGATTAAAATAAAAAATAAAATAATAAATCAGTGACAGCTATTTCTTGTGTCTTGACATAGGTAAAGATTTTATTTAGTAAAAATGGTCGCCTCATTAAGGGAGACTGATCTGCTGGTTAAGCTCCAGGTTGAACTCTAAATTTGCCAAAATTCAACGATTTTTGAACTACAAAAATGGGAATTTCATGTGGCTCACTGTAGTAGGCAAGATTGTGATTTTGGCTAAGTATGTCTTCAGAGGCTTCCAAGTCCAGAGGACTTGAACCTTGGCCCCTATGTTGAATCTGTAAAGACTCGGCTGTGGAGGCTCTTCCCCTTGTATTGTGGTGATGTGCAGTTCACACAAAGGTCACAATTATAGATTCAGCTCAACACTCTATTGAGTGTTTGGATTGCAACAGGAGAATCAAAACCTTCACCCAAAGATGTACAACTCCAACAGCTATACTTTAAACACATTATTGTGTAAATGCTGGTGGCATTTTATGGGCTAATGTATTATTGAAGCTGGAATCAACCTTAAGTATTATTTTATACAAAGTCTTCATTTGAAACACAAGAAGTATGAAATCTAGACACACCAGAAGCCTCAGGACCAGACCCTCACATGGTGGCTGATAGGGCAAGGTTTCCTGTGATACCATTCTGCCAATGTTCAAGACCTTTCCTCTTTCCTCCTTCAACTCACAGACTTTGCATCTACCCAACAGAGAGAGTAGGAGGAAGGAAGAAGAGAGAGAAAGTGGAGCCTATCTTTGCTTACATGGTAATGAATACTTTACATTTCTAGGTAGTGAACAAAACCCTTGCTATAAGCTTCCCCACAAACCCCAAATCTCTCAGAAACGTTAGAAAACTTAAAGTGAATCTGAACATAGTTGTACTCCAAAGCCAGAAAGGAATTCTCAGTGGGTCAGACACTGTGGGGAATCCCCGGAAGGTAGAAATTGGGTAAAATCAGAATGGAGTAAAGCCAAAGCCCTCTAGGTGCCTCGGAAGCCCTCTTCCAAGTTCCGAATACTGTCTCCTCCCTGCCAAACCTGCATCCCAGCCCCTCCCTCCCTGAAGCTCTCTTGACCTCAGAATACTCTTTACTGTCTTGTCCTGCATCAAGCTGTTCTCAGCCTTTTTTCTCATCGTTCTTCTACGGTAGCTTTTGAAGACATTTTTTCCCTAATCACACCCACCATAGAAGTTTCATGCCACAGATCTACCATATATCTGCTTATGTGCTGTATGTACATCTGTGCTTTCTACATAAAAAGAATAAGAACTATTTGCCCCCGAAGAATGAATTGTTGGCCTCTTGGGGGTGGCATTTCCCCCTTGAGAATGTATGTTTAACACCCTTGGAATCATACAGCTTCTTTTAAA
The DNA here is from genome assembly GCF_018350155.1 of Leopardus geoffroyi. Lineage (NCBI taxonomy): Eukaryota > Metazoa > Chordata > Mammalia > Carnivora > Felidae > Leopardus > Leopardus geoffroyi. Next base: position 32,399,703 of record NC_059331.1, on the reverse strand, counting down.
ATGCTCTGAAGCCCGCTCGCTGACTCCTCTCAAGCCACACAGTGGAAATGACCAATATGTGTGTCTCTCTGGGCTGTCAACTCTGAGAACAGAATTGATTCTCTTTAAGGGTTAGGAGAAAGATTGCGGGGGCAGTGGTGAGGGACAAGCATTGAAACATGGTTTAGATACTTCTACTCCTTGTTTTATTTCTCTTTCTAATATTATCAGGGCATGCTTTGCAGAGATGACAATATCTAGATATTCCACAGAACATAGATATTAGCACAGAAGAAATTCACTGTGCTGGGCAGCCTCTAAGATGACCTTTTTGGTATCCATACCCTTGTGCACCCCCTCCTCCTTGAGTGTGGGATAGCAGTAAAATGGCTTTTTCTTCTAGACAGATATTGGAGGTAGGACTAAGTGCTTTACCAAACCAGAAATGAATACCAACACTTCACATCAGAGTTGGTTTTCATGTGTGATTGGTACAAGATGAGTAATAAATTTGATGGAACATAATGTGACCAGTTCAAGTAGAAACCATACTTGGTTGTCCTTTTTAGTTGGTTTTTGTTTTTTTTTAAGTTTGACTCCATCAATTATAAAGACTTCATGAATTCCACCCCCAACAATTCAACATTTAATTATTTGAATAGAGTCTGAAGAGTTCATTATCTTGGTGAGATTATATATAAATAAAGAGGCAGATAGGTTATACAGTATATAGTATAATTTGGTATTAGTATTTGTATTCGTATATATTAATATATAGTTAAGATTAGATAGTATACAGATTACATATATAGTATAGATTTGATGTGTGTGTGTGTGTGTATATATATATATATATATATATATATATATATATATATAGTACACATCATACAATTTATATGTAGTACAGTGTGAAAAGATTGCAAGGGGAATGTTTATCAGCTTACGAGAATTCTTTTTTTCCCAAGACCGTAGTAGCACCTTGACCTACAAGTAACTGGAAAACTATACTCCATTTCCTTAGACCTCATTTGTTCATCAAAATAGACTTAAGTAGACTTCCACAGGGTTCCATAAAACCACAGGGTTTTATATTTTCCACACTCCAGCTTCATTGATTCATTTATCCATCAGATATCAAAAGATATTAAGACTTTCTTTCTTTAACTCATACTTTTAATTAAGACATTTTATTAATTCAGAATTGTCTCTCCCTTCAGTTACTCTCAATTAGTGAGTTCCTTCTTTGAGACAGTATCTTTCTTATCCTGGGCCTGGTGGTATTCTGGATAGATTAATTTGTTAAGAACCTACTTCCTTTTTTCAAATGGCCAGTCAGAATTTTTCTCTGATGAATAAGAAGCCAGAAAAAAAAAATGTAAAAGATTTTGGCGATTGGCATCTTGAAAAGAAAATATTTTACATCCCAAAAGTGTGAAAGAAGTCTCATTCATAATCTGATTTAATGAACTCATATGGCCAAAGGAGTCAGACCATAAAAGATGATACCTACTATGTCCCATGTGGTCCAGATGCAGTGAGTAGGTTAAGTGTTGTGGAGGAGTACTAGTTATGGACGTGATTTGTAACACTGAGAATGAGTATGTTCTTCACCATTCACCTGCAGCTACAGTATGGCCGGGGACAAAAGCTTTAAAATTCTGCACTCCTGAATGTGAAATCTGGCTATACCTCTTACCTACAAGTTGAGGTAAGCAAACCTTCTCAACCTGTCTTCTCATCTTCAAAATGGAAATAAATAATACCCTTTTCACATTGTTTTTGTTAAGTTTAAATGAGGTTAATGAGGTAATGCTTAGCCTGGGGCCCGATTGTAAATGCATGACGAATGGCTAGGTTATTATGTGAATGGGTGAACCTGATCTCTGTTTCTGATAGAGACATGACCTATCAGGTATCAGTTATTGAAACATAAATTGAAGAAATGAACTACTCTATGTTTGCTCCTCTCTTCGATGCGTTAGTTTTACATCTTATGGAATTTCCTCTCTTATGGGTCAAAAATGGTCAAATATTGGTTCATATTGTCCAATCTAATGACAGTTTTAGATTTAGAAAGTTACACTCAGCTTAATCCTATAAACCACAGGAAAAAAAATCTCAAGGATAAAAATAAGTCTCCTCTGTGAGCCCATTAAAGCACTTGTATTTGGTTTTTTCAAGGCAAGAATAAGCACAAACTTCAAATAATTCATTTAATTATCTTTCCATCCTACTAACATGGTAGTCTAAACCTGATACACTGATAGGGCCAATTGTCTGAATGTGCCTATTTAGACATTTGAGTTGAAACTTCAATTAATTTACTGGCAGCTGTCCATTGATGTGTTTTAATCATCTTCACTGTGATTGATCTAAATATTTGATTCAATTTTTATAGAGACCTTTAAAAACCTTCCTCTAATTGATTGCCTCACTGTCCGATACATTTTCAAAGCTATCATGACAAAATTCAGGCTATAGATAATGAAAGATGGTTTTCTTTTTTTTTTTTTCTTTTTTTTTTTTCAACGTTTATTTATTTTTGGGACAGAGAGAGACAGAGCATGAACGGGGGAGGGGCAGAGAGAGAGGGAGACACAGAATCGGAAACAGGCTCCAGTCTCTGAGCCATCAGCCCAGAGCCTGACGCAGGGCTCGAACTCAGGGACCGCGAGATCGTGACCTGGCTGAAGTCGGACGCTCAACCGACTGCGCCACCCAGGCGCCCCGAAAGATGGTTTTCTATGTTTGGTTGGAGTTTTGTTTGTTTGTTTGTTTGTTTGTTTGTTTGTTTTTAGAGAGAGAGGATAAAGAGAGAGTGTGTGAGCAGGGGAGAAGGGCAGAAGGAGAGAGACAGAGAGAGAGAGAGAGAGAGAGAGAGAGAGAGAGAGAGAATCTTAAGCAGGCTCCACGCTCAGTGTAGAGTCCGACTCGGGGCTCAATCCCATGACCCTGAGATCATGACCTGAGCTGAAACCCAGAGTCAGATGCTCAACCAACTGAGCCACCGGGCGCCCCATTTTGTTTTTTGTTTTCAAGTCCCCAGACTTTGTTGTCTAAATAAATCACTCATATCTGTCATTGTCGGCAGCCTTGGAGGTACCTACACATGGAAGCCCAAGTTCATGGATGGAACTCTGGAGCAGCAAGCAGAAAGTTGAATTTCCAGGATCCCAGATCCCATATCAGCTAATCTGGATGTCTCTCAGTTAAGGGGGGGGATTAGTGAATTACCTTCCTAAAGACCATTTAATGTGCTTTTATTACCTACCAATGCTTTACCTTTAACACTCACAAAAACCTTATGGAAATGTGTTCTGTTTTTTAAATATTTTACCAATGAGGGAAATTGAGCTGAAATAATTGAAAGCAACTTACCCAAGTTCCCACAGAGCCTATAAAGCCTAGGCTGGGTCTAGGACAGTTGTCTCAACCATGGATGATTTTATTTCCCCTTCAAGGGGACATTTGACACCCTCAGGAGACCTTCTTGGTTGCTGCAACTAGGGGAGGGTGCTACTGGTGACCAGTGGGTAGTGGCTTCTAAACCTAATGTACAAGAGAGCCCTTCCCCACAGCATTTAGCTGGCCCCAAATGTCACTATTGCCAAAGTTGAGAAACTCTGGCCTATAGTCTCCAGAGCTATCCAACAGAACTTTCTACAGTGGTGGAAATGTACGACTAAATACTTGAAATGTGTCTGGTGTGACAGAGGCACTGAGTGTTCATTTATTTTTAAATAATTTAAATTTAAACAGCCACATATATCTGGTGGCTATTCTAGTGAACCACATAGGTCTTACTTCCTATACAATTGCTTCTTCACCTGTCGAATGTCATACAATAATTAGGGTGGTTATAAGAATTCAGTGAGATTAGTGAGTGTGAATTAGGATATTAGCTGTTCTTGGAACGCCTAGGTGGCTCAGTTGGTTAAGCATCCAACTTTGGCTCAGGTCATGATCTCGCAGTTTGAGAGAGAGAGACAGAGCATGAGCGGGGGAGGGCCAGAGAGTGAGACAGAGACATGGAATCTGAAACAGGCTCCAGGCTCTGAGCTGTCAGCACAGAGCCTGATGCAGGGCTCGAACTCACTGAATCCCTGTGTCACCTCCTGCAACTGCCATAGGTGTTGGGTCTCAAATATTAGAGACTCTTTACCAGATCAGTGAATACCTAACTTTTAATAACTATATTAAGGGGTAATTATTAGTAGGATTCCCCATCGCAACACCACCCCCAAGGCCAAGTTTCCTTAAGTGTCAATCCCCCAGTATTGATAAATATGGTTTGATCTTGGAAAGGAAAATCCCTGAAGCTTTTTGGAAGCATATCTTCTAGCCTGAACACTCAGCACTCTCTTGTCGTTTGAAGGTGCCCATGGAAGGCAGGAAGAATGGCCCACCAGGGTGAGGACTCAGGGGCTTGGTGAACACACTAGGGACCGACACTTTGAGACTGTTAGCTAGAGCTGGGCTCAGATTTCTATGCAGCTGGGGAGTAAGGTCATCCCTTAAATGTCAGGTTTTACACTTGCCTATTAAGAATCTGTGTGCATGAACTCGATACTGGAATAAGGAGCAGTTAGTTTCTTCGTCCATCAACATTCTTTTAGCTGAATTCCCTTTGGAACAGGGTCTGAACTCAAAGGAAAGGAGGTTGGACTAAAGAACAGAATAAAAATAAACAGGATCAGAGCCTTTCTTTTCTTCTCTCACTTTGGCTCTCTGATTAAGTAATATCATGTCTCCAGAGGGGCCTAATTCAACCAGCATACATACAGATTTCCCACCTTACTCTTGTCTTATTTTTATCTTATCACCGTATTAATTTCCCTCAAGGCACTTTTGAGAATTAGCAATTATATGCTGCTATAGTTCCGTACTTAGTTTCTCTGCGTCTCCTTCACTAGACTGCGAGCTCTAGGAGGGAAGAAATCATCTCTGTCTTGCTTGCCCATAGGATCTTCATAATCCTGCATCATGTCTGGCACATAATAGGTATTCAATATGTATTGTTCGATATATATCGAGTGGGTACATGAAACAAAATTGAGTTTAAATACCATAGATTACTCTTCCAATATGTATAAGTTGTAAAAAAGTAGTCACAGGTATTTTTTTCATATTCCTGGGAATGAATACTGCCAGTGTGTAACACTTTTCCTGGATCTGAGAGAACTTCAATTCAGAAGCATTTTCCAAAGTATATTTGTCCTGTTTCTTTGATTTCAGGATTCAGGCCCAAGACCTCTGGGGATGAGGCTTCCAGGGAGAGAATTATGTGAACATTTACATGAGAAATGTAAATAGCAGGCCCACAATCCACACAGCCATTGCTTCTTCAGGGGTCCACTTCTGACAAGGACAATAGAGAGCACAGAAGTCGCTAACCATGATGTTGCCCCCAGAGAGTCCCTATTTGAGTCCCCTTAGATGTATAGTTGCTGAGACTTTCTTCCCTCCCACAAACATTAACAGTGAGCCTTCCATGCACGTTGGGCCAAGAGTTGGGGCTGAGTTACAAAGAAGAATACCAAGGTGATACAGCTTAGGCTTAATGCTTTTAAATCCTACGAAGTTGAGTTCACTTTCTCATATATATGGCCACTTCCTGGTGACCTTGGACAAGTTAAACATCCTCCCTAAGGCTGTGATCCCCTATCTGTAACTGGCATAATCAGAGCACATATTTCATACCATTATGATGAACTTTGTTATTTTTTTAATGTCTAATTATTTGAATTTTTTTAATGTTTATTTATTTTTGAGAGAGAGAGAATGTGAGTTGGGGAGGGGCAGAGAGAGAAGCAGACACAAGAATCCAAAGCAGGCTCCAGGCTCTGAGCTGTCAGCAACGGAGTCCAGTGCAGAGCTTGAACTCACAGACCGTGAGATCATGACCCGAGCTGAAGTTGGACGCTTAACTAACTAAGCCACCCAGGTGCCCTATGTTTGTTTGTTTGTTTATTTATTTATTTATTTATTTATTTATTTATTTTGAGAGAGAGAGAGAGAGAGACAGACAGACAGGGCGTGAGTTGGGGAGGGGCAGAGAGAGAGGGAGACATAGAATCCCAAGCAGGCTCCAGGCTCCAAGCTGCCAGCAACAGGGCCTGACACGGGGCTCGAACCCACAGGCTGTGAAATCATGATCTGAGCCAACGTTGGACACTCAACCAATTAAGCCACCCAGGTGCCCCGTACTATGATGAACTTTAGATGAGATATCCTTGCTAAAGCATTTAGCACAGTGCCTGGCACATTAGAAAGCACTCCGTAAATGTTAACCATAAGGTGGTTTTAAAACTTGGCTCCAAATTCTTTGACACTCCTCAGGTTATGTTTCCTCTTGAATCTGGATGTGCTTGTGACTGCTTTCATTCATAGAATATAGTAGGGTAACACTTGGTGTCATTCCAAAGCTAGGTCAGAAAGTATCAGCCTCCATCTTACTCCCTGGGACTGTGACTCACCTTAGAAGAAGCCCCACTTTCCTAAGGTCACCATGCTGAGGAGAGCACATGGCGATGCTCTGGCCAACAGTCCCATTTAAATCCAGCCTTCCAATCACCCCCACCAAGATGGGAGACCATCCTTCTTGGAAGAACTTCCAGCCCCAGGTGAAGGCCTTGGACACCAGAAAGCAGACTTGGGGCATCTGGGTGACTCAGTCGGTTAAGCCTCCGACTTTGGTTCAGGTCATGATCTTGTAGTTCATGGGTTCGAGCCTCACATCATGCTCCGGGCTGACAGCTCAGATCCGGAGCCTGCTTCGGGTTCTGTGTCTCCCTCTTGCTGCCCCTCCCCCGCTTGCGTGCGCGCGCTCTCTCTCTCTCTTTCAAAAATAAACATTAATTTTTTTTTTGATTTAGAAAGCAGACTCAAGCCATCCCGCTTATGTCCTCTCAAAATTCCTGAACCATAGACTCCCAACAGCACAGTAGAGGGGTTGTTTTCTCAAGCAGCTAAGCTTTAGGATAATTTCAGGACAACACAGCAATAGGTTATGAAACACCACAACTGTCATTCATGTCAGTTACTAAAAACGATTGTGACAATTATTAACATTAATCTCAAATAGTGATCATTAGAAATTATTTTCCATGATCAAACAGACTTCTCATTCTTGCCACCTTGTATCCATTCACCCTTCTTCTGGGAAAAACACCCTGGGAGAAGCCTGGAACCCCTATATCTTTTCTCTGGGGCTTGGCTCCTTCTGTGTCCTCCCCCGGGAGCACCCTCCCTCCCTCCAATCTTTTTGTGGCTCACTCTTGCTCATCCTTTCAAATTTCTGCTCAGGTCCAGAGAGCCCGCTCCCCATACTGGGTCAGGCCTCCTCTGTAATCCTGCGAAGACCGCCGAGTCTCTCTTTGTGCCTTAAACACTGCACTTGCTACGTGACGTTATAAATTTCCATGAGCTCCTTGAGGGACAACACTGCCTTATTCAACTTCATTTCCCCAACCCCTGCCGTTTGCACAGGAAAGACAGTAACTGGTCAAAGTTTAACCACCGGCTCTGGAGCCAGACTTGCTGAGTTTGAAGCCTGGTCCTGGCAGCTTCCAGCGGTGTGGTCTTCCCTGAGCGCCTTAAAATGCTTGTGTCTCATGTACCCGGGGCTTCATGGATCCTACCTCACTCATAAATTTCCTTGCAATTTAAAGATGAAAAGATTTAAGGCAATAGATCAGTCCTGGATATAGTGTAAGCCTTCAATTAATTGCTATTTATTGATTGCAAACTATTACTTATTGGTTTGTGACCATATAGCAGGGCAGGAAGCCCTGCTATCTCATTTTTCTGGCTTGGTTTGTGATGTTCCCCTCCCCATCTGCTTTATATTTGTTTGCTGGTTTGTTTATTTGTGTAGCCTGGGATCTACCAGTCATTCCCCAACAGGGCCATGTACCCTCGGCTCATCTCGGGGAGTTGGTTGCAAAAACTCAGGTAGTCCTTTGGCGATTCTGCAGTCATGAGTGAAACCAGGAAAGCTGCAGCTTTAACAAGGTTACTAGGCAACCGAGTCCACGAAGGTGGCCCGTGTCCCGGGCCAGCATTTAGGAACACTGACCTAGGATTTGTACCCAGTGTTAATTTTCCTGTTTTACCTTCTAACTGCATTTCTCAAGAGGGTCGCTGATACATACCATTTTCCCTTCAAGCAGCAATGTGCAGTCTATTTCAAACAAGCATCCACAGGCCATTTCAATCTCTTTACAAAATGCACTCTCCTCACCTCATTTTGTCCCCCTCATTGGCAGTTAGCATCTGCCCCCATCCTTGTTCACCAAAGGCCTCGACTGTAGTCAAAGGATGAGCAGCTGACGGCTTCTTTTAGGGGAGTGGAATTGCAAATATGGGTGATAAATAAAGCTGTTCTCTAAAAGGGCCACTCTCTTTGCCACATTTGTGCTTTCTCTACCGGCGGTGCCGCCGGGGGCGGGGGTGGGGGCGGGGGGGGGCACTGAGGCTTATTCATAAGGGAATGAATAAATGGTCCAAGAATCGCCCCAGAGAGTCAGAAGCTAATCCTCTTTGTCAAGTGGAGAGTGCGTTTCCCTATTTCATGTTTGCTTATGAATGTCACAGCATGTATTCCTAAAACACCATTCCCGGAGGGAGAAGACCTATAATTCTATATTATGTTCTATCACCTTATCTCAGGATAAATTTCAGATGGAAAGGGGATAGCAGAAAACCAATCCTTAGAACACACCTGTGAGGCCCTTTGAATAGTGCTTTGTGAATGAATTGCCCTTTATCTCTCTCCCCAGTGATAGCATCACAGCTTAACTGGCACTCACACAGCTGTTCACAGCTGCACACAAGATGCTAGCCAGAGCAGAATGTCAACCATTTGTCCTCGTGTGGCGCAGCTTAATTTATTTCCTTTGAGGATGGAGTCTGATATTGTGTTCCAGCAAGAATCTAATCGGCAGATCTAAAAGACATTCGGAGGTCAGATTTAAGGGATGAGATGAGTTTCCATGTATGATGCGTCTGCTGGCTATCTACCCCTGCCCCTGGAAACATACCCAGTTGAGAACTAATCTTGACCGTGAGTTTGTTTTTAATAGACCTTGAGCAGGAAGTGAACCGGGGCGGAACAAATGTTCTCGTTATTTGAGGGAGAACCATGGCCACACTCCACGTCTCAGCTGGGTCAGCTGATGCCAGAATACTCTTCACAAGTCACTTCAAGGCAGTGTGACAAAAGAAATTTATTGAGTGCTTACTACATGCCAAGCAAATGGGCAGGGCCAAAAAAGGTAATAAAAAGTTTTCATTTCATTAGAATGTAAGTTCCGTGTCTTGATCCCGAATGCCTTTACCATGCCTGGCACAGTTTAGATGTTCAATAAATGTTGAATAAATGAATCAGTGTACTCAGTAAATCAGTCTCATAAGGGGTGCCTAGCTGGTTCAGTCAGTTAGGCATCTGACTTCAGCTCAAGTCATGATCTCATGGCTCATGGGTTCGAGCCCCACATCGGGCTCTGTGCTGACAGGTCAGAGCCTGGAGCCTGCTTTCAGATTCTGTGTCTCCCTCTCTCTGCCCCTCCCCTTCTCACACTCTGTCTCTGTCTCTGTCTCTGTCTCTCTCTTTCTCAGAAATAAATAAACATTAGAAAAATTTAAATATCACACTCAATTAGCTAGACTGCCCTGTTCTAGTTTGCTCTAGGAAAGACAGGGAAGTAAGTTTTGACCCTACTACTCAGAAAAGATGTTCCAAAACAGCATGTATTTTAAGTATCTTGAAACTAACAAAGGGTCCATTCAAATTGACCTGGGGTCCCAGAGGATTATCCACCTTCCCTGTAATTTGGCAGAAAAGTTTCAATAACAGCCAACCAATGGTTGCCAGAGCCACAGAGATTTGCCTGAAATTTTGGGCAAATGCGTCTAAAGATTTGGTAAGAAAACACAACCAATTTTTTTCTTTATGTACCTTATTGGGTTTAATTTTATGGCAATAATATGTATTGCTTTTATAAATGGGAAAAAATAATTCATTTGGATAGAAGCAAAATACATATACACGTTAAAAAATAAAGGTAGCGTTTCTAAAACGAAAGCTTTCTTGGAGATTAGAAGGAAGTGAAACAAAATATTCAACAGCGGATGTCTCTGAGTGACGTTGCAAGTAATTTCATTCTTCTTTAAAGCTAAGCAAGAAAAATGAGGGAAAAGTTATATTAGAGCATGGAAGTACATGGAAACGAAGAATGAGATTGATATCCATATTGTACGAGTTATTCCTAAAAAATTAGTGTAAGTAATATACTATTTAATTTGCTAGGATTCCCATTTTTCCAATTTTTTTTTTTTGAACTCTTTGGCGGAGAAGTAAACAGGGATAGGAGGAAAGTCAGCTTCAAATATATCTAAATGCAGAAGCCTACATTTTCTGGGGATTTTTTTTTTTTTATTCTGAGACAAAAGGTGGAGATTCATATAATGGAACAGAGGTCACACGGGGAAAGAAACAGGAGTAAATGAAATGGTCTTCTGAACATAGCTTTTTATAAACCTTACAACTAAATGGATATATGACAAACATATAATTATCTAATACACTAAAAAAGTTACATAACTCATTAGAGACAGTAGTAGACATTGGGAAATGTATGACAATTCATTTCAAAGTTGCCAATGTTTTCACCTGCATTTTCAAAAATATTACTATATAAGCATTATTGCTAGCAGCCCAGACCAATGGGAACCCCTTAAGCTACAAAATAGAAAGAATGAAAAAAAAAAGGGACCATCAAAAACAGGGTAGACTGGAAAGGCACTAAATTTTGCACAAAGCATTAATCTCGAAGTCTCAATTACTGGCCCCTGGAGACTAATTTTTCAGTTAGAAATTGACTTTAGTATCACAGGCCTGAGCATGAATTCATAAAATGTGCTTTCACCCACCTTTTTTTTGCTTGAGGGTTCCAGTTACAAAGAAATGCATCAAGAAAATAAAAATCTATAACAAGCGAGAGAATCCTAGACAGACCGATAAGGATGTGAAAGAAATCATTTGGCTTCTAAAACCGATGCAGGGGGTTTTAATGACCGGGGCAGACAATGGTTGAAAGGGGAAAACAACTATCTGATGCATAAAGAACTCCAAGTTACTCAGAGTGGGCCCCAAACCTTCTGGGCATTGGTTTGGCTCCAAGATCACCACAGCGGATGATTAAATATCATTGTTGATACAGCAGAATAGTATACCAGAGTCTTGTTTTGGTTCCTCGCGGAGTTTTTCCTGCTCTATTAAAAAAGGTAGGCAGGCCTCTGTGTCCTCTTGTTTCAGAGGATTTGGATAGTAGGGCAGAAGACAGAATTCACCTCAAAGAAACTTGCAACTTGGCTTTTTTCCCAAAAGTCTCTTTATTAATGAGGCCACCGTTTTTGGGGGTCTTCATGATTCATAACTGAATCTAATCCTAACTGACATCGAAATTACTTCCAACCTGAATGAGTGGTAGTTAGGAGTATAATTTAATTTGATTATAGAGAAATAATGTCATATTATCTTTGCACACCAGAGTTTAGGATCTGTGTCTCTCCCTCTCTCTTTCTCTCATATACATATATGTATGTGTGTGTGTGTGTGTGTATGTATATATATACATATGTGGATTTATGTATGTATATGTATGTATATCTATGTATGCATTCTAAAACTTACGTGTGCATAGTAATCACCCAAACTGCTTCTTAAAATAAAGATTCCTGGGCCCTACCCCAGAATTTCTAATGCGGTAGGTCTAGGATGGGACTGAGAACTGCATTTCTAAAAAGCTCCTATGTGATGCTGATAATTCTGATTCTGATCCCACACCTCTGAGATTCAGTTTCTCCAACTATCTAAGGTAATGGGCGAGTTTTATTTTATTTTTTTAAAATGTTTAATCTGTCCTGGACTGATGCTTTTGTAAAATACAATAAAAATGAATTACTAGAAAAATGAAATATTAAAAAGGTTTACAAATACAAGTCCTGTTTTAAAAACTGTCGCTTAGATTCCACATCTGCATACACACAGAATTCCTCTGCCAATTGTTTTAAAAGTTTCCGAATGCTGACCCACAATGTCTGTACTTACCTCATTGTGGACCGGTTACAGGAAACCCACGATAGCACTCCTGGCCTTACTGAGTAGCGTTGGCCTGGGGGCCCTAAGGATGTTTCCTGTGTGAGAAATTCATGCAGTAGAATGGAAGATCCCAAATCTAGGCCAGAATCTCCTACCCTTGCCATTGATGGTTAACAGTCCTTTCTCTTCGCCATCCGATATAAAGGGGGAGATGATGATTTGTTTCGGGTCTGGTTCAATGGTATAGAGAGCTTCTTAGCATCGCTTACCGAAGAGCATTATAGAGGAGCTTCTATTGAAAAACTCTTAAATAAAAGTCTGGTCATCAGATCTCCCTTCCCTCTATGGGATCTCTCCCCCACTTTTAAAATACTATTTACTAATAATTGGCAACATATTTTGAACACTTACTATGTCCAGAAACAATGATAAATTGTTTATAATTAATGTATGTACTTTACATGCATTATGTCACTTAAATTCTCAGCAACCTTGCAAGGCAGGTGCAATCATTATCCCCGTTTTAAGAGGAGGGAAAAAATGAGTCTTTGGAAAATCACGCAACTCGTGCGAGGTCATACAGTGGGAAGTGGGCACTTAAACCAGGTCCTGGTTTTTAACCAGCATGCTTTGCTCTTCATCTCCTGTGAGACCTTTTCCTGCAGAAATGCGGGACAGAAGAGGCTGTGAGCATGAATGCAAAGCATCCTGGAGAATGTACCAGGAGACCCAGGCTTAAGCCCAGACTCTGCCCCTAACTAGCTGAGGGCTTAGGAGAAGTCATTTTCCCTGTGGGCATCATTGAATTGCCATCCATAATTTTCTTCAATAATTAATGTTTCTCAGGGGGTCATAAGACATTCTGTGAGAAATGGGTTTGAGGTCAAATACATTTAGGGAAGACTGAATAGAACATCATGCTCTTTGAGATTCACATTGCCGACACCTTAAAGGGTCTCAAGAGCCTCTGTGGTGAGATGGTCTTGATTTTATCTAACCTAAAATTCCCCTGAAAAGTCACTGATCAGAAAAAACCTGTTAGGTAACAGTGGATCTTCATGGGCTACAGTTCTGGAAACTCTACCCTAAGGTTTTTCCGGTTCCAAAATTCTGTGTATCTATGACTGGTATTCTAGTTCATATAGAATAGGGGAAAAATGCTAATAATAATAGCAATAACAACAATAATAATAGCTAAACCTTATAGTGCTATCATTATGTGTTGGATGGATTAGAAACCCAGACACTGTTCTAAATGCTTCACATTTATTAATTCATTTAATCCTTGTAACCGCCCTATTATAATAATTACAGACATTAGTATTCCCATTTTACAACCGAGGTCACTAAGACCCTGAAAATAACAATTAAATGTCTCTCAAACTGAATCATTTCTTAAAGACTTGGCTTTTCCCGCATGCCCTGAGGAGAGTATCAAGAAATGAAATAGAAATAAGTCCATTTATATTTTTTATGTTTTGCCTTGTGTGCATCATTTGCATATCAAAAGCACTCTAATGTGACTGTAATCTGCACTGTTTAATGTTTCTGACTTTCTTTTCCTCTCTCTGTTTAGCATGGCTCACAGTCATTACCCTCTTGATCAAGTTACAGACAAAAGCCGCCTTCAAATTAGGCCTATTAAGATTTGTTTTTAATGAGGAGATAATTCCTCCAACAACACAAGCCAGATTCGGCTGGGGTATGATTATGCAATCAGACCATCTCTCAGAAAGGAAAGGAAAAGCAGACTTTTGCCTCTTCTTCGAAGGTTTCCAGCCCGCCTTGAATAACTTGATGCCAATTGAAACCCCAGGGAAAACCTAGTATTTGAGGCTTCTGAGTGATGAAGCAATCGCGTGGCCTGTGCTCCTCTCTGACAGTGGGAGAGTTACTATTGCAAGGATCTGAACTTAGAAGGCACATTCTCGGGTTCATAGGACTGGGAATCACAGGAGGGAAGAGAAATGCTTTCTTTCCCCAAGTCTGAGCTGTGCTACTTTCATTGAATTCACTTGCCAGCCAGGCTTCTGTCTTTCTGGAACAAATCCCCTTCGATACTTGAGTACGACAATTTGATAATTAACTCCAACCTTTTGGGATTTTTCTGAGTGCTCTTATTTTCATTTTAATTATATTAAATAATGCATTAGTAATCTTCTGCATATTCACTTTCTCAAATGCTCTTCCAACAAAATCATTTCCAGATACATTCATATCCCTTTCATGCTCATCTTTGTAAGTCTTGGGTTAAGAAATCTTTATCTGTAACTTATTGAATGCCACAACCGATCATTTCCTTATACGTAAGATCTACCTACTACCTCTGTTCATCTGAAAGCCTTTTACAATAATATGCAACAAGGAGAATGAATTGAGGCCATCATAGACTATGCATGCCTTAATATTTCATCTCTCACTGTAGCACTACTTTAAAGAGATGCGAGCTTCCTGAAGGATTTGTAAGCACGGAGCAACTTTCAATTGTTGCCTTTGTTTGTCCAAAATTGAACTTAGCACCATTGTTAAGGACTAGCTCTTAACCACAGGCTGGGGATATAAAAGAATCCTTTAGGAAGAATAACAGTTACTAATACTACATGTGACTCTACATGGAGAACCGGACGTAGTCACATGATGTATTTGTTCTGTATTCACATGACAGAAACCAACCCGTAACAGCTGGGGGCTGAGTGAAGGAATCACAGGAAGGGAAATGGTCAAAATCAAGAGACCGAGGTCTAACTTGATCTTGAACACCATCCTACTGCATATGCAGGCACACACTCACAGGCGACTCACCATGGTCACTTGTGTGAAGCTCGTGTCCGTTTAATGTCATGTCCTTTCAGTTCCATAAATACTTGGTTCTTTTTCTGATTATTGTCCTTTTCACACTATATTCTGGATTTCTAGAATGCTCTTTACCCAAACATTTATGTGGGTCATTTCTTCTATTCTCTTTCTTCTTAGCCCAAATAAATCATCAGAAAAGCTTTCCCTGAGCACAGTTTCAAAAGCAAATCTACCCAATCCCTCTTACTTTGTCTCCTCTCCTTGTCTGTCTTCAAACGTGAATCTTATTTGATCTACTGTTTATTATTTTTAAACCTGTGCTCCTTATTACAGTTAGATCTTTGACAGAAAAATGCCTATTTTGTCCACGGCTATATCTCCTCCCTAGAGAGAATATGACCAGATCGACATTGTACGTTTTGTTTGCTCAGAAGAATATATCTTCTTGCTCATATCTCATTGTTCATTTTGGTTTTCATTTCCTAGTATAAATTTCCATCACTGGAGGCCAAAGTTGTGTTTTATGTGTATCCCAATTCCATCCTTTAATAAATCCCTTTATCCCCCATATATTTTGAGTGTGATTTTACCTGTTGCTTCTCAATGAATGTTGTAGGTAAAGATGTTGAAGAACTCTCTCCTTTGAGAGTTCACTTAATATTTCTCCCAGATGAACTTACTGCCTCACAAAAGGGCTCTTTGTCTTTCGAGTTTAACCGGCTCTTTGTCTAGGCTGGTATCCAGCACCACAGGAGTAAAATGTCAATGCTCTCTATTTAATCAATGTTTTATTCTTGGCTTGTATTTCAATGGGGGGGGGGGGGGCGGGGAGGAGGGGGAATGAAGCAGCAATTCAAATGTCGTTGAGGATTTTTTTTTTTTAGTCTCTTTTTAATTCCCGGTCTATGTTATGTGAATCTCAATAATTTATAATTTATTTTCAGTCTGTAGAAATCCCTTAGAGAAATGTGCTTCTCATTTGCTCCAAGACACAACAGCTGTGCTGACACTACCAAAGTCAAGGCCACCCTTTGCTCAACCGAAGCGGTCGTGGTCATTTTACTCCGTTCAGCTTTTGTGGGGTTTTTTGTCATAATTGGTACACTTTATTGTTTGCAGAGCAGTGGTGGTTCCCAAAGTGCATTTTGTGGAACACTATCTTCCCCGTGCCTCCCTGCCCCCAATTGGTTTTAATGAGCCAGGGCTTTGGGAACCCAAGTCTTAGCCCAGTAACAGCTCTGAGACCTGTTAGAAAGACAGTGGTTTCATTTGGTTTAACTTTTAGCAGCTTCGCAGTGTATTTATTTGACTGTAACAGTGGTTCACGAACTGTGCTCCCCAGCCCCCCTGGGAACTTAATCAGAAATGCAGATTCTTGGGCCCCACTCCACATCTACCAAACCCAAAACCCTAGGGCAAGGAGAGGCTCAGCAATGTGTATTTTCTCAAGCCCTTCAAGTGAATTTGATGTTGACACAAGTTTGAGGAACCACGGGACCATGGAAATTTTGTACTGGGACCACATGCCAACATCCCGAGGACACTGTGTTCAAATCACCTGGGATACTATTCGGTAGGTCCGGAGTGTGGTCCAAGATGCTGCATTTCTCACAAGCTTCCAGGTGCTACATTGATGCTGTAGGCGTGTGGAGTCAATTTTGAGTAACAGGATCACAAGACGCTTCCAACGAAACTAGAACAGGCATGGCTAGTACGCAGAGGGAAGAATATTTGGCTGTGTTCTTACGATTGAAATCATGGGCAAAGTGCCTCCCACTGCCCACCTGACCAGCCCTCCTCCAGCCGTCCACAGACCTTTGTTGGAAGTCAGGTGGCAAAGGCACCTGGCCACCTGACCTAGCCTGGGTTCAAAGACAGACACATGGCAAAGGAAGAAGTGGAGCTAGAGATTCTTGAGCTTAGGAATTTTTCTTGCGCTTACAAGTCAAAACTTTATAGCTATGTGGTCCTGGGTAGCTTGCATAACCACTATGAGACTCATTTCCTCTCCGGTCAGTTGGACATACTAATAGTACCATGTTAATAATTGTAATGAAAGTTAAGTATTACATTCTTCCAAATGCTTGCTCTGTGGCACACAGTAAGTACTTAATAAATGAGGAGGAGGATGACAACCATGATGATGACGGTCCCATCTAAGACTGATGCATCCTGGGGCGCCTGGGTGGCTCGGTCGGTTGTGTCCGACTCTTGATTTCGCCCCAGGTCATGATCTCACAGTTCATGGGTTCGAGCTCCACCTGCTTGGATTCTTTCTCTCCCTCTCTCTCTGACCCTCCCCTGTTTGCTCGTGCTCTCTCTCTCTCTCTCTCTCTCTCTCTCTCTCTCAAATAAATAAAAGTAAAGTTAAAAAAAACCTGAAACATCCTGAAGTCAGTCTCATAATTCAATAAAGGATGTGGAAGAAAAGGTCAAGTCATCTTAGTTTCCCTCCATGACTGGGGAACGCAAACTATATATTTTCCCCCTTGATTCTCTCCTTCTTATAGCTCCAGCTGTCAAAATCACCTACCTAGACATCCGCCAGATTTGTTTGTGAGTACTGGAATGGCTGCTTATTTTCTTCTTCCTAGTATGACTGGGACAAAAATAGTCTTGTATAAAACCTTAAAACCTTCCCTCGCCCAGAACATTCCAAGGAAGATTAAGTATTTGCCTGGGCTCCAGGCCTTTTGTAGTGCGGATCTAGGCAAGAGGTAAGGCAGCCCCGTGGTAAGAGGTCGTGCGGATCTAGACCAGAAAGGTAGAGAACCCCATGGGGAAGGACTGGGTCGGTGGCTACTACAGTGGGGGCAGCAAAAAAGAGATGGGAAAGCCTGCAAGAGCTGAGGTTTGCGGTTGAGTTTGAGAGAGAAGAGAAATTGTGAGAGAGCACCTGCTCTGATAAGAGGAACGGATAGGTGGTTGAAGAGAGCTTTAACAAAGTCTCAGCCATGACCTGCATCTGCTGTCCCTCCATCTCTTAGGGGGACTTCGGTGACAAGCCACATTTTTTTAAATGATTTTGGGAGGTCAGGCTTGTGACGTTCTTGACAGCGACAACATGCAGAGATGGACCTTGAGGTAATCTGGTATCATTTAAATAGTATGCTTCGATGTTTTATAAGGTGTTGCATCTGTAGTCAAAAGAATACTACCTGTCTCCCTCTCCTATTCTCTTTCTCTTTCTTTTAGGAAATGAACTAGACCCTTACATTTTAAACATCCATCCTTGCCTAAATTAGTGATTCTCGTGTGGGGGTAGTCTCACCCACCCCCAAGGGGCATTTGGCAAGGTCTGGAGACAATTTTGGTTATTACCACTGGGGGGGGGGGGTGTTGCTCGCATCTATGAGGCAGGGGCCAGGAATGCTGCTAAATACCTTGCAATCATAGGTGAGCCCCCCCATAACAAGGAATTGTCTGCTCCAAACTGTTAATAGTGCCGAGGTTAATAAACTCTGGTCTAAATTATTAGAGATTTTCCTTCCTCAATTCCAACTGCCAGAAGGTGATTTGTATAATTCCTCTGATTATAATGTACACCCTTCCAATAATTATAATTCTAACAGAAAAAAATTCTAAGTATCAGAAACCTTGACAATTCTTACGGACTTTCATTCTATCTTCTTATTTATCACAGTAAATACCCTTAACAAACTAGCAATTTTCTCTGGAGACTCCTGCTATAAAAATAAACTTAATTAACCACTAAATAAAATCTCCAATTCTCCAACATCAATTACTTTTGAAATTCCCTTGCCAGTAACACAACGTACGGTACATTTTATCTGATCAGCATGGCTAGTGTTTGCCATGCCAACTTGCATCTTGGAGAAGCTATTGCCAAGCATCTGAAGAGGCAATGAAGTCAAATGTAAGAGCCTCGTCTGGTTTTCCTGAGCTCGGGCTGAGGTCTAGCCTGGGAACCGGTGAGCACGGGCAGTTGACAACACCTCTCTTAAGCTTGACTTCTCTTAAGCAAAATCAGTAGAAATGCAATTCAATTCACTGTCATGTCTCTTCCGGTGCACTCCAAGCTCTGATTGAGAGCCTTCTCGTCCGTGAGAAATAGTGCCTTCCAGTTGACCTTTGAAGGACCATTCAGTAAAGTTCAGCTCAGCCTGAAGCTCGAGGAAGGGTTTGTGCTATTTTGAAAAAAAATAAGGGAAGAAAGGAGGAGCATATGGCAAGTTGCCACTGTTAAAGAGCATCTATCTAAATGGAAATTTAGCATTTTCCCCTACCAAGAAAAATGTGGATCCAAATAGAATTTGAAAACTAGTAAAAAAAACTAGTAAAAACTAGATTCCCACAGAAAACAATGAATCAAAACTAATAACTGTTGATCTTCTTTTCTTCTTCTTCTTTTTTTTTTTTTTTTCCAGTCAGGCCAACACCATTTTAACCATGGCCAATACCAGTTCACTGCCCTTAATGTCCCCCTTCCAAAAACAAGTAAAATAACACATTTTAAAAACAACATAAAAACAATTTGCATTGAGTTCATTGTAACAGAATGTAAACCAAAACACATCTTTGAAGTTCGTGCACAGATGGCAGGTCCCAGCCCTCCCATGGTAGATGCTAAGCACAAAAGGGAGTCCTCTCCCACAGGAAGTTGAGACCACAAATATCCAACACTACAGAAATGGCCGAGCACTGCCCCTGTCCAACATGAGATGCATTAAACCTATTCATCTCCTTTTTTTTTTTAAGTTTTTAAAATGTTATTTATTTATTTATTTATTTATTTAGGGAGCGAGAGAGTGCACACGAGCGGGCAAGGGGCAGAGAGAGAGGGAGACACAGAATCCGAAGCAGGCTCCAGGCTCCGAGCTGTCAGCACAGAGCCCAGTGTGGGACTCCAACTCAAGAACTGCAAGATCATGACCTGAGCTGTACGAACCAAGCCACTCAGGTGTCCCAAACGTGTGCATCTGGTGAAGCAGTCCATCTCTGGTCTTCTGGGGGAAGTTTTTCTTTCAACTTGAACTTGTCAGTAGATTCTTATACAACAGCAACAGGTCATGCTCTCTTGAACCCCACGTTTTAGTGGGAGAGATGGATTTGTGCTGCTTTGTTTAATGTCTACCACCTGGTTCCCATGGTGACTCAGTAAGCATTTGTAAGAAAGCTTCCTGAAGTCTGGAGTCATGGTGAGCAAACCTTTTTGACCCCAACACATAGTTAGCAATAAATTTTATACCGTGACCCCGTATAAATATGTGCTGCATTCATACATGCACACACACACAGAGTTCCCTCAAGTACGGAATTTTCTCCGATCTTTCCTGTGTTTGGGCCTTTATACCAGTTGCTTCTGCCCAGATCACTGTTCCTACCAACTCTCTCACTGCCTTGTCTCTCTAGATGAGGTCTACTCATCACCTATGTTCCTTCTCTATCCGTGAAGGCCACAATCTATGTCTAAGTGCCATGGTTCAACACTATAGAAAGCCCAGGGAAAAACTGTCCACTTACTTGTGATAAGACTGAACAAGGAAGCAAAATCATCAGGTTTTTTTTAATATCACTTTGATTAGAAAAAAATAGGAACATCATTGATTATTACTTCAATGAGTCCTGTTTGCTTTTTTTTTTTTTAATGTCTTTCAAATCATGGGAATATTAATTTTTAAAGGTCTTGGTTTAAAAATTTTTTTGAGGAGTGCCTACGTGGCTTAGTTGGTTAAGCATCTGACTCGTGATTTCGGCTCAGGTCATGATCTTGTGGTTCACAGGATCGAGATCCACGTCTGGCTCTGTGCTGATGGCATGAAGCCTGCTTGGGATTCTCTCTCTTCCTCTGTCTCTGCCCCTCCCCCTCCTGCATGCACACTTCTTCTCTCTCTCTCTCAAAATAAATAAACATTTAAAAAATTTTTGAGAGTCTTATTGACTTAGCTTGATCTCTTAAACGTTACAAATCTGGAGACTGAGCTCCAGAGAGGATAAGTGACCTTCCAAAGCCCATCTCGTTTATAAGTACAACTAGGATGAATGATCACAGCCTAAAACACAGAATTCTCCTCCAAAAGCACAAAGAATTTGTCTCATCAATGTTATGAAGGTAACAGATGACCCAGAATCTCAGTTGAGTAGAAAAATTGAGTCAACAGTTGAGTATAACAATTCTACAAACATAAGCAAAGATCACTTGTACTCAAAGCTATGCAAGATTTATCAGAAAGTACAATGATGAATTCTATGCAGTCCTTGATTTTAATACTTTAGATTTAATCGTACCCACATTCATCCTCTTGTTTAACCCACAACATAATTCTAATGGAGCAAGGGCTACATTTTCCCATTTTGAAATGAGAAAGTCCTTTTTCTGGTAACCTGCAAAACATCATTCAGAGCCCGAGGCCTCCATGGCTGCCATATATCGCACAGATACTTTGAGAATTCAGAGAAAGGAACGATTGACTCTGGTTGGGAAATATGTGTAAGGCTTCTTAGAGAATCTGGGATTTAAAGCATGTGATGGAGAGGCACCTGGGTGGCTCAGTCAATTAAGCATCCGACTTTGGCTCAGGTCATGATCTCACTGTTAGTGAGTTCAAGCCCCACATGGAGCTCTGTGCTGACAGCTCAGAGCCTGGAGCCTGCTTCGGATTCTGTGTCTCCTCCTCTCTCTGCCTCTCTCTCTCTCTCTCTCTCTCTCTCTCTCTCTCAAAAATAAACAAACATCAAAAAACTAAAAAAAAATAATACAGCATGTGATGGATTTCAACAAAAGGACTATCTAAGGTGGCAGGTACCAAAGGATCAAAGAAGAAAAATGGAAAGAAAATTCTAGACCTACTACTTGGAAGATGTGACTGCAGTCAGGCTACAAAGGACCTTGAATGCCGTTCCAGGAAGCCAGCAATTCCCAAGGGGTGTTCCGCAGAGCACAGTCTCTGTTGGATGTCAACAGGGTCTAAACAGTGTTCTATCACCAAACAGGTTTGAAAAGCACTGGATTAAAAGGTTTGACAGGTCTTTTACTACAGGACTGCTAAGAGCCTTGAATAGGGAACAAAATTCATAGCGTTTCTGAGATTTATTTGATCACAGAATATCCATTTATGTTTTTTCCTTTCTCAAAACGCAGTTGACAGACTAATGTTCCATACGCCATACTTAGAGAAATAGTGCTGTTTGTGGTGGGAAACATTAATAGAGCTGAATGTTAGGAAAACTGACCTGACAACAGTGGGAAAGGCTTCCAAAGAGGGAGGTGAGGTACAGACAAGGAGACCAGATAGAAGGCCAGGGTGGGCATGCTGGTGAGGAGTCATGATTACCTTAAGATGAGTCCTCAAGTGGGAATAACAATTCACAAATCATTGTGCCCTGTAAGAAAAGAAAGAAAGAAAAAAAGAAAGAAAGAAAGAAAGAAAGAAAGAAAGAAAGAAAGAAAGAAAGAAAGAAAAGAAAAGAAAAAAAGAAAAGAAAAGAAAAGAAAAGAAAAGAAAAGAAAAGAAAAGAAAAGAAAAGAAAAGAAAAAGAAAAAAATTGGAAGCAACTGAGGAATTTTGGACACAGGTTGGGTTTTAGATGGTTATTGCTTTTAGAACATCTTCATACGTTAGATACATACTGAAATATTTACGGCTAAAATGATTGACTTGAAAAGAAGACAGCTTTAAAAAAGGCTTAGATGAAACAAAAATGGCAAGATGTTGATAAGGCTGATGAGTTATATTCTTGACTTTTGTGTATGTTTGCATATTTCCATAATAAAAAGCTGAAAAGAAAATCAAAGAGAGATTGGGAAGGAATATTCTTCACTATTTTAGGTTGGGTTCCCTAGGAAATTAGCTCCGACCTACAGATCTGCATGTAATTCTCTTAAGTTTAAACCCTGTAGGAGGAAGCAAGAGGTAGAACTGGGCCCAAGGAGATGTTGAACCATGATGTGGTCACAGCAAGACCTCAGTAGCTTCCTGCTAGAACGGCCTCGCGGTCACGTGACGTCAGGGGGTCAGGCCTTTATGCACCTCTCTCTGCCCTCCCATCCAACACACATATTGACCAGTCACTGGATTGTGAGCTGCCTCTAGGGAACAGGCATCACTTAAGACAAGACACTATCGGGACACCCAGGTGGCTCAGTCTCTGCTAAGCATCTGACTTTGGCTCACGTCATGATCTCGTGGTTCGTGAGTTCAAGCCCCACATCGGGCTCTGTGCTGACAGCTCAGATCCTGGAGCCTGCGTCAGTTTCTGTGTCTCCCTCTCTCTCTGCCCGTCCCCTGCTCACGCTCTGTGTCTGTCTCTCAAAAATAAATAAACACTTTTTTTTTTTAAAAGACACTATTTGGCTGACACTTCCCAGAGAGAGCCTCCAGTGTCCAGACTCTGAGCTTACAGCAATTGAGGTAACAAAAACCTCGGTCCTGAATGGGGAATCTGGACAGCATACCATGGCACCCAGCATACATTCCATTTTCTTCATCTTTAAACATTTACAACACTGACATTTTTCTTCCATGTCACATGCAGTTGATGATTATGTGTGTGTGTTGTTTTGTTGGCTATTACAGAAGAGTAGCCTATTTGCATAAAAGGGGCACGTGTTGACAAGAAATAGATCTATTGCTTTAAATTCATCTTGCAAGTGGTTTTCATTGAAATAGCAGGAAACTAATGCCCTTTTAAAACTTTATTAAAATCATCTGGATATACTCAACCTAATAAAAGCAGAGTACACGGCTGGTGGACTTCCTGCAGCTTTGGATCTAGAGCAAAAAGAGGCTTATGTGATATCCTACATTTGAAATTGTGGAGAAAGATATGTTAGTGGCCTAAGTAAATATGTGTTTTATGAAGCAGAGTCACAAATAGCGTCCCTGCTCCATTTCTGTCGGCGTGACTTTTTGCATGCCTTTGGCATTCTGTCCCACTTGGTGTCTTCATTCTCTGTGTGTCTACGTATGTCAGTGCTGTTTTATTGGGGCTGCCGCCTCTTCTGTTCATTCGAAGACCTTTCCCGTCTCCATTCAAGCGAGGTCAATTCTGAAGTGAACCTGTACAAAGAGCTGTATCACCCCAAGCTAGAGAAGCATTTCCGTTTTCTCTTCCAAAGAGGCAAGCTGTGCCTTCATCATAATTGGATTCTGCTTAATCTAGCCATTTTAATGATTAATTATAAATAGGAGCTCTAGGAGGGATGGGACAGCCATATTTAATGAGGTCACTCAGGTATCCGAGCCTCTTTCTGGGGCATTGTGATCTTTTCCTGACTTTTTGCTCAAAGGGGTCAAATAATTTGCACGTTATTGTTGGGTTACTTTAGAATAATTGCCCCCACTGTTAATGAAGGATGTAAATACAGGTAAATTCACGCAAACACATGCCTCTACCAAAATCCAGCATGCAACCTCAATTACACTTGATTCCAGGGCTCTGAAATGCAAAGGAAAACACTGAACACAGTGGGTAAAACTCCTGTACAACAGGGAGCTAGGAGGAAGTCTTGAACAGCATTACTCCAGCCAACATACACAAGCTTAACATTACTTTTTGAACCTATGGCCATGTGCATTAAAGATGAATATCTTGCCTATGAAAAATTAATGTCCCAGAGCTCATAGTACCGTTGTTTCTTTGTGAAATGGAGTATGCAGAATGTCTTTTAAAAATGCAGCCTTTTGGTGAATGGATTGCTTTTCCTCTTTTGGCTTCCACTAGTAGCTGGATAGGACCCTAAAGGAGTGTTAAGCGAATGAGCAAATAGTTATAAAAGCGCTTACCAGATTCACAGGAGCATGGGAATGGATGGAGGCAGTGTGTGAGACCAATTTTCATCATCACGTGAAGCAAACAAAATGTCTCTCGTCCTATTTTTGTTTCTTGATCTTTTAAAAAGGTATATGCTGATTTCTCTTTTCTCGGCCAACAGATTGACTTTTAAACAAAGAAGACTCTTTTTGAAGGCCAAAAGAAGAAGAACTCCACTAAGGAGGGCAGAGCTGGCCTGGGGACCCTGTGAGTTATCAGGTAAATGTTATGTCTGGAGCACAGACTGAGATAACCAAGCCTCGTGGGGCCTTGGATCAATTTAATTCTGATGAATGACCAGTTTGGTAAATATTATTTACATTACTACACAAGTCGGGTCTGTTCCATTCATGTTTGAACAACCCACACGGTCTGCTGTGGCATAGCCTCTCCAGTAATCCCCACGGACTGGCTTTCCCCACTGTTAACTCACAATTAGAAGGATAATTAGTAATGAGGGCGCTTTGCTTTTGAACTAAAAATGAAAACATGAGTGAATAGCTCAATAATCTAGAATTTCAGCAATTCTTGAACCGCAGACCTCAAAACTATATTCTCTGAGATCTACAAAGATGGTAGGATGACTTTTAAAATTTTTCTTCTACTTCTGTTTAAGGAATAACGTTGCTAAACAAACAGTTCAGGATTTCAAAAGGCAAGAGTCAACCATAGTTCCATCCCTTTCATACACGTTTTTCTTTATCAGCATTTTCTGTCGCTCTTTATTTACATGTATCCATTTATCCATTGACTCACTCATTCATTCTCTAAGTCTTCTTAAGCACTAACATGTGCCAGCCAGTGGTTTAGGCCAGAGATCAGCAAACATCTTCCATGATGGGCCACGCAGTAAAAGATTGAGATTTCCAGGGCCACCCAGGCTCTGTTACAACTGCCCAGGTCAGCCATTGTAGGGCAAAGACAGTCATAGACATTATGTAAACAAAGATGGCTGGTGGTGTTTCAATAAAGCTTGATTTACAAAACAGGCAGCGTGTCAGATTTGGCCAGCTGGCCATGGTGTGCCAAACCCTGCCACAAGGCCATGGAATTATTGAGACAAATAAAATAGGCAAAATCCCTTTGAACATACATTGCAATTGGAGGAGGCAGGTAATAAATACCAAGCAAATTATTTCAGAGAGTAACTAGTACAACAAAGGAAATGTATTTCTTATATTAGAATGATAGTATACCTCCAGTATGGTGCCCTCCTTTACTGAATTGAATATTATTTTGTGAATGTTTTCTACATAGCCACACAATCTTCATATTTACTAGCCTCACAATATATTGCCTAGTTGCTATACCATATTTTTTAATGTTTTATTTATTTATTTTTGAGAGAGAACGGGCCGCAGGGGTGGAGGGTGGTGTGCAGAGAGAGGGAGAGAGAGAATCCCAAGCAGGCTCCACACTATGCCTGATGCAGGGCTCAATCCCACAAACCATGACATCATGACCTGAGCTGAAATCCAGAGTCAAATGCTTACCAGCTGAGCCACCCAGGCGCCCCAGCTGCCATTCCATATTTCACTGAATCCTTCCTCCATGTGTATATTTAGCTAAACCTAATTTATGAGCATACAAATGGAGGGAGCAAATAAATCAAGGTGTTCATCTTACAGTAAACTTTTTTCTAATTCTTTGTTTCTGCTTTGGACATATAAGTCCAATAACTCTAGATCAGGAAAAAAGCAGACACGAGGAAGTTGAATGTAAAAAGTGTTTGCCCTGTGCTAAAAAATTTGTCAGTGTCAGATATCCTGCAGTTTCAGGATGGTCCTGCAAATCAGGATCCAGAAGCCTCGATTGTTTTGAAGAAAGGGAGCAAACGAGTGGGAACCTCACACTTCTGTTCAGAGCCTGTATTTTGCCCCCGCACATTAGCCCCTCACAAGTAGTATATTGGAAACAAAATCTCTCAGAGAAAGATGCTCACGTTCAAATGCATCATGCATTGATTGAGTGCTGACTGGATGCAAAGCACAGCACATGGCCCTTTTTATGGGAATATTTAATGAATGTGACAAAGCCCCTTCTCTCCAGGTGGACACAGGGACCTGCAGGGATAGGATAGCTTCAAACCCATATCAAGTGATAAAATATATGGGAGGTAAACCCTATTCCCTTCTGCTTAGTATCCAGAGTAGAGAAAGAAAATGCATGGGACCACGACCTCTCTTTCAGAAGTATTTGCTCCTAACGTGCTCTTCTCCTTGGGAAGAAGAGTAACCTCTTTGATAGGAGGGACTGGAGAACATGGGGGTGCCATGCTTTCTGTATTCTGTATTCATTTTGTCAATACTGATAGTGACAAACATATATTGCTGAAGTTTCTATGTGCCAGAGAGCAACATTTTCATCTATTCAACCCCCATGACAGTCCTGTGAGGTGGTGCCATTACCATCCGCTTCTTAGAGATGATAAGACTGTCACAGAAACGTTGAGAGCTTGGCTAATGAATGGCACAGCCAGGTTCGCTCACGTGTCCAACGCCACGATCAGAGCTCTCAACTTCTCTGCTCTGTGACTCACCTGAGGGGTCGGCTCTGTTCTGCCATGATGTCAGCCAACCTGGGACGGGACAGTGTCTGGGCCGCTCCCTCTTTGATGGAGGCAAAAAAGCAATTTCAATGTTTCCTGGGCTTAGCTATACCAATTGCTAGATTTGGTAGAGGTGGACAGAAAATCCAGTCCATGTTCTTCCAATTAGCAATATCAGTTACAAAACTAATCCTTTCATCCCTCTTGGTTTAATTCCTGTAGCTATTTTCTCGAATTTTGGTTCTCAATTTAGAGGGAAAAGGATGTGATTCTTACCGTAAACCTCTAACATATGTACGGCTAACAGTAGTAAGCAAGAGCAGCTAACAATAATTATGGTAGAGCAGTCATTGTGCTAAATGGTCTAAACCATTTATGTATTGTCTCTTTGAATTTTCACTGCAATCCCAAACGAATTGGTACTGCATATTATGGAAAAGGAAAGAGGGCTTAAATTTTAGTCTGTCAAATATCCCCGAACACGTCAGTACTCTATGTTACAGAAGAGGAAAGAGGGATTCAATTTTAGGCTGTCACATAGGCTTCTGGTAAATAAAAGGGGAATGACTATTTTATTAGCTACATGGCATATTAATAGGCAAACCCCACACTTGATTGCGGTGGTCTTTGATGTTAACATCAAATAATTCCCCCTCGAGAGAGACAGTATGAGCAGGAGAGGTGCAGGGGTGGGGCGGAGACACAGAATCCAAAGCGGGCTCCAGGCTCAGAGCTGTTCAGCACAGAGCCCGACACGGGGCCCGAACCCAGGAACTGCAAGATCATGACCGGAGATGAAGTCAGACGCTTAACCAACTGAGCCACCCAGGTGCCCTCTTCCGATATTTCTTAGGACGAAGACCGAAATCCTCAACACTGCCTTCAAAGCTCCGGAAGGTCTGTCCCCTGTCTGCTTCTCCAGCCCCATCTCCTCCCGCTCCCACGTCTGCACCCCGTCTACACTGGTCTGGTTCAGTTCTGGGGCTATCTCATACCACTTCTTGATCTTCCCTATCCCAGTTTTCACATCCACGCACATTCTTGTCTTTTAGGCCCCCCCTTCAAAGTTACTTCTTCAGAATTTCTTACCTGCCAGCCTAGATCTCCCTGTGAGAGGTCCATATCCTATCCTGTTCCTATACTTCAGAGGACTTATCTCAACTTGTATTTGTTTTCTTTTTGTGGGGTTTTTTTTTCCCGACTTCATTTAAATAAAGCTCCATGAGGGCAAGATCCGAATCTGTCTTGCTCACCACTCTGCTCTCAGTGCCCAGCACAGTGCCTGGCACCTACTCACCCAGTACATATTGTTGAATCGGGGCCCCAGGATGCAGTTGTAGAGGCTGTGTACTGCCCAGGTCCAGAGGCACCATCCACACAGACGATATCAGTGATGCTGCCTGGATGGAATGAAAGAAGGAATAAATAATGAGTAAACGAAACCGCTGATACTGAATTGCGTTATTGCGGTGAGGCACCTGGGTGGCTCGGTCGGTTAAGCGTCCGACTTCACCTCAGGTCATGATCTCACAGTCTGTGGGTTCAAGCCCTGCATCGGGCTCTGTGCTGACAGCTCAGAGCCTAGAGCCTGTTTCGGATTCTGTGTCTCCCTCTCTGTGCCACTCCCCCACTCATGTTCTGTCTCTCTCTGTCTCTCAAAAATAGAGAAATTGTAAACAAAAAAAAAATGTTTTTTAAAAAAAGAATCATGTTGTTGCTGAACATGATATTTGACGTCCAGTATTTCCTAAAAACTGTAAAACCCCAGGTAGTTACATACGCCTTGCACGTATGTCACACGGAAGCAGTTATTTGGGCATTTTACGTGTTCTGAATGAGATCTTTTTTGCTCTCCTCTGAATTCCACAAACACTTTTTCATATTCTTGAACTTGGTCCACAACCCTCCAGGTGCCAGTATAAAGTCCCACTCTGGCTTCTTAATTGTACAGGGCTCTCGTTTGTAACTTGCAGGTGAAAAAGTGTTAAAGCTGTATTCCATTTGTGAGTCAAAGTGTGTTTTGAATATAGGATTCTTATTCAATGGGACCCTTGGGTAATATCTGTAATGTATTATAATATGCTGGTAAAATATATACAACCCTCGGGGGAAGAAAAAAGTGACACCCCAAAGAAGATGATAGATCACAGTATTGAAAGCTGGGGTAGCTGGCACAGGGGACTTTAGATAACTAAGTGTCTATCGGAGATAATAAATCTTGGCCATGATACCAGTCTCCAAGTCTTGCCGCACATCTCTACTCTGTTTATTACCCCAGGCTTCCCTGCAGCAGAAACGGAGCCATGATTATTACTAATGCCATTTATTAATAAACTTATAAAGGGTAGTGGCTTCAAAAAGTAAAATGGGAATTGTTTTGCATGAATTTGGGTTGGGTGAACCGTGGTTTTTAAAGCCCAAGAATTGCTACATCATCCCCAATACTTGTCACCACTTCAAAATCCTTGAATCTCAAGTTTCTGCATTCTCCAAAGAGACTATCAGGTCCCCGAGGACAAGACCTAGGCCTTGAATTTGTTTTTGTATCTAACTTACATGCACTGACAGTGCCTTGCACAGAGAGAGTTGGCAGGTCTTGAAACTGAAGTAATGACTCAGTGAAATCACTAAACCAAATGGCTTAATTAAACCTGAGCTAAAATGCCACACTACCCCTAAAACATTGGTTTTTCAAACTAAGAACAGAATATTGACCTGGGCAAGTTTCTCATCTCGAGTTAACCCTGGAGACAGTAGGTGCCCTGACTCGCCACCCATAAACTTCCTTCGGGATTGAAGGACTTATCCTCCCTGCTAGAAAGCACCCTTGGTTGTCTGCCCACCTTGGGAAAAGACCACTGAGGGACGCTACCTTGCCCTCTGCCAGTACCTGGTCAACACCACTGGAAAGGCCAGGCCTCCTCTCTCCAACTCAGGACGATGTCGCAGGGTCTCCCCAGCTCCAGAGCTCCCACTGGGGTCTGCTGAGCTTTTGCTGAGAATGCAGAACAGCCCAACCTCTCTCTCTCTCGCTGCCCCATCCTGCTTTTGTCCCACCCCGTCCCCAGGTGTTGATCCCAAGAGCACTTCCTAATCAACCTCCTAAATGCTAATATTTGACCCTGAGTTAGCTTCCCGCAGAGCACAACCTATAACCCATGCCTCTCTGTTTCCACAGAATGAAACACAAAGGAGTCCATTCAAGGACTTCCTTTCCCCCATTTGAACCATTTAGTAACAAATGATGTTATTATTTGAGAAAGCTACTGGATCTTGGGAGCAGCTGCGACAGAGAGTTGGATTCACACTATTCACGTAAGGCAACACAAAGACTCTGGTAGCCAGGAGAAACAGGCCACCTCTTCCTGCATTCCCTGGGAATGCTGCTCCCCAAACAACGCGACGAGCTCAGGGGAAACAAGCGCACACTTAATTATAAGCCGTGTCAGGAGTCCTTTGCATTTTTAATTGACCTCCAGAAAACTTGTTTCCTTTCATGCCTGGTTATCTTTCGTTTATATTTAATTTCTCAAAGTACGCGCTCACGTGATAACCCTTTAAGAAATCGTCTAAGGGATTGGGTGCCCAGCTGGCTCAGTTGGTGGGGCGTGTGACTCTTGATCTCCGGGTGTGAGTTCGAACCCCACAGTAGTTGTGGAGATTACTTAAAAAAAAATCAAATAAAAAATAAATTTTAAAAAGCGCTCTACGAGATTAAAGAGCCATCGTTTTTCCTTGGAAGCGTTATGACAAAATATACTTAGTGATAACACTAGAGTATAATTATGCTTAATAATCTATCATAACTATCCATGAGGCTCTCGTACAAGAGTCGGCAAAATACGGGCTGGGGAGAAATCTAGCCTGCGGTGAGCAAAATCCAGCCACGTTCATTTACAGATTGTTTATGGTGGCTCTCATGCTACCATGGCAGAATCAAATAGTTGTGACAGAGATGACATGGCCCACAAAGTCTGACATATTTACTATGTGGCCCTTCACAGAAAGAGTTTGCTGACCTCTGTTTTTAGCATGGTAACATCTGGTGATCCCAATCAAGGATAAAATGAAATAGGAAAAGTTTGTTGAGGGAGAGTAGCATTCAATGTGTATGCCTACAAACACATACACACACATGCACACACACGCACGGAAAAGAAAAACTCTCTCTGGTCCTTGAGATTAGAGGTGAATGTTTTATATTCTTCCTTTTGTGTTTTTTATATTTTTCACAAGAAACCACATATTGCTTTTTTTTTAATAAGGAAAACAGTAAGTTCTATTTACCATTTGTGTTTCTTCTTCACGACCATGGAGAATTTTGTCATGAGTTGGCTGTCTATAAAAAATACATTTATCAGGGGGCACCTGGGTGTCTCAGTTGGTTAAGCATCCAACTTTGGCTCAGGTCATGATCTCACAGCTCATGAGTTCGAGCCTCGCGTTGGGCTCCGTGCTGACAGAGCCTGGAGCCTGCTTCGGATTCTGTGTCTCCCTCTCTCTCTGCCCCTCCCCCATTCATGCTCTGTTTCTCTCTCTCTCTCTCAAAAATAATAAACATTAAAAAAATACATTTGTCAGAAGTGAAGTTAGAGAGCAGCTCTGAATGTGTGCAAACCGAAGGGTTTGTTTCATAATACTACCCATGTCTGAAGAAAATATGTAAACAATGCAATGTGGAGAAGCTCGTCCAGCTACTGGATTAAGCATCCAGTTGGCCATCAGAAGTTTAAGAATTAAAAAGCAGCAACAACAACCTTGGATTGTTTTTGTGACAGCTGGCTCCATTTGGTAAGCGTATACACGTTACTGTAAGAAATACGGCTTATTCAGCCTCCCGTTTGTAATGCTTTTTAAATTCTCCCATTGATGTAGAAACACGGCCTCCATTTTCCAAAACTGGGCCATCTCTGGGCTGTAAAAATAGCATAGTGGCCCTTATAATAACATAACTGGTTTTTGAGCACTTTCCTTAATGCTTTGTACGGTGCTTTGTACAGTGCTTTGTACTGGCATTTTTTATTTTTTTAACAAAAGGGGAAAAAAACTCTCTCAGCCTATTTTTCAGCTGAGGAAACTGAGCCTGTGGCAAGTTTGATAGGTGGCCAGAGGGTCACCAGCTAACACATGGCTTAACCAGAAATCAAGCCACCTTTCTTCGACTCCTGAATCTGAGAACTCACTCTCCAAGCTATGCCATCTCCTGACCGTTTGAATGTTGCAAAACATGACCTATCCCCAGCACCTGTCATAGTGGGCGCGTATAGTTAGCACTCAGGAAATATCTGTAGAACGACCAGAAAGACTGTCCTCTTTTTTTTTTTTTTTTAATTTTTTTTTTTTCAACGTTTATTTATTTTTGGGACAGAGAGAGACAGAGCATGAATGGGGGGAGGGGCAGAGAGAAAGGGAGACACAGAATCGGAAACAGGCTCCAGGCTCTGAGCCATCAGCCCAGAGCCTGACGCGGGGCTCGAACTCCCGGACCGCGAGATCGTGACCTGGCTGAAGTCGGACGCCTAACCGACTGCGCCACCCAGGCGCCCCGACTGTCCTCTTTTTTAAAAATTGTTATTTAATTTTTATTTTTTATTTTGAGAGGGAGTGAGCACATGTACATGAGAGAGGGCAGGGGAGGGGGCGGAAGGAGAGAGAGAGAGAGAGAGAGAGAATCCAGGACTAACTGTATTAATCCAGGCACCCCAGGACTATCCTCGTTAGTTTGTTAAGTAAGAACCAGTACAAGGAAGGGTGAGTTGTGACTTTCAGAAGTGTCGGGAGGTCGTGATTTTCACACATCAGATTATCTGGGAACAGTATTTTCAGTTGATATAAAGCACTAGCACACTATTTCTAGGTAATACCAAAAGATTTCGGATTTTAAATAACAGTTTCAGGACGATTTTCGTGTAAACGTGTTATAAGACCACATTGATTTCATATTCAAATAAATATTAAACTTTGTATAGCAGTCATATTTGCTTAAACTGATATTACATATTAACATCCCATGGAAGCATACCAGAATGTGACTTAGATGTCCATTTTCTTCTACTCTCTTAAGCATTTTGAAAACACTGTGTCTTTGCCCACTAGAAACTTGGGACTTTTTTAACTTTTTAAACTCAAGCAAGTAGTCCTGTATTTCTGACTTTGCAACCATGGATCTGGGTAGAGGCTGGAAAACATATCTATTCATAATTGTTTTTTCCTATTATTGACTCAAAACAGAATGGGTTTTGACATTTTGAAATTAGTGTTACTTAGCCACACCAAATGAAGAGTCAGTTATTGCCAGATCTTTCTATTTTATAGATTGAATTATGCATTTCTGTATCCTTCCATTGAATCATGCATTTTGCATTAATATAAAGACAAAGTAAAACTTGGGTTTGGAACTGAAATTTAAAAGTTGACAGTTCCCCTCAAGTTGTGGCAATTTTTGTTTTCATTTAAAATTCATTAATAGAGGGATGCCTGGCTGGCTCAGTCGCTAGAACATGTGACTCTTGATCTCGGGGTTGTGAGTTCAAGCCCCACACTGGGTGGAGAGCTTACTTTAAAAAAAAAAAAGTACTTGGGGCACCTGGGTGGCTCAGTTGGTTGAGCGTCTGACTCTTGATTTAGGCCTAGGTCATGATCCCTGGGTCATGGGATTGAGCCCCATGTTGGGCTCTGTGCTGAGTGTGGAACCTGCTTAAGATTGTCTCTCTCTCTCTTTCTCTCTCTCTCTCACTCTCTCTTCCTCTGCCTTTCTCCCTGACTTGCACATACTCTCTTTCTAAATCAAATTAGAATAGGGGCGCCTGGGTGGTTTAGTTGGTTAAGCGTCCAACTTCAGCTCAGGTCATGATCTCAGGGTTCATGCGTTCAAGCCCTGTGTCGGGCTCTGTGCTGACAGCTCAGAGCCTGGAGCCTGCTTCAGATTCTGTGTCTCCCTCTCTCTCTGCCCCTCCCCTGCTGGTGCTCTGTCTCTCTCTCTCTCTCTGTCTCTCTCTCTCTCTCAAAAATAAAAATAAACATAAAAACATTCTTTCATAAAGTGGAATAAAACAAAAAATAAAATTTTAAAAAGTACTTGATTCTTACAATAATTATGTAGTAAATGAAAATACATTAAAAAAATAAAATACATCAGGGGAGACTGGGTGGCTCAGTCCACTGAGCGTCTGACTCTTGGTTTTGGCTCAGGTCATGTTCTCACTGTTTTGTGAGTTCGAGCCCCATGTCCAGCTCTGTGCTGACAGCATGGAGCCTCCTTGGGATTCTGCCTCCCTTTCTCTCTGCCCCTCCCCCTCTTGCACTGTCTCCATCTAAAAAACAAACTTAAAACCAATACGTTAATAGAGAAATGAAAATAAATTGTACTTTCAAACCCTCACCAGTGCCAGCCTTGACAGAAGGCCAGCAGAGTGGGTATTTTATCATTATCTCCATTGGCAGAAGAGAAATCTGAGGCTCAGAGAGATCAGGAAACATGGCCCACGGTCCCAGCCATAAAAGAGCAGAGTGGGAATGTGAATTCAGATGTTTTGGACTCTAGGGTAGAGTTCTCAACCTCAGCACTTTTGACATTTTGGACTGGATAGTCCTTTGTTGTGGGGGCTGTCTTGGGCATCGTAGGATTGAGCACTATCCTTAGTGCTTATTAGGTGCCACTAGCACTCCCCTCCACACCCCACCCTCCCACCCCTGCCAACTGCCAGGTTGTGCCAAGTTGTAACAACCAACAATGGGTCCGGATTTTGCCATATTTGCCCTGGGGGTGGGATGCAAAATCGCCTCTGGTTTGCAACTGCTGCTCTAAAGCTCCTGTCTTAAGCGCTATGCTTTTCTGCCTGCCTTTCAATTTAGGTCAAGATCACCCTTTGCGGAATGGGCCCCCAGGAAACTTGTTTCCAGTCTATGCACATCTGGGCCTTGGCCAATGTGTAGTTTCTCCCTCATTCTACCTAGGAAGGAAATGCCTGCCACCCACAATCTGGGGTGGTTTGGGATGTGTACCCAAAGCTAAAATTAATAAAAAAAATAATGAATTGCCCTGCTCTCATTACCAGAAATCCGAGCCAGAACTGGATCCATGCGCGCTGGGATGAGATTGTTAGAAGGGGAGGGGAGTGGGAAGGCTTATTCAAGCTCAGAGTACTCACTATTTCACTTAGAATTAATTTGAGGAAGAAATAGAATAAGAACAGCAAAGTCATCAAAGATGATGGCTTTTCCTTTATGGCCCTTGGCATCAGAACAAAGAGCCTATTTTTGTGGTTTTTTTGGATATCCAGAATAAAGGGAATAAAAATGTTTAGGTAATGTTTGGATGGTTTGGGGACCGTGCATACATTAGTGATAGGTCAATTAATATCTGAACAGTTCAAAGAGGCAATTATTTTAATTTATAAATCACTTCAGAGGTAGGGAACTGCCATCCCTTCATGTGGTTTTTACAAATAAGAGTGCTCATTGTTACGTGTGTTTGTGTGCGTGTGCGTTTCTACCCGTGTCATTCTATCTGGCCTGAATTTTCCGACCAGATCGCATACCTCGGTGATTATGTATTTGTCTCTAGAGCACTGCCAGATACATAAAGCATTGTATCTGCAATTTGACCCCTGGCTGAGACCACCCTATTTTTCGAGTTTTCACTATGCTGGAAGGTACCACCATGCATGGCGTTGCTTCCAGAAACAGACTTCTTACATTACACTTTAAATGGCAGAGTCTGGGAGCTAAGACTCCCCAGAGGGTTATAATGCCTCTTGGTAATCACTCAAAAAGGGGAGAGAGCCCGAGTGATTTTTGGGCACAGGGGGTTTATTAGCCACTTTAACAGTCGGTGAAAAGTCCTCCAGTGGCAACTTAGAGCTTTCCTTTAAAACCATGTCATAAGCATCCCTTTATTTTATTTTATTTTATTTTATTTTATTTTATCTCATTTTCTTTCCTTTTCTTTCCTTTTCTTTTATCTTATTTCATCTTATTTTATCTTATTTTGTTTGGCTGGGCTCAGTTTGGTTGGTTTTATTTATTTTGTTAAAGATTTTATTTTGAAGTAATCTCTACACCCAACGTGGGGCTCGAACCCACAACCCTGAGTTCAAGAATCACATTCTCCTCTGACTAGGCCAGCCAGGTGCCCCTATCTTCTTTATTTTTAATTACTGGGTGACAACAAAGTACCATGCAGTATGCAAGACAAAAACAATCCGGTGGTGAAGGCAAACTAGGAAGCTGGAAGTTATAGTACAGTGTGATTAGTGCGATCATGGAAGACGTATAAGTGACGAAGCAAGACTGAAGAAAATATGTTGGTTGGGGAAGCTTCCAGAAGGGAGTGAGCTCTGCTTCCGAGCTGAAAGGTGAATAGGTGTTAGTTTGGTGAGATTTCAATTAAGACTCATAAAGATCCAGGCAATCATAAATTCACTGATAGCCTTTGCCATTACATATGCCCCTTCCCTTTTCATTGAAGTTTCTTCTATTGCAAATAAATACAAAGACCATTATATAGTCTCTATTTATGCCCTTGGCATCATTAATTAAAACATCACAAGTATTACTGAGCATCTGCTTCATGCCTGGCACTATTCTAGATGCTAAGGTACCACCTGCAGACCACAGACCATTCCTACTTTCAGGGAGTTTCACTTTAGTGATGGAGACAGACGGCAGCAGGAAATCAAAGCAGAGGTATTCCCACAGCCTCGATGCTGCGAAGACGAGAAATGACAGGGTCATGTGAAAGGCTGTGCCCTGGGACAGAGGAAGAGGTCTCTGAGAAGGTGACATTTCAGCTGAAACTGGAACCAATGGGAGCCATCCCTGAGATCGGTGGAGAAGGTAGTCCAGCCCAGGGAACGGCACAGGCCTTGGGGCGGGATGATCATGACCTTGTGGGGAAGCCGAGATCAGCGAAGGCACATCATGGAAGACCTTGTGGGCCATGCTAAGATGTCTGGATACCGTTCAGCTTGGATCTTGCAGTCAGTCCTTCTTAGGATTGGACAATATTAAATGCGTTCCACTGGCTGGAATGAGTGATCTTTCTTTGCACTGTGGCACATCCCGATATTCAGCAATGAAACGTTTTGTTAGATTTCCACTTTCTCCCTTGACGTGATATACCTTTTGGCGCAATGCACTTCACGGGGAGAGAACAGACCAGGTGGCCTGAGTAACAGCCTTTAATTAGAGCCATGTCCATTTGGGCCCGAAGACCAGGCTGCTGGGCGCTGACCGATTGTTCCGGCCTTTTCTTGAAGGAAGAGCAAAACGATTCTCCTCCACGGTAATCCCAGCTCTCCACAGGGGCAACGTGTCCAGTCCGAGTGGGATTTCTATCTGTGCTGGCCTGCTGCCTCATCAATAATTAATTCCCTTCCTTAATCACAGGAAATGTTTGGGAAACTGAAGTGAGAAGGAGAGGGTCATCAGCAGGGATGTGTGTGTTCCAAGGGCTCCCTTGTGCATTTGCTGGTTCCCCTCCTGCCTCAGCCCGGAACGACGGCAAGAGTGCACGTTTACAAGCAGGTACACATGGGTGCCCACCTCAGGTCCGCTCCCTGCTGGTTGTATGGCCTCAGTTCCCATCTGAGTCTGTCAAATGGAGCTAACGCTTGGCTCATATGGCTGTGATGACAGAAACCTCAGGAAACTCTCCTACTCTCTGTAGATTTTCTCACGTTTACACGGCAGCTTTACTTCTCTGGATTCTACTTTTTTAGCAGACTCTCAGGCTTTAAAGCCTGCAAACCAAGCATTCATATGTCCTCTGTGGCCATTGTCTTCAACTGGAAATGAGAACAGAAAATTATTAACTTGGCTTCATTTTATCATCACCAAAGAGTGGCAGTTAATCAAGGTGCTGCTTATAAAGAAAACCTTGAGATCCTCTTTCTGATGAAAGCCTTACCTACAGGCCACTGTTTGTTACTGAAATCGTATCAGTGCCTTGTAAAAGTCAGAAATAGAAAACAAGATGAGGGCTGGAGCAGGAGAAGCTTGAGAGGGAGAATTCTTAGGGAAGTGAACTTATATTTGGCTCACCTGTAACAAGTTACATCCTATTGTTCGGAAAACATGATCATGGTATTACAAAACGTTTACGGATGTACCGTTAAACATTTTTCTTTTGGTGTTCTAATGGCATTATCTCACTGCATTCAAACAAAGAATGTTTGCTATTATGGCCAGTGAGTTAATAGCGTTTTAATAGCGTTCTGCTTGGAACTGCATTTATTTTGAAACTTTCAAATGGTTATTTTGAGAGGGGAGGGTACCCTTAAGAATCATACATCCCTTAACATTAAAAAAAATTAAAAAAAAAAAAAGGGGGCACCTGGGTGGCTCAGTCGGTTAATCGTCCGACTTCAGCTCAGGTCACGATCTCACGGTCCGTGAGTTCGAGCCCCGCGTCGGGCTCTGGGCTGATGGCTCAGAGCCTGGAGCCTGCTTCCGATTCTGTGTCTCCCTCTCTCTCTGCCCCTCCCCCGTTCATGCTGTCTCTGTCTCAAAAATAAATAAAACGTTTAAAAAAAAATTTAAAAAAAAATTAAAAAAAAAAAAAGAATCATACATCCCATCTCTTCCTTCTGAAGTTTGTTTTGCAGCAGTTCATCTCAGTACGCAGAGGCAGTGGCAGGCCATGTGACGTTGAAAGAAATCTAGATAGGGACTTGCTTTGTGATGAACTGCTAACACTTCACACGGGTGGAAGTGTAGTGGCAGAGGTGACATCTTAGGTTCTGGAATTAGACAAGCTAAGGTTCAAGTCCAGCTCCATCCCTTACCGCTGTGTGACCGCATGGCAGATTATACTTTATGTCAGCCTCAGTTTACCTGCCTGTAAAATGGAGGTAACACAGTAGTGTTTACCATAAAAGTTGTAATTAGATTTAAATATCATAAGCCTCATAACAACACTTAAAATGGTACCTGCTACATAGTAAGAGTTCAGAAAAAAAAATCATTATTGTCAACACCAATTAACTGTGTTACTTTTAGCAGGTGCTTTACTGCCCAGGCTTTCAATTCCTTACTTCCAAATTAGGAGATTTGGACTAGAATCAATGTTTCTCCCAGTTAATCATTCTTACACAGCCCTCAAAAT
Organism: Leopardus geoffroyi; assembly: GCF_018350155.1. Lineage (NCBI taxonomy): Eukaryota > Metazoa > Chordata > Mammalia > Carnivora > Felidae > Leopardus > Leopardus geoffroyi. Next base: position 32,360,394 of record NC_059331.1, on the reverse strand, counting down.
TTTTGCTGTTTAAGAGGGGAAAATATCCCTGCAGTACAGCCCTGGAAAAAATAAAGCCAAATGCACAGATATTCAGTATATCTGTGTAAATCTACACATTTAAAATAAATCTGTCATTTAATGTAGATGTGTTACCCCAACGTGTTATTGTGAAGATCCTGTCACTTGAGGTTCGACCCATTCACAGGTATGTCTGGACGCCATAGCTATACCAAATGGATTACCAACACCTTGCATGCCTTGGACTTGTCCAGAGCTATAATAGTTATCTTTTTGTTTCAAATATACATTAATATAGACACATGTGAAACGAGTAGGTACAGTGTAGCAGCTGAGAGCAGACCCTGGAGCCAGATAGCCCGGGTTCAAATCCCAGCTCTGCCACTTGCTAGCTTTGTGTTGATGGGCAAGCCATTTAACGTACCTGTGCCTCAGTTTCCTCATCCGTAAAATCAAGATAATGTGAATCCATTTAAGCGTGTTACTGTGAGTTATTACATGTACAGCGCTTAGAACAATGCCTGCCCTACCAGCATCTCATCAGTGAGCTGTGCCTACCAACATGTGCGAATACATCACACTTCAACAAGCACTGTCTGGGATCATCTCTATGTTCCTTTTTGGCTCTGAAGCCTTTAAGGAGTTGAGAAGGAGATCTGGCTCCTAATACTCTATTCTTAAAGTAGACGCTTGATATCGGTGGCTCAGATTTTTCCCCTCTACAACTATTTCCCTACCACCTCTCTCTAGGTACTCCCTGCATGTGGCAAGGTCGAGAACGGATAATGAGTCTGTATGTGAATAGCTTTGACTCCCCCCAAAACTTGACAGTAGAAGATCCTATTATTAATTGGCCGCCTATGACTCTTTAGCCTGAGCAGAGGATCGATGTGAGAACCAAATGTTGATGGGTGAGTCTCTACTGCCTAAGCAAAACCACAGGGGAAAAGAAAACCATTTCTCTAGCTACAGCTTTCCTGCCAGCAACATTGAAGAAAATGAGACATAACGTGAATTCCATATGTCCAAATATATTACTATTCCATTCGGTCATAAAAAATAAGTCTCTCCGGCCTACCATATCTGAAACCCAAATTGTTTGTATTTCAGACTCAAATCCTTCCTCTAAATCTTCACACACCTGCATCATGTTGACATGCGAAGTAAGCATGATTCATTGAAAAGTGTGAGATTTCTGTCCAAAAAGAAGCTGCATGAGGATAAGGGAGTCTATGTGCCCAGAGATAGGAAATAAAATATACAGATGGTGGTAGTGTGGCAAATAGATTGTAGCTTCTTATGTATTGGCAGAAATTCAAAGGGACAAATCAAGTGCTTGAACTACTCAAGTAGAATTACTTTGTGTTTAGTTATTATGTCTCCGATGAGAAAGTTTTTGTAAATCACAATGAACTGGTGATTACGCTCTTAGATACACTACAGCACGTTTTAATAGACCACAGAGCCCCTGTACCTTTCTGCTTGAATGTGGTCACGTTTCATGTTGGGTAATAGACAAGTTCTTGTGTGAAGCTACACATGTGGACAGACCTAAATAAACAAGGGCAGCAACAAGGGTTGGTACCGAGTGAAGCCAAGGGCAGGGGAAATTGTTGAACCCAACGTTGGTTTTGTTTGGTTTGAAAAGAGATCATCCAAAGTCAAGAGAACATGTATGGTTTGCTTTGCTTTCACTTCATCTGTTACCTTTCATCTGTTCACTTCATCTGTTACTTGGAAGGAATAGTAATTCCCTCATCAGAGATGATCGAATTCTCCAGAATCCATTTGTAGGTTTTCGAGAGTGAATTTACCATGGCTGTGATTATACTCTACCCATTCCTACTAAGATTTGATAATGTTTTTTAGATAGGAAGATTATAATGAGTATTATATGTTACTAAATTAAAACTCATTCAATAAATTTGGCATCATATTGGGTTATAGCTAGTATTTAGGATGTGTAATATCCTCCTCCAGAAATTTTTTTTGTAAACCCAATCCATTTTATACACCTAGGTCAGATTATTAATTAGGATGAGATTATCTTTGTCTCACTGCACCATTTTTCCACCAATGTCCTTTCAGAGATTATTTTTACGTTTTTTTATTTATTTTGAGAGAGAGAGAGAGAGAGCGCAAGCCTGAGTGAGGGAGGGACAGAAAGAGAGAATCCCAAACACTGTCAGCACAGAGCCCGACACAGGGCTCGAACTCACGAACCACAAGAACATGACCTGAGCTGAAACCTAGAGTCCGCTGCTTAACTGACTGAGCCACACAGATGCCCCTCAGAGATGAGCTTCCTTGCTTTTCTCACCCTGCAAGGCCGTGAAGGGTTCTCTACAGGAATTGGGTTCCTGACGAGTTTTGGTTCTTCAGAGCTGCCCACACCACCCTTCTAATAAAATTCCTATTTTGCTTATATTAGGCAAAGCCTATTTCTGGCTCTTGCACCTAAGCAAGCCCATCTAGTATAAGATACTAAACAAAATGTCACATATATACACATATATGTGATACATATTACTAAATATATAATATTTATCTTATTTATTGAGAATTTACCACCCTTGGCTCTATTCTACTCCTATTAACATGTAATAACCCATTTATGCTTACAACTTGATTAAGATACTCTTCCCTGCCCGCCCCCCACCATTTTTCAATGCGCTTATCTCTTTCCAACATTCCTTATAATTTTCTTACTAGGTTTATTGTTTTTGTGTCTTTCCCCCACTGGAATGTAAGCTCAGTGATATTTCTCAAGTGCCCAGGACAGTCTCTGACACATGGCAGGGGCTCAATAAATATGTGTTTAATTAATTGACTAGTTAATTGATGAGCTACATGATATTATTTGGTTTACTACGAATATTCCTGTAAATCCACAACCTTCTTCTACCTACCTTGCAGGACCTGCTTAGGTAAAATGTTTGCTCTCCTTTCTAAAGCTTTTTAAGTATGGGCTAGATTTTCACATCTGTGCTCTTGCCCAGCAACAGGGGACTAGATCAAATGACCTCCTGAGAGCTGTCTGGCCCTTGACATTCTAATTCAATTCCACTTAAATGTCCTAAAAGTAATTTGTAGAGAAATTCTTTTCCTCCTCCTCTCCCCAATTGGTGTGCACATTTATCTAATTATTTCCTTGGTAGATTGACCTAGCTTTGAAGGAGTACCATGTCAGCTCTCATGCATTTTCCCTAAGCACTCACTTTATAAAACTAAGAGACTAAAGACTCAGCTCTCTAGGGAATTAAATTGCATTCAAATAAGATTAAGGATTTTTGAGTCACAAAAGCAAGGACAATCAGAGGCTAACTAAGAAGAGGCAATTGTTCAGCAAACTAATCCAGACATGTAATTCACAAAGGGACTCTCACAATTGGTCAGGGGGGAAAAAAATTGCCTGTGAAGGAATGGGCGGGCTGGACGGAGTGAGGGGAGCCTTCTTCCTTCCAGAGTTTAAAACCCTGTCCCTCACTGCTTAGAGGGTGACTATGTTTATTTTCTAAATTTAGTCGATTGTGGCCCAATAGCCTTCCAGTGAACTGGATTAGTTTAGAGCCTTAGAGAGAGCCTTGGATTCGATCTCGAGAGCCGGGTAGTTTCTCTAAAGAAGCAACAGATTGGTGAAGTGGTGTTGGGGTGAAGTGAAATCTATTGATGTTGATCTAAGAAGGTTCATTTGTCACCCCTCTTAACCTCTTGTAGGCCATGGACTTCCTCTCAGAATAATGTTTTTAAATGTGTAAAAGAAAGAGCATAAAATTTCAAAGCAAAGTAATTATATTCAATTCCATTTATCCATTTTTCCCCAAGACAGATCAGTAGTATAGATGTTTGTGAATACATTAAATATCAAGGGCTAGCAGTAGGTCTGAAAATTTATGTCATTTTAAAGCGGTGATCAGGTTTTTGGGTGTTTTTTTATGTTTATTTTTGAGAGAGAGAGAGAGAGAGAGAGAGAGAGAGTGCAAGTGTGGGAGAGGCAGAGAGTCCAAAGGGGACAGAGGATCCAAAGCAGTCTCTGTGCTGTCTGCACAGAGCCCGACTTGGGAATCAAACTCATGAACCACGAGATCATGACCTGGGCTGAAGTCGGATGTTTAACCGAGTAGGCCCCCCCCCCCAGGCATCCCTAAAGCGGTGACAAGTTGAAGTGATAGTTTGAAGTATTGCAACCTCTGTACTGTGAAGTGAAAACATCTACAATTTATGTACAGCACTGTGGTGTGTTGCCTATATTTATAATCAAAGAAAATGCTAAATTTCAGTTAGATGTGAATAAAAAATAACGGTATCATCTTATGCAGGCTGCAGCTTCTAGACCAGGATGAGAACTTTGGGCATGGACACTGACCAGGCTGTGTAGCCTCCCCACTAAACACTACACCCGACTTCACCATGAGATGCCTGTGGTTGCTGACATGTGTTTAAACTACTACTCCACTAAGAAAATGTTCCCATTGACCAGGGCCCACAGTGAGAAAGCTTGAAAAATTGGAAAAAAATATCAGTGCCTTGTGCTTAATGGAATGGCCTCTCTAGGCTGGTGAGCAAAGAGTCCGAGGTTGCCATTATAGAGTCAGAAGACCTCTGACAGGAGGGCGACCAACTTGTCCTGGTTTGCCCAGGACCATCCCAGTTTTTAAATGAAAAGCTCCCCGTTCGTGGAACCCCTCAGTGCCCGGTAAACCTGGATGGTTGATGGATGCTCTGGAGTCAGAAACCACAGGGTGATCTGGGCCCAGTCTGTCTCCCCGAGTCTCAGCATCTTAGTCTCCAAATGGGAATAAAAATGCCCTTCTCACAAGGTTGGACTAAGGGTTAACTGTGATTCTGTATATTAAAGGCCTAGGACAGTGTCTGTCACATTGTAAGCACTGGAGACACAGTGATTATCACCATCATCACTGCTGTTATTGTAACATTAATTCCCTTCCTTCTACCTTCTGCCATCCTCCAGGAAGAGCCATGCCTTTTTCTCAAGCACTCAAGGAAAATGATTTTTTAAACTTTCAGAAACTACATATAAAAAATTCACCAATCAGGGGCGCCTGGGTGGCGCAGTCGGTGAAGCGTCCGACTTCAGCCGGGTCACGATCTCGCGGTCCGTGAGTTCGAGCCCCGCGTCGGGCTCTGGGCTGATGGCTCAGAGCCTGGAGCCTGTTTCCGATTCTGTGTCTCCCTCTCTCTCTGCCCCTCCCCCGTTCATGCTCTGTCTCTCTCTGTCCCAAAAATAAATAAACGTTAAAAAAAAAAAATTCACAAATCAGAAGAAAATTTCTTTAGCCTCTCTAAGTTGTACACAGTCTTCTAGGCTCCTCTTGAAGTTTTCATGAAGAATTTGCTAACATCACATTCATGATGAAATAATGTATTAGGCTGAACCCGATGAAACTGACAGTTTTGTAGATCAAAAACCGTTGAATGCTTGATAATGTCATAGAGTTCGGTGTGAGTGTATACTGAGTACAGGGCATGGCATATGAGAGGCTGTCGTTTTATAAATAAATGTCATCCTTTCTTCCTTAATGATTCTGATATTAAAAGCCCTCTCCTTGGGGTGCCTGGGTTGCTCAGTTAGTTAAGCATCCAACCCTTGATTTGGGCTCAGGTCATGATCTCAAGGTTCATGAGTTTGAGCCCCACGTCGGGGTCTGTACTGACAGCTTGGAGCCTGCTTGGGATTCTCTCTCACTGCCCCCCCCCCCCCACCTCACCTGTGCTCTCTCTCTCAAAATAAATATATAAACATTAAAAAAAATTTTAATAAAAGACATCTCCTTAATTCATTCTTCTGTTATCATCCCAGGTTTCCTATTAGATTTCAGACTTCATGTCTTTATATCCTTTACCATCAAGATAATGTGTTAAACACTGAAGGAAAATGATTTTTTAAACTTTCATAAACTGCATGTAAAAAAAATTCACAAATCAGAAGAAAAATTCTTTAGTTTTGGAACTGAATATTTGCTCCAGATACACTTGCCATTATGTATACCTCTTTTCTTGGCAAAGACTAATATATTACCTTGTATTATTCTTTACCTTATATCTTGGGCCTAATCTTGACCATGTGATATTCCCCCCTATCTTTCACAATACCCAGTGTTCCAAAGAAACACGTTAATTATGGACAGCTGATAAGGGAACTTTAAATGTCATAGAAACTAACTAAGAAATTTACATCACTAAGGTTTGGGGCTCAATGGAACATCATTAAAGAGAAAGCCCCCGACTAAATCTCTGGGGTAGAGCTGTCCAGTGTGGTAACCAGAGCCTCACGTGTTCATTGAGCACCTGAAATGTGGTTAGGCCAGATTTAGATATGTTGCCAATATAAAATACACCCTGGATTTCAAAGACATAGTAGTAAATAAAGGATGTGAAATGTATTATTAATAAGTTCACAGTGTTTGTATGTTGAAAAGATAATTTGGACATATTGAGTTAAATCAAAATGGTAAGATTAATCTCACCTGTTCCTTTTGATTTCTTTAAAAGAAATTTAATGCTTATTTATGTTAGAGAGAGAGAGAGAGAGAGAGAGCACAAATGGGGGAGGGGCAGAGAGAGAGGGAGACACAGAATCCGAAGCAGACTCCAGCCTCCGAGCTGTCAGCACAGAGCCCAACCCAGGGCTTGAACTCACGACCTGTGAGATCACAACCTGAGCTGAAGTCAGAAGCTTAACTGACTGAGCCACCCAGGCGCCCCCCTCTTGATTTCTTGTAATGTGGCTACTAAAATATTTAAAAATTCATGTGTGAGACAACCCAGACATCCGTCAATAGATGAATGGATAAACAAAATGTGGTAAATACGTAAAATGGAATACCATTCAGTCTTAAAAAGGAATGCAATTCTAATACATGCTACATGGAGGAGGCTTGAAAACATTATGCCAAGTAAAATAAGTCAGACACAAATAGGCAAATATTGTATGATTCTACTTCTTTGAGGTACCTAGAATAGACAAACTCATAGAGAGAGAAAGTAGAATATAGGCAGCCAGGGGCTGGGGGGGATGGAAGGATGGAGAGTTAGAGTTTAATGAGTACAGAGTTTCTGTTTGGGATGATGAGAAATTTCTGGAAATGGTTAGTGATGGTAGCCCAACACAGTAAATGCCACTGAATTACACACTTAAAAATAGTTACAATGGTAAATTTTATGGTATGTGTATTTTACCACAATTCAAAGAAAATTCAGCTGTGGCTCTCATATGTGGCTCACATTATATTTCTTTTGGACAGAGCTTCTCTCAAGAAGTTTAATAAAGGGCCAGGCACAAATGCCCTTCTATCTATACTACTGATGGTATTTCAGAGTTCAGCTTTTGGAAGTCAGAAGAAGCTAGGGTTCGCCTTCTGGCTCAGCCCCTGACTGGCTAAGGAATAATCCTGGAAGCTGTTACACCTCAGTTTCCTCATCTACAAAATGGGGATTATAAAATGCACCACCTAGGAGTGTTGTAAGTCTAAAAGGGAACATACATACTACACGGTGAGGAGTATAAGCACAAGAGGTGACCCTGAATAAATGGTACTCATTGCCACTCTAGACGGAAGCAGAGTCTTCCAATGTTAACAGTACCTAACTATTTTGCTAATGCCTGAGGAATAACCTGAAAGGCTCAAGAGCATTCTACTTACCTGGGTGAAAGCCTGGTCAGTAAATGTCATCCCCATTCTGGAGACCACGGGAAAAGAGCTAAGTCCAACTCTATAGAAATAGCATTCATTTAAAATTTTTTTATGTGTTTTTTTTTTTTTTTGAGAGAGAGAGCGAGCATGAGTGGGGGAGGGGCAGAAAGCGAGGGAGACACTGAATCTGAAGCAGGCTCCAGGCTCTGAGCTGTCGGCACAGAGCCCTGTGTGGGAATTGAACCCACGAATGGTGAGATCATGACCTGAGCTGAAGTCAGACGCTTAACCGACGCCCCAGAAATAGCATTCATTTTAAAACCTCCCTTCTCCTGTTGTTCCAGGTATGTCACCCCATGATGTGATACATGCCTTCCGAAAAAAATCTGTTGAGCACAAGTGTGCCCTGAAAATAACCAAGATTGTAGAGCACAGAAGACTAGGGGCAAAGGACTCAAAACCTGCATACTTTACAGCCAAAGGACTAACAAAAACAACAGGTCCATGGGGAAAGAAGTGGGCCAGCTGAGGTGGGTGACTCGTCACGGCTAGAGGTTACTACAGCGGATCTTAAAAGGACACAGTCACACACACACACACAAAGTGTAAATGATGGCAGTGCCTTAGCTGGAGCAGGGCTGGCAGGTACTGGGACAATGTGGGTCGAAGTGGAGTTCTGAATCGTGGGAAGCCATTCAAGTGAGCACGGGAGGAAGGGCCACCATAAGCAGAGAGAGCTGAGCCAGGCTGAGGGTGCTCATCCCTTGAGAAGGACCCACAGGGGTGGGACCTTATGCTGGAATATCTTCTAAAAACCCCTGAAAGGTCTGCTACCAATGTAGCAGGTCAAGTTGAGGACGTCTCCCTTCCTTGCTGTAGCTTTTAACCGGACTCCTGCTAACCCTGTTCCCCTTGGCTACGGAAAAAGAAAATCACATAAAAACCTTATGCCTTCTGCAGTCCCCTCTTACAATAACAAATGACCCAATTCCCACGTTTTCTTTGTGCCAGGGGCAGGACCACATACATTATCCTATTTAATATTCACCCTGTCTCCACACATCTGGTGTTATTATGCCAATTTTAAAGTCATTACCTTGCTGAAAGTTCTCACAGCAAGTAAGTAGCATAGCATTCACATTAAGTCTGCTCATCTCACATCGTATGCTCTTACCCACTGTACTGTACTTCCTGGTCATTTGAGCCCGCCTGTCATTTAGCTTATTTGCAAATGTGGCCAAATTCTTAAGCAGAATTTAGGTTCGGCTTTGCCTGAGCTCACCTCTCAACAAACTACCGCTGCCCGTTCTGAACCCACTCCATCTAACATTAGTGAAAATGGACGAAATGGTCCAGGCATCTTTCTTCTCTAAAGTACTTGGGAGAAGTGGAAGGTATCATTTCATGATCTAAGATCTCTAGCTCCGAGGCTATTATCATGAACTTATCTCCTGTCGGGGATGAAAATGAAAATCATTAGGCTGTAGGTTTTCTGCGTTCTACTAAGGCTTCCAAAAGGTGACCTAAATGGAAGAGTGTCAAAGCAGAACCGGTTATGTCCCAACTACCAGATCAGTCATGGTTAAGACTGATAGGATGCAAACAGGTCTTGAAGGCTAGCACAAAGGTCTCATGGGAGAGAGTCTTGAATGAAATTCTGAAATGGCTTCAAGCAGGCTCCATGCTGTCAGCACAGAGCCTGACGCAGGACACTATCCCATGAAGTGTGAGATCATGACCTGAGCCCAAATCAAGAGTCAGACACTTAACCGACGGAGCCACCCAAGCTCCCTAGTACAGGATTTTTTTTTTAATTTTTTTTTTCAACGTTTATTTATTTTTGGGACAGAGAGAGACAGAGCATGAACAGGGGAGGGGCAGAGAGAGAGGGAGACACAGAATCGGAAACAGGCTCCAGGCTCTGAGCCATCAGCCCAGAGCCTGACGCGGGGCTCGAACTCACGGACCGCGAGATCGTGACCCGGCTGAAGTCGGACGCTTAACCGACTGCGCCACCCAGGCGCCCCCAGGATTTTTTTTTAATATGAAATTTGTTGTCTAACTGGTTTCCATACAACGCCCAGTGCTCATCCCAACAGGTGCCCTCCTCAATACTCATCACCCACCCTCCCCTCCCTCCCACCCCCCATCAACCCTCAGTTTGTTCTCAGTTTTTAAGAGTCTCTTATGTTTTGGCTCTCTCCCTCTCTAACCTTTTTTTTTTCCTTCCCCTCCCCCATGGTCTTCTGTTTTTTTTTTTTTTTTTTTTTAAGAGTTTAAATTCACTTATAGAAAGTATCCATATCAAGGATGGCAAACTCCTGTGGATTGGTCAAATTTGGCTTGTACGTGGATTTTCTGAATGGCCAGGAACATATAAAAATACTGAATTCAAAAGTGAAGCCAAAAAAAAAAAATTTCATTATAGCTACCCTCCCTCCTTTATCTTGTCCTACCGCTCAATTACACATTTGAAAACTCAGTCTCCTCCCCAAAGGCATTCAAATTTGAAACCCCTATCTTAAATGCATATGACACTATCTCTGTTGTATTAGCATTTACTCATCAGCACAGGCCAACACCCATCATACGGCCTATGACTTGAGCTATGCCGTTTCTATTTTGGGGGGGAAATGGATGCAAAACTACATTCAGAGGTTGCCAATTAAGAGTAATTAAACATCTCACTTGCCTTAATAGGTCTAATTGGATTTGATTCATCTCTAATTTAATTACCAATGAGCATATTTTGATGATTATTTTATATCTTAACTTCAGAGGAGAGAAATGCTCATCTCTTCCTCTTGGGCTTTTTTCCTCCCCTTGAGGGATGTGATAGTGAGTGATCATCCATGTTCTTCCTGACTCTTGGTGCCACTACGTAGAGCCCATCTCAGAGCTGAGAATGGAATCAGGGGCGCTGGGGCAACTTTTGGCTTTGGATCACCTCCCTGAATTATTCATGTGGAGCCGGGTGGGTGAGTGTCCAGCCACAAAGATCCAGAACCAAGGCCAAGGAGGGATGCTGGTCTGGAGTAACTGAGGAAACCACCACTGGCGCCACTGACTTGGAATCTCCAAGTAGAACCGCATGACTTCAGCTCAGGTCCAGGTGCCCCTTGACCCCTACTACTTAGTCCTCTTGTGTTAACTACAAAGGGAGCTCTGACGAGCCAAGATGTCTCTCTGACCTAGTATAAGCCTTTGAGTCGTTTCTTTCAGCATCCCTGCAAGAGGTTTCAGAGAGCCTGGGGATTTTCCGAATAAACGCCAATCCCCAACCTCTAATTTTCCCCTTGTTGTACTCTTGTGATTATCCCATCGGTGTTAAGTTGATTGTATGCTTTTAGTATATTTACTGAGTACCTCTGATGCACAAAGCACTATTAGAGTCTTGGTCGGGGGGTACAGAGGTGAACAGGACACAGATCCTGATCTTCAAGCATAACAACTAAGTATCATCTGGAGTGTCCTTGATAGTGGCAGAAGTGGATGTGATGTTGAAAGTGATGCCTTCAGAAGAATTCCAAGGCTCCAATGAGAATCAGCAGGAAGGTAGGCTCTGATCGAGTCACGGCATCTATTCTGCCACAGTGCAGAAGGACGGCAGAGTTTCCTTCCTGACCAGCAGCCTAACAAGGGAGATAATACTCTTGTCTCTTACCCAATCATCTATAATGTCACACAGAACAGAGAAAAATAATCACCAAAATTGGATCTGTATGGAATACACATCAGACGTTAGGTAGGTGCCTAATATACATTTAACTTTATCTTTTAAGAATACTTGGCATTGTTTCATCTTGATCACTAATGACTATGTTTAGAACTGGGATTTGACTTACGAGGTTGGCATGGTTACCCCAGCTCTAGATGCAAAGGTACAAATTCTTACATTTTTATATGGTGATAGAGGAAGAGTGCCCTAGCAGTTAGAGGGTGCAGACGCTCGTAACGCATTCCACATTTACAGCCCTCGGCTTCCAAAACGTAAAATGCTGGGTCAACTTGATGATTTACCAAGTCCCTTCCAGCTTTTCCCATTCCACCAGGAAGCCTAGCTCGCTTCACTCATGTGTGGAGGGACTTAACAAAAGTAACTTGACAGAAAATCGCCAAACTGCATGCATTTTCCTCCTCCATAAACACTCAAAAAGCTTGATTGTGTGTTGTCATCCCAAGAAAGGAAAAGGATGCTGCTGGAAGAACTCCATGCAATCCATCTGGGTGGGCTTTGGAGTCTGTGAGGTGATATGGTCAAGGAAGTGGCCTAGGGTACAATGACTTCAGGTATAAAACAAGGCAAGAGGGTTACTGGTCTCTAACAGTTGTGACCAGGTTACTGAAGGTATGTAGGGAGAATATGTTCTAATATCGACTACTAAATTGTTAACACTTTTAATTAAGTTTGGGGACCCCAGCATTTTAGAACCAGCTGGGTTGATGTTATTGAAAACCTTGTCAGCTGCCATTCAGTAACACCACAGGCCAAGGAAGCTCTTGGGAAAGTTTGCTCATTTCTTTATTTGGGTTGTTTGTTCATCCATGTAATTTTAGGAGTCTTCTTTTGAGTCCAACAGCTGTTAATACTAACAAAACAATAGCTTTTTAATTCCAGACTATCCTTCATCACATAAATAGTTAAGGTAGAGGATAGTGGGGCACTTCTAGCCATATTTTTTCATCCTTTCCAGATTATAGTTTTGAGGAAAAACAGGGACATTTGCCCTAGGAAAGCAGGAAGATTTATTTATTCAGTCTTCAGATGAATAGCCTAAATATTATACATCAGTTAAGCTTAAATTTAGTGTGTTGGGAAACACATTAAAAATTAAAGACCCAGGGGACATTATCTTATTTTATTTTATTTTATTTCATTTTATTTCATTTCATTTTATTTTACTTCACATTTATATTTGAACTTAAACAGTAATTCCTTATGTTAACTTAAACATAAGGATTAAGGTTTTCAAACATTCTAAGCTTACTATTAAATTTGGTAGCTAAAGGAAGGAATTTGCATCACTTAGTGGATAACTACTTACATTCTAGTTGAAGAGAGAGACAAAAACCCCAAAAGTTACTCTGGTAAAGCCGCACTTTGATTTGTGCCAGGGATGGAGAGTGGTTCATGTTTCAGAACATCAAACATAAGTAGAGGCTGGGCTATGTCGAAATGCTTAATTTCATACCGCAGAACCCAGTGGCGTCCCATTAAAAGACAACCCCTTGGTGTTCCAATGTGTGAATCAAACATAAGGTTTGGCTCCTTCAAGCAACCTTCCAAAGAAATAGTGCCTGAGGTGGGGAAGCAGGTTTTATTTACCTATTATTAGCGTTCTGCTCAGCAACCCAGCCAAATGGAATCTAGCATAACCATCCAAAGAAGAGCTAAATGGGGAAGAGAAAGACCTGAGAAAGGAAAAGCCCTTTCTTTTTTTTCATGCTATCCCATCTCTTTCTGCCTTCCTCTGTTTGCCCCACTGTCTCATCGCTCAGCCCCTCGTGAACTCTACAGAGAAGTCAACTGCATGAATATTAAGTAAACAGCTAGCAGTCCCTGGACCAGCCAGTCTCTACCCAGTCAAAAATAGATGTCTCAGTTGCCTATTGCTGCATCCAAAGCTTAAAACAGTTATTCAGTTTGCTCATGATTTGGGGTCAACACTGTGCTCTGGGGTCAGCCCTCTGGGCTGTGGTTAGCTGGGTAGTTTCTCTGCAGGTCCCAGCTCGCATCACGTGTGAAACTGCAGTGATCTAGTGGCCCATCTGGGGTTGGATGGCTTCACTGTCATTTGTGGCACTTAGTGCTGGCTGTAGCTCATAGCTCCTATGTCTCCAGAAAGATAGCCTGAGCTTCTTCTTGTGGTATTAGCATGCTGAGAGCCAAGCCCCAGTGACACAAACCTATGCTTGCATTGCATCTTCTGATGTCCCTTTGGCCAAAGTTGGTCAAGTAGCCAAGCCCCATCAGTAATGGAGGTGACTGCACAAGAGCATGGGGATAGAAAGGCATGACTTACTGGAGGCCATACTGTAATAACTTACTCCAGTAGATAAGGATAAATGACAGAAAAAAAAGGGAAAGGGGGGAAGGCTTGTTTTAGCTGACTTAGGTAGCATGAGTAAAGAAACAAAAGAAACAGGCTCTAAGACTTGGGATACCACCTCTGCTTTGGATTCAGAAAATACAAGGCAGAATGATGCAGATAATTTTTCCACACGCAGTAAGTTCCTTAGCCCTGCTGCTGAAAACTGGCTTGCTTAAAACAAATTGGGTCCTGGGGTGTCTGGGTGGCTCAGTCACCTGAGCATCCCTCTCTTGATTTTGGCCCAGGTCACGATCGTGCAGTTTGTGAGTTTGAGCCCCGTGTTGGGCTACATGCTGACAGTGCAGAGCCTGCTTGGAGTTCTCCCTCTCCCTCTCTCTCTGCCCCTCCCCTGCTCATGCTCTCTCCGTCTCTCTCTAAATAAATAAATAAAGGTAAAAACCAAAAACCAAAGAAACAGAACATAAAAATCGCAAATTGGACCTTTTATTTATTTATTTTTTCATGTTTTAATTTATTTTTGAGACAGAGACAGAGCATGAGCAGGGGAGGGGCAGAGAGAAGGGGAAACACAGAATCCGAAGCAGGCTCCAGGCTCTGAGCTGTCAGCACAGAACCCAACGCGGGGCTTGAGCTCATGGACTGTAAGATCATGACCTGAGCCGAATTGGACGCGTAACCAACTAAGCCACCCGGGCGCCCCTCAGATTGGATCTTTTAAAAGCATTCACTTCCCTAAGCCAATCTAAGAACAAAGTGAGTCCAGGTTCTATTTTCCTTGATTATTTCTTTCTGATTATCTGAATTCACTACCACATATTTCTAGAAGTACCAGTAACACACACACAGATAAACCTGAATGAAGTCATGGAGTGCTCTTACCGTAAACAGGAAGACATAAGTCAAATGTTATAGGAGCCAATGATTTAAAAATCATACAGTGGCATCAGTGACCTCCTCCTGGAACTTTTTTTTACCTTGTTATACCCACTAGCCTGAACAGCCCTGCTTTGTAATGGACACTCAGAAAGGTACTTACTTGCTTTTGAGAGATCTGTCAAATGGACCATCTGTAAGATCAGAGAATCACAAAGTTGGAAAGAATCTCAACAGTTTCCCCTTTGCTAGTCAACTTGTGGTCTATATTATTCAAGACAGATGGACCGTCATCCTATTTTATACCGATGTTTGCCTCATGCCAAATTCCTCTTTCCTGCACACATCCCTTTTTTTATTATTATTATATAAAAGAAATTGTAATCTCTGGCTCGCTTAATCCCTTTATAAACCTACATAAGATAAATGGGACCTGGAAATGTTTCAGGATTTGACCAAATCCATACAGGTCTCAGTTTTGAGAGAAAGCAAGAGAGCTAAAGCAAGAGAGAGAGATAGCTATCCATTCATGTACAATGGACCTTCCATGATTAAGTTAGTCATTTAAAATGAATGCACCTCTCCTAAAAATTTTCTCATGAATGTAATAATATCAGCAGCAATATTGTTTCTTGTGTCAGGCAATAGGCTGAATGGTTTGGAATGTCAGCATAGAGACTGTGTGTCAGTCTGGATTTATCTTGAACAGTCAGTTCACCCACAGATGAGAGAGATATTCAAAGAGAAATCAGAGCCAATATGGTAGTCCTAAGGGACCAGGGAAATACCAGTCCTATCATTTCATGGCAAAATGGAAAGTCATAGAGCAGGAAGGAGATTTGCAACCCCGCTTCTACTTATGGAGGTTTTTCCCTTGAAAAAAGTATCTGGACATACAGAATTTTGCACACAATTTCGGGGGTTTTCACAGAGACCCTGATACCTAATAATGGGGACCTTGGACTCCTGTATTAAGAAATAGAGAGAGGGGCAGCTCTCTCAGTCGGTTAAGCGTCTAACTCTTGGTTTCTGCTCGGGTCATGATTTCACGGCTTGTGGGTTTGGGCCAAGTTAGGCTCTGCGCTGACAGTGTGGAACCTGCTTGGGATTCTCTCTCCCTCTCTTATCCCTCCCTGCTTGCTTGGACATGCATCCTAGCTCTGTCTCTCTCTCTCTCTCTCAAAACAAATAAATAGGATAGAACTGGAGTGTATTATGCTAAGTGAAATAAGTCAGGCAGAAAAAGACAAGTATCATCAGATTTCACTCATGTGGAATTTAAGAAACACAACAGATGAAAGTAGGGGAAGGGAAGGAAAAATAAGATCAAAACAGAGAGGGAGGCAAACCGTAAGAGATTCTTAAATGCAGAGAACAAATGGAGGGTTGTCAGAGGGGAGGTGGTTGGGGGGAGGATGGGCTAAATGGGCGATGGGCATTGAGGAGGGTACTTGTTGGGATGATCACTGGCCATTGTATGTAAGTGATGGGTTTTACTCCTGAAACCAATACTCCACTGTATGTTAACTAACTTGAATTTAAGTAAATAAATTTAAAACAATAAAATCAACTTAAAAAGAAAAAGAAGAAAGAAAAAAAAAGAGCCTAATTCTTACTAGGAGCCTTCGGGGTGGCTGACACTTGACAGACGTCTCAACCCACCTTTACAATGGCCTTGAAAGACAGGGCTTGGGGTTCCCATTTGGCAAATTGGGAAACTAAGATCCCCAAGAAGTTAAACTTCTCCAGAGACCACACTCTTAGCAAATACCAGGGAGGGTTGCAAAATTGCGTCTTCCTGTCTTCCCAGGCTTAACATTTGAGTCAACCACAAGAGATAAAATAGAGTGTGAGAGACTAAAACACAACAGGGACAGGCATTTTGATAAGAGACCATTTATATTAGACGCTACCGCGGGGCGCCTGGGTGGCTCAGTCGGTTAAGCATCTGACTTCGGCTCAGGTCATGATCTCGTAGTCTGCGAGTTTGAGCCCTGCGTCAGGCTCTGTGCTGACAGCTCAGAGCCTGGAGCCTGTTTCAGATTCTGTGTCTCCTTTTCTCTCTGACCCTCCCCTGTTCATGCTATCTCTCCCTGTCTCAAAAATAAAATAAACATTAAAAAAAAAAAAACTTGGAAAAAAAAAAAAAGAAGCTACCTAAATGTCTCACAATAGTTACCCTTAAAGATACTATGATTCATTCATACAATGGAATATTGTGCAGCATTAAAAATCATACTTTCCTGAAGTACTTAATGGCATGAGGAAATGTTCACAACAGCAAGACCACAGAAGCAGAATTTAAATGTATATATTCTGGGGGCACCTGGGTGGCTCAGTCAGTTAAGCATCTGACTCTTGTTTTGGGGTCAGGTCATGATGTCAGTCGTGAGACTGAGCCCCACGTTGGGCTCTGTGCTAAGTGTGGAGCTTGCTTGAGATTCTCTCTCTTTCTCTCTCTCTCTCTCTCTATCTGCCCCTCCCCTGTGCTTGCTCACACACACTCCCTCTCTCTCTCTCAAAATAAATCAATGAACATTTAAAAAAACTAAATGTACATATTCTGTATAGTCTCTATATATGTAAATGTCTGTGTATCTATACACATATATGCACACAGTATATATGTATACTGTATAATGAATACAGTATGGATGTATATGACTATACATTATACAGTATATTCCATGGATGATGGAAAAAGAGGTGATTTTTGTCTTTTTAATCATTCACCTTTGACCTATAATGATTACTGATTATTTTTATACTCAAAAATGGTGAATCATTTTTAAAGTCGAAGTACGTATAGTACTTGGATGTCCAAACTGTCTTCTAAAGCTCAGAATGAGGGAGCCAGAAGGGACAATCCTTTTTAATGATGGAAAAACTAAGGCCCAGACAATTGTGACCTAAATTCAAACAAAAGTTTTCGTAAAATTAGTGGCACTGTTGCATAGCATAGTCTTTTTTTTTTTTTCCTTACGATAGTCTTTTATTTTTCCTTTTTACGTGCTTCTTGTAGTACAACCTTATCTGGAAAAAATGTCACCCTGAAGTAATGTTTTGAATCTCCTTTGTTGCCATACTTACATGAAAACCATATTAGCGCTCTCATTAGAAAGACAGATTGCCCAGGCCCCTGCAAACTCTGTCTTCTGTCCCTTAGCGCCGAGGGGACATGTAGTCTCACCCTGCCCAGGATATGAAACCAAGAGGACAGGGAACCCAGTTTCTATTGGAAGGCAATTTGCTGAAAGCTTTCCTTTCCTTGGGCTCTCCCTCCTGTACACATCTTCTAGAAACTGAGCCAGATTAAAGCGAAACACCCTGCTTCCTCAGCAGAATCTACCAAAGAGACTTTTTCTGGCAAAGGTTTACAATGGATGGATGTCAGCCCCTGGGGAATATTCAAATATGTGTACATTTGTTTCCCTAATCACCATAAATATTTACATTGTGCTTATCAGTAGATTACATTATATATTTATTTAGAACTATCATTTACAGTGCTCTCCCTTAATTGGGAAACGAAACAGCTGTTTGGCACTTAAAAGAACAAGTCACGTCCCCTTTGACTGATCACTTAAAGAGGACAGGGATTAGAAGTATTTACTTTAGGATTTCTAAAATAGGCCTGACCAGTTCTATGCAGAATGAAAATGATTTCTCAGGAATCTTCTGCAAAACCAGATTATAGAGATATATGGTAAGAAATGATAAGTAGAAGAGCAAATTCCTCGGAATTAAAGGGCATATGTCACCAATATAAATGTGACTGGGGAATGGCGTAGTTGGTGTTTCATTTCGAATTGTGTTATTTACTCCATCAGCTCCTTTGCTCTTGAGTGCGTAATGGTATATAAGTCCATGGAGTCACTCCTTGATTTGCTAACTAATCTGCCAGTGAGCAGCTCAGAGGAAAGCTCTTCAAAAGGGATTGTTTATTCCAAAGGGGGGGGGGGGAATATATATATATACCTCTTTTAAGTCATATTTGCAATTTTTTCAAGTATCAAAACATAAAAAATCAAATGGCAAGTTTTTTAAATGACTAATTTGTTTTATATTATGATCCTGCTTATAATGGAAAAGAAAGGCTTAAAACCAGGTTTGTTTTCTTTTTAATTAAAGTGGATATAAAGCCAGCTTTTCTGCCTGTACTTCCTTACAGGAAATATAAAATCCATGGTGAATATTGGCTTTTTCTGGCTTTGCCCACATAAAAATGTATTTGTTATATATGAAAAGGTGACTATACTTTAGGGAAACAAATAAACTTACAGTGAATTCGCGCTTAGTGTAGCTATGTTAATATAAAGGAAATGGTTGTGTTTACTAATGCCGTATCTAGTTAACAGTGTGTGAAGTTCAATTTAAAAATCCTATACAAATAGTTTATAGGATACAAATGCGGTCAGTTGGAACAAGTTTCTTAAAGCATAGCCGATTTACATAGATTTGTATCAACATAGATTTCTAATCCACCATCATTATCAAATTATTTCACATTATCTTCAAGGGGAAATGGTTTTGTCCCCAGTGGTAAACATAGTTTAGCACTCTACTTTGAAGGGTAGGGGGGTTGTGTGTGGAGTACGGAAATAACTCACCACTTTAGTTCATGGTATTAGACATTTTTGAATAATAGCCAAAGGGTTCTTGTCAGTTTCAGGAATTTACCAAGTACACAATTTCACTTTTCAGAAGTGGGCCTGGAATCAAACTCTTAATAGAACGTGATAGCAAGTCTGTGTCATAGATTTCAGGAATGGCTTGAGGGTGCTTTTCAGAGTTTCCACATACTAGGAATGTTCAGTCAAGTCAATAAAACTAAACTCTGGAGCCAAGCAGTCACGGTGGGAAAATGACTACGCACAGAATGCCAACAAAAAAGGCGAGCATGTTACGTCAAATAGTGATCGAGAAATCAGGCATGGGGCAAGGCATAGCAGAATGGTTACCAATGAGGATTCCAAGTCAGGCTCTTTTTCTTACTGAGGTTGTGACCTGGAGCAAATCATGCAATTTTCTTTCAAAGTGATTTGTTTCTGCAGTGAGTATTGATAGCAACCATGTACCCCCACTGGTAGCATTTAACGCAGCTGTAAATGTTACACATATTGTGTACTTCTCTGCTTAATATTTGTCTCCTCTTTTTAGACATTAAGTAACATTAAAACTCTTTTTTTCATGTTTATTTTTTGAGGGGCGGGGTGGTGCAGAGAGAGAGGGAGACACAGAATATGAATCAGGCTCCAGACTCTGATCTGTCAGCACAAAGCCTGACATGGAGTTTCGAACTCACAGGCCACGAGATCATGACCTGAGCCGAAACTGGATGCTTAACCAACTGAGCCACCCAGACACCCCTAGACATTAAGTTACTTTATTTGTTTTTCATTGTATGAAAAGGCTATAATTTATTCACTGTATTCTCTTTTTTAAATTATCTTCTTTAATTATCACATAATAGCAATATTAAAAGAAAACTGTTCTGTGAATCACAGCTTCACCACCTGAAGTAAACAGGTATTTTGTATTACACTGAATTCCCTTCCAGGGATTTGTCGACATTAAGTTACTTTAAATCAAGGTCCTGCTCATCGTTGTATCCCCAGCATCAATCATATGACTGGCCCATAGCAGGTATCCAATGATGATTTGTTGAGTAAGATCTTAGTACACTGAAAAATTATGCAGAGCAAATGATGCAATTCATGTTGTGTGTTTAACCCTATGCCTGCATAGAGTCTCAATGCATGTGAGATACCATTTTCATTGTTATTATTATCTGCACCCGATTGGTGAATGTTAAATAAAATAATAAATGCCAGGCTCTTTCAAGATAAAGCTCGCTTGGATAACTCAAATTGGAGACCACTAGGGAACTACATTTTATTAGTTCAATTTGTAGTGGTCAGGCCTAAGGAAATCACTGAAGTTTGGCTTCTTAGCCAGAATGGCAATTCATCAATTTACAATGGAAGATATATTTTTTTCTAGGGGTCAGGACTTCCTGAAATCAAGGTAGTCAGAACATAGAACTGATAGTCAGAAAGATGCTTATGAATTCTGAATCTGAACACAAGGCATTGTCTCTATGGTCATGTGGGATCTGTGATACCAACCAGAGACCGACACTGGTTCCACTATTCTGGTACTTTTCTGATGGTTGAACAGTTTGTATCCTGCAAATACCCCAAATATAAGGTCAGTTTTTTTTTCTCTCTCTCTCCCTCTTTTTCTCTCTTCTTTTCCCTCTCTGTTTTTCTGTCTCTGCCTCTCTACCTACCCTCAGAGAATGATCCATGCAGACAGATGCGTCCTGTCTATGCCTAATATAATTCTGAAGCTGAAAGGAACCTTAGAGAACATCTCTTTCCCTGAACTGTTACCAATATCATAGATGACAAATGATTCTAAAAGAAGAAGCTTGCCAAAAGAAACATTCATTGACTGTGACAAACCATGGGCCTGACCCCAGTTTTCTAACTTCTGATATTTCCTGTTCATTGGTAAGCTTTCTCTACAATCCCTATTATGGTAGTCTGAAAAATGGCCCCCAAATGTTATTCATGTCCTAATCCCTGGTGTCCATACATGTTACCTTGTATGGAGAAAAAAAATGTCTTTTCAGGTGTTTGATTAAGGTCAGGGTTTTCAGATAGGGGGATTATTCTGGGTTATCTGGGTGAATTCTTTTTTTAAATTTTTTTTCAACGTTTATTTATTTTTGGGACAGAGAGAGACAGAGCATGAACGGGGGAGGGGCAGAGAGAGAGGGAGACACAGAATCGGAAACAGGCTCCAGGCTCTGAGCCATCAGCCCAGAGCCCGACGCGGGGCTCGAACTCACGGACCGCGAGATCGTGACCTGGCTGAAGTCGGACGCTTAACCGACTGCGCCACCCAGGCACCCCTCTGGGTGAATTCTTAATGCAATCACACTATCCTTTTAAGAACTAGGCAAAGGGGAATCAGTAATACACAGGGGAACAGTGATACGAAAATGCAGCAGAGAGAGATTTGAAGATGCTGGCCTTGGATCTTGGAGTGATGCCACCATAAACTAGAGAACTCTGGAAGCCACCAGGTTCTAGAAAAGGCAGGGAATACGTTTTCCCCTAGATGCTCTGGAGGGAGCATGGACCTACCGACACCTTGATTTCAGCCCAGTGATTTTGATTTCAGACCTGTAGCCTGTGGAACTGTAAGAGAATAAATTTCTGCTGTTGTAAGCTAACAAGTTCGAAGTAATTTGTTACAGCAGCCACAGGAAACTCATACATCTATGAAACTAGAAGTCCTATTTTCCTATTTAAAAATCTTGTAGCAATATGATATGACAATGGGGCAAAATATTTTATACACAGACTGTGGTGGAAATTACACACAGCTCTTGGTCCAAAATCACCTTTTATAACATGACAGGACTATAGTTATATTTTACATATATTTAACAGAGATTTTTGCTTAGTTTTTTTCTGTAGATGCCTTTAAAGCCATGATGACTTCTCTTATAAATAATACATACATAAATTATCCTTTGGCATGTTACTTTTGCAAAGAATTAATTTCATAATATTTTGTTAACTTTGTTAGCTTTAGTTTCAGAGGATGACTTTATTGTTAACTTTCTCCAAAAGCTAGACACACTCCATTTGCAGGAATTGCAAACCCCATAACCATAAAGGCTCATCACTCTTCCCAGGAGTGGATTTAGTCATTTCATAATCTTGGCTTGTGTGTAATTGGCTGGTCCTTTTTGACCTGAACTAAAACACCTCTTTTGAAGCTTAAGTCTTGAGAGTATGCAAGCCAGCCCTGGAAAGGATGCATTAGTATTGGTCGGAGATTAGTAAGCTACCCCCTAGTTCAATGAAAAAGTAACTTATTTAAAGCAGATGGCAGAATAGAAGGTGTTAATTGGTAAGACTAGATGTTTTTCTAAATAAATTTTAACTGAGCGTAGAATTTATAATAGCCAACAGGTATTGGCCCAAAGGCTTCTGTGATCATTAATAAGTTATATTATTTCCAGGCATTAGTTTCTAGTGCCAGTTGGGTTTTTTACTTTCTGGAATTGTGTTGATTTGTGTGAAGGCATTTATCAGAAGTCCTCCTATAGTAAACATGGTGAACAAAGTCACTGCAGTTTATATAATCAATTCACTAATAAAAAATTAAATATTATAGCAATGTCCGTATGCTATCTCCCAGATATTTTATCAAAAGAATCAGTGGAGAAGAATCTGGAATTCACCACCAAAGTGAGAAGAAAATTCTCTCAAGAAACAAGGAAGTAAATGAAGGTCATGTTCTTTTTAAATTTTTTTTTAACGTTTATTTATTTTTGAGACAGAGAGAGACAGAGCATGAACGGGGGAGGGTCAGAGAGAGGGAGACACAGAATCTGAAACAGGCTCCAGGCTCTGAGCTGTCAGCACAGAGCCCAACGCGGGGCTCGAACTCACAGACCGTGAGATCATGACCTGAGCCCAAGTCGGCTGCTTAACCGACTGAACCACCCAGGTGCCCCATGGTCATGTTCTTTTAAAGAGCAGCAAGAATCGTCTGTTAGTTAAGCCAAAGGAAATTTCCATTTTGTAGGTCAGAATATAGTAAGATGATAGCAATCCTTATGATTCAACTTAGTAGTTTGCTTAGAATTGATTGGCCTTGGATGGTCTCAAAGTGGTCTGATTCAAAGGTATGCCATGAACACTTGACTCCTTACGATCTACTTCCCTACTTTGTCCCTTTGACACAATTTGCCTTTCAGGGGTCTAACAGAGTTGTTCTTATAGGATTTGGTGTCAATATCTAAAAAGACGGGAGTTTTTCAGCCTCCAAAATGGTTGATATTCTACATGGAGCAACTTGAGACCCAAAAATGATCCAAAAGTCATTAGAACAGGAAATGAATGGGACTTAGGCATTACATCTCCCATCCTCCCATTCAACCCAGGGGTAATGAATTTTGTGCTGTTTCTTATATCAAGTTCATTACCAAAACTTGTATAATCTCTGAAATCCAAATGCAGGAAGCACCACCATGCTTCATACAGGAGTGCAAGGCTTCCTAAGAAGGGTAATTATTTTACACATTAGCTACATTTAACCAAAATGCCTCCATTCCGCCTGGAGGGTTTTTCCCCTACCTACACAGATCAGAATTTATCTCAGTGTTTAGAAGGGTTCTTATCAAATTAGAGCAATGATGGCATCAAGTTTTTCCTTGATATAAGGACAAATCGGGGTCCCTATAGGAAAATGATAACAGAGTCACATTGGGTAACTTGAAGAGGTATTAATAAAAGAGTAATTAACAAAGGCATGGGCAGGGTATAAAGACACTACATAGGATCATGCTATACCTTGGGGCTTGTGCTATAAATTGAACGTTTGTGTTATCCCCCAAGTTCATATGTTGAAAACCTAATGCCCAGTGTCACAACACTTTGTGGTGGGGCTTTTGGGAAGTGGCTAAGTCATGAGAGGGAAGCCTTCATGCATGGGATTAGTGCCCTTTGTGTATGACATTTGATAATGATTCCTTGTCCCTTCCACCATGTAAGACCCCAGGAAAAAGATGACCATCTATGAACCAGGAAGCCCTCACTCACCAAACACCAGATCTGATGGCACCTTGATCACAGACTTTTTAGTGTGCAGAATTGTGAGAAATAAATTTCTGTTGTTTACAAGCCACCCGGTCTATAGTATTTAGTTATACCAGCCCTAATGCACAAAAAACAGCTCGTAAAGGTTGATGCACTGTGTATAGTTCTAGGCCTGAAGTAAAGGGGTGGGGGGGAAGGTAGGTGGGTGGAGAAGCCTGTCTGAAAAGAACCATGACCACTCTATAGGAAGGGAATGTGGAGAATAAAAGTTCCAATTTATTCTTTCTTACCTCCATCTCCTGTGATCTATTTTGCTGAGCCCACCATTGGCCAGAGGACATGAGAATTTGTTAATACAGTCCTTGAAGCCCGGCCTCCTAAGACACCAGTCAGACTAGAGAAAGGTAGAATGTGGGTCTGTGGGGGCAAAAGTGATTTTTCAGCTCCCAGTATTTATGCACAGCCCAGTTACATCATTGCTTTTGAAAACTGTGGGTAAACAAGGAAGTGGGTGCGACATATGCACGGAAGGAAATCAATGTCATGTCCTTATGAGAAACAGTGTGAGTGTCTACGAGGAGAATGGGAAGAGGGAGTAACTAGTACTTACTGAGGGTCTATTACATCCCAGATGACATTTTGGGTGATTTGTATATGCCATCTCTTTTTTTTTTTTCAGAAGCACAATACACCATAGACACATCACCATCCTACATATAAAAATGCAAGGGCTCAACAACTTGTGTGACTTCTCCAGAATCATATAGCTAGTAGGTGGCTATGGCAAGATGCAGACCAAGTCTGACTAAATTCTAAGTCTTTGCTGATCTCACCCTTGCATGTAATGTGTCCATGCTTGTCTATAATTTGAGACCTAAAGCCTTATGTATGTGACTCTTCAATAAATATACATATACATTGATACTAATCCTCAAAGGTCAGAAATGTTGTATTTATATTAATCTACATACTCTCAGGACACACTCGTAATATCTTCTAAAATGCACTGCCCCTTAGACATCTCAGTGTCTTTGCACATTGCTTTCTCTGCCTAGAATGTCCTTTCCCAAACTCCCTGTCACCTACCATTTTTACCAGTCAAAATCCTCATATTGTTCCAGGCCTACCACAGATACTATCTTTTCTGAAAAACTCCATTCCTGAATTTCTCATAATTAATGGTTTCTCCCCTTTGTTTTCCAAATCTGTCATCTCGAACACTTATTACCATTAGGTGTCTGTGATAATAATCTGTGTGTGTTTCTCCGTCTTCCTTAGCCTATATAGGAGACACTATGGGGTTTGCTGTCACAGCATCTACTCCTCCTTTGGGTGTCAGTGTCCTGAGTTTCCTTTAGAGAACAACCCCTCACCTACTCTCAATCCCTTGTATTTAGGTTGGAGCCCTCTCTGTTCCAACTCCAGCATTATCCTTGTGACCTGGCTTGGCCAATCAAAGTATCATCTCTTCTGGACTCAGTGGTTGGCTTGGGAACAAGTCCATGACCAATCACAGCCAACTGAGGCTAATCCTAGGACTTTTCCTGGAATGACCAAGAGAAAGGAGCTGGAGACAGAGGAGAGATGGAGAAATAGGGAGTCTTTTTCTTTTCTTTTCTTTTCTTTTAAATGTGAATCAGACAGTATAAAATCTCAAGTCATCATGTGGAGAGAGCCTGTGTAATAGTGAAGTCGACACAGAAGAAATTGGAGTAAAAATATTCAAAGGGGACAAATCCTAATGACATTTGCTTCACCTGTTTGGTTTAGCCATTACTACTCTAAGTTTTTCAAGTATGTGATCTGATATGCTTAAGCTTTCAGATAGTTTCAACCAAAAAGTCCTAACTATAACTACCTAACAGCACATCTGGCATGCAGGAAAAATTGCTCAGAAAATATTCATTGAATGAATTAAATGGAATCCTTGCAAACTGATATTTGTCCATGTGTCAAAGTCCTAAACCAAAAGGACCATCAGGTTTCACACTCTTCTCTTTGGTTTTAAGACTTAACAAGTATGTGAAATGTGTTTGCTAAAGACTTTACATTCTTCTCTAGCATCTGACATAATCAGAGGGAAGATGCATTGTGGTTGAAATTAGGTAGCAAAGGCCATGCCTGATGTTTTTAAGGCATTGAAAACTCAGGACGAGCCCGATCGTTTTTCAGCCCATGTGCTTAGCTGCTCCTGAGGTTCATTGGGCAGTTTCTGGGGACTGAGATGTTTGGAATATTGTTTCCTACTCTGTAGGAAAAATAAGGTTAGGATTTATTTCTTTCTATCATCCTGTTACTTTTCTTTATCCAAATCCGTCTGTCTCTGGGCATTTTCCTGCAATAGTAGTAGACACTTTTTAGAGTTTCTGAACTTCTCACAATCATTCCCTTAGTTTTTACCCAACCCAAAGCAACGGACTGACAGAAGCCTCAGCAAACTGAACCAGGGGTGGAATCCTGAAGTGAGATGGGTCAGTTTTCCTCAGGAACCTGGAATTAGAGCCAAGAGATAGAGAATGGAATTTATTTGGTCATTTAATGTTTCTGGAACTATAACATGTGGCCTTGGGAGCTGTGGGTGGGCATCTTTCCCCCACCACATGGAATGAGGAGCAGAGAAGATGCGTCTCCTGGGGAAAAAAAAAAAAAAAAGAAGCAGTTGTGCAGATACAGCAGAGATGGAAGAGAGTGTGTACTCCCTGGTTCCCGCCATCCTTCCAGTTCACTATTCTAGACTTTTCTGAGCCCTCACTATATTCCTGCTCACCATTCCATTGCAACACCTCTGCATCCTTATACTAAATCTTCATTTTTTGATGAAGTTTACCCAACTGAATGCATGTTCCCAGCCACCATGGAAAGAAAAAGAAAAAGAAAAAAAAAAAAAGAACTCATACATTAGCCAAAAAAAAAAATCTTAAGGTGAGGAATTACCTACGTAAGAAGAAATATCCAAATTGAGAGGAACAAGACAAAATCATCAAGAGAGCTGGCAATTGTCATTCCAAAATCATTAAAGACACGTCTCTCGGCTCTGAGAAGAGAAAGAGAAAGCTTCAGTCAGCCAGCTGTGCAGGACGGAAATAGAATGGACGTACTCCATGGATTCATATAGCTGCCGAAAGTGAATTCCTTCCTGCAATCTTCAGCCGGCAGCTGAGCCATGAAATGTATTCCCAGTTAAAAATTCCTTTCCAAGCCCTATCCTATGACTTTGTAAATTGGTCTGCACACAAGAGCTAGAGCAACTCTCAAGCCGAGAGATGTTATGTTTGCATCATTGTTGACATGTAGACAAGTATTCAGATGGTCCATTAAGTAAATGCTCCTTACAAGAATGGGGCACATCTGGCCGTTGGACAGCATTGCCCTGGCTCTATATGGCTGGAAACCCCCAGTTTGGCTCATTAAGGAGAAACAGACATGATAATTGTGTCAAAACACAAGAGTGTATTTTATTCTGCCATCGCATTCACTTATTGGCATCTGATGAAGCGAAAGAGATTTTAGGTTATGAAATCTGGATTTCTTGCTCATATTTGTTTTGAAAATACATGCGGCATAATATGGATGAGGAACACCCTACTTGAGCTTCTGGCTAATTCTCCCCAGTCCACAAATGGATTGGCATCCTCATTAAAAAAAAAAAAAAAAAGAATCTCTTCCTGCTTTTTTTCTTATCTGTTTTCAAAGCACACAAGCTATTGAAAACAGCAACAGAAAGCATGTCGCTTTTTATCCTCAGAAAAACCCAAAAGTTAACCTTTCCCTTACTATCATTGTAAGAGGATTATCCACATTATTGGACATCCTTTGGAAGTATCTGGACAAAAATACAAACAGCACATTAATGCAATCTGCAGATGATACTAAATTGGGAGATGCTGTTTTCATGGTTAATGACAGTATTCATTAATTAATGACTGATTAATTAATCAGGCAGCCGGACTCAACAACAGCCTTGGTGAGAAGGGAAGGGTGCAGTAGAGAAAGTTAACATTTGTGAGAAAGGCAAAAGGAGCTATGAAAAATTAAAATGAAGCTAAACCCCAGATGCCATGGGAGTGGTGAGCAGGTGAGCCTTGGAAATTCACTTGCCAAGCCAACCAGGACATGCATGGATGGCCAATTAGAGACCCCTGTACACAGGGGAGTGAGACCCGAGTTAGTTCTGGTTCCATAAGTAGAGGCATTGTTTCTCAAAACAGATCATCTTTTCTTCCAAAACTTTAATAAGACCGCACCTGGCACAGAGTGTTAAGTTCTGGAACTGCACTAGAATGCCATTAAAGAAAGAAAATCTTACATGTGAGTTTTCCAGGCTTTTCTGTTTTTTTCCCAAGAAAGAAATTTCGGCCACCTTCATTTCATTTTTTTTTTTTTTTTTTTTTTTTTTTAGTAATTCCTGACAATATGTCAGTCACTTTTACTGGCTGGGATCATCCTTGGTTGTATCTGAAAGAAATATGGATGCCTAGGAGGCATCCCCAAATTCACAGACTCGAACCCAAACTCTGTTCTCCCCCTGCTCCCACCAAAACTGCCCCTTTCCCCAGGGTTTCTTGCCTCGGTTCTTGGCATTCCGCTTTTCCAGTTAGTTGGACTTTAGAGCGATCCTGGACTCCATTCTTTCTCTCAAACCACAAGTTCCATCCATTAGCAAATCGCGTTGGCTCGAACTTCAGAATAGATCTGGAATCTGCCCATGTGTCACCACCTCCATTGCAGCCACGGGACTCACACCGCCAGGATCTCTCGCCACGTTTGTTGCAATAAATACCCTAGTCGGACTCTCTGCTTCCGTTAACATGAAGGTCAGATCACGTCACTTGCCTTCTCAGAAGTCTCCAGGGGTTTCCCAAATCAATGCGTGAAGGTCGACAAGGCCCTCTGTGATCGGCCACCCCTTACCGCTCTGACCACATCTTCTATTCCTGCCTCACCCACTCAACTCCAGCCACATGGGCCTCCGTTCCATCCCTGTAACACGCCAGGAAGATTCCTGTCTTTTCTATGAGCCTGGATTTCCTGTGCCAGGAATTCTTTTGCCTGGACATCCACGTGCTTCACTCCCTCAGATCTTCATTCCAGAATCATCTCTGCCTTGAGGCCTTTCCCAACTACCCTGATGGAAATTGCAACCCAAGTTCACATCACATGTCCTGCCCCCTCTACCTGCTTTGTCTTTCTCCCTGTACCTATTATCTGTGACCATACTTCATCTTTTTCTTGTTTATTATTTGTCTCTTCCCTGATAGACACACCCAGAATATACATTCCTGCCTTGTTTGCTTTTTGTTTTATTCCTACATGCAGAACAGTGCCTATCACACATTAGGGGCTCCGTAAATATTTGCTGGAAAACAGAATGCAACTTGATGCCTGTTGGCATTTTAATGGTGCTAACTTTCATAATCAAAATACTTGATCAGAGTTAGTAAATTCTAAAAGAAAATATCTAAGTTCACATCCAAAGAGCGCTTATAAATCTGTAGCAGAGCTGGGTAAGCTTTTAAAGTAGCTTTCTCGGTCTACACAGCGCATATATCCTCTGTTCAGAGGCTAAATGGCATTGTTTTCTAAGCCAGCGCCACGTCTGGCTGGAAGGCTGTAGTGTTGTATTTTTAAACAGTAGGGAATATATTATCAGAAGCATGCAATAGCTAAGCTAGAGAGACTTAAAAAAAAAAAAAAAAAAAACCTCAGAAATAAGGAAAGTGATGCTTACAAAATGGAATCTAGTGGAAAGAATACTGACTCCAAAGTCAGACAAGAGTTAACCCTGTCAGGCAGTGTTCTCAGAATTTACCTGTATTAACTTGCTCAGCATTCACTACAACCCCAGGAGGGAGGAATCATTGTTTTTATTCCCATTATATCATGGGAAATAGAAGGCAGAGAAAATGCAATAATTTGCCCAAGCCTAGACATCTCTTGGGAGATGGTGTTTTGAATTTGAACCCAGGCCCCAGAGTCCATGTTCTCATGTGGCTATGCCCAAAGTCCTCTATTTTTTTTTAATCTCAGGACCCCCTAACACTCCTTAAAAGTACTGAGGACCCAACAGAGCTTTGTTTAGGTGCATCATACCTATCAATAGTTATTGTATTCAAAATGAAAACTAAGACATTTAAAAAAATTTTCCTCAGGGGCGCCTAGGAGGCTCAGTCGGCTAAGCGTCCGGCTTCGGCTCAGGTCATGAGCTCCCCATTGCCGAGTTCGAGCCCCGCATAAGGGCTCTGTGCTGACAGCTCGGAGTCTGGAGTCCATTTGGAATTCTGTGAGATCTGCACCTCCCCCGCCCCCAAACTCACGCTCTTTCAGTCTCAAAAATAAATAAACATTAAAAAAACTAAAAAATAAGTAAAAAATATTTCCTCACTAATGCATTTAAAAATAACAATAATACACCCCAAACAAAAAACATTTGGCAAAAAGAATAGCATCGTTTTACATTTAATGCCTGTCCTAATGGAAGAAGTTTGATGATCACATCTGCTTCTGCTTTCAATCTGCTATTACACGTTGTTTTGTTTTGTTTTTTTAATTTTTTTTTTCAACGTTTATTTATTTTTGGGACAGAGAGAGACAGAGCATGAACGGGGGAGGGGCAGAGAGAGAGGGAGACACAGAATCGGAAACAGGCTCCAGGCTCTGAGCCATCAGCCCAGAGCCTGACGCGGGGCTCGAACTCACGGACCGCGAAATCGTGACCTGGCTGAAGTCGGACGCTTAACCGACTGCGCCACCCAGGCGCCCCTACACGTTGTTTTGATTGCAGTATATGAAGAAAATCCAACTTCACACAGATACCCAATTGGAAAAGAATAGTTTACTAGCTCTTTCGGGTAATCTTAGGTGTTCTTCTTTGTATGCAAAAGTGCTATTTTTGATAGTATGGTAAGTGCTGTTGTCATAAAGGTTAGTTGTGGTGTGGAATCCAGACTCGTATCAAGAAATTTTTCCTACCTTGTTACAGTAGGATCCATGAGTCACTTCGTATTTTCGATAGCTCTTTTGCCCACACGTGATTTTTTTAACACTATGCATTGGACATTTGGAAGATTCCAGTTCAGTGAGTTTTGCAGATATTTCAGAAAAAAAAATTTTTTTTAACAGGTTCATTAATGTCACCCATTCTCATTTTAAAAAGGCTTTATGAAATAGAAACCTGACAAGCTAATGGTGACAGAAACGTGTTTTCCAAAACTCTGATATTCGCTTGAAAAGTCCAAACTGTATTACTGGCAGCAAGGAATATCAGGTCACTGTCCCAGTTGCCCTTCTGGTCATTGCTTTAGCATATATTTCTAGACATTAGCTTCCAGTTATGTTTGTATCTTCTGAAATTTCATTGATTTATGTGAGTGTGCTTATCAGAGGTCCTCACGTAATATCTCTAAGAGAAAAGTTACTTCAATTTATATAATTAACATCATTATGGAAAAAATATTTTGCTAAGGCACCAACAGCTCTACCCAGCAGTGGCTTTGGAGGCATCAGTGCATAGATTAACGTAATAAAAAAAAAGGTAAACAATGTCTTGGCCTTATTATGCTGATAGTTTTGACCACACAGCCCTCTTAAAAGACCTTTGGCAGGGGCACCGTGGTGGCTTAGTGGGTTAAGTGTGTGGCTCTTGATTTCAGCTCGGGTCATGATCTCCTGGTTCGCGAGTTCGAGCCTAGCATCGAGCTCTGTGCTGACAGAATGGAGCCTGCTTGGGATTCTCTCTCTTCCTCTCTCTCTGTCTCTCCTCTCTCTTGCTCTCTCAAAAATAAATAAACATTTAAACAAAGACCTTTGGCAAGTTGAGGGGACCCACAGAGCACACTGGGAGAACTGTTACACTATGCTGACCAGCCTCTCACATCCAGACCGTCCCTCTTACAAACTGTACCACTCTAGCCTCTCTGAGTTTCTTCAGTGTCTGCACCTGTCAGATGCAGCTATTAATACATAACTCTGGTCTTACACAATTAACTTGAAAATTTGACATGATCACATGTAAAGCTCTTGGACAAGTATCTGGCACACAGTAGGTGCTTGAAAAGTGGTAGCTGTCATGACCTTGGCCCAAACCCACAGCAAGTTATTGGCAAAGCTACAACCCAAACTCCTACTTTTGATTCCTGCCTGAGGTTTTCCTTGCTGCCCTCCTATCAGCAGGAGCAGGATTTTTTCTATGGTCATTGTTACCACAAGGAGCAAAGAAGCCAATTCGGTTGATTCAATTGATTTAATGGTCTTCCTAGTTAATGTCCTAGCTCGTAAGCGGAAGCAGTTAGGTGGAGTCATTAAGGATACGTGTGACCCACATTTGGGTCGCGAATTGGCTGTGTACTAACTGTGTGACCTTGTGCAAGTTTCTAAGCCTTGGGTCTCTCTTCTGTAAAATTGGATAATAGCATCTCCCATACACAGTTACTCTAATAATTAAAGAAGCCAATGCACAGGAATAGTAGGGTACCCGTCCAATGTATATGTTCAGTAAGGGTTAGCTGCCTGCTATTATAACAGTCATGGCTATTGTTGTTATCTGCCTAGCTAAGCTCACCGTCACATCCTCAGAGAAACCTTTCCTGACCCTCTCATGAAAGCACCCTATTTGATACTCACGTTGTTCCTATACCTCTCCTCCATTGGATTTAATATAGTTGCAATGTTACGTTTCAAGATGTGATCATTTGATTGCCATTTATCATGCACACCAGGCTCTAAGCTCCGTAAAGACAGGGACAGGGTCTGTTACACTCATCGCTTGATCCCAACACCTGGCACTGTGCCCAGTCCTAAGCAGGTTTCAGTAAATACTTAGTGAAGGAATGAATGAAATTATTTAGTAGCTTGGCAAAGCATAGTTATACCCCATTACATAATTTATCTGAACTTCCTCTAGCACTTGTTAGTCAAAGAATGATCTACAGACCAGGAACAGCAGCCTAACCAGGGAAGCTTGTGGGAAATGCAATCTCAGGTCTCACTCCAGACCTACGGAATCTAAACGTGCAGTTTAACAAAATCCCCAGGTAATTCCTATTCTTATCAAAGTTTTACAAGTATGGACCTTTGCCTATTCTTCACCAGTCCCAATGGGGGAGGGGGCTGGGGGGAGAGAGAAGAGAGGGAAGGAAAAGCGAAGGGGAAGGAAGGAGAGTAGAGGGCAGGGCAGGGCAGGGAAGGAGAGGAAAGTGGAGGGAAGACAAGACAATCGTTCAATTTCCTGGGTAAAATAGCACTCTCTTCCACAATCCCAGGTCTCATTACATTCCCAATACAAACATTATTACAAATATGACCATTTCTAAAAACCAGCTGCATTAAAATTTTTTTCAGCCTTGGCCCGGCTGCTCTTATTTCCTACTCACATATGATTTTTTCCAGAAGACTATTTTGGCCTCAGCCGAATAATTTATTTCAGAGACTTTATATCCTAAAATATTCTCTGGAGGAGACAGAAACACCATCTGTGCCCACTTCTGGAAAAACAGCCCCAAACCATGAAGTAGGGGTGTCATTTTCATGACAGGGGTGCAAAATGTGAATGCCTGCCTGTCTACCACAACCTCAGAGAGGAGGGGAAAACACACAGCAGAATACCTTCTCCCGAAATAGCACCAAACCAGTCCTGCTCCAACAGCCCAAAGAGATTATAAAAGTATGCATGGTACCCAGGTGACCTTTGGAAAAATTACAGCCTAGCTTTTTAACGAAGAGGTTATTATTCTTAGAATGTATTCCCATTTTTGAATGGGGAGGCACGTTCATCATCGGATAGTGATAGGCAAGAACTCCAAGAGATTCCACGAATGATTCATTTGCCTGTGTTCAATCTTACACATTTTGTGGGACAGGATTTCCAAATTCCCTTTGTTGCAGTGCTCTCTGCTGCGAAGAGAAGAAATGGGCCTGGCCAGAAACAATGCACATCTCCCTCGGTTGGGGCCTGCCTCCGCCAGTGTTCTGACCCGGCAAGACCTGAATCTGTGAGCTGATAGTTATCAAATGGTATTTGAATTTGCTGCTGCATGTTCTCCTGGAGCTTCTTCCTTCCCTGGGACTCTCCTCTTTCTGACTCTCTCCCTTCCGTCTCCTACGCGCATAAGGAATGCTACCTTGGGAAATAAAGAAGCCGCCAAATGTGTAGAATTAATGCCTAGAGTAGATCTGTCCCTGTGGTCATGGAGTCCCTTCCCCTGACTTTTCATGTGGCTTCTGCCGGGGTGACAGGCATGGACTTATGTTAAGGGGATATTAGGACAACTGGAGTGAGAACACAGACAGAGATCCAAACTGAAATGATAGCTATGGGCCAAGGGGCCCAAAGGGGGTCTTTCCCCCATCTGTAGGCAGAGCAAACACAGCGTCATTGATGGCTTGGAGGAGGACAGTTGCCAGCTGAACCCAGCCCAGGGTAATGTAAGAAATGAGGCTCATGGGGCACCTGGGTGGCTTGGTCAGTTAAGCATCTAACTTTAGCTCAGGTAATGATCTCATGGTTTGTGGGTCTGAGCCCCACATCAGGCTATGTGCTGATAGTGTGGAGCCTGCTTGAGATTCTCTTTCTCTCTCTCTCTTTCTCCCTTTCTCCCTGTCTCTCTCACTGCCCCCCCCACTTGTGCTTTCCCTCTCTCTCTCTCAAAGATAAATAAACTTAATAATAGAGAAAAGAGAACACTTCCCAACCCATTAAAAAAAAAAAAAAAAAGGAATGGGCTTCAAGGTCGCATAGCTGAGAACTTGAGTCTTGACTCTCACGCTTGCTAGCTATGCCTCCTTGGGAAAATTGCGTTTTATTATCTGAGCCTCACCTTTTCATCTTTTCAAATACTGGCATATAATATCCCTTTGTGGGCTTTTGTGCAGATTAGAGAAGGTATTGTTCCATAACACCCTGGCATGTGGGCAATTCTCGAGTAATGTTATAGTGGCCCTCTCTCTGTTCCACGGCCGTGCTGAATGTACCACGATGTGTGTCCTTGACCCTCACGATGCTGGTAGGAAAAGACAAAAAAGAAACGGAAAGTGGGGGGCAGGCAAGGGAGAAGAAACTGTGAGCTCGTATTTATCTACACGTGTGACTTAAAGAACACGTGGCTCTCCAAACAGCTGTAAGTTGTTCAAATCATGAGTCCAAGGAATTCTCTTTTGAACATAAAGTACATGGTGGGCTTGTTTATTATTTCATTTTTTCCCTTTAGCTATTTTAACGTCATGTGCCTTTCGCTTATTTTTCTGAAGATTATTTATTTTGAGTGTGTGTGTGTGTGTGTGTGAGTGGGAGAGGGAGAGGGGCGGGGAGACAGAGAGAGAGAGAGAGAGAGAGAGAGAATCCCAAGCAGGCTCCTCACTGTCAGTGCAGAGCCCAACGTGGTGCTCAAACCCACGAACCATGAGATCATGACCTGAGCCAACATCGAGAGTTGGATGGTAACCCACTCAAAGCATTTCTATAGCTGCTTTGTGGTTTACTGTCCTCACCCTCCCCCCGCCAGCATGTACGCTCATCACGCTTGCATTTTATGATAAAGTAGACGTCAACATCAAGAGTTAGAGAGTTGGGGCGCCTGGGTGGCTCAGTCATTAAGCGTCTGACTCTTGCTTTCGGCTCAGGTCACGATTTCAGTTTCGTGGATTCAAGCCCCGCGCCAGGCTCCACACCGACAGCGCAAAGCCCACCTGGGGTCCTCCGTTTCCCTCTCTCTCTGCCCCTCCCCCACTTTCACAGTCTCTGTCTCTGAAAATAAGTAAATCAACTTAAAAAAATGACATAAAAATAAAGAGTCCGCTGCTTAACCGACGGAGCCACCCAGGCACCCCCTATTCACCTTTTGAAAGCCATTAGTGCCTCTCCTCCACAATTACTTTTAAAACGAACGCTTTCTGCCATGTAGACCCTTCCTTATTGGTCCTAACTGGAGTTTGAGAAGAGGATTAACATGGCTCTCAGTCACAGCTTTGAGCCTGGCTCTGGTGGCACTGGGACCCTGTCCCAAGTAGCCACCCCCTTGTCATCATACTTGGGCTACTTTATCAAGGAAGCAAGGTTGAAGAGAGGGAAACACTTGGAGATTGATGGAGTGTCAGGGAAAGGGGTCTTAATCCACAGAGCTCTTGGCACATAAGACAATCTCTAAATTGTAGGAGAGAGAAAGCGGCCTCAAGGTGTCTGTTGGGCGTTTCACTGGCTGAAAGTCTAGGCTGACGTGACGGTTATCCTCCTACAGGCTGGTGGGACTCTGTTGATAGATGAAGTTGGGTGGCCCAGGGTGAAGTCACGAGGGGTGAGCTGCCGAGGCCAAGGAGCTAAGCTGAAAGCTAAGGGCGGTTCTGCTATTCCTGTGCTCGCTGACTTAGCATCACTTTGAACGGTAACCCTCTCAAAGCATTTTTTTAAATTTATTTTTTATGTTTTAAAATTCACATCCAAATTAGTTAGCATCTAGTGCAACAATGATTTCAGGAGTAGATTCCTTCATGCCCCTGACCCATTTAGCCCGTCCCCCCTCCCACACCCCCTCCGGTAACCCTCTGTTTGTCCTCCATATTTATGAGTCTCTTCTGCTTTGTCCCCCTCCCTGTTTTTATATTATTTTTGTTTCCCTTCCCTGGTGAGGAATTTAAGAGTCAAAGCATTTCTATCGATGCTTTGTGATTTACTGTCCTCACCCTTCCCCCACCAGCAGTATGGTCATCACACTTCCATTCTATGAAAAATGGTAAGACCTTTGTAGTTACTTAACCACTCATCGTGAGCCACCATTTACCTTCCTTGTAAGTTTGGGGACACAGCAGGGAGAAACTCTGGCTGCCCACGGGAATCACCTGGGAGTCTCAGTGCCCAGGCCATATCTCATATCAGTTCAATCTGAGTCTTTGGGAGCTAGACACAGGCACCAGGATTTTGTTTTGGAAGCTTCCCAAGTGATTCTCATGTGAAATCACGTTTGAGAACCAGACAGTGGTGTGAGCGGAGGGGGGCATTGTGTGCAGTAAAACAACCGGGGGGTGGGGTCTACAGAAATGCTTTGAGTGAGGTACCATCCCAAGTGATGCTAAGTCAGCGAGCATCAGAAATAACATATGGATGACGTGCATGGCTGACCAACCGCCCTTGGCTTTCAATTCAGCCTCTTAGTCTCCAGCAGGATTCTCTGTATTCATCAGTCCTTACACTGGGCAACTTAGGGAGGCAACGTAAATGTTCTGTGCACCTTCTTGCCTGTCTTTGGAAACATTTTTTAAGTTTATTTATTTTTAGAGAGAGAGAGGAGAAAGAGAATCTCAAACAGGCTCCATGCTGTCAGCACAGAACCCCACTCGGGGCTCGATCTCACTAACTGTGAGATCATGATCTGAGCCGAAATCTAGAGTCGGATGCTCACCTGACTGAGCCACCCAGGCGCCCCTGAGGAAACATTTTAGGTAAAGTTGCATTTTTTTACGTTCAGTGTCAAGTGACCCAGCAAGCAAAGTAGATAAGCCTAGAACCCTGATCTTTTAAAAATGTCCACATGTATGCCTACATCCTCTGTACCAGGCACAATGCAAGTTGCTAGTGTTTTGATGTTGAGGACGACAATGATATTAATATTACTATCATCAGCAACAATAACTAATATACACTCAGTGCTTACCCTGGCCAGGTACTGTACTAAACCCTGTCCACATATTGCTAATTTATTCATCCCATAAACAGTAAGGTATATACTCTTGGCATTTTTCTTACTATGAATGAGATTTAAAGAGGTTAAGTACCTTGCCTAAAGTTACACAGCTAGCATATGCCAGGGATGTGAAATCTTATTTGGCATGCAATAATGAATTAGGCAAACGAGGCAGTGACCTACTTTTTAATTAATATTTTTTATTATTTTATTTGGCATCACCAGAGCTAACATAATAATAGGCCCATGATATCTTGTATAAGGCATTTGCTGAATTAGACATTTTCCTGCCCTCTCAGCCTGGTGTGGAAAACAGATACATGATGATTGTAATATAATATAATATAATATGATATGATATGATATGATATGATATATTGTCAAAAAACAAATCAGGGACAATTAATTCTGCTTGGGTAGACAGAATGGTGGGGGGATATTTATAAATAGAAGAGGGTATTTCTTAAAGGGCTTTAAAGACTGAATAGGAGCCTGCCAAGCAGAAGAGAAAAAAGCATGCCAACTGGGGCAGACAGAAGGAGCAAATATACAGGCATAAAATTGTAAGGAATTCTGGACAAATGATCAGCCTATAGCAGGAGTTCTCAAAATTAAGGGTGCTTTTGGAATCACTTAAAGGCTTGTTAAAAAAACACAGAATGCTGGGCCCAATCCTCAGATCTTTCAAGTCAGCAGGGCTGTGTGAGACCATGAATTTGCATTTGTAATGAGTTCTTTTTTTTTTTTTTTTAACGTTTATTTATTTTTGGGACAGAGAGAGACAAAGCATGAACGGGGGAGGGGCAGAGAGAGAGGGAGACACAGAATTGGAAACAGGCTCCAAGCTCTGAGCCATCAGCCCAGAGCCCGACGCGGGGCTCGAACTCACGGACCGCGAGATCGTGACCTGGCTGAAGTCGGACGCTTAACCGACTGCGCCACCCAGGCGCCCCAGCATTTGTAATGAGTTCTAATGCCATTCTTACCCTTCTTGTCCAGGGACAACACATTGTTAGAGCCCTGGTCTACTTAGAAGGATCATCTGGAAACCCCCACAGCTGTGTGTGTGTGTGTGTGTGTGTGTGTGTGTGTGTGTGTGTGTGAGCGTGCGCGCGCGTGGGCACGCCTGCGTGCGTGTGAGGCACAAGCCAAAGTCAGCAAGACTTGCACCAAAAGTAAATTCTCTGAAGAGATGAGGATTTCTTCTTTTCCTGCAAGGAGTGGTGGTTAAATTTTACTGTTGGTTTTGGGAGCAATTCATACTGAAGCCGTCCAGCGGGAGGAAGCAGAGAAACCACAACTCAGGGCTCAAACGAGGAAACCTGGGATTTTATTGCATCTGTGCCCCCTCAGTGCCCTTACTCGTGTTAGTGAAGGCCTGAAGCTAGAGGAGACCAAGTGCATAACATCTTCTGTTGTGCGAGCAAGCATTTGTGTCCAGTTCGCGGGGAAGGTGGCATTTTTTACTTCTCTTCCTGCAGTTTTGGCGCTGTCTGCTGACCACAGGTGAGTTCCTGTGTTTATCGCCTACGTGATCTACTGACCCCGGAGGGCCATGAGCAGGGACGGGGGACAAGTCGGGAATGTCCTCCCACGCAAAGAGTGAGGAGGGTGCTGGAATGCTGAGCTCATTGGGAAGGCCGTGGCAGATGACATCCTTGTGAAATTATGCCTTTCCCTCCATTTCTAATTTCAATTATCATGCTTTGCTTCCCTCATGCTCCAGGATGGAAAAACCTAGGTTGTGTTTGCCGTTGCTCCTCACCCCCTTCCACAGGGGTGAGCAACCCTGCCAGGCCTGCCTCCGATATTAGGATCTTCCTTTTTCAGCCCCCAACCTGTGTAGGACAGATCCCAGCTAGATCTGGAGGTCCTGTCTGTCCGGTCATCGGAAAACATGTGGCATCTAGCTCCAGTGGCCGATTTTGTCACTAGGTTGGTTTGCCAGCTGACGGCCAACAGCTGTGTGTGTTACATTCCTGGCAGGGGCCCTTCCAGACCCCACCATTACTCACAGGAGTGGGAGAGAGGAGTAGGAATCGCCGACCAGAGAAACAAAACAAAATCGTGTTGTTGGGATTCTGTGTTCCATGTTTAGTTTCATTTCAAAGGCAATTCCCCACTTCTCTGTTGTACTTTTCTAGAAAATTTCTAGAAGCCTACTTAGGAGTCGACCTAGTTACTGGCTAAAGCCCATGGCAACGGTCATCTTCCATTTTGGGATTTTTACTTTCTTGCTGTTGGCCAGGTAGGAGGAGAAAGAGAGTGATGGTCTAAAAAGCACACAGTACCTGAGACAGGTGAGCCCTATGCTCCGTTTTGTGAGGGGAATGGGAGCTTTATTATCGGTATTATTGATGAGACTCTGGCTTCCCTTGCAGAGATGAAGTATTTTTGTCATCATGTCTATTATTCTTCACAAGAACCCAATTAGGCAAGATTGCCTCAACAGAGGAGGCTGATTAAATTCACAGATTTATTGCAAAACCACTTTGGGAGTTATGGAAAATGAGTTTAACTGCTAAGCTTCCTTGCTTTAAA
This sequence comes from Leopardus geoffroyi, assembly GCF_018350155.1. NCBI lineage: Eukaryota > Metazoa > Chordata > Mammalia > Carnivora > Felidae > Leopardus > Leopardus geoffroyi. Next base: position 32,319,982 of record NC_059331.1, on the reverse strand, counting down.
GGAAAAAAAATTCAAGCTGCAAGCCTGCACCTTGGATTATCCATCTATAACAGATCATAAAATACCCATAACCTTGCACGCAGTTTATCTTTCTCCAGAGAGGCTGAAGATGCTTCTTCCAGGCTCCTCGTACCTCCCCCCACGGGGTAGGCGATGGCTTCTGTGCTCACGGAACACAAGGGGGTTTCTGAGCTGGGGCAGGATGGGGTAGGCAGAGAGCTGCTTCCAGGATATAGGTCAAAAGGCAGATTTTGCTTTGCAAATCTCCTAGCCAATTTGTGCAGGCAGTCCTTGTTTTTATTTGGGTCCCAGAAAAGTTGCTGTAAGTAGGAATGATGTAAATGAAATCTGATTTTCCACAGAAATGAGGACAGCACTGAGGATCCTGACCTAAAACCTGATGCCCCAAATGTGATAGAAACAACCACAAACATGATTTTGAAACTTTTAACTTGCTAGTGAGGATATCTAAGACAAACAGCCATACTGCCCACCCCCAAAGTCTCAGGTTTTATTTATTTAAGGCAGCATTTCCCAAATTGTTTTCTGTAGAACATTAACCTCCAAAGATGTCCTGGAATAAAAAAGGCTTATGGTAGTGAAATTGGGACACTGCTGCATGTTACGTGTCCCTTGGCCTGCAGGCCTCATTAACATAACAAAAATAAGAGCTGAGTCTCATTGAAAGTCTGCCTGAGCCAAGCACCTTATATATTTTACCTCTTTAGGGCTTCAAAAAATAATCCTCCGAGGTGGATGCTGATTGATCCCATTTTGCACATGGGGAAATTGAGGTGTGGAGCAGTTAAATGGGTTGCCTGGTTAAAAGGTGAAAGGTCAAACCAGGTTTCGAGTCCGTGCTCATTCCCAGATGCGGGCTCTTAGCCACTTAACTTTCTCACTTTCTCACTGACTGCCCTGGCTACTTGGACAGTTTGCTGTTAACTGTTTTCGTTTTCGTTATGCTTTTTTACACAGTTGAGGCCATCCTTAACCGCAGCAATTGGTCACTATTTGTTGGCATCTCCAATGTTTATTCATGTCTTCACATAGAGCCAAGTTGGTAGCATTTTAGGTGATAGCTTCCCCTAACATCAGGCTTTCATGCTCCGATCTCACATGGCCTTTGTGTAACTGCTCTGAGCATGCTTTAGTGGATTTTCATCTGTATCTCTGACAGTTTACAGATCCACAAAGATGTAAGGGAGGCAGGATGCGTCTGAGTTTATTTACCCCGTCTTTGGCAAGAGTGTCTTCATCCACAGAATGAAAGTGAGTAAAAAGCAAGCATAAGATAAAAAAGGACACTCAGGGTATGTCGTTAACCCTTAGGTTGGAGGGGTTGGGATTTCTTGCACCAATGGCATCTTAGTAACTGTTAGCTGACCAATCATTTTACCTGAGAGATGTAGAGGGAAGGGTGAGGAGAAGGGGAGGCCGAGAATGGTTCAGTACCCAGTGTTTCACCCTAAACAAAGTGTTCATTAAATGTAGGAGCCAGGCTGTCTGCTAATCACTTTACCAAAGCATGCACTTGCTCGGGAAATGGGCTTTGCAAGGGTGACGAAGAGAAGAATGTGAGTTAGTGGTAGGTAGGGGCCCTGTCTCAGCAGGCAGGGGCAAAAGGTTCTAGAAGTCGTGTCCCCGGTCTTGTAAGATTGCACAGGGTACCTTATCTCCTCCATCGTGCTTGATCCCGGTTAAGTCAGCTTCCTTCCGTATATGTCTGTGCTCTCTGAGAGTCCACACATGAAAGGATTTGCCCTCCCTTTGCCCCCTTGATCAGTCAGGAAAAATTTAATGAACACCTACACGATACTCAGCGTTTCCTTTTCACACAGGCCCGTTGCCTGATGTGGACTGGATGATGTTCAAGGACGTTTTTTGGTGCTTGAAACTGTTGTATGCTCTCCATGGACTATCTCCTTCCGTATCCATAACAGTCATAAAAGGGAGAGCCTATTATTAGTTGTAGTTTACGAAGGAGAAAAATGGGGCTAGGAGAGGTGGGATGGCTTATTAAAAGACACACAGCTAGTGACGGACAGAGCCAGGAAACTAACTTTACTCCCTCGAATTTGAAAGCCTGTACCTTTTATGACTCTCAAACGCAATAAGTGAATGGGAGCTCCTCCTCCACTGTTCTTTGCAAGGACTAGATGGGTGCTGTTTAGGAAGTCTAAGGCAAAAAATAAAGATAAATTTAAAAATGCTGGATTCATGTTTTAAAAATGAATGTTATCACGAATCAGGTAAGTGAGCCTCTGATGTTACTGGAAGTAAAAAAAACAAAAAAAAAAAAAACCAGGAGATCATTTATTTTAGGGAAAACACTAATTCTATGGATATAAATTCTTCTGGGTAAAAATGCCAAGAAGTCCATTGTTGCCTGCAGCCTAAACAGACCACCGCTACTTTGGCTGTGATTGAGATATTAGAATTTGCTTTCTTTCTCCAGCTGTACAAAAGGTACTTGAAGCTGGTCTGAAATAGTATTTAACTCCCTGAAATAACACTTTTAAAACTTAGGTGATGACTAGTAATCTTAATGAATGTGCAAATGCCAGTTGCGGCGGGTGGGGGAGGGAGGGGGGTGGATAACCATTCCGGTCTCAAACACTAGAAGCTTTAAATATTAAGCAGAGGTTATTCACCAATGAAAAGAAAGGAGCTATCCAGTCCCAAAAAGACACGGGGGAGCCTTAAATGCATATTGGTAGGTGAAAGACACCAACTGGAAAGGCTGCATCCTATAGGATTCCCACTGTATGACTTTCTAGAGAAGGCAACACTGTGCAGACAGTAAAAAGATCAGTGGTTGCCTGGGTTGGTGGGGAGGGAAGACTAAATAGGCAGAGCAAGGAGGAGTTTTAGGGCAGGGAAGCTATTGTTCATGATACTATAATGTGATACGTGTCATTATACATTTGTGAAACCCGAAAGATTGTAAGATACAGAGAGTAATGTAATGTAAACTATGGATTTTAGTTAATAACAATGTATTACTATAGGCTCACTAATGACAGCAAATGTACCCCAGTAATGCAAGATGTCAGTAATGTGGAAGACTGAGGGAGGAAGCAATGTGAGGGGGTCGATGGGAACTCGGTAGTCTGTTCGGTTCTTCTGGAAACCAAAAAAAGTCTATGAATTTATTTTTCTTAAGCAGAAGAGAATCACACTGTTTTTCAGCATCATAGCATCTCTGTGGATGACAGTGCCCTTGGAGAAGAAAGAAATTGATAATCCTCTCAATACATAATACCAACTCAGTGCTCAGGTTGTGACAACCAAGGAATATATGAAAGGTCAATTTAAACGTCTCACTGGGTTGGAAAGACAAAGCGGACTTTGTGCCACAATAGAACTCATCCCATGGAACCGTGGAGATGGCAGGAGATAAAACAATACTCTTTATCGCCAGCGGACTAACCAGCAAGGACATGTTCTTTCTATTTATCCTATAGGCTCCTAAGGACAATGGGCCCTTTGTCCTTACACCTGTTGAAAGGGGAAGGAGCCCCTAACAGAGACCTTGTGGGTTTGTGTGAGGCCATGCGGTTCAGATTTCTTACCTCTGTCTCTGATGGTACATCCCATTTCATAATACGCCTTCCAGCAACAGAACTTGGGAGACAGAGCCCTCAGCATTCGAAAGGAAAGAAGCAGGTCCGAGCTTTATTTGAGAAGAATGATGGAATACAGAAATCAGTGTAGGAGAGCAGTGTAACAAAGTGGTGGCATATTCTGGCTCTCAGCCAGACCTGAGTTCTGGGGGGAGGGGGGTCTTGCTCTTTCCCTGCCCTCAGCTCCTAGGCTGAGGGTCAAGGCTCCAAAGGGTGAGGACTGCTGGACGAATGAACCTTCAGGACTTTGCTAAAGAAAAGGGAACAGCTAAATAATTCGTCAAGATTGACAGCTCATTTTTCCAGCTGTTTGACGAAAGTTTCCAGATAAACGTGTCTGTGGGCACGTGGGCATTGATGACTTTTTTCATTCTGAATTCTTGCTTGTAATGGGATCTGTTGGTTTTACTGCCTTCTTTGGGGGGAAAAACAGTCTAATTTTCTTTGGGGCAACGAACCGTCCCCTTATTGTTGGTGTGTGAAGTTTGATTTTAATACTTCCTTTTGGCTTGAAGGGATGGTCTGTGGCCTGGGCACAGCCAGATAGTGTTGTTTCCCCTTGGCCTCAGAGGAATTCAGTGAGAGACGTGTAACTCCAGCCGGGCCCATGAGAATCCCACCTGAGATTTTGCTGCTTGATTTGGAAAGAAGTGTTCTTTTCTTGCTAGGGCTGAGAAATGGGTAAAAGGCAAGCCTTACGGTTACGAGTAGACTTCATAGCCCCTACTTGGGGAAAATATCCTTGAAAATAAAGTCAAAATAGGGACGCCTGGTTGGCTCAGTTGGTTAAGCATCTGACTCTTGGCTTCAGCTCAGGTCATGATCTCACAGTTTCATGAGAGTCGAGCTCTGCACTGGCAGCACGGAACCTGCTTGGGATTCTCTCTCTCCCTTTCTCTCTCTGCCCCTCCCCTACTCATGCTATGTCTCTCTCTCTCAACATAAATAAACTAAAAAAAAGAAAAAAAGAAAAGGAAAGAAAGCCAAAATAGAAGAAAACTGAGCTGAGAGATGGAGAAGGAACAGTCCTGGTAAACATATTTGACCAACTTGAACCACCCAAGCCTAAAGTCAACCCATTTCCTGGATCCTTCAAGGAAATGGGCCACTAAATTCTCAGGGTTTTAACCACCTTATAACCAACTGTATACACACACACACACATACATAGAGATATATATTTATATACATATATAGAGATATGTAGATATCCTTTCAAATGCATGTGAGCAGGGGAGAGGCAGAAAGAGAGACGGAGACACAGAATCCGAAGCAGGTTTCAGGCTCTGAGCTATCAGCACAGAACCCAACGTGGGGCTCAAACTCAGGAACCATGAGATCACGACCTGAGCTGAAGTTGGATGCTCAACTGACTAAGCCCCCCGGGCGCCTCCACTTTATTCATTCACTTACGTGAGAAATTCTGAGGCACTCCTGTTCTCCCATATGTTCGCCTCATTCGTATCAAAATTTAATAGGAAAATTCTAACTGGGAGGTGTTGTTCTGTCCAGAGCCTCCCCAACATCTTGCAGCCTCTTCACCCCCTCCTATGGACAAAGGTAACATCTGAAATGAGGAGACCTTGAATCACCAATTCCAAATTTCAACAAAAGGAAGAATTCTCCTTTGTTGAACATCTCACTTCACCACGGGCTCTAAATCTTTTCGTGGCTTAGAAAAAGTTGGCACGTGGCAGAGTCCTGCCGACCAGATTGAGACATCAGAGAATGGGCCGTTGGCCATGCCTGGCACACGTTCTGAAGACATGGCCCCATGCCACCTCCCCCCTCACGTTCAGTATGCCATTAACACTAGGAGTGGGCTCAAGAGCTAGGGCAACTTGGACTTGAAATATAACCTTGAAATTCATGGATGGATTTGAAGGATGAAAAAGAACACACTGTAGCTCTTCAGCCGTCACTAGCCATTAAATAGAATAAGATCTAACATTAATCGAGTATAGCTGTACTACATACGGCACTAAATACTCCTTTTGCATCGTCCCTTTGAACCCTCATCACAACCTTGTGTGGTAGATCCCATTGTAATCCTCATTTTACAGTTCAAGGAATTTGACCTAGAAAACTTAGTGAACCTGCCCTGGATCACTGAGCAGGATTCAGACCCAAGGAGCGGGCAGGCTCTCCATCGCACAAGGTTGCGTGTTAAGAAAAAAACGCAGTGCCTGGATCACCACAGCAATAGAACTGCAGAGATGAATGTTAGGACTGGAAGGAGGCTTTAACATCATTTAGCCTGGTGGAAAACCTGAGACTGAGGGAGAGAAGTGACTTCCCCAAAGCCATGTAGCAAGATAAAGAACCAGACACTGAAATCTAGCTTTGATGCCCCAGTTCCTGTGCAATGCACATCTTGTTATTCAACACACATCACCATGATAGATGCACCAGTTACTAAAATTCTAAAATATATGCACACCGATTAGCAAATGACAACCATCCTGAAACTCTCTTTCCTCAGGACTCCTAGACCTCCCCACAATCGATAACTGAAAGGGCTATTATCTGTCCCTGTGGCCAGTTTCCATTCTGATTAGTCAAGCCCCTTCCTTCGTTAAATATTTTTAATATGAACCCTTCCTTAACACAAAAGCCAGCACGCATGCTCTTTTCCCTCCAGATAATGGGAGATTCACGGGTGGATTACAGGCCACATGTCAGTCATTTGGGATAACAGTATTATCTCATATGTAAGAAATAGATGAAAGCCAATCAAGTCAGCTGTACATGGTACATGTTGTGGGGGCCCAGGGGGAGGAGGGAGTGCACAAGAAGCGAAAGTTCTGCCCCAGCGTTCAGGACTCTGAGGAGGTCTTGCCATGCCCTTCCAGGTGTGGGTTCAAATGTTCTCTCCCACAGAGAGGAAGTTCAGAGCATCTGAATTGTCAGAGGCAAGAAGGGTCCTGCCCCACTTCTCTCACCTTTCTTATTTCTTTTTAAAATGGTAGAGCCCTCCCTCAAGTCCTGAGAGCCCTAGTCACGACAAGTGGAAATACAAGGAAAACCAAGCTCGCCAGCTGCAGAGATAACAGCCTCAGCTCCTTGTGAAGTCAACGGGAGGTAAGCCATTTTTTCTGACTCTTCTCAGCTGCAGAGATGGAGAAGCCAGTTGCTAGTGGAAGGGAAGCCCTGATGCATAGCATGCCCAGCATGAGTCAACCAACCATGCGCTACTAGCCAGTCTGAAAACCATCTAGACAGTGGCCGGTCTTCAATGGGAAGATGGTTTGCAGAGGACAAACTCCAGCTGTTTGAATATCTGTTCTTCTGTTATGCCTTCCCAGGGCCTATAGATCACCAAATAATCCTTAAATATGAATTGATATGCCTATTCATCAAGACCATTATTTTGTGGACCGGAAATCTTTTTCAGTGGTAGAAGGAGATGCACCCTGGTTGAAAGCAAATATAGGAAAGGCCTGGAAATTCCCCAGCCACCTCCCGTTCATCTGGCAGTCTCGATCTCTGGATGTTGGCTTGCCTTTTATTCTCTGTTCCAGTCCTCTCCCCCAGACTAAGTTAGCATTCCCATAGCACCTTAGGATTTCCCTTTTGTAGCATTTAGTGCATTTATAATGATCTTCTCAGTGCTTGTCTTCCCCCACTAGACCCTAATACCCATGAGCAATGAATATGCATTGCTCTTACTAACATTTCCCCAATACTTAGAAGAGTGTGTTACCATATTCACTGAATAATGGAAGGACACTGCACACTCTTGACACGAAGCCCTAACTATTTATGGAGTGTGCCATTTAACCATCATTAGATTACATGGGAAAGGCACTTAAAAAGACATAAAGTCATCCATGAATACGTCAAGTTCGTTAGCTCCACCAACTCACCGAACACGTTTCAGTTCATCTTCTCTTCCTACTTATTTAAGTGCATTCTCTGCTACCCTGTGATTTAAGAAAACTTCCATTCCATGCTATTGTATCTGGTGCATAACTGAATTTTTCTCCGTCTGAGGTTCACGGACCAACGAGGGCCGGCTTACCTTTTCTTGGGGTTCTGTGAATTCCCTATGAGATTTGTAAAGAGTTGTAGGCATATGCTGAGTCATGTAGATAAACATTGAAAAACTGAATGTGGCTGGGGTGCCTGGGTGTTGAGCATCCAACTCCTGATTTAGCTCAGGTCATGATCTCACGGTTCGTGAGTTGGAGCCCCGTGTCAGGCTCTGTACTGACAGTGAGGAGCCTGCTTGGGACTCTCTCCCTCTCTCTCTGCCTTTCACCAGCTTGCACTTTCTCTCTCTCTCTCTCTCTCTCTCTCTCTCAAAATACATAAATACATTTAAAAAAAACTGAACGTGGTCACGTGATTTCAATATCTGGAAGTTTTAAAATATATTTCAAATCCTCTATCACCCTTGCCTTCAGTAAGTGGGATCTAATTTTCCTTCCCTTGAATGCAGGCAGGCTTTAGTGACTTTGCTTCTAACGAATGATGTGAGGCAAGACGACCTTGCATGACTTTCAAGCAGAGGTTAGAAAAGGTGATATGGCTTCCATTTGGCTCACTGTCTTCGGGCATTCGCCTAAGAAGCTCTGAGTCGTATAAGAAATCTGGCTTTCATGACACTGCCATGCTTTACCAACCAGATGGAGGGTCTTTATAGAGACTGCTAGGAGAACCCCAACCATTCAAGTCTTCCCGGCCCAGCTAGCAGGCATGTGATAAAGACTTTGAGAGGGCCCCAGCCTCAGCCACCATCTGACTATGACCTCATGAAAGTCCCCAAGCCAGAACTACCCAGCTGAACCATCCCTGGGTTTCTGGCCCAAAGAAACCAGGGGACGTACGTGGTCATTGCTGTTTTAAGTCACCGAGTTTTGTGGTGTATGTTACAAAGCAATAGGTTACTACTCTGTTCTTGCTTGCAGTTGAGTTTATGATTGCATTGCAACCATGTATTTATTAGGGGCGAATGAGAAGAGAATACAGGCAGACTTAATAAATGCATGTCAAGTGAGGGGTAAAGTCTTGCAGTGGTTCAAATAGAGAACAGTGACAAGAAAATGGCTCATCACACCCAGCTTGGTGTTTCTGGCAGCCTGAACTCAAAGGAATCTTTGTTCCGTCAATGCCACACTCAAATTGCAAGCAGTTAGTGGGCTTCAACAAAACAACTTGAGCTGCATTTAACAAATGCAGTCAATTTTAATTCTTACTGGCTTTGTTTTGCTTTTTTTATTTTTTCGGATTCTCTTGAACATTATAATTCCTTGTATCTAGTTGTATACGTAGACATTTAAGTAACATTATAATAAAATACTTGAGCCAGCACCAGAGAACAGCAATTACTTTTTCTTTAAAAGGAATCTTCAGTTTGAGAATCCATGAGGGAGGGTCTTCAGGAAGGCGTATGCATCTTATAACACACTGTCATCTCATTAACTGTTAAATGAAGGAATACCTACTACTCTTCACCCTAGAGCATTTTCCTTAATTGTCCATATATGTAGCAGTTCAATTGCTAGTCTCAGGGTATCTGTCTTTAAGTCTCCCGTTGTTCTAGCCTTGCATTTGAAACCCCTCTTGAGGATAATGATGTTTTCAGTCTGTGTATTCTTAGTATACGTGGCCTGGCTTTTTGATTAGCAATCACGTATTCCTCCTATTCACGAGTTTCAGCTAAAAGATGGCCACCTGTCTTTTCACTGCTCTTGACCACCCCAACTTAAACCCTTGAGTAGAGCACTTACATTATATTTCAAACTAGACCATTATAAATGTAACTTTCAAATCTGGTGAACATTCATTCATTTGTTGTTATGTTGTGCTTAAGCTAAAATATAGGAGGTTAATTCACAGCTTAGGTTAATATATTTCAGTGTGTGTGTGTATATATATATATATATATATATATATATATATATATATAATTTTTTTAATGTGAGCGATTGGTAGCTATAACACATGGCTTTCTGTTACATGCTGTGAAAAATACCCAGAAGCAATTTGACTTCTTAAATAGAACGATAGACTGTTAATTATCATAATAAGAATTATATCAATCATTTATGGCCATCTTGAAGTACTTACACAGTATGGTGTTAAATGCTTCGTATATATATTATTTTGTTTAATCTGTAGAATTTACCTAATGGTTTAGATAAAATTGTCCTTTTACAGAGGTTTGGAGGGAAGGTCATTTGTCCAAAGCTAACATAACTAGAAATACAGGAGCTAAGATTTGAATCCAGATAGGTTGGCCTTTATCAACTCAGAATTCACTTGAATTCGAAATTCTTTGGACTCATCATACTTTCTTATTTACCATATTTCAGCAAAGCCAACCTGTCATCCGTTGTAAGGTGTTCCATTATTTGCGTGCCTGTATGACAAAGACTGACAGTTAAACTATGACTCAATGCTTTAACGCCACAATTTTCGCTCTATATTGATTTGAAAACACTCTATGTAATAAACAGACCCAGTTAGGCATACATATTTCCCTAATGTTGCTGTTATACGAATATAAAACAGAAAGCAAAAACAAATAAATGGAAGGAGACGTTTCCTAGAGTTTCTCATTTGGAGTCTGGCTCTTCTGAACTGTTTTGTAGATGAAGGTCATCGCTATCTGTATGTCTCCACATTGTCATATTCCGTGTCAATGAGAGGATTGATGATGTAGCATTTCTTTTCCTTTTTTTTTTTTTTTTTTTTTTTTTTTTTGAGAGAGAAGGTAGAGAGAATGCACGCACACATGCACACAAGCAGGGGAAGAACAGGCAGCGGGGGAGAATAAGAATCTCAACTAGGCTCTGTGCCCACCATGGAGCCCAATGCTGGGCTCAATCCCACAACCCTGAGATCATGACCTAAGCCAAAATCAAGAGTCAAACACTCAACCGAGCTGCCTAAGCGCCCCGGTGATGTCGCATTTCTCAAAAGAATGCTCCATTATTGGGTCTGGATTTTTCTACCAAACTACCATCCTTTGTTTTCCAAACTTTGATATGTATGTGCAGGCAAAGCCAATGCCCCTCATTTAAATATTTAAAAATGCACATCTTAGAGTCAGTGGAATATGACATTATGTTTCCTGTAGACCGTGTTAAAAACTCAATCATCCACAAATTAAAGTGTTTCATAATGGTTTAGTTATTCTGGGCATCTAGGTCTAATCTCAGACGCTAGTCAGCTCTGGATCATTAGTATACATTTATGTTGCTTTAGTTACATTATCTCCATTTGTTGAATACTTACGATACAGCAAGTACTGATCTAGATTCTTTGCATGTGTTAATCCATCAAAGCCACGGAAGCTGCATATTGTCCCATCATATCAATGAAGAAACTGAGATTTAGAATTTAAATTATTTGTTCAGTCCCATTGCTTCCTAATTGACAACTCTAGGATTTGACTTCAGTCTCTTGGACACCCACATCCATTCTGCTGACTACTAAGCTATATTACCATCCACATAAACCCACACATTGGCAGTGTTAGAACTGGTAACTAATATTAATGATCCCTATTATGTGCTATGTAAACTATTTTTACTTCCCTTAGCCTTCCCTCTGCCTGCACTTGGGTATATAAAGTACCAAGAACATGGATTTTTATTAACTCCTCTCCCCAAAGCCAAATATTAACAGTAACCCTTCAGGAACTGATCTGGACATAATAGGCCAATATTTCTTGCAGTCTGGCAATGCATCACTCCTATGGCTGTCTTGCTTTAAAGGTTTCTGGGGGTATTGGCTATAAAAATGACCACAGAACTGGCCATATCACAGGACTGTTATAAGACAGAGGTCCAAGCATGCCTATTTTACCACCGATCAGAACATTTCACCTTGGCAAATCACTCTATAGGAAATTAATGCCGCTTCCTTCACATATTTATGGCTCACCATATGAAAGGAAACAATATGAGCAGTTTTTGTATGTTATGCCTGAAGCAAAAGGTTTTATTATTTAGCCGCTGCCCAGTATAGCCATGCTTAGGTAATTATGGTGCTTTTAAATAGAAGGAAAATAATCTCAAAGGCACTCTGACCTCATTTTATAAACTGGAGGTCAGTGGCACAAATATTTAGCAATACTCCTAAACCTTAGGCCGCGCAAGTAACTAATCCAAGAATCACTTACAAAATAAAGTGAAGCCACTTTCATAAGGTCAGGTCATGGATTTGGGGAACCTTCATTTAAAGATTCCTCCTATGGTACCTTGAGACAGCACCTTTTAACAACTCAGTCCAGGGGTTTGCGAACGCGAGGATCTCTGTAATTTCTAGAACTTGAGAGCCATATTTTGTTGGAGAAAAGTAAGTTTCATCTGAGAAGGCTTGCGAGACGCTATGCACCAATGCACCGGGCAAGATGTGCACGTGCTTCCTCACATTTTCTCAGGTCTCGGCATCTGTGCGACCATCTCCCCAGCTACCCAAAGTCAAAACGATTCTTGCCCAAATGATTCTTACTTGGTCCCTTTCTGTACGCCATCCTAGAGTCTTCCTTCTTGTACCTCCTCAATAAATCCCCAAGTGGGCTACTTCTCCCTGTCATTTCTTCCAATCACCACCATGCCCCGCCTCATGCCTCAGCCTCTGCTTAATCTCACTGATCCTTTCTGCCTCCAGTCCTGCTGTTGATGAGGCACAAAATCTAATCTTTTCACTCTCTGGCGTAAACTCTTCAATTGTTTCCGGTAGCTCTTGAGATGAGGTCCCTAGTTTGTTGTATAGCTTACAAGGCCCGCATGGTGAGGTCCCCTGTCAACTTCCCCAGCCCCATCTCCCTTCTTCCCCCCCAGCCCTCCCCCATTTCTCTGCTTCAGTCAAATGGAACCACTTTTAACAATTCCGATGTCCCACCTCGAGCCCCTCACACGTGGGATTTCTCTGCCTAAAATATCCTGCCCTTTGAAGTCCAAAGTTAGATTCTACAGCCTTTTAGGGTGACTGCTTCCACGTGCAGGCAAGTTTCCTGCCCCCTGCCCTGTGTTCTCTTATTCCATGATTATCCTATCACTTAGTTAATGCTGGAGTTACCCACTTACTTACGTGTTTCACCAAACATGAATTCCTCAAGAGCAGAAACAGTTTCTTGTTCACTGTCGTATAGCAGGGCAACAGTTTCCATGCCATGGATGGCCCTGGTGGTACAAAGGGCAATGTGAAGGAGTATTCCCATGTTCTGAAATTTAAAGGTCATCGTATGTTTTTAGTGTTCATCTTCTCTTTGTAAAAAATGGTGTTTGCTTTCTTTATTATGGATGTTGGATGTACAGAAGTGCATTAACGGTGATCCCTGTTCTATGACACAGTCATCACCAGCCCTTGCATGGACCCACTTAGATATGTTTTGTTACTTTGTATCATAATAAGCATCTACGAATTCACAATGCAAAACAAAAGCTAAGATCCTCACCTCACAACAGCTGACATTTACCCAAACAGTTCACTTGTTCTCTTCTCCATCGTTCCACCTGACCCTGCCTCCTGTCATTGCCCTTCTCTTGCTTTCTGTTTGAATAGTTTAACTGCCTATTTCCAAATTTATTTGTCTTATGTTGGTTGTTTTGAACTTTATAGAAAGGATATCATGCGTACACAATAGCTGGGGACGTTTTGTCACCTAATGTCATGTTGCTGAGAGTTGTATTTATTGTTGTATTGTTGGATATTGCTGTAGTTCGTTTGGTTTGACTGCTTTATTACATTCCTCTGATGAGTATACCCCAGTTTAAGCATCTGTTTGCCCACTGACATGGGTTTGGATTGTTTCCCAGTTTTTGCCATTGTGCACAGCCATGCTCTGAATCTTTGAGTGTGTGTCACCTATCAGACATTGCAAGCACTTCACTGGAGTAGACTTCTGGGCCGTAGAGTAGGTGAGTCTTTTTTTTTTTTCTTTTTTTTTTTTTTTTTCTTTTTTGAGAGACAGAGCGTGAGCGGGGGAGGAACAGAGAGAGAGGGAGACACAGAATCTGAAGCAGGATCCCGGCTCTGAGTTGTCAACACACAGCCCGCTGCAGGGCTCGAACTCACAGATGGCGAGATCATGACCTGAGCCAAAGTCAGATGCTTAACTGACTGAGCCACCTAGGCGCCCCTAAAGTATGTGAATCTTTAGGAGATAATGCCGGAATAGGATTCAATGAGATGGCTCTAATTTACCACTACCACTACCACCTTTTGCGAAGTCCTAGGGTTCCAAATCCTTCCCAGTACTTGTTACCATCAGCCTTTTTCACTTTGGTTACTCTAATGTCAGTAGAATGGCATCTCCTATAATTTTGATTTGCATTTCCCTGATTATTAATAATACTGAACATTTTTTCATGCATCTATTGCACCTGTGTCTTTTCTCTGAAATGCTTATTCTTGGTTTTTTTTGTCTATTTTTCTCCTGGATTGTTTGTGTTATTCTTAGCGATTTATAGACATTTTAACTTATTTTGATACCAATTCTTTGTAGATTATGTGTGCTTGTTGCAGAATATCATTGAAGTTGGTAACTTTTTTTTTTCAAAAGTTTATTTAAATTCTAGCTAGTTAACATATAGTGTAATATTAGTTTCAGGAGTAGAATTTAGTGATTCATCACTTACCTGTAACACCCAGTGCTCATCCCAACAAGTGCCCTCCTTAATGCCCATCACCCATTCAGCCCCTCCCCCACTCACTTCCCTCCATCAACCCTCAGTTTGTTCTCTATCATCAAGAGTCTCTTATGGTTTGTTTCCCTTTCTTTTCCCCACCTCTTCCCATATGATCATCTGTTTTGTTTCTTAAAGTTGGTAACTTATTTTTGTAATATCTTTAACTGGTCCTAATGAGTAAAGGGTGATAACATACCATACATGTGACGTTCAAATGTATCAAGGTAAACTTGTGGAATACATGACAGGGAATGAAATCACCCAGTTTCTTTACTGATAAAATACCTTGTGGTGGAGGTTTCGCTCTGTATCTGAGGTGTTTGGGAACCAAAACCTACTGCTATCCACATTTCCATAAGGGCCTAGGCACTCAGCCAGCACTTGCATGAATAAACTGAAATACTTTGTGGCAACAGGCACATTAATAAGAACCTACACCCTCTGAATTGTTCAAACAGATGGCTTGCTTTTCAAAAAACAACAAACACACAAAAAGAAACTAAAGAATGGGATTGATCTCCAGTTGATCTTCATGCTTGTGGGGAAATGGTGTTTTTGGTGGGCTTTCTCATATGGTCACATGAACCATATCCTCCTTTTCTAAGAGTATATTTTGGAGATGCCTTGGTATTTTTGGCATAGGTAATTTTTACTGACTCATCAGAAAGAGAGTTTTGCATATATTGTGGAAATTCTTTTGGAGCGAAAGAAAGGAAAGAAATAAAAATTAAATGCTACTTACTCCTTCTTAAAAGCCCTCTATGGGGGCGCCTGGGTGGCGCAGTCGGTTAAGCGTCCGACTTCAGCCAGGTCACGATCTCATGGTCCGTGAGTTCGAGCCCCGCGTCGGGCTCTGGGCTGATGGCTCGGAGCCTGGAGCCTGTTTCCGATTCTGTGTCTCCCTCTCTCTCTGCCCCTCCCCCATTCATGCTCTGTCTCTCTCTGTCCCAAAAATAAATAAACGTTGAAAAAAAAAAATTAAAAAAAAAAAAAAAGCCCTCTATGACCTAAAATCTCCCCACCTGCACAGATAGACCTACCTCTTCTTCTTGTTCACTCCTTGCTCTTATATAGGCACAAAGCAAGACATATCAACATGGCCACTTTAATATAAAATCATGATGTAAAATGTTAATTTTTAATCTGCTAAAATATGGAGTTAACCACCCTCTCCAATTCTCTTCCTGTGACTCCTATCAACCCTATACCCAGCACCGCAACCCAACTCCCATGAGAGCCAAGGCAGTCGCAGGGATAATTTGCATCTGAGTGATGCACTGAGGAGGTCTGTTTTATATCTTACTTGGCAATGTTTCTCAATATAAAAATTCAGTAGTGCATTTTAAAATTTTGAAGTATTGTATAATATATTTCATAATCCAGAAACGACATATTCACACATATGTAGGATAAGGAGCACCAAGACACACACCCCTAAATACCCATCATGCAGCCTGAGTAACAGAACTTCACGAATCCTACTGTAACTCCCTATATCATTTGCCTCTCTCCTCATTTGTTTATTTATTGAAAAAAATACTTCATTTTTTTCTTTCATTTTTTTCTTCATTTTTAATGTTTTATTTATTTTTGAGAGAGAGAGACAAAGAGAATGAGTGAAGGAGGGGTAGAGACAAATGAAGACACAGAATCCAAAGCAGAGTCCAGGCTCTGAGCTGTCAACACAGAGCCGGATGCAGGGCTCAACTCACGAATAGTGAGATCGTGACCTGAGCCGAAGTCAGATGCTTAACCAACTGAGCCACCAGGTGCCCTGATAAATATATTTTGCATGATTATTATGTGTCAAGTACTGTTCTAGTCACTGAAAGACATTAAAATAAAATAATAATAATAATAATAAAAACAATGAAAAGCCCTGATTCACAGGGCTTACATTTTATTCTGAAGTTTGGGTTCATCATTTCCTTTTCCTCCCTCATAGTTTTACTATGTCTATGTGAATCTCTAAACAATATATTAGTTTACTATCTTTTAAGCCTGGATTTTTTCATTTAATGTTTTTATGCATGAAATGCTAGTTTGTTCATTTTTACCGTTTGTGGACTTTTATTATGTGAGTATTCTTCACATTTTCCTGTTTGTGGATATTTGGACTATCTTTAGATTTTTGCTATTGCAAACAAAGCTACTTAGAAATGGTATCATACAACACATGTTTTTTTTTGTCCGGATTCTTTTGCTCAATATTTTGTTTGTGAGATTCATTTCTCTTGTGTGTAGCAATATTTCATTACTGTTCATTGTTGTATAGTTTTCCACTGTATGTACCTACCCTATTATAATTCCGTATTGCTAGATTTAAGTTACTTTTAGTATTTGTTTAATGACATGTTTACACATTTTTTGAAGCATGTATTTGTGTTAAGTTTGCTGGATAGTAAGATATGTATATGCTGAAGTTTAGTCAATCCTGCGAAATGATTATCCAAGGTTGTTCTACAGTTTACATCCCTATAGCTGTGTATGAGAGTAACCATTTTGGTGGCAGTGTATCATACTGTACTTTTAATTTCCATTTACCTGTTGATGAGGGAAGATGAGCCCTTGTATAAAAGCCTGTGGGTTGCTTAATATCCTATTTTATCAAGTAGTGGTTTAACACTTCTGCCCACTTGTTCTGTTTCTCATTGACTTGAACAAAGCATATACACAAATACTTCAAACATATAAAACACAGGACCCTTGTGTGATATTAAATGTAAGTGGTAATAATAGCCAAACCTGTTTCATTCCCAATCTCAGAGGTAAAAATTCAACATTTCACTTAAATATGACATTATAGATTTTTAAAAATCATTTATTGTAATTTTTAAAATCTGGTTTCATGGAAAAGATTGACCTGTACGTTTACTTTCTTATTATATCCTTGTCATTTTTTGGTATTAAAATTATGCTGGCCTCCAAAATACCTAGGAAAATGATACCTCTCCATTCTGGATATTTTCTTCTGGACCATCTCCCCCTTTACTAATTTTCTTTTCTAACCTTCTGTATCTAATCTTCTATTAAGCCCAACTGATTGGGTTATTCAATCAGTTATTATAGTTTAAAATTTTCCGGGTTTCACTTGATCCCTTTGTATAAAATCTGGTTTTCCACCAAAATTCTCTACCTCATTATTTACTATTTTAACATATTAGTCTTGTTTACTTTATTTTTTAATTTATTTTTTTTTTATTTTTTTTAACGTTTATTTATTTTTGAGACAGAGAGAGACAGAGCATGAACAGGGGAGGAGCAGAGAGAGAGGGAGACAGAGAATCTGAAATAGGCTCCAGGCTCTGAGCTGTCAGCACAGAGCCCGACGTGGGGCTTGTACTCACTGACCGTGAGATCATGACCTGAGCCCAAGTCAGACACTTAACTGACCAAGCCACCCAGGTGCCTCGCATCTTGTTTACTTTAAAATCTATGTCTGACAACAAAAATATCTGGATAACTTATGGATCTATTTCTACTGTTTATTATTTTATATTAGTTATTAGTCAATTTTTGTCTTTTTGTGTGTCTCATTATTTTTGTTTGAGTGCTAAACATTGACTTTGAAAACTGGAAATAATTTGAAGCTCTCATCTGATCCTTTAATATTAGCAAATTCCTTAGGGAAACAAGCAATTCAAGTTATGGGTTCACCTCTCTGGGGTCCCACCATCCCTCCAATCCTAGAATTAAAAGTTCTTACTGTATCAGTATTGTTTATCAATGCTTTCAAAGAAACATTTTAAGACATTTAGTCAAGCTTGTCTAGTTATTATCAGATGGAGAGACTGTCTAAAATAAACCAGGACGCTATTACCCAGAGGTAGCATTGTCTACCTTGTTAAATTTTAATTTGCATTTTCCATATTTCAAATGAGTGAACATTTTTAGAAGCTTAGTTACTAGTGTTTGCACTTATGCAAATTTCTCTATTTCATGCTTAGTTTCTTCTTAATGATCTATAGAGATTCTTTATGTCATCTAGATTTTTATTCTTATCCCATGTATTTTAAATTATTTCTAATTTGTATTTTTATTTATTTTGGTGAACTCATGTATTTTTTTAATGTGGTCATATTCATCAATCTTTTCCCTTTTGTCTTGTGCTTTTTATCTTATTTTGGAACTTCTTCCCCATCTGAATGTCATAAAAATATTCTCCTCTATATTTTCCTATATCATATTAAAGACTTTCTTTTAACTTCTGTCTTTAATCTTCACGTTGTATGTGGCGTGAAGTAGGGAATCAATTTTACTTTTCTCATATGAATATGAGTTTGTCCCAGGACCATTTATTGAGGTAAGAAACTGACCTATATAAAAAGCACCTTAATTTCAGAAAAACTTGTTTGAGGGAATTATGCTTCAAGTATGGGAGGTCCCCCTTATCTTAGTATTAGTTATCTGTGTCTCTGAAAGAAATGATCTCTTTAAAATCTAGTATCCCCTCAAACAACCCTTTGACTTAATTTTAGCTTCTCTCCTCTTGTGTCAATAGTATTTGCTAGTCAGTATCCCATAGGTTGTTAGCTGTTTTTAAAATCCTCCAAATACAGTGCAAAAACAGTGAAAATGAATGGTAAAATAAAATTACAAATATTGCAGAAGATGTGGGATCTTGTAAAATGAGCATAATTGCCATTACAGATAGGAATATGCAGAATTAGCAATAAAACAACAGAACATAACCAAGTGAGGTAATGCTATAGATGCCTTAAAATAAAATGACTTTAACATCAAAACTTGACATCAAAACCGACCTTCTAGGTCCATCCAAGTTGTTTGAAATGGCAAGATTTATTCTTTTTATGGCTGAGTAATATTCCATTGTGTGTATCTATCTATCTCTCCCTCCCTCCCTCCCTACATACCTACCTACCACTTCTTCTCTATCCATTCAGTAGCAGAAAGAAATTTGGGCTCTTTCCATACAATGGCATATATATATACACACATAACACATCTTCTTTATCCATTTATCTACTGATAGATACTAGATTGCTTCCATTTCTTGGCTATTGTAATTAATGCTGTGATAAATATAAGGTTGCTTGTATCTTTTTGAATCTGTTTTTATTGATTGGTTGATTGATTGATTGGTGTGGGGGTCAATACCCAGAAGGAAAATTACTGGATCAATGGTATTTCTATTTTTAACTTTCTGAGGAACCACCATATCATTTTCCCTAGTGGATGCACCAGCTGACCTTCCAACCAGCAATATACGAGGATTCCCTTTTCTCCACATAGTCATCATTGCTGCTTATTTCTTGCCTTTTTGATGCTGGCCATTCCTAGTACTGTTAGGTAATACCTCATTGTGGTTTTGATTGGCATTTTCCTGATGATTAATGATGCTGAACTTCTTTTCATGTGTCTGATTGCCATCTGAATGTCTTCTTCTATTTAGATCTTCTGCCCATTTTTAAATTAGATTATTACTATTATTAATTATGTTGCCTTGTATGGACTCTTTATATATCTTGGATATTTACCTCTTATCAAATATATCATTTACAAATATCTTCTCAGTAAGTTGCCATTTTGTTGATGATTTTCTTTGCTCTGCAAAAGCTTTTTGGTTTGATATAGTTCCAATTATTTATTTTTGCTATTGATTCTCTTGCCTGAGGAGACGGGTCCAGAAAAATATTGCTAAGGCTGATGGCCAAGAGTTTACTATCTAAGTTCTCCTTGATAAGTTTTATGATTTCTGGTCTTACATTTAGATCTTTGAACCACTTTGAGTTTATTTTTGTGTGTGGTGTAAGAAAGTGGTGGTGTTTAATTCTTTTGCATGTAAATACAGCTCAATTTTTAAAGACTTACAAACACACACACACACACACACACACACATACACACACACGCAAGAAACAGCACTTGATTCCTGCTTTAATTGTTCTAATACTATCTCATGCTTGGAGTTATGACCTAAGTTATCTTAAACACAGATTGTTTCATAAGTTATATTGTATTTTTGTTTGCTTAGAAGGGATACACCTTATCTTTTTTTGGCATACATTATATTAGTTTCAGGTATATGACATAGTGATTTGACAGTTCTATATGCGATGCTCACTACAATAAGTGTAGCTACTCTCTATTACTATTTAACGTTATTACAATATTATTGATTCTATTCCCTATGAGGTACTTTCCTTCCCCAAGTTATGCTGTATTTTTCAAGATAAAATCCCAACCACAACTTTTTCATTTCTATATATTATAAAACCTTGATGACTCAAGGAACACTAAACTAGATGGGGAGAGTAGGAGGTCTTCAAACCACATGACTGACACAAACCGACTTCTCCATGAACTTCTTTCATAGGACAAGTTTAAATGATTACCAGAGCCAGAAAATAGGGTAAGGTGACTGAGGTGTCGAGGGCAAGGTATTGAAGAAAGTATTCACTCTCGGTTGGGATTATACCACTGCAAAGACTGAGCTGAAACTTACTGCTATACTTTAGTTTTGTCTATTCTAGGACTTGAAAAGAAAATCACACAGTACGTTCTCTTTCGTGTTTGGCTTCTTTCACTCATTTGCTTTTGAGATTAGTCTCTATTTTTGTGTGTATCAGTAGTTCACTCCCCTTTATTGCTCAGTATTCTCTTTTATAAATTTGCATTTTATAAATATACCTTTTTATATTTCATAATAAACAACTTTTTTTAAAATTTTTTTAACGTTTATTTATTTTTGAGACAGAGAGAGAGCATGAACGGGGGAGGGGCAGAGAGAGAGGGAGACAGAATCTGAAACAGCCTCCAGGCTCTGAGCAGTCAGCACAGAGCCCGACACGGGGCTCGAACTCACGGACCGCGAGATCGTGACCTGAGCCGAAGTCCGCCGCTTAACCGACTGAGCCACCCAGGCGCCCCAATAAACAAGTTTTTAATATAATAGTTTATAAATA
Source organism: Leopardus geoffroyi (assembly GCF_018350155.1). Lineage (NCBI taxonomy): Eukaryota > Metazoa > Chordata > Mammalia > Carnivora > Felidae > Leopardus > Leopardus geoffroyi. The sequence continues at coordinate 32,298,784 of NC_059331.1, read as the reverse complement.
CACCACAGTGTGTTAATCCATTCATCTGTTGATGGGCATTTGAGTTGTTTCCAGTCATTGCCTACTTTGAATAAGGCTATTGTGACATTAGCATCTGATTCCTTCTTGTGGGCAGATATTCCCATTTCTCTTGGATAAATGCCTCAGAGTAAAACTACTGGGTAATACGGTGTTTGCTCAACGTTACAAAAAGTGGCCAAAATGTTTTCCCAAAAGTTGTACCGTTTTACACAACTCTCTGCAATGTATGAGAGTTTTTGCAAACTCCATATCCTTGCCAATACTTGGTATTATTAGTCATTTGAGTTTTAGCTGTTCTATTGCCATGAAGTAGTATCTTGCTGTGTTTTAAACATGCAGTCCCTTGAAGACCAATATAATATTGAGTATCTTTTCATGTGTGTATTAGCTATATACAGTAAAACCTTGGTTTGTGAGTACAGTTTGTTCCGTAAACATGTTTGTAATCTGAAGCACTTACATATCAAAGCAAATCTGAAGAACCACTGGCTCAGTTGTGATCATGTGACGTTCGGTGTCAGGTATTACTCGTATTGCAAGACATTTCAAGTTAAAATTTATTAGAAATGTTTTCTCATCTTGTGGAATACTCGCAGAACAAGTTACCCACAATCTAAGGTTTTACTGTATCTTCTTTTATAGTCTTTTTAAGTCTTCAGCCAATATTTTAGTTGAATTGTTTGTCATTTAATTGTTGAGTTGAAGATCACTTTATACATTCTGGATTATGTATTTTGCATACAGAAGCTCTGTCAGAGTCAGGCACTGATACTATTATCCCCCTGTCTGTGGCTTGCGTTAGGGTATTCCAGTTGGTGTCCTTTGAAGAGCAAAAAGTTTCAATTTTTATAAAGTCAAATATATCTTTATTTTTAGTCTAAGAAACCTTTGCTCACCCCAAAGTTGCAAAATTTTTCTCTATTTATTTTGAGAGAGACAGAGATTGTGAATGGGAGAGGGACGGGGGAGGGGCAGAGAGAGAAGGAGAATCCCAAGCAGGCTCCGTGATATCAGCACAGAGCCCACACGGCACTTGAACTCATGGATCATGACCTAACCTGAAACTAAGAGTCAGATGCTCAAACAACTGAGTCACCCAGGTGCTTCTCTCCTGCATTTTATTTTAGAAATATTATAGTTTGGCTTTTACATTTATAGTTAAAGACTATTTTGAATTAATTTTGGTTTATGGCACGAATAGACATCAGAATTCATTTTTAATACGAATTTCCAGTTCCCACATCACTTATTAAAAACAATTTTACTTTCCCATTTAATTACTTAGGAACCTTTCCAAAATTCAATTGACCATTGGCATGTGGGTCTCAATTTCTAGACTCTCTTCTGTCCCACTGCTCTATATGTCGATACTTTTGTCAATACCACATTATTGTGATTACTGGAGCTTAATAATAAGCTTGGAAATCATATAGTGTAACTCTTCCAGCTTTGTGCCTTTTCAAAATTATTTTGGCTGGTATAGATCTTTTTTGTTTTTATACAAATTCTAAAATCATCTTATCAATTTCTAGGAAAACATTTGCTGGCATTTTGACTAGGATGCCAATAAATCTATAAACAAATTTGACAGAACTGACATCTTACCAATACCAAGCCTAGCAATCAGTGAACATGAAGTATCTCTCTTAGTAGTGTCTTCTAGTTTTGGTGTAGTTTTGTTGAATATCTTTCATTGGGTTTATTCCTAGACATTGGAATTGTTTTCGATGCTATCAGTTTACTTTTTTAAAATAACTTTTTAATTTTAGATGAGTTTTAGATGCACAGAAAAAAATGTGAAGCCAGAACAGAGTTTCTATACACCCCACACCCAATTTCCCCTGTTATTAGCATCCTATTTAGTATAGTACATTTGTCACAGTTAGTGAAGCAAGATTGATGTATTATTACTAAAACTCAGACTTTATTCAGATTTCGTTAGTTTTTATCTAGTATCCATTTTCTCTTCCAGGATCTCATCCAGAATACCTTATTATATTTAATTGTCATGTCTTCTTGGGCTCCTCTTGGATCTGATAGTGTCAATTTACTTTTTCCTATGTTTGTGGTACTATGTTTCCTTTCTCCAAAATGATAGGCATATTGCAAATGACTGCAATATGCAAATGAGTGAGATTGGACCCCTACCTCACACTATGTCCAAAAATTAACTGAAAATGCATTAGTGACCTGAATATACCAGCTAAAACCAGAACATTCTTTTTTTTAAGTTTATTTATTTTTTGAGAAAGAGTAAGAGAGACAATGCCAGCTGAGGAGGGGCAGAGAGAGGAAGAGAAACCCAAGCAGGCTCCACACTGTCAGCACAGAGCCCAACATGGGGCTCAATCTCATGAACCATGAGTTCACCTGAGTCTAGATCAAGAGTCAGATGTTTAACCAGCTGAACCACCCAGGTGTCCCTAAAACTGTAAAATTCTTAGAGGAAAACATTTGAGACAAATCTTCATGACCTTGGATTTGGAAATGTATTCTTTAATATGACAAAAGAAAAAGTAGACAAACTGGGCTTCTTTAAAATTAAAAACCTTTCTGTATCAAAAGTCATTGTCAAGAAAAAAAAGACAACTTAGAGAATAGGGTAAAATACTTGTGAATCATGTATCTCATAAGGATATAGTATCCAGCATATATAAAGAGCTTTTACAGTTCAACAATAAAAAATATCAACAAACCAATTTAAAAAGACAAATTATCTGAACAGACATCTCTCCAAGGAAGATATAACCAAAGAAGAAATGGCCAACAAGTACATAAAAAGATGTTCCACATTGGGGTACCTGGGTGGCTCAATTGGTTTAGCCTCCAACTTCGGCTCAGGTCATGATTGACCTGAGGGGCTCGTGGTTTACAGGTTCGAGCCCCACGTCGGGCTGTGTGCTGACAGCTCAAAGCCTGGAGCCTGCTTTGGATTCTGTGTATGTGTCTCTCTCTCTGCCCCTCCCTCCCTCCCTCTCGCTCTCTCTCTCTTTCAAAAATAAACATTAGGGAAATGAAGATGTTCCACATCATTAGTCCTGAGAGAAACACAAACAAAATTCACAGTGAGGCACCACTTTGCACCCACTGTAATGGCCATAATGAAAACATGGAAAATAACAAGTATTGGCAAGGATGTGGAGAAATTGAAACCCTCATCCATTATTGGTGAGAATTTAAAGTGGTTCAGCAAGTTTAGAAAGCAGTCTGACAGTTCCTCAAGGAGTTAAACATAGAATTAGCATATGATTGAGCAATTCTACTCCTGGATACATACCCCCAAAAATTGAAAACAAGTACTCACACAACCACACGTATGTGCGTATCTATAGGAGCACTAGCCACAATAGAGAAAATGTGGAAATAGCCTGAATGTCCATTACTGGGTGAATGGATAAACAAATTGTAGTCTGTACATACAATGGAATGTTATTAAACCTTCAGAAAAAAAGTAAATATCTAAGATGCTACAATGTAGACGACCTTGAAAACTTTATGCTAAGTGAAAAGGGGTCAGACACAAATGGTCACTTGTATGTTTCCATTTGTGTGAAATATCCATGGAGACCGAGCACAGATTGGTGGTTATCAAAGGGCAGGCTTCATTCAGGAAGGTGGGAAACAATTGCTTAACAGGTACCTTTTCCTTTCATGTGATAAAAATGTTTTGGAACTTGACAAAAGTGATGGTTGCACAAGGTTGTAAATGTACTAAATGCCTATGAATTTTTCACTTTTAAAAGGTTAATTTTATGTTATGTGATTTACACCTCAATACAAAAAAAGAGAGACTTAAAAAAATGGTAGGGATAATTATCTATTTTGTCACTGCTATGCCTCCATCTATTTTTTTAAATGTTTGTTTATTTTTGAGAGAGAGAGAGAGAGAGAGAGAGCGGGAGCAGGGAAGGGGGAGAGAGATTGAGAGAGAGAGAGAGAGAGAGAGAGAGAGAGAGAATCCGAAGCAGGCTCCAGGCCCTGAGCTGTAAGCATAGAGCCCGATGCGGGGCTTGAACCCACAAATTGCAAGATCATAACCTGAGCCAAAGTCAGACACTTAACCGACTGAGCCACCCAGGCACCCTGTCTCCAGCTACTTTAAGAGTATCTGGCATGCAGTGGGTGCTCAATAAAAAATCTCTGATTCCATGAGAAACAGCACCTGTCTTTTCAGCCCCAAAGTTGCCTTCTATAGCTGTAGCTGGAAAACGTGTATCTGGATTTGCCACCAAAAGGAACTTCCGATCCCATATATAGCTATAGTAGAAATGCACCAGCCACAATTTCTTCAAAATATAGAAGACAGGCCCAGACTCTGGCAAACAACAGTCTCTGTCCTCTATCATCCTTACTTTTTCTATAAAGTTCAAGCGGCTTGGCTGCCTATGGCTCACCATGACCCCTGACGTCCCCTGCCTCCCTATCCAGTGTGCCCCAACAAAAGTAAACTTTATTTACTGTGTTTACCCAAGTACATACTATAAAAAACAGTATGTGCAGCAAGGCTGAGCTTTTATGTAAGCCACTATGAGTGCTGGGGATTAGCTTTGCCAAGAAGTACATGAATAAAACCAGCCGGAAGACGGCAACATAGGTATTCAAAATATGTAAAGATAAATACAGCAGGAGTCTTAATTAGCCTCTATTGTTTTTGTTGCTGTTATTCAGTATTTATGATGTATCAGGCACTCTAAATCATACTTTTAATATATTATATAACTGAATTTTCACCCAGCAATTATTTTTAGATGAAGAAACTAAGGCTCCTAGAAGTGATGTAAGTGCCCTAGGGTCATGCAAAAGGGGCAGAGAAAGCATTTGAACTTAGACACTCAACGATTGAGGATTGGCTTCATTCGGGTTTTTACCAAAGTGCTTTTCCACAAAGTGCACTTATGCTAACTAGAAACCCCAGTGCTCTTTCTTATACTCCACTGGTTGTTTGATCAGGGCGGGAAAAGACGACAAGTTTAAATAAATCTCAGGGAAGGTCTCTGATTGCATTAGCGTAGGTCACATGACAAGCTCCAGCACAGGGGTCAGAGCACTATGATTGGATACTACCATTTCCCAAAAGAAAGGAGGGACTGTCGGGAGCATCTAAAACAGGCACAACGTTCTACCATCTCATGTAAGTTTCAGGCTATACTTTAAAAGGCACCTGCAAAGTAACGTCATCCATTAAAAATGCAATACAAGGGGCACCTGGGTGGCTGAGTCAGTTAAGCGTCCAGCTTGGGCTCAGGTCATGATCTCACGGTTTGTGGGTTCGAGCCCCGCGTGGGGCTCTGTGCTGACAGCTCCGAGCCTGGAACCTGCTTCGGATTCTGTGTCTCCTGCTCTCTCTGCCCCTCCCCGGCTCACACTCTCTGTCTTTGTCTCTCTCTCAAAACTAAATAAACATTAAAAGAATTAAAACACACACACACACACACACACACACACACACACACACACACACAATACAATAAGCATAAGAGAAAGATACTCAGTCTTTTGGTCAGTACTAGTATAATGAAGGGGCTCTGGTCTCTTGGCAGGCTGAAAGTCAGGTTCTGAGTCCCACTTAGCCTCTCTCTCTCTCTCTTTCTCTCTGCATCCTCAGGTAAGCCCAATCTGAGCCTTGATTTTCTACCTATAAAAGCAGCAATTGTCACAAATAGTTCCCAAAGGCCTAACTCTAGGTAGCTATGATTTTCTTGGTCTAATCTTAAATTTTGGAAAAACATTCCTAGGTAGTCACGTACAGAACAAGAGAAGCATTTTATGCCTGTTTTCAGCCCAAATACCTCCTTTCTAATCTTTGTTTGGCCTTGCGGTACTGGTTTTGCGTCTAGGACTATAAATCCTTTAGTTTTAAGGTCTGATTTTCACAGTGATCACGGGGAATGTGTACATTCTGTGCAATGCTCCGCTTAACCCAGCCAGAACTTCACGGAGGGAAAATGAAACAGTGAGTCATTGCTCAGAGAATTGAACCTGTAAAATGAAAACCGGAATAAAAATACAACTTCTAGCTTTTTCTGGGTGAAGATAACTTTAAAAGAGTAGAAATTTGGTGAACATCAGTTTCGTTTGATCGGTGTAGATGGGAATTTCTTAACCTTTTACAATGCATGCCCCATTCTGATAATCCTAAATATCCCCCCAAAAAACCCCAGAATTTTTGAAGCACACCCTTGGCTGGGGGACAGGGCTTGCCCCTCCCTTCCTGTCACCAAGAACAGGCACTAAAACCCAGAACACAGACTCTATCTCCTGTATGTGACCACATGGCAACCTTTGCCAAGCTTTACTTACCCTCCCTTGTTTTATAAAAATTGCAAGTTGTTTTTTTTTTTTTAATTTCCAACTATTAAGCTACAATATTACCTCTCCTTTTTTTTTTTTTTTTTTTTTTTTTAAATTTTTTTTTTTTCAACGTTTATTTATTTTTGGGACAGAGAGAGACAGAGCATGAACGGGGGAGGGGCAGAGAGAGAGGGAGACACAGAATCAGAAACAGGCTCCAGGCTCTGAGCCATCAGCCCAGAGCCCGACGCGGGGCTCGAACTCACGGACCGCGAGATCGTGACCTGGCTGAAGTCGGACGCTTAACCGACTGCGCCACCCAGGTGCCCCTTACCTCTCCTTTAATAACTTCCCCTTTGTCTTCATCATCCCGCCCGTGGAGGGGAGGTTCAGATATGCCTCCCCTAGGGAGAAGCGCCCTGTAGTCGAGGGCCACAGCTAGGGCACACGCACTAATCCTTCTCACTTAGTGCAGACTCTGTTTTCTCCTGGAGAGGTTATCTTTGACTTCCAGTTCATTTCTGAACCTCAGTTTGCGCATGTGTAAAAGGCACACAGTGAAACTTGATAAGGTTGTGGGGAAAATTCCTGGGATCATTTGTGGAAAGTGCTTGGCACGGTGCCTAGAATATAGTAAGTGCCCAGTGAACATTCACTGATGGCCATCACACTGCCGGGTATAATCCTAGGGCCTGTGAGCTACACACTTCCACAGGCTACGAATCAAACTACGTTGTGAAAGACGGCCCCCGGACTTGTGATATGTAGGAAATGCTGCACGCGTAAATAGACACGAATATACATGTATATAGATTATATAATATATAAAATATGGTATGTCTACGGCTCTTGCCAGTGAACCCTGCAAATTGCCCAAGCATGGGGTGTCTGATTTGCCAAGACTCTTCTGCTCCTGCTGTATACTATCAACAGCAGAGCCAGGAAGTCCTGGCCGGCCAAGTACGTGGTATCAGGCCAGCAGGATCACATCCAAGTCATTTTCCAAGCCAGCTCTGAAAAAGGAACAGCATTTGTGACCCAAAACAGAGGGAGGTATAGAAATGGAGCGTTCGGGAAGGGCCGAGTGAGGCCTTCTGCAAATTTCCCAGGCTCCCGTGGAAAGCGTTTATGTCTTTTTAAATATCGGTTGTTTAGATTGTGATTACCCTGCGAGCAACATGCTGCTGTTGTTGTAAAGACTAATGCCCAGAGAGAGAAGTTCTATCTCTGTTTGTTTGGACTTGAAGCAAATGCTTGCCCAGCAGCCTGTGGGCTGTAAGTGTTTCGTAACCGGGGGATGCTTCACTTCATGCCAGAGATGTGTGACCACGAAAACAATGTGAGAAGATGGAACAAATTGAAGAAGCAAAGTCTGGAGAACTTTCGATTCGTCGCAGGCTCCCTAACCATGTGTTTTGTGGCACGAAACACTCAAAGCAGAATGTGACATTAAAGAAAATAAGGGGGGCCTATGGCCAAATAATACTAGCATGGAGGTTTCTGATGGGCTACCTAGCTAGAGAAAATCAAATACCTCCAAGTAGTGGGAAGTGTATTTTCCAGATGCATTCCTCTATGCCCAAATTAACCCCATGTGAGATGACACCGCTTCTCTTTCCCACTTTCTCAGTTTATTGCTCTCCAATAATTGGCAGGATTGGCCTTGAAAAGCAGGAAACGCCTAAGCCCTTCAATTCCACTTCAAAGGGCATTTTTTGCTTGCCTCCTGTGTGCTAGGTAAAGGGGTAGGAATAGGACGAAGATAAAGAGAAGGAGATCCCCTCAAGGAGCCCACGGTCTGCACAGTAAACCAGCAAGAAAGGAACTGATTGCAAAAGGGGACCTATATACTCTAACAATGATGCTGTTACCATAGTCCTGCCAGAGTGATGGCCAATATGAAAGAGAAAATAAAACACAAACGACCAATGTACAAATTTATGTCAAATTCAGACCAAAGAGCCAGATGACGCCAAGAAATTCTGGGTTCAAGGGGAATCCTTTGTTTAGAGAAAAATATTTGAGACATTTTCAAGGGAGATGTTAATCGTTTGTTTTAATAGAAATCGTGTTTTTCTCTTGCAAAATAGCAGTTCACATCTATGGAGGAAAATAATTTTGCCTCGGTCGTTATATCCATGATTAATTAGTGGATGAATTGGAAAATCGTGCTTTAGTGAGATTTAACTTATTTAGTGAGCTCAGTTTATTTCGGAGATCTGTAGAGACAAAACCTTTTTCAAAATCTATCCCCCAATCTTATTCTCTAACCACCCAGTTCTTTTATCCTTCACAAGCAATCACCAGTTTCTTTTTAAAAAAATTTTTTTTTTCAACGTTTATTTATTTTTGGGACAGAGAGAGACAGAGCATGAACGGGGGAGGGGCAGAGAAAGAGGGAGACACAGAATCGGAAACAGGCTCCAGGCTCTGAGCCATCAGCCCAGAGCCTGACGCGGGGCTCGAACTCACGGGCCGCGAGATCGTGACCTGGCTGAAGTCAGACGCTTAACCGACTGCGCCACCCAGGCACCCCAGCAATCACCAGTTTCAAATGAGAACAGCAAAAATGGTTGAATTTGGACCTAGGTAAATGAAATGTCTTCCTCTTACTTTAATATGCCTCCTACATTTTAAATAATGATCTAGTTGAAAGGGCAAGATTGGAAATTTTAAATTAAAGCTACAATTCCAGGTTTGGATAAAGGAACTGAAAACATAGTTATTTTGTGCTCCCAAGACATTCGTCGATTTGGTCTGTTTTGCAGACTGTTGTTCTCCACTATGGCCCCCAAATGGTTCTAAGAAGTCTCTGAACAGTTTCTCCCCATGCTTTCAGAATGCTTCCTTTGGCCTGAACAGAAGAGCAGAATCTAGTTCCTTACCTGTGAACTAAATTTTGTACTTTGTGATCTGGAGATAAGAATGAGCTTTAGAAAATCAAGCCAGCAGATGGCCACTTTAAATAAAAATGATTACCCTTGATCAAGTACCTACTCTACGCCAGGTAGTATTATTCATTTAGCCCTCAAAGTAAAGCTGTGTTTGAGTAAACTTAGGCCCGTTTTCGAGGTAAAAAGACAGTAACTTGCGCAAAGGCCAGCAAATGGCAGTGAAGGATTGAAAACCACCTTTGCTACCTTCGTGTGAAAATAATTGAACAGGATTTAGATGCAGGTCTCTTTCACCCCAGAGCCTGTCCCCTGAAGAAAATTAACCCCTCGACTGCACTGAGTCCCTTCAAAATGTTACTTAATATATAATATTTGCTTACAATAACATTCTCCTGTTATAGGACATTGAAGGCTCTCCACTAACACCAATAGGGCTTCCATTATGTACAAGGTCTTATGCTTCTAATATGGGATACGGAGATGGGGGCTCCATGGCTTATAATCTAGTCAAAAAAATGAAATAATCATCGGCAATGCCTGGCTATCCACATACACATACATCAGGGATGGGGTATACTCATTCATTTATTCATTTGACAAAAATTCATTGAGTGGTACAGTTTGAGCATCTGAGATTGCGTTTACTCATCTGCAAAATAAGGACAATAATTTCCTTACCTATTACTCTACGCTGTTGCAAAGATTCAGTTAAGGAATGTGTGAAGTCATCTGAATGACTGCAAACTGCCCCACTTTCATACACTTATTACTGGGAAGCAATTCCACACAGGGATTGAGTACTTCCAAAGTTTGAATTCCACTGCTAGGTGACCTAGGGCAAAGTGTGCCCTTGTTGTAGACACGTATCTCTTAGGTTAACCTGAATGAGTGCTTGTTCCTTAACCACAAAAGTACTCGATGAACACTGTCATCGTGGGGTGTTTGGGCTCTGGACACCAATATAGGACCCAAAATTTCATTCCCAAGATAAAAGCTTCTTCCCAGGATACAATGAAAACAACATGCATTTGGGCATCCAATGGGTAATCCTGGCTCTGCCTCTCACTGGTGTGGGGCCTTAGGTATATCGTATAAGTTCTCTGAACTTTGGTTTTCTCTCCCATAAAATGGGTGTTTTAATACTAGTCTCAGAGATTTGTTACAATAATTAGCTGAGAAGTGGATATAAAGCTTTCGTTTATTGGCACTGCTCAATAAATACTAGTATGTTAGAAAAGCATAGCTCCTGCGTTAATAAAACACAACTCTCTTTCTTTTTTTCACTTTCTGTTTAAACTTTAATCAGTGAGGGTGATCTTGAAAAAGCTAGAGAGAATGGGTAGGGCATGCCTCGCCTTCATCACCTCTCACCTTCCCTATTACCTTCTCTTTTTTTAAAAATTATTTTTAATATTTATTTATTTTTATTTATTTTGAGAGAGAGAGAGATACACACAGAATCTGAAGCAGGCTCCGGGCTCTGAGCTGTCAGCACAGAGCCCAGTGTGGGGCTCAAATTCCCGGACCGCAAGATCATGACAGAGCTAAAGTTGTATGCTTAATTGACTGATCCACTCAGGCGCACCTCATCTTCTCTTTGTTAACTGTAGGCTTATAGCAGGCTAGAAAGGCTTATACTTGGCTGCGCAATTTCTGGCCTGTCAAAAAAACAAAGTGTTGGCTATTCCAGATTGTCACCTTATGGCTCCTTCCTCAAGCCCTCGACCTCCAGAAGGGCACATCCATCTACTTCCTACTAAGATCCCCTCCAGGCAGCCAAGAGTCTACACCAGCCCTCTTTCATGCATCCTGTATCTGATTTCTAAGAAATGCTCACACATCTGTTCTTCAATATGTGGAAACTGAGGCCTTTGCCCCCACAGCAAAACTCTCCCAAAATTAGCACCAGAGAAGTTGGTCAACCCTTCTCCAGCCATTGGTTTCCTTGGAAGAGATCCCTAGACAATAGTTCCCCTAATCAGGACTTTTCATACGGAAATCAGTAGCAAGGTCCCAAACACAAGGGACACATTTCAGATTTTTCCAGTACCTCTCCAAACCTTTTTGTTTTTTTAAACCAGGCTTGTGGTTAGATCAGGGATTAGAAAACTTCTTCTGTAAAGACAAAAATGATAAATATTTCAGGCTTTGCAGGCCAGTTTCTGTCACAGCTGATCAGCTCTCCTTTTTCAGTGCCAAAGTAGCCATACATGATATGTAAAGGGGTGTGGCTCATATGCCAACACACTGGACAACCTAGAAGAAATTGTTCAGTTCCTAGAGACATTACGATTTTCTGAGACTGAATCATGAATAAATAGAAAATCTGAATAGACCAGTTATGAGTAAGGAGATTGAAACAGTAATCAAAAACGTCCCAATAAACAAAGTCCCAGATCAGCTGGTTTCACTGGTGAATTCTACCAAACATTCAAATAAGATTTAATACCCTTTTCAAACTCCTCCAATAAAATGAAAAGGAGAGAACGCTTTCAAAATCATTTTACAAGGCCAGCATTACCCTAATACCAAATCCAGACAAGGACACCACAAAGAAAATTAAAGACCAATATCTCTGATGACCATAGATGCAAAAATCAACAACAAAATATTAGCAAATCAAATTCAAAAATTCAACAATCAAGAGGTTCATACACCATTATCAAGTGGATTTATTCCAGGGATGCAAGGATTGTTCAATATCCACAAATCTATCAATATGATACACCACATTAACACGATAAATGACAAAAAACATATGATCAACTGACTAGATTCAGAAAAAGCATTTGACAAAATTCAACATCCACTTATAAAAATTCACAACAAAGTGCATATAGATGAAGCATACGTCAACATAATAAAAGCCACGTATGACAAACTTGCAGCAAACATCACCAAGGTGAAAAGCTAAAAGTTTTTCCCCTAAAATCAGGAACAAGACAAAAATGCCCACTCTTGGCCACTATTACTCAATGTAGCATTAGAAGATTTAGCCATGGCAATAAGACAAGAAAAAGAAATAAAAAGCATCCAAATTGGAAAGAAAGAAGTAAAACTGTCACTATTTGCGGATGACATGATACTATATATAGAAAACTTTAAAGACTCCATAGAAAAACTATTAGAACTAATAAAAATGAATTCGTTAAATTTCAGGATATTAAATCAATGTGCAGAAACGTCTTGCATCTCTATACACTAATAACAAAATATCTGAAAGAGAAATTATGAAAACAATCCCATCTACAATTGCATCAAAAAGACTAAAATACCTAGGAATAAATTTAAGAAAGGAGGTGAAAGCCTTATTCACTGAAAACTGTAAGATATTGATGAAAGAATTTAAACAAGACACAAATAGATATTTCATAAAGGACGAGAAGAATTAACATTACTATTATCCATACAACCCAAAATAATCCACAAATTCTTTGCGGTCTCTACCAAAATTCCAATGGCTTTTTTCACCTAACTAGAAGAAATCATTCTAAAATTTGTATAGAACCACAAAAGACCCCAAATAGCCAAAGCAACCTTGAGAAAGAAGAACAAAGCTGGCAGTTTCATGCTCCCTAATTTCAAACTATACTACAAATCTATGGTAGTTAAAACATTATGGTGTTGGCATAAAATCAGACACATAGATTAATGGAACAGAATAAGGAAGGCCAGAAATAAACCCACTGATATATGGTCAGTTACTTTATGACAAAGATGTCAAGAATAGACAATGGAGAAAGAAGAGTCTCTTCAACAAATGGTGATGGGGAAAATGGGGAGCCACATGCAAAAGAATGAAACTTGACCATTATATTATACATTATACAAAATTAATGCAAAATGGGTTAAAGTCTTGAATGTAATTCCTGAAGCTTTAAAACTCCTAATAATATAGGCATTAAGCTCCTTGACAAAAGTCTTTGAGTCGAATTTTTAAATCTGATGCCAAAAGCAAAGGCAACAAAAGCAAAATTAAAGTGTGACTACACCAAACTGAAAAGCTTCTGCACAGCAGAGGAAACCATCAACAGAATGAAAAGGCAACCTACTGGATGGAAGAAGATATCTGCAAATTGTATACCCAATAAGGGGTTGATATCCAAAGTACATAAAAGAACTCAATCAACTCAATAATAAAAAACAAACCAAAAAGAACCGAAACAATCCAATCCTGTGGTAATGTCCAAATAACAAATTATTATGTTGTACACTCTAAGTGAATATAATGTTATATGTCCATTTTATCTCAATTTTTTAAAAAAGGCACAAGAATGCTGAATGAGCTTACTGGACATTTTCTTTAAAAATCTGTGTATGCAGATTCGTTTCATTCACTTTGTTATTTTGAATCTGTCATATTGATACGTCACCTGAAACTGAGACAGAAAGAGTTCTGTTTTAAAATCTTGTTGTAATAGTCATTACTGTTATTGTCATCATTACTGCCTAGAGTCTCTGGTTGAGAGGTGAAGAAAGAAATACAGTTGAATGGAGTAAATGGTGGCCAATTCTGTTTTCTTCTATTTCCATGCTAAAGTTGTTGATTCAAGTGATCCGGAAGAAGCACACGTATCCTATTTACCTGTTTTAGCTTATCTTCTCTGTCCTACAAGTGTGTCCAAGGTAAGAGTTGGGGCACGTTTTTTCCCGTTGTTGATTCAGTCATTTTCGGAATGTGGGCTTTAGGGCAATAATGTGACACCTTTCAGGTTCTAACTTTGTCCAGGAGAACAGAAGTTAGCACTAGGATCCATTGTCATCCTATTTACGGGGCCAACATATTTCAACTTCATGTAGACTCGTTTTTGCATATGTCCAACAGCAAGTAGGATTTAAGGATGTTTTAAGTAGCCAATGTACATTTTACTCCTATGAAGGCCGAGTTTGCCAAATGAACTACTTCAATATCAAGCTTCTTTCAGATTTGATCATGTTTTTAACCTTGGAGACCATGAGATTTACACCAAGGAAAAGGAAGGCTCAACTTAAAAGTAAAAGAATAATGTCTGGGTTTTTTTTTTTTTTAAGCAATCTCGTTTTCCTTCTGGAAGCATTACTCTGCTGTAATAAAGCTGTAGTACATCAAATGGATATTAATGTGCATCGTATCAAGGGGGCAATTTCTGGGCCACATTTGTATATAAATCCTCTTCCCTTAGGGTCACATAAGATCTGCCATCTGACAAGTTCAAAGCACTGAGAAAATGTGACCTCATTAATTTGCTCCACATCTCAGGGTCAGAAGAGACAGACATGATTTTTCTCCCATTCTGCAGGTGATGAACCTGAGGCCCAGAGAGGTTTTCACTGAAATAGGACCACACAGCTGGTACAAGGAGGCCTTAGGCATAGTTTCACTTACTGACCTCCATACCCTTTCACTTAGGTGATGGTAGATACTCTTCAAAACGAGACCATGGAACATTTTCTCATATATACATGCACTGAGTGCAAATATTTTTAAAAACTGTCACCATTCCAATCCTGTGAATCAGTGACAATCTTTTCCAGATTAGGAGCAGAATTTTCATACTCAAACCTTAGCATAACATCCATTCGTTTTATATTGGGGAAAATGAGGCCCAGGGGGTATAAAAGATAGTCCCTGGTCACACAGCTAATTGGAGACAAGGAGACCACATCTCCTGACATTGTGTGATCTTTTCTGAGACTCAGAATAGCATGTACACTTCTGCATCTGGTGCCAAGAGCAGACATCAGTAATCTGTCACCCTGCTCTTGTGTGCCACGTTTAGCCACAGTCTCTCATTCCTTCTAGGACTTCCAACCCTATGTTAAACAATAGTGCTGAGAGTGGACATCCCTGTCGTGTTCCTGATCTCAGGGGAAAAGCTCTCAGTTTTTCCTATTGAGGATGATATTAGCTGTGGGCTTCTCTGATGTTTAAGTATGTTCCTTCTGTCCCGACTTTCTTGTGGGTTTTCATCAAGAAAGGATGCTGTATTTTGTCAAATGCTTTTTCTGCATCTATTGACAGGACCATAAGGTTCTTACCTTTTTGTTGCTTAATGTGATGTACCACATTGATGCATTTGCGAATATTGAACCAGCCCTGCAGCCCTGGAATGAATCCCACTTGATCATGGTGAATAATTCTTCTTATATGCTGTTGAATTCGATTCACTAGTATCTTCTTGAGAATTTTTGCATCCATATACATCAGAGATATTGGCCTGTAGTTCTCTTTTTTTTTTTTTTTTTTTGCTCGTCTCTGTCTGGTTTGGGAATCAAAGTAATGCCAGCTTCATAGAATGAGTCTGGAAGCTTTCTCATTACTTCTAAACATAGCACTCCAGGTGGTCATAACTCATTACCCAGACTTGACACCAGAAATTGAACCTACTTACCATCCATGATATTAAACTGCCAAATACAGTTTTTAAAGCTACTTGTTGACAGGCACATGGTATATACCAGGAGGAGGGCACATAGTATATAATTGTGATCTCACCACTCTGTGAGGTTGGCACTACTAGAGATAGAAAACTGAAGTCCAGAGAGGTTAAATAACCTACTCAATGTCACACGGTGAACAGGTGGCCGATCAAAGATTGGAACCTAGGCCATTATAAAACTTCTGTGTATATGTAGGTAGATACATATATACGCATGAATTTCACTTCAAGGTTCTTTATATCCCATATCACTCCCTTTTCTATTTTAAATTATTTATTTTGAAAGAGAGGGAGAGAGAATTAGTGGGTGAGGGGCAGAGACAGGGAAAGAGAGAATCCCAAGCGGGCTCCATGCTATCAGTGCGGAGCCTGACGTGTGGCTGGATCTCACCAACTGTGAGAGCATGACCTAAGCCGAAACCAAGAGCTGGATGCTCAACTGACTGAGCTACCTAGGAACCCCTCACTTTTTAATTTTTTTAATAAAAATTATATATATTTAAGGTATATAACAGGAAGGTTTAATGTACTTATACATAGTGAAATTATTACTCATGTGAAGACACTATGTCCAATTTTTTTGTTACGAATGCACCTGAATGTGCTCTCTCAGCATACCTCCATTGTTCAATACAGTATTAAGTGCAATCATCATGCCTATACATTAGATCTCTAGACGTACTCATCCTACAGAACTGCAAATCTCTACCCTTTGGCCCACATCTCCCCATTTCTTCTGCACCTTCCAGCCCCTAATAACCACTCTTCTACTCTCTGCTTCTGTGTTTTACCTTATTTTTTTAGGATTCTACATGTAAGAGAGATCATGCAAAATTTGTCTTTGCCTTGCTTCTTTTACTTAGCATAGTGCCCTCAACATCCACCCATATTGTTAGAAATGGCAGGATATCCTTCTCTCTCGTGGTTGAATGATATTCCATTGTACATACATATACCACATCTCCTTCAGCCACTCATTCATCAGTAGACACCTGGGTTCTTTTCAGATCCTGGCTATTTTGAATAATGCTGTAGTGCACGTGGGAGTGCAGATAAATCTTTGACATACTAATTTCATAGATACCAAGAAGTGAGATTGCTGGACAATGTGAGAGTCCTAGTTTCAATTTTTGAGGTATTTCCATAGTTTTCTATAGCAGCTACACCAGTTTACATTCTCACCTTATTTTTACATTCTCTTATTTGTAAAAAAAAATTTTTTAACATTTATTCATTTTTGAGAGTGAAAGAGACAGAGCATGAGTGGGAGAGGGACAGAGAGAGAGGGAGACACAGAATCCAAAGCAGGCTCCAGGGTCTGAGCTGTCAGCACAGAGCCTGATGTGGGGCTCGAACTCACAGACTGCGAGATCATGACCTGAGCTGAAGTTGGACGCCCAACCGACTGAGCCACCCAGGCGCCCCTACATTCTCTTATTTTTTAAGTTTTTTTTTTAAGATTCACCAACAGTGCACAAGCATTTCCTTTTCCCCACATCCTCACCATTGTTTGTTATTTTTATCTTTTTGATGATAGCCATTGTAACAGGTGGGTGGTGGTATCTCACTGTGGTTTTGATTTGCATTTCCCTGATGGTTAGTGATGTTGAGTACCTTCTCATATATCTGTTGACCATTTATTTGTGTGCCTTCTTTTGAGAGATGTCTATTTAGGCCCTCTGCCCATTGTTTCAATTGAGTGATTTCTTGTTGTTGAATTCTTTGAGTTCCTTATATATTTTGGATATCAACCCCTTATCCTATGTTCTCCATTCCATAAGTTGTCTCCTCACTCTGTTAATTGGATCCTTTTCTGTGCAGAAGGTTTTTAGTTTGATGCAGTCCATTCATCCATTACTTCTTGTATTGCCTGTGGTTTTGAGGGCATATCCAAAAAGTCATTGCCCAGAGCATTGTCAAGGAGCTTACTACCTATATTTTTTCTAATGGTCTTTTGGTTTCAGGCCTTACATTTAAATTTCTAATCCATTTTGAGTGGATTTTTGTATATGGAGTGAGGTAAGGATCTAATTTCATTCTTCTGCATCATGTCACTCTCTCTTGAATACAGTTTCTATATCATACTCATCCTCTTTTCTCCCCTTCAGTAATCTTTACATTGGATGAGTGGGTTTCTTTTCCCTTGCTGAACTGCACAGTAAGATCAGAAGCTCCAAATTCAGTGAATTAGAAATACAAAGCAATTCCCTGTCTACAGTCCCCTCTCAGTTATTACTTGCTGCAGGTTAGAAGTGGCCTTTCCCTGAAAGGCATATTTGGTAGAACAAATAAATTTCCTTTTGTTAGAGATTTGTTGTGTCCTTCTCTCATGTCCCACACTCTCACCACATCCATTTCCAAATCCCTTACACAACTTCCTCTGCTTCCCTGTCCTCAAATGAACATGAACAAATTCAGCCCTGCTGTGTCTGGCATTTTAAATGGAGCTGGGGCCTGGCCAAAATAAAGTATTCCAGCATTTTCTAGCAATTCACCAGCAAGAAGATTAAAGATATATAGCAATTTTCATTTATATCTAAACACCACCAGGGTAGCTTAAGAGGCCAGGCATAAATTCTAGAACATTTGCCTTTATCTTTCTAAATCAAAAGGAAAAGCAAAAACAAAAGCAAAATAAAGACCCAGGAGAAGTGAAAGTTACGCTGGCTATGTGGTTTTTTAGCTGTCTCTAAATTGGTTAATGGTCCACCCAAGTCTACCAGGGTAAAGTTCAAGGAAGATCACAACGAAGTGCCCTTTTCTGGACACAGAAGTAAATCTGTTGAGATGATTTTTCCTCATCAAACATGATGTGGCTAGCCTCTGGTGACCCAGCTTGGCTCGTAGATTAGAACCAGGGAATTCCCATGAATGCCTCACAACATTCGCACATGGCCTTGAGCCTGCTAACTCACAAAATGGATCCAGTTTTTGAACACCTTTGGTCCCTCTCCGTAGCTTCTATTTGAAGTCAAAGGAGATAAATGGCGTCAAGTGATCCTCTTGAAAAAAGAAACGCCATTTATCTTCGTGGTAAAGAAGATGAAAACAAATAACCTTAGTGTTTGCATATTGAGAGCTGAGATTCTACTCTCTCTGGCAGAAGCCAAACACTTGGCTTCTTTCTGGACTGTATTTGAACAGTTTCAGATGCCTCGTTGTACCTGGTTTCTTAGAAAGATAAACGGACTCCAGGCCCCCAAGGGTGTTGGCTGTGACTGCTTGCTTTGCCAAAGTAGAATGTAAGCTACTGAGACGAGCACATCCTATTTGAAGGCGTACACTTCATCAGTAAACAGTTTATTCTGCACCTTGTTAATACTGAGAGGTATTTAATGTAAACTGAATTATTCAAGCCCTGTGCAGCCTTCAGAAACACAGCTGCACCTCCTGGTGTCCTATTGAAGTTCCCTTGTTTGGTCTCCATCAAAATCCTGTAGCCGCAATGTGTTGGGAAGGAAAGGTAAATAGTTCTTGATTTCATCATTTAGATACAGCTGTGTTTGTAAGCACATGGTTGCTTGGGTAAGCGAATGCCATTTGAGATTCTTTGGTTCAATTATGCGGCTGCCATCACTCAAGAAGCACTGAGTCCACACAGACAAACCGCAAGTGAAATCTGATCAGCATAGACAGCTGATCTAAATAATCAAAGCAGCTGATAGTACGTGCCACAAGAATCCTATACAGACGTGGTATTAACAGTAAGAGAGAAAGAGAGACATCCTTTCCATCCCTTCGGTCCCTCTTCTATGATGCCAAAGATTTCTCAGAGGATGTGCCATTGGGGGTGGATATTGGTTGGTATTCCACCAGGCAAAGATGACAGAACATATCCATAGGACCTTTTAAAGGCAAGGTCTGGGACATCTGGGTGGCTCAGTCAGTTAAGCATCTGACTTCGGCTCAGGTCATGATCTCACAGTCCGTGAGTTCGAGCCCCGCGTCGGGCTCTGTGCTGACAGCTCAGAGTCTGGAGCCCGCTTCAGATTCTGTGTCTCCCTCTCTCTGACCCTCCCCCATTCATGCTCTTTCTCTATCTCAAAAATAAATAAAAATTAAAAAAAATTTTTTAAGCCAAGGTCTGATGTCTAACTGTATGTAATTTATATGCTTGTGTCTCTACCTGCTCTTTGTTACCTTTTTCTGGCATTTTTCTTCATACTCGAATATCCCTCCTGCATGCTTACATCCTTCCTGATATAAGAGCTCTGTTCTGGGGTGCCTGGGTGGCGCAGTCGGTTAAGCGTCCGACTTCAGCCAGGTCATGATCTCGCGGTCCGTGAGTTCGAGCCCCGCGTCAGGCTCTGGGCTGATGGCTCAGAGCCTGGAGCCTGTTTCCGATTCTGTGTCTCCCTCTCTCTCTGCCCCTCCCCCATTCATGCTCTGTCTCTCTCTGTCCCAAAAATAAATAAACATTGAAAAAAAATTAAAAAAAAAAAAGAGCTCTGTTCTTGTGTTTGCGTCCTCCGTGACTTTTTGCACACTACCCTTGTGCCCGGAATACGGTACGAGTTTCATGAATTGTGACTGAATTAACTTTTGGTTCATAGTCTACTTCTCTTCCCTTCCTTTCCTTTCCATTCTCACCCTACAGCCTATCCATGTTTGCCTTCAGACCTGCTGTCGTTCACCATGGCTTATACATGAGAAGTGGTCCACAAACATTTGATGGAGGGATGGAGGGATGGAGGGAGCAACTTGGTGACTCCGTAAACATGTCCACCTTGTTACATCAAGTATTGCTATACGCAGATATTTGACTCTTAGAATAGAATTATAACACAGGCACAGGGCTGAACCCCACCCCTATGTCATCTGATTGAATCTTCTCAACAACACGATGAAGTCACGACCTTCGCACGCTATAGGTGCTGAAAACAAGGTTCAGAGAGGGGAAATCACCTTGCCCTCCATTCTCCGAGATCATGCGC
This sequence comes from Leopardus geoffroyi, assembly GCF_018350155.1. Lineage (NCBI taxonomy): Eukaryota > Metazoa > Chordata > Mammalia > Carnivora > Felidae > Leopardus > Leopardus geoffroyi. The sequence continues at coordinate 32,278,225 of NC_059331.1, read as the reverse complement.
AAGGGGGATTCTGAGTTGCACTTCTGCGCATCCCACTTCAGACCCTGGGTTCTTCCTCCTGTTCAACAAGGGAACCACTATTTCCTCCCATAGCAGACAACGAAGAACTGGCTGGACCTGCTCGTAGAGATACCTCCCAATTCTCATGCCGTGCAGAGAACAGAGGAGCCGAAGAAAGAAGGTAGAGGGAAAAGGGGGAACAGAGAGCGAGTCTCAATTAAAGGCTGAAAGTGGCTCTCGTGGACGTACATTTTCTCTGGACCATCTCATTCCTACTTGCATTGCTTTCTTCCGCTTCCAGCTGCTTAGTGGATAAAACAGCGAAAGCCAGTTTATTAAGTGAAGCCTAAATGGGGAGGCCCAAGCTGCTAGGGCATGTGTGATAGAGTCATCTCTAAAGGACTTTTGCTCATCGGCTGTGGGTCGTTATTTCTGCCACTGCTTGCCAACTTGTGAGCGTATGAGTGAGAACCGCCTCCCACGTCTCCGCTTCAGAGAGGGCACTCATACTCCCCACGGTGATGTGAAAGCAGACTTCATGAGTAACGAGTGTTGGCCTCCAGTGTCAGCCAGGTATACAGCCAGCTAGGATTCTGTCTCCTCTTCGTGCCTATTTCTTGGAACCTGGACCATTTTCTGTCTTCAGGAGAGGGTTCCAGTTCATATCAGCTAATACCTAACTTATCACTGAATGCTCGACCGGGATTATATCAGAACCAGACAGCTGGATGGAAGGGCCAGCTTGGAACTAAGAGGGAAAGGAGGAGAGACTGGAAGGTGCTGTCTGTCTGCACCAGACTTTGCGGCACAGGCGTGCACGGAATGAGCCGCTCAGGTGTCTGAGGTCTGTGTCTGGGCGGGGGAATGAGGATTCTGAAAGTCTCAAAGAATACATTTTTGTGAACTTCAGCTTGGAAATCTTTGAGCAAAATTTAAATTTTGTAACTTTATAAGTGAAGGGACTGAAAATATGCCTCTGGCAAGAATGTTTTCTTCTTTTGAATAAAGAAGAGAAAATAAAGCCCGAAATACATTAAAGAATTAATCCATTCCGACTGGAAAATAGGAGATGGCTGTTAATGCTTTTGTAAAGGTGTATCTCACTTTCAGAAATAAATAGGAAAGACAACTTTTTTCCCCTTCTGCCTCCCTCTGATTGCTCCCACCTCACGCTGATCCATATCGTTTTTTATGTACCTTTCATAACATGACTATTAAAATTGCCTCTTACTGTCTGACCTTATTGCCAGGTGAAGTCAATCCGTTGTATTTCTCTGCATCCCCGATGACCTGGCTACATCATAATGCATAGAAAGGAAAGTCACTTTGAGGAAAGGGCATTGAGATTCCTCATGCTGGGCCTGTCCTTCTGTTACTATTAAACTGTTTATCCAGTTACTGTCGTTGAAATTTCTGTCTGGAGGCTGAGGGGGCTGCAAACGCCAAGGGGAGAAATGGCCCCTTAAGCCACCCACTTACCCCACTCCTTCCCACGATACAGTGCAGAAAAAGGCAGCCCTGAGTGGAAAAGGACCAGGACACCACAGAGCAGAGGGGCCATGAGGTCACATGGGTATCCCAAGGATACAGGGCAAAGATAGATGGTTTCAGATATTTATGCTGGCTTATTGCCAAGAAGCTAAATATTTTAAGAGGTAGAGGAAGACAGAATGGAAGGCAATGGAAGCAGTTCTATTTCAACCCATTCCCTACGCCTGCAGGGTGATCTTCTCAGAAAGCACATCTGATCAGCCCCTCCCCTGCTTAAAAACCTTCCAGGCTCCCCTTGACTTCTGAATATTCGCGATGTGGGTGACATCTCTGGTCTGGCCATTTTTGCAGTTAGTTCTGCATACCCCAGCGGTGCCAGTATTAACTGTGCTCTCTCTTATCTCCCTTTCTTGGCAAAAGGAGTCTTTTTACCTTGGCCTCCTCCGACTTCTCAGCCTCATTTGGTTAACTCCTCCATAACCCTTGTGTCCGAGTTCGGGTATTGCTTCTACTGGGCTACCTCCCAGACCCCACCACTACGCTTGTCTCTAGGGTCTACATCAGGGATTGGAAAATTTTCCCTAAAGATCCAGACAGTGAGTATTCCGGGCTACCCATTTCTACCATTGGAGCATGAAAGCCTACACAAATGAGCAAGTCCGTGTTGTACTAAAACTTGATTGGCCACAACAGATGGTGAGCTAGATTTGGCCCGGGGGTTGTGGTAGTTTGCCACCCCTGATTCATATTCCCATAGTTTCTCAAGCTTCCATCTCTCAAGACCCTCATCAGAGACTCTGAGCACCCTGGGGACAAGGACAGTCTTTCATCTCTGCATTCCCAGTGCGTGACACAGAACCTGAGGCACACATGTTGTGCAGTGGCAGTTGAGAACATGCATCTGTAGACAGAGGAGCGAAGAGGTTTCAGCCAGTCAACCTTCTTGGCTACTTCACTCTTCTACCATCAGTCCTTTCTCTAAAATGTTTTCTAAAACACTAAAGTTGCTTTGGACCATGTTGGGGGTGGGGCACGGGGAGAATGGATTACTTAAGAAGAAGCTTGTCTTTTTGTGTCCGCTGAAGGGGAAACAAGGACACAGGAAATGTCTTCCTTTCAAATCTTTAGACCCTGAATATCTGGCTCTTCTAAAAATTCCGGATGATAACTGGTAAGCCTTCCAACTCCCAGAATGCTGGCAGGATCTGCTGAACATCATTCCTTGAGCCTGCACACTAGGGCCATCAGCAGTATGACCCTTTGAATCTCGTGCTGAGACACATTTCTCTGTCGATCGCATCCTGCCACACTTCCGGCACGCTAGGGCAGCTCCTAGGCAAGAATTTCTGGCCGTTCCTCCAAAGCAGAGACAACTCACTGTGGGGTTTGGCCAGCCCAGGGTATCTCCAGGGACCTTATGGGGAGTGAGGGAATTCCCTTCCCTCCCCCAGTAGTTCACAACCAAATGGATTTTTAAATGCTCTAATTCTTCAACAACCACAACAATCAGCACAAGAACAAAATGCATGTCCTGCAGCTGTTTGGAGAGGGAGAGGGAAAGAGATGAGGGGTTGGCAAAAAGACAGTGAACTTTTGTTCTCTCTTCCGGCCTGGTCCACCCTTACTTCTAGGGTTAGTACCTTTGTTTTCATGCCTTTAGCTCTCAGTCCATAGGGTCTGGATGAGATAAGACCATGTGCTATGACCTAGAGATGGATGCATGATCCAGGTTTTGCCCATCTGTATGTTCCATCTCCCCAGCTGTAGAGACTGTCTCTGAGGGATGGGCCTCTGACTGAGGTCAGGCCAACCGGAACCACTTCTGATGGAAACCCTGGGAAGGCATTAGGTGATCTGAGAGGATAATACTTAAGTCAGGCATCCAGTGTGTCAACAGAGAGGAGCACAGAGCTGAGAGACAGAGTTCTAATGACTTTGCTTGAGCTTAACATCTGCCTTCTGCCTGAAGTTTTTAGCCTTGTGAGCCAATGAACTCCCAGTTTTGTTTAAAATCAAAGGTTTCCAGCTCTCGTGACCAAAAGAATCCTGACTAATGGAAGGAGTGTTTACACACTCCTAGGACAAAAGCCCCTAGGACAGAGTGTTACAACTTACAAAGGGCCGGGATTCCCCATTCCTGGAAAAGGATTTTCTGCCATCAGCTTAGCTGGTACTTCCTCCCGACACCTCCTCTGAGGAGAAGCACACGTGTGAGTGATGGCCCACTTTGTTGAACCGGGAGGGACATTTTTTAGAGCCAGTTTTAGAGGTGATATATTTAAAGGCAGGAGGGTTGGCCTCCCTGATGGACAGCCTCTGTGTATCAGTTCATTGGTGGATATCTCCCTTTAGAGTGAGTGGACGGTAGAACGTGGAACGTGAGAGCGCTCAGTGAGGTTGCGTTAGCATCCAGGCCTCCCGGCTCTCACCCCTTTAGTCCATGGGCTCCCTGGCCCAACTGCTGTAACCCGGGCTGCTTCTCCACTGATGAAAGAACAGGCCGATTTCCTTGAAGAGAGAGCCTGCGAGGACGTACTTAGAGCAAAAGTGCTTTGTCTACTGTAGAGTATGATTCATTCCCTCAACCGATTATTGGAAGCCTACCCTGTGCTCGGTACACGTGTAATAGTTAACACAACGTGAATCCATGCTCACGTGAAGCTTATATGTCAGCAGAGGGAGACAATAAACAACACAGAAAAATATTTGGCAAGTCAGAGGGAAGAAGAGAAAACTGAAGCCTGGAAGGAGTGCTAGGGGGCCACACGTAACCTGCCCAGGCCGGGAGACCTGACTGAGAAGGTGATAGCTGAGCACCAGCCACCTAAGGGAGAAGAAAGACCCAATCCTGCAAATGGGAGAAGTGAACTCCAGCCAGAAGAAATAATTGAGCCTGGAGGTGGGAGCTGGGGAGCAGATCTTCCTTCTGTAAAGTCACAGTTTCATGCAACGCACCCCACCCTCTTCTATCTGCTCAGTCAGCTAGGAAGCTGTGCTCAAATATCTATCTGACGGCACTTAGCAAGGTTATAAAAACTGACAGGTAGAGTGAACAAAAAGAGCGAGGTGAAGGATGAGGGAATATAAACCATCATACTCTCCATAGAGAGAAATGTAGCAACATGTCATTTATATCCTTCCACCCAGAATTTCTGCGTCTAGGTACTCACGCGAAGAAAATAATCTAATTAAGGATATGTGCAATGACTTGGCTACAAAAATGTTCATTTATCCCGGCATTATTTATAACAGTTCAAAATGTGAAACATCGTAAACATCCATTCTGTGTGGAATTAGCAATAAATTATGGTATTTCCACCAGAAATTCCAGGAATGGTTCAGTTTGGGCTGACTTGATTCATGGACCTATCCCTGAACTAGTTGCTCTGATCAGGAAGACAGAAATCTGTTTAGTAAGAAGCCGTTCTATGCAGCCATTAAAAATAACACTGTACAAACCCATCTGTATTTGAGGAAACAATACGCACTTAAAACAGGTGCATTTTATTATCTTTGCATTTTGTTGTCAATAAAGTTTATTAAAACAAAAAAAAAGTGTATTTGTTAACACGAGAGATTTTTATTGGGTAAAAAAAATGAATCACAAAATGGATGTACTACATCATCTAACATATGCCATATATGAGCAAAAGTAAAGTCTGGCAGAATATACACTAAAATAGTAGAACGTTTCTTGAGTAGTGGGCTTATAGATGAATCTTACCGTCTTCGTATTAAGTAATTTTTTTACGAGAAAATTAAAACACACTCCCGATTCCAAAAAAATCACAGTGCAAATGGAATACAAAATGAAACATGTCTATCTCCTTCAAATAACCACTTTGTTTACAAGCTTTTGGGTATTCTTCCAAAAAAAAAATTTTTTTTTTGCCTACACAAGCACATCTGTGGGTGTGTGGGTTTTTCTTAGTATAAATAAGCCTTTTGAGAACACAAGTAGAAGCAAACTAAATAACACTGAACTACACCTTCCATTTCCCTTCTTAATTCATCTTAAATATCATTCACTATCAGCACTTACACGTAAATCTGTGCATCTTCTCAAATGACTGCAAATTATTCCATTATAGGGACGTCCCAAGCTTCATTTAATCAATCCCCCTACAAATGAACATTTAGATGGTCTTGACTCTTGCTAATCTCAAATGCTGGCATTATTGTTCTTTAATGTGCCTTGTTGGGCACATCTGTAAATATTTTTCTGATACCCAAAACCAGAATTGCTAGGTCAAAGAATATATACATTATAATCTTCATGGCACGTACCTCCATTTAATATTTTGTAAAGTTGCATGTTACCTGAGTACTTTCGTAAAGCAAGTTACTTTAAAATAGCGCTGGAGAGTCAACAGCTCTTTCAAAAATCTTCATTAAGCTCTGCTCTTGTTCATTCGACCTTGGGAAAGAAAGGGCCACGTGCTGGACTTATTATGGTACCGTGCCTACAGGACATGTTCTGAATAGGTTGCCAAATCTGGGAAGCCCATGGCTGGAATCTGAAACAACAGCCTCAATGTATAGTCCATTTTATCGTGCCAGAAAATCGCAGGGCTCCTTCCCAGCTTTGCACACCCATTTAATAAAGCAGCCGGCAAAGACAAGCCGTTGGCTGAAGGAAATGGGGATATATCTCTGCTATCTTTGGCATCAGAATACCCTGAGAGAGGCAAAATGGTCAAAAACCCATAAAACTTTCATAGCCTATTAAGAGTGGCATGGCAGGCTTGGAGGAGTCTAAAAACAGAGGAGGTAAACTTGCCCTAAAAAGAAATTAATGGTTAGACTGAAATTCCATACAGTTTATTGTTTGGACAGAGCAGCTTAAAGTTATTATAGAATCTCATTGCCAAGCAGTGTAAGTGAGCCAGGGCTGAGGCAACATGCGAGTGACAGACAGACAATTCTCACAGCAGCTGGCATCTGAGTAGAAATCTGTTAATTGTGTGTTCAGGGATAACATCGGAAAAGGGCATTAAAACGACTGTCTAAACAGGAGGAAATGAAAGCATATATGGCATGTTTCCTCAAAGGACAGGAGGGCAAATGTTGGCAACTTTCTTTAAATCACAGATGAGTTTGCTTAGAACGCCCAGACACAGGATTAAAATAACGTGATCCACCTAATTGTTTTTCACTCCCCGGTATGCTCCTTTGACTGATAACCTCTTCTAGCTTGTTTTAAAGTATATTGTTTTGCCTTGCGATTCCACCTCTAAAAATTATTTGCCGGGCAGTTACGTTTACATTACCATCAAAACTAATCTCTGAAGATTAATTGACATGGAAATAACTCAGATATTGGATAAAATACATTTAGAACTTAAGGAGGAGGAGAGCAGGAAAGGTTTGCAAACAATTGGTGCAATGAAGAGCTTCAGATGAGTGTACGTTTTTCTGCCCTGTCCGATACAAGAGCCACTGGCCACATGTCACTATGTTTACTTAAAATTAACTATAATTAAAATTCAGTTCTTCAATCACCGTAGTCATACTGAAAGTGCTCAATAGTCCTATGTGGCCCCTGGCTACCATACTGGGCAGTACAGGTCTAGGACAGTCCTTTCATCACGGAAAGTTCTGCTGGATGTCACTGGATTCGATCTTGCAAATAATTCTCAGACCATGCTTCCGCCTACCCAGTTTCCACCAGTTCCACCCATAGTTCTGAATGCCACCACTGGTCACCTCCATCTTATTTTCTTGTTTATGTGTCACCTGGTAAGAGAATAGGAACAGCAGAATAGCAGAAATAATTGAAACTCAGTCTGTGGCATTTTTTAATGGCAGCCATAGGAAACTAATACCAAAACCTGTTTTAGTTTGCTAGGACTGAGTTATCAAAGCACCACAGACTGTGTGGCTCACAGAACACAAATGTACTTTCTCACAGTCGTAAAGACTACAAGTCTAAGATCAAGGTATTGGTGGGCTTGGTTCCTTCTGAGGGCTGTGAAGGAAAAATCTGTTCCAGGTCTCCTTCCTTGGTTTGTAGATGGCCATCTTCTTCCTATGTCTAGTCACATCATTTTCCCTCTTTGCATGTCTCTGCGTCCAAATTCCCTCCCCCAATTTTAAGAATACAAGTCAAATGGATGAGGGCCAACCCTAATGATCTCATTTTAACATGGGTACCTCTGTAAAGTCCTTATCTCCAAATATGGTCATATTCTAAGGTACTGGGGTTAGAATTTCAACATATGAATTTTAGGTAATATGACTTTTAAGGGTAATGTGCTATCCTTAAAAATATTTGTAGGTATCAATGAAGGTTGTGGTAGGCAGAGACTCATTGGGATGGTGTGCCTTGAAGCCAGTCCCCATAGTTCTGGTTCTGTGACCTTGGACAGGTCACATCACCTCTCCATACCTGTTTCCTCCTTTTTATCATTACTTTTTTTATAATATTTTATCTTATTCTGTCATCCTACACTTACTAAGGTACTTAGACCCATGCAGAAATAAAACAACTTAGTTCGAGGGGCACCTGGGTGGCTCAGGCGGTTGAGTGTCTGACTTCAGCTCAGGTCATGACCTTGAGGTTCGTGAGTTCGAGCCCCACAGCAGGCTCACTGCTGTAAGCACAGAACCCCCTTCGGATCTTCTGTCCCTTTCTCTCTGCCCCTCTCCCACTTGTGCTCTCTCAAACATAAATAAACATTTTTAGAAAACCAACTTAATTCGACAGTCATTTAATGCACACCCAGGAGCTAAACACTCTGCTAGGTGATGAGAACCTAGAAATGGGTTCAGAACAGCACTTGACTTCAAGGAAGCTCCTAGTTTCACAGACTTTAGGTGTCAGATTTCAAATTGGCAAATAAGAGAAAGTTAACCTATTTATTGTGGAAACTGGATGTATATTAGCTCTCCTTCATACTTTAAACTCAATTCATGAGTTGGGAAGGATTCTAAGCCTTTTGAGATCAGAATGAAAATGTCACTAAACTGTACAAGTGGGAAGGGGACTAAAATGTATTGATCACTGGTTATAAATTGCCTACTTTACTTCCATCCTTCTCTGATAGTCAAAAGTATTCCAGGCAGAATTTGGGAAAAACCAAATCCAAGAGCAAAAGACAAGAGAGAAGGCAATCCAACTCCTCAGCAGTGGAATTATGAGGAATTTCATTGAGTTTTACAGCTCAGCATAGTGGGACAACCTATATCAAAATGACTCTGAAAAATATTTTTTTAAACCTCCATCCATGAATATGAAAGCTGTAAGTACCCTGAACACATAAGAACACCAACTGCGGCTTTACACTCCATGTAGGAGTCGAAATTTAAAGGCAAATCCTAAGCACACACGTAAATAACATGAATAACAGAAATAAACAGAACAACCACTGGAGGAGATGAAGATTAGAATTAGAGTTGGTAGAGCTGAAATCTGCCTGGGACATTTCTAATGGCTGCTGAACAGAAGATATAAGTGATCTGTGTCTTAGTCACAGACTTGAAGGTACAGTGGCCCCATTAAAGGGTCATTTGGGCAATAATCGTGGTGATGATAATGCTAATGCCATAATAATAGCTCTCCACTTGGACAAGGCTGGGGGGTTATGGTTCCAGTCAGCTTCCTCCAAGCCCAACCATTTAGGTTGCACTAGCTTTTAACCATTGATCATCTTAGCATCTACATTCCTTCCTGGAGTTGTCGGGCAAACCTCCTACCTTTGAACTGAATAAATAAACGTGACAGTGAGCCCTTCAACAAATGCCCACCCATGATTATTGTAAAGGCTTTGGATCAGCCTCCACTAAAACTGAAGACAGATTTAAGGGGCCTTTACCATTTACTGGAAACCCATGTTGAATGGGAAGACTTATGGGGGCCATTGATTCTAGAATAATAAATAAAAAAGACATGAGAGTCAAGTCCAAACCCACACAAAACCGCCTGACAGGTTGCAGAGCAAATCTAAACACACAAGCTTCTATAATAGCAAATGCAGAGAAAAACCACCAACCTCTTGCCATCCCAGCCCAACTATTTATAAACACTCTTTCAGCCAAGGTTCAGTTTTAGCTCACTCTCATGCCGAGGTCTACAGTTTTCTGGAAATAAAAACCAAAAAATAAATTACCTCTTACCAATGCATAGACATTGATAGACATCAGTGCACAGACCAACAACCTAGGGTCATTTTTTCACTGCCTAGAAGTTTAGAAATAATTTGAGTGGGAGTCACTGAATGCACTAGAAATACGGCATGATATGGCTCTGAGTAGGAGAGACATGTACTCATCCTTTCTTATCTTCTTTGTTTCTGATTGTCTTAATTTTTCCCTTTGTAAGACTTTTTATTTGGGGATGCATATTCAGACAGATAGCTGCTTATGGTCCTATGCTATTTATCCTCAGTGAAAGGTTGAAAACTGTACAAAAGCACATCCTCCGCAGCTGTATTTGCCAATAACTTCTGGATCTGTCTGGGGCTGATCTCACCCTCAGCCTCCCTCCAGTAACCATCAAAATAATGGATGGTGTAAATTCTCTCTAGTGGCACTGATATAAGTAGTAACGTGCTGTGGTAGGGGTTTTTTGGCTTCTCTGTGATTAATAGGTATTCCAGACTCACAGCCCTTTTACTGTTTTCTTTAGATTAGGGGGGAAACTTGATGCACAGGGTTGGAGTCTGAGAAGCAAGAAGAGGGCTTTTCAGATTATGGTGGAAAGAGTCGCCCCAGTTCACTTTCCTTTTGCATGTTCAGCTAATAGTACAACTGGGCAGTTGAGAGCTTGGGCTTTGGGTCAGACTGAGCTGACCCCACTTCTTGCTTGGCAAAGAAGGAACACCACTTAACCTCTTCTCCATTCCCTCACCAGATGTTAGGAGTAATGTTAACACCTATCCATAGGGGTGGCGTGAGATTTGAAAGCGATAATGCTGGAAGAACGTTAGCCAAATGCCAGCCACCGTAGACCACTGCCAGGATGCATATTAGGATCCTTGGGGAGTATGGTCAGCTCCCACTGTGCGCTCCTCAATCCAGCCGTGGATGACAGGATGTGAGGAGGAGGGCAGAGAAGAGTTTCCAACTGTTCCAGGAAAGAGAGGCCATTTTTAGGTTCTAATACAGGCATGATTCAGAAAACCGTTGGGTGCCTAGACATAAACATCATCATGGAATTGCTCTCCTCTGTTGAACCAGTAGTGGTGTTTACAAATTTAGGGCCAGATTTCCCAAAGGGAACATGATAAGCTTTGGCGAAATCCTGTTCTCCACTTCCAACTGGTCAAGTGGGGTCATGATAGTTAGGTGATTGTCAAAGCCTGGGACCAGCAGCAGCAGGAGCACTTAGGATCATGCCAGAAATGCAAATTCCTAGGCCCTGTTCCTAACCTGATAAATCAGACATGATGGGGAATTTGTGTTGTAACAAGTCCTGGTGGATGGGATGCATGGTAGAGAGCTCTTACCTTCTCCTCTCCACATATGGATCTTTTTCACTGGTAACCTTACCTGTACAAACAAAGCAAATACAAAACCACCCCACTTTCATAATCCTATAGTTGGTGGGATGAGATTGAGCCATCCTTGGAAGGAAGCTTTAGCATAGGTGTACGTAAGCAAGGTTTTATATGTCTGTATCCTAGAAGTGACTGGATCTTAAAATAAGCTAAAAAGCTAACTGGTCATCGTATTGAGAAAGGGCTTCGAGATATGGGGGCTAAATGCAGTTCAACAAACTCAAGAGTACGTTTGCTCACCCTATGGTATCCCTACACTATCAGAGCTTAGCGCTAGGAGTTAGCAGTGTATAGGCGTTTAGTCCCCACAAACACTGTAGCCAAGAATAGAAGATCCTGCAGTACAAGCTGTGAATCTGCTTACTTTCAAAGTCTGAGATAAGCACCCCGTAGAAGCACCCTGTGTCACGAGCAAAGTGTCATGATTGACAGCATACCCGAGAAGAAGCATAGCTGTGATAGACATGGTTCTTATGTCCTTAACTTCAATCCCACCCATTTCCCACGGAGTAGCAGCCATAGAGTCAGATTTGCTCCGCTCCTAGATCCAGGGATGGGCCCCATTTGAACCAAATGCAGGATAATCCTCTCCCCCTTATCGCAGAGATTGACTAGGTATCCCTGCCTGGCTAGTTAGAACAGGCATCTCTCTGGCAAGAGGGATCAGTGAAGTCAAACCAGGGGGATTTTTGTTAGGCTACAGAAACTCCTTGTTAACAGTATATGCGGTGGGGAGCCATTTGCCACCATGCAGGACAGTCACCCGCAGACAAGGCTGACCCATAAAAAATGTCCGTTGTCATCATCAGTAGCATCATCCTTCCTCTCCTCCCCTGCTCAATTCTGGAAAAGAATAAGGAGTTCTGAACAGGGCAGCCTAGAAGGAAGAAATAACTTGCAGCAGAGACCAAAGATAGAGAAATACTCAAGAGTTTCCAGGGAAAAGAATCAAGAAGAAAAATAAGCAGGAAGTGACTAGCTATAGGCCTTGGAGTGAAAAGCATGAAAATAAAACACCTTGATGTGTTAAGTGCAAAGTAAGTTCCTCCATCCCCCCGGAAAGAGAAGAAGCAGGTAAGGCTTCAGGACGATATGTAGCTCTTGAGGGGGGTCCCACCTAATCTAGACAAAGAGTAGAAGGAAAGACTCTTCTGGATACGTGCAGAGACTGCGACGCAAGTGGAAACACACAGAGTGTATGGACTGGAGGAAAAAGCCAGAGTGACTGAAACAGATCAGAAAGAAACATGGTATAAGACAGGTTCACAGACATTAAACTGTTTGCGGAATTGCTATCATGGATTGAAGGGTGATAGTTGAAGATACAGGACACAGGTCTTTCAGGCCATGATACAAGTTGTGGTCTCCATCTGAGGAGTGCTGGGAAACTATAAGTAAAGGGCGCGTGTGGTATCATGACACATTTTGCAGGGAGGTGAGTCAAATCCGTACTTCTCAATTACCGCCTATTAGAGAAAGAGTGAAGACTTTATTACATGCCATACTCTTGGCAGAGTCCAAGAGTTCCTGCCATGGTTAATAATGATTCTATAGGCCAGCTGAGGGAGGTAGGAGACAAACTTAGTCTCCAAGGTGCAGGAAGCCCCAAAACAGAGCTGGGCACTCCAAAATAGGATGGTAGTCCTCCTTCGCTCCCAGATCCTGCCCTGGGTGGGCATGAGCTGTTCCCCATGTGATGGAAAACTTTTCCACCTGGAATTTCCTCTTGGGACTCTAGTCCACAGGCATGTGGTTAGCTTACCAACCCACTGGTATGTCATCTAACAAGACCAAAGTAATTTACTACTTGTAATGATGACCTTCCTTAATTGTTAAACAAGCGTTCATGTTTCTTGACATATTCACATTTCTGAGACGAAGGTAGGTCTCAGAATCATTATATACATTTAATATGTTTTCTTTTTTTCCCCTCTGCCCCTGTAACACAGCTGATGTTAAAGGATGCACTATGATGTCTTGATACACCAAGGAAATGTCACAGATGTGATGCTCTTGATTGTAATGGTCTCTTCTTAAGTTAGTAACACCTTATTCTTTGTGTTTTTCTCCCTGGAACATGATTACACCTTTAGTCGTTTTCTCTTCCACTAAGCATTGAGCTCCATTAAGGACAGAAACTATGTTATTTATCTTAGTACATTTCCCGCCCTGTCTAACAAATAGCAGCTACTAGGACCTGGCCCACAGTAGGAGTCAATATTTGTTGTATTAATGGATGAACCAATCGTTGAAGAAATAAGTAATATCATGTAAATGATTCAACGATACCCCTAAGGTTCCCTTGGGAGAAAAATCTTTTTAATTTGCAATTTGGGCTGAATTTGTCATTTCTTAAGTATTTACAATGCCAGGCTCTGGGCTATGAGCTTTTACATGCAGTGTTTCATTTAATTTTCAAATGAGCCCTCAGTTGATAGTATGTTTTCTCCGCTTAACTAGCATACAGAGAGAGATCAGCAATTATTTGCTTCTAAAAAGAAACACCATTTCTTGGATCTGGCTACATGACTCCATAGCCTGTCCTCCTGGCCAGTCCATTGAAACATTTTAAACATGACCTTTGCAGACCTAAATTTTGAAATTAAGGAACACAGTCTTCTGAAATTCTAATGCTTGCACCCTTTTCCAATCCTTTGGTAGTTAACGATGGCATCTGGAATTGCTGGCTCAGGAATACTTTAGGGTAAGAAGTGGTTTACCTTCAATTCCTGTGTTGCATAAAGACTTAGTTCAGGAAAAGATACACATGGTAATAGAACTGTTTGCATATTTTTTTTCTATCCAGGGGATTTTCTTTTATCTTATTTCAGGTGGTGAGGTTTATCTTCATAATTCAACTTTGAATGCAGAAATGCATTCTTGCTAAATCAGACACCTCCTTTTCTCTGGAAAGGAAAGTGGAAAGAATTACAAGACACCCTAATGAGATGATGGTGCAAAATATTCAGCCTAGATTAAATTCGTGGGGAGGTACCATTGTGTATTTAGATATGTCAAATCACTGAAACATGCTGTGTTAGGAACTGTTAGTTCTTCCCCTAATACTCCCCCCTTTGTCTGTAGAAAGAGACTTCTGATTTTTAGCCAGGTATCTGGCTACCCAGTTTATCAGAGTTGGGGCTGTGTGTCTAAATTCTGGCTAGTACTCCGTAAGTGGGAGTATCATGTGGCAGCTCTTAGAATCTTCCTGAAAAATCTGTGGCTATGCTTCCTTAGCTCCATTTTTTTAACTCCTTCTTTCCTGGTGGTCGGAATTTAATGTGTTTGCATCTACACTGGAGCATGAGGTGACCTTGAAAATAGAGGCCATACACAGTAGGTCATAAAGACAGAACAAGCCTGGCTCTCATGATCTTCATGGAACAGAACCTCATGATAACCTCACACTGTCTTCCTCTAGGTCTTGATATGAGAGAGAATAAACTTCTATTTATACACCATTATAAGTTTATTCATTTATGGCAAATCAAATCCGACCTGATGTACGTGCCAACAGCATTCCCTAAGACCCTGAGAGTAACATGATAGTAACGATGGCTAGACAATAAATATACAAACCTCGTCACAGGATCCAGTTAGCCTATTAGGAGATGGGAATTTTATGTAACTACCACTAGGAATCATATTGGAAATGGTGGTCATTTCTTGGCGAGTAAGGAGTTAGAGGTTGAGTGAAACATCCAAAAGCTAGTGCAACTGCTGGATAAAAGGCAAGACAGAGTTACGTAAAAACTAGAGAAATCAGGGAACAAATAAAACTTTATGTTAAGTGATTCAATCATAATTGGCATGGGAATGCAAGCTTGAGTTGGCCTTTCGACATCTGTCTAGAACAGCTCATCTCCTATACCTGAGAAGAGAGCGAGATTGGAGGGCTTGTATAATGACTCTTCCTTGCCCCATTCATTCTCTGCAAGAGCACTTTTCTTCTTTTTTTTTTAAATTTTTTTTAACATTTATTTATTTTTGAGAGAGAGAGACAGAATGCAAGCAGCAGACGGGCAGAGAGAGAGGGAGACACAGAATTCGCAGCAGGCTCCAGGCTCTGAGCTGTCAGCACAG
Source organism: Leopardus geoffroyi (assembly GCF_018350155.1). NCBI lineage: Eukaryota > Metazoa > Chordata > Mammalia > Carnivora > Felidae > Leopardus > Leopardus geoffroyi. The sequence continues at coordinate 32,263,154 of NC_059331.1, read as the reverse complement.
AACCCATGTGGGACTCAAACCCACATCAGGCAAGATCATGACCTGAGCCGAAATCGGCCACTCAACCAACTGAGCCACCCAAGCGCCCCTGCAAAAGCACTTTTCACACTGGGGATCTTATTAAAAGTGTACATGCTGCAGGGCACCTAGGTGGCCCAGCTGATTAAGCATCTGACTCTTGATGTTGGCTCAGGTCATGCTCTTGTGGTTTGTGAGTTTGAGCCCCACGTCAGGCTCTGCACTGACAGTGAGGAGCCTGCTTGGGATTCTCTCTCCCACTCTCTCTTCTCCTCCCCTGCTTGAGTGCTCTCTCTCTCAAAAATAGATAAATAAACAAATAAACTTAAAAAAAGTGCATATGGTGCGTCAGAAGACCTGGGTGAGGAGGCCCAAGGTTCTGCTTGCTAGCCCGTGTCCCGGTGGTGCTCATGAGACCGGTCTACCTACAGACCACACTTTAAGCACAAAGACTCTACACAACTGCCAAAGAGATCTCTAAAACCTAAATCAGATTGTGTCAGCCTCCTGCCTAAAACCCTCCAGTGGCTTCCCCCTGCAGTTATAGTAAAATCCCAAGTCCTTGTGTGTCTTTGAGACCTACTATACTCTAGCCCCTGCTCCCATTGCTGGCTAAGGCTCAACATTCTTCTTGCCTTGTCCACTCTCCATCAGCCACCCTGGTCTTCTTTCTGCCTCTCCAATATGCCATTCTTCTCCCAGCACCTTTTCTTCATTGTTTAAATGACACTTATCTGTATCTGGGGTTCCGACTTATTCCAAACCTGCAGAATATAAGCTGCCAGAACTTAGTCTACAGCAAGCACCACCGTATTCTCACAGTGCACACCAAAATAATATCCTCACCACACTCAACACATACGAACACCAACAGCTAAAAGCTGGACCGCAAAAGTAGCAAAAATAATTGACCCTAGTGGACAGAATTCTGGCGGATAAGAGAAGCTGGGGGACTGAGTGACACCATTCTCACACACCCATAGCCTAGTGTCCTAGGAGAACTGGCTCCAGTTTAAATCACGTCCCTACAGCACACAGCACCAGAACCACACTTCCAATGTCCCACCAGATGGTGGATCACAGCAGTGGCAGACAACATCAAAAGTCATGCCAACAAGTGGAGTTGGATGTTCCTCAGTGTTGGTTGTAAGAGTCAGGCTTTAGGCTCCAGGGAAACGCCTTTGTGATAGTGATGACTTGGGTGGCAGAGGAGACGAAGCCTAGGGTCAGCCCGATGGAGACAAATTTCTGCGTGTGACACCATTTCCCAACAAAGGCCTCCAAAAGAATGAGTGCGCCCGTCTCTCTCTCTCTCTCCTATCCTCTGCTTACAATGCTGAAAAATCCAAACAAACGTGTACGCTCCAGAAAGGTCAGGCAGCTCATGCCATGGAAAATGGCCATCATGTGTTTCCTTTCAACCTACCCCTGATTCTCTCCCCAAGGGTGGAAATAAAACATTTTGAAGGTCTGAGAACATTCAAAATAAGCCATCATTTAGAAGTAACGGCCGCTCGTGCTATGCACATAAATAAAATCCATGCTAAACTTAAACACATTTATAAGGTCTTTGTAAAGACTGTCTTTTCTCTATAAATGTCCAAAAAGATTAATTAAGAACAGGATGACTCATCCATCTAGATTGATTAAACGTATATTTAAGGGTCAGCCTGGAAACAATGCCTAGATGTATTAACATACAATTTGCCCACAGTGATTAGTCTATTTATTTTACTTGCTGACAATATTTCTAGAATTAAATCATTGTTAATCTATGACTGAAAGGAGGGACAGGACCGCCCTATTCTGCATCCAAGAAGCCATCTTCTCTCACTTCCCAGTATTTTGATTCCCCTCCCAGATTTCACGTTGCTCCCAGAAGCTGTATCCCAAGCCCAGCCTGCTGCTTCCTGCATCAGCCCCCTGAACAACATCTCTGCCCCCTTAGAATTTCTTCTCCTTTCTTACACCTTTCTTTTGCATCAGGGCACATTCTCCAAAAACCTTTCGGGAAGCAAGGCACTCTTTCCAAAACAAAACATTAATTACATGCTGATATCTAGGCCTCAAGACCTTGTGTAGTGTGGTGTACTATTTGTGTTGTGCTCTTTATCTCCATGGGCGTTCACAAAATCCTGCAAGGAGTTTGAGATGTGAACATTCATATCCTCAGCTCACAGGGACGTGGAACCGGGAACTGAAATTGTTAGCCTTGCTCACCTAGCCAGAGGTGAGGAGAGCAGGCGTCACAGCCTGGAGTGTGGCAAGTCTCTGCGCTTTGCTCTTGGACCACGTGACCTCACGTGACTTGACTCTGTCAGTTATGCGTCTCTGAAATAGGGCTCCTGGACCCTAGCTGAGCAATGGAAGACTGAGAATAAACTTTCCTCCTGAATGCCGTCACCATCTATGTCCCTGGTGGGGAAGTTAAGCTCCTCGTGTGCCCCAGACACATTTGTTGATAGAACACAAATTACGTTGGTAATTTTCCTTTGGCTGTTCTTGAGCTATGGTGGCCAATTCTCTGGCACTTATTTAAACCATGTTTATTAATATAACAGCTAGGAGGTTTTTAAAGAGCCAGTCATACCTCTAGAGTGACCACATGGTTCTAAAAAGAGTCCATCAACAGAGCTGTAAAAAAAAAAAATAAGGCACTCTGAGTGAAAGGCTAGGAGCCAGAATCCCAGTCTTCTTCAGCAAATTCATACCAGATTGTGTTTGGTAGAATCACCAAACTACCACTCTTCTCGGACAGGTTCATTACCCTCTCTGATCCTTAGCTCCTTTGTCCACAAAAAGGGTTGATTGCGAATATTAAGAGAGATCATGAAGGCAAAGCAAGCTACACAGTAGCTGTTAAAGAACGAATACTCAATCAGTGAGAACCATCACGGTTACTGGTCCCTACCTGAGGCTCGATGCCGATCACTGCTAGCCGTTTAGTTCTAAGCACCTCACATACCTTATCTCATTTAATGCTTCCTCTGACTTCTGTAGGGAATGACTGTTGTATTCCCATTTTACAGATGGGGATGTTGAGGTCCAGAGATGTCCACTCATTTGCCCAAGGTCACAAGCCAGTCATTCTCCATTGGAAGCAGGCACTTTAGCTCCAGAGCACAGTCTCTTAACCTTGACGCTACACGGGAAGTGGTTACACAGCCCCAAATCCAGTGGCTGAACTACATGAACTCCTGGAACAGAAGAGATGAGTTAATTTGCCCTCCAAGTCCCTGCTTGCCCACTCTTTCTCCCTTCCCCTACACCACCGTTTGATTTTTTTCAGCCAACGTGTAGCTAAGGAGAAAAGGGAGGCGAGGTGGTTTTTTTCCACCAGGGCTCATTCTCAAGTGGAGCCTCTCAATGATTTTTAAGATACAATGATAATGTCACGGATGTTGAGACAACAAGGAAAAACAATAGAGGAGCACTAGGAAAGCAAGAGTGCTACATACCACAGACAACACACGGTGGCTCAGTCCCTGCATTTCTCCAGTTCAGCCCATCCCTCAGACTCACTGTCCCCGTAAGGGAGCCTGCTGTCCTCTCCCTACCCCTCCTCAGCTTTAATCACCAACCTCCTGCAGGACTCCAGTTGCACCCTGATTCCTACTTCTCCATCAGATTCCAGCTCAGACCTCCCCTCCTCCAGAAGGCCTTCCTGGATCCCTTTGCCCAGCCCACTCTAGCAGGATTAACTGGTCCCTCTGGGACTTCTGCAGCAGTGGCCTATAAGCTCCATGAGGGCAGGCTCCAGCAGGCCGTCTTCTATATTCTCAGCAGCTAGCCTCATGCCTGATATGTAATTACACACCTAGTAACCATGCTGAATGGGACCTTTGAGAACTCCAAAACATGCTAGTTCTTTTAAGCCTCAGCATTGTGTAATAAAATGCTTAAAGATCAGACTTTTTGTGACCTAGTAGGGATATAAACATTTGCAGGAAAGTATCAGCCCGTCTGTTTTCTTAGGCCACTCAATAATTCGGAAACCCAGAGAAGGTTTAATAGTACTTACTGCTGGAACATTCTTTCCTAAAGGGACCCTCCCATCATTTAAACTCCTTCCCTTCATTTGGTTCCCTGCAAAGGTAATGCTCAGGGGCTTAATGATGATTATGACATTTCCCCTCAGCTTTCTCTTTTCTAGATTTAATAACCTCAGCTTCCTAACCTTATCCCTGTAAAAAAAAATCTAATAATTTCCACTGCTATCCCACCTCCCCATATCACTCATATCCTAGCTCTTATTGTTAAATCTCATAATGAAAGTTTGAGGTTCATATTCCTCCTTTTGTTCTCTGAGAGCTTAAAGACAAAAAAAGGAAAACTCAACAAACATATCCACGGGGTGAGGAGTAAGATATGGGTTTAGTGAATGGTGATTTGATCTCAGTCTACCATCTTTTTGAGGTTCATATTTTGAAATATGCTCCACTTTATACAAAGTTCCAGAGTCAGATGATGTGAAATCCACGGTTGAGTATAAGTGAATACATTAAGACATTAGAAATCATTCCACGTTTTCCAGAGTGGTCCCATTTCAAATATTTGAGTCCATTTTTCCGTGAGTGGAGCTCGTAAGTGCCATGTCTATTTCCTAATTTGGGGTTCAGACACATGGTCGATCTATGTATGACATATGTTTAGATAATGATATTAACATCAGTATGAAACACTGATTACAGCCTGCCTCTGTAGTTGGTGCTGTGGTAGTCATTCGTTGGCATTTTGTCTTTCATTCATGAAAACAACTTTATGAGATAAATGATACTTGTATCCCCATTATATAGATGAGGAAATTGAGGCTCAGAAAAACTTATATGGAATCACCCACCAGTAGGTGGCAGGGTGGGGAGTCCAGCAGACCTATTTGACGGTCTCCACTCAGCTCTAGACGCATTGCTTAAAGCTCTCAATGCACTGATTTTGAGGTTTTGTTAGTTTGTTTTTTTAAAAAAAATTTTTTTTTCAACGTTTTATTTATTTTTGGGACAGAGAGAGAGACGGAGCATGAACGGGGGAGGGGCAGAGAGAGGGAGACACAGAATCGGAAACAGGCTCCAGGCTCTGAGCCATCAGCCCAGAGCCTGACGCGGGGCTCGAACTCACGGACTGCGAGATCATGACCTGGCTGAAGTCGGACGCTTAACCGACTGCGCCACCCAGGCGCCCCGTTAGTTTGTTTTTTTTGTAAATGACCTGATCCAGCATTATGCACCCAGTAGCTTCGTAATCATTCTTTGATTTGGGACATGAGGAAGCAGGGGCTTGCGTACTTTGTTAGCAAGACTATGAATTGGTTAAACCACCTTGGAGGTCAGTTTGGCAACATCTAGGAGTGTTGAAGATGTGCATATTCTAGGGGCCAGCCATGATGCCCTGGGCATTATGCCAGATACAACTGGTCACATGAGTCAACCCTTTTCCACAGCCCCACACCATCCAGAAACCCTCCTCTAATTGGCTGAGGAATGAACCACAAGATCCTGTTCTGCTAAAAGAGTATAAGTGAGAATTACTTAGGGGGCCTCTAGGAAATCGTGCTTACCAGGACGGACACACTGGCTGGACTGCTTTATTAGACTTTCGCTCCTTTCCTTTCCCTCTGACTGGAACTTGACACCGTGCCTAGGTCGCTCTATGTTGTGGCTGTGAAAGAGCAAATCTGAGGATTCAAGTGCACCTTCTAAGGATGGCAGGGCAGAGAAATGGAACAGTCCTGGATCCCTTGGCATCATTCGATGGCCACGGTTGTCCTAGCATGCCTACTGTTCTGTCAGGAACGGTGGCCTCCCGTGCCATTAATTCACTGTTAGTTCGGTTACTTTTGATAGGTTTCTCGAGAAACTCACACATGCACATAAGATGACATACACAGAAGTATGTAATGTGGAAAATTACAAAGCTTAGTGCCCATCAAAAGGGAAATGGATAAATAACCTGTGAGACACCACACAGCAATGAAAAAGGAGTGAACTCGATCTTGCACATATCAACACAGACACTTCTTAAAACCAAAGTGTAGTGTGAAAAAGAGAAATGTCTGGCTGGCGGGTGTTCAGTACAATACCACTACAGTGTATTTTGAAAGTAGAGGACAACTCTATCTATTTTATGGATCTATGCACATCTACTAGAAGTAAAAAAAAAACACGGATATGAAGGAAACACACCGACTTCAGAGACGGGGGGGAAGGGAAGGGATGATATTGGAAGGGGTGTGTAGAAAGCACATCACCTGACCCCGTAGTGTTTTATTCCGTATAACTAATCTGAATCAAATATGGCAAAAAATCTGAACATTTGTTAAAGTTGAGTGGGGGATCCATGGATATTTGCTACACAATCCTTTGTATTTTTTTTGATAAATTTAAAATGCTTTCCACTTTTTAAAAAGTTGGATTCAAAAAAAAAAGGAAAGAGACTGTTAAAAAAAATTGTTGGGCATTTACATAAAAGTAAACTGCCAAAGGTAAGGTGATACGAAAGCAGTATGCGTCATAATTATCATTGCCATGGACCAGGAAGGCTATGTTGAGGCGTGAGCTTCCCACGAGCCCTGAAAAAAAGTGTAGAATTAGAAGATTTAGGTGGTGGACATGAAGTTGTGTTTTGGAGTGAATTGTGTCTCCTCAAAATTCGTAGGTTGAAACCCTAACCCCCAATATAGTGTATTTGGAGACGGGACCTCTAAGGGGGTAACTAAGGTTAAATGGGGTCATAAGAGTAGGACCCTGATTCAAGAAGGCTGGTGTCCGTATCAGAAGACGAGGAGACACCAGGAGCAGAACAACACAGGGGAAAAAAAAAAAGCCATGTGGTGGCACAGAAAAAAGATGGCCATCTGCAAGGCCCCAGGAGAAACCAGATCTGCCAACACCTTGATCTTGGCTTCCAGCCTCCAGAACGGTGGGAAAATAAATTGCTGTTGTTTAAGTCACCTGGTCTGTGGTATTCTGTTCTGACAGCCTGAGCAGACTAATACAGAGAGTATGTCTAGAAATGTGGTCCTCAGCAGTGAATGGCACTGCATAATGCGGGGCATTCGAGAGATTGGGGGTGGGGCAGGTAATTTTGGTGGTTGCTAAGCCCAAGGAGCACAAGAGCCGTTTCATGGGCAGTGACACTTGAAAAATGAACACCTTTTTCAGCACCCAGCTCAGTCCTCACAATACAAAATACTGTGCATCCCAAATGCCTTTAAAATGTCCCACAGGACATTCACGTAGAGACGATACCTATATATGACAATCTAAAGCTACGTAAAAATGCAGAAAAATGTGTGGGGTTTAGTTTTTGTTTTTGTTTTTGGGTTTTTTTGCCAGGTAGTATTATATACTGAATTTTCTGGGAGAGTAACTGCTCAGTAGATTATGGGAGGATTGTACTTTGTTTTCCTCAGAACTTTGCCAAAAGTACACTCACGACCACTTTGGAAAATCATTGACAGTCATGCTCATGATATTTGAACACCATTATATACGCAACATATCCTTATCAGTCCCCATTCACAGATGTTGTAATATGCCAAGAGCCAGCACACTACCGTTAGCTAGTCAAATCCAGGCCACCGCCTGTTTCTGTAAATAAAGTTTTGTTGGAACACAGTCATGCTCTTTTGTTTACATATTGTCTGTGGCTGCTTTTGTAGCACAACGGCAGAGATGAGAATGGCTCACAAAGCCTCAAACATTTGCTTTCTGACCTTTTACAGAAAGGTTTGCCAATCCTAGGTATAAACCTGATTCTGTGTCTAGAATAACATTCAGTACCTAATCTAGTTGATTTCTGGTATATTTACCTGTTGAAATACGCGTGATTTTATCATGTTGCTCTCCCTTTAAGTTCTATTCATTATAGTTAATGCATTGGCTAGATTCTTTTGCATTTGTGTAGATAGCTATGAATCTGTGAAGTTCATTTCAGGAAAGAAACGGAATTCATTTCAGTACAGAGGGAGAAGTATTTCTAAATATTCTCAAGAGAGTTAAGAGCAACTACTCTAGGGGCGCCTGGGTTGCTCGGTCGAGCAACCAACACTTCAAAAAAAATTTTTTTAATGTTTATTTATTTTTGAGAGAGAGAGAGAGACAGATAGAATGGGGGAGGGGCAGAGAAAGAGGGAGACACAGGATCCAAAGCAGGCTCCAGGCTCTGAGCTACCAATACATACTGAGCCAGACTCAGGGCTCAATCTCACAAGCCATGAGATCATGACCTGAGCTAAAGTTGCATGCTTAACTGACTGAGCCACCCAGGTTCCCCTTGAGCATCCAACTCTTGCTATCAGCTCAGGTCATGATGTCACGGTTGGTGAGTTCAAGCCCTGTGCTGGGCTCCATGCTGACAGAGCGGAGCTTGCTTGGGATTGTCTCTCTCCCTCACTGTCTGCTTCCCCCCACCCCCGCTCAAAATAAATAAACTTAAAAAAAATAAAAAAGACACTACCCTAGATCTCAGAACAAAGACGATAAAGATAAAAGAAAGTATATCACCAAGAAGAAATTAAAAACAGGTACCTCGCTGAACATTAACTGATCATAAGCTCAATGAAAGAAGCTCCTGGGTCTATTTGTATGTCATTTAACTCAGGAACTGGTACACAGGAGGTGTTCACTGAACACGTGGCTGAATGATTCAATGAATGGAAGGATGGATGAAACACACAAATAACTGAAGGAAGAAAGACTGGAGTAGTGACCTTCCTATCTCAAGGGTTCATCAAGCAGAAGCTCAGTGGTCATTTGTTGGGTAGTTTGGAGAAAGAATTCTTTCCAACTGAAAGGACTAAGTGGACTGAGTAACTGAGTGGACTAGAGGATTCTCTAGGTCTCTAAACCTCCATTTCTAAGGTGAGCTCTAACACATGGAAATCTCATTACCTAGGGCCACAAAGACCTTGTTCCAGTTTTGGGCTGAAGATGACCTAAGGCTGCCAATACCTACCCTCCTGACCTCATCCCTGAACCAGTTACATACGGAAATAAAGAGAGGAGTACAGTGTAGGACCTCAGTGTAGAGGACTCCGAAACGAAACAGGTTTGGGTTGGAGGGTAAATTGTCGGCAGAGATGGACGCCAACATTCCTCCCATCCTTGAATGCATTTTCCTTTGTGCTATGATGCTTCAGAGCTTTCCTTCAGGAGGTCACATCTACAGCTCCACCACTCGTGTAGAGTATCAGCTGGTGACTTGATTTGAGCAGTAGGATGCAGCAGAAAAGACCCTGTGACTTCTGATCCTCGGTCTCAAGAGGCCTTGTAGCTTCTGCCTTAACTGTTTGGAAAGGTGCAGTCCCATGTGATGAAGTCTGGTTGAAGACAAGGATTGGCCAGGTATGGCCCATGGGCCAAATCTACCCCACCACGGTTTTTGTAAATTAAGTTTTATTGGAACACAGCTGTGTCCACTTGTTTCCATATTGCCCATGACTGGTTTATACTACACCAGTAAAGTTGAGTAGATACCTCCGTGACTAGATGCCCTGCAAAACCAAAAATTCTTACCATCTGACTTTCTGTCGAAAAAGTTTGCTGTACCTTTGGCCGCTACAGGATGAGAGTACATACAACAGAGAGGAACTGTCCCAACTGATGCCTCCTTAGAACAAGCGGCTCCCACTTAAGTGACCAAAGGAGGGCAACCACATGAATAACTGCAGGTGAGACCAGCAGAACAGTCCAGCTGAACTCAGCCCAAATTGCAGATCCATAGACTTGTGAACAAATATAATGGTGGTTGTGTTAAGCCACTAAGTTTTGGGCTGGTCTGTTCTGCAGCAAGAAATCACTGAGAGTGGCACTTAGGAAGTGCCACTTCATGTATGTAGCAATTTCTAGCTCCTATTTGGGACCGGGGGGAGGGGGGGGGGGCGGGTGTCTCACCACCTCCATCGCAGGCTGGGTGACTTCCAACTACCAGTATCTGAAACTCCCTGCTGAGGGGCTTTCTGCAAAGTCCTGGCCAAGGCTCGATCCCAGCTGCGAAATTAACACTCCATGAGCACCCCACCCACCCTCAACTGATGATCCACAGAAGCTGGTGTGGGAACACACTGCAGTTCCCTCACCCTCTGGAAGCGAGAACTCTGATGTACATGTTCTGCACTGTTTTTTCAGAGTTTCCCTGTGGACTAACCCTCTACTCTCCCACTGGCTTAGCATCACGCTCCTTATTCGCAGCCATCCTTTTTGTGTCTATTTTTCCCATGACTCTCCGCGTATCTCCTGAACATCCCAAACGAGCTATTTTCACTCAACTCGTTGTCACAGGTTCTGCTTCAAGTCAGAATACAAACCACAAGGCACTGGGTAACCTTAGCTGTTTCTTTCTCTCTCTAAATCTTTGTTTCCTTGTCTGTAAAATGAGGATTACAGGCGCATTTGTATCACGGGCGACGGCTGTGAGGACTATTTTAAGAACGTGTTGCTCAAGCACCCGGCGCTGCTCGTAGTAGGACGCGGCGCCTGAGCTAGCCCCACCTCCTTTCCGCATGGGCTCTGGTGATTGGCCAACACCAATCTGGCCATGCACAGAGCTCTGGTGATTGGCCAACACCCTCTAATAATCTAGGCTACTATTGAAGGGCTCTGAAATGCCCAGTGTAGAGAGGCAAAACCTGCCCGAATTCGTCACAGTGTGTGGGGGCTGATTCTGGCTTTCCGTCACGTCCCAGTTCCGAAGTCTGGGCCCTGCGCCTCCATATTTGGACGACACTGTGGCTCCTGAATTCTGAGTTGACGCCCTGGGCTGGAGCCTGCTGCGTGCCTGACCCCAGGAACCTATCCCCGACAGGAAGGAGAAGTGTAGTCAAGGAAGTGTGGCAGACCTGACTCCAGACAATTAGAAAAACATCAACGTGCCTCACAGTGGAAGGTGAGCATGACTTCAACTGTGGCCTTAAAAAGAAACGGGGTGGGGAAGGATGTTTTTCTTTTCTGCCTTAAGAGAGAAGCCGGTCTACCTAACACCCTCCACTCCTTCTAACGGCCTATAAATACATGCCCAAACCTGGAGAAAAAATTAAGCGCACCCTTCCCACCTCGCAGACTAGGAAACACGTTCCTTTGCTCTGTTCTCTCTTTCAACTGCTGATTCCTTAATTCTCCTCCCTCAAGACCTGCCAAAGCCAAGACATTCAGGAATGTTTAGGAGGTAACTGGAAGGCAGAGCAAGAACAGAATGCTCAGCCGGTCCTGAGATCAATAATGGAAGGGTTCCATCACACCCCCGAGTTAGGCAGCAGCGGTAGTGACAGCAGAGTTCTGGATCACCGCCAGGCTGGGAATAATGGCAAGGCTATAATTACCTTGTAGGACTTTGGATGGAAGTGACTATTTTAGAACCTGAAAACATCTCAGCAGCATCTTGGAGTCCCGTTTGGGAAAGCCCCTTTTACTGTTGTCTTCTTGTCATGCGATAGGATGTCAGTGTCGGGAACATTTCCTACCAGAAAACCATCAAGGGATCTGTGCAGCCACTTGGAGGAGTTTAAAAAAGGCACCATGGCTTCTAAGCCTTGACTTTGACTGAAAATGCTATCCTTTCGTCTTTCAGAAGAAAATGTTTTCATTCTAGTGGTTGTTGGGTCACCATGTTTAGGATAGGTTGTGGCCATGTACTTTCTAGTCACAGAGTGTAAAGTCTTTGCGATGTATCTTTGCACAACCCACAGCATCTCATTCGAGGTCTTGTAATAATTAGATGCTTGAGGATAACTGCGTTGGAAAATAGGATGTGCTTGGGTATGGCCCCAGAGATCTCTTTGTGGCTATGTGACGTTATATCATGCAGCCTCTCAGAGCCTCTGTTTCCTCATCTGTGAGCTTCCTCCCTCCCTCCCAGGACTTTTAGAAATGTATAAGGACAAAAGGTGCAACAGCAACAAAAATACGTGCTTAGGGACGATGAGTTCCTGTCATTAAAGCATCTTTTGAGGTTCTTCAACTTGTAAGAAAAAGAGAAAAAAAGAGTGAGAAATCAAACACAGGCTATTGGGTGAGCATTGGCTCTGGAATTAGACTACATGGGTCCAAATATTAGCTTTGCCATCTCCTTGAAGTACGACCATGGACAGTTCACTTCACTGTTCCCTGCCTCACTCTTGTAGCTGTACGACAGTATAAGGACTCCCCTCAGTAGACTTCCACAGGATTAAATGAGACAGTTCATAGAAATGCAGCAAAAAATCCGGAATGTAGTAGTTTACCGGTAGAGGACAGTTGCTCCCATTAGTATCATAATTATTTGTAAACGATTGCTATTGGAAGCCAGTGTTGTTTCATGCCTCGGGATGTGGATTGTAAATCATGTAGCAGGTTCTTGGTAGCCGTTAGGGTCACTGCAGGACAGTACAAAGTATGAGATCATTTTACCTGTATGAACTCAGTGTCATAACACTCTGATGGGTCCCAGTCAGCTGGCTGAAGCTTCACAACAGAAATTTGTTATAAAGTTCATTTACATTATCCATGTATATAAAGGCTTCTGTTAAAAATAATACATTGATCTGGAAACAAACTTATCCAGACCAACCATGCTTTCATTTACTTGTATCTTAAGTCATTTTCAGTAGGATACGAAGGTGAACTTACAGCTAGCTACCCTTCAGATTGCCTAAAACCTTGTGTTAATGATAGTGATAAATAATGATAATACGATGGTGGATAACATTCACTGCCTATTCATGCTATGTGCCTTACCTACATTTGAACACGTGCTTTTTATTTGATTCTCATCAGCTTTCCCTGTGTTACTTCTTTGGATACAAGGAGGGAGGGCACTCTTACTAGCCCCAATTTACAGATGAGATGCTCAAAGCTCAATGAGGTTAAGTACCACTCTCATGATCACCCTCTGGTATGTGACGTGTGGGGGGTTTGAACCCAACCTGGTGAGAAATAGGAGTCTCAAGTTTGATCTCTGTTGAAGCCCACACTGTAGGGATGCCCCGACTGGCAGGGCACAATAGACTAAGGAGACAGGATTTGTGGAAATCAGACTTCTTGCAAGGATTTCCTTCCTGTCCCGGGAAAATTGTAAAGAAGCTGGGAAGTGCTGAGCGGTCAGTAGATTAATAATAAGTCACTTCCTTGGTCCATCACAATTAGGAAACAGTTTAACCAGCAGAAGGGTAAAAGTACCCGCAGTGATGATGCAGCAACTGGAAACCCTCCCAGGTACATAGGGATTTTCACTTTGCCAAGGGCTTTCCCCATGCCGTGTCATCAGTCCTTTTAAACTATCCTGTAGAGGCAGAATGAACACAAACATTACTGGAGACATACGCTATGGAAGGACCAGCAAGAAAGAAAAGGATTTGGAAACCCTAACGTACAGAAGTTAACTATGAATGATCATTCAACCTGGGCAACAAGCCTCAGCTACCATGCAGCCCTCTGATCACAAGAATCAACAGCTGAAACACATACAGCCGTTCTGTACCCATACAACCGTGCTGTTTGTCACTTTCAGTACAGTATTCGCTGAGTTACATGAGTTATTCAACAGACTAGGCCTTGTGTTAGATTACTTTGCCCAAGTTATAGGCTAATGTAAGTGTTCTGAACACGTTTAAGGCAGGCTGGGCTACGCTATGATGTTGGATAGGTTCGGTGTATTGGGGATGCATTTTTTAAAATTCCAATTTATTTAACAGACAGTGCAATGTTGGTTTCAGGAGTAGAATTCAGTGACTCATCACTTACATACAACACCCAGTGCTCATCACAAGTGCCCTCCTTAATTAACTCCTCACCCATCTAGCCCATCTCCCACCCACCGCCCTCCACCAACCCTCAGTTTGTTCTCTATTGTTAAGAGTCTCTTGTGGTTCATTTCCCTCTCTTTTTTCCCCTCCCCTTCCCATGTGTTTATCTGTGTTGTTTCTTAAATGCCACATGTGAGTGAAATCATATGGTATTCACCTTTCTTTTTGACTTATTTTTCTTAGCGTAACATGTTCTAGCTCCATCCACATGAGTACAAAGGGAAGGTTTCATTTCTTTCTGATGGCTGAGTAATATTCCATATATATATATATATATATATATGTATATATATATATATGTATTTGGAGAGAGGAGGGGCACATTTTTAACTTAGGATATTTTTAACTTAGGATGGTTTTATCAAGACCTAACCCCCTTGGAAGTCTAGGAAGATCTGTACATTCCAAACTCATTTGCCAAAACAGGCATTTGTTCAACATCAATTACTCTCTGCACTAGCATAGATAGTTTGGAGTTGGCAGTGGTGCTCGAGGGATGATTTAAATTGGAGGCAGAATATGGAGCTGGGAAAGACATTTTACATGTCGGTCCAGTCCTTTTCAAAGTACCCACCAAGGGGACAAGAGCTGTCCCAACAAAGAACTGAGCTATGCAGAGGCCACTGTGTGTATTCATTAGGTACGGCTGGGGTGTGCCGGGTGGGAACAGGCAAGAGATAACCAAGAACCATTTCAGCCATACTAAGGAGAGCTTGGCTCTTGTCCTCTATGCGCTGGAGAATCAATGAAGAAATTTTAAAATAGAAGTGTCAGGATCAAGATTTTCAAAAGATTGGTGTGGCAGTGCTGTGGCAAAGAGAAAGAAGTCTCTTCTACTCCAGTGTTTAAAGACCATGGTCTCAGTGCTTCTGGCAGCAACAAAGAGCTTTTGAAAACAGGGGACTTCCTCTACTGAATGTAGCCATGCCTGGCAGGTGCACAGACCCTTTTATGTCTAAAACTCTGCCTTTCAGTTCACCAAACAACAATCCAAGGAGGTGAGCCAAATAGAATTATCCCCATTCACAGATGGGGAAGTATCTCTAAGTAACTTCAGGACCGCAGAACAATTCCCAGTCAGAGCAAATGCATTCTAGCTGTGCCCTATTTAAGGCCGGAATTTGACGTGCATGGCTAGAAAATGAAGCGTGTCTAAAACGCTACAAGGAAAACAAAAACAAAAAAAAACCAACCCCTGATGCTCATAAGTAGAAATTAGTGTTAGGTAGTAATCTAAGAAGTATTAATTTCCAAAACAAAGAATGAGTAACTAGCACCAAGACCCATGCCAGCATACCTGAAAACAGAAGGCTGCTAGCTGGGGATCTGCTTTGCAAAAGTAAGAAACACTTGATGGAAAGTATTATAGTTTCACGCATCTAATATGCATAGCTTGTACATGTGCACAGATAGAGAATTTGAGCTTGCACATTACAATTATGCACATTACAACCTTTATCAAACCATGCTGGATTTCCCTTAAAAGCAATTCTGAAATGACTATTGTAACGTACGTTCTTTGAATTACAAGAGAACGGCCTTGATTCTCTACACACCTTTTTGCATTTCCTTCAAAGTATACATACCATCACAATTTAGGGAGAGAGATCATCAAATATCATTCATGAACTTCAGGTTTTATCAGGAAGAGACAAAAAAAAGGAATGAATCAGGTTTGTAATATGACTCTGCACAGTCCAGAGAAATTCCCCGGCGGGGGGCGGGGGGCGGGGGGGGGGTGTGGATGGACAGAAAGGCTGTTTACCATCTTAAGCAGCTTCCACAGTGGAAGAAGCAGTATCTTTAGACTTCAATTACTTCATTGTAAAATGGCCTACAAGACCCTAATTCTGGCCCCTGGCTCTATCTCCAACCATAGCTCTTGCCATTCTTTTCCTTCCTCACTCATCCTCTGCCACAAGGACAGCCTATATGTCTCCTGGACATGCCAAACACATTACTGCCTCAGGGCCTTTGCACATGCACTTTGCCTAGAAACAGCTCTTCCTTCAGATTTTTGTGGGTTCACCCTCTCCTCTCAAGCCTCCAGTGAAATGGCCCTTCTGCAAGAAGGCTTTCTTGGGTCCCTAAGCAGTACCTGCCTATCCCTTCACTCTATGATCTTTCCTATTTTTTTTTCATAGCATTTATCTCTATCTGACATTATTTGTTTTCCTGTTTATTGTTCCCGCCCTCGCTAGAATGTAAGATCCACGAGTGCTGGAACTTTGTTATCTTCCTATTTTCCAACTTTTCAAAGAGTATCAGCAAATAAGTGGGAGCTCAATAAATATTTGTAGAGAGGAAGGAGGGAGAGAAGAAGGAAAAAAAAGGTTTCATTTTTTTTTTCATCTGATATTCCAAATAGGCAGCATGGTTTTAAGGTATTCTAATTAACTGGCTTACCTTGGGAAATTAACTGAGTAAAGTGATAAATAATAGTCCCATTTTAAAAAAAAATATTGTCATAAACACACGCAACATTTACCATCTTAGCCAATTTTAAATGTCTGACCGGCACACATTTTTGGACTTGGGGCTTCAAAGGGCCAAAATTCAGCCTTCCTAATGTACTGCTTCTAAATCAATGAAAGACTTCCCCAGTCCACAAAAACTTGTGCTACATTCTTAAATATTTACATTAAACAGATGAACATTTTTAAAATAGAAGGAAAATGCATTGCTATGTACTTGTACTGAAGCAAGATAATTATAGAATTTACAAAAAAATTAATAAATAATTCATCATAAGTAGTGTGGTCTGGTAATGGAACATCAGTTAAAGCAATATAATTAACTTCTTCCCATCTTGTCAGTGTATCTCAGGAACCTTGTTTAGTGATTATGTTAAACATCTACATTTGAAACTTCACGAACATGAGACTTGGTCAAATGGCCCTTGTGACCCCACGGTGCTAGGCTAAGAGATGCATCCCTAATTTACAGATGGGGAAAGTGAGCCCTCGGAAAAGTTATCACTTGTTCAAGGTCAACACAATGAATAGCAAAGCTGATACTCACGTCAGGCCTTCTAACAGAAAGTTCTGAGTCTTTCTGCTACACCAGGCTGTGAAATGACTTTCCTAAATCTAAAAGCCTTGCTTTTCTGTCTGCTTTTATTATCTACTTTGCTATTCAGAGTCATTCTATACTGAACTGAAATTTGTCCCATCAGCAGTCATATAAAAAGGTGGTGGGTTTTCGGTTTTTTTTTTTTTTTTTAGCTCAGCCCATGAATTTTCTAGTCTAGCTTCTTAGCAGTAAAAAGCACCTTCCCTCCCAAAGTGGCCCTACATGCCACCTGGCAGTTCAGACCTCACTTTAGGAAACACAACTTAATTTAATGGGGTGCTAGGAAGCAAGCTCAGGGTGCATCCAGCATTTTAATACAGTGTTTCTGACCAGATGGTATTCACGTGCTCCCAAACTTATCCTTCCGTGATCATGAGACTGCTTTTGTCTATTACTATAGCAGTAACTAAGGAGGTGAACGCCATGGTTTGGATCCGTCGAGGGGTCAGTTCCTTTTATTCAGGCTCCAAGATGTTGTTGCTATGATTGGCCCCATTCCACGGGCAGCGCCATTTCAAGTTACAGAGTGCAACTGGGTGGATGGATTGGTGCAAATCCATTACCAGGGGGCTAAGCAGCAAATACCCAAACCTGCACTCTTGCCACCGATAGCCGCTGTGAAATTTCTAGTATATATCTGAGTACAGGCTGGGTGTCCAATATAGTGTAGGATAGGGTGAATGGTTACAAAGTAAGCCTCAATACTAATTCGGTGTTAAGTAACTAAATAAGGAGTCCCTACTCTGTTCCTGGCACTATGCTGTGTGCTCTGGTGATAATCAGGGAAGATATGGCAATAATCAGGGAAGATATTGTGGAGCTTACAAACTAGAAACTAGAGTATATTCCTATAATCAATTCCTATAGTAATTCCTATAGTAATAAGCCAGTGTCATCTGGTAATGTTACTATGTACAAAGGACTGTTGTGGCTACAAAGATAAAATCCCATTCTTGTCTTTAGAATTCCACATAAAAATGGAGAAATGCTCGCTAATGTTAGCTCCTGTTATTATTTTTTAAACATTTTTTTTTTTTATTTAGAGAGAGAGAGAGAGAGAGCGCGCACAAGCAGGGGAGGGGCAGAGAGAGCTGGAGACACAGAATCCGAAGCAGGCTCCAGGCTCGGAGCTGTCAGCACAGAGCCCGACGCGGGGCTTGAACCCACAAACCATGCGATCATGACCTGAGCTGAAGTCGGACACTTAACCGACTAAGCCACCCAGGCACCCCTCTTTACAGTGTCTTTGTGGTAGAACAGTAGAATTTATATCCGCAGCATTCCTGGGCATCTGATGTCTACGAGGCAGCTTTCATTTTATTTGTACGTGGTCATATACTGAGCAGGCCGTACTCTTGAGGGGAGTTGGACACAAGTATGTTTTATAATGTAATTTTTCAAAGGGTATCGACTGTAAGCTAACTGGGAAAATCTAGGTCACAAGAAATTGGGTCACTGTAAAGCTTTTCCTCAAAAGAGTTTTAAACTTTCCCACAATAACATTTTTGTTAGAAAAAGAGAACCCAGCCTTTGAACATAAGGTTAGCATAGATCAAAAGCGGGCAGCCTCATTGCTCTGAGGTTAGCCTATGTGTGTAGATGCTAAGATCATGAACATGGGAATGGCAGAGGCCTGGATTTGAATCTGGGCTCTGAAATGCACTGACTGGGTATTCATGCATGAGCTGGGGAGTCTCTTAGGTGGGTGGCTTTGTTAACTCTAGAATGGGTTTAACCAAGATTACCTCCAGAAATGGTTGCAAAGATTAAATAATGTAGATAAAGTGCTTAGCCCAGGGCCTGGCCTATAATAAGAACACGATAGCAGTGATGATGTTTATATTGATGATGATGATGATGATGATGATGAAGCAGAAGACAACCAAGATGGGGGGGGGGGTGGAGGGATGATAACCATGACATTGATGAGCTCAGTGATTCTTTCCCTCTCCCACCTAACCTAACTTTTACCTTCCCCATGATGCTATTCTAAAGGCCAAGGTTAGATATACGCTATACTAGATAAAGAAAAAAAAAAAAAAGAACTCTGTAGCATAACAGGGCTAAATTCTTTGAACTGTGTTCCTACTTCTACGGACAAACTTGAAATTATTCCTCCCGAGTCCTCCGGCCAGGCCCTCCTGTGAGCAGGAGCTTATGCTCGTAAGATGGTTGTTTGCTTTCACAGAGCTGACAGGCCCAGGCGGGGATTCACCTTGGATCACGTCTCGCTCTTACTAGCACCATACTCATAACCAACAGAGCTAACTAGTCTGACATGAAGGAAGCATGAAATCCCAAACCAGTCCCTGAGGTTTTTTCCTTGGCTCTACAACAGAACTGTCTGCAGAAAATATTTTTATTGTCGGGCTCCTTTTCTATCCTCAGCAGATTTTCCTTTGGAATAATTTTCTCCAGATTATGGTGACTCCTTGGGAGAAGGCCTGGGACGGAGCCGGCCTGCATTTCCTGAGACATAAGAACAACCGCTCCGTTTCATTGTGAGGATCTAATAGGCACAAAATTACATGTCACGGAAACACGAATAAATCAGGACGCTGTGAAAGCCTAAAAGGACAGCAGAAAACAGGGACATTACAACTTTACGTTGCAACTACATCTTTGCTGCAGTGTGAAAAAAATATATATATATCCATTACTCTATATGTGACAGAGATATCTGAAAGACACTATTTTTTCACATGCTCTTTCTACCTAAGAGGTTTTAATGCCCTTAGATAGTAGAATTTTGGCAGCCTGGATAAAACGAAGGCTGTGAATAGCGTGTGACTTAAAATATGCTGGGAAGGGGGTGCCCGAGTGGCTCAGTTGGTTGAGCGTCAGACTCTTGATTTCGGCTCAGGGCATGATCTCATGGTTCACGGGACTGAACCCTGGGTAAGGCTCTGTGCTGACAGCGCAGAGCCTGCTTGGGATTCTCTCTCCCTCTCTCTCTGCCCCTCTCCTGTTCATGCATGCTTACACTCTCTCGAAATAAATAAATAAACAAACTTAAAAAAATGTGCTGAGAAGAGCCAAGCAACATATGATCTTTGACACCATGAAGACCTTTCACCTGCAGCTAATCCAATCTAGTGATACAGGTTGTAAAATCCTCTCTTGCTTGGCTGTGGGGCTTTTGAAACCCTCACAAATTTTAAATGAGAGCCAAACCTGAATTGTCAGATAAGTATCTCGTCATACGACATTTTTATTTAGGAATTAGAACACTGAGGATGGACTTACAATGAAGTCAACCGAGTATTTTTACTGAACGTGTTATTCTTCAGATTTTAGCCATTTTGTATTTTAAACATGATCCCCTTTTGTTAAGAGCTGGAAGATACAGGTTTCAGTGCAAATAATGAAAGCCCTGAGACATGGAAATTGATTCGCTTGAGGGAAACTTAGTGATGGTTCTCTGCTTTAAACTACTTCCTGGAACTATTTTGGTGGGAAATTTGATAAAAGTCAAATTTTAAAATAATTTACTTAGTTAAAGTGACAATTAGCACACTTACTGAGTACTTCTGATTGCCTGGCAGTGTTGTGCTCATAAGCACTTTACAGGCATATCTCATTTAATGAACACAACACTTTGAACTTGATACCTGCGATGAAGTGAAAAGAAAAGCTTGTTGAGCAACTAACTTAAACAGCATCATGGGAAAGGAATATCCAAACCTCCCAAACACCGTAAAAAATAATAAATAAATTAAAAATTATTTGATTTAGCACCCCCTAGTGTGAAGAATGGGGAACGCAATTCCCAGTCAAAACTGGTTTTAATTTCATTCATTTGTCATTCTTTCATTCCATGAATATGTATGGTTTCCTTGTTGTAAGCAAGACACCATGATGGTGCTGGTATTGAATAGGGGATAAAACAGACCTGCTCCTGCCTTCTAGAAACTCATAGTCTCATCTAAGACACCTAAAGGAAGAAGAAAACTGCACAGTTGCAAATTGTGATGAAGGCGTGGATGGAAACACGTCGGGTCCTGTGATAGAAAGTAAGAGGGGGTCTCTTCAGGGATAAATATGAAATCGGGCTGCAGAGCTCTCTGGGCAGCGAGAGCATGCGTGAAGGTGCCGAGGGCCACAGAGGTTTGGTGCTTGGGGGAACCCCACTGTGGCTGGAGCATTGGGGAGGGAGGGAGAGAGGAACAGGAAGGACTCGATGAAGATGGACGTGGTTGGGAGTATTTGTTCTAAGTGTGAAGGAAACGGGTAAAAGTTCAGACTGGCTGGGAGCTGGTGAGATCCATATGCTGTGAAGACCTCTGTGACCTGAAAGACACTCAAGACGAATGCGAGAGGGTCTGCTCCTTACTGGGGAAGGAGTAAGGGGCAGTAAGGAGGCTTTGTAGGAGCTGATGTAGATGACAGTAATGTGGGTTGGATCAGGGATTCTCAAAAGGGGGGAGACGTTGCCCCCAGCAGACATTTGGCAACGCCTGGAGACATTTTCAGCTGTATCAAAGTGGGAGTTCCCACGGGCGTCCTGTGTGTAGAGAACAGAGAAACCACCAACAGACCTACAGTGCCCAGGATAGCTTCCCACAGCAAATAATTTTCTGGCCCCAAATGTCAGTAGTATAGAGGCCGTAAACCCTAGGGTAGAGGTTTAGCAAAAGTGATAGATAGGAGTAGACAAATTTTTAAAATGTTTAAACTGTGGAATGTATGGGACTAAGTGATGGATGGATGTAGAGTGGTGAGGGAGAGGGACGTATCAGGTGAGACTCCCAGAACCCTGGCTTGAACAAATGTGGGTTGTCATTTACTAAGATGGAAAGGCCCATGGTAGGAGCCAGATTGCAACAGGGAAGAAATAAATAACTCCTCTTTGAATATGTCATGTTTGAGGTGCCTGGGAGATAGCCAAGAGGAGATGTGAAATAAGTTGACTTTCTGAGTCTACAACTTAATCATCGTCATTATAGTAATTAAATTACTGAGCAGTTATAACGTATCAGGCTTCATTGTAAGAAATTGTTTTTACATTATTTTATTAATCCGACTGACAGTAAGGATCAACATTCATTCTCTGAATCCTCTTGATAAATTCTTAAGTTTCCAAATTATGAGCGACGGATATCATCCTACTCCTCAAAAATTTTCCTTCAGCATAGGAAACACACTGTTGAAAGCTAACAGTAAATATTATGCCTTCCCTCATAAAACAGAATGTGTCAGTAAGATAAAACATCCTAACCACTGTGCCATCAAAGATATCCAAAATTATATTTGTCATTACTCCAAAAGCTTTCATCATCTTTATTTTAGAAAATATCCTGCAAGTATTTATCTTCTTTATTGCCTCTGATTCGTATAAAATAGCAAAATTTTACCCCAAAAAGGACACTACCCTTAGGAAATAGAAGCATGATCTCTAGAAGCAGTTTAACATTCCAGGAGAGCCTTCTGCCATTTAATATTCTTCCAAAGCCATCTGGCCCTCCATTTTCCTGGCCAAATGATACAATGTCTTCAAAACACATTTCCAACATTAGCAGATGCAGCTAACTCAAGTCAGGAAGCCTGAAGGAATGGAACCACTCCATTCTAAGTTACATGATATGTAAGTCACTCTGTGATACCCAGGATGGATGTCTGGGAGCACTTTTGCTTATTTAGTCTGAGAGAAAGAATCTTAAATAGCAAGGCTATGAAAGCTCATATTGTTACAATGAGCCTGGTCGCAGTGTTGAGGTTCAGCCAGACCTCACTAAAAGTGGGACTCCAGTTAGGAATTTGTTACCAAGGCCAACTTCTGGTAGGGTATATTTGTAATTTGCCCCAGGGCTAAAGTTTCAGGTCAACTCACATTAAAGTAGAAAATAAAGTACTTTGTTCAGGTGAGACGAACTGCTCAGCTCAGAATCTACGAATACAAAGGATTCGTGATTCTCATATGTCTTGGGGCAGTCTTGCAGAGATTTTTTTTCCAGTTTCTTCTCCACCTCTCTCTCCTCCACCCAGAACCTGACAGATTTCTATCAGGTGAGAAAAAAAGGATGGTAAGCCTGCATCCTTCCTGTCATTATTGAAGGTACCCATCCATCTACAGGGACAAATAAGGTTTCACATGGCACACTGCAGTCTGCTATTTTGTCGGGGTTCTGGGTTTCTAGATACCTACAGGAAAAAAAAAATCTAGAATTTCTAAATTCTGTGGCTGGCTAGGGCCTATTGAAAAATCTCTGTTTTACAGTCCACGCCGTTTCCTGCCCCTCATTACACAACTTCCTCAGCTGTTCTAAAAGCGGCTTAGGGATTTTTTTTTTTCCCTGGGGAAAGAGGAGGGTCGGAAAGCTGAGTAGCAAGATACAAAAGCACAGTCTGGTGGGGCGCCTGGGTGGCTCAGTCGGTTAAGCGTCCGACTTCGGCTCGGGTCATGATCTCGCAGTCCGTGAGTTCGAGCCCCGCGTCGGGCTCTGTGCTGACAGCTCTGAGCCTGGAGCCTGCTTCGCATTCTGTGTCTCCCTCTCTCTCTGCCCCTTCCCTGCTCATGCTGTGTCTCTCTCTGTCTCAAAAATAAGTAAACATTAAAAAAAAAAAATTAAAAAAAAAAAACAAAAGCACAGTCTGGGAGTGCTGGTCCTAACGTGGGTCCCTCTACTGAAATTAGCCACATGTGCTGAACAATTTCATACCACCTGGTTATTCCACCTGGTTATTGACCACCTGATCAATCCACAAGAGCACCCTGATCAGAGAAATGGCTCTTATCCTCAGTAGTCCCCCAAACAGTATATATGAAGACTATACAGCCAATGGAATGTTTTTTGATGCAAACTTCAAGGGAGGGTGCTTTTCTACTTGCAACCTTTTTTTTTTTTTTTTTTTTTTTTTTACTTTTCCATCCATCTTTCTGAAGAGAATATCCCTTTTGGGCTGGGGGGGGGGGGGCGGGTGGTGGGTGGGGGGAGACATCCAATGATACTTGCAATTCCCCCAAAATACATAATTGAATTCTTAATAAAAAATATGCAGTTTTACCATTGAGGAATATAAAACACTAATTCACTAAAAAGATGAAATTCTACCAAATGCCCTCTCCTTTTACCTCCTACCCAGATTTTTAAATTGTGTCAACTCTGGGTTTTGGGCCTATGGTCTCACGACTGAACATCATTAGCTGCCTCCAGGACACCTGTAATCCATCGTATGGTGGGAAACTAGTTTGAGTCGCATAGAGAATGAAAGCTAACCTTGACTGAGCTCACAGTCTGGACCAGGCACCATGCCAGATGGTTATACCTGGTGGTTAGCTCATTTAATTATTAATGGATAATGAACTCATATGCATTTTTACACTGGTGGTGGATAATCATCTTTAATCATTAAAGTAATACATGCTTATTTAAGAAATGTAGGCAAAAGTGAAAATAAGCTGGGGCGGGGGGGGAAGGGAGCAGTCATAACCCCATTCCCCAAAAGTAATGACTGTTCAGTGTATTTCTCCAGAATAATTTTTATAAGATTTGGCTTAAAAAAGAAAACTTAGCTGTAATGATAAAATATGCATAATATACATAATCTATATATAACTGCATAATCACAATAATAACATACACGCAATGATTTAAAATTGTTTTTCAGTTAACACTAAAACTTCTTTTTGATATGCTGGGGTTCCACTTTTTTTTTAAACAGCTGCATTTTATTCCCTTTACGACTGTATCATATTTGCCTTAATCACTGTGAAGTTGAGCATGGGCATTTAAAACAACTTACAAAGGTCAGGAAAAAAAAACTTACACTGTCGTTTTAAGTCAAGAAGAAGAAATCTAAATTAAGCTATGCAAAGAAATCAGAACCTTAAAAATACATTAATATTCTTTTATTTTAAAATTATTTCAGGGGCGCCTGGGTGGCGCAGTCGGTTAAGCGTCTGACTTCAGCCAGGTCACGATCTCGCGGTCCGTGAGTTCGAGCCCCGCGTCGGGCTCTGGGCTGATGGCTCAGAGCCTGGAGCCTGTTTCTGATTCTGTGTCTCCCTCTCTCTCTGCCCCTCCCCCGTTCATGCTCTGTCTCTCTCTGTCCCAAAAATAAATAAACGTTGAAAAAAAAAATTTAAATTATTTCAGAGGGCATGCATGATTCAGAATTTTATTAAGCATATTAAAAGGCATTCCAGTTAATAAATGTGACTGAAATACGTTCTCATGTCCTCCCTCGCCTCAAAAAATAACTCTACTGGAACACAAATGTCCTGAGTTCTGTATGTACTTTTATTTATTTATTTATTTATTTTTCAATGTTTGTTTATTTTTTGGGACAGAGAGAGACAGAGCATGAACGGGGGAGGGGCAGAGAGAGAGGGAGACACAGAATCGGAAACAGGCTCCAGGCTCCGAGCCATCGGCCCAGAGCCTGACGCGGGGCTCGAACTCACGGACCGCGAGATGGTGACCTGGCTGAAGTCGGACGCTTAACCGACTGCGCCACCCAGGCGCCCCTGTATGTACTTTTAAAACATAGCTAAACATGTATGGCAGAGGAATATGGAAAACAAGCTACTGTTTCTAACAAGGAGTTATCATCTTCCACTGGCAACATCCTTTGGTGGAAATAGTCATTAGACTGAATGTATTCGTTTCCTAGGGCCGCCATAACAAAATCCCACAGAGTGGGTGGCTTAAACAACAAATTTATTTTCTCACAGTTCTGGAGGCCAGAAGTCTAAGATCAAGGTGCTGGCGGGGCTGATTTCTTTGGAAGCTTCTCTTGGCATACCGTCTCACTGTGTCTTCACATGGCCTTTCCTCTATGTGCACATGTCCGAGTCCAGATTCCCTCTTCTTATAAGAACATCAGTCACATTGGGCAAACACCCCCCCCCCCCGGCCATGTGACTTCATCTTATGTTAATTACCTCTTTCAAGGTCCTATATCCAAATATTCTGAGTTCCTGGGGATTAGGACTTCAACATGTGAATTTGGGGATGGGTGGAGAATTCAACTCAGCCTAGAACACAAAGCAAGAGCAGCCGTGAGGGCTCTCCTTTTTTCTTTTCCTACTAGGATATCTGATTAACAAAGAATATTCCTTCTTAAAAGAAAAGAAAGGAAAAGGAGAGGAGAAAAACGAAAAACAGGTGTAGCTCCTCTCTAACACCCCTCACCCTACACCACCACCAATTAAAACATTTTTCTTGAGCTTATTTTCTTCATTCAAAGTCTCCTATCATGTTTGCATTGGGCATGTTTTCAAATCTTGGGCAAGATCTCAGGATAGCAAGGGGCACAACTTTTGCACTAAATTCCTTTAAGAAATAGCCCCAGACTTGCTGCAATTTTGAAAAAAAAGAAAAAAAAAAACATTAATACAGTTGCTGTCGCTGACATATCCTCGAGACCACCTTCCTGGTCCTTGACGCCACAGAAGCACTTTTCTTCCACAATCCCCTAACTGCTTGTCCCAACTGAGACCCAAACCAAAAACAAATCCTATTTTGTTCTCAGAACCCGATCAGGGAATTTCCTACCAAATCCAAACGCCTAAACATCTCCCCCTGAAATGATCCTAAATTTAAAAATAATACATTAAAAGAAAACAACATCAACTCGATTTTGTAAAGATTTTGTTAAATACCAGCCGCCTAACACTTAAATGCAAGAAAGAAGTCGACTTTAAATGCAAACAGTCCAGGGAAGGCTCTTCTTTGAAGAAATGGCCACTGGCTCTTTTGTTCTTTTATTTTTGCAGGAGACACGGTGAGGGATTTTGTATCCCCTTCCATATCTTTTTGTGAAATCTAATCCTGTTTTGCTAGAGGTTTCCTTCCCTGTTCAGTTTGCCATGCCAGGGGGGTGAAAAGTTGCATTTTAACCCAGCATAGGGCTTTCTCAAGTTTATTAACACGGTACTGCTGAGGCAAGTCAGTCCCCCAGTGGCTGTCCTGGCTCCCAGATGAAATATCCACTTTCCCTATGATATGTTATTGTAAATATAATACTGAAAGATTATTATATTTTGGACTAGGTGACTGATTCTGAATTTCCTGGCTCTACTGGAATGAAAATAAAAGACCACACAATATTGTAATGGGAACACATCTGGACAGACCACTTTTCCTTTCCTATGGATGGTGAGATTATGGGTTGAAATGTAAGACTCTGGGGTCTTTTCATGTTTCGTGAACTTAAACAGGCAAATATAGATTCACATCACCTGCACAGATAAATGAAGGCCTCTCCTCCAGTTAGGAACCTATCAGCCATGGATTATTCCATGTGATACAGGGGATGATGTTGTACTCCTTACATCTGCTATCTATCAAAATGGAAGAAGAGGAACACCTCTGGGTAAACCCAATGTGGTCACTTCAGGCTAATTAACTTTCTGCTCCTCTGTGGCCAAAGGTTGGACTGCAGTCCTACGAGGGTCACTTTGCAGGAAAATTTGGACACAAGAGGAAACACTGGAGAGCAGATGGCTTCAGGAAAATCCCTAGAAAACCCATGATGAGCAATTACCTGCCCATACACTTAGCAGGGTGGCAGTGTGAATCATTTGTAAGGTTTCTATTTTCTAACTGTCTGTGTCTTCTACTCTAAGTCCTATGAAGGCAAGCATTGATTAAAGGAATGAAGAATTGAATGAAAGAAGGAATCAAAGCACCCCAGGAAAAGTACAGGATTTGCATTTGGAAGCCTTATGTATGAATCCTAGGAGGTTTAATTCTGTAATCCTAATTTTTTAAACAAAATGCCTGTGTTCCTTATACCATGCTGAGAATTTTAATCCTCACTTTTCTTCCCTGAAATAAAAATAGCTAATACTTTCTGAAAGTTGTTTGAGTTCCTCATCCTTGGATGACCAACAGTCCCAGTTTGCATGGGACTGACAAGGTCCCCAGGATATGGAACTTTTGGTCCTAAAACGAAGAAATTCTGGCAACGCCAGGATGAGGGAGTCATGTTATGACAATGAACAAGTTGTTTTTTATTCATTTTGATCTCCTTAATCCCCACCAAAGCTGTATCAGACCAGTAGATACTTTAATTACTCCATTTCACAGATGAGGCTATGAAGGCTCAGGCATGCTAAGTAACAAAAACAGAACTGTCAGGGCGCCTGGGTGGCTCAGTCAGTTAAGTGTCCTACTTCGGCTCAGGCCACAATCTCATGGTTTGTGGGTTTAAGCCCTGCATTGGGCTCTGTACTAACCGCTCAGAGCCTGGAGCCTGCTTCAGATTCTGTGCCTCTGTCTCTGTCTCTCAAAAATAAACATTGTTTTAAAAATTAAAAAAAAAAAAATCAGGACTGTCATATTCCGGAGGCTGAGGACTAGTCAGCATGAATCTATACTGCTTCACATCCAAAAAAGGGGAACTTTAGGAACCCCACCTCCTGGATCTTAACGTGGTGATTGAAATGATGGTAATGAATTCAAGTGTAGCATGTGGCTATTTGCAAAGCCCTTTCTGGTTTCACTCTATAGTGAAGGGATGCCATTAAAACTAAGTTATAGTCAACCCAGGTTGACCATCTGTTGGGAACTTTGTGGTCCATTATTCTGGGCTCCAGTGAACTATTTTCACTTCTGTTTATGGAGAAGACACACAGAAGGCAGAAGAGGAAGGGAGAGAGAAATTAATCTTCATCAGCAAGTTATTTCCTCCAGAGGGACTTTCTGATCATTATTGTAACAAAATATGTCTTTCTCCAAAGTCTGTGCTAAGGTTGAGAGAGCAACTTTAACTGAGGAATAAATGAGGTGCCTTCAAGTGGTGAGGTTGTAAATTGCCCATCAGGTCTGAGGATTCATGGTTGGCTGCCTTCTTTCTATTTATCTCCAAGAGTTCCTGGTCTTCCACCTGGGATTGCTCATCCTAATATGTATTTTTCAGTTTAGCCAAATCTCAAAGTGATAGGCAAGAAGAAATTGAATAAGGTGGGAGAGACAGATGCATTCAACGAACATACTAAAAACTTTTTTCCAGGGGTAGGTCAAGCAGGCTTATGCAGTTTAACTGAAAACAAATTCCTTGGAAATGAAGCCTACAACTACATACCAGAGTCTTGAAGACAACACAGAAAGCTCACCTGTTTTCAATTACGCTTGATGATGGATTATATTTATAAAATGTGATGATTTTTTTGGACACCTCTTTGCCACCACCCACCCCTGCAATGCCTTTACAGTTGGGCACGAAACCTTATCTTGGCAGTCAAGGCTTTCTCCAACACATCTCCAGTCACCTTTTTCTCTGCTCTCCAATCTTCTTGTCAACTTGGACCTTCCTCTCTTGCCTCCATGCCTTTATTCAGGCCGATGCTTCCCCATTCTTCATCTCCACTTGTGAAACTTGTAATGGACACCTCTCTCCTCTTTTGCAGTTTGAAGCACCCTTTATTATTTTGGAGTACCACTCTTGCCCAGGCTCAGTTCATGGGTTCCTGGGGCTGAACCTATTTTCGATTCTAGAAAATAGGGGCACGTGATCTAGACCTGGTCAAACAGAGCTGCTGGTATATTTTGCTGGATTTATCAGGAGAGAGAGGCATTTTCTTTTTGTTGGAGTGATAAGAGCTGCTAACAGGGCGGGGGGGCGGGGAGGGGGTGTATGAGAGAGCTGGTGTCTATTCTTAGCTCCACAAGGAAGAAACCTGTCTGAAAACAAAGCCAGTGCAAAGTATAACAGTCAAGAGTTGGAGAGACTGTTCTCTTAGAGCATCATTTGGATATCCTGGATCCAAATGCCCCTGAGGCAGGATACCCCCAAATTTTTTTAAGTTAGCTAAGTCCATTTTTGCTTTAACTAGAGTTGAGCTTAAACTAGAGTTGGGCTTCTGTCACTAAAAACCAAAAACCCGAACGTCTCCATTATACAAACCCTACTCATAATTATGGGTTCGTTCAAAGGTCACCAAATTTCTAAAGCTTTCTTAGCTTCAAAAGAGGGTGAGCCTTTTTTATTTCAGAATGTCCTAGGACTCTGTATCTAATAAAAATTATCATTATTATTATTATAGATAAAGGGGAAAATGCTAGGGAACAACATTGGATTTACTTAAGCCACCTGGCAGATTTTCTGATACATCTGATACTATTTTTTCCATCCCCTTTATGGTCACAGGTGTATTAAAAATTGTGCATAGTTTTTGCTCATTGTTGACAACTGTTAAATTAGCAAAATCTTTTTTGAAAGCAGCCTAAAAATGTACCAGAGTCAGGACAAGCCAACTCTTAGGAGTCTATTCAAATGAAACAATACAAAAGTAAAAACTGTTCATTCCAGTATTCCTGAAAGAGCACAACTGGAAATTATTTCAGTACTCCATAGCAATAGGCCATAGCCACTCCTTCCATTTCTGAAACCAGTTTTGAAACCCTCAGGTATTTTCCTAGATACGATGATGTTCTTCTACTGCCTGGATTAATGATTTCATCAGGCTACATTCCTGGGAAATGAGTCTTAGTCAGTTATTGGTGTGCAGGAACGATACCTGTGATCAGTACCTGTGGGGAAGTGAGGTAAAATGACACTGGGCAGAGGGAAAATGAACTGTGATGCAGTCATGACAAGGCATCAGCCAAACCCAGGAGCTGGAGCTGGAATGACCCTTCAGAGTTGTCCTGCATCACCTGTCATTACACATGGGCTGCCTGTGGGAAAGAGATATGAATTTGGATGAAAAGGCAATCTTCAGTCAAGGCCAAGTCCTGAGGAGGGATTCAACCGAGAGCGTGAAGCAGCCAATGCTCCCAGCATTCGGGGGAAGGGGCATGTCAGGCCTGAAGGGGGGATCTGGACTGTGTAGATCAGTGTCCTCTACAGGGGTCAACACTGACCCATGCTGAGCTGGTAAGATGCTGTTGTTGTCTAAGAGTTTGAAATGGGAGACAAGGAAACCAGAAACGGGGAGGCAATATTACTACAGTGTTTGAGGCAAAGTCCACAAACTCATGTGATCCTCAAAGCCACGTGGTCCCCTCCCTTCTCTGTGCCTGGTTGTTCAATGGTTCATTGGATTTCATTTGTTTCTGATACCAAGAAAACGTTAAATACTTTGCCAGCAATCCTCAGATTATTATGAATATGACGGATTATGCAGCCATCAAAATGATAATAATGTAATTTTTTAAATAATGTCAAACACAAAAGTGTATCCAAATGTAATTTTAGGTGAAACTAACAAAACAGGAAGTAATATTTCTCTATGTAAACATTAGTAAGTAAGCGCAATCAACGACACTATCAAAAAAGTGAACAGACAACCTACAGAACGAGAGAAAGTATTTATAAATCATATATCTAATAAAGGCCTAGGATCTAGAATCTTTTAAGAACTTTCAACAGCTCAACAACAAAAAAAGACAATTGAAAATTGGGGAAAGGACTTGAATAGGCCTTTCTCCAAAGAAGATATACAAATGGCCAGAGATACTCAATGTCATTAACCATGAGGCAAATGTATATTGAAACCACAATGAGATAACACTTCACATCTATTAGGATTGCTGTTTTCAAAAAAAAAAAAAAAAAAAAACAACCAAGAACTGGAAATCACAAGAGTTGGCAAATACATTCAGAAACCCTTCGGGGGCGCCTGGGCGACTCAGTCGGTTAAGGACCTGACTTTGGCTCAGTTCATGATCTCATGGTTTAGTGAGTTCGAGCCCCACACCGGGCTCCGTGCTAACAGCACAGAGCCTGGATCCCGCTTCAAGTTCTGTGTGTCCCTCTCTCTGTGTCCCTCCCCCACCCCTGCTCACACACTCTCATTCTCTCTCTGTCTCTCTCTCAAAAATAAATAAACATTAAAAAAATAAAAAAAGAAAGTGAAACCCTTGGATATTTTGGGTGGGGATTTAAAATGGTTCAGCCATTGTGGAAAATAGTTTGGTGGTTCCTTGAAGAGTTAAACTTACCATAAAAAAATTACCATGCAGAGCAATTCCATTCGTAGGTATATACATAAAACAACTGAAGTCAGAGAGTCAAGCACAGGTACGCGCAGTAGCCCTGTTCACAATAGGTAAAAGGCGGAAACAGTCCAAATGTCCATCACAGAGGAACGGATAAACAGATGGTGGTAGATCCGTACTTTGGACTATCACTCGGCTATAAAAAGGGATGAAGTATTGGTCCATGGTGCAGACTTCGAAAACATTACACTCTATGAAAGAAGACAGACACAAAAGGCCGCATGCTGTAGGGTTCCATTTCTCTGAAATGCCCAGAATAGGTAAGTCCATTGAGATAGAATGTAGATTGGTGGTTGCCAGGCGACAAGGGAAAAGGGGAAATGGACCTGCTTCCTGTGTGCATGTGTGTGGGACTTCCTTTTGCAACTAGATAGAATTGGTGGTCGCGTGATATTGTAAGTGCACTCATCGCCACTGAACTGTTCACTTTAAGACAGTGAAAATGCGAATCTCACCTTGATTTTTAAAAAGGTAATAAAGATAAAAGATAACAGTGTGGGAGTCATTTGATGAGAAGTGGTTTTCAAAAATATATCACCATGCCATATGCCTATCAGCAAATTCTTTTTGCTTTGGGGTAAACAATTACTTGCCTCCTAAACGAATTATAATAGGTTAGTATGGGAGAAGTAATAGAGTCTGCGTGATCAGCATGCTTCCTGTGGAGAGAATGCCCCATGATAACACATCCCTCAACAATATTGCCTTGGCTATCAAGTGCTTGGTAGCCGGCTCTCGTCCTTCACAGAAGTGTCCATCCTGTCATTTAATTGAGCTCAGTTTAATGCAGTGTTTCATTGTTAGCAGGTGAATATCTTGGACCGCACTTACATTGTATTGGCAGGCTTTATCTGTAGCACCTTTGAAAAATGTTCTCATTAAGTCTTTTGTTATACATTTTCTAGTATAAAAGATAAGCATAATATAGTTCCTTCTGAACACTCATATAAAAATGGAAACAGGAAATAAAAATAGCCATCATCCGATCACCTAGAATGGAAGGGTTAAAGTTTGGTTTTACACGTACGTGTACACACCTACACGTATATACAGTTACACACGTGCGTTTTGGGCAACAAATAAATAGTATTATGCTGTATATGCTGTATTATTTTTCACTTTCTATCATGAGCAATTTTCTCTGTCATTATTCTTCTAAAATAGCATTTTTAATGTATAGCTGTACCATAACATATGAAACTGATTATCTCTTTCAGACACGTAAGCTTTCTTCCCCAGTATTTCTGCAATCTAGTCTTTCTTTGTGCCCCATTACTTTTTTAATGTTTGTTTATTATGGGGGGGGGGGTGAGGAGGGGCAAAGAGAGAGGGGGACAGAGGATTTGAAGTGGGCTCTGTGCTGACAGCAGCGAGCCCGACATGGGACTCGAACCCACGAACTGTGAGATCATGACCTGAGCTGAAGTTGGACACTCAACTGACTGAGCCACCCAGGCGCCTGTCATTGTGCTCTGTTATAACCATTCTTTCTTTCATACATACATTCTTTGGTGGTGGGAGGTAGTTCCCAGTTTTTACTAAAATATTTCCAATTTCACTACAAAGAACAGTGGGATAGAATTCCTTATATTTAAGCCTTTTTGTGTATTATTGTTTTCTCCAGACAACCTTTTTGGTTGAGATATAATTGATATATAACATTATGTTAGTTTCAGGTGTACAACATAATAATTCCTTATTTGTGTATATTGTGAAACCTAGTTGAAATCCATCACCACACATAGTTATAATTTTTAGAAAAATTTTTAACATTTATTCATTTTTGGGAGACCCAAGTGCGAGGTGGGAGGCAGAGAGAGAGAGAGAGGGAGGCATAGAATCGGAAGCAGTCTCCAGGCTCTGAGCTGTCAGCACAGTGCCCAACATGGGGCTCGAACTCATGAACCTCAAGATCATGACCCAAGCTGAAGCCGGACGCTTAACTGACTAGGCCACCCAAGCGCCCCCATAGTTATAATTTTTGTTCTGGTGATGAGAATGTTTAAGATCTACTCTCTTAGCAACTTTCAATTCTGTGTCTCCCTCTCTCTGACCCTCCCCCGTTCATGCTCTGTCTCTCTCTGTCTCAAAAATAAATGTTAAAAAATAAATGAATAAATAAATAAAAATACAGTGTTATGAACCATAGTCACCACGCTGCACATTACATCCCCTGGACTTACGTCTTTTAAAACTGGAAGTTTGTACATTTATTCATTTTGCCCAATCTCCTTTCCCCTCCTCTGGCCACCACCAGTCTATTCTCTGTATCTAAGAGTTCAGTATTTTTGTTTGTTTGCTTGTTTGTTGTCATCAGATTCCACTTATAAGTGATATCATATTGTATTTATATTTCTTTTTCTGTTTTATTTCACTTAGTGTAATGCCCTCAAGGTCCATCCATGTTGTCACAAATAGCAAAGATTTCCTTCTTTTATATGGATGAATAATATTCCATTGTGTGTATTTACACATTCACTATAGATAGATAGATAGACCTAGATAATCTCAAATTCTTTATTCACCCATCCAGCCATCACCGGACCCTTGAGTTGCTTCCATGTCTTAGCTATTATACGTAAGCTGCAATGAACACGGGGATGCATGTAGCTTTCTGAGTTAGTGTTTCATTTCCTTTGGATAAATACCCACAAGCGGAATTACTGGATCAGATGGTAGTTTTGTTTTTCATTTTCTGAGGCATCCCCATACTGTTTTCCATAGTACCTGCACCAGTCTGCATTCCCACCAACAGTTTGTCTTTTCTCCATATCCTCTCCAACATTTCCTATTTATTGTCTTTTTGATTAAAAAAAAATATTCTAAGAGGTGTGAGAGATCATTTCATTGTGGTTTTGATTTGCATTTCCCTGATGATGAGTGATGTTGAGCACTTTTGCAAGTACCTGATGGCCATCTGTATGTCTTCTTTGGTAAAAAAAAAAAAAAAATATATATATATATATATATATATATATATATATATATATATATATATATGTTTTTAGATCCTCTAACCATTTTTAGTCAGATTATCTTTTGCCATTGAGTTGAATGGGTTCTTTATACATTTTGGATATTAACCCCTAATTAATTATATGTTTGGCAAATATTTTCTCCCATCCCAAAGGTTGCCTGTTCGTTATTGACAGTATCCTCTGCTGTGCAGAAGCTTTTTAGTTTGATGTGGTTTACTTATTTATGTTTGCTTTTGTTGACTTTGCGTCTGGTGTCCAATCCAAAAGAAATCATTGCCAAGACCTAGGTCAAGGAGCTTACTGCCTATGTTTTCTTCTAGGAATTTTATGCTTTCAAGTCTTATATTCTTCATCCATTTTGAGTTTGTGTGTGGGGGGGTGTAGAATAGGGGTCCAGTTTCATCCCTTTGCATATGGCTGTTCAGTTTTCCCAGCACCATTTATTAAAGAGACTGTCTTTTCCCCATGGTATATTCTTGGCTGCTTTATTATAAATTAATTGGCCATATATTCATGGGTTTATTTCAGGACCTTCCATTCTGTTCCATTGATCTCTGTGTCTGTTTTTATGCCAGGATCATACTATCTTGACTACCACAGCTTTATAGTATAGTTTGAAATCAGGAAGTGCGATACCTTCAGGTTTGTTCTTCTGCTTCCCCGCCCCCCCAATTGCTTTGGCTATTTGGGGTTGTTTGTGATTCCACACAGATGTTAGGATTTTTTTTTTTTAATTTCTGTGAAAACACCATTGGAATTTTGATAGACGTTGTGTTGAATCTGTAGATGGCTTTGGGTAGTGTGGACATTTTAACAATGCTAATTCCTCCAGTCCATGGGCACGGAGTATCTTTCCATTGATTTATGTCTTCTTCAATTTCTTTCATCAGGGTCTTCTAGTTACAGTTATAGTCTTAAGAAACAAATTCCTGCAACTGGATATAGCTAGTCCAAAGGAAAATCTGGAAGTCTTTAATATGTTTTGACAAACTTCATGTTAGGTGATCCCAATTTCCCCTTCCAAGTATGGGCGTAAGATTGTGTTGCTGTTCTGCATTCTTGGCAAAATCGGGGTTCTCTCTAATAACTACTGCCAACAGTATTATTTTACATGTTTTTTAAAATTTATTTTTGATTAGACAACATATAATACAGTTCAAATATCAAAGGAACCCAAGGGCGTACAGGGAGAGTCACTGTCCTGCCTACGTACACCATCCCCTTCTGGGGGCAACCCATGTTAACGGTTTCTTGTGTATCCCTTCCAGAAGGAACCCATGTGTTAGCAAATGGTAGGAGTCTAAATCTACTGTACTTCACACTTATCTCTATATTCTGAACACGGCCTCTTCATTCTTTCTTTATGGTCACATACTTTTCTACTGTTGAATAGTAACACCCTTAAAAGTCCCCTTTTGCTGGACATTTAGGTTGCTTTTCAGCTTTTGCTACCACAGACCATGTGTCTGCGAATTACCTTGTAAATCTATCACTTTGTACATGCACACGTGTGTGTGTGCAAGTTCAGCTTCTGGGTGACTGGGTTCAAGGAGTTTTTTAATGTTTTTGCTATTGTCAAGAAGAAAAACAAGAAAAAGGAATGTGGGAGAAAAAAGAAAAAAAATTAGAAAATTTAGTGAGTCTGGTGTTTATTAAATAGTGGGGAATGTCACATATTTTTCCCAGACTGCACATCTCTGAAGTTTCTGGGGTTTTTTTTCAGTGGTCTCCCTCATCGGTGAAAGGGGTTAGACATTTCAAAAGAGTAGGGGCAGGATAAAGAATGGGTGCTAAAAACCCAACAGCAGAGCTGCCTCTCATCATACAGCGGCTGTTTTACCGTCCGCTGAATTCCGATAAGGAGGAACAAATGCCTTCGAACAAGGAAGACTAAGCCTTTAAGCCCTGGAGGTGATGTTACACATCTCTTCAGAAATACAAAATGAAAATACGTTTTGTATTGGAAAATAATTTTCCAGAGATGAGATCATCTACAACATAAAGGATTAAAACTTTAAAACCCCAGTTAATGTGCCTTTATTTAACAGTGAGGTTTTTTTTGAAAAAGTCTTTTTCATTTATTTTAAGTAAACTTAAAAAATTAACGTGCAAACAGCACTGTGTGCAAATCATAATTATATAGCTTAATGAAGATTCACGGAGTAAACACATCCCTGTAACCACCGCCAAGATCAAGCAAAAGAATGTGACCCGCATCCCAGAAGCCCCCATTGTGTCCTTCAAAATCACTGTCCCCCCAAAGTGACCATTTTCAATCGCCGTCCATTAATTTTGTCTATTTTTTAACATCATTATAAATGGAAAATGTAGGATTCAGTTTTCTGCGTCTGGTTTCTTCTGCTCGACGTCATACAGAATTCATCCATGATGTTATTTTTAATTTTGTGTGTGTGTCCACAAATATTTACTAAGCATCTACCATAGTTAGGCACTATGCTAGGTACTGGGCAAGTGACGGCGATGATACAGACAAGACCTTGGTCTCCTAGAACTTCCATAACTTCTGCCTCTGAAAATGAACATCTGAGGATTCAAAAGTCACTGCTTTTCAGGAAGACAGCACAGTACCTCAAAGGCATCCATTTATCTAGAAAGTCATAGGGATGGTCAGGCTAAAGCGTGTTCCAGTGGATTCCTACATGTTCATCCGTGGGACCTCCTAGCATCATTTACTCACTACATAAGAGACAGAGGCTTGCAGAATAAAATCTCAGTTGCTTTCAGAGTTGCATTCCAGAACAGCTCCTTGACTGAGTAACTGTAGTATGTCTGCCAGGCAAGACTCTGGGGAAGGAAGCTGTCTATAGCTTTGAAACGCTATTTCAAACATGTTTGTTTTGCAGAAAAACTCATACAGTAACGGCCACACAATGGGTTTTTTTTTTTTTCTATTAAGTTATAGTTTCTGCCCCTTTCTCAGTTTAAGAAATGGGCTGGGAGAAATACTTCTTGTGGTCAGGAGAGATTTTCAGTTAACCCCCCAAATCAGGAGACTGTTATTTCAAGACCTCACAGAAAGACAGATATTCTAGAACATGCATATATTAACTTCAGACTTGATGGTGATTATTGACATTTGTAAAAGACTTTAACACAATTTAATGAGTACAATATTGCAGTAATTAAATACATGCATTTATCAAAAGCTTTGAAAATATGAAGAGCATTAGAAATCAAATCCCTTTGCCCACCATCCTCAAATGTGTCCCCTCTCCCGTTCCACAGGTACGAATTTAGAGTGCATCTTTCTAGACCTCTTTTTATATCTTTATGCACAAACACCTATGTGAGCTGTTCTTCACCTAAAGCACACGCACATCATGCTGCAACTTGCTTTGTCCTTCCAATGATGTGTTTTTAGATCTTGCCAATGGAGGTCTCCTGGTCAATCTTGCCAATTGACTCCTTTGTCAATATTCTGCCATATGAACATGCCATTTTCTATAATGTGGCCATCCTTCTGAGGACACGTGGTCTCGTTTCTCACCATTACAAGCAACACTGTCATGAACATCTTTGACATGCATTCTTACGTAAGTGAGCAAGTGTTTCTCCAGGGAACACATCAGGAAGGGAATAGATCATGCCATTGCTTCTGTAAGGCAGTGTTTTTTGGGTCCTTAATGGTAAGGAGGCTCCCTGAAGGCTGGGTAGGGCTTAACTGTATCCGTATCGCCAGAACCCATCACAGAGCCTGCTAGCTAGTAACTGCCTTCCACAACGCAAGTGGAGGTCCTGCCATTTCATCTCTTTACTTCGCTATGTTTTGGTTGGCTCTTCTTTGCCTACCAGCCATTTAAAAGGTAGAATCCTAGGTCCTTATTCTTGGCTTTCTCTGGTTTCTCCAGAGTCTCTTTCTCTGGTCAGCAGCTCTCTTCCCTGGCTGCACATCAGAATCAAAAGGGGAGCTGTTAAATTTTTTTAACTTTTTTTTTTTTTTTTTTTGAGAGACAGAGACAGGGCATGAGTGAAGGAGGGGCAGAGAGAGAGGGAGTCACAGATTCCGAAGCAGGCTCTAGGCTCTCAGCTGTCAGCACAGAGCCCAACACCGGGCTCGAACTCATGGACTGCGAGATCATGACCTGAGCCGAAGTCGCATGCTTACCCAGCTGAACCACCCAGGCGCCCCAGAAAGGGGAGCTTTTAAAATTTACCAGTGTCCATGCCCACTTTCCAGAGGTTCTGACTTAATTGGCCTGCAGTGGAGTGGGTCCCAGGTAATTGTGTTTTTTCTCCTGGCTTTCCATCTGATACCAATATGAGGTTAGAATGGAAAATCACTGCCCTGGGCTAGTGGTTGTCCAAGTGGGGACTCCAGTCAGTAGTACCAGCATCCCCTGCATTTGTTAGAAGTGTAAGTTCTAGGTGCCGCCCCTGGGTGCCTCAGTCGGTTGAGCGTTCGACTGCAGTTCAGGTCGTGATCTCGCCGTTTGTGAGTTTGAGCCCCATGTTGGGCTCACTGCTGTCAACCTGTCAGCACAGAGCCCATCTTGGATCCACTGTCCCCCTCTCTCTGCCCCGACCCTGCTTGCACTCTCCCCAAAATAAGTAAATATTTACTAATAAAAGAAGAAGAAGTTTAAGTTCTTGGGTCTGAGTGAAGAACTACAGAATCAGAAACTGGAGGCAGCTGTTTTAGCAAGCCCTCTAGATGATTCTAAATTATGTTAACCAAATTTTGAGAACCACTGCCCTGGGTGAGCCCATGCATTTCCCTGATTTTGGAAACATGTAGAAGACTTGCTTTTTTCTCATCTTCCATCTAAACTCCTGAACACCACCTGCCTAGGGGACGTTCCACTAGAGTGCCTCACCAGCATGCCCAGTGCTCCTGACCCCACTCCCACTTCCCCGAAGCCTTCTCCATCTTAGCGAATGACACCCTTATCCTCCAAGTTGCTGGAGGCAGAAATGTGGAAACCACTCTTTAACTTTTTGAAAATAGGTAACATGCTCAGGTAGCTTAAAACCCAGAAGGTACCAAAAAGCAAACAATGAAAGTCTCCCTCCCGCCCTCATCTCCAATTATAGACTGAATATGCCCCCACCCCAAATTCATATTGATGAAGTCCTGACCCACAATGTGGCTATATTTAGAGACAGCGCCTTTAAGGAGGTAAAGTTAAATGAGATAAGTGTGGGGCCCAAATCCAATTAAGAGAGGTGTCCTTTTCCCTTAGAAGAGGAGGAAGAGACACCAGGAGTGCATGAGCACACAGGAAAGGCCAGGTGAGAACACAGCAAGAAAGTGGCCATCTGCAAGCCAAGGAGGGAAGTCTCACCGGAAAATAACCCCGCCAGCACCTGAGTCTTGCACTTCCAGCCTCCAAACCTGTCAGGAAATACACTTCTGCCGCTTAAGCTCCCCAAGCCTGTGGCATTTTGTTATCGCAGCCTGTGAGGTTTAATTTTATGCGTCGCACACAGGGTGGCGAGATATTTGATCAGGCACTGTTATTCTGGGTGTTTCTGTGAGGGTGTTTTAGGATGAGATTAATGTTTAAGTTGGTACGCTGAGTAAAGCAGCTTGCCCTCCAGGATGAGAGTGGGCCTCATCCATCCGTCAAAGGCCTGAATGGAACAAAAAGGCTGACCCTTCCTCAAGTAAGAGAGAATTCTTCCTGCCTAACTGCCGTCCAACTGGGACATCTACTTGTGCCTTCAGACTCTAACTGAAACATAGGCTCCTCTTGGGGCTTGAGGCTGCTGGCCTTCCAATGGAACTAAACCATTGACTCTTGGTTCTCAGGCCTTTAGACTTGGACTAGAAGTAACCCATCACCTCTCCTAGCTTGCACTGAACTCACTCCGCAGGTCTGGGGACCTGACAGTCTCCATAATCACATAAGCCAATTCCATATAATAAATTCCCTTTAAGAAGTCTCTTTATATAGATACTAATAGGTATATAGTGTTAATATGTATATAATAAACACAAACATGTATGCACACACACACACACACCCCTTCTGGATCAGCTTTTCTGGAGGACCCAATGCAGCCTTAGCAGACTAAGAATAGATCCCCAGTGTTTTTTACACACACACACACACAGGCACACACAAAAAAGCACCGTATTTATCAAGATTTTACCTGATAGCTACAAAAACTAGTATTGGCATAGTCTTAATTTGAATTTTTTTTATTATGTGTAAAACCGAATATCTTTTTACAGGTACACATCATTTGCATTTCTTTTCTCGTAAGATAACAATTGATAGGTTTTGTAGATTTTTCTTTTGGCTTGAAGGAAAGATCTCTCTCTGTGTTTTGAGCTGAAAATATCATTTCTCAGTCTGTCATTTATTTGACTTTTGGATTTGGATTAGGATGTTTCTTCTCACGCAGAATTTGTTTTTGTTTTGTAAAGAAGTTAAATGCCTCAACTTTTTTTCTCATGTGGCTTGTAGATTTTTGAATCATGATTAGGAATCCTTCCTTATGCCACAGATACCAAGTATTTCCTCCTATTTTCTTCTAAATCTGTCTTGATTTAATTCTTATATTCAACTCTTGATTTATTCAATATGGGTCAAGCATGTATTGAAAGTGTGAGATAAGATTCAACTGAACTATTTTTAGTTAGTTTGTTTTGAAACCACATGGCCACCACGTCATTCTTTCATTGTGTTGTGAACCATGTTTTCCCAGAAAGTTTCTAACGTCGTCTGTTTCAGAAACTAAATTCTCACAGTTAGCCCTGTTTCTAGATTTTTCTAGTCTCTTCCATTGAATGTTCTCCTAATTCACAGATCAATATCCCACTATTTACTTATTGAGACTTTATATTCTATATTAACATCTAGTACTAATACTACCAATGTGGAGATCCAGTGTTTTCTGAGCTGCTCTTTTTTGTTTATCTTCCCAAATATACTTTGGCTCAACTTATCTCATTCAAACAAAACAAAAAATAACAGAAACAAATTGTGGGTATTTGTATTGGGGTTCTAATCATTTGTAAACTGTCTCAGGGAGAATGGATGGGCACCTCTGTGATAGTCAGGCATCCTGAGAATTGGCTGTCTTTCCGTATACCCATATCTCCTCTGAGGACTTCATTAGTGTTTTTAAAATATTGTTCACATAGGCAGTACAGATTTCTCGTTATTTCTTCCCAGTGATTTTGTTGCTATTGTATGTGTGGCTTCTATTCCTGTATATTCTCTGTCTGGTTGTTATTTGTGTACATAAAAGATAGCAATGGCTGCAATCAGAACTATGGGACTTGATGTAAATTAAAAACATTAAATTTAAAAAAATAAGAAAAATTTTTAAAAAACAGGAAGAAAAATAATTACTATGGGACTCATTCTTGATGTCCCTCCTCTCTCATCCCTGCTGTAACATCCTTCACCATGTCATGTCGAACTAACCTTCAAAATACGCTCTGCACGTGTCTAAATCCTGCCACCTCCACTAACACCACCCCAGTTCAAGCCATGATGCCCCTCAGGAACAACACAGTACCCCTCCTCGACCCTAAACAAAGCAGCCAGAGGGATCTTTTCAAAACAACAAGAGCATCTGGTAATCCCCCTGCCTAAACCATTTCCATGGCTTCCCTTGCACCCAGAATCAAATGCACCCCAAGGCCCTCTGTCACCTGGCTCCCGGCTCCCTCCCTGCCCCCTACCCCCTGGAAACCACCTCTGTTCACAGAACTCCAGCCACAAGGCCTCCTTTGGGTTCAGAAACACTCCCACCAATTTCCTATCCCAGACCCTGCCCCGTTGTTCTCTCTGCCACGAATATTTTTTCTTTCCATTCCTTAGGGGGCGGGCTCCTTCTTATTCACCAGATCTCAGTTTACCTACCACTTCTCGAAGAGGCCTTCTCTGTTCACCCTTTTAATCTCCTCCGAAATACTTAGAACAATGTTGAATTATATACCTGTTCATCTCTTCACTCATTTTGTGTTTGTCTTTCCCACTAGAGTGTGAACTCCAATGCTATCTGCAAAGTACATGGCCTATAGTAGACAGTCAAGAATATGTACTGAATAAATGAACAAATGGCTTCTCACTTTGTACAGTGAGGGGCTGAGAACACTTTTACTTTTGTCCTGTTACTCAGCTGTTATTCTGCATTCACATTTTAAATGCACAGTTACTGTGTATCAGATGCTTGTATTTCTTTTCTTTATTTTTATTAAATTTTTTTTTAATGTATCTTATTTTTGAGAGACAGAGACAGAGTGTAAGTAGGGGAGGGGCAGAGAGGGAGGGAGACATAAAATCTGAAGCAGGCTCCAGGCTCTGAGCTGTCAGCACAGAGCCTAACGTGGAGCTTGAACTCACAGAGCACGAGATCATGACCTGAGCCCAAGTCGGGCCCTTAACTGACTGAGCCACCCAGGCGCCCCTGAAATGCTTATATTCCTAAGTCACAGTCTCCTCTCTAAAGCCTGACTTGCCTACCATAAATCTCTTCCTAGTGCTTGTTCATATATACACAATATATATGAGGTTATTTTCAAATAATGAAACACATACTGAATGGTAGAGAAAAAGCTGAAGTTATGCATAATTCATGAGAAAAATTTCTCTAAGGATGGTGAAACCATATTTTCTTTATATATTATCTTTTTTACTTTAAAAAAATCAACTTTTCTCATCAAGAAACGTATATTCTTGTTGTAAAGATTATTAAAAATATGGAGATGGGTATCAGAAATGTAGGAAGTATGAAAGATTTCCATAATCCCCAGTCCCAGAAAGCACAGCCCTGTGGCCATGCTTTGATGTATAGCCACCTTTCTAGATTTTTTTTTTTTTTTCTATGCATACCCTATTTTAGTACCGGCTGAGATTTTGTTATTTTTTTTCTTTTTACCATTCTAGGGCCCAGTTAGACAAACAATTCTGTAACTTGCTTCATAAAACACCTTGGACATGTTTATGTGCTACAACACCCAGTTCTTCTGTCCTCTTTGATCATTGTCTAATACTTCATGGTACTTGTGGTCTCTTGACTGTGCCTTTCCCTTCTCACGTGACTGGTAAGGTGGGGAGGGGATGGTCTTGAATTGTCCCTTTTTCTATTTCTAGGACCCCTGCCACACCGGGACCTACAGACCAAAGTCACTGCTCAGGGAGTCCTTTCTCTACTACGACCTCCGTTTTGCCAGAAAAGGTACCTTAGAGCAAATATGAATTTTGTGAGGTACAGATTTGCTTTCAGAATTAATGAACTGAATAATCTACTGTATGAAGTGTTGATTTAAAACGTATATGCAGGGACCCCTGGGTGGCTCAGTCATTTAAGCATCCGACTTCAACCCAGGTCATGATCTCTCAGTCCGTGAGTTCGAGCCCCGCGTCAGGCTCTGTGCTGACGGCTCAGAGCCTAGAACCTGCTTCAGATTCTGTGTCTCCCTCTCTCTCTGCCCCTCCCCCACTTGTGCTCTCTAGCTCTCAAAAATAAACAAACATTAAAAAAAGAAAAGAAAGGATATGCAGGTGATTTTGTGTGGCCTGCTCTAACTAGAATTCAGGCACCACTGTCACTGTGAGAAGATTGCCCAAAAGAAAATTCTACCTCCAAACCCCCACTTCTTGTAACCGTGTCTCTTGCACAGAGCCCAACAGTAGCTGAAGCTTATTCCAGTTACGCTTGCCGTGACTGCCACTGATAGGTACTGTTTTTGAGTGGGGGAAAAGAAAAGTGCAAAGGCAGTTATTTTGCCAACATCTGATAGGGACGCGACAAGGCACTAATTGCCAGGCTTACATTTCAGGAAGCAACCTATTTTGTGTTATTGGTGCCAAGGAATACAAGGGCAGTGCATGGTGAATATGCCACTTACAACTGGCATCGATCTGATGTCACATAATCTCCATGCCAGGTCAGGCTGGGACATGGGACACGTTTAGGTTTTCGCACATTAATTGGGAAAATGAAGGTATTCCTCCCTGCTTCCCCCCCCCCCCCCCGCCCAGCCTCTCTCCATTGTCTTTGGTGGTCACAGTAGCTGAGATATTTTGAAAAGTTCTTGGAAAACCTTTGTACTGGCCCCCCACAGAAACTCATCATGGGGAATTCAAATCCTATCCCACT
The DNA here is from genome assembly GCF_018350155.1 of Leopardus geoffroyi. NCBI lineage: Eukaryota > Metazoa > Chordata > Mammalia > Carnivora > Felidae > Leopardus > Leopardus geoffroyi. The sequence goes on along the minus strand of NC_059331.1, from coordinate 32,218,284 downwards.
TGTAAAATTCCAAGGTAAGCTTGGCCGTACAATGTTTTTATAGCAAGAACCAGGGTGTAGCCTGAACACTAAGATGCGGGGCTACACTGAGGGTCACCAGAGTTTACAAAAGTGGTTGTAGCAGCAAGGCTATTGAAGACTAGAGTTGTCATGGACCAGTCTTACATTTAGATGAATGAGTGGTTTAGGGTACTGGAAAGATCTTCTCCTCACTGTTGCTTTGGCTTGATGTTCAGAATTTCATCACTTCTGACTCCCTGAACCAGACCCCCATTGGCCTCCTTCCCTAATTGGCCTGATATCTGAATTTCTACTAATATCAATATTTCCACTCCTTCAGTATGTATTTCTAAGGATAAAAATGTATCCTGCATTAAGCTTACTAGATCATAAATACATATGACATATGTATGATATGACATACATATACATATGTATCTATACATAGATCATAAATACATATGACACACATACATAAGAGTTCAGGCCTTGAGATCAGAAAGCCTGGCTTTAAATCTCTACTCAGCTACTCACTAGCTGTGCAACCTTGGGTAAGTTACGTATCCCCTCTGTGCCTTCATTTCCTCCTCAGAAAAGGGGGCCTAACGGCCTTCCTGTTTCATTGGGTTGTCGGGAGAACTGAATACAGTATTACCTACCGTACCTAGACATAGAAAGCAATTGGTAAGGTTTACCCTTATTATAATAAATAACATTAGGACAGACAGGACATTAAGCATTATCTGCAGAGGAAATTACTTTTTTGCATGTGTAAAAATCGCTTGCCACAGAAAAACAGGTTTTTTTCAATGTTTAGAGGGAAAATTATGTTTTGATTATGTCAACATTCTGCCAGAAAAACACACGGCCCAGGGTTCAAAAAAATGTTAAATCGGACTTATATGCTAGAACTGCTAATTTTAAGCAGAGTATGAGAAAGAGAGAGTAAGCTGTTTTAAAAAATGAAAATAATTTTAAACTTAAAAAAAATTTTTTTTTCAGATATAGAGAGACAGAGTGCAAGCAGGGGACGGGACAGAGAGAGAGAGGGAGACACAGAATCTATGAGAGGCTCCAGGCTCCAAGCTGTCAGCACAGAGCCAGACATGGGACTTGAACCCACGAACTGTGAGTTCATGACCTGAGGCCAGGTCGGACACTCAACCGAATGAGCCACCCAGGCACCCCAAAAATGAAAATAATTTTAAAAGAGCAAGGAGGCTGACAGCAAGGATAAGTGTGAAAAAAAAATACATAGTCAAAGAAATATTATAGCACACGTGTGACTGATTTTCTTTCCCAGGGGGAGAAAGGCTCATGACCCGGTGAAGGGCAGTTAACAGGGAAAGGCGTGCTAGGTTACCACGACTGTTTTCTGTCTAACTGAATCAGAAATCACTCTTTCTAACTAGCAGAAGGGTTATCAGTTAATCAGTGAGGCCACCGATTTGAACAGAGATCACTTACTCTATGCCAGCCAATAAGCCAAGACTTTCATTGGTCAATTCACTGTCACACCATCCCTACAAGGCAGGTAACTGTAATGACCCTGTTTTTAGGATACAAAAAGAATATGGAAATTGCCACAGCATTGGTCTCTTGTCACGTTCATGATCCTGAAGTTGCCATCGGGGAGAGTCTAGCTCTGAAAATTTCTACTCCAGAAAAAAGAAATCACAATAAGATTCTAATTAAAGCAAGACTTGCCTCTCACGAGTAATGATACCATAAAAAACCAGAGATTATGTCAGTCATTCCCAGGTGTGTGTGTGTGTGTGTGTGTGTGTGTGTGTGTGGGCTGTGTATGAAAGAATGACTTTCGTTAATTAAGAGAAACAGTGGCTCTGAAAGCTGGAAGTAATTTTGCAGAAATAGTTAATTCATTCATTTAAGAAATATTTATTAAGTGCCTGTTGCATACCACCAAGGGGATACCGTGATAAGAGAGACTGATCTGCTCCTTGCCCTCAGATAGTTGAAAGTCTACGGAGTATACCAAGCAACAACAATGAAAGAAAGGGTGAAACAAAGTAGGACAGGAGAATGTCAAGGCTCTGGGGGCATACAGCGTCCTGGTGCATCTCAAAATGCTGTAAGAGTTATCAGGTTCCATGCTCGCACATGTATAACACCTGTTTGTGTTGAATGTGCTCTTTCACAAGATGGTGACATTGTATTTGCACCCACTGTATTGCTTTTTGATTGGACTTCAGTTTAAAAGTGGTTTGGATCTGAGCTAGAAGTCCAGTTACTTCTGAATCATTTGTAGTTGAACCCAGATATGATGGCCAGGTTATGATGGCCAACCCAATCAGTTGAACCCAAGTATCATGGCCTCTTCTATAGGGTGTTAGAAGGAATGAAATAAGGATTTGAGGTCCACAGACTCTCCAGTGAATATCAATGGGATTCATTTCAGGCTCTAAAGCCTGAACAGGAGCAAAAGTATGGTCTTCTGGAATGACAAGTAAGCAAGGCACACTTGATGAGTGAACAACTTTGTAGAATTGCCATGAGCTAGCTGTATCTAGAGCCACATTAAAAATTGGAACTATGACTTTAAAAGTAGGCTTAAGAGAAGTTATTTAGGGGATGCCTGGGTGGCTCAGTAGTCCAACTGTGCAGCCTGCTTGGGATTCTGTTTCTCCCTCTCTCTCCCCCTCCCCTGTGTGCTCTCCATCTCTCAAAATAAAACAGAGAGAAAGAGAGAGAGAGACGGAGGGAGAGAGAGAGAGACACTAAAGAGAAAAGTTCTAAAAGATCATATTCATCAGGCCAAGGATAAAGGCTGAATGATCAAGAACAATTAGGCAAACATCTTCATATTAGTAGACTTCTCCGGTTAATGGAGATCACAGGCTTTGGAGGTAAAATGACCACAGTTCAAATCCCTGTGTAGCTCACTCTAGCTCTTTAACGCTGGCTGAGTCACTTCACTTTCCTGACTCTTAACTTGCATCACATGTAAAATGGGGAGAGTCAAACCCAGCTGGCAGGACTGGCGATACGGATTCATTAGCACAAAGTAGGGACTCAAGAGAATCTTGAGCTATTATTACTAACAGCTAAACTCCTCTAACTTTTGGTATACTATTGGTATACAATTATAACTTTCTCTACATTATCGTTTACTTGAAGTCAGTATTTGGAAGACTTCAAACAATACAGTAGTGTCCTTCACCCATGTGACAAGAAAAGAGGACCATTTCTCCCCACCTCCACTAAGCAAGCATGAGACCGGATCAGAGAGGTTACTGCTCGAGGTCACAGAGCTGGGTCACTACCAGTTCTCTGCTTTGTGGGAGAGTCCGGTGTAATTCAGTACCTTGGCTTATCTATTCCAGAAACCACCACTGCTGACCAGTCAGGAAACTATTCACTTTAATTCTGGCTCCTGGTCTCTCCCTATTATTCGGGTGTGGGTTTTCCCTTTCTGTGGAAATAGATGGCTGTACCTCATATCTCCTTCCTGCTGTTTCCAGTGATGTTCTGCAAACACAGTCACTTGTGATGTCATGTCTCGTATTTCCGTTGGCCAGCTTCTCTCTCCCTAGTGATTAATGTCAATCATCACTCCCCTGGGATACAATTTTCATGAAGAATCAGCCAAAGAGGTCTGCCTCTTAACCTACAATAATGTTCAATTCCAGTAAAGCCTGGGAGAAGAAAATGGACTAAAAATTGTTTCTCCGTTAACTCTAGGTGACCTCCCAAAACTCTGCTTCTTTTCCAGCAAACTTTTGCGATGGGCCAGTTTACCAACGAATTCACTTTTCTCCCTGAGCTCAAGTCATTCTATAGTCCTATTTATAAAACTATCCTCTAAACTGCACATGTGTGTGCTGTTATAAAATAAAGAATATATTCATTCATTTAATAAATACTTCTTGAGCACCTACTATGTGCCAGATTTGTTCTACATCCCGAGAAAAAAGTTGTGAAGTATCAGTGAAATGAAAAAAATCAGCTAAGATGATTATTATGAAATACTCAGCATTAGAATAGGAAGTTAGACAGGCAAAGAAATTTTATACAATCAAGATACATTTGAGGAAACTCTCTACGTGGTATTAGCTGACGTCTCCCAAACCAAACCCCCAAAAACCCAGCCACACTTTTGATCAACCCTTCATTCGTTATATATGATAGTGATTATGAACTTGGACTAAATTACTGGAACAGAATCTCAATCCTATCTCTCACTAGTTGAGGGACCTTTGTCCTTTGTCAAATTATTTAACCTTTTACTCCTCAATATCCTTATGTGTAAAATGAAATTACAGCCTCATATAGCTGTTGTAAGAATTAAGTACTGTATAATTGTACATGGTCTGGCACGTGGTAAGTACTCAATAAATGATGATGATGATGACTGATAATGATGATTTGGACCTGAATTATTTAGATAAATAGCTCATTGTCCTAAGGTAAGATTTCAAACATCTTCCTAAATTTTTTAAGCCTTGTTTATAGATATAAATTCAGAGGCAAGACAATACACTTGAGAAAGGTTGAGCAGACTTGCTGAGGATAAGAAATTCAGAAACCCAGGCTCCTGATCAGTCACAAGGTCACCAAGAGATACTTTGTATTTTCCTTCCTTATCAGCTCTTGTTTGTGTCACGAGCAATTGTAAAGAACAGTAAACAGAGTTCATCTTTTAAAATCAAGTCCTAGGGGTGCCTGGGTGGCTCAGCTGGTTAAGCGTCTGACTTCAGCTCAGGTCATGATCTCACAGTCTGTGAGTTCAAGCCCCGTGTGGGGCTCTGTCCTGACAGCTCAGAGCCTAGAGCCTACTTCGTGTTCTCTGTCTCCTTCTCTCTGCCCCTCCCCCGCTCATGCTGTCTCTCTGTCTCTCAAAAATAAAGAAACATTAAATAAAATTAAAAATAAATAAAAATAAAAAATAAAATCAAGTCCTAGAAAGAAAGGTAAGGAGGGAGAAGACACAGAGGAGACTTGTATCCCTACATAAAATAATTTCTACGCTGTCAGCTTATCTTTATGAGAAAGGTTCAAATTAAAAGGGAGAATATTTGTTTACTAGGAAATTTTGAAAAGTGCCATTGTTGTTTTCTTTTATCCTTTGTAAACTTTATTCCTCTTACTGATGTATAATTTACATATAATAATATATTAGTTTCAGGTATTCAACAGAATGCTTTATTGTACGTATATATTATGAAATGATCAACACAGTAAGCCTAGTTAACATCCATCCCCACTCAGAGTTACATTTTTCCCCCTTGCGATGACCTTTAACACCTACTCTCAGCAAGTTTCAAATGTACTAACTGTAGTCACCATGTGACATCACATCCCAAGACTTACTTATCTTACAACTGGAGCTTTGTATCTTTTGCCCACCTTTACTCATTTTGCCCACCTCCCTCCCCCATCTCTGGCAACCACCAGTCTGTTCTCTGTATCTATGAGTTCAGTTTTGTGGTTTTTTTTTTTTTTTTTTTTTTTTTAGATTCCACCCATAAGTGAGACCGTCTGGGATTTGTCTTCCTTTGTCCGACTTATCTCGCTTCGCAAAATGCCCTCAAGGTCTGTTCACGTTTCCACAAGCTTTCCTTCTTTTTTATGGCTGAACAGTATTCCTTTGTATATGTACCACAGCCTCTTGAGGCATTCATCTATCAATGGACACAGGTTGCTTCCATATCTTGGCCATTAGTGGTAATACTGCAGGGAGCATAGGGGTGCAGGTAAGTTTTCGGGTTCGTGTTTTCAGGTCCTTCAGATGAATACCCAGAAGTGGAATTCTCGATCCCTACTTCTATTTTTATTTATTTACTTTTTAATGTTTATTTTTGAGAGAGAGAGAGAGAGCAGGAGAGAGGCAAAGACAGTGGATAACAGAGGATCCAAACTAGGCTCTGTGCTGAGAGCGGAGAGCCCGATGCAGGCCTCAGACTCACAAACTGTGAGATCATGACCTGAGCTGAAGTCAGAGGCTTAAGTGACTGAGCCACCCAGGAGCCCCTGTTTCTAATTTTTAATTTTTAAACTTTCCTATGGTGCTTCATGGCTACACCAATTTACACTCCCATGGTAACAGTGCACAAAGGTTCCCATTTTTCCATATCCTCCCCAAACTTGTTATTTATCTTTTTAATAAAAGCCATTTTAACAGGTGTAAGGTGATACCTCATTGTGGTTTTGATTTGCATTTCCCTGATGATTAGTGATGTTGAGCACATTTTCATGTACCTGCTGGCCATCTGTGTATCCTCTTTGGAAGAGTGTTTTTTCAGATCCTCTAACCATTTTTTTACGCTTATTTATTTATTTTGAGAGAGAGAGAGATAGAGCATGTGAGTGGGGGAGGGGCAGAGAGAGTCGGAGAGAATTCCAAGCAGGCCCCACACTGTCAGTGCAGGGCCTGATTCAGGGCTCGAACTCACAAACCTTTTCTGAGATCATGACCTGATCATGATGAGATCACAACCTGAGCAGAAACCAAGAGCCAGATGCTTAACTGACTGAGCCACCAAGGCACCCCAGACACTCTGACCATTTTTTCATTGATTTTTTTTTCTTTTTGCTTTTGAGTTGTAGGAGCTCTTTATATTTTTTTTGGATATTAACCCCATATCAAATATATATGATTTGCAGATATTTTCTCCCATTACATGGGTTGCCTGTTCACGTTGATGGTGTCCTTTGCTTGCAGAACCTTTTTAGTTTGATGGAGTCTTGTTTATTTTTGCTTTTCTTTCCTTTGCTTTTGGTATCAAATCCAAAAAGTCATCATCAAGACCAACATCAAGGAGCTTACTCCCTGTTTCTTCTAGGACATTTATGGTTTCAGGTCTTAATACTCAAGCCTTTAATCCCTTTGTGTTGATTTTTGTGTGTAATGCAAGATAAGGATTCACCTTCATTCTTTTGTGTGTGGCTGTCCAGTTTTCCCAGTATCACTAATGAAGAGATCATCCTTTCTCCACTGTATATTCTTGGCTCTTTGCCCTAAGTGAATTGACTATGAACATGGGTTTCATTTCTTTTCCTTTATGTAGCTGTAAAAGTACTATATTTTTGCGTCATTTTGAAGTAAAAGTTCTAGAATATTTTCCATTGGAATGAGCTAATAATTTGATTTTGTGGTATTTTTTTCCATTCCTTGCTAAATTTACAGCAACTCCCAGACACTGGGATTGCGAGGAATTTTCTTACATGATGAAAAGAAAGGTTGTGTATTAGGAGACTTATGTTTTAGTAAATTATTTTGAAGGTTGAAGAAAAAGATCTAAATGTCACCCTTTAAAACTGAGCATTTTACAGGTGTTTCTGTTTTCCCATCTTTATACTGTTTATACTTCTTATGAATTCTGGTAATGCAGTTGGAGAATGGCACCATTGGTCCATTCGGGTCAACAACTTTTTTAGGAAATTCCAGCCTTACCAAGTCATTTTTCCCTCTACAAGAGAAATATCTGCATCAATATTTCAAGAGTAGTGGATACTTGTAGCATTTTGCTATTTGGTCCCTGGTATTGGTAGTCTTTGTATTTCCCATCCAGAGTGCCAGCCCAGCAAGCAACAGAAATCTCCACTTCTGGGACACTTGGGCAAATATACATTTATTGTATCTTTTACTGAAATTGCCATTTCCTTTCTCTTGAAATTAGCACACTCTAGCTAGCTTCTTCCTGAGGGCTGGTGAAGAAGCACGTACTTCTGAGCCACCCAGGATTAAACAATACCCTCTGTCTCTCCCCCCACCCTGCTTGTCCCCTCACGCGCTCACATGCTCACACACACCCTCCCTGGGGTCTGGCTTGTCTAACTCCAAATTTGCCTCCCAAGGCAAAGGTAAGCATCTCCTCCTTGTCTTTGGCCAAAGTGAAGGAGAAATGATTGAGAAATCCCTCCCCAGACTGGTGCTTCCCACTCCCCGCCCCGTGCCCCGTCCCCCCGTGCCCCGTCCCCTGCGCGGGTCCAGGACTCTCCCTGGGCACTCCACCCCCTACTGTCCTCTCCCCTCTATCTCTAAACCTAGGGGCAGTCTGGGCACCAAAGTCCCCGCCCCCTCTCGCGGCCAAGAGCAATTCTTAACCTTTTTTGGGCCGGGGACCTACAAAACACGGTGGACCCTCTCCGGATGGGGGCAGAGATTGGGGGCGGGGGGCGCGGAAAGGGCTTGAAAGCTTTGCAAAACTTTCGAAAGGACGGGGATCTGAAACACACCCCCAACTGCCAGATTAAGAACCTCTGAATCTTAAGAATCTCTGAAACTCTTGACTTAGGGCGATTAAACCGAGAGTGGAGCTCAGATGCCACATTTAGTCCCTAGTGAGAGACTGTAGGAGGGCCGGGCGCTCCTGCTCGCGGCCACTTTCACTTGTAAGAAACCCAAAGAATGGGCTAGATGGGGGACAGAAATTCCCAAGGAGGAGACGAGAGAAGAGGGAGACGGCTGTTGTAAAGACACGGAGGCGGAAGGGAGAAATAGGGGAAACTGGGGCACCGCGGGAGAACCGGGCACAGAGCCGGCGCAGCAGAGGCCAGGGCGAGGAAGAGAAAACAGAGCTTCTGAAGGCAGAAATGGAGCAGAAACAGGAGAGGGGTCGAGAAACCGAGAGCGCCTGGAAAGGGAGAGAACTTTCTGTGCTCTCCGGCCCCAGGGCAGGGAGTCTCAGCAAAGCTGATGCCCGCGAGGCGGCGGGGAGCGCGAGCCGCTGGCCGCGAGCTCCCGGCGCCTCCGGCCTCCGCCTCCTGCAGCCCGAGGCCGGCCGCGAGACTCGCACGGGCCGGCCGAGGAGGGGACTCCTCCGTCTGGAAGGAGGCGGTCCCCGCTCGCTGCGCTTTCCCCTCCCCTCTCCTCTTAGAGGCGGGCACCCGGGGTACTTGAGCGGCGGAGGACCCGCGGCCCCCCCGCCCCCGCCCCCCCAGCCCCCCATTCAAGAAGCAGCTCCGCTATCACCGCCAGCAAAGGGCGCCCGGCGCGCCTCGGAGCGCACGTTCCGCGCCTTCTCCTGCCCGCTCCTTGGACATTATGCGGCCGAGCAGTCGAGCCCCAGTCCTCCTCCTCTTGCTGCTCCTCCGGCTCCTCCTGCGGCCCGAGCGGCTCAGCTCTCGGCAGGCGGCGGCGTTGCTCAGCCGAGCGCAGACGGGACCCTCGCGGCGAGACCTCAGCGACTCCTAAAGTCAAAAGTTGGCGGCGGGCGCCAGGCTCCGCGGGCTCACCGCGGCCGCTGCCTCGCGTCGCCGCCGCAGCCAGGGAGGGCAGGAGGGAGGGGGGTGGGAGCAACAGGGGAGGGGTGGGAAGCACCATGCAGTTTGTATCCTGGGCCACACTGCTAACGTTCCTGGTGCGGGACCTGGCCGAGATGGGGAGCCCAGACGCCGCGGCGGCCGTGCGCAAGGACAGGCTGCACCCGAGGCAAGGTAATGAGACTCCGGCCATCGCGACCCCTCCGCCCCAGTCGCCACCTCCCCAGCGTCTGCGCCCGACAGCGGGCACCCCGCAGCGGAGGGCCTCTCTCTTTTTCCTAGAAAGAATTATCTCCGGCTTTGCCGCCTCTCCCTTCTTTAGGTCATTCCCAGCCAATTTCTAGAGAGAGCCACTGTAGAGTAGACTTGGTCTCCCCCACCCCGCTTTGCTGGCAGTTTGATCTTTCCCCTTCCCCACCTCCAGGGCCCAAACTATAGTTACTTAGTAACTGGGGGTAGCAGATACTGACTTGTTTTATTTTATTCAGAATATTTGTCAGAATACGAAATGTATCTCATGTATTTTGACTTGTTCGCTGTCTGACTCCAAATGGTGTAGCCTCAGCGTCGAGCACAGTTCCTGGCTATTCCTGGCACATAGTAGGTGCTCAGCAAATATTTGTGCACTGGCTGAGGGTGAAGGCGTGGGCTCAAATGGGCAAAAATAAATAAATAAATAAATAAATAAATAAATAAATAAATAACTGCTGGAAAATAACCCGGGACAAAGCCCCCTTCATGTTTAAACTAAAACTTGCGGGAAATTGGTTTGCGGAAAATTGAATTATTGCTTCATGTGTCTCTGCTTCTCCCTGCAGTGAAATTATTAGAGACCCTGAGCGAATACGAAATCGCGTCTCCCATCCGAGTGAACGCTCTCGGAGAACCCGTTTCTACGAACGTGCACTTCAAAAGGAGGCGCCGGAGCATTAACGCTGCCTCTGACCCCTGGCCGGCCTCTGCCTCGTCTTCCCCCTCCTCCTCTACCTCCGACCAGGAGCATTACCGCCTCTCTGCCTTCGGCCAGCAATTTCTATTTAATCTCTCCGCCCATTCCGGATTTATCGCTCCACTGTTCACTGTCACCCTTCTCGGGACGCCCGGGGAGAACCAGACAAAGTTTTATTCTGAGGAGGAAGCGGAACTCAAGCACTGCTTCTACAAAGGCCATGTCAATACCAAGTCTACCAAGTCCCAGCACACGGCGGTCATCAGCCTCTGCTCAGGAATGGTGAGTTGGTGCCCGCTCCTCTCCCCTCCCCTCCCGCCTCTTCACAAGTTTCTGGAAGACTTCACTGCTCTCTCTTCTAAGACCCTCACTGCGCCGAGTTTCCAGTCTGGCTCTGAATACCCGCTGGAAACTAGTTTGCATCCAGCGGTTTGGATGACTAGCCCAGTGCGTGCGCTTACACTGGAGAGGAGCGCACGCATCCGCTCCCAGGGGTTCCGTGTGTTTTGGAGCTTTCTAGAGTCCGAACCGAGCTCCGCTGCTCCTTGCCCAGCGCTAGCAGGCGGCTTGGAAGTCGGTTTCCAAACTCCAGAGTTGCCTGCCCTTCCTTGTAGCAAACACAGCCGCCCAGGAGCGGAGCAGCTGAGCGCAGGCAGGACCCGACTCCTTATTGGCGCGTCTCGAGTCAGGGGTGTGGGCTGAGGATCCCCAGCCTCGGGTATGGGGAGTTCCTTCTGTGTGTCGTGGAGGGCGGTGCGTAATCTAGAGTCCCCGCGATCTCTCTGGGCCTCTTTTCACGCGCCAGGAACCCTGAGGCTGAACAGGATTGACAGGGAACAGGTCCGTCCCAGGAACGGAAGGGTGGGCCAAGGACTCCGGAGGCGGGGAAGAGGGCGGAGCCTGCCCCGGACGCTTTGAATTAGGGTAAAACTCGGAGTGGGGGTGTGGCGCAGTCCGACTCTGCACCCTGCTGGCGGGGTAGCCCCTAAGAAACAGAAATAGTGGGAGAGAGCCCGCAGAGGCTGCCCGGACGAGAGTTGGGTTCTTTTGGGTTTTCTGCCACCCATACGGGTTCCAGAGAGTCGAGAGACGGAGCCTACAACGCACGTTTCCCCTACAGAAGGAGAGCGAGAAGGCGCGGGGCGGCCACCTCCCTGCCCTGCAAAATACGCACTTAGCAGGGTTTCCGAAAGGGTGCCTCGACCCCCTTTTGACCTCCCCTCCCCTCCCCACTTGCTCTCCAGTTGGTCCGATAAGGCATTCGCTTTCTTCCCCAGCACATTTGAAGACATGCTCTAAAGTTCTGACCCCAGCGAAAGTGATCCTTGGCTTTCCCAAACGATGTGCGTTCCTAACACGCGCGTGTGACGCAGAAACTTTCCCGGGTCAGGCTCTCCCAGCGCAAGGCGTTGTGCGCACTGCTCCCCCCCCCCCCCATGATGCGTTTACTCTTCCCCTGAGGACCCACATTCCCCATCACCTTTTCTAAGGGGAGCACGGGTAACTTACCGGGCCACTTGGCTGCCCCTGCCGAGCGCTGTCGTTGGTGGATCCTGCGTCCCCGGTTGGGATGTCGCATCTGTCTCCACTGCTCAACGGAAAGGTCCGGTGGGGGAACGAGGCAAGCTTGAAGACTAGGACTGGGAAGGTTTTAGCCTGCTGGGATACGAGCACAGCGATGAGCCCCTCCAGCCCCCAGCAAAGCGCCAGGAGCTGCGGCTCGGCTCGTTGTTGAGATTGTTTGGGGGTGGGCGGAGACGGCAGTTTGACGCGCGGGGGGGGTAAGGGGTGCTGCCGTGAGTCATCGCCGCCCCAAGACCTAGGGCCAAAGCGCAGGAATCCTTCCATTCTGCCGAAGGTTATGGCTGGGGTGGGCATAAACCAGGCACTGGAACCCAGGTCATCAGAACACCCTTAGATCCGAAGGTTGTAAACACCAATTCCAGAACTTTACGAATGGTGCTGAGTATGTACGTAAAGTTTGTAAACAACCTTCACTCCTCCTCCCTCTCCGCCTCCACACCCCGCGGAGTGGCCCCAGCAGTTGTATAAATACTTTGCTGCGCAGGACCTTAATTTCTGTGGCCAATTTTAGGTGGTATCTCGCACGTAGAACGGCAAGTGGTAACTCTCTTAGGGAACTGAGGACTGGCTGGGACTTTAGAATGATTGTATAGACCGTGACAAACCCATGCATATTGCATTTAATTTGCAGTCTGCCTCTCTGGGGAGGGAAAGGTCCAGAACACATCTTAAGGATAGGTGCACTGGCTGTTTCTTTCAGTGATTAACCTAGCTCCAAAAACCTCATCCCTCTGTCTCCCTTCTCGAATTTATCTTTCCTCCCAAGACTTCCCATTACCGTTTCTGCGCCGGAAGTATCATGGCGTTCCTAGTGGAAATATTTCCACCCGGGAATTCTTTCACTCTTTAGAATGAACCACGCCAATCTACTCCCCCTCCCCTCAACCCGGAACACACCACACACACACACACACACACACCCTACCAGTCGGTTATCAGTTTTCCTGAATTCCATCTCAGATGTGTCTCTCACTGGTCTGAACAGGCCCTACCCTAATTCTAGACCTCCTTCACTTCTCTGCCCCTCTCTCATTTAGGACTGTTGTCTCAGAAATATTTCCATGTGGTCTCTCCTCCTCCAGTCTTCCCTCTCTAATCCCTGCCAAACACCGCTAACAGATTAAGGGTGACTAGGTATAAGATCACATTACTCCTCTGTTCACTCACTCTACATAGCTCCCCATTGCTTAGTGAACAACTACTGATTCCATCATCTGACACTTGAGACCATTTGCGGCATCCCTCCTCATGCCTTGCACATCTACCCGCCAGGCTCATCTCTCACGCTTTCCTCCACAAATTCTGGGTATCGGGCAATCAGCTTTTGCAGATTTTCTCAGAGTTTCTCTCCCACCCCAGTCCTACGTCATTGCCTTTGGGTCTCTGGGTTTACTCGGTCATGTCCCCCAGCATCACATGCTCAAATCCTACCCTTCTTTTAAAGTAACTTACATAGCTTCTTCCCCGGGAAACCTTGTCCTTCAGCCACTGTTCTCTTTCCCTCTTCACCTGCACACACACTTATCTGTACCTCTCTTATGATGCCGAGTATGCTCTCTCTTGTGTTGTGGTTCTTGGTGCACATGATCTATCCCTTCCTCCTTCACAGCAGGGACAACATCGGTGCCTTTCTCTCCCCTGTTGGAGCCTTGTATATTGTAGGTACTTGGTACGTATGTTTGAATAAATGGTCACTTTAACCAAGAAAGGACTACTCTTTGATCAAACATTCTTCTCTGAATCGACAACAAAATTAATTTGACCTCGTAAGGATGACATTTATTGGACTCTTATGTGTCTTGCACTGTAATAAGTACTTTTTGTATGCATCATCTCATCCCATCCAAATCCTCATAACAGCCCAGTTCTGAAAACAACCAATTTTACAGATGAGGAAGGACACTGAGGCTTTGAGAGTTGGAGGCTTGCCCGAGGTCTCCTACCTACTAAGTGACAGAGTTGGGGTTCCCACCTTATCTTTCTGACCCATGCTCCTAACCATGGGCCAGAGACTGAATCTCTGTTCCTAAAAAAACTTTCAAAATTCTTTTTTTTTTTTACTAAAGTTTATTTATTTTAAGAGAGACAAGGTACAAGTGGGTGAGGAGCAGAGAGAGACGGAGAGAGAGAGAGAGAGAGAGAGAGAGAGAGAGAGAATCCCAAGCAGGCTCCGTGCTGTCAGCACAAAGTCCAAGGCAGGGCTCAATCTCACCAGATCATGTGAGACTGTGACCTGAGCCAAAATCAAGAGTCGGACACTTAACTGACTGAGCCACCCAGACACCCCTCAAAGTTCTTTCCAAAAAGGTACTGGACTAAAATCCAAATTCCTGAGTTCTAGATTCAGCATTGGACACTATTAAGATTCAACCTGAAGCATGATTCAGCAGCTTCTGTATCACTGAAGAGGGACTTTAGACAAGTCACTTCCTCCCTCTGGGCCTTCATCTCCTCTTTTCTAATCAAAGGTGTCAGATCACATGAGCTCCCAAGTTCTTTCCTAGTCTTTATGACCTGTCTCTGGTAGGTTTCACGTGTTATAGTAAGCTTCCTGCTGTGTGCTCAAAGAACACAAGAGTTGTTTATATATATTTTTAATGTTTATTTTTTTGAGAGAGGGAGAGAGAGAGAGAGAGAGAGAGAATGAGTGGGGAACAGGGAGAGAGAGAGAGGGAGACACAGAATCCGAAGCCGGCTCGAGACTCTGAGCTGTTAGCACAGAGCCCCACACAAGGCTCGAACTCCTGAACTGAGAGATCATGACCTGAGCTGAAACCAAGAGTTAGACGCTCAAGGGACTGAGCCACCCAGGTGCCCCACACACATTCTGTCCTGGCAGTTAGAGGCTAACACAGCAACACAAAAAGCCACTAAGGTGTTACAGTTCCTTACAAAGGGTCCTTTTGCTAAGCACTTTCCATGCATTATCCCATTTATTCTGCACAGTAAGGCTTTACAGTATGTATTTTTATCACCAATTGATGAACAAGGAAGCTGAAACTCAGAGCGATTAAGGAACTTGCCCAGGGTGGATGGGTGAGTGGCAGCGTTGGGAACCTAAGGCATCCTGACTCCAGGCATCACTCCCTATTGCACAGGGAGGGGGTGCAGAGACGCTCATGTGCCAATGTCACAGGCAGCGCCACGTGGAGTGCCTATAATCAGTATATGCTCTCTGAATTTGAATTAATGATAAGGCCTCCACAGGTCAGCTTTTCCCTGGGAAGCTCACACTTTTCCCTAAGTTTCCGGGCTATCTTAACACAAAGAACAATGCTCTCTTTCCTTTAAAAGTGAGTGTGATGAGAATTTGAGCACCAGGGAAGGATTTCTTAGAAACAGATTTGGATAGCAGTTGCAATAGAGTCAAGTCAAGAAGGTACAGACCTGGCCTGGTGGATTGAAAATAAACTGCTTCTCCAAATATGTCGGCAGCAAATTCCATTCAAGCAGCCCTCATGGGGAAGGGATTGGGTGAAACGGCACCTTGTCTACTTGACAATGTTCCTTTTTTTTCCCTCCTTGTGGTTGAGTTATATTAAATCAACCTCTCCCCTCTCTTCATTTGCAGCTGGGCACATTCCGGTCCCATGATGGGGATTATTTTATTGAACCACTGCTGTCCATTGACGAACAAGAAGACGAAGAGGAGCAAAACAAACCCCACATTATCTATAGGCACAGCATCCTGCACAGAGAGCCCTCAACAGGAAGGCAGGCGTGTGACACCTCAGGTATTTCCTTGTCGCTTAAGCAGAGATCCCAGCTCTGCGAGATGGGTTAGTGGCCACATTACAAACACGTAGCTCTTTGACAGGCTGCAAAGTGCTACCACATATGTTGTCTTGGATTCAGTCTTCAAGCGAGGTACGTGTAGCCCCATGGCACAGGTGTGGAAGCTGAAAAGAGGTTTAGTAACTTGTCCAAGGTAGCACAGCTGGGAACTCACCAAGTTCGGGTACAAGCTCAACTAGCTTCAAGCTCTCTCTGGGCAAAGCTGCCTCTCGTTGAAGTTGCTGATTTTTAGGATCAAGCGTTAGTAACGTCTTCAGGCTCTTGCGGCCATATTCTCAATCAGCCATCGCTCATGTTTCCCGGGTGTTCTGGTGTTTTCTGTTCATGAGGGATTTGGTTTTGTTTTTTTTCTAACCATGTAGGGTTATGAAAAAGTGAAAAAGTCTCACAAATGGAACTCCGAAAAACCTCTGTGTGTTTATAGGAATTTTTCCCATCAACTTCGGTTTTCGCCGTTGCTCTGTGACTTTGGGAAATAAGCAAATGGAAGTGTAGATGGCATTTCTGGGTTTGCGTCAAATGCGTATATGCCCACCCCTAGACTCCTGCCCATGCTGGACAGTTTCCTTGAGGCTTTGCGCTAATGTGCCTGGCCATTGTCAGACATGTGTCATTCTGGGCACCTTGAAATACTTATGCTGTGTGTGTTGCTCAGTCTCTAGCCATGAGGCAACTCTTCACCCCCTTTGAAGCCTGGTCACTTTCTCAGCTTATCACTAAAGATCGTCCTTCAGGGGCGCCTGGGTGGCTCAGTCGGTTAAGCGTCCGACTTCGGCTCAGGTCATGATCTCGCGGTCCGTGAGTTCGAGCCCCGCGTCGGGCTCTGTGCTAACCACTCACAGCCTGGAGCCTGTTTCAGATTCTGTGTCTCCCTCTCTCTCTGACCCTCCCCTGTTCATCCTCTGTCTCTCTCTGTCTCAAAAATAAATAAACGTTAAAAAAAAATTAAAAAATAAAAAAAGATCGTCCTTCAGTTTGATCCTGTTTTAGGATGTTTGTTAAAATACTTTTTGTTGTTGTTGTTCTTCCGACTTTCTGTTTCTAAAACTTTATCCTTCTTCCTCTTCTTTATTTTTTAAAAGTTGCTTCTCCAAATTATATAACTTCCCAGGGTCTTTCTGGCATCTCTGAAATAGAGCTCAAAACCGGCAGGGGGTTCCCAAAATGCTTCCCAAGTGAGTCCTTATCTCATCCTATATCTGTATCAGGTTCTTCCGCTGTGACACGGTGGTATCCTATTGCGTCCTGGAATTGTGATTTCTAAAGTGAAATCTTTCAGTGAAAGATAACATTGGCTCCTTATGACCTGGAGTAGTCAAGTCACAAGTTGTGTGGTGTGGTAGCTCATGTCGCACCGTGTTCCCACTGCCAGGGCTAAATGGAATATAAGTGAAATATCATGTCAATTAGACTCACTGGAGAGTCAGGGCGAGGGAGAGCCGGTGGAAGGAGCGGTGTGCTCAGAAACAATAGTGCCAGCAACTTGCGCTCTTCCTGGCTGCCATTAACTTTAGCGGCAAGACGTTGTCCCGTTGTTTGGACCACGCTCGTAAGAACAGTGTCCTTTGCTTCTTGACTTCCCATATCAGAATTAGCAAGTGTTCATCTTATATATGTGTACAAACCTATATATAGCGTGTGATAGAGAGGAAAGATGTGATTCCTCCCCTTTTATCTTACTAATATATGTTCGAAAGATACCCAACTGGTATGTTCATTGATCAGTTTATTGAACAGTGGCACCTGGTGACATTCTTCTGCCCTAAAGTGACAGCAAACCAAGATTTAAAACAAAACAAAACAAAACCAACAAACAAAAGCCTTCCGGCTATGAAGGTCCTATTCTGCACTGGCATTGTGCAAAGCCCTTTCCCTTCACAACTTCCCTGAATCCTTACCACAACCCTATGAGGCGGGTGCCATTCTTACCCCCATTGTACCTGGCAGAGAAGCAGAGACAAGCAACTTGGGTCAGGTCTCACAGCTACTTCATCATGACAGCCCATGTCTGTCTTATCCCGTGACCCATTTTGTCTGTATACGTGTGTGTGTGTGTGTGTGTGTGTGTGTGTGCGCGTGCGCGTGTTGGCTGTGACAGAGAGAGAAGTCTTACTTGACGCTCTCATTCAGAAAACCCTCAGAGTTTGTTTTTTAAAAGTTAATTACCTGAGTCAACAGACATTTGGTTTCCTGGGTTAGAGGACGAGTCATTGTCAAGTCCTGTTGAAAACAGAACAGGGGACTCTCGAAAGGTACAGATTGAGGACAAGAGAAGATGCCTCAAGTTTTCACAGGAGTTATTTGCGTTCTAGTCATTATTGGTTTGGCGGCCTCTGTGTGCCACCATCCAAATCACTGGTGCCAACTTAGTGTTCCTTCTGGTTTGTCCTTGCCAGGGACCAATATGGCTGCCTTTCCTTCACTCCTGATGAATCAGGAGCCCAGCAGTTTGATCGGCTCTTCCAAATGTTGCTGCTGGACTGGTTGCTGCCATTCTGGTTTCTCTCTTCCAGCTGCTTCTGCAACCCTTGTTTGAATACAGATGCATGAGGCTCAGAATAGTTGGAGAGAACTTTGGAATATGGCACAATTCACCAGCAGCCATTAGAGGAACAGAGTGGCAGGTCTTGGAAACCTTCAAAACCAGGTAGCCTGTGCACAGGGAGTGAAAGTAGGTGGAGGGTGGGAGAAGCCTCTCTGGTCGGAGCAGAAAATATCCTCTACCAGTATCAATCCATTCACCTGTAGGGATTTCTCCCCAGAGCAGTGGTTGGTAGCCCAGAGTAAACTGTAGAAGTATCCTGGGAACCTCAAACAAACGCAGATTCTTTAAAACAACAGCAACAACAATAAAACCAACCTCTGTCTCGGGCTGGTGAGAAGGAGCAAGAAACCTGGGATTTACCAAGTGCTCTACGGGACCCAGAAGTTCAGATAAACGTGAGAGTTCGTGCTAACGTGGGATTTAAGGCAATAACCACTATCCATTGCTTGCCACTTGCTTTTGGACTTGGGGTTCTTTTGTTCTGTTTTGTTTTCATGGTGACCCACTTTAGTGTCTAGTTTTGGGAAGGGGTGAGAGAGCGCTCGTGCCGGTGGGGGAGAGGTGCGTGCAAGCCAGGGAGGGGCAGAGAGAAAGACAGAGACAGGATCTGAAGCAGGCTCTGTGACAGCAGAGAGCCCGACATGGGGCTCAAACTCATGAACCTTGAGCTCATGACCTGAGCTGAAGTCGGATGCTCAACCAACTGAGCCCCCCAGGCACCCTTGGTGTTCTTCATCACTGCTTTCTAGTTGTTCTCTTAGGATGACAGAAGATTTTCTGGAGGAAAATTTAAATTGTTAGCTCTAGGCCAACAAACGAATATTCTGTACAGATGAGTAAACTGTAGTCCTGGGATGTTAAGTTACTTATTTCTAGGAGTGATACTCTATACATTCAACACCAGCCCCTCAGAATTTAAGATAGCCCTAGCCTTGGAGCAGGCTCCTGGAAGTCCCCTGCTGAGCTGGGCGCTAACCCTTTAGTTGCTGGCTGCTGGGAGTCTGCCCAGGGCCAGGAACTGTGACTGTCACACTGCTCCCTACAGCTGGATTGTGAGTCCTGTTCATTTCTGATTCTTGATGTATATCTGATTTTCAAGGAACAGATTCTGAGATAAATTATGTTAAAAAGACACGTGCAGAAGGGAGTCTTATGTAGTGAAAATTTCATGGGTTCAGATGGGAGTCAACAACTTAATTTATTCATTCATGTGTGCATTCAGCCTTAACGTATTTACTAACCCCGCTGTGCCATGAGGATAAAACCAGGAACCATCTTTATTCCAGTCAGCCGTTTGACCTCCAGCATATTTAGAGCATAAAGTAAGAATAACACATACCTTTCAAGGGTGTAGTTAGGACTAAATGAGTATGAAATAATGAAAGCTCCCAGGACAGTGTTTAGCAGATGGTAGGCAATCACTGAATGGTGGGCTAGAAAGAAGAATCGTGAAAATAGAAATTGAAACAACACAGCAAGAAAAGGAAAACTCAAAATACCAAAACCCAGAGCTAATCGGGTTCCTGTGATTAAGCTTAGAGCTTCTTGGTAACCAGGTCATAAAGGGCTTATGGGACTTGCCCAAGGTCACCCTGCCAGCAAGTGGTGGGGCCGAGAGCCCTTTCTCTCAGCTTCTTTTTTTTCTGTACCTAATGCAGCCTTGTAAAAACTCCTCTCTTGCAAGTTCCTCTCTGCCCGGTGGCTGCCCTCGCGAGAATGTCTCTGTTTTGGCATCATTGGTTATGTCTGTGTGTATACGTTTGGGCCAGTTGAGTGTGTCTGCATTTATCTGTGATTGTCATCCTGTTTGTAAATTGCTCAGGCTTCCAAATGGCATCTTCTGTGGGCATCTTCTCCTTCCTGTGGCATGCCCTTGTCATTTCAGGGTCCCCTACGCAGCGGGTCCTCAGTAGGGTTCATCGAGCTGACGGCCTGTGTGCCCCCACACACCAGGGGGCCCAAGTGGCAAGCTCAGGGGAGCCATTCAGGAGCTTATTGCCTTTTACAAGCCGCTTCCTGCTGATCCTTCACGTGGCTTTTCCAGATGAAACCCCAAGTTCTGTCTCACGGACACTCTGCGTTTGACTCTGAATTTTGCACAAGAGGATTTAGTTGCTCTTATCAGTGAGACAGACGTGCTTCCTGGTAGATGAGAGAGAGAGAAAGGCGGGGGAGAAGGCCGACACTAGGCTGTTTTGTTTGCCTGGGCCTAAACGACAGTGTTTTTCCGTTATTAGAATACCTCTCTCGCCCTCCCATCTCGGCAAGCCTGCTTTTGTTTTGTTTTATGTAAGGCATTTAAGAATTATATACTCGTTGACCCATCGATGCCACTTCTAAGGAAACAGTTGGACAATTGTGTATGGATGTTTGTGGGAGAATACTTAGTATGGTGTTGTTTATTATAGCAGCAGGATGGAAAACCCTAGGTGCCTCTCAGTCGGAGGATAGATCAAATATTTGTGAGGTATACATTTCATGGATTCCTATGCAGCCATCAAAAATAAGCATACAGATTTATGTTAACAAATACACACACACACATATATGTATGTGTATAGGTATATATATATGTATGTGTATCTATGTTTATATATGTATATATATGTATGTATATATGTATATGTATATATATGTATGTATATATGTATATATATATATGTATATACATATAGTGAACAAGCAGATAATAAGTTAGTAGGTATGGTATGATCTCATTTTTTTAAAATGGCAACAGTGTGGTGGTATATGTGTGTATTGAGAAAAATCTGAAGCAGTATGCACAGAAATTTTTTTTAATGTTTACTTATCTTTGAGAGAGAGAGAGAGAGAGAGACAGTGGGTGAGTGGGGAAGAGACAGAGAGAGAGAGGGAGACACAGAATCCGAAGCAGGCTCCAGGCTCTGAGCTGTCAGCACAGAGCCCAACGCGGGGCTCGAACTCACCATGAGATCAGGACCTGAGCCGAAGTGGGATGCTTAACTGACTGAGCCACCCAGGTGCCCCTGGTATGTGCCAAAATATTAAAAAGGGATTGTTTGTGGTTGACAGGAACATAGGCAACATTTGTCTTTTTATTTTAAATACCTGTATTTCTGAGATAATTCTATAGTCATTTTATAATCAGAAGATACAGTTAAAAGAGAAATGAGGATACTGGCATGTAATTGTTTTGTAGCCCCGTGGCATTTGTCACCAGATATCAACAGCCAAGCCATGATCCCATGCATTTTTTTTTTTTTTTTTTTGAATGAGACAGTCTCAGTAGCCAGACAGATGAAAATCCTGCCTTGTGTCTACTTCCTTGGGACATCGGGACCGATCAAAGCTGAGGCTCCATCTCAACCCAGCTAAACTGCCTTGCGCCTGTTGGACATACCCAGGGATTACCATGGCTTAGTCTCCATGAGGCACTGGAGACTCTGTCCCCTAGAATGCCTGGTCACCTGTTGGTTTGACTCCCAAGGGTGCAGTCAAAAACGCTGGAAAATACAAGATGATGGTTCAAGACATCCTTTGTTAGGGCTTTATGTGTGCTACCCACATTCCATGTGTTAGCACTTGAAATCTGTTCATCAACCCTATAGGGTAGGTATTATTATCCTTATTTTACTTTTGAGAAAATTACAGCTCAGAGAGGCCGGACCGCTTGTGCAAATTCACACAGCTAGTGGGAAGTGGGCCTGACATTTGAACCCAGATCTAATTCCACTGTGCTGCACTGTGGGCCTAACTCCATTGAATATACAAGTCCAAATGATATCAACAACGGCTGACATCTGTTGAGCATGTATTGTGTGGCAGGCACTGTTCCAAGTGCTTTACATGGATTGTGTAATTTAATCCTTACCTCGACCTCCGTGGTGCACCTGGCACGATGGGGACACAGAGAAGTGCATCCAGTGGGCTCGCCCAAGGACACAAAACTTGAAAACACACCAATGCCTACAACCATTTTGTGCTGGTGTACTTGGAGGGTTTTTTGCTCTGTCCTTTGTTGATTCGTTTGCATTCGGATATGGATTACTTTTGCTGGCATGATTTTTAACATGCTTGCCTATAATTTGATAGGATTGGAGGAGGGCTGCCTGATGCCCGGAATTCCCACCGAGACTCTAATGACTCGCTGAGGCCTTGGTCTGCAGCTTGCCTCTGTTGGAGAGTATCCTTGTTACTCATTAACCTCTGGGATCCCATTAATAATTTAGCATAGATTAGCTGATTAGATTAGCTGCCGTGAGAGTTGGCCCCAAATGGAGTGAGAGACAGAGCTAAGGGCAGACCTCCAAGGGGGGCTTTAGGTAAACAATTCTGGGACAGCTTGAGGGTTCCAGGATGCGACAGAAGCGTTGGCTGACCTCACGCTCCTGCCCGGGCTCAAGCAGGTCAGTGGTTGTTGGCTAATTAGTTACTTCTGTGAGAAGCCGGCCTGCCTTCGTCTTCCCACACACTCTCTGTATCTTCACATCCTTTCTTTGGGCTGTTCGGCCTGTGAATGTAAGAATGGGCAACAGTCAAGGAGCCTTGTGCTGGGCACACCGTGGGTTCTTTCAGTTAGTCCTGCAACAACAGCTCCCTGCAAGGAAGATGCCTCAGTTATTCCCTTTTACAAATAAGAAAGCTGAACTCCAAGCGGTCAATGAACTTGTGCGCACTGTGTAAGGGAAACAGCCCTCAAACACAGGGCTGTTTGAATCTTTAAAGATAGTTTCCACCATTTGGGATTTATTGTTTTGGCTTAATTTCCTGTCACTTACACCTTTTTGTTCCTCGTCAGTCTGTATACCTTTTTTTCTCTTTGATATATTCTTCAATGACTATATCTAATGCATAGTCAGATGCATTAGGCAATAAGCGATGGCCTCTCTCTTTGCAAATTACTAGAAAATTACTGTTTTAAATGACTGAATTCTTGAGCCTCTTCCCTCAGCTTTATCTTCTTTGTGGCAGCTTTTTAAAAACATCAGTATTGGGGCGCCTGGGTGGCTCAGTCGGTTAAGCGGCCGACTTCGGCTCAGGTCATGATCTCGCGGTCCGTGAGTTTGAGCCCCGCATCCGGCACTGTGCTGACAGCTCAGAGCCTGGAGCCTGTTTCAGATTCTGTGTCTCCCTCTCTCTGACCCTTCCCCGTTCATGCTCTGTCTCTCTCTGTCTCAAAAAAAATAAATAAACATTAAAAAAAAAATTAAAAAAAAATAAAAATAAAAACATCAGTGTTAATAGTGCTATACAACAAAATGAAAGGATAATAAAAAAGAAACTCCTAATACAGGCAGTGTTTTTTTTTCTTTCATTTGAAATTTTTCCATCATGTCTTTTTTATTAATTAATTAATTAATTAATTTATTTATTTATTTATTTTAGAGAGAGGGGAGGGAGGGTCAGAGAGAGAGGGAGACACAGAATCCGAAGCAGGCTCCAGGCTCTGAGCTGTCAGCACAGAGCCTGACGCGGGGCTTGAACTCACGAACCGCGAGATCATGACCTGAGCCGAAGTCAGAAGCTTGACTGACTGAGCCACCCAGATGCCCCCCGGCCCTCGACCCTCCCTGGTGTCTTTTAAAAAGCACGTTATTAAGAAACGTATAAGCACACATAAACAGGTGGAGGCAATTGTAAACGAACCCATCTACCCGTAATGATAGCAAAGATTTTTTCCATGTGTGCTTTTTATTTTTTCTCTCTGCTGGACTATTTTAAAGGAAACCCAGGTACCATGACATTTTCTATCTGAATACTCCCATGGACATCTCTGAAAAACGAGGATACTTTCTTCCATAACTGTAATGTAAATATACCATGCTGAGCAAAATCAACAATAATCGCTCCATATAACCTGAACAGTGCCTGTTTATAAAATGTTCCTAGTCCACTCGTTTAGGCTGTGATCTGAATCAGCTCCCCCTGTCGCGGTTGGTGGTTCTATCTCTTAAATAACTTTTCACTTCGTTGCCAGTGTCATCCTTATTAAATTACTATTTTCCTTCTAGGTTAGATTTGCTCCCCGCGGTCTTTCCCCCCTTTCCAGTTCTTTTATTCACTGATTCCTCTTTGTCGTCCTAAGGTCAGTCTGCATTTGCAGCCATTTGAAAGACCTGGGTCAGCCCCAAACCCAGAACAGGTACCAAGAACAAAGCTACCAGGAATGAGCCACTTATCAGAGTAATTTCATTGAGCACAAAAGGCGGCTTGGTTGGGTTGATTTTTGCCCCTTTATCTGGAGTACCTTGATAACCCTCTTTCTTCTTCTTTTTTTAAACCTACCAATAGAAAGATCCTCGATTTACAGTATTTACTAAGACTCCCTTGTCTGCCATTCAAGGATTTTACTCACCTGTGTTGGAAGCCTGTGACAGTCAGTTTGCAATTGGGAATTGTCAAGTGGCAAGTTAGGTTTGGGCCTGAAATTAGGACCCCGTGATGTATGACCTGCTTTCCTGCCTCCTGTCTTGGCACTTTTGGTAAGCTTCTGGAACCAGAGATAGCATGAGGGCTCCCTGCTTTACTTTGAGCCCCAGATTGATTTCCTTGTCACCTGTCATCATTCCTGGTTGTTCCTATCACTTTGCTTCAGAAACCCATTGTCGGTCGAGGAAAAAAGGGTCATAGAATACCTGGCCAATGTGTTTATCTTCCCGGTAAGCCCCTGAAACAAGTTTAGATGCACGCCTCCTTCTCAAGAAGAGATGTAAGAAACTTCAGA
Organism: Leopardus geoffroyi; assembly: GCF_018350155.1. Taxonomy (NCBI): domain Eukaryota; kingdom Metazoa; phylum Chordata; class Mammalia; order Carnivora; family Felidae; genus Leopardus; species Leopardus geoffroyi. The sequence continues at coordinate 32,193,483 of NC_059331.1, read as the reverse complement.
AGGCTTTGGTCAGGGCCAGAGGGAAATTGGTCAGGCGTGCAAAGTAACAGAGGGAAGAAGTATATGGGGTTCATCGGGGCAGGACTCAGACTCTTCATCTGACCTGAATGGGCCGTCTTTTTGAAGTAAGATGCTGTAGAATCTGTTAGTTCTCTTCGTATGAGGGAATAAACCCACTTGTTCAATGAAGGGCTATTTTATCATGCAGTTGAGATTTAAACGGTTTAATTTTGTATCTGCTAAAGTTAGGCTCTCTTTGATACTCAGATCATTACAGAATCGTTACTGTAGCCATTTGCCAGTAGCCAAAGTCGGCTCCTGTCTGGGCCAGGCTTCTGCATGGGCATTCTGTACAGCTGCGAATCAATAAATATGAAGCATTCTGAATACCCCAAAAAGGAGCATAAGGAAATGCAAGATACGATGCTTTGTGTACCTGCAGGTGGTGGGCTCCGAGAAGGAGCAAAAGCAAGGGGTAAATGTTGGTGAAATGCTTGCTGATTTATTACTCTTCATCTCTCGCAGGATGTTAGAATCAGAGCAGGGGGTTGAAGATAGCAGTTGGCCTGTGGTGTGTGGAATGAGAGACAGGACTCCATTAGTCCCAAGTTGCTCCGGGGACAGTTTAAGCCTTTTCCAAAGTTTCCTGATGATGTGCTGTTTTTTTTTTTTTTTTTTTCTTGTAAGCCAATTTCCTAATTCTCACATTTGATGCCTTTCCACTCTAACAAGTTAGATTAGAGAGAATGGAAATGGTTTTCAGCAACTATTATCTGTTTTAGCAGGTGCCAAATAGAAAATGTGCAGTGAATAATGGAGACATGCACACACACACACACACACACACACACACACACACACACATACACTGCATTTCCCTTGAACATAAGCTGCCACCCACTTCTTTTCTGTGGTTGTCTCTCTGCTCTGGATTTACTCTGGCTCCTTAAACCCCCCCCACTCTGCCCCCTGTTTGGCTGTCTCTTTGACACCCTCTTTCCAAGTGTCAGTTGACCAGGAGAGGACACTCTGGTGGGTTTAGCCTGTGTTGAATCCTAGGAGTTCATTTTTCAGCATTATTTGCTTTTATCTTATAAAAGATTAGAACTCACAATTTTTTAATACTGGAAGGAACTTTAGAGAGAACTTCTTTTCCATTCCTTCTTTTTCTGGATCAGAGAGGATCAAGGCTCAGAATTTTGAAGGGATTCGTAATCTTGGAAGTAGGGCGAATGAAAACCTGGGCCCTGAGCACAGGCCTCTTACTTCTGCGTCCTGTGTACTTTCCAAGCTGCAGGTCAAGGGAAGGCCGTTGGTGGAAGCCGCGCTTGGAAAGACGATATTCCAAAGTGCACCTCAAATGAGATTTGGGAATATCACTGGATTTATTTGATGCGTAAGGATAATGAGGAATAAACTACTGAGATCCTTTAGGAAGCTATCTCAAGGCTATAGGGAGAGATAGCAGGCTCTTAATTCATGTAGGGGATTAAAGCAACAGCTGAATTTAAAGCAACAGAACATCTGAGCCGGGCCAGGGTGCTGCAGGAGGGTGGCTTGTGACTGCAGAGGGTTCCAGGTGGTTCTACTTGTAATCAGATTAGACTGTGTCCCTGTGACCACTCATTTCCGTGGTGGCTGAGACGTGGACATGAGGAGGAGAAAGGATGTGTAGTCCGGGTTGTGGTGTGGAAGCTAGTCCTCAGTCGTGTGTAAACTGGGAGATGTGTATCAAAGGAATGTGGGAGATATGCCCCCGAGGAGTTGCGTAGAAGCCTTTTTAAAGAGTTGCAGGGCCAACTGCTCTTTAATCTCTGACAGGGGAGGGATACCTTGACCCCCCACAGGCACCACATTCAGCTGGAGAGCCGCTGCCACTGCCGATGCAGTGAAAGGTCAGATAGGAGCAAGCCCTGGGGCCACCTCTTTTCTGCAGCCTTCGGGGCTGCTCATCTTTAGTCACGAGGCACCCCAGAACCAAGGCCCTCAGAGCCTTTACACAGCCTGGCCCTGTGTCGTTCCTCTGTGTGTATGAAGTCATTGAATCCTCCCCACTGCCCCGTTAGGGAGGAACTCTTCTTATCCCCATTTCACAGATGACAAGACGGAGGCACAAAGACCTTAAATGACTTGCCTAAAGTCACACAGCTTGAATGTGGAGAAACTGGGATTTAAACGCAGGTCCTTCTGAGTCCCAAGCCCAAACTTCCCTGGCACAGCATGTTGGATCCGGTATTCACTCTGCGAGCACCTTGAAAGGACCGTCCTATAATGGCAGCCAGCAGCCCCATGTGGCTCCTGAGCCTTTGAAATGTGGCCTAGTGCCACATGTTGAAATGGTAATATTCTAGATATATGGGGTTAAATAGAAAATATCAAAATTAATTTCATCTGTTCCTTTTGGTGTTTTTAAAATGTGCTACTAGAAAATTTTAACTTCCATGTGTGGCTCACATTTTATTTCTTCTGGAAAGTGCTGGCCTAGAAGGTCCCAAGCTGTGTCACAAAGGGGCCTGGGAGGCGGCCATCCAAAGCAGGCTGCAGATAGCACAGGGTGGCTGTGGGCGGCTGGCACCCCACCGCCAGAAAGGCCAGGCTCCCCTTACTGCGGAGAGAATGGAATGAGTCAAAACCAACATTTCCAGAAGAGTATTTTGCAGGATATTAATAGTAAAACCAAACAGTCTCTTAGTGAAATGCAGGCCTGGGTATGTTCAGCATGTTATACTACGTCAAATAGATATTCTTTAAATATTTTCTCAAGTTATTTCAAGTATGACTCAGTTTCCTCATTTTGAAACGGATAGAATAGTCCCTCCCGTATCTGGTTGCTTGGAGGAATGATCTAGTTAATCGATATGAAGTGCTTAGAAGAGCCCCTGACACAGAGAAACCCACTCAACAAACGTCAGCCAGTGTTACTGTGCCAGGAGCCCCTTGTTACTGATTTTGTTGAATGAGGTGCAGGCTGTTGAATGCGGAAGGGGCAGCTGTTGAATGCGGAAGCTGGGCCTTTGGGTGTAGTGCCCCGAGTCTCCCCATTTGGCTGGAGGCACCCCCCCGCTGGAAGATAGTGTGATGCCCCTCAGACGTGCCTCCCACCACCCACAGCCCACAACCCACCCGAGCCCCTTGAACTCTGCAAGAAAGCTTCTCAAGTGTTTTCTTCCAATGGCATCCCCTTCTCTGCCACCGCCCCCCCACCCGGCCCCCGCCCAGAGGAAAGTTCCTCAATACACTTCTTTCCATTATCTTTCCAGGACTGGGTCAGTCCCCCTCACCTGCCCTGTAACCTCGCCAAGAGCCCGTAAGTTTCCCTCTTATGTGGTTCAACAAATGTAAACTGGGTTCTTCCCTGCAAGACTTGGTGTTCTTAAAATGCTAATGAGCATGGAGAAAGTCCCAGATGGAAATGCTGCATGTAATGTTTTGCAAACCTACATTATTCGGTTCTGGAAATATGTTCTGGGACTAATGTCCCATGAACCACTCTCAGGGAAACATAGCTCACAAAGGTTCTGGCCAGCCAAAAGGAGTTTTAGCAAACTGTCTTCCACCACTGCCCTTTGCACGTATTTCCCTGCCGGCACTGAGCACAGAGCATCACGAGACACTGTGCGCGCCATTTGTGTTTTCCCCAAAGCTCACCGTTTGTACAGAGAAATGGGTTTGACATATCTGGGGATTCACTCTTGCTTTTAAAGCCAGCAAGTTGAGGACCTTTAAAAAAATTAAACATTGGTGAGTTTTCATTCATCCGGGACGGTCTTCCCTCCACCCCCCAGCTCCTTCCATACCCAGTTGCTGGAAACTCATTGTTCTTTATTATTAGAACATTCATTGGTTTTATGGACGTTTTTCTTTTTATGTTTTACCTTCCCCCCCCCCCCCCCACGGGTCTTGTTTATCCATCATCCTCTGGTCCCAATAGACTTTTTTCTCCAACTGAATCTCTGTCTGAAGGCTTCATGAACCCTTTGAACAGACGGGAGTAATGCAGATCTTAGATCTGACGAGAACAAAGACAGTCTGGGCAATGCCACTGGCCTCTCCTTTTTCTTCCCGGTATGTTATCAGCTCTTGGAGTCAGTTGAGAGATGGAAGCGTTTGTGGCCTTTGTTTCCATCCCGTGACATCTCAGACTGTCTTCCCCCTATCAGTGCGCGTGTGCTTGTCACTGGACCGGATGTCCCACTGGAGCAGGGACCGGTCCTTCACCCTTTGGTCCCCTCCCCCACCCTCCCTTCTTTCCTGTAGAAGAGTCTTTCTGAAATAGAACTGTTTTCCTTGAGAAACCTTAGTATCAGCACACGAATTCCTAAAGAGGAGATCTGTTGCAAACGACTAGTAAAGACATCTCTCATCATTATTATCACCTTAAATACTTAGTGGATCTTTCCTGCATGCCGTGCTTTGCACTGAGGACGTTTTGGACACCCTCTCTTTCTATCCTCACAGTTACCCTTCAATGTGCTGTCATTGCTATTACAATTGTTGTTATAATCCTCATTTTTGTTATTATCCTGTTATTATCCTCATTTTTCAGATGAGGGAACTGAGGCTTTGAGGCACAAAGGGCAGTTATAAGAGTGCTCGGGCAGGGCCACAAACCGGGGCTGGTCTGCCTCCAGAAGCCAGGAGCAGGACCCACAGATTCCTGTCCGGTTTCCTTTGGCTGCCAGGCCAGGGTGGAGCAGAAGGGAGGCATAGTCTTCCCTTTGGTTCTGTGCTATGATTTCTCTGCCCACTTAGACCATGAGGTCACAAGGTGGCTCAGTGCCTTAAGGAAGTTCAGTTAAATTTTGATAAACCTTCTGAAAATAGAGAGCAATAATTAACTTCCCAACTGTTCAAGTTAACGTTTGAGTCTCCTTAGCCCAACCCCGGTGGACATGAAACTCTTACTGAGTGACTGCTGAATAACCAGGCTTGAATGTTAGTTTCTACAATGATTCCAGTTTTTTTTGTAATGCCACATGCGTTCTATTGTATGGCAATGTGACATGAAGCTCCTTTAAAATATTTTTTACCAAAAATAGCCAAATGTTACAGTTTTTTTTTTTTTTTTTTTTTTTACTGTGAGGTTTTAAATAATGAAACCATCTTAATTTTTTTTTTAAGTTTATTTATTTATTTTGAGAGAGAGAGAGAGCACAGGCAGGGGAGGGTGAGAGAAAGAATCCCAAGCAGGCCCCTTGCTGTCAGCCTGGAACCTCAAGCAGGGCTTGAACCCATGAGCCATGAGATCATGACCTAAGCCGAAACCAAGATGCTTCACTGACTGAGCCACCCAGGCGTCCCGCTATCTTGAATTTTTATATAATTTTTTTAAGGATTGGCCCCAAGTTTTATTTTTGTTCTGTTGTTGATATTGTTTATTTCAACTTACCTAGCTCAATACCTTCACAAATTAGGTGTTCAAGAAGTAATTTTTAAAAATTCCACATGTAACATATAAGGAATGTTCTATGTACTTTGTTATTTAATTCTCAAGACCACCTTAACATAGGAGCATGCCCTGACATGCCCATTTAAGAGGTCAGGAAACTGAGGTCCAGAGAAGTGACTTGGAAAAGATCATTTAAGGGTACAAATAGCTTATACCTTTGGAATTGTTACTGTACCCCAGATAATTGTTTTTATGTAGTCACTCTCCCGTAAATGGTTCCTTTACATCCTTTATGACTTGTAAAAAAGAATAGAAAGAATAACTCTACCTACTGGTTGCTTCCTATGTGCTAGGCACTTTATATGCATGACCTCCAACTATTCCTCAGACAAGTCTACGAAATGGGTACTGTTCTTACTGAGCTTTATAAGTGAGAGAATGGAGAGTGAAAGGTGGGCATTGGCGGGATACTTGCCCAAGGTCAAATAGGGCTTGAAGCGTGCTACCTTCAGTGCATGAGATCTTGGAACACTGTAAGCATCACTGGTTCCGCTTAGTGGTCAGCCACGCAAAGCAGTTGGAAAAGCCAATATTAACTCATCTTCTTGTTACAAAATGTTACAACTTGAGTGCTTATGATGTGGCCTTAGGAAACACACCCCTGCCCCCTCCAGCTGTTTAACGTGCCTCATTTGTTTCCATGTGCATGCAAGGGTGCAGACTGCAAAATATTGCACTTTTCTCTGAATGCAAATGTGCATTTCATTATGCTTTTTCGTGGTTTTTTTTGTTTTTGTTTTTGTCTTAAGTCTATTTTATAGAACAGTTTTAATAGCAAAATGAGAGGAAGGTACAGAAATTTCCCATACACCCCCTACCCTCGGGCCTGTATAGCCTCCCCTACCATCAACATCTCTCACCAGAGGGTACATTTGTTACAGTTGATGAATTTACATTGATATACCATAATGATTATATCTTAATCACGTCAAGTCCATATTTATATTATGATCTCTTCTTGGTGTTTTATATTCTCTGTATTTGGACAAATGCATAAAATGACGTGTATCCATCACTATGATTTCATACACAGTACTCTCACTGTTCTAAATATCCTCTGTGCTTTGCCCACCCATCCCTTCGTGCCCCAGCCTCTGGCAACCACTGATATTTTACTTTCGCCATAGTTTTCCTTTTCCAGAATGTCACATAGTTGGAATCAGTACAGTGTATAACCTTTTTAGATTGGCTTTTTTCACTTAGCAGTATGCATTCAAGGTTCCTTCATGTCTTTACATGGCTTGCTAGCTCATTTCTTTTTAGCGCTAAATACTGTTCCATCGTCTGGCTGTGTCACAGTGTATTTATCCATTCAGCTACTGAAGGACATCTCGGTTGCTTCCAAGTTTAGCAATTATGAATAGGAGCCATAGACATCCATGCAGGTTTTTCTGTGAACAAATCCTCTGGGTAAATACCAAGGAGCTTGATTGGTACATAATGTGGTATGGTTCGTTTTGTAAGAAACTGACAAACTGTCTTCCGAAGTGGCTGTACCATTTTACATTCCCACCATCAATGAATGAGAGTTCCCGTTGTTAACATCCTTGCCAGCATTTGGCGTTGTCCTTGTTCCAGATTTTGGCCATTGTAAATGACGTGTGGCGATATCTTAATGTTGTTTTAATTTGCATTTCCTTGATAATGTACGATGCTGAGCGTAGTTTCGTGTGCTTATTTGACAACGGTATATCTTCTTCTGCTCAACGCTCTGTTTTAAGATTTGAATGCGTACGGGTCGCTCCTAAGTTATTTCGTTAAGTGAATGTGATGAGTTTTTGAGGAATCCTCGAAGAAGAACCATCTTGAAAAAATGATCTCCTATTTCTGAGTGTCATATTTGAACTCTAAGAAGAGGCGAGAGAATGGTACAGCCACTTTGGAAAACAAGCTGGCAGTTCTTCCAAATGGTAAACACAACACTTCTCCTTCTAGGTACATACCGAAGAGAGACGTAAGCATGGTCACACAAAAACTTGTACGCGCATGGTCCTAGTAGAATTACCCAATTGGATTGTTAGACCCAAATGCCGCCAATTAAGAAACGAATAGATAAAATGTGAAAGAAGCCAGTCACAAAAGGCCACGTCCTGTATGACTCCGTCTGTATGACATGAGAGAATAGGCAAATCCATAGGTACATAAGTTAGTGATTTCCAGGGGCTAGAGGGAGAAGGGCAATGGGGAGTGCCCACTAATGGGTACAGAACTTCTTTATGGGGCAATGAAGATGTTCTGAAATCAGATAATGGTGATGGTTGCACAACTTTATGAATATGCTCAAGAAAACCACTGAATTATACCCTTTGAAAGGGTGGATTCTATAGTATACAAATTATATCTCAACAAAAAGTACTAATACATGTAAAGCTTCTTGGGGGGAGTGGTGGGAGGAGGGGACAGAAAGAGCAAAAATGTGCCTTTTGTCCTGTGCTTTCCACCAGGGTGAAATTTCACTATGGAGCCCATTCTGATAAAACTGGTAGCAAAGTAACATTGCAAATTGGAAACACTAGCCTCAGTTCTATGATGCGACCAGGTCATAAAAGAGAAATGTGGACAACTTTCTTTTTATCCTGTATGTCCCTTGGCGGAAATCCTTGGCTGTTATTACAAATTCTATTTGTAGGTATGCACGTTACAGTTCCTGTGTTTTCAGTTCTCAGTAAAACAACATCCATGCATTTTAGTCGTTATGAATACCTGAATCTTTAAAGCTCATACTATTTTTTAATGTTAAATTAAAGTTTGCCTGTTAAAATGGATAATGTGGTTGGAATCAGTCGAGCCAATAAGGTCATCAAATAGGATTCTAACTGATTAGGGTAAAAGATCAGATGGGTCAAAGTCTGGGAAGTATTATCTATGAGAAGATGTTGTTTTTGATTCCAAAGAAGTCATTTTATTCCTGCTTGTTCATGCCACATAAAGCCTACTGAATTATTTCTTTGATATACAGATTACTTGTGAATGAAATGTCTTCCAGGAATATCAGAATTTTCGTGTGTTGTTCTCTGTTATACACTGTAGTCTCTTTGTGACTAAATGCCTGATTTCTTCAGCTTTGTTATTTAAATAAGTGTGCTTTGTTTCCAGTTAGTGCCTCCGCTGACTCAGTTCCTCCTCCGATTTTCCATGTGCCAGTCCCCTGATGGTTGATTCTCTGAGAGTATATTTTCCCCGCTCAGTGGTCAAAAAGAGTGAATTCTTTACAGCATTTCCTGAGTGGTTTTCTCACTGCAGGTATACTTTTCTCGAACTAAACCTGATAAATCAAAATACTTAAGGAAGACCTGAAGTAAATATTATTTATTTTTCACAAACTGACATATTTTCTTTCTGAAACGGCTTTATTGAGATCTGATTCACCTACCATCCTATGCATCCATTTAAAGTATACAATTTAATGGCTTCTGGCGTATTCACAGATATGTGCGACCATCATCACGGTCACTTTTAGAACATCTTTATCACTTGAAAAAGAGACAGCATACCCTTTAGCTATCAACCACTCACACCCCTGCCCCACCTCCAGCAACTAATCTACTTTCTGTCTCTTTCGCTCTGCCCGTTGTCACATTTCATATGACTGGAATCATATACTGACTGGCCGCTTTCACATTACTTTATTGATACAAAAAAGCTTGTCAGAGTGTTTTATAATTTTAAAAAAGGGCCAATTCACTATGAAGATTTAACCATAACGAATATAGATGCACTTCATAACAAAGCACCAAGATACATGAAGCAAAAACCGACAGAAATAAAGGGAGAAATGGACAATTCACCAGTAACTCTTGGAACTTCAGTACCCCATATTCTATAATGGTTAGACCAGGGAAGCAGAATATCAACAGGAAACAGAAAACTTGAACAACAGTGTAAACCAACTACACCCAACAGATACCCATACGATACTTTACCCAGCAACAGCAGAACACAAATTCTTCTCACGTGCACAAGGAACGTTCTCCAGAATAGATCATATGCTAGGCCATAAAAAAAAACTCAATACATTTTAAAGGATAGAGGTAATACATAGCATCTTCTCTGACTACAGTGGAATGAAAGTAGAAATCCAAACCATTTAAAAAGTGGGAACCTCAAAGCAATGTGGAAAGTAAACGGCCCACGCTGAAATAACCGATAGGTCAAAAGGGAGGTTGGAAAATACTTGGAGGTGAACGAGAATGAAGATAGAACATATCAGAATGTCTGGGTTACAGGTAAAGCAGAGCTAGAGGGAACTTGAGCACCATCGATGGCTCTATTCAGAAAGAATATCTCAGATCAGTAATCGTACCTTCTCCTTAAGACACTGGAAAAGGAAAAGAACATGAAACCACTGTATGTAGACGGAAGAAAATAGTAAAGAGTAGAGTACAAATTCATGAAATAGTAGAAAAAAAAAGAGACTCTAAAACCTTTGAAACTTTACTGATTTCGATAATTGTCTTAAGCTTTTACAGAAGACATTAACCAGGATTAGTTGTTTCTCATAAAGTAAATGACGGTTTCTTAATATTAAAAAGCGTTCCATTTTCAACATGGCCTCCGTAAAGAGCTAGTCTTTGTGAAAACATCCAGGTGCTCTCTCTCTTTTTTTCAGTTGAGATGCAACCAAACCATGAGCCCATTTCAATCCCCAGGTCTTGAGAAATCTTGCCCCGATAAAGCGGTTTTCAGGGCAGTGATCAAACTCACATCTCATACCTTGTATGGCCACTTCCTGCGTGTAACATTGGACGAGTTGCTCAATCTCATTGAGATTTATTTTCCTCAGTAGAGGTTAATTTTCTCATTCTAAAAGGAAGCGTGAGGTAACATACACCAAAGAGCCTAGTTCAATGCCTGGCCCCTAGTAGGTGCTTGATTAATATCTATTCCGTAGTCATTTGATGACTTAAAAAGGGACAGCCCTATGACCCATATGGCATGGGTATAACATATATGAATGTACTTGAAGGAGACCCGGACAAAAGGATGTCATATTGAATCGTACTGTGAACCAGACTTTGGGCTAGTTATGTGATCTATGGTCGAATCGCATATAACTTGTTTGACAGTATGAACTAATTTCACTATTGTAACAACTGCTAAAACACTCATCGTGGGCAAAATACACATCTTGGCCTCCATCAGTTGCTTTAGCAATGGTTTTCATGGTCAAATATGTGAACCCTTCAAATGTGAAACCACTTATAGTTTAATCTTTGTTATTGGCGTAATAAATTCTAGGGCTAGTGTCTTAGGTAAGCATACTTGTCCATTGTACAATTCTGTTGCCTGTTTCAGGCTACAAGATGGTGGCATTAAAACCTGGGAGTACATTTATGAGATGAGAGGCAACATCACTGATTAAGTTCTGTTTTTACTCCAAGCCTGTTTGGGCAGGCACATTTATGCTTATTCTGTTTATTGTGTGGTTGACAACTTTAAAATTGAATTATTTCCATCAGCAATACAAGCTTCAAGCCATGTTCCAGACTCGTGCTTCTCAAAACATGCATATGAATATGAATCACCTGGAGATCTTGTTAAAGTGGAGATCCTGATGTATCAGGTGTAGAGTGGGGCCAGAGTCTACATTTCTAACAAAGCTTGTGGGAGCAGCCAATGGTGCTGGTCCATGGACCACACTCTGAGCAGCAAGACTGTGTAGAACTGACGGGGTACCTAGGCAAGAGTCAGAAATGAGTAGAGCTATTCTGGCACTATCCATCACGGCCCCAGTGGCCCTCCCGTTCATACTCTGTGAATTTAATCCACTTCCTTAGCTGAGCCCTGAAGTAAATTAATTAAAAATTCAATGACGACGAATAGCCGTGATTCTATTCTTACCTTCCACGTATTACAGTTATTTAAGACAGTAATAGAAAAATAACCTTGTCGTGCGTTTTCTAGAGTTCCTTTGTATTGTCTGTTAGCCTCGCCACCTCTCAGGTCTCTTTATTTTGTAGCTCCTTGAATATCAAAAGTGGTGTATATGAGACATCTCCATTTCCATTCTCTAAAGCTCAGTACCTGTGTTGGCCCTTCCTTTGTCTGTGGCAAAGAACAATGAATGGAAACCACTTAAATCCCAGCAGGACTTTGTTACTAAATGAAAAGAGTCATAGGCAATTGTTTCCCTTAAACCCATGCCTGATTTGCTAATACCTTAAGTGAGCATTTATGGAAGCTTCCGGGGAGGCTCATTTCGTCATTTAGATGAGAGTGCAGATTGAGTTTCTCCCCTGGAGTCCACAGGGTGTAGAACTCGGTTTTGTATGTAATTTGACAACAGAGGCATCATTTTAAGACGTGGCGAATTACATTCTTAATATGAAATAGATGTGGCTCGAAACATAATATGTGCCATCTGATTTGTTCCAGAACGCAAAAATAGTCACAGTGAAGACAAGAGGAAAATGAGAACAAGAAAATGGGGAGAGAAGCGTAGCCTGGCTGACGATGTGGCGGTATTAAAAAGCAGCTTAGCAACAAAGGCTCTGCCTGCCTCTGGTAACAAGATGGACAGCACGAGGGAAAAGAGGACCCACAGAAGAACAAAACGTTTTTTATCCTACCCACGGTTTGTAGAAGTGATGGTGGTGGCAGACAACAAAATGGTTTTATACCACGGAGCCAACCTTCAGCACTATATTTTAACTTTAATGTCAATTGTAAGTACATTCAAAAGAAGGTGGTTTGTGAGGTCCTTAAATGTGCCATTGGGAAATGGGTTTCCACCCAGTGCTGTGGAAGAGCCTTCTCAGGGCTGGCATTTCAACGATTCAGGCAAGTGACTGAAGAGAACCTAAGATTATGTATTGGTTGCCTTTCTGTCAGAACAATAAGGGCTACCGTCCTGAATGTTCATTCTGCTAGACAGTGTGCTTCATTGTGACAAGGTGGCATTTCTAATCCTCCTGGCAACTCTCCTAGGTAAGCTTATCACCCCCATTTTACAGAGAAACTGAGCCTCAGAGGACTTAGGTCACTTGCCTGTGGTCAAGTAAAGCTGATCAGGGGCTTAGAGACTGCATGTGACCTGTAGAGTGTCCACGTCCCAAACCCAGTGCTCTTTGTGTGACATATAAACTTGCACAAGCGGGTTCGGGTCTCTCGTAAGACTTTTGAGTGCTTCTTGTGAATCAGAATCACCTTGGAGCTTTTTGACCTGCAGCTATGTGCCTCTGTCCCCTTCCCCAAGATTCGAATGAAATAGCCCTGGGATGAGGCCCTCAAATCTCTCCTCTGTATTTTCCTACTCTTGGTTTGAATCAAGAAATCAATAGGTGTGCATTATAAAAAAAAAAAAAAAAAATCCAACAGAACCAAAGACTATTAATGAAAAGTAAGTGTCCTTCCCTACCCTGGTTCCTTCCCAGAGGCGACAACTATTAAAAGGTTTTTTTGCATATGTTTCTAACCAGCACTGCCCAATAGAAATATAATGCAAGCCACGTATGTATTTTTAAATTTTCTAGCCACTCTGTGAGGAAAGAAAAAAGTAAAATTAGTTTTAATAATGTATTTTATTTTCTATCAAAATATTATCGTTTCAAAACTTGCTAATGCAATACTTTACTTTTATTTCATACTAAGTCTTCAAAATTCAGTACGTGTTTTACACTCAACAGCACGTATCATTTTATTTTTTTATGTTTGTTTATTTTGAGACAGAGAGTGTGTGTGTGTGCCTGCAAGCAGGGAAGGGTAGAGAGGGGAGGGAGACAGAATCCCAAGCGGGCTCAGCAATGTCAGCGCAGAGCCTGATGCAGGACTCGAACTCAGGAACCATGAGATCATGATCAGAGTTGAGATCAAGAGTTGGACCCTGAACTGACTGAGCCACCCGGGCACCCCACATGTCATTTTCGATGAGCCACATTTCTAGTACTTAGTGGTCACATGTAGCAAATGGTTACCATATTGGACAACACAACTCTAGGTATTTCTTAGATGAATATGTATGCCTATGTATCTTTTTTTCAAACCAGAGTGGAGTATTAATATACGGTGTTATACATATTATTCTTTTCTTTGAAAAATACTGGAAATTGTTTACCAGCCCATATAATCTCCCCTCACTCATTTTAAGACTCAACATAGCTTTTCTTCCAATGGATTGACCCTAAGTTATATAAAGAAGAATGTACTTTTAATAAATTCCTCAAAAGAATAAGAAAAGCAGCCGTGTTTGGGAACTATGCTTTAGGATTTCTTCCTCTCTCGCCCTCGCCTCTGGTTCTCTTTGTCTTTCCCCTCACTGCTGTGAACCACTCCTTTGTCCTCCCCACCCCACACCTCAACCTGCCTCCCCTCTCCTCTCCCCTCTCACCCCTTCCCCACACTCAATCCCATGTGCCCCAGCCCTCTCCTGTCTTGGAGGAAGGAAAGGAGAACCTAATCAGCCTTCGCACTGAGTCAAGTCCATTTCCAACCTATACGTTCAGACCTTTCAGAAGAATTTCAGTTTTGAGCCCGGACTCTGGGTCAAATGGAGCCTGGCTCTGCTCCTCACTGCTGTCTAGTCTTGGAACAGTTACTTAATTTCTCTGAGCCTCAGTTTCCTTACTTGTTGCACAGAGATTATAATACCCAGCTCAGAGTTTTGCTGTGGGGACTAAATGCAAATGTGTGTGCAGTTTTCAGCAATGATCTGGTACACAACAGGCATTCAATGAATGTTAGCTCTCATAATTAATGATAATACTGGGGAAAAAAAAAAACAACAGGTTACCAGCTTGTGAGCAACACAAATGGGAGGTAAACATGAAGAATGGCAATATTAGCAAACACGTGGTCGCTGTGAGATTCCATAATTGGGCAATCTGGGGCTTCAACTGGGATGAAAGAGTGACCGAAAATTAATACCCAGTGCTTTGGCACAGAAAACTTTTAAGTTGCGTAGCAATGCAGTTTCCAAGGAAAACACTTTGAAATTTAGACTTGTTAGGTCTCATTATCATCTGAAACTGCTGTCTGTGAATTTTTCAAAGAGAGTTTTAATACATGTTTGTTGAATGAATGCAAATTCAGAACTACCAAATGCATATGTTACGTGAAAACGTGGCAAGAGGTGGAGCCCAGCGTAAGAAGTGTATTGCTTATTGCTTACACAGAGTTCACAATTAACCTTGAAAAATTTATCTCGGTTGCAGGTAGCCTCTATCTATAAAGACCCAAGTATTGGAAATTTAATTAATATTGTTATTGTGAACTTAGTTGTGATTCATAATGAACAGGTAATAAAGTTTTTTTTCTTCTTTCTTGTATATGTATCCGAAATGGCATATCTAATTGGTGTCGGCACAATGGGCCAATCATAATTCTCTTCCGCATTTAGGAAGGACCTTCCATATCTTTTAACGCCCAGACAACATTAAGAAATTTTTGCCAGTGGCAGCACTCCAACTATCCAGGTGGAATCCAGCATGACACCGCTGTTCTTGTAACGAGGTATATGGATTTTTTTTTAAGTTTATTTATTTTGAGAGAGAGAGAGAGAGAGAGAGTGCACAAGCAGGGGAGGGCCAGAGAGAAGGAGAGACAGAATCCCAAGCAGGCTCCGCACCATCAGCACAGAGCCTGATGCAGGGTTCAAACTCACAAACTGTGAGATCGTGACCTGAGCCGAGATCAAGAGTCGGACGCTTAACCGACCACGCCACCCAGGCGCCCCTTAAATCTTCCAATTTGTAAATGGCAGCTACTAACTCAAAAATGTTTGAAGCGCCATGCAGGGCAACCAAGAGGGGCGCTGTCCTATCTGTATTTCTTGTTGGCCACCTTGGATATAGTCACAAACGCTTACTCTTACAAGAACTGAAACGAAAGGCATCCAGAGCCTTCTCAGGAATGCTCCCAAAGGAACTAGAAGCACTCACGCCGCTGTGGGAGGGAAAGTCCCAGTTGAAGAGGTTTTCACTTGCTCTGTGGCTACCCCTGCGGCAGAAGAAGACCGCTAGCTGTAGCTTTTAATCCGGAAGTCACTGGCTCCCAAGTTTTTTTGAGTTGCAAACCCTCGGCCTTGTTGGCGTTTTGTAACCTCCTCCCCCCGCAAGGTGGGTGCTGTTGTGAATGTCTAGGGGATTGGGAAGTGTTTTACTTGTGTTGACATTTACTCTTTGGTATTATCCTGGCCCTAAGTCTGCTTTGCTTTCAGACAGGATATCTGCAGAGCTCATGACAAATGTGACACCTTAGGTGAGTGTGCTCTGTGTATCCTCCATGGCTTCAACAGTCTACTGCATGTTTTTATTCCAAGCCGCAGTTGCTTTTCAAAGCAATTCTCAGTCCTTCTTTCCTTCTTTTTTTTTTTCCCCCCTTTGAATAGGTCTTGCTGAACTGGGTACCATCTGTGATCCCTACCGAAGCTGTTCTATTAGTGAAGACAGTGGACTGAGCACGGCTTTCACAATAGCCCACGAGCTGGGCCATGTGTACGTTTTCTTTCCGTGTTTCCATTTAATTCACAGTGACCTAACCCTTTTCTTCCTTGGCATCAGTGAGTATTCACTTGACTTCAGAGAGTGGAACGTACTCTTAGAGTCATAATAGAGATTTTAGGATTGAAGAGCCTTGGACCTAACTGGGAGAAACAACTTAGACTTTAGAAAGTTGAGTAATGCGGTGAACCCTCTTCAACCATGGCTGACGTGTATCCTGGGTTCAAATGCGCATGTTTTCTGTGCACAATCTGATATTCTCCTTTCCTACTGGGAATTGGAGGAATGAGGCCTTTCCAGCCCATCCACTGAAGCTGAGGGTGTATTAGCTTAGGAAACTTTTGTGACGTAGCATCTTTATCTGGAAGGGTCGGTCTCTCTTCCCCTGGTTCACGAGATTTTCGCAAATCCAGATCATTCCTGATTGTAGATATACAAGGCTATCTTTCAGACATTTAGCCTGTAGGCACAATGACATCCCTTTTTTCAGGGAAGAGATTAAACAAAGATACAGAGAAGAAAACATTTCCTAACTATGGTCACTTAGTGGTTATTATGAAATTGGCCTTTCCTTTTTGTTCTTTAGAGACAAAGGATAGTTAGAACATGGGTGAAAGAGTGTAAATTTACGAGAAATTCTTCTGATTTTTGATCTGCATTGTTTTCTTTCTAGGATGAGTTACTTATGCTATATCTTTTAAAAATAATTTTTTCAAAAGATGTCACTAATGTAGTTGTGTATCAGTTTGCATGTCATTGTTAACATTGTTTAGAGGAAAAATAATCTATCAAGCAAGCTTTTTCATTCAACAATTTTTTTAATTTTTAATTAAAAACTTTTTTAATTAAAAAAAATTATTTTTGAGAAAGATAGAGAGCATGAGTTGCGGAGGGGCAGAGAGAGAGGGAGACACAGAATCCAAAGCAGACTCCAGGCTCCGAGCTGTCAGCACAGAGCCTGACACGGGTCTTGAACCCACAAACTATGAGATCATGACCTGAGCCGAAGTTGGACGTTCAACTGACTGAGTCACCCAGGTGCCCCTCAACAAATGAGTTTTGAAGGCATGTATGCACAATGTGATATTCTAGAAGGAAAGCAAGATGCATATGTAAAGCCATCTCCAATTTAGTTCAGCATATAATAGGTATATTTTAAAACTTTGAAGCTTATTTTAAGAGCACGCCTGTTTTCTTTTCTCCAAAGGAAATATTGTCAGATGCTCAATATTTATAGCACAAAAGAGAAATGGCTTTCAATTAAGCAGATATGGTGAGCCAGAGTCCTTCTTAGTCTGCTTCCTCTTTGTCTTTTTGGTTTCTGAGATATTTTTGTGAAACTCAAGGATTTCTTGGAACTCAGTTTAAAAACTGGTCCTACCAACATTTCCCAATACAAGCGCTCCAACAATAATTCCAGGAGAATGCTCTGTGAAGGAGGGAAGGATTTTTATATTCAAGTGATTTACAACATTTTTTTTCTTCCCGGTAGAGCCCTGCTTGGAGTCACAAGGCTGAGTGACATAAAGTCAAGGCTCTGACAAGTCCTGTATTAAAGTAAACTGCTTAGTTTTGTTTAACTCTGTTTTCCCAAACTTATTTTAATAGAATCTTTTGGGGATTTTGTGTCTTTTGCATAAAGTCTAGTAATTGCTTTAGACCTTTAAATAGGAGGTATAGGTTTGGCCATGAAGAGTAGGGTGGCATTTCAACAAGGCAGACCACAATGGGGGAAATTATAGAGATGGGAATGCATTCAAAAGGCAAGAGTTTTTGTGATTAACAATTCCCCACAATGTATGGTCAAGAGGCGTATACTATTTAAAGAAATATAATTAGTTTCCTCTTAATTCCTTCCTCACAAGAGCTTACAAACTCCATTTAGATAGTCAATTTACAAAGTTTGTATTTTAAGGAAAGTGAGAATTTTGATCAGCAAAACCTGAATACTTTCAGCTACAGAGGAGCCTCAGCTGTGTCAACTGTAGTCAACACACATCTCCCCCAACAAAAACCATGTTGTTGGCGTTGGCCTAGGAGCTTTTGACATGGTCTCCCTTAAACTTCATAATCCCCACATGGTGGATAGTGTTGTTTCCCTGTGTTTGACCTTGGCAATATTAAATTGCCTCAAGTTTAGTTGCTAATGTTGAGGTACCAACTTGTGACATTGGAACTAGGGAGCTGGGAGCCAGATACGCAAGTTCTGGACTAATTCTTTGACTTGAGAAAAATGTATGCTGTTTCCCTAACTATTAGATAGGGCTAAAACATATGCACCACATCTCTGAAGTGTTAAGAAGTTTAAAAAAAAAAAAAAAGAAGTAATTGGTGAATGATGTGAGGTATTAGCGAAACAAAAGGTATAGCTCTAGCCCTGTAGTGAATTCTTTCTGTTTTGGTCCTTTGTCTCATATAGTTAGGTTTGCTTATATTTTAAGGAAAATGAATATAATGAATATATATATAATGAATATATATAATATATAATGAATATATATAGAATGTATAATGAATATATATATTGTATAATTATATAATTATATATTATATATAATTATATATATAATATATATGACTATATAATGAATATATATATTATATAATGAATATAATAATATATAATGAATATGTATACATATATATGTATATATATATGTATTTTAATTTGCTACAGTACTTTTTAGCAAATTTTCTAATGACCTTTTTAAAGATTAAATGTTAAGTTGTTACAGTCATGACTGTCTGACAACATAAAACCCTGTTGGAGAGGAAAAAGCAATTGATCTTATGTGCGTCGAGCATCATTGGATGCTTCAAAAATAGTTCCTACATTCTCGTACCAGCTCTGAGGTAGGAAGAATTTGGGAGGTCACTGAGTCTCTACTCTGTAAAGATACAGAGATCTTTATGCAGTATTTCTGACAAATCTTGTACAATTTGTCTAACAGGAGAGAATATGCTTTGTATATATTCCAAAACACAGAGGTTTTAGAGTCAGACTGAAGTGCTTTCCAATCCCAGCTCCCCCACCCCATCAGCTGTGGGGCCTTAATCAAGCAAT
The DNA here is from genome assembly GCF_018350155.1 of Leopardus geoffroyi. Lineage (NCBI taxonomy): Eukaryota > Metazoa > Chordata > Mammalia > Carnivora > Felidae > Leopardus > Leopardus geoffroyi. The sequence goes on along the minus strand of NC_059331.1, from coordinate 32,174,534 downwards.
TTAACCACAAACACCAGATCCTCTGCACCACAAGGAAACAAAAAACTAAGATTTGAGGGTGTTGTTTGTGTTGGGTTTGTTGGTATAAGAATGACAGTGACTTTGCATCAGGGAACTGGCAACTGGGACAGTCATTCTTTGCAGAAAATGGACTCAGAAGCCTGAAGAACTATTAATTTGAACTTAGACAGATAAAGGTTTTCTATCTCATAATTTCCATTCGGAATTTACTCCATCAGGCAGTAATTATTGAGGAGCCCAAGTTGATTTTTTTTTTTTTCCAACGTAGAAGAAAACCAAACCCAAGGAAAATGAATGAAATGCATTTTATAGGCTTTTATCTGGGCTTTGAATGTGAAACAAGTCCACACACTTCTGCCTAGCTCACTGCTTTCCCTATTTCAGGATGAACTCATGATGCAAATTCTTCCCCAAATGCAAAATTAATCACATGCATCAATTTTGTCACTGCAGCATCATTCAGAGAGGACAGTCCCTGGGGGTTTGTTACCTGAGCTGTGAATGGCATGTGGGTCATAGAATTGATGTTTCTAGATTGAGAAATGCTTCCTGTCCTTCCCTCCCCACGCCGCCCCCCCCCCCAGGCCCCATTTTCTCTGGCAAAGCCAAGAATGGCAAATATGTGTTAATGCTGCTGCTGAGTTCCCTCCCAAGCCCCAGAGGACATTGACACTCCATCATCGCCTTTTCTCGGGTAGAACCTGGATTAGTTTTAGAATCTTTTTGTGCCCAACTTTTTAGGAAGCCAGTACCAATCAATTGGCGTTGGCAGGAAGCATGAAACTATTTGCCATGTCTGCGTTAAGCCAGTTGAATTGGCATGTCTCCGGCTTCCACGCCTGCCGCTTTCCTTAATGGGTTTTATTGTGCACGAACCTCACATTCCTTTATAATGATATACCTATGCGGTTATATCATTCGTCAGCCGGACCCAAAAGGAGGGATGCCAAGACCCATAGTGAGCCTCTTATTAGAAAGCTTTTGGCCTCAAGTTTTGACACTTGACTGACTCTTTGTATTCACGATGCTATCATAACTTGGCCAAATTCTTGACTCTATGAATTGGCCTTTAACAGCTTATTAGGAATTCCAACTACTGTTTTCTAGCACTAACTATAGCACGTTCACAGCCTCTGCAATTCCAGAAAGTACACTTGACCCAGATCATGGCCCACTCTCCTTTTTTTTGTTTTGTTTTGTTTTTTTATACATTAAAGGCCCTTTGTATTAAATTGGGGGAGAATTCTGTTTTATGCTTCACTCTGCCTCGAACCATCCAGTAGGTTTTCTTGTGATCACCAGGATGTAGGTTCTTAGCCACAATGAAGACGTCACTTAACTTTTTGCTCTTAGATGCATTCTTGTAGCAATGATGAGAGCTCAATCCTTTGGTGTTTGTTGACGTTCCCATCTTTGTCTCTTTGGCCTTAGGTTCAACATGCCTCACGATGACAACAACAAGTGCAAAGAGGAAGGAGTGAAGAGTCCCCAGCATGTCATGGCTCCCACCTTGAACTTCTACACCAACCCCTGGATGTGGTCAAAATGTAGTCGAAAATATATCACTGAGTTTTTAGAGTAAGACTTAAACTTTCTTTTAAGCACGAGCTTCTAATGTCTGGCCTCCATGTAGTGAACTCATTGTGGGAAAGAAAATGTAGAGTCAAGCATTCCTTTTGAGTTGTTATTTTTGTTGACATTCCTGGGAGGAGGTAAAAAAAATACTCTGTGACATCTGTGCAGTTCTATCCTTGCCAGAGTTTTGAAGATTACAGACTGAGCTAAAGAAAAGGTCAGGATCTTAAAGAGAATATGTAAATGTTGCTTCATTCTTGGTAAAGATATGAAATCTGTTCAGGTCTTCGGGGAGGGACCATGATTGTGATTACACGATGAAGGAAGGCCACAAATATTTATGTGGTTGCAACTTAGTAATTTTGGCTTGGAAAGGGGGAGGGTGGTGAGATGACCCCAAAGAGGGTAATGTGGGTGGATGAAAATTACACAGACCTCCATGTTGTTGAATTGAGAACATTCTGTCTCTGTCTCTGTCTCTGTCTCTGTCTCCCTCTCTCTCTCCTTCTTTCCTCTCTTTTCTTGTTTTGTTTTTTAAGCTTCCTGCCAGGCAGTTCAGAGATCCAATTACATTATACAATATCCCTGTGTCACAGATTTATTGCTGTTCTCTCCCAGATGTACGAAAGGTTAAGTGATTGTCCAAGGTCACTGGGTGTATATTTCTTCAGCCACAGGGAAGAGGGGGCTTATTAATCAGAACTCACCAGGTGTGAATTTTCCAGAAGAGGTGTTTGCAGAAAAGTCAAAGAACCGGAGGGTTGCTGTTTTTTCTTTTTAACCAGATGATCTGAAGGGTTGCTTACTATGGTTGTAGGTTCACTCACTCATCTATTCAGCGAACAATTACTAAAGACCTGTTGCTATAGTGTTTAGAGCCCCATGCGCACATGAAAAAGATGGTATCTTTGCCCCTAAGAAGCTTGCAGTCTATTGGAGACGATAGCAAATAATAATAGGTAATTGCCCCAAAATGTGATAAATGCTAGGAAAACTACATATTTCCTACTGACTATATTGTATGGATAGCCAGCAGATCCACAAACAAGTATATGCCAAAATAGAACTTCAGCTCCTGGAGTTTAGCCTGGGATATACAGAGTAAAGCACATATGAAAAATAAACTATCCGCTCTACCGTTAAAAGGCGGGATGGCCTTCACTTTCATCTGGAGCCTTTGATGGCCACATCTCATCCAATGCTCTCACCATCTGTGTTTTTCTGCTTTCCATAGCACTGGTTACGGTGAGTGTTTGCTTAATGAACCTGAAGCCAGACGCTACCCTCTGCCTCCCCAACTGCCGGGCCTCCTTTACAACGTGAATAAACAATGTGAATTGATTTTTGGACCAGGTTCTCAGGTGTGCCCGTATATGGTAAGTGTGTGGGGCCATCTCTGCCCTCATCCCTTGATTCTGGACAGTTTTCTAACACTTTTACATTTTAGTTACTTATTTTGAGAGAAGCAGAGACAGTCTGAGTGGGGGAGGTGCAGAGAGAAGGGGACAGAGAGAATCCCACGCAGGCCCTGTGCCACCAGTGCAGAGCCCAATGCGGGGCTCGAACTCGTGAAACCACGAGATCATGACCTGAGCCGAAACCACGAGTCGGATGCCTGATCGACTGAGCCACCCAGGCACCCTGATTCTGGCATTTTTAATTCACAGTTTCCTACTGGCTTCTCAGTCTAACATCAGCCACTCACGGTAAACTTGAGAAGGGTCCACTGGCTGTTCAGGACAATAGTAATAGTGATGTTGGTGATCAAGTAGGAATAGTGCTTGCCGCTGGGTGGTACTTCACCTACACATTCTCATTACCCTGTCGTGGCAGCCCAAAAGAGAGATCCCCATTATCATTTTCATTTTTCACGTGGGAAAGTGAGCTCAGAGAGGAAGGGGTCACAGAGCTGGTGATGGCACAGCTCAGCCCTTTTCTCTCCTTACCTCTTTTTGTCTCCCCTGACTTGTCGGGGTGACCTTTACCACCCAGAATCTTCTAGATTCGGTGAAGGCGGTTCATGAGGCAAACCTGTTCCCTGGTTTCAGCTTGTCAGGGCTGTGTCCTGTGACCATGTGGGGCTTGAGATCATTTCTGGCGGTAGCTCAAGTGGTGGGTGTGGGATATTTTAATCTGTGTGCTGTGGGCACTTGGACCAATGCTATCCATTGGTTATCAGGGTGCAAGTGTGCTTCCATAAGGTACCCCCTTTGCTTCCTGTGGGAGTCTATTTGGCTGTTTTGGAGGGAGAGACTTCCGAGATAGCATGGTGAATTGGGAAACACAGGGATTCCAGGGAGATAGTAAAAATTTTTAGTAAAATTTGTCCATGATTATATTCCTTTCTGCATTACTCATGATGGCAAAGATTCCCCCTTTACACCATCTGAAGTCCTACCAGACGTCGAAATGTGTCTCCCGGGCTGCCCTCTAAGCCTTTGGAACATTTTATCATTCATCATAGCAAGGAAAAAAAACCAATCCCTTTCCAACCCACGCTCTCTCGCCGGCCAAACGTTAGTTGAAAGCAGTCCTTGCCTGGTCCCATAACGTCTAATCGCTGAATTTTTGTTTAACGCAATTGAGCAGATGCAGTGTAGACGGCTCTGGTGCCATAATGTGGACGGAGCGCACAAAGGCTGCCGGACTCAGCACACGCCCTGGGCAGACGGGACAGAGTGTGAGCCTGGAAAGGCAAGTAGCACCCCAATCCGTTCTTTTGTCTCGGGGCGGCAGAAACGGGCAAAACTGTAGCTGTCAGCTTGGTCGCCGTCGTTTAGGATAGAAGTTGATGCAGTGTGTTTTAGCATGCGTAATACCTCTTGGGGCCAGGAGGTTCGACTTTACATTTGAAAATTGGGAAGACTTACATTACAGTGCAATAATGCTGCAAGACACCGAGCCATCATTATTGCCTCAATTTGAAAACCCCCCTTCTCTCATTTTAGCCTCCCTCAAATCCCAATGTGCTTTTCAGCGAATGGGTACATTTAATGCGAGACGGTGTTCCTTTTTCTTTTCTCTCTTTTGCAGGAGGTGGCGGGTGGGGGAGTGGCGGGCAATGGAAGGCTGTTTTTAAATTGATGGAGGGTCTTAAAATCAAAGAAACGCAGATATACCGTGAACTTATTTTGTTCACTAGTGGGATACCACGATTGTCCCAGCCTGTGTTGGTCCTTTAAAGGAGCTGTGAGGTCGCTTGGGATATATCCAAATGCAAATTCTGAATTGGCATTTATTCCCACTTATCTGTTAATGACCAAACAAAATCTGCTACTCGTACAGCCCGGAAATAACGATGCATCCACACCCCTAGGAATATGATCAATGCCACCTTCTGCACTTGCTTTCCACTGCAAGAATAAAAAGTTAGTACATCAGTGATACCATCATCATCATCATCACAAAAAAATTGGCTACAAGAAGTTTTAGATCTGATTTTATCCCTTTGGAAATGGTGTCCTTGCACTCACAGTGATGCAGTCCTGGGACTATTTTCTGAGTCTCTTGTCATCCTTACATAGATTTTTCCTGTCTTCTCTCTTCTTCCCACTGTCCACTTTCCTTTTAATATTCTGTTCTTGGCTCATTTCATTTGCCTCTAGTTTCCCTTGTGGAATTAGTAGCCCTCAGGATGTGTCCATAGAAGAGGTCCTCAGAAATGACAGACTGGAACTCTCCCTTCCCTGATCTTCTAGATAGGGAATTTAAAAAAGAAGTGACTTCGGCTCATTGGGGCAGTGTCCCCATACACCCAAGCCCCTCCCCACCCTCTTTTCCTCCTCTGCTTTGTCTGAAGCGTCTACTATGGTGGCCATACCTCAGGCCCACTGAGCTCCTTTGGTCCCAGTGGTCAAGCAGGAAGACCGGTGGCTTCTTTACTCGTGTGTCAGGGTGGTTGTAAAGTTACACGAGCTGGCGACTATGAAAGCTACTTGAAAAATTACGAAGTTCAGTACAAAAAATTAAAAATTACAATGAAGATGATTTTATACCTGACTTACTTGGTGACTCTGTCAGCTCATGTTGTCACTTCTTGATGGCTAAGGACCTCAGCACTTGAGAATACAGCTTTCCCCAATAACAACCTAACCAAAACTATACATGGACATGGGCACAGTAGCTTTTGCACCTTTCGTTAACTTCGAAAGACATTGCTCTCCTTGGCCAGAGAGAATTCTTCACTTTTTGCAGGACGTTTATCTCAACGTGTTGATGGCTGGAAGATCACAGGTTTGAGTGAGAATATGGTTCTCAGGTTTCCATTGATCCAGACAGACCATTGATGCAAGTTGTTCCTAGATTGGACCTAGCTGATGCCTTGGTTGGTTGGCTTGAGTTAGAGCCAGCTAACTAGGTTGCTTAAATTGATTCTGTTTGATCCCAGAAAAATCACTGGTGTTATCCCGTGGTGGTCCTTAGTCAATCTGACGTACCCACCTGCTATGTCCATTTCTCACGTACGTTATCGCTGGAAAAACCGTAACAAAGAATTTTCAGTAATAGGATGACGTGGCTTGTATTTAGTGATAGTGCCGCGAATGGGCTACCAACGTCAACGTAGCATTGTGGCATCCCAGTCAACCCTGAAACACAAAAGAAGTTGGGAGGACATTTGTCGTATCTTTTTCTGATCTTCTGTTTTCGTAACAGAAGCAGAAGATAAGGGGTTGCAGGGTAATCTTACACCTGAGGGATGGAGAAATTTGGTAGATCTTTCAGAAGTCTTTTTCAATGTATGCTTATGTTTAGCAAGAGCAAAAGACTTCAAGGCATTCCAGAGGGCAGGCTCAGAACACTCTCAGAGAAGCAACTATGCGGAGAACACGATAGGTAGCTGTTGGTTCTGTTTTAGAAAAAGTATCCAAGTCTAGCAGCTTTTATTAAAGATGCAGGCACGTGTGTGTTTATTTCCCTGACGAGCTTTTATGCATTTGGCATACGCCGATGATGGTAGATTTGTTGGCATAGAAATCCTTGGTGTTCTTTTTTCCTCCATTTTGTTTTGTTTTCTTAGAATTAGCAGTAAAACCATATGCCTTTTCTCCAGCCGATTCGGACTCCCTTTGCAGTGGGGTTAATTTCTTGTTTCTTTCTCTTCTTTCTGCCCTGCTCCCTCAGCAGTGATCTGTCTTGAGCTGCTGACACAATGTTATTTTGATGAATGACTCTAATTGTCTTTATTTTCTCCATTCTCTTGTTAAGTCCATTAACATTTCATTTTAACCCTTTTTGTGAGTCTGAGGTATGAAACTCTGGTTTTAAGTCTCCTTAGGACAAAATCGACCTACCTCTTCCAACCTCTCAAAAAAGATGCATTTATATAAACTATCGTTTAAGTGGTCCTGGATACCTTTAAAAAAGGCTGACTATATTTTGGCTTGGATTCCACCAGCCGCTTAGCACTTTGTTATGAAGTAATGGCTCTTCCACTATGTAATTATTTGTCGAATTTGCCTGGTGAAATAGAGTCTCTTGGGACATATCTGCCAAACAGCTCTGATTTCCAGGCACTTCTCCTATTCTTGTTGTTGTTGTTGTTGTTGTTGTTGTTGTTGTTGTTGTTGTTTTCAATAAGCTCTGTACCCAATGTGGGATTGAACTCACGACCCTGAGATCAAGAGTCACATGCTCTTTGGATTGAGCCAGCCAGGTGCCCCACTTCTGTTATTCTAAGGTTCTTCTTCTCCTTCCCTTCCTGCGCATCAGTGATCACATCAGTAAGGAATATTTGATTTGCAGATCAGTTTTTAATTGTAAGTATAGGAATTTCTCATTATTTTGTAGAATTTGTAAAACCTGTTTTTAGCAGCTGGTCTTGAGGGCTGGATTTGAGAGTCATCAGCTATGACCCCATTTGTATATTAATTAAGATTTTGTTTAGGTCAGATCCAATTATAGTAATGTAAGCAAATTGGCCCTTTTTTCTGACACATACAAAAAAATTAGTCCCGAGCTAGACAGGTTATAGAACTGTTGTGGCAGCTCCACAAATCATCAGGCAGAGACGTAGGTTCCTAACGTCTTCCTGTTCTGCTCTCCTGTGCAAATGAATTTCCTCCTCAAGATCACAGAATGGCTGCAGCGACTCCAGCCATCAAGTGGGTGTTCCAGGCAGAATGAAGCCAAGGGGCAGGGGACAAATGGGCAGAAAGACCTTCCCAGGAATGTCACCCAATGTAGTCTGCTGACTTCTCTGATCTGTGCAAGAATCTGCAGAAATACAGATTCTTTTACCAAGGATATAGGAGAGAATGGATATTGGGTAGGCAGCTTGGGGTCTCGGCCTCACTTAACTATGTCATTAATCTTGCCTTCTTACAATTTTTTTTCTCTATTTAATGTCAAAAATTATTTCCATTTGCTCGCCATCGGGAAGGCAGCATATGTGTCACAGTTAAGAGTTGTATAAGTGTTTGTCATTATCTTACTAACTTTATTTAGTCAGGTCCCCTGACTTACACAGCTGTGTACTGGGTGCTTTAGATACGCTGTCTCTAATGTTATACTCACGACAACTTTGCAGGTTGGTGTCCGTTTTCAGCTGTGGAAACAGAGTCAGGGACTCACCTAGGGTCTCAGAGTGAGTTTGTGGCAGAGCCCCCGCTCACCACGAGACCACTGGCCTTCCAAGCTTTGTCTTTCTAAGACCTGCACCGTCTGGCATGGCAGCCAGTAGCCGCACATGGCTAATGAGCCCTTCACATGTCAGTCCTAACCTGAGATGTGCTTAAGAGAAAACATACAGCAGGTGTTGAAGACCGAGTATGAGAAAAAGAGTGCAAAAAACCAAATTGTGCCTTGATCGCACACAGAAGTAATACTATTCAGATACTTGGAGCTAAGAAAAAAACATATTAAAATTCAGTTTTCTTTTTACTTGCTTTAAGGTGGCTTCTAGATATTAAAAACCTTTTCTTAAGTGTGTGGCTTCTGGTACATTCTCATTGGATGGTGGTGCTCTAGACCAAGCTACTACCTCTCTCCTTTATTCGTATGTGTGTACGTTGCAATAAACGTTCAAGACCCTTGTGGAGACAAATCCAAAGTGATTTCGGGAAGTGCCGTTGTCCCTCTTCCTCCGCCCGCCTTTCTCGGGTCCAGAGTTGCCCAGAGTTCTCTGCACAACGTTTTAAGCCTCTGCCACACAGCCCAGGGAAAGGGAGCCATCCTCAGATGCCCTAAGAGAATAATTACGAGGGAGAAGGCGCTGCAAAGTAGAGAAAGCCTAAGTGCACCCTTTGAGTCATTGTTGGCTGAGCCTTCTGTGTGGCCGCCCCGTTCAGTCTGGGACCTTCCCCTGCATCTTATTTGTCATCCATTTTCCCAGCACGCTCCTCCCCCGCCCCCACCCCACCCCCGGCCCCGGCCTCGGTGGGCCTCTGCCTCTGCCCTCCCTGCAGATAAATCACGGCAGCCAGCCACCACCAGCTTCACTTCAGAGATCTGAGCAAGCTGCGGGGCATCACCCTCCTGCCGCCACTGCAGCCAGCGCTTTGTCCGCTGCTCCGTGACCTCGCTTTGTGTCAGGGCCTCACACCCCAACAATGGCAGAGGGTTGAAATGGGCTTCTCGAATCCCTTGTCCTGCTGAGGAGTTTTATTCTGTTTGGTTTTGTTTTAAGCATCATGGCCTTCTTCCTGCTGCAGGCTGGAGAATATGAAACCATTAGTAACAAAAAAAGCAATAAAGTTTAGGGCTCTCTGGAATATGTCCATTTTGCTCTAGTCTCATCCTGTGTGCTTTGGTGGAGGGAGTTTATAGGAATCCTCTAACGTGCTTTTTTTTTTCTCTGCCACTTAATTAAAATTGGCTTTTCGAATCTGCGGGGAGCAATAAAACATATTTTACCAGGCTCACAGCATCTTTGAGCCTTCTTAATGGACATTTGCTCTGCAAATCCAGTAACTCACTTTGGCCCCGTCTGCAGCCAGTCTGCCCGCTTCCTCTCCTCACTTTTCCAAATAGACTAATTGAGCGCTTTGAGCCTGGCCACTGGAGTTACCCTGAGAGCCTGGAACCAGCCACTCATTGGTTAGTTTTATTCAAGCAAGTGGTAAATGAAGACATGGCCTAAAATCAATAAGGACGAGATTAAAATCCCTACAGTTTTCATTATTCACATAGATGATGAAATGGCAGCATTTCAAACTAGCATGTGGCGGGAGAGGTGGGGTGGGGGTGGGGGGATGAAGTATGCCATATAATCAAAAGGACAGTGGGTCCTATCACGTCTCCAGCACCGAGCTCTCCCTCACTGTTCCCCTTATTAAACACAGCACTGCAAGTTTGGATTTTGTGTTCCCAAAGAAATGGAGGTCCCTGTGACTGATGGATCCTGGGGAAGTTGGAGTCACTTTGGAACCTGCTCAAGAACGTGTGGAGGGGGCATCAAAACTGCCATTCGTGAGTGCAACAGACCAGAGTAAGTCCTAGAACTCCTTGCTGTCATTATTGGGATGGCCCGATGGGAGCCCTCTGGAAGGGAGTCGTTCGGCTGGAAGCAGATGGAAAACCCTTTCCCTGGTAGAGAGTAAGTGCCTTTCTAGGGCTGCTTAGACTGGTGGTATCCAATCAGTTTATTCCCGGGCCCTGTCCTCTGAAGCATTAGTTTCTCCCACCATCCTCCATTAAGACTTCGGTCTACCCCAGTAGATGCTTTTTGTGTTGGTTGGTCTGTTTAACAGTTTGACAGTCAGGCATATCTCCCTGCCTCCAGAGCTTGGTATAGCTGGCCAATGAAGGGAAACAGGTTTTCCTGAGGAAATGAAGAAACTGGACATTTCCATCCAGATTGTAGGTAACTTGTACCCTTTCCTGTTAGCTACTGAGATGTTGGACAGGGCACACGGAGCTCCATGGTGATAGCAGACTCTAAGGGACTGAGAACCTCGAGTCAGGAATTACTTTTAGAATCAAGTTAGTTGTTTTACGGGGAAGACACCTAAGGCCCATCCTACAACTAGACAGTATACAGCCTGGGAGTATCCTCCCTTTCAGGATAATTCTCCTTATGTGACCAGCCTAGCCTTGTAGCACACATGTTCAAATGAAGTTGATTTTTTTCCCCCCGGCATCTAGCCCAGGAGGCGTGCGTATTTATAAGTAGATTTTAAAAAATCAGATTTTGATGATAAGGAATGACATCAAATTTTGTGTGACTCCAAGATGTATCAAATCTGAAGGACTAGAAGCTAATACATCACGTTATTGCCATCAAACCTGTATAGGCTAGGGGGCCGAGAAGTCTTCGTAGACTAGTAATAGTTTTTAGATGTATACACCGATAACCATATTTAAGAACCAGCTGTCTTGGGATTAGGTAAAGTGATTTCATCCGGTAGTATTCATTTCTTTTTCACAGACTGTGTTGGGGTAGCCAACTGAATTGTAGACAGAAGCACACAGGTACAACAGTGACGTGGGTGCCGTATATTAGGGTAGCGTAGCACGATGAATATATTGATGTATGTATATACTGGTATGGTATGATAGGGTTGTATAAGAAGGTGGTAGAAACCAAGTACAGGTGCTCCTCAGACTTAGCTGGTTGTTCACAGGTAGGAAAGGGGCCTCGTGTTGGCAGAGCTTCCAGCTTTTTCATAAGAAAAATCTGAATCGGGGCGCCTGGGTGGCTCAGTCGGTTGAGCATCCAGCTTCGGCTCAGGTCATGATCTCGCAGTATGTGAGTTCGAGCCCCGCGTCGGGCTCTGTGCTGACGGCTCAGAGCCTGGAGCCTGCTTCCAATTCTGTGTCTTCTCCTGTCCCTCTCTGCCCCTTCCCTGCTCATGCTCTGTCTCTCTCTCTCTCCCTCAAAATAAATAAACAGTAAAAAAAATTTTTTAAAAAAAGGAAATTCTGAATTGTGTTCACCAGTAAAGAACGTACCTTTAGGCCACTGTTGCCAGCCGTGGCCTAATAAATACTCATTCGTGCAAATCACAAATGACAATCCATTTGTTTCCCTTTATTTTTGTCCACAGTCCAACCTTTATTTCATGTCCATGTGATATTAGCCTCTGTAAAGACAACTAAAGAGCTCTAAGACACAGACTATAGTCTGTAGCTATGGGTATAAAGAGTAAACAGTAGTTTATCAATAGAGTCTATAGTTTCTGTTAGTTATTTAAGTAATAGTTAAACCTAGTACATGCTTTCAAAAAATTCAGACACAGAACGATATGAAATAAAAAAAATCTGTCATCATCATTCCTCCCTCCCACCTACTCCCCGCAAGAAATCACCGGGGAAAAATGATTTGACGTGCATCACTTTGGACTTTTAAAAAAGATTTGTCATGTAATATGTATTATATGAAATAAGTATTCTGTAGATATAAAATAAGGATCATATTATATATAGTGTTCCACTACTTGCTTCTTTCAAGTCAATTACAAATCTTAGCTGTTGGTATTATTGAAGCTAAGCATTTGAAGCTAATAGCAAATATGACACATTTTTTTAAAAAAAATTAAGAACTATGCAGTAGCTACATGGAGCCACATTATTACCATCTTAGTGAGCTGTTATTGTCGTGAGGATATGACTGTTGCCAACAGTAGGCATTTTTGAAATGGTGACTCAAGAATACATCGTTGAAAAGAAGTGTTTGGTCTTTTTTTTTTTTTTTTTAAAGTCTTCGAGCAATTCTAGAGGTAATGTAGAAAGTGGAGAGAGATAAATCACTTCATAATTGGAACGAGCCAGACAAAGAAAATCACCCAGCGTAAAGATCTCAGCAGGAAAGGGTCTCGAGCCTCCAAGTGAAGCAAAGATCCGTGCATTCACAAGTTAGGGGCTGATCATTAAAGACTTCAATTAGAGGTCCTTGTCCTTGCTGTTTGCTATGGGAGGTTTTAAAAGAATACAATCCCCCCAGTTGACTGTCAGCCCTGACACCATTTCATGAAAGCGCTTCCAAGTTATTTGCACTTTGGGATGTCCCTGTGAATTGAGGAAGGAGTCTGCCTCCGAAAACTTTGAGGAAGTCAGTTTGACGAGAGAAAGGGACACAGAACAGGGAAAATCGGATCCAAATCTCAGTTTGAAAGCTCGTTCAGAGAAACTCACAGAGCAGATGGTTCATTATGCAGGAATGAGTAGTAGTTGCTTCTGACTCTCAAGGCGTTTGAGGGAAGTGGTGCCCCTGGAGCTGGCAACCTGCCTCTTCCCGGGTTGAGGAGCCCTTTGAATATAATGTAGAGCCCCAGTTTTAGTCCAAGGTATGTCTCTATTAAGACCCTGAGTTGTTTTTATTTCTTTTTTCACACTATTCATGCGATTCAAGAATGTATTTAACATCCATACTTTGCGCTGTATTTTTAGGGTTGTTTCCCTTGAAAGCGTAAAAGTTACAAAAGAGAAATAGCCTTGTCCTACACATGGGATAACGGCATACTCGTGAACAAGCTGTAGAAACCAGATGCTTTCTGATTTTGGTCAAAAGGTGTTTGTTCTCAACTAGTAGGCGGTCCTGCTGATTTGCCATCATGAGAATAGGGCCCTAATATTTTGTCTTTAAATGTTTTATTTATTTCTTAATCCCATCTTTGACCCATGCCCTGTAGATAAGAGCTTATGTTCTGATTTGTAAACACAGTCCCAGTTTAAGTCTGTTGCCCAGGAGAAGTTATTCATAGCTACCCTTTACATTCTCTAAGTGTCCTGAATTGAACAATTAACTACATGATCACCCAATCAAATCTGTAAGAAACATGTAATACAGTAAAACCTAAAATCATAACTGCCAAAAGCATAACTTAGGGTACCAAAACAAAGCCACCGTTGGAACTAGAAGTCGCATTTATCAGGCCGTTGGGCCCTACACTTGTTATTTCGTGCTCTGAATTGACTCTGAGCTTCCTAGTAGCTAGAAAAAAAAAAAATGTATACAGTTTTTACAGTCCATCCAAAAAGAAAAATTGTCCCAGTTCTTTGGGAAAGAACTGGTGCTTCCCTTCCCTCTTCTGGTGCTTCTGTTTTGCTTTTAAGTTAGGAGGTAAGTTAAATTAAAAACTAAGAAACTCATAAGTGTGAAGAAAAGATTGTGAACTAGATATTTTCCCATTTAGGCTTTCACCATAGTAACTGCTTATGAAATCTGGCATACGAGCAAGGTAATAGATGTCTATTTCATCTAAGGAAACGAATCGCTCATTTGGCTGGAAAGAGTTGCAGCAACGTTTTTTTTTTTTTTTTTTTTTCTTTAGGCACTGAGTTGGGTGAGCGTATTTCAAAATTCAAGAATTAGTTGCTGTGGGAAAGCTATTAACTAATGAATGAATAAAGATATCCAGGCCTTTAGACTGCTCTATTTGGAAGGATCATTAATGATTGCAAGTATAGCTCTCTGGCCCATCCCATCTAATCCCTGAATAGCCTTTCAGCATCCACTGCAGTTGTCCATTAGACCTCTTCCCCAAACCCTCCCAGCATAGGAAACACACTACCTTCTGGAGCTGCCTGTCGAATCGTTAGAAATTCCTTCCCTGTGCTAACCCTAATCTGCCTGCTGCAATTCATTTTAAGTGTTCACAGAAGCTGAGATTTCTGTTCAAACCCATTTGCTGACCAAAATTTAGCTTTCCTGGAGGGTGAACACACGTGTGGTGATCTTTGCAAAAATTCCTTCATAGCTTTGGCCATGCAGTATCATGAATTTTCTTTGTATATGAATAGGCATGGTTGTGTACTATGTGCCTGAAAGAAAGATTCAGCTCAGCTGTGCTGAATGTAGTTACTTTCATAGTAATTAACCTAGCAGTTTCATTAAGTCCTTTCCATCTGTATTTGACCTGCAGTATTTTAAAGGATCTTAATAGCAGGAAAATGGTTAATATTATTTTTTTTAATTAATTAATTAATTTTTTAACATTTTTATTTATTTTTGAGCAGGAAAATGGTTAATATTATTTTTTTAATTAATTAATTAATTTTTTTAACATTTTTATTTATTTTTGAGAGACAGAGAGAGACAGAGCATGATTGGGGGAGGGGCAGAGAGAGAAGGGGAGACACAGAATCTGAAGCAGGATCCAGGCTCTGAGCTGTCAGCTGTCAGCACAGAGCCCGACGTGGGGCTCGGACCCACAAACCATGAGCTCATGACCTGAGCTGAAGTCAGAGGCTCAACCGACCGAGCCACCCAGGCGCCCCGTGGTTAATACTATTTTTTAAAGCTGCATTTCCTCTAATTTTTATTATTTGTCTACATGGGAAAAAAAATACTCCCATCCAGCGAAATTATTAAATTACAGCATGAATTTTTTCCATGCTGAAAGGTAAGTTAGGTTGGCTACAGCCTTCCCCGTTACGCAGTCATTGCAAATCAGGCAGGGGTACTCTGGGATAAGAGAAAAGGCACATGTTCTGAGAGGGCAAATTTAAGTTTGTTGATAAAATATAATCTGTCTTTACATAAAAAATAGCAGAGTCACAGAATGAGTCTTAATACGGAAAGAGGCCTGTCTCAAGAGAGGAAGCCGAGGAAAGACACCAGATCATGAGCTTTGAATCCGGGAGACCTGCGTTGGTCCGTCGACCAGCAGGTCTCACCTGATGGACATGTCACCTTGCCAGGTTACCTAACACTTCTGAAACAATTTCAAACAAGCCTTCAGGAGCAAGGCTGCCACTACCTGCCTCACAGCACGGCTGGACACGGTCACAGAAAGTGGCATGGTGCCTTGCACGCAAGAGTGGCTCACGGGTGGGCAGACCTTTACCGTAAAGGAACGTGTTTGCCACAGAGCACTCAGTAAGTGTTTCAGACTTGAGGATCAGAGCGTCTGTGACCCAGTTATTCAACCTTGCTGATACAGTGAGAGACAGACACCCGCGACATGTGAAGGGTTGAGTGTGGCTGCATGCCAATTAAACCTTATTTATGGATATTACTCTTTGAATTTCATCTAACTCTTATGTGTCTCAAAATATGTTTTATATTTTCTTAAATTTTTATTTTTTATTCATTTAATCACATTTTTTCATGTTTATTTTTGAGAGAGAGAGAGAGAGAGAGAGAGCAGGGGAGGGGCAGGGACAGGAAGACCCAGAATCCAAAACAGGCTCTAGGCTCCGAGCTGTCAGCACAGAGCCTGGTGTGGGGCTCAAAGTGAGATCACGACCTGAGCCGAAGTCAGAACCTTAACCGACTGAGCCACCTAAGCACCCTTTTCCTTAATTTTTTAAAATAGAAAAGCCATTCTTATCTCACAGCCAGGGAAGGACAGGAAGTGGACAGGATTTGGTCCACAGGCTGTGGTTGGCAGGCTCTTGTAATAGCTAAACATTTACAGTGTGGCAAGCCTTGTTCAAGTGCTTTGAATGTATTAACCCAGCTGACCCTCGCTTACACCCTGATGAAGTAGATACTAAGATCATCTCCCTTTTACAGGTAGGAAAACTGATCCTTCAAAAGATTAAGCAACTTGCCCAAGACTGCACCATTATTAAGAGGCAGGCCTGGGATTCAAACCCTCTGTTTGCACAGTCCCCACCTATGACCCTCAGCAACACTGCCTCTCCCATGGAGGGTTTTCTGTGTGTTGTTTTTTCAAAATGTCATTTATAAAAGTAAGTCAGTGAATGCAGTTTGCCACTCGATAGTGGTCAAAAGCAAACGTCCCTTTCCTCTGAAGGGAAACTACCTGTAAGTATTTATTATTCACAGCCCAAAAAACTGCTACATGTGGGCCGTTTCTGGGGTGCATTAAGACTTGTTGTATAAGAGAGCCAAAAGAAAAGAACCAACTTTTGAAAATTTAATTTCAAAAAGAAAAATGAGCTACTGTCAGGCGATAAATAAACGGTTAATCCTGCATAGTTAGTGGGCCTTTTAAGAAGATTCCGCAAAGATCATTTCAATCTGAGGAAAAATTGCAAGAGGTCTTACATGTAGCACATTTAAAATGCGTTTCACCTGAACAGGTATATGGGCCTGATCTGTTACTCATGTATCATCTGTGATATTGTGTGCATGGGACTAGGGCGTCTTGGTACTTAGAGAAGAGCTGGGAATTCAGGAAGCCAAGGCTCTATCTCTAAATGGCACCAAAAAAGGAAGGAAAAAAAAAAAAAAGTCTTGACCATAGTTCCTGGATAATGTAGCAGAAAGAGCACAGAGAAGAACCCAGGGAATTTAGAATTCTAGTCCTATCTCTTCTCTTTTTTTATCTGTGTGATCATGACAAAGTACTTGACTTCTCTGAACTTCCTGTTGCTCGATATAAAAATACTGCCTCTGCCTTACCCTTGGGCAAGATAGGAGTGTATTTTAGGGAGTCAAGTGCACAGTGGAGCTAGAAAGCATATGGGCTTAATAGCGTTTCACGGAGAAACAATGAGACACAGTTATTGTTGGGTTAGGTGCCATGTTGTATCCCTAGATACAGTTTTCTTTGTGATAAATAACTGAATATTTATCCGCCTCCTTACTAAGCTTCCCAGATTCTGAGCTTTTCATGGCAGGTGTACAATATCATCTCTGTTCTACATGCAGGATGGAGCTCAGAGAGGCCAGGTGGCACCCACAAAGGTGTCCAGTGTGTGGCTGCAAAGCCCATGCTCCTCCCATAGTCTACGCATGTTTCATCTAGGGAGCACGTTGCGACAGTATCATGGCGGGTGGCCCCTCCTGACGTTTGGTGCTCTGCAGGAGCACTGAGTCCTGCCTTCACTCTGCACACCATGTCTTAGCGCAGATTCGGTACTCAAAGTGCACGGTTGGATCAGATTAGGTTGGGGGTGCTGACATATTAGCACAGTAGCTAACGTTTTCAGCATCTACTATTTGTGCTAATTTTAGACAAGGGGGCACCTGATACTCGGGGGCTGAGAACTTCAGAACTTCATCTAAAGTCATGCACCAAGGGTAGGGTCGGGACTGGAACCCAGCTCTAGCTCCAGAGCCTTACCTGTTCTGTTGGACCGGCTCTTGTTGTATAAATGGGCATGGATGTCTTTCCCATTCACCCAGGTCCCAGCTTAACAAAACAAAACAAAAACCCCTTTGTATGCTCCAAATTGCCCTGAAAGATTCATTTTAAAGAAGAAAAGTGGAAAACTTTCTTTCCGTTTCAGAGATGTCCATAGAGTAGCTGTGAAATCCGACCTGCTCCAGCCCTGGGTGGGCGAGCCCAACTTCCTACGATTCTCTGATCTTCCCGTTTCCATGCTGAACTTGGCAAGCTGTGGACTGCTAGGAGAAACGTTGTATAATTTAGTCATTGGGTCACATCTGGAAAATACATGTACATTTGAATTTCATCTAATTCGGGGTTGCATGTCGAGATGAAATTTACACTCTGGTGCTGTGCAAGGCACCCTCCGTGCTCTCGTCACACAAAAGTTAATGAAACCAGTCTGCTCTTCCTATTAAGTTAGTCACAATATGGGGATGTTCCTTTTACTCCGTCTCACTTGTAAGACAAAACAAAGAAAAACAATGGTTGTGAGGGTGGAGAGAAGGAGGGAGGGAGGGAGAGAATGAATGTAAGTAGAATAGCACAGGTTTTAGGCTGGTCTCCTGTGAGACTGTCATGTTACAGAAAGTAGACAGGGAGCATTCCACTGACTCCTCTGGGCCTTTTACCTTCCCCATTTTGAAAACCAAAGGACTGCATTTTCAGGAGAGAGAGGACAGACTATTGCCCAACAGATCCCAGGCTTTGTATTTCAAACTCGAAGTTACGTGCTCTAACGTTTCATCTTCAGCACTGCCTTCCTCAGTAACCCCTTCCCGTTTTTATAGATGGAGGGGCTGAGGCTTCTGGAGGTTAAGTGACTTGCCCAAGGTCATACACTTCATGGTAATGAAAGCAGAAGGCACACGCAGATTTCAGAGCCTCAGTCCTGTCCTCTGTCATCAGTCACTTTTAGACATGCTTCCCTGGGAGACAGGAAGCCACGGATGAGAGAGCGATGTGGGGAGAAATCCCTGGCAATACAGCGCATGTGTTCTTTCCCTTTCCCCAGGCCCAAAAATGGTGGGAAGTACTGTGTAGGACGTAGGATGAAGTTTAAGTCCTGCAACACAGAGCCATGTCTCAAGCAGAAGCGAGACTTCCGAGATGAACAGTGTGCTCAGTTTGACGGGAAGCATTTCAACATCAACGGTCTGCTTCCCACTGTGCGTTGGGTCCCTAAGTACAGTGGAAGTAAGTGCAACCGGGGAGGGAGGGGAGGTGCCGTGGTTGGTCGGCAGGCCGGCCGGGGGTCCAAGTCCGAAACTCACATTGCGTCATGTGTTTCCTCTCTAGTTTTGATGAAGGACCGTTGCAAGTTGTTCTGCAGGGTGGCAGGTAACACGGCCTACTACCAGCTGCGAGACAGAGTGATAGATGGGACGCCCTGTGGCCAAGACACCAGTGATATCTGTGTCCAAGGCCTCTGCCGGGTGAGTCCCACATCGCGTTTCCTTCACCGTGTCTTGCTGCTAAGCCGTGATTTGTGGCTTCCTCGAGAGACCAGCGGCGAATATCTGTGCGCTGTCTCCAGGGAAGTGGTTTTCCGAGCATGTTTCCCAGGGCAGCATCAGCAGTGGCATTGCTTGATTGTGATGCCGAAGTTTGAGAACCGGCGTCCTGCATTTTTCCGGCACTCTCAACCTCTGTGAGGATCTGCGCAAAACCTCCCCGCGAAAATTTATTACAATAATTTGTGTACACACACCTTCCTTTACTGTAACCTCGGGGCTAACCCTTAATCATTTGGTTAAGGGTTAAACCAAATGCTTCCCACACAGCGAGTTTTCTAGACTGAATAGCTCTGTTCCAGAAAGACGTCGTAAGGAATCAGGCTTCAGCCAGGCCTCCCATCAGATTTCTCATTCTGATTTCAAACACCATAGCTTCTACCTGAGACCTACCTGTTCGTTACTCTTGGATGGGACACGGAGAAACTTCTGGAAGATCGTGAAGCACGAGTGCAGTGATTCCTAGAGGGCTTGATACCATTTCACTGTTCTTACCAATCAGAAAACATTCTTAGCGTTGCCAGGCTTTGAGATAATTTATTTGTTCCTTGTGTGTGGTCCAGGAAAATGGGGATTCTAGTCAGTTGGGTCTGATGCAATGAGCCCCTGAGAGCTTCACCCATTTCCCAACTCAGAACTGCACAGTCCATGTTTGCTTGTCAGTCCGTTCGTAGTAAAACACTGAGCTTCTCCTCAGAGGCATTTTTTTTTTTTTAATGTTTAGTTTTAAAAGAGAGAGAGACCTGAGCAGAGGAGGGGCAGAGAGAGAGGGAGACACAGAATCTGAAGCAGGCTCCAGGATCTGAGCTGTCAGCACAGAGCCTCACATGGGGCTCAAACTCCCGAACCATGAGATCATGACCGGAGCCGAAGTCAGTTGCTTTGACTGACTGAGCCACCCAGGCGCCCCTATTTTTTTTTTTAATATTTTATTTTTAACGCGCCTGGGTGGCTCAGTCGGTTGAGCGTCCGACTTCAGCCCAGGTCATGATCTCGTGGTCCGTGAGTTCGAGCCCCACGTCGGGCTCTGTGCTGACAGCTCGGAGCCCGGAGCCTGTTTCAGATTCTGTGTCTCCCTCTCTCTCTGACCCTCCCCCGTTCATGCTCTGTCTCTCTCTGTCTCAAAAATAAATAAATGTTAAAAAAAAAAATTAAAAAAAATAAATAAATAAAGTTTGAGAAGTCTGTCTACAAATAAGTGGAATAAATGAGAAAAACCGCTCAAGAATGAAGACATAGGAATGCTGGCGGGGGTGACTGTATCCAATTAAAGATCTGCTATCTCAGGGCGCCCCTGAGATATTAAAAAAAATATTTTTTTTAATATTTTATTTTTAACCTAATCTCTCCACCCAGTGTGGAGCTCGTACCTGCAACCCTTAGGTCAAGGGTCACGTACTCTACCGACTGAGCCAGCCAGGCGCCCCTGTACTTCTCAAACTTTAATCTGTAGATGAAGCACCTAAGTGTCCTCTAGCATGTCAGAATTCCACCCAGTGGATCTGGGTGGAGCCCAAGGTAATACATTACTAACAGCCTCAGAGATGCCCATGGCTGCCGGTCCAAGGACCACATTTTCCAGACCAGGGCTAAAGACAATTTGAGTTCTCAGCCGTTGCAACTTTAAAGGGACGTTCTTGTCATTTTTGGAATGCGTCATTCGAACAAACATGCTACCTGCCGTTTCATAATGTTTTCTGATTTGTATAACTTTATAATACTTACCATTCATTTCAAACGTTTCTTCTTAAAAGCAAGCTGGATGCGACCACGTTTTAAACTCAAAAGCCCGGAGAGATAAATGTGGAGTTTGTGGTGGTGATAATTCTTCGTGCAAAACAGTGGCAGGAACATTTAACACAGTGCATTATGGTAAGAACCTGTCCCTAAGAACCGTGAGAGGGAAAATAGTCAAAGTTGAAAAATTGTTGACCGCACGTAGTATGTAAAAATATTCACGTCAGGCGTAAAGTCAGTCTTGTTAGGGTACATTAGCTGTCCGGCTAGAAGACACTCAAGAGTGAGAACTGTATTACACCCCTGGGTGGCCCACCTTTTATTCCATACCTAGAGAAAGTGACTTGTGCTGTGGAATACTGAGTTTTGGCTAAATTCTTTTCAGGTTACAATACTGTGGTCCGAATTCCAGCCGGTGCTACCAATATCGACGTGCGGCAGCACAGTTTCTCAGGGAAATCAGAGGATGATAACTACTTGGGTAAGATGGCCTGTCCCCTGCCATGGGCGGGAATTCTGGTTCTCCGGAGCCGTTGGCAGGTGCTCCCTCCTTCCCCCTTCAGCGCACAGAGAGCTTTCAGATGTCGTGTGTTTTCATACAAGAAGTTGATCTTGAAATTCCTTATTTTGTTTCTCCCTCATGTGTATACCCTCCAAGTATGGAATGAAGAGTCGTGTAGTTACCCTAGTCAATATCAGGGCTTTATTCTGGATCGCAGTAAATAGGAAGGCCCTACATCAGATTTTGAAAGTGCTTACCTTGTAAGTTCAGCGTAAAAATTTAAAGGTACCACTTCCCCTAGTTTTTGTGGTGTCAGCTCTAACCAGTTATAGACCACTGGTGTGGACCTATTCGACATTTCGTTACGCCCTGTTATTCCAAAAGGTTCTAGAGTGGTACATTTTTCTCATGTCATGACTAGAATGGCCCGCCTTGTTCCTTTATAGATTCTTCATCCTTCTCTCATGTCCAGGCACATGACTAATTCATGTCTGTGCCTTCTGTTTAAACCACAACGCGCCAACAGCCCTGTGTTCATTTCAACAGGTTGCTCAGCCCAATCCCACGTCAACTTGTCCTTCTGTAAACCGCTGTGATTATGAAATTTTCCCAACCACTTTTAATTAAGAGAAGGACAAGGGGAGTGAGGTCATGACTGAAGGGATTCAGCTGGTCACCTTGCACAACCAGACTCCTCCAAGCCACGGAAGGCAGCGTGGCTTGCCCTCTGATCTAGAAGAAATCACAGCAGTCTGGCTGGGCAGTCACGTTTTAAAAGAAATGAATGTACTTGTTCTCTTACAATGTCCAGGCAGAAACTCTATTTAATCTATCTGAATTCAGCCTCTGTAGAGGCTTTCTCCACACATTTGGGCATAATGAGCTAGTCAGTGAGTATTTGTTGAATCAAATTAGAATCCCTATCTGTATTTTGGAATATCTACATGAAATCCTTCATAAGTAGACAATGATCCTTTGGCCACACATGCTAATCCAGTATGATACGTATACACAACTTCATCATAGTATTTTCTGCAGTGTATATTCATTCATTCATTCATTCATTCATTCCCTTATTTAATATGTGCCAGGCACTCTTCTGGGTACAATAAGCCAAAATAAAAGAATAAGTAAGTAAAAATCACTGTCTCCTTGGAGCTTTTTAGTGAGAGAAGAGAGACAATAAGCAATAACTTAACAGATAAGCAAACTGTATACTGTTAGAAGGTGGGAAGTGCTATTAGAAAATAGAACAACAGAAGGGAAATTGGGATACTGAGGATGAGTTGGGAACAATGGAGCTGAAATGTTTGCATTGTAGCAGGAGAAAACAGGTTGATTGGGGGAAGAGCATTCCAGGTAGAGGGAACAGCCAGTGCAAAATCCTTGAAATGGGAGCATGTCTAAATTGTTCCGAGAATAGAGGGAGGCCCGTGGGGCTGTAGCTGCAGCACAGAGGAGAGTTCTAGATGAGGCTAACCATGTACCAGGACTAGATAATATAGGGCCATATAACCATTGAAAGGACTTGCTCATACTCTGGGAGACATGGGGAGCTAGTGAAGGTTGGGAGCTGAGGAATAACTTGATATAATCACATTTGTGTTTTCAGAGGAGCACTTAGGCTGGAAGAAGGGCACAGAGTAAATGCAAGAAGACTGGTTGGGAATTATTGCAGTAGTCCAAGAGAGAGATGCTAGTGGTTTGGTCCCCATTAGGAGCACTGGAGGTGACAGTACCTGGTTGAAATCTGGATATTTTTTGAAGGCAGAATCATCATGATTTGTTGGTAGATTGAATATGGTATATGAGAGAGAAAAAGAAGTCAGGGTGACGCCAGGATTTCTACCTGAGCACCTGAGAAGACAGAGTTGCCATGAGCTGAGCTGAGATAATTTGTTTGTTATTTATCCATATGACCAGTAGGGTCTTAAGGTCAGAGGCTGTGTCTTTATATCTTTAGTCCTTGATGTGAAGACGATACATATACATGCTAAGTAAATGATTGTTCAGTTGTTAGACGGTCAATGCTCATGTTTTTTTTTTTAATTTTTTTAAATGCTTATTTATTTTTGAGAGAGACAGAGACAGAGACAGAACGTGAGTGGGGGAGGGGCAGAGAGAGGAGACACAGAATCTGAAGCAGGCTCCACGCTCTGAGCTGTCAGCACAGACCTGACACGGGGCTCGAACTCACAAGCTGTGAGATCATGACCTGAGCCGAAGTTGGCCGCCCGACCGACTGAGCCACCCACCCAGGCGCCCCAACTTTACCGGGTGTTTCCTATGTGCTTAACAGGGGGATGAGATTATCATGTAAATATACAGAACCATCCCTTCTTTTAAAGACCACGGAGTGTCACTTGGAATCATTCACTCAGTAACTGCGTCACCTTTTTCCCACCCTAGATATCCAAATGAATGGTGACTTTATAAAACAATTAACAAAGTTCTTGTGGATGCTTTTCAATTTACTTTTGGGGGAAATCCACATTTCTCATTTCAGCACCGAGCAAAATAGGTCAAGCGTTTTTGTTTTTGTTTTTGTTTTTGTTTTTGTTTTTCGTGCCCTGCGTTATAAACTTGAACATGTGGCTGCTATGGCCCTGGTACTTCCTAATTAAATCCTGCAGCATCGCATGCAACCTCCTTTATTAATTCATTTCCTGAAAGTCAAAAGCCATGTTGACCTGCTTCTTTCTTTTCCTTGAAAAGGAGGATTCTTCTCTCTTCTTTCCCTTCTTGGAAAGATCTTCCAAGTAGTAGCCTTAGTTCAATTGAACTTCATGAACCAGGCCAGGCACCTGAATTGGGGAGGCTTCCTGATAACCTTGTATTCCTCATTGGAGGTTTCTTAATCTCCTTGTAAAGAATGAAAGCAAAATTCACAAAGATTTGTCATCTGGGACATGCAGGCTGAGGCATTCGTGGCTCTTTAGTGGAATATTGTGGTAAAGTCACCTGTTGACCAAAGAACTTTCTGGAAGCAAATGAGAAGTATGCAGGCATAGATGGCCAGTCACAGTTCACTGAGTGTGAAAGTCAAGACCTCAGGGCCTTTGAACATTGCAGTGGCTTCTTAACAAGTGAGGAAGAACATGATGTCGTCCAATCTGAGGTGTGTACAAATTTACGCTCGGCCCGAAGGAAGGTAGAGCAAATGCTCCAAGAAGGTTTTAAAACCCACAGCTGTTTCCATTGCTGAGGTATCTTCATCCTTCTCCCTCACATTTTTTTAAAGGCCAGTCAAGCCACGCTCTTTCCGCATGCGTTGGTGAGGGAGCCGTTTCCAGGGGAGAGGGCCTTTGTAGCAACCTAGCTCTGATGGGTGAAATGGGGGGGAAACCAACCCAGGAAATTAGCTCCCCTAATCGCATTAGTGGAAGGTTGGGCAGGAGACTGTTGTTTGCAGGAAGCTATTTGTTTCACAAGGTACCGAAGCAGAAAGTCTCCCTGTCAAAGGTCATCCTTTCACACAGCCCGCTCCCTCCGGTTGGGTTGGAGCCAAGCTGCACCCAGTGCCACCATGTTCGAGTTTCTTTAGGAGAAAAAGGGGCCATTGCCATGATACGTGTTGTCTCCAGTTCACTTAGCTCTTGATTAATTATGGCAACGGGAAGGCAGGAATCAATTCAGTTGGAGATAAAGCACGAAGTTCAGTTCACCTGACGACTCCTATCTCTTTCCCTCTTCACCATCTACTGGGAGAAGGAGCACGCAGGGAAGGGGAACATGGCCCGAGTTGGCACAAGCCGGAGAGGAAGGCAGGAGACTTTGGGGAGGAGCCCCAGAATGGACCTGAGGTAGACGGTTGCTCTTTGAGTACGACCAAAACTGGATTATCGCTTAATTTACAGAACAGGCCTTGTGACATCTCATTTCCCCTGTTCTGGTGAAACATCAGCTGGGTAGCCAGCAGGCGACTTCCCTTGAAAGGACTGGGTGATTTTGCTGGCAGCACGTCCTGCCATCACCGTGTAAATGACCCACATTAGGAGGCAGCTTCGGGATGTCTGAGGGACCATGGAAACAACCTCGCCTCCAATCAGTGACCCATTGCAACTCCTGCGTCTTGCATGGCCGGTGGATGTCACGTTGCAGAAGCTGCAGGGGAGACAAGGCTGTCAGAGGTTTACACTGACAGGGAAACGGTCATTTGCCTGGAAGCACTCTGTTCTCCTTGCCATAAATGTCAGGTCCGATCCATCACTCCTTCTTTTCAACGTCACTGATTGAGCACCTACTATGGGCCAGGACCTTTCCTGGGGTTATAAAAGTGCATTGTTCCATGGTCACTTGACTGGCAAAAACAATGACTTAAATTTTTTCAAATCTGTGGCTCACCATATTTGATTTCAACTTGTATGTTAGAGAAAGCATGCATGAATTCATTCACTCATTTAACAGACGTTCATTGACCTCGTCGTTAGAAAATTTTAGTGGTTCACAGGCTCTGGAGACAGACTTCCCATGATTAGAAATCACCTTCCCTTGGGAAGGTATTTTAATAATATTTACGTCATGCTTTTCCCATCCCTAAATTAGGCATCCGTAAAGATATGGTAAGAAGACAGCGCATATGAAGGCATCCTGATCGGATAGCAGCTGCAGCCAGTGTGCACTATCTTGTTTAATGTTTATAACAATCCAGTAAGAAACCCATTAAACAGAGGGAGAAGTTGAGGCTTAGAGAGGTTATGTAACTTACCCAAGGTCACATAAACTTCTCAGAAAGTGGAAAGAGTTGGAATCGTTACTGGTCTGACTTCAGACCCTACACCCTTAACCCACTTCATTTTCCTACCTCAGTGTAGAAAAACGTATGGCTGACTTAGGGATATGAATGGAAATTGAGGTTTATTGTTGGCAGTGAATAGTGTGGCTGGAAAGATAGATTAAGATAAGATTGGCAAAGACCCAGGCAGGTTATGCTGAGTTTGAACTGCGTTGTATAGGTAGGGAGGATTATCAAAGGATTTGGGGTCAAGAAGAAGCCAAGATTTTGGAGGGTTTGTGTTTTTAAAAGCTTTTTTCCCTGTTACCACATTCTTCCCAACCATTTCATATGAAGGTATCTCGTTCTTCCCTCAGGACCAAGGTAGGGCTTATATGAGTGGGTAAGTAAAGTACTAGATTAGGGACAGAATTCAATGCGCTTGATCAGTGACCCTAGAAAGAGTAGTTCTTGCATCAGTGTAGTGTCCAAATGACTGAACTCTGGGGGTTTCCATGTCCAAGAAAACAAGGACCCTGGTGCCACTGAGCCACCAAGAATGTTCAGAGCCTCATCTCAGCCCTCAGGCATCTCCGCAAGGCCAACTTGCCCTAAACCCTCTACACCTCTCCTACATACACGCTGCTTCTGGCCTGCCTGGTAAAAGACAAGATATCACCTGCATCGGTGAAAGAGAGGTTAGAATCTGGCTAATGCCTAAGACAGCTCGGCTCTCCATCCCACAACCAAGATCAACGTCACTAACGTGATGCTGAGGCATGACCTCATGAATCGTCCGCTGCATAGTTTCTGGAGCAGCTGGGATAAATTGGTTGACATTGGCACCCGGGATGAAACCTACCTGCTGCCCGAGTTAAATTTCCATATGCCTTTTATTCACTTAAATACACGGCCTGTGCGTTTCGATTCTCTCCCTACTGAGATTTACTAATTGTGCACCACTTATAAAAGGTAAGAGGGCCTTTTTCTGATATTTTGTTCGGGGCCAAATATTTAATAGCTCTGATTTATTGAGTGCCTGTTTTATGTCAAGCCCAATACTCAGAAGTATTCATTATTCCAGGAGTAGTAGAACTGAAAAAAAAATTAAGTGGTACTTAAAATAAAACCAAAATTGTATAATAAATACTAGGGGGGAAAGATATGATTGGGATTTTCTCTTGAGAAATTAATCAAGTAGTATGAAGATAAGTTTGTTTTTTCTTACATTCAATAAAATTATATTTTCATGTCAATCATGCCCAGGGTTTTAGATGATAAGATAAAGCAATTGATAAATATTCCTACCTAAGTTTTCCAGTTAAATTATGTGCTAGCAGAGTAGTACATTCTTTGCTTAAATTTGTTTGAATTTCACAGAAAAATCTGAAAAGGAGTTATTTTTATAAAAGCTTTCTGGAACTGGGGAACCTAGGTGGCTCAGTCAGTTACACATCTGACTTCGGCTCAGGTCATGATCTCGCGGTTTGTGAGTTGGAGCCCCGCTTTGGGCTCTGCGCTGATAGCTTATAGCCTAGAGCCTGCTTTGGATTCTGTATCTCCCTCTCTCTCTGTCCCTCCCTCTCTTTCTCTCTCTCAAAATGCATGAACATTTAAAAAAGATTTTTAAAGCTTTCTGGGGCTTTATTCACTTTCTCAATAGTCTCTCTTGCACTTGGACTTAGGTAAATGATTTCTTCTGAAGCAGCTGTCATCTTAATCTTCTCTGTCCACTGTATTTACTTTCCCTAAGTTTGTAAGTGGTCTAACTCCATCAAGCTCTCAGTTGGCCAATATTTTGGACAATATGACTTTTCATGCTTTTCTGATTTTTTCATCTTTTTCAAGACGTGCAGTAGATCCAGTCATTCTTTCCAAAAACAAAGTATTTATTGATGGGGTACCATGTCCTCTTTTTGAAGCTAGATATAGCAGTGCATAAAGGGGTCCAGAAATCATTGCCCACATGGGGCTTACATTCTTGTTTGGGGAGAGAGAGGATAAAGTGTTATGGAAGAAAATTAAGGGCAGGGGAAAGGTATGGGAAGTATGGAATCTGTGTGGTAGTGGGAGGGGGGTGCAGTTTTAAAAAGAATGATCAAGAAAGGTATATTACTTATCTTTTATTGCATAACAAATTATCTCAAGACTTTGTGGCTTAGAAAGCAACTGTCTACTATATTCCAATGTCTGTGTGTCAGGAAATTGAAAGCAGCAGTGCTGGGTGTTTCTGGCTTGGTCTCTCATGAGGTGGCAGTTAAGACTTCATTTAGGGCTGTGATCACATCCAAAAGCTTGACTGGGGCTGATGGCTCCATTCCAAAATGCCTCATTCGATGCTGCTGATAGAAAGCTCTAGTTGTTTTTTTTTCTGTTTTTTTTTTTTAATTTTCTTTTTTTTAATTTACATCCAAATTAGTTAGCATATAGTGCAACAATGAGTTCAGGAGTAGATTCCTTAGTGCCCCTTACCCACTTAGCCCACCCCTCCTCCCGCAACCCCTCCCCTTAACCCTCTGTTTGTTCTCCATATTTATGAGTCTCTTATGTTTTGTTCCCCTCCCTGTTTTTATATTATTTTTGTTTCCCTTCCCTTATGTTCATCTGTTTTGTCTCTTAAAGTCCTCATATGAGTGAAGTCATGTGATATTTATCTTTCTCTGAGTGACTAATTTCACTTAGCATAATACCCTCCAGTTCCATCCACGTTGTTGCAAATGACAAGATTTCACTCTTTTTGATGGAGAAGGCTTTAGTTCTTTACAGGAACTCTCTCAGTGGGGCTGCTTGGATATTCTCACAACATGGAGGTTCAGCTGGCTTCTCCAAAGCCAGAGAATCAAGGAAGAGTTCCCCAATGCCTAAGACCTGGCCTTGGAAGTCACAGTCTGTCATTTCCTCATAATCGCAGTGATTACACAGTCAGTGTTATTCCATGTGGGAGAGGACGACACAGGGTGTGAATATCAGGAGGCAGGGATCATTGGGGCCATATTGGAGGCTGACCTCAGTGAAAAAAGTGACATTTAAGCATCATGTTGGCCGTGAAGTTTCAGATTTCAATATCTGTGAAAGAAGACTAACAAAGATTCAACAGGCTCAACTAATCCTAACAGAAAATAGGGATATTTGCATGGGAATCGATTTTGTAACGTTCAGTTCATTAGTACATATTTTCAAATCATGAGACTTTTGCTTCCACCAGTAATCCTATAATGTAGGGCTTGTATATCAAACGCCATGCTAATAAGACCCATATATTATATTTCAGTAATATAATTACAGGGTCAGGTGTTTTAATCTCCATTTTAGAGATAAGGAAATGGGTACTGAGAGAGGGAAGGTGAGTTCCCAAGGCCATGGAGCTGGCAAATGGCAAAACTAAGTTTTGAGTTCATCCTGTCTGGCCGAAAAGTCTATATTCTTTGCACTCTGACTCTCTGCCTATCAGAGTGTTATTTCATAATTCAGACAGTGAGTCATTGGCAGAAAATCAGTGAATTCTCGTTTTTCATCTACAGCTTTATCAAGCAGTAAAGGTGAATTCTTGCTAAATGGAGACTTCGTGGTCACAATGTCTAAAAGGGAAATCCGCATTGGGAACGCTGTGATAGAGTACAGCGGGTCCGACAATGTCGTGGAAAGAATTAACTCCACAGACCGCATCGAACAAGAACTTTTGCTTCAGGTAAAAACTTGGCCAAGAGCCCACCACCCTTTCCTTCCACTTGGAATCACCAGACCTGCAAACATCGTCTCCGTTTTGTCCACTTGTCCCAGGTGTTGTCGGTGGGAAAGTTATACAACCCTGATGTGCGCTATTCGTTCAATATTCCAATTGAAGACAAACCCCAGCAGTTTTACTGGAACAGTCACGGGCCCTGGCAAGCCTGCAGCAAACCCTGCCAAGGTATCTACTTTTCGGTTGTGTTTTGGGGATTTGAGCTGTTTTTTGTTTCTTTTTATTTATTGTTTGTTTTTTTGGAGGCAGCCAAACACATGTGATCTATAAAACTTTCTATCTGCACGCATTCTCAAATCTCCCTTCCCTGCATCTTCCTGGTTATTTTTAGCCAGCAAGTTGAGCTTTTTAAGGGTTTCGGGATTTGTTGGCTTTCCTCTTTTTAAGCGATTCGGGATTTGTTGGCTTTCCTCTTTTTAAACGATTTATATACATTGTGAAGCCAAGAAAGTCAGTTCTGCCACTTGGATTTTCCAGAGACATGGAGTTAGTAGTCATGTTACGTGTCATTTATCTTGTTTCCTGTTGCCTAAATTGGGGGTTAAGCAGATTACAGCCAGCGGGCCAAATCCAGCCTGCTACTTGCTTTTATAAATAAAGTTTTATTGGAATGCAGCCACACCTATGTGTACATATTGTTTATGAATGGTTGCTTTTGTCCTATAATGGCAGAGTGGAGTAGTTGTCACAGAGGTCATAAGGCCCACAAAACCAAAAATATTAACTAATTAACCCAGTACAGAAAATGTTTGTCAGTCCCTGGACTAACTAGTTTATAGAATGGGTGCTTTTGTCTGATTGTTTTCTTCTTTGCCTAGGGGAGCGGAAGCGCAAACCCGTTTGCACCCGGGAATCTGATCAGCTTACGGTTTCTGATCAAAGATGTGACCGGCTGCCCCAGCCAGGACCCATTACTGAACCTTGCGGCACAGACTGTGACCTGAGGTGAGGCTGGTGTTTGCTTATGGTCTTTACTATGAGCAGTGAGGGTCTTGTAGGGGAAGGAACGGAAGGAAGAGACAGTGGTGTTTAGTTCCTCTTCCCTTCCTTGTGTTTCTGTGAAATAAGCTTCAGCCAATTTTCCATCCCTCTGAAACCAATTATCCAAGACATATGCCTGCGGATTTCCTGTTCTTCTCCTAAGAATTAAAAATAGCTAATAGAGTATGGCACTTGCCAAAAGAAGTTCTCATTTGACTTTCACAACTCTGCGTAGGTATTGTTATGATCGAATCACATCTTACGTAAAAGTTTGGTATGAACGTCAACAGAAAAGGGGGAAATGTCATTTCTCAGAGCACCCGTATGATGTTCTCTATACACCCAGAGTATGTATCACCCAGTAGAAAAAATCGTATGCATATGAAAGTTGCCAGGCACTAACAAGAAAGTCATGGAAGCAACTAGAAGGAACTATAGCTAGAAGATATCTAGGTATCGCAAATACTCTGTATTGTATTTAAGAAAATAGGAAACCTGAGGCAAGAAATAGTGAATGGGTACAGAATTCTAAAGCTTTCTCATTGACCCGCTAGGTTGACTGTGTCAGGTTTGAAATATTAAAATAGCCTGGGTATTGTGTTGTGTAATCTGCATGTCAGTTAAATGCAGGTAACAGAAGTTGATGCTTTAATTCTCCTTTTACAGAACAGAAATTAGCAGTGTGGAGTGGTGTGGGAAATTGTTAGGATCTTACCTTTTGGAAGTGGCAAAGCATTTTGCAGCTTCTTTGCCATGGTGCCAAATCTGATCAAATGATATTGGCAACCTATAGTGCTGGAGTGAAGATCATAAGGCCCTCTTGAGGCTCTGAGAGAAAAGAGGAGTGCTGTGATCAATTAGTAATGTCTGTCACGAGAGTAGGTGGGGGTGCCACGGCGTGAGTGCCACATCTTTGCCAGGCCTGACCTGGTGGCTTTGACTTCAAAACCCAGACTCTCTCCATCCCCGCTATACTTATGTCTACCCAGCAACAGTTACCTGCTTGTTCGATGAGCTTGTTGCAAAGCATTGACAAGCCATTATAGAAAGAGAAAACCCAAGACATTAAAAGGCAGACATTGGCACTCTGCGATATTAATTCTTGTTATAGGTAATGTACTTATAAACCCATTGCTTCAGCCAGTTGAGTTGATTTAGTTGAATTAGAGTTAAGGTCTTTTCAGAAAAATAATTAGTTAGCTATTTGCTGAACTGAATCACCAAAGTTTAGGGGAAAAACTATGAATTAGTAAGTAGATTCCCTGAGGTAGAGCTTCAATAAATTGAGAAAGGTGACATTTTCAGATTAGTCCTATATCAAATTATCACTGAAAATAATGATGTTCTATAATTAATAATTAATATTAATTAGTAGTATATGTAGCATATAAGATTATTCTATGTAGCATAATATTATATGTAGCATATAAGAATATTAATTAGATTCTAATAGGAAAATATATAACTGTTAAAATAGTTTTTAGTAAATGGTTGATGATTACTATGTTCAGAGTAGTTACCACCCCGAATAATATTAATATCAATTGCTATTACGAATTACTATTAATTAATAATATTAACATTATTAGTATTAATAATTACTTAATATAATTAAGAGTATTAGTATTGATTATTGGTTAATTAATAATACTAATAATTATTAATAGTAATTGATATTAATATTATTTGGGGTGGTCACTACTCTGAACATAATCGTCAACCATTTACTAAGATATATTTTCCTATTAATAGAATATAAGTAATATTCTTATGTGCTACATATAATCATATCCTATTAAAATAATTAAGGCTCTATTACTATCCTATTAAATTAATATAGGGCCGACATTAATATATGTCCTATGCAATTAATATTTTATTAATTCCCCCAAACAACATAATGACCTAAGAATTACAGTTAGCCTCCACTTTACCAATAAGGAAACGGGCTGAGAGAAGTTAAACAAAGTGCCTGAGGTCATACAACTATTAGTTGAAGTGGCAGAAGTCAAACGTGGTCTTTCACAACCTGGATTCTATACTCTTAAACCCTAGGAGAAAGCCATTTTAATTCAGTCACAATGATAAGGGTTACTCATTGATCCCGTTCTGTGAAGCTTTTCTACCTTTGCGCATAGAAATGGCTCCCAGGACTTCTGTGCCTCATCCCTGTCCCCTGACTTGGATAAGTAAGGCACCTGCTGTCACTTCTCCACGAGCAGAATCACACTGGGAGTGGTAGAGTCTCAGATGATGACAGCCCATGCTGTGAGACTCCTGCCCACAGCACTGTAAACACGCTCTTCTGTGGCAAGGAAGGCAAGTTTGTACAAAGCATTTCAAGTCCTAGAATGTGACTTTAAGTAAATAAACAATTCTTTAAGAACCCTGCTGAAAGCCTACCTAAGGACCAACGCGAGGGTGGAGATGTTTGAGCAATTACTTCCAGAAATGAATATTCTTAACTTCAAATAGATTTAAAGCAAGCCACGATTTAGTTTGTGGTGTTGCTAGCGAATCATTGTTCTCCAGAGTTTCTCCTGCATTGGAAGCTTTCAGATGTAAAACAAAAATTAAAGCAAATTTGACAAAGTGAATGCGATTACAGGTAGCCTCAAGTCCATGAGACTTTTATGTAGAATGATACCAAAGATCTCAACTGGGTTTCTCCTCAAACTTTGTGTTATTGGCTTCTGCGGAGCTACATGATACTTAGAACTTGGCTGCAGAATAAAATACCAAGGGTGGTAGTTATAATGATAACAGCTACTCTTCTTGAAGGCCTGGCTTGTGTATTAAATGCTATTCATGTTGTAGCTTATTTATCGTTTCGAGTAGTCCTGTAAATTGGACCCAATTTCCCCCCATTTTGCAGATGAAGAAACTGAAGCTTGGTGAGGTTGAGTCACCTGTCTGGGTGTTGGAAACATCTGGGTGTTGGAGCTCACGTTCACACCCAGGTATAACTTCATAATACCCAGGTCAAACCAGAGCTTAAAGTCTCTTCATTTCATAAAGTAGGTGTGTCAAAGGTGCTATTGTAAATTCCCCATTTGGAGTAAGCCACCTTGTTTTAATACTTCAAAAAAAAAAAAAAGTACTTAATTCTACAGAAGTAGAGGAGGAGGGATAGCAGCTCTGGGAACAGGCTTGGGTGATAATAGGACCTCTGGCTGATCAAAGAAAAGAAAGTGAAGGAACTGCAGTCCTGCCTCCCCTTGCCACTATACAGGTGCATTCTCGCATCTGAAATTAAATAGATCGTGCTTCCTTGTCAGCACTCAGACTCATTCCTTCCTGAATTTTATAGACTGTCGGAAAAATAAAGTTGTTCGCTGAAAAATGTACAAAAATATATACCAAGCCCCAGCAAAGGTGTTCTGTCTTTCTTCTCTCTGTGAACCTGTCATTTCATTGTGGTTCGTACTAATTATTGCTGAATGTCTGTGGAAAACACTGAAAGACTGGAGAGAGGACTGTTACTGATGGATCAAACTCTAAACAGTTTTTCCCAAAGCATGTTTGTGGAACACGAGTTCCACGAGATGATTTGTGGAGAACCAGTATGCGTGAGGAGCCTTACCAGCTGTCTCCTCCCGTGTGGAAATGCATCATGTCAGTTAACACTTGGAAGGCCCTGAGAAAGCCCTGAAATACAGAAACCTGCTTAAATCAGTAGTTCCCAAATTGATTCCTAGTTTTATGTACTTCACAGCCGCTGGCACACCCACGGAGGCATATACGTTGTTTTGTTTCCACTTATAATAAACACTTTGCCTCTCTGAAATATAGTCATAAAATGATTTGTCACATGAAATGACCCAAATGAATTCAAAACACTCAAGCTGAGACCACCTTCCAGGGAGAGAATATGAAGCGGATGACCGCATTTTGAAAAGAACTTTCCTAAGGCCATGCTGTAACATTTCCGCAGTCTCTTCCAGCTTCTCTGTTCAAATTCCAGGGATTGTGTGAATATCAGTGAGACTTACTACACTTGACCTACGGGTGTATTGTTTTTTGTGGGGGGCTGGGGGGTAGGGGCAGGACTCCTACCTCCCTTACCCGGGATAAGCTTTCTACGAGAAAATGGTGATGAAGGCAGAGAGAAGGTAGCCAAGAATCAAAGAGCAGATGAAAGTTCCAGATGCCTCTGTTGAATTGGACCACATTTTTGCCTCACTTCCTCAGGGAAGTGAGAGTTTGCCCAGATTAAACTTTGACAGGATGAGATAAAGCTTTGTTTTACAATCCCTCATTTAACATGTTCCGGTGAGAACAAAATCCCAAAATACTGTGTCACTCTAACGGAAAATCTCAGTAGCCCACTTTATATGCCAAGCGTAAAAGTTGGTCAACTCTGACCTACTTTTAAGCATTTGTGAGAAACTCCAAGATAAGCGTGTGGCCAGTGCTCATTGTTTTCCAGCCCTGCCCCTGGACAGGTGTGGATGGAAGAATTCTTCAGGCTCCCTGTATTTGGCAAACCACCCGATTTCTGAGGAGACAGTTAACAAGACTTCATTCAAATGAAGAATGTAAAGAAATTATCCTTTTTTGATTACTAAATTGAACCAACAACCTACGTTTTAAGCTTATTTATTCATGCTCTTCTATTCAGTTTAAGATTTTTTTTTCTTTAATTTAAGCACTGACTGTGTTTTCGGGGCGTTTAAGAATAACTCAATTCCTCAGCACACACAGAGTACAGCTTGCGTCCCAAGAAAGGCTCATTAGAGGTATTAGGGATACAAAGATGATAAAGATTTGTCGATTCAATTCTAAATTTAAAAGGATATAATCATGGGGCCAGGAGGGATGAATAGATGAAGAACAGAATTTTTAGGTTTTTTGTGAAAATATTCTATGATATGATAGTGATGGATACATGTGATTTTACATTTGTCTAAACCTATGGAACATATAACACCAAGAGTAAGCACTCGTGTAAACTATGGATTTGGGGTGGTGCTGATATGTCAGTGTAATTGATTCTAACACATGCACCCTCTGTGGGTAGAATGTTGATACTGGGGAGGGTATGCATGTGTGGGGGCTGGTGCATATGGGAAACCTCTGTACCTCCCTCTCTGTTTTGCCATGGACCTTAAAGCTGCTCTAAAAAAGTAAGTCTTTTAAAAAAAATTGTATAATTAAACTGTGTAGACTATGGTCCATGTCTAAAAGGAGCTTAGTCTTTATTCACAGTAACGTATACAGAGTTCAGCACACTTGAAATTCACAGTTACCCTCCAACTATCCGTGCCTTTATTAAGTCACAGGATATTCACTAAACGCTTTTCAGCCTGGCCCCTATGAAGGAGGCTTTCTCGGGAGAGTTTCCAACAGTGGTTGTCTATTAGAAGCAGCCTTCTTGAGAAATGAAATGCTGAGTTGCATGAGCCTTTTAAATACAAAATTGCTTTTTTTTGCTCTGCTGAATTCCAATGTTTTCCTCTTTTTGGTTGCTTGAGCTTCAGATTGACTGAAGGGAGAATCTTCACAAAGATGGCACCTCTGACTTCCACTCTGACTTCCATGTACATTGGCAGCCATGAAAAATACATGGATATGTTGGTTTAAAATTGGATTTCAGTAGCTGACTGTGGCTTTGGGTTTCGCGGTATCTGAGTTAAGGAAGAAAAAAGAACTCAATTTTTCCACCGGCTGACTATAAATGGGACATACATATTTAACAGAAATGTTGGTTTCTCCCCATTATTTATGCATAGGTGGCACATTGCCAGCAGGAGTGAATGTAGCGCCCAGTGTGGCTTGGGTTACCGCACACTAGACATCTACTGTGCCAAATATAGCAGGCTAGATGGGAAGACCGAGAAGGTTGACGACAGTTTTTGCAACAGTCACCCCAAACCAAGCAACCGGGAAAAGTGCTCAGGAGAATGTAACACGGGTGGCTGGCGCTATTCTGCCTGGACTGAAGTAAGTCGGTTCTCACTCGATGAGCATTTTCTTGGATGCTAAGTCTGAGTAATGATGGCTGATCAACTAATGGATTAGTGAGGGCTGCATTGAGAAACCCCCATTTAGACTTTCTATCTACATTGATTTATAATGCCTGACCTCATTCTGCAGAAAAGAGTACCATGATCAATTTGTAATGTTTGATGATATGACATTGACCATGGCATGTGGAAAACCGGGGGCAGTGGAACAACTCATCCAATCCCCTTTTCCATACCCCGCAAACCGTTTCCAAATTTCTTTCCCTGTGTCCGTTTACTAATACTGACTTCAGTATGAACTTGGTAAATAAATTGATAACATGAACAGATGCTCCCCAAATCATCACTAGAATTGGGTTGGGTAGGTGGGTGTTTCTTAAGGGCCGGAGGAGACACACGGCAGAGCCAGGATCTTGACCATGCTGGATAGGAAACTTAGCAGCGGTTTTATTTTGTTCATTTTCCTTTCAGTGCTCCAAAAGCTGTGATGGTGGCAGCCAGAGAAGAAGGGCGATTTGCGTCAACACCCGCAATGATGTACTGGACGATCGCAAATGCGCACATCAAGAGAAAGTCACCATTCAGAGATGCAATGAGTTCTCTTGTCCACAGTGGAAGTCAGCAGACTGGTCAGAGGTAAGATAAGAGGACTCTTATTTCCTCAGGTCATCTGTGGTACTTTGAGTCTCTGCGGCTCAGTGCAAACCTAAACCTGCTGCACCTTTCTGCCCCCTACCCCGGAGGAAGCAACTGTGGTTCCCCATCTGCCCCATGGCTGCCGTACAGGATGTGACTGGTCCACTGGTGACCTCAGAGGCATGGTGGGTTTGGCCGGATCACCCACTGTGATAGCTTCTGTTGGTGATTTTGAAGTTCCTGCGTCTTACCTTTCCTCCTCTTTGAGCCCCTGCTAAATCATTGTAAAAGAAAACAAGGGCTTTGTTAATCCGAAATCTGTGCTGGCTTAGAACTGAAGTTAAAAAGAAAAAGAAACAAAAGAGGTTTTCTATGTTCTCGTCTGTGAAATAAGATAATTCGACCCCAGTAAGTAACCTAGTGGACTCACCCATCCAGTTGCTAGTGGAAAACTTAGAAAAGAAAGGACTAGTTGAGGGTTCCAGACTTTTGCCGGTCTCATCCCTTACCTGATGAAGCAAAAGGCAAAGCCTCATTGCTTAGCACAGGTGGCCCCAGGACAGCAAGAGAAAGAAGGAAGAGCCTTTTTCTTGCTTTTATGGTGTGGTATTAACACTCACTATTAACCCAGACCAGTGAGAGTCTCACCAAGCAGGTGACTGCCTCCGTCTTCCTTTATGGGAGCAAGGGGAAAGGAGAGCAGAAGTTCCCTTACTTGGGGGCCAAGTCAGGAATGTGGGGAAAGAGGTTTCCCTGAACAACTTCTGTGCCCATTTCCTTATCTCAACCATGTAAGCACAGTATTAACTGTTTCCTTTCAACAGCAAATAAAATACGAATCTTAAAAGGATCTTATAGATGCCCCTGAAATGGCTGAGAGTGAACGCATATGATTAACAGTGTCTGATTCCTGCACAAGTTAACAACAAACCCACTGTTTTTGTTCTGTTAACAAGCTGCCTTAGCTTAAACTCCAGTGTTTGGTTTTAAAAAGATGAAAGAAGGTAGTGGGTTAAAGTTTTACTTAGATAGCTAATGATAGCTAAAGGACCACTTCAAATCGAGTAACCAACCTTTGCAAGAATACTTGGTAAAATGGAGGTGGGGGGGGGGATGCTAACTATGTATTCAGTATGGTGCAACATTCCTTAGCCAAAAAAAGTGGGAAGAAAACAGCAAAATGTTAATAATGATTATCCCTGGGTAGGGAGATTTTTTTTTTAATCATTATAGTTTTCTCTCTTCTGTTTTTCTGTATTTTTCAAATGTTCTACAATGAGCATTTGATAAGGATGATATTTAACATTTATTAAATGAACATATGGTAAGCACTTTATTTGGATTTTTTCGGTTAGTTTTCACAATTCTTTGCATTGGACACTACTCTTATCCCCATTGTGCAAATGAGAAAACTGAGGTATGGAGACATCACTTGCATTGGTACCTATAGCTGTTTGTGTTGGAATTAAAACCCAGGCTGAGCCCCACACCTAACTCCTGTGCTAGGAAACCATGAATGTTGTTTTTCAGTACAGATGGTCCCCGACTTACGATGGTTCAACTTCGCAATTTTTTTTTTTTAACTTTACAATGGTGTGAAAGCAATACACATTTCGTCAAAATTGTTCTTTGCATTTTGAATGTGGATCTCTCCCTGGGCTGGCTGTCTGTGGTCCATACTCTTCTGGTGAAAGTGGGCAGCCATGCAATCAAAACCATATGAGGGTCAACAGTGGATATATCCACAACCATTCTGTCCCCGCACAATAGCTTTATTTTTCACTTTCAGGACAGTATTCAGCAAATTACATGAGATAGCCAACACGTTATTATAAAAGAGGCTTTGTGTTAGATGATTTTGCGGAACCGTAGGCTCATGTAAGTGTTCTGAGTACGTTTAAGGCAGGCTGGGCTATGCTATGATGTTCCTTAGGTTGGGTGTATTAAGTGCATTTTCAACTTAGGATATTTTCAACTTACGATGGGTTTACCTGGATGTAAGCCCATCGTAGGTTGGGGAAGTTCTGTATCTCATGGCGTAGTGCTGTGCTGAGTTCATTCTGTGCTTGACACCGTCCAGAGCCTTTATCAATACAGAAGGAGTGAATGAATGAGTGAATGAATGAACGAATGAACGAGAGAAAAATGAGCCGTGCCGTATTTACAAATTGCTGTGGGAGAGAGCACATCTGTTCCTCCTGATTACCCGTGAATAATCCCTGGGAACCACAACACATTGTTCAGAAACACCCCCGATTGTCTGTGCTTTTTATTACAGTGCCTGGTGACCTGCGGAAAAGGACATAAGCACCGCCAGGTCTGGTGTCAGTTTGGGGAAGATCGATTAAACGATAGAAGCTGTGACCCTGAGACCAAGCCAGCCTCCATACTGACTTGTCAGCAGCCAGAATGTGCGTCCTGGCAGGCGGGTCCCTGGGGACAGGTATTTTGAACGATAAAAGTTCTTAACTCCATTCTTTCCTTCTTATCTGGAGAGGGCTTGCAGAGGGCCATTCCGGTGGTGGGGATTTAACTGCTGGGGCTCGTGACTTGCACTGGACCTCCATGGCGCCAGATCGAGCGCAAGAAGCATTGCAGCCATTCTGCCCCAGGTCTGGGGATTGCTGCTTTCCCCGCTGGAGCTGGTTATTCCCTTCGTAGATACGCGTGCAAGTCTTCGTGCACAGATTCCCACCAGATCTCCTGTCTGGCTGATGTTAATCTTTTTTTTTTTTTTTTTTAATGTTTATTTATTTACTTTTGAGAGGGAGAGAGAGCACGTGTCGGCAGCGTAGGGGCAGAGAGAGAGAGAGGGAAAGAGAGAATCTCAAGCAGGCTCCGTGCTGTCGGCACGGAGCCTGATGCGGGGCTGGAACCCACGAACTGTGAGGTCATGACCTGAGCTGAAACCAAGAGCTGGGTGGGTGACTGAGCCACCCAGGTGCCCCCTGATGCTACCGTCCGGCATGCGACTGTGGGTTGCTACGGAATGGGGGCCAGTGCCTTTGGCAGGGGGTTCTGGACCGGGATTTGGAAGGGCTGTTTTGGCTCCCGTGTCACGGTTCCAAAGCTCACCTCTCATAAACCAGTCAGACACTTCATACAGAACGAGCGTGATCAAAAGTTGCAGAATCATCTCGCTGTGAAAGAATCTTTCCCATCCCCTAGTGTGTCGGTTCCACAGTCTGAACCTGAGCTATTCTTAAAGGAGAGAGTGGAAGTCTCCCTTGGGCTCACATCTGAGAAGCCACTGCTCTTGAAATGAAGTCCTTCCCAATATAGAAGCAAAAGCATTCTGGGTACTATTTAAGTAGCACTCCCAGTTCCCGAGAGAAGCGAAACAGCTGTCTGCTGTCACTTATGCAATCTCTTGAAGAATAACTCTCCCTCCCCGCCCCCCTGCCCACCCGCAACCAGTCTTCTCATTTATGTCTTCATTTCCAAGATGCATGCAATAAATGAGAGCAGCTTTATTACTACCCCCTTACAATTTTTATGAACCTGATGTTCTTCTGAACCCTCCTGTGGTACAGCATCGCTAGTCGGAATGGCTGATCATATCTGATTACGCTAACAAGGAGAGTCTCTTACACTCCTAAATCCAGCCTCCTTTTTGTCAACATCTGTGTAGCTCTTAGGGAACGAGAGAAAGAGAGAGGGAGAAAGAGAAGCCAGCTCAGAGTCACTGAGAAGATTTGAGTATAACATCTTTTACAACTGATGGGCGTCTTTTTTATCCATGTGTACACCAAACCATCAGCACACCAAGCCACGTTTCTGTGCTTCTTACCTTTCTGTGGCTACTTAATTTTCCATTATGCAGATGTACCGTATTTGTGTATCCATTCATACCAAGCTGGACATTTGGGTTGTTTGTACCTTTTGGCTATTATGAATAGTGCTGAGATGAATATTCACGTACGAGTATGTGTTTTAGTACCTGATTTCGGTTCTTTTGGGTGTATCCCAGGAGTGGTATTGCTGTATCGTATGGGAAGCCTGTTTTGCTCTCTTTAACTGCCAGTGTTGCACAAAACCCGTATCATATTACATTCCTACCAATAATACACAAGGGTTCCATTTTCTCTACTCCATCCCTTTTAAATTATGCTTATTATATTCCCCCTTTTACATTATGGCTCTTGGTGGGAGTAAAGTAGCATCTCGTTATAATTTTGATTTGGCATTTCCCTAATAACAAATGATATTGAGAGTCTTTTCGTGTGCTTTTTGGACATTTGTGTATCTTCTTTGGAGAAATGTCTATTCACGTCCTTTGCCCATTTTTTAAAAGTTTGTAATTATGGTTTAAAAAACCACATAACATGGGCGCCTGGGTGGCTCAGTCGGTTAAGCATCCGACTTCGGCTCAGGTCACGATCTCGCGGTCTGTGAGTTCAAGCCCCGCGTCGGGCTCTGTGCTGACTGCTCAGAGCCTGGAGCTTGTTTCAGATTCTGTGTCTCCCTCTCTCTCTGCCC
Organism: Leopardus geoffroyi; assembly: GCF_018350155.1. Classification (NCBI taxonomy): domain Eukaryota; kingdom Metazoa; phylum Chordata; class Mammalia; order Carnivora; family Felidae; genus Leopardus; species Leopardus geoffroyi. Next base: position 32,132,708 of record NC_059331.1, on the reverse strand, counting down.
CTCCCCCGTTCATGCTCTGTCTCTCTCTGTCTCAAAAATAAATAAACGTTAAAAAAAAATTTTTTTTAAAACTCACATAACATCAAATTTACCATCTTAACCATTTTTAAATGTACAGTTTAATCGTTCTTCTTTTCCCATTTTTTAATGAGGTTGGCTTTTTGTTGTTGAATTGTAGTTGCTCCTTATAGTGTGGATTTTAACCCTTCATCAGACATATGATTTACAAATAATTTCCCCAATCCCATGGTGGGTTGCCTTTCCACTCCGCTGGTGGTGCCCAGTGGTACAGAAATTTTTAACTGTGATAAAATACAACTTGTCTTTTTTTTCTTTTGTTCCCTGTGCTTGTGGTAGAATATCCAAGAAATCATTATCCAAGAAAGTTCCGTGTCGTGGAGCTTTTCTATTACCTTTTCTTCTAAGAGTTTTATAGTTTGACCTCTTAGGTTTAGTTCTTTGATCTATTTAGGGTTGATTTTTATAAATAGCATGAGGTAGGAGTCCAGCTTTATGCTTTTTCATATAGACAGCCAGTTGCCCCCAAGGTATTTGTTAAAGAGACTATTCTTTCCCCCTACTGAAGGGTCTTGGCATCTTGGTTAAAAATCACTTGGCCATAGATGTCCAGGTTTATCTCTGGACTCAATTCTATTCCATGAATGTATATAACTATCCTTATGTTAGTACCACACTGTTTTGGTCACTGTAGCTTTGTAGTGAGTGTTGAAATAGGGGTATATTGAGTCACAGGCAAGGGGTTGAACCCCTACACATAGAATTTCAATGGGAGATGGAAAGAATTCCAACCATCAAAGTGATAATCGTTGAATATAATTTGTGCAGAGCAGGACTGCCCCCTTTAACCTAGGTTCTTTGGGTGCTAGCCTTCTGCTCCACTATGATGGAACTACTTTTTTTCTTATAGGACGTTATGAGGAAAGTTAGGAAAGAGAAAATTTGCTAACGTGTGCATCCCTTTTGTTGTATTTCTTTCCCTCAGTGCAGTGTCACTTGTGGACAAGGATACCAGCTGAGGGCAGTGAAGTGCATCATTGGGACTTACATGTCAGTGGTCGATGACAATGACTGCAATGCAGCCACTAGACCAACTGATACCCAGGTGAGTCTCCTTTGTCCAGCCCAGTGATTGGCTTTGGGCAGTAGGATGCCAGAATTTCCCAGTGGTTCAGTCAGAATGGAAGTGCTCTAATGGGTAAGTGTGTAGGTAGAGTAACCAGATGATTAAGTAAATGGTCCAGATTTACCTGTTGGCTACATTTTGAATCTAATATTTGGACATACAAGTTTCATTCTTCTCTGGTTATTTGAAGTGTAGGTAGGTCTGATTCTGATTTTTCATTGGCTAGCAAATGTTGATTGTTTGGTCTTGTTTTCTTGAGCTCAGAGGGTTTTTTTTTTTAGTGATTTTAACGTAGGGCTGAGCAAATAGTGTTATATGTTCAGGCAGCAACGTGCTAGAGCTGGCTTGTACCATCTCACAGGAGCGGATTGGTGAATGTTCAGGAATGTTGCGAGCTAGCTGCTAAATGTAGACACTAGTAAAAATTGAAAATATAAGCCTATAATTAAGTAGATGATATTTCAACAAAGCAGATAAATACTCAAAACTCACATTTTTCCATTGCTTGACTACATTTTACTATTATCTGTGCCCTTGAGGTTATTTACATTTACATGTGTGTCCATGTGGTGGGAATATTACGTAATGGTAAGCTATTGCACATCTCTTCCCAAGTCTGTGTTCATCGACATCAAGCTGGTAGTTTGAAATTGGCTGTGGTGAGAGTATTTACACCACAGGAATCAGCAAATGCTATAATTGAGGGTTAATTGATTGTTTTTAGACTTAAGAAAGTGATGGAGAAAATGATACTCATATGCAATCTACATTATGTTTAAAAGAGTCTTCTGTCTTTAGCTGTTACATTGGAAATAACACACACAAATTTCAAGGAAATATTCTTCCGGTATTTGGACATTATTGTCTGATTCGGTGTAGAAGTCATTCACGTCGTTGGTAGATGAAGTTCTGACATAGGTCTTGTTTGTTCCACTTTCTCCTTACTCTTCAACATAAACAAAATAGCAGCTCTCATTCATGTCTGAAGTGCACTCATTCAGCAATTACAACCATATTTTGGCAACAGATTCAAGAATTCAGCAAAAATCAGCGACAGGATTCTGTGAGACTCAACTGGCTACATGGAATTTAAAAGAAAGCATTGTATATTTTATTACTATATGTAAATTGTGTACCATACAGCCTTTGTATCAGTAAACTTTGTGATAACCAAACATATGTATACATGTATAGGTGTATATGGGCATGTAATATGTGTGTGTATACATGTAAATGCATTTCTACAAACACACACACGCACTCCTTTTTTCTCAAGAGAGCCAGCTGACCATTACTGCCACTACTTCCTCTTTATGGGCCATGATTTTAGCATCATTTATGGGAAGAGACTATGTAAAGAGAAGACTTGGGTTTCTACATCAGTTTTGCTAATTGCCGAAGACAGGATTTGAACCCTGACCGTGCCCAGAGCTCACGCTCTAAGGCCCCCTTTGGCCAATGCGCTGATTCCATTCTGAGGGCCCTCATTCTGTCTGCGTCAAAAAATACAGGAATATGGCAGGGTTGTTCATGTTGTCACTGATCGATGATAAAATACCACTTGTGACTTGTGTCCCCTTTATTATTATTATTATTTTTTTTTACTTTATTGAAATGCTCTAAGCCACCACAGGCTAAATGCCTGTGAAATGTTAGCTATTCCATCTGAATAGTCATGAACTGAGGATTTAGCAACCCCCTTAGAGATTCAGAATACTCGTTTCTCTCTACATTATTCTGTAATATTCAGTGGAGTACAGGGCGGCTCCCACAGTTGAAGCATATGGACCATTTCTTCACTGTGGGAAAAGTTTCCTGTGGTTTTCTTTGGACCACCGGCAGAAGAATAGGCAGGGTCTGGAGCCAAGTAGCAGAATTTCCCCGTTCAGTTTGTAAGCTCCCTAATGTCAGGCTCGGTCCCGAGCTCACCACACTTTGCACCATGCCTGGCACATTCAGTAATTTAATGGATATGTATTTAATCAAAGAGTATTTGCTAAATTGTGAGCAAGTATGTGCTTCTGTTTTCCCATCTGTAAATCTGAAAGTATTGTCTACACACAAATAACCTCAATTCATTATAGGGATTTCCTCTGAGTGATTGAAGAGTGTTATTTATATACATTCTAGGGATTGGCATATTGAGTAGACAGACCTCTTATCTAGATTTGACCATCAGAACATCGGGAGTTCTCTTTGGGTAAACCTAGAAAGCCAGTTCATGATTAGCAAATTCTGATTAGGAAATTAATTGAAATGTGAAAACAGAATTTGGTCTTTGGAATTTTTAAAAATTAACAACTGATACATATTTTTTATTTTGGGAGAGAGAGACAGAGAGAGAGCAAGTCGGGGAGAGGGGCAGAGGGAGAGAGAAAAAGAATTTAAGCAGGCCCCATGCTCAGCGAGGAGCCCAATGTGGGGCTCGATCCCATGACCCTGGGATCTGACCTGAACCAAAATCAAGAGTTGGACGCTCAACAGACTGAGCCACCCAGGCACCCCAACAATTGACAGTTTTGAAAGGATATCCTTTTCTTTCTTAACTTACGTGCCATTTTGCAATCGCTTTTTTTCTTTCCACATGAACAGGCAAATAAATATGATATTAACAATCACCAAGTAAATCCCTGCCCTATATCAGTGCATTCATGAGGTGACCCAGATTATACCCCATTTTACAGTTGAAAAAAACTGGGGCCGAGAGATGCCATGTGATTTTACCAGAATTCTGAGGTCTTAGAATTCTTCACTCTTATATTTTTATTCACCTTGACCCTTAAAGTGTGCATTGACTTCAAGGTAACTTTGACTTTCTTCCCCCTCTCCCATCTAGGACTGTGAATTACCATCTTGTCACCCTCCCCCAGCTGCCCCGGAAGGAAGAAGAAGCGTGCAGAGTGCACCAAGAACCCAGTGGCGATTTGGGTCTTGGACACCAGTAAGAAATAGATGGCAGACATAGAGAGGGTGGAAGGGGAGGAAGAGGTTCCCTGACTTGACTGTAGGAAGTGGGTTGCTGTCCAATGAACCATCGTGTCCAATAACATCCCTGCATTATCTTACTTCAACACCCAGTGCTCAGCCACTTGTGGAAAAGGTACTCGGATGAGATATGTCAGCTGTCGGGACGAAGACGGCTCTGTGGCTGACGAGAGCGCCTGTGTGACTCTGCCTAGACCAGTGGCAAAGGAAGAATGTTCTGTCACTCCCTGTGGGCAGTGGAAAGCTTTGGACTGGAGCCCTGTAAGCGAGTGGATTCTTGGGAATTGGGAAATGACTGGGGGAACCATAGAGGATGACTAACGACAGGTCACAAATGTCAATGGGTACTGTTTTATAATTGGACTTAGTTTATGATTTAAATTATTTTGCCTCATATGTGTGCGGCTGGTATGAATCTTGGCCGGATGTGCAAGAAATGGAGGTTGTTAAAATGTGTAAGTCAACGTGCAGTTGACTGATGCCCCATCCTGTTGGGTTGACTGGAAAACCCGGTGTTGATTGGGTCTCATCGGAATGTAATAGGCTTGTGGAGCACCAAAAGTGCCAGGGAGAAGAGGGGGAGTCAGGAAAGAGCCTCTTACCTTGAGTCTGGGTGCCTCCTAGAACCCAGACTCTTGAAGTTCAGAGGTTCTTGGCTTCTCTGTCAAGAGTGGGAAGTGGGAATCCTCATCCAATGCTATGGGCTTGGCCTCCTGTGCACACCAGGCACCATCTATGGGCTTGTGTAAAAGTAGAAAAACCTTCATTTTCAGGCGGCACCTGCCTTCTGCCTTGCAAAAATCCCAGCGATAGGGAAATATAAAGCTTAGGATAGGTGAGGAGAGGCCATCAGGAAAATGGAGAAGTAATATCTCCCTAAGTATCATAACATAAGTACGAAATTTGAGCAATAGATTCAAAGAGAGCCATGTAAAAATCCAGATCTTGACACATACTGGCTGCATAACCTTGAGCAGTCTGGTTAAAGCCTTTGAACCTCAATTTCTTCTTTTTAAAAGACCCAAAAGAGTACCTATCTTACAAAGATGTTGTATTATTTGAGATTGCCTATGTTAACTGCTTAGGACAAAGTAGGTGCTCAATAAATGATAGATAATCTCACTCTGATGCCTTGAGCTTCCAGTCCATTCATCCGTCCATCCATCCATCCATCCATCCATCCATCCATTAAATACACCTGTCTGTGCACCAGATATTTGTAAAAGCTTAGTGTAGAAAAAGCAATGAACAGCAAATAAGAAAGTCTTAGCCTTCATGAAGATCATTCTGATGGAGGTTCCAGTCAGTCAACAAATAGAGAGATTTAGCAACAGACACTGACAAGTACTAGAAACAAGTCAAGCAGCATAATAGCATAGGGAAAAATGGAGTATGCTTTTAGACAGCGTGGTCAGAGAAGGCCCGATAGCACGCTGAGCAAGACTTGAATGAAGTGAGAGAGTGGGCCATGTGGGCATCCATGTTGTTCGGGGAAAGATAGCAGTAGTTACAAAGACCCTGAGTAGAGAGTGTTCTTGGCATGGTCAAGAAACATCCATAAGACCAGTTTGGCCGGAGTGCAATATGTGCTAGGAGATGGGTCAAGGAGGTCGCCAGTGGCCATATCACAGAGGGCCTCCCAGGCCAAGGTACGGACTTTGGACATTTTTCAAAGTGAGTTGGGAAGTCACTGGAGGAAATGGCATGATCTTTTATTTGTAAGTGTCATAGTTGCTGATACGTGGACCACAGACTAGGGCTGCAGGGAGGGGTTCAACGTTGTAAACAGGAGCCCAGCTGAAAAGCCATTGCGGTGCTCCTGGCAGGGGAAGGTGACAGCAGAGACAGTGGGGAATGGATGGATTGGGGTGTCTGTGACGACTGAGCTGACAGGGTGTCTCAGTGAGATGGCTGCAGGGTGGGAAGACAAGGGAGCAGACACGGATGATGCCAGAGTTTGGGGTCTGGGCAACTGAGTGAGCGCTGAACCACTCACAGAAAACACACACCGATGGGTTTGTGCCTGCCAATGACCGACCCTTTCTCTTTCTGGGTGTTCGACGTAGTGCTCCGTGACATGTGGGCAAGGCAGGGCGACCCGGGAAGTGGTGTGTGTCAACTACAGTGACCACGTGATTGATCGGAGTGAGTGCGATCCAGACTACATCCCAGAAACCGACCAGGACTGTTCCGCCTCACCATGCCCTCAGCGGACCCCGGACAGCGGTCTCGCTCAGCACCCCTTCCAAAGCGAGGATTTCCGCCCCAGAAGCTCAGGCCCCAGCCGCACCCATGTGCTTGGTGGAAACCAGTGGAGGACTGGCCCCTGGGGAGCAGTGAGTATTCCCTGAAGTCCTTCTCTACTTTGCTTTCTTCTCCTTCGCCCTTGCAGCTTTGGGGGCAGACAAACTAGAAACACCTCTGAAGCCCTTTTTTCTCACAAGGGCTTGGACTTGTACATTCCCATTTGTTTTGGGTGAACCCTAACGGGTTCATCACCGTCCCTGAAAAGTTGTCCCCCGATAGTGCCTGCAGGCCACCTAGAAGCTGCCTTAACTGGGTGGAGGCGGGGGGGGCGTATCACAGCTGGACAACAGCATCGGGTGGCTTCCTAGGAGGTACCGTGAGGGCCAGGATGATTGATCCCGGAGGCGGAGGTGGCAGGCAGCTCTTACCTGTAAGGAAATCAAAAGGACAGAGGAAGTTTTCTGATAGGGAGCTCTTAATGAAAGTGGTTTTCCTTCTTGCTGTTTTCTAGACGAGTGCAGTCTCAAAGTGGCATGGTCCATGCATAGTTTGTAGTAGTAGATCATTGTCCTGGACTGAGGGGAATCACTGGTCCAGATAATTCGGTGCTTAGGGGAGCAGTACCAGAATCTAACAGCGAGCAGCACAGGCTCCGAGTGAAGGTGCCTCTGTGTGAGCCACCGACCTACACTTTCAGATTTTGAGATATTCAGCATGCCGCCTAGTCTCAAGGAGCCTCAGTTTCCTCCTTTGTAAAACAAAGTGAACAACAATTCCAGCTCTCCTGGAGGTTGTAAGGAACAAATGTGACGATGGAAATAAAGTGCTTTGCACGCTGCCTGCCCCAGAGTGAGAATTTTCTCAGTATTCTTAGCATTGCCCTTCACGTGATGAAGACCTTGAAAAATATTGAATTTTAGGTTTTTCACTAAATATTTTTCGCAAAATAATTATATTGTGCAATACTGGACATGTCTAATGGGACTGCAGGAGGGGTAAGAGAGCAAGGGACCCTGCATAGGTGTGGGAAGTCGGAAGATGTCTAGTAATCACCCCGGGGTCTTCGTTCTAATTGTTTACTCTTAGTTTTCTTCGCGTACCACTAATTGTGTTTAATTATTTCTGAACTAAAACGCATTAGAAGGAAGCTGTGTGCTTCCCACTGTGGTTATGTTTCAGTAAGTGAGTTTTTCTTTCCTGTGACTACTGATGAGCCGTCAGCCATTTCCACCCAGTACACGTATTGGTTGTCCGCAGAATGTCTGCCATATTGCCCAGGACCATCGCCATCTCATTCTCCTTGCTGGCTTACCCCTTCCAGGCTTTCTGGGCCTGGGTTAGAAGAGATTTGGGTTCAGAGAAGTTAACAGGTGATCACAGGAGGTAATCACTGAGTGTCCCGCAATTTTTCGGATTGGAAGATTTCCAAACTCATGTGCGTTCTAATGATAGCACTAGAGCTCTTTAAAACAAAATTTTAAAGCTAGTCTTACTTATGACTACATTTGGAGATGATGCATTCTTTTAAAATTGAGTGATTCTGCCCTTGGGCAGTGTTCCAAATTAGGGAGGATTAGGTAACCTTTTTGCAGCAATGGGCAATGCCATTCTTTTCCTCATCGTGTTTTTGTTTGAGGACTTTTTTCCCCCCTAAGTTAAGTGAGGCTGAAAATGGACAATGGGATTTTTTTGCAGCTCTAGCCTGATCTGCTTCCAGAAGGTGCATGTTTGCTTGGTGCAGTCCACAAACCATGGGATTCTTCCTGCTTTCCATGGCAGGAAAGGCAGCAAAGAATTTTCACCACTAGAGAATGGGAATCTAATGTTTTCAGTGGATTCTGGAGTAGATACCTCAATTTCTAGCACATTCCTGTATAAACCTGGACCCTGTGTGAGGTTTGCCCCCTGTTACCAATTAGGGGTCTCTGGTTGTGAACAAAAGAAACTGACTCTTTCAAGTGAAAACAAAACCAACAAACAAAACTTTTCGTTTGGTCCCAGTAGAGGCAGAGACCAGAGCACCTTCCGGGATCTAGCTCAGGGGTTGGCAAATCTTTTTTGGCAAAGGACCAGATAGTAAATATCTTGTGTTAGGCGGACCATCTAGTCTTTGTCACAACTAATCAGCTCTGTCGTTGTAGCACAAAAGCAGGTGTAGACAATACATAAATGAGTGGGCATGCCTATGTTCCAATAAAACTTTATTTATAAAAGAGGGAGCAGGTCATATTTGGCCCTCATGCTGTGTCTTGCCAGCCCCTATCTAGATGGAACAGTAATTAGAAGGTAATTTTTGTAGGGAGTTTCTGTCTTAATAGATCCCTCTTAATGCTCATCTACCCTGCTTAGGATCTAAATTCTCAGGCAAGTCTCACTGGCCCTGCTTGTTCCACTTGCCCACTCAATGATCAGGGAGGGACAGAGTATCTTAATACATATTCTCCCCCAAGATGACATCCCTTGGGGGAAGAAAGGTTCCTTAAAGGAGAATTGGGCTGCCAGATATAAGGGGAAGTGTGCTAGGCAAGTAAGAACAACAGATGACCACCACCTCCTACCCCTGCAGAGACCATTCCTTCTCATTTTGGCCAGTGTGGATGATAGGTACAGGGTTTTTTCAAAGAAATGTTTACCTAAGAAAATATGTCATCTTAAAAGGACAGGAAGATTGTTACCAAAAGAAGTCCAGAGTGAAATGCTGCAACATGGAAGAGAACTAAGAATCCCTGTTAATACAAATAAACATTTTTTAAATGGCCATATTGAACCTGGAGAAAAATTATGTAGAGCCCTTTACTTGTCTATGGGATTATAAAGCCCCAGACAGGCCCTGGGTTCAGATGGTTCAAGACTGTGCTATGTAGTTCCTTGGCCCCAGCTGAGCACTGTCTCTATCTCTTTGGTCAGATTTTCAGTAGGAAACATCTTATTGGTCCCTGGACAGCCACTGGAGTGGTTGGCCATAGGTCAGGTGACCAGCCTTGCTCCATTCAAGCATATTGGAGGCAGGGTAGCATGTGGTTTATAGAGCTGTTGTTTCCAGTAACTTTAATTGAACCAGGCTGAATATCCTGTGACTGGTGCTATGTGAGCTAACAGGGACACAAGTTATGACACTGAACCCTCTCAAGGAGCTTACCACACTTGATTGAGGCAATAATGTTCACAGGTGACAAAAGAATGAGACAAGATTGTATTTTCAAGGGAAGAACTCAGGGGCCAAAATATATATTACAAATGCACTTACAATATGGAAGTTCCTTCCTCACATTATATATTTTGGTTCCCAAACAAAGCCAATTAAAATAATTATTTTGTGTTTCCTGTTACATCCTAAGCTGTTTAAAAATAGAAAACAGGGATGGCTAGGTGGCTGAGTCAGTTGAGTGTCCAACTCTTGATTTAGGCTTAGGTCATGATCTCACAGTTTCATGAGTTTGAGCCCCACGTTAGGCTCTGTGCTGACAGGATAGAGCCTGCTTGGGATTCTTCCTCTCTCTCTGCCCTTCCTCTGCTCGCTTGCTCTCTCTCACAATAAATAAAATAAACATTAAAAACATTAGAAATAGAAAACAAGTATTTTCAAGTTTAGAGTCATTATACCAGAATCCTCCGAGAATAGAAATGGCATTTTTGTAAATCAAAAATTGCCTAAATTTTTTTTTAACGTTTATTTATTTTTGAGACAGAGACAGACAGAGCATGAACGGGGTAGTGTCAGAGAGAGAGGGAGACACAGAATCCGAAGCAGGCCCCGGGCTCTGAGCTGTCAGCACAGAGCCCGACGCCGGGCTCGAACTCACGAACTTGTGAGATCATGACCTGAGCCGAAGTTGGAGGCTCAACCGACTGAGCCACCCAGGCACCCCAAAAATTGCCTAATTTTTTTCTCAGGCAGAAGTCATAAATCTGTTTTCCTGCTCCACATTTTAAAATTATACCCGATGTATTTTAAAGTCACCCGTAATTTGTCTGAGATGGGCAGAGAAATTGAAATTCGGTCCAACAATAAGCCAAAAAATATATTCAGAGCTTTATTTGGAACAAGCTGACCAGCAAGATGCATTGTTTGCAAGTATTTTGAAATAACCCTGGTTTGAGCTAGGATTCGACAGAAAGCACAGATCAGCCATCAGAACCCAGAACAAATGGGGCACTGGGATAGCTCCGTTGGTGAAGCATCTGACTTCAGCTCAGACCAGGATCTCACCATTTGTGAGTCCAAGCCTCTCTTTGCCTCCAGCTCGGAGCCTAGAACCTGCTTTGGATTCTGTGTTTCTGTCTCTCTCTGCCCTTACCCTGCTTGCTCTCTCTCTCTCTCTCTCTCTCTCTCTCTCTCTCAAAAATAAATAAAAATTAAAAAATTTTTTTTTAAAGAACCCAGCACTAACAAAAAAAAATTGTCCAGTGCAGTTGGAAGTTTAATTATTCATGGGAATTGCCTTGCTTTGAGGACAAGTTGTTATTTTATAGGCAAACTGATTTTACAACTTAGGGGTCACAGTGAAGGATACTAGCAAACACATCGGTTTTCAAAAGATAAGGACATTATGGAAAGAACAAAACCACTCAAGATGTAGATAAATAAGAGAACTCTGAGAAGCTTGTGTGGGAAATTAGCTGAACTGCAAACATAATTCTGTGACAACCAAGAGAGGGAGCGTTAGAAAGTGCCCCTGAAGAGAGGCTTGTCAATGTGGAATCCAATTAAGGTCCTTGGGGAAGTAAAAAATAAATTAAAAAGCAAATCTTGCTGCCATCAGCCACTAAAGTCAAGGCTATTCTGAAGAGAGAGACGGGAACATTCCCTGCAAGGAAATGATGTCTTAGTGACGTTCCGCTACGCTTTGGGTAACCGAATGAATTAATAGGGAAGTTCACTTTCAACAGTGGTATCTCGTTAAGCATGTACTTTGACCTCTGTGTTGAAGTCAAATGTTGGTTCTAAATAAGCATTTGGATTTTGAAAAGAAAAGAGTTTCTCAATAGGCTATGGTATCTGTTAACACCTCTGTGCTTCTCAGAGCTGCAGAGAGGTTAAAAGAAGACAGTAAATGGAATTGCTTTGGAAGACATTATCACGCATGGGGCATCTTTTGAACACTTCCTGAGTGCCAAAAGTGTGCAAGGGAGAGGCCCTTTTTCTGCCCTCCAGGTTTTTATAAGGCATGCCCATTAAACAACCCCACAGAGTAGAAGTTCTCATAACTGCTTTTTGACCACGGTGGGAAACTTGAGAACGGATTCTGTCACATTTGTCTCTGACTTTCCAACCAGCTGCTTTTTGGGTCACTGAGATGTCGATCGAGGTAGGGATTAACCTGTTGACTGATGTCTGATGTGTTCAGTGTTCCAGTACCTGTGCTGGTGGGTCCCAGCGACGTGTTGTGGTATGTCAGGACGAAAATGGATACACTGCAAATGACTGCGTGGAGAGAATAAAACCCGATGAGCAAAGAGCCTGTGAATCTGGCCCTTGTCCTCAATGGGCTTATGGCAACTGGGGAGAGGTGAGAGTGAGCCATCCTTTTGTACCTCCTTTGGAAAGAACACAGAGTAATTTTGCTGACCAAACTGTGCTGTTGTTCGTGATCTATTTTAAGGGAGAAGAATGAATTCTGGTGAGAGCTTCTTGATTTGGGATTAACCACGAGACCTGTCTTAATTCCAGACCATCTTAAAAGTACAGTCATTACCAATGAGAAACAGCTTAAACACATAGGAGAGGAAAATTAGGAAAAAATACAGATAAATGCTAGGCTAGATTGTTTGTTAACCTCTGCTGATTAAAAATTGGACACTTTTAAGGTAACTGGACATATGTGTTAAATTGGTCCATGAAAACGTTACCATCCTTTTCATAGTTTGGGGCTGTTTATAATTTACGCTTGTTTCCACAGCATAATCATTCTGGTGTTCCAAATCCTTGGTGAAACCAGAATGAATAGGTGCTGTTATTCCTACCGGAGGTGATGCGTTCTAATGGTGGACGGGAATAATTAGCTCTATAGTCTCGAGTAATAAAATTCTTCAGCTGTTACCTTTTAAGAGTAATGACCGATGAGGGGCAAAAGACTATCTGGACCAAACAAAACTGGATTCCATTCCCGGTGCTGACCCTTCCAAGCTTTGTCGCCTGGGAAAATTATATAACTTTACCAAATGTCTGTAGCCTTGTCTATAAGTGGGAATAATCATGGCACCAACTCATGACCTATTGCATGAGTTAGTGCACGACCAATACCTAGCATATATAGTCTCCAAAGTTCGCTGCTATTACAATCATCATCATTATCCTCACTACGACTACCCTTTATCATTAGGATGACTACTAGTATCAAATAGGGTTTTGAGCCACTCTTTTGTGGAGGGCTTACATGCTTATTGTTTTGTATTTGATCGACCAAGAATGCATCCCTCTACTCTTGAATCCTTGGAGAGAGCGCATACTTAAAGCTTGTGGAATTGCTCTGTCTTGACTGTCAACTTTATAAAATAAAACGTGGAGGTTAACGTCTTGTAGACCCCACTGCCAAGAGGGGGAGAAAGACAAGTGAGAGGGATGGGCATGTTAGTCCACACTCCTGGCGAACCCAAATCACGTGTCCCCGGTTTCACATAACCCAGTAGTAATAGGCAGTCATAATGGAGCGTTCTGTTAACTTTCGTTGACGGTGCGTTGTCCTGGAGGGCTTTGCCGAAAGGCAGGAAGGGGGAGTCAGGCTTTGAGACTCATGCGTTGTGGGTTTCCCAAAACTCCTCACAGAGTTCTGTCCTGTGGGGCTTGTGATTAAGCTTCTGTAATTGGACCAAAGCCAGGAGAGTACACGCATTCACTGGGATGCTTGCTGTCAGCGCAGACCAGATCGTTCCAAATTCTGTTGGAGATCTGGCCTTGACACAGCAGGAAAGCCAGATGTCAGTGTTCCTGGATGTGAGCACAGCAGTGCCGTCCAAGAAACACAGCTCGTTCCTGCCTCAGAAGTTCGGGTCTCCCCCACCGCATTGTTTATTCATCCTGGGGAAAATCATCATTATCCTGAGATGCGGAGATAGCGTAAAATATCTTAACGTCATAAAGGTCTGGGGAGGTTGGAGTCACATAATAGCCACAAGTTGGTAACAGCTTCTTACAAGCTGCCAGAAAATAAAACTGGCTCAGTCATTATTTCCTTTATTTGGTAGTGGGTGGTTTCGGGATTTTTATTGGTTTGATTTTTGCCTCTGTATACCTCAAAGAAAAGGCTGTAATCTTATCCTAGTCACTTACTGTCGAATTGGCTATGATCAAGTTAATTAACCTCTTTTAAGCTCCGTTGTCCCATTTGTAAAATGGGGCAAATAATTATAGTCTCCTCCTGATGAGACAGTGCCCACACCAGCGCTTAGTACAGGGGAAGGGAAGCACTCAAGAGACGATGCCTACCATTAAGTCAGGGAACTCCAGTCTATCGTATATAATAATTTTGGTAACTCAGCTCGGTCCTGCCTAGAGACTTACCTTGCCCAGTGCCGTGGTAGAATTTGGTTAAGAAATTGTTCTTAAGGGAAAGAAAGGAAAATTTGTCACTGGCTGTTCAGACCGAGTGACCACAGCATCGTTTTCCCCTCTTGCAGTGCACGAAGCTATGCGGTGGGGGCTTGCGCACGAGACTGGTGGTCTGCCAGCGGCCCAGCGGTGAGCGGTTTCCAGATCTGAGCTGTGAAATCCTTGATAAGCCTCCAGATCGTGAGCAGTGTAACACACACGCTTGTCCGCAAGACGCTGCCTGGAATCACGGCCCTTGGAGTTCGGTACGGCCCTAACTCTTAATGTTCGTTAACCAAACTATTTGACTAACATGCCTGATTCCAAGGTGTTCTGGGTCTCACTCCTCTGCGACAGCCAGTGGTCTTGCTCACAAGGGCATCCCCGGGACTGTGCTATGGTCTGTGATTGTCCTCATACTGACAAACAGGAGAATTAATTTTTTTGTGGTATTGCCGAAGTGACTTTACAGAATACATGTACCTCATATTGGCCTGGGGCCAATGTCAAGAAGTAGCTTCCTTTTTGAGAAAAGCAAGACTGGATAGATAGATAGATAGATAGATAGATAGATAGATAGATTTTTTTTTTTTAAGAAATGAAATACATTCATGTAGTTATTAAGCTCCAAAGTGATTTAAACAGACAACTCAATAGCAGACATTCTTTCCTTTCCTAAGCTACGAGAGTTTTGACTTTGTGGGGAAGATACCTGCGTATTGAGGCCAAGCCAATTTTTTTTTTTCTCCAATGACTGTAATTTGCCTCTGTATGACTCGGGTACGACTCTCGACGCAATCACCGTAAAGCCTGTGCCCACAAAAAAAGACTGAAATCATTCTGACAACGCAAAAGACCAGCGACAGTGGACTCCATGACTTGGTGCCTTTCAAGGCATCTGAAATGTTCCCTCCCTCTCCCCAAGACACAAAGCCCGTTTGAGGTGCTTTTTTTGCATCAGTCCGAGGCTTCCCTTGCTATGGGCTCGCTGACATTGTGAGACAGGTTTTCCGCTGTAAAAACTATGCAAACTTGTGGGGCGGCTCTTGGCAAACAGAAGGTCGGCTGGCTACGTCAAAACAATTCTTTGGCTGAGTTGTGTCATAATCTTTGGAGCCGTTAGGGCTGTTTCATGTAAGTAGAGTAAACGTTTCTGTAAATACATTGATTGCACTGAATCGGAATTTAGTATTATATGAAGTCATATCCAGAAGCCTTTTTGGCTGCATAGGGTTCTGAGGGAAAGTCTTAACCATTCCTGAAACCAGATGAAGAACAGATTAACAGAAGTGAAATGTCTAATACCTGTCGATGCCTCTTAAAATCAGGGGTTTCAGGGTCTGAGATCATGTCTGCAGGTAGAACCTAGCTGCATAAGCACTGTACTTAGTATGAAGTAGAAAGCCAGAAAACTTTAGAGTATCATCTCTACTGGTACTGTTTAGCTGGGCTGCAAGGCTTTCCTTCAAGAGCTTAAGAAATGCCACTCTGAGTCAGATGTATCTTCACCCGAAGCATTTTGTCTGCAATACTGGCACCCTCCCAAAATGAACATTTTGAAAAAGATCAGAAATGGCTATAGAATGTCATAAACATCCTCTGGCACTCCCAACTTCCCTAACTCACCTTTGACGTATTATTTTTCATGAAATTTCCCCTCTCGAGCCCATTATATTTTTACCTTGTTCGCTCAGCCAACAGCAACACCACTCCAGAGTTGTGTCTCAAAACCTCTAGCCCTCCAAAAAAGTTCTTTTTCTTTAATTTTGACCAAAAAAAAAAAAAAAAATCTCCTGACCTTCAGAGGTCAGGAGATCTTTAATATATAATATATATAACGTATAGTAATATAATAATATATTATATACTGTATACATAGTATACGTGTATGGATACACATTATATACAATATATAATATATGTTATATTGGTTTCCACTGCTGTTCTCCTTGAATGCTTTCTAAATACACCTCAAATTTTTTTACACAAGATCACCATCCTCCCCCACAGATATTTTAAGAGTTCAATGCTTAAATTTTAAACTATGATTTGCTACTTTAGCTGAAAATTTTAAGATTTTTATTGTAGTTACTCTTCTTAGGCCTGCACACAGTTTTCTGAAACACAGAAAAAGAAAGAAGAGAGATTCCTAGTGCTGTGTCATTCACAGAAAAAAATACGTGGGTTTTTAAAATATTTTCGCTGCCTCTATGATTTTAGTGCTTCCTTTATAAAGTGATCGTGGTTCAAGCACATATTTAAATGCCTCTACAATCTAGGAGCAAGGCCAGTTGTGTAAGGCTTCTAGCTGTGATTTAAAAAAAAAAAGTGAAATCAAAAGCATTCTGTTTAAATAGATACGTTTGTAATATATATTACTTAAATATATGTGTGTGAGGGCAGTCTTTCAGATTCTTACTGTAGGACTTTGATTTCACTTTTATGTCGATTTTCATGGATGCTTTGGTACAATTTCTAGGCAATTCTAAATTTAAGCATACCTCAGAGAATCGTGTTAATAGCCATAAAACCACTCCCATGGTGCTTCATCATTGTAACTGACAGTGAAATTAACAACAGCAAAAAGTATATTTGAGGTGCTAACATGTTGCTTTCAAGAGAAAGCACACTCCATTTATTAGAGACCAAGAGTAGCAATTAGTCCTTCAGTAGGATTGCTTTCTCTCCCCAGATTTTCACACACTGGCGATAGTGTCCAGAATCAGCTGCGGCCGTGTGGAGTAGGCCTTTTCCAAGGTCAAAATGGAGATAGCCTCATTCAACAGTTACTAAGGAACAATATTTAGGAAAGAAAAGCCACATCATGTTAGCATGGCCTGCCAGTGTCTCTTAAAATGAAGCTTCGGTGAACGTAGGCTTAAGTACCCGTTTTAGACCCTTAGTTCTGGCTCCTGTCATTGGAGATTCGGAATCGTGATTTTGAAAAACATCCTCCAAAAACTCAGCCTTTTCTGTCCTCTTTTAAATGTGTCCTTCCACTCTTACTTGGTAATGTTCTGATTTCTAAATCAGGTTCGCACCCTGCTAATGCCATCCAGTCTGCTCCTGCCGCTTGTGGGAGCGGGCTGAGGGGTTGAACGCACACGTCCCATGACTAGCGGATAAATTAGAAAGAGAGCTCTATACTGTCAAACCACAGCAGAAGGTAGTTTAAAAATCCGCAGCATTCTCCAGTCAGCAGATCCATGGAGAGAATTCAAGTAACAAAGGTTGCAGGTGATGTCAGCTCTCCCAGCTGGTCTTGTCGCATTCCTTTCTGCGTTGCCCCGCGTATCTGCTTGCTCATCATCTTGGACCCTGTGCTTCTCCTTAGGAGAAACTGCTTGTTTGGGTTTTTTCGTGACAAACCTAAAAGTGTTCTCTGAGCCTTGCTTTAGGTGCTCTGGAACAACGCTTGTCGACCCGAATAATGAGAATTTATGAGCTCATGAAGGAACTGTGCTTTTGTTTCTGCCTGGCCAACTTATGAATTTGTGTCTACCTCATTTTCATATTAAAGTTTGCAGCTTCCTTAGGTAGGAAGAGAAAATTGTCTGACATCAGTATTTTATCACCTCGCTGCATCTATCTCTAGCAAAAATAAAGATTGTAAATATCACTACCAAACTTTCTGAATACGGTTTTATGCAGCCAAGCCTAGTATTGTCTGAATATTTTGAGCAGTACAGATTTCTATGTGTTTATATAATAAAGCATATTTATTTTTTCCATGTTATTTAATTTTATATACAATGTTTAAAAATCAGTGTTTATCAGCAGATTGTAAAGGCAAATAGGCTATGTGAATTAGAAATTCATGTGTATGTTTCTTTGGGTTTTAAAAAGATACATTCTAATTTTGTAAATCCCTTCCAACGTGTCCCATCCCTCTCCCCAGTCTGAGCGGCCAACTGGTAAACTCTGTGTAATTGGATAGTTTAAAATGTGTATTTTAAAAGGATACTTAAAAAAGAATTCTGAATTGGAAATGATGCCTAGTGATATAAACAAAAATATATGAGGCTTAATATTTTTGTTTTTTTTTTCTTTTCTAATACTGTTGTCCTGATTCTTTGAGTCTCAGCTATGAAATATGAATGTTCCATTTATTGAATTTGTAGATAATGATAAAATATAGCCAGAAGACAAAACAAGCGATTAAAAGAAATGGTCCTGAACATGTAAAAAGAGCTAGGTACAGGAAAACACTAACCTAATGTGCATAAATTTGATCACACTTTATTCTTTGTGTTCAGATAACTATAAAAGACTTGAGCATTTGTCAATTTTGTTATTGGTTCACCTGCAATACATTTCAGAAGGAATTTCTTTCTTATTAAATAAAGAAAATATGATCAAAATAATCTTGGAAGTTTTAAGAGAGCCTGCGGTTTTCAAAAAATTATGCATCATAAAGATGATCCCTGATACCTATTGGTTCCACATCCCCTGAGTCTCCTTTTTATGTGTAATTTAGTATGGTAACTGAGAGTTAAAAGGACCAAAATCAGATGTATGTAAGTTTGGGGTTTCTGTAAGGTGCCAAATAAGATAACTTCTCCAAAGCAGATGATGATAGCTAACTTTTCCTGAGTATTTTCTGTGTACCAAGCCAAGTTAAGCAAATAGACATCATATTTATCTCCCATGTTACCCCAGGGGGGTGGTGTTTTTATGAATCCATTTGAGTACCTGATCATCTACTATAGTGTTAAGACTTCACTAACAGTATACTGACTGTACTAATCCTGCCTAGTCCGACAGAAATAGCCCGTATTCAGAATGAGTTTTTTTTTTTTAACGTTTTTTTATTTATTTTTGAGACAGAGAGAGACAGAGCATGAATGGGGGAGGGTCAGAGAGAGGGTGACACAGAATCTGAAACAGGCTTCAGGCTCTGAGCTGTCAGCACAGAGCCCGACGCGGGGCTCGAACCCACGAACTGTGAGATCATGACCTGAGGCAAAGTCGGCCGCTTAACCGACTGAGCCACCCAGGCGCCCCAGTTTATTTATTTATTTTTCAAATGTTTATTTGAGAGAGATAGAGCACAGGAGAGTGGGGAAGGGGCAGAGAGAGAGGGAGACAGAGGATCTGAAACAGGCTCCAGGCTCTGAGCCTGCAGCACAGAGCCCAACGCGGGGCTCAAACCCACAGACCGCGAGATCATGGCCTGAGCCAAAGTCGGCCGCTTAACCGACTGAGCCACCCAGGCGCCCCCAGAATGAGTTTTTTAAACTCCCACTTATATTCAATAAAACAGATGCCTAAAAGTCAGACTCCATCAACCTCCACGTTATTTAGCTAATAGCAACATCATCCATTTGACTCCAGCAACAGAATAATCCACATTTATCACGATTATTGGTAAATTCCCATAACCAGCACTTGTAAACACTTCAGCTGGTTATGTTTCAGGAATGGCAGAACATCTCTCTTTCATTTTAAAGTTATCACATTAGCCAGATTAGGAGGACAGTATAAAGATTTTGGTCATCAGGAATGTCACATTAATGCATATGCATTTTTTATAAAGAAAAAGATTTTTCACTAATGAGGACACATCTTAAATACACTGCTGGTGCCTTTTAAAAAATAAATAAGAAACGCATTATTTGGCTCTATCCATACGAAGTAGTGATAAATAAGGCTTTTTTAAACAAAACATTGTAACATATGAAATTACAAAATACCCGAATTCAGTGTAGATTAAGACTCAGTAACCCACTCATCTCAGATGTGTTCAAAACAAGCAAAACACTGGCCTGCATCTAGCTCGTTGGAGATAAAACTTAACTAGCTTTTTCTCCCCCCATTGTTGACAGCTGATATGTCCTGATAGCTTGACAGATTTCTATTTTTACAGTTTTAAAAAGTCCGAAGATGGGGGAGACAGGGGTAGGAGAGTTATTAGACCATGAGGAGGAGTGTAGGTCCTTTGACTGACTCACGTCAGCGAGTTGTCCTTCTGGAACAGAAAGGAATGAAAACTTTGGAATGTACAGTGGGAGCGAGAGATTGAGTCCACGTATAATTGTTTAGGAGGGAATCCTGATTAGTAAAGGCAGTTGAGGTAGATTGATTTTACGAAGAGGGAGTAAACAGTTCTAGGTCATTCCTTTCAAAAGGGGAGGGGGAGGCGGGTCACCGTTTATTTTTCAGCGAATACTTTTTTATGTGCCTGCTGTGAGCCAGGCACTGTTCTAGGTGCTAAGGATACAGCAGTGAACAAGTCGGAGCTATTCTAGCGGAGAAAGAAAAATGTGTTGTTAAACGAATCAAACCAATTATACGTGTAATTAAAGAACTGACATTTTTTTTTTTTTTCCTGGCAGCCTCATTACAACCATCAATATAAAAATACAGATTGCTCTTACTGTGTGTGTGTGTGTGTGTGTGTGTGTATTGTGTAATTGTACATTAGCACACAGCTGCTAATGATCTTTGGTCATTAAATAAAAATTATCCATCCTACCTTTCCTTTTCAATGTACAATTACACAATCATTTTCAGTGATAAACGCTCCCTGGCTGATGACACGGAACCTTTAAAAACCTCTCATCAGAGAGTGTTCTTCTATTCACCGCTACATTATAACCCAGGCATGAGGTCCGTGGTCTGAGAGCCAGGATAGGCAGAGATCCTGGCTTTCCATCGCTCTCTCTGTCAGGGTCCTCAGCCTCCACCCAAACGTGGGAAGCCCTGGCCGAGGTACATTTTCCCCTTTGTTATTTGATGATCACCAATAAAAACATGTAGAACGTGGGGATTGCCACACCACCACCTTTGCTTCCTGTTGTTTTCTTTCCTCTGAAGTGGGATCCTTTTCATGGGTTGTTTTAAAGACCACAACCTCCCCTTCCAAAAATGTAGAAAATGGAACACTGGCAGCCAAGAAAAGAGTGTACAGGAAGTAGTATGGAAGATCATTGATACAGGCCCAATGGACAAAACCATCATTCTTACCAGATCTGCATCCCCTTTCCCCTCTTAGAAAGAGCGTATGTCTTGGCCAGTGCGGTCCAATAACTCTCTACAATGAGGGAAATGTTCTCTCTTTTTGCTTTCCAGCATGGAATCTGCTAGCTGCATGTGGCTTATATGGAGCACTTGAAATGTGCGACAGGGATACGGCACTTTAAATTGTATTTCGTTTTAATTACTCTAAATCTGAACAGCCACCTGTTGCTGGTGGCTACCATATTGGACAGGGCAACCTCAGGCAACGTCTTTAGCAATTAATCCGCAACTAGCCGAGAAATCCGTAAACTTACAAAAGCAAGTTGGAGAGAAAAACCCTGTGTCGGCTCGGAAAGGGTCCCTATGTAGGATGCCCTTGCATCCAAATGAGTACCATTCTCTTGCCTTTCTTCTGTTTTGTGCCTTTGTTTTGGAACACTTTAGTGGGTGTTCCCTGACAGCTGGGCATTAGAAAAAACAGGACAGTGGGAAGAGAGGCTTATCAGAACCAGCTGTCTTGAAGGTAGTAACTCCAGAGCCTCAGTGTAAAAGCAGCTGTTAAAACAGCTCTCCTCTTGTGCGTCTTAGAGTTCAAGTTCATCGTGGCAGTAAGTTCAGTGAGGGAAAA
Organism: Leopardus geoffroyi; assembly: GCF_018350155.1. Lineage (NCBI taxonomy): Eukaryota > Metazoa > Chordata > Mammalia > Carnivora > Felidae > Leopardus > Leopardus geoffroyi. Next base: position 32,111,216 of record NC_059331.1, on the reverse strand, counting down.
AGAGTGTTTATGTGTTCAGTGGGCCGAAAGGGCAAGGCTTGATTGATGCTTTTTAGGAGAAGACAAAAATGGAAAACACCAGGTAGTCACCTTGTAGAAGCTTGAATTCCAAGAGATCATTCCCTCTTTGAAGGAAGTCTCCGGAAGGCAGCTTTTCATATTCACTGAGCCCTGTAGGTAAAGGTTGAGCAGATTAGCTTTAAGGGGCTGTGTTTGAAAGATACTTCTGAAGAATCAGAGCTGAGGCAATGTCTTCTCCACCACTGTGGTTCTCATCATTTAACTTGGCAAAACTTAGCCTCCCCAGTGATAAGAAAACCCTTATGGGGGCGCCTGGGTGGCGCAGTCGGTTAAGCGTCCGACTTCAGCCAGGTCACGATCTCGCGGTCCGTGAGTTCGAGCCCCGCGTCGGGCTCTGGGCTGATGGCTCAGAGCCTGGAGCCTGTTTCCGATTCTGTGTCTCCCTCTCTCTCTGCCCCTCCCCCGTTCATGCTCTGTCTCTGTCCCAAAAATAAATAAACGTTGAAAAAAAAAATTAAAAAAAAAAAAAAAGAAAACCCTTATGGATTCATTCACATTCATACACCATACTGACACATACCCCCGCCTTGAAATTAAAATGTGTGCAACAGCGTTGGCTGCAGATTGAATGATGATGTCATCAATTCTCTCTCCCAGTGGCCAGATAGCTGTTTGTTTTTTCCTTTAGAGTGACATCTGAATTAAACTATAAGCCACTCAGGTGAAATCTTTTTAAGAAGCACTTATTAACTTACTCTCACAGGTTGGCTGCATACATGGGAAATGGGAAATAAGTAAAATAATTCTCAGGATCTCAGAAAGTGGATGAACTGATAGCTTCAGGTATCCACAAAAGAGCTGTTTCTCCCTTCACTTAATTTTGTGCCATGTATTTCTTGCCATAATTATAGGAAGGGCTTTGATTTTTTTTTATGATAACAATCACTTGTATTTTGGAGTCTTTACTTTTTGCTAGGAGTTCTACAAAGCAATTCACCCATATAGTCTAATTTAATCCTCTGTACTTGATGAAGTTAGCATCATGTTGGGTCTAGGTCGCACTGTTGAGAAGGGGCTGAGTCAGGACTTGACCCTGGGGCGTTCTGCCTTTCAAGCCCCAGGTTTTAACCAAGATATAATTCCCTCATCTTACTCTTTAGTTGGTGAAGTGGTAAAATGCAACCTCTGTGGAAAGAGGAAGTTTAAGATTTTCTGTTCCCCCAAATTGTAACTATTTGACACATTCTGGAATTCCTGAGCCATTAACAAATTTTGCTCAGAGTTCTGAAGGGAGGAATATGAGAAAAGTGTTCCTCTTAAAATTAAACCAAGTAAAAAGTAAAATTTGGGTTTAGAAGATTTTGAGGAAAAAAAGCATCCTCATTTATTTATTAAACATGCATTGGGTGATATTTCTGACATTTTAATATGCAAAGAGCAATGAAATAACTTGGGGTAGTCAATCTAAGTGTTTTCTGTGTTCAGTGGATGTATAGGTAATAGGACAATAGATCAGGTTTTGTTAAAGCCGGTTGGGGGATTTGCAGATGCGTGTGGTGATGTGGTTTGTTGTCGAATGTAATCTGCTGCTTCCCTACAAGGGAATTATGAAAAATGATGAAATTAAAATGTATTAAAAAGTGATTTCACACTAACAGCTCTCTGGTTGAAATAAAACACATCAAATGCACTGAGATACCTTCCCAGCTGGTTCTTGGGCTAAATCTAAGCTCTTCCTTGAGCAGCGCTGAGTTTCCTCTATTCCCATTGGTAGGACAGTCATCAACTCTGAGTTCTGGCCTTACATTCTGTTCCTTTCTTCACCCACCCGCCCCCCCATCGTCCCAACCACTGTATTCCTCTGTCCACGTGGCTGCTGGATGATAAGACTTGGTTATGGTTTGGGAGCTGTGTGGGATGAAGAGAGGGAAGACGTAGCAGAAAAAAAAACCAGTGGGCTCATTTGCTTCTTCTTAGCTAAGACAAAGGAACACATACAGTCACCACATTTCAAGTGAAAAACCTTTTAACCAAATCATTTATTTACTTTCCCCGAACCTTAATTTCCTTTGGGTTGAACAGGCCTGCCATTGAAGCTTGTTGCCTTACTCCAAGTGGGCATACCATAAGCAATTTTGAAAAGGATGAATGAATGAATGAGCCCGCTACTCAGGAGCTGAAATCCTTATGGCATTGGCCTAGAAATATGAAAATTAAAAGCTAATCTGTATGAGGGAATAATTAAAAAGAAACACATAGGATTGGATGTTGGTGGTGTATCAACAGTGATTTCCTGACTTGGGGAGTTGTATGGCATTTATGTAGGAGAGTGTCCTTGCATTGATGGGACGTTATGTGTATAAGCAATATATACATGTGTATATATATATATATATATATATATATATACACATATATGTGTGTATGTATATATATACACATACATACATATATACACATATATATGTATATACACACATATACATACATATATATACATACATATATACACATGTGTATGTATATATATGTATGTGTATGTGTATATATATATATATATATATATACGCCATTATTAAATAGAGGGGGGTGTTGTAATAGTTCGCAGTTGGAAAACCTAGATAAGGGGGATAAGGGAGGTCTTCATGATGGTCTTGCAATCTTTCTTTAAGTTTGATGTATTTCAAAATAAGCTATTGTTAAAATTACTTAAACATAAATAGGTTCAGAGTGTGTATTTTACTTCACAAGGAAGTGAAGGGTAGGTCTCTGGATTTATTCCAGGATTTATAAGAATTCTGACATATATTAGAAAGCTATTTTTATTCTCAGATTTCCACTATCACATCATAACAAAAGTGAGTTCTGTAGCCAGGGCTCAGTAAAAATCTTTCTCAGTTTTTCACTGGTTTATGTCCCATGACTTTCTCTTCCCCTTGTCTCTATCTCCCTTCTTCCCTTGGCCCCCTCGTACCTATACAACTGAAATGAAAGGCCCCTGGGAATGGTGTGGTTTTTATTCCTCTTTTTCTCAGGGAAACCCAGACTTTCATAGCAAGTCGTACCAGTAAATTCCAGTAAATACTTGGTTGTATGCAGATTCACCTTTTTTTTTTTAGATCTACTCCTCCCCAGTAAAGCCCAGATTCCATTGAAAACTAAGGATTGTGGTTCTTTTGTTTGTTTTTTTTTCCTCCAAAAACGCGTGTTTATTTTCCTTGCACTTAATAAAAAGCCCTCACCCAACCAACTCACCTATTTCTGCATTACAATGTGCCCTTTCTTGTTGAAATCATTATTTCCTTCTCATTGGTTGTTTTTTTAATCATATGTGAAATATCCGGGAACTCTTAGCGGTGGCAGGCCAGGGACATGATGTCAGGGAGGAAGTGCTGTCCCGAAGAGCGTGGTTGTTCATTGTAGTCATTGCTGTGTGTGGGAATTGGTTTCACGTTGTCCATGTCACGTTCTCTGGAGACCAGGACTTCCCAACTCTTTTAGCCTAAGACCTTGATCTTGGATTGATGTTCAGCAGGCCCTTTACCACTTCCTTCCATGAAAAAGCTCTCTGTGCCCCACCACGGCTATTAAATCAGTTACAATCAATTCCGTTTTGAGATTTTGTTGAAGGACTTTCTGAAAACCTTAGGATAAGTCAGTGGTTTTCAACTGGGGGTGATTTTTACCCCCTGGGGACATTGGGCAATATCTGGGGACTGTCTCAAGTGGGTTGGGGATGCTACTTGTATCTACTAAGTGGAAGCCAGGGATGTTGATAAGCATCCTACGAGGCACAGCATAGCCCCCAACAGCAAAGAATTATCTCACCCAAGATGTTGACATAGTACCAAGGTTGTGAAACCCTAAAGAGACATCTGGTGAGGAGAGGGAGGACTCCTCAGCAAAAGTCAAACTCAAGGTCACAGATGCAAGCCCCATGGAATGTCACTGGCTAGCTATCAGAAAACAGTTCTCTCCAGAGAGTTGAATTTTCCATTATATATTATGTGGGATTGCAGGAAGCCATCAAGGTCAGTCAAAAACTTTCAAGGATGAGCTGAAAATATGAGGCCTCAACGTTGTCTTACCAGACTGAATTTGCAAACCAATGAGTAGAGTCCCTCCTTCTTTTTTGGAAGTCGGGAGGGAGAATTGTTATAAATGTCTACAAATGTGTCCAATGTAATATGTAGACGTTCTGCATGGCAGTTTTGGCGGGAGTGACCAACTTTGGAAACAAAGGCACACACGAGGATGGGCATTTCTAAAAAGGGCTACTCCGCCATGTTCACACCTTTGGATTGTTCTGGTAGCACTGATAGTTCATACTTACAAGTTGCTTTTAACTTCGTGCTTCCAGCATCAGTATTTCCCTCATCCACGGTAGAATTTGCACATATGTAATAGTCCGGCTGTATCTAGGAATTGGTGTGTCAGCGTTGAACGTTGTGGCTTTTCTTTTGGATACTTTTTAAAAGTAGGATTCATTCCTCATTGGCATTTGATCAGAGAAGTAGCAGATTGTATTTCTGATTAGAGACAAAGGCAGAGGGGCAGAAAGTATTGTATGGGTTGTAAATAGGAGTGAATCAGGATACCCCCGTCTCAGCACTGTTGACGTGTGGGACCAGGTAGTTTCGTTGTTGGGGAGCTGGCCTGTGCATTGTGAGATGTCACACAGCATCCTTGTTTCTACCCACTGGATGCCAACCATCCTCTTGGTTGTAATAGCCAAAAATGTCTTCAAACGTTGCCACATCCCCTGGGCGGTGATATTGCCTCCTCCCTGCATTTCTATGGATTTCTAACAGTGAAACTTTTCTTTCCATATTCTCATGGGCATTAGGTGGGCTATATATAGACTGCAGCATTTCCCAAGTGTGTCTGATACAAAATTCCTATTTTTTTTTTAAGTCAGAGAAGTCCTTAAAGTTATAAAATTAAAAATAAAAAGTTGTAAAATTCCTTTCTCCTTTCTGGAAAGATAAATTGTTACATTGTAGAGATCAGCAGGTTTTCACCATCAATGCCTTCAATTATTTCCCACCAGTTTTTTTTAAATCCTTAAGAGGAAGCCATACGTAGGTGATCAGCTTTTCCAGATGTGTGGCATTAAGTTGGCTTTTCAGCGCATGAACCTCTGAGGAAGAAAGTTTCTGAGGCTCTACCTCTCCTCTTCCCTTTGCCACTTTGCAAATCTCCCGTGCTCTAGCAGAAAGCAAATGCCGTGTCTCCAACCTCCACACTACCCATGCGAATATACCTTCCGAAGAGCAGTCTCAACTCTGAGCATGGTGGGTCAGAGAACATTTTTAGATGATGCCTCTCCTGGTCCTAGAATGGAAATCCATCTCAGTACTTCTCCTTCAAAAAGGTCACAAAACAGTGGCCACATAAACACTAAACACAAAACACTATTTTGACTCCAAAACTTTTAGACCGAAGAAATCTGTCAGTAGAGGAGAAGACAAGCACAACAAGCCCCAAGATACTGTTATCAACCTCAGAAGTTTTCTGGTAGGATCTAAGTCCTAATGAGATATTGTTTTTGAGCCACAACGTTTAATGTATTTTTGATGGAATGCCACAGAAAATTTTATTAGAAGATCTGGACACTGGTGCCCGATGTAGAAGAGAGTTCTCCATAAGACAAGTGAGTGCCACCTTCCAGAATTATCTAGAACCTTAAATTACCAATGGACTATGTAAAAATGACTTTAAAATTAGAAATTGACTTTTGCCTTTTACCTAATTATAATCCGAATTATAAACCTAATTATATTTATATAATTCAACTGGAAGTGGAGACATAATAGCAACGACCCCCATTTACTGAGCATTTGCAGTGAGCCAAGCCCTGGGCCTGGTGCTTTTTTGTGCGTTATTACTAATTATCATAAAATCCTTGCAGAATGGACCTTATTATGTAATAATGGATGTAATAAGGTCCATTCTGCAGGTGGGAAAACTGAGCTTCCGGAGGTAAGCAATTTTCCCAACATCATATGATCAGTAATTCTTGAAGCCCCACCTGACTGACTCCCAGGCCCCACGCTTTCCTGTTTCCTCTCTGGTAGGGCTTTCAAAATTTCTAGAACTAGTGATTTTCGATTTGTGACACATGCAAGAAACTAGCTCTTGCACAAATGGAAACCAGTGTAGCTCTCCTCTGCTTTTAAAAAAATCCATTGAAGCTGCGTCCTTAGTCTTGGAATGTTTCCCAAGGATTTTCAGCCAGGTTCCTAGTTTTGTTTACCTTACTTATCGAAAGCAGGAGGGAGCTGAATATTTGCATTTTTAAACAGAAAAATTTTGACAGTTCACTTGGTGTTGAATGGTTTTCAAAAAAAAAAAAAACAAAACTCCGGAATTAGGCTTGGTCACCCAGAATTCCCCAGCCAGTGCTCCGAAAGGGCCTGGCTTCCCCCTGAACATTTACGGCACCCTAGGATGATGGGAATTTTAAGGAAACTTCTGCTGGACTAAGAAAAGTAGGGCTTTCTGAACACAACCTGATCCTAATATTTGGGTCACAGCTACACGACTTAATCGGTCTGTGGTGGCTGGTTTATGGAAGGTGTGCAGGACATTGGCAGTGATTGATTTCTATCGAATTCGCCCTACGGTTACGAAATCTCAGGACTCCATGTTGCTTTGGCAGCCCTGTATATCGTATATTTTGAGGGCCTTTTTTTCAACGGAAGGGAACTTAAAAAAAAAAAAAAAAAAAAGTCCGTGGGCACCGGGGTGGCTCAGTTGGTTAAGCATCCAAGTCTTGATTTTGGCTCAGGTCGTGATCTCATGGTTGTGCCACTGAGCTCTGTGCCAGACTCTGCTCTGAATGTGGCGCCTGCTTAAGATTCTTCCTCAGCCCCCACCGCTTGTGCGTGCTGTCTCTCTCTAAAATTAATTAATTAATTAATTAATTATTGGGAATAGCAGGTGTGAGTTTTCGGAGGTTTTTTGGTTTTGGTTTGTTTTTTGCTTTTAGATCTTTCCAGCCAGAATGGAGATAGAAAATACCCAACCTACGTAGAACCCCTTTGTGTTCATCCATTTCTTTATAGGTTGCTTTCAGTCTGTATATTTACCTTTTTCCACATGGGAAAAGTATCATTCTGAGGTGACATCTTTGGGGGTGAGAAACAACATTATGTGACGCTTGGGGTACAAGACGGTCTCAAAGGCTTAGAGCTGACTTTCAACAATAGTCTTGAGTTCCTAGCTTCTGCCATTTGCCGTTCGTTGGTCTTGTGTTATATTCTCACATAACCTTCCTCTTAGGTGTCCCCTGTGCAGTATTTAGTTCTTTTTTAAAAAGTTTATTTATTTAGAGAGAGAGAGAGAGGGAGAGAGCAAGTGGGGGAGAGGAGGAGAGAGAGAATCCCAAGTAGGCTCCGTGCTGACAGATGTGGGACTCGATCTCATGAACCATGAGATCGTGACCTGAGCCAAAACTGAGAATTGGATGCTTACCTGACTGAGCCACCGAGGTACCCCAGTTTTGGACTGAGTAGACACAGGAGATAGGAGAACACAATAGTTATTTATTTGGTCCTTACAATGAACTAAGTATTGTGCAGGATACTTACTTAATCCTTAAAAATTCTTGAGACGTAAGTGGCCCTAGGTTCTTTGAGATGCTATTCATTCACTCATTCATGCATTCACTTGCATATTCCATAAGTATTTGAATGTTTTTTTTTTATAAGCCAGGCACTTCTCTAGCTACTGGGGATATAGCAGTGAACAAAATAGACAAAAATTCTTAGAGAAGAGGGGTGGAAAATAGCTTGGAAGGGGGGGATGAGAACTGTACATTTAAGGAGTCAGGCAGGTATCCATTAAGAAGGTGAGATTTAAACAGAGATAAGCTGTGTGGATATCAAGAAGAAGAGTATTCTGGGTTAAGACCTAGAGACAGGTGTATTTCAGGCACATCTTAGCAATAGTAAGGAGGCCACTGTGGCTGGATTAGAGGTGGTGGGTGGTAGGATGTGAAATTAGAGATACGATTGAGGCAGTATAACGTAGAGGTAAACCATGGGATGGGGATCGAGGGGTTAGGCTATTGGAATGATTTTTGCTTACACTCGGTGAATTAGGAAACCATTGTGGGGAGAGGAGTTGAGTGAGAACGTGAATTTGTTTTCAAAGACGGATGCTGGCTTCTGAATTTAGAGGAAGCTCCTCGAGGAACAGAGTTCTGGAAGCAGGGAGAATATTAGGAAACCATTGCAGTAAATCACATGGGAGAAGCCCGTCAGTGAGTGGCTCAGATGTTCACAGTGGAAGCGGTGAGAATTGGTGGGATTCTGATGTATTTTTAAAGTAGTACCTAAGGATTAGCTGAGAGTTTCGATACAGGCTATGAGAGAAAGAGAGGTGGTGGAATGAGCCCAAATATTGGGCAGAGAATAAGCAGAAGTTGGATGGAATTTCCATTGACTGAGATGGGGAGAACTCCAGGAAGGAGTGGTTTTTGGAGGCGGACCAGGGCTTATGCTTTGGACATGTTAAGACTGAGATGCTTGCTTATTCACCGTCGTTTCATGTCTCTGTTGAGCAGAACTGGAAAGAGGTGCTTGCCGTGGTTAAGCATCTTGCATAATATCACAAAGGAAGAGACAGCCCTGGTCAAACCAGGTCTGAATGATTCCAAAACCAAATTCATACCTACCACCCTCTTTGACTCAACCCTTGGATGTCCGTTTGAGTACATCTCAGAGTGGTGTAGGAATAATTTAAATTCACATAGAACCATTGACCTAATGTTAGCTACTTCAAATGCCACGTCATTCACGTAATAGCCATTTATGTTTTAGCTGGTTTTTATTTCTTCTTGTCTGATCCTTTCATAATGGTGCCTTGGAGCCATTTCTTTACCAAGTGATAAGCAGGAGGAGAAGCAAGAAAAGAAACATGGACGAGGGGCGCCTGGGTGGCTCAGTCAGTTAAGCGTCCCACTTCAACTCAGGTCATGATCTCACAGTTCGTGGGTTCGAACCCCATGTCGGGCTCTATGCTGACAGCTCAGAGCCTGGAGCCTGCTTTGGATTCTGTGTCTCCCTCTCTCTCTGCCCCTCCTCAATAGCACTCAGTCTCTGTCTCTCAAAAAATAGAAAAATTTTAAAAACGTTAAAAATTAAGAAACACGAATGAATAGTGCCTTAACAGCACCTTGGTCTGATCTGAACTCCCAGTAGAGCAAAGCAAAGTTGGAGGATGAGCATCTAATTCAACAATGGTTAAGATAATCTTTTTTCCTTCCTGCTGAGATATGTTTCTCTGGATGCAGACTCAAATATGTATGCACGTTTCAGTTTTGGGGTGGCATTGGTATCCACCGGAAAGCAAACTAATTACATAAACTACTTCTCCCCCACCCCTGCCAAAAAAAAAAAAACAAAAAAACAAAAAAAGTTGTAAGTTTTCCAGTATAAGATGTTGGACATGTTGGCATGTAAAGATGTTCCTTTCGTGCCACGCCAACGGAGGAAGGTCCAGATACACAGAGAAAGCAAGACTGTGGAAGAGGCAATGGAGTAAACTTGGTCCTGGTGTCTTTTAAATGACTGAATGGCAGATAGACTAGTTCTTTTGGAGGAGGAAGAAGTTCCTGACTGCCCTGTAGTAGCATGAGTGGGTGTTCCTGAGCATTGTCATCTTCTAGAAGAATGACATCTCTAGGTAACCTCCAGTCACAGTCTGCCTGCAGAGTGCCAAGAAATTCTGGTCACTGTTCCCTCGGCTGTAGCTTTGCCAGAAATCACTCAGACACTTCTTCACTTACCTTTGCAACAGCTGAGACCTGGCACAAATATCTCACCTCCTATCCCCCTATGTTCCAGACTGCCTTCATGAATAATCCCGGGGTAAGCACAGGGCATGCGTCCTTCTGTCATCTCCACCTCTTTCCTGCAAGATTATTCTGCTGATGTCAGATTACAAATAATCGTCACCTATAACCTTGAGAGGCAAAAGAAGTTGTGTAAAATTAGTCAGTGTGCTTAGAAATGGGGAGTCGGAGGGCATGTTAGGGACAACAGAGCCTGGGCATGTACTATGCCTCAGATTCCTGGGGGCACCACTGCACGTAGCCATGAGAAAATTCAGCTTTTGCAGATTTTGTTGGTTGTTATTCTTTGTCTTGATGGGGAGGAAAACTGTCATATTTACATTCTGGAAGAACAAAAAGAACCTCAATTCGGGTTTCATGACTCATGTAGCTAATTTCATATGCTGTTCTGTTTAATGTGAATATTTGTTTCCCCCCCCCATAAGATGTTGTTACATTAAGAGGTTAGGAGGAGACAGCTGGAGAGCCCTGTGCCTCCTAATTCTTGGGGGTAACGGGAGGTGGAGGGCATGAGCCCTTCTTACTGTCTCCCCTTATTGGCTTGGCCCTCCCATCCCCCTTGTGAGCCATCTGTGGGGCCACCTACTTGGCTGTAGTATTGAGAGCAGCCTTCGAGTGTGCCCCAAGGGTTGACATGTGATCCTTAGTTCCTTTTCTCCCACGGTCTTAGACCTTTGGAGTACTGCAAAGACTGCCGGTGTTGGGGGCAACGGTGATGGAAGGATGGCCTCGTGCCCCATCCGGCTGGGATGACCGTGACTCGCGCATCTGCTTTCTTCCATGGTGTTCCCTGCCAATCTCCTGCTTTCTCGGCTCCTTTTCATGGTAATAAGTGCCATGGTGGTCCTGGACATAAACAGCCATCAGGCAGGCCTGTCAACATTGGCTTTACGCCCTGAAGTCACAGCCCTTGTTTCCTGGCAAAGCTTTCTCTCGCTCCTCAGTCACTCGGCTTCCCCGATGCCCCCCAACCAGAGCCATTCATGGGTTGTGAGAAGCCCTAACTGTGTGCACACCCACCAGTGAACAAATAACTGTGACCACTGCCACGGCAGAGCCGAACAGAGCCAGGAAGTGAGTGAATGGGTGTGCAGTAATGGCGATCCCTGGTGTGGATTCTGTGTCTCTAGACATTAAAGAAATAACATAACAAGAAACAAATGAGAAACATAAGTAGTCCCTCAGATAATAAGTATGAGCAGGAAATGGTGGAGTAGGAGAAAGATGTGGCATTCAGATGTGGGGTCCTTGTCTTCCTCGTCTTCCTGTCTTCTCTGGTCAGAGAGACCGTATTAATAATAGTCGATAAAAGTGAAAAGGGCACCGCAGAAGCAGAGGAATCTTCGACATTTATGTCTGTTCTGTGGATTGCTCTGTGACCTTTGGAAAGGAAAAGTCTTCGCCCTTTTACTTGGGTGAGATGTTGCCTAAGTCCCTCCCTTACTCAGCAGTGCCTGTGTTAGAACGTTAATCTGAGACTCCATTAGTTGACGTACATTTTTTTTTTTTAAATACCTTTTTAACGACATGCTGGGGGGTATTCTAAAAGACTCTGCTGAGTAGAAATAGTGGTAGTGATGCGAGTGAACGTGCATCGATTTCTACACCGCTTGGCCAAAGCCCCAGGAGCTCCGTCTTTATGCAATACAGTCGTACATGTATACAGTTTTTCCACTTAATTGTAACGTAACTCTGTTGAGTGTAGACTGTGCTGTTGTCCCCGCTTTACAGAGCTGAGAGAGGTTCGGTAATTTGCCCCAGATGGCCCCGAGGTGAAATGGCAGGTGGCGTGCCAGCCTAGCCCTGCCTGATGCCCAAATGCCCTGCGCCCTAAAATGCTGCGTTTTAGAACAAGGTGAAGACAAGTAGTGAGCTTTTGTTTCCTGTGCTGGCACTCGTGCGCCTCTACCCGTTGGAATTTGTTCTTAGCCGGTGTCCCCAAACAGGAGCTTGTTATACTCACTCTTGTTCATACTCGTGTCTGCTGTCCGTCAAAGCCAGAGGCGGGAGAATCTGTGCCTCCCTTGCTAGTCCCTGTTGGGACTATCCCTTTGGAATAGAAAGAGTCAGGATGGCTGGTTAGCCATGGCTGCTGAACAACACGAAGAACACCCGTACTTGGCTACAAATCCCCGGGGCGACGGCGTTCTGTGCGGGGCACGGGAACTCCTAGTCCTAGGCGTGCATGTACTCCTTCCTCGCTGTGTCACTGTCAGCATGCCATGTCTCCTTTCCTCTTGTGTTCCATTTGTGAGATAGACGGACTGGATACTCTTCAAGATGCCCTTACAGCTCAGACAGTTGAGAGATTAGCCCTCAGTGAATGGACAGGCCCACATTTCCATTCATGACCGTGCAAAGAGCCATTCATCAGTGAACGGAAATAATCATTCGCCCCGTGACATCAGGCGGGCCCCAAAGGGTGAATAAACCCTGAAAAATGGCCAAGAGAAAATCAGGGTGTGGCTTCAGCCCAAGGGAAATCTGGCCCTTTATGTATGTGGCTGTTTATTTGCACACTAAGCGTCTTTCTTCCCAGGGTCCTAAAGATGTTAGGAAAAAAGTAATAAAGTCAGACATACTAACTCTGTATAGGTACTGTCTCCCTGAGAGACTCGAGGAATCAGAGGCTTCAAAAATAGGCTCAAGAGACGTTCCTTTGAGATCCTTGCTCTCTTTTGTTGACTTGAGTGAGCAGGAGTGAGCACCTTGTTTTCCTCTCCGGTCTCTTTCTTCAGTATAGCTTAAGGGAGAAAGTGGTGATTCTGGAGAGGACCTGTTTGAAGACCAACTCTGTTGCTTCCTGGCTTTGTGTCCCTGGCTAAGTGACAGCACCTCCTTGTTTCTCTTTATCTGTAAAAAAGGAATCCTCAGGGGCGCCGGGTGGCTCAGTTGGTCGAGCGTCCGATTTCGGCTCAGGTCATGATCTCGCGGTCCGTGAGTTCGAGCCCCGCGTGGGGCTCTGTTGTGACAGCTCAGGGCCCGGAGCCTGCTTTCGATTCTGTGTCTCCCTCTCTCTCTGACCCTCTCTCCGTTCATGCTGTCTCTCTCTGTCTCAAAAATAAATAAATGTTAAAAAAAAAATTAAAAAAAAAAGGAATCCTCATAGTATCTGAGTCACACGGTCGCTGTTGGGATTAATGACAGAAGCCAGTGTCCTTCAGCCCAGTTTTCCATTCACAGTTAAGAGTTCAATAAAAGGTAGCTGGTGTGATTTCCAATAGCTCTGCTCTGACTGAAAGAGGGGTCCTGGGGTGGCCTTTTTGCATCTCAATAACTTGTGCCAAATCGGTTCAGCCCTCACACTGTGGGTCAGATTCCGAGTGGTTCTTTCTTTGTGACATTTAGGCAAACATGACGTTTCGTTTAGAGCACACTTCTGTGATGCCTACAGATTTCACGTGTCCGTTCGTTCCCGCAATTATTTGCTGGCTGCCTACGGCGTGGAAGGCAGTCTATAAGCACATGTGAGTGATGGCTGCTTTCTTTTTCCTCGGTGGCAAGCCCACGTGGTGTTCCAGGCCCCACACTGAGCTGTGTTTGAAACTCTGATCCCTAAGTCCAGATCCTTGTGCTCACGTCCTGGCTTCCCCGGAAACGGCGTGCGCAGGCTGGTTTTGCCTTCCCCACTGGTGCCATGCTCCTGTATATGCCCTTCGTTCCTCCCCGTAACTGGCAAAGGCAGATGCGAACCTCGGGTGTGAGCCTCATGTCCTTTCTGACGGTACATTCTGCAGGTGAGGCTTGACTTTGTGTTTTGTTCAACCAAGTCCAAAGGAGACTAGAATCAGAAAGAGCCTGCTGTCCGTGAAAGACACAACGGAACGTTTTTTTAAATGGAGGGATTTGGATGTTACGTTCACATTTTAGGGACGCACAAGGGAAAGGCACATCATGATTAGTTCAGGGTCCTGCCCCCAAACTGAGCTCTGTTCGTCGGTCTCAGAGGGATGGTTCGCTCCCTGATTGGCAAAACTCCTTCCGTCAGGAGAATCGTGACTTCACTTGGTCATGGCTTGCGGCCTCTGTCCTTCCTCTCGGCCTCCGAGCTCTTCCTTACCTGCTGGCAGCCAGTCCCGTGGTTGGAAATATGGGCTAGTTGATCAGTATCTTCCATCACACATTACACATAAACAGAATGTTTCCGTTTATGTGACTGTGTATTTGCAGTATAAGTGTCTTTCTTCCCAGGGTCCTAAAGGTGTTATGAAGAAAGTAATAAACATGTTTCTCGTGTTTTCTAGATCCCTTGGAGGTGGAAATCACCTAGATATACAGAGCAGTGCCAGAATTCCGCCAGCTGTTCTCCTCGACCATCCATTAACCCCTGTGTAGTGAGCACCTGCTATAACCAGGCGGTCCAGGTCTATACCTCGGCCCTGCTGGTGCTTCCTCTAAGCCCCGGCATCTCCCAGCCCCATTGAGAAGCCTCCATCTGGCCAGATTCTCTGAGCACCCCTGACCTCCAGCCTCCACTTCTTATTCCTTCTTAGTTCCTTACGGTGGCCTTCCCAATTCCGTGCTCTCCTCTGTCTTTGCACACATGTTCAGGTTCACGGCTGCCTTGGCAACGCAGGAATCTCCCTCTCTCTAGGTCCTCAGCCCTTCTCATCCTGGCAGACACACTGGGGTTGTTTGCTGGCTCCTTGATGTCTGAGAGACCACACACGTCTACAAAAGTGAAAGGGCAGAAGCAGGGCATCGCGAACGCCAGCGGTAGCACGCCGGACCCTAACCGGCACCATAACCAGGGCTACCACTGAGAGAGGACAAGCCCAGAGGAGAGATGATGAGCAGACTGCCCATGCCTTGAGTACATTGTTTCCAGCCAGATGAGTTGAAATGCAAGGATGTCAAACTCTTAAGACGTTAGGCGAGTAGACCGTGTTAAGGCAAGAGCTGAACAAAGCTTCACGTTAAACATCCCCTTTGAATGGCCTCACAGAAACAAAAGCCTCAAAGCCCAGGCATTTGGGATACTGACCTTGATGTTTCTTTCTTTTTTTTTTTTTTTTAATTTTTTAAATGTTTTGATTTATTTTTGAGAGAAAGAGAGACAGGGTGTGAGCAGGGGAGGGGCAGAGAGAGAGGGAGACACAAAATCTGAAGTAGGTTCCAGGCTCCAAGCTGTCAGCACAGAGCCCCACAAGAGGCTTGAACTCACGAAATGCGAGATCATGACCTGAGCTGAAGTCAGACACTCAACCAACTGAGCCACCCAGGCACACCTGACCTTGACGTTTCTAAGTCACAAGGAGAGACTATACCATTGTTTGGGAGTGTTGTGCAAAGCTGGGGAGAAAACATGCTCGTAAACATGTTCGGTTGTTTCTCCAGAGGAGCAAACGTGGGGCTCCAACTGGCAATTTAGGAGGCTATATCCACTGCCCATTTAAGGACTTAAACATTCCCCAGAGCAAGAACCCTGAGACATGTAGCCAACAGATAGCACATAGTAGGTGATGCACTGAACTTTACTCTTAAATCTCAGTGATGCACATCGACTCAAAAGTCAGCGTCTGGAAAAGGACTGGAAATGATCACATGGAAATTTCCCTCAGAGTAGAAGAGCTGAAACGTTTGTTTATTTGATTATCAAAATGACAGCTTCTTTAGAGAAATCATAATAGACCCACTCATGAACCTGTTAGATATGAACATTTCCCTAAGCAGCTTCTTTTCTTCACTGGTAAGTTAGAAAGCATGAGATGAAAAGTGTTTTGTTTTTTTCTGATTAGTTACCTCGAGAATGTCCTTATCACTTTTAGATCTTCATTTTAGGCAAATAATATGTGAGTCATGCTGAGCTATTGCATTCTTTTTTTCCAAGTCGGTTCCATTCAAATCCCCAGATAAGAAAAACGCACGTAGGAATGGGTGGGATGTAGCTAATCTAGATGTTAACAGGATGTTTAAGGCATCGTGTTTGGGAACTCCTTTGTTCCCTTTCATTTGAAGGGCAATAGGCATGGGTCACACCAGTAGTGTCCCTCAGATGAATTAGTATCAGTGATGTTAGTGATAATTTAACTGTTTCCCTTGTGTTGGCATTGCCCTCAACAGACGTCTATCTGTGTTGGAATCATGTGGGGAGAGGTATCTAGAAAGCTTTGTGGTTACTTGCACCAGGTTGGAAACACTGGTTATCTCCAATAACAGTACCTATCTCAATGGTTGTTAGGATGATTAAATGAGATGTTGCACGCACAGTCTTAGAGGAGAGGGTGGCACATAAATGAACGCCAGAATACTGTGCCTTTTCTCATTCTGCCTCTGTAGGTTGCTGTCTGCTTTTAGACTGTCCCTCCAATGCCATGCAGATTACTGAATTAGCATTTTCATCAACTCTCTTCCCCCCCCACCCCCCGCCCCTCATAGTAAAGGACAGCTTGCTTGGATGATTTGTATGTTGAAATGATTATCCCTATAGGTGGATTTGTTTTAAGTTCATCCATGTTCATCACCATTATGCCTCTTTCTTCATTAAGCACCTTTTCCCACCCAGGAATCTGTATCTTTCAAGTTCAGTCTTTTTCCTACAGATAAATACATCCTTGACGCCCGGGGCTGTTTTCCCATCCCTGTAAACGTCATCACTGTCCGGTTGCCCATACTGCAAACTAGGAGTCCCTCCTGAGTCTGCCTTCTGCCCTGCACCCCATGGCTGATCCACCGCAAACTGTCATTTCTACCTTAAAAAAAATAGGTCATAAGTCCACCAACTTCCCCCACCCCAATACCTCTGCACCCTATTTAGTATCACCATCACCTCTTGCCTGGACCAGTGCACTAACTCTTCCTGAGCAGTTTTACTATTTCCCTTCATGCTGTATGCCCATCCATTGTCCTCTCAGTAGCCAGGGTAGAATTTCTGAAGCAAAAATCAGACCGTGTTTTGCCCTGATTTAAAACTCTTCTGTGATTTTTCCAAATCCAAATGCATTATGACGACCTATGAGCTCTGCACGGTCTGGCCCTGGGGGAAGCCTCAGGAGCCCTCTTGCACCCATGGCAGCCTGTGTCCTTCAGAGCACTCATTTCTGTTAATAAGCATGCATTTGTTTTTTGTCAACATTGCAGTATTTTGATTAACACTGGCCTGTAAGCTCCGTGAGGGCGGGGGGTAGTCAACTTCGTTCATCACTATATTTCCAGCCCTTCGCATAATTTTTGAAACTTAGTAGTTGCTCACATGTTTGTTGAATAAACACAGAGGAACTCATCCCAAATCCCACCTGTGCCCCTTTGTTATTTATTCGTCCAAGGAAAGTTTCTAAGGACCAAAATTAGTCACTAACAATAGAGATTATTCCGTATGCAAGTCATTAGACCGGTGGTTTGTAGGAATATTTCTAGGAGCTTCATTTTAAAATTTTTTTTTTCTACGTTTATTTATTTTTGGGACAGAGAGAGACAGAGCATGAACGGGGGAGGGGCAGAGAGAGAGGGAGACACAGAATCGGAAACAGGCTCCATGCTCTGAGCCATCAGCCCAGAGCCTGACGCGGGGCTCGAACTCACGGACCGCGAGATCGTGACCTGGCTGAAGTCGGACGCTTAACCGACTGCGCCACCCAGGCGCCCCTAGGAGCTTCATTTTAAAAACCTTCCAGAATTATGTCCCAAGTCTTTATTTATGTCAAAGCACCATAGGTTGAAAGATGGGTATTTTTGTTTTGATCTGAATATTCAAATTGGGCTCCTTTCTTCCTCACTGTATGCTCTGTTAAGATTTCCAGAATGACCTCTCCAAATCATAATACTGTCATATGATGAAGCCCAAACGAAACCAGCAATGTTTCCCTTTCCTAAAGTAAAAAGTCAGGGCCAAACCTATTAATATACATATTTCAAAATAATCTATTCGCTACTATTGAAATCTTTACAATGATTTGTGTTTACTAGAGAAAGAGGTCTGGCACATTTATGAATGATATAACTTTGGACATGCTTGGTAACAGCGGTTGAATTAATACTAGGCTACGTGTTTTACGTGATGCTATTTATCTATTAGGCATGAAAGGGCACTTTGGTAATTTAAGTTAACAAAATCACAAAGTTAGTGAGGGCAATAAGAACTATTGAATAGGGGGCGATGACACGAAATCTATTCCCATTGCAGTTTCACATTTTGTTCTTCATTCTTAAACTCATTTCCCTCTAAAAGTCAAGAACGTTATATTGGGAAGTAATGTGTCTTGAAAATCTGAGCCAGCAAGCTTATGATCCAAGTGGTAATGACTTCTGTAATCGCTAATGAGGCAATGGACGTTGAATATCTCAGTGCACTCATTGGGGCCAGCCTCTTGCCTGTTCCACAAGAAGCTGTCATATCAAATTTTTGTCCTGACTCCATGGGCGCTTTGATTCCTAGACCTTTCTGAGAAACCTAATCTGAAATCAAAGTCAAGTTCCTTAGATGGGGTCAGACAAGGTCACATTTAAAACAGTTCAGTGAACTTGCAGATCAAAGTTGAAAGGTAATGCCCCCCTCCCAGAATTGGCACAGACTTACCTGCCAGCTTACCTTTCGGCTTCTAATGTGGCTTTTTCACCTCCTTCCCAATGGCCTGGGAAAATGAGAGTTTATCCTCTGAAAAATGGTAGGAGAGTTTCCTTAAATCATTTCATTAGGAAATTGGACACAGTTGTATTTTGGAAATGCACGTTTATCCAAATCAGTGAATCGCAAGGCATTTGGTTGAAGAAGTATCCTGATCCTGCATCAAGTGAGTTGTGCGAAAGGCATCCTTTCTAATTCATAGGAAGATTTTTTACAAACTCAGGATGTCATGGTAATTTCAGGTCCATTGGCTTTATTTTTTGGCCAAAATTGTCAGGATTTACCCGCCCTCTTGAAGAACCCAAAATACTAGGCAGGATTGCTGCTGAAATACTACGGACATTTTTTTTTCCCCGAATGCTATCTTCTTGCCGTGTAGAGCGTTGAGATATTACCTTAAATGGGGTTGGAAAAGGGGGGAGATGGTGACTCTTGTCAGGTATGATCTTAACATCTCACGACACGGGTTTTTATCAAACTCCATGTGATTTAAAAAAAAAAAACACAACAACAACCTTGCCATTGCTTTATATTTCAGTGTTCTGTCTCTTGTGGTCGAGGGCATAAACAACGAAATGTTTACTGCATGGCAAAAGATGGAAACCATTTAGAAAGTGATTACTGTAAACACCTTGCTAAGCCAAGTGGGCACAGAAAGTGCAGAGGAGGAAGATGCCCCAAATGGAAAGCTGGCGCCTGGAGTCAGGTGAGCAATGCTTCTCCTCTACGACTGCTTCCTTACCTTGGGCCCCGTGGCTGACACCGGCGTGTTGGTTGTGTTTGTCTGCACAGGTTTGGTTTCTTAGAGGGGAGCTTGGGGACGGGGAGGGACGACTCTTTCCATCAGGATAGTTGTTACCTGGCCAAGTGGATTCCACCCTCGGGGCCTTGGGTAACACCTACAGTAGGATGGTTGTGAGAATTAATTCTAAGTAGTAGTAGATATTGATGTCAGACATCTAGCACGGAGTAGCCCTTTAATACTTCGCTGATGGCATTTTTATCATCACTCACCACTTAAAAAAACACTAACTCAGATGGCAGTAAGGTTGACTCTGGTCACCTCGCAGGGACTGGGTCTGAATTTACCTTTGAGGTTCTTAAAGAAAGGGCTGTCAGTGTGAGGTATTATAGCGAATGTTCTTAGATACAGCAGAAGTGGGAGACAGAAGTTCTCTCTCTCTCTTGCTAGCTGTGTGACCTTGGATGATCTGTTTTCACCTTCCTGAGCCTACTACATTTAGCTCTTATGAGGATTTAATGCAATAATGAATGCCAAGTACTTAGTTCAGAGGTCTTAAATCTAAGAGGCTCTCAAGAGTAGTATTTTGTGTGGATGAATGTGATGTGTGTATCAGATGGGGAAGGGGTAAGTACCCAAGAAACTGATTGCAGTCAGACTCCGCTAATTCTAAACATTTGATAATCTAGCCAGGAGCTGGAGGAGAGAGTTTCCCTGTTGGATTCAATAAAGAACTCCAGAAGCTTCTATTTATCTATAAATAATTGTTGCGTGAGCTAAAGTCTCTCACATGTAATCCTTGAAGCTGATCTCTTTACTCTGTACTTGTACATTTTCTCAGCTCGGTTGAAGGTGCTTACCTAATAGTAATAAGGTGCAGGGGAGCCTGGGTGGCTCAGTCGGTTAAATGTCCGACTTCAGCTCAGGTCATGATCTCACAGTTCATGAGTTCGAGCCCCACGTTGGGCTCCTCGCTGACAGTGTGGAGCCTGCTTGGGATTCTTTCTCTCTGTTGCTATCTCTGTCTGTCTCTGTCTCTGTCTCTCTCTCTCTCTCTCAAAATAAATAAACTTAAAAAAAGTAATAAGGTGCAGTTTCATATATTCTGTATATAATGTTGCTCTTCCCCTCCACTGGTGTGCCTCAGTGAGGTTTTACTGACTTTGTGGTTCTCCCATGCAGTGGAGAATCACACAGCTGCCCCTAGGAATCGATAGAAAAGTAGGTTCCAGGTTGGCACCCTCTAGATTTGGTTCTTTCAGAGCCTTGATCTTGATTCCCTAAAGCCTCAAAGAAGCTTTGGACAGTTGTGTTAACATGGGGAGGAGTTGGGAACCCTCCATTTCTATGTGACTAACGAAAAGTTCCTCTAGCAATGTGAATTTTTCCTAAAGGCTCTGAGCTGTCATCATTGCCCCACATGCATGCCCTCCCCCCACCATAGCCACTTCACAGAAATGTAAAACATGACCTGCATCATTCCCTAGAAGAGTAGCCTCATCCTTCTCTAGGCCTTTATCGGAATGATCGCGTGTGTTTGTGTTTGTGTTTGTGTTTTAATTCAACAATCCATGCATCAGTGCCCAATCAGAGCTAGTTTCCCCTCTGGCTTCCCTACAGGATCAGATTTCAAGGCAGTGTTTCATATTGGTCTTCCTTAACGGTTTGTCTGAGTGACTGCTGTCCTCTGTAACTTCCAGCCCTTTTATTTGGGGAGCTATTCAATTCATGTAAAAGCCTGCAGCTAACATTATTTAAGATATTGCACTAATTAGCTTGTCCTCTTGTAGACTTTCATGCTCTGTTGCTTTTCTTTATGTTGCTTGGCCTCTACTTATCTATTTGCATCATGCCCTGAATATTAAGTTTAGAGCATGGAGATGATGCTCATTTTATAGGGCTATGTATTTGACATAGAGACAATTAAAAGAATCTTTCACTCTCTACTGGTAAACACAGAGTGAGTTTTAGCCCAGCATTCTGTGGTCTTTTGGGGAAGTCCAAAATTGCTTACAAAGCTGGGATGATTAGGTTTGAACCCTGTGGGGTTTTTTGAACATAATGTAATAGGATTATCAGACTGCCTCCCCAGAAAAGACTGCACCTGTTCAAAATGATTGCTTAGAAAAGTCTAGTCACCTTTGTAGAAAAATGCAAGTAAACACAGTTATGTAATGGTCTGTGGCCAGCTTTGAAATGCCCTGATTTGATCTGTAGAAATCAATTATAAAAGCGGGCAGGACAAGGTGCTGTGTGAGTAAAATCTGACTTGTGCAGTTTCGAAGTGTAGCTGAAAATAATCAGACGCAGTGGTTGATGGAGAAAGACGGTCTGCGTGGTTAAAGACTATTGGCTTACTAATGATCCAATGGTAAACAGAAATGTCCCTAAGGCCGGGATACTGAAGCAAGAGTAATGATTACCCATTTGCAACAATGGTTGGAAGATTTTATTTCTGGTTCTTCTGTTTTCTGCCGGTAGCTATATCCTAGTTATCTCTTGTTGAAGGTAGGAAGAAGAATGAGTGCAACTTCTCATCATGTTGAAATGTCTGATGATGGCAAGACGTGTAGAATGTTGGGGTTGGCAACGGGTATGCTGTGTTAATCTTCATAGTCTCGCCCTCAAAATTGGTGCTTTGAGATTTAAAGGGGAATGTTTCATTTCTCCATCTTTTGAAAATCTTGAATTTGTCAAGGAAATTTTTCCAGTAAAAGGAGAGCTTTTACTGGAAGACATCCAATAAGAACAAACTGAGGGCTGATGGGGGGTGGGGGGGAGGGGAGGGTGGGTGATGGGCATTGAGGAGGGCACCTGTTGGGATGGGCACTGGGTGTTGAACGGAGACCAACTTTACAATAAATTATATATTTAAAAAAAAGGAAAACATCCTCACTAAAACTGTAAGGCATTTTTAGAAGCTCATGTTCAATTTGTGTAGATGCTTTTGATCAAGAGGTAAGGGATGCACATGAAATTTTAAGACAAAAATCAGCCTCGAATTCTTGATTCAGTTTGAGAAATGTGAAGGCTCGGTAATCCCATGAAATAGAAGCATTCCTGAGTAAAAATCGTTTAATCTATCCTATTCTTCTAGAAAGGCTTTCAAAAAAAATGAAGGTCAGAAATAAAAAGATTAAATGGGCAGATTAGAGTAAAAGTAACACTTTATCGTCACTCATCAGTCATGAATCCACGCAGTGGAGTCATTCATCAGTCCTGAGATGCATGTGTCTCTCACACCTTAACCTCTCTGTTCTCAGAATGGGCCTAACAGCCGACAGAATGCCATGATTTAATTAAAACAGACCTTTTTTGTAGCGATACAAAACATTATGCTTTGTCTTGCAATCAGCGGTGCCTTAGGTTAAGGGAAAATAACTAATTTTTAAAAGCTCTCCACCGTTCATGCCAAAATGGAAACTGGCAAGTTGCCTTGTGAATCCACCAGCCATTTTTGGTGAGGACTTTCCTTGTGATTCCAGGGAGAGCAGCTTGGTTTTGGTGTTTGATTCTGAAGTATTTTGCAAGTATTTAATGCAGAAACATGGCAAACGTGTAGCTCGTGTCCTTTGAGAAATCAAGGAAACCATGTGCACAGAGTCGGTGATGAGAAAGGGTCGCGTTCGTGCTTCGAGCTCCATTGTTTTGTTTGTATTTGAACTGTGAGCACTGATGTTGATTTGTTTGAACACAGGCTTCTCACCCACACTCTTCCTGACGTAGTACGGAAGACTGCATCATATTAGCACCATATTTTAAAACTGGAAGCCAAATTCTAATCCACAGTGACCATGGTACATTGCCTAGGGCAGAATTCACTTTGGCTGCTTTTGGGTTTTGTTTTTGCTGGAGTTGGAGTGATTATCTCTGTTCCTTGCCGTATTTGTGCACGATCTCCCTGAAAGGTTTATTAGGAAGTACAAAGATATGTCGTGTGCCGTGCTCGGCATGGAGCTAAGCCCTCAACTAGGGGGTGATTTTGTCCTTTGGGACATTAGGCAATTTCTAGAGACAGCGTTGGTTGTCACAACTTGGTGGAGGGCGGGGAATACACCTGGCATCTAATGGTTAGAGTCCACAGATGCTGTTACACTTCCTACAGTGGATGAAACAGCTCCCCGCAAGAAAGAATTCTTAGGTTGAGAAACCCTAGTACAGAGCCAGGAACATAGTAAGTGCTTGGTAAAAGGTGGCTATTATCATTGGGACTGTTCTTATGTATTAAAGTTGGTTCCGAGAGTTCTTTTTCAAGCTAGTCCCTCCTCTAAATAACATTGCACCATAATTTCAGCAGTAATTCTGGAAGAAAGTATGTAAACACTTCCCAGTTTTCAAGTATATAGGATTCCCCACACACCAGAGGGTGCACAGAGATTCTTTTTATCCGTGGAAATAAGTGTCAAGGCCCCCGGTCAAGTTGGTGAGGCCTGCACACCAGCTAGCAATGCACAGTACCGAGAGCAGACAGATGAAACATAGCTCCCGGCTCAGTAGTTCGGAACGAAAAACACCTCCTTTCAGACCTGCGCATCCTGTGCCGGAATGATGGCAGAAGGAGCACATTAGCAGAGACTGCCCGACCTTTTTCTTTTACAAACTAACGAAAGCCTGTTCCAAATGGAACCAGAAGCATTAAGCACACACATGTGCACACAGCACAACCCTCACCACCTCCAGGGTCACGCAGAGGTCTTTCGGTTGCTGTTTTATTCACGAGGTTTCCATACACATCGCTCAGAATTCTCCGAGCAAGCCTGACTGGCTGTGTATGCAACTCATTGCCTCCCTTGAGACACAGTGCGGGCAGAAAAGTGCAACCCAGAGAGTTCACTCGGATGCAGCCTATTACATTCAGAATAAAGATGACCGTAGATGCAGGATTCAGAAAGGCAGAGCTCATCCCTCACATGCCTTTAAGTCGTGTCTAAACTTTTATTTTTTATTTCACACCTGGCTTTGACATTATAAACATCAGAAGCCACGACGGCATGTTATATAATTGAAGTTTCCTGTGTCTTTGCCTTTTGAAAAAGTATTCAGCCCTGGAGGAAGTGATTTTTTTTAGTTTTGGATACTTATGGCTCTTAATACCTTACCTTCGTTGAACCATAAGTAATTTATTCAATAACAATAGCATCAAAAAGAGGTTTCATTTATTTAGAGCTTGAATAGGAGACACTCTGAAAGTCTTTCATGGTTTTTTTTTTTTTCCTTTTTCTTTAGGTTATTAAAACGTTAGGAGACTTTGAATATATATCAGCCCTATGCCATGTTCAAATTTGTTTACCTAATGGTTCTTAGTCTTTCTCTGTATTTCCATTTCGATACACTGTCCTGGAAATGTACTCTTTTATATTTAAGACCCCAAATTCAAATGGCGGCAGGGTTTGTAGTCGTCATTGTTTGTTGTCAATGATGACGCCGTTGGAACATTTCTGTCATTCATGGGATGACACTCCCAAGTTACAGTTCCTTCATTTCCAGGGTAATCAATGGGAAACATACGTGTAGCTCCCGTGAGCCTTAAAGGGTCATTCTCTGTAGACAAGAGCATTGCTTGTCTTCAGGGGCCCTCCTATTCCACCCAGGACACAATGACTTTAAAAGTCTGGCTCCTTCTGGGTCACAGACTCATTCAATCCAATTAATACAATTAAACCCAAACAATAGCAGCTGTGTTGCCTCAAAATATTTCCTTCTCTTTAGCTAGCTTTGATGTGAACATTTGAGCCCCTCCCTGGCATAGACTCATCTGAAATGATATGATTTCCCGAGCTGCCCTCTTGAAGAGCACCAACTATTTTCTTAAAATATGAAATGATTGGGCACGAATACCTTTCTAATTGAAAGGATCATGATTCTATTCTTTAAGACTTCCTCTTAGAAATACGGCTTTAATGTATGCTAAACTTGTTTTCTCAATGCCAGACAAATTAGCGGAGGCTGAGCTATCGCAAAAACTCAGGAACGATTTTAAATAAACGCAGTAATATGCTGTTCTTTCCAAGCAAATGTTGCCTTTGGTTTTTAACTGTCAAAACCTTAATAAAGACAATAATTCTTGGCCTGCCCGTAAGTGAGATTATGAAACCCAGCAATGAGGAAACCATTAAAAAGTTAATTTAAAGGAAAGTTAATTGCAGATTTAATATGGCGTTTTGCAACTTGGTCAACAAAATGCTTCAGCCTGCTTCACAGTATTTTTCAGGGGCTGGAAACATGACGCCCGCCTGAAGAAATGGTTTTTCCTTGTCAGTTTTTATTCTTCGTGTATTCATTTGAGGTTGTAAATAGACACTAACACTTTAGTGAATTCAGTAGTTTAAAAAAAATTCTTCTTTCCTCTATCTCCAGGAATAAAAGCAAGGAAAGAAAGAGACTGGAGAAAATAATTCTGCTTATAAGGCCCTAAAAGCTTCAGTAATTTACTCTCGTTGGGTTATGCTTTTAATCTGCCAAGAAATGCTTCTTGTACAGCACTTATCTCCAATTTTCAAGAAACTGCGATCCTCCGGGATAGTAATCATTGGGGATTTTCATTTCACATGGCTGCACTATTTATTTCTCGATCGTATCGTTTCATAACGATCTCTCCCAACCTCTCCCATCTCCAAGACTTTTGGTATCTTTAGAGATTCCCCAAGAAAGGTAGAGATACTTTGCTCGCTCACCGGCATCGACAGGCAGTGAGTTTGCAGATTTAAGTACATTATCTTGGATCCCCTTCATTGGAAAGTAGAAAGCTTTGTAATCGCAGGGAAAGTCATTGGATTAGGAGCGCATTCCCCATGACTGTGACCCTCGCCACTCCTGCCACACACACACACACACACACACACACACACACCCTCCCCACCAAATGACCCAAAGCTCCCACTTACACAGTCTTTCTTCTTAGTGCTCTGTGTCCTGCGGCCAAGGCACACGGCGGAGAAGTGTGAGCTGTCAGACGGGAACACACAAAACAGCCAGAGAGACTGAGTGCAACCCCTACACCAGACCGGAGTCGGAACGCGCCTGCCAAGCCGCACCGTGTCCTCTCTATGCCTGGAGGGCAGAGGAATGGCAAGAAGTAAGTAGAGCCATGAAGTGGGCACCTGCCAGGCATTTCGCTCAACCCCCTTGCAACCATCACATCCGTTACCCTGAAAAGCCTTCAAGCACGGTGACAAGGCTGGCTGTTTCCCAAAAGGTTTGCTGTCAGACGGCAAGCGGTTCACTCCGACGAGGGTGGGAGAGCTCCTCCTTTTTATGCAGTTCCTACGTCTGTGTTCTTGAATGTTCCAAGTCTGGCTGCCTCCAGAAAAACTGTAACAGGCCTTGGGCCAAATGCATACAGCTATCTTTCACAAAAGGAGGGGGAGATGGAAGAGATATTTTAAATATGTATATCCAAACTTGGTCATTCTGTGTCAGCTCAGACAGCCACAGGGCAGACTCCAGGTAGGACCTACTCTGTGTTTGTCTCCTTTCCGTGACTTGGGCTGTCAAGGAGAAGACAGGCGGTCGCTTGAAGCCCCAGTTAATTAGTGAAGCATTTCCAACATTAAAAAAAAAAAAAATGATGGAATCTGAAAAACAGCTCAGTTGATGCAGAAATAGACTTGTTTTCTCCCTCACCAAGTTAATGTTTAGTTAAAGAAAACACTATGCGTCCCTGGAGAAGAGCCTGGCTAAGGAAGGTAACACTTGGGCAGGAGATAACCTCCTGTTTCCAGAACAGAATACTTTGTAGAAAGGGGAGAAAGAATGTAAGAAAGCAAAACTGTGTCCATTGACTTTGGAACAAAATAAAAAGCACATGCGGTAAAGGGTTCAGAGATATGAATGATAAGATAGGAATTTCCCACCAGGAATGATTTTTAGAACAGGGAGAAACAGCGCCTGATGAGTGCTACGTGCTTTATATTCTTCCCCTCGCTTAATCTTTTTAAGCACTGGGCACAGTGGGCATCACTATTATCATCCCATTTTGCAGTCAAGAAAACTGAGGCTCAGAGAGCCAACGTCATTTGTCCAAGCGTCACGTGCCCAGAAGGAGCAAGACCTGATTCTAAACTGAAACCATTACCTGATACTACAGCTGCATTTAAAAATAATTTTACACAAGCACTCATGGCAATGCTGATGTACATTTTTTTTCCAGTTGTATTGAGCTATCGTTGGCATATAACATTGTATTTGTTTTAGGTGAAGACATGATGATTTGACGTATGTATGTATTATAAGTTGTTATTAACAGTAACTATGTTATACTTAACATCCGTCAGCTCACACGGTTCCAAAATGTTTTTCTGGTGTTGAGAACTTTCAAGATCTATTCTCTTAGCTTTCAAGTATATGATACAGTATTGTTAACTTCAGTCACCATGCTGTGTATTATATCCCCAGGACTTACTCATTTTGTAGCCGGAAGTTTATCCCCGCTCACCTACACCTTTCCCATCACCTCTGGCACCATCCTTCTGTTCTCTGTATCTAGAAGTTTGGTTTTTGTAAGATTCCATAGACAACTGAGGTCGTACGATATGTCTCTTTCCCTTTCTGACTTGTAGCACTCAGCATAATGCTCTCAAGGTCCATCCCATATTGTCAGCTGGCAGGATTTCCTTCCTTTTTATGGCTATTACATTCCTTTGTATGGATACACATTTTTTTTTTTATTCATTCACCCATCGATGGACACCTCCATGCTTCCATGCCTTGGCTGTTGTAAATAATGCTGCTGGGGGGAGCAGATAGGTTTTCAAGTTAGCGGTTTTATTTCCTTCAGATGAATACCCAGAAGTGGAATTGCAGGATCATAGGGTAGTTCTCCTTTTACTTTTTTGAGGAACCTCCATACTGTTTTCCAGAGAGTCTGCACTGATCTACTTTCCCACCAACAATGCCCAGGGGTTCCCTCTCCTCCAGATCCTCACCAACACCTGCTATGTTTTGTCTTTTTGCTAATAGCCATTGTGAGGCGATACCTCCTTGTGGTTTTGATTTGCATTTCCCCAGGGATCAGCAACGTTGGGCACCTTTTCATCTATCTGTTGGCCATCTGCACGTTTTCTTTTGAGAAACGTCTGTTCGGGTCCTTTGCCCATTTTTAGTTTGATGCAGTCCCACCTGTTTATTTTTGCTTTTGACGTCTTTGCTTTTGGTGTCATGTTCAAAACAAGTATGGCCATGACCAGTGTCAGGGATCTTACCCCCTATGTTTTCTTCCAGGAATTTTATGTGTTTAGGTCTTTCAGCGTTAAGTCTTTAATCCATTTTGCCCTAACTTTTGGGTCTGCTGTAAGATAGGAGTTCAGTTTCGTTGTTTTGCACGTGTCTGTCCAGTTTGCCCAACACCATTTGTTGAAGAGACGGTCTTTTCTCCATTGCATACTCTTGGCTCCTTTGTCATAAATTAGTTGACCGTATATGTGTGACTTTACTTCTGGGCCCTCTGTTCTGTTTCATTGATCTGTGTGTTTCTTTTAATGCCAGCACCATGTTGCTTTAATTATTATAATTTTGTAATATAGTTTGAAATCAAAGAGGGTGATGCTTGAGCTGTGTTCTCCTTTCTCAAGATGGCTTTAGTTTTTCAGGGTCTTTTGTGGGTCCATACACAGTTTAGGATTGTTTCTTCCACCTTTTGGAATTTTGATAAGGATTGCCTTAAAATCTCTAGATTGCTTTGGATAGTGTGGACATTTTCAGAGTACTTATGCTTCCAGCTGGTGAGCACAGAAGATCTTTTCATTTATTTGTGTCATTTTTGATTTCTTTTATCAGTGTCTTATAGCTTTCAATGTACAGGTCTTATACCTCCTTGGTGTAATTTCTCCCTGAGTGGTGTTTTTTTTTTTTTTTTTTTCTTTTTGATGCGGTCTTGAATGGGACTGTTTTCTTACAGCTGCATGTTTAACCCATGTGGAGATCAGCCTTCCTCCTGGTCCTTCCCTCTCCCTTACCCTCCTGATGGACTGCTTCCCTTGTCTGCCATCGTGCCTTTTCTTTAGGACTCTCATTCTCTCTGTCTACTTAGGTTTTTTTTGCTTGTTTTCCTTCCGTATTTTTTTTTTCTTTCACCAGAGGATGGTGGGGAGGAATGGCTAAAGCAGTTAAATTTCAAGTTAATTGCACTGGAGCCACACAGGTTATTGGGATCCCCAGAGACTACGGAATT
The DNA here is from genome assembly GCF_018350155.1 of Leopardus geoffroyi. Taxonomy (NCBI): domain Eukaryota; kingdom Metazoa; phylum Chordata; class Mammalia; order Carnivora; family Felidae; genus Leopardus; species Leopardus geoffroyi. Next base: position 32,081,863 of record NC_059331.1, on the reverse strand, counting down.
CTGCAGTCCAGTTCATATCCCAACACTACTACTGTTTAGCCATGTGACTTCGAACAAGGATGCTTAATTTCTCTGATTCTTGGGTTTGCCACCTATAGAATGGGGATAATAACAACTACACAGAGTTGTTGTGAGAAAATGAGAGATAATAGAGTGGTTTGGGGGTTGACACTATCAGATATGAAAGGAAGAAAGGGCTTCCTGACCTCTCGCCCCCTCAGTGTTACCTCTTGATTCTCTTTTGGTCTTGTTTCAGACCTACCCCTGCCTGCTTTCTCCTTCTCCCTCTTCATCTCGCGCCAGACTCGACCCTGTGTAACTGTTCCAAGGAACAGAAAGTAAGAGAGTGTGCTGAAATGAATCTAAGCTGACTGCTCACGCTTTAGCCAACTTTCAGAAATGCTCCAGCCAATCAGGGAAATGCAAGCTCCGTTTACAATTCCTTCTGAATTCCAAAGAATAGAAACCTCGCCAAATATGCACTGAGGAAGTCCTGCCTCTGATCGTACAAAATACGCTTAGAAATGTACATCTTTGCCTGCGCTCTGCAGACGGATCTTTTAACACCCTGCTTTAAATACTGCTGTCAAGCTCCACGTAAGAACAGAACACCTAAGGAGCTAGCGTGACCTGTGGCCGTATTTAAAAGTTAGAGATTAACCATTCTCACAAAGAGAACAGAATCTTTAAGCAGTGGGAAAAGCAGATTCTTACAGTTACCCACCTGCAACCATGCTTTCTCACCCGTCTGAACCCAAAGCGGAAAGTTTGAGAAAGGTGGGCCTGGGCGGTAAGAGAGGATAGAGGCCTAGGGGGGTGCCCTCACGTGACACTGAATTGGCAGAGCGAGGCTTGGGGCAGCTGGAGGAGAGAGAAGACCCGTCCAAAGCCTTTGTTCCTCCTACGCACAGCGTGCTGGTGGCCCTCTTAGAATGTCCTCAGGGCCACAACCCTTAGAGTGAGTGTTCATAGCAACTGGGCAACCACCTTAATGGGCCAGATCTCCCTTCCTGATTGCGTGCCCGCAGTCCTTGTGCGTGCCTGGGAAAGTTCTGCTGTAATCATTCATTGTCCCTAGTTTCATGATCAAAGTTATCCTTGTTAAACAGCAGATCGGACAGCACAGCACCCTCCCCTCAGTCACGGCCCTCACCCCTCTCTCATGCCTACTTCCCCTCCCACCCACTCCCTCTTCCGCTGTCTTCCCTCAGACCTGCTTTGACTTGGTTCCCATCCACGAGTGACACCCCGACCTGATGTCAGTGAGGATGCCGAGGTCCAGCCTCACAGCCGAGGCCCTTGGCACCCACCTCGGAGCTCTTGTTTGCCTGCTGAGTGTGCATTCTTCCCTTTTGCCTCCCCCTTGTGGATTGTCAAAGCCCACTTGTTTGGGGGCAAGATGTGTGTCATGCTAGGCACGTAGGGAACGGCAGCACCCTCGTTTTGGCAAATAATCCAGGTGTCCACCTTGAGGAGCACAGGTTCTGCATAACCACAGCAGCAGGATCATCGGGTACGCTTTTCTCAGTCATACAGGTTGCACACTGCACAACTCTGGGGGTACCATTCCCATAGGTTACAATACGAGGGGCATCCCCCAGACTTACACAGTTCAGTGGTCGATACTGATGATAAAAATAATACATCTTTTTGTTTATTAAGCTAGGGACCAAGCACTATATTGAGTGTTTTTTATGGAAGACCTCACTTAACCTTTCCATAACTCTCTAACGAAGTAATTAAGTTTTTATCCTCACTTAAAGATGAGGAAACTTGAGGCTCAGATAGATTAATTCATCCAAGTTCATGCATTCAGTAAGTAATAAGGCTGGGATTTGAAGCTTGGAAGCCTGACTTCTGGAACACGTGCTCTGAATCTTTATATTCTTCTCCCTCCCGTGCCAGCATTCATCTGAGGCAAATTATTTTATTTCCTTCTTAATGGCTTGTCTAGCCTCTCACGGAAGCCAGAGTTGGCATAAAGTCCAATTCCCTTTATTGGGTGAGCAACCCCCCCCCCACCTCCTTCAGAACATGGAATGCTTGGTCCACTGGGTTGGCAGTCCGCCCCTAAGCCAGTGGGGTCAGTCTTGATGGTGATAGAGCGTCTCACTGGGCCTCCTTTGTTGGGAGGCCTGGTGCCTACACAGCAGGGAAGAAGCACCCGTGTACCTTCAGGATACCATAAGAGTAGAGCCTGGACTTTTAGATATAAGGCGATGGGGCGCCTGGGTGGCTCAGTCGGTTAAGCATCTGACTTCGGCTCAGGTCACTATCTCGCGGTCCGTGAGTTCGGGCCCCGTGTCGGGCTCTGGGCTGACGGCTCAGAGCCTGGAGCCTGTTTCCGATTCTGTGTCTCCCTCTTTCTCTGCCCCTCCCCCGTTCATGCTGTCTCTCCCTGTCTCAAAAATAAATAAACGTTAAAAAAAATAATAATAATAATAGATACAAGGCGAGACAATTAGAGAAGAGACAAATGCTCTATCCAGACACGAATCCAGGTTTTTAATATCAGCTGCCAACTTGGGGCCAGCTATTGGACCTTTCCAAGCTTGGTTTTACTCACTTTAGAATTATAATGCCCATGAGGCTGTGGGGGGCGGGTGGGGGGATGACTTTTTCATTGTATTGAAAATTATCACGATGATGTTACTTAATAGCATCCTAATGATTTTACTTACTAGTATTATAATCTGACATATGAATTTCCTTATAGCTGCAGAGGTCTCAATCGAGTTTGAATTGGGTGTGGGTTATGCATCTCTTAGCATTAAGGAACAAATTTTCCAGGACTTGCCAGTATTCTTTTGTTCACCTCTACCCAGAGTATTCTCTTCATCCCTAGTGCCTCTGCGTCACAAGGAGGCTGCCCTGCTCCTTCCCTCACCTCGGTCACCTCTGCCCACTCTTCTGGCTACTTCTCAGAAGCCCTCACTGATCACACCTCCCCACCAATAACTGCGTGAGACTACCCTCCTCTCAGCTCTCCTGGCACCCCGAAAATACTCTGCTCTAGAAGTTAGCACTCTGAATTGTGGTTGCCTGATTTCCTTGTCTACAGTATCACCCGTTTGAGGTCAGAGAGTTTGTTCGCCAGAGTTTTCCTCAGCGTTGAGCATAGTACCCAGAGCACTGAACACACTTGTTGAATAAACGCGGACAGCGGGACCAAAAAAAGTTGGAAGGAAGGAAAGAAAGGAAGGAGGGAGGAAGGAAGGCAAGGAGGAGGGAGGGAGGAGGAGGGAGAGAGGCGGGAGGGAAGACATTTATATATCAATACCTTCCTAAGTCCTCAGAATCATGACATTCTAAAATGTCATTTAAAACAGTCAAGCAGACTGTGTTTTTCCTGTAAGAACAGATAGTTTATTTTCTTGCCACACTGCCACGGACACGCTATGCTGTGACATGTCTGGCCTTCGCAGAGCTTCCCACCCCGTGGCTCTTTGGCCCAGTGCAGAGACTTGGACCGTGTGCTCTCATACATATTAGGGTTCCAAGGGCTCTTATTGAGATCAACTGCAGAATGATTCCCAAGTTTACCCCCTTGGCCCAGAAAAGTTAGAAAACGGCAGGCCTCTGGTCAACCTGTTGCAAAGATTTTACGAAGTTTGCAATAGGGTGTGTGGACAAGGGCCAGATATTAACTCTATATGATTCCTTCCCTCGTTACTTTGCTCAAGAAATCTTTACCCGGCACCTACCAAACGCTGGGGTCTGGGCATCGGGGATGCAGTAGGGACAGCGACATCGCTGTGGGGGATTGCCTGACCGGTGGGAGAGACGGAAAGCGAGCAAACAAACATGTTCCGTGAAGTTGCCGAGTGTGAACCGTGCTGTGACGGAAAGAAGCAAGGCACTGAGATACAGACAAAGAATGACAGGCCAGTCCTACCTGCTTTAGGGTGGTCGGAGGTGAAGGGCAGGGGAAGATGATTCCAGGTGGAAGGAAGAGGACAGGGTCCAGCCCAGACAAAAGTGCAGCATGGCGGGAGCAGAGCAAGTGAAGGACCAGAAGGCTGAAACAAGACTGGACCCGCGGGAGCGCCCAGATTAGGATTCGTAGGCCAGGGCCAGGGTTTGGGTTCTCCCCCAAGCAGTGTAGGAGGCTAGCAAGCGCCTTGGTGACCTGGCCCCTGCCCGCCTTCGGAAAATCCCATCTCGATTCGAACCGAGTCTCAGCCCCAAACTGCGGTGGTCGGTCCCCAGCCCGGCTTCCCCACGACATTCGCCTCCAGCCTCCATGCACGCTGAGCCCTGTCCTGAGAATGTCCCCTTCTCCTCCTTGCCTGGCTAACCCATCTCTTCGTCCACTGCTTGGGCACCCCTTTCGGCACCATGGGAATTCTAGACCCTCGCCCTTACTCCTCTCTTGCTGTCACAGTTGTGGGACACCTTGGTGGCTTCTTTTCGCCATCCTGCTCTGTTACGAAACCCACACCTGCTCCTCTGGCCATACGAGGCATCCCTAAGTGTTGAATGCCGATGGTCACCAGGAAGCCGGCTGTCCTGGCATATGGACAGCAAGCTGGGAGTAGCAGCCACCTGGGTGTCATAACAGAGAGGGAACATGAGTAGGAAGATGTCAGGTCTGTATCCCAGGGCCCAGCACAGAACTCGGTCCCCCTGCACATATTGGTTGAATGAGTGAATAACTTGGAAGTTATCAAATATCTCCATAGTCCTATTTCTGCCTTCTTCCCTTATAAATATACTGTTTGGGGGCAAGAATGTCCCAACTCCACACACCTGACTTTAAAATGAGCTTTGAGAAAGAACCCATTAGTAATTTGAAGACTGCTTTTTTTTCTTTTTTAATTTAAAGCATCGTTAGAAATTGATTCGTAATTACTGTGCCTTACCACATAAAACTCTGCAGAGTATACACAAAACACTGTGCCATCAAGGTCCCCACTTGTTGTGTCACTCGTCTGTCCACACGCTGTCTGACAATGGTAGTCTTGCATTGGAAACGACTTTGTCCGTGAACAAAATCGACAGCCTTAAAAGGTAGAGCATGTAAATATGAAATGATTTTTTTTTTTTTTTTCCTCCCCATGGTTAGGGCATCTCATGAAAAAGTGTAAAGCAACTTCATTACCATGTTTAAGGAAAGGCAGTTTCTACTCCCTGCGTTAAAGGACCCTCTTTAGACCATTACCCTGTGGCCCACCTACCTGGTTAAACAAAATAGTACCTTAAAAGTTTACGGTAGCTCTTCCTCACTCTCAAATGTCGACAGCTATTTTCCTCCTGTTAATCTCAGCACATTTAAAGGCATATGTAGCCTGCGGGGCGATGAGCAAGCTACCCAGTTTAGTGCAGCCCTGTGACCCGTGGCTTGATGAATTATAGTTATTTCTCAGCGCTGTAACGAGAGTCGAGAAAACCTTTTGGAAGTGCAAATGAGGCTAGTTGAACTTTCTGGCTGTTTTTAGAACATAGAACATAGAACATAGAAAGAGTCCTTAATTCTGGGTTTGGTGGGCAGTGATATTCCCAAAAGCTGATAAAATTCAGGAGCTTGGGTGGGTTTGCTTTCTGTGCCCCCAGCCCCCGTGCTCTAGTTAGGACCCCAGGAGAAAAGCCTTGCCAGGTGACTTTCAGAGCTGCTGTTGACTAATTCCAACGCCCTGGACGAGTCACTTATTTACCTAGCTTAATTTTTCTAAAAGCAATGTTCATAAGGTCTCCCAACTAACTCCCTTCTCCACCGTCGGCAAAAGAGTTTTCATGGCAGTTAACCTTTCCTGGACACCGAGGCAGAAGCCCTTAAAAAGCAAATATGTGTCTAGAAGTCCTTGCATTTCTATTGAAACTGTTACTTATTGACACAGATTAGAGCCCGAGGGATTAATGAAGAAGACACTGGAAGGTTTAGTCCAGTTTGGGCCACTCGGTAATCAGGATCTGAGTCACCTAAGTCCTGATTTTCTAAGGAATTACTTTTTCTCCAGGCAGTTAAGTGTTTCTTCTGCATTTGTATACACATCACAGATTAACCACGGCTTTGTTTTGCTTTCGAACATTCAGTGGCTCTGTAACTCATTTGGGATTTTGTGTGTGTGTGTGTGTGTGTGTGTGTGTGTGTGAATAAACAAAAGTGTTATTACTTCACACTAGTACCCAGGACACTCCAGAGGAACAGAAAACCCCAAGCTAGGGTTGACCTAGGGAACCGGGCTCAACCAGCCTCCCAGACCCTTTGAAGTGATTTGCTCATCTGCACTCATCACCTCAGAGAACTTTCAATTCATATTTGTGCCCCAGAAAAATTCAAATGACTCCACATTCTAGACGTGGAGGTTCGCTTCCAAGCAGCAGAAGCTATGAGTTAAGTTTGCAAATGATAAGGGGTTAGCAGGACACATCGCATATCCGTTTTACTTCCTAAAAGAACAAAGTGGCTCACAAAAGGCACGGGGTATCCCAGATGACCCAGCATTTCTACTCCTGGGGTACACCCCGAAGAATTGAAATCACATGTTCAAACTTGGACGTGAGTGTTCATAGCACCATTCATAATGGCCACGAGGTGGAAACAACCCAATGTCCGTTGTCTTTGAGTGACCACAATGTGGTATAGCCACACAACAGACGGTTATTCAGCCACAGAAAGGAAGAAAGTACAGATACATGCTACAACACGGATTGACCTTGAAAGCAGCAGGCTGAGTGAAGAAGCCAGTCACAAAAGGCTGCGTATTGTATGATGCCATTCATATGAAACAGCCAGAACAGGCAAACCCGTATAGAGAGCAGCTTGGTGGTTGCACGGGCTGGGGCTGGGGGTGGGGGAGGGGGGGTGGGCGGGCGGTTGGGGAAGCAAGGAGTGACTGTTTCATGGGTACAGCGTTTCCTTTTCGGGTGATGAAAATGTTCTGGAAGCACATAGGGATGACGATCTTACGACGTTGCAGATGATTAAATGCCACTGAATTGTACACTTTAAAATGATTGAAATGATCAATGTTAGGTTAGGTTAGGTGTATTTTACTGCCAAAAAAGCAAGGCACAAGACATATCTGCAAAGACTTTTCAGAGTCAGACTGGAGTCCAAACTGAAATGCCTGTGGGACAAGACAGGTAATAAAAGGGAAAGAGGTGTGAGAGGAGAAAAAGATAGGTGGGGGTCCATGGGTCTCCCTAAATAGACTTAAAAAAATTTTTTTATGTTTATTTATTTTTGAAAGAGAGAGAGAGAGAGAGTGCAAGCGAGCAAGTGGGGGAGGGGCAGAGAGAGAGGGAGACACATAATCGGAAGCAGCTCCAGGCTCGGAGCTGTCAGCACAGAGCCCGACGCGGGGCTTGAACCCACGAACCACAAGGCAATGACCTGAGCCGAAGTTGGGTGCTTAACCGACGGAGCCACCCCGGCGCCCCCTAAATAGACTTTTGAGAAGAGAAAGTTTAAAAGATACCATGCTACCCACAACTCTCGGTTGTTGTTAATGAGTTAGCTAAGGCCCAGGGGCTATAGGACGCGTAATCCCTGGTATAAAGGAAACACGAGTCCCCAGATTAGCTCACCGTGGATCTCCAAGGTGGTTTACAGTCTTGAAATGCTGGGACACAATAGATGCTTGAGATAGGACGGGCTTTGGGAAACCTTTAGCACACAGATAACCAGGTTAAACTTCAAAGGTGGGTGTGCTGTTGGTTAAAGCGAAAAAGATAGGGAGCTTGCGGACAGCATAGAGAGGGTCCTGGAACAGCACGCACTGCTTGCTCTGTTTTCCTCACTTGGTGGATGGGAATAAAAAGATGTGTCCCATCTACCTCACAAAGAGTTGTTTGATCCGGGACAAGGCATTTCGGCTACGTCCCAGTTTCTCCATCTGAAAAATGGAGACTGCAGTAATCTTTAAGTCTTAGCTGTCTCTGTCCTCAACGTCTGTCTTTGCTGCTAAAATATAAGCTCCTCTCTGAGGGCTGTGCGGCGCGTGTCCGTTCTTGTTGACCCAGGACCCATCACAGGCCCTGATGCTAGGAACTTGGTGAATATTTCCCGAGTGAATGAGGGATGAGAGCCCTTCATCCTGGAGGAGAAAACGCAGTCAGTTGGGGGTAGGAGAGGGGGGTGATGGGGAAGGTGTCACAGTAAAGCAAAGCCTCTCAAGTCCCGGAAAGGGGATGATTGGGGAGAAATGAAATTTGTCCTTCATGCTCCCCTGGAGTCCACAACTAGGACACGAGGCTGCGGTCTGCAAATTGGTGTGTGTAGTCGTAAGATAAAATGGGCCACCTGGACACGTAACAACTTCCCTGACTCTCGAGGTATTTAGACACCGTTCGATAATCATTTAGCTGTAAGTTTTAAAGAGAGTCCATGTTTGCGTGAGTAAAGCCGTCAAGCCGTAAGGTCCTTTCCAAACCTGACATCCGTTCATTCATGCTTCCATTCCTTCCCTCCAGTAGCCACTTATCAAACACTTATCGCTGTGCCAGGAACAGTGTTGGGAATAAGTGGGATAAGACAATGAGTCCTCTGATCATGCCTCCCCTCAGAGGCCTCACATTCCTAAAGGTTAGACAAGACAGGAAAATAAGTCACCACAAAAACAGCATATAATAAGCCATTTATTAGCTTTCCTTATCAATACCTGTTCTGTCTGTCACGAACAGTGCACCAAGACGTGTGGCGAGGGCTCCAGGTACCGCAAGGTGTTGTGTATGGATGTGGACAAAGGCACTGAGGTTCACGGCCTACGCTGCGACACGAGCAAGCGGCCTGCGGACCGAGAGAGCTGTAGTTTGCAGCCCTGCGAGTATGTCTGGATCACAGGAGAATGGTCAGAGGTACGTCCCGGGGATTCTGTAACCGCCTTCAGGACAGCGATGGCCTGAAGGCAACAGAGTGACCTCTGGGTAGGAACGGGGGAGACTGGGACCCACCTGCCAGTTCCACCTGCTGGGGCTAGACCCCTCCCCCCATGTGCAAGGTAGGAGGATGCCTGAGATGATCTCTCGGTTCCCCTCAGTCCTGTGATTCCCCTTGATGTCCTGTTGGTATGATAAAGGAGGAATTATCACAGGGCCTGCTAGTTCATGTGATGCCTGTTGGTGTCTGAAGAGAGTTAACATAAGAAGATGCCCTTCGCGTCGGGGAGACAACAGGGAATGGCAGAGACTGTGACAAACGAGCACGTCCCGTGTGATGGGAGCAGGCTCCCTCCCTCCCCAGCAGAGGCCATGCAGAAATGTGGGTCCGGTGGTACCAGACCTGAGTTTTCAAGGAGGACAAAAATCTGAACTTTTATGTGGGGGTCTCCTAACTTTAAAACGTGGACTCCAATTTTTATTTGAAAACGTTATGTGGGGCGAAGCAAATGCTTCCGTGGGCCAGATACGGGCTGCCTCTTTGACAACCTCTGAAACAGAGGAACCAAATGATTTTCCAAAGTATTCAAGGGATCAATTTTTTTCTTCTCTTCTTTTGCCCACAATGCCTAATCTAGAAACTTTTTATTATTAATAGACCAAACACGATCACATTGTTTTCAGACCTCGTAACGCTTCCTAAATTTATTCATTTAAATTCAAGTTAGTTGATGTACAGTGTAGTCTTGATTTCAGGAGTAGAATTTGTGATTCATCCCTTACATATGGCCCCCAGGGCTCATCCCAACAAGTGGCCTCCCTAATGCCCGTCCTCCATCTAGCCCATGCCCCACCCACCTCCCCTCCAGCAGCCCCTCAGTTTGTTCTCTGTATTTAAGAGTCTCTTATGGTTTACTTCCTTCTCTGCCTCATAATATTTTCAAAGACTGAAAGACCTCTAACATCCAAACCAGTTGTCATTTGCCCAAAAGGAGTTAGAGGTTTCGGAATTACCTGGGCTCATAGCAAAGTTTCACAGGGCAGTGGTCTCACATTTTCAGTAGGAGGAATATTTGCATGCAGATGATATGTGTGTTGGGTGGTGAATGCTTCCTTCACTGTAGCTGGCCTAGAGTCCTTTCTAACTATGTCTCCCCATCCTTCTTCTCTTTGCTCCATTGATTTTTGCCTCCCCTTCCTCACCCAGGGGACATCTGGCAATGTCTGGAGACATTTTTGGTTGTCACAAGTGGAGGAAGTGGGATGCTATCGGCATCTAGTGGGTAGAGGTCAGGGATGCTGCTAAATCTCCTAGAGTATGTGGGACAGCCCTCCCCCACCCAGCCACCCCTCCTCCCCCCACACACACAACAGAGAGCTATCTGGCCCAGATGGCCATGGTGCTGAAGTTGAGAAACCCTCCTTTACCCCGACTCTGCATGTTCTCCGACTCTTAAAGAGTGGAAGGGAGATGTGGTCCAAATCATTAGGAAGTACATTTACCATTGGCTAGCCAGGAACCTGGGAGTCCAGATGCTTGCTCAAAATAGTCCTTGACTTTGGGTTTGAGGCATAGGTTCCAAACCATCCAGATTCCAAGGAGGGTCTGGGGGAAGGCGTCTGGGGAGGGCTCCTCTCTTCTCTTCAACTCACTTCTCCCTGGTCCTCGTCAGGTGTGGTCCATAACTTCTGGTTCTCAGGTCCGTAACTGCCTGGTTCCCCACCAGGCAGGGAAAGCCTCTCTCGCTCCTCAGGCCTCTGTCCCTCTCTGCCTCCTGGAGGCCTCCTCTTATTAGTTTCTGGCTTACTTCTTGGTCGTTCATCTCTCTGGAGTTTCTACACTTATCACACTGCAAACATTGGCCTCTTCACTTTTCATCTTTGCCAGTCTTTTGTGTGTTGTTATTATTATGCTAAAAGAATTGCGATCTAAGACTGAGTCATGTGACTCCTATAGCTTTATTTTAACCTTAATCTTAACCCTCAACAGATGAGACTTGGAGAAGATCCAAATCTTCTCCAAAAAAAAGTCTTCGGTATTTCTGCAAATTCTCAAGTGTATCATGGATTAAAAACTCTGGAAACTTATAGCAAAGTGGAGAAGGGTTGGAGATAGGACCTCACATGGATGGATGCAAGGGCCACTGGACCAGAAATCCCTCTAGAAAAGCTTCTGAAAAAGTTCAAGAGCCACAGCAAGCCATGCCTTCTCTCTAGGACCTCTGTCCCCTGGAGAGTTGAGTGCCTTTCTCTGAGCTCTCTTTGAATTTGAGCGGGCCTGGGCCAGATGGGAAAAGAGCACCCCATCACCCCTGGCTCATCATGCATTTCTCCGCTTAGGCCTGAAGTGCATCATTAATGCAAGGAGCACACATTCTTACCATTTCATCCTGCTTTACTGTTATTTTCACATTAGAAAAGTAATATATGCTCATAATGAATCAAGCACATGACCCCCCAGGGCATGGAGAGTCAAGAGTAAGAGCTTCCCTGCCTCCCTCCTCCCCGCCAGTCCCCCTCCTCCCTCCCAGCCTAGACAGACCCAGCATTGGCCACACACGAAACACCCCAGACCAACCTCGCCCTCCCCGGGCCTGGCCTCTGCTGGCTCTTCAAGCATTTGAACAGTGGCGAAGAAGGAAGAAACATGCGCAACATTTCCAGGTCTCGAGCCATCTGAAAAGGAAGGACCAGGGATGCTCCATGTGCCTCTGGCTGGGCCTGTCACCCTCCTGCCTCCAGGACCTCTTCAAGAGGTATCTTCTCCCTGGAGACGAATGCCACGTGGCTGAAAGCACCAGCTCAGGAGATGTTAGGAAAGAATGACACTGTGGCTTTTAATAGCTAGTGAGACCTCATGGATGCGCCCCCTGGAAAAAGCAGACCACACCACTTGCTGCGAACTGGGTCGGGGGTTCATCCAGGACGCCTCCGGCAACCTTTGGTCTAGAGAATCCTGATCCTCTCACTTAATTTTATGTGACACCTTCCCAGGGGATGGCCGGTTATCTGATCACATTGTCTAAAAAACACCATCAAAACTAAATTCACTACAATGCACTTTTATTTTCTAAATATATTGTATCAAGTACTTAACGTGGGAGGTTGAACCTACTTCAACATGGCGTCAATAACCAATTAGGTGTCTCATCACAGGAAGGATCTTGGACGCTAGTAAGACGTCCTCTCTTTCTCCTTTTGTGTGTTGTTTGTATATTTGTAAATGCTGTGTAATGATGGTCAACAGGTAAAGTGACTGCCTGATCTGGTTAGATAGGCGAAGAGATAGGAGAGCAGAAGGGTGGCATTATCAGTCCAGATGTATGGGCAGGGAGAGCAAAGAGAGAAGGAGATTGAGTGCGGGGCAGACGGGAAAGCAAAACGGACAGAGCAGGAAAGAAAAACTGTGCCCAAGTCCCCTTTTGGCTAAGTGCTTGGGTTTCACCTGTAACTCAGGGGAGATGTGACACGCCCTCCTCCCTTCCCCCGTGGCCACATCTCTGGTTTGGAGAAGCATGTGCAGTGGGGCTATGGGGAGTGTCTAAATGGAACCAGGGACAGCTGGAGCCTCCTCCCCTCCTCCCCTCCTCCCCTTGAAATCCAAAGCAAGGGCTCAGGGCGCCCCGTCCCGCAGCGGGGCCCACACTAGATCCCCGAAGGCGACTTTTAGGGTTGTCTGTCTGCAGTGCGCTCGGGGCCTGCCGCTTGCAATGCACAAACAAGCTAATAAAGTGAGAGCTCTCTGCAGCGTCGTCCGGGGTCAACGTTGGATGTGGGGGTCAGGGGCCTATTGTGGGCTGCCCCCAGGCGCTGCTCCAGCCTCTCCTCCCACCCCCTGTTTTCCCAGTGCTCAGTGACCTGTGGAAAGGGCTACAGACAAAGGCTCGTCTCCTGTAGCGAGATTTACACCGGGAAGGAGAATTATGAGTACAGCTACCAAACGGCCGTCAACTGCCCGGGCACTCAGCCCCCCAGCGTCCATCCGTGCTACCTGAGGGAGTGCCCTGTGTCGGCCAGCTGGAGAGTCGGCAACTGGGGCAGCGTAAGTAGACTGCTGGGTGATCAAATGGGAAAGCTTTGGGATCCCAGACTTCATCTTAGACATGTCCTGCCTCGGCCGTCCCAAGGGATCCTCCTTCCGGGAGGGATGCTGGGAAGACACTGGCGTTAGCACCTCGAGGTGGGCTGATGGGAAGAGAAGGTCCTCTTCTCGTTCGGCAGGGTGGCCAAACCCAGAGCTTAGGGCACGGGCTCCGAAGCCAGACGCCCGCCCTGGGAATCCTGGCCCTCCTACTTGCCAGTTGAATGAGAGTTGCAACACTTCTGTGTCTCTGTTTCCTCATCTGCAAAATGGGTGGTGGTGAAGAAGGGACGAGTTAATATGTAAACAGCTCATAGATCATAATAGCACACTTCACCTTACGCGTATTTTACCACGATGTTTTTCCACACCAGCTCCCGGAACTCTGTCACCTAGTAAGAGTTACAGAAGAGTTCGTTGTTGCTTCCACGGTTAGGAAGTCAGCAGACTCTAGTCCCTCTTCAACGGGAGTATTTCACTGCATTAGGCGTACAATAAGCGAGAACATTTAAAATTGCGACTGTCCTTGGAGTATTGCCACCACCCCCTGGCTCCTGCCTACTAAGTTCTCAGTGTGGCCAAGTGATGAGACAAAGTACAGGATCGGTTGAAAGGGGTTAGGGTTTGAATCCTGGCTCTACCATGACCTTGAACAAGTTTCTTTTTTTTTTTTTTTTTTCAACGTTTATTTATTTTTGGGACAGAGAGAGACAGAGCATGAACGGGGGAGGGGCAGAGAGAGAGGGAGACACAGAATCGGAAACAGGCTCCAGGCTCTGAGCCATCAGCCCAGAGCCCGACGCGGGGCTCGAACTCACGGACCGCGAGATCGTGACCTGGCTGAAGTCGGATGCTTAACCGACTGCGCCACCCAGGCGCCCCTCCTTGAACAAGTTTCTTGACATTTGGGCCCCAATCTCCTCTCTGTAAAAATAGAATAATGGGAGTACTATCTCAGAAAATTTTTGTAAGGTTTAAATGAGAAAATTATATATCGTATATATATGTCATATATATAAGCATATATGTTATGCATGTAAATATAAATACACAGGTAAGATACACGCATATATGAACATGGATGTATAATGCTTAGCACAGAGACTGCTCCACTGTAAGTGTTGCACATACATCAGCACTTGTTTTCAGCAGCCTAGGGTCTGAAATGACACCTCGGACGTGGAGCTGTGAGCCCCGCGTCACTAGACCCCAAGCCTCCCGGGTTCCGGGGCTGCATCACTGACTGTGGTCTGCCTTCCAGTGCTCAGTGTCCTGTGGTGTGGGAGTGACACACAGATCTGTGCAGTGTTTAACCAACGAGGACCAGCCCAGCCACTTATGCCCTGCCGACCTGAAGCCAGAAGAAAGGAAAACTTGTCACAATATCTATAACTGTAAGTGGGCCAGCTGAAGCCCTTTCTCCGGAGCTCGAAGACCAGGGTTTCCTTGTTCGTTTGCCCACCCTCATTGGAAATAGAGAATTTATAAGATAAATATATAGTGCTGGGGATGAAATGCACAGCGTGAAAACCATGGTCAACACTGCCGTGTGCTACGTTTGGAAGTCGCGAAGAGAGTAGATCCTAAAAGTTCTCATCAAAAAGAAAAAAAAAACATTTTTATACATCTATCTGTTGGAAATGATGGATGTTAACTAAACTTAGTGTAACTATGCACAAACTGTAGGAGTCAAGCCACTATGCTCTACGCCTTAAATCTATACACTGCTATAGGTCAGTTACCTCTCCATGAAACTCAGAGAAAAAAAAAAACATTTACCCCCAAAAAGGGAAAGAATTTATTCTAAGGAAATTATGCCCCCCCCCCCCCGCCTTTTCAAGCTGCAAAGTATTAGTGTGAACAGTATCATTCATTCCCCAGGCAGACAGCGGGGGGATCCGGGAGCATCACACTCCATTTGTACATTTTGTGGTTTCTAGGTGAGTTACCCCAGAACTGCAAGGAGGTAAAGAGACTGAAAGGTGCCACTGAAGATGGTGAATACTTTCTGCTTATCGCGGGAAAGCTCCTGAAGGTGAACGATGGATATCAGTCATTATTTCTAGAATGATTGGAGAGTGAGTCGCCCTGGGTCCCCTGGTCTCACCTCTGACTGCTCTTCCTAGGTTATCTCTGGCCTCTCTTTCAGATATTCTGTGCAGGGATGCAGTCTGACCACCCCAAAGAGTTCATAACCCTGGTCCACGGTGACTCAGAGAACTTCTCCGAGGTATACGGGCACAGGTAGGAGCGTTCGGGCTCGGAAGGGCACAGACAGCTGGAGATGACCCGGAAGTAGCTGCCATCCTCACCAGAACATTCTCTCTGTGACGTAGGCTGCACAACCCAACCGAATGTCCCTACAACGGGAGCCGACGGGATGACTGCCAGTGTCGGAAGGACTACACGGCAGCTGGGTTTTCCAGCTTCCAGAAAATCAGAATAGACCTGACCACGATGCAGATAATAAGTAAGTCCGGTAGAATGTCACAGAGAAGGGGACGTGCTCATTCCTCTCCCCATTCAGCCAGCGCACTGCACTCCACACACTGGCCGGGGGCAAGGCTCTGAGATGCTGCGGGGGAACAAGATGGGTTGCCTTGCCATCCAGCGACGACAGCTGGGGTCCAAGCTGCATGAGGGCGGGGTTGGCTCCTTTCTGTTTTACTGCTGTATAGCCAGTCCCCGGAAGGTGCCTTGCCCAGGGCGGAGCTCCCGTGAGATTTGTGAGAAACGAATGCATGGAGTAGGTGAAGGCCACTAAAAGGGGACCACTGCAGTGGGGGGGGGAGTCAGGATGGCATCCCCCAAAATATGACACTGAACCTGACATCTTAAGGTCAACTAGCAGTTAGCCAGGCACAGGGTATCGGCGTGGGGAAAGGAAGGGTAGTAGCAGAAGCTTTGAAGGGAGAAGACAGAGCAGCTGCATGCCTTAAAGAGATTCTCATGGAATCTTCCATTCCCCCAACCGCCTCCCCCTTGCACAGTGCACACACATGCAGGGGCACACAGCTAATTTTATCCAGTTGTCGATTTACAGAAGAGAAGAGGACCACGGGCTTGCCTCTTGTAACCAGCCTCCGCGCGAGCTGATTTCATCCTGCAGCCAATGCTGCCTTTTCGTAGGGACGTTAATCATAGGCATGGTTGTAGATAGCTGAACGATCCAAACGTGTTCCCTCGAATAGAGGAAAAACAGAAATAATGAATAATTTTTCCTCATTACCCTTGCTCCCGTAATATTGTATCGCTTTCCCCTCGAGGTGGATGAAACTTGATTTGTACCAAGCTACTTTTTATCGCCTTCCGCGAGCCTGATGGGGGCTCAAGGCAGAGAGTCTGCAGTTTTTCCGCTTAGAAAAACACTCCAGCTGCGACTCGGGGCTTCGGTGTGCTGTGGCCACAAGGGCCCCTCTCTTTGCGGGACAGGGAGCTCAGACTTCCTTCCCACTGGAGCTCGGTTAACTGTAGAAAGATGAAGGGCTCTTGCTGTTCCCAAAAGGCAAGGCGGAGAGGTAAAAGCGGCCTCTCCTTCCACCAGCGATGGCTTTTGCGAGATCTTTGCTTCGACTCCTCCTGCTCTGTGTAGAGCTGCTCTCCGGAGCTATGAAGAGGTTAAAAACACAAGCATTGTTTTCATTGGATTTTTTTTTTTTTAAACTCCAAGGTTTAAAAAGGTTCCCCAAACTTGAGAAACTGCCATTAATACTTTCAAGATGAGGGTTCTAACTGCGCCACATTTTGGCAGGCATAGTGCATTGGCCATGGGAGGGCAGCTAAAGCCCCAGGAAGTCACTCCTAAGTAGCTGGAGATACTTTTGTAGCCGATTTCTTCCCATCCTTACAGCTGGGAGGCTGTACGCAGGAGACTCAGCCATCCAGTGACGCTTACCTTTAATGGACGTGATTCACGTATTTATTTATTTATGTGAGAATCGATTCCAAAGTCATCTTAAACCCCCCTTTTGGCTTCCAAAATCATCTTAAACCCCCCTTTTGGCTTCCCTCCCATGGAGAGACCGTGCAGATAAAACCCAGGGAGCGAGGCTCTTGAACCACAGATCCAAGGGGGAAAGCAGTGCACATCTGGATCTGTTGCACATCTGGATCCGTTTGCTCACTAATGACACTTCGGGTATTTTTTTTCTCTCCGCTCTTACTCTTTCTCTCACTATCCTTCTTCCCTCCCGCCTCCCTGTGACTGTCGTCCCTTCTGTACCTTTTCGGACTTCTCTCTTCTCTCCCTTTCTGCAAAACCCCGCAGCCACTGACTTACAGTTTGCCCGGACCAGCGAAGGACACCCTGTCCCTTTTGCCACAGCCGGGGACTGCTACAGTGCTGCCAAGTGCCCGCAGGTATGTGCTAAGGTCTCCCCCCACCGAGGACCCACGTCCCGCCCTGCCCGCAGGGGACCCCTGGCTGCTTCTGCTCCTGGGAATACAGTTAGAACAGCTGCTCTGGAGGGCAGTTTGGCCCCCTACAAGAAGTCTCAGAGATGCTCCGAACTACTCATCTAGCCACGCCACTCCTAAGAGTGTTTCCTAAGGAACCGCTCAGAGCTACATGGCAAACCTGTGCATGCAGCAAAATGCACCTGCTATAACGGTAAACATCTGGAAGCAGATTAGGCATCAGAGGGCAGGGGCTTTGCTCAAACAAACCGTGCTGGTTCACAGAGTGAATGTTATACAGTCAGTGACAGGCCGGTATAGGCTTCATGACTGGCTCTTTAAGAAAATCACAAGTCCTGCTTTGTAGCATTTTTGCCAACCTCCCAGGTGTAAATACTCTCGCTCCGCCCCGCCCCCACGCCCCGTAACTGATTTCACGCCACCAGCGTCATGTCCCCAAATGGGGAGTCCGGCAGAAATGCACACGATCGGCTCTCGCAAGCCAGGACGAGCGCGCTCTAACCCACCACCACGGTCAGCCGTTACAAATTGTAAACGTTGTGTGACAGAGAAACTGCTATCCCTCCTTAGATGTATAAAACGTGTAGTGTCCAGACGAAGGGCAAGTTTATCATCGTCTGCTGGATTTGCTGTTCAGCAGAGCCGCTCAGCGGCCATCTCATTGCCCAGCCACACTGCCACACGCCCTTGCCGCTCTGGAGGTGTGGATATTTTGAAACGCGCTGTCGTAAGGATCTGCCTGGCGCCACTTTTGCAAAATCGGCATCATCTTTGCAAGAAGCTGCGGCCCTGAGAAGGCGTGACGAATTCCGTGATTCCGGCCAGGAGAACTTGGCCCCAGTTCTGGCTTTGGTTCGAAAGGGGTCCTCACGAGGCCGTTGCTAAACTCTGGGCCAGGAGTTTCCCACTCCGCCCCCCCCCCCGGGCCTTCAAAAGTCTGGGGACCAGGACGGGGAGCTGCATTGGGAATCCTAGGATGGGGAGCTGCATGGGGAATACACCGTCTCCCCAGGATGGGTTTAGGCCCAATCAGAGACCATCCAAAGACAAACACATCTGAATTTTCTTTTAACAAAGTGTTTTCTCAGCCCCCAGCTTCAGAAAGCAATGCTAAACATTTTAGGGAAGTGAAAAGGAAGCTCTCAGGGAGAAAGAAAATAAACAAAGGACATAATGGTAAAAGGGGGCCTCTCCTCTATTACCCAGGAATTGAAAACTTTTGAAGTGCTGTTTCTTTAGAGCAGCAGATGACTTCAAACACCCCACTGGTGTGGGTTGCATTTTAACAGCTAATAGATTAGCCCTGTCCTGCCTTTTTCAAAAGTCTGAGGATTTTCTTGTTTCTCTCTGCGCATCTTTGGGGAAGTTTAGGTAAATGAAAGGTAATCTGCATTCATTTCTTTTAATAATTCAGAGACAAATGAACTTATTGATTTGCTAAATCCTGACCCTGAAGCAATTGGTAAATGAGAAAACCCAAAGCCCCTGAGAAGCTAATTTGTATTTTTTCCTAGCCTGTTCTTCAAGCCATATCAGGGGTTTTCAGAACTCAATCCCTTAGACATTTATTGAGCACCAACTCCGTATACTGATGAAAGCCCTGAGTTTTGCAGACGGGTTTTCCAGGAAAAGGTCCGCAGAAGCACCCTTGTGCGAGGAGCTTTGGAGCAGTCGGCCCCTCCTGTGACCTGCTGATTGCACAGAAGCCAAAGGGAATGTGCTGTTTCCTCCTCGTTCACACTGTGGCTTTGGCGACTTACTTAGCAGTAAGAGCAGGTCCCCCAAGGGCCCTCAACGGGAAATGTTTTCCTCTTCTGACCACAGGGGATGCGGCCTTACTGTTACTGATGCTGGTGTTGGTAGCATTTACTGAGTGTTTACTAGAGTTTAGACTTGGCTCAGCATTCCTAGGTCGGTGTGGCATGTCACCCCACAGCAGCCACCAGCGAGAATGTCCCCCCTTTTCAGATGAGAAAATGGAGTCACAGAGACATGGGGGGGGTGTTGCCCAAACCCACACAGCTGGTGCTCAGTAGAGGCGGGATTTGATCCCAAATGTGTTTGAGTGCAAATCCACGATGGCAGACGGGTCTGCCTGACCCCACTTGCAGAGAGGACTTTGCAGCCTTCTCCTTTGTCTGAACAAAGAACAAAACCTCTCCTAGCCTCAGGCACATCTTTCTCAAATTCCTCAGGATCCTCTAGTGCATGCATAACCCCGAATTACTTTTACCCTCTTAAATCAGCCACAGGAGGTAGTAGCTATAACGTTCACACCCTCTACGCCTTGAAGATGAGGGCTGTAGGGGCAAAGATGTCTCACCTGGAGCTCAGAGGACAGTAAGTCTTCACTCCTCGCGGGGCCCTTAACTTAAGGTGGTCATTATCAGCTGAAAACATAGGTCCCCTGTGCTGGAAAAGGTGGAAAGAGAACGAGGAGGAAGACCGCCCGTTCCATCGGGTCTGTCACCCGCTCCGAGAGGGCAGATCTAGCCAGATGTGTGTATGGAAGGTGCTTAGACACCGGACGCCCGGATCAGCGGGGGGAGTTCTTGGGCCAGAAGGCAGGTCAAGGGCCTGGACCTTGCAGGAACCTTGAGGTCAAAGCAGATCACGCTACCTTCTCCTGCAGTGCAGGGGGAACAGACCATCCGCATGGGAAGCAGGATGGGAAGGGGAGAAAGAGAGGGATCCTTGGCAGCAGTGGGGTCTGGTCATAATGAACGGTGTGAACACGGCCTCAGGACAGGCAGGAGAGTGAAATAAGGAAATAGCAGGTGAGAGAGCAGAGCTGGGACAGGTGTGTATCTGAGGAGGCCGGGGAACGTTGGGCTTCGTGCCTCAGGGCAGCCACAATCACGGACACTTACTGAGGCCACTTTGCCTACCAACCACGAACGTCTGTAGGGTGCTGTCATAATTTCCAAAAATACTTTTTAAATATCACCTACTCTGTGCCAGGTAATGAGTTACATGCATTATACCCTCTACCTCACCCCCTCCTATTTGCAGTGTAGGTGTTACTAACCCATTTTACAGATGGACTCAGGAAAGTTAAGCCTACACGAAAAGTAGAGGAATCTGGATTCTAGGAAAAATCCAAACGGTCACAACCAGAGTTTCTCACCGTCAGCACTATCAGTGTTTTGGACTGGATCGATCTCTGTTGTAGGGACTGTGCTGTGCATCGCAGGCTATTTAGCAGTACCTCTGGTCTCTACCCTCCAGATGCTAGTAACACACACACACACACCTGCCAGTTATGACAACCAGAAAGATCTCTAGATAATTACCAGATTTCTCCCCAGGGGCAAAATCGTCCCCTGTGGAGAGCCACTAACTTCGATGCTCGCATCACTTCCGAGAATCGGAATGTTATTTTGTCCCCATGCCATACATGTGGAATCTGAGGCTCCAAAGGGGTTGATAACCTCTGCTTAGGAAATAGTGATGGCACTGACACAGAGAGGGAGCCTGCAGGGTACCCCTAGTCCTGCCAGGTCATAGTGGATAAGCCAGGATGGAATATTTATTAACAATCTATCAACCGCCTATGTGTTACAGACCATTATTGATATAAATAAAGCAATACCAAGTCCCTCCCCTAAGTCTACTGTTCCTCTTGGAGCGAGACACCCAACACAAAACAACCAATAACCAGGATTTCTGAAGTCAGGTACCAGCCGTGTGCTGCGTGGCTAATTTCATTTAGCCCTCCCTACAGTAGGCTGAGGCAGATACTGTTACTATCTTCCATTTTACAGGTGGACAAACTGAGGTTCTGAGATTTCATCCCCCCTCTCCCTCCCTGAAAGAGCCCGATTTTTACATAGGCCTGGCCGGCGCGGAGTCCGCCTCGCCTTATTAAAGACTGCTTTGACAAAGTACGGGACCGTGTCAGGTTCCGAGAGGAAACATTCACCGCGAGCGTGTTGGTGCAGAACATTTTCAGTTCTGAAACCTCTCCTTGTGGGGGAGGAAGCCTCAGCAAAGTATTTCAGGTGCCTTTGTGGAGTCATTTTTGCAAGCGAGGGAGAAACAGAGACAGATGGGCAACGCAGGAGCGCAGCTCTGCGGCGGCGTCTCCTTAGAAATAAACCTGGAAACACCGAGGCCCGGTTTTGAAAGGAATCCTGGAGCGGGTTGGGATCCGGGATCCCCGGCCTGGAAGAGGCGGTCCCGCTGCAGGCTGTGTAGAACGGGCCGCGCGCGCCCTCTGCTGGCCGTCCCGGAGAGCGCACCTGTCCTTTGAAGTCCCGCCCTGCTGTGCTTAGGGCGCGCAGTGCTCAGCGTGGCGGGGAAGCGGAGGCCCGGGAAGCTTTGGCAGCGAGATCTTGTTAGAAAAATTACACTGTGGCATTTTGTTCCTGAAGGAATCTGATAATTGTGAGCAACATCAGGATTGCTGGGTTAGGGAGGCAGAATGGCGCTGGTTGAGAGCGAGGACTTTGAAGTCAGGAAAATGTGAGTTGACCTCGCACTGTCTCCTGCAGAAGGTAGTCACCTCCACCGGGCCTTAGTTTCCCCATCTGTAAAGAGAACGCCTTCAGAGAGCTCTTGCGAGCATGCATGTAAAGTGCCTGGCCCAGACTTCCCCCCCACCTTCCAAAAAAAAAAAAAAAAAAAACCACCCTCATTAATTAGTAGCTATCGTAATTAATTAATGTCCTTCTCCTTTCCAAGGGCCCTTCATTGTGTGGCCTTTGCTTAGGACATCACGTGGACTAAAAGTCTTTTTCATTGGCTATTTATTCCAGGGTCGTTTTAGCATCAACCTTTACGGCACCGGCCTGTCTTTAACTGACTCAGCCAGATGGATATCACAAGGGAACTACGCGGTCTCCGACATTAAGAAGTCCCCGGTAAGGTGACCTAGTGGCTTCCGTTGGGTTTTGTTTTTTTCTCTCTCCTTCCTTCCTTGCCGGGTCTGTTGTGGTGGTGCTAAAGGGACGAACGCGCTTTCCCACTTGCTGAAACTATTTTGCAAAGTGTCAGGAAGGAAATTTAGGACATAAATTGAAGGTGAAGCAAGTGTAAGTTGAGTTTATCCGAAAGAGCCTTGCTTCACTTCTGGTGAATCCTTCCCTGAGTCCTCAACCTGTGAACCATCCGAGTAATTGGATGATGCCTAACGGGGAAGCTGAAAGCAGTTAAGAAGCCTCTGAGAGAGGGTGCAGCTCCAACACCTTGCAATTAGCCAACATTAGATTCCTTTTGTGAACGTAGGGCACAGGATGTGTGTTTGTTGTTGTAAGAAAAAATGGAAATACAACAGAGGCTGGAAGGTAGGGATGTTATCAGGTGATGTTCGCAGAGCGTTAGAGAAACACTCAGGGGTTTCACAGTAACCAGGTTTTCATGCTCAAAAATCCTGCCCCTCAAGGTGTGGTCCACATAGAGCATCAACATCACCTGAGGCTTGTTGCAAATGCAGTTTCTGGGGGCCCGTGGCTTCTAAGTCCGGATCTGCGGCTGAACAAGGTCTCCAGGTGGATCACAAGCAAGGCACAGCTTGAGAAACCCTGGTCTCGGCAGTGTTTCTCAGAATCCCCTGGAAAAGTTTCTTTTCTTTTTTTTTTTTTTTTTCAACGTTTATTTATTTTTGGGACAGAGAGAGACAGAGCATGAACGGGGGAGGGGCAGAGAGAGAGGGAGACACAGAATCGGAAACAGGCTCCAGGCTCTGAGCCATCAGCCCAGAGCCCGACGCGGGGCTCGAACTCACCGACCGCAAGATCGTGACCTGGCTGAAGTCGGACGCTTAATCGACTGCGCCACCCAGGTGCCCCATCCCCTGGAAAAGTTTCAAATGCATGTGCCCAGACCCCAGCCAGACTGACTGAATGGGAACCTCCCAGGCAGGGGTAGAATTTTTAACTCCCCTTGTATATACCCAGGACAGAAACTGCTGTGTGTTCCAGCCTTCCCTCAGTTCTGAGAACCTGCGACAGGAACCTGACCCCAAGGACAAAGGGGAAATTTACCAGAGTATGGCCTGTGGTCCCAGGTCCTGCTTCAGCCGTGACCCTCACACGGGGTCTCCTCAGAAATGTGGCTGGGGGAGGACAAAGAGGAAGAGAACGGGGAAAGGGGTTATCATTCCAGAGTAGGGTTGCCGGATGAAGTAGAGGACGCCCAGTTAAATTTGAATTTCAAATAAGCAAGGAACATTTTTTCTTTTTACTACATGCATGTCTTAAACACTGTGTGGGACATATTTATTCTAAAAAGATTACTTGTTGCTTATTTGAAACTTACATCTAACTCAGTGCCCTGTATTTTTATCTGCTAAAACTTATCAAAATGAATATAAAGAAGAAATTCAAGCTGCTCCCTCCCCCCCCCCCCCAGGAAGAGACAAAACATCCAATTGTGACTTCCCAGGGAAATCCCTGAGTTTCTAGAGCCCCAATTTTCAGCTTCCAGGGTTAAATTTGTCTATGGGGAAAAAAAAGAAAAAAGAAAAATCTGACTCCCGTCTTGCTCTAAGCCAGTCCCCATTGATTGCTCGTAAGTCATTCACCGTTTTCCTTTGCACTGAAAGGAATAAAGATAGCTGATAGACGGCCCGCCTGCTTTAGAATGTGCCACCAAATGATTATGTTCTTCCACACCACTACCCCCCAGGGGCCATATATTATGTTTCAGTCACTCCGAGGGACAACAACATTAACTGCCCAAAACGTGGTCAGACACGAAGCAGGATTCCGTAGGAAACCGTCTATGTAGACTCCGTTAGCTAAGTTTCAATCCCGTCAGCCCTTATCAGTATTGTTGTTTGCATCCAGAACCTAAAAATAATTACGGCGGAGAGCGCCACCTTCTGGAGAGAATGATCACTGCCCTGCAAAGACGGGTCGGCTGTTTCCCAAGCGTTTGGGAGAAGTTCCGCCTTTCCTGGAGGGGGTTGGTTTGACATTTGCCTGCCAGCATTTTTTTCTTTTTTTAAATCTTGGTGTTCCGGAAAAAAAAAAAAAAAAAAAAAAAAAAAAAAAAAAACTCTTGGTGTTCCGTGACAGCCCGGAGAGCCGGAGATCAAAATTAATCTCCAGGGTCTGCTGAGCACTCCTTGTGAATCCCTGGGAGCCCGGCCGGAGCCATCTGTGGCTCCTGGTTGCCGTGCCACGTGCTGCGCTGTGTGCCTCACCTGCTTGTGGGGCTCTCAGAGTAGCATCCCCTGACTACACGCCCCGAACACAGGCCTCCCTGGCCAAAGACATTTGGAAGAAAATTGTATATTTTATTTGCTTCTTGAAGAGGCACGATAAGCCTGAGCTTACTAAAGGTTGGAATGAAGTATACAGGAAGGAAGCCTGTGTGACTTTATTGAAGCCAGTGTTGCCCTAAATCAGTGGTTCTCACACTGGAGCGTGCATCACCTGCTGTGCTAGTTAAAAACACAGCCAGCCTCAGGAAGGGCCCAAAATGGACATTTCCAGCAGTTTCCTGGGTGGTGCTGATGGCCCTGGTCTCTGCCCACGTTTCCAGAACTGTTGGCCTGAGTTAGACCAACCCCAGAACCTTCTTTTCAAAGTTACACTTTTTAGTTGCCCCCGAATAACCTGGTGTTCCTTAGAACACCCTTTAAAAAACCCTGCAATGTCCTGCTCCCACCATTACGTACTCGCGTGTTGCCCCGAGGGACTGAGGCCCTGCTTTGATTCAGCCTCCGATCATCCTCCCTTACTTTCCTACTGTCTTCTGCTGAGAGCTACAAAGAAAAAGCCATGGTGAAAACCTCAATTCTCCAAACCTGGTTGGCAGTAAAATGTTTTTCCCCAGCAAAACTACAGGAAGACTCCAATTGTCCAGGGTGAAACTGAATCACCAGAATCACTTCTGGTGGCTGGCACCCCAGAGCACCAGGTGGGTCCCCACCCCACCTGGGAGCGAGGGACAACCCTATTTCCCAGCGGTGCTTTAGCTGCACCTGCTGTGCACAGGAACTAGAGTTTCTACCCTGCTTGTGTGTGAGGGGGAGACCCACAGGAAGGGGAGCATGGCCCGGATGTGAAATCGGAAAGGAGACGTTGGAATTCGGAGCTCCTCTGCCAGTGACATTCTGTGCCCCCTCAGCTCACAGATGTGCTCGGGATACGAAAAGGCCCTCAGCCCCATCCAGAGGTCTCCCGGGGCTCCCCACGCCCATCCTCAGAGCTGCTATCGGAACCTCCAGGAGGAGGTTCTGGAACAGCCTTGAGAGCTGAGCAGAGTGAAGGGAGGTTCACTTCAGGCCACATGGGAGAGGTGCCCACCAGTCTTCTTGCTTCTTTGCAGGCCTGGGGAATTTGTGGGGTCAGCAAGGGGCGAGGGGCGGGGCCTGTGTTTCTGAGGCCTGGCTGCCTGGCCCTGGGGCCTAACAGACATTCCTTACGCTGAGGGAGGGTTGTAGATTGAAGAATTGCTTTGAAATTAAAAATTAATGAATTTTGCATTGTCATAGAGTAGATGGCCTCAATTCATATCTGTTTTTAATTTATTTTTTTAATTTACATCCAAGTTAGTTAGCATGTAGTGCAACTGTGATTTCAGGAGTATGTTCCTTAAGGCCCCTTACCCATTTAGCCCATCCGCCCCCCCCCCCAACTACCCTTCCAGAACCCTCTGTGTGTTCTCCAGATTTAAGAGTCTCTTACGTTGTGCCCCCTCCCTGTTTTTATATTGTTTTTGCTTCCCATATCTTGTAGCTCATTTCCAACCAGTGGAGTTAAGGGAACACGAGATGAACGTGTTGGGGCGGGGTGCAGGTGTATACGTGGTCCAGAGTCAATGCTCATTCATCTTCCATGTACTGCCTCCTACCTCGTAGTTCACTTGTGAAAATCCAACTGTCCGCAAACATAGAAATCATACTGCAGGCCAGGAGAGAAAAATGACATTTTAGACATGTGTGCTTTTTCTTCCATACGTTCCTGTAGAAGTTAGAGATTTAAATATATTCTAAATATTAAACAATGTGTATATTCACATATATGTGACTGTGTAGGGTTATATTGGGAAATATATATACCTCCCATGTTTTATGGGCAGTTCACCACCAGCACACTCCAAAGAAATGTCAATCAGGGGCGCCTGGATGGCTCAGTCAGTGAAGCATCTGACTCTTGATCTGGGCTCAGGTCATGATCTCACAGTTTGTGAGTTCGAGCCCCGCGTCAGGCTCTGTGCTGACCTTGAGGAGACTGCTTGGAATTCTTTCCCTCCCTCTTTCTCTGTCCTTACCCTTACCCTGCTTATATGCTCTCTCTCTCTCTCTCAAAATAAATAAGTAAACTAAAAAAAAAAAAAAAAAAAAAAAAAAGAAAGAAAGAAAGAGATGTAAATCAATACGCTTCAAGAAAATCACAAGTAAAATCACAAAGCCTACCTCATGTTGATGGAGGAAACCAGAAAAATTTACGAAAAGTATGAAATACAAACTATTCATAATTGAGCAGAGAATCTCTCGTTTTAATTATATGTAATAGCTCAAACTAAGCTAACAAAATATTCACTGGAAAGAGATTTTTAAGAGTACTTGCTTTAATGAAGAAAATAAAAATGATTTATAATTAGTGTTTCATTGTATGTGAGTAGGTACTTCTAAGATGCTGGAAAGCATACCTTTTTCTCTGAAATAGGCACTGTTTCCATGACAATCATATGTATGCTAATCATTCTCTTGGTATGTTTTTTTCTTTGTGTTCTGTAGTAAAAATGATAAGTTTTAGCTCAGACTTGATCTAAATCACATTAACAGAGTCCCGATTAGTGAAATAGCATGAACATTGCAAAGCCGTTATCGGCACCTTTATAATTACCCAGACTTTTCTTCTTCTTCATGAGAAAAGGCTATGATGGGGATCCACACATGAAAAACTACCTTTATGATAATAATAGCTAGTATTTTTTGAGCACGCACATCAGGCCAAGAACTCTGCTAAGCACTTTGCATACATTCTTGCTTTTATAGCAGATCTCTGAGGGCAGACAAATATTACCCCCATTTTACAGATGTTCTAGGAAACTGAGGCTTAGAGAATTGCTTAAACATGCAATACAAGCCCCAGGCAGTCTGACTGTGGTTCTCTCTACTGCTGGGTCCGGAGAGAATGTGAAGAAAGCGTGAGCTTGTGTGAGACAGAAGACATTCACAGCACATCAGCATTTCTGAAGACCCACAGGCCAGCGATTTAGCCTCCAGAGAAGGTTCCTAGTTGGAAGGCTGTCTGGTCTGGCATCACATCCAGTTGATGGTATCAGATTGGCTCCAGAATTAATACGGGCCCCTAAAAGCAGGACCAGTCAGGGGCGCCTGGGTGGCTCAGTCGGTTAAGCCTCCGACTTCTGCTCAGGTCATGATCTCACAGTTCGTGGGTTCAAGCCCCACGTCTGGCTCTGTGCTGACAGCTCAGAGCCTGGAGCCTGCTTCGGATTCTGTGTCTCCCTCTCTCTTGGCTCCTCCCCCCCTCAAAGATGAATAAACATTAAAAAGTAAATAAAAATGTTAAAAAAAGTTTAAAAGGCAGAACCAATTTGAGTTTTAGAAATAGATCACTCTTCCAACTCAACATCACTCATAATCAAAGGCAAGCAAATTTTTAAAAGGGAGAGAAACGATTTTGTTCTCTTTGTTAAATTGACAAAGCTTTTCTTCCCTTTGTTTTTAAACAAGATTATCCATTATTTGCAAGAGACTTTCACAGTTTGGCAATATGAACCAAACCTTCATGACCTTGACCCAGTTCTGGGAATGTAGCCCGAAGATATCCTGAAACGCAGGCACAAGTATGTTTCATCACAGTGTTTCTCTCGACAGTGAAAAATGTGAACCATCCAAGATGCCAAACATTGTGCAGGAATGAAAGGGTGGGGGGTGGCTAACACACCATGGGAAATTTACACAGTGAGATATGATGTCACGATTAGACAAGGAGTTCTTCACAGCATGGTAAAGTGTTAGGGGAATTAATTCAGCAAGCGATCTGAATTGCGGGTCAAAAAGAAGAGTGTATATCAGCTTCAGCCTCTCATTCGTTCATTCATTCATTCATTCATTTAAGAAATCTGTATTTAGTTCCAGCCTGAGCCATACACTGTTGGGTTCTAGAGACCTTGAAATTTAAAAAGACATTGGTCTTGAGCACCTGGGTGGCTCAGTCGGTTAAGCGTTCGACTCTTGGTTTCGGCTCAGGTAATGATCTCATGATTCTTGGGGTTCGAGCCCCACATTGGGCTCTGCACTGACAATGCAGAGACTGCTTGGGATTCTTTTTTCCCTGTCTCTCTGCCCCTCCCATGAGGATGCTTACTGGCTGTCTCTTTCTCTCTCACTCTCTCTCTCTCTCTTTCTCTTAAAATAAATAAACTTTAAAAGCAAAAGAAGACATTGACCTTGCCATCGTGGGACTTACATTCTAGCAGGAAGACATGTAAAGAAAGTAATACCCAGTTTTATAGGATGCTATGTGATAGGTAACTGGGTAAGGAAGATTTTTAAGAGAAAGTGGCTGCTAGGCTGGGTTCTGAAGAATTTAACAGTCAAAAGCTGGGGTGGTCCAGTGTACATAGATGGGCAAGGGACACGGAAGAGAGTTCCAGGCATAGGCCATGGTATTGCATGTGCAAAGGCCCTGTGTTATATAAGGGGCACGTCAGAAGAACAACCCAACGAAAGGCAGAGGTCAGGGGTGGGGTGGAGGGAAATGAGAGCATCTGGAGAGTCAGGAAGGGATCGACCGCAGGCCAGCAAACTTTTTCTGTGAAAAACTGAATAATGAATACTTACTTATAAATATTTTAGACTTTGCCAGCCAGGGGGCAAAAATCAGTGCTATTGTATATGTATTTATCTGACAAGAGTGAAAACAAATTTGCACAAAATTTTTATTGATTCCATTTTAAAAATAATAATTGAGTGCATTTTTTTGTAAACATACTTAGCAGTGAGAACCATGTAATATTCAGAAATGATCATAGTTTGCTTAAACTAGCTGCATATTTTGCTTAATTCTCTGTTATCAAAGTTGATGATAAGTATTTGTTAATGCGGGTCAGCGATGAGATTTTCTGCATTTCATCTTTATAAACTTTCTTTTACACAAATAGGTATTGTCAAACACTGATATAGTCCACAACCGTGTCCTTTCAATTGAGCATATTCACACCTTGGCAAGCATTTCTAGAATCCTATTTGATTTTTCTCTTGGTATTCGCCCTTTCGTACGTCATTACATCACAGATTAAGCCCCTGCCATTGAAGGCGAGATAGAAGCTTCTCAAATGCCTTGTTAAATGGATTTTGAGAGTGGGGCGCCTGGGTGGCGCAGTCGGTTAAGCGTCCGACTTCAGCCAGGTCACGATCTCGCGGTCCGTGAGTTCGAGCCCCGCGTCAGGCTCTGGGCTGACGCTCAGAGCCTGGAGCCTGTTACCGATTCTGTGTCTCTCTCTCTCTGCCCCTCCCCCGTTCATGCTCTGTCTCTCTCTCTATCCCAAAAATAAATAAAACGTGGAAAAAAAAATTAAAAAAAAAAAATGGATTTTGAGATATGAAATTTGCTCGGCACTTAGCCCAAAGTCCAGAACATGGTGCGGGTGCTGCCACTCAAGCTCAGAAAGTACATTCACCAAAAATGTACAAAATGTACGTGGCCTGAGATACGGCTTCTTGTCTTCATTCTCAGCAGAATGGAGAGCGCATAAAGCGGCTTCACCCTACTTACAACTGGAACAATGTTAATTGACGTCAAAATGACTTTACCCCAGGGTAAGCTGTGCCTGTAAATGCACTTTTGCCTTGAAATTCAGGTTCCATTCCCTAAGAAATATTGTCAGATCCATAGCAAAAGCTAACGCGCACAGCCAGGGGGGTGTCCAATCACAGCGACTGAGAGCGGTTCTCGTTCAGAAAAGAAATGTTAATCCCAGCTCTGAGCTCGAAAGTTCACGGTCCAGCCTGTCCACTGCTAAGTTATCAAACTGCTAGATGGCAGCCTGGGTCAGGGCGTGCCGTTTCTGGTTCTGACAAGGAAAGTTCATAAAACTGATGGATAATACCTTAAGTGATTATAGGCTTCAGACACCTTACGTTTTTATGAGCTTTGTAAATTTGACCAACTAAAGCTTTCTCTGCGTTCACATGCTTTTTTTTTACCACTGTCAGTTGCCAACACTTCTTGGTAGATTCCACTTCAGCTGTTCTGTGCTAGTGTTTTCTCGGCCTCTTTGAAATTGTCTTGCCTGAATTCATTTCCCACAGACTATTCACGGAAGCCAAGTCTGCAGTCCCTTCATGCTCAGCATCATCTCCTCAAATAAACAACTGAATGATGTCCATAATACCTACCTATCAGCTCATCAGGAGCCAAAAACAAAAAACAACACCCCCCCCCAAATTATTTGCCTCGTGTTTTAATTGATTATTGATGTTACTGTCAGTGTCATCGAGTTTTCAAGCAACTGTTTTCCTCCCGAAAACGATTGTAGTCTTGAACAATTTATTTTCTCTGGACACATTTGTTCAGCTGTTAACAATGAAACAAGGATGTCTTTAACTCACCATGGGGCAAACTGTTTTCCCGGCTTAGCTAATACATCAGCCACTTGGAAACTTACTTGGTTTCGTTATTTTTACTCAGTTTCATTTTTTTTTAACTTCTTAATGTTTATTTATTTTTTGAGAGACAGAGAGAGACAGACCATGAGCAGGGGAGGGGAGAGAGAGGGAGACACAGAGCCCAAAGCAGGCTCCAGGCTCTGAGCTGTCAGCACTGAGCCCGATGCGGGGCTCAAACCCACGAACCGTGAGATCGTGACCTGAGCTGAAGTCAGTTGCTTAACCCAGGTGCCCCTACTCGGTTTCACTTTTTTATCGTTGGGAAGAAACAATGCTACGGTGAGATCTTCGGTTTTGAATTTTCTAAATTTATGACCATGGCTTTCCTTGTGAGTTGGAAACGTGTGCTGAGGCTGAGGTTGGTGACGATGGTGTATATTGTATTCTCCTGGCACAGCTGTGGTGTCATTGCATGAGAAACACAATGCTTTGCCATCTAAGTTTGATAGCAGAATAGCTCACATACAACAGTGCCTTAAAAGAGCAACATACACAGTCCCTTTCCGTTTCTTGTTCTGACACGATGGTATGCGCTGGTAATGAAACAAAATACAATGTTAGGATATGGCAACACGCCCAGCACTGCAAACGCTGTTAAGTCACCCCTGTGTCCCTGTGGTTTGCATTATGCTGAGTCGCGGTGCAAAGCAATGAGAGCTGTCACCACCGTCCATCCTGCTCTTACAGCCCGGAAGCAGGCACAGACATTAAGTGAATGAATGAACATGGCCGTGTTCCAATAAAACTTTATTATGGATACTGAACCTTGAATTTCCTATAATTTTCAAATGTCAGGAGATTCGGTTCTTGGTTTGCTTCTTCTCGCCGTTGAAAAAATGTCAGCGCTATTCTTGATCGATGATTGACGAGCCACACAGAAACAGGTGGCAAGCTGGATTGGACCCACAGACCATAGTTTGTCAGCCTCTGCTTTAGACCGTGTGCGGACGTTGGGGTCTGCTTCTATTCAGAAGGCCTACCTCCCGTGCATGCAAGAAAGATGTCCAAAAAAGCCAGCGCAAGCCTTGGAAACACTAGTCGGGCAGGGAGTCTCAGAGCATGCGTTTTCTTGCAGGACGGTACCCGAGTCATGGGAAAATGCGGTGGCTACTGTGGGAAATGTACTCCGTCCTCTGGCACTGGCCTGGAGGTTCGAATTTTATAGTTAAGGTAAGTAGGTCCCACGTTTCTCTCTCTCTCTCTCTCTCTCTCTTATTTTGTAAACTCACGATTAGCAAATGTAGCCAAGTCATTTGCCTCCGGAAAGGTTACTATTAAGCATCTTGAAACTGACTGGCTGTTCTAACTTTTTCTTTCCTGTTCATCTGCCCTGTTCATCTGTTCTCCGCCCTTGGATAGGAGGTCCCTAGGCTTTCTGCGTCAGATTCCTCTGCAGTTTTTCTTTAAAAACTTAACCAGGCTCCATCTCTAGAGGTCCTGAGGTCTCTGGCGCATCTAAGAATCTGTATTTTTGATACAGGGAATTCTGATTCAGGTGACTTACGGATTAACTTTTGAGATACTGCCCGAGAGTACTGCACTAATAATATTCATGACATTCATTGAGCTGTGACTGTGTGAGGCACCAGGCTGAACACTTTGCTGGCATTATTTCATTGAACCTCATAGTAAAGCCATGAGAGGGGCCACTTATCCTCATTGCACAGATAGAAGCTCAGGCCCACATAATTAAGTAGCTTGCTTACGATCACAATAGATTCCTTCGGCGGAACCCATCAGTGTCCTACACCAAAGCCAGTGCTCTCAATTAATGCTCTGTTCCACACGCTTGTGACTCATCGTGTCATCCAAGGACTGGCATGATCAGCATCACCTGGGAACTTGTTGGAATGCAAAATCTCAGGCCTTCCCCTGGACTTAAAAAACCAGAATCTGTATTTTAACAAATCCACAAGAGAGTCCTGCGTGTGAAGATTTGAGAATTCCTGGTCTCACTACATTATGCTGGCAAGTGCTCCCTCTGCTGGGCAGAGGAATGAATGGGTCACTCATTTTCTGGTCCCCGCGCCTTCAGCTACAAGGTGTGAGTTCAGCCAACTCATGTGACCCTTCTGCAACTTATTTCAAGCTTTCAGCAGTCCATTCTCCTGGAGGGCTCTTCAAGATCCTGACACAGGAGTACCTACTTGACATTTGTGTATCAGCGTTTCAGTTTCATTGAAATCCGTAGTCAAAACTGTAATCTTCAGTTAGGATTGTTTTTATTGCAAGAGGCAACAGGAAAAAAAGGAACTGATCATCTTAAAGAACTGAGACATCCAAGCAGTGGGCTAGCTGTAGGCATAGCTGGATCCAGAGGCTCAAACGGAGTCATCAGGACTCATTTGTTCTCCCATCAGTCAACAAGGCTTGCTTCATTCTCAGGCAGACCATTTCCCCAACACCATGAGCTGCCCCCAAATAAACGCTCACATCCAGCATTCATTCTGCATGAGAGCTCAGGCTCTTGTTTGCCACATGGGCACTTCTGAACCAGTCACCACGTCCAAGAGACAATGTCCTGAACTCATGTACCCACCTGGAGTTGGGTGATTGACAGCTTCCTTTAGAAGAGGAAAGAGGCGTTTGTTATCAGGAAAGATGAGATGGGATGGAGACAGGCAAAGTCAGCAGGTGGCCACTAGAGATTCCCATTTTAAATGTATTTTACATATTTGGTATCTAGTAAAATAGTATTGTGTGTGTTTATGTGTAGTAAAATTTGAGTGAGTGTATATTATAATATTTACATGTATGTCTAGGAAAAAGACTAGAAGGAACGGTGCCAATATTTGAAAAGCATTATCTCACGTGGGGGATTTCAGGCTAGGAGTTTATTTTATTCTATATACTCCCCTGAAACGTCCATGTTCCTATAGCAGACATACATCACTTTTAAAATCCAGAGAAGTTAACAAGTGTCATTTTTTCAATTCTGTACGTAAAAATCTTTGGCTTATCTACTCTTGACTTACCGCAGTTGATACAGGAGATTTACTTTTCTTATTTGGCTTGTTTATTTCCAGGTGCTCTGAAAAGGAAGCCATTATGGGATGGATGAAGGATAGTAATGCAATACCTCCACCTTAAATTTGTGTGCGTGTGGGCGTGTGAGGACTTGTATGAGTGTGTGTGTGTGTGTGTGTGTGTACATATGCACATATATACATATATATACACACACACACATATATGTCTGTATATATGTGTGTGTGTGTATATATATGTGGAATATCCTAATGATGTAAAGTTTAATATTTATGTTTGAAATTATTTATTGTGATGTAATATTTTTGTACGTAAAATGATTCTATTATGACTGCTTTTTGCATTATGTTGTCCCTTGCAGTCAAATCACTGCATTTTACGTACTCTACATTATATGTAGTACTATGACAAAAGTGATCCTTCATTATCACGGTACACTATTGTTTACTTTCTATCTGTAAATATTTTATTGTGACCTTTACGAAATTGTAATTTGTCTTTTTAAAACAACCTAGCTGCCATCAAGGTGCTACAGAGTCGTGTGATTGTATTTTGGCATTTCTAGGAAAGTATCCGCCAACAAGTAATTTAGCGATGTCACAGATTGTACCAGCCATTAGTTATGTTAACTATTCAGTTTCATGTGATCTCTGGGAAAAAAAATGCTGCCTTGGTGCTATATAATGTATATATTTAAGTGATCACCAGACTCAGAAATGTAAACACGTTTAATAAAAGGGAGGCATAGAAGGACAGAATGCGACGGACAGAATCACTTGGAAAAGCAAGACCACTTGTTCTTATTTTTGGACACGCTTGTTTTGGAAGAGGATTGGACTCTGTTCTTTTTGTTACTGTTATTAATACTTTGCTTCAGTTCATGGTGCCTAGATCTCTCTGAAGTTAAATGGAGGAGACCCCAAAGCCACTGCATTACCGAGTGATATTGAGAACGTGAGATCCTCTCGACATTTTGCCGAGATGTTCTATAATGGTGTCCCCGTTTATCAGCTGCAAGACAGAGGATGCTCAGGATGGGGGGACCTTCAGCACCCCCAGCACACCCGGAGAAGTTCAAAACCAGTTCCTCATCATCAGGACTGCCTTCTGCCTAAACGCATTGACTGGTGACATGACTTTTCTTCAGGCCATGAGCCTGAGACCCTGCCAGTTCATGGCTGCTTCAGTAATTAGCATTTGTGAGAAGACGTAAACCGTGGAATGGAAGACACCTGAGTCCTTCCAATCTTCCATTAACCCACTCTTTGTTACTTACGTCCAAAATGGAAGTCCTGAAGTCAGTGTCTCTCAGCCCTTCCAACCTGATTGGAGGGGAGTCATTGCCAATGACCCGTGGCAGACCTTCAGTGTTTGAAATCCTGCCCGCGTCCAAAACCCAAAGAGATTAGCAAGAACCTGGGAGTATCCTCCAACCCCCAAACGAACTCCAGAGTGCTCCATAAGAAGTTATACTCAGTGTATGAATAAATGTTATTCTCCTTTATTAATACATTGTGAAAATATACTATGAATAAATACCATGACCACACCCAAACATTTGTGTTGGTTTCTGGACTCTTGGTTCAACTGGGAATGAAAATATATCTGTTTTTTTTTTTAAGGTTGCCGGGTTGAGAAGAAATGCACATTTTCTTAATCCCATCCATTACAGTTGCCATTCCAGAGGTCGATAAGGGACAGGGTCTGTCCCTGAGGTCTGCGTTTTCACCCTTCAAATCACTTGTCTCTTCTGAAAGAGTCTGTGTGGTGGGGAACAGATGAACAAACAAATCAGGAGATTTCAGTGGGTTTAGGGGCTTGATTGTTGATTTTATATAGTAGTAGTTTCTACTCTATGGACTTAATGGTGTCCAGGGATATGAGAGCTTTCCAAAGAAGTCTAATAAACAGCAAATAGTAGGTCGCCAGCCCCTCTATGTAATTGGTTGAGCTCATCCTGACAACCACCAAGTAGATGTTCACGTACAGCAAATAAGTAGCCGTCCCCAAAAGAACCCTGTTTGGCTCTGATGGGGTTACACATCCACTTCTGGACCAGTCATATTGTTGAGGGAGCTGACATCCTGTACCACCTAGGGCCGGGTGATTGACAGCTTCAGCTGGAAGGGATGGTTCCTGGAGGGAAAGGTTTGTTTTCAGAAAAAGGTAGGTAGAATAAAGACAGACAAAAGCCAAAGGAATCCGCTCCAGAGTCCCTGTGTGTGTGTGTATGTGTGTGTGTGTGTGTGTGTGTGTGTGTGTGTGTGTGTGTGTGTTTGCATGCACGGGCAAACTCAAATCCCATAGCTCATACCAGCCACAGTCCCACCCCTTATCATCCCTAAGCATCATCTAAGACTTGGGTTCTAGGCCTTTCTCTGACATATATTAACTGTCTGATCCTGAGCCTTAGTTTCTTCATTTGTAAAATGAGGCTATTAATAGTCCTACCACTTACTTATGAGATGGTTTTCTGAAGACCCTTTCAGCCCTGCATCAATGGTGACAAAACAGCTGCCCTCAGACTCTGCATCAGCAAGCTTAAACTGATTTACAACAGTGAGACACGAGCTGTTTCAGTTAGGAACTGCATTCTGCTGCTAATTTCAGAGCCCCGACGGCAATGGCTTACAACATTAGAGAGTGTATTTCAGGGGCGCCTGGGTGGCTCTGTCGGTTAAGCGTCCGACTTCGGCTCAGGTCGTGATCTCGCAGTCCATGAGTTCGAGCCCCACGTCAGGCTCTGTGCTGACAGCTCAGAGCCTGGAGCCTGTTTCAGATTCTGTGTCTCCCTCTCTCTGAGCCTCCCCCGTTCATGCTCTGTCTCTCTCTGTCTCAAAAATAAAGGTTAAAAAAAAAAGAAAAATTTAAAAAGGTGTTCCAGAAACCGCGTTTAACAAATTCCCCTTTAGCTCCTCGGCCAGAAATTAGTCACGTTGCTGCAGCCAGGCTGCAGGAGCAGTGGGGGAAAAGGGTTGCTCCTCAGAGCACATTGCCAAACTGAATAAAAGGAGGGATCTGTTCCTCCAAAAGAGCGCAAAATGAGTCTGAGAGAGGCAACTAAAAGTCTGTGACAGGTTCAAGTACAGAGATTTGAGGGAGTGGTTTAGAAGCAATTATCACCAAGGAAGCAAGAGATGATAGGATCTGGGCTAAAGCTGCGATCATCGTAATAGTAGAAAATTACAGCGTGATCTAGGTGGTGAGATTGACAGGAGCTGACAGTGGATAGACTGAGGGTGGACTGTGG
Source organism: Leopardus geoffroyi (assembly GCF_018350155.1). Lineage (NCBI taxonomy): Eukaryota > Metazoa > Chordata > Mammalia > Carnivora > Felidae > Leopardus > Leopardus geoffroyi. The sequence goes on along the minus strand of NC_059331.1, from coordinate 32,044,714 downwards.
GAGAGAAGGCACTGGTGAGGGTTCAGAGGTGAGGTTTCGTTTGCTTGCAAATACAGCCAGGGTGATACAAGGCTGAATGTGTAGATGGCTGAATGGACAGATACGATCTTTTAGAGTCTGTTAATCTTTTACATTTTTATAGCACTATACAAATTAAATATTGTCTTTCTATTCTTTTGTTTATTTATCTAAGTAATATTTATTGCATACATGCGAATTTCCAGGCGTGTTCTGGGCTCTAGGGTACAGGCTAGAGGCTGTATTGGTCCACTAGGAGGCGCCATAACACAATACCGCAGAGCGTGTGGCTTATCCAATGGAAATTATTCTCACCGTTCTGGAGGCTAGAAGGCCAAGCTCCAGATGTCTCACCTGGGTGAGACCTCTCTTCCTAGCTCATAGACATCCCTTTTCTTACTGTGTCCTCACATGGGTTTTCCTTGGTGTGAGGGCTGAGAGAGAAAGAGAGATCGCGATCTTTGGGGTCTCTGTTTCTCCTGATGAGGACATCAGTCCGATTGGACAGGTCCCCACCCTTATGACCTCATTTATCTTGAATTACCCCCTTACAGGTCACGTCTCCAAACACAGCCGCATTAGGACTTCAACCTTTGAATTTTGGGGAGACACGTATCAGTTCCTAACAGAGGCTATAAGGAAGAGATCGCAAATTAAGATGGATATTTATTGCTCTCTCCTCACCATGCAAAGGTCAGATCCGGTTGGGGAGTCTGTTCTGTATGTCATCGGAGGACTTGGGCTCCTTCTGTTTTGTGGCTTAGCCATTCTCGCAGGTGTGGTTCTGAAGTGACTTGTCCTCACCGCATCTGAGTTTAGCCTGCAGGAAGGGGGCACTCATTTCCAGGCAAGATCTGGAAGTTAAAGGACTTTAATTTACCACCTACTGGCAATTGCTTCGATGCACTGCCTTGTCTAGCTGCAAGGGAGGCTGAGAAACGTGCTCTCCAGTGGGTCAACCACACACCCAGCAAATGCCACGTGGAGGTGGGGGTTCTGTCACTAAACGGATGAAGGGAAGGGTGGCTGATGGGCAAAATGGCAGCTTCTGCCAGCCGCAGTGAAAAAAAACCTGCCCTTCGGAGCTTGCATTGTAGTGGGGACAGATGGAGAAGAAAATAAGCAAAGACACGACCAAAGCACTCCACAGTCATTTCCCGGTAGTAAATCTGACCCTGTTTTCCCCAGTGGCCATCCAGATATTGTTGTGCCACACCACATCACTCCCTCAGCATCGAGAGCCTCGTAGCCAGAGGTTTCACACCTGCTGCTGTCCCCTTTGCCTTTGTGCATCCAGTTTTCTGTCTCTTCTGATACAAAAGTAATAAATAGCAAGTGAAACCTAGTGTGTGGGATGGTGAGAGGGAACAAAGGGAGAAATAAAGCTAAGAAGATGAACAGGCACTGCCCTGTGTCCTGAGGGGAGGGTGTTGCTATTTTACATTTACTTTATTTATTTATGTATTTATTTTTGAGAGAGAGAGAGAGCACACGCAGGAGAGGGGCAGGGACACAGAATCCAAAGGAGGTTTCACGGGCTAAAGGCGCTGAGCTGTCAGCACAGAGCACAGCACGGGGCTCGAACCCATGAGCCATGAGCTCATGTCCTAAGCCAAAGTCAGAGGCTTAACTGACTAAGCCACCCGGGTGCCTGAGTGTGTTGCTGTTTTAAATAAAGTGGTCAGAAATTCCTTCTTGATTAACTTCTGCAGCTACAAACAAAGCTGTGGGTACCACAGCCGACCGACCCAGCAGGTGCGGGGCAACTCTGCCTGTCACCAACAGATGGCGGGAGAGGTCTCCAGGCTAGGTCATTGCGCTGGGAAGCCTTCAATGTTTTCTGCTGAGTTTAGAGGTGATTTTGCTGGAAGGGCATAAGACCCGCAGAGCCCCTAACCCTGCAAAGATTTTGCTACTCCCCTCAAATAGGTACCTCAAAATTAAAGATAACTCAGACCATCAATGTAGTTTTTCTCATGAAGGCTATCTTTTAAAAAAACCAAATAATGATTTTTTTTTTCCTAAGAAATTTGAAGACCAGTTTTTCTGTAGCCCTAAGTACGTGTTTTGTGGTCAGTAGGTGATCCAGCTAGTTTTATAGCATTATTAGTCACAATGATATTCTATCAGGACAAAGGAGCAAATATTCAAAGTGCTTATAAGAGAGGCATCCAGCTACAGTGGGGAAGAAGATAAAATTCAACTTTGCATAGACATATTCACATCACTATGTGGCTGGTATTACGGCACTTTGGTAGGACTTAGGAACAAATATGCCTCACACATTGTTGGTATGCATATCACAGAGTGGTCAAACATGGCGTTTATGTATAGAAAAGACAACTAAGAGTCAATTGATTACATTTACAAGTGCAAAAACCTAGTTCTTAAGCTTTGGAGTTCAGCTTAGAAATTCTATTATTTTACGTATCTGTCTAGTTTTTAGCAATTACTTTTTAAAAACTGTTAAATAATGTTACCTTCATCCTCAATTAAAAGCCTTCAAATACTTTATACGGTATTTATACATTTCATGAAATTTGTCTTAAGTCCTTCAATTATCTGACTAAAGCAAACCTTCCTGAGTACTTAAATATTTTTTTATAAATGCAAACATATAATATAAATATTACATAAATCAGTGGCATTGAGTTCTTTTAGGGTTGTCTGGAGGCTCAGTCGATCAAGTGCCAACTTCAGCTCAGGTCGTGATCTCACAGGTGAGTTCGAGCCCCACGTCGGGCTCTGTGCTGACAGCTCAGAGCCTGGAGCCTGTTTCGGATTCTGTGTCTCCCTCTCTCTCTGCTCTTCCCCTGCTCACTCTCTGTCTCTCTCTCTCAGAAATAAATAAACATTAATAAAATTTTTTTTATAAAGTTCTTTTAAATATCCCCAAATAGAAAATTACTCCAGGACGGCTGTAATGTAAAATTACTAATTTAAATCAAGTACTCAATGGCATGTTTTAAATTGGCATTATAAGCCACCATGCTCGTGGTTCAAATGTGTAAAATCATGACAATTATAGAAGCTATTAAATTTTTACAAATTGCTAACACAAGAATCTTAACATAATGGTTCTGATTCCCTTAAGCATTTTTATATCTTAAGTCCGACTGTTAGCGTGAATAAAAGCCATGCCTCCTACACCGTGTTATAGACCCTGGGATTCCCATTGGCAGATCAGGAGCAGGAGACAATCAGGATGGTTCTTCTCACTCCACCTAGGGAAACCTTCTGTATCTAGTTATTTCCTGTTGCTGCTGTAACGGATTTCCTCAGGCCAGGTTTAGAACAATACACATTTATTATCTGGAGCTCTGGAGGTAAGACATCTAAAATGGGTCAGTAGGGCTGTGTTCCTTCTGGAGGTTCTAGGGGAGAATCCATTTCCTTGCTTTTCCAGCTTCCAGAGGCCACCTATGTTCCTTGGCTCCTGGCCCCTCCCTCCATCTCTGAACCCAGCAGTGGTAGCATGAAAAGTAGCATCTTCAGGGCGCCTGGGTGGCTCAGTCAGTTAAGTGTCTGACTCTTGATTTTAGCTCAGGTCATGATCCCAGGGTCATGAGATCGAACCCCACATTGGGCTCTGCACTGACAGTGCAGAGCCTGATTAGGATTCTCTCTCTCTCTCTCTCTCTTTCTCTCTCTGCCCCTCCCCCCTCAAAATAAATAAACTTAAAAAAAACAAAGTAGCATTTCCAAATTTCTCCCTATGACCGCTGCTTCCATCATCACAACAGCTTTTTCTGACAGTGACTCTCTTGCTTCCTTCTTGATTGCATTGGGCCCACCAGATAAGCCAGGGTATTTTCCTTATCTTGAGATCCTTAACCTAATCGTATCTGCAAAGCCCATTGTGATATGTAAGGTAATCCCCCATGAGATGTTTGGAGACTGGGACGTGGTCATCTTTGGGGGTCATGGTTCTGTCTGTTATACCTTCTTCATGCATTTCAGGACCAGAGGTTTTGGTCCAATGTTGACTTGATCGTCCAAATCCCAAATGGGCCACACTGGCCTTTGTGTCAATGACCCTTAACTTTAAGACAGGACTGTTCCCATAGCCCATGTTCCTGGATTTGAATTCTCCATGTTCTGCCTAATTTTTTCCACTCACGTTCCAAAGTCTGCAACAAATGGCTTGGTTGGATTTTGCACACAGCTCTTATATATAGATACCCTTCTGTCTTGGTCCAAAGGCTTTTGAACTCGACAGGAATTCTGTGTTTTCACATGTACTTCCTGGGACACAGAATTCCTATGATACAGAGGCGATAGCACACTGACTTCTGGTTTCTCTTATACTTGGATATCTCTGAACCGCCCTAGAGAATCAAAGGTCCCCCCCCTTTATGATGGCTTTTTAGGACACACAATGATATGTACAGAAATCTAGGGGCACCTGGGTGGCTTAGTCGTTTAAGTGTCTGGCTCAGTTTCGGCTCACGTCATGATCTCATGGTTCGTGGGATCCGGCCCCGTGTTGGGCTCCACACTAACAGTGCCAAGCCTGCTGGGGATTCTCTGTCTCCATCCCTCTCTGCCCCTCTCCCGCTTGCATGCTCTCTCTCTCTCCCTCTCACTCGCTCTAAATAAATAAATAAATAAACTTCAAAAAAGAAAAAGGAAACCACAGAATGACTCCAAAGCTGACATTCAGTGTGCCTTGATCCACCTGCCCCTGTCTCTCTCTCTCTCTCTCCCTCTCTCTCTCTCTCTGCCCAGGAGGGGGACCCTCTTTTGCAGTTTCCTTCTTCCCACACAGCCTGAGCCTCTCCAGGCAGCATCTGTTTCCCACACTCCCCCAACTCCAGCACTTAACCTCTGCCTATTGTCGTCTATGGTCAGTACCTACAGGCTCTAGAACAAGTGGGATGGCTTGCTTGGTTCCTCCACTCCCGGCCGGGTAACTTTGGACATGTTGCCTCCACTACCCAGCCTCACTTTCCTCTTCATGTCATGAGGGATAATAGTGGCTCCCGTGTTGTTTGGTTGCCGAGACGATTCAATGTGCTAATACATTTAAAGCATTTAGAACATTACCTGGCATGGAGTAACTGCTCGGTGTCTCTTAGCTATTAGAAAATATATGTAAAACATTAATAAGGGCTATGTACAATCTATACGTTAATTTGGGAAGGGCTACTGTGGAGAAGGTACAAAGGTATTGACTCAACTTTTCGCCTCAACTCCATGTCCTATAGGTTAGAAAACTAGGTTTTTGTGTATGTCCCCTTGTGTATTCCATTTGCTCACAAAATCCTACAGTTCTTTGCTTCCTTTTCCAAAATGTGAATGAAAGCTTTGGGTCAAAGGTTGGTGTCAAGACCAGAAGGAACCCTGAAAGGATAGATAGGCCAACAATAATCACTACCACTATATCAAAAGAACAATAGAAACTTGTATTTGTTGACCATTCACTATGTGTGAGGGTCAACTTTGGGTCAAGTTGGCCAATCCATGGTACTCAGTTTTTAGACAAACACAAGTCTACGTGTTGCTGTGAAGGTGTTTCTTTTGGGGGGGATGTGATTACCATTTAAATCCGTAGACGTTGAGTAAAGCAGATCACCCTCCGTGCTGTGGGGAAGCTTCATCTGATCAGTGGAAAGCCTTAAGAGAAAAAGACTGAGGTCCCCTAAGGAAGAAGGAATTCTAGACTCTAGACTGCCTTCACACTGCAACATCAGCTCCTTCCTGGGTCTCCAGCCTGCCAGTCTGCTTGCCAAATTTTGGACTTGCCAGCCTACACAATCGCGTAAGCCATCAAGACAAATCTCTCTTTAGATCGTATAATAGCATATGTTGTCTATCTCTATACATACTTTTGTTTTTGTTTTTTAAAATGTTTATATATTTATTTTGAGAGAGAGAGAGAGAGCACGCTAGTGGAGGGTCAGAGGGAGAGAAAGAGAGAGAGAGAGGGAGAGAGAGAGAGAGAGAGAGAGAGAGAATCCCAAGCAGGCTTCATGCTCAGCACAGAGCCTGATGTGCCGCTCAATCCCACCACCCTGTGATCATGACCTGAGCCGAAATCAAAGTCAGATGGTTAATGGACTGAGGCACCCAGGTGCCCCTCTGTATATTCTGTACAGATATCTATATCTGGTTGATATCTCCTATTGGTTCTCTTTTTTCTGGAGACTATTATACTGTATGACAGGCCGGAGCTGCTCTGTTGCCCAACTTCAGAGGGTACCGTTCACCCTGAGCCCTGTGCTTTGCATGTGTCCTTTCATGGAAAACTCATGACTGCCCTCTGGGGGAACCACTGTTTTTATTCCCATTTTAAAGCTGAGGACATGGAAGGTTGAGTCTGACAGCCTGACTCCCAGGGTCTGAAGCACTTGGGGCAGGCGAGATCCAAAGCCAACATCTCCTCCCTCCTGAACCACTGAGTTTCCACACAAGGAAGAGGAAATTTCGAACCTTGCTGCACATGAGCAAGCAGAGAAAGAAAGAAAACGGTCCCCCCCCCACCCCGGAACACTTCCTGTGAGTGTTCGACTGTGTCCCAAACCAGACACCAGCAACAGTTAAGAGCCACAGGGCCCCTGAGAAGTCAGGATGAAGTCAGTTTCCAGTTAATTAGTAAGACTTCCCTCCTCTTCCATTTCTCTTTGTGGCTCACCTTTTCATACGACTGAGAAGCCCTTAAAGATGGCGGCCTCAGCGTCCTATCCAGCTTGCTGCCTCACCAGCAGCCCGGTTCCAACAGGGAAAGGTTGGGAGAGAAACGCTGGGCTCATTTGCATTCCCTCGACACAGTGACACAGTGTCTGAAATAAAACCTCTTTGTCTGGGGCAAGAGCCAAGCTCTTCCCTCGACAGCTGTCTGGTGCAGAGACCTGTGGCTTTTAAGAGGCCCAGTGTTGTCTGAAGTGAGGTTTATTTTCCATCTCTGCCCAGGTATTAGACCAGTTAGGAGCTCAAGTGTTAAAAGCAATTGCTTGGCCAGTTTGGGCTAACCCCGGGGTTCGCAAATCCATGCTGCTTGCACAATTTACAAAATATTTTCTTTGTAGTTGTCTTTGAAGCCCAAGTGGGACTAATGGCTTTAACTACCAGCCTACGTGTTTCAAAGCGATTTCCACATCAGGAAGCCATTGTCGGCTTCCCCAAACACTTAATTGGTATAGGATGTGAGCCGTTCTGAAAGGGCAGGCTTCTGTTCCAGTCCCGATCTGCTGCCCAGATAGGAGCAGGTTTTCAGCAGCAATTTCCACCTCTGCCTCCTCGTGTGTGCTAAATCATTTATGGCTCCATTTTTCTATGGAATAAAAGGTTTCCCTGGTAATGAACATGCCTTCTAGTCATCGCCAGCACCTAAGAAATAGACTTGGCTCTGCGGTCACAGAGACCAAAGTGCTCTGCGTTGGCGCGAGGTCCCAGAGGAAGGGCGTCAAAACCGTCTTGGCGAGCGTGTGGCGGTGAAGAGTACAGTCTCTCAAATTCGGACAACTCGCATACTTTTCTAGACCTCCGCTTCCTCGTTTGTAAGTCGTTTGTAAGTCGGGGCAATCATGGCATTGATCTCATGCCAATGTGGTACATCCAACACATCACCCCAAAACTTTGCAACATAAAACAATGCACATGTTTATCTCACAGTAGCATCTGCGGATCAGCGACCCAGGTAGGACTTAGCTGGGTCTGAGACCCCTTCCGAGTGTCCTACAGGCTCCACTCAAGACGTTGGCAGGGGCTAAAGTCAGTTCTAGGTTGACTAGGGGGCATCCGCTTCCAAGTTCATGCCCACGGTTGTTGGCAGGATTCAGCTCCCAGGAGGCTGGTGACCAGATGCTACCCTCAGTTCTTGCCAGTGGATCTCTCCGTAGATCCAGAGTGGATCTCTGATCGGAGTGAACAAGCAGAAAGAGCCAGAAAGAGAGTGCCAGCAAGGTGGATGTCATAGTCCTTATAACCTAATCTAGGAGGAGGGATCCTATCCCTTTTGCTGTATTCTATTCACAAGAAGCAAGTCCTTAGCTAATTTCAAACATCATGAGCTTTTACTCCTAGATTCTATTAAAAAAGAGACATTCTCCTCCTTAACCCCAATGCCTTATGACCTCTAAAGTAATTAAAATAATGCCTTTATTTATTGTATTTTTAAAGTTTATTTATTTGTTTATTTTGAGAGAGAGCGAGAGAGAACAAGTGAGGGTGGGAACATGGGAGGGACAGAGAGAGAGAGACAAACCCATGCAGGCTCCACACCGTCAGCGCAGAATCCGACTCGGGGCTTACACTCACAAACCGCGAGATCGTGACCCGAGCCGAAATCAAGAGTCAGGTGCTTGAGCGACCGAGCCCCCCAGGCGCCCCTAAAATAATTCCTTATATCACCTAAGCTCCTGTTTCTATCTTAAAATGTTTTCAGTTATCCCTGCAATGTCCCTTACGGATAGTTTATTGGAACGACGATCAATTAACATCCACCCACTGCATAAATTTGACTGTGGTATCTTTTAACTCTCTTTCAATCTCCAACACCATCCTCCCCTTTATCGTGCCATCGATTGGTTGCAAAGAAGGGAGGCCAATGGTTCCACCAGCTGGATTTATCTGAGTGCTTCCTTGTGATGTCCTTGAACTTGTTCGTTTATCTGCTGTATGTTTATGTTCCTATAAACTCGATGTTAGATTTAAAGACTTAATTATATTCAGCAAACTATTTCATCAGTGACAGAGTGCCATCCAATTTCTATTTTACTAGGAGGCACGCAATGGCTGCTACTACCACTACTAGTGATTTTAGGATTAATCAGAGTGGTGTTTTTAACATGTTTTTGTCACTCCTTTGCCTAAAGCCCTGGAAGGGCAACCCATTCATTACGCTTAAGATAAATCCAGGCCCCCTACCGTAATCTGGCTCTGGGCCAATTCTTCCCCTGTTTGTCACTATACCTCCACTGCAATGAGTCCCCTTACCTCACACTTGCCAAGATGTTTCTCAATTTAGGACCTTTGCACTACCTGCTTGGGACACTCTTCCCCTAGAGCTTTGCATGGCTGGTTACTTCTCACCCCTTCTCCACAGCCCTCCTTCCCAAACCACTCTCTAATCCATAGCCCTGTTTTATTTTCTTTTGCTATTTATCACAATTTCACCTTTTTTTTTTTTTTTTTTTTGCTCGCGTTATTTCCATATGTGTTTCTGGGTTTATTGTCTGACTTCCCATACTGGAATAGAAACACCTCCTGGTCAGAGACCGAGTCCTGGTTACTTACTACCGCACCCCTACCCCTTGGCACAGTGCCAAGCACCTAGTCAATGCTCCATCAACTGAGCAAATAGATCAATCTTACCAGGCGGTTTGTGTTGATACATAACCTCTAAGACACCGCTCTGCTGAGAGTAAAAATAGCCCCGTCCCCATCTGTACTTCTGCAGCTCAGGGGTTTGGTTTTGGGGCGTATAGTGCTTTCCCACCACAGACCATTGCTGCTCTTCAACGCGCGCGGCACAGACCAGAAGTCTTGGCGTTACCTGCAACCCCGTGAAAAAGTCAGAATCTTTCAGCCCCAGCGCAAACCTACTCAATCAGAAGCAGTATTTAACCAGATGCCCAGCTGGTGAGTGCATTTTAAAATCTGAGAAGCCCTGGTCTGTTCGTTTCTCCTCCCCACCCTACCTTCCAGCTATACCCAATTACACCTTGATGGCCCATCCCCGGAAGCAGCTTCTGGTGCCTCCTGAACTATTTACCGAAAGGCTTATCTTCCCGTGCTCCTTCCCGCCAGATTTCATTCTGTTTATAAATATGGAAGCTGAAATGTAAACCACGTTGAAATCCTTCTCCCAAAGGCCTGCCGTCCCGGTAAGACTTTTTTTACATTTGCCGCTATCTCTTGACCTATCTTAGGCAAACAGTTTTAAATGTTTTCGCTCGTGTCTTGGGTTTAGTTTTTCCTTTCATCTTGCCTGGTAAGCAGATCGAGGCTAGCGTGTGTTTTTAAAGCATGAAGCTTTCGCCATGTTTCTTAAACGCGGGTTGAAGTCGCATACCGCCCCCGCCACGGAATTCGGACCGGATCCCAGCGGCCTCGTCGCAAAGCCTGGGCTGTTAACCTCTGCAGCAGGGGTGTCCACAGAGTGTGCTTTACCAAAGTGCTCTTTGTCCAGGCTTTTCTTCGGTCGTTCCTTCTTTTGAAAGGCATGTGACGATGTTGGAGCTTTTTGGCCCTTCAGAAGAGAACGTGAAATGAGTACACAAGTAACCCCACAAGGGTGAGCCCTGTAAATGGTGTAACACGTGCTTTGAGCGCATTGGAGACTTTGGGAAGGAGGCAGAGGTCCTTGAAGAGCAGAACACCCAGGAAGTCTGGGTCCGAGGGCCGTCCCTGAACCCTTCCGTCCGACTTTGTTCAGCATCTTGGCTGTGTTCCACACCGTCACTGAACTTCTGTCTTTTAGGATCTAGTAAGAGCCCAGGAATCATACAGGACCTCGGGTCAAAGAGTGTTCACCTCCACTCAACATTTTCCTGAGCATTTGCTAAAGGAAGCACAGGCCCCCAGGGGGGAAAGCACCTAGGAAATTAACATCACAATACCACTCTTGGGCTTACGTTCTAATGGGAGATAAAAGAGGTAAATAATGTCTAAAGTGCTTGATGGCTTGGGGGTACAGAAAAGACTATTGTGACCTGTATCTTGGTTTTAGAAATTAACAATTCATCTGGGTGCCTGCGTGGCTCAGTTGGTTAAGCGTCCAACTTTTGATTTCTGCTCAGGTCATGATTTCACGGTTCATGAGTTCAAGCCCCAAATCAGGGTCTGCCCTGACAGCATGGAATCTGCTTGGGATTCTCTCTCTCTCTCTCTCTCTCTCTCTCTCTCTCTCTCCCTCCCTCCCTCCCTCTCTTTCTCTCTCTCTCTCTCTCTGCCCCCACCCCCCCACTCACACATGTGCACACTCTCATTCTTTCTCTCTCAAAAATAAATTAAATGAACATTAAAAAAAAAAGAAATTAAGGGGCGCCCGGGTGGCTCAGTCGGTTAAGCGTCTGACTTCAGCTCAGGTTACGATCTCGCGGTCTGTGAGTTCGAGCCCCGCGTCGGGTTCTGGGCTGATGGCTCAGAGCCTGGAGCCTGCTTCCGATTCTGTGTCTCCCTCTCTCTCTGCCCCTCCCCCGTTCATGCTCTGTCTCTCTCTGTCTCAAAAATAAATAAACGTTAAAAAAAAATTTAAAAAAAAATTAACAATTAAAAAAAATTGTTAAAAAAGCAAGGGTTTAAGCTCAGCTTATACATTTACTTTTAAGCCTGAAACACGTGAGCCATCATTTCTAAAGGCCATTTGGAAAAAGT